>NC_136430.1:130760000-133503333 GCF_052849685.1 Lactuca virosa
CGTTCTAAATTATAGTAAGAACTGAAATTTAAAGTTTGGAAATTTTTAGAACTCATTTGATTGAGTTTTTAGATTTTTAGCTTGTAAAACCCTTCCAAAAGTGCTAAAATACATTTCAAATAATAACACAAAATGAGATTTGTCCTTGCAAATGTTAACAAGTCAATTGGCATATAGACCTCAGAATTTTACAGAAAAGTATTACAAAGCTTAATTGTGAAACAATATTGTCATAATTATATTATAGAAAGTAAGTATACTAGCGTTAGATTTTCGACTAAGGACTTACTAGTGTGTAACATTATTGTAGGACATCGGTAATTATACAAGTGAGACTTAGTTCAAGGCATCGTTAGCATCATCACAAAATAAGTGGTGAGTATTCATGGCCCCTATTTCTGGTTTTATGTTTAGGGGTGGAAAAGCATGTCCTAAACTATTTATGTTCCTTGTATTTAAGTTGACTTGTATCAAAATTGGTTGATATATTTTGCTATGTATGTATATGTTATTTTGATTCATGACGCCTATATTGCACTAATTCTCTGGAATGTTTCACACAACTCATTAACTCTTTTGAGCCCATGGTCAATATGGATAACACTATTAGGAGGTAGACAACTTTTCACTCGCACACTCGCGGATTGCATTTTACCATATTTCTCCCTATGTTACCGATATACATAGTATTTAAGAGGGCACTCAGTCATTAGGCTTGAGTTGTAAACTCATGGTTTGTTCATTATGCACATACTAACTTTGTTTCTCATGTTAACATCGAATTTTGTTTCTCATGGTGGTAACAGACTTTATTTCTCATGATAGCAATGAACTTTATTATGCAAACTTGCTTGCTCATTTTAGCAACAAACTACTGTTTATGCAAAGTTATTTACTCATTTTATCAACGAATTATAGTTTATACACTTGTTTGTTCATTTTAGCAACAGACTACTATTTATGCAAACTTCTTTACTCATTTTAGCAACAAACTACAATTTATAGACTTGTTTCTCATTTTAGAAACGAACTACTACTTATGAAAACATGTATACTCATTTTAGCAACGAACTTTCATTACGGAACTTTTATCAATAATATGATTTTCATGATTTGAACTGTGTTATGCTATAAACCTATGAACTCACCAACTATTTTTGTAGTCGACCACTCATTTTACATGCTTTTTCAGGGATCATCTACTAAGTGGCACATAGAGACACATCACTTGTAGGAGCATTTGCATGTGTTATTTTTCGATTCTATTGTAATTCTTTTTAAAATTGTTCAAAACTTATTGTAAATTGTAAAGCTTTTAATACTAGGGTTTGTGTTGTCTTTATCTTTTGCTATGAAACCCTTTGTACTGTTGCGTTCCGTGTTTCTACAGTAGTGAGGTGTGACAATGTATATTTTTTATACATTATAACTATTAATTTTACTTTTTAATGATCTACATATATAAATGAAATTTTAACATAAATAAGCATTAATATCCTTTATGAACTCAAAAAGCGTAAATAAACGTAAAATAACCAAATAATCATAATTACTCATAACGGAAACGTAAAGTTATGTGTATTCTCCCCTGGAAGTTTTTAAAAGATAAAACGGACCAAAAACTCACCCTAGTCGCGTAAATTTCGTTTGCTTCGGTTTTTAGGATTTGATGTAGGGTTTTCCCGTTTCTTAACTGGTGGATTCACTTGTCACCGGTCACGGTGGTGTGTGATTGATGGTTTGGACCCGTTTTTTGGTTGTTTTGTGACAAAAAGAAGAAGGAAAAGAGGGACTAACTTACGTAGGAACTTTTGGAAGTTCAAGGAGTATCGAAAGGGGGTCGAAAGCATATGGAACCGGTGGTCCAAGAGGGTGGTAATCGGTGCTTCCAATGGTTGTTTTCTCAATTGAAATAGCCTCTTTCAGGACTGCTTTGGTCTTCGAAGTGTAACACCCCAAATTTCAACCCAAATTTTTTTTATTAAAACTTGAAGTATTTATTTAATTCACAACTGCAAGATCTTAAAACATTTATCAGAGTATCATTAAAAATTATCAAGTACACAAGTCCCCCTTTGATGTGACGCAATCCAGTCGTACCCCTCCTTTAATATAAGAAAACCTGAAACATGAAAACCACAAATCGTAAGCACAAAGCTTAGTAAGTTCCCTAAAATACCACAGACAACACAACACAAATAAAAAACTATGGATTATCAGCAACCTTGGGGACTATCAGCAGTCCTAGTGGGAAAACAGCACGCCCGGTGGGTTATCAGTAACCCTGGAGACTATTAGCAGTCTCATTACACAGGAACGCATATCACAGTAACTACAAGCAAGAGCCAGCTGGTCAGCACACACACACACACATATATATATATATATATATATATATATATACATATATATATATATATATATATATATATATATATATATATATATATATATATATATATATTACTACCTAGGCCCATACAAACATGCAAGAGTCACAAATACAACTAGCATCCTACATACACAATTTAGTGAGTCGACATTGGAGCGTTCGACTCACAAGCACTAAGAGAAGACTTAACTAAATCGAAGAACCCTAAAACACTACGACACGATCCCTTTTCTGCACAGCTTCCACCCGCAAATCCACTAATACCAGAACCAGATAAAATTTTAATTAATAGCCCAAAACCCTCATGTTTGATCCAAGGTTAAACTTGTTCAAAAAGTCAACGGTCAACAGAAGTCAAGGTCAACAAGTCAAACTTCAGGTTGAGTATGCTCAACGTACCCGGCTCGTACGCATGACGTACTCACCATCCAGGGACGGGACTCCTCACGAGTACACACAACGTACCAAAAGGTACGCCCAACGTACTCGGCCAAAAGGTACTTTTCCATTAAGTGCTTAATCTCTTAAGCCATTTTATTTAACAATTAGATCTAGTCCCACAACATCATTCTAAGTCATAAAGTTTCCACCTTTATGACTTTTCATGTCTAGAAAAGGTCCAAAAGCCAAAAACTTAACTTATTAATCAATTAAGACATCATGACACTTTCATGGAAGGAATAGAAGGATCAAGATCACATTTTTATGATCCTAAAAGCTCCATAATGGATAAAGTTTCCAACTTTATCCATTAGAATGGTTCAAACCACCAAGATCTAGCCTTTAAGTATCAAAGGGACCAAAAGTGCATCTTTTTCAACTTAATCCATTAAGTACAAGTCTCCAACCTTCAGATCTTAATCGCAACGATGTTCAGATGGATAAAGTTTCCAACTTTATCCATAAAAAGGTCACAGACTTACAAGATCTAAACTTTATGCACTAAAATGACCAAAAGATCATAACATCCAAAACTAGCTACATCTAAAGAATGCGTCATCAATATTCAAACTTTATACCTCTAGAAGAGAGATCAAGATGTATAAAGTCCAGATCTAAAAGCTCCAATGCAACCAAAACTTCTCCAAAGAGTTCCTTCTTCTCTAAGGTGCACCATGCATACTCCAAAGCACTCAAAACACCTTCTTTTAATTCATAAGGCTCAAACTAGGGTTAGGGTTTCATGGGAGGGTGTTGGAGAGGTGAAGGCTGAGAATGGAATGGTTTTGGGGGAGTTAATGAGCTTAAATAAGGGTTAAACCACAAAAATAGGGTTTGGGAACTGATTGCGTATGCCGAGCGTACTCCTAGTATGCCCAACGTACTCAAGATGCCCTAGTACGCCCAACGTACTCCCCCAACCCCCTGCGTACGCCCAATGTACTCAGCTTAACCCAAAACCGTCTAAACTTCAAACAGTAATAACTTCTTCGTTTTAACTCCGATTTTGACGATCTTTATATCCACGGAAAGGTATTGAGGAGCTATAAAACCATATCTAATTACTTTTGACTTAAAACACATCGAACTAACATCCATAATTCATAAAGAAGTCTGAAACACTACTTTCCCATTTTACCCTTTGAATCCAAAGTACAAAACGAACTATTGGATCACATATCTACATCACCCATATCCAAATGGGCCTAAACCTCTCTTCCCTAAATCCTGAAGCCTTATGATACTTGATCTTTGTGTCACTGCCGTAAATTATGAAACGACCCGAAACAGGGTGTTACAACTCTCCCCCACTTCAATTAGATTTTGTCCTCGAAATTATTCCTTACTATCTCTTCTGCTGAACCAAACGATTCTGACTGAACTCCCTGAATCAAGAATATGACTGGAAAAGTCACCTTACTCCGATAACCACCCACCCTTACTACTGTCGAACCCAAAATAGCAAAAATCACAAGCCCTAACGAAGAATGAACCTCAACTTTGCTCTAAGCCCACAAGTGTCTAATGGCTACGCCTGAAACTGGAAACCTGATCGATGTCTGCCTCCCAGGCAGACAGAACCATTTCAAACCGTTCCCACAAAGACTTGAATTTACAACCCGAACCTCACAAATCTATCCGTCCTGAACAAATTTATAGATACCCGAAACATATACGCCCCAACTACTTACCGATACCGAAAAATCCTCATCGAAAACAAAATCTGCTCCAGACTCAAAAATTGAACATGTGCAGGTGATCCTGGTCTATCCGCCAACACGACTCCATCAGTCATTTAGTCCCAATGAAGGACAACTCAACCAACCAATGCTCGAACGATCACCAAGTCCGCTTACCCACAGTGACGGCTACAAACCGAACCGAGTACTCACATCACATTTGGCCCCAACCCAGCCTACGATTTCCCAAGTATTATAAACGTTGACGCCCACTCACAACCCTTCACCCAACCCCGTGATGATCTGTATCATCCTAGAGAATGTTACGGATGCTCCGTAGTCTTACATCACTCCAACAACCGCACGCTAATCTAGTGAATCCTACGGCTACTGTGCAATCTTACATCACTTCGACAACTGCACACCAACTTGTGGAATGCTACGACTACTCTACAATCTTACATCACCCTCACAACTACACACTAACTCGGGGAATGCTACGGCTGCTCCACGATCTTAGATCACCCCCACAACTACACACTAACCGAAAAATCTGTGATTCAGATCCCCGTTCTATCGGACTCTGTCAGTTGCTCAGATCGCGCTTTAGACCCCAAAACCTTTATCAAACAAGAACAGGCGGAGAGGTCCTAACACAACCGTCGACCTGAACCTTGCCATGAATCCATATCATTATCTCTGATGCTCGTCAGTAACCAAAGACCACTATTCCTTGCTTAACCCTAAAACTTATCGCAACCAGAACTGGCTCTCTAGTTGACTTAGGATGATACCATGTTGACTGGCCTTACCAGTTAATCCTTAATCAAACAATATCTTATTCGCACCACCCGATTAGCCGTTCAAGAACCCGCCATCCAAATGATAGTCTGCTCTACACTCACAATCCTGGACTATCTTGGATTCTTCCAAACCTCAAGGAACCCTAATGCTCCCTCTAGATATACTTATCCAAAACTCTAACATGGGCACAAATTCTAAAGTGGCTCGCACTTGGAACTATCCCCGACATCCCCAAGTGACCATCCTTCACTTGGATTCATCTACATTGTGATAAATTCATAATCAATGGATTACTTATCCATCCCACAATCTTCCTACCCAATCACCACCACATCGAGCTTACTGGACTAAGATCCCATGACCAAACGATATCGGGTGCTTACACCCTAAACCAAATGAAGCACTTTACTACTCTCGACCAATATTTTCGTATCCCAAAGTATCTTCACTTGATACAATTCCACATCCTTCTACAATCCTAAATGATGACGAGGAACCCAAAAGACCCATAAATGGAACATATATTTAATCACTTCAATGTTCTTCCTACTACCAAAACAAACCCGAGTCTGCTATAGACCAGAATTCCACAAATCCAGGAATTCAGGGTAACGTACCCAGAAGCCATGATATACCATAACAGAACATGATGATTGGTTTTCAAGATTATTGACCTCCATATATACAACTCAAAACCTTCAAAGCATCCCCACCTATTGACGATGAACGAGAACAACCAGCGGTCGAGAATGCACTGACAACAACCCGATAATCCGAAGTTTTCCACTGAACTAAACTCATGCAAAACTACATATACCCAACCCTGATGTTGATTGACAGCTCAACTACAGCTTATCTTAGACTATAGGTAGCAATCTATACCCTGCTGACGAATCCTTCAAACACCGATATTCAACCCGAGCGACCCAAAGGACTCTTGACCTAAACATCAATGAAAACCCGAAAGAACCACTAACTACAACGAGCTCCCTGACCAACAACTTCCTGCTGTGAAAATGACTCGTGCATTCCTGAGCTCATACAACAAATGTTAACTTGATTTACACCCCTTCTTGACCACATCTTGAACCAAAGCCTCGCATATCCAGACAGCAAATCCCTATAACCCATTCTTCTGAAACCGCGAACTCAAACAGATCGATGATCTTTCAAGTAGCATGCCCAGTTCTTCCCCACCTGGGTTCGAACTATCACCAACTAACGTTGTAGACAAGCCCCACTCAAACCAAGTCAGCCATATACATACCATCCCTGACTCTTGGAATGTATAACAAAACGCAAGATAATCTCCCAGATAAAGACCTAACAACTCAAAGACATTCTGAATCTTAGATGGAGACCTCAGAAACTTTTCAGACCTAACTACCTCTATAATCAAGAATCCCATGCAAATGCACAAGCAATAACATTAATAGCCCATTAATAAAATCCATTCTCTATCTAAGAACAATTAGACTAACACAAACTTCACCTCTGATTCCTTGACCTTCACTCCATCGCGAGATGCAATCATGAAACATGAGGCATCATCCTCACTGTCGAGACACAACAAAAGTTGTCGTTCCCGGTTCACTTTTCCTGATCATCTAGAACGACCTGCCATAACACACTATAACTGAACTCAAGGAAAGCACACCCATGGTCCTCATCTTGTACAATCTCCATGAAAATGTCTCTTTTTCCACATATGAAAAATTGGAAGAACAGAATCCTCGCCAAAGAAAATGACATTATAAGCCATCGACCGATCACTCAATCCCAAGAATGCAATACTCAAGCTGCTCATCCTAACCACTCCCTTATTGAGTTCCACGACTCAGACTGACACTACCTCAATTAGGGCCACCAAGACCTTGAAATCAACTACTCATCTAGGTCTGCACCATTCAACCCTAACTGGCATGGCCACTAAGGCCCAAACAATCACTGAACCGCCTTTTTCCCGGCCAATCATAACCAAAAAGCTGATAATACCCAAAATGATGCCACAGATTCATGGTGCCAAACCATGTTCCTACCCTCAAACAGCTCCTTAGAACTTTTGGGACTTTCCTTGATTCGAGTATTGATCCTGTGCTTCCAGTAGTACGGGCCCAATACTACTTCGACACCTATCCATACATTCCTCGGAATCATCCCGAATCCAATAAGTCACTTCCTCATAATGATACCCTCCCAAAATCTGCTAAACAATGCATCACTCGCACTAAATTGCTTCCTAGGCTCTTCGAGGATTACCACCTCATCCTGCCATCAGCTGCTGAAGGACTTCTACTAATCTCAGTTAACTACTTTACGAATACAATTACATGCAACAAACCTTAGATAATCCTTTGACTAAAAGACTCAACCCTACAATGGTTAGACTCAAACAAGAGTTGAACAATACGGCCAAGTCAACCACTCTAAGATTATATAACCGTTACTGCATGTAACTTCACATATTCATGTGATAGCTAACTTACATCAATATGAGCCCTAAAAAGCACATAGCAAGGAGCATTCGAGCATCTAGCACTAAAAGCATCACATAAACAGGCAATCCTACCTCAAAAGCTCTTGAAGATCTCTAATCACTAGCATGCATCGGTACCAGCTCACAAAACAGGCATAAAGGCATCTCTCCTAATCATGCATCCTTACCATGCAACACTGAGCAGATCCTAGCCCTAATCTAGCATGCAATTATCATATACTCATATCAATCATATAACACACATGGGTATTTTGGGAAATACGTACTTAAGCTCGGTCGATTGCATGCATCACACCTCTTTTTATTTTAAAAACTTTCTTAGAAAATCAATTTCTTTTAGAAAAAATTTCCAACTCCTCAGTTTGATTTCAAGCACACCCGAGAGTATGCCTGAATCCCTCAAACCAAGGCTTTGATACCAACTTCTAACACCCCAAATTTCAAGCCAAATTTTTTATTAAAACTTTAAGTATTTATTTAATTCATGACAGGAAGATCTTAAAACATTTATCATAGTATCATTAAAAGTTATCAAGTACACAAGTCCCCCATTGATACAATGCAATCGAGCCGTGCCCCTCCTTTAATCTTAGAAAACCTGAAACATGTAAACCACAAATCATAAGCACAAAGCTTAGTGAGTTCCCTAAAATACCACACACAACATAAAATAAATAAACATCTATGGGTTATTGGCAACCTTGGAGACTATCAGCAATCCCAGTGGGCAAACAGCACGCCCGGTGGGTTATCAGTAACCCTGGAGACTATCAGCAGTCTCAATACATAGTAACAACAAGCAAGACCCAGCTGGTCAACACACACACACACACACACACACATATATATATATATATATATATATATATATATATATATATATATATATATATATATATATATATATATATATATATATATATATATATATTATCACACAGGCTCATACAAACATGCAACAGTCAAAAAGACATCTAGCATCCTGCATACACAATTTAGTGTGTCGACATTGGTGCCTTCGACTCACAATGACTCGGAGAAGACTCACCTGAATCGAAGAACCCTAAAACACTACAACATGATCACTTTTTGAACTGCTTGCACCCGCAAATCCGCTAATACCAAAACTAGATAAAATCTTAATTAATAGCCCAAAACCCTCAAGTTTGACAAAAGGTCAAACTTGGTAAAAAAGTCAACGGTCAACGAAAGTCAAATTCAACAAGTCAAATTTCAAGCTGAGTACGCCCAACGTACCTAGCTCGTACGCATGGCGTACTCGCCATCCAGGGACAAGACTCCTCACGAGTACGTGTAGCGTACCCAAAGGTATGCCCAACATACTCGACCAAAAGGTACTTTTCCATTAAGTGCTTAATCTCTTAAGCCGTCTCATCCAACATTTAGATATAGTCCCACAACATCATTCTAAGTCATAAAGTTTCCACATTTATGAATTTCCATGTGTACAAAAGGTCCAAAACCCAAAACCTTAACTTATTAATCAATTAAGACATCATGGCACTTTCATGGAAGGAATAGAAGGATCAAGATCACATATTTATGGATCCTAAAAGCTCTATAATGCATAAAGTTTCCAACTTTATCCATTAGAATGGTTCAAACGACCTAGCCTTTAAGCATCAAAGGGACCAAAAGTGCATCTATTTCAAGTTAATCCATTAAGTCCAAGTATCCAACCTTCAGATCTGAATCGCAATGACGTTTAGATGGATAAAGTTTCCAACTTTATCTATAAAAAGGTTACAAACTTTCAAGATCTAAACTTTATGCACTAAAATGACCAAAAGCTCATAACATCCAAAACTAGCTAGATCTAAGAAAATGCATCATCAAGATTCAAACTTTATACCTCTAGAAGAGAGATCAAGGTGTACAAAGTCCGGATCTACAAGCTCCAATGCAACCAACACTTCTCCAAAGAGTTCCTTCTTCTCCAAGGTGCACCATGCATACTCCAAAGAACTCAAAAACACCTTTTTTTAGATCACAAGGGTCAAACTAGGGTTAGGGTTTCATGGGAGGGTGTTGGAGGGGTGGAGGTTGATAATGGAATGGTTTTGGGGGAGTTAAGGAGGTTAAATAGGGCGCAAACGATGAAAATAGGGTTTAGGAACTGATTGCGTACACCGAGCGTACTCCTGGTACGCCCAACGTACTCAGGATTCCCTAGTATGCCCAACGTACTCCCCCCATACACCCTACATACTCAGGTTAACCCAAAACGTCCAAACTTCAAACGATCCTAACTTCTTCGTTTTCACTCCGATTTCGACGATCTTTATATCCACAGAAAGGTATTGACGAGCTGTAGAACCCTATCTAATTACTTTTGACTTAAAACACGTCGAACTAAAATCCATAATTCATAAAAGAAGTCTGAAACACTACTTTCCCATTTTACCCTTTGACTCCAAAGCACAAACCAAACTATTGGATCACATATCTACATCACCCACATCCAAATGGGGCTAAACCTCTCTTCCCCAATGCCTGAAGCCTTATGATACTTGATCTTCGGGTCATGGCCCCGAAATATGAAACAACCTGAAACAGGGTGTTACACAAAGGCAGCAACAACAAACAAGGAGGGTGGCATCCCTTCTTGTTCTTCGGTTTCTGGAGATCATGAAAGAGGTAGAGGTCTAGAGATAGAGATGGTTTGAGAGAAAGGTGAGATCGAGAGAGGTAAACAAAATTTGTTAGGAATGAAAGAGTTATATCTTTGATAGATATAAGATGATCATAATTTGATTTGGATTGTACTTGCACATATTTTGGAGATAATATTATGTACTTGTGATATTTCAAATATACAAACACACATGTGTATCAACTAAAGCTATAGAGTGAAAGAATGAGAGATGTACAGAGAGTGAGATAGTTAACAAGATGAAAATATAGAGGAAACGAGTGAAAGATTTGCTTATACAAAAGGAAATTTCATGGAGATTTGGTTTGATCCATAATATCTAGAAGTGTCTCCATGCATGTTCAAGATATTTGGTGAATGATTGTGAGGGTAATTATATGTACGTAATTGATGAAGTGAGTGAGAATCTAGTGTGATGTTGTTCTAGATTGCAAGTATAATGAGTATATTTGGGAATATTTGGTATACTTACATATATATATATACTTGAAGTTATAGATATAGTATGTAATATTTATGTATAAAGATATAGAGATAGTTCATGTGAGGGAGATAAATAGATAGTTAGAACTTCTAGTTGTGATCTAATTTTATGATATTGCAACTACCAAGTAATCTAGGAGTACCTCTCTGCATGTGCATGTCTTATAGTATTGAAATACATATAATACATGTATCTACATATTTATATAAAAATATACGTAACATATATGTATTTGAGTGTTTATAAAATACAAAAAACACACACACACACACATATATATATATATATATATATATATATATATATATATATATATATATATATATATATATATATATATAGACTTAGGTATTATAAGAGTATATAACATATATATACACTCATACATGTCTATGTGTGTTTTATTATAATGGTGTTATTTCTTTCCGTCGTATAAATTTAGTAATAACAATTTGATTCCTTAATATATTTCATACATGTCCATTGATTATGTCGAATGTGATGAGTTCAAAAGCTCAAATGAAATTGAATTCTGATACATGAAATTTCATACAATAGTGTTTAAAGTTCCACGTTTAAATGATTTAGATTCAAGAGTTTCCATTTGTTTGATTTTTCTTTATGTTAACAACGTTATAAAAATGAAAGCACGTATTATGTTTAAACCCTTATTCAAAATGGATTAATTCAAAATAAATTATATATAATACCAATTTAATTGCTTATAATAGTATAGATCAACGTACAATAGATCCTATTTTTATCAATTCTTAGACCTGCCAACTTGCCCCATAGGGGCATAAAACATGCGAACATCAACTAAGTCCAAGCGTAGCTTGATCTTCTCTATGGGCAACGACGTTGTCAAGATATATGATGGGTTCACCTTGGTATCAATCTTTATTATAGAGAAATTATCTTTTTTCTAGAATGTTATGAATAAAACTGAACCTGACATCAATGTGCTTCTTCTTCTCATGGTACATAGGATTATTTGCAAGATTCAATGCACTCTGACTGTTATAGTACAAGAAAGGGTTTCCCACCTTCAAAACAAGACTATCAATGAGTCTGCGTAACCATATGTTTTCCTTTATTCCTTCCATCATAGACTTGTACTCCGATTCAATTATAGACAAAGCAACTATATCTTCTAGAGTTGACTTCTAATTGATATCACATCTGAATAGAGTGAAGATACAACATGTCAGTGACCTTCTCTTCATCAGATCACCACCATGGTCTGAATCAACATATCCAACCAACTCACTTTGAGTATTAGCTCCATATGCCAAATAAACATTTGTTGTTCCCTTTAAGTATTGCAAAATCCACTTGACTGCTTCCCAATGAGCTTTTCTAGTCTTGCTCATAATCCTGCTTCCTACATTAACTAAATGAGCCAAATCAGGTCTAGTACAAATCATTGCATACATGCGACTTCCAAAAATATTTTAAGTATAGAACCCTGATTGTGTACTTCATATCCTTATTAGTTGTGGGCATAGTACTTAGATCAAGATTAAAATGTTGTGCCAAAGGAGTTCTAACTGGTTTGGACTAATCAAAGTAGAATGAGTGAAAGAATTTCTCAATGTGTTTTTGTTGAGAAATACACAATCTCCCTGCTCTTCTGTCCCTTCAAATCTCCATTCCATGTATCTTCTTTGCAGCTCCTAAATCCTTCATTCAAACTCACTCTTTAGAATTGCGTTCAATTCATTTACACTAGTTATGTCCTTGGTTGCGATGAACATGTCATCAACATACAAAAACATGTCTATGTAGCAATCATGTGATAATTCTTCTGAGTAAAGACAATTATGAAACTGGTTTCGAATGTAGCCATGCGAGACCACAATTAAATCAAACCTCTTGTACCATTGCCTCAGAGACTACTTCAAACCATACAAATATTTCTTTAACAAACATGAATGATCCTTCTTAGAATCAAGGAAACCTTTTAGATGGGACATATAAATCTTCTATTCTAAATTCCCACGAAGAAATATAGTTTTCACATCAATTTGTTCAAGATCCAGATAAAGTGCACTCACCATGGCCAAAAGAACCTGAAGTGTCTTGTGCTTCATGAATGGTGAGAACACCTCGTGATAGTCGATTCCTTTTTTCTGAGAAAACCCCTTTGCGAACAACCTTTCTTTAAACCTAGATGGTTCAATTCTTCAAATTCCTTCCTTCTTCTTAAAGATCCATTTGCATCCCATTGGTTTTTCTCTCTTTGGTAGTGGAAGAAGATTTTATGTTTTTTTCCAATGATAGTATTTCTTCAGTTACTTCCATTAACCAATTTGTTGCTTCTTTACTCACCACAAGCTCTTTGTAGGATTGAGTCTCTTTAGTGTCAATGTATTCTCTAGTTGACAAATCAAATACAATGGAGTCAAGGTCACATGAATTAACAAATATGACATATCTTTCAGGTTGTCGAATAACCATCTTCAATGTTTTCCTTGCTATAGTTTCTGAATCATCTTGCCTTCTGACATAAAAATAAATAGAGAAAGATTCTTGGGTTGTTCTCGGGTTTCATCTTGTCTAGGTTGCTCACTATTGTGTGCTTTTCTTCACTCATCAAACCTCTATCTAGAGTTCTGTAATGCCCGTAGATCCGGGCTAGTCAATTTAGAGACAATGAGTGTCGAAAACGAATTTTCGGCAAAAGATTATTTATAATAAATAATCTTAACCAAGTTGTAGAATATTTCTCAAGGTTTCCGTACATATAAAGAACTCCGAAATCCGAGTTATAACGAAGAAGTTATGGCCCGTCGAAGTTTTACGGCAAAACCGGCACGACACCGGGAAGCGTAAATAGTGAATTTACGATGGAGCGACTTTTAGCCTTAGTGATCTAAACAAAAGTCGTAGAAAACGTTAAACCGAGAGCGTCCATAAGAAGAACGCCCAAATCTGACTTCGTATGAGGAAGTTATGATTTTTCGAAGTTTCGGCTTAGTAGTGTACAGCCCGAAACTCGAATTTTAGTTCGAGCGGTTTTTGGCTTACGCGATCTAAATGAGAGTTGAAGATCTCATTAATAGGAACTCAACGGTAAAAAGACAGACAAAAACGGAGCTAGTATGCGAAAGTTATGGACGAAGCTTAGTCTCTACTTTTCGAGCGCGGCGAATTCGATACAGTTTCGTAAATCCGAGATACAATGAGAATTAGCCAACGAGGTCTAAATGAGAGTTGAAGATCTCATTAATAGGAACTCAACGGTAAAAAGACATACAAAAACAGAGCTCGTATGCGAAAGTTACGGACGAAGCTTGGAGACTACTTTACTATACAATTCCTATAAATAAGAGATGAACTCTTCATAATTTCCTCACACCTTCAAACCTTTCTTTCTCTCTCTAACTTCTCTCTAAGCTCCCTAAACCCCTCCCAAGTCTAGGGAACCTCCCTAGCACGAGAAGAAAGCCCCGGAGCGCCCGACGGCTCCGAGAAGAAAAGCTTTCTGCTCGGAAACGCTGCTCCAGCGAAGCCTGATTTTTAATAAAAACTCGCTGTAAGTGAGCTACGCCTACGCTATTTTTAATATAACTTCTAATTAATTATAGTAACATTATTAGGACCTTAAAACAATTATTTGGGATATTATTATGAGTTATATAAGAGTGTTGTTTAACGCTTATATAATAATAATAATAATAATAATAATAATAATAATAATAGCTAGACTATTAATTAGTCGCGGTTAACGTTAGACTAAACCCTAGTGGTATTGATACTAGGTTTTGTCGAAGGAAATTGTTTTAAGAGTAACGAAGCGCTGTCTGAGTTTGGAATCATCACTTTAACAGGTGAGTGCATGGTCCCTTTCATCTTACACATAGATATGAAGTATTTTATATAAATTACGTGCTATGTGTGCATATTATCTGAATACTTGCTGTCTATGATGGATGAATGATTTTATACATGTTTTAAATGATTTAAATATATATTTATTTTATATCTACAAATACGTTGGGATAAAACATGGGTAGACAAAATAGTTGGTGTGTGATGAAATAAAATGATGAGAGATAGGTGATGATAGGAAGGTGATGATAATTAGGTGATGGATAGGTGATGATGAATCGGTGATGTAGGATGAAAGATACTATAACCTTATCCGACAATTTGGAGATGTAGTCATCTACTAGAGTATAGATGGCGACCACGGAATATTCTAGACAACCCGTGGAAACACCAGCAGACTTATAACCTATAGGTGATGAATTACGAGTCCAGGTGATGTGGTGACTGTATATTCATGCGATGATACTCTAACCCTTACTATGAATTACGAGTTCAGGTGACGTTGTAACTACGTATTCATGCCTTAGGAACGAGCATATAAGGAAATGTGAGGTAGAAAGATGAGAGGTAAATATGATATAGGAGATGACCCTTAAGATAATTCTTTAAGGAATATTAAAGAAGATAACGGGGATGGGTAATCGGGTTGATTGTTTGATGTTTAAATATAATAATTATATTATTGTGGGTTGAAAACCCTATGTACTCACCAGGTTTCCCAACCTGACCCACTCCAGCTTATTTGTATCACAGGTGTCGATACGAAGCTACTTTGCACTGAGAGATTTAAAAGAGATGTAGATCACTAGTGTAAATGAATGTAAGTTATGTTTATGCTTATGTTTCTGTATTGACGATGACATCCCAAATGTTTTAAATGAATAAAAATACATTTCTTCGGAAATGCTTTGATAACGTATTTATCATGTTTTTCTGGGAACAAATTCCGCAACATTTTTATTAAAAGAAGTACTCTGATTTTTATAAAGCATAAACAAAAATCGGTCTTTTCTGGCCGTGAAAATGGGGATGTCACAAGTTCATGTTGCAAACTCCACCTTCTGGTTAGCATCGTGATCTTTGTTCGCTGCTAGAATTTTATCACCTCCTACCTAGTTACACATTGTAGATTCATCAATGGTCATATTTTTGCTCATGATAATTTTTTTAGTTCTTTGTTCTTCTGTACACCACAGTCGATAACCTCTTACTCCTATCGCATATCCTATTAATATCACTACAATAAAATTGCATTTAGTGACACAAGGTTTCGAAACAACAACTACTTAGAAATGCTAGGGAAAAAGTCGACTGATTTCATAAAATAAGGGGCATCAACTTTCGTTTTTGCTTAGTAAACTTGGCCTGAGAGGCCGTTTTTCAACTCTCTGAAAGATCTCCGTTTTGATCCTTTGTCTCAATCGACTAGCATTTATGATATATCTAAAATCTATGAAATCTCCCCTCTGTCTCAGAGGACTAGCTTTTTTGGGAGATCTAAAAAAAATATCCAAAACCTGTTCTAATGACCAAAATACTTACTCTGTCATGTTGAGGAATACTTAACAGAAAAAATGATCCAGCATGAAAGTACAAATAGTAAATTATCAATAAGACCCTTAGATCAGCGGGAAAACAATCTGCAACATATTCCTTTGGTTATGATCAGTTGGATGGATCTGAGAAGATTTGAATTGAGGCGACATGGAGGTGATGATCTGATGTTGGTGATGTGGCAACATTCATGAAGCAGATGAGAGGAATTGCAGCGTGATCATGAGTCATCGAGAGTCATTATTCAAAAAAAATTCTTCAGCTTGAGATTTGATTTCTTGTTAACCTAGTCCATTAATTTTCACTTGTGATGCAAACTCCAGCATCAAGCCACACTGCACCACTGTTTTCCGGCTTAAATTGACATTGATTCAAGATATTATAAACCACACAATCTTTAAACATCGGATAACCATATGCACAAAGTTTATGCTTAAGTCGTTGTTGCATCATTAGGCATCCACACATGCCAATCATAATCAAAAATCGGATACGAACCCATTAGGTGTAGTGTTTGACTCATTAGATCATAAGATGTGACCTTACAATCGAAGATGTCTGTGGCATTTTGGATGCAACTCTAAATGTATAAACTTTATTTGTATCGTAATGAATCAAATAGATTACATTAGGTGTAACATAAATGTATTAATAAGTAAGAATGCTTGATTGTAAAAGCGATAATTGACCTAATTTCGACAATTGTCACACTTAAAAATGAGTCGCAGGTATCCCTATTTATTGTCGAGTGATCAAATGTAAAACCCTAATGAGCCATGATGATTAATCTATAGATCCATGAAAGGTGTCAACCAGTCACATTCCGCCTTGAAACCCCTACTGGAACCTTCATCCTTGAGACATATTGCATGACTATCAATAAATCACATGATGGAGCATCATGAACCAAGCCGTCTCATCAAGAATTTGCATGGCGCATCATGATGGAGCATACTCCATAATCATTTCACATTCTCCATTAAAATGGTGCATCATGCCATTTGGGACATCAACCTTGAGCATCTCCAACTTTCGAGCATCCTTAAACTAACATGAGCATCTAAGTGTACCTTATATCATAAGTGGTGCACCAAGGGGTGTCATGGCACCACCTTATATGAAGATGGCACACCTTGCTTATGGGTGGCACATATTGAAAAAGAGTGGCACATCCTCCTTTAATGATGGAGCACCTTCACATCAAATGACACATCAAGCTTCCTTGTGGCGCATCTTCCTCCCAAGCTGGTGCATCCAACTCCAAGATGGCTCATCTTCCTTCAAGGATGGCATATCATCTTCTATATGAAACATCATCATTCTTAAGTGGCCCACTCAATCCAAAATGGCACATCCGTGCATCATCGAGCAATAGTGACACTTCATTCTCTTTTCAGATGCTCTATTCCTTTCATAGGCGCTCCATTCCTTTCTTAGGTTTTCTGTTGCTTTTTAGATGCCCCATTCCTTTCTCATGTTCTCCATTTCCTTCTTAGGTGATCCACGTTAATTTAAGTGCTCTATTAAATTCCAAATACTCTATGAGAATGCTCGAAATGCTAAAGTCACATTTAACACCAATAAATAGTGTGTGAATTTATAATAGAATCTCATCAATTGATTTTAAAATTCTGGATTAGGCATGATGTTAAATTAACATAGACATTAGTTAATTATATTTTAAATCACACTAAGTAGTTTTTAACTTGGTTACGTTCTCCATTTGATCCTAGCCAGTGATTGTTGAATCGCACACTACAAAGGTTCAACCCATCATCACATCTATCATATACGATCTGCAAAATCAAGTTAAAATAGACTAAGTCATAGAAAACACAGAAAAATAGAATTGGATCCCTTTATTCTTTGCCATCATTATCATTTTCCTTTGTTCTTGTTTTTTCTTTTCAAGATTTGAGGGATCCATGTCCATCACCATCTTCACATCATCACTACATTAACCTTGCCATAACCATCCTCCATCGACGTCTTGTTTTTGTCTTTCTAGTGTTACTCGTCAAGAAAGAAAGATAGAAGGAGAAAGGGTTGCCATCATAATGTATTTTATTTCTTATAATTCTTTCATTCTCATGAGAATGTTACATGACACTTATAACAGGTTCTTCTCCCATAATAACCAAGGTTGGTTTATTCCTTCATCTTGCTTTATTCCACTCAAACCATTACTTATTTCTTCAAATCATAATGAGGGACTTACACCTATCAAGAAAAATTAGGATCATTAGTTGAGATTAAAAAGGAAGAACCTGATGTTCGATTGTACAAAAAAAGAGGGCATGATCTTCTTATTATAAATGCAAAAAAGTGTGTGGTTTGAGATATATGGAATTCCATGTATTATTGGTTGGAGTGACGGAAGTGATAAGAGAAAGAAAACTTGATGTGGTGCCTAAGTGGCATGTTAGTTGAAAGAGATGGGGGATTGACTTGCTCCACCCCATAAAGCGCCAAGAATAAAATCATAAATAGAGAAAAATGAGAGATACGAATCACTTATTATATAGTACTCTAAAAAAATGAATTCTTATAATTATTCAAATCAAACATCATCGCGTTTAATAAATTCCTAAATTCATGGGGAAGTTCCATATGATTTCAAAGCTCATAGTTGCAATCATAATTATAGATCTTGTTCTAGAATCTAAAACAATAATAACCCCAAAATAAAAGAGGTTTAAAGGACATAATTACAACAAACCCATATCACTTTGAGTCCTCCTTTTATGACACAGATAAATTAGGAACAATGCATACTCAATGAACATGTTCTTATGACTTAAATCTAAATGTTTTGCTTATGAGAATAAATAAGAAATATATATCATACAAAACCCAATTTATCTATAAAAAAAATATTTTTGGAAAATTATTAATGTAAAGCTTTTATAAAAATAAGAGGGACATCTTAAATGTCAAAATTTCATAACACTAGAATGACAAATAGTCAAACAGGTTCATTAGACTATGCGTTCTCATCAAACTTTACGAACCAAATCGAAAAAATATATGCCCTTGGCTACTAACTGATGGAGATTATTGCCCATAGTCATAACAAACTGATAATATTACTATAAAACAACAATGTTCTTTTGGGTCACACGCAAGAGAAAAATAAATCAGAAATTATTTTAGGCACTTGTTTTGTTAATTAATTAACAGTAATTAATTAATTACAAAACATAAAGAATATGTAATATTCTAGAATGATTTGATTCTTGGATAATTACCAAAGGTCTAGATAATTACAAATATATTCGGTAATTGTTTTGAAGGTTTCAAATCACCTCCTTATATATATCGGGTCAAAACCCGATTTTGGATGCATGAGAAAAATAGCCTTCTACCTTCAAAGTTTAGAAAACCTAAAAAAATCCTAGAAGAGTCGGAGCTTGTCGCAATATTGTGGTCCTTAATCCGCCACGTTGTGGTCTCAGTCAGATTCATTGATCGCGCATTGTTCTTGCTGGTTCTCAAGGTGCCTTCAGATATGTTGTTGTTTTGCATCTTAGGCGCAATCACAAGAGAGGAACTCTACGTTGAGTTCTCAATTTCGATCAACTGGCTAGAACAAAGAACTTGAAGAAAAACATGAAGGTATGATTCTTTTTATTAAGTCCTTTAAGTTGCATAGATTGTTTGAGTTAGATCTGTTGATTACGAGTCTATAGATTAGAAAAATATTATTTCTTCCGCTGTCGCATAATGGTCTTTGACTAGGCTCGTATCCCATCATTGGTATCAGAACGCCTGGTTGGCTCAAGTCTATGACACTTAGACTTTGACATTGGTCCTATGTTAGGGTTTGTAGGTGTAGAATTTCTGATGTTTAAAATCGCTTTAAATAGTTTAGAAATTTGCTTTATTCAAATCGAAGATGCTTATGCTTGTTATTTCCAATCTTCCCCTTCTTCGAACCAGTGGAGCACCAGAGGTGTTATGTTTTCCCGGTGAACGACAAGAAGGAACAGCCTCTTGTCTTGCTCCTTCACATCGACAGAAAGCCAAACACCCCGCTTACCTGTTGTTGATCGTTGCTAATGCCAGTTGATCGACCAGACACCATCACCTCAATGTGCTTTCAGATATGTTGGTGTTTTGCATCTTAGGCGCAATCACAAGAGAGGAACTCTATGTTGAGTTCTCAAGTTCGATCAACTGGCTAGAACAAAGAACTTGAAGAAAAACACGAAGGTATGATTCATTTTATTAAGTCCTTTAAGTTGCATAGATTTTTTGAGTTAGATCTATTGATTACGAGTCTATAGATTAGAAAAATATTATTTCTTCCGCTGTCGCATAATGGTCTTTGACTAGGCTCGTATCCCATCATTGGTATCAGAGTGTCTGGTTTGCTCAAGTCTATGACACTTAGACTTTGACATTGGTCCTATGTTAGGGTTTGTAGGTGTAGGATTTCTGATGTTTAAAGTCGTTTTAAATAGTTTAGAAATTTGCTTTATTCAAATCGAAGCTGTAACATCCTGGTTCTGGGGTATAACATTTCTATATGTAATAATGAGTTTGCATGGGCGACTCGACGAGTTGGTGCCTTAACTCGTCGAGTAGGGTCGCGTTGGGTGTCGTGGATTAATGAGCTGACTCGACGAGTCTGTGAGTCGACTCGCCGAGTCAGCGCTGCTGAAGGAAACCCTAAACCTTCGAGCCTGTGGCCTATTTAAAGGCACTTATAGCCTCATTTGCGGCTCATCTGCTGTTCAACCCTCCTGTGTGAAACCCTAGACGTCCATTGAAGCTAAGGGAGAGTGTTTGAGCTAATATCAAGTGTTTTGATGGATCTTTTGGAAGAAGAGGAGTGAGCTTCAAGCAAGAAGTGAGATGAGGCCATGGGATCTAGCATTTCTTCTCAAGGAGCTTCTCTGGAAGGTAAAAATCCCACACCATTCTCATCTATTTAGTTGGGTCTCATATCTATGGAGTTTTAGGGCTTTTGCGATCTTTTGTTTGGGTCTTTGAGTAGCATGAGTTATCAAGAAGTCCAGACCTCAGATCTGGACCTTATGAGGTCTTTAGAGTCTAGATGTCCCAGCTTTATTCATCCATATGTGGGTTTTTGGACTTAATCATTCATGAAGGGCATGTATTAGCATTTTGGAGCAATAGCATCATGCATGAACGTAAAGATCGAAGCTTTACGTGATTATTGAGCCTTGAGATGATAGATATAGTGTTTGGAGTGATAGATCTGGCTGAAAGCGTCTGAATGATCAGTAAGTCTGGATGAACTTGCCGAGTCGATGAGCCGACTCGACGAGTTGGTTAGCGTTTTTCCCGAAGAGCCGAATCATGCGAAAACTCAGCGAGTTGGGGGTCAACTCGACGAGCTAAGCTGGACTTTCACGAGACTCCTGAGAAAATGAGTGGACTCGACGAGTCACAAGGGTGCACTTGACGATTCGGGTCAAACATGGACTGTTGACTCGAGTTTGACTGCGGTTGACTTTAGGGTTGGGTCAGTCATGAGTAATGGAGACCATGGAGGGGTAAAATGGTGTAACATCCCAAAAATACCAGCTAAAAATTTCATTTTTAAATTAGGTTAATTCATAAAAACATCGTTACAAAACATTCATAATATTAATTTATGTCTGAGAACCGGTAACATCATAGTAAAATATTCAGAGTACATCCCAGAAAATCCATAGTGCGGAAAACATGAGAGTGTGTGATATGCCGCTACCGCGCCGGCTCCTGTCCCCTTGCTGAAGAGGTACCTGAAAACAAAACTATAAAACGTAAGCACGAAGCTTAGTGAGTTCCCCCATAATGCCACATACCATGCAATCATATAATGAACAGCTAAGAGATACGACCCTCGCCCACACCCATAGAGATACGGGCCTCGCCCACACCCTACTAGCTAGGAGATACGGGTCTCGCCCACACTCTACTTTCTGAGAGATACGGGCCTCGCCCACACTCCGCCACTAAACCATAACATACAAGTATCACACAGACAACAAGTATAAGCAATTCTATCATACTGGCATATATCACAATTAAACTCAGCTATGAGATACGGGCTCCGCCCACACTCCGATACTAACAAATCGTCTATACGGGCCGGCCTTGGTGCCTTAGACTCGTCCCTACTGGAAGGAAACTCACCTCGAGAGTAGCTGCCGAAAACCTGCTCAGACTACGCCTGGCTGCCGCACCGGTAATCCCTCCGGCTATAAATCCGTAAACATGGATTAGGTACTCATAAATACCCCTAAGGTCAAATGACCGGTCAAAGTCAACTCCTTGGTCAAAGTCAACCTTCTGATTGACTGGACTCGCCGAGTCCATATGGCGACTCGCCGAGTCCTTCTATGTCTAGCCCGACTCTGACTTATCGGGTCCTGTTTCCACTCACCGAGTCAGCCTGACTCGCTAGACGGGGACAACTAACAAACCCGCGACTGGACTCGCCGAGTCCAAGGGGGGACTCGCCGAGTCCGACGAACAGATCTCACAATTCGCTCCAATCTTCCATCAGAACATCAACCTTGGAGATTTGGAGATTCTGGGACTATAGCTACACGTTAAATTACTAATTCCACGTGCAACTACGAAGGGTTGGACCTCCTACACTTAAACCCTTCTTATCCTAGTGACAGTTCATATTACTCGCCGAGTTTGAAGAACACTCGCCGAGTTCAAGGCTATATTCAAGGGACTCGCCGAGTTTGAAGAACGACTCGCCGAGTACCAGGCAATCTTCATAGGACTCGCCGAGTTGTTTATCCAACTCGCCGAGTCTAAGGCCATCTTCATGGAACTCGCCGAGTGCACTTTGGCACTCGCCGAGTGCCCTTCGACTCTTCACCCATTCTGGCCAAAACTGAGACATGTAATGGTTCCAAACCATAAATCTAAGCTCCTAGGGCATAAACACACGGAGTTTGGGAGGTTTAAGGTCTTGAAATCTACATATAAGGGACAAAAAGGGAATCTATTATACTAAAGATTTAGAAGGAGCTTTCTTACCTGGTTAGGAGCTTCTCCCAGGGTAGATTTCGGATCTACCACACCTCCTTGCACCCTCCAACTTCCTCCTTCTTCTCTTAAGCTTCAAATTCCTTCACCAAGCCAAAATCACTCTCAAGGATCAAAACGGGCTAGGGTTTCGCTCTCTAGTTCTTCTGGAAGAGAATGGGACGAAATGGTTGTTTTAGAATGGGTAACATAGAGTGAAATGTCTGAAAATAGAGCTTCTTCCAGACAGGTGGACTCGCCGAGTCCATGCATCGACTCGCCGAGTTCACCGCTCAAAACCCGTGTCCACCCTGCTGCTACTCGGCGAGTCGGGATGCAGACTCGCCGAGTTCGTGGCAAAAATAAGATAAAAACTTAAATAAAATCATACCATGAACCCGGTGTTACAAATCTCCCCCACTTATTTTAGACTTCGTCCTCGAAGTCTGCCGCTCCCTTTCAGAACAGCTCCGGATAATGCTCCATCATCTCGTCCGCGGGCTCCCAAGTCCATTCCGAGCCGTTCCGATGCTGCCATTGCACCTTCACCAGCTCCACCCTTTTGTTCCTCAGTTCCTTCGACTTCCGGTCTAGGATAGCCACAGGCCGCTCGATATAATTCAGGCTGTCATCAACCTGGATGTCCTCCAAAGGTACCACTGCTGAATCGTCCACCATGCACTTTCGCAGCTGGGAGACGTGGAAAGTGCTGTGGATCTGACTGAGTTCGGCTGGCAGGTCCAGCTGATATGCCACTTTGCCCACCCGGGCTGCAACCCAAAACGGTCCAATATACCTGGGACCCAACTTGCCCCGTTTCCTGAATCGGATGACGCCCTTCCACGGTGACACTTTTAGGAGAACCATATCCCCGACCTGGAACTCCAGGTCTGATCGGCGCCTATCGGCATAACTCTTCTGCCGACTCTGAGCAGTCTGAAGCCTGCTCCGGACCTGCTTAATCTTCTCTGTCGTCTTGAGCACTACTTCGGTGCTCCCCATGACTCTCTGTCCAACCTCGCCCCAACATATCGGGGTCCTGCACTTCCTCCCGTACAACATCTCGAAGGGAGGACAGTCAATACTCGCGTGATAGCTGTTATTGTATGAAAACTCGGCTAAAGGAAGATAGGTATCCCAGCTACCACCGAAGTCTAAAACACACGCCCGCAGCATGTCCTCCAGAGTCTGGATGGTCCGCTCGCTCTGGCCATCCGTCTGCGGGTGAAAGGCTGTGCTAAAATGCAGACGAGTACCCAGCTCGTCATGAAACTTCTTCCAGAACCTGGAAGTGAACCGCACATCCCTATCCGAAATCACTGAAACTGGCACCCCGTGCCGTGCCACCACCTCTCTGATGTAGATATCGGCCAATTTCTCGGCCGAGATGCTCTCCCGAATCGGGATAAAGTGGGCGCTCTTGGTCAATCGATCGACGATGACCCATATCGAATCCACTCCACGCGCGGTCCTGGGAAGCTTGGTGATGAAATCCATCGTGATGTCTTCCCATTTCCACAACGTGATATCCAACGGCTGCATCTTGCCGTGCGGTCTCTGGTGTTCGGCCTTGACCTTCCTGCAGGTCAGGCACCGCTCAACGTACAATGCTACATCCCGCTTCATGCAGGGCCACCAATAGTCCAGACGAAGATCCCTATACATCTTCGTTACCCCTGGATGAATGGAGAATCGGGATTTGTGCGCCTCCTCCATCAGAACCTGGCGCACGCGTCCGAGATATGGAACCCACACCCTGCGGTGTAATGTCAATAATCCTCTGCTGTCATAGTCGAAGGAGGAAACCTGTCCCACAATCCGCTCACTCTTCCGATGTTCCTCCTTCATAGCCTCCTGCTGAGCCTCCCGGATCGGCTCCAAAAGCGGAGTCACCACTGTCATCCGCATGCAAATATCCCTGATCGGCGCCGCCTTGCGGCTAAGCGCATCGGCCACCACGTTGGCCTTCCCCGGGTGATAAAGGATTTCGCAATCATAATACTTTACCACATCAAGCCACCGACGCTGCCTCATATTCAGATTTGGCTGGTCCAAGAGGTACCTCAAACTCTTGTGGTCCGTGTAAATCGTACAACGAACCCCATAGAGGTAATGACGCCAAATCTTGAGGGCGAACACAACAGCCCCCAACTCCAAATCATGCGTCGGGTAGTTCGCCTCGTGAGGCTTCAGCTGCCTTGACGCGTAGGCGATGACATGCCCTCTCTGCATCAATACCGCGCCCAAACCTAAGATGGACGCATCGCAGTATACAACAAAATCCTCTATACCCTCTGGCAAGGCTAAGATTGGCGCCTCGCACAATCTCTGTCTCAGTGTCTCGAATGCTGCCTGCTACTCAGGCCCCCAACGAAAGACCACAGCCTTCCTCGTTAACCTGGTCAGGGGTAATGCTATCTTAGAGAAATCCTGAATGAATCTCCGATAGTAGCCAGCTAATCCTAGGAAACTCCGAATCTCAGATGGAGACTTCAGAACCTCCCATCTCATCACGGCCTCCACCTTGGCCGGATCCACCGAAATCCCGTGCTGGTTGACAAGGTGCCCAAGAAACTGCACCTCGCGCAACCAGAACTCACACTTGGAGAACTTAGCATATAAGTTCCCCCTTCTCAAGGTCTCCAAAACCTCCCGCAAATGCTCCTCATGCTGCTCTCGCGTCTTGGAGTAAACCAAGATATCATCGATAAATACTATCACTGACCGGTCTAACATCGGTCTACACACGCGGTTCATGAGGTCCATGAACGCGGCAGGGGCATTGGTGAGCCTGAAAGGCATCACCACGAACTTATAGTGGCCATAACGTGTCCGAAATGCCGTCTTCTGCACATCCTCCTCTCTGACCCTCACCTGGTGATACCCTGAACGCAAGTCTATCTTGGAGAACCAAGATGCTCCCTGAAGCTGGTCAAAGAGGTCGTCAATCCTCGGGAGTGGGTAGCGGTTCTTCACCGTTACCTTATTCAGCTCCCTATAATCGATACACATCCGATGCGACCCATCCTTCTTCTTCACAAACAGAATCGGGGCTCCCCAGGGTGAACTGCTCGGTCTAATGAAACCCTTGTCTAACAGCTCCTGAAGCTGTGTAGACAACTCCTGCATCTCAGGAGGAGCCAACCGATACGGTGCCTTGGCTATCGGAGCCGCACCAGGGACTAGGTCGATCCTGAACTCCACCTGTCGCTCTGGAGGTACCCCAGGCAGCTCCTCGGGGAATACATCCGCGAACTCTCGTACTACGGGCACATCGCCCACCGTCGCCTTACCCGCCTCCCGGGTGTCCATGACATATGCGACATATCCTGCGCAACCCTGCTGAAGGTAACGCCTTGCCCTCGCTGCCGAACAGAAGGCTGGCCCTCACTGTGATCTCTCACCCTGAATTACTAACTCTCCCCCACTTGGGGCTCTGACTCGTACTAACTGTTGCGCACAATCTATCACTGCCCCATTGGGACTCAGCCAATCCATACCAATAATAACCTTGTTTCTCCGCAATGGAATGGGAACTAGGTCAACCAAATACCGCTCTTCGAACAACCTTAACACACAATCTCGGAAGACTTCTGATGCTCGCACCGACCGGTCGTCCGCAATCTCGACCTCTAAAGGGCAATCCAAAATGCCTGAGGACTCAGGAAACTTCTTGCTAAGTGCAAGAGAAACAAAGGATCGGGTAGCCCCCGAATCAAACAACACCTGGACTGGAATACTGTTCACATGGAACGATCCTAAACGTATATACACAGAGCACATATCAATATCATAAATCTCATATAAATAGGTCAGAGGGAAAGAATCATACCCGTCACCACATCGGGTGCAGCGCGTGCCTCCTCGGCTGTCAGCTGAAATGCCCGGCTCCTCACCACCGGAGCCTCTGCCTTGCCCTGCCGGCCATCTGTAATCCGCAGGGTCGCTGGAGCTGGCGCCTGTACTGGCGCTGCTACTGTCAACTGGGGGCAGTTGGCCCTCTTGTGGCCCCTCTGGTTGTAGTGGAAACACAGCAACTCAGATGTCTGAATAACCGGAGCAGGGGCAGTACTATCCCTGCTGAAGTGTCCCGTCTTGCCGCACCTGTAGCAGCCTGTCGATCCTGATCTACACGCTCCCTCGTGCGACCTGCCGCACTTCCTGCAGCGGCCCAGTCCTGAATGGCCTTTGGGCCTACCATCTGATCCCTTGGGCTTCTTTCCCGAAGCCCCTATCGTCTGTCCCTCCTCTGCATTCCTCTTCCGGATGTGCTCTAGATCTATCTCCCTCTCCCTCGCCCTAGCAATCATAGAATCCAGGGTAGGGCAAGCTGAAAAACTGACATGCTCCTGAATGTCGGCTCGCAGCATGTCATGGTAGCGGGTCCTCCTCATATCCTCACCACCTGCATACTGGGGCACCAGTAACGCCCTCTCCCGGAACTTGGCAGTGATCCTCGCCACTGTCTCTGTCGTCTGCCTCATATCCAAGAACTCCCGTGCCAACTGCTGGAGCTCCACCGCAGGTGTGAATTCCGCCCTGAATCGTGTCACAAAGTCCGGCCATGTCATAGCCTCAATGGCCGCGGCTCCCAAAGAGTCACAAACCGACTCCCACCAATCTCTAGCTCTGTCACGTAGACACCCTGCTGCAAATCGTACCTTCGACCCCTCGGGGCAGAAGCTGATCAGCTGTGCAGACTCAAGGTCTGCAATCCATCGTCTGGCAGCAATGGGGTCCTTCGCCCCATGGAAATCTGATGCACCACTGCCCCTGAAGTCCTTAAAGGACAGTGTGCGTGGTCCTGACTGGCTAGCCGCCAAATCACTCCTGAACGCCCTGAGACGATCCTCCATCAACTCTACAATACCCTCCTTGATCGACCCGAAGATGATGGGAGTCGACTCAAGGATGCCCCTGGTAATCTCTGACGCGATGAACTCACGTAGACCCTCATCAATTGGTTCGGACCCTGAACCCGAACCCGATCCCGATCCTGAGCCTCCCGCTCCCTGTCGTGTGGTCACCATACTGAAAAACATAGCATAACCACCATCAAACGATATTCCACTAACGAGGCTCACATACATACCACTAGTCCCCGGTCTCGCCTCGGCCCTTTTTCAATCGAGTACGGATCCTCCGCTTTCAGTAGTACGGGCCCATACTACCTTCCACGTCTATCCGTACTTTCCTCAAGAATTGCCTCAACTCAACCAAGTCCTTTCTACTAATACTGCGGTTCTCGTGCTACTATCGCCCTAGGCTCACCCTAAGTAATCGCCATCCCACTCTCTGCCATTAGCTACACAAGAAGTCCCTGCTTTCTTTCCCTAACTAGCTTGCGAATACTATTACATATTACTCAGACTAGATAATTATTCGAATGAGAGGTCCTACCCTACAACGGTTGGACTCAAACAAGAGCTGCGAAATAGGGCTAGACCCAACCTTCTGAAATTATTTAATCCTTGCAATATGTAACTTAGCATATTCGTTCACTAGTTAGTGAAAGACGACTAGAACTCCTAATAGCACAAAGCAAGCAGCATTCGGGCATTGAGTACACATAATCAAGTATATACTACTCTGGCTATCATACTGACTGATCTGTACTAGCATGCAATTCTCAAAAAGCCGAAACACATAAAGCAGGCACATAAGGCATCATTCCTAGATCCTTAGTCCTATTCTAGCATGCTGTTCTACTGAAACTGAACTGATAATCATAACGTAAACTTGTATGGGCACTTTGGGGAAAACTTACTTGAGCTCGACCGGTCGCGCACATCACACATTTTTTTTCTTTTTAGAAATCCCTTTTACTTAGTCTTTAGAAAATCATTTCTTTATAAAAATCTTTTAATCCCTCGATTTGAGTCCAGACACCCCCGAAGGTGTGTCCGAATCCCTCAAACCAGGGCTATGATACCAACTTGTAACATCCCAAAAATACCAGCTAAAAATTTCATTTTTAAATTAGGTTAATTCATAAAAACATCGTTACAAAACATTCATAATATTAATTTATGTCTGAGAACCGGTAACATCATAGTAAAATATTCAGAGTACATCCCAGAAAATCCATAGTGCGGAAAACATGAGAGTGTGTGATATGCCGCTACCGCGCCGACTCCTGTCCCCTAGCTGAAGAGGTACCTGAAAACAAAACTATAAAACGTAAGCACGAAGCTTAGTGAGTTCCCCCATAATGCCACATACCATGTAATCATATAATGAACAGCTAAGAGATACGGGCCTCGCCTACACCCATAGAGATACGGGCCTCGCCCACACCCTACTAGCTAGGAGATACGGGCCTCGCCCACACTCTACTTTCTGAGAGATACGGGCCTCGTCCACACTCCGCCACTAAACCATAACATACAAGTATCACACAGACAACAAGTATAAGCAATTCTATCATACTGGCATATATCACAATTAAACTCAGCTATGAGATACGGGCTCCGCCCACACTCCGATACTAACAAATCGTCTATACGGGCCGGCCTTGGTGCCTTAGACCCGTCCCTACTGGAAGGAAACTCACCTCGAGAGTAGCTGCCGAAAACCTGCTCAGACTACGCCTGGCTGCCGCACCGGTAATCCCTCCGGCTATAAATCCGTAAACATGGATTAGGTACTCATAAATACCCCTAAGGTCAAATGACCGGTCAAAGTCAACTCCTTGGTCAAAGTCAACCTTCTGATTGACTGGACTCGCCGAGTCCATATGGCGACTCGCCGAGTCCTTCTATGTCTAGCCCGACTCTGACTTATCGGGTCCTGTTTCCACTCACCGAGTCAGCCTGACTCGCTAGACGGGGACAACTAACAAACCCGCGACTGGACTCGCCGAGTCCAAGGGGGGACTCGCCGAGTCCGACGAACAGATCTCACAATTCGCTCCAATCTTCCATCAGAACATCAACCTTGGAGATTTGGAGATTCTGGGACTATAGCTACACGTTAAATTGCTAATTCCACGTGCGACTACGAAGGGTTGGACCTCCTACACTTAAACCCTTCTTATCCTAGTGACAGTTCATATGACTCGCCGAGTTTGAAGAACACTCGCCGAGTTCAAGGCTATATTCAAGGGACTCGCCGAGTTTGAAGAACGACTCGCCGAGTACCAGGCAATCTTCATAGGACTCGCCGAGTTGTTTATCCAACTCGCCGAGTCTAAGGCCATCTTCATGGAACTCGCCGAGTGCACTTTGGCACTCGCCGAGTGCCCTTCGACTCTTCACCCATTCTGGCCAAAACTGAGACATGCAATGGTTCCAAACCATAAATCTAAGCTCCTAGGGCATAAACACACGGAGTTTGGGAGGTTTAAGGTCTTGAAATCTACATATAAGGGAGAAAAAGGGAATTTATTATACTAAAGATTTAGAAGGAGCTTTCTTACCTGTTTAGGAGCTTCTCCCAGGGTAGATTTCGGATCTACCACACCTCCTTGCACCCTCCAACTTCCTCCTTCTTCTCTTAAGCTTCAAACTTCCTTCACCAAGCCAAAATCACTCTTAAGGATCAAAACGGGCTAGGGTTTCGCTCTCTAGTTCTTCTGGAAGAGAATGGGACGAAATGGGTGTTTTAGAATGGGTAACATAGAGTGAAATGTCTGAAAATAGAGCTTCATCCAGACAGGTGGACTCGCCGAGTCCATGCATCGACTCGCCGAGTTCACCGCTCAAAACCCGTGTCCACCCTGCTGCTACTCGGCGAGTCGGGACGCAGACTCGCCGAGTTCGTGGCAAAAATAAGATAAAAACTGAAATAAAATCATACCATGAACCCGGTGTTACAAATCTCCCCCACTTATTTTAGACTTCGTCCTCGAAGTCTGCCGCTCCCTTTCAGAACAGCTCCGGATAATGCTCCATCATCTCGTCCGCGGGCTCCCAAGTCCATTCCGAGCCCTTTCGATGCTGCCATTGCACCTTCACCAGCTCCACCCTTTTGTTCCTCAGTTCCTTCGACTTCCGGTCTAGGATAGCCACAGGTCGCTCGATATAATTCAGGCTGTCATCAACCTGGATGTCCTCCAAAGGTACCACTGCTGAATCGTCCACCATGCACTTCCGCAGCTGGGAGACGTGGAAAGTGCTGTGGATCTGACTGAGTTCGGCTGGCAGGTCCAGCTGATATGCCACTTTGCCCACCCGGGCTGCAACCCTAAACGGTCCAATATACCTGGGACCCAACTTGCCCCGTTTCCTGAATCGGATGACGCCCTTCCACGGTGACACTTTTAGGAGAACCATATCCCCGACCTGGAACTCCAGGTCTGATCGGCGCCTATCGGCATAACTCTTCTGCCGACTCTGAGCAGTCTGAAGCCTGCTCCGGACCTGCTCAATCTTCTCTGTCGTCTTGAGCACTACTTCGGTGCTCCCCATGACTCTCTGTCCAACCTCGCCCCAACATATCGGGGTCCTGCACTTCCTCCCGTACAACATCTCGAAGGGAGGACAGTCAATACTCGCGTGATAGCTGTTATTGTATGAAAACTCGGCTAAAGGAAGATAGGTATCCCAGCTACCACCGAAGTCTAAAACACACGCCCGCAGCATGTCCTCCAGAGTCTGGATGGTCCGCTCGCTCTGGCCATCCGTCTGCGGGTGAAAGGCTGTGCTAAAATGCAGACGAGTACCCAGCTCGTCATGAAACTTCTTCCAGAACCTAGAAGTGAACCGCACATCCGTATCTGAAATCACTGAAACTGGCACCCCGTGCCGTGCCACCACCTCTCTGATGTAGATATCGGCCAATTTCTCGGCCGAGATGCTCTCCCGAATCGGGATAAAGTGGGCGCTCTTGGTCAATCGATCGACGATGACCCATATTGAATCCACTCCCAGCGCGGTCCTGGGAAGCTTGGTGATGAAATCCATCGTGATGTCTTCCCATTTCCACAGCGGGATATCCAACGGCTGCATCTTGCCGTGCGGTCTCTGGTGTTCGGCCTTGACCTTCCTGCAGGTCAGGCACCGCTCAACGTACCATGCTACATCCCGCTTCATGCAGGGCCACCAATAGTCCAGACGAAGATCCCTATACATCTTCGTTACCCCTGGATGAATGGAGAATCGGGATTTGTACGCCTCCTCCATCAGAACCTGGCGCACGCCTCCGAGATATGGAACCCACACCCTGCGGTCCAATATACATTATGAGAATTATGTAATTTTCAATGAAAAATTTGTTTTGAAAAATTACGTCGTTACAAGTTGGTATCAGAGCCTTGGTTTGAGGGATTCGGATGCACCTTCGGGTAAATCTGGACTCAAACTGAGGATTTGAGAAAAGTTTTCAAGGAAATGAATCTTTTTATTAAAATGAGCAAGAGTTTCTAAGAGAAAATGAGAAGGAGCAGTGTGTACAATCAGCCAGAGCCCGAACGGTGATTTCCCAAAATACCCTTACTCTTGTGTTATGAGATATTTATGAGATATTTTATGAGATATTATGCATGCCAGAGATAGGCTAGGTATTTTGATATTTTAGAACTAGAGTGGCCTGATTTGTGATGCCTTAGCCTGGGAGTTGCTGCTATCTGTGATTTGCTTTTGAGTACGTGCGGAGTAAGAGTATCTTGCGGAAATCCTTTTTAGTGAGGGATTTGAGTAGAGGAGTAATCTAGGAGTGATACCTAGATGAGCATTTAAGGGGTAGAGTTGCTGAGTTCGGTGATATCTTTTGAGTATGAGTAGTGCAAGTGGAGTTATCACCTAGAGTGGTTTTACGTGATAGTAGAGACTACTCGATGCCCGAATGCTGCTTGCTTCGTGCTTTGTGGAACTTTTAATGATGGGAGTCAGCTACCAAGTGAATATGACGATATTGAGGAGGTAGATGGCTGGCGTCATAAGGAGTTCTTCAGCAGCTGATGGTAGAGGTGTGAGAGAACCTAGAAGAGCCTAGGGGGTGACCCTAGTCAGATGAGTACGCTGACAGAGTAGAGTATTTCGCTGGGGAGTGAACACGCGTGACGGAGTGGTGATCGAGAAGGTTGAGCAGCTACTTAGGAACTCTGGGATGGTTCGTGTAGAAAGTATGGGTAGATGTTGCAGGTAGTATGCGCCCGTACTACTGAAAGCAGAGGACCCATACTCGCTACAAGGAGCATTCCGAAGATTTTAAGTAGCAGATCTGAGGTGATGTCATGGTTCGAGTACCATGATTCGTAACAGATTGAAAGGAGAGAACATGGTTCGAGTACCATGATCAGTACCAAATCGAGAAGTAGCCACATGGTTCGAGTACCATGACTCGTGGCGGTTAGTGCGTCTGATTTTACCTGTTATTCCGTTGATATTGGCTAGACTGAGATCAAATATGAAAGAGTATGAGGCCAGAGGGCCATAATGAATGAGTTTCAATGGAGCATCCCTTGAGAGAGAAATCAAGTTGTTTTCAAGGGATTTCTGGTGAGATGCCAGTTAGAGTCGCAAGACTCCGGGATGAGTAGAGATGAGGCTTCTTGGAGGATTAAGGTCTGATCTGAGCAACCGGTCGATAGTGGAGATGTCACCTTCGGTGACCTGGGTGGTGCTATTTTCGTTTCCTGTGGGAAACAGGAGAGATATTGAGACTTTCGGTTTCTTAGCTTGAAGGTAAACCCCGTGGGGTAGCATGGGTTGCGATCTTTCACCCGAGTATCTGGGCCAAATGTCTGCCGCAAGGTAATATTATAGTAAGAGAGGGTCATCAGTGAGGACTGAGATGGCCAAGGACAAGGATATACCCTATTTGAGGATAGTAGGGCATATGTTAGCAAAAGTGTCGGGTGATCAAGAGGAGTATATTGGGGCGGTGGCCCTCATTGTATATGATGGATATCGAGTGTGGGAGTAAGGTTTCAACTCTCTTAATAATTCTCATGATGATACATTGGTTGGGGAGTCGAAGATGAGGAGTGTGATAGTTCATTAAATTTCAGACTAAAAGTTATGACTACTATGTGACAGTTGAGAGGTCTGGTAGTGTGCCAGTATGAGATTTGAATGACGTTGGGAGACTGGTCGAGGAATCAGAAACGAGGTGCGTAATAATGCATTATTTCCAGAGTGAGAGTCAGAACTGTGTCGGGACAGTTGGAGTATCCGGCGGTGTGTCGGTCTGAGGCATTCCACGTGACTAGGGGCAGTCACATTGGGAAGTTTCGAGGATTTTATATGAGATTTGGGATGTTTGGAGTTGCTTTGTCCCTATCGGGAAGATCATCGGGTGTTCTATGGTATTTTCCAAGAGTAGGTGTGATGTACCTGGTGAAACAGTCTGTAGAATGGATGGCTGGTGTGCCAAATGGTGATGGTTCGAGCCCTGAGTGGGGGAGAATCGGGTAGTTTATTGAGGATATCAGAGAATTGTTCAACAACAGTTAGAGGACTGGATATGGTGACCTACGGTATGGTTACGTGAGACCCGGACTATTGGTGGTTGAGGCGAGGTGCAGAGCGAGATAATGCGTGTTGTACGTGTTTAGGAAGGGATGAGTGTCCCCACGGCAGGTGGCCGTTGGTCAGAGACCTTGTGATGGTTATGAATTCTTCGAGGATGTAATGGTAAATTCGAGGTGGTTGGCTTGTAAGGATAGTCTCGGCGGCTGAGAATTTATGGTTCAATGTATGGGTTGTTATATGCACTCTGGGAAGAGTAGAAGTTGATTGGGCAACCAACATCAGGGTCGGTATGTGTATTCTTGCATGGGTCTTTAGCAATAGAGGAGGGAGTTTCGGATGGTCGTCAACGTGTTCTGAGTCATTGACGATTCCTCCGTTTTTCAATTGAGAGTTAGGATACTCCGAAGATACGAGTTGTGTGAGATTCTGAAAGGATGCGTGGCTATATCTGAGTATGACGCAGTAAGTAGGAGATCAGTGGCTGAGGCAAGACATCGTGAGGTTCTGTGATGGTGTACCGAGGTATCCGAGTATAATGCTCTGAATTTCAGATTATTTTGCGGCTTGGGGGATGAGATGGCATGTAGTGCATCTCGTATCTACGGTTCCAGTGGGAACCCTTCGGCTATTTGACAATCAAGCGAGATTAATTAAGGATGTGGATTGCAACGAGGAAAAAGTGTTTTGTTATGACGGTTGTCGTCAGGACCAGTGATGCATAGTTTAGATAAGTGTGTACACTTATCGATGTTGGTTCACGGAGCATGAGTTAGTGGACGCAGTGTGGCGCCAACTGAAGGATGAGATCGTGGGGTGGTAAGAGAAAGTGTTGTAAGACTGCGGGGAGCTGCAACATCCATGAGTTCGTGCGGGGAAGTATGGTGATACTACGGGGGGCCGTAGTATTCACCAGTCAGCGAGAGGGTGTGGTGATACTGCGGGGAGCTGTAGTATCCACCAATCAGTGAGATGGTGTGGCAATACTGCGGGGAGCCATAATATTTGCCAAGCAGTGAGAAAGCGTTGTAAAAAACTGCGGGGAGCCGTAGTTTTCACAAGTCAGAGCATGACGTAGATGAGTTCTTCGGCTTGGGTAGCCTTATCAGTTGAGTCTATGGGAACGTGGTGGTCAGGCCAGTGGAGAGACTGGGGTCTCTCTAATGGTCGGGAGTCGTCGTAATATGAGCTAAGGAGGGATTATCGTGATTAGAAGGAACTGGATGTAGTAATGTACGCGAGAGTTGCGAGTCTTGGGGTATGAGTGGAGTGCTTCATTGGGACGAGTGGTTCCAATTTCGCGTCGGGCCATACTCTCGAGTTTCGGTTGGCTCTAGTGGCGTATGATGAAAGCGAGATGAGATTTCGAGCTTAGAGGTGGGTCAGTTCGTTGGTATGGGAGGGACCTCGAGACGCATGGAGCTAATGAGTAGTAGACGACAGAGGTTAAGGGTGAGACGATTTTAGTTGGGATTGTAGTATTCGCTTGGGGTAAAGCGAAATTCGTGACTTGTGTGTCACAATCGGTCGAGATAGTTGTTGGGAGAAGGAAGTCGGTAAGACATTTTGGGACAGGTGATGGGTAGCTTCGAAGGTTCTTCTGTGGGTCGAGAGTTGACCGGGTGCTAAGTGTTGAAAGGGAATATATGGGAGGAAGCGGAGGTTTAAGATTGTTAGATGGCAGAGGATGTTGCCGAGTAAGCATGATCTTTTCTTGTGTCTGAGGACAGGGTGTTGAGAGTCCATTGTTTAGATGGGCTTTGTTGCAGTTCAGTGGATGAGTCCCTGGGATGATATGATCCTTTTTATTTCTTTGAGTATGATTTGGATTGCTTAGTGAGACCGGCCACTAGAGTTTTCAGATTCTGGAGAGCCAGAAGGGCTATCGTAGCGGCAGATGGGTCTGTCCTTTTCTAGGTTTGGGAGTTTGGATTCAGGTGTCTATGGAAGAAGATAGTTGCGTGGTATGAACTCCCCTTTGGTGGTGCTTCCCGGGATTTTGGGTTTTAATCTGTGTGATGCTAAAGAGTGATTTCGAGGGCGAAATCAAATTAAGTGGGGGAAAATTGTAACATCCTGGTTCCGGGGTATAACATTTCTATATGTAATAATGAGTTTGCATGGGCGACTCGACGAGTTGGTGCCTCAACTCGTCGAGTAGGGCCGCGTTGGGTGTCGTGGATTAATGAGCTGACTTGACGAGTCTGTGAGTTGACTCGCCGAGTCAGCGCTGCTGAAGGAAACCCTAAACCGTCGAGCCTGTGGCTTATTTAAAGGCACTTATAGCCTCATTTGCGGCTCATCTGCTGTTCAACCCTCCTGTGTGAAACCCTAGACGACCATTGAAGCTAAGGGAGAGTGTTTGAGCTAATATCAAGTGTTTTGATGGATCTTTTGGAAGAAGAGGAGTGAGCTTCAAGCAAGAAGTAAGATGCCTTTAGCGTTGGGTCAATCATGAGTAATGGAGACCATGGAGGGGTAAAATGGTCTTTTATCCACTTCAAGAGTTAGATAGAGAAAGAGAATAGCCTTTGGTGTAATTGGGTATGAATAGAGTATTAATTAGAGATGTTTATCTTGTGTGTTAGGCGGAAGCTAGTTCGAGATTTCCGAGTACGAGACTGTTACTAGCTTGCTTTCGAGGTGAGTCTTCTCACTATACCTTACCTAGAGTGGTAGTTATGTGTGACCGGAAGGTCTTATGCGTTTATAAGTGTTATGTGATATATGTTCAATGCGATATGTATATGTTTGCATGGTTTGGACCGAAAGGTCAACCAAGCTATGACCGGAAGGTCATCATGGGTAGGGCCGGAAGGCCTACCAGATTTGTGGGACCGGAAGGTCCCACTGAGACACATTGACCGGAAGGTCACATAGAGTTATAGCCTTGAGTGACTAATTATATGTGCATGGTATTTTGGGGAACTCACTAAGCTTCGTGCTGACCGTGTTATGTGTTATGTGTTTCAGGTATCTCAGAGAATCACGGGAAGGCACCGGCTTGATTGTACACACACCAGTGAAAAAGTTACGTTTTGAGGATCCTGGATTTTAACCGAGCAATTGTGGAGTTTTCAATTGTAAATTTAACAAATGATATTTTTGTAAGATACATTATGAGAATTATGTAATTTTAAATGAAAATTTTGTTTTGAAAAATTACGTCGTTATAGAAGCTGCTTATGCTTATTATTTCCAATCTTCTCCTTCTTCGAACCAGTGGAGCACCAGAGGTGTTATGTTTTCCCGGTGAACGACAAGAAGCAACAGCCTCTTGTCTTTCTCCTTCACATCGACAGAAAGCCAAACGCCCCGCCTACCTGTTGTTGATCGTTGCTAATGTCGACTCTCTTTCTTGATTTGCTGCCACCCATTTCACCACCCACCACCGCTGCTGTCGGAGCTCCTTTCCTCCGACCATCTACCACCGGACACTGCCTATCGTCCACAACCTCTCATTCCCACCGGCAGACGACGAAAACGATGCTCTTCGTCACCCCTATTGTCACCGCAAGCAACCCACCACCACCATTGCTGCCGAGAAGAGTTCGACCAGACACCATCATCTCATGTTGCTACTGTAGTTTTGAATCTTCGCCAATGTTATTATCACTATCTCCTTTTGTTGTGTTCGTATCGTGGGGGACCATTTTTTTTGTGGGTTTCATTCTTAACTCACGAAAAAATTGGGGAAAGATGATGACACTGTACAAACATTGTTTTATTTTAATTAAAATAAACCCCCATGTTCCTTATTTGTACAACTATGCCCCCCCCCCCCCCCCCTTGTGAAATAAATCACATCCAAGTGAAACTGCCAAGTAAAATGACAAGAACAGTTCCTCTCTTCGAAACTATTAACAAGATGGGTCCGAAATCATAACTTAGGCTGAGAATGCATACTTTTAGTCCTTGACATGTAAATATATTACAAGAACAGTCCCTTAAGAACGATTTTAGCAAAATCAACCCTAGAAGTTACTTATGTTAACAAAAACACCACCCTATACTTGATGATTAATACTAAAACTACCCTTTTGCTTTATTAGGTAATATAAATATACCCGGTGGTTCGTTTTAAAAACAAGGAACGTCACGTCACAACTTTCCCGACAAGTTTCACACCACAAGTCTCGTTCACACTACGAAAGTGGTGCTTACGACCCCTTTTTAACGTTTTATCATTTTGGGGGAGAATACATATGAAAAAACATTTATCGATTATAAAATATGCATGCAAAAATTTATATCTAGTTATAATCGATATTTTATCAAAGTTTTATAACATAACTAATTTATCTTGATTTACCTATGACATTTTTGTTTAAACATGTACAAATTAGAAAATATAACTTATCATTTTCTAAACGATGTTATGACTTAGTATTCGCAATTGTATATAACCGTTAATCCTCGGAGCGAGATACGTATGTATAGATCTATACGGGGTGACACCCCCACCTACGGTTGCTAGCTACAACCTCAACGGATCAATCGAAACGGGTGATAATTATCTTTAGTTTATCCACGGTGTCCAATGAAGCGTCGTAAGGGGTTACATCTAGTCACATAGCTCGATTATAGAACTCACTATAGGCATTAACCAGAATCTTTATCTAAAAACCACAAATTCGGTTTAACTCTTTATCAGACATTTTAAGTATGGATTTACTTATGATTTATCCCTTTATCAAATATTTTATGTATGGGTTTACTTATAATATATCTTTTATCAAACATTTTAAGTATGGATTTACTTATGAATTATCCATTTATCAAGCATTTTAAGTATGAAACTACATATGGTTTATCTCTTTAACAAATATTTCAAGTACGGATTTACTTATGATTTATCTCTTTACCAAACATGGTTTTAACTACAAAAGGAATACTTTTTAGACTTTTAAAGTATCATTAATGTGGTTAGCAGAAAACCTGTAACTCTCATCAACCTTTTTGTTGACTCTCAAATTACATGTATTCTCAGGAGATCATTGAACCAGTTTTAGCAGAAGAAATGTTAATGGATTTCGGACAATCTAGTTTTATCTAAGTTTTTGTTATATCGGCCTATCTGTTAAGGAAATCTATGAAAATATTATTATTATTGTATGAACCATGTATTCGAACCTTAATGTGAAACATAACTGCTATGATGTTATTGTTGTAACTTGTGATGTATATTCAATTTGCTTGTGATCCATGAACAAAGTCGCACAGCCCGACGTATTCCGTCGCCTCGGCCGGGGGTGTGACACTGACGATGGAACTGAAGAAGAGGATGTTGAATATGAAAAGCATCGCCATCACTCAATCGAGATCTCGTGTATGATGTTTGCAACCATGTCTCTAGAACTCCAAAGGATTTTTGAGAACATTAGCGTGTACGACATGAACGATCTTCTTAAAGAAATGTTTCTAGAGAAAGCTCAAACTAATAGATTCAAGGCCATGCAAGCAATTGTAGGTTGCAAGCAACAAGATAATGATTCTATGAATACTCATGTGATCAAACTAAATGGTTACTTTGACATACTTGAACGTCTTGGTTTCTGATTCACTCAAGAGTTGGCTATTGATTCATTCTTAACTCCTTGAATAGTAAATACAAGCAGTTCACTATGAATGACTATATGAATGTTTTAGAGAAGAGTATCATGGAGTTATATGGAATGCTCAAAACTGTTAAGGAAATCATAGTTCCACCTAGGAACCCAAGTTCAAACGCTCGTATTTTGGCTATTAAGGAATGTGGTGTCAAGGGAAAAAGGTCCTATCATCCTAATGCAAAGGTAAATGGAAAAGGGAAAGTTGGTGCTTCCAACTGTAAACCTAAGAAGGATATTTCTGACATAGCACTTGTGATTGAACCTAAAGAGAAAAAGGCCCTCTCATCCCAATCCAAAGCCATGGGTTCTCGCTCTTCAGGTATGTTTACAATTGAATTAATTTAGATTAGACTTCTAATAATTAGATACTTGACACATGATGTGGAACCCAGATTTTGATATGATGGGAAGTAGGAAGCTGAGACATTGGGAGCTTGATTTGATCATGGGAACAAGATCAAGATATCTGTCACATACTTTTTCAACTACTTTATTATATTGTTTCTATTCTCCTTACATGAAAAGAAACAATATTTCAATTTATGAATTGTGATGTAACAGTTTCACTTTTGGATTTGATAATTGTCACACCCCCAAACCGGAACGGCGGAAACGTTCGGGGGTGGATGACGTCATGTGTAGTATCACAACAATTGCATTATAGTAATCATAGTAAACACAACCATTACATTGAATACATATATGAAAAGGTGTTTACATCTGTTTGATTCTTGTTTTTATACATCAAAAGTATAATCAAAAGAAAAAGACGTGACTCTATACGCTCCGTCTTCTCAAAACTCCAGGAGGTACCTGTCTACTGATTTCCTGAGAATACAAGCAGTTTTGAAAGAATATCAGCATAAAGCTGGTGAGTTCATAAGCGATATTTTTGTAATGAAAAACCTGTTGATGACAATGTGAAAATGTTCACATGTTTCCAAGAAAATCCAATATTTTCGTTAGTAAACGGGTGATAATATTAGTTCCATATATGACCACTTAGTTCATGCTAGCCACGTATAAACCACTATCGAACATACGACTGATTATGTGGATCTGCTCTAAGCCCACAACCAAACAAGGAACAAGAAATGAGGCAGAAACCATACATTCTATAGTCTATCGAATATTTTCCATCTCGCCCCTTAGGTTGCAGAGCTCGTGTTCTAACTTCTGCATCTCGCCCCTTGGGCAGTACTCAGCAAGCATGAGCTCTTTTAAGCTTTCCCAACCTATGGCATTCGCTACCGGCAGAGTTAGGGATTTGACTCGACCATTCCACCAGGTCAGTGCTCTGTCGGTGAAGGTGCAGTCGGCGAACTTCATCTTGTTTGCCTCAGAACATGCGCAAATCTCGAAAATGGATTCGATCTTCTCGAGCCATCGAGTTAAGGCAATGACTCCCCCATTTCTGTCGAAGGATTTGGGCTTGGCATTCATGAAATCTTTATAGGAACACTCCTTCTGATGTCCCTGGCCTCCACCAAGATTTTGGGGATCTGGTCCACCTCCTGATCCACCCGAGCCACCCGGGTTTATCTGCGACATTGAAGCAGCCACAGCGGCCGTAACTGCTGCTTGGAACAATGCAGGATCGAATTGAGGAGGTGGTGGCGGCGGAGGGTCGTTGTTCTTCCTGTTGGGTCTCTTTCTGGGAGGCATCTTTTTCTAAAAATAATCAGGAAGAAGAGGATGGTAAGTCCCCTAGATATTTAAATCGAGAGATATGTAACAAGATATATCTCAGCCTGATAGATAAAGTGTTCTACTAAGCGATAAACAGAGAATGGTTACCAATGCAAGTAAACTATCGCTAGAAGAAATAAGTAGCAACACTTGGAATCAATCTCTATACTGTATTCGGCTCAAGCTAAGATACTCCTATAGTATTTTAAGTTGTATGCTCTGTTAAATCGATATCTTGATGTATATAGCTTGGTAAGTTTTAGGCTTACTGCAACACCATGATCACTCCCAGACACATGTTGGTCATGTATCAAATAAATATAGTTGATCAGGCTATATTGACCCCATACATGATTACATAACTATCCAGGTTTAACCACAGTGTCCAACATCCAAATACTTTTGTTTTGTTCTACTTATGATATTGTTTCTGGTACTTATATATACTTGTATACTTCTTATACAATACTTATATTTTAAAAGTATACTTTTAGTTCAGATCACTTTGGCCCCTTAGTGTTTATAGTTGTATAGCATGTAAGGTTCGGTATACTTAGTTCACTATAAACCGGAGCACTGATACCAATCTGTCACACCCCCAAACCGGAACGGCGGAAACGTTCGGGGGTGGATGACGTCATGTGTAGTATCACAACAATTGCATTATAGTAATCATAGTAAACACAACCATTACATTGAATACATATATGAAAAGGTGTTTACATCTGTTTGATTCTTGTTTTTATACATCAAAAGTATAATCAAAAGAAAAAGATGTGACTCTATACGCTCCGTCTTCTCAAAACTCCAGGAGGTACCTGTCTACTGATTTCCTGAGAATACAAGCAGTTTTGAAAGAGTATCAGCATAAAGCTGGTGAGTTCATAAGCGATATTTTGGTAATGAAAAACCTGTTGATGACAATGTGAAAATGTTCACATGTTTCCAAGAAAATCCAATATTTTCGTTAGTAAACGGGTGATAATATTAGTTCCATGTATGACCACTTAGTTCATGCTAGCCACGTATAAACCACTATCGAACATACGGTTGATTATGTGGATCTGCCCTAAGCCCACAACCAAACAAGGAACAAGAAATGAGGCAGAAACCACACATTCTATAGTCTATCGAATATTCTCCATACGTAGCCCTGATGCATAAACTAAGGAATTATAGAATTAACTATGAATGTTTGTTACTATATCCTATTGTTGTATATGAAACATATTAGTTTGTATGCTTGGTTACTGCTAGATGTATTGTATAATGAATTCTGTATGAAAACCTTCGTATAGGATATTCTGTCTGAAAACCCTGGCTACCACCAGTATGTATAGTATGTTCTGTTTGGAAACCCTGGCTACCACCAGTATGTATAGTAGTTTTATTATTTAAAATAAAACCGAGTATTGTATCCCTGGAATCCTCCAGTGTAATGTATAATAGTTTTAATTAAAATAAAACTAATAAAGAATGAAATCCCTCAAACGCATGTTAGTTTATACTAATGTGAGTCGTATAACCATGCTAGATATGACCTAGCGACCTTTACGACGTTCTTCAAGTGTAGGATAAATGACATTTGTCACCCCAGGCATGCCTGCCTAACTGTAGCTAGTAGTTCAGGTGTGGGATTGTCATTCCAGAATAGATCTATTCACAAATCTCACGCTCTCCCTCCAGGAGACTCTGGTTATACTATGATAGGATTTAATTCAGTACACCAAAGGGTACAGTTTTGAAGTAGAGTCTCACAATTCTGTATAACCTAGTTTACGTGTAGTTCTGTATTGATCTACTGTATTGAAATCCGTGTGTATACTGTATAAGGTAATAATTGTACTATTGTAGTAATGTATATCATAAACTAAATATGTCATAGTTTATATGTTTACCCATCTATGTAATCTGAATCGGTAAAAGCTATGTATTGAATTCCCCAAACTATACCCATTATAGTTTGCTTGAAATGTTATGTACTTGGTGTGTCAATTGTTCTGAAAATTATGCAATCATGTTTCCAAGTTAAAAGTGTCCCTTATGCTCAACATAGTACAAAAGGGATAAAATATCTAAATATTTCATAAAACGTGGGAATCCTTTGACTGTATCAATTGCATAAGTTTTAAACTTGTTAAGTCCTTTTGTTTTGGTTCACAAAATCGTTTGTGTTTGGCTTGTATTCCCCCCTGAAAACATTAAAAATCATAAAAGCGTAGGGGTATGAACTCATTGTTACTTGTGTGCAAGGGTTGAACCAATGAACTGAAAATGAAGACCCTCGAGTTGTTGTATGTGGCACTTAACAGAATCCTAATAACAATCAAATACATATATGTATATAAATTAGTGATTTCGTTAGATAAAGTGTTAGATACACACTTGCTTTCGATCAAGGAATCTTACCGGGACTTGATTGAATCGAGGAAAACGGGTTTCCAGTCTATTTCACCACTTCGGAAGGGTTTGCGGCCGTGAAGGGGGTTTACGGCCGTGAACAGCCTCTTGAAGAGTTTACGGCCTTTGACGGTTTGAAGCGTGTAAGGCCATAAACTCAAGAACAAGGATGCTGGATTCGATGAAAACGTGTTTTAGATGCTCCTAAACAACCTCCAGAAGTGTTTCCTGGTGATGTTTCGGGAGAAATGAGGGTGTTTTGAGGTTTGCAGTCGAGAGGTAGAGAGAGAGAGAGAGAACGAGAGTGTTTTTGGCCAGAAAAGTCTAAATGGGGGGGGGGGGGGGTAGGGACTCGTATTTATAGGGGGTTTTCATGGTCGGTGGTGGGGGCCACCTGACACTGACCGCAAACGGGTTTACGGCCGTAAATGGGTTTCCGGCCGTGAACTCCAGTCAGATCGTGAACTGTTGCCTTGTTCGAAGGAAAACTCGAAATTCCACGTGGTTTTGGTCCCGACTGCCATATAAAGTTCAATTATATAACTAAATGATTTTCCAAACCAAAGGAATTCGACGGGACTTAATAAAAATCAAATTTTATTAATGGAATTTGGATAACGGTAACGGAAAAAGGTTCGAGTTGTCACAATAACAATAATGCTAGTATTTTGGTTTAAAAAGATAATACTCTTTATTTTAAAGAAAATCATTGTAATCGCATATATGAATTTGTGATTGTGTAAGGAAAAACGACAAGAGAATCTTAAATTTTACTTCGTTTAACCTGGATATATCATGTATATGGTATTATCGTCTTGGCCTTATAAACAAGAAGTGAATCGCCAATGTCCAACCGGATGAGATCTTGGAACCATTCAACATTGTATTTAATGGAGATTGTTGTGACAACCGTCAAAATTCGAGACAGTTCTAAATTTGAATAAACTTAGTTGCACGTATAGGCATGACACATGACAGACTTGGTAGCTAGAAGCTAAGTCATGACTTACTAGAAACTTGAAAACAATTAGAATTGAAGGATAATGTATTTAGATTTCACATTGATATGTGGATTCTACAACTACTTTAACTGTAGTGACTATCCATATTCAGGTCATTCTTTAACTCGAGCATCTTTATAGATTCATGTAGACACAACATGCACTTGACCTAGTAGTTGAGATTAGGTCCGAGTCTCATAGAAACTTAAGTCAAAGTCTCAAAAACCATATTTGATAATTTTCTCAACTTCTATAAATTATAAAGACTCCATGAAAAAATTTATAGATTTTCCATGAATATTTATTGTTTTTCCCGGTTCAATGAAGGTTTAAGGAGTTAAATTGATAATAAATAGCTACACTTGTCAAAAAATTATAAAACTTTTTCTAAATATCTTAAAATACATATTAATCGTACATAAAAAGTTTAATGAATTTTTCTTACTGTTTAGTAATTTTTCATGAATTAACGCTTAATTATGAGAATAAATCAAGGAAAGATAGTTAAACTACTCTAAAAATCACAATCAATTACCAAAATATCGTGTACTACTGTTTAACCACAAATAAAAAGGTTGGGCAGTTTTCTAAACTATTTAGTATTTATTTCTATTTTTGCCTAATAAATACACAAAAATCATTAAATCAAGTTAAACTATAAAAAAAACTAATTTCAAAATTTTTCTCAGTATGTATACATTAAATAACAATTGTAAATTTTTTTTAAAGAAATATCTAATAGATTTACTATTTATGCTATATTTCTTACATTTAATATACATAAATCATAAAAAACGAACTATACTATATGAAAAATATTTTTCATATTTGTTTCCAGATTATATATAATGTATATCAGTGGTACAAAAACTTTGAGGATTTATTTAAACTATTTGCTATTTATTTTCAATTTCTTAAGAATAAACATCCATAAATCCAAAAATCGGACTCCACTGTTTGAAAATCACTTTTGATATTTTCCCCAGTTTATATACATTTTATAACAATGGTATAAAAAGAATGATAATTTTTCTTAACTGTTTACTCTTTTTCCATGTATTTGTGAAGACTCAAATGGTTAAATATGGGAAATATAGCTATACACATATAAAATTCATGAAATATTATTTGGACATCTTTGACTGCAATTGGAACACAAATAAAAAGATTTATGATTTTTAATTACTATTTGCTATTTAATTATAATTTCTTGGTATAAAACACAATTAAATTACAAAAACCAGCCTTTATTGATCAAAAGTAGCATTTAATAACTTTCCCAGTTTAGGGATACTTTGAAACACTTACACGAAAATTCTATGAATTTTTCATGATCATTTACTATTTTTTCCATCATGATGTGATTATTCAAGGAATTAAAATGGTGAAAAATAGTTAGACAAATCAAGAATTCAACAAAATTTATCTTAAGGCCTTTAACTTCAGTTAAAATTGAAATACAAAGTTTGGGAAATTTTATAACTGATTTGATTTACTTTTGAATATTTAATCATTTGAAAGACCTTCCAAAATGTTATAGTTACACTTCAATTGACATTGCTAAAAACATAATTTTTCTCTTGAATTTGTTATATTACAAATCGATTCATAGAAATCTAAGTTTCACAGAAAAATGTTTGTAACTTATCAATATCAAAATATTGACACAATATTGGCATAATTTTAATTGTAGTAGTGAGTATACTAGTGTTAGATTTTCGACTAGAGACTTACTAGTGTGTAACATTATCGTAGGGAATCGATAGTAAGGCGTGAGGGAAGTTAGCTCAAGGCATCACAAATACCTTCATGCATAATTATGAGTATTCAGAGCCCCTATTTTCGATTTTCACGTTTTGGGGTGGAAAAGGATATCCTAAATTATTTATTTTTGTTGTATTTAATTTGACTTGTATTAAACTTCGATGGTATATTTTTCATGTATGTGTATGTTACTTAACTTCATGAGGCCTGTATCGCGGTTAAGTCCCTGGAATCATTTGACACAACTCATTAACTCTTTTGAGCCCATGGTAATTATGGATAGCACAATTAGGAGGTAGACAACTGCTCACTCGCTGTAAGTCCCAAAATTATGGATCTTATACGATATCAATCAAACTATCTAAAGAATGCAGAAGATAAATCAGATAGTGATTAAAAAAACACACAAAATAGCTTCAAATGCACACGATTCTGTTATCAATAAATCGTCTGGTACAAGAGAATACTTTCACAGCCGTTAGACACACAAAATGAACTCGTTAACCTAAAACTCTAAACGGCAGCAACTATATATACGACCAAAATACAAGGCCTAATAAAATCCCAAGCCCAGCCCCTTAGACCGAATTCAAAACATGATTTCGGTCCACCTAATCCAAACCGAAAACACCATAAGCCCAATAAACAACAATAAAACATAAAACTAACATAAACCATAATTTAGTCCTAACAATCTCCCCCTTGGTTTATTGCTGGTTTTTTTGTCAACGTTTCTTTGCAAGATGAACATCTGATCGAACCATTGTAGCAGCCTACATCTACATCTCAATAATTGGGCTATGAACATCTTTTGTAACTTGGGTTGGTTTAACGGTTGTAGCTGGATTGTGTATAAACTCATCAATCAATACTCCCCTTGAATATCTGCGTTTGTGCTTCCTTGGCAATAGGGAGGAATCTGATTCTTCGTTCTCACTCTCAGATGATGGTTTTGTGGTTACAGGAACTATTTGGGGAGGAATCCTCGCATCTCGATGTAGTTATTCTATGTGAGCATCCACCTGGTCGGGTGTTGGTACGTTTGACTTCTTGAATAAATCACTTTCTCTTTGAATCTTAGTTGGTGTAATCATCGCTTCATTGAATAGATCTGTCATTGGTTCAAACACAGGAACGTCTTGAAAAAGTAACAATGACTAAAAAGTCCCTGTGGATCACAGAATCATAAAGATCCTTCTCACCACAGTTGTTCAAGGACCCAACCTTGGCTCAGATGGAGACTACTCGTAGTATCTGTGTGAACTCGGCGGAATGCACTAAGATTTGTTGAGTATCGGAGAACTACTCATGGCTAGTTTTGATGTTAGCCCCTGTATATCCTTGATCAAAGATCTCAATACAGTTCTTCAAGTTAACACGTTAACTTGGCCCTTGGCGAGACGTTCAACGATAATCGTGCCTTGTGAGGTGCACCGCCCTTGTTCCATGGCAGTTCTTAGGTAAAGACAACTGACAAGACCAATTTTGACAATCTTTATAGTTTCAAACTTTCAATTCCTTAAGTACGACAGTTCTTAGAAAGAAACTGCCTAACTGACAGTTTGTACAGTGTCAGACCAGGTATGAACCATTATCCGTCAATTTCATGGGTGAAAATATCTAGAACATTAAAATGTTCACCGTCAATTCAGAAATGGATGGATTTTGGATTTTGGGTTTCACTTAGAATCATGGTGACAATGGCTTCCAAGATCATGAACACAGAAATTGTGTAACCTAAACCTCAGTGGTGATTTCCGAGAGTCTTAAGGGTTACGTTTATAAACATGAACATGATGGAGAATAAAGGATGGGTGATGAATGGTTGGGTGTTTCACATTAGTCATGGTGAAAATGAGTTTTGATCATTAACATTTGATGTGAAGACTCCTATTAAGACTGGTTTATGTCTCAATATGGAAGAGTCTATCATTCGCATTGGAATCCTCCGTCAATTCATTGTTTCAGACTGAAATTCATGAATGAATTTACCATTAAACTGACAGAAGTAAAGAAATGTTTTTGTGTTTTTGTAATTTTTGAAAAACGAAAAATAAAATCTTTTTGGGTTTTTGAGAAAACATTTTTTTTAATTTTAATTTTTTTTGTATTTTTGATTTTATAATTTTTTGTATTTTTGATTTCTCCCCCTTAATTTGTGCATAGGGAAGAAAAGAAATAAAAATGCGCAAATTTAAACACAAAAAAAATTTTAGTCATCGAAACGAAAATGTAAGTGTTACCTCTACGTTCAACTCTGGAGCAAAAATAGCCTCTTCAAAGCTTAATACATCGTTACTTACCATACCCTTTTGAGTGATTTTACTTACTTCTCCTCCCACAAAGGAAACATACCCTCCATTAATGATTTGAATGTCGTGCAGTTGAGAGATGTCTCCTGTCATGTTCCTGGAACAACCACTATCAACTTACCAAGGTCTGTTGATATTCCTCCATAGCTGTTCCTGCACAAGTTGCAGGATTAATTCGTTTTGGGAACCCAATCCATTTTGAAACTGGGTTGACCATTACTATCCACACATGGCACTTGTTCCCATGTCATATCCTGTTTATCAGTTAAAGAACATGAATAAATTACAGGACTGTGAGGTGATTGGATCGTAGGACTTTTGGGCACCCATATGTAACTAGGTTTAAGCCTTTAATTGTTTAACCAGATGGGAGCTTCACCACTTGATTTTGGAATGGAACCACCTTTTGATTTAGGCTTGAATCTCAAGTGTAACCTAGAGGACGATCCTTGAGATGAATTCGACCTCACCGATTTCAGTTTGGAAAAGTTATCTCTCAAATCAGTTCTCTTGTTCTTGAAGACTTGATACTTGGCCTTGTCATCATTCTAGTTTCCATTTCTTGAACGTGACCTCGAAGGTTTCTTTTTAAAGATCCCCCCCCTTGGCATGTTCTACCAACGATGTGCATAGTATGGAACATATGCACGATTTGGATAGTTTCTGGTATGTGACCAGGTGTTCCACGGTGGAAACACGTTTGTTTCTTCACGTGAAGGTTGTAACTGTCTGTCCCTGGTTGCTTGCCCATGCCTTGACTCAGATTGTTTCCACAAGCACACTTACATCAAGTAGTCTGTTTAGCTTGTTTTGGTGGCATATACTTACTAACAACATGTTCACTAGTAGAATTAACAGAATTAGAAGCAACAGATTTAGAGTTAACAAAACTAGAAGTGTCACTTTTGCCTTCTACTTTCCGGTCTTCCACTACTGTTGTATCTTCACTCGAGGTAGAAACATCAGTATCGTTCACCCTATCATTGTTTACTGATTCGGCTACAGTAGGTTTGCCATACTGAACAGGTGTCTCTATCTCTTCGGTTTCAAGGGGCGGAGTATAATTATCATTAAACGGAGGTGGAACACTGTGTTACCCTAGAACCTTATTCTGATGTAACACCCATAAAAATCATGCCAAATTTAAACTTTTTAAAACATTTCAAAACCCATGATTATTACAAAACTTGTTTTTAAAATAGTATATTGTTAGAGTATCCCAGAATCAAATCATAAAATCATAAAGTGTGAAGAGCGGTACGATCATGCCTTCGCCTTCCCGCGATCATCAGAAGTACCTGAGACAATAATCTATAATCTATAAATGTAAGCTCGAAGGCTTAGTGAGTCACCCCCAAAATACCAACGCCATACATATATAACCATATCTTATAAACATATAAACAAACATCATGCATATTGAGCCATCAGTCTGACTGGACCGCCTCCCGGTCCTCAGTCTATCTGGACCTCTCTCCGAGCCCTCGGCACGTCTGGACCGCCCTCCTTGGCGCCTACAACCTATCTGTACCGCTCGTCGAGCCTTCGTCCTTTGACTAATTTCCCAGCTCGGGCTTGCAGTCAATCCAGTCCGCCCTGCGTGTCTTGGCCTACATCACACAACAGGACCTGCCTCAACCTAATTCCCCAAACCACAAACACGTGCACATAAATATTATACGCTAGCATGCAATAACAGATAGTCATACAGATCTAACAGATCACTAACATGGCAACCATCCTATAACCAGGATACTGATCTAACCGATCTCTAACATAGCAACCATCCTACAACCAGGATATCAATCTAACGGATTACTAGCATATCAACCACCCTAAAACCAGGATGAAATCCAACAGATCAATAACATAGCAACCATCCTAAACATGGATGCAAATCATAAAGGGCCGAACTTGGTGCCGTAGAGCCTGTTGGTATAGTGAGGAGAACTCACCTCTCAACTAGCTCGAAGTGATAAGTCAAACTCCTCCAAATACAGCTCGTAATCCAACACCTACAATCACCGGTGACTCCCTTCCATAAATTCCCAAATTACCAAAATACCCCTAGAGGTCAAACTGGTCAACCCTTGGTCTAAGTCAAAGTCAACGGTTAAAGTAAACAGTCCATGTTGACTCAACTCGTCGAATTCCTTAAGAGTTCAGAAGGTCATAAAAACCCTCACTGACTCGCCGAGTTTCCGACCAACTCGTCGAGTCTATGCGTGTCCAGAAGTCGGGGAAAACCCTAACTGACTCGTCGAGTCCTCTGCTCACTCGCCGAGTCCATGCAGAAACCAAACAATGGGAAAACCCTTCCTAACTCGTCGAGTCCCTTATCCGACTCATCGAGTTCATAAAGTCCATTTCTTGTCCAGATGATTTTGAGCCATTCCAAAGCTCCAAATGGTAGATCTAGCTTCCTAAGGCATGCTGATCACATAAAGTTGCAAACTTTACGTGCATGCAAGGCTCTAAAGGCTTAGAATACCAAATCCAAGCTTAAAATGGGGTTTAACTCAAAGGGAATAGTTCATACTTACTAAAGCTGGAAACTTTATAGTTATGGAGACCAAGATAAGTTCAGATCTGAAGTTGCAACTTCAAATCCTAGCCCATACCCGAAAATGGTTCACATATAAGCTAGAAAAGCCCTAATCTCAAACATAGAGAGATCTAGAAGGAGGAAGTCAAGGTAACTACTTGTTACCTTCAAAATGAAGCTAATAAGCAGAAGAGTCGGATCCTCAACTGTTCCTTGCTCAAAGTTTCTTGATCTTTAAGCTCCTTTCACCAAGATCCACCTTCCAAGCTTAAAACACACAAATATGGATAGAAAACGCGATTTAGGGTTTCTGGACTCAAAGGGGTTGTAAGGGAGGCTAAGGGAGGCTAATGATCCTTTAAATAGGGTGCAAAACCCCAGAATTTAGGGTTTCATCCTCCAGCTCCAACTCGCCGAGTTGGTCACTTAAAACCCGCGACCAAAATCGTGCCTACTCGACGAGTCAGGGCATCCATCTCGTCGATTCGACCTTTTAAATGGAAATGTAAGACTGGGAATTTTATACCTGACATTAGGGGTGTTAAAATTCTGCCCCACTTGAATTAGACTTCATCCTCGAAGTCTTCTGCGGTAATTAACTCCGGGTAATGCTCCCGCATCTCAGTCTCCGGCTCCCATGTCCACTCAGATCCCCTCCGGTGCTCCCATTGTACCGTCACCAAAGTTACTTCCTTGTTCCGTAAAACCTTTACCTTCCTCTCTAGAACGGCTACCGGCCTCTCTACATAGTTCAGTCGCTCATCGACCTAAATATCATCTAATGACACCACCGCCTACTCGTCCAGAATGCACTTCCACAATTGCGAAACATGGAAAGTACTGTGGATCTGACTAAGTTCCTCTGGTAGCTCGAGTCTATATGCCACCTTGCCAACCCTGGAAATGATCCAGAACGGTCCAATGTATCGGGGACCCTATTTCCCCCTCTTCCTGAAGCGGGTCACACCCTTCCAGGGTGAGACCTTCAGGAGTACCATGTCACCGACCTGAAATTCCAACTAAGATCGGCGCCGGTCGGCGTAGTTCTTCTGCCGACTCTGTGTGGTCTGCAGCCGCTGTCTAATCTGCTGAATCATCTTGGTAGTCTGCAGGACTACCTAGGTCCGACCCTTCAACCTGTGACTCACCTCACCCCAACAGACTGGGGTGCGACATCTCCGCCCATACAACATCTCATATGGTGGAGCACCAATGCTGGAGTAAAAGCTGTTGTTGTAGGAGAACTCTACAAGGGGTAGGTAGGAGTTCCAGCTCCCACCGAAGTCAATAACATAGGCTCTCAACATATCCTCAAGAGTCTGTATGGTCCTCTCACTCTGGCCGTCCGTCTGCGGATGATAGGCTGTACTGAAATGCAGTCGTGTGCCCAGTTCCTCGTGGAACTTCTGCCAAAATCGAGAGGTAAATCGAACATCACGGTCTGAGACGATAGAGACCGGAACCCCATGGCGAGCAACAATCTCGTGTATATACACATCGGCTAACTTCTCGGCCGATGACTCTCCCGAATGGGTAGGAAGTGAGCACTCTTGGTCAATCGATCCACGATGACCCAAATAGTGTCGAACCCCTTCGCCGTTCTCGGCAGCTTGGAGATGAAGTACATCGTGATCTGCTCCTATTTCCACATGGGAATCTCCAGGGGCTGCAGCTTTCCATGCGACCTCTGGTGCTCAGCCTTGACCATCCTGCATGTCAAGCACCTCTCAACATACCAAGCGATTTCTCGCTTCATGAACGGCCACCAGTAACTCAATCGCATATCCCGGTACATCTTAGTGGCCCCCGGGTGAATAGAGAAGCGAGACTTATGAGCCTCCTCTAAAATAGTCTGTTTGACCCCGCCAGACATCAGAACCCAGACCCGACCGCAACGGGTCAAAAATCCCCGGCTATCCTGCACAAACCGGGTGTTCTTACCCCTGATCCTCTCAAGTTTCCAGTTCTCCTGACGCATACCCTCAGCCTGGGCTTCCCTAATCAAACCCACAAGTGGAGAATCCACTGAAATCCTCATGCATGTCCCTGGAGTAGAGGATCCAGCTGACATGCGGCTCAGAGCGTCCGCAACCACATTCGCTTTACCTGGGTGGCAAAGGATCTCACAGTTGTAGTCCTTGACTACATCTAGCCATCTGCGCGGTCTCATGTTCAGGTTCGGCTGATCCATGATGTGTCTCGGGCTCTTGTGGTCCGTGTAGATGGAATAGCGGACCCCATAGAGGTAATGTCTCCAAATATTGAGAGCGAATACCACCACTCCCAACTCCAGATCATGAGTAGGGTATCTCGTCTCATGCGGCTTCAACTGCCGCTATGCATAGGCTATCACCCATCCTCTCTACATGAGGACCGCTCACAGTCCTGTGATGGATGCATCACAGAACACCACAAAATCCTCAACTCCCTCCGGAAGAGTCAAGAATGGAGCCTCGCATAGTCGTTGTCTGAGGGTCTCAAACGCCTTCTGCTGCTCGGGGTCCCACCGGTAATCCACCCCCTTCCTCGTCAGACGAGTGAGAGGTACTGCAATCTTGGAGAAATCCTATATGAATCTCCGGTAGTACCGTGCCAATTCCAAAAAGCTCCTGATGACTGAGGGATATTTCGGAACCTCCCACGGCATAACCGCCTCGATTTTGGCTGGATCGACCAAAATCCGCTCCTGGTTAATGAGATGTCCCAGGAACTGGACCTCTCGTAACCAAAACTCGCATTTCGAGAACTTGGCATAAAGCCGTTCTCGCCTCAGAACTCCCAATAACTCCCGCAGATGCTCATCATGCTGCTCTCGGGTCTTGGAATACACTAAGATTTTGTCTATGAACACTATGACCGAGCGATCGAGCATCGGTCTGCAGACCCGATTCATCAGGTCCATAAATACTGCTGGCGCATTGGTGAGCCAAAACGGCATCACCACGAACTCGTAATATCCATAACAAGTTCAGAACGCGGTCTTCTCCACGTCCTCCTCCCTGACCCTGACCTGATGGTACCCGGACCTCAGGTCTATCTTGGAGAACCAAGATGCTCCCTGTAACTGATTGAAAAGATCGACTATCCTCAGGAGTGGATAACGGTTCTTCACCATCAACTTGTTCAACTCCCGTTAGTCGATGCACATCCGGTGTGAACCATCCTTCTTCCTGATGAAGAGTATCGGCGCTCCCCATGGGGAACTGCTCGGACGAATGAACTACTTGCCCAGCAGTTCCTGCAGGTGTGATGACAGCTCCTACATCTCTGGTGGTGCCAACCGGTAAGGCGCCTTGGCGATAGGGGCCGCACCTGGCACTAGGTGGATCCTAAACTCAACCTGCCTCTCCGGAGGCACTCTGGGTAACTCCTCCGGAAACATATCAGCAAACTCTCTGACCACTGGGACCTCTGATACTGAAACTTGAACCCTGACCCACGTATCCACCACATATGCTACATAACTCGCACACCCATGCTGAATGTACTGCCGATCCCTGGGAGCCGAACAAAACCCTGACCCCAATCTGGTGCCCTCGCCATAAACAATCAGTTCTCCCCCACTTGGGGTTCGAAGTACCACTCGCTGACCCTCGCAGTCGATCTGCAAGCTATCAAGGATGGGAAGATCAATCCTTCCTTCGCAGGTATTTACACTATTAAATCTAATGATTCATCGCATGCTATTTCTTGGGTTCTTGATACAGGATGTGGTTTTCACATATGTTCTGATTCGCAGGGACTAAGAAGAAATAGGAATGTGGAGCGTGGAAGGATAAACCTAATCATGGGAAACAGAAGATCGTCGCCTGTCACCAAGATTGGAGTATATTCCTTAGTGCTTAGTAATGGATTAGGCTTAGATTTAAATAATTGTTGCTATTCGCCAGATAGGGCAAGAAACATCATTTCATTTCATGATTTATATAGACAAGGTTTTAGATATTCATTTGATAATGAAAAGGGTTCTATTTATGCTTATCTTAATAGTGTTTTATATTTTGAAGCATTGCCTTGTAATGGAATATATGAGACTGTGATGGTTGTAGATAACTTAGGAATGATTTGTTGTGTGTCGATTCTTCCAATAGTATGGATAAAGCATGCTTGTGACATTTTCTTCTTGGACATGTCAACAAGAAACGCATCACCCAACTCCAAAAGGATGGAGTATTGGAGTCATTCCACCTTAGGGACGATGACGTGTGTGAGTCTTGTTTACTTGGAAAGATGACCAAGTCACCCTTCACTGCAACTTGTGCAAGGGGTGAGGGTTTATTGGATCTCATACATACAGATGTATATGGACCCTTTAGATCCAACACAAGGGATGCGAACCGCTTCTATGTGACTTTCACCGACGATTATAGCAGATATGGGTATATCTACTTAATCAAGCACAAGTCAGAAACCTTTGAAAAGTTCAAAGAGTTTAAACAAGAAGTGGAGACTCATTTGGGCAGGAAAATCAAGATGCTTCGATCCGATCGAGGTGGAGAGTACCTAAGTCTTGAATTCCACGACTACCTCAAGGAATGCAGAATAGTTTCGCAATTGACTCCACCTAGGACACCGCAGTTGAATGGTGTAGCTGAGAGGCGTAATCGAGCCTTGCTAGACATGGTTCGTTCCATGATGAGTCGTGCTTCACTATCTATCTCATTCGGAGGGTATGCCTTAGAGACAGCCGCCCATTTCCTTAACTTAGTCCCTACGAAGAAGGTTACCGAAACACCTCACGAGATGTGGACAGGGAAGGCTCCCTCGTTAGCACATATCATGGTTTGGGGTTGCGAGGCTTTCATAAGACGAGAGACTCACGACAAGCTCGAACCTCGTAGTGAGCGATGTATTTTCATCGGCTACCCGCAGAAATCCTTTGGATATCTCTTATATAGACCGAGTGACAATGTTGTCTTCGTTGCGAGAAGAGGGGTTTTCCAAGAGCGAGAACTCATAAGCCAAGGAGACAATGGGAGGCAAATCGATCTTGAAGAGCTTCAAGAGACGAGCGATGAAGGAACCTCTAACAACGGCGCTCAACCTGAGGAGGAAACTCCGGTTGAACTGATTGACGAGTCCTTACCTCTTAGACGTTACGAAAGGGTTAGTGTTCCACCTCTGTTTTATGGTTTTCATATTACTATAGAAGGGGATACGTTCATTATTGATAGTACACTAGTGAATCTGGATGAACCTAACAGCTATATGGAAGCCATGGCAGGCCCGGAGTCTGCAAAGTGGAAAGAGGCTATGGACAGCGAGATTCAGTCCATGTTTGACAACCAAGTTTGGAACTTGGTTGATCATGTACCGGGTCGTAAGACCGTCGGGTGCAAATGGATCTCCAAGAAGAAGATCGACATGGATGGGAATGTGCACACTTATAAGGCGTGATTAGTTGCGAAGGGCTTTACTCAAACTCCTGGAGTTGACTATGATGAGACCTTCTCACCAGTTGCAAATATAAAGTCTATTTGTCACACCCCCGAACCAGAACGGCGGAAACGTCCGGAGGCGGGTGACGTCATTGTGCAGTATCATAACAATTGTATATAATTGAAACATAGCAAATCCAAACATCATACATTAATATAACAAGCTTACATTGTTTTACATCATGTTCATGTTCTCAAATTTTACACAAAAGAGACATCAGTAAGAAAATCCAAAACCTGCTTATTGGTTTCCTGAGAATACAAGTCATTTCAAAAGCGTCAACATAAAATATGTTGGTGAGTTCATACGCATTTTTGTATAAAACTTTGATGATAGTTTAGAAATCCAGAAAATCAAATAATTTCTTATCAAATAGTTGTATGTCTTGTTTCAACTCGAGTATAGTTGCATGTGTGTCTTAGTTAGTCGTTTTCGAAAATCGTATGTGATTGTTTCCTCCAGAAAATCCTATATTTTCTGATGTATAAAAATAGTAGCTTTAAAATCTGTAACACTTGTATAGAAAAGTTTCATTTGAACAAACCAAAACATATTTGTTTGTAACCAAAAGTGAAATATGTACAAATACATTTATGATATATTCTAGTGAGTCGTTATAACCATACTAATATGACGGAGTGCCCGTTATGACGTTCTTCAGGTGTCGGTTTCATTTAAGACATTTGTCACCCTAGACTGGTCGGTCTAGCTGTAGCGAACAACGAAGTTGCGGGGTGTCAACCCCGTATAGATCTATACACAAATTCCCACTCCCCCTCCAGGAGACTCTGGTTATAACTCTTACAGGATTTTGAGCGTACATTATTATGTATAAATATATGTACCGTGAAGATTTGTCTGACTAGAATACTAACCGACTTTTGAGCAAATCATGAAAACCATTATTTACTAAATAAATAATAATAGTTGTAGTCGTTGACTTGAAATTTCGTTTGGTTTTGTTTCGTGTCGTTTGTTAAAAATAATCCGCTTTGTATATTTATCAATCGACCCAATATTAGCGAAGTCCACAAAATGGCCCTTCCCTTTATAAATTACTAAGTGAGGCCCCATTTGTCGGAAGGTGTCAAGTTATGATTTGTGTAAAACTATGACTTGTGTGAAGTTATGACAGCAGTTTCATGACATGCAAATTTTTATGTCATAAAGGCTCTATTTGTATATTTTCTTGACGCAAATATTTATATCAAATATTTATAAAATACTCCCTAATAGTTTGCAAAAAGTCATTTATATGGCATAAAGTCCCAAACTTTGAAGATCCTAGAAATAGTGTCAACTTATAAGTCTATTTCGACAACTTTTTATCTCTAGATATGGAGATATGAAATAAGGGGGTATAAATGGACACATCCAAAAACCATGGAAGGCTCTTCTTGTACACAAGGTATTCTTTATGTGGTGGTTTTTAAATATTTTTCAGATTTTCATAAGATCTGTGAAACTCACGTTCATGAAAATTTATAATAGAATAATAATATTTCAACAGACACACTAAACATACAAATACATGCAATTATCCAAGGATTTAGACAATGTAAGGTCCTAGAAACAAGATCTTAACTAGTGATCAAACAATCTAATAATCAAATAAGAAGAGAATTGAGTAGAAGAAGAATGAATCAAAGCTTGCACACGTTTGTATTAATGAAACGTCTGGTACAACTCTAACTGACCGTAAACTGCTATGAATCAAAACAACAACAGACTCAGACTGGTCCTATATATAGTAAAGAAGACCTGACCGTAAACTGGTCATGGCTGTAAACATGGTCATGGCCGTAAACATGTTTACGGTCGTAAACATACTCTTGGCCGTAAACATACCAAAGTACTTCTATTACAATGCTAACTGACCTATTACATCCAAAGCCTAGCCCAAACCATAACATGGACCCTTCAATCTCCCCCTTGGTTTGGGGCTAGCTATAACTCAGTCTTTCTCAATTACAAGAAGATCGGACCCTCCGATTGCCCCTTGCCACATCTCCTTAGCAATAATCTCGACAACCATTGTTGTGTACTCTTTCGCAGCAGGCTCGAAAATGTCTTCAACAACCTTGATCTGATGCAGGCTAGATGATGAATATCCCACCTCCCAAATTGAAGTAGGTCTTGTTTGTCGTATAGGCGAAAGCAGCCATCTTGGAACTTGATGACAGCAGACGCAATAGTTTCATCATAGACCCAGTAATGCATGTCTTTGAGAGATCCATCATTGAAGGTCTGCAGCACTGGAACTTGTCTGACTTGATTTGTTGGCGGCCACATGACAGTCTGAAAAGGCTTGTTTGTCTTGGGATCCAGCACTTTAGGGAAGCTTTTGATGAAAGACTCAGCAGTCTTCATTCCAGGGAATCCCTTCTTTACTTGATCCTCCAAGAATAACTTGAAATGCGTAGCCTTTGGATCACCTGATGGATTTGAAAAGGGAGCACTGGATAATTCTGAGAGATCCACTCTTGTCCTTGAATTGAAATCATGGAAATCTTTGTAGTACTCCACATTTTTGCTTTTGCGTTTTATGATCCACATGTTAAGCCTGTCATGGAAGCCCCATGACATAATTCCCGATCTATCACCATACTTGTGACCAAATTTCTTCTGTTCAAGATTAGTGACGGTGATAGTGGGTTTATTTCCAGGAGCATTTTGATCAGAAGATTTCTTGAAGAGAAGCTGCTTTTTCTTGCCAGAAGTTGCTAACTTGGCACGTTTGAGTGCAACAACACTTGGTACTTGAGCTGGTTCCTTATCGAATCGATCGACAATTGTAGTTCTTCTTTGAGCAGGCGGGTCAACAGGGGGGTCTTCAACTTGTTGAGAAGAAGGTTGGCCAGCATTGAGATGTCGAACAGATGAATTGAACTTGTCGCCAAGTTCCTCTGTCAGCTTCTCCTTCTAATCCAAGTAACATGCAGTCAACTTTCCCATGTGAGTTTGCAGATCAGAAATTTGCTTTGTTTTCAGAACTCTATCCGCTTCAAGATCTGCAACTTGAATTTTGAGTTGAGCCTTTTCAGCTTCAAGACCAGCCACCTTGATATTAGGCTCAATATTTTTCTGATTTAGCATGTTGATTTCTTTTTGAAGTCCAAGTATGGTGGGATCATCCTCTTTTGAGTGGCCTTCCTCAATAAATATTCCCTTAGCTCGGGAGGAAGGCACTGAGCTTTGTTCATGAGCCAAATGTAGAGCGAGTCTCTCAAAGACAATGTCGTGATGAGGCCTGAGAGAAGAGGATCCTGAAGGAACAGATGAACCACCAGCTTCATAAAATGTGCTAGGACCTTCATTGGATGGAATAGGTGAAATAGCAACGGAAGTAGCAAATGGTGGAGTTGACAGACCATGAGATACATCAGGCACGAATACACCTAGTCTAGGATCAAGTCTTCTTCTCTTAAATGAAGGCGAGGAGGTCTGAGTTGTCAGAGATTCACTTACTGCTGGCTCAATGGTAGGAATGACATTCTTAGAGGGAGGAATCTCCAAAGATGTTTCCTTAGGAGTTGAGGTTTCAGCCAGTTGTTTTGGGGAAGGAGGCAGAGTCTCAAAAACGTCTTCTAACTCCCTTATCTCCGTTGCTGGATGAGCAACATCATGGATAGTGTCAAAGAAAGAATCATGATCCTCATTTGACAAGAGGTTTGCATTTTCTCCAAGATTCAAGGGAATATCATCCTTGTCAAAGCCCGAAAGATCCAAGTCCTCAAAGGAATCTTTTTCTTCGTTAAATTCACTCTCAACTTGTACAGAGTGAAGGTCATGCTCTTCAGCTACAATGGCAGCAGGAGTAGCTTCATCATCTTCGTGATCAGAAACCGGAATGACTTCGTCTTCAGAAAAAATATCATCTTCAGAAGTCACTCGATCAGAAGAAAAATGAGACTCAGCTGCCTCACTTGAATCGGCAAACAGGCCAAACTTCACCAAGGGGAACTTTCCTTGAAAAGTTATTTTTCCCTTTCGGTTTTGCTTTATCAATCCGACGGTGTGTGGCACCAAAGACTTCATGTCGAGGATTTCTCCATCTTTAGCCATATCGGGAAATTGTTCATCAATGAATACTTGAATGAACCTAGGGTACAACAAGAGCTTATACCTAGTTTTTACTTTGATGTTTGTAATCAGTTCTTCGAGAATGAACATCGAGAAGTTGAAATTCAGTCCCGCAGCCAGAGCGATGATGGCACCAGCGTTTCTTAGAGATATCTCATCTGCGCCAGATTTTCTTCCGGAAATGTAGCTCACGAAGACATGAGCTAAAAATCTCCAGAACGGTGGCAATAACTTCTTTATGATTGGAGGGAAGACACATTCATATCCCATTTTGGTAAGAAACTCTTCAACATGGGTAATCTCGATCTCGGAGGAGGAGGTTGATTGATCGTCAATTTTGAGCGTAATTCTGATGAACTGCTCGTTGATGATGATTTTGCAGTTGTTGACAAAAGCCTCAACACACACAACTCCATCACTTCCTTTCTTCACTGATGTGGACTTCCAAAAATCTTTAATCAATCCTTGATAAATGTTTGGATTGACAGTCAACGTCGTAGACAAGCAACACTCTCGCAATCTATCCATCATAGACTTGAATTCTCCATGAGCAGCCAGTGGTTCAGCCAGGATGATAGCCAGGTTGTGACTGTCAGCAAACTTGAGCTCTGCCATTTGAATCTTTGAAGTTATCAGATCAATTTCACCAAAACTCACAAATTTTTTTAGAGAGAGAGAGAGAAATGGGAGAGTTTGCGGCCAGGAAGAAGATAATGAGGAATAGAGGGTTTTCTGTTGTACACATTTCTTTATATACCCGGACCAAAAACGTCATGGGCCGCAATCCACAATGATAAAGTCGAATACCCAATTTTTTTATTTTTTTTAAATAAATCATTTTGAGGACAAAAATAACAATAAAAAAAATAAAAAATAATTTTTAAAACTAAACTAAATTTTTTTATGTAAAAGCAAAAATAAAAATAAAAATTGAAATTATTAAAATGAAAAATAAAATGCATAAATTTAAAAATAACAGAAATTTTAAACTACTATCACTTTAACAAACGCTGATAAGATTTTGTGATATTGGGATCAATGTTTTTAGACAGTCTTACTCCGCTTGTTGATACTTCTACCTTCATGTCTTTGTCTGGTCGATCGCCGATATTGCGGTCCACTTAAACACGAAAGGTTGTGACAAAATTAAGGATAAACTATAAGTGACAAGACATTAGATTCTATGAACTTATATAAATTTCCTAAAAGACCATTCAACTGACGACGACCAAGAATATTGTTGTCCACCTAAATTGAGCAGCGAGATCTACAGACAACCTATAAGTGTTCAATTTTAGTTGTACTAGAACGTGTTTCCCGCTTCCTGATATGCCCCAATAATCAAGGACATCCAGAATACTCCTTACTTCAGATGAGCAGACAATTATTAAGGAAGAAGTCAGATTCAGAATGCATATGTTGTACACTCAGGTCGGATCTCTTCCAATCACGCAGAGAGTTAAACATATGACTAACTAGAGTTTAGATGGATTGAGAAGTATAATGTTGCACATGCTGTTTACCAGGTCGGATTGTTAATCACGCAAAGGAGACAACATGTGGCTAACAGATAGAAAGAATAGCATAGAAGAAGATGCAGAGAGACATAATTGCATATGTTACAGTCCAGGTCGGATCTTTCGATCACACAGAGGAGGTAACATATGACTGACAGTAAGAAAGAAAGAAAATAACTTTCTACAAACCTAATTTATCGGAATTCCCCAGTCGCCCTGTCAATATCGGAATTAAGGACAGAGTCCACACGTCGAGGAAAAGTTAATCCACAGTTCTAGATACAGATCATTTAATGTATCCGCGGATTCCCATGTATATCTCTCTGCTCAACCTACCCAAGCGTCATATTGTCAGGCTAAATAGAACTATCTCGGTTAAGATTTGTCAAGTCTTAAAACTCCTAAAGTTCATCTGATCCTAGTCAAGTGCAAAAGAAACCCTTCGTGCCTACCTGCACATCGAACACAGAGCACAGACAATTCGACTTTGGCACCTTACACAGATTCAGGCTGTCCGTTATCACTTGATTATATCACTTCCCAACACATCACCTACAAGCACATTCCATTAACAATATATTTTTTGGATTTTTGGATTTTTAATGTTTTTGGATTTTTCTGAAAAAAAAAATAAAACAGAAATAACACTATTTTTGGATTTTTTTAAGTTTTTAATTTTTTTGTTTGGTTTTTTATTATTTCTCCCCCTAAATTTGTGCATGGGCGAGAATGAAATAAAAATGCGCAAATTTAAACTAATCTAAAAAAATTAGTCCTCAAAACGAAGCTTTTTCAAAAAATCTCACAAGCACATCGAATCGAGCTTTGTTGAACGGCTTTGTGAACAGATCCGCCACATTATTAGGAGTGGGAACCTGTTCCAGCCGAATGAGCGAATGCTCATAACAATCTCTGATGAAATGAATTTTGATGTCAATGTGCTTGGTTTTCGAGTGCTGGACAGGATTTTTAGCAATCTGAATTGCAGCCTCATTATCACAGAATATAGGGGTTTCTAGATAGTTCAAACTGTAATCCAGCAGCTGATGTTGGATCCATATAACTTGAGAACAACAAGCAGAGGCAGCAACATATTCCGCTTCTGCTGTTGAGGTTGAGACGGTGTGTTGTTTCTTGCACTGCCACGACACCAGCCTGTCTCCAAGGAACTGACACCCTCCTGATGTAGATTTCCTGTCAAGCTCACAGCCTCCATAATTACTGTCAACAAATGCATATAAATCAAATTCAGAATTTTTCGGATACCAAAGACCCAATTTTGGGGTGGCTTTGAGGTACCGAAAAATTCTTTTGACAGCAATAAGATGTGAAAGTTTAAGATTAGCCTGATAACGTGCGCATTGACAAACTGCAAACATGATGTCTGGTCGGCTTGCAGTTAGATACATCAACGACCCGATCATTGATCTGTAATGAGTTTGATCTACGAATACGCCATCAGTATCTGGAGTCAGCAGAGGTCTCTCGGCCATTGGCGTCAAGGCAGGTTTTGCGTCTTGAAACCCGAACTTCTCAATAATATTGACCACATATTTTGCTTGATGAATAAGGATTCCGGTTGATCTTTGTTGGACCTGAAGCCCCAAAAACATGGTCATTTCACCTAAAGAGCTCATCTCGAACCTCTTCTTCATCACGCCTTCGAACTCTTTGCAAAGCTGTGGACTTGTAGACCCGAAGATAATGTCGTCAACATAGATCTGGACTAGAATCTGATCATTACCTACATGCTTGATGAATAAAGTTTGATCGATAGTGCCGCGAGAATATCCATGTTCGAGCAATTGCTTTGTTAGAGTTGCATACCACGCTCGAGGAGCTTGATGTAACCCATACAACGCCTTGTCCAACTTGTAGACCTGATTGGGAAGCTTTGAGTTAACAAACCCAGGGGGTTGATCAACGAAGATTTCTTCCTTCACTTTGCCATAAAAGAAAGCTGTCTTGACATCCATCTGATAAACAGTGAAGTTCATGTCAGAAGCGTATGCAAGGAAAATACGGATAGCCTCCAAGCGAGCCACCGGAGCATAAACCTCAGTGTAGTCAAGACCCTCGATCTGTCTAAACCCACAAACCACCAATCTTGCTTTATTACGCACTATGACTCCGGAATCATCTTGCTTATTGCGGTATACCCAGCGAGTGTCAAGAGACTTTTTGCCTTTAGGAAGTTCAACCAGCTTCCAAACGCCAAGTTTTTCAAATTGGTTTAGCTCTTCATGCATAACATCTACCCAGCTGGGCTCATTCAAAGCCATTTCAATGTTCTTAGGCTCTATTTGAGAGATAAAGCAAGAATAGAGACATGTATTGACATCTTCACTCTGGCTTCTCGTTTTAACACCGTCACCCAGCTGGCCAATGACATTCTCGATCGGATGATCGCGTTGAATACGTGAAGGTATCTCCTGGCTGATGTCATTGAGTGAAACAGGAAGATTGTGAAAGTTAATAACTCCATCATCTGCCGAAGGATCCACATCAGAAGAACCAGTCTCATTAGTAGGATCTGCCACAAACTCATTTGCAATTTCCTCAGGAAAGAGAAGTTCCATAAAATTTTGAGTAACAGCGGAAGCATCTCGTGACATGAACTCTCTTTCAACAGGGGTAAGAGGAGGGGCATCAGCATCTGGAGTTTGTTGTTAACTTGGAGATTATGGACTAGGAATTGGAACAGAGGACTCCACCGAAGGAATCACAGAAGAAACTATCGGCGGTCTGTAGACAACGTCTTCGTCTTCATCTTCAGGTACAAACTTCGAACCAGAAGTAGAATCAGATACACTATCTGAACACATATTGAACGATTTGAACAAAGATGTGTAATCAAATAGCCAATCAGGACCCACTGTAGCATCTGTTTCATTCTCCTCCAGCCAGCACACATCAAAGGATTCTACAATTTGCTTTGTTCTTTTGTTGTAAACCCTGTAAGCGGTGCGAGCAGCATACCCCACGAAATAGCAGTCATCAGCTTTGCCATTGAACTTGGGGTTGGACTCCATGTGAAGAAGGGTACAAGGGCAGCAAAATACACGAAAATTGCTGACAGATGGCTTGTGACCGTATAGAATTTCGTATGGAGTCTTCATTTGGGCTTTGTTGATTAAAACACGATTCTGAACATAACAAGCAGTGTTAATCGCCTTAGCCCAAAAGAAAACTGGTAACTTTGAGTCACACAACATCGTCCTTGCAGCGTCTTGTAGCGTTCGATTCCTTCGTTCAGCAAACCATTTTGCTGAGGCGTGCGAAATGAACTGTATTGACGCACAATTCCCTTTTCTGTGCAAAAATGATCAAGAACTGCATTCTTGAATTCTGTTTCATTATCAGTTCTAAGCGCCTTCACCCGGTTATTTGTTTGGTTCTCAATCATCACGATGAGTTTCTTGATCATATCAGATACCCCAGCTTTGTTGTTCAAGAAGAAAACCCACGTGAAACGAGAGAAGTCATCAATCACAACTAGACAGTATAAGTTTCTATTGATGCTTAGGACATTGACTGGACTAAATAAATCCATGTGCAACAATTGGAGCACCTGGCTGAATGAATTGATTTGCTTTGGCAGGTGTGGTTTCCTGTGATGCTTTCCTTGTGCACATGACACACACTTTTCAAATGTTATAAAGTCTCTGACAGGCAGGCCACACACCATTTCGTTTTTAGCAAGACGATTCAGATTCTTAGCGTTAGCATGGCCGAGTCGTCGGTGCCACAACATAGCGTTTTGTTTTGAGACTTTTGAGAAGAGGCAGGTGAATTGCTCAGGTATGTTGCTATGCATGTCTATAATGTAAGCATTTCCATCCTGCTTCGATTTGACAAGAATCCACTCATCCTGGATGACAATGCCTGGCTTCAATATCAGACACTCTTTATCAGTAAAATGCGTTGAATAACCCTTGTCGCAGATCTGAGAGACGTTTAACAAGTTGTGCTTTAACTCGGGAGCATAGTTGACGTTCTCGAAACTCAGCACTCCGTTTGTTACAGTTCCTCTCTGTGTGATTTTTACGCCTTCACCACCAGCAAAGGAAACAAATCCTCCGTTAAACGTCTGAATGTCGTTCAATTGAGAAATGTCTCCTGTCATTTGCCGGGAGCAGCCGCTGTCGACATACCATGGTCTGACGACATTCCTCCGCAACTGTCCCGACAAAATGAGCGGGATCATTTAGATTTGGGAACCCAGGTCATTTCTTTCTTCGGTGGACCCTTTACGATCACAGATTTGTCTTTTAATTTTTTTGATTTTGTCTCATCATGTAAAACTTTTTTAGAGGATGATGATGATTGGTTGGAAGATAGTTTGGGCACCCACTGGCATTTAGGTTTCGTAACATTCACGGGTAATTTTGAAACACATTCCTTTTTAGTTTGCTTTGAGCATTTGAATTTTCTACCAGAAGTGGTTCAAAATCCAGATTCACTCTTTGATGAAACCGACCTTGGCTTAGCCGAGTTCGATTTTGGCAAACTGTTTGTGACTTTGTTATTGAAAACCTGTTTGTTCTTTTGAAAAACTGCCTTTTTCTGGTTTTGATTAGCCTTCCAATCATCATTTCGAGAATGAGATCTCGAGGACTTTCTAGTTAAAGACCTTCCTCGAGACTCATTTTTTCCTCGTTTAGACGAAAAATGCACAAATGCCCTATTAGGACAATTCCTAGCGATGTGACCGGCAGTACCACAGTTAAAACAAATATGCTTATTATTATTGTAACTGGTACTGCCTTTGTCTGATTTGCTCTCTTTATTGACACTCTTACTTGAATCACAAGAACATGTGCAAGTATCAGATTGTGTGATAGGTGGGGGTGAATCCGGTTGTGTGATTGGTGAAGTGGATGTGGTTGAAACAGGAACATCAACTTCAGGAACACCAGAATTATCAAACAAATCATCAAATATGTCAAAGAAATTTAAATCAACATGATTCGATGCAGAAGTATCACAAGATATATCATGGACATTAACATCAGAAACAAAAGAGTCATTTTTTGAAACAAAAACATCAGGTTCAGAAACATATTTATTTCAGAAACATATCCTATAGCTTCTTGCTTTGAGTGACTTAACAATTGATCTGCATGGGAAGTGAAAAGATTAGTATTTTCAACATTCATGATACCACTTGACACAAAACCATACTTGAGAAATGGCTCTCTGTCTATTTCTGTTTTTGACAAAGGAGCATTAGTGTAGGTATGATTAAAAGGAGGAGGCACCTTATCATATCCTAACCCCTTGGACTGATTTTACTTGAATTTCAAATTGTTTTCAATCATTGATGCAACAACTTCGCTTGACAAATCAAATTTTCTAAATGTAAAATCTGCATTTTCAAATTTGTTTTTTAATTTGTCAAGCTCTGCAGTTACCTCAGTGAGTTGTTCAGTCACATATCTATAATGTGTGCTTTTAATGCTATATTCCTTCTAAAGTTTTCTAAAATCTTTCGTTTTAGCTTATAATTCAGCTCTCAAGGGTTTTTGTCCTTTTCTAAGTTCATACTTTTCATATTTCAAGTCCTCATTCTCTCTACGTAACAATTCTATATGCTCAAGAAGATTGTTAACTTTATCAATGCAAGTTTGAGAACAACAGGACTGACTTACCTCATTCTTTTCAGGTTCTGACTTGGAGGATACCATGAAAGCAAACTGCAACTCCATCATTTCCTCTTCAGGATCAACTTCAGCGTCTTCCACAGGAGTATCATTGATTTGAGCCAAGTGAGCATTTTCAGGTCCTGAAATATTCAGTGCCTGAATCTGGTCCTCCCAGTCAAAAGACTGAGCAACCACTACTAAGTTAGCAGTCTCACTGTTGATGGCAACATTTCCGCGACCATTTCCCACTGGAACCATTGTTCGATCACTGTTTACTCTTCTATCTGGTTTGGGACACTCACGAGCAAAATGACCCGACTCGTGATAGTTGTAGCAGCCTAACTTTCCCTTGTTAAACCCTACTTTCTTATCCGCATTCATTCCCCAGTTATTCTTTCCTGTTTTCTTAGCAAATTGCTTAGCCCTGAACACAGCCATAGCAATTTGCCAAGTGATGTCCATTTCCTCCACATCCTCTGGATGAATTTGATCGAAGTCAGCAAATGAGAGTTGAGGTGGGAGCTCTCCAGCTACAAAGGCATTGTAACAATTTACGAGTCTAGTAGCAAGAGCTAAGTTTTCATCATTTTCTTTGGAATGGGGAGCTGGAGCCATAGCTGATGCACTTGAGAAAGAAACAGTTTGAGGAACAACAGAAGATTGACATTGTTGATGAGAAACAGATGATGAAGCAACATGTGGATGGGAGACAGATGCTGAGGTGACATATGGTGTAACTGATGGAGTGATAAATGTTTGATTTTGAGGCTGTTGAACAGCAAAATCTTGACTGGATGAAGAGATATAGGATGAAAAAGCATTGTTTGAGGAAATTCCAAGGTTCGCAGTTGAGTAAGAATTCACATGGTTCATCTCTCGTTGCTTGTCATCAAGATCACATGCTTTGATGATTGCCATTGTTTCAGCAAGACTAAGACGATTTAAATCTTTTGTCTTTTTGATAACAGCCACATTCATGTCCCATGATTTTGGAAGTGAGTTCAACAATTTCTTGTTTATCTCTGACCTAGTCAAGTAAATGCCAGTTGTACTCATCTCAGTAGTAAGAGCAGTAAATCGTTGCAACTGAGCTTCCAATGTTTCTCCAACTACATAATTGAACATGTTGAACTTTTGCCTTAACATATCCTGACGGCTTTCGTTCATATCCTCATTTCCCTCATAAACCTCTATCAATGCTTCCCACAGTGCTTTAGCTGAAGTGTATTCTCTGAAACCTTGTGCAATGTCGGGCGATAGAGCCATGGTCAAGGTGGCCAATGCTCTTTCTAGTTCTTCAACCTTTTCGAAATCATCTTCGGTGTAATCAGTGTATGGCTTGTTAATTACTTGTCCAGTTGGAAGACTTGTAGTTATTCTGATTGGTCCTTTTAGAATTCTTCTCCAAACCTTGAAGTCTTTCATTTTAATGTATTTTTCAATTCTATACTTCCATTCTGGGAACCCTTCTGCAGACAACAATCGGGGAATACGAGTAGTTGTTCCCATAATAGAATCCAGCTCATGATGAAGTGCTTGACTTTGAGAACCCATTTTAATGACTTGAAAAATTAACTAAAATGCCAAAAGAAATAGTTTGAGATGAAATGATTATGGCCGTAAACACGAGTTTACGGTCAACTTTCACAGCTTGGAGTTTACGGTTGGATGTTCACGGTTGAGTTTACGGTTGAAGTTCACGGTTGAGTTTACGGTTGAAGTTCACGGTTGAGTTTACAGTTGAAAGAGATTAACTGTTTACGGTCAATGAAGATTGACTGAATACGGCCACAAACTGTTGACCGTAAACACCCAGAATTTGTTGAAAACTTGAATCGCAAGCAGATCTAATCCCCGTATGTCACAAAACACCAAATGTAGTCTTGAATAACGATGAAACTGAACTCCTCTGACCGAAACGTGATTGAAAGATGTTTCGACACTAGACTTGCTTTGATACCAATTGTAAGGTCCTAGAAACAGGATCTTAACTAGTGATCAAGCAATCTAACAATCAAATAAGAAGATAATTGAGTAGAAGAAGAATGAATCAAAGCTTGCACACGTTTGTATTAATGAAACGTCTAGTACAACTCTGACTGACCGTAAACTGCTATGAATCAACAACAACAACAGACTTAGACTGGTCCTATATATAGTAAAGAAGACCTGACCGTAAACTGGTCATGGCCGTAAACATGGTCATGGTCGTAAACATGTTTACGACCATAAACATGTTTACGACCGTAAACATACTCTTGGCCGTAAACATACCAAAGTACTTCTATTACAATGCTAAATGACCTATTACATCCAAAGCCTAGCCCAAACCATAACATGGACCCTTCAGACAAGATTTGACTTGTATTCTCCCCCAGAAAAAAAAGTAAAAACTTAGAAAAAGGTGGGGTATGAAGCTCACCTTGGTTAACTTGCTGGGTGATTTGAAGAGGTGATGAGGAGTTTCCAAGTTTCAACACTTGAAAGATTCTTTGAACTTTAGAATATTCTAAGAAAATATTTATGTGTAAATATAATGAAATCTTAGGAATAATGTGAAGAATCACTAGTAAAAGAGGATGAACAATTACAAAAATTCTAGGAATTTTCGTTGAAGGAAGGAGACTTGGAGCTTGAAGGAGTTGAGAGGATTCTTAGGAGTCTTCTGAATGTGAAAGTGAGGAGTGGGATAAGGGGAAAAAAGGAGTTCACATATTCTAAGTGGGGAGGATAAAAGGTGACTTGACACTTGCATGGAGGACTGGCGTACAAGGCTTCAATCCATGGGTATTTTTGTGTTTAACTGGGATTTGCATGGGAAATGAGAGATTTACATCACATCATAAAGTCAAACCCCTTATCTTCTTAGAATCCTTAAAAAAAATCTTGGGTATCATTTTATATAAATATGTTTAAAATAATTAATTTTGGCATAAAATGGGGGTTTAAGGGATTTAGGATATGAAAAATACGAGTTTGGTGTGATTTCCAACTTCAAAATGCCTTAAAATGATGGAAAAGTCCGAAAATGACACAAATCCGGAGTGGAGGGGTGTTCCTGCGAGGTTCCGAAGTGCTCAGGAGGAGTTCTGGAGTCAACAGGTGAGGTCCGAAGTTAGTCTCACATTTCCGGAGTGCTCTTCTCGGATCCGGAGTCAGGTGCAAGATCAGCGGTCCGGTCCGGCCAACAACCTTCCGAAGCGAGGTGAGGCACAGCTTCCGGTGCGAGGCTTCCGAAGCAAAGCCTAACCCTTCCCGCGCATGCGAGATCCGAAGCAAAGGGGGGTTCCGAAGGTTGCGAGTCCTCTCAGTTCCTTAGAAGGCATTCCGGACTAAGAGGGTTCCGGACTATGAGGGTTCCGGACCAAGAGGGTTCCGGCCAAGAGGTTCAGGACCAAGAGGGTTCCGGACGAGAGGTTCAGGACCAAGTGGGTTCCGGACGAGAGGTTCAGAACCAAGAGGGTTTCGGACGAGAGGTTCAGGACCAAGAGGGTTCTAGACGAGAGGTTCAGGACCAAGAGGGTCCTTTTGGGTTTTCTCCTCCGGTTTTGGGCTGTTTTCGACTGAGGAAGGTACATAGAGAGATTTAGGAGAGATTTCACATAATTGGAGAGATTTGGGAGAGATTTCACATACTTGGAGAGATTTCATATTCTTGGAGAGATTTGGGAGAGATTCCACATACTTTGAGAGATTTGGGAGAGATTTCACATACTTGGAGAGATTTCATATTCTTGGAGAGATTTGGGAGAGATTCCACATATTTGGAGAGATTTGGGAGATTTTCCACATACTTGGAGAGATTTGGGAGAGACTTCACATACTTTGAGAGATTTGGGAGAGAGAGAGATATATAGTGGGAGAGATTGAGAGGGACTTTGTCGGGAGCCGTTATTAATGTTTTTCTTCGTGGTTCAAGACCGTAGATTTAGTTACATCCCATTTTGAGTGCTATACACCCCCGAAGGGCACTCAATAGTATTTTATTGAGCTGTTACTTCCCTCAATCAGATTAGGGTTTTAAATTTTGAACATTTGAAACTTTCAAGTGTTACTTTGCATTAGGATTTATAGTTATACATTAGTAAACATAAAGAAATTCCTAACATATAAACACTATTTGAGTTGACCAGATTGACTTGTTGACCTTGACTTGACTTTGACTAGACCAGAAGCTTTCCGGTTGTCAGATCATCCCCCGCTTGAGGGAATTTCATCCCAAAATTTTTCTTTGAAGTAGCCTTCAATGGTTAGCGAATAGGTGGGGATACTTCTGTATCATTTGATCTTCGCGCTCTTATGTGAATTCAGGCCTGCGCTTGGCGCTCCAACGAACCTTTACAATTGGGATGCGACTTTGCTTTGTACGCTTCACTTCTCTATCCATAATTTCGATTGGTTCTTCAACGAACAAAAGATTCTCGTTTATCTCAATCTCTTCTAGCGAAATAACAAGGGTCTCATCCGATAAGCACTTTTTCAAATTCGATACATGAAACACGGGGTGTACGTTGCTGAGCTCGGAGGGTAGCTGCAGATTATAGGCCACTGGACCAATTCGGGCAAGAATCTAGAATGGTCCGATGTATCGCGGGTTTAACTTTCCTCGTTTCCCGAAGCGGATTGTCCCTTTCCAGGGAGAGACTTTTAGTAACATGCGGTCTCCCACTTGGAACTCCAGTGGCTTTCGCTTTTTGTCTGCGTAGCTTTTCTGCCTATCCTGGGACGCTTGGAGTCGTGACTTGATTTGGACGATTTTCTCGGTTTTTTCCCAGATGATCTCTGGTCCTGTGAGAGTGCTATCCGGTAGTTGCCCTCTTGCCAGTTGGGTGTTACCCACCTCGGCCCAACAAAGGGGCGATCTGCACTTCCGACCATACAAGGCCTCGAAGGGGGCGACTCCTATGCTTGTGTGGTAACTGTTGTTATATAAGGATTCAACTAGGGGTAGGTGGGTATCCCAGGCTTTGCCAAAATCTATTACACATGCTCGGAGCATGTCCTCTAGAGTCTGAATTGTTCGCTCGATTTGGCCATCTGTCTGGGGGTGGTAGGCAGTGCTCATATCCATTCGGGTTCCCAATGCTTTCTGGAGCGACTGCCAAAAGCGAGAGGTGAATCTGCTATCCCGATCCGAGATAATAGATATGGGGACTCCATGCAGTCTCACCACCTCTTTCAGGTATATTCATGTTAACCATTCCATTTTGTATGCCTCCTTTATTGGCAGGAAATGGGCGAATTTCGTTAATCGTTCAACGATCACCCAGATACCATCCAGGCCGTCTGCCGTCTTGTGTAATTTGGTTATAAAATCCATGGTGATCCTTTCCCATTTCCACTCGGGTATTCCGGGTTGTTGAAGTAGACCCGAGGGCTTTTGATACTCCACTTTAACCTTGGCGCAAGTGAGACACTTGCCCACGTAAGTGGCAATCTCCGCTTTCATGTTCGGCCACCAGTACTGTTGTTTGATATCCAGGTACATCTTGTCGGAACCCGGATGGATAGAGTACCTGGTCTTGTGAGCCTCATTCATTATCATGTCTCGAAATCCACCGAACCTCGGTGTCCAGATTTGGTCCATAAGATAATAAGCTCCGTCTTCTTTGACCGTCAGATTCTTTTCCATTCCGCGCAATGCCTCATTGGTGACATTTTCCGGTTTCAAGGCTTCATGATGAGCCTCTTTGATTTGTGAGGATAGATAGGAATGGACTGTCATTGTCAACGTCTTTGCTCGGCGACCCGAGTACTCCTTTCGGCTTAAGGTATCGACTACCACATTTTCTTTTCCTGGATGGTACTTGATTTCGCACTCATAGTCGTTTAGCAGTTCGACCCATACAGGTAGTGCCTCCAAATCTTCATGGCGAAGACCACCACTCCCAGCTCGAGGTCGTGGGTGGTGTAGTTTACTTCATGGGTCTTTAGTTGCCTTGACGCGTAAGCTATCACTTTTCCTCGTTGCATAAGCACACAACCCAACCATTGGTTAGAAGCATCACAGTATACTACGAAGTCCTCTGTTCCTTCTGGCAAGGACAACACTGAAGCAGTGCAAAGGGCTTTTTCAGGGTTTGGAAAGCAGCTTCTTGTTTGTCGTCCCAATGAAAAGGTACGCCCTTCTAGGTGAGAGTGGTGAGGGGCTTGGCAATCTTGGAAAAGTTTTGAATGAACCTTCGGTAATAACCAGCAAGGCCCAAAAATTGTCGGATTTCGGTTGGGGTTCTTGGAGTTGCCCAGCCCTCAATAGCTTTGATCGTGAGAGGGTCCACATGTATTCCCTCTTCACTGACTACATGGCCCAAAAATTCCAGTCTACAAATCCAGAACTCGCATTTGGAGAATTTTGCGTAAAGCCTTTCTGCTCTCAATGTTTCCAAAATCTGTCATATTGTTGGCTGTGCTCTTCCCTGCTCTAAGAGTAAACGAGTATATCATCGATGAAAACAATTACGAAGTTGTCAAGGAACGGCCGACAGAATCGGTTCATCAGATCCATAAAGGCTGCTAGTGCGTTTGTGAGTCCAAAAGGCATGACTACGAATTCGAAGTGCCCATAACAGGTTCGGAAAGCAGTCTTTGGGATATCCACCTCTCGGACTCTTAGTTGATGGTATCCGGATCTCAGATCTATCTTGGAAAAGTAACTGGCTCTTTGGAGCTGATCAAATAGATCATCGATTTGGGGAGGTGGGTCTCGATTCTTGACAGTGAGCTTGTTTAATTCTCGGTAATCTATGCACATTCTGAAAGATCCGTCTTTCTTCTTGACAAACAGAACCGGAGCTCCCCAAGGTGAAAAGCTCGGCCTGATGAATCCCGTGTCAGGAAGTTTGCTTAGTTCACTAGATAACTCTTGCATTTCGGCAGGAGCTAATATGTAGTGTGATTTGGCGATTGGAGTGGCTCTAGGTACAAGATCGATTCGGAACTCGACCTGGCACTCGGGAGGGATTCCTGGCAAATCCTCGGGAAATACGTCAGGAAAGTCACGTACTTAGGAATATCGTTAAGGTTCTTATCCTCCTTTGTTTTATCAATGACATGAGCAAGAAAGGCGTGATTCTTTTTATGCAAGCACTTTTGTGCTTGGATGCAAGAAATGAGTCGGAGGTTTGAACCGGGTTTATAACCATAAACTATTAGGGTTTCGTCGTTGGGTAGGTGAAGGCGAACGACCTTCTTGTGACACATAATTTCAGCATGGTGGGGGATTAACCAATCCATGCCAACAATCACATCAAAGCTCCTAATATTAACAGGCGTCAAACTGATTGGAAATGAGTGATTATTTAACGTTAGTGTGCACCCTACGTAGATATCGTTGGTTGATTCTGTTTTACCATTGGCCATTTCGACCGTATAAGTTTCGTTCAATTGGTGGGGATTTTGATTGAGTAGATGTTTCAATTTGTGACTTATGAAGCTTCGCTCAGCTCCACTGTCAAATAAAATGCAAGCAAAAGAGTTGTTGAAGAGAAACGTACCAGCCACCACTGTTGGATCTTGCACCGCCTCCCCTTTCCCCATGGTTAAGACCCTTCCTGCGTTCTGATTGTTGTTCTTAGGGCAGTTGCGTTTGAAATGGTCGATTTCCCTGCACCCATAACATGCGCGGCTGGCTCCGGCGTTGTTGTCATTGGGTTGTTTGTTTTGCTGTGGGGGCATCTTGCAATACCGGACAGTGTGTCCTTTTCAATTGCAGTTGGTGCATTGGAAATCCTTGCATGCCCCATAGTGGTGATAGTTACACTTGTCACACTTGGGATTGGATCCCGCGTATGGCTTTGTCAGTGTGGTTGTGGTTAACGCTGGGGCGGATGGGGCTGGTGCTGCTGGAGCGGTAGCAGAATGGACCGCTACTGTCTGTGGTTTCTTGGATGGCCCTGAATTCTGTCGTCCCTTTCGCTTGTTCCCCGATTTCTTCTTGCTCCCAGTTTCTCGTTTGCTTTCTCCCTCTATTGCTTTGGTACTTTTCTTATCACTGTGATCATAAAGTTTCTTGGCCAGGCGTTTTGCACTGTCGTAGGTCTTGGGTTTTGAGGCAATCATGTTACCTTGAATGGGAGGTGTCAACCCCCAGATGAATATCTCGACCTTCTTTCCTTCGGATGTAATCTTACCAGGACACAGAAGTGATAGTTCGTTAAACCTCGAGATGTACACGTCAATGTCCGAGTTCTGCGCTGTAAGGTTTCATAGTTCTTGTTCGAGCTTTAGAATTTCCCCTCGGGGGCAGTACTTGGCGATTAACATTTCTTTGAGTTCTTCCTAGGACATAGCGTTTGCAACGGGAAGTTTCATGGCCTCGATATGACCGTTCCACTAGGACAGTGCCTGGTCGATGAAAGTGCAGGCTGCGAATTTGACTTTACTTCCTTCCGGGCATTCACATATCTCTAACACCGAGTCTACCTTCTCGATCCATCGTTTCAAAGCTATGACTCCTCCAGTCCCGTTGAAAGTGCGAGGTTTTGCATTGGAAAAATCCTTCTAGGTACAGGCCCTTACGGGCCCTTGATTCATCCTGTGATGGGAGCTTCCTGTCCCTTGGCCTTGTCCACCACCATTATTTTCGGCTTGGATGTGGGCTAGAGCTGCTGTTACTGCGGCTGAGACTGCCGCTTGGAAAGCCGTAGAGTTCATTTCCGGCGGGGGCGGCGGTGGTGGTGTGTTGTTATTCCTACGGGTTGATCTCCTCGGCATCTTTCTGTCATGGATCAGAAGGATAATGAGTATCCAAAGTATCTTATTTCACGATTTTATAGAATAGTATCGATGATTTGGTTGTGTACAAGTAAGTGTGGACATGAAATTAACATGCAATAATAGTAATAGAGCACATCACAGATAACACATGATATATATATATATATATATATATATATATATATATATATATATATATATATATATATATCCGTTTTTCATTGATGTTAATTTCCTGAGTACATGAAAATTTTGCCTTTATAAGGCATACAATACATGAAGTGCAATAAAATGTAACAGAGTAACGACTCCATGAGTAGTGTAATCACTTAATCATGTCATCGATAATACATAGGGAAATGCATAAAGGAAAACAGATATGGTAGCAAATAAACCGATACTAGTCGCGACGAGTGGGGTCTGGTGGTGCTGACAACGAGGTAGATGCGCCCTGAAGTCTTGCCAGGTGGTGCTCGGCGGCCCTAAACCGGGCTTCCATTGCTGCCTGGCGCGCCTGGTAGTCCCTGACTACCTCATGTGTCATCCTTTTCGCGCGCTCAACCGCGGCCCTCATGGCCACCATTTGGCCGGTGGTTGCCTATGTCTGCTCGCCAATGTCGCGTGTCCTCCTCACCATTACGGGTAGGGCTCGGTCTGCAGGTATACCGTGTCGTAGGTCAAAGTAGTCCCGATTCATATCAAATGGAGGCCGTACTCCTTGTTGACGACTCCATCTCTCGATCTCGTGTGCCCACGGGGCGTTGGACCATTGGGACCCATCCTGTATGGGGGCACCCTTGCCATATAGGGCGGATTGATAACTTCGGACTCTGCCTTCGATTCCTCATCCTCCTCAACCTCGTCCTCGTCATCCTCCTCGACTTCTTCATCGATGTCCTCTTCTTCAAACTCTATCGGTTCTTCGAGATCCTCCATGGGTTCCTCGGGCTCTTCTTCTGGGTCTTCCTCAATCCAACCCCCATTCCCTTGATTGGGAAAGTAAGGGTCTCTAGGGAGTTGAAAGCCTGCCATGTCGTCTGTGCAAGATTATATAAGTACGAGCAAATAGATAGATGCCAAAATACTCATATAGTATTTTAATTATTTTAGGTTTGTTCCTTAAAACTTTTGGCTAACTAGTTGGGAAGCTTTAGACTTGTTGCAACACCACTACGTCTCCGAAACACATGTTGGTCATAACTCAGATAAATATAGTTGATCAGGCTATATTTATCCCAAATATGATTACATAACTGCCCAGGTTTGACTGTAGTGTTCAACCTTTAAGTTATCTTGTTTTGTTCTTGTTATGATACGATCCTAGCAAGTATGTATACTTTTAGTCAAAGTGTTTTAGTCCCATTGTATTTATAGTTGTATATCCTGTATGGCTAGATATACTAGTTCACAATAAACAATGCTCTGATACCAATCTGTCACACCCCCGAACCAGAACGGCGGAAACATCCGGAGGCGGGTGACGTCATTGTGCAGTATCATAACAATTGTATATAATTGAAACATAGAAAATCCAAACATCATACATCACTATAACAAGCTTACATTGTTTCACATCATGTTCATGTTCTCAAATTTTAAACAAAAGAGACATCAGTAAGCAAATCCAAAACATAGCAAAATAATCTTGAGTCCGCGATCCACAACCTGCTTATTGGTTTCCTAAGAATACAAGTCGTTTGAAAAAGCGTCAACATAAAATATGTTGGTGAGTTCATAAGCATTTTTTTATAAAACTTTGATGATAGTTTAGAAATCCAGAAAATCCAATATTTTCTTATCAAATATTTGTATGTCTTGTTTCAACTCGAGTATAGTTGCATGCGTGTCTTAGTTAGTCGTTTTCGAAAATCGTATGTGATTGTTTCCTCCAGAAAATCCTATATTTTCTTATGTATAAAAATAGTAGCTTTGAAATCCGTAGCACTTGTATAAAAAAGTTTCATTTGAACAAACCAAAACATAGTTGTTTGTAACCAAAAGTGAAATTTGTACAAATACATTTATGATATATTCTAGTGAGTCGTTATAACCATACTAATATGACGGAGTGCCCGTTATGACGTTCTTCAAGTGTCGGTTTCGTTTAAGACATTTGTCACCCTAGACTGGTCGGTCTAGCTGTAGCGAACAGCGAAGGTGCGGGGTGTCAACCCCGTATAGATCTTGTAAGTCCCAAATTCTAAGATCCAAATCAGTGATCAGATGATATTGCAATCAATCAGAATGTAGAAGGAGTAGAAGAAGAATTATGCCAAGCATGCACACATTTATATCATATAAACGTCAAATACACCTTGGAATACACACACATACGTCCTTGGCCATGCACTATCATGCACCCCTCACCCTATATATAGGATCACCAGCCGTACACCCGTGTACGGCCGTACACAGGAGTACGGCTGTACACAAATAAACAAAAACTACATAAAAATATATTTTCCTAGAAAAGCAAAGTATAAACCAATATTTTAGACCCAACAATCTCCCCCTTGGTTTATAGCTTTCTTTTCTAATTGACCCAACAAGCTCCCCCTAAAAAGTAGCTGGCTTTTCTCGTTAATCTTCAATGGGAGCTTGACTTCAGCTTTAATCTTCAATTTCTTCACGACTACAAGATGAACATATGAATCTTCAATAAATGACTTCATCTCGAGCAGTTGGGCTTTTCTTCAAAATTTGACGTTGAACGCTCGTCGGGTGAGGAGGCTTCTTGAAAAGATTCTTGAAAGATAGCGCTTTCAGCTTGAGAATCTTCAGAGAGAATATTAGAGAGAAACAATCTTCTGGATCACTTCAGCAGGTACAAGATAGCAGCAAATTGATTGAGGAGGCTTCAATGCAATCTGTCACATAATCTTCAAGAACAACTTCACCTTGCTTCCGGGGTTGAAGGATTGAATGATGAAAGAATAATCTTCATTTATTGCTGCTTCAAATGAGCATTCTTCGATGATCACGGACGAAGCCTTGGTTCAGAAATTTTCGACATAGACTCCGTGAGTTTCATCTACATCTGAATTCACATTTCAAGACAAAACAAAACAAAAAGAAAACTTAGCACACAATATTTTTGTATTTTTCATATTTTCTAAAAAGAAACAAAAATATTTTTGGATTTTTGATTTTTTTCTGAACAAGAAATAAAACAGAAATAACACTATTTTTGGATTTTTAATTTTCTGATTTTTGTTTGATTTTTGAATTTTCTGATTTTTTTCTAAACAAGAAATAAAACAGAAATAACACTATTTTTGGATTTTTAATTTTCTGATTTTTTTTGTTTGATTTTTGTTTGATTTTTGTCTGATTTTTGAATTTTTTTTAATTCTCCCCCTTAAATTTGTGCATGGGAGAGTCTGATTTTTGAATTTTTTTTAATTCTCCCCCTTAAATTTGTGCATGGGAGAGAATGAAATTAAAATGCGCAAATTTAAACTAACCTAAAGCAAAAATTAGTCCTCAAAACATATCATTTTCAAAAAGCTCACAAGCACATCGAATCGAGCTTTGTTAAACGGCTTTGTGAACAAATCCGCCAGATTATTAGCAGTGGGAAGCTGTTCCAGCCGAATGAGCGAACGCTCAAAACAATCTCTGATGAAATGAATTTTGATATCAATGTGCTTGGTTTTCGAATGCTGGACTGGATTTTTAGCAATATGAATTGCAGCCTCATTATCACAAAAAATAGGGGTTTCTAGATAGTTCAAACCGTAATCCAACAGCTGATGTCGAATCCAGATAACTTGAGAACAACAAGCAGAGGCAGCAACATATTCCGCTTATGCTGTTGAGGTTGAGACGGTGTGATGTTTCTTGCACTGCCACAACACCAGACGATCACCGAGAAATTGACACCCTCCTGAAGTTGATTTCCTATCAAGCTCACAGCCTCCATAATTACTGTCAGCAAAATCATATAAATCATATTCAGAATTTTTCGGATACCAAAGACCCAATTTTGGGTTGCCTTTGAGATACCGAAAGATTCTTTTGACAACAATAAGATGTGAAAGTTTAGGATTGGCCTGATATCGAGCGCATTGACAAACTGCACACATGATGTCTGGTCTGCTTGCAGTTATATACATCAACGATCCGATCATCGATCTGTAGTCGGTCTGATCTACTGGTTCGCCATCAGTATCCGGAGTCAGCAGAGGTCTTTCGGCCATCGGTGTTAATGCAGGTTTTGCGTCTCGGAACCCAAACTTCTCTAGCATATCGTCCACATACTTGGCTTGATGGAGCAGGATTCCGGTTGACTTCTGTTGGACCTGAAGCCCCAAAAACACGATCATTTCACCCAACGAACTCATCTCAAACCTCTTTTTCATAACACCTTCAAACTCCTTGCATAGTTGCGGACTTGTAGACCCGAAGATAATGTCGTCAACATAGATCTGAACTAGAATATGATCATTACCCACATGTTTGATGAACAAGGTTTGATCGATAATGCCACGAGAATATCCATGCTCGAGCAAGTGCTTTGTGAGAGTTGCATACCACGCTCGAGGAGCTTGATGTAACCCATACAAGAAGACAAATATTTATATCAAATATTTATAAAATACTCCCTAATAGTTTGCAAAAAGTCATTTATAGGGCATAAAGTCCCAAACTTTGAAGATCCTAGAAATAGTGTCAACTTATAAGTCTATTTCGACAACTTTTTATCTCTAGATATGGAGATATGAAATAAGGGGGTATAAATGGACACATCCAAAAACCTTGGGAGGCTCTTCTTGTACACAAGGTATTCTTTATGTGGTGGTTTTTAAATATTTTTCAGATTTTCATAAGATCTGTGAAACTCACGTTCATGAAAATTTATAATAGAATAATAATATTTCAACACACACACTAAACATACAAATACATGCAATTATCCAAGGAATTAGACAAGATTTGACTTGTATTCACCCCCAGAAAAAAAGTAAAAACTTAGAAAAAGGTGGGGTATGAAGCTCACCTTGGTTAACTTGCTGGGTGATTTGAAGAGGTGATGAGGAGTTTCCAAGTTTCAACACTTGAAAGATTCTTTGAACTTTAGAATATTCTAAGAAAATATTTATGTGTAAATATAATGAAATCTTAGGAATAATGTGAAGAATCACTAGTAAAAGAGGATGAACACTTACAAAAATTATGGGAATTTTCCTTGAAGGAAGGAGACTTGGAGCTTGAAGGAGTTGAGAGGATTCTTAGGAGTCTTCTAAATGTGAAAGTGAGGAGTGGGATAATGGGAAAAAAGGAGTTCACGTATTCTAAGTGGGGAGGATAAAATGTGACTTGACACTTGCATGGAGGACTGGTGTACAAGGCTTCTATCCATGGGTATTTTTGTGTTTAACTGGGATTTGCATGGGAAATGAGAGATTTACATCACATCATAAAGTCAAACCCCTTATATTCTTAGAATCCTTAAAAAAAATCTTGGGTATCATTTTATATAAATATGTTTAAAATAATTAACTTTGGCATAAAATGGGGGTTTAAGGGGTTTAGGATATGAAAAATACGAGTTTGGTGTGATTTCCAACGTCAAAATGCCTTAAAATGATGAAAAACTCCGAAAATGACACAAATCCGGAGTGGAGGGGTGTTCCTGCGAGGTTCCGAAGTGCTCAGGAGGAGTTCCGGAGTCAACAGGTGAGGTCCGAAGTTAGTCTCACATTTCCGAAGTGCTCTTCTCGGATCCGGAGTCAGGTGCGAGATCAGCGGTCCGGTCCGGCCAGCAACCTTCCGAAGCGAGGCGAGGCACAACTTCCGGTGCGAGGCTTTCGAAGCAAACCATAACTCTTCCGGCGCATGCGAGATCCGAAGCAAAGGGGGGATCTGAAGGTTGCGAGTCCTCTCAGTTCCTTAGAAGGCATTCCGGACTAAGAGGGTTCCGGACCAGGAGGGTTCCGGACCAAGAGGGTTCCGGCCAAGAGGATCAGGACCTAGAGGGTTCCGGACGACAGGTTTTGGACCAAGAGGGTTCCGGACAAGAGGTTTAGGACCAAGAGGATTCCGGACGAGAGGTTCAGGACCAAGAGGGTCCTTTTGGGTTTTCTCCTCCGGTTTTGGGCTGTTTTCGACTGAGGAAGGTACATAGAGAGATTTGGGAGAGATTTCATATACTTGGAGAGATTTCATATACTTGGAGAGATTTGGGAGAGATTTCACATACTTGGAGAGATTTCATATTCTTGGAGAGATTTGGGAGAGATTCCACATACTTGGAGAGATTTGGGAGAGATTTCACATACTTGGAGAGATTTCATAATCTTGGAGAGATTTGGGAGAGATTCCACATACTTGGAGAGATTTGGGAGAGACTTCACATACTTGGAGAGATTTGGGAGAGAGAGATATAGTGGGAGAGATTGAGAGAGACTTTGTCGGGAGCCTTTATTAATGTTTTTCTTCGTGGTTCAAGACCGTAGACTTAGTTACATCCCATTTTGAATGCTATACACCCCCGAAGGGCACTCAATAGTATTTTATAGAGCTGTTACTTTCCTCAATCAGATTAGGGTTTTAAATTTTGAACATTTGAAACATTCAAGTATTACTTTGCATTAGGATTTATAGTTATACATTAGTAAACATAAAGAAATTCCTAACATATAAACACTAGTTAAGTTGACCAGATTGACCTGTTGACCTTTAGTTGACTTTGACTTGACTAGAAGCTTGCTGATTGTCACTCTATTAGGGTGATGTTGGCCACTGCTGCATTTCATGATTATGAAATATGGCAAATGGATGTCAAAACCGCTTTCCTTAATGGAAAGTTGGCTGAGGATGTTTACATGGCTCAGCCAGAGGCTTTTGTCAATATGAAGCATCCTAATAGAGTGTGTAAGGTTGAGAAGTCCATTTATGGACTTAAGCAAGCGTCTCGCAGATGGAATCTTTGTTTTGATGAGAATGTCAAATAGTTTGGTTTTCTGCGAAGCGAGGATGAATCATGTGTATATGTCAAAGCCAGTGGGAGTATAGTAAGCTTCCTCGTATTGTATTTCGATGAGATACTGCTCATAGGAAACGACATCCCGACACTGCAGGAAGTTAAGTCCTGGCTTGGGAAGTGCTTCGCTATGAAGGACCTCGGAGAGGCTGCCTATATTTTGGGAATAAGGATAGTGAGAAACAGGAGTAAGAGAGTAATAGGACTTAGTTAGAATACTTACTTGGACAAGGTACTAAAACGATTTAGTATGGAATTCAAAGAAGGGAGAGTTACCAATCCAAAGCAATGCCAAATTGATTAAGACTCAAAGCCCGAGTACCAAAGTTGAGATAGCAGAAATGAGCTGAGTACCATATGCTTCCGCAGTTGGCTCAATCATGTACGCTATGACTTGTACTCGCCCTGATGTGGACTTCGCTTTGAGCATGGTCATCAAATATCAAGGGAACCCTGGCAAAGTGCATTGGACCACAGTCAAGAATATTCTTAAGTACCTTCGGAGGACCAAGGAATGGTTTTTAGTCCTCGGTGGGAGTGATGACTTAAGGGTGCGAGGGTATAGCGACGCCAGTTTTCAAACTGACAGGGACAACTACCGTTCGCAGTCAGGCTGGGTCTTTACCCTTAATGGAGGAGCAGTGACTTGGAAAAGTTCCAAACAGGATACCGTAGCTAATTCAACCTGCGAATCATAGTATATAGCGGCGAGCGAAGCGTCAAAGGAGGCGATATGGTTGAAGAACTTCATCGGAGACCTTGGAGTTGTGCCGGCCATACAAGAGCATATGGAAATTTTCTGTGATAATGAAGGAGCGGTTTCCTTGACCAAGGAACCGAGGGATCATGGAAGATCTCGACATATCGACAAAAAATATCATTTTATTCGATATCGGGTGGAAGAAGGACTCCTCGTAGTAAAGAGGGTATCGTAGGAGGATAACCCAACCGATCCCCTTACGAATGGACTAAGTAGGGTTAAGTACTTGCAGCACACAAGGAGCATCAGGCTGAAGGACGATATTAGTTTAGATTAGATAGTTTAGAAACGTGTAATAGATAAATTGTAATTAACATTCGATGATTAAATAAAAGAGTATTATTTATTAGTAATGTTACTGTCTTGTGTTAATTGTTTACCTATTGTTTCATTTTTGCATGTTTTTACTTCCTGAATAACAAGATTATTCGAACGGTCCACAGTCGTTCGTATGTTGGAAGTAGGTATGAATGAAGACTGTCATGAAATGGTGTGGAGATTGTTTAAAGAGTATTAGACATAGCAAAAGTTTGCTACAACATTCATGAGTGCTTACGAACAAGTTTTGAGCATTGGAATAAACCCACACTTGCTGGAATCACTTCATGGAATCTGTCACGAGTGATCGCAAGACGATAATATCATATGGTCTTAAAACCAAGATATATGGTTTATTGTTTGATAATTGGTTGTGCATTGATAATGCGTAAACGCATCAGTAACTTGATGTTATAAAGCACATTGTTGTGTATGATTTAATTGGTGAATAGTAAATGCATATAAGTCGGAGTTTATCTGTTCCTTTTATCCTAAGAGGATAAAGGCGATATCAGGGCCCCTCGATGATTTGGTTTGACATATGTGTCGGGCCCAGTCAGGACTGAATTGATGTGTTCAATTAAGCTTTATGTCAAATGAATCTGAGATCGAGATACAAACTGCAGGACAATAAGTATGACTATGTTCAATGTATTTGTCCGCACGATATCTAGAACGGAGGACTGTACGATCCCTTATCTAAAGGACAGGTTACTGATAAGATCAGAGTTCGACATCGTCTTTGAGAGCAACGATTGCTAATCGGATTGTACTTGCTTTTATGGTTACTAGACTTATCCAAGTGGGAGACTGTTGGATTAGTGTCTAAGCCCGTAACCATATTTGGTAAGTACTTGACCCGGTTGTGCATGGTCCTTTTGGGTTGCTTTCACCAAAGCAACTTGACTGGAGAAATAATAGAGAAAGAGGTTATTATGGTTTATTAATATATTATAAGAATAATATATTAAAAGAGAAATCATATTTGTTTAATTAACATTGGTCAAAAATTAATTAAGAATTAATTTTGTGATCAAAAGAAGTTAATTGAACTAGAGGGACTGAACTATAATTATGTGATAGTTACAAAGTTAGGAAAGGAAGCCCTATATGATAGGGTGCACGAATTCAAGGGAATAAGGCCTTAGAATTAGTCCAAGGCAAGGGTTCTAGAATTATCCTTCGGGATGCTTGGTGGCTAAGCAACCAGATAAGGATAAGGACCGAAACCCTAATTCCTACACCTATATAAAGGACCCTTGGCATATGAAATTCGGCCACTTGATCCCTAGAGTTCCTAGAGCCGAATTTTACCTCTCCCCTCTCTCTCTCTCTCTCTTGCTTCTTCAATTGCTCTTGGTGTTTGTGATCCATTAGAGGTACTACACTAGTGGTACTTGCTTTCAAAGACAAGAACATCCAAGAAACAAATTGTTATTACAATATAACAACAAGAGGTATGTAAATTATTCTTCCTTATGATTTTCGATATTACTAGGAGCATGCTAGGTTTCCTTTTGTGTTCACAATGTTGTGTGACTAATAGTAAAACATAGATCCATACTAGGGTTGCGTGCACACATAGGATTGTTTGTGTAAAACCCATCAAAGCTCCCGCCGCCTGGCGGCCTCCTGTAAATCCAGAAGCGTATCACAACGCTAGGTCGCCACAAACTGTCGAATATCAGTCTTGAGCATGCTCAAATAACATGTCATCTGGGCCTGCTCAGAAGCAAAATTTGGGCAGAACATCGACGTCTCGGTGAACATGCGGGTGATCTCCGTCACCGTCTCCCGATCCTGTCTCAAATCCAGAAACTCCTTAGCCAACTGTTCCCGCTCAACCCGCAGAATGTAGCGAGCGCGGAACATATCCCTGAACTGCTCCCAACTAACAGCAGCTCTCGGACCTCAGCAGGTTTACGACACATCTGACCTTCTAGTCAGTAGGACATGTGCACGTGAAGAAACACCCATCCACGTCAGAAAGCCACCTCATGGCTTTGATGGGGTCATGAGTCCCATCAAAAGTAGGGGGCTTCGTGTTGTCGAAGTCCCGATACTGAAAAACCCGACTGGCTCCCAACCCTGTCGCCGATACAGCTGATGTGGTTACTGCGGCAGCCGCCTCAGTGAGGGCTGCATAACGATCATCGAAATACTCCACCATAGCAGTCTTAATAGACCTAAACATCTCTGGAAACTGAGCCCGGAACATAGCTGCAACCTCATCATGGAGGATCTCCCGGATCATGTCGTCCATCTCGTCTGTCCTCATATGGCCGATAGTCTCCGGCGCTGTCGGTGCCTCCTGGCCGCCCTCTCCTGATCCTGACCTGGATCCAGTCACAACTCGACGTGCTACCACCATGCTGAAAACATACCAAAAAGATTTCAGATATTCCACATAATGACCTGGGAACCAACTCCCAACAAAACCCTAGGGGTTGTGACTTCCTTGCCACACGTATGGGTCCTTTGCTTTCAGTAGTATGGGCCCATACTACCTTCCAGAACTACCCATATTTGTCTCATGTATCATCACAACACACCAAAACTATACATAAGCATGGCATGCGCTCAATCCTCACTCCTAGCGGAAGGCTAAATATCTCATAACCGGCGGACTCATCCAACAACTTATCCATGAAACTTCCACCAACCCTGCAACACTCGTGTATGCTAGTCATACATAACGCTGGACCCATATAGACTTTCGAATACCTGATCATAACATAAGCCCTTCATCAATCAAGAACAGGAAATAAGGCCAAACCAAACATTCTCAGGCTATAAGATCTTAATTATGTACAACCGTGATGCATACACTAAGCCACTACAGTAATGATGTCAATTTCATATAAGGAAAACCCTAGGCTCTCAGGCATCATATAATCAGGAAATTCTATCATGCAATTCCTGAAGATTCTTAGCCTAGTACTAGCATGTTGTTCTAACATATCACATAAATCAAATAATCCGTAAGGTATTTTGGGGTCTATCCGCGAGCTCCGGCTGATCGTACACTTGCATCCTCCTTTATTATTTTGAAAAATTTTTAAGAAAATCCTTTTAATTTATTGTCCTCAGTTTGAGACTAGAGACACGCGAGTGTTTCCTCCAATTCACTCAAACGAAGACTCTGATACCAACTTGTAACACCCATAAAAATCCAACTCCCCTCTCTCTCTCTCTCTCTTGCTTCTTCAATTGCTCTTGGTGTTTGTGATCCATTAGAGGTACTACACTAGTGGTACTTGCTTTCAAAGACAAGAACATCCAAGAAACAAATTGTTATTACAATATAACAACAAGAGGTATGTAAATTATTCTTCCTTATGATTTTCGATATTACTAGGAGCATGCTAGGTTTCCTTTTGTGTTCACAATGTTGTGTGACTAATAGTAAAACATAGATCCATACTAGGGTTGCATGCACACATAGGATTGTTTGTGTAAAACCCATCAAAGCTCCCGCCGCCTGGCGGCCTCCTGTAAATCCAGAAGCGTATCACAACGCTAGGTCGCCACAAACTGTCGAATATCAGTCTTGAGCATGCTCAAATAACATGTCATCTGGGCCTGCTCAGAAGCAAAATTTGGGCAGAACATCGACGTCTCGGTGAACATGCGGGTGATCTCCGTCACCGTCTCCCGATCCTGTCTCAAATCCAGAAACTCCTTAGCCAACTGTTCCCGCTCAACCCGCAGAATGTAGCGAGCGCGGAACATATCCCTGAACTGCTCCCAACTAACAGCAGCTCTCGGACCTCAGCAGGTTTACGACACATCTGACCTTCTAGTCAGTAGGACATGTGCACGTGAAGAAACACCCATCCACGTCAGAAAGCCACCTCATGGCTTTGATGGGGTCATGAGTCCCATCAAAAGTAGGGGGCTTCGTGTTGTCGAAGTCCCGATACTGAAAAACCCGACTGGCTCCCAACCCTGTCGCCGATACAGCTGATGTGGTTACTGCGGCAGCCGCCTCAGTGAGGGCTGCATAACGATCATCGAAATACTCCACCATAGCAGTCTTAATAGACCTAAACATCTCTGGAAACTGAGCCCGGAACATAGCTGCAACCTCATCATGGAGGATCTCCCGGATCATGTCGTCCATCTCGTCTGTCCTCATATGGCCGATAGTCTCCGGCGCTGTCGGTGCCTCCTGGCCGCCCTCTCCTGATCCTGACCTGGATCCAGTCACAACTCGACGTGCTACCACCATGCTGAAAACATACCAAAAAGATTTCAGATATTCCACATAATGACCTGGGAACCAACTCCCAACAAAACCCTAGGGGTTGTGACTTCCTTGCCACACGTATGGGTCCTTTGCTTTCAGTAGTATGGGCCCATACTACCTTCCAGAACTACCCATATTTGTCTCATGTATCATCACAACACACCAAAACTATACATAAGCATGGCATGCGCTCAATCCTCACTCCTAGCGGAAGGCTAAATATCTCATAACCGGCGGACTCATCCAACAACTTATCCATGAAACTTCCACCAACCCTGCAACACTCGTGTATGCTAGTCATACATAACGCTGGACCCATATAGACTTTCGAATACCTGATCATAACATAAGCCCTTCATCAATCAAGAACAGGAAATAAGGCCAAACCAAACATTCTCAGGCTATAAGATCTTAATTATGTACAACCGTGATGCATACACTAAGCCACTACAGTAATGATGTCAATTTCATATAAGGAAAACCCTAGGCTCTCAGGCATCATATAATCAGGAAATTCTATCATGCAATTCCTGAAGATTCTTAGCCTAGTACTAGCATGTTGTTCTAACATATCACATAAATCAAATAATCCGTAAGGTATTTTGGGGTCTATCCGCGAGCTCCGGCTGATCGTACACTTGCATCCTCCTTTATTATTTTGAAAAATTTTTAAGAAAATCCTTTTAATTTATTGTCCTCAGTTTGAGACTAGAGACACGCGAGTGTTTCCTCCAATTCACTCAAACGAAGACTCTGATACCAACTTGTAACACCCATAAAAATCCAACTCCCCTCTCTCTCTCTCTCTCTTGCTTCTTCAATTGCTCTTGGTGTTTGTGATCCATTAGAGGTACTACACTAGTGGTACTTGCTTTCAAAGACAAGAACATCCAAGAAACAAATTGTTATTACAATATAACAACAAGAGGTATGTAAATTATTCTTCCTTATGATTTTCGATATTACTAGGAGCATGCTAGGTTTCCTTTTGTGTTCACAATGTTGTGTGACTAATAGTAAAACATAGATCCATACTAGGGTTGCATGCACACATAGGATTGTTTGTGTAAAACCCATCAAAGCTCCCGCCGCCTGGCGGCCTCCTGTAAATCCAGAAGCGTATCACAACGCTAGGTCGCCACAAACTGTCGAATATCAGTCTTGAGCATGCTCAAATAACATGTCATCTGGGCCTGCTCAGAAGCAAAATTTGGGCAGAACATCGACGTCTCGGTGAACATGCGGGTGATCTCCGTCACCGTCTCCCGATCCTGTCTCAAATCCAGAAACTCCTTAGCCAACTGTTCCCGCTCAACCCGCAGAATGTAGCGAGCGCGGAACATATCCCTGAACTGCTCCCAACTAACAGCAGCTCTCGGACCTCAGCAGGTTTACGACACATCTGACCTTCTAGTCAGTAGGACATGTGCACGTGAAGAAACACCCATCCACGTCAGAAAGCCACCTCATGGCTTTGATGGGGTCATGAGTCCCATCAAAAGTAGGGGGCTTCGTGTTGTCGAAGTCCCGATACTGAAAAACCCGACTGGCTCCCAACCCTGTCGCCGATACAGCTGATGTGGTTACTGCGGCAGCCGCCTCAGTGAGGGCTGCATAACGATCATCGAAATACTCCACCATAGCAGTCTTAATAGACCTAAACATCTCTGGAAACTGAGCCCGGAACATAGCTGCAACCTCATCATGGAGGATCTCCCGGATCATGTCGTCCATCTCGTCTGTCCTCATATGGCCGATAGTCTCCGGCGCTGTCGGTGCCTCCTGGCCGCCCTCTCCTGATCCTGACCTGGATCCAGTCACAACTCGACGTGCTACCACCATGCTGAAAACATACCAAAAAGATTTCAGATATTCCACATAATGACCTGGGAACCAACTCCCAACAAAACCCTAGGGGTTGTGACTTCCTTGCCACACGTATGGGTCCTTTGCTTTCAGTAGTATGGGCCCATACTACCTTCCAGAACTACCCATATTTGTCTCATGTATCATCACAACACACCAAAACTATACATAAGCATGGCATGCGCTCAATCCTCACTCCTAGCGGAAGGCTAAATATCTCATAACCGGCGGACTCATCCAACAACTTATCCATGAAACTTCCACCAACCCTGCAACACTCGTGTATGCTAGTCATACATAACGCTGGACCCATATAGACTTTCGAATACCTGATCATAACATAAGCCCTTCATCAATCAAGAACAGGAAATAAGGCCAAACCAAACATTCTCAGGCTATAAGATCTTAATTATGTACAACCGTGATGCATACACTAAGCCACTACAGTAATGATGTCAATTTCATATAAGGAAAACCCTAGGCTCTCAGGCATCATATAATCAGGAAATTCTATCATGCAATTCCTGAAGATTCTTAGCCTAGTACTAGCATGTTGTTCTAACATATCACATAAATCAAATAATCCGTAAGGTATTTTGGGGTCTATCCGCGAGCTCCGGCTGATCGTACACTTGCATCCTCCTTTATTATTTTGAAAAATTTTTAAGAAAATCCTTTTAATTTATTGTCCTCAGTTTGAGACTAGAGACACGCGAGTGTTTCCTCCAATTCACTCAAACGAAGACTCTGATACCAACTTGTAACACCCATAAAAATCAGGCCAAATTTAAACTTTTTAAAACATTTCAAAACCCTTGATTATTACAAAACTTGTTTTCAAAATAGTATATTGTCAGAGTATCCCATAATCAAATCATAAAATCATAAAGTGTGATGAGCGGTACAATCACGCCTTCGCCTTCCCGCGATCATCAGAAGTACCTGCAACAATAATCGATAAATGTAAGCTCGAAAGCTTAGTGAGTTACCCCCAACATGCAGATATAACCATATCATATAAACATATAAGCAAACAACATGCATAAAGAGCCATCAGTCTGAGTGGACCGCCTCCCGGTCCTCAGTCTATCTGGACCACTCTCCGATCCCTTAGCACGTCTGGACCACCCTCCTCGGGGCCTACAGCCTATCCGGACCGCTCGTCGGGCCTTCGGCCTCTGACTAATTTGCCCAGTGCGGGTCTGCAGTCTATCCGGTCCGCCATGGGTGTCTTGGCCTACAACACATAGGAGGACCTGCCTCAACCCAATTCCCCAAACCAGAAACATGTGCACATAAATATCATACGCTAGCATGCAATAACATATAGTCATACAAATCTAACAGATCACTAACATGGCAACCATCCTATAACCAAGATACCGATCTAACCGATCTCTAACATAGCAACCATCCTACAACCAGGATATCAATCGAACAGATTACTAGCATAGCAACCATCCTAAAACCAGGATGAAATCTAACAGATCAATAACACAACAACCATCCTAAACCAGGATGCAAATCATAAAGGACCGGCCTTGGTGTCATAGACCCTGTTGGTATAGTGAGGAGAACTCACCTCTCAAGTAGCTCGAAGTGATAAGTCAAACTCCTCCAAATTCAACTCCTAATCCAATACCTACAATCACCGGTGACTCCCTTCCATAAATTCCCAAATTACCAAAATACCCCAGAGGTCAAACTGGTCAACCCTTGGTCCAAGTCAAAGTCAACGATCAAAGTCAACAGTCCATGTTGACTCAACTCGTCGAGTGCAGCTAGCAACTCGTCGAGTTCCTTAAGCTAGCAACTCGTCGAGTTCCTTAAGAGTTTAGAAGGTCATAAAAACCCTCACTGACTCGCCAAGTTTCCGACCAACTCGTCGAGTCTATGCGTGTCCAGAAGTTGGGGAAAACACTAACTGACTCGTCGAGTCCTCTGTTGACTCGACAAGTCCATGCAGAAACCAAACAACGGGAAAACCCTTCCTAACTCGTCGAGTCCCTTATCCGACTCGTCGAGTTCATAAGGTCCATTTCTTGTCCAGATGATTTTGAGCCATTCCAAAGCTCCAAATGGTAGATCTAGCTTCCTAAGGCATGATGATCACGTAAAGTTGCAAACTTTACGTGTATGCAAGGCTCTAAAGGCTTAGAATACCAAATCTAAGCTTAAAATGGGGTTTAACTCAAAGGGAATATTTCATACTTTCTATAGCTTGAAATTTTATAGTTATAGAAACCAAGATAAGTTCAGATCTTAAGTTGCAACTTCAAATCCTAGCCCATACCCGAAAATGGTTCACATGTAAGCTATAAAAGCCCTAATCTCAAACATAAAGAGATCTAGAAGGAGGAAAGTCAAGGTAACGACTTGTTACCTTCAAAATGAAGCTAATAAGAAGAAGAGTCAGATCCTCAATTGTTCCTTGCATAAAGCTTCTTGATCTTCAAGCTCCTTTCACCAAGATCCACCTTCCAAGCTTAAAACACACAAACATGGAGAGAAAACACGATTTAGGGTTTCTGGACTCAAAGGGGGCTGTAAGGGAGGCTAAGCATCCTTCAAATAGGGTGCAAAACCCCATAATTTAGGGTTTCATCCTCCAGCTCCAACTCGTCGAGTCGGTCCTCCAACTCGCCGAGTTGGTCACTTAAAACCTGCGACCAAAATCGTGCCGACTCGACGAGTCAGGGCATCCAACTCGTCGAGTCGACCTTTTAAATGGAAATGTAAGACTGGGAAGTTTATACATGAGAGTCGGGGTGTTACATCTGATTATCTTTAAATTTTAATAGTTTCTCTATCATGGAATCAACTATCTCACTTGACACATCAAATTTCTTCAAGTTAAATTCAACATCTTTAAATTTAGCTTTCAATGCGTCAAGTTCGGTAGTTAATTTGGCAATTTCCTCTTTAGCATAATCGTAGTGTTCACATTTAATGTTATATTCCTCGTTAATTCTCTTTAGGTCTTTAGTTTGAGCATCTACTTTTTCTTTAAGAGGTTTATTGAGTTTCTTAACGTTGTAGATTTCATTTTTAAGGTAAAAAACCTCTCTTACCAATATTTCCTTTTTTTCACGGTAATGATTTATTTTATTCTCACAGGATTGAGAGCATGAGGTTTTACTTACCTCTTTTGTTGTACTATGAGATTCCATTTGAATAATACCGAATAAAAGAGAAATTAGTTGAAAATACCAAAGGTCAACAAAGATTGTTGACCGAGAACACCAAGAGTGAACGCCGAAAATAAATGATTTTAGCCGAGAATCTCACAGAAAACTTTGATTTCTTTTGATGTTTTCAGCACAAAGTGTTGACCGAAAACACCAATTTTGACCAAAACGTATTGACCGAAATCAAATTGGAATATAGGACCGAAATCAATTTCTCTGAAAAATATGACCGAAATATTTCTTTTAAATGGCCGAAAACAAGAACCGAAATCAATTTTAATTATTAGGATTTGAATCAATATTTCAATCTAGTTAACCAAAAATTTGACCGAAATCAATTTCAGTTTTTTTTTTTTTTTTTACCGAGAATGAGAAAACTTAATCACTTTAAATACCGAGAAGCTTGAAGTCCTTGACAAGCTTGGCACCGAAATCTCTTTTGATTTTAAATTGATATAGATCAATATGCCTTAAAAATCATGATCTTAAATGACAAGGTTCCAAATAAAGTCCCTATAATCACCATGATGATCCGAAGAACACTAAGAACAATTGTAAAACCAAAAACCGTTTCACGAAGAACACAATAAAAATTATCAAGGAAAATCAAAATTTCTCAATTTTTGATTGAAACAAAAATCCAAAACAGCAAAAACGAATATCCAAAGTCCTTGAATGCGATTGATACCTTTTCAAAGCTCTGATACCAATTGTAAGTCCCAAAACTATGGATCTTATACGATATCAATCAAACTATCTAAAGAATGCAGAATATAAATCAGATAGTGATTCAAAAAAACACACAAAACAGCTTCAAATGCACACGATTCTGTTATAAATAAAATGGCGGATACAAGAAAATACTTTCACAGCCGTTAGACACACAAAATGAGCTCGTTATCTTAAAACTCTAAACGGCAGCAACTATATATACGACCAAAATACAAGGCGTAATAAAAGCCCAAGCCCAGCCCCTTAGACAGAATTTAAAAGATGATTTCGGTCCACCTAATCCAAACCGAAAACACCATAAGCCCAATAAACAACAATAAAACATAAAACTAGCATAAACCATAATTTAGTCCTAACACTCGCACGATTCGCGGAGTGCATTTTACCATTTTATTCACTATGTTTGCGATACACATAGTAGTCAATGGGGCACGATTCGGTTATTAGGCTTGGGTTGTGAACTCATGGATGGAATCATTATACACATACGAAACTTGTTTACTCGTTTTAGCAACGAACTTTATTTCCATGAGAATATGAACATTGCATCTCTTTTTGGCAACGTACTTTATTTCTCATGATGACGACGAACATTGTTTATGCAAACTTATTTACTCAATTTAGCAATGTACTCTTGTTTATGGAGACTTTTATCAAAACTTTGATTATGATTCATGAAATCACTATTATTGTAAACTTGTGAACTCACCAACTATTTTTATCGTTGACGCTCGTTTTACATGCTTTTTCCGGGATCATTTAGTAAGTGGCACGTAGAGGCACATCACTTATAGAAGCATCACACATGTGTTATTTTTCAAATGTATTGTAATATTTTTCTTTAAAGTTGTTCAACCTTATTATAAACTGTAAAGCTTTTAATACTATGGTTGGTGTTGTCGTTATCTTTTGCTATGAAACCCTTTGTACTATCGCGTCTCGTGTTTCCGCTTTATTGGGGTGTGACGGAAATGGTATCAGAGCCGAAGGTTATAGAGAATACTAGTTTTCCTTTGGAGAACCCCAACTATAGCAAAAAAATTTCAAAAATATTGAACGTAATACTTGTATAACTAAGTTGAGTACGCATTATTCGACTTTAATTAGATATAGTTTGGCCAACTATGCTTAATTAAGGAATTTTAATGTGAGACTGGAAACGGTTATAGTAGAATTATGTTCAAAACAATTTTCAACTTAAACATTTAAAAAACAAAATTTTTCGGCGTGTGTATGGACATTGCATATTATAGGCATTCAACTAGGTATACTTAGAAACTAAGTGCACTCTTAACACATTGTCTTTATTTAGAAATATTCTTATCCCTTATTAAGTGCTAGGCTAACCGGTTAGGTTATATCACTGGCCACTCTAGGAGCAATCCACTTAGTACTGAGAACGACTATTCCTCGGTATCTATTGACTCTGGACGTATGGTTAGTAGCTAGATATCCATTAGTAATAATCTTAATTCGAAACCAATACCAACTATACATTAATACATCTTCATCGTTTTCGTACTAGAGTTAGAACTAGGAAAAGCGTTCTGATACCGACACGAATGACAATTGGAGCATCGCGTTAGAAGGTAGATGAGTCGCCATGAGTAGTCACATGGATACCATTGGCGAGCATTCCCAATCTGACTCATGACGAGACACAGAGGTCTAAACCATTGCTACTAATATGTGAGACCTTCTTTCTACACTAATATTTAGCTCTAGGTTGGTCCCACCTTGAGCTTAACACTTAACATAGGATATCTCTTTGACCTAAAACCTTTTCATTAGGTAGTTCTAACCCTACCATCTTTACTTTGAATATCCTAATTTAAGCACAAACCATTCCCCTTATGACAAAACCTTACAAGGCTTAGTTCGAGACCCCCAAATACAATAGTGATCATCTCGAGTATACAATCATCTTACACTTTCCAAATTACTAACATGTTTCATGCCCGACCTTTAACCTTATATTTTCATGCTTGATTAAACATCACACTACTTCGTTGTACGAAAATTTCTTATAATTTCCAATCCTTCTTCGACCCTTATCGTTTTCATACATTTGTTTGAGTCCTTATTGGCATTACTAACATTCCTATCGTGATCAAGGATTACATGCTCTTACGCCATATGCCACATGCCAAACCTATAACTTAACCTTTTAGCTCTATAAAAGGCGTGAAATTACATCTACACTATAAAGCGTTTTATAAACATTTTTTTTCTTTCATGTCCTCTATTTTGGGGGAAAGTCGTTGTTACTCGCCTTAGGATCAGGTACGATTAGCTACACAAATCCACTTATTCCTTACTTCTTAATCTTCCATTGAAAACTTATTTCGCTTCATCGGTTTTATTTAACATCGATACAATACTTTATAACCACTTCATATAGTTTACTACACCATTCCTAACCATGTAAGTTATATTTCTCGCTAAAAACAACCGACTTTACTTTTGGTAAATTTCTTCAACTTATCACTTTTCTTTAAAACATAATTTAACTAATGTTGATCTTAAACTTTCCATTCCAATTTCATTTCAAATATATTTCAATAGCTATTTGTGCTTTCCAAGGCATATAAATCATTTTAAACATTATCACGATTTTGTTACATTTCGAAAACTTAAAAACACTTTCTTTTATAAAAGTGTTTAAACCCTATGATAAAACCTAAACATATGACATTGATGCTCATGTTATGTGTAAAAGTTTGATTGGGCCTTTCAAACCGTTTTTGTTTTGACTCTTTTGACCGCTTTCTCAACTAGACATTGTACTTTACTTTAATGTGTTTTCTTAAAACCCAACATTGTATTTCTGCAACTTTTTATTTCAAAAATGTTTATAGGGCATCTCTAATGCTTACATTTCGAAACATACCTCATTTTTGTACTCTGTTTCAAATTAGTTCTCTAATCTATAAAGTTTCTAAATTTTACCACATTGCAAAACTTAGTGTTCACTTTTAAACTTCCAGTGACGCACTTCCAACAATTTATAATTATTCTTCTAAATATATTGAGTTTTTATCTTATCTGTTTTAACCATTGTTGGACTCCAGTCTAAAAAGTCAAAATTGTCAAATTTTCAATGACCACTTTTAGTGCTTCCTCTTTTTCACAAATGGAGTTGAACTTAATAGATAACTCATGAATTCTGACTAAATCTTAGCAAACAATTTAAAACTTCCACATATATATATATATATATATATATATATATATATATATATATATATAACCATCAAGATACATCAAAATTGAAGTTCGAAATCTATCTCAACCTAGTTTTAAATCTACTTATAGGCATTTTTCTTATAATTTTAACAATAGCAATCATTGTTGCTACTACCATCCTTTTCTTTCCCCCGCACTTGAATTCTTGCTCTCTATCTGATTTCAGATCTCACACACCAATAATAATAACATAATGCATGGTCTAAATTTTTTCTTGTCTAATATATTTCCCTTGGTACCATATTTGTATGCATACAGACTAGAAGTCTACCGTTTCGTTTTGAGAAATTAATACATGTATAATCATGAGGGATAATTTTGACTTGGTCAAACTTGATATATTCAACTACACCTCTTATCATATACATTTTGCTTTTATTATGAAATCTATAGTAAACGAGTAATCCTTATTTTCATTGTTTTTTTGTTCAAAATTTAGAAATTTGTTTAAAGGTGCAATTTTCATTGTATTTCCTTTACAATTAATACACAAGGTGACTACCTTTGTTCTTATCATTTTTCTAAATCCAAAAAATATATGTGAAGAAAACATTTTATTATGTTTCTTCTTTTCTTTAAAAACCTAAAAAGTTTTAAATGTCATGATTATCTATCCTTCAAATGATTGTTTTTGTAGAATCGGTAAATTAAGAATGCACTATTGTCAATGATCGATATTTTTACACCTTTCTTAAAATAGCATTCTACTTTGCAATTTCCAGTGAGTTCCTAAACTCTCCAACTTGTTTTCATAAATATTTTGACTCCTCATAAACTTGAATTTGTCCTGACTTAAACAATTGGACAATTTTCTAAAAATTGTAATCTAAATATTTATATATAAATTCCCTTATTGACGACTTAAACCTTTAACCTTAATTAATCTCTTTATTATTTTACTAATTCGTTTGATCGCCACACATGTATCTTCATTCTCCTCGAATTTTTACATATTTTGATAACAGTGAGATTACTTATCATTTCTAAACACTCAAAATGCTATCTAGACAATGTGAGTTAAATTATCATAAACTTTTATCGCCTCCATTTGCAACAATGACTCTCTCTCTCTCTCTCTCACTCTCTCTTTCTCTTTGTGTGTGTGTGTGTGTGTGTCTATATATATATATATATATATATATATATATATATATATATATATATTCTTTGAATATGGTTCTATTATAGTAAGTGTAACCATAGTAGTAAATATAGCTTCGGAAATCCTCGGTCATTTCATAATTTATTTTGTAGACGACACTTAAATAGTTTTTACATTTGAGATGTACCAAAACTTCCTTGCATACCCTTAGTACATATCTTTAGGAACTTACTCTCGATTGCTTCTCTTTCAAATATTACTATTTCTAATTAATATATAATTTTCATAATATATTAACAAATTGTTTATTTCAATTTATTAATAAAATAGTCAATCAACCTCTTTCTCCAAAATCATCCTTCCCAGTTGTTAGTCTTGAGGGCAACCCAAAAGGACTGTGCTACTAACAATTTAAGTATATACCAATTCTAGTTATGGGTTTAGACACCTAATCCAACATCGCCAATCTTGGAGAGGATCTGTCATCCGTTGATCAAGATGTGCAATCAACATGTCTGATGCACATCTTGATGCAAGGATGTGCCACTTGATTCCTTGATATGCCAAGGTATCCCTTTATGATCCATATGCTATGAAGTCTCCTATGACGCTCAAGATTGTTCAAGGAAGCTCAGAAGTTGAAGATGCTCAAGTATTATTGCTTGATGCACCACCATGATGGTTGATGTGCCATGGTAATCTTGATGTGACACTATTTCATCATGATTTGCCACTACAAATCATGATGCTCCATCATGTGTGTTGATGATGCTCATGAAAGGATGAATGTTCCAAACACTGTTTCGTGGTAGATTATGATTGGATGACACCATTCATGGACCTATGGGCCAATGGGCTTGGCCCATTAGGGTATTAGGTTTGATCCCTCAAGTATAAATAGGAATGCATGCTAAGTCATTTGTGCCTTGTCTTTTTGTATCCTAAGTGAGTAGGACGAAGATCTGTTGGTTGTAGTTGTAATCTCTGTTTGAGAACTATATGAATAAAGATTACTCCCCTCATGCCCGTGGACGTAGGTTACCGGGATAGAACTATGTAAATACTTTGGCTCTGTATGCTTTTTGTTTTGTGTGTTATGTTAATTACTTCCTAACAAGGGTCCTCAGAACATGGAAAGTGGCATCAGACTTTTTCTGAGTCTTGACAAGTATCATTTGTCTTCCTTGACAGGATGTAAAACTACTTTCCTTATTAGGAAACTAACTGGGGGTGTTAATATGTCTCATCCAGAAGGTTTTGTATATTCCAAGCCTCCTAATATGGTATGCAAGATTAAGAAGTCCATTTATAGACTTAAACATGCACCTTGGAGGTGGAACATCTTTTTCGATGAATAAAATCAAGGAGTTTGGTCTCCTAAGAAATGAATATGAATAATGTGTATATGTTAGATCTAGTGGGAGAGTAATGTCTTTCTTTTCTTATATGTCGATGACATTCTTCTTACAGGAAATGATATTTCAGCACTGAATAGTGTAAAAGCTTATCATGGGAAGGGTTTCGCTATGAAGGACTTGGGAGAAACTGCTTACATACTTGGTATTAAGATCTATAGGGATAGATCTAGGCGACTGATAGGAATTTGTTGGATTAATGTCTAAGTCCATAACTATAATTGGTAAGACTTGACCCGACCCGGCATGGTCCATTTGGGTTGCATGGCATCATGCATTTGGATAGACTATAATGAGAGAAATAACACTTAAGGTTGGTTAATATATTATAAGTTCTAATATATTAATAAGGTTATTTAATTAGTATTGATCAAGAATTAATTTGGAATTAATTAAGTGATCAAAAGGAGACTAATTAAATATATGGGTTGATTGTGTAAATCATTCATTCTTATATATGTGGGCTTGTGATCCAAGATTCCTTATGTTGGACTAAGTCCATGGGGTGACCCATGGATACTCCATGGAGGTTAAAATCCATGGAGCATAAGGAATGGGTAAAGTTATGAGTTACATGGTGTAACCCTAATAGCCACCATATAAAAGAATCCCATGGCTCAAGAAATCGTGCACTAATGTGTGAGTGTGAGGGCTAGACGATTTCAAGGAGTGTTCAAGTTTCTCTCAAGTTATTCCAAGTGTATTTGGTGTTGTGTGAACCATTTGAGGTGTCACACTTGGGGCACTAGGCACTCAAGCTTCATGAAGACATTCTACATCAAAGAGGTATGTATTCTATCTTGTTATATTTATTATTTTGTATGCTAGATTAGGATAATACCTTGGATGTTCATAATTGTATGTATAATAGAGAAAACATAGATCCAAGGTATTTAGGGTTCCATGTACACTTAGGAGTGTTAGAATGCTCATAACCCAACAGTGGTATCAGAGCCTATGCTTGTTTTCTTGTTATACTTGCAAAAGTAGCTGAAAAATCGAGTTGGATGCATATATTCGATTGTTTTGGGTGGAATTGGACTAGGAACATTACCCTAAGATGTTTTTGGACTTATAAAGTTGTTTTTGATGTGGTAATGTTCATGCTAATCCAATTTCTAAGATAATTGTCATAATTTCAAGATTTATATTAGTTTGTATGTTCATGCTAATTTCTTGAAGATTGATGATTTGAATTATCTTGTTCTTATGAGGTTCTTAGATTAATTGAAAAGTTGTGTGAAATAGTTGTTTTCAATCCATTTTAATCTAAGAGTTGATTCCAAAGTGTGTTTTTGTAACTTGTCCTCAAGTTATATGAAAAGTCACATTTAAGAATCATAAAACTCATAAAAGTTGGCAAAGGTTACAAAATGAAGAGTCTAGTTCTAATTAAATGGTTTTATGACTCCATAACATGTCCTCAAGTTATGGAGGTTCAAGAGTCTCTTCATTAAATTAAAAAAAAAGTGTAACCTTAATTAGTTCCACAAGTTACAATAAAAAAAAGTTATTTTTGTTTATTAATTAGTTTAAAGTCTTCCATTACTTGTCCTCAAGTTATGGAACTTGAAGAGTTTTTTTTTTGTTTTTTTGTTTTTTTTTTTTAATTAAAACTACTTTAAACTCATAAGTTATGGAATTAATTAGTTTTGAATAGTTTCAAAACTTGCCCTCAAGTTTTGGAATTTGAAAAGTTTTCACTTATGAATACTTTAATTCCAAGTTAGCCCTTAGAATTTTAAAAAGTTAAAATTCAACCCTTATACTTTATAATATTATAAGTTAATAATATTTATATATATATGTATAAGAGTAAAGTCAGTCTTACCGTTAGTAGGCCTCATTCACGAAGCCGGTCTATAAGGGGCGTATAAGGTTACTGCCTATAAAATGGCAGTTTAATGGGTGCCCACTCTCACCCACCGCTTCCTTGACTGGTGGAGGGTCGTTAGCCGAACGGGTAGGACAAGGACTATAATTCTCCTTTCATTAAAAGTATTAATGATAAATACTAAGTAACTAAACTCTTATTAATACCCAATCTTAGTTACTTAGGAAAATGTGAATTTGGTGCTAACCCATGAAATTACACTTTGCACTTTGCTTAAGTCGTTAGTGGAGCGTGTGTGGTTAACCGACACACTAACCTGGACTTAACAAGGTAGGCAAAGGGTAACTTAATATTTATCATAGTATCGGTGGAGCGTGTGTGGTTAACTGGCACACTGATTAAGGGGTAAATATTAAGGGTACCAAGTATATTTGCATGGTTATTCACACCTTGTTTTGTGATCCTCGGCATCCCAGTCACAAAACCTGAAGGGCACACTCGAGATTGAAACATGCCTTTGAACAGTTCAATGAATCTCAAAGATCTAGGACTTTCAAATCCAATTAAAACCTAATAAATTATTTCGTTTTTCATGGTGGAAATTGGTGGATCGTCATTCACCTACCTTCAAATATTTTATAGCTTGGATTACGGCATCCCTCTTCTAAGTTATAAAATAGTTTGTTGGGTCCTAGCCTTAATATTTCATATTGGGTGTCATATTAAGGACTTTAAATCAACTATCTTGAATATCTCCCAAAAAGATGTATGGTCTAGACATTTATGATCTTCCCAAATCTCTTGAAACAAGCTTTCCTAAATGAAGATGATGTCCCATGGATATCATACTTTTTTCACCTCCTCCAATTATTCTCCCTAACCCACAAGTTCCTAAAAAGTTTAAGGTCACTCAAGCCCTAGTGGCAAGGCAAGGTCTAGGTGTGATCACATCTTGGAGATGTAGTCACATATTGACAAGCCGGGAGAGTTGGGTGTCAAAGTCTTGAGAAAGTTGGTGGCTCAACTACTTTCTAAGTCACATAGTGAGTTCTTTTGGGAATCCTATGAAACAGACTAAGACAAGACCCTTAATGATCTTATCTATTTGCTAAGATCAACTTCCTAAAACGCTATGGACATTGACAATGATGACATTGGATATCCAGTAAAGCTCTCTCTTCCCAATGGAAAGGGATCGACCATAGTCAACTCGGTTGACCCAATGGTAAAGAGAGAGGCGAAGTCTGAGATAGTCCCATTATCAAGGGTCCATAGGTAACTATTGCCAAAGGAAGGGGCATTGGTTACGAAGCTGCCAAATTTACCTAAGGATGTTAAAGTCAATAAGTTTGGGTCTACTTCAGGTAAAGTCCATTGTCTAACTCTATTAAGTACATGCTGATTCTGATCGCGAAGATGAATTTCAATCGCATGGTTCGGTGATCAGAATTTTGGGCTATTACTTAAGAGTTATGATATTTATATTGCTTAGGAATAGATAACAACAAGGTTTTCATATGGATTGTAAGGATAAGTTTTTCCGCAAAGTTTTAAAATAAAAGAAAAAGGTTTTGATTTTATTTATTTTAAGTATCCTTACAATGGCATTTGTGAAATGTTGTTGCTTATAAGATTCCATTGATAGCAATATTGGAAAAATGGATTTGATTCTTTCGGTTGTGGTAGTGTCTAATATTACCAAATAAGGAAAGATTCTCATCACCCAAGGTTCAATTGGACCGAAACTTGGAATCATGCAAGTTGTATAGTATGATGAATGAGAACTTTCAGCTTGGAAAATTAAGACTAATTCCTTATGTGAATAAGGAAAGGACTAAGGGATCGAGTACACATTATTGTGCACTGGTCAAGTCCACCACAAAAGATCAAGAAGACTATTCGTCATGATTTACTTAAGTTCAGTAAATATGGTTATACTTATAAGTTTAAGTATAAGTCTGTAGCATTGGAGAAGTTTCAATGTGAGACAGAACGAATAAGAAGAATCAAAGTATGGCAGAAAGATAAAAGTTTCTCAAATCTGAAAAGATGGGAGAGTACTTTAGTATCATGTTTATGATCATCTTAATGATTAAGATACCATATCACAATTGGTCCTCTAAAGTCATCTTAGTGCATTCTTATGACTAAGAAGAGGAGTCAGGAATTGTTGAAATGGTTAAATCAAAAAGATGAGTCATACTTCGTTCCAAAACAATTCTTAGAGTCATACTCTAAGATTGTAACTTGAGTGACATATCTTAAAGAGGGTTTGTTAACACTAGTCAAATGTAAGAGTAAAAGGTTATCTACTCTTGTACATTTGAAATTGGTAAGTTGTGATGTTTTGGATAAAACAGAGACCAACTTAGGCCAATTGTGTAAAGTGTTAGTCTTGATAAAGAATCTGCACTATCTCTTGAATATTTGACAAGGGAGTCTTATATGTCAAGAGGACAGTGGGAGTCTTAAAGCTCTTGAAAGTTTCAAGACTTAATCAAGAATAAAACCTAAAGTCCTTCACTAGCACACGACTTGAGGTTTATAACCTATCGTGTTGAAATTTTTGTGCCTATTCAAGTTGGCTTTGCATAGGAGTTCTGAGAGTTTTCAATCGGTTGCACAACTACTTGGAAGCAATGGCAGGCACCTGAGCTGCCAAATGGCAAAAATTTAAGATTGCACAAGTTTAATCAATATGAGTTTGGATTTGTCACTAACCTTGTCTTGTGATTATGGTTTTGACAAATTCACATGGATAAGAACACATACACTATTAAATCTAAGTGTCATAAGGTTTCTCTCCGATTCATGAAAATGATGGTGAGGAAACACTTTCACTAAGTAGATTTTAGCTAGATAGCAATTGTGATATTTGCGTTCTCAAAGTCGTTAGTGGAGCGTGTGTGGTTTACCGGCACACTAACATGGACTTGTGAGAAGTGGCAAAGGTCTAAACAATTGAGACTATGATTACGGCATCCCTTTTCATTGTTCTAAAATTGTTTAGACACACATGTGAGCTATCTAAGAGAGGTGTATGATTTTGATAAAGTTTTATCAAAACAATCTAGTATCAGAAATCTGAACTTTGGTAAGAAAGTCAGCTGATTTCTGAGTACATGTCAAAGCTAGTGGGAGCATAAGTGTTATGCTAATAATCATCATGTTAGTGGGAGCATGATAATTATGACAAAGGTTGCAAGTTAGCAATGTTAATTATATAAAACAAAAGTTTCAATTCGTGAGGTTGCAGGGGTTGAAAAAGTTGTTTTGCTATAATTAAGGGAGAGGAAATTATACTTCATTTCAATTCTAAAAGCTTAGATTGAGATTTTAATCATTTCAAATCTAAAAGCTTAGATTGAGATTTTAATCGTATTTAATCAAGGATATATATATGAATTTCATGTTGGAATGGCTCAACATAAGGAAATTCTATATATGGGTCCATTATTTGCGTTCTAAAATTCGATTATGATTACGGCATCCCTTTTCATAATCTGAATTTTGAGAACTTGGCAAATTGAAATGGAAATATTATAGCAAAAGACTGGTTTAGTCTTTATGTGAGACATCATGAATCGTGTCCCATATGCTTCGGATATAGGATCGATTACATGTGCTATATTCATCCTTTCTAAAATTTACCAAATGCCTGGGGCATTATGAAGGGAAAAGGTCTAGAATTGGATATGACTAAAATGATTAAGCAATTGTCGAGGACAATCTAAGGTTTACCAAAGATTGGTTGCTCAAGGACAGTTGGAAGTATAATGTTAATTCTGGAAGGACCATATTGACATAATCTGTAAGGAGGCGACTCTTGTTCAGAAGTGATAGTCAAAATGGAATATGGAAATGTTTCAAAGTTAGAAATTATTCAATCTGTGTAAGATTAGGAAACTTAATGAAAGAAGGATGTTTCCAAGGAGCTGATCTCCTTTCGAATGCTCTGTAATGATTGTTGTCAAGTCTTTCTGACTTCGTGCATAATCATTAAGAGGATCAATGCATATAAGTTTAGAATCTAACAGATTTCAGTAAATGGCATGAATTTGGAATTCTTGCATTTGCTGTAAGGATTTGGGACTGTGAAAAGAGGATCATTGGAGTGATGTTCAATTGATCTATTTTACAAAGTAAAGATCATAGACAAACATAGTATGCATACTTGGTGTATGGCATGACTAGTGTTTAGAAAACATAGTGTACATGCTTGGAGCATGAGACAACTATTGTTTTTAAATTCAAGTATAAAGTTGATAAAACCGAAACAATGAATAATGAGTAATCAGTATGGTGATAAATAAAAGTGTTTATTTATATTCATAGGGTTTGATACCATATTTGATTCATTTATTCTTGTGTTTCACTTTGCATGTTTTGACTTCCAGAATAACTAAGTCGCTCTTCCTGAATGATTAAGTTATTCAAACCATCCACAGTCGGTCATATGTTGGAAGTAGATATGAATCAAGACTGTCATGGGTTGGTTTGTAGAGGTCCAAGTTGGTGGACAAAGTGGTGCTACAACACTCATGAGTGCTCATAAGTTCTGAGTATTGGATTCAACCTGCGCTCATTTGAATCACTTCATGGATTTTATCACGAGTGATCATGAGACGATAATATCTTATATTCTTCAAACCTAGAGATATGAGTTGTTACTATGAGTTGGTTATACATTGATTGCACGAAAACGCATTGGTAACTCGATGTTATAAAATGTGCCTTTGTGTATGATTCAACAAGTAGTAGAACAAGCCATATGAGTCGAAGTTTATCCATTCCTTTTACCTTCAGGATAAAAGCGATATTTGTGGGCCCCTCGATGATTTAAAGATGATACATGTGAGTGCTTGGCCAAGCCAGGACTGATTTGATTTGTTCAATCAGTCAGTCATCATGAATCGGAAATCGGGAAACAACAAATGGACAGAGAGAATGATTGATAATCCATGTCTCAGTCCATATGATATCTAGAATGGAGGAATATATGATCCCTTATCTAATGGACAAGTCATTGACAAAGGTCAGAGTTCATCGACAAGGTCAGAGTTCGACAGAAGCTTTTGAGAGCTACGATTGCTTATCGGTTCCTAAAGTCATACGCAATAATAGTTTTAGACTTATCCAAGTGGGAGACTGTTGGATTAATGTCTAAGTCCATAACTATAATTGGTAAGACTTGACCCGACCCGGCATGGTCCATTTGGGTTGCATGGCATCATGCATTTGGATAGACTATAATGAGAGAAATAACACTTAAGGTTGGTTAATATATTATAAGTCCTAATATATTAATAAGGTTATTTAATTAGTATTGATCAAGAATTAATTTGGAATTAATTAAGTGATCAAAAGGAGACTAATTAAATATATGGGTTGATTGTGTAAATCATTCATTCTTATATATGTGGGCTTGTGATCCAAGATTCCTTATGTTGGACTAAGTCCATGGGGTGACCCATGGATACTCCATGGAGGTTAAAATCCATGGAGCATAAGGAATGGGTAAAGTTATGAGTTACATGGTGTAACCCTAATAGCCACCATATAAAAGAATCCCATGGCTCAAGAAATCATGCACTAATGTGTGAGTGTGAGGGCTAGACGATTTCAAGGAGTGTTCAAGTTTCTCTCAAGTTATTCCAAGTGTATTTGGTGTTGTGTGAACCATTTGAGGTGTCACACTTGGGGCACTAGGCACTCAAGCTTCATGAAGACATTCTACATCAAAGAGGTATGTATTCTATCTTGTTATATTTATTATTTTGTATGCTAGATTAGGATAATACCTTGGATGTTCATAATTGTATGTATAATAGAGAAAACATAGATCCAAGGTATTTAGGGTTGCATGTACACTTAGGAGTGTTAGAATGCTCATAACCCAACAGAATTTTCCAAAATACATACTTAGATAAAATCTTCAAGAAATTCAATATGGAAGACTCTAAGAAAGGATTTGGACCTATGCAATGTTGCACAATATTGAGTAAAACTCAATGTCCCAGTACTAGTGAAGAACTGGACAAAATGAGTTGAGTCCCATATGTTTCAGCTATAGGTCTATTAGTATGACGAGTACTTATGAAACCAATCCTGGTGAAAGTTATTGGATCATAGTCAAGAACATTCTGGAGTATGTTAGGAGGACTATATATATATTCTTGGTTTATGGTGGTCAGGAAGAGCTAAGTATTAAAGGATAGGTGGATGCAAGTTTAAAAACTAACAAAGATAATTTTTGTTCACAATATGGTTTTGTATTTGTGACAACTGTCAAAATTCGAGGTAGTTCTAGATTTGAATAAACTAAGTTGCACGTGTAGGCACGCCACATTCAAGACTTAGAAACTAGAAACTAAGTTATGACCTACTAAAAAAATGGAAACAATTAGAAACGAGGGATAATGTATATAGATTTCACATTCATGTGTGAATTCTACAACTACTTTAACTGTAGTGACTATCAAATTCGGGTCATTCCATGACATGAGCATTTTTGTACATTCATGTAGACGCATCATGAACTTGACCTAGTAGTAGAAATTAGGTCTGAGTCTCGTAGGAACTTAAGTCAAAGTTGAAAACTACGACTAGTATACTTGATTCTTCAATTTCACTTGAATCTCCGAATCACTACATAAAATGCCAATAAACTGAAAAAAACAAATCTCCAACATTTCTATAACTATAAAATAGTTATAGTACCATAAAATAATTGATGTCTCAAAAATTCAATTTATTTTGATATCCAAAGATTTATTAAATCCCAAAACCCTAAAAAGTCCTAAAAACTTAAATTTATGAAGTTTTACATTAAAATCCCATAGAAATTTTTATAAACTCTATAATATCAAATTAAAATATTTAAAATGTGGAAATATAATTTAGGAAATTAATTTAATTCATTAACATTAACCTTAGTTTTATAACCTAAAAATCCAAAACTTATGAACAAAATTTATATAAAATACACATTTTTATATAAATTAAAAGAAATTTTATAGAATTTAAGAAATTAATTATAAAAAAAAGAAAATAAAATCTCCTCTCTCCTCGAATCTCTCCTTCCTGAACTCCTCTTCCCAAAATCTTAATCATTTTGCATTTCTCCACACTCAATCCCCTTCTTTCTCTCTCACTTCCCAACACCGCCTTCTCTCTCTAAAATATTTCTCTTCGTTCCGTCTAAACAAAATCCAAACTTAGGAGTAAAATAACAGGGAGAGATTTTTTCATTCGATTATTCAAGATTTTTCATACATCTCCATATTTTTCTTACCGATTTTGGTGGAGAGAAACCCCAAAGAGATGACAAGAGATATTAGGTATCCAGAGAGACAAAATCTCTATTTTCTCTCTTTTATTCTATCTAAAACTCCACCCCCACTAAAAAACAACCTGCAACCCACGAAATTTGTAAATATTTTGGATGTTTTTGAAGCCCCACGTCAAGCTAAGGTATAGAAACACAAAGTCCCTTGATTTCTACACAAGTTCTAGCCATTTTCCCTTTCATTTTTGGATTTCTAGAGCATGTTTTTGCTTGGAATCTTTGTTTAATCTTGATGTTTGTAGATCACCACTAAAAAAATGTTGCATGTTTTGGAAATGGTGGTGATCCATGATCAAACCAAAGTCAAGAACAAAGGCGAGCACATGCAAGCTTTATATAGCACCAAAAATCGAATTTTCAAAGGATTCATTAACTTTGGCTTTATTGCTTGCACGTTCTAAAGGTTATAAACAAGTTTTCTACAAAATATTTTCAATATTATGTTGTTTTATCTCAATCCAAGAAAAAGAAACCGAAATCATTGATAAAATGAGATGTTGAGCCATATTTTTATGAGTTTTACTTTTTAACTTTCTGGCAGATTTCAACCTCCAACTTTGAAAGACCATAACTCAATCAATACTTATGCAAAAAAAAAATTATTTCTTCTGGAATGTATTACTCCGAGTTATCTTTCAAACCCATCTGACCTCACTGAAAAATTCAAATATTTCTATTTTGAATAATTTTTACAAAAACTGTTGCTCCACCAATAATTTTCTTATGAATACTAGTTTTGTGTTGCACGTTCAAATGACTTATTCCCCACTAAAAATCTAGGAAAAATTAATTTGAGCACTTAAAAAATATCTTGATTCAAAAGTCTATAGAACATGTTATAAAAATTCTCAAAGTAACACCAATATTCCTTCTAAAATCACAAGAACCAAGTTTTTCTTATAATATATTGTGTTTTTAAGGCATCCTTTCTACATGCAAAGTGAAAATCCAATTTTATCTATTAGAAGATGGTATGAAGATACATTCTGGAGATTTTCAGCTCCAAATATATTTTCTTTATTTTGTTATAAAAACAATGAGGAAATAGGTTGTTAAATCATATAAAATACTCACACTAGTCAATAAATTCTGGGAAAATTTATGGATGATCCACAATGTAATGAAACATATTCCATGAAACTTGAGAAATTTTCGTTACTGTCTACTATTATTTTCGATTTTATTGTTATTAAACTGAAATAAATAAAAAAATTGGAGTCTAAATTTTAAAAAGCACATTTACTATTTTTTGTAGCTTCTACATATTATATAATATTCAAAGAAAAATAGGGAGAATTTTCCATAACGTTTTGCTATTTTTCCAAGATTTAATGTATATTTAAAGGATTAAAGAATGGAAAAATAGTTAAGCTTATCTAAAAATTATAAAATTTTTCCGAGAGATCCTTTACAATAACATTACAAATAAAACGTTTGGTGAATTTTCTCAACTATTTTAATATTTTTCCACGATTTTATAATGTTTCAAGGGATCAAATGGTAGAAAAATAGTTAAACATATTTAAAAATCATGAAAAATTAGAAGGAGGTTCTCAATTACAGTTAGAACAAAACTAAAAAGTTTGGAAATTTTTATTATGGTTTAATGTTATTTTTGAATATTTAACCCTTGAAATACCTTCTAAATGTTATAATTACATTACAATTAATATATCAAAAATGGGATTTTCCAATTAAGTTTGTTGTTAGACAAATCGACTCTTATAAATCTGAATTTTACAGAAAAATGTTTCTAAGTTATACAAAACCTAATTTTGACACAATTCTCCCTATGTTAGTGATAAACATAGTATTCAAGAAGGCACACGGTCATTAGAATTGGGTTGTGAACTCATGGTTTGTTCATTATGCACATACAGACTTTGTTTCTCTTGTTGGAAAAAAACCTTATTTCTCATGATAGCAACGAACGTTATTATGCAAACTTGTTTGCTCTTTTTATCGACGAACTGTTGTTTATGTAAACTTGTTTACTCATTTTAGTAACAAATTACAGTTTATACACTTGTTTGCTCTTTTTAGCAGCGAACTACTATTTATGCAAACTTGTTTACTCATTTTAGCAACGAATTACAATTTATACACTTGTTTTCTCTTTTTAGCAAAGAACTATTGTTTATGCAAAGTTGTTTACTCATTTTAGCAACGAACTACAATTTATACAATTTTTACTCATTTTAGCAACGAACTACTGTTTATGAAAACTAGTATACTCATTTTAGCAACGAAGTTTAAGTATGGAAAGTTTTATCAATATTCTGATTTTCAAGATTTGAACTATGTTATGCTATAAACCTGTGAACTCACCAACTATTTCTGTAGTTGGCCGCTCATTTTACATGCTTTTTCAGGGATCATCTAGTAACTGGCACATAGAGACACAACACTTGTAGAAGCATTACGCATGTGTTATTTTTCCATTGTATTGTAATTCTTTTTAATATTGTTCAAAACTTATTTTAAATTGTAAAGATTATTAACACTATGGTCGGTGTTGTCTTTTAACTTTTGCTATTAGACACTTTGTACTGTCGCGTCCCGTGTTTCCAATTTAGCGGGGTCTGACAGTATTCATGTAAAATGGAGGAGTAGTTACTTGGAGGTGTTCCAAGAAAGATACTATGCAGACTAAGAAAAGAGTTAGAGTATATTTCGGCTAAGGAGGTAATGTGGCTAAACAAGTTCATCAATGATTTAGGTGTTGTTCCAGGCATAACTAAATCGATTACGATCTTCTGTGATAACAAGGGTGTAGTTTCATTAGCTAAAGTACCTTGAGATCACAAGCACACAATATATATATACTCAAAAAGTTCTAATATAAGGAATCTAGTTGAAGATGGAGACATTGAAACATTTTTATATAATAGAAAAACACTTACAACTTTGTTCCGAACATTGAAACATTTCATTTAAAAAAATATATCAGAGTCTAATCCCAAAGATCAAGTAATGCGGAATAATATGGGTAAATGCGATGCGATCGTCCTGAGCTCCTTAACTGAAAACTGAAGGTACCTGAAACCAAAACTGTAAACCATAAGCACGAAGCTTAGTGAGTTCCCCAAATACGACATACCATACATATCAAATGGGCCATACATGTCATACATACTGTGAGCCATACATTTCAATCATATAACAAATAAGGTGCTATGTGTCGCACATAGTCTTGCTGTTGTGCCACGGGCCGCCACGTGGTCTTTCTTGTCAAGCCGGGGGCCACTCCCTGGGTCTTACAGAAAAGTGCCAAGAGCCGCCTCCTGGTATTCCATGCAAGTATCACAAAGACAACTAGCATACATACTACTCTACTTAGCTAATGAGCATATAGTGTGACAGGAGCCATCTCCTGGTCTTTCATACATATTACCTAGGGCTAACCCCGGGGTCTTCCTATCATATATAACAGCATACTGTGTGCCAGGAGCCACCCCCTGGTCTTTCATACATGGTGCCTAGGTCTAAACCCCAGGTCTTCCTACCATACATAAGCTAAATGGGCCGGCATTGTGGCCGTAGACCCATACAAACAGTGAGGAGACTCACCTCACAAGCTGTCTGCCGAATCTCGCAAATAAACCCCTCGCTGCAAGCTGGCAGATCCCTCAACTGCTGATATCTCGACTCCCCGAGCTACCGATCATCATACAACTTAAATAAGTACGGGATTCTTATAACTTAATCATAAGTCCTCACTTGGGTAGAATACCATTCTGTTGGATTAGGTGTCTAAGCCCATAACTATTATTGGTATGTATTTGACCCGAGAGTAGCATGGTCCATTTGGGTTGCATGGCATCAGAACAATTTGGATAAACTTTTATGAGAAGAGGATATTTATGATTTAATAATATATTATAAGTTCTAATATATTAATATGAAATCATATTATTTAATTAGTATTGATCAAGAGTTAGTTTTGAATTAATTTTGTGATCAAAAGAGACTAATTAAATAAATGGGGATTGATTTGGTAAATGATTCATTCTTATAGAGTGGGCTTATGATCCATAGTTCTTCATAGTGGGATAAACCCATGTGGTGACCCATGGATATTCCATGGAGGTTAAAACCCATGGATCATGTGGAATGTGGAAAGTCAGGAGTCATATGGTATAACCCTAGTTTGCCACACTATATAAGAAACCCCAAGGCTCATGAAATTGGCACTTAAGTGGCCACTAGTGGATACACAAGTGAGGGCTAGCCGATTTTTCTATAATATAATCTTCTCTCAAGTTATTCCAATTGTTGTTGGTGTTGTGTGACTCCATTTGAGGTGCAACACTTGGGTAACTAAGCTCTTAAAGCTCCAAGGCTTCCAACTACAAGAAAAGGTATGTTTTCTAACTCTTTTTATTACCCAAGTATCAATGTTTTGTAAGCTAGTTAGGGTAATACCTTGGAAAGTTGAACAGTGCTATCAGAGCCTAGGCTTGCTTTCTCATATTGTTGAGAGAAAAACTTGGAGACACACTTGAACAAAAGTTAGAACAAGTATAATGCGGAATAGTTAATCTCAAAGGATCTAAAAGCTCAACAATAATATAGTTAGATAGTTAGAGAGTTAGTTGCGGAAATGTAAAGGAATGGAAATGACAGCAATTGTTATATCAAGAAGACACTTAAGCTGATTCATAACAAGGAATGCATTCGATCCAAGTTAATAAGGGAGATCAAGCTTAGTGATTAAGTCTTAAAGACTTGCTCCGAAGAGGGATTATGATCAGCAGAATTATGATAAGATTTAAGTAAGAAGAGATGAGTGAAGAAAGATAGAGAGATAACTTCAGAATGTGTATTCAGATAGAATTCATAAGTTATCGGTTCTTCAGTATCGAATACAAAGAGAGTAAGTCTCTATTTATAAAGACTTAGAAACTACACTAGATTACAACTCTATAAGCAGCCGTGCAAGGCATACTGGATAATAGAGTGTATTACATAAAAGACAAATAAAGTAATCTAGCTAAGTTGACTGCGGTAGCTGACTCTGGTTGCTGATACGGTTGTTGATGAACAAGATTGACTTCAAGTGCTGAACCGTTGCGGTAGCTGAGTTCAAGAGGGTCACTTTTATGATTCAACAATTTCCCCCTAAGTGACCTCTTTAACTCCGGTTCAGCTATCAAGTTTGAGGAACTTGATCAAAATCCACCAGAACTTCCTAACGTTTTCCAACCATGTGATTCTTCTTGTGATCTGGAATTTGACTTCTGCGGTAGTATGCTTCGATCTTTCAGTTGCGGTCCGGTAGATGTCAAGTTGTTTCTTGGTCAGGCGGTGCATGGCAGTCATAGGAATGAAATATTTGACGTTGTCAGTCTTCCTTTTGAATATGACTCCAAGTTCAGGGTAGTTTGTTGTGCCTAGAGATCTTTCTTGGCAGCCTTCGGTAGGCATTGGCACAGGTTCAAAAGGTGGGAGATCAAACTTCTTGAGGATGGTGGGGTAGATATCCGCATCTATCTTGGCAAAGTCACAGACCGTATCCCTCAGAAAAGAGTTGGCTTTTTCAAGCGCTATATGCATTTTAGGGTGCTTTTCTGACTTGTTTTGGAACACCCTGGCAATAAGGAAGATTTCTTCCGGATTCATACAAGGAAAGTCTGCCTGGGTGCGGATGTAGTCATGCTCCCTTCTGGCGAGGGTATACCGGATGTAGTCAGCCTTCATAAATTTCCTGACTTTGTAGTTCTTGACTACGGATGGTCTGTCGTTAGACCATATGTTTTCAATGGAGGAGGCATGTTTAGCGTGAAAAAGACTAAGTCTCTCAAACTCCATTGGCAGTCTCTTGTGATCTGGAAGGCTTTGGTCAAACTGCTCAAATACAATGAAGTACTTGGCATTTGGAGAAATTGGTATATCCCAGTATCCATCAGCAGGGGGTTCAGCATAAGTGAGGTGCGGTCTGTAATCTTCGTCTAGGAGCCGGCGGTGCTGATTGATCCAAGAATTGATCAAGGACTCATCCATCATGGTGTCAAACCCGCATTCTCTCCAAATTAACTCTGCCAGCTTGGCTGCTTTCCAATCATGCTTCCTTTAAGCGGTGGCAGGGGAGTCTGTGGTGCTTGGAGAAGACATGTTTTCAGCCAAGTTCTTGAAGTGCGGAGGAGTCTCTGGCTTTTAGGGAGTATCTTTTGGAGGTGAAGTGTGAGGAGATGGAGTATGTTGAGATGGTTGCGGTGGTATGGGAATTTTTTCAGTGATGATGGGGGGACTCTGATGAATAGAAGTATCAGAGTGATGGACTTCTTGTTCTTCATCACTTCCCCCTCTTGAGGGATGCAACCCCGGTGCTTCCTCAAGCCATTGCTTAAGTCCATCCACCTTGTTGAAGACTTCTTGGAACTGAGCTTTGAGAGCTTCTGCCAAATGTTGGTTGTTTGGAGTGGAGGAGCTGAAAAGCAACTTGTGGATTTCTTTGGTGAGCTGGAGGATCTCAGGGCCATGGAAGTTGGAGGAAAGGGATTTCTGCAGTCTGTTGATGGTTGCTTGAAGAACAGAGATAGTGGACTCATAAGCAGTATGAGTCTCATCTATCAATTTCTGAGACTGAGAAACTTGATCCGTGATGGCCGCTTGAAGATTCGTTTTGATTGCGGTCACCTTAGTGATGAGGCGTTCCGCTGCAGCCATGAAGTCCTTATGGTCAGCCTTGCGGTTATTGTCAAGGGACCGGATCCCCATCTCTACTTTGAGAGAGATTCGTTCAGCAGCCATGCGTTCCCTTGTTTCCAGACGCTCTATTCTTTCAATCAGTGACTGTGGTCCTGGAGTGTCTTCAGGTTGCGGTTGAGTGGGCTGGACCGCAGCCAAGATCTGATTGATTTTGGCTTGAAGGCTCATGAACTCCTTCCGGGTGACAACATTCTTCTTCTTTTTCTTCTTCTCTTTAGGCTTGGAAGTTGAATGTTGAGAACCGCTGGACTCCTCTTCTTCAAACATCATGAGGTCATCATCAGAAGGGCTTGGCTTGTTTACTTCTTGGATGTCTTCATCATCAAGACCGAAGGTGGGAGCTGAACTGAGTTCGATTGCAGGTTCTTCGTCTTGTGATGGATTGACTGTAGGAGTGGGAGATGGAATGGGAGTTGGAGTAGGAGGAACTTTGGAGGTACCTGCGGCTGCACCTGAAGCTTGAGCTTTTGAAATTGTTTCAGCCATCTGATCCATCCAGTTCTGAACTTTTTGAATGGTGGCTACGGTACTGGCATTGCTGATGGCATTTGCCCAATATCTAGCCATGAACTGGATCTCCTGTTCTTTCTGTTGTTGTTGCTTGATTTGTTGTTCCTTGCGGGCTTGGAAAGCCCTTTGGAACGCATCATACTTCTTCTTGTTTGACTCAGTTACCGGATTGTACTGTAACCAAGAGTCATTGGATGCATCACCGTCAAATCCTTCAAAGCGCACTGAAGTGTCCTTCGGGTCCATGGATCCTTGCACATTTGTGCTCACCGTGCCTAAACCACCTGTAAAAGATGAAAGCAGAGTAGGATATCCTGAGCTTCCTCGGTCTCCTTGACCCGTGGTCAAGTGTGGCCTCTGCTCAGTTCTGGCATGGGCGAAAGAAGTGCCCTGCGGGTGGGAAGGTGTTTGTAGTGTTTGGGTGACAGAAAGAAGGATGGAGCGCAACTCCTCTGGTGAAAAGAAATGCAGTCGGGAAGCCCTGGAGACCTTAGGGCGTGAACCACTGTCGTCATCTTGGGAGTGCACTGGGGGGGAGTCTCCACGTAGTTGAGAATCAGACTCACTTTCTGAGTCTGACTGGAAAATGATGGTGGTGTCGAATGGGTGTGCAGGCACCCCAAGGACTATTGGAGCCTGTTGAGAGGCTTCAGCATCGGTCCGGTCACGCATATGGATAGTGGTATCGGTTGTTTTCCTTTTCTTGAGGATAGAAATCGGATGCCTATCCTCATCTGAATCACTCCTAGATATGGTTGGGGCAGGTTTTGTTTTGCGTTTCTTGGTGGGTGCGGTTCGTTTAGGAGCATCCTTCTTTGGTGTTCTTTTTTTCTTGGTTGCCAACTGCTTTCTTCTTTGAGAAAGATTAGATAGTGTAGTGGAAGAGGGGACTGCGGTACCCTCAGGGATAATGGCTGCGGATGGAAGAGGCGGGGTAGGAGGGTATGGGGCAATACCCTCCGTAGCCTCAATGTGGTCTGAGACATCAGCAGTCTCAAGACCAAGAGAAGAAAGGATATGAGTAGGGAGTCTGCGGATCGGTCCAAATATCGTTTGATCAGAAGAAGGGTTGTACCTTTTAAGATCCTTAGTGACGAAAAAGTTGATGTCATTACCCATGTGTATTCCAGCATCCGCATGTAAGTCTGAGATGCAAAGTGACCAGAACCGTGAAAATGTGAGCTCGGTTGGGTTCTCCCTTGGGTGCTCTTTGGGAATGTATTGGAGGAAGTCTTCCCAAAGGATTTGTCCATAGTTTACGTTGTGGCCTGTGTAAATGCTCCATACCAATTCCAGTAGCTTCAGTCCCATGTTGTCGATGCCTCCGGTTCTGCCGGATAGGCAGCGGATGACAAAATGACACACAAACTGCCATACCGCAGGCAGCTGATTCTTTTTGAACTCACCAATCCCTCGAATTGGTTTGTGATACCCCATCTGGTAGAGTACGGATGCAACGTCTGCCATTGAAGGTGAGAAAATCTTGATGGAAGGGTGAACCAGAAGATTAATGACATTTAAGAACTTTTCTTTGGACAAGATGACCAAAGAATCGTTCATGAGATTGAGGTGAACTTCTTGGGGGTTTTCCATTGGGCGATATGCAGAGAACGCACATTTGAATAGAGTAGAAACTGGAACAACGTCTGTAAATGCATCGAATGGACCAAACAGAGGGTGGTTCCTGAGAAACATGATCATAAGCTTGATGGGAGCATTATATGAAGGATGATCTTCAAATATTGCTCTGAAATTACTTGAACCGATTGTTGGAGAGTCGGAACCTATTGGATTTATAGAACCTGAAGCCTTGGATTGCTTCTTTGATGCACCTGATTTCACCATTGTTGAAGATTTGAGAGAAGAAAACAGAGTTCTTGAAAGTTTTGAAGGTTTTGAGGAATTTGGGAGAACGAATCGATATTCAGAAAACGTAAAGTATTGTTGGGGAAGAAGATGGGTTTATAAAGGGGGGTGAAAAAGTGTTTAACCCTAGGTAAATGGTAAGGATAGGGTAAAACGTCGATTGGGGTTTTGGGGGGAATCTATGAATTTTGGATTAAATCTCAGCCACATATAATTAAAACGGGTTTGAAGAGATTTTGGGAGATTTCCAAAAGGGGTTTTGCATTTAATGTAAAGTCAGACGCATGTCAATACGTCAGGTGATCGTGGGGGTGATGGGAGAGGAAGTTGTAACGGATGGGACGTATTGGGGAGAGGAAAGGACAAATTAAGGATGAGTTTATTGAAAAACGTTCTTTTGTCATCATCCCTAAAATAGGTCTGATACAAGGATTATTCAGAAAGAGAATGTGACAGTTTCTAAAGAGAATGTTTTTTTTTGTCTTTAATGTTTAACTTAATGAAGGATCATTAAATAGCACACAAAGATTCAAGAGTTGATAAAACAGTTGAGAAATTATCACGATGATCATGGATGGAAAATTCATTGCAGTTGGAATCGTCATCGCGGATGGAACTTTCATTGCGGTTGAGAAACGTCATTGCGGATGAAACTTTCATTGCGGTTGAGAAATGTCATTGCGGATGAAACTTTCATTGCGGTTGAGAAACGTCATTGCGGATGAACAAGGAAAGACTGCAGTGAGAAACTGAGGAAAACACTTGTACAAAGATTAGTAATAACAGACCATAAAGACCCATGAGAGATATGTATGATATATGGTTGCGGTACCTAGACAGCGGTACCAAAACCATCTATCACATGTAATTATCAGTTAGAACCGCAATGGAGACCAAGGATGGTCTGCGGTAGCTAACAATTCAAAAAGAATTGCGGGTCTGGATTCATCATTCCTAACATGTGCAGGAAGATGTTAAGCTTTGTTGAATCGAGCGCTTTGGTGAACACATCAGCAATCTCTTCATGAGAAGGGACAAAGATGAGTTCAATATTACCTTTTAAGATGTGGTCTTTGATGAAATGATACCGTAGTTCAATGTGCGTAGTCTTGGAGTGCTGAATTGGATTGTGAGAAATAGCAATAGCACTTTCAGAGTCACAATAGATCGGTATCCGCAGCATTCTATACCCGTAGTCCATTAGTTGAGTTTTCATCCAAAGGACTTGAGAGCAACAGCTGGCTGCGGCCACATACTCGGCTTCTGCAGTTGATAGAGAGACACAACTTTGTTTTCTTGAGGACCAGCTAACTAGTCTTTCACCCAAGAATTGACATCCTCCTGAAGTGCTTTTTCGATCGAGCTTGCATCCGGCATAATCCGCATCTGTGAAAGCTTGCAGGCTGAAGTCATTGCCTGCGGGGTACCATAGACCAAGAGATTTGCTTCCTTTCAGGTACCGTAGTATCTGTTTGGCTGCGGTCATATGTGAGACTTTTGGGTCAACCTGATACCTTGCACATACACCAATTGCAAAGACAATGTCTGGTCTGCTTGTAGTGAGGTACATCAAAGAGCCGATGATGCCTCTATAAGTCTTGTGATCTACAGATTCGCCTGAGGGATCAACAGAGATCTTATAACCGAAGGCCATGGGGACCTTAGCAGATCAACAGTTGTCCATAGAATATTTCTTCAATATTTCAGTGGTGTATTTTTCTTGATGAATGAATATGCCTTGCGGTACTTGTTTCACTTGAAGACCTAGAAAGAAATTAATCTCTCTATTCATGCTCATTTTGAACTTGTTGGTCATGAGCTTAGCAAATTCATCCACCATGCCTTGATCAGTCGAACCGAAGATGATATCAACCACATATATCTGTACCATCATGAGGTGGTCGCCATTTGCTTTTCTGAATAGTGTGGGATCAATCACTCCTCTCTTGTACCCGGATGAGACAAGGAATTCAGAAAGAGTCTCATACCATGCTCTTGGGGCTTGCTTCAGACCGTAGACTGCCTTTTCAAGCTTGTAGCAGTGGTCTGGGAATTCAACATTTTCAAAGCCTGGAGGTTGCTGAAGATAAACCTCTTCTTTTAGTTCCCCATTGAGAAAGGCACTCTTAACGTCCATTTGGTGTACCTTGACGTTTTTGTGGGCTGCGTATGCTAGAAAGATCCGGATAGCTTCCATGCGTGCTACCGGAGCATACGTTTCATCGTAGTCAATGCCTTTAAGTTGACTATACCCCTTTGCAACTAGCCTTGCCTTGTTTCTGACTACCGCACCAGATTCATCCAACTTATTTTTGAACACCCATCTAGTGCCAACAATGGAGTGACCACGTGGCTTCGGAACGAGCTGCCAAACTTTATTTCTTTGAAATTCTTCAAGCTCTTCTTGCATTGCGGCTATCCATTCAGGTTCAAGCAATGTTTCTTTGATTGTTCTGGGTTCTACCGAGGACATAAATGTTGCATAGTGGCAGTGATCAGATAGGTCCTTGGAAGATCGAGTCTGGATGCCTACGGATGGGTTCCCAATGATTTGACCTGGAGGGTGGTCTTTCGTCCATACATGAAGACGTAGCAGCAGATGATCAGCAGCTGCGGTAGAGGGAATATCTTGAATGTCAGAGGAATCTGCGGTTGGAGATGACAGTTCCCCCTGGACTTGAGAACATCCTGCTGAGTCATCTTGATCTATTGGAACGGAATTTTCTCGAGCAGTTGGGAGAGGTTCCCCCTGGGTTGCAGATGGGAGTTCCTCTGGAACCTGAGAAGGTTCCCCCTGGACTGCGGATGGGAGAGTGACAATCCTTGGATTAGTTCTAGTGTCGATATTTTCTATGAGTTCATCATCCGAATCCGAAGATACTGGAACCTCGACGGTTGCGGCTAGATCCGGAGTAGAACTTTCCCCCTCAAACGGAGAGGTGGAAGTATTGAGAGAGGTTTCTTTAGATAGAGATGGTCCAGAAACATCAGCATATTGTTGTTGAGCTGCGGGTGACACAAGAACTTCGGATAGTTTCGCCGTTTCAACAGGATCGAAAAGATCCTCATAGTTGACTTCAACTAGATTCAAGGTACCTGAAGAGGCAGGAATGTCACTTTCCATGATTGCGGTGGTTTCAGTGGAAGGAGGGGCGTCGCGGGTGTGAGAATCATCAAATTTCACATCGAAGCTTTCAATGATCAGCCTTGTACGCCTGATGAGCACTCGATAAGCAACCTTGTTAGTGGAGTAACCAAGGAATATGCCTTCGTCGGACTTCGGTGCAAACTTGTTGAGCTGATCTCTGTTGTTGATCACGAAGCATCTACACCCAAAAATATGAAAGAAGCGAACATTGGGCTTGCGGTTGTTAAGGCCCTCATATGGTGTTTTATTGAGGCGTTTGCACACGATACTTCGGTTTTGGACAAAGCATGCGGTTGCTACTGCTTCAGCCCAAAAGTAGAGAGGAAGTTGGGCGAAGTTAAGCATGGATCTGGCTGCTTCTACCAGTGTGCGGTTCCTTCTTTCTACTACACCATTTTGTTGCGGTGTGTAGGGTGCTGAGAAGTTGTGAGAAATGCCTTTGGACACCAAGAAACTGTTAAAAAGATGATTAGTGAACTCGGTTCCATTATCACTGCGGATGCGTCTAACTGGAAGCTTGATCTGAAGTTCGATTTCTTTGATGAAGTTGATGAAGATCTGCGGTGTCTCTGATTTGAGTCTGAGGAAGAAGACCCATGTGAAGCGTGTATAGTCATCAACAATAACCAGTATATACTTCTTGTGGTGGAGGCTGGCTACGGTTGATGGACCGCAGAGATCAATGTGCAATAGCTCCAGTGGTTCAGATTTAGAAGAGTCCATTATCAGAGGGTGACTTGCTTTAGACTGCTTACCACATTCACAAGTCGGACAGAGAGTATCGTTGCTAAATTTGAGAATAGGGAGACCGCGGACTAGTTCTCCAGTTACTAAGTTGTTGATGTACCGGAAGTTGAGATGAGCTAGCTTACGGTGCCATAGCCAGCTGACTTCGGATACAACTTTGGACAAGAAACACAATTGCGGTTTACCAATGATTAGAGAAACATCCAAAGGGTACATGGTACCTTCGGATCGAGATTGGATCAGGCAAGTGTTTCTATCACTCGTCATTACGTAGCAAAACTGATCATCAAATTCAACACGATGTCCTGCTTTACATAGTTGGCCAACACTGATGAGATTGTGTTTAAGGCTTTCTACATAAGCAACCTTCTGAATGGAAAAGTTCCCCGTAGTGAGAACATCGTAACCTCATATGACACCGTTTGCATTGTTACCAAACGTGACATTTCCACCATTGCATATAGGCCTGAAATATCGAAGGTACTCTAACCTTCCGGTCATGTGCAAGGAGCAGGCACTGTCAATTAACCACTCTTCTTCTTGTTCCTCCTTGCACAAAGCCTGAGAATTACACGGTTAGTTTAGGCATCCAAACAAGTTTGGAGCCTGGGACAATTGATGTGTTTCTGAGTGATGCATGGTCCGAGGTTGCAGGGACAGGTCTCTTGTCAACTTTTGAGCCTAGTCCTGGGTGTTTGAGTAGATTTGGAGTGTTGTGATTTTTTGAAAAAATACGAGGTTTCTGACTCTGACTCGATTTGACATGAGATAAAACCTTTTGACAACTACACTGACATTTACAAAGGGAGATTTTGTTTGTTGATCTAACACTGTGATTGGTCAGCGGTTTTAAGGATGTTTTGGATCTGTTACCGGTCCGAGATGGGTAATTCCTGACACGAGTGTTTTTGGGTTTTGAAAAAGTCTGTTTATGAAAGGTTTTAGCACGTGTAGATTTCTGAATTCTTTTTGATGGATTTGGTAAGATACCCTTCCATTTGAAATTTTGACGTGACTTTAAAAGTGTTGGAGTGGGTAAAATACCTTTCCATTTAGGATCATTTGAAGAATAGACCTGAAAAACATAGTTTCGAAAAGACTGAACACCCTTTTGGGTTGTGTCAGAAGGAGTAGGAATGACTTTTGAAACTGAACTTTCCTTTTTGTTTGTTTTCTTAAAAGAAGAGTTTTTTGAAATGTAGTGAGAGAAAATAAATTTGTTAGGACTTTTGGATTTAGGAAATCTGACTTGCTTCTTGTTTTTTGAAAAAGTTTGTCTATTAGTACCACGAGATCTGATTTCTTCTTTAAAAGCCTTTTTTGCCAAAGATTTTGGTGAACCGCAGTCATTGTTGTTCAACTGCGGTTTCCTGGAATTCTTAGAATGATTTTGAAAACGCGGACTTGAGTCATCAGAACTTGAGGATTCAGGAATTTGGGAACATTGACCTACTTCAAAATTTTCTATAGGTAGTTCATGAAATATTGGCTGAAGAGTTACAGTTCCTTGAACTGATGACTGCGGTAGGGATGACTTGACTACCGCTGAGTAAGTCTTAGATGGGACTTCGGTGGGACATTTGTGGGACATTTGACTACAGTGAGAGACACTGCGGTCTGAGGACAGAGATGGAAAATCTTTTGAGACTTCGGGGCCCTCAACAACAATCTCTTCATCAACTATGGATGAAGTTTGAGAATTTGGATAGATGGTGCCACAGATAGGAATTTGATCACATGTGTGACCCGAAACCTCCGGCACAATTTCCTCAATGACACAATTATTGCTTAAATTGTGGAGTCTACGAAAGTGAGTTTTAATATCTTCGGGAAAAGTCTTGTCATTGACAGGGAAATGAAATTCTCGGTCTGGAGGGACATACAGTCTGTCTTTGTTGATCGGGGTGAGGAATCCTATGAGGTAGGATATCCATTTGACCAACCCCAATTGTATGTATTGTCCACGGTTCCATTGTTTACCAAATTTTCAATAGCTTCACTTTCATTAAACAATTTTTCAATTAAGAGATTTAAGCGTACAATTTCTCTCTGAGCTAAATCTCTCTGGTTCAAAGCTATCTCTAATTGGGTTTCACTTAACATTCTTGCATCCTTTTCTAACTCTAGGTCATTCTCTAAGATAGCCATCTTAAGTCTTTTGTTATCCAGTCGTCCTCTCACGTGGAACATCTCTTGGGACGTAATGTTCTTCTCATCTAAGGTTTTATTATAGTCTGTAAGGACGGCAGCACAAGTGTCATTAAGATCATCTATGTAAGGCTGACAATCATGCATGCTATACTTTAGAGTTTGGATCATGAGTTTTACCTGTTCGACGATGCTTAGTGTTCCATCCTTTGCCATGTAGCAGTAGTTCTTTTTTAACATTGTAGACCCAGCATCATCTGCAGTGGCCATCATGCAGATTTTCCCTTTTCCTTTGACACTGCTGATGGCCTCATCTTCGTCTCCGGATGACCAGACTTGATGGTCTCTTTTGACATGGGCCACGTATGCCCTTGCCTTTTCAGCTTTTTCTTTGTGTTCCAACTCTTGAGCCATTCTAAGGTAGAATGCTCTGTCTTTTACTACATTGGCCTTACAATCTCGTGCAAAGTGATTCTCTTTGTTGCATTTGTGACAAATTACAGCATCAGTCTTGTCTTCTGAAGGAGTACCTGAGTCAGTGATTTGAGGAGACTGCGGTACCTCCTTTGGTTGAATATTCTGAGATTGCGGTGGTGGACGAGAACTTTTGGGAAATCGAGAGTGGTTATTCTGAGAACCGAAGTTACGGTTGAATGGAGGTTTGTTGAACTGCTGATTCTTGCGGAAGGAAGGAGGTGGTAGACGGTTGAACAGTTGGCTAACCAGAGCAATAGCCTTCTGAAAATCTTCTTCATCATCATATTCAGAATCCGCTTCGTATGACTGCGGTAGAGTGTCATACGAGGAAGGGTAAGGTGACTGCGGTGGAGCTTGTGCTATGAGAGCAAGTGGTCCTCCGAAGTCAGCACAGTCTTTGAGTACGGTGGATTCTTGAGATTGCAGCTCTCCATAGAGCTTGTAAAGTGACAAGGAGTGACTCTTTCTATCGCCTTGGACTATCATCTTGGCCGTAGTCCAATGTCTGCCCAAACCATTAAGAAACTGAAGATTGATTTCATGGTTACTGCGGATGGTGCCTGCATTGGATAACTTGGTGACTATCAGGTTGAACCTTTTGAAGGAGTCTTCCAAACTTTCTCCAGTATGAGCTTTGAAGTTGTTGAACTCGTTGAGTGCGGTAGTAAGCTTCTTATCTTGTGCTTGTTCTGAGCCTTCGTACAGGTTTTTGAGAACATCCCAGATCTCTTTCGCTGATTTGCAATTTATGATAATATCAAAGTTGTCAGGAGCAACTCCGCAGGAGATTTCATAAAAAGCAACAGCATCATTTTCCGTTTTATCGAGATCATCCTTGGTGGGACGGCTCATGGCTGGTTGACCTCCTCCTAGCCTGGTTGCAGCGCCGTCAGTTTGGACTGGTGTAAGGACTGGAACATGTGGTCCTTCTTCTACGGATCGCCATACATCTCTACCGAGTCTTCTCAAGTACCTTTCCATTCTTTGTGACCAGTGATGATATTCATTTGCGACTCGTATTGGGGCTCGGTTAGAACCACCGACACTGTTGGAAACATTCAGAGATAATGATTATGCCATTTGAAATTGTTTTTTTTTTTGTTTTGAAGAAATGAGCTTTAGTGGTATAGAAGGCTCTTTGAAAAATCAGAGTTCCGTTTTCAAAAAGCAACAACTTTGGCTCTGATACCAATTGTTGAGAGAAAAACTTGGAGACACACTTGAACAAAAGTTAGAACAAGTATAATGCGGAATAGTTAATCTCAAAGGATCTAAAAGCTCAACAATAATATAGTTAGATAGTTAAAGAGTTAGTTGCAGAAATGTAAAGGAATGGAAATGACAGCAATTGTTATATCAAGAAGACACTTAAGCTGATTCATAACAAGGAATGCATTCACTCCAAGTTAATAAGGGAGATCAAGCTTAGTGATTAAGTCTTAAAGACTTGCTCCGAAGAGGGATTATGATCAGCAGAATTATGATAAGATTTAAGTAAGAAGAGATGAGTGAAGAAAGATAGAGAGATAACTTCAGAATGTGTATTTAGATAGAATTCATAAGTTATCGGTTCTTCAGTATCGAATACAAAGAGAGTAAGTCTCTATTTATAGAGACTTAGAAACTACACTATATTACAACTCTATAAGCAGCCGTGCAAGGCATACTGGATAATAGAGTGTATTACATAAAATACAAATAAAGTAATCTAGCTAAGTTGACTGCAGTAGCTGACTCCGGTTGCTGATACGGTTGTTGATGATCAAGATTGACTCCGAGTGTTGAACCGTTGCGGTAGAAAGATGGTTGCGGTAGCTGAGTTCAAGAGGGCCACTTTTATGATTCAACACATATACTTGATGCTTCTTGTTTTTCCAAAGTTAAAAATGTGACATTTTCGCATCTGACTGCTTACCACGATGTGGTAGCTTTTACCACGATGTGGTGATGCACCTGTGAGCAAAATTTCATGTTTTGGCTTGCTATTGGATGAGGATCATTACCTTAAACTGTTTTTTGAACCTAGAAACCTGTTTTTCAATAGGGTAATGTTCTTGCTTGTCCAATTAAAAGATAATTGTCAAAGTTTCATGTTTTGTAATTGTTTATATGATTAATTACATGAAATATGTTTGATATGAATTGTCTTGTTCTTATGAGTTTAATTTAGTTCATTGACAAATTGATTATGTTTGTAAGTTAAAATATTTGATCTAAATGGATTTTGATGAATTTCATAACTTATCCTCAAGTTATGGATGTTATGGAATTTTGAAAAGTTTTCTTTTAAAGTGATCATTAAAATCATTGGTTATGAACTTGAAGAGTCTTTTTCCCATAAATGGTTTTATGAACTCCATAACTTGTCCTCAAGTTATGGTTTGTCAAAAGTATTTTCATTAAAATCTATATTAAACTCATAAGTTATGGATTCCAAAAGGTTTTGAAAGTTACAAAACTTGCCCTCAAGTTTTGGAATTTTTAAATATAAATGTCTAACTTTTGAAATATTTAATTCCAAACCCTAGAATTTTAAAAGTTTAAAATTCTACCCTTATACTATTATAATATTATAGGTTTAATATATATATATATATATATATATATATATATATATATATATATATATGTATAAGAATAAAGTCAGTCTTACCGTTAGTAGGCCTCATTCACGAAGCCGGTCTATAAGGGGGGTATAAGGTTACTGCCTATAAAATGGCAGTTTATTGGGTGTCCACTCTCACCCACCGCTTGCTTAACTGGTGGAGGGTCGTTAGCCGAACGGGTAGGATAGGACTCTAAGTCTCCCTTGATTAAAAGTATTATGATTAATATAAAGTAACTAAACACTTATAAATTCCCAATCTTAGTTACTTAGCAAAATGTGAATATGGTGCTAACCCATGAAATTGCACTTTGCACCTTGTTAACGTGTTAGTGGAGCGTGTGTGGTTAACCGTCACACTAATCGGGACTGACAGTGCGTGGCGAAGGGTAGCTTGATGTTAATCGTAGATCAATGGAGTGTGTGTGGTTAACCGGCACATTAATTAGTGATGGGTTTAGAGCATAAAAACAATCCTATGTGCTCATGCAAAACCCTAAAGCTTGGATCTAGGTTTCTCTACTGAACATGCTATTCATCCAAGACTTATGAACCCTATATCTAGCATACATATTTCGAAATTAACCTAATATATCAGATCTAGATGATTACCTTTCTTGAATAGCTTGAATCTTCAACTCTTGGAGCTTAGTGTCACAAATGTCACACCTATAATGGCTTACAAACACCACAAGCAAGAGGATGATGTTTTAGGAGAGAGGATGAGAGGCAAAAGTCGGCTCCAAGCTTCCAAGGGATCAAGTGGCCAATTTTGCTAGCCCTAGGGGTCCTTATATACTTGATCTTCTAGGGTTTCATTCAAAACCCTAATTGGATGACTTAGGCCCTAAGTAACTTGAGAACCTTCTGGAATAAGGCCTCCTTGGACGAATTTAAGATGGACTCCTCCTTAAATTCATCCATGCCCTAATCCATAAGGATTCTCAGCCCAATATCAACTATCGCACAATTGACAGTTCTAGTCCCCTTTAATTAATTAATGTCATTTAGCCACAGAATTAATTCTTAATTAATTCTTGTCTAATATTAATTAAACTATATGATTTCTCTTTTAATATATTATTCATATAATATATTAATAAACAATAATAACCTCTCTTTCTCCATAAATCATCCTATCAAGTTGCTTTGGTGAAGGCAACCCAAAAGGACCATGCACAACTGGGTCAAGTGCATACCAATTATAGTGACGGGCTTAGACACTAATCCAACAATTAGGTGGTTGTAACATTGGGTGTACCAAGCTAATTTGCATGGTTATTCACACCTTGTTTGTGATCCTCGGCATCCCAGTCACAAACTTGAAGGGCACAATCGAGATTTAAACATGCCATTGAAATGTTCAATGAATCTCAAAGGATCTAGGAGTTTCAATTCACTTAAAACCTAAAACTCTTTTTCGTTTTTCGTGGTGGAAATTGGTAAATCGTCATTTACCTACCTTCAAATATTTTGCAGTTTGGATTACGGCATCCCTCTTCCAATTGTAAAATATTCTGTTGGGTCCTAGCCTTAATATTTCATTTGGGTGCTATATTAAGGACTGAATCAACTAACTTGAATTTCTCCCATTGTAGATATCTAGTTCAGACAACTATGGTCTTCCCAAATCCTTTGGAACAAGTTTTCCTATTGAAGAAGATGTCCCGCGGTTGGATCGTGGAAGTCATACTTCACTTCCTACACCTCCACCAATAATTCTCCCTGACCCACAAATTCAAAGACTTGAAAAAATCAAGGTCACTCAAGCCCTACTTGCAATGAAACATGAAGATGGAAGGCATGTGTGTACTCACGCCTTGGAGATGAAGTTACATATTGACAGGCTGAGAGTATTGGGTGTCGAAGTCTCAAGGAAGTTGGTTGCTGACTGGGTTCTTCAATCACTTCCTGAGTCATATAGTGAGTTCATTAAGGACTAATATGTGACAGACCACGACATGACCCTTCTTGATCTTACCTATTTGCTTGTTGCTGCTGAATCAACAATGATTTGGCGCACTGGAAAAGCAAATTTGATTGGAAGATCTACTCTCCAAACTTCCATTGACATTGACAATGGAAACATTAGAAGTCCAGAAAAGATTTCTCTTTCCAAGGGAAAGAGAAAGGCTAAGTCTGAGATTGTCTCGTGTACCATTCCCAAAGAGTCAATATGTTTCTATTGTCAAGAGAAGGGGCATTGGTTGCGAAGCTGTCCTGACTACCTCAAAGATTTGAGAAAAGGTAGAATCGAAAAGTTTGACTCTGCTTCAGGTAAATCTACTATATAACTCTATTAAGTTCCTAATTGTTGATTCTTGATAACATGATGTGATAAGGTTTCATTTTGATTTTTTGTAGGATCATGCAAAAGGAAGGAAACTTAAAGGAAGAGTATGCTGAATCTGATCGCGAAACATGGATTGGTTCGATGATCGGATTTTTGAGTTGCTGCTTAGGAGTTATGATAGATTGCTAGGAAATATGTAATAACATAGTTTTCATTTATAATTGAATCGTAAGGAAAAGTTTTTCCGCATTTTATAAATAAATAAAATTTTGTTTTATTTCATTATATCTCCTTACAATGGAATTTATGAAAAATTGATGTTTGTATGTTTCTATTGTTAGCAATATTGATTTGATTCTTTCGTTTGTGGTAGTGTCATATTTTACCAAATAAGGAAAAATTCTCATCACCCAAGTTTCAATTGGACAGAAACTTGGAATCATGCAAGTTGTATTGTATGATGAATGAGAATTTTCATCTTTGGTAAATTAAGACTAATTCCTTGTTCACATGTATATGTGAGTCAAGTGAGGGACTAGGGGATCGGGTACACTGGGTGTGCGCTGGTCAAGATCCACCACAAAGATCGATAATAATATTCATCATGATTTACTAAAGTTTAGTTAACATGGTTATGCTTACAAGTTTAAGTATAATTCTGAAACATTGGAAAAGGTTCAATGTATGGCAGAACGAATAAGAAGAATCAAATTAGACAGAGAGATAAAAGTTTCTCCAATCTGAAAAGATGGGAGAGTACTTTAGTATCGTGTTTTATGATCATCTTAATGTTTATGGAAAACCATATCACAATTGATCCTCTAACGTCATCTTAGTACATTTCTATGGCTAAGAAGAGGAATCGTGAATTGTTGAAATAGTTTAAATCAAGAAGATGAGTCAAAATTTGTTCCCAAAACAAGTTTTAGAGTCATACTCCAAGATTGTAACCTTGAGTGACATAATCTTAAGAAAGGTTTAAAACATTTTTCAAATGTAGAGTAAAATGTTTCTTACTCTTGTACATTTGAAATTGGTAAGTTGTGATGTTTTGGATAAAACAGAGACCAACTAAGGCCAATTGTGTGAAGTGTTTGTCTTGAATAGAATCTGCACTAACTCTTGAATATTGGTTTGTCAATTAATGTTCCTTGACAAAGTGAATCTTATATGTCAAGAGGTCAGTGGGAGTCTTAAAGATCTTGACAAGTTTCAAGAACTAATCAAGAATACAAACCTATTGATTATCACTAGCACACGGCTTGAGGATTATAACCTATCGTGTTGACATATTCTTGTCTCTGTGCCCATTCCTATTAAAGTTGACTATGCATGTGAGTTTGATGAGTTGTCAGTTGTTTGCATAAGTACTTGGAAGCAATGGTAGGCCCTTGTGCTGCCAAGTGGCAAGAAATTAAGATTGAACAAGTTCAGTCCATATGAGTTTGGATTTGTCACTAACCTTGTCTTATGATTATGGTTATGACAAATTCACATGGATAGGAACACATACACCATAAAATCTAAGTGTCATAAGGTTGCTCTTGGATTCATGAAAATGATGGTGAGGAAACGCTTTCACTAAGTAGATTTTAAGGACATAGCAATTGTGATATTTGCATTTTCAAATTTGATTATGATTATGCATCCCTTTTTATAATTTGAATTGTGAGAAATGGCAAAAGGGTTGAATATTTGAGACTTATTGCTATAAGTTCTTAAATTATTTAGACACACATGTGAGCTATCTAAGGAAAGGTGTATGAGTTTGAGAAGCCTAGATAAAGTCTTATCAAAGCATCTCATATAAGAAATCTTTGGTAAGAAAGTCAACAAAGTGTTGATTTCTAGAACTCCAACTGATTTCTGAATGCATGTCAAAGCTAGTGGGAGCATAAGTGTTATGCTAGAAAGATAATAATTATAATGCTAGTGGGAGTATAATTATTATGGTAAGTGTTGCAAGTTAGCAATGTTAATTATAGAAAACAAAAGTTTCAATTAGCAGAGATGTAGGGTTTGAAAAGTTTTTTTACTGTAATTAAGGGAGAGGAATTCATACTTCATTTCAAATCTTTAAGCTTAGATTGAGATTTTAATCAATTTTAGTCAAATATATATATATATATATATATATATATATATATATATATATATATATATGAATGTTATGTTGGAATGGTTCAACATGAGAAAATCCTATATATGGAAAGGTTAATTGCGTTCTCAAAATTTGATTATGATTACGGCATCCCTCTTCATAATCAAAATTATGAGAACATGACAAATAGAAATATTATAGCAAAAGACTGATTGAGTATCATGTCTTTATGTTAGACATTATGAATCATATCCCATATGCTTCGGGTATAGGATCGATTGCATATGCTATAATATTCTCGTGTTCTAAATTTTTCCAAATGCCTAGGGCATTAGGAGGGAAAAAGGACTAGAACCGGATATGACTAAAGTGGTTAAACATCTGTTGAGGACAATCTAAGGTTCGCCAGGTATTGGTCGCTTAAGGACAGTTGGAAGTATAGTAATGGAAGGACCATATTGACATTATTATGAATAGAGTTGTCGTATGGCAAATATGGAATGTTTCAATATTGGGAGTTGAAGAATAGACGAAAAAGTTAGAAACTTTTATGCGAGAAGGATGTTCAAAGGAATGTACTTTGAATTTGAGACTTCATTTCCATAGAATTGTCTTGTAACAATCTCCAAAGGAATATTTTGTAATATCATTACTCAAGTCTCTGTGATTTTTGGCACCTAGACATTACAAAAGAATCTTTTCATGATAGTTTAGAATCTAATACTTTCTAGCAGTGACAAGAATTTGGAATTATTACACTTTCAATAAGGATTTCGAATTTTGAAATGAGCATCATTGAAATGTTTTTCAATTGATCTATTTCACAAAGTAAGGACCATAGACAAACATCGTGTGCATGATTGGTGCATGGTATAACTATTGTTTAGACAAACATAGTGTGCATGCTTGGAGCATGGCATAACTATTGTTTTAATTCAAGTATTAACTTGATTATTCAAAACATTATACAATGAATGATGAGTAATAAATATGGCTCAAAAGTTTTGGAACCATATAGGTTTAGTATTATTCTTGTGTTTCACTTTGCATGATTTGACTTCCCGAATAACTAGGTTATTCAAACCATCCACTGTCGATCATACTTTGGAAGTAGGTATTGAGGCAAGACTATCATGAATGGTTCTGTAGTTTGTCTAGGACAAAGTGGCTACAGTGTTCATGAGTGCTCCTGGAATAAGATTCGAGTATTGGATTCAACCCACGCTCATCTGAATCACTTCTAGGACAAAGTGGCTACAGTCTTCTGCGGGCCCCTTGATGATTTAGTGATGACATCAGGCCTAGGCTGATTTGATTTGTTCAATTATTCAGTCGTCATAAACCGGAAATCAGGAAACAACAGATGCACAGAGAGGATGATTATAATCCATGTCTCAGTCCATATGATATCTAGAATGGAGGAATATATGATCCCTTATCTAATGGACACGTCATTGACTAGATCAAAGTTCGACAGCGGATTTTAAGAGCTACGATTGCTAGTTGGGTTGGAGTCATGCTTGCAATAATAGTTATTAGACTTATCCAAGTGGGAGACTGTTGGATTAGGTGTCTAAGCACATAACTATTATTCGTATGTACTTGACCCGAGAGTAGCATGGTCCATTTGGGTTGCATGGCATCAGAACAATTTGGATAGACTTTTGTGAGAAGAGGATATTTATGATTTATTAATATATTATAAGTTCTAATATATTAATATGAAATCATATTATTTAATTAGTATTGATCAAGAGTTAGTTTGGAATTAATTTTGTGATCAAAAGAGACTAATTAAATAAATGAGGATTGATTTTGTAAATCATTCATTCTTGTAAAGTGGGCTTATAATCCATAGTTCTTCATGTTGGGCTAAACCCATGTGGTGACCGATGGATACTCCATGGAGGTTAAAACCCATGGATCATGAGGAATGTGGAAAGTCATGAGTTACATGGTGTAACCCTAGTTTGCCACACTATAAAAGAAACCCCAAGGCTAATGAAATTGGCACTTAAGTGGGCACTAGTGGATACACAAGTGAGGGCTAGCCGATTTTGCTATAATATAATCTTCCCTCAAGTTATTCCAATTGTTGGTGGTGTTGTGTGATTCCATTTAAGGAGCAACACTTGGGGCACTAAGCTATTAAAGCTCCAAGGCTTCCAACTACAAGAAAAGGTATGTTTTCTAACTTGTTTTATTACCCAATTATCAATGTTTTGTATGCTAGTTAGGGTAATACCTTGGAAAGTTCAAGTTTGCATGTATAATAGAGAAAACATAGATCCAAGGTATCTAGGGTTGCATGTACACCTTAGGAGTGTTAGAATGCTCAATACCCAACACATTCTACCCCTCACATACTCTTGTCCAAATGCCATCATAAGTCAAACTAGGTCAACCTTGGTCAAAGTCAAAGTCAACGGTCAAAGTCAATGCTCCGAGTTGACTCAACTCGTCGAGTCACTCCCCCTGACTCGTCGAGTTCCCATGCTACTCATAGTCGCGTAACCACAAACCAACTCGACGAGTCCCTTCACTGACTCGTCGAGTTCCTTCTGTACATAATCGGGACATTACCATCTTAACTGGTCAAGTCCTTCCCTGGACTCGGCGAGTTCTTTAGTTTGTTAAGCCTTTCTTAATTGATTAAATCACTATTCTATATATCTAAGCTCTAATCTTCAAATAAACTCTCGAAATGACCTTAGGGGGGTAAAGTTTCCAACTTTAACCGGTAATACCCTCACTTAAAGGATATAACTCAAACCCTAATTCTTAAGGGCGTAGATCTTGGTCCACAAGCCAACCATACACGAAACTAATGCATCCAAACATAGATCTAGACCCAAACATCTCATAACCATGTAAAGCTCATACCTTTTTCCTTCCATACATGGCCTTTTGAGCTAAAGAGGCCAAAAGAACACTCTATTGTTTGCATGGGGACTCCTATGGCATAAAGTTTGCACCATTATGCCATAACTGCCCTTGATGGTTCTTGATCTGAAAGTAAAAGCCTTTGGGACGTCTATTCTTCACATGCTAGGATACTAGGACCAAAAACCCTCATACAGTGACAAAGAAGAGATCTAAGTGCATAATGATCAAGGTTGGAACTTGCTTACCAAAAAATTATGAGGAGTCCAAGAGGTTTCCGGATCTACTAGTCTCTTATTGTATCCTCAAAGCTTCTGTGATATCCCCATTTTCACGGCTAGAAAAGACTGATTTGTTTATGCTTTGTTTTTAAAATCAGAGTATCACTTAAAGAAATATGTTGCGGAATTTGTTCCCAGAAAAACATGATAAATATGTTATCAAAGCATTTCCAAAGAAATGTAATTTGTTTATATTAAAACTTTGGGATGTCATCGTCAATACAGAAACATAAGCATAAATAAACCTTACATTTATTTACACTAGTGATTTACATCTCCTTTAACCTCTCAGTGTAATGTAGCTTCATAACGACACCTGTGATACAAATAAACTGAGTGGATCAGGTTAGGAAACCTGGTGAGCACATAGAGTTTTCAACGCACAATATTATCATTATTATGTTTAATCATCAAACAATCACCCATTTACCCATCCCCATTATCTTCTTTATTCTTAAGGATTTATCCTAAGAATCATCTATCATCCACTCATTCATTCCTAATAATTTTCCTAAGGAATAGGCACGAAGTCCATCGCTTCCAAGGTTTATTTAACAGGCACTAAATCCATAGCTTCCAGGGTTTTTAGAGTACACCGGGTGAACATATCGTTCACGACACCTACAGGTTGCGAGCCTGCTAGTGTTCCATTGGACTGTCTAGAATAGTCAGTGGTTTTCATCTATACTCTGCTAGATTACGGGGCCATCGCTCGGCTAATCGCTTGGCACATCGCTTGGCTCATCGCTTCTCACCATATTTTACCACTTATATATCATCGCTAATCATTCATCTCATTTTTCATCGCTCATCATTTATCTCATCTTTAATCTACCCATCTTTTACCCATCATAATTATAGGTATAAAATACATATACAGTTTAAGACAAATAAAACATGTATATTTTTGTTCATCCAGCATAGATATCAAGAACACAGATAATATGCACACATAGCACGTAATTTATATTAAATACTTCGAATCTATGTGTAAGATGAAAGTAACTATGCACTCACATTAGTAGCATGCTTGATAGAATCTAACTAGAAATGGTTAGCGGTTCGTGATCGTCGGGCTCGGGACAGGAAACGGCTTCAACAAACCAGAGAGAGAGAGAGAGAGAGAGAGAGACAGAGAGAGAGAGAGAGAACACAATTGGGTGCAAGGAAGCTTAGGGTAGAAATGGCTATTTATAGGCTGATTTTTGGCCTCTCACGTCGTGAGAATTCATTGCTCACATCGTGAGCCATGCCTGCTCACCCCGTAGACTTGCCATTTGCGTTTATAGCTCTGAAACGTGTCCGGACGACTTCTCACGTTGTGAGAATGATAAGCTCACATCGTGAGCTTTAAAGAGTCATCCCGTATACTTCCCAGGTGTTTTCTAGGCTCAATTAGTGTCCGTTTGACTTCTCACGTCGTGAGAAATCATGCTCACGTCGTGAGTCCAATCAGATTAGGGTTTTTGACACGTGTCATGCTCTCAGACAGCTGCATCTTCAGAAGGCCATAACTTTTGCATACCAGCTCCGTTCTTGACGTTCTTTATATCCACGCGTAGGTGGAGACGTACTATACAACTTTCATTTAGTCTCCTAAGGCTAAAAAGTAATTTATCGTAAACTTACTTTTTACGATTCCCGGTGTCGTGCCAGTTTTGTCGCGAAACTTCGATAGATCATAACTTCTTCGTTATAACTCGGATTTTGGCGTTCTTTATATGTACGGAAACCTTGTGAAATATACTAGAACTTAGTTAAGATTATTTATTCTAAATAGTCATCTACCAAAAAGTCATTTTTGACGCTTATCGTCTCTAAATTGACTAGCCCGAATCTGCGGGCGCTACAATTATCCCCCCCTTAGGATGATTACGTCTCGAAATCATCAACAAAACAGGGCTTGTATAATGACTCCATGCGTTATATATTCATCCTAGGTAATAACTGTAACTTCTATGTTCCTTCGAATGAGTATCTAGCTCTTGGACTTCTTGAATGCAGGCGATGCTCAATCTTGCATCTACTCCTCGTACTATGTTGGACTTTCAATTGTAACCTTCAAGATACAATCTTGATTCTCATTGGAAACTCCTTCGTTTTCTTAACGGGCTTAAGATAAGTTATTTCCTTCGATTACCATAATAGACTGATGGGTCATGTTCTAATGACCTCTCATCGTATGATGCAATGCTTAGACTCAGGTCTTTTAGAGTAAAATTCCAGAATGGAATATACCTTTATTCATGTTCTAATGTGATATAATCACATTCTAGCATGTAGTACTTCTAGCTACAGGCTTCTTTCTTTAACAATGATTGCGATAATTCTATTGATCGCTTCGATTATCTTTCACTTCAATCTTCTGGCTTAAGTCAGATGCTACATCGATCTTGGTTTTCTGAACCACGTAACATACTCGTCTTAGTCGGAATCGATTTGATATGACCACTAGGGTCGGAATAACAATCATATTCTTTGTCATTACCGAAATGATGGTAACGACATACTTGAACAAAACAGAATCAATTACTAGCTTCTTGGTAACCTTGTGACTTTCCCTGATCTAAGTGTGAATCATGTGCTTCCAGTAGTATAGGCCTCTACTACCTTTCACACCTACTCATACTCGTTCCAAGTATTGTCTCGCAATTCTCCAAGTCATTATCATAAAAACAATTTTAACACATACAAATGTGTCCAAACAATCATATAATTTTCCCTAGACTCTACTTGGACTTCTTCCATGCGTATCTTCAATCATCAACTCTACTTCAACTCGGTTGGTGATGGAAATTCCAGACCATGGGATAACTTTATGGATTATACCAATAATTCTTTCTTTCTGCCAATCGAAAGTGTACTTCTCCCGTACCAAACGTATTATTTATTAGACGCATTCTAAAGGCAATATATCACTCTAACGATATCTTCCGATAGGTACCATTCAGTATCGTAAGCCTTCTCATTTCATCCATTTACTCAATTCACTACGAGTCTTCACCATGATGGTCTGCACACCAAAGCATTTGTTTGGTGTATCGAGACAAGAATATAGATAGAGGAAGGTTTAGACACGTATTCCTCCTTATTACTTCGAAAAATTACATGCCAGTTCTAATATCGTAATTAAACGTTTAGAATCTTGAACACATAAGGTTTCCAGATCCGGTCGGCAACAGACCATGGATCCGATCAAATAATAGCATATAAGGCCTTTTTATAGCTATAATATAAATCATTTAGCACATAAACGCATTTTAGGCATCTTTCCTAAAATAAACTAGTGCTTGTGTCTAAAATATGGTAGACACTCATCTCACGATCATCGCTTAGCATTCTAAGTTTAAGTCTAGAAATCCTAAAAATTCCTAGTTAGCTTAAACTAATGATCTGATACCAACTGTGACATCCCCATTTTCACAACCAGAAAAGACCGATTTGTTTATGCTTTGTCTTGAAAATCAGAGTATCTCTTAAATAAATATGTTGTGGAATTTGTTCCCAGAAAAACATGATAAATATGTTATCAAAGCATATCCGAAGAAATGTAATATTTTTATATTAAAACTTTGGGATGTCATCGTCAATACAGAAACATAAGCATAAACAGACCTTACATTTATTTACACTAGTGATTTACATATCCTTTAATCTCTCAGTGTAATGTAGCTTCATATCGACACCTGTGATACATATAAACTAAGTGGGTCAGGTTGGGAAACCTGGTGAGCACATAGGGTTTTCAATGCACAATAATATAATTATTATGTTTAATCATCAAACAATCAACCCATTTAACCATTCCCATTATCTTCTTTATTCTTAAGGATTTATCCTAAGAATCATCTATCATTCACTCATTAATTCCTAAGGATTGTCCTAAGGAATAGGCACGAAGCCCATCACTGCCAGGGTTTATTTAACAGGCACTAAGTCCATAGCTGTCAGGGTTTTTAGAGTACACCGGGTGAACATATCGTTCATAACACCTACAGGTTGCGAGCCTACTAGTGTTCCAATGGACTGTCTAGAATAGTATGTGGTTGTCATCTATACTCAGCTAGATGACGGGGCCATCGCTTGGCTCATCGCTTGGCACATCGCTTCTCACCATATTTTACCACTCATATATCATCGCTCATCATTCATCTCATCTTTCATCGCTCATCATTTATCTCATCTTTAATCTACCCATCTTTTACCCATCATAATTATAGGTATAAAATACTTATACAGTTTAAGACAAATAAAACATGTATATTTTTGTTCATCCAGCATAGATATCAAGAACACAGATAATATGCACACATAACACGTAATTTATATTAAATAATCCATATCTATGTGTAAGATAAAGTAACTATGCACACACATTAATAGCATGCTTGATAGAATCTAACTAGAATCGGTCAGCGGTTCGTGATCGTCGGGCTCAGGACGGGTAACGGCTTCAGCAAACGAGAGAGAGAGAGAGAGAGAGAGAGAGAGAGAGAGAGAAAGAAAAAAGAATTGGGTCCAAGGAAGCTTAAGGTTGAAATGGCTATTTATAGGCAGATTTTTGGCCACTCATGTCGTGAGAATTCATTTCTCACGTTGTGAGCCATTCCTGCTCACCCCGTAGACTTGCCATTTGCGTTTATAGCTCCGAAACGTGATTGGACGACTTCTCACGTCGTGACAATGATAAGCTCACATCGTGAGCTTTCAAGAGTCATCCCGTAGACTTCCCAGGTGTTTTCTAGGCTCGATTAGTGTCCGTTTGACTTCTCACGTCGTGATAAATCATGCTCACGACGTGAGTCCAGTCAGATTAGGGTGTCTGACACGTGTCATGCTCTCACACAGTTGTATCTTCAGAAGGCAATAACTTTTTCATACAAGCTCCGTTTTTTACGTTCTTTATATTCACGCATAGGTCGAGACGTACTATACATCTTTCATTTAGACCCCTAAGGCTAAAAAGTAATTTATTGTAAACTCACTTTTTACGATTCCCGATTTCGTGCTAGTTTTGTCGCGAAATTTCGACAGGTCATAACTTCTTCGTTGTAAGTCGGATTTCAGTGTTCTTTATATGTACGGAAACCTTGTGACATATACTACAACTTAGTTAAGATTATTTATTCTAAATAATAATCTATTAAAAAGTCATTTTCGACGCTTATCGTCTCTAAACTGACTAGCCCGAATCTGCAGGGGCTACAACTTCTCCTTCTTCTTTAAGCTTCAAAGCACTCAAGAACACTCATAAATGGCTCACAAGCTCATGGAAGGCAATAGGGTTTAGTGGGTTAGGGTTTGGGCAAGGTCGACAGGAATTGGGGCTGATGGGAGGAGAAAAAAATGCTTAAATAGGGGACAAAAGCCCGAATTTAGGGTTTCCCAAGCTCAAACCAACTCGCCGAGTCGGTCCTCCGACTCGTCAAGTAGGTCACTTAACCCGCGACCCCAAAACCACTCCTACTCGTCAAGTCATTCCACCGAATCGACAAGTTGCCTTCTTGTCTTGAGGTTTTTCTTTCCTTTCTTGGTCTTCTAGATTTTGGGTGTTACAACTCTCCCCCACTTAAAACTAGACTTCGTCCTCGAAGTCCGCTATGGCCAACTACCCTGCAACCTCTCACGGCATTCCTATACGATGCATACTTTGCTTGCTCAGTCCAATCCTCGGTAAACCGCTTCTATAGGCCTTCCGTCCGGTCTTTCCGCAAAAGCAAATCCCTGTAGGGAAAACCTGGTGAGCTCCCTAATTATTAACGATCCTGAGTACATCGCTCTTACTCATCTGACAATTCTTCTGGTACTCCCCGAGTACTTACACTTGACATCCAAGGGGTTCACCCCTTTTCTTTGCGCAGTCTACGGCCCTCGCAAGGTAACTGAACATAAACAACAACCTTTCCTATCTCTGTTAAGGACAGATTCTTCGCTGTAACTAAGACTCCAGTCACTCTCAGTGTCGGTCACTTCACTGTTACCTACTGAATGCTTCCTCCTACTATATCCTGGTGCCGAACACCCCTCCCAGCGAATGGATCAGATAATCCTTCGAGTAAAAGATTCATCCCTGTAACGGTTAGACTCATACTAGAGCTACACAAAAGAGTACAATCATTCCCTCTGAGATTATTTAATCCTGCTGTGAACGACTTTGCATCTCCCGAATCAACTAGCTTCTCTACTCCAGAGTTCTCTTATCACTACCTGTCCGATGATCCTGCTGTCTCTTATCCGCTTTCCGGATGAACCGAGACCACCTTGGTCCCCACCGATCTGTTATTATCTGGAATACCGGACTCTCACCGGTTACTGAACTAAGGAACACTTTCTCAGTCGCTCCCAACGACTTCCGAAGAAACTTCGGCTATCAAAAACTACTCTATCCACTTTGCCACTCATGGCTCCATTATTCCTGTTGATCCTCCCGATCACACCGTCCAACTACCCGTTGTCACCGAACCTACTACAAAGGTGAATGCTACAAGAACCGCTTTAGCCTTACATCACTCCTGGTCTTCAACGACATACCGCTTCCCGAATCCAATCATACGGTGACCTACTCACATCCGTGCGGGCTGTCTAGCCCTGTTCTAAACCATCTAAGGAAATCCACAAGTGGATCATTCATCTAATACATTCTTACTACCGAATAGGGACCGGCGAATGCTACGGGCCAGCCCGCAGTCTAACGCTCCCATATTAACTGACCACTAATGAATACTACAAGCCACCCTGTAGTCTTACTATACCACTATACAAATGCTAACTGAGGAGTGCTACGGGCCACCCTGTAGTCTTACTATACCAACATACGAATGCTACGGGCCATCCCGCAGTCTTAGAACGTTCCTACTCTATCTGCCAACTAGTGAACGCTACGGGCCACCCCATAGTCTTACAACACTTATACACTATCTTCTAACTAATGTTACGGGCCACCTCACAGTCTTGCCACACTTCTCATGCTATCTGGCCACTGGTGAATGCTACGGTTATCCCGAAGTCTTACAACACTTCCCCCGTCGACTGGCTACTAGTGAATGCTACGACTATCCCGCAGTCTTACAACACCTTCCACACTGACTGGCTACTAGTGAATGCTCCGGCTATCTCGCAGTCTTACAATACTTTCCATGTTGACTGGTTACCAATGAATGCTACGGCTATCCCACAGTCTTACAACACTTTCCACGCTGACTGGCTACTAGTGAATGCTACGGCTATCCCGCAGTCTTACAACACTTTCCATGCTGACTGGCTACTAGTGAATGTTACGGCAATCCCACAGTCTTACAACACTTTCCACGCTGACTGGCTACTAGTGAATGCTACGGCTATCCCGCAGTCTTACAATACTTTCCACGCTGACTGGCTACTAGTGAATGCTACGGCTATCCCGTAGTCTTATATCACTTTCCTACTACTCGACCTCTGACCATGGTCTTTCGCTGACTACTAATCCGAACACACCAATAAGCGAGCATACAAGCACGATCTAATATCCCAAGCTGAACTGATGTCCTGACTGAAATCCCCATCCTGATTTCTTAAGACCTGCTATCAAGCATCACGAGAACACGACCTCAATGTTGGCAAGTTTTCCTAACTCCCAACTTACACTATCCTCACGCCACACAGCTGTTTGGGCCACCTTTCTTACTAACTTGAAATCCTAATACTGATGGCCCCAAAAGCTTAACCTGATGTCCCACTCAACCTTAAAGTCCAATTAGCCGATGCTCGGAGAAACTTCTTCAGTGATAGACTGATTCTCTTGATGCTTCCAAAAGCTAACCCTATCACAAGGACTGAACATCACCGAATCCTGACTTTGGTGAATAATCGTCCTGCTGAACCATGACCACAGATTATCACGTAATGCTCCGGAACTGACCTCAACCGTCACTAAAATAGTACTAAACACCTCTGAACCAGCAAAAGGAAGAATGACCTTACTCTAACTACTAATAATTCCAGGTATGCAATTGGCATATGATGTTCTTGAAAATATAATCCAAATACAAGCAGAGTGATAACCCACAGCTACACTACTCCCAACCAATGCGTGAAAATAAATTCTCTAAGTACAGATAGAACCGAACCGAGTAAAATATACATACCCGCCACATGGTCTGCTAGAATCCTGATCCCCTTCGCCTGTCACTGCAAGGTCCTATCCTCTCGCCCATCAGTAATCCTCAAAGCAATTGGAACATACGCACTCCCTGCTCCTCCCCTCATCTTTGGCGAATCGGCCTTCTTGTGGCCCACCTGATCACAATGAACACACAATGGGTTCGCCCCCTGAGGGCAATCCCTGCTAACGTGACCAACACTGCCACACTTGTAGTAGCCTACACCCCTGGAACGACAAACTCCCTTGTGCAGTTTCCCGCACGTGCTACACTGATTCCGGTCCTGATGACCTATCCCATGCTGGTGAGAAGTCTAGGGTCTTTTCCCGGGGCCCTCCAAATGTGCACCTGATCTGTCTTCCTCTTCTTAATGCGCTCCAAATCAATCTCTCGCTCTCGGGCTCTAGATATCTTATCATTGAGGGTCTCGCACCCTAAAATACTCACAAACTTCCAGATGTCATCCCGCAGCATGTCATGATACCTCACTTTCTTCATCTCCTCATCCGCTACATACTGCAGTACCAATAGTGCCCTCTCCCGAAACTTGGCAGCGATCTCTGCCACAGTCTCTGTAGTTTGGTGGAGATCCATAAACTCTCGCGCCAAATGTTGTACCTCGATCGCTGGTGCAAACTCAGCTCGGAACCTGGTTGAGAAGTCATCCCACGACATAGCATCGACCGCATCATCACCTAACTCACTACCGACCTCTTCCCACCAATTACATGCCCGATCCTTCAACAGGTAGGAAGCATATCTGACATTCGCCTCCTCGGGGCAGAAACTCGTCCTGAATGCGTTATCCATATCTGCTAACCACCTCCTATTGATAATGGGATCCCTCTCCCCATGAAACGCAGGAGCTCCACAAGCACGGAACTCCCGAAAAGTCAGTGTGTGAGCTCTAATGATAGCCATAACCTCCGTACGAAATGCGCCCAAGTGCTCATCCACTATCTCCGAAACACAGCGAGAAATCTCTGATGAAATGAACTCTCGCAACTGCTCGCTAATCGGCTCAGCGTCTGCACCTGAGCCAGAACCCGAACCTGGACCATCTTCCTGAGAGCTCATCTCCAACTGAATTACGACATTCCAAAAGTTAAAACATAACCAAGGGTCCTTTCCCCCATAAGCTTCTTAGATTCTCCAAGACTTTCACCGATTCGAGTATGGATCCTGTGCTTTCAGTAGTACGGGCCCAATACTACCTTCCACACCTATCCATACTTTCCTTAGCAATTATCCCGAATCCTCTAAGTCAGTTTCTCAATAAAAGCACCAAATCTCACTACACCTCTCCACTAGGCTCACTGAAGCATATCCTAGGCTTTCCCTAGGTTCCCGAACCCACCCAGTCCTCAGCTGCTGAAAGATTCCCAGTAATGTCAACTAGCTACCTCATGAATATTGCCACATGCAACATTGATCGGATAATCCTTCGAGTAAAAGAGTCATCCCTACAACGGTTGGACTCAAACAAGAGTTGTGCAACAAGGTCAAGTTCATCACTCTGAGATTATCCGGCATGTGTCGCATGTGACTTAGCATATTTACTTAGTAGCTAACACACATCACTAAGAGTCCCACAAAGCACAAAGCAAACAACATTCAGACAATGGTAAAGCTAACCATCATACTCCAGTCAAACCATTCTATCCTCTAATCAGGAATTTGTACTAGCATATAGTTCAAGGCTCATACAATCAGGCATAACCTAAACAAGCTATCCTACCACTTGCTGATCAGTTCTAACAAGCAATTCTACAAGCTCATATAAACATACAAAAGCATCTTTTCTAGATCCTTATCTCTAATCTAGCACGCAGATCACATAATCATATCATATCACATAACAAACATGTATTGGTATTTTGGGAACCACTTATTAAGCTCGGTCGATTGCACGCATCACCCCTTTTTCTCCTTTTAAAACCCTTTTTATGAAAATATGATTCTCTTTTGAAAACTTTCATACGAAGTCCTCAGTTTGAGTTCAGACACACCTGAAAGTATGTCTGAATCCCTCAAACCAAGACTCTGATACCAACTTGTAACATCCCAAAATTCAAGAACAAAAATTTCATTTTTATATAATATTAAAACACTTAACAACTTTTTTCCGAACATTGAAACATTTCATTTAAAATAAATATCAGAGTCTAGTCCCAAAGATCACGTAATGCGGAATAATATGGGTAAATGTGATGCGATCATCCCGAGCTCCTTAAATGAAAACTGAAGGTACCTAATGTTGGATTAATGTCTAAGTCAATAACTATATTTGGTATGTACTTGACCCGACCCGGCATGGTCCATTTGGGTTGCACTTCACCGGCACAATTTATATGGATAGTCTTTTGAGAATAGTATATTTATGATTTATATTAATATATTATAAGTTCTAATATATTAATATGGAATCATATTATTTAATTAGCATTGATCAAGAATTAATTTAGAATTAATGAAGTGATCAAAAAGAACTAATTTAATATGGACTCTTATATATATGGAATGGGCCAAGTTCATTTAGGTTGGGCTAAGCTTTCATGGATGGTCCATGGAGCTTTTAACCCATGGATCCTATGTAAATGAAAGGTCATGGGTATTACGGTTTACATGGATGTAACCCTAATCCTCCATAATATATAAAGGGGTCCTTAGCTCACAAAATTGGCACAAGTGTGTGAAAATAAGAGTGGGCCAATTTTAGTGTGCATACATATTCTCTCAAGTTCTTCCAAGGTGTTTTGGTGATTTGTGATTCCATTTGAGGCTTCCACACTATTGGGGCTAAGCTCTTAAAGCTTGAAGACATCAAGCTACATCAAAAGGTATGTCATCTAACTAGAACTTTATAGTATAGGTGCTTCATAATATGCTAGTTAGGATGAAACCTTGGAATAGTTAATATTTGCATGTATAATAGAGAAAACATAGATCCAAGGTTTATAGGGTTGCATGTACACCATAGGAGTGTTAGAATGCTCAAAACCCAACAGTGGTATCAGAGCCATGGGTTGTTTTCTGTTATATTGATGCAAATGTTTTATTTTCAAGTTGAAAAAAAAAAGAAAAAAAACATGACGTTTGTCAAATTTTAAGATAATTACTTGTTTTGTGAAAAACGAATTATTTGTAAAATTTGAATCATTTGCTATATAAGTTGAATTAGGTCAAATTTAGTAAAAGATAAAATGATATGATTATTTTATTAGTTTTAAAAGTTTGATCTAAATGTTTTAAGGAGTTACATATTTTGTCATAAAATTTTGGAGCTCAAAAGTTTTTTTTAAAGTTGTGATCTTAAGGGTTTTTGAAACTTCCATAAGTTATGGATATGAAAGTTTTTTTTTAAAAAAAAATTGATTCAAAGTTTTTATGGAGTTTCAAAATTTGGTGTTAATGTTTTAAAGAATTCCATAACTTGTTCTTAAGTTATGGAACATGGAAAGTTTCATCATAAAACACCATTAATTCCATAAGTTATAGAATCCAAAGGTTTTCAAGAATTACAAAACTTGCCCTCAAGTTTTGGAATTTGAGAAACGTTTTTATGAAAAATAGGAATTGAATTCTAAAACTCTTGGGTTCATAACTTAAACAATTAATTAAATGGTTTTAATTTTGAGTTTAATAATTAGAGTTATGATGTTTTGTTGAATAGTTCAAATTAACTCTTATGGACTTTATTAATAGTTAATTAAAGCGTTTAATTAAAAGAGTATTATTAAATCCATAAATATATGGTTTGAGTTTAATTAAATTAAAAGTCTAGTTTAATTAATAGATTAAACCACCAAGTATTTTAAATGTCTAAAATACACCCTTATACTATTATAATATTAAAAGTTTAATATATTATATGTATAAGAGCAAGTCTCCTTACCATTACTAGGCCTCATTCACGAAGCCGGTCTATAAGGGGGGTATAAGGTTACTGCCTATAAAATGGCAGTTTAATGGGTGTCCACTCTCACTCACCGCTTCCTTGACTGGTGGAGGGTCGTTAGCCGAACAGGTAGGACAAGGACTATAATTCTCCCTTTATTAAAAGTATTAATGATAAATACTAAGTAACTAAACCTTTTATTAATTCTCAATCTTAGTTACTTAGGAAAATGTGAATAAGGTGCTAATCCATGAAATTACACTTTGCACTTTGTTTAAACCGTTAGTGGAGCGTATGTGGTTAACCGGCACACTAACCTGGATTTAACAAAGTAGGCAAAGGGTAACTTAATATTTATCATAGTATCGATGGAGCTCGTGTGGTTAACCGGCACATCGATTGAGGGGTAAATATTAAGGGTACCAAGTATATTTGCATGGTTACTTCACACCTTGTTTTGTGATCCTCGGCATCCCAGTCACAAAACCTGAAGGGCACACTCGAGATTGAAACATGTCATTGAAAAGTTCAATGAATCTCAAAAGATCTAGGAGTTTCAAATCCAAGTAAAAAAACCTAATTAAATTATTTCGTTTTTCATGGTGGAAATTGGTAAATCGTCATTTACCTACCTTCAACTATTTTATAACTCGGATTACGGCATCCCTCTTCCAGTTATAAATAGGTTGTTGGATCCTAGCCTTAATATTTCATATTGGGTGTTATATTAAAGACTTTAGATCAACTATCTTGAATATCTCTCAAAAGATGTCGAGTTCAGACATCTATGATCTTCCCAAATCTCTTGGAACTTTACTTCCTCCACCTCCTCCAATTATTCTCCCTAACCCACAAGTTCAAGGTCACTCAAGCCCTAATGGCAAGCAAGGTCTATGTGTGATCACATCTTAGGGATGAAGTCACATATTGACAAGCTGGGAGAGTTGGGTTTCAAAGTCTTGAGAAAGTTGGATGTTCAATCACTTTCTAAGTCACATAGTGAGTTCCTTTGGGACTACTATGATACAGACTATGACATTAACCTTAATGATCATATCTATTTGCTTGGTGCTGCTGAATCAACAATGATTTGGAACGATAGTGAAGCAAATTTGATTAGAAGATCAACTTCCCAAAAACTTTATGGACAGTGACAATGGTGACACTGGAAATCCAGAAAAAGCATTCTCTTCCCAATGGAAAGGGATTGGCCATAGTCAACCCGGTTGACCAAATAGTAAAGAGAAAGGCTAAGTCTGAGATAGTCCCATTACCAAAGGGTCCATATGTTTATTTTGCCAAAGGAAGGGGCGTTGATTGCAAAGCTGCCAAATTTACCTAAGGATGTTAAAGTCAATAAGTTTGACTCTGCATCAGGTAGAGCCCATTATCTAACTCTGTTAAGTTCTATTATGAGATCCTCATTACATGATGTGACTGGGTCACATGTTGATGTTTTAAGAATCAAAGAATAGAGAGAAATCTTAAAGGAAGTATATGTTGATTCTGATCGCGAAGGTAGATTTCGATCGCATCAAAATTTTGAGAAATTGCTTAAGAAGTTATGATATATTGCTAAGGAATAGATAACAACAATTTTCCATGTGGATTGTAAGGATAAGTTTTTCCGCAAAGTTTTAAAATAAAAGGAAATTGTTTAATTTTGTTTATTTGAAGTATCCTTACAATGGCATTTGTGGAAAATTGTTGCTTATATGATTCCACTGATAGCAATATTGGAAAATGGATTTGATTCTTTCATTTGTGGTAGTGTCTAAATTTACCAAATCAGGAAAGTTCCTCATCACCCAAGTTTCAATTGGACCGAAACTTGGAATCATGCAAGTTGAATAGTATGATGAATGAGAACTTTCAAGCAATGGAAAATCAAGACTAATTACTTGTTCACATGGATGTGTGAGTCAAGTGAAGGACTAAAGGGATCGAGTACACATTCTTGTGCACTGGTTATGTCCACCACAAAGCTCGTTAAGACTATTTGATTTACTAAAGTTTAGTAAATATGGTTATACTTACAAGTTTAAGTATAATTCTGAAACATTGGAAAAGTCTCAATGTATGGCAGAACGAATGGGAAGAATCAAATTAGGCAGAAAGATAAAAGTTTCTCAAATCTGAAAAGATGGGAGAGTACTTTAGTATCATGTTTGTGATCATCTTAATGATTTAGAAATCATATCACAATTATTCCTCTAAAGGGCATCTTAGTGCATTCTTATGACTAATAAGAGGAGTCATGAATTGTTGAAATGGTTAGATCAGGAAGATGAGTCATACTTCGTTCCAAAACAATTCTTAGAGTCATACTCCAAGATTGTAACTTGAGTGACATATCTTAAAGAAAGGTTTAAAACACTTGTCAAATGTAAGAGTAAAAGTGTCCTACTCTTGTACATTTGAAATTGGTAAGTTGTGATGTTTTGGATAAAACAAAGACCAACTAAGGCCAATTGTGTGAAGTGTTTGTCTTGATAAAGAATCCGCACTATCTCTTGAATATTTGGCAAGATAGTCTTATATGTCAAGAGGATAGTGGGAGTCTTAAAGATCCTAAAAAGAATTTCAAGAACTAATCAAGAATAAAACCTGAGGTTCTTCACAAGCACACGACTTGAGGTTTATAACCTATCGTGTTGACATATTCTGTGCCCATTCCAGTTAAAGTTGGCTTTGCATAGGAGTTCTGAAAGTTCTCAATTGGTTGCATAACAACTTGGAAGCAATGGCAGGCCCTGTACTGCCAGGTGGCAAGAAGTTAAGATTGCATAAGTTCAGTCCATATGAGTTTGGATTTGTCATTATCCTTGTCTTGTGACTATAGTTTTGACGATTCACATGGATAAGAACACATACACCATAAAATCTAAGGGTCATAAGGTTTCTCTCCGATTCATGAAAATGATGGTGAGGAAACACTTCCACCAAGTAGATTTGAAGCAGATGGCAAAAGGTCTAAGCAATTGAGACTATGATTACGGCATCCCTTTTCATAGTTCTGAAATTGTTTAGACACACATGCATGCTATCTAAGGAAAGGTGTATGATTTTGATAACGTTTTATCAAAGCATCTCGTATCAGAAATCTGAACTTTGGTAAGAAAGTCAATAAAGTATTGATTTCTAGAAGTCCAACTGATTTCTGAGTACATGTCAAAGCTAGTGGGAGCATAAGTGTTATGCTAATAATCATCATGTTAGTGGGAGCATGATAATTATTGTTAGTGTTGCAAGTTAGCAATGTTAATTATAGAAAACAAAACTTTCAATTCTTGAGGCTGCAGGGATTGAAAAAGTTGTTTTGCTATAATTAAGGGAGAGGATATACTTCATTTCAGTTCTAAAGGCTTAGATTGAGACCTTAATCATCTTTAGTCAAGAATATATATATGAATTTCATGTTGGATTGGTTCAACTTAAGGAAATTCTACATATTGAGTTCTCAAAATTCGATTATGATTACGGCATCCCTCTTCATAGTCAAATTTTGAAAACATGGCAAATAAAAATATTGTAGCAAAAGACTGGTGTAGAATCATGTCTTTATGTGAGACATCATGAATCATGTACCATTTGCTTTGGGTACAGGATCGATTGCATGTGCTATAATATTTGTCATTTCTAAATTTTTCCAAATGCCCAGAGACATTAAGAAGGGAAAAGGTCTAGAATTGGATATGACTAAAATGATTAAGCAATTGTCGAGGACAATCTGAGGTTTACCAAAGATTGGTTGCTCAGGGACAGTTGGAAGTATAGTGCTAATTTTGGAAGGACCATATTGACATATTCTGAAAAGAGGCATCTCTTATTCAAAAGTGATAGTCAAAATGAGAATATGGAGTTGTCTCCATAGGTGGAAGTTATCTGTGTAAGATTAGAAAACTTAATGCAAGAAGCATGTCCAAAGCAATGTACTTTGAATATGAGACTTAGTTTCCATGGAGTTGATCTCCATTGGAATACCTTATAATGACTGTTGACAAGTCTTTGTGACTTTGTACATATTCATTACAGGAGGGTCAGTGCATATATGTTTAAAATCTAAACAGATTTCGATAAATGATAGGAATTTGAAATTCTCACATTTTTCGATAAGGATTTGGGAGTGTGAAATTAGAATCATTGAAATTATGTTCAATTGGTTTATTTCACAAAGTAAGGATCATAGACAAACATAAAGTGCATACTTGGTGTATGGCAAAGCTATTGTTTAAGAAAAACATAGTGTACATGCTTGGAGCATGGGACAACTAGTGTTTTTAATTCAAGTATAAAGTTGATAAAACTGAAACAATGAATAATGAGTAATCAGTATGGTGATAAATAAAAGTGTTTATTTATATTCATAGGGTTTGATACCATATTTGATTCATTTATTCTTGTGTTTCACTTTGCATTTTTTGACTTCCAGAATAACTAAGTCGCTCTTCCTGAATGATTAAGTTATTCAACCCATCCACAGTCGGTCATATGTTGGAAGTAGATATGAATCAAGACTGTCATGGGTTGGTTTGTAGAGGTCCAAGTTGGTGGACAAAGTGGTGCTACAACACTCATGAGTTCTCATAAGTTCTGAGTATTGGATTCAACCCGCACTCATTTGAATCACTTCATGGATTTTATCACGAGTGATCATGAGACGATAATATCTTATATTCTTCAAACCTAGAGATATGAGTTGTTACTATGAGTTGGTTATACATTGATTGCACGAAAACGCATTTGGTAACTCGATGTTATAAAACGTGCCTTTGTGTATGATTCAACAAGTAGTAGAACAATCCATATGAGTCGAAGTTTATCCATTCCTTTTACCTTCGGGATAAAAGCGATATATGTGGGCCCCTCGATGATTTAGTGATGACACATGTGAGTGCTTGGCCAAGCCAGGACTGATTTGATTTGTTCAATCAGTCAGTCATCATAAATCAAAAATCGGGAAACAACAAATGGACAGAGAGAATGATTATAATCCATGTCTCAGTCCATATGATATCTAGAATGGAGGAATATATGATCCCTTATCTAATGGACAAGTCATTGACAAGGTCAGAGTTCGACAGCGGCTTTAAGAGCTACGATTTCTAGTTAGGTTTTGAAGTCATACTCAATAATAGTTTTAGAATTATCCAAGTGGGAGACTGTTGGATTAATGTCTAAGTCCATAACTATATTTGGTATGTACTTGACCCGACCCGGCATGGTCCATTTGGGTTGCACTTCACCGGCACAATTTATATGGATAGTCTTTTGAGAATAGTATATTTATGATTTATATTAATATATTATAAGTTCTAATATATTAATATGGAATCATATTATTTAATTAGTATTGATCAAGAATTAAGTTAGAATTAATTAAGTGATCAAAAAGAACTAATTAAATATGGACTCTTATATATATGGAATGGGCCAAGTTCATTTAGGTTGGGCTAAGCTTTCATGGATGGTCCATGGAGATTTTAACCCATGGATCCTATGTAAATGAAAGGTCATGGGTATTAGGGTTTACATGGATGTAACCCTAATCCTCCATAATATATAAAGGGGTCCATGGCTCACAAAATTGGCACAAGTGTGTGAAAATAAGAGTGGGCCGATTTTAGTGTGCATACATATTCTCTCAAGTTCTTCCAAGGTGTTTTGGTGATTTGTGATTCCATTTGAGGCTTCCACACTATTGGGGCTAAGCTCTTAAAGCTTGAAGACATCAAGCTACATCAAAAGGTATGTCATCTAACTAGAACTTTGTAGTATAGGTGCTTCATAATATGCTAGTTGGGATGAAACCTTGGTATAGTTAATATTTGCATGTATAATAGAGAAAACATAGATCCAAGGTTTATAGGGTTGCATGTACACCATAGGAGTGTTAGAATGCTCAAAACCCAACACCTAAAACCAAAACTGTAAACCGTAAGCACAAAGCTTAGTGAGTTCCCCAATTACCACATACCATACATATCAACTAGGCCAAAAATTCCATACATACTGTGAGCCATACATCTCAATCATATAACAAATAAGGTTTTATGTGCCACACATAGTCTTGCTATTGTGCCACGGGCCGCCACGTGGTCTTTCTTGCCAATCCGGGGGCCACCCCCTGGGTCTTACAGACAAGTGACAAGAGTCGCCTCCTGGTCTTCCATGCAAGTATCACAAAGAGAACTATCATACATACTACTCTAGTTAGCTAATGAGCATACAGTATGCCAGGAGCCACCTCCTGGTCTTTCATACATATTGCCTAGGGCTAACCCCTAGGTCTTCCTATCATACATAATAGCATAATGTGTGCCAGGAGCCACCCCCTGGTCTTTCATACATGGTGCCTAGGTCTAATCCCCGGGTCTTCCTACCATACATAAACTAAATGGGCGGGCATTGTGGCCATAGACCCTTACAAACAGTGAGGAGACTCACCTCACAAGCTGACTGCCGAATCCCGCGAATAAACACCTCGTTGCTAGCTGGCGGATCCCTGAACTGCTGATCTCTCGGCTCCTCGATCTACCGATCATCATACAACTTAAATCAGTCCGGGATTCTTATAACTTAATCATAAGTCCTCACTGGGGTAGAAGACCATTCCACCCCTCAAATACTCTTGTCCAAATGCCTTCATAAGTCAAACTAGGTCAACCTTGGTCAAAATCAAAGTCAACGCTCCGAGTTGACTCAACTCGTCGAGTCACTCCCCCTGACTCGCTAAGTTCCCATGCTACTCATAGTCGCGAAACCAGGAACCAACTCGTCGAGTCCCTTCACGGACTCGTCGAGTTCCTTCTGTACATAATTGGGACATTACCATCTTAACTCGTCGAGTCCTTCCCTGGACACGGTGAGTTCTTCAGTCTGTTAAGCCTTTCTTAATGGATTAAGCCACTATTCGTCATATCTAAGCTCCAATCTTCAAATACACTCTGGAAATGACCTTAGGGGGGGGGGTAAAGTTTCCAAGTTTACCCGTTAAAACCCTCACTTAAAGGATATAACTCAAACCCTAACTCTTAAGGGCCTAGATCTTGGTCCACAAGCCAACCATACACCAAACTAATGCATCCAAACATAGATCTGGACCCAAACATCTCATAACCATGCAAAGCTCCCGCCTTTTTCCATCCATACATGGCCTTTTGAGCTAAAGAGGCCAAAAGAACACTTTATTGTTTGCATGGGGACTCTTATGGCATAAAGTTTCCACCTTTATGCCATAACAGCCCTTAATGGTTCTAGATCTGAAATTATAAGCCTTTGGGATGTCCATTCTTCACATGCTAGGATACTTGGACCAAAAACCCTCATAAAGTGACAAAGAAGAGATCTAAGTACATAATGATCAAGGTTGGAACTTGCTTACCAGAAAATGATGAGGAGTACAAGAGGTTTCTGGATCTACTAGTTTCTTCTTGTATCCTCAAAGCTTCTCCTTCTTCTCCAAGATTCAAAGCACTCAAGAACACTCATAAATGGCTCGCAAGCTCATGGGAGGCACTAGGGTTTCGTGGGTTAGGGTTTGGGCAAGGTAGACTAGAAATGGGGCTGATGGGAGGAGACTAAGATTCTTAAATAGGGGAAAAAAGCCTGAATTTAGGGTTTCCCAAGCTCTGACCAACTCGCAGAGTCATTCCTCCGACTCGTCGAGTAGGTCACTTAACCCGTGACCCCAAAACCCACTCCTACTCATCGATTCATTCCACCGACTCGACAAGTTTCTTCTTGTCTTGAGGTTTTTCTTTCCTTTCTTGGTCTTCTAGATTTTGGGTGTTACAATTATGAGCTGAGTTATGTCAGAAGATAATCTAGCCAATCCGCTTACCAAACCATTGTCATAAATCAAGCATGATGCTCATACTAGATCTATTGGCATTATATTTGCTAGTCAATTGGTTTAAATTACATGATTGGTAGTTTGATTTTGTGGAGCATGTTCAGAGTATGTTTTGATTTGGTGATTATTAATAATAAGTTGCTATTTTTGTTCATTAATATTATATGTGTTCCTACTTTTTCATGTTTAGAACCACTTCCAGAATGATATATTATTCAAACTTCCACAATCAGTCCTACTCTTGGGAGATAGTAGTGAATTAAGGTTGTCATGTAGTATTGGTAGAGTATTCATTGAGATGAACATAACAAATGTATGCGACCAATACAGATGAGTACTTGAAAATTGAGATTTTAAGTATTGGAGTAACCACGCTTAAAGATTACTTCATGGATAATGTCATGAGTAAATTAAAACGACTATAATTCCTATTCTTCAAATAAAGATGCATGAGGTTTTTTCTACAATATATTGTATCTTGGTTTTTCCCTAACGTTGTCTGTTGTAACACCCGCCAAAATTAGGTCAACAACAATCACATGTGATTATGCAAATCATGTAATGTGATTTTGTTAAACTAGTAAAGTGACAAACTTACTATGTAATTCGTGATAAATTATAATACAAGTATGAACTTTTATGATACAACTCAAAGTATATGTCCATACGATTCCAAAAATATAGAGAACGTCTAAATCTGACTTCGCATGAAGAAGTTATGATAAACCGAACACTATAAATCTCTATAATAAGATGAATTTAAAATAGACTTAGAATTAGCTATTGGAGTCTAAAAGAGAGTTGTAGTGCTCGTAAATACCTACGCGTGGATATAAAGAACGTCAAAAACGGAGTTCGTATGCAAAAGTTATGGCCTTCCGAAGATGTCGCTGTCAGAAACCCTAATTTGACTGAACGCACGACGTGAGGAGTCAAACCCCCACATTTTGAAGCTAGAAGTCTACAGAACGATAAACCAAAAGCTCACGACGTGAGCAAGGTTTTCTCACGACGTGAGGACGCTGCAGGACACGAATCGGGGCTAGAAAACACGCGTTAAAGCTACGGGATGACTCTTGCCATAACTCACGACGTGAACCTATCATGTTCACAACGTGAATGGGCCAAAATCAGCCTATAAATAGCGATCAAAGCTCATTCATTCCTTACACCTTTTCCTTTCACTCTCTCTCGTTTCCGAAGGTCGTTTCCCTTCCCGAGCCTAACTACGACGAGCCTCTGACCGCTTAGATTCTATAGATCACGCTACTAGGGTGAGTTTCACGGCCCCACTTTCTAATATTTCAGGGGAAAACGCATGCTAAATATTATATATACGTTATTATTATGTCTATATGATAGTATATTAGTATCAACGTAGATAGTTATAATAACAGGGATATAGTTATTTCGTATCTGCAAGTATACAACTATCGTAAGTTGTTAGCACGTTATTGTTATAGTAGTATACTAATGTAGATCTTGAGTTATACTTAGGATTCTATATATATGTTGTGTGCGATATAGTTCCGAAGTTATATTCGGAAGTTCTATATGTTAATTTATAAAGTATGTTGTTATTGTTAGTTTTATGACACGATAAAACTTGGTATGTTATATGTTGTTGTTGTTATTGGTTTTATGCCAAGATAAAACCTGGTTTTACTTCAAGTTATAGCTGTTATACTGCCTAAATGTTATTAAGTTAGGAGTACTGTTTAAAAGCACAGTCTAGTAACTTAGGGTTTTAGACATGAAAATGCTTTTGTTGTTAGGACTATAGAACGCCGTCAAAGTCTACATGAGCTACCTCATTCATCAACTAAGATTGGGGATCTTAGTGGAAGTCCTCTGACCTGTAACCGTTAATCCCGTGTGAGCGAGGAAGTCGTGTATGAATAAGATACGGGTTGACGACCCCACTCGTGGTTGTTAATTACAACCCAAGACAAGCGAGTGACGATCCGTTCCTTTTATTTGTTATTGTTCCGGCGTCGATGAAGCGCGCAGTATTGTTTCTCATGGTAAATCATGAGTGTATTGTTTCTCATGGTAAATCATGAGTGTGTTTTGTCAGAGGTTTTGTTGTCAAGCAGCGGTTACAGACTCATGGTAGCAACTTGTTAGAAACATTATACTTTGTCGTATACAAGTATTAATGTTAAGTATAAGTTTCCCCCTACTTATACCCTAGGTACTACTTGTATATTAAGTAGATAATTATACCTAACACACATACTCGTATAGAATTGAAATAAGATTTATACGTAGCAACTTTCGTTTGTATGGAATTACAAACACTTATATTCATACTATATGAGACTTATAGGTAAACTACTTATTTGGTAAGTAAAATTTTATACCTAGGATATATATACTAAACGTTGGAGAGTCAAAATGATACTTTCAAAACTATACTTTTGAACTTGGAAAATGTATTATTTTATGGAGTCAAAACCTGTGAACTCACCAACTTTATGTTGACTTATTTTAAATTGCATGTGTATTCAGGAAGTTGATAACTATGATACATGAAATGGCGTTACACCGCCCGGTGTTTCCGCCGACGGCCTTGAACAAGTTTATACTTTGCTTTTCTAGGCAATTGTATTTTTCTGTTAAGTAATATGTGTTTACGGTTTTGTTTACGGTCGTGAACAGGTTTACGGCCGTGAACCTGTTTATGGCCCATGTCTCATATATATAGGGTGAGGAGTGCATGTGATGAGGGAGAGGCTAGAGAAAGTGAGAGTATATTGTAGAGAGAGAAAGTTAGAGAAAAGAGAGGAGCTTATGTGTGTGTAAGTTGTGTGTGAATCTTGTATTTGGATCTTCATTCTAATCAAATCATACAAGATTCATCATCTTCCTCTTCTCCTTCTTCTTCATTAGATCTGGCATCATCCGTTTGATTGGGATTTCGCACCATCAAACGGATCTGATTGATACACAAGCAGATTGGGGACTTACAACACATAATCATGATTTAAGTCTTACACCGACCAAAGTAATGAAACATCGTTCTCATTGGAAGTTCCACCACTCAATGTCATGTAAATCTCTTATGGTGGAGCTTGGTCAATCAGGGTTGAAGCCTTCTCAAATTAAAAAGGTTGTAAATGCAATGAAAACTCAATGTGAAGCTAATGTTACTTCAAAACAATGTGTTGATGTCTTATCTGAGGAACGAAAGCAATATAAAGGTAAGGAGTTTTATGGAGTTATAAAACATTTTCAAGATAAAGCATTAGTTGATCTTAACCAATATTTTGTTGTGGATTTATTTGAGGATGGGTCGCCTAGAAATATTTTTTGGGCCGATGGAAGGTCAAGGGATGCCTATCTTAAATTTGGAGATGTTGTCTTTAATGTTACATACATGACAAACAAATTTAAGATGTCATTTCTCCTTTTGTTGGGGTGAACCATCATGGTCAATCAATATTATTTGGTGGTGCATTGCTAGAAAATGAAAATGAAGAAACTTTCCAATGGTTATTTAAGCATTTCTTAAAGTGCATGTTCAACAAGTACCCATCTGCAATTATAACGGATCAAGACAAGGCTATGCGTAATGCAATAAAAAAAGTGTTTCCAAACACTCGACATCGCTACTGTGCATGGCATATTAAGAAACATCATATAGAACATCTTCGACCGCTTGTAACCCGTTATAGTCATTTCAAAGAATCTTATAAACAATGGGTAAAGAGTGATTCAATAGAAGATTTTGAAGCAGAGTGGGAAGTTATGTGCGTTAAATATAACCTCGAAAATAATCATTGGATCACCGAGATGTATAAATAACGAAATCATTGGGTTAAAGCCTACTTGAAGGATGTTTTCTTCGCAGACATGACAACAAGCGGACGAAGCGAGAGCATTCATTCCTTTTTTGATGAATTTTTTAATTCCAAGACTATGTTGAATGAGTTTGTAGTTCAGTATGATAAAGCAGTTGCATCTCGAAGAGACGTTGAAGAAGATGAGGACTTTAAGACTATGAACTCGAAGGCAGTTCTTTCGTCAGTTCATCCAATAGAAGCAAAAGCTGGAGAATGTTATACTAGAAAGATTTTTGAGGTTTTTAAAAAAGAATGGATAGAAGCTACTAGCAATCTAACTCATGAGACATTAAGCAAATGTACAGAAGAAATCAAATACCGGGTTGGGAAAGTGAATGTTGATAGAGCACATTGGAGACTTTTTATCTTTCGTCTCAAAGATCAAGTGAATGTCAGATGTTCATGTGCTAAATTTGAAACATTGGACATATTATGCAAGCATTGTCTATATGTGATGAAGAAGAGTCATGTTCAAACCCTTCCTAATAATTATATTTTACCTAGGTGGACACTTGATTCTAGGTGCAAGGTGAGCACTTGTAGCATTGGATTGGACGAAATGAATAATGAAAAGCAAGTCAGTGCCTTAACCTTATGGTATGTGCGTGGAAACAGTAACAAAGCAATCGAACATGCAAAAACTTCCCCTTCAAAGATAAGAAAACTCAACAATTTATTAGTAAAGTTTTTAGAAGATGAACTTATTCAGAATAAGCCAAATGCACCTGAAAGTCCATCTCAAAGTTCTTGTGCGGGATTTACTCAAGTAGACATGATGCCTCAGTTGTCTATTCGGGATCCTACTATCCTGACTAATACGAAAGGACGTCCTAAAAATGCAACCAGAATCAAGTCTTCTTTAGAGATTGTGAAGAAAAAGAGAACTTGTTCTCAGTGCAAGGAATTGGGTCATTATGTCACCGGGTGTCCAACGAAAAAGGTGATTTGTAATTTTTATTTTTTAAGATTTCATGATTTTCCTTGTCCAATGCTCACATTTTCTCGTCTTAGGCGGAGGAGGCTTTACAAGACAAACAATGATGTTACTCTTGAATGGTTCTATCACAACTCCTTGGCAGTGAAGGGTGAAGAAGTGTTGTTGATGGACATCTACAAATTTTCATTCATTCAGTTTAGTAGCTACATAATCTTTAATTTTGAAATTTTAAACTATATCAAACATACCGTTCTTGAAATCTCTACAGTCAAATAGCTTGCACGGGTTCTTCTTTCTTTGTTGCAGTTCTGAAATATTTTAACCCCTCAAGTTATTTTTGTATTAATGGATTGTTCTTTTTGTTTTTTTTACATATTATAGCAGCCTATTTTTAATGTCTTTCTAATATGGTATTGAACTTCCAGTTTTGTTTCTTATTAATTTTTTAGTGGAAATGTGGAATGAATTGTTACAGACAGCACCTGATCAAATTACCACTGAACTTGAAACTATAACAATTATTACATTGCAATTTAACCCAATTTCTGTTTTTACCATACCTGATACATTTTTAACAGACCTGACCATTCATTAAAGCATTAAAAACCAATATTATGTTTCATTTTGCAATAGAATCACCCATCGTTTTATGCAGTAATACTTTTACCATACAATCAATGATATTAAATTGAATTTTGCTGTCAAAAAAGTTGAATTTTTCATCATTATTTCAATTCTTTTTCTTATTTATTGAAACTGGAACAAATTGACCTCAAAACTAAAACAAAAATGCCATTTAGTATTATTTACATTCGATTCTATACATTTCCAAGAGGCAAAACAACCCCAAATGCTAAAAGATAATAACAAAAGAGCACTAAATGAAATCTAAAGAAATTACACAGTAGGATGGATCAATGTTTTGAAATGGGTTATTATGCATTCGCATCTGAATCACCAAAAGGGTTGGAATAAACTTTAAATTCTTCAAATTCTTGAATTGGGCTCTGAAGCATAGAAGAAGCAAACCTAATTAGATCTGTAAACTTGAATTTTCAAAATTATGCAATTATCTGTAAATGGGACGCCTAAAACTTCCATGAGGGAGCTAGAAAGTTGAGACCTTTATTTGAACTGGACAAGCTAACTCCAAGTTACAAAACACCATTTATCCTCCAGAACCTTCGAAATTCAAACGGGAAACCCTTATTTTCAAGCTTCAACCTCAGAGTGCTTAATCTTCAACAAATCTACGAGCACTAAGAGAGTAGTACATATAATAACATGATTCTAAAAAGTTACACAATGTAGTGACTTGTAGAACGTTTGAGATAAAGCTCTCTTGGGTCAATTATGAACAATGATTGATACAGACCCAAATACATCCAACAACCAACTGGAGAAAGAAACAAAACCGTTCCAAATTAATCGATCTGAGCTCAAGTACTTCATATGTAGAGATGGGTATTCATTAATGGGACCATTATGAAATTTTAACTGCAGCACCACTCGACCTCAACTAACGCAAGAACGAACTTAGGGTAAAAGGTGGGAACCAGACGGTGATCTTGGAGTGAATCGAAACGAAGAGGAACGAAATTGAACATATAGCAACAATTTATTGACCGAAATAAGAGACATAGCATAGCTGAAGGAAAAACACACATCGATTGAGAAGGAAGAAAGCAAACATCGAAGACAGGGGAGGAAGAAACCAAAAAATCTAGAAGCCAAATCCTGATGGAATGAATAACTAATTTGTACAATGAAGATAACTTATTTTCCTCCAAAACGACGTAGTTATACATGTTCCACACCTAAACTTAAATACCAAACAACCACATATTCCCTAACCCCATATATATATATATATATATATATATATATATATATATATATGTTATGAATTAAGCGTAATTAATGTAACTATAAATCAAATCAAACTAGTAAACTTTGATAAGAACTTTAATTGAGAAGAAAGAATATTTAGAGAGAATATGAAAGTTATATCTCTTATAACTTTTTGGTGTATCTCATTCTTTACAATGGAGGGGTATTTATACTACAAATTTTACTAACATATAATTGTAACTAGTTAGAAATGTTGACAAATTTACCATGCACCAATTATTATGTCATCCACCAATTATTTACAACACCACCAATTATTTACAACACTCCCCCTTGGATGACATCATTTTAGCGTTCAACTTTGACGTACTGCCTCATTAAAAACCTTGCTAAAGAAAACCCAGTGGGAAAAAAACTTTAGCGAAGGAATAAAGAGTGCAGTGTATAGTTGACTCCCCCTTATTTAGACATCCGTCACATTATATTCTATGAACATGTCGCATTCCGATGCCATGGACATGTTTCCTGAAGATTGTAGTAGGAAGTGCCTTCGTAAAAAGGTCTGCTACATTGTTACTGGATTGAACATATTTGATTTCAACTTGATGGTTCTTTATAAGCTCTTGAGTGTACTCAAAAAACTTTGGAGGTATATGTTTTGTCCTGTCGCTCTTGATATATCCCTCTTTCATTTGAGTGACACATGCTGAGTTATCTTCATAAATTAAAGTTGGACATATATCCTTTTCAAGTCCACATGAAGTTAAAACTAGTTGCGTCATCGATCTTAACCATGTACATTCTCTACTAGCTTCATTTAGTGCAATTACTTAAGCATGATTTGAGGATGTGGCAACAAGTGTTTGCTTTTGGGAACGCCAGGAAATTGCAGTACCTCCATTCATGAATATGTATCCAGTTTGAGATCTAGCTTTATGAGGATCAGAAAAATAACCTGCATCTGCATAACCAATCAAGCCTTGTTTTGAATTGTTAGGGTAAAATAACCCTAAATCACTAGTTCCTCGAAGGTATCGAAAAATATGTTTGATTCCATTCCAATGTCTTTTTGTTGGGGCTGAACTAAATCTTGCTAGCAAGTTTATAGCGAAAGAAATGTCAGGTCTAGTACAATTGGTAAGATACATAAGAGCTCCAATTGCATTTAGATATGGTACTTCTGAACCAAGGACTTCTTCATTTTCTTCACATGGACGAAATGGATCCTTGTCGGTATTTAATGATCTAACAACCATTGGAGTGCTTAAAGGATTTGCATTTTCCATACTGAAACGTTTCAAGACTCTTTCTGTGTAATTAGATTGATGCACAAGTATTCCGTTAGGCATATGCTTAATCTGTAAACCAAGACAATATTTGGTTTTTCTAAGATCTTTCATTTCAAATTCTTTCTTTAAAAGTTCAATCACTTCAAGGATTTCTTTATTCGTTCCAATGATGTTCAGATCATCAACATAGACTGTTATGATCACATATCCAGATGTTGTTTTCTTAATAAATACACATAGACAAATAGTGTTATTTTTATAACATTTACTTGTCAAATAATCGCTTAAACGATTGTACCACATGCGCCCAGATTGCTTTAAGCCATACAAAGATCTTCGTAATTTTATAGAATACATTTTTTTGGGTTTTGCACTTAACGCTTCAGGCATTTTAAATCCTTCAGGAATTTTCATATATATATATATATCACTATCAAGTGATCCATACAAGTAAGCTGTAACAACATCCATAAGATGCATATCTAAATTTTTAGATACTGTCAAGCTGATTAAATATCTGAAAGTGGTTGCATCCATTACTAGTGAATTAGTTTCTTCATAATCAATTCCAGCTCTTTGAGAGAAACCTTGAGCAACAAGCCTGGCCTTGTATCTTACAATTTCGTCTTTCTCATTTCTCTTTTCGTACAAAGATCCATCTATATCCTAATGGTTTCACAACTTCAGGTGTGAGGATAATGTTGATGGGTTTTGAGCATTCTAACACTCCTATGGTGTACATGCAACCCTAGAAAACTTGGATCTATGTTTGACTAAGATACATGCAAATAATTATTTTTCCAAGGTTCTTATCCTATCTAGCATTGCATGGGGAACTTGAATCAAATAAAGCTAGTAGAATTACTTACCTTGTAGTTGTAGTTGGTTGCTTAGAGTTTTAGAGCCTAGCACCAATAGTGTGGATGCCTCAAATGGAAATCACAAATCACCACAAACTTGGAACTTTGAGAGAATAGTAATCACCTTCTTGAAATCGGCCCTCTTACTTTACTTACCACAACTCATGTGATTTCAAGAACCAAAGCCTCCTTTATATAGTGTGGTGGATTAGGGTTACATTCATGTAAACCCTAATACCCATGTCTTTTCATTTCCATGAGATCCATGGGTTAAAGCTCCATGGAGTATCCATGGACTTTCTATGCAAGCCTAGCCCATTCCAAATAAGCATTAGCCCACACTATATAAATACAAGAGCCCATATTTAATTAGTCATACTTTTGATCTCTAAATTAATTCTAGATTAATTATAGATCAATACTAATTAAATAATATGATTTTATATTAATATATTAGGACTTATAATATATTAATAAATCATAACTTATACTATTCTCAAACGATTATCCATAAATTGTTCGGGTGAAGTGCAACCCAAATGGACCATGCCGGGTCGCGTCAAGTACATACCAAATATAGTTATGGACTTAGACACTATATCCAACAGTCTCCCACTTGGATAAGTCTAATAACTGTAGTTGCAAGTATGACTTCAGGAACCGATCAGCAATCGTAGCTCTTTAAACTCTGTTGAACTATGAAGCACCATTTTAGATAAGTGATCATATAATCCTCTGTTCTAGATATCAGCTGGACAAATACATGGAACATGGTCTTGCTTATTGTCCAGCATTTGTTTCCCGATTTCCGATTTGTTTAACATAGAACTTAACTGAACACATCAATTTAGTTCTGACCGGGCCCGGTACATAGGTCAAAACAAAATCATCGAGGGGCCCAGATATCGCTTCTAATCCTAGAAGGAATAGATAAACGTCGACTCATATGTTTGCTCTACTACTTGTTGAATTACACACAAAAGCACGGTTTATAACATCGAGTTACCAATGCGTTTTCGTGCAATCAATGCATAACCAACTCATAGGCAACAAATCATATCTCTAGGTTTGAAGACTTATATGATATTACCGTCTCACGATCACTCGAGATAAATTCCATGAAGTGATACAAGTGAGCGTGGGTTGAATCCAATACTCAGAACTTATGAGCACTCATGAGTGGTGTAGCCCCGCTTTGTCTAACATCTTAGACCTCTACAAGCCAACCCATGACAGTCTTGATTCATATCTACTTCCAACATATGACCGACTGTGGAGAGTTTGAATAATATGATATAAACCATAACATAATTATTATGGAAGTCAAAACATGCAAAAAGAAATAATAGTAAATGATTGACAAGAGATAGCAACACTTTACTCATAAATAACAGCTTTTATTTATCATCAAATGTCAATTACATTTTACAAATTTCAAGATTATCTAACTACTAAAACTAATATCATCCTTCAGCCCTATGCTCCGAGCATGCTGGAGATGCTTAGCCCGAGTCAGTCCCTTCGTGAGGGGATCTGTTGGGTTCTCATCCGATGATACCCTCTTTGCCACGAGGATTCCTTCTTCTATTCGATGTCTAATGAAGTGATATTTTCTGTCAATGTGTCTGGATCTCCCATGATCTCTTGGTTCCTTGGCTAAGGCAACCGCACTATTGCTGTCACAGAAAATCTCCATTGGCTCCTTTATAGCTGGTACAACTCCAAGGTCTCCGATGAAGTTCTTTAGCCATATAGCCTCCTTTGCTGCCTCGCTTGCTGCTATATACTCTGATTCACAAGTGGAATCAGCCACTGTCTCCTGCTTGGAACTTTTCCAAGTAATTGCCCCTCCGTTTAGAGTAAAGACCCAGCCCGACTGAGAGCGAAAATTATCCCTATCAGTCTGAAAGCTAGCATTACTGTACCCTACAACTCTCAAGTCCTCACTGCCACCGAGGGTAAGGACCCAGTCCTTAGTCCTCCGTAGGTACTTGAGGATATTCTTTACCGCAGTCCAGTGTGCCTTGCCAGGGTTCCCCTGATACCTGCTAACCATGCTCAAAGCAAAGGCTACATCAGGTCGAGTACACGTCATAGCATACATGATCGATCCTACAGCTGAAGCATAAGGTATTCGACTCATTTCTGCTATCTCAGCCTCAGTACTAGGGCTTTGTGTCTTACTCAATCTGGCGTTACTCTGGATGGGTAACTCTCCTTTCTTGGAGTTATGCATGTTGAACCATTTTCAACACTTTGTCCACATAGGTGCTTTGACTAAGTCCAATTAGTCTTTTACTCCTGTTTCTCAATATCCTTATCCCTAGGATATAGGCAGCTTCTCCAAGGTCCTTCATAGAGAAACACTTCCCAAGCCAGGACTTTACTTCCTGCAGGGTTGGGATGTCATTTCCTATGAGTAGTATGTCATCCAAATACAGTACCAAAAAGCTAACTATACTCCCACTAGCCTTGATATAGACACAAGATTCATCTTCACTCCTTGAAAAGCCAAATTCTTTGATTTTCTCATCAAAGCAAAGATTCCATCTGTGAGGTGCCTGTTTTAATCCATAAATGGATTTCTCGAGCTTACACACTCTACTGGGGTACTCTGTACTGACAAAACCCTCTAGCTGAACCATGTAAACATCTTCAGCCAACTTTCCATTAAGGAAAGCGGTTTTGACATCTATTTGCCATATTTCATAATCATGAAATGCAGCAATGGCTAACAGAACCCTAATAGACTTAATCTTGGCCACTGGTGAAAAGGTCTCATCATAATCAACTCCCGGAGTTTGAGAATAACCCTTTGCAACCAGTCGTGCCTTATAAGTGTGTACATTACCATCCATGTCGGTCTTCTTCTTGAAGATCCATTTGCACCCAACTATCTTACGATCAGGTACATTGTCAACCAAGTTCCAAACTTGATTGTCATACATGGACTGTATCTCGCTATCCATAGCCTCTTTCCATTTAGCAGCCTCAGGGCCTGCCATGGCTTCCGTGTAGCTGTTAGGCTCATCCAGATTTACCAGTGTGTTATCACTGATAAGTGTCTCACCTTCTGCAGTAATATGAAAACCATAATAATGCTCAGGTGCATTCCTAACTCTGGTGGAACGCCTCAGAGGTATAGATTCTTCAGTCGGCTCAACAGGAGTTTCATCCTCAGGTTGAGGGCTAGGGTTTGAGGTTCCTTCACCACTTGACTCTTGAATTTACTCAAGGTCAATTTGCCTCCCACTATCTCCTTGGCTCATGAATTCTCTCTCTCGAAAGAATCCTCTTCTTGCTACAAAGACCACATTATCACTGGGTCTGTAGAAGAAGTAACCAAAAGATTTCTGTGAGTAGCCGATGAAAATACACCTTTCGCTTTGGGGTTCGAGCTTATCGTGAGTCTCGCGTCTCACAAAAGCCTCGCAACCCCAAATCTTGATGTGGTCTAGATTGGGAACTTTTCCAGTCCACACCTCGTGAGGTGTTTTGGCAACCTTCTTTGTAGGGACTAGATTAAGGATATGGGCGGCAGTCTCTAAGGCATACCCCTAAAATGAGATTGGTAGCGAAGCTCAACTCATCATGGAACAAACCATGTCCAACAAGGTCCGATTGCGCCTCTCAGCTACACCATTCAACTGTGGTGTCCTAGGAGGTGTCAATTGTGAGACAATCCCACATTCCTTAAGATAGTCAAGGAACTCAGTACTAAGATACTCACCACCATGATCGGATCGAAGCATCTTAATGTTCCTGCCCAACTGATTCTCCACTTCTTGCTTAAACTCTTTGAATTTCTCAAAGGTTTCTGACTTATGCTTGATTAGGTAGACATATCCATATCTACTAAAATCATCAGTAAAAGTCACAAAGAACCGATTAGCATCTCTTGTGGCGGTTCTGAAGGGTCCACACACATCCGTGTGTATGAGGTCCAACAAACCTTCACCCCTAGCACAAGTGCCAGTAAAAGGTGACTTTGTCATTTTACCAAGCAAACAAGATTCACAACTATCATCTGACTTTAGGTCAAATGACTCCAAGACTCCATCCTTTTGGAGTTGGCCTATGCGTTTCTTGCTCACAAGTCCAAGACGACAATGCCATAAGGATGCTTTATCTAAGCTAGTGGAAGAGTTAATACACAATACATTATTTCCTAGATTATCTACAACAGATACTGTTTCATACACGCCATCACAAGGTAATGCTTTAAAATAAAGAACATTATTAAAGAAAGTATCAATACTACCATTATTATTATCAAAATAAAAGGTAAAACCTTGTTTATACAATGCATGAATGGAAATAACATTTCTTGCCATTTCTGGCGAATAATAACATTTATTCAAATCTAATGTAAACCCACTATTTAGCACTAAGGAATAAACTCCTATCTTGGTGACAGGTGAAGCTTTCCTGTTTCCCATGATCAGGTTTATCTTTCCCTGCTCCACATTCTCACTTCTTTTTAGTCCTTGCAAATCACAACATATGTGAATACCACAACCTGTATCAAGGACCCAAGACTTAGAATGAGGTGAGTTATTAGACAATATAGTGTATATACCTGCATGGTTGGGTTTTACTTTCCCATCCTTCAAATCTTGCTGGTACTTTGGGCAGTTTCGCTTCCAGTGTGACTTTTCATGGCAATAGAAGCATTCAGCCTCATTAGGGTTAGCAGAAGGAGTGACAAAACCTTTCTTGGTTTTGCTTGAAGAGGAGCCTTCAAGGGTCTTACCCTTGGTACCCTTAGAAGGGTTCTTTCTCTTCTTCCCTTTGCCATGTCCGATTGCCAAGACATTGACCGCAGTTGAAGTAGGAGTAGGATTAGTAACAACCGACTTACCCTTTAGACCACTTTCGGCGGTCTTCAAGAGTCCTTGAAGTTTGCTGAGGGTGACTTCTTCCTTGTTCATGTGATATGTCATGCGGAATTGATCATAACACGATGGCAAGGAGTGCAAAATGATGTCTATTGCTAACTCCTCAGGGAAGTTCACATTCAGCTTCAGTAAACGGTCCACATACCTTTGCATTTTCTGCATGTGGCCCGTGATGGGTTCACCATCCTTCATTCGGGTTGTTATCATGGAGGAGATTATTTCATATCGCTCTTGACGAGCACTTTGATGGTAGCGGTCCATCAAGTCCTGGTGCATCTCAAAAGGATAATAGTCCTCATAGGACTTTTGGAGCTCGGCTGTCATGGTGGCCATCATGATGCATGCCACTTTTGTAGCATCTCTTTCATGTACCTCATATTCAGCAAGCTCTTCAGGAGTAGCAGTTGGCTCGGGTACCTTCAGCTCCTTGTCGAGAACATATTCTTTGTTCTCATACCGAGTGACCATCCTGATGTTTCTGATCCAATCTGTAAAGTTGGACCCATCAAAGATGACTCTCCCACAAAGATTCATGAGAGAGAAGGAGCTAGTAGGGTTTGAGCCAGAAGCATTGTTATTGGAAGACATCTGAAAAGAAGAGGGAATAGATTAGATTAGATATAGAGATAGTCCTTAACAAAACACCCAAATGTAATATTAAGGCTAGGACCCAACACAATATTTTATAACTTAGAAGAGGGATGCCGTAATCTAAGCTATAAGATATTTGAAGGTAGGTGAATGACGATTCACCAATTTCCACCATGAAAAACGAAATATTTAATTAGGTTTTAATTGGTTTAGAAACTCTTAGATTCTTTGAGATTCATTGAACTTTCTTCAATGGCCTGTTTCAATCTCGAGTGTGCCCTTCAAGTTTTGTGACTGGGATGCCGAGGATCACAAAACAAGGTGTGAAGTAACCATGCAAATTACTTGGTACCCTTAATGTATTACCCCTCAATCGATGTGCCGGTTAACCACACACGCTCCATCGATACTATGATAAACATTAAGTCACCCTTTACCTACCTTGTTAAGTTCAAGTTAGTGTGCCGGTTAACCACACACGCTCCACTAACGACTTAAACAAAGTGTAAAGTGTAATTTCATGGATTAGCACCATATTCACATTTTCCTAAAATAACTAAGATTGGGAATTCAATAAAGTTTAGTTACTTTAGTATTATCATTATACTTTTAATGAGAATTTATAAGTCCTTGTCCTACCCGTTCGGCTAACGACCTTTCACCGATCAAGGAAGCGGTGGGTGAGAGTGGACACCCATTAAGTTGCCATTTTATAGGCAACAACCTTATACCCCCCTTATAGACCGGCTTCGTGAATGAGGCGTACTAGCGGTAAGACGACTTGATCTTATACATATATAAATATTATTAAACTTATAATATTATAAAGTATAAGGGTTGAATTTTAACTTTTAAAATTCTAGGGGTTGGAACTAAAGTTTTTAATATGACTTTACATGTTCCAAAACTTGAGGGCAAGTTTTGTAAACTTTTAAAACTTTTCATTTCTCATAACTTATGAGTTAATGGTTATTAAAAATGAAGACTCTTCATTTTTTGTAACCTATGTGTTCTTTTAATGGTTATTTATAAATGTGACTTTTGGTTATCCATAACTGAAGAACTAGTTATGGACTCCATTAAAACACATAAAGATCAAGAATTAATCTAATCAATTATTAGCACATAATTTCTATGATCTTCTAAACTCATATGTTTATGAATGTTCATATCAAAATTTTCAAGAATCGTAAGTACATATACAAAACTTGAAATTTTGATATGAGCTTTTGAACAAAACTTCGATTTTCAAGTTTTTTTTTTTTTTTGAATCAAGTATCAAATAAACAAACCTGGCTCTGATACCACTGATGGGTTTTGAGCATTCTAAAACTCCTATGGTGTACATGCAACCCTAGAAACCTTGGATCTATGTTTGACTAAGATACATGCAAATAATTATTTTTCCAAGGTTCTTATCCTATCTAGCATGGCATGGGGAACTTGAATCAAATAAAGCTAGTAGAATTACTTACCTTGTAGTTGTAGTTGATTACTTGGAGTTTTAGAGCCTAGCACCAATAGTGTGGATGCCTCAAATGGAAATCACAAATCACCACAAACTTGGAACTTTGAGAGAATAGTAATCACCTTCTTGAAATTGGCCCTCTTACTTTACTCACCACAACTCATGTGATTTCAAGAACCAAAGCCTCCTTTATATAGTGTGGTGGATTAGGGTTACATTCATGTAAACCCTAATACTCATGTCTTTTCATTTCCATGAGATCCATGGGTTAAAGCTCCATGGACTTTCCATGCAAGCCTAGCCCATTCCAAATAAGCATTAGCCCACACTATATAAATACAAGAGCCCATATTTAATTAGTCATACTTTTGATCTCTAAATTAATTCTAGATTAATTATAGATCAATACTAATTAAATAAAATGATTTTATATTAATATATTAGGACTTATAATATATTAATAAATCATAACTTATACTATTCTCAAACGATTATCCATAAATTGTTCGGGTGAAGTGCAACCCAAATGGACCATGCCGGGTCGGGTCAAGTACATACCAAATATAGTTATGGACTTAGACACTATATCCAACAAATGTTCCCAAAAACCTTTCTCTTGTTAAGAGAATTTAATTCAACTTGCATAGCTTCCTTCCATTTAGCCCAATCATTTCTTCTTTGACATTCAATGACAGATTGTGGTTCGGGATCATCATTCATAATATCACATGCAACTGAATAAGAAAATATTGCACCTATATTGTCAGTTTCATTTTGGTCACATATTCTATTTGTGTGACCAAAATTTAGTGCATCATCCTCCTTTCCTGGGGGAATTTGAATAATTTGTGTTTCTCCAGGAACACTTTCCTCGTGATCTAGTGCATTTTCTGCTCCTCTTCTTTTTCGTGGGTTCTTATCCTTAGAACCAAATGGCCTTCCACGCTCCAGGCATGTTTTAGACTGTTGAGTGACTTTATCATCTGATTGTCCATGTGGAATGTCAATTCGAGCTGGAACATTGACAGCTGGTATATATGATTTAGTCACCCTTTTTGTGTCAGTAAATGCATCAGGTAATTGATTTGCCATTTCTTGGAAATGCATTATCTTTTGAACTTCCATGTCACATTACTTTGTGCGAGGGTCAAGATATGATAAAGAAGGCTCATGCCATGACACATCCTACTCCAGAATCTTCTTTTATCTACCTAATGATGGGAAATTTGCCTCATCAAATTGACAATCTACTAGGCGTGCTGTGAAAACATCATCTGTTATTGGTTCAAGATATCTTATAATAGAGACTGACTCATAACCAACATATATTCCCAACCTTCTTTGAGGACCCATTTTTGTCCGTTGAGGTGGTGCAACAGGGACATATACTGCACACCCAAAAATTCTCAAATGGGATATATTTGGCTCTTGATATCAATGATTCAGCATGTAAGATTTCATGGCCTCAAACAGAAACAGGAAGTTTGGTCCTCATTATCAACGGTCTAGCTATTAGCTGGAGACGTTTAATCAGTGATTCAGCTAAACCATTTTGTGTGTGTACATGAGCAACTGGATGCTCAACAACAATTCCTATAGACATACAATAGTCATTAAATGCTTGTGAAGTAAATTCACCAGCATTATCAAGTCTCATTCTTTTGATAGTATAATCAAGGAAATGTGTCCTTAATTTAATAATTTGGGCAAGAAACTTTGCAAATGCCATATTACGAGTTGATAATAGGCAAACATGAGACCATTTGCTGGACGCATTTATTAACACCATAAAGTATCTAAATGGTCCAGATGGTGGGTGAATCGGTCCACATATATCACCTTGAGTTCTTTCTAGAAATCTAGGTGACTCCCTTTTAACTTTCATTGGAGAGTGTTTTATAATTAACTTTCCAAGGGAACAAGATGTACATGGTTTTATGCTATTGGATTGAGGGAACTTTTGGTCCTTCAATGGATGCCCATGTGTATTCTGAATTATCCTTCGCATCATTGTTAATCCTGGGTGGCCCAACCTATCATGCCATAAACTGAATGTCCCAGGATCACAATGTTTTCCTTCGACTACCATATTTGATTCAATCATATGTATATATGTATAATGCAGACCAGAATCAAGTGTTGGTATTTTTTCAAGCACATGGTTTTTGTCTATAATATACATATATTTCTTATTTTCAATGGTCACAGTTTTTGTGTCATATCCTTTGAAATATATGTCATTGAAACTTAATAAGTTTCTATTAGACTTTGGAGAAAATAAGGCATTTTTCTATACAAAAGCTTGTACCATTTGGTAATATAAAATGGGCTTTCCCGGTTCCCTCTATCAAGTCTGCAGGACCTGATATTGTATGTATGACTGTTTTTGTTGGTAGTAATTCTGAAAAATATTTCTTTGATTTCAGAATAGTATGTGTACTACCACTATCTGCTATACAAATATCTCCAATCTTTTCTTGGTGTTGTGCTCCAGTTGGACTCATATTAAACTTCACATATAAAATGAATAATAAGTGAATAAATATAATCATAATTATTATTAAAAAGAAAGTTTATTTATTGTAGGAAAGACATTACATGAAAACCAAACGAAGGAAAAACAGTTTTACTAGAACAATATTTTTTTTTTGGTTTATGTCTTCCATGTCATTGCAGAAATCAACAACATTTAGCGGAGTGTATTCAACATTATCAATGAGGTTTGCTTCTTTTCCTTTTCCTTTAATGGACTCTTAATAAAGTTGAAAAAGATGTGCAGGTGTGCGACAGGTCCTTGACCAATGGCCTGTGCTACCACATCTATAACATGAACCATCAGATTTTTGTGATGTCCCAGTGTCATGCCTTGCCACTTTGGCCTTATCTTGTGTGTGGACATTGTTTCTTTGTGAATATTGGTAATTATTCCTTTTCTGGCCATGACCACGATTATTACCTTGTCCACGACCAGAATTATGGTTCTGATTATGGCTTTGGTTTCGATTAAAATAGTCACGGCCTTGTCCTCGACCACGACCTCGCCCTCGTCCACGTGTATTGTTTCGATGACCATCAATATTTGTAGCATTTGCTTCAGGAAGTGCTACTGATCCCGTTGGACGAGATTCATGGTTTTCATCAAGAGTTCATTGTTTTGCTCTGCAACAAGAAGACATGCATTCAGTTCAGAATATCTTGTGAACTTTTACATCCGATATTATTGCATCAAGGTAATGTTTGTTGCATGAAATGTTGAGTAAGTTTTCTCCAACATATCTTCATCAGTAACCTCTTGTCCACAATACTTGAGTTGTGAACATATTCTGAACAAAGATGAGTTGTATTCATTTACTTTCTTGAAGTCTTGAAACCTTAGTGTTCTCCATTCATCTCTAGCATTTTGAAGTATAACTTCCTTTTGATGATCAAATCTTTCTTTCAAAAGATTCCAGAGAATACTTGGATCAGTAACATCAAGATATTCAAATCTCAACATTTCATCAATATGCTTACGAAGGAAAACTTGTGCTTTTGCTTTGTCTTGTGCCAAGCAATTATTAAATTCATATATAGTATTTAAGATTCCCATGGATTCAAGATGCATTTTTACATCTATCATCCATGGCACATAGTTTTTCCCACTAACTTCAAGTGCTGCAAACTCGAGCTTTGCAATGTTGGACATAATGTAACTATAAATTTTAAACAAAATAAAAATTAAAATTAAAATACATTTATTTCAATAAATATTACACAAAAAAGAAGCAGTAAATCTAACATTGCATACAAGCCTAAAAGTAGATGAAATTTCATATTATCTTCGATGTTAAGGATTGGGATGAAAAGTAACATGACTATTATATTCATGATTATCACAAAAGGATGAATCATCTTGAAGCTTGATTTCTTGAAATTGATTTATTTGATAGAAGAGAGAAATATTTGTTGTGGGTAAAATAAGCAGGGTAAAGATGTTTATTTATGGTAAAAATATATAGCCGTTGTTTTTGCTGTTTATAACTGTTGCATATATACAACCGTTGTGTATATATGTATATGTATTTTATAAATCATGTAATAAGACTTATAACTAATACATAACTTTACTAAGTAGAAACATAAATAAATATTAGTAAATGTTTAAATAAAATTATGAAGAGTATGTAAAATATAAATAAACATTGATATGTATAAATAAATATAATTTAAATGTTAGTATGCACAAATAAAAGTTAGTAGCATACTATAAATGTCAGTATGCATAAATAAAAGTTAGTTGCATAATGTAAATGTTAGTTTGCATCAATAAAAATTAGTTGCATAATGTAAATGTTAGGATAAAAATTAGAATACATAAAGAAATGTTAGTATAAGAAATAAAAATTGTTAGTAGTCCATAATGTCCATAATGTATAAGTTTCATTAATTCATTAGTATTATTATTATTTTAATATGATTGAGGTTTTTATAATTAATAGTGTTTTTACTAAGTAATACATACATTGATTAAGATAGATGTGAATTTCCACTTGTTTAATAACCTTGATTAGAGCTTTCGTGCTGATAACGTGTTATGAATTAAGCGTAATTAATGTAACTATAAATCAAACCAAACTAGTAAACTTTGATAAGAACTTTAATTGAGAAGAAAAAATATTTAGAGAGAATATGAAAGTTGTATCTCTTATAACTTTTTGATGTATCTCATTCTTTACAATGGAGGGGTATTTATACTACAAATTTTACTAACATATAATTGTAACTAGTTAGAAATGTTGACAAGTTTACCATGCACCAATTATTATGTCATCCACCAATTATTTATAACACCACCAATTATTTACAACAATATATATATATATATATATATATATATATATATATATATATATATATATATATATATATATATATATATATATATATATATATATATATATATATATATATATACATATATATATATATATATATATATATATATATATATATTCCCGAGAACTAAACGTGGACCACTAGGTGAAGGATCTTTTGAGAAATCATATATTCCCGAGAACTAAACGTGGACCACTAGATCAAATTTTTTAAAGGCTGAGATTTTATATGGCAATCCTGTAATTAATAAAAAACTGAATGGCTTATATGGGTTTCTAACTAAAATCGTAAGGGTAAAGTGGGAATGAGATTATCACACCCCTAAAACTAATAACCCTTCTTTTTATCCTCTCTCTTGCGTACGTCGTCCTCATCCTCTCCCTCATTTCTCCAGCAATGGCGTCTGATCCGTTGGCTTTCCCTCTGTTGGCGACAATAGCATCCTCACCAGATCTGCTGGATTGTACCGTGTCCAGATTTGGTGCACGATTGTAAAAGAATCGATTGATCTACCGATCTCTCGATCTCAATCTCGATCGATCCCACAATATGCTCAAATCCATAACTCACATGGTGGAGATTGACGATCGGCCACAACGGATTTTGCAACTGATGTTTCATTCTCTGTTTATCATTTGGAGTGAAAAGATTTGTGATCCTAATTTGAAATCGGAGAAATGGAACACAAGCAATTGTTCATGTCTGAGTTAAGCGTGGAAAGAGGTGCGTTGCTAATACATCAGTTTTGATGACTGATTTATCAGATTATGTTTTTTTTGTATGTATGAATATTTGATTTGGTGATCTTTGAATTTCTTGTTTTCTATGGCAAAAATCTACCTCAATGGTTAATAATTTGTTGAACGTTGATTCCACTTGTATTCTCGCCGATCTGAAACGAAACTGGCGACTTTAATCGACCTTAGAAGGCCGATTTCCTTGGCTGATGGTGAATAGAGCTTCAAAAGTCGAATCTGTCAACTTCGGCGGCGAATCCCGCTGCTACTCCAGCCAGCGAATCTACTCCAGGCGACTCCACTCACAGGTTCGATTCCACATCCGACAATTCCACTCACAGGTTCGATTCTAATGCCTCGGTCTAATTTTTGAATGTAACGTTTGATTTATGCCTTTGTAAATGTCTGATTTTGAATTGTAATCTTCTTTTAGGTTCACTCTACTAGTTCTTATTTGATTAGATTAGGTTTTTTAAATTTCATGTCTACATTTTTTAGTATTTCGAATGGCTGTACAGGTCCGATTTTGAAACAATAACCTTCGTTTTTGAACTTTAATATTCTAGATAGCAAATTTCTTATGCTTCCATTGGAGTTACTAACATTATGTTAGGTTTCATAAGTTTAATCAATTTTCTGTCAATTTGAACATGTTTTAATGTATCTGTTTGAACTAAAAGACAATATGTTCAAAAAGAAAGAAATCTTATTTGCATAATGTAAATTTGAAATCTCATATTCATAAATCTTATTTCCATATGTTGCTTCTGCAGGACAAATCATTATCCCTTCCAGAAGTAGCTGTTGCCATTTCAGTCTTGCTTGGTTTTGCACCTCCTTCTACGTTGTCCTCTACAATCTCAGAAAAGGCTATCTTACTAAACTTTTATAAATTTCTTGTTTCAGTGCATGATTTTTTCTGTTAAATGTGATATAATTCCTTATTGATATTCCAGTTGAATAATTTGAGTTAAAATTATTTGAGTTTTAATGAACTTTATTATCTTCAATGACACTAGCCTCATACTTTATTTATTTACTTTACAAGGTACGAGATAGATTATATATTTACATGTGAATTATATGTGATTCACATATAAATCACATGTGAATCACATTTGATTCACATGTGAATCATATTTGATTCACATGTAATTCACATGTGATTCACATGTAAATCACATGTGATTCACATGTAAATCACATGTGAATCACATATGATTCATATGTGAATCGCATGTGATTTACATATGATGTCATATGTAAATGTGATTCATATGTGAATCGCGTGTGATTCATATGTTAATCACATGAATCACATATATATTTTTGTGAGTGTTATCGCATTAATTATTTTTTTTAATTTTCTTGTAGATTTTGAAGAAATTGTGGTGAATATGGAAGAGATGAAAAATGATAAATTGAAGAAAATAATGAAATATTGACACGAAGACATGAAAACGCTTTGAAATTTGTAGCATTTTTTATTTTTTATATTTTATTTTGTATCGAAAAAAATACTTGTACTATTATGTTTATAGATTAATTAATAAAAAATGAGATTTGTTGTGATTTAATTACGAATATTATAGTATAAGAAATATACATATATGCATTTGAAAAAATATGTATATATGCACCTAAAAATTTACTGTTTTAAAAAGAATGCAATTTTTTTAAATACATTTTTTTTTGAAAAAAAATGTAACTTTCTTTAAAAAACTTGCAGGCTTTTGAAAAAGTTGTTGTTTTTTTTCTTTAAAAAAATGCAATTTTCTTTAAAAAAAATTCCAGTTTTTTTGAAGAAAAAATGCAGTTTTTTTTTTAAAAAAAAATTGCAGTTTTTTAAAAAAATATTTTTTTCAATTTTTTTTCAAAAATTCATGCTTTCTATAAAAAATTAAAAAATCTGCATTTTTTCTTAAAAAAACGAAAAAAAATACTATTTTTTAAAAAATATGAAAATTTTGATTTATGATGTAAATTTTTAGACATTTATATTAATATATTAAATAACACAAAAATATTAAACATTAAATGAGATTGATAAGATGACGATCATGTCCTTAATAAATTACTTTTGATCCAACGCTCCACTTTTAGTTCTCAGGAAACAATGAGTTCTCAACCGATCTCATCTCTCTCTCTCTCTCTCTCTCTCTCTCTCTCTCTCTCTTTCTCTCTGTATATATATATATATATATATATATATATATATATATATATATATATATATATATATATATATATATATATATATATAGGGAAAAGTTTAATAGAGAACCATAATTATTGGTTCTTCAAGGAACCAAATCTTTTTTTCAATTTCTAAAGCTTATTTTTTATCGAAAAAAAAATCTAAAAATATCTAAATTCATATATTAACATTGTGAATGTGAAAAATATTTTTCGGATTCACCGTGTGAATCCGGATTCACGTTGTGAATTTTCAAAAATTCACATTGTGAATTTGACGTAAAAAAAAAAAAATTCGAAAATTTTATATCATTGGAAAAAGGATAAAAAGTTATCAATTTCTGTATTTTTAGTTTTTTTTTTTTTTTTTTTTGATAAAAAATAAGTTCTAAAAGTTGAAAAAAAGATTGGTTCCTTGGTTAATTATGGTTCTCTATTGAACCTCACCCTCTATATATATATATATATATATATATATATATATATATATATATATATATATATATATATATATATATATATATATATATTCAACCAAACCTTCAATGACTTGGCATATGTTACGCCACATGGATCCCACTTGTACACCCCTCCCCCAAAACCTCACTTGAACGGCTGAACCTAATAAAAACCTCTTGTCATCTTCATCGCTGGTGACTTGGTTCTAATAGACAAGAGATGAATAATAAATCTTTTTCGCTCTCTCACCAAATCAAAGAATAACCCTCCCTAAGAAACCTGGCTACCCCCATTGTTCTTTGAAGACCACCATGCTTTCTCCTTCACCGGAAATGGGATCGAAGCTTCATCTTGTTTATTCACCTTCAAACATATTGATGTTTGTGTGTGTGTTCTAGTTGCAGGTGGGATGTGAGTTTGTTTTATTTGTAGGTAGTTGTGTATTTTAGTTGCAAGTAGATGAATAGATCTTATTCAAGTGATCAATCGGGGATTACAATGCTAACTTATTTTCGAAGTTTGATACAATTAAATGAGTTCTTTCTTTCCACCATTTTACATATATAGAGAGACAGACAGAGACGAACAGAGGGTAGAGAGGTGTGTAGTCTGCAGGTTTGATTTTGTTATGTTTAATAGTCTTTCCACTATCTTCTCTCAAAGAGGATCCATTCGATGGTGGGGAGAGGATTACATACCATGAGTGGGAGTATGTTTTTATTTTTATTAATATTATTATTATTATTTTTTTTAATAATGTCCAATAGGTCATTCTACACATGCGTTTCTTTTCGGCAAATCAGTTTTGGCTCAATCGTTGTTTTTCATTGTTGTTCTAGTTTTTATTTTGTTCAAAAGTCGTTCTCCATGTTTAATTTGGTTAAAATCACTATTCTCCGTCAATGGGTGTGGAGGGATCTTGTTCCGATTTGGTCTCGATTTCTTACCCATCCGGGTTTAAAGGCAACAGATTAATTGGTCAATGTTGAGTGCCAATTTCTACCATTGTCGATTTACGAGTAGGTTATGAGCTTCACCTCCAAACATGGTTGAATCACCATGTTTTTTCTGCAGCTAACAACTTGAACATGGCGAAGTGAAGGTAGTTAATGGGTAACCATTAAGCTACTATGGGTTTCCATTTGGGTATCTTGGGGCCGGTCATCGAAACAGATGGAGATAACTTCATTTAGGAGTGAATCAAGAAAATGAGTTTTGCGATTTGAATAGAGCTCCACAGTTGGGATGATGAAAAGAGTATGATGCATACATGGATTATACTTTACTTTCTAATTTTTATAAAACAAAAACAAAGCCACCTGGATTATATGTAACCGAGACTAAATAGGAAAAAAAAGCTTATTGCCTCTTTTAACAGGTTATATATTAGTTCAAGGACTTAAAAAACACAAAAAAAAATTGAATGACTTTTTAAAACCAAACAAAAAACCTTCTTGTCACTACAAGAAATTAGAGTATTACCGGCGACGGGCGTCGCCGCTAAAGGTCAAAACCGTCGCCACTAAAGGTATTAGCGGCGACACGTCGCCGCTAAAGGGTCGCTGTTGTTGGTTCGTCGCTAATGCTCCACTGGTCGCCGCCATTGCCTTCTGTCGCCGTTAAAGGAGCGTCGCTGCTAATGCTATCTGTCGCCACTAAAGGTGTCGCCGCTATTTGTATGTATTTGTATACATACAAATACACATACATACATAATACACATATACATACAAAAACACATACACATACAGAATTTACATACATATACATATAAATGATCATACAAAAACACATATACATACATAAAATACACTCAAGATATACATATACATACAAATGCAAATACAAATACATATCCGCATCTACAAACACAAAATACAAATACAAATACACATCTAAAATATCAAAATTATAAAAATTTCGTCATGAACAGTGGTGGTGGCGGTATACTCCGGCGAGAATGGTGGTGGGTCTCAAAATTCCGACAACCAGCACAAATTTAGTAGGGAGAAGAGAAAAGAAAAAGAAAAATGGGGAAAATGGAGAGGAAAAGGGGTGAAATAGCGAAGATTTTGGTGAAATTCCGATGAGGTCGAAGGTGGTTAGCACAGAGAAGAGAGAAGAAGGGAAACCACAGAAGTAGATCAGGGAAGAAAGTGAAGACGAAGCAGATTTTATTGTCGACGCTCTTTAGCGGCGACGCCTTTAGCGGCGATGGGCAGCCTTTAGCGGCGACACATCGGAAGGAAAACAATCTGGGGTTTTCTACATCGTTGGATCATCGCTTAAATCGATGGATGGGGTTGAAATGACGCGGATCGCCAGAACAGGCAATAGCGGCGACACACCGGAGGGAAAATAACGCGGGGTTTTCTACGTCCTCCTAGTCGCTGGATCATCGCCTAAATCGACGGTTAGGGTTGAAATGACACGGATCGCCAACATAAGCCTTTAGCGGCGACGCCTTTAGCGGCAACGGACACTTTTAGCGGCGACAAAAAACGCGTTTGTTTGATGTCGCCGCTAAAAGTGTCCGTCGCTGCTAAAGGTGTCGCCGATATTGCCTATTATTCTTGTAGTGTGTTGTTATGTTGTTATGACAATAACTCATTATTAAAATATCTACATCTATGTCTTTTGCAACATTCTACTTATAAATATAGAAATAAAGAAATTTCTATCTAAAACGGGCTTGTGATGTGATACTAATATTTTAACAACAAAAGGAGTCGCAAGTTCTTATATTCTTTAATCTAAGTAAGAAAAAGGATTTGAACTCCATTTCTATATGAAAGTGCAATGTGTAACTTAAGCTTAGTCATCAACATGCACCAAGGTGATTTTAACATCATAATATCGATATATGTAGGGCTAAATGCGAACAACAACAACGTACTTCCATTTACTTTTTTATTTAACATCCTACTTTGGATTTTTTCCATTATGACATTACTTTCATTTTTTTTCTTATCAACACCTTTTATGTTAAAAGATCTACCCTGTTGTAGCATTGTATTTTCAATTATTTTTTCTTATTACGATATTATACTTTAAAAAAGTTACAAAATTATGAAAATCAAAATTATTTTTTTATTTTGATGATATTGCTATATGTAGATAATTCTTTCACATACAGTACCATACTAAGAAGAAATAAAAGTAGGATTTTATAGTAAACAAATCAATGAAACAATATTGTTATTTCTTGCATTTAATAGTGTTCGTGCGTATGTATGTATGTATATTAAAATTACAAAACTATGGACTGTAAATCACCTTAAATACATGCAAGAAAAAGCTCCAAAGACCATCTCAAGTGACCATTTTCCTCATTTGTTAAAAGAAACGTCATGACCCAATAACGGAATCTGGTAAAGTCACCACATGGTATCTCCAAAACCCTAGACTTCGAATTTTGTATCTTATGATCTCTAAAAACCGATTTATATAAAACCTCTATCATAACTCCATTTTTTTCAACTTTAACAATCTCAATTTCACCACAATCCATATACAAACATTTGGAATCTTGCTTATTTCGTAAAACCACGATCTCTTCTTCATTTGTATATATGTTGTATCTATTCTTTCAAATTACTTTCTCTTTTACAAGATACATAAAGGAATAATACGAATTTGGTAAACTCACCAGTCACCACATGGTATCTCCAAAACCCTAGACTTCGAATTTTGTATCTTATGAGCTCTAAAAACCGATTTATATAAAACCTTTATCATAACTCCATTTTTTTCAACTTTAACAATCTCAATTTCAGCACCATCCATATATAAACATTTGGAATCTTGCTTATTTCGTAAAACCACGATCTCTTCTTCATTTGGATATATGTTGTATCTATTCTTTCAAATTACTTTCGCTTTTACAAGATACATAAAGGAATCATGCGAAACTATTTGTCTTCCACATTTACAAGTTTTATATAAGCTGAAAGTTTTTGGATCAATTGTGTTGTTAGTTGTCATTCATAATTCAAGTAGGTATACATGGAAGATGGGGAACTCGATATTTTTAATTTTACATAACATCGAAATTTTTTGTTGCCGCTTCTTCCAAGGGCCCACGTATGAACCTTCGGAAACTTCCAATTCTTCCTATGCAGATTGAAATAATGAATAACTTTAATTTTGACTTTATTGTCAGCCTAACTTGATGAAAATTCAGAGGTTGTGAAATTGTTGGAAAAACAGTACTCATCAATGTCCTTCCGCAGAGAAGTAGTATCGAGCTCAAAAGATCCAACAAGAATGTTTACTTGTTCTTCCCCGTCAGTTTTACTATCAGGACACGATGAGAGAATCTGTAAATTAAGCTCGATGGGAAGAATCTTCTGCCCAAAAAACAAAAAACTTTTTAACTTTTACCATGTAAGCAACAAGAAAACCATAATAATTTCTGAAATTGAAAAACCCTCGAAAATCTCAAATTTATATATCATATATGCCTTCAGGTTGGAGCTCCAATTAATATACCAATCCTTAAAAAGAGACCAAATTTCAAATATTCCCGGATAAATCATGTAAGTAAAATGAGTTCTCCATTTATCGTAAGATATCCCGGTTTAACCAAGTGATCCATAATCCAAATCTAGATTTATAAACTTCCCAGATTTAGGCATAGAATCTTGGCATCCCATCAACTGAATCATGACCCATATTTAATCAACTTCAAAACAGTCTTTCTCCTTATCCTTATCAAATTTAGTGAATTTTGGGTCTTTAATGTCGATGTATACCGGTTCCAAGTCTTCTTTCGAATCTAAATTCGATTCAGAATTATTCTTCTCTTCAATCTTTTTGTTTTTCATCACTTGCTTCTTCACCACAAGAAACTTGTGACTTTTTGCAATATATTCTAATTGTATTGAACCCTAGATTCATATATGAGTGTGGCTTTCGATCCTCCTTTTCATTTCTATAATGATTTTGCAGTTCTGGTGTCGTGGGGTTTCCAAAACCGATACACCTAAATTCATGTAAATATCGTTTTCATTTATCAGAGAGTATCATATTTTCTTCACCAATGACTTCAAAAGCAGCTTTGGCACCTATAAACTTGTTCTTGTCCGGATAAAAAATGAGTGTGAGTTTTCCATAATGTTTTTTCATTGTCACCTTCGTCTACTAAGCTATCGACTAGAAGGATTCCATAATAGGTCCATTTAGGCACCATTTATGTTTCTTTCAGCTGAACATTGGACATCACAAACTGCTAGGCTTTGAATGTTAAAATAGAAGTCCGGTTTCGTTTTTATCGGCTTTTAAAAACATTTCACATCACTTTTATTTTGAATACCTTCTTTTGAAACCATTATCCTCTAGTATCTTAACTTCATCAAACAACTTCGAATAAAGGGCTTTTATTTTGCCAACGTTTTTTTGTGGTGTTATAGACTTTGACACATCTGATGTAACATCAACAAATTCATCTTCACTGCCCTAAAAACAAATAAAAACATTCAACAAATTTCAACTAACCATAGCAACCTATTTTATAACATTCAACAAAATTCAACTAACAATAGTAATCTAGTTTATAACAATCAAGAAAACTCAACATAATACAAACTAACAATAGTAACCTAATTACAACAATCAATAAAATTCAATAATTTTCAAGTAAGAATATATAGCAACCTACTTTACAGTAACTAATTTCTTCATAACAAACATCCTGCTTTATGAAATTAGTTTTGATTCTTCAGTTTCTTGATTAACAGGTAAAAATTTTGATGTAAAGATGAGTAATCACTTAAATTTCAATTTTTTAGTCGATTCAACCTCCACAGAGTTTTTTGTAAAAATATGTTAGTTTTCAAAAAACATTGTAGAAATAGGTTAGTTTTAGAATGTATTGTAGAAATAGGCTTTTTTTTAGTTGGGCCCACTATATTTGTCGTTCATTCGGACAATGATATATATATATATATATATATATATATATATATATATATATATATATATATATATATATATATATATATATATATTTTCAAGTAACCCCTTAACTTTCATTGCTTTTCTATTATTTATATCTTTCATTGATTAATTCAAAATTTTACATTCATTATATATTATACATAAATAATTATTATAAAATATATAATTATAATTTATGTATTATTCTTAAGTAGTTATACCATTAAATGAATAATACAAATATCTTCAAATAGATATTAATATTAAATATATTACGTCGGAAAATTAAAAGATCAACTATAAACGATATTATATTCAAAATATACATTAAGTTAGAATTTAAATTAAACACTAAATCATAATATTCGTAATGATATTTTTGTTATCGTTTATTTGTAAATATGAGAAAATCTTAATCCACAATGCCTAAAATGTATAGCATGAGTTGTCACTATTTGTGAAAACTCTATAATTATGTTATTTGTCTTTACTCAACTACAAAAGCAAAACTCTTCTGCACACTCAAATGTAACTGTTGATGAAAACTCAGTAGAAGTAATTGAGTGAATCGTCAAATCAGCTCACTTTTTTTGTATTATAAATTCTCTTTCTTATAATCAATAGTTTTTCATCTCTTCCAACCTAGCTAATGAATTTCTCTTACAATTCTTGAACTTAAATCTTTCCTTCTTCTTTTTCTTCAACATTCGTTCATCCATAACAAGGTACATATTATTGGCTTTACGTCATATATTTAATAATAATAATTATCATATGTAGCATACTCATTAATCTCTTTTTTAAATTTTGATTTATTTTGCAGTTAGATTTTGGTATATATCATTATGACTCTAGATCGTCCGTTTATGATTAATTTATATTGGGGTGGTAATATTAAATATGAGAATGGTATCATAAAGGGAGACCATTCAACTTTTTCTACTTCAAATATTGTTAGGCACAAAATGGGGTATGAAGAATTTAAAGATTTATGTTATGCATATGTTGGAGTTGAAAAAGCATCACATAAGTTGAATATCTCATTATGCTATCAATTTGGAGGGCAATCCACTATTTCACGGGTCATAAGTGATTCAAGTCTAGACGTAATGTATTATTTGGCTGAGAATGTTGCAAATTATTGGGATCAAGTTTTAATTGAAATTGAAAAAATAATGTCGCCTACAAGTACTAGTTTTGTAGATCTCCTTCAACATTTTGAGGTGTTGGAGCCCAATCCATCAAATGTACCATTTCCTTTGCCTGATTGTGGTACATTTGAGGGAGATTGTGATGAAGCCAACTCATTATATAGTGAAGATACTAGTAGCGAGTCATTATGTGTTGGGGAAGATTCTGATGATGATGGTGTGTGTGAAACTCAAGTTATGAACTTTATGAGTGATGTTGGCGATATAGGAGACGGTGACATAGCCGGTTTGGAAGACCACATTCAAATAGATGTTTGGAAGGAGTCAGAAAATAAAATAAGGTTAGGAATGCAATTTGAAAGTAAGTTGCAAGTAAAAAAGGCAGTGACACTTTGGTCTATCAACCAAAATAGAGAGTTCAAAGTGTATGATAGTAAGCCTAAATTGTGGGTAGCAAAGTGTAGGACTCTAGGAAATGAAGAAGAAAGTTCTAGTAGTTTGCACTGTACGCCACGTTGTGCATGGTATGTTCGTGCAGTTAAGAAGAAAAATCAAAACATGTGGAATATTACACGTTGGGTGGATGCACACAATTGTTTTGGATCATGTACCGGCAATAATAACAAAAATCTAAACTCTGCAACTATTGCCTTGTATATCCTCCATTCAATTGAAAAGGATGTTGCTTATCCAGTGAAACATATACAATCAGATATTAAAAATAGTCTGAATGTTGATGTTTCTTATGATAAGGCATGACATGGTAGGCGAAAAGCCATAGAGAGTATTTATGGAACTTGGGAGAGTAACTTTGATGAGTTGCCCAAGTACATTGCAGCATTGCAGGCTTCAAATCCTGATACAGTTATGAAGTGGTTTCATTGTCTAAATAGCTCATCATCACATGTAGCGACATTCAAATATGTTTTTTGGGCTTTTGGACCCGCCATTGATGCGTTTCGTCTATGTCGACCTGTTATTTCAGTAGATGGCTGCCATTTGAAGGGTTCATATAGAGGAAAAATGCTTTTTGCTGTCACAAAAGATGCAAACAATAGTATATTGCCTGTTGCGTATGCTATCGTTGATGAAGAGAGTTCACATAGTTGGGGTTGGTTTTTTAACGAACTCAGACATTTTGTTGTTCAAAATAGACAATTATGTGTTGTTTCAGACAGGCACAAAGGAATAACTCATGCAATGGAAAATCTACCAGAATGGCAAGAGCCATTAGCATACCATCGCTTTTGTCTTCGACACATTAGAAGTAATTTCATGCAAAGGTACAAGAATGTGCGCCTTAAAAATCTTTGTTGGTCTATTGGTAGCACCACACAAAGAAGAAAGTTTGTTATGTATATGAATGAAATAAAAAATATCAATCTTGAAGCTTGGCAGTATTTAAAGGAAATTAAAAGAAGCCAATGATGTTTTTTATATGATGACAATCGTCGATGGGGTTTCTTGACAACAAATATCTCTGAGAGTCTTAACAATACACTTCGCGGAGCAAGACAGTTACCGATCAGGGCGCGTATTGACCTTACATTCAATAGAACTGTACAACTTTTTAGAAAGTACAGTGATATTGCAATGAATTGCAATACACATCTACCATCATGTATGTGGCGTCTCTTTCAAAAGCAAGAAACTTGTGCACAAAGCCATACATTAACCGAGTTTGACTACAGTGAAGGTGTCTATAGAATTGTCACAAAATTACAAATAAATGGCAAAGGAGGAAATACATACACTGTCCATTATTTTCAACAAACATGCACATGTGGTAAGTGGCAAATGGAAAGATTTCCATGTTCACATGCTATTGCAGTTTGCGGTTATAGAGGGGATAACCCTATTTCTATTGTTAATACTGTGTACACTACTATGACGTATAAACAACAATATACGTCAGCTTTTGTCCCACTTTCTCATGTTGATTATTGGTTAGAGTCGGATTGGAAGATTAAAGCAGATAACTCGAAACTTTCTGTGCATAGAGGCCAGAGGCATGCAAATCGATTTCATAACGAGATGGACATTCGTCATCCCGACGAACCTCGCAAATGTAGACTATGTCACCAAACTGGTCATAATAGAAGAAATTGTCCAAATTCCCAGCCAAGATTCAATGCGACGTGAACTTTGTAACATTTTCAATTAATGTTTAAGTTATTGTTTAACTTGTATTGTAATTTTACGCTTAATTTGTATTGTAATATCGTTTTTAATTGTTCTTGTAATTTTATACTGTTGTAATATATTCAATATTGGTATCTATTTGAAGGTCTTTATAAACTCTATTTAAAGGTATAATTGGTAAATAATAATACATAAGATATAATCATATATTATAGAATAAAGTAATCTATGTATAATATTTAACAAGGGTAAAAAATAGATTGTTCAATTGTAAAAAATGTAAATAAAAAAAAGATTAAAGTGGAAGGGTTAAAAATGAAAATATACATTTATTTTTCCAGAAAGAATCCATTGGAACGGTGGGCCTTTATTCAAACCAACCTATTTCTACAATACATTCTAAAAGTAACGTATTTCTACAATAGCTTTTGAAAACCAACCTATTTTTACAAAAAACTCAGTCGTTGGCCTTGAAGGGTGTTAGGGGTGTTGTAGGAAGCAATCTCACATAATTGGATATAACATAAATTTTGATAAATATCGTGTCTATTTAAATTCCTGCCAATACCTGGAACCAATGAACCGGACAAGTAAAAAAACTGGAAGCGGAAATGTGCAATAATGAAAATTCCGGACCGGTACCGGTTTAAAAAATAAGAAAACGAGTCGACTAATTTAAGTTTTCGACTTAATTATAATCAAACTAAATGTATACTGTATTAATTTATACTATAAATAGCCGTTCAAAACAAAAGTTATACAATAAGTATATGAGGTAAAGCGTAAATATAAACAAAAAGCTAGAAATTCTTTGATTTTATTTCAAAACTTTATGAATCTTTATTGCTTGGTTTTTTATTCCACTGAGGTTAAAATAACGTCTCACGTCTATCTTACCACACTTTTCAAACTTCACCAAAATATATATATTCCAAACATAATATATATATTACATGAAAACATTCATTAATATAATATTTGATATACTCGGTACTTACTTTTTTAATTTCTTCGGTTTATTACATGCATGGCGATGAGTGATGCGACGTTAATCATAGTTGCTGTGAATCCATAGGGTTCCACATGATCTCATCAAGCGAGAAATCAAAGAAACCATTGTTGTCTTCTTCTTGATCGACAGCATTTAAGGCCTCTGCCTGCGCTGATGATTCAGCAAATGACCATTCAATGTCTCCTTCAATTTCCATTTCACGATCATCAAATAATTCGTCAAGATATTTATTAATCTCGTCATCAAGTAGTACATTTGGTGACACAGAGGAGACGTTAAAGTTGTTGTTGCCACCTTCATTTGATGATCTTATAAGGCTACCACCACCATTAGAAATAAGTTGCGGGTTGTCACTCATGTACAAATTTAGGGTTTTGGAGATGGTATACGGTTGTGGCTTGATAATTGTGACTGTAGCGTCTTGTAACAATTCATCTGCATCAGGTTCTTTCTTTTGTTGTTTGGAACGAGGCTGAATATGAGTGTTCCAATAATTCTTCACGTCATTAGCAGTTCTTCCAGGTATTCTTCCCGCAATTAACGACCACCTAAGATTAATTAACATCGACATTAACCTCCACACACTACAAGATTTAATGGCAATATCCATGTGGCCATGATTTCGTTTATTTATTTATTTTCATTTTTGAACGACACACCACCACAGGATTCAAAGTTGGGATACCTTGTTTCATACCAAATGATCACCACTAAACCATTGGTGATAGATGTTTTAGCGTAAGTTTATGGAAACAACTACTAAGAGAAGATGTATAGGTTAATTTACTTGATATTTTTTTGTCTGTTTATATTAAATTGTGCTTGCCTGTTTCCTAGAAGCTTATGAAGCCTAAGCATGAGATCAACTTCATCTTCGGCAAAATCACCACGTTTTATATTTGGCCTCAGATAATTCAACCATCGTAGCCTACAACTCTTTCTACATCTATTTAACCCTGTAAATATCACATGTAAAACATTAACATGGAAACTAAAATAACAAAAAAAGGCTCATATTCAAATAAGTTGTTCGTTACCTGTTCTGAGAGGAATAAGGTGCCATTTCCCTTCGCCGTATTGCTCAATACAATTCTTGAGAAGCATATCTTCGTGTGCACTCCATGCACCTTTCTTCAACCCTAAACCACTACTACTGTGCGATGTCATTTCTTTTGTGCTAACGTGAAGTTCAGTTCTGGTGAATCTTTTTCTATATGAACGTGCTAAATTCTTCCATGCATAAAACGTATTACAGATGCCCTTTTTAATGACTCGAATCGAGTTAACAACCCCCGTTCCCCACACACATCACCTACGTGCACCCTCATATTTCCACAAAAAAAAAAAAAGAATAATAAAAACTAAAAAATTTTAAAAAAAAATTAAAAAAATTAAAAACAAAAAAGATAAACAAAGAGTTATATTTTACGGGCTCTCCATAGTAATGTTGCACAATCTAGGGGCCCGGTTAAGATTCCGAAATTATTCCAACTTCTATAATATCGTATACGTTTGTTAACCAAATGAAATAACACTATAAACGCAACAGATATATACAAAACAAAAATAGCAAAATCCTTAGACAAACCGAAATATACTTGAAATATTCACAATTTGATAACTTCGTTGACAATTTAATTACTTTGATTTTTTAATTTTTAAACATAGAAATATTCAAACATAGAAAAATTGGTAATGTATTTTTTACCATTCAAGATAAATATTATTGATAAATTTTAAAAAACAATATGTATGCTGCAGTATTGCAGTATTCGCAGTTTAACAAGCAAATTTTTTCATTAAACTATAAGTTCGTGAATACTATAAAATTGTTGGAAATTAAATATATATATATATATATATATATATATATATATATATATATATATATATATATATATATATAAGCTTGATATTAGACCTGGCAATGGGGCGGGTTTGGAGCGAATCGATCTTGATCCAAACCCGTTTAACAAATTTCAAAATCCAATCCAAACCCACTCCGTAACCCGCAGGGTTTTGAATAATCAAACTCATACCCTTATCCACCGAATCAACAGATATCCAAACCCGCCCCATAACCCGTAGGTTTTTTGAATAATCAAACAAAAGTGTTTATTTAGAAAATGCATTACATACTCAATGACTTTCGATTGGAATTAAATTCACTATTGTAGTAACTTCCGATTGATTTTTAAATGTCGAATGTTGTGATAGAGAGTAGCAATTGCAAACTTTCTTCCGGTTGATAATGACTTTATTGATTTATAAATGAAATTAATGGTTCCTTGATGAAATATTAATGAAATGATACCATGATTTTTTTTAATAGACCATCCAGAAGTTGACTCCTCGAGTCCTATGTAAAAATAGTTTAGTCTTTGGCTTTTTCCCCTTTGGACTTTCGATTAGAATTAAAATTAAACTTTATACATGATAAAATATAAACGTATAATTCTAAAATTTATACGGGGCGGGTTATAAATGGATCAGATCGGTGATGATCCATACCCGACCCTTTTAATAAAAGGGTTAGCGGGTACGGGTCGTTAACGGGTAAACGAATCAAAAACTATGCTCCAAACCCATATAATTCTTAAGGGTTTGGATCAGATCAGGGTCAAAACCCGCTCTACTGCCAGGCCTACTTAATATGTTTTAAGATAATAAATTGTTGGTGTTGAAACACACTTTTATTCAGGACTAGAATAAAAGGAGGAGCTTACTAGCTCAATATTATAAGAAAAGAAAACAACCCTCTATTAGAAATACTCATTCTAAGTATTTCTCTATCAATCTCTGTTTAGTGGTACATAACAACTGAGGTCACAGCATCTATTTATACTAAAACTAGTCACTATAACTAATGTGACAATTTATTGTGTTCATCATGTGAAATAGAGAAGCTGCCATTTCTAGTTGTTATTGTCAACAACAGAGGCATTCATTTGTCAACAAAAGCAGCTTGTCTGCCACGTTAGGTTTATACTCACATTCTCCCCCTTAAACCCAACTTGGCTTAAGATTCATGACGCCGATCATGCTCCGCATTTCACCATGTTTCATGTATGCTAAATCCTTTGTAAAGATGTTCGCCCATTGATCCTTTGAGTTGACCCACGATAATTTGCCCACGTTCAACACATTCTCGTATGAAATGACAACGAATGTCAATTTGTTCGCTTCGACCATGAAACACAAGATTTTTCATCAATGCGATTGCTGACTTATTATCGATATAAAGGGTGATAGGCATGATATGATGTCTCGTGAGCTCCTCCACGAGATTTGCAAGCCAAATGGCTTGACAAGCCGCTGTTGTAGCTGCCATAAACTCAACTTCACATGTGGACAAAGCAACAGTCTTTTGCTTTTGAGATTGCCAAGTGACCGCATTCCTTTTTAGATGGAAAATCATCCCACTTGTGCTCTTGCTATCAACACGGTCACCTCCAAGATTACTATCGGTAAAACCAACCAAATCTTCAATTTCACGACCGCTTCCATAGTTGAGCCCATAATCAACGTTTCCTTTCATATATCGTAAGATGTATTTCACAACTTTGAAATGCAAAGTGGTCGGTTCCTCCATGAAACGACTTGCAATTCCAAATGAAAATTACAAGTCCGGTCGAGTGTGAGTCAAGTACCTTAAACAACCTACCACTCGCCTATATTCAGTTGGATCAACTTTTTCACCATCTTCATCCTTCTTAACCTTCAACTTAGGTTCCATTGGTGATGTTGTCGGATTGCAATCTAGCAACCCAAATTGCTTTAAAATCTTCTTTGCATAAGCCGTTGGTCGCAAAGATATTCCCCAGTTCTTTTAAAAAACTTCGATTCCAAGGTAGTAAGAAAGTAATCCCAAATCACTCATTTCAAATTCTTTCTTCATTTGTTCCTTGAATTCAACAATGTCGTTGGTGTTCGAACCGGTAATGATCAAGTCATCAACATATACACCAACAATAAGAATTTTGTCTTTCGAGTTCCTTATGTAAACAGCAGGGTCTTGTGAACTTTTCTTAAAACCAAGTCTTTTTAAGTTTTTATCTGAACAAATGTTCCAAGCTCGAGGAGCTTGTCGTAGACCATAAAGAGCTTTGTAGAGCTTGAATAACATGTGACTGTTTGCTTTATCAACATATCCTTCTGGTTAGGTGACATAGACATCGTCCTTGAGATCTTCATTGAAAAAAACCGACTTGACATTGAGATGGTGGACAACCCACCCATGTTGAGCTGCTAAGGCAAGGATGAGCCTTACGGTGTCAAGTCGTGCTACCGGTGCAAAATCTTCATCAAAGTCGACTCCTTCCTTTTGTACAAATCCTTTTGCTACAAGTCAAGCTTTATGCTTCACCACTTTTCCTAAGTTGTTTTTCTTCACTTTAAACACCCATTTCAAACCGATTGCTTTGTGACCGGGTGGCAAATCGGTAAGGTGCCATGTCTTGTTCTTCTCGATTGCATCCAAATCCGTTTGCATAGCCTCCTGCCATACTTTAGAGTTGTTTCGAGTTGGTTTCATGGCCATTTTGAGGTGTATTTGGGGTTGTGGTTCAATTATGGTAAAAGTATTAGGAGTCGCCATCTCTTCTTCTTTGTTTTTGTACCAATTCCATTCTTTTTTTCGTCAAAAACAACATCGTGACTAACTCGCAACTTTCGGTCTTGTGGATCAAACAAACAGTTGCATTTAGTTCCATCTTCAACACCTAAATACACCATATTTTTACTTCGATCATCAAGCTTCTTCAAGTGACCACCAATAAGTTTAGCAAAAGCAACACAACCAAAAACTTTTAGATGTTCAAGGTTGGGCTTTTTGCCAAACCATGCTTCATAAGGCGTCATGTCGGGAAGTGATTTTGTTGGTAGGTGGTTGAAAAGATAAACCACATCTGTAACTGCTTCTTCCCCAAACTCTCCTGGGACATTTCTTCCTTTGAGAAAACTTCTTGCCATGTCCATAACGGTCCGATTTCGCCTTTCTACAACTCCATTCTGTTGAGGCGAATATGGTGTCGTAAGATACCTTTGAATACCATTTTCATCACAAAATAATGAGAATTCTTTTGAAGTGAACTCTCCCCCTCGATCCGTTCGAAGTGTCTTCATTTGATAACCCGAATTATTTTCAACCATCAACTTGAACCGTTTGAAAGCGCTCAAAGCTTGAGACTTCTCCGATAGCATCTAAACCCACATTCACCGGCTAAAATCGTCTACCAAAGGAGAAAATATTTACTCCATCCAACAGACGTAGGTGTGATCGGACCACATAAGTCCGCATGAAGAAGTTGTATAGGTTTTTGAGCCCGAAAAACTGCATGATCCGCGGAAAGGAATTCGGGTTTTTTTGGAAAGAACGAACCCTTCACATACTTGGTTTGGGTGCTCAATCTTTGGGACTCCGGTTGCCATATTCTTTTCGGACAACTTCTTTAAGGCGAGAAAATTAACATGACCGAGTCTAGAATGTCATATCCAAGTTGGTTCGTCTTTTGTTGCTAAAAGATATGTCGGTCTACTGGTCCTTAAAAGAGTTTTATATAACCAGTTTGGGCATCGTTTAACTCTCAAAAGTAGAGTTTTGTTTCTATGAAACAATGTCAGATCCGACCTATCCATTATGACCCGACTCCCTTCCTCCGTCATTTTTCCAAGACTAATAGTATTGTTTTTTAAACTTAGAATGAAATATACCTCATTTAGGAGTCTTTGGTCTTCATTTTTGCTATCGAATAAAATCGACCCTTTTTCCAAAATAGCGACGGTCGAACCATCCCCAGATTTCTCATGACCCGCAACGTGCTCATCTAGTTCGAGAAACTTTGAACGGTCTCCGGTCATATGATTTCTAGCACTGTTGTTGAGATACCATACTTCAGACTAGACTCGACTTTCTCCCGATGCAAGAAGATTAACACAAATCTTCTCTCTTAGAGACACCGTTTTTTATGCATATTCTTGTGAGGCTGCCATCATCAAAATAGGCTCTTCTTCGTTGGCTTGAGTGAGGTTTGCCTCCTTACCTCGATTCTTGTTTGGGCACTCCGAAGCATAATGACCAAATTTTTCACAAGAAAACATTTGATTTTACTTTTATCCTTTCAGGAAGGATTATGGTTATTCTGATTTGCATTAGACTTGCGACCACCTCCTTGGCCACGTCCACCACTTCGGCCTCGTCCCCGGCCTCGGTTACCATGTCCTCCTCGTCCCCTTGAAGTGTTTGACGAGTTTCTCTCGCCATTTTGCTTCGAACGAGATGCCCACTCGACATGTGTAAGCAATAGAGAAGGTCCTCCTTCTTTTTCTCCATAGCTTCGAAGTCTCTCTTCATGGGTCTTAAGACGACCCACAACTTTTTCCACCATCATATTCTTCAAATCTCCGAATTGCTCGATAGATGTTACAGTTTGTAAAAATCGTATCGGTACGGCTTGCAAAAACGTCTTCACAACTATAATTTCTTCAATCATTTCACCTAGAGATCGAATAGCAGTTACGATTGTATTCAATCTCATGGAAAAATCATCTACTAATTCACTATCTTTCATCCGGATCACCTCGACGTCACTTCTCAAAGTTTGAGCTTTTGCCTCCTTGAACCGATCGGCTCCCATGTGCATCGTCTTAAGCGTTTCCCAGCTTCTTTAGTTTTGTCCTTCTCAGCTAACATCAGAAGTACGTCCTCTGGAATTAGTTGATAAATAGCCGCAAGAGCCATCCGATCTTTATGTTCGTTCATTTCTGCATTTTTAATTACATCCCACACTCCTTGTGCTTGTACATTCACTCACATTTTTATGGCCCATACCGTGTAGTTCATCTTCGTGAGCATTGGATAGTGTAACGTAACACTACCCTCTTTCCCGGTCCTTTGAATACTTTCAACTTCCGGTTGAGAAGACAACGAGGTTGGTGTACTCATTCTTGGCATATAATTGGGAATACACGACCTTGTAATTTGTTTTTTAGAGTACGAGGACCAATATGAACTTTTCAGAAGTTCAGGGGAAAATAGAACTTTTACGGAAATAAAAGGGGCTAAACTAAAGTTTTTCTGAAAAACAGGACAAAATTGCAATTTTTCTGAAAAACATGGGCGAAACTGCACTCTCCGGAAGTAGAGGGAACAAGGTGCAATTTACCAGCAAAACAGGAACTAAACTGAAGTTTTCTGAAAAAACAGGACCAAAAATACAATTTTTCTGGGAAACAGGGTCAAATTTGCGCTTTCTCTAAGAACAAGGACTAAACTATAATTTTTCTAGACTTTTGTCAGTTGCTGACGTCACTTGTGACGTCACTAATGACGTCACTGATGACGTCACCCTTCTTCTCCGACGGAACCTCGTGTGAACTGGTTTTTCCGGCGTGTTTTTCGGCAAGTTTAACCAACTTTGACTGGTGATTTGGAACAATTCCACTGGTCGAAAATTCAAAAAAAATATATATATATTTTTTCGGAATCCTCAGAACGAGACCTTTCCAACGTTGTACTCCGAAATTGTTTTTGAGACAAAAAAACTTGACCAAATAACAAAGAATGAGCATCTGGAGCTAAACCAAGCTTCCATACCACTTGTTGGAGTTGAAACACACTTTTATTCTGAACTAGAACAAAAAGAGGAGCTTACTAGCTCAATATTAAAATAAAAGAAAATAACCCTCTATTACAAATACTCACTCTAAGTATTTCTCGATCACTCTCTGTTTAGTGGTACATTACAACTGAGGTCACATCATCTATTTATACTAAAACTAGCCACTATAACTACTGTGACAATTTATTGTGTTCATCATGTGAGATAGAGAAGCTGTCATTTCTAGTTCTTATTATCAACAACAGAGGCATTCATTTTTCAACAAATGCAGCTTGTCTGCCACGTTGGGTTTATACTCACATACACAAGTGTAACGAAATATAAGAATGAAAAAAAACAATGATCATCCATTTGTAGTGGCCAACTGAGGAACAGTTTGGAAGATGTGGACGACATCCCATCTACGTGAGTTGTAATATCGGTGTTGTCATTTGTTCATGTGGCTATAGAGGTTCGTTTACAGTAACTCCACTCCGTGATGCGTAACATCATATTCGTATGAAGGAATAGTAATGGTGCGCGTAAGCCAGCCCGGACACCCTCATAAGGGGAAACCCTTCTTTCCAGAAAAAAATATGATTGGTTTTCATGGTTCCGTAAAATTTTATGATTACCATTTGAAACATATATATATATATATATATATATATATATATATATATATATATATATATATATATATATATATATATATATATATATATATATATATATATATATATATGGTTAAGTTCATATGAGACGACCTAATTTTGTGAGACCGTGGGACCATTTTTTGTAGTGAAATATTCTAATATTTTAGTGTTCATAAAAAGTAAATATGTTACTACTACAAAATAGATAAAAGAACCCGGTTTTCAACCGAGTTTTTTGTGGGGCGAGTCCTATGTAAAAAAATAGACAAAACCCGGTTTAACAATCAGGACTTATTAATATAATTTGTCCCGGTTCCTGTGATAAAAAATCGGGTCCTTTCATAGGTTTTTCTTCCAATCTAGAACACTCACGTTAGACTATATAGCCCGGTTCTCCTCTACACAACCGGGTTCTAATATCCATAATCTTGTTTGTTTACATAGGTGTTTGTAATATATGCAACCAGGTCTATTAACTTTTTTTACACTTTTTTTTTTCTAAATCTAATAACTCAATTCCTTTTACCGACGGAATGTCTACTGCAAATCCATCCATAATTTGAATTTATTCTTTTAAAAAACTTGTATAATGGATTTTTTATTAAAAAAAAACAACAAATAATTTCAAAAAATTCAATTTTTTCTGAACAAAATAAAAAAAAATCCAGTACATCTATAATAATATGAATTTGAAAATAAATCTACAATAATTCAAATCCAATGAATTTATATATTCCAAAAAAATATATAATACTTTTACCTATCAAAAATAATTTCTCCTACCTTATTTATATACAACCTTATCTTACTAAACAAAATTTGCAACACATTTATTATCACTAGAAAACCAACGAACTAGCCGAACCTCCATTAATTTGCCAAAGATCAGAAATGCTTGTTGTTGCCTTCTCAATCTCATTGCCAATTGATTCCACGGATGAACTTCCCTCTTACAGAAGAGCAAAACACTCTGGAGAATAACCATAAGCAATTAATAAGAAATAACAAATTAGCTAAAACTTTAAGAAATTAATTGAATGCCTACCTCAAGTAGGGTCAATGCTTTTTAAAAAGCTAACTACAAACGAAACTCCCTTTGATGCAACCTTAAATAGACGTTTTTGCTTGCATAATAGATGTAAAATGAAAATAAAAATTCAATAAGTCCATATTAAGTTACTAAGAATGTAAGACAACAAAGACTATCTAAATAACCTTAGCTTGACATGAAAAAAGGTATTGTCGAAATTCAAACTCCATGAGGAATCTTCATCAAGAATTTGCGATAGTTTGTTGTTACGGTTTAGGATTGCAGCTTGATCATCTCCATGGTCTATTATTCTAGACTCCTTTTGTTTTCCTGCATTGTTGAATGTATTGGGTACAAGAGAAAAAAGTTCTACATGTGGCAAAAAGTCATAAAATATATAACATCTATATACAACACCTGTTTCCATATAACAAAGCTCTAGTTCATCATATTCTTGCAGTGATTCCTCATTAAGATAAGGCATTTCAAACATAAATGTTAGGCTCTCTAGTAAATAGACATAATTATTTCATAATTCATACTAACAATATTTTCTTATCACATTTATTGAAGAGATTTATGGGTGTACCTTTAGATTGAAAAAATTATAGAAGCTCCAAACATGCATAACAGGTTAATTGCTAATAAAGTAGACCCGACCATTGTTTGTTCACAAAAACTTGAATTTTATGTTAAAAGGAAATGAAACTACAATGTAATAATAAACAAGTAACTGGATGAAATGGTGGTGAACATTACCTGGACAGCTGCATTCTCAATATTAATTTCCAGCAAACTCTTGAGCAACTCCTCTCTCAACTAATTTGAGAAGCTTCAATAACCAATACATGGACTCCAATCAAACCCCAAAAAATAACAAAGCCAACAACAGGAAAAACTAAGCCTTAAACCTTGACAACAACCCACCACGAAAGCATGAAAAATACAAAATAACAAAAAAAATCAACAATACAACATAAGCAAACAAGGCTCATACAGGTAAACGAAGGAACGAACCATATCAATAAATAAGTAGGGCAGTCAGGTGCAAAATATTCAAAGCCCCAACGCAGCAACACGCCAACAATGCAAAGCAAACTCATAAGAATCCATACACCAAACCCGGGGGAAAAAATGTTAACAACCCCAAAAGTAGCATCCTCAATGAGGCGATAACATGGGTGGTTGTGTACGGCCGTACACGTGTGTACGGCCGCACACCCTGTGTACGGCCGTACACAGGGTGTGCGGCTGGAGGTCCATATAAATAGATGTAATGGGTAGAGGAGTGTACGGACAGAAGAGAGAGAAAGGAGTGGAGCATATTATAGAGAGAGAAACAAGAGAGAAGAAGTGTGTGTGAGAGAATCTATTGTAAGGAATTTCATTCATATCATCAATACAATCAAGATTCTTATTATTCTTCTTCTCCTTCTCTGCTATATTGATCTGACATCATCCATTTGATTGGGATTCCGCACCATCAAACGGATCTGATTGATACACAAGAATTTTGGGGACTTACAAGTGGTATCAGAGCTTGGATTGTATAAATCAATTTTGTCAGATCTGGAGCTTATTTGATCTTATTTTGAAAGGATTTTTGCGTTTTTGGATAGATCGGGGCAAAATAAGGGGGGTTTCTTCTTTGCATTTTTCATAAAAAACGAGTTTTTGATCTAGTTTTGGAGCAAAAAAGGGTGAAAAACGTCGTTTTTTCGCGATTCTGTTGAAGGTGTGCTGCCAGGGAGTGTGCGGCTCGGGTGTGCGGTCCTCGGTGTGCGGCTTGGTCTCGTGTACGGTCCAGCTTCTTCGCTTCGGTCTCGCATCTCGTCCTCGCTTCGCAGCTGTCTTCGCAAGCAGCTTCCTCGCACGTGCTTCACAAAAAATAGGAAACGCTTTTGAGTTGCCAGGGATCGAACCCGGGTCCCCTGGTTTATAATCCCTCCGCCTTACCAGTTGGACTAGCAAGTCTTTTGTGACACTCCTTCCGAAATTAATTCATAAAGTGTCCCTCTCGGTTCCAATTTTCGCAAATTGACACTTTCAGTCAAAAATTCAAAATCTTTTATTTTTAAATTCCATTTTCTACCAAAAATTTTAGCTTTTAAATTTTGACTTTTATTTTTGACTTTTTACTTAAAATTTTGATTTTGACTTTTAAAATTTAACCTTTGACTTTAAACTTTGATTTTCTCGTTTGACTTTTAAATTTTCAAATTTAGATTTTCGGTTTGACTTTTAAGTTTGACTTTTCAAGTTTGACTTTTGAGTTTGACTTTTTTAAATTTGACTTTTAAGGTTGACTTTTGAGTTTTTAGTCAAAGGGCATATTTTATAAAAATGAGTTCCTCATCCATTTCGGTAAATGAAGTTTCATGTACTCCATCTTGTGAAACTACTATTAAATTTCTCCGAGATCAAATCGATTTATTAAAAAGAGAAAATGAGGACCTCAAATACGAAGGCTATACTCTTAGGAAAGGTCAGAAACCTCTGAAAGCTCAATTAGAGGCCAAGACTAAGGACTTTAGGAAAGTACAAGAAGATTACAGCAACAAGTGTGAAAATTACGATCACATTAAGAAAAAACTTGTTGCTGTAACTGAAGAACTTGACGCTTTGAAAATTAAGTGTGGAAAAACAGATGTTAGTTTCAAAAATTATACTGCGTCAAGTAAGACAGTCGAGTCCTTATTTGAAAACCAATTAAAATTCAAAGATAATCAAAACAAGGGTTTAGGATATGAGAGTGTCCCTCCTCCATTTAACCATTCGTATTATGTTAATCCCTTGACTCAGGAAGAGATTGACCGAGAACCATTTATGGTATACGGTAGACCAGCTGTTGAACAGGCAACTGAGGGTGTTGAGATAAAAGATACTAATGATTCTACTTCCTGCGCAGGTAAAGCAGTAGAGGATGAGAACAAGGAGAAAACTACTGAACAAACAAACGACCCCTTGAACTCTAAATCTGCTACTTCGAACTCAGTTGCTTCTAATCAGTCTGCTGTTGAAAAATACAGACCACCAACACAAGTTAAACAGAGTGCCTGTTGCAAGTGTGCATGTGGAAACAACCAGCGACAAGGCAAGGATACGCCACCAGGGGCAGGAAGAAACAACTTCACAGTGAAGAAAAAGACATGTTTTCACTGTGGAACACCTGGACACATTGCCAGAAATTGTCCTAATCGCGCATACGTTCTATATTATGCACAAGGCTGGCGGAACGCGCCAAGAGGGAGATACTCCAAAAGAAACCCCTCAAGGTCACGTTCAGACCATGGTGACTGGAATGCGCAGAAGGCCAAGAATCAAACCCACAAGGCCAAGAATCCGAATCCCAAGAACAAGAAGGGAATGCCGGCCAAGAAGCCAAATCCAAGAGATGCTCCCGTGAAGCCAAAATCAAAGTCATCTCAACGGCCGACATCAAGATCAAAAGCAAGTACTGAGCCACCCATCAGATCGAAAAAGAAATCGGTCAAACCCAACTACAAATGGGTTCCGAAAGCTCAATCTCCTAAATATTCTAATGATTTTAATATTTCTACATCTTCTGTTTGCGATAAGCAGGATATGTCTTGGGAGGGAGTACCGTGCGTTAATGACAAAGGTCGACCCAATTTCAAAATGGACTGGGTTCCAAAGACCAACTAATCCCGCTCTGTGTCGGAGCAGCTATGGAGGCATATCATCAGACTTCGGTTTGTTGGTAGTGGCTGTTCCAGGCACATGATAGGGGACATCTCTCAACTGTACAACATTCATAACTTTGTTTGAGAGTATGTGTCCTTTTGCGGGAAGGGAAGAAAGGAAGGGATCACATGGGGTTAGTGCTTATTGAGATGAAGAATTTTCGGATCTGTTCTGAGATTACGCGTGCTGTTCTCAGACCTTCTGGATGCAAATTCAATCGGTGATTTACGGTTTGAGTTTTCTTCTCTATACTCCTGAGTTTTTCTTAAGCTGATTCGCTTTAAAGACTAATTTTTGTTTTAGGATAGTTTAAATTTGTGCATTTACTTTCATTTCTCTCCTATGCACAAATTTAGGGGAGAAATAAAAACAAAACAAAAATTAGAAAATTTTAAAAAATCCAAAAACATTAAAAAAAAATCAGAAAAACAAAAATATGTTGTTAATGAAATGTGCTTGAGGGAGATGTTTTGGGAAGTGATATAATCATGTGATAACAGGCAATCTGAATCTGTGTAAGGGACTGAATCTGAATTGTCTAGGCTCTGTGTTCGATGCGCTGGTAGGCACGAGAGATTAAAATGGACTTGACTAGGCAGAGTTGAACTTTAGGAATTCAAAGACTTGACAAATCTTGACCTAGTTAAATCCATTTAGCCTGACAATACGACGCTCAGATAGGTTGAGCAGGGAGATATACATGATAATCCACCAGTCACACTAAAATAATCTGTATCTAGAACTGTGGTTTAACTCTTCCTCGATGTACGGACTTTGTCCTTAATTTCGGTATTGATGGGGCGACTGGGGAATTCCGATAAAGTAGGTCTGTAGGAAATTATTTTCTTGCTTTCTTTCTGTTAGTCATATGTTGCCTCTTCTGCGTGATTGAAATACATCCGACCTGGACTGCAACATATGCAATTCTATTTCTCTGCATCTTCTATCTATGCAATTCTTCCTGTCTGTTAGTCATATGCTGTCTCCTTTGCGTGATTGAAATACATCCGAACTGGTACACAGCATATGCACCATTCTACTTCTCAATCCCTCTAAATCTGGTTATTCATATGTTTCACCCTCTGCGAGATTGGAAGAGATCCGACCTGGGTGTATAACATATGCATTCTAAATCTGACTTCTCTCATAATAATTGTCTGCTCACCTAAAGTAAGGAGTACTTTGGAAGTTCATGATTATTGGGGTATGTCAGGAAGCGGGAAACATGTTCTAGTACATTTAAAATTGAACAATCACTAGGTTGTCTGTAGATCTCGGTGCTCAATTTAGGTGGACAACAATATCTTTGGTCGTCGTCAGCTGAATGGTCCTTAAGGAATATTATCTTGGAACTTAGGATCACATTGTCTTGTCACTTATAGTATGTCCTAATTTTGTGACAATCTTTCGTGTTTAAGTGGACCACAATACCGGCGATTGACCAGATCTATTCATAAAGAGAGAGGTACTGATAAACGGATAAAGGTTTTCTAAAAACTTTGATCCCAAATCACTCTTAAAGTTAGATATCATTTTTATTTTTGTTAAATTTGTTCATAGTTTTCTTCTAATTTAAATATTAGGGGAGAATTAAAAATTTTGAAAACCAAACAAAAATCAAAAATTAAAAATCCAAAAATAGTGTTATTTCTGTTTTATTTCTTTTTTCTAGAAAATATGAAAAATCCAAAAATATTGTGTGCTGAATTTTCTTTTAGTTTTGTTTTGTCTTGAAAAGTGAATTCAGGTGAAGATGAAACTCATGGAGTTTGTGTCGAAGATTTCCGAGCCAAGGCTTCATCCGTGATCATCGAAGAATTCTCATTCGAAGGAGCAAGAAATGAAGATTATTCTTTCGACATTCAATCTTTCAACCCCAGAAGCAAGGTGAAGCTGCACTTGAAGATTAGGTGACAGATTGCATTGAAGCCTCCTCAATCAGTCCGCTGCTATCTTGAACCTGCTGAAGTGATCCAGAAGATTAGTTCTCTCTGAAGATTCTCAAGCTGAAAGCGCTATCTTTCAAGAATCTCTACAAGAAGCCTCCTCACCCAATGTGCGTTCAGAGTCAAATTTTGAAGACAAGGCCAACTGCTCCCGATGAAGATTAACAAGAAAAGCCAGCTACTTTTTAGGGGGAGTTTGTTGGGTCAGTTAGAAAAGAAAGCTATAAACCAAGGGGGGAGATTGTTGGGTCAAAATATGGTTTATACTTTGCTTTTCTAAGAAAATGTACTTTTCCATAATTTTGTGGCTGTGTACGGCCGTACACGTGTGTACGGCCGCACACCCTGTGTACGGCCGTACACAGGGTGTGCGGCTGTACACACGTGTACGGCTGGAGGTCCATATAAATAGATGTAATGGGTAGAGGAGTGTACGGATAGAAGAGAGAGAAAGGAGTGGAGCATATTATAGAGAGAGAAACAAGAGAGAAGAAGTGTGTGTGAGAGAATCTGTTGTAAGGAATTTCATTCATATCATCAATACAATCAAGATTCTTATTATTCTTCTTCTCCTTCTATTCTATATTGATCTGACATCATCCATTTGATTGGGATTCCGCACCATCAAACGGATCTGATTGATACACAAGCATATTGGGGACTTACAAATCGTATACTAGGCCAAATGGCAGGATATCAAAATTTGATAGGGATGAACACCAAAATTGATGGCGGGATATAAAATTTTGATAGGAGGGATACCTAAAAGTGATGGCGGGATATCAAAATTTGCCTGGTCGTAGAGGTAGCTTTGAAAACATGGTTATTGAAAAACGGGTCATATAACCGTTTTATAATTTGCGCCACAAGCTCATAGAACTCAGTTGTAATATAAAACCTGGGACATATTGTTGTATACCCAAAAGCCCTGGTTGTTTATAGAGAAACCGGGTTATTTAATCATAACATATGTCTTGGTTTTTTTGACTTGAGGCGGTTCATATAACACTTCATATTATAAAACATGGTTCTTACATAATATAACCCGTTTATTTCAAGAACCGGGTCCTATATGGCGGGTCTTATGTGCCATTTTGTAGTAGTGTGTGTAATATTCTAATATACTAGAACAATAATTTTAACATATTTACATTGAAATATTCTAAAATATATAATGTTAGAATATATATTGCATATTCTATTTTTACGAACAATAAAATATCAAAATATTTCACTAAAAAAATTTAGTCTCACGGTCTCATAAAATTATGTTCGTCTCAAATGAACTCTTATATATATATATATATATATATATATATATATATATATATACACACACACACACACACTATAATAAATGAAGATCCATTTTGGCACATGTGAATCTCTCATGAGTTTTGACACTTGTCTTATTGAGACATTTTTGAAATAAAAAATATCCACATGTCAATTTCTAATTTTTAAAATTTTTAAAATTAAAACGCTACATAACATTTATAATTATATATGTAAAATATTAAATATGATAGTAAAATGCAGTTAATAAGTTTCGTCATTCCTAACTTCAAATTTTTTTAAAAAAATACTTATTGTTTATATTTTGATATTTAATATTTTTTTAATCAACATGTGTAACACATGGGTCTTACACCTAATATATACATGGTATATATATATATATATATATATATATATATATATATATATATATATATATATATACCATAATAAATGAAATTGTTTTGTGCCACATGTCATCTTCTTCAAGCATTTGTCACATGTAATTTTCGAAAATTATATATAGTTTTCATTTTCCACTTGGCATTTTCTAGTTTTATCCCTTTTTAAAAAAAAATTAAACTCAACAGTTGACTATATATTGATATAATATAGGAAACATATTTGAATCAAATACGTTATGGATAGGTAATTGGTATATCATTCATATATTACTCCCTGATATCAAGTATGTATTTGGCATTTATATGATTGTATTAAAATCTCACATTAAATGATATACAAACATCTATTTCATTCCTTTTAAACTACCTGATATAACATCTAATCTTCTATAACAATTCCAAATTTATACAATTTTGAATGACAGGAATTCAATATACCGGGATATCAATAATGCTACTTCTATAGTGTTATCCTTTCCAAAATTTCATTCAAAATGATGTATATATATGATTTCCTAATTATTGTAATGTTATTCTTTGTAGCCGAAATTATTTTGTTGTTCTTTAAAACCAACGTACTCTACAAAAACATAATCGACTGCACCACCATCTACACAAGGTTAGCAAATTGATTTCATGAATTAGTATAGATTTTATTGATTGTTATTGTGTGTTATACATGCAATATTTGTAAATCTGTTGAGCATATTTCATAAATCAGTTGAGTAAATCATTGGTCCATGTTGATGTAAGTCTATTATTCGAAGACTTTTGTATGTTGGAATGCATATATGGTGTTCGATAGAATTGCTTAAAGAACGAACTCTTCACATCAAAGACATTTTAATTATTTGATTTGGTTATCTTTTTGTTGCATTGTTCCCTCTTGACAGAAAAGTTTAACTTGACTCTTTCTGTTGTAAATTAACTAGATTGGTCACTCTCTTATTGGTATTTGGTCACTTTAGTCTTTTGGTTGCATTTGTAGGACTAAACTCTTTTGTATCTTATCTTATATATTATATATAACTGATAGTATTCTTTAATTATATAGTAGGGGTGAAAAATATGCTTGATTAAAACTACCAAAGTCTATGGATTGTGGTTATCACTATAGCAAATAAGTCAGTTATATCATCTTATATATCTGAAATGGTTCCTATCAAAAGTGCAGGGACATTTCAATTGATATCCTTTTTTCCCTTTTAAATAATGCCATTTCCCTACTAATTTTTGTCACACCCCCAAATCCAGAACGACGGAAACATCTGGGGGCATATGACTTCATGTACATTATCATGAAAGTTGAATAATAGAGAATCAAAGCATTACAACCATTGTATTGAATATTTAATAAGTTTACATTATTCTCAAAACATTGTTTAGATGATATCAAATACATGTGACAAAAATGAATAACGTGTTGCGACGACGTCCCATCCACCAAAAACTCTTGTGGTTACCTGTTTACTGGTTTCCTGAGAATACAAGTGGTTTTGAAAAGTTTAACAATTAAGTTGGTGAGTTTATAAGCGTTTTTGTATGAGAAAGATTTGTAACTTTTTCGTGTAAAATGTTAGGTATACTTCCAGAAAATCCGATATTTTCTTTATAAATGAACTGTAAGTCTTAAATCACAAGACTCAAATGTAAGTAACATTGTACTGAGAAATAGTGTTATGAAGTTTTATCTATATATAAAACTACTTAAGTGTATGTTAACCCTGTAAATCAAATGTGTTGTCGATACCCTATGTGAGTTATTATAACCATGCTAATGCGACTAGTTGCTTGAACGACGTTGCTTCGGATGTTGGAACTGTTACGACATTTGTCACCCCAGACCTGTCGGTCTAATTGTAGTTAACAATTTAGGTGCGGGGTTGTCAATCCCCGTATAGATCTATACACAAGTGTCACGCTCTCCCTACAATAGAGCTGGCAAAAATCGACCCAACCCGCCAACCCAACCCAAACCCAACCCAAAATTAGCGGGTTGGGTTGAGATTTTCAACCCATTTAACTTAAATGGGGCAACCCGTCTAACCTATTTAATTAAATAGTTGGGTTGGGTAAAAATTGTCAACCCATTTTCAACCCACCAACCCATTTAACTTTAATATATGCTTAATTTAATATTTATTTGAATATTATCATGTAATAATCGAAATATTAATTTATAAATTAAAATGTTGTATTATTATTAGTGTTTTTAAAAAATGTAATTTTAATTCCCATCTTTTTTCTCATCCCGAAAAATACTAGTCACTCTCCAAAATCCCATTGAAATTAAATATTTTTTATGTTATTTGATCAATTTATTCACATTTGTAAATTGTGATTGTGTTTTTGTTATACTTTGAAATTTTATTTATGTTTGAAACTGATTTATATAATATAAACTTTAGTTAATGTATTTAATTTTTTGATTTTAATTAAGTCAACCTAAGTTTAACTCATTTATTTAATAGGTTGGATCGAGAACTACATAACTGGGTCAACCCGGTGGCAACCCATTTATATATAAGGTTGGGTTGGGTTGGAAATATCAACCCATTTAAATAAACAGGTTGGGTTGGGTTGATATTTTCAACCCAATTAATAAATGGGTTGAACCCGAACCCAACCCAGGTCGAGCCATTGCCAACTCTACCCTACAAGAGACTCTGGTTATAATGCAGGTCTTAGTATGTGTACTCTGGTAGGTAGAGTGAAACCAAATGTCTCACAACCAGTACCAATCGATTTACGTGAACTGAAAACTCCCTTTTCTTGTAAATGGTATAACTATACCTTTAAATAATTATATGTTTCTTTTTTAACGATAGCATAGTTTTGTGACTCCCGAACTATAACAATTATAGTTTATCATGTTTGTTTGTCAAGAACATTTATATAAATACATAGTAATCATCTTGTTTAGTTTCAAAATATAAGATCAACTCCATATTTTTGGGTTGTAACCCTCTAAATAGTGAAATAACTAAAATGTTCTCCTTTTTGTTAGAAAAGCTATGTTTTGGTAAAAAGCTTCCATAAACCTTATAGTTTTACAAATCATAATTTTTCTAATGATTTTTATAACATAGATCATGTTTTATTTTTGTTAGTTTTGCATTTGAACACTAATATATCACAAATGTTTGTACAAAAGCTAGTAATAATCACATCTTATGCAAATAGTGGCTTATACTTTAACATAAAGACGAAACATGCAAGTATTTATGTGATAAACAAATTTTGACTTGTATTCCCCCCCCCCACCACTAAAACATGAAAAACTAGAAAATGTGGGGGTATGAACTCGCCTTGAGTGGATTTGTGGGTTGTTTGACAAGTTGGTGTGAAGATTTCCAAGCCTAAACACTTGAATGTGGTGGGTGAACTTCCTTGGTAAGAATATTATCCTAAGAGTTTGAACTCATAATAATATGTGTAAATATGTTGAATCTAACATGAGAGTGTATAAATATACTAGATTAACAAGAAAATCTTACCAAAACTCTAAGGATCAACTTGGAAATTTTTGAACTTGGAAGCTTGGATTTGGCTCTTGATAGAAAATAGAGTGAAATGGAAGTTGTGAAGGGAAATGGTGGATGATTTAGGGGTGATTTCGTTCAATATAATGAGGATAAGTAATAGGACTTTTGCTTAGTTACGTGCTGGATAATACATTAATTTGTTGGAGGTTTGATTGGGATTCTCTTTTGCATGGGAAAAGGGTGAAGTATGTCATCATAAAGTCAACTATCCTTATCCCTTTATTCCCTAAACCGAAAACACATTAGAAAGGGGTCAAAGTGGTGATTTCGGCCAAGGTATGACCGAAATCACCTTGCACCCTATGTGATTTCGGTCCTAACTCCCCCACAACGGTGTTTTCGGTCATAGTGGTTTGGATCTTAGGTGTTTTCAATCTAGGGGTGTTGTAGGTTGGTGATTTAAGCCTCTTTACAACCGAAATCTCAAGGTGGGTGGGGTACTAGGCCAAAAACTATAAAACAATGTTTTAAATTCATGATTTATGTTCCAACTATTTGGCTTTGCTTAACCTTTACGTATTTACTACAAACATGATTTTCAAAGTATGCATATATATGTACTTATACAAACAGCTCTTTTTGATTTTCAATCATCTATTGTGACAAGGTTACATTGTGAATTCACTTGTACAAGGTCACAATTTAAACCTTGCTTGTTCCAAAATTTTCTAGTTGTCACATCATCCCCCTGTTAGAGGGAATTTCGTCATGAAATTTTTCATCTTCGACGGGTTCTTGCAACTAGCGGAAAAGTTATGGGTATTTCTGCTTCACTTGATCTTCCCGCTCCCATGTGAATTCGGGTCCTCGCTTAGCGTTCCAGCAGACCTTCACTATTGGTATACGACTTTGTTTCATCCTTTTGACTTCCCTATCCAGGATTTCAACAGGTTCCTCTATGAAGTGTAGACTCTCTTTAACCTCGATTTCGTCGAGTGGGACTACAAGAGTCTCATCGGACAGACACTTCTTTAGGTTGGTAACGTGGAAGACGGGATGTATGTTGCTGAGTTCCTATGGTAGTCGAAGCTTGTAAGCCACCAGGCCGATTCTAGCAAGGATTTCAAATGGCCTGATATACCTTGTATTTAGCTTCCCGCGTTTGCCAAAATGTATCATTCCCTTCCAGGGCGAGACCTTCAACAGTACGCGGTCACCGATCTGGAACTCCAAGGGTTTTCGTCGCTTATCAGCATAGCTCTTTTTACGATCCTGTGTTGCCTTTAATCGTTCGCGGATCTAAACGATCTTCTGCGTAGTTTCCCATATGATCTTCGGGCTGGTGAGTGTTCTGTTAGGTACTTTCTATTGGATTAGTGTCTAATTCCATAACTATTATTGGTGTGTACTTGAACCGAGAGTAGCATGGTCCATTTGGGTTGCATGGCATCGGAAAAATTTGGATAGACTTTTGTGAGAAGAGGATATTTATGATTTATTAATATATTATAAGTTCTAATATATTAATATGGAATCATATTATTTAATTAGTATTGATCAAGAATTAGTTTGGAATTAATTTTGTGATCAAAAGAGACTAATTAAATAAATGGGGATGGATTTGGTAAATCATTCATTCTTATAAAGTGGGCTTATGATCCATAGTTCTTCATGTTGGGCTAAACCCATATGGTGACCCATGGATACTCCATGGAGGTTAAAACCCATGGATCATGAGGAATGTGGAAAGTCATGAGTTACATGGTGTAACCCTAATGTGCACAATATATAAAGAAGCCTCATACTAGCAAAATCGGCACTGAAGATACACAAGTGAGGGCTAGCCGATTTTGGTGCAATATATTCTTCTCTCAAGTTATTCCAATTGTTGGTGGTGTTTTGTGATTCCATTTTAGGTGCAACACTTGGGGCACTAAGTTCTTAAAGGTCCAAGGCTTCCAACTAGAACAAAAGGTATGTCTTCAAACTTGTTTTATTACCCAAGTATCAAAGTTTTGTATGCTAGTTAGGGTAATACCTTGGAAAGTTCAAGTTTGCATGTATAATAGAGAAAACATAGATCCAAGTTATTTAGGGTTGCATGCACACCTTAGGAGTGTTAGAATGCTCAAAACCCAACAGTGGTATCAGAGCCTAGGCTTGTTTTCAATTATACTTGATGCTACTTTCCTGGAAATGCTTTAAAATCGATTTTCTGCTGTTCTGGTCAGTGGACTCACCGAGTCCACTGGGGGACTCGCCGAGTCCACCGGGGGACTCGCCGAGTCCAAGTACAAATTCATCCAACTCGCCGAGTTGGTTCATACACTCGACGAGTTGGTGCCCCAGAATGCAGTTTTTCGAGTTTTTTTGGCTGGAATTGGACTAGGATCATTACCCTAAACTATTTTTGATGTGTCAATGATCATGCTTATCCAATTTATGAGATAATTGTCAAAGTTTCATGTTTTGTATTAGTTTATATGGTTAGGCTAATTACATGAAATTTGTTTGATATGAATTGTCTTGTTCTTATGAGTTTAATTTAGTTCATGGACAAATTGATTGTTATGTAAGTTAGAATTTTTGATCTAAATTATTTTGATGAATTCCATAAATTGTCCTCAACTTATGGAAAATGAAAAGTTTTTCTTTTAAAAGATCATTAAATTCATAGGTTATGAACTTGAAAAGTCTTTTTCCTATAAATGGTTTTTTTAACTCCATAACTTGTCCTCAAGTCATGGAATGTCAAAAGTCTTTTCTTAAAATATTTATTAAACTCATAAGTTATGGATTCCAAAAGTTTTGAAAGTTACAAAACCCGCCTTCAATTTTTGGAATTTGTAAATGTAAAAGTCTAACTTTTGAAACATTTAATTCCAAACCTTAGAATTTTAAAGTTTAAAATTCTACCCTTATACTATTATAATATTATAGGTTTAATATTTATATATATATATACATATATATATATATATATATATATATATATATATATATATATATATATATATATATATATATATATATATGTATAAGAAAAAAGCCAGTCTTACCGTTAGTAGGCCTCATTCACAAAGCCGGTCTATAAGGGGGTACAAGGTTACTTCCTATAAAATGGCAGTTTAATGGGTGTCCACTCCCACCTACTGCTTCTTTGACTGGTGGAGGGTCGTTAGCCAAATGGGTAGGATAGGACTCTAATTCTCCCTTCATTAAAAGTATAATGATAAATATAAAGTAACTAAACACTTATAAATTCCCAATCTTAGTTACTTTAGGAAAATGTGAAGATGGTGCTAACCCATGAAATTACACTTTGCACCTTGTTAAGCCGTTAGTGGAGCGTGTGTGGTTAACCGACACACTAATCTGGACTGACAGTGCGTGTCAAAGGGTAGCTTGATGTTAATCATAGATCAATGGAGCGTGTGTGGTTAACCGGCACATTGATTAGTTGGTTGTAACATTGGGTGTACCAAGCTAATTTGCATGGTTAGTCACACCTTGTTTGTGATCCTCGGCATCCCAGTCACAAACTTGAAAGGCACAATCGAGATTTAAACATGCCATTGAATTGTTCAATGAATCTCAAAGGATCTAGGAGTTTCAATTCACTTAAAACCTAAAAATTCATTTTCATTTTTCGTGGTGGAAATTGGTAAATCGTCATTTACATACCTTAAATATTTTGCAGTTTGGATTACGGCATCGCTCTTCCAAATTGTAAAATATTCTGTTGGGTCCTAACCTTAATATTTCATTTGGGTGTTATATTAAGGACTTAAATAACCTAACTTGAATTTCTCCCATTGTAGATGTCTAGTTCAGACAACAATGGTCTTCCCAAATCCTTTGGAACAAGCTTTCCTCTTGAAGATGATGTTGTTGGATAAGGTGTCTAAGTCCATAACTATATTTGAGATGTACTTGACCCGACCCGGCATGGTCAATTTGGGTTGCACTTCACCCAAACAATTTATATGGATAATCTTTTGAGAATAGTATAAGTTATGATTTATTAATATATTATAAGTTCTAATATATTAATATGAAATCATATTATTTAATTAGTATTGATCTAAAATTAATTTAGAATTAATTTGGTGATCAAAAGTGTGACTAATTAAATATGGACTCTTGTATTTATATAGTATGGGCTAATGCTTATTTAGAATGGGCTAGGATTGCATGGTAAGTCCATGGATAGTCCATGGAGCTTTAACCCATGGATCTCATGGAAATGAAAGGTCATGGGTATTAGGGTTTACATGGATGTAACCCTAATCCACCACACTATATAAAGGAATCCTTGGCACTTGAAATTGCACTAGTTTTTGTGTGAGAACTAAGGGTGGCCGATTTCTAGAAGTGTTCTACTATTCTCTCAAGTTTCCAAGGTTTGTGGTGATTTGTGACTTCCATTTGAGGTATCCACATTATTAGTGCTAGGCTCTCAAACTCCAAGCAATCAACCACTACTAAAAGGTATGTAACTCTACTAGCTTATTATGTTTCAAAGTTTCCCATGCCATGCTAGTTAGGATAAGAACCTTGGAAAAACAAATTTGCATGTATCTTAGTAAAACATAGATCCAAGGTTTCTAGGGTTGCATGTACACCTTAGGAGTTTTAGAATGCTCAAAACGCATCAGTGGTATCAGGGCCTAGGCTTGTTTTCTTGATACTTGATGCAAATTGTTGAAAAAAGTCGAAAAATATGCATTCTGCTGAAGGAACTCGCCGAGTCCATGGGGGGAATCGACGAGTCCATGTGTAAAATCATCCTACTCGTCAAGTAGGTTCATGCACTTGACGAGTAGAATGCCCAGAGTGCAGTTTTTCGAGTTTTGCTGCTGGAAATGGACTAGAAACATTACCCTAAACTGTTTTGGTCTTATAAAACTTGTTTTCGATGGTGTAATGGTTATGCTAATCCATTTTCAATAGCTATTATCAAAATTTCAAGTCTTATATGTGTTTTTTTTATGATTTTTGAAATTGTTGATATGAATATTCATACACTTATGAGTTTAGAAGATCATAGGAATTATTTGCAACTTGCTTGGTAGTTTAATTCTTGATCATTATGTGTTTTAATGGAATCCATATTTTGTCCTCAAGTTATGGATTACCAAAAGTCACTCTTTTAAAGTCCATTAAAGAAACACATAGGTTACATAAAATGAAAAGTCTCTCATTTTAATAAACCATTAACTCATAAGTTATGAAAGATGGAAAGTTTTGAAAGTTACAAAACTTTCCCTCAAGTTTTGGAACATGTAAAGTCTCACACATGTTAGTAAACTTTAGTGCCAACCCCTATAATTTTAAAAGTTAAAATTCAACCCTTATACTTTATAATATTATAAGATTATATATATATATATATATATATATATATATATATATATATATATATATATATATATATATATATATATATATATATATATGTATAAGAACAAGTCGTTTTACCGTTAGTAGGCCTCATTCACGAAGCCGGTCTATAAGGGGGGTATAAGGTTGTTGCCTATAAAATGGCAGCTTAATGGGTGTCCACTCTCACCCACCGCTTCCTTGACTGGTGGAGGGTCGTTAGCCGAACGGGTAGGACAATGACTTTAATCTTCATTAAAAGTATGATGAATGTAAAGTAACTAAATGTTTTTATAAATTCCCAATCTTAGTTACTTTAGGAAAATGTGAATAAGGTGCTAACCCATGAAATTACATTTTGCACTTTGTTTAAATCATTAGTGGAGCGTGTGTGGTTAACCGGCACACTAACCTGGACTTAACAAGGTAGGCAAATGGTGGCTTAAGGTTTATCATAGGTCGGTGGAGCGCGTGTGGTTAACCGGCACATCGATTGAGTGATAAAAGATTAAGAGTACCAAGTAATTTGCATGGTTACTTCACACCTTGTTTTGTGATCCTCGGAATCCCAGTCACAAAACTTGAAAGGCACACTCGAGATTGAAACATGCCATTGAAAAGTTCAATGAATCTCAAAGAATCTAGGAGTTTCAAAACCAATTAAAACCTAATAATTTATTTCGTTTTTCATGGTGGAAATTGGTGAATCGTCATTCACCTACCTTCAAATATTTTATAGCTTGGATTACGACATCCCTCTTCTAAGTTATAAAATATTGTGTTGGGTCCTAGCCTTAATATTACATTTGGGTGTCTTATTAAGGACTATCTTTATATCTAATCTAAAATTGTCTTTCTTCTTTTCAGATGTCTTCCAACAATGTTGCTTCTGGCTCAAACCCTACCGACTCCTTCTCTCTCATGAACCTTTGTGGGAGAGACATCTTTGATGGATCCAACTTTATGGATTGGATCAGGAACATTAGGATGGTCACTCGGTATGAGGACAAAGAATATGTCCTCGACAAGGAGCTTAAGGAACTTGATGAGTCGTCTGCTACTCCTGAGGAGATCACTGAATACCAGAAACATTAGAGAGATGCCACCAAAGTGGCATGTATCATGTTGGACACAATGACAGCTGAGCTCCAAAAGTCCTATGAGAACTATTACCCTTTTGAGATGCATCAGGACTTGATGGACCGCTACCATCATAGTGCTCGTCAAGAGCGGTATGAAATCATCTCCTCCATGATAACAACCCGGATGAAGGATGGTGAACCCATCACGGGCCACATGCAGAAATTGCAAAGGTATGTGGACCGTTTGCTGAAACTAAATGTGAACTTCCCCGAGGAGTTGGTAATTGACATCATTTTGCACTCCTTACCTTCGTGTTATGATCAATTCCGAATGACATACCACATGAACAAGGAGGAAGTTACACTCCGCAAGCTTCAAGGATGTTTGAAGACCGCAGAAAGTGGTCTTAAAGGTAAGTCGGTTGTTACTACTCCTACTCCTACCGCGGCCCCTATCTTGGCAATCGGGAAAGGCAAAGTAAAGAAGAGGAAGAGCCCTTCGAAGGGTACCAAGGGAAAGTCCCTTGATGGCTCCTCTCAAGTGGAACCAAGAAAGGTTTTGTCACTCCTTCTGCTATCCCTAAAAAGGCTGAATGCTTCTATTGCCATGAAAGTCGCACTGGAAGCGAAACTGCCCAAAGTACTTGCAAGATGTTAAGGATGGGAAAGTGAAACCCAACCACGCAGGTATTTACACTATATTGTCTAATAAATCACCCCATTCTAATTCTTGGGTCCTTGATACAAGTTGTGGTATTCACAAATGTTCTGATTTGCAGGGACTAAGAAGAAGTGAGAATGTGGAGCATGGGAAGATAAACTTGATCATGGGGAATAGGAAAGTTACACCTGTCACCAAGATTGGAGTTTATTCTTTGTTGCTAAGTAGTGGGTTAACATCAGATTTGAGTAAATGTTGTTACTCGTCTGAAATGGCGAGAAATATTATTTACTTTCATGGTTTGTACAAACAAGGTTTTACCTTTTCGTTTGATAATGAATGTGGCGGTATTAATGATTTCTTTAATAATGTTCTTTATTTTAAAGCATTACCTTGTGATGGTGTGTATGAAAATGTGTCGGTTGTAGATAACCTAGGAAATAATGTGTTGTGTATCGATTCTTCCACTAGCTTGGATAAAGCATCATTATGGCATTGTCTTCTTGGACATGTAAGTAAGAAATGCATAGGCCAACTCCAAAAGGATGGAGTCTTGGAGTCATTTGACCTAAAGTCAGATGATAGTTGTGAATCCTGTTTTCTTGGGAAAATGACAAAGTCACCCTTCACTGGTTCTTGTGCTAGGGGTGAGGGTTTGTTGGACCTCATACATACTGATGTGTGTGGACCCTTCAGAACCGCCACAAGGGATGCTAACCACTTCTATGTGACTTTTACTGATGATTTTAGTAGATATGGATATGTCTACTTAATCAAGCGTAAGTCAGAAACCTCTGAAAATTTCAAAGAGTTTAAACAGGAAGTGGAGAATTAGTTGTGCAGGAACATTAAGATGCTTCGATCCGATCGAGGTGGTGACTATCTTAGTACAGAGTTCCTTTACTATCTTAAGGAATGTGGGATTGTCTCACAATTGACACCTCCCAGGACACCACAGTTGAATGGTGTGGCTGAGAGGCGCAATCGAACCTTGTTGGATATGGTTCGTTCCATGATGAGTCGAGCTTCGCTACCAATCTCATTCTGGGGGTATGCCTTAGAGACTGCCGCGCATATCCTTAATCTAGTCCCTACCAAAAAGGTTGCCAAAACACCTCACGAGATGTGGACTGGAAAAGTTCCCAATCTGGACCATATCAAGATTTGGGTTTGCGAGGATTTCGTGAGGCGCGAGACTCACGATAAGCTCGAACCTCGAATTGAGAGGTGTATTTTCATCGGCTACCCACATAAATCCATTGGTTACCTCTTCTACAGACCCAGTGACAATGTGGTCTTTGTAGCAAGGAGAGGAGTCTTTCGCGAGAGAGAGTTCATAAGCCAAGGAAACAGTGGGAGGCAAATTGACCTTGAGAAAATTCAAGAGTCAAGTGGTGAAGGAACCTCAAACCCTAGCAATCAACCTGAGGAGGAAACTCCTGTTGATCCGATAGATGAGTCTGTACCTCTGAGGCGTTCCATGAGAGTTAGGAATGCACCTGAGCATTACTATCGTTTCCATATTACTGCGGAAGGTGATACACTTATCAATGACAACACACTGGTAAGTCTGGATGAACCTAGCAGCTACTCGGAAGCCATGGCAGGCCCTGAGGCTGCTAAATGGAAAGAGGCTATGGACAGCGAGATACAATCCATGTATGACAATCAAGTGTGGAACTTGGTTGACAATGTACCAGGTCGTAAGATAGTCGGGTGCAAATGGATCTTCAAAGAAGAAGACCGACATGGATGGTAATGTACACACTTATAAGGCGCGATTGGTTGCAAAGGGCTTTTCTCAAACTCCGGGAGTTGATTATGATGAGACTTTTTCACCAGTAGCAAAGATTAAGTCTATTAGGGTTATGCTAGCCATCGCTGAATTTCATGACTATGAAATATGTCAAATGGATGTCAAAACCGACTTCCTTAATGGAAAGTTGGCTGAGGATGTTTACATGAGTCAGCCAGAGGGTTTTGTCAGCACGGAGTACCCTAAAAGAGTGTGTAAGCTTGAAAAAACCATCTATGGATTGAAACAAGCACCTCACAGATGGAATCTTTGTTTCAATGAGAAACTCAAAGAGTTTGGTTTTTCGAGGAGAGAAGATGAGTCCGGTGTATATGTCAAGGCTAGTGGGAGTATAGTTAGCTTTTTGGTATTGTATGTGGATGACATGCTACTCATAGGAAATGACATCCTAACTCTGCAGGAAGTGAAGTCATGGCTTGGGAAGTGTTTCGCTATGAAGGACCTTGGAGAAGCTGCCTATATCCTAGGGATAAGGATTTTGAGAGACAGGAGTAAAAGACTAATTGGACTTAGTCAAAGCAGCTATGTGGATAAAGTGTTGAAAAGGTTCAACATGCAGAATTCCAAGAAAGGTGAGTTACCGATCCAGAGTAACGCCAGACTGAGTAAGACTCAGAGCCCAAGTACAGAGGCTGAGATAGCAGAGATGAGTCGAGTTCCGTATGCTTCCGCTGTAGGCTCGATCATGTATGCTATGACTTGTACTCGTCCTGATGTGGCCTTTGCATTGAGAGTAGTAGGGTATAGTGATGCTAGCTTTCAGACTGATAGGGATAATTTCCGCTCTCAGTCAGGCTGGGTCTATACCTTAAACGGAGGAGCAATTTCTTGGAAAAGTTCCAAGCAGGAGACAGTGGCTGATTCAACTTGTGAATCAGAGTATATAGCGGCAAGTGAGGCAGAAAAAGGAGGTTATATGGCTAAATAAATTCATTGGAGACCTTGGAGTTGTACCACCTATAAAGGAGCCAATGGAGATTTTCTGTGACAGCAATAGTACGGTTTCCTTAGCCAAGGAACCGAGAGATCATGGCCGATCCAGACACATTGACAAAAAATATCACTTCATCAGACATCGAATGGAAGAAGGACTCCTCGTGGCAAAGAGGGTATCATCAGATGAGAACCCAACAGATCCCCTCACGAAGGGACTGAGTAGGGTTAAGCATCTCCAGCATGCGAGGCGCATAGGGCTGAAGGATGATATTAGTTTTAGTAGTTAGATAGTTTTTGAAATTTGTAAAGTGTAATTGACATGTGGTGATGAATAAAAGTTGTTGTTTATTTATAATTAAAGTGTTGCTATCTTTTATCAATCGTTTACTATCATTTCATTTTGCATGTTTTGACTTCCAGAATAATTATGTTATGGTATATCATATTATTCAAACTCTCCACAGTCGGTCATATGTTGGAAGTAGATATGAATCAAGACTGTCATGAGTTGGCTTGTAGATGTCTAAGATGTTGGACATAGAAAGAGTTGCTACAACACTCATGAGTGCTCATAAGTTCTGAGTATTGGATTCAACCCACGCTCACTTGTATCACTTCATGGAATTTATCTCGAGTGATCGTGAGACGGTAATATCATATAAATCTTCAAACCTAGAGATATGAGTTGTGGCCTATGAGTTGGTTATACATTGATTGTACGAAAACGCATTGGTAACTCGATGTTATAAAACGTGCCTTTGTGTATGATTCAACAAGTAGTAGAACAATCATATAAGTCGGAGTTTATCTGTTCCTTCTTGGATTAGAAGCGATATCTGGGCCCCTCGATGATTTTGTGTTGACCCATGTACCGGGCCCGGCCAGAACTAAATTGATGTGTTCAATTAAGTTCTATGTCAAACAAATCGGAAATCGGGAAACAAACTGCTGGACAATACGTAAGATATTGTTCCATGTCTTTGTCCGGCTGATATCTAGAACATAGGATTATATGATCCCTTATCTAAAATGGCGCTTCATAGTTCAACAGAGTTTTAAGAGCTACGATTGCCGGTCAGTTCCTGAAGTCATAATTGCAACTATAGTTATTAGACTTATCCCAGTGGGTGACTGTTGGATAAGGTGTCTAAGTCCATAACTATATTTAAGATGTACTTGACCTGACCCGACATGGTCCATTTGGGTTGCACTTCACCCGAACAATTTATATGGATAATCTTTTGAGAATAGTATAAGTTATGATTTATTAATATATTATAAGTTCTAATATATTAATATGAAATCATATTATTTAATTAGTATTGATCTAAAATTAATTTAGAACTAATTTTGTGATCAAAAGCGTGACTAAGTAAATATGGACTCGTGTATTTATATAGTGTGGGCTAATGCTTATTTAGAATGGGCTATGCTTGCATGGTAAGTCCATGGATAGTCCATGGAGCTTTAACCCATGGATCTCATGGAAATGAAAGGTCATGGGTATTAGGGTTTACATGGATGTAACCCTAATCCACCACACTATATAAAGGAGTCCTTGGCACTTGAAATGGCATTAGTTTTTGTGTGAGAACTAAGGGTGGCCAATTTCTAGAAGTGTTCTACTATTCTCTCAAGTTTCCAAGGTTTGTGGTGATTTGTGACTTCCATTTGAGGCATCCACATTATTGGTGCTAGGCTCTCAAACTCCAAGCAAGCAACCACTACTAAAAGGTATGTAACTCTACTAGCTTATTATGTTTCAAAGTTCCCCATGCCATGCTAGTTAGGTTAAGAACCTTGGAAAAACAAATTTGCATGTATCTTAGTAAAACATAGATCCAAGGTTTCTAGGGTTGCATGTACACCTTAGGAGTGTTAGAATGCTCAAAACCCATTAGATGTCTCGCGGTTGGATCGTGGAAGTCATACTTCACTTCCTCCACCTCCTCCAATAATTCTCCCTAACCCACAAGTTCAAAGACTTGAAAAATTCAAGGTCACTCAAGCTCTACTTGCAATGAAACATGAAGATGGAAGGCATGTGTGTACTCATGTCTTGGAGATGAAGTCACATATTGATAGGCTGAGAGTATTGGGTGTCGAAGTCTCAAGGAAGTTGGTTGTTGACTGGGTTCTTCAATCACTTCCTGAGTCATATAGTGAGTTAATTACAGACTACTATGTGACAGACCACGACATGACCCTTATTGATCTTACCTATTTTCTTGTTGCTGCCGAATCAGCAATGATTTGGTGCACTGCAAAAGCAAATTTGATTGGAATATCTACTCCCCAAACTTCCATGGACATTGACAATGGAAAAATTGGAAGTCCAGAAAAGATTTCTCTTTCCAAGGGAAAGAGAAAGGCTAATTCTGAGATTGTCCCCTGTACCATTCCCAAAGAGTCTATATGTTTTTATTGCCAAGAGAAGGGGCATTGGTTGCGAAGCTGTCCTGACTACCTGAAAGGTCTGAGAAAAGGTAAAGTCGAAAATTTTGATTCTGCTTCAAGTAAGTCTACTGTCTAACTCTAGTAAGTTCCTTATTGTTGATTCTTAATAAATGATGTGACAAGGTTGCATGTTGATGTTTAGTAGGATCATGCAATGGGAAGGAGGCTTAAAGGAAGAGTATGTTGAATCTGATCGCGAAGATGGATTTCAATCGCATGGTTCGATGATCGGATTTTTGAGCTATTGCTTAGAAGTTATGATAGATTGCTAGGAAATATGTTATAACATAGTTTTCATTTGTAATTGCATTATAAATAAATAAAATTTTGTTTCTATTTTTATTATATCTCCTTGCAATGTCATTTGTGAAAATTGATGTTTGTATGTTTCTATGTTAGCAATATGAATTTGATTCTTTTGTTTGTGGTAGTGTCGAGTATTTTCCAAATAAGGAAGGATTCTCATCACCCAAGTTTCAATTGGACAGAAACTTGGAATCATGCAAGTTGTATTGTATGATGAATGAGAATTTTCATCTTTGGTAAATTAAGACTAATTCCTTGTTCACATGTATATGTGAGTCAAGTGAAGGACTAGGGGATCAGGTATACTGGGCGTGCGTTGATCAAGATCCACCACAAAGATCGATAAGACCATTCATCATGATTTACTAATGTTTAGTAAACATGGTTATGCTTACAAGTTTAAGTATAATTCTGAAACATTTGAAAAAGGTTCAATGTATGGCAGAACGAATGAGAATAATCAAATTAGGCAGAAAGATAAAAGTTTCTCCAATCTGAAAAGATGGGAGAGTACTTGAGTATCGTGTTTTATGATCATCTTAATGTTTATGGAAAAACCATATCACAATTGATCCTCTAAAGACATCTTAGTGCATTTGTGTGGCTAAGAAGAGGAATCGTGAATTGTTGAAATGATTAAATCAAGAAGATGAGTCATACATCGTTCCGAAAACAAGTCTTAGAGTCATACTCCAAGATTGTAACCTTGAGTGACATAATCTTAAGAAAGGTTTAAAATACTTTTCGAATGTAGAGTAAAAGTTTTCTACTCTTGTACATTTGAAATTGGTAAGTCGTGATGTTCTTGAGACCAACTAAGGCCAATTGTGTGAAGTGATTTTCTTGATTAGAATCCGCACAAACTCTTGAATATTGGTTTGTCAAGTAATGTTCCTTGACAAAGTGAATCATATATGTAAAGAGGTCAGTGGGAGTCTTAAAGATCTTGACAAGTTTCAAGAACTAATTAATAATAAACCTATTGTTTATCACTAGCACACGACTTGAGGTTTATAACCTATCGTGTTGACATATTCTTATTTCTGTGTCCAATCCAGTTAAAGTTGACTATGCATGTGATTTCTATAAGTTCTTAGTTGTTTGCATAACTACTTGGAAGCAATGGTAGGCCCTTGTGCTGCCAGGTGGAAAGAAATTAAGATTGAACAAGTTCAGTCCATATGAGTTTGGTTTTGTCACTAATATTGTCTTATGATTATGGTTATGACAAATTCACATGGATAGGAACACATGCACCATAAAATCTAAGTGTCATAAGGTTTCTGTTGGATTCATGAAAATGATGGTAAGGAAACGTTTTCACTAAGTAGATTTTTAAGGAGATAGCAGTTGTGATACTTGCATTGTCAAATTTGGTTATGATTACGGCATCCATCTTCAGACTTATGGCTGTAAGTTTTTAAATTGTTAAGACACACATGTCAGCTATCTAAGGAAAGGTGTATGATTTTGAGAAGCCTAGATAAAGTCTTATCGAAGCATCTCGTATCAGAAATATGAACTTTGGTAATGAAAGTCAATAAGTATTGATTTCTAGAAGTCCAACTGATTTCTGAATACATGTCAAAGCTAGTGGGAGCATAAGTGTTATGCTAATAATAATTTTTATGCTAGTGGGAGCATAATTGTTATGGTAAGTGTTGCAAGTTAGCAATGTTAATTATAGAAAACAAAAGTTTAAATTTGCAAGTTGCAGAGTGTGAAAAGTTGTTTTGCTATAATTAAGGGAGAGGAAATTATACTTCATTTCAATTCTAAAAGCTTAGATTGAGATTTTAATCGCATTTAGTAATATATATATGAATGTTATGTTGGAATAGTTCAACATAAGGAAATTCTATATATGGAAATGTTAATTGCGTTCTCAAAATTTGGTTATGATTACGACATCCCTCTTCATAATCTAAATTATGAGAACATGGCAAACAGAAATATTATAGCAGAAGGCTGATCAAGAATCATGTCTTTATGTTAGACATTATGAATCGCATCCCATATGCTTCGGGTATAGGATCGATTGCATATGCTATAATATTCTTGTGTTCTAATTTTTCAAATGCCTAGGGCATTTAGAGGGAAAAGTATAGAACCAGATATGACTAAAGTGGTTAAACAACTGTTAAGGACAATGTAAGGTTCGCTAAATATTGGTCGCTTAAGGACAGTAGGAAGTATAGTAAAGGATGAACCATATTGACATTATTATGAATAGACAGGAGTCTATTAATAATGAGTTGTCGTATGGAAAATATGGAATGTTCCCATATTGGGAGTTGAAGAATAGATGAGAAAGTTAGAAACTTTCATGCAAGAAGGATGTTCAAAGGAATGTATTTTGAATTCGAGACTTCATTTCCATGGAATTGTCTTGTAACAATCTCCAAAGGAATATTTTGTAATATCATTCGTCAAGTCTCTGTGACTTTTGGCACCTAGACATTACAAAAGAATCATTGCATGATAGTTTAGAATCTAACACTTTCTAGAAGTGACAAGATTTTGGAATTCTTACACTTGCAATAAGGATTTGGAATTTTTGTGACAACCCGAAATTTTTTTACTTTTAAAGCCCAGTCAGTCAACTCAACTGAGTGTTAAACTCATTAGTACTGAGTTCTAGCCCGGTTAAAGGTCATTCTAAGGAGTTTTGAGCCTACTACACTTAAGGAAAAAGTGTTAGAAAGTACCTGCTAGATCCACAGGGTAGCAAAGCAAACCTTAACCTCATCTAAATGAGTTCACGGCCACAAGACCATGAGTTTACGGCCGTAAACTCATGTGGCCATAAACTCAAGAGCATATATAAGGTATTTGGTCATTTCTAGTCATTTCTTTCATTCCTTGGCCAATTTCTTCAAATCCTCTCAAGTATCATCGAGATTTCCTTCCTAAATCTTCAAAAGAATCTTCAAGAAACACCACGAACACCAAGAACAGACACTAGTGTTTTTGGCCAAAACCGACCATTCAAGCCCCTATATCGTAAGTACTCTTGTTCTAACTTGTTATGTACTAGATTTAACAGGTTTAGGTCTTAGAAACATCAAGAATAAAGGGTTGGGAGAGAGTTTACGGCCAAGGATCTCCCAAGGCCGTAAACTCCCTATAAGAGTGCAATGTTGCCCTAATTTCCTTCCTTATGCCTAGAACCTAGCCTAGATCACATCCTTGAAGTGTTAAAGACCTTAAACACCAAAGAAAACATGTCCACATAGAGTTTACGGCCGTAAACTCATAAGGAAATGGTCCTTAGGCCGTAAACTCTATAAAGGGGTGATATTGTGCCCCTAATGCCTCCTAAGGCTTGGACTTGATCATTGGATGCTCAATCTTGACTTATAAGACCTCAAAACACCCAATGACACTTAGTACCATGAGTTTACGACCGTAAACTCATGGGGGAATTGACCTTAGGCCGTAAACTCCATAAGGAGTGGTCCTTGGGCCATAAACTCCAATGCCATGCCATACAACCCTTAGATGCAATCCTTAGTACTTACAACACTTGATCAACGTGTTTTCCTAGTCCCGGAAGGTGTTTCCCTTCATATAGTTGTTTATAAACACTATATTTATGTCAATACGTGTCCTTATATGTCCTTTAGGACTTATTGTGTCTCGGGACTTCATTCGTGGATCTTCTCATCCTTACACACATACCCGATTGAATCACCCACATCAGGTGAGTTCATACCGCGTAATGAATCTTTTAACTGTTTTAACTGTTTTAAGGGGGGAATACAAGTTGAACACAATGATAATTGTGTAAATGTTTGTTATAAACATCTTTCAAAATGTTACTTATGTCTTTTATAAGTCGTCAAAACATTTCAAAACTCTTTTAAAAGTTATGTTACTTTCTAGTTATACAAAACTTTGTTTTTAAGGTACAAACATAACTTAGTAGATAAACGAGTCTTTCCAGTAACAGTCCAAGTAGAACATTAGTAAGCTATAATAGGTATAGTTTAGGAGAATGCTATTCATTACTTCTAGTACAATGAAGCACAGAAACAAACAATACCATACAGAACAGATAGTGAAGAGAATCAAACAATACCATACAGAACAGATAGTGAAGAGAATCAAACAATACCATACAGAGGGAACACACAATTACTAGGAACAAATAGAACGTACAAGATACAGTACAAAACAAACTAGTTAGGTTGCTATAGCATGAGAACACATACAGGATCTAACTATACCAATGAATCACTAACTCAGTGTTTTAAACAAAAGGTGATAGTTATATTGGGTATACATGATCATATACTTTAATGTGAATTACACGGCTTGCAAGAACTTACAGAGGTCGCGTTTGGTTCCCTTAATCTCTTGACAGGGAGAGCGTCTAGTAGGGGTTCTAGCCTTCACATTATAACTGTAATAAAACAAATATGTTTTTAGGTTATCAGTACATCCGCATGTCATTATAAACGACAATTGTGTACTTACATTGCCCATTACTTTCATAAAGTGACAGTACCACTTGAAAGTCGAACTATTTTCGAGTTAAGATAGTTATAAACTAGGGAAAATTTACATTTTTACAAACGACAAACGGAACAGTCGAGTGTAGCACATCACAGAAGATGCCTTGGTAGAAGGCTACGATTAAGAGAAAGGTCCATAATGCTAGTCTTATGATTCCTTAATGTATACACCACAGGATATATATATACTAATGGAGTCCGACAGGTAATAGGATGTGTGCTCTCCGCTTCATTTCCTGTTCCTCGTTTGGTTGTGGGCTTGGAACAAATTCACCCAATCTATTTTCTACCTGATTCTATATATATGTATGCTTAGTATACATTAAGTCATCATAAGGGTACCAGGTATGGGTCAGGTTATAGGACATAGAGTCAAAGCACAGTTTTTCTAGTACAAAACATACTTTCAGTATTTTTGGTATACAAAACTAGAAACTTCCCAGTAAAGGGTTTAATCCATTTTATTAAACCAGTTAAATTAAAAGACCTTAGTTGAGTAACTCTATAATACCTTAGTTTATACATCATTTTTATATATAAAACTAATACCCAATAGGTAGTTGGATGTGTGTTTTCCACCTTACTTCCTGTTCCTCGTTTGCTTGTGGGCTTAGGGCAGATTCAGTCAATTAACTTTCTATCTGATGTTAGATTATATATAGCAGTATAACCTAAGCTATTATAAAAGTGGTCACTGTGGTCACCATTTTACTATAAGAAATATAGGTTTTCTTAAAGAACTTTTTCATTAGATATGAAGGAACCATTACAATTAACTCCATGAGTAACAAGTGTTTACACTAGGGTTATATACGACGATGATCTAACAACCAATGGGATGTGTGCTATCCGCCTTAATTTCTGTTCCTCGTTTGGTTGTGAACTTAGGGCAGATGCGCACAATCGATTGTTTGTTTACTCTGAGTCTTATATAACTCGTATCCGCTTAGTACCCATAGAAAGGATTGTAGTGTTATTTTACTTAAACTTCCATCAAAGTAGGAAATATAGGATTTTCTAGAGGAACAGGCGATCTTTTCAAAACAGAACTCACAACTTACATCATTTTACATCAACATTTTTAACAACACTTTACAGCTTACTCACATCACAAAAATCTTATGAACTCACCAGCTTAATTGCTGATCAACTGTTTCAAATAACTTGTATTCTCAGGAGACTATTAGACAAGTGCTCGTGCTGGGAATTTAGAAGATGGAGCTTTATAGCTTCAAGTCTTGTTTTGTTATTTGTTTATGAATTCTATGTTTTGTAAACACACACATTGTAAACACTTTCTTTCGAAATGAAATGGTTGTTCATTACTTGCTTACCATATACATATCTCGTGATACTAAACATGACGTCCTCCACCCCCGAACGATTCCGCCGTTCCGGTTTTGGGGTGTGACAATTTTGAAATGAGCATCATTGAAATGTTTTTCAATTGATCTATTTCACAAAGTAAGGACCATAGACAAACATAGTATGCATGCTTGGTGCATGGCATAACTATTTTTTAGACAAACATAGTGTGCATAATTGGAGCATGGCATAACTATTGTTTTAATTCAAGTATTAAGTTAATTATTCGAAACATTATACAATGAACAATAAGTAATCAATATGACTCAAAAGTTTTTGGGCCATATAGGATTTGTATTATTCTGGTGTTTCACTTTGCATGTTTTGGCATCCCGAATAACTAGGTTATTCAAACTATCCACAGTCGATCATACTTTGGAAGTAGGTATTGAGGCTAGACCGTGATGAATGGGTTTGTAGTTTGTCTAGGACAAAGAGGTTGCAGTGTTCATGAGTACTCCTGAAATAAGATTCGAGTATTGGGTTCAACCCACGCTCATTTGAATCACTTCATGGATTTTATCACGAGTGATCATGAGACGATAATATCTTATATTCTTGAAATGGAGGCATGTGAGTTGTAGTTGCGAGTCGGTTGCCCATTGACATATGTAAACGCACCAGTAACTTGGATGTTATAAAACATATCGTTGTGTGTAATTTGATGAGTAAGTACAAGCGAGCATTTGGGTCGAAGTTTATCCGTTCCTTTTACCCCATGTGGATAAAAGCGATATCTATGGGCCCCTCGATGATTTAGTGATGACATCAGGCCTGGACTGATTTGATTTGTTCAATTAGTCGGTTGTCATAAATCGGAAATCGGGAAACAACAGATGGACACAGATAATGATTATAATCCATGTCTCAGTCCATATGTTATCTAGAATAGAGGAATATATGATCCCTTATCTAATGGACGCGTCATTGACTAGGTCAGAGTTCGACAACGGCTTTTAAGAGCTACGATTGCTAGTCGGGTTGGAGTCATGCTTGCAATGATAGTTATTAGACTTATCCAAGTGGGAGACTATTGGATTAGTGTCTAAGTCCATAACTATTATTGGTATGTACTTGACCCGAGAGTAGCATGGTCAATTTGGGTTGCATGGCATCGGAACAATTTGGATAGACTTTTGTGAGAAGAGGATATTTATGATTTATTAATATATTATAAGTTCTAATATATTAATATGAAATCATATTATTTAATTAGTATTGATCAAGAATTAATTTGGAATTAATTTTGTGATCAAAAGAGACTAATTAAATAAATGGGGATTGATTTGGTAAATCATTCATTCTTATAAAGTGGGCTTATGATCCATAGTTCTTCATGTTGGGCTAAAACCATGTGGTGACCCATGGATACTCCATGTAGGTTAAAACCCATGGATCATGAGGAATGTGGAAAGTCATGAGTTACATGGTGTAATCCTAATGTACACACTATATAAAGAAGCCTCATACTAGCAAAATCGGCACTTAAGATACACAAGTGAGGGCTAGCCGATTGTGGTGCAATATATTATTCTCTCAAGTTATTCCAATTGTTGGTGGTGTTGTGTGATTCCATTTGAGGTGCAACACTTGGGTCACTAAGTTCTTAAAGGTCCAAGGCTTCCAACTACAACAAAAGGTATGTCTTCAAAATTGTTTTATTACTCAAGAATCAATGTTTTGTATCAAGTTAGGGTAATACCTTGGAATGTTCATGTTTTCATGTATAATAGAGAAAACATAGATCCAAGGTATTTAGGGTTGCATGCACAGCTTAGGAGTGTTAGAATGCTCAAAACCTAACATTTTCCCTCTTGTTAGCTGCTTGTCGCCCACTTCAGCCCATCACAACGGTGATCTGCACTTGCGTCCATAGAGGGCTTCGAATGACGCGACTTTGATGCTAGTGTGATAGCTGTTATTGTATGAGAATTCTGTTGGATTATGTGTCTAAGCCTATAACTATGATTGATATGTACTTGACCCAAGAGTAGCATGGTGCTTTTGGGTTGCCTTCACCAATGCAATTAGATAGGATGAACTTTTGAGAATAAGGTTATTTGTGATTTGTTAATATATTACAAGTATAATATATTAATGTGAAATCTTATGGGTTTTGAGCACTACAACATTCCTATGGTGTACATGCAACCCTAAGCTTTGGATCTAGGTTTTTCTCAAGTTATACATGCAAATAATCATCCAAAGCATAAACCCTAATACTAGCATACCAATTTCGAAATTCATATGTAAAATAGGGTTTCGAACATTACCTCACTTGTTATGTAGCAATAACAAGAAATCCTCGACCTTTGAAAGCTTAGTGCTCAAGTGTTGCACCTCTAATGGAGTCAGAAACACCACTAGCAACAAGGAAGAACAAGAGAGAGATAGGAGAGGCTCAAAATCGGCTATGGAATCCTTCTAGGGTTTCTAGTGGCCGATTTTGGCATGCCCAAGGGTTCCTGATATAGCTGAGTGGTGGTTGTCGAGGCCAACAAAATAAATACCCTAAATATTACACACTAAAGTAGTGTATAGTGGTAAAGGGATCGTATCCACAGAGATTGGTTCAATTTAAATCTCTATGTAAATCACTTGCTCAATATTAAAAACTAAGCTAGAATATGAGTTTGACAAATAAACAAGTAAAAGATTTGGTTAAATTCAATGAAGTGAAATTGGTTGATTTTGGGTATACCACATGGATGACATGGTTGACTTATCATTAGACTAAATGGAACAACACTTGTGAATTAATTTAACTAGGCTATAGCAATCCATAAGCACAAATTACCTCAACTCTTCATTGTTATTAAAATGGCTAGAGGAGATCTTAACACACTTCTTTAATTAAAGTCACAAAATCAATAAAGCATATAATCTTGTGAAAATCAATTAGCTTTAAGTTCTAAGAGTTACCAAGTCCAAAAGATAATCAAATGCTTACATTATCATTGTGGAGGAAACATTTACATGGTCTAAATGAAATGAAAACAAACATATAAACCATTTGTTGCTTACTAATTTGAGGGTCCATTACTTAACCAAGAAATTAGTCAACAGAAATAAACATTCATTCATCAAAGCTCATGATCAAAGATATATAAACACATGATGTTTAACTAGAAAATATTTCCATAAACTTCAAACACAAGATAACATTTAGCCTTCAAAGCAACCAATCATCCATGGGATTTAACCCTAATCAACCAAATGAAAATCTAGCCAAGCATTGCCAAAATAAAAGAAATAGAAGATAGTTTAGAGATAGCAAACATGATTCAAAGTGTAAGATGAAATGAAATGACACCAATCTTCAAAATCATCCCAAGCCTTCTTGAGAGAAAAATAGAGTTGTTCTTCAAAGTCTTGATAATGAAAATCCTACCAAATCTTCAGTAAAGAGTGCTTATTTCCGGATTCAAAAGTTCCCCAAAAGCTATCCACCAACCTTCTCAAAATAGAGTCAAAAAGTCAAAGCCCGGATTCACTTCAGCACGATCCACGCAGACCGTTTGTGGATCCACGCGGACCGCGTGGGTCTCGCTGATTGCATGCCTTGGCCCAATTAATATGTAATCCAACCCAATCTTCCTTTAACATCCCAACCCAAATGGATCAATTATTGGAAGTCCAATTATGCTATTCTAAAGCCTCCAATGATGGTCCAATGCCTCATTAGCTTTCCTTAACTCGAATCCTCGCCCAAAGATTAAGTCCAACGCGCTTCTCACTTATACTGACACCAAGCCCAATTGCACCACTTCAAGTCCATGAAAAAATTGCAAGCCTCAAGCAGTCCCGCACTCCTTCCACACCTCCAATAACAATTAGTCTTCGATAAATCCTGCAAATAAGCTCAAAAGACTGGAAAGCACCCGGTAAAGGAGAAAAATAACAAAAAGAGAAAATATGCATGAAGATTTACTAAAATGAGATGGTTTTAACTAAAAATAAACTATGAAAAGAAGTAATAAAAACGAAACTATCACCGAGCAATTAGGGTTTCAGTCAAAACCCTAATCCAGTTGATTAGTCCTTAAGCAGCCCAAAGGATCCTTCCAAAAGGACCATGCTCATAATCAAATCAAGTACATACCAAAAATAGTTATGGGCTTAGACACCTAATCCAACAGTCTTCCACTTGGATAAGTCTAATAACTATTATTGTGTATGACTTGAAAATCAAATTAGCAATCGTAGCTTTCAAAAGCCGTTGTCGAACTCTGATCTTATCAGTAATACGTCCTTCAGATAAGGAATCATATATTACTCCATTCTAGATATCGTATGAACTGAGATATGGATTATAATCATTCTCTCTGTTCATGTGTTGTTTCCCGATTTCCGATTTAAGACGACTGACAACAGACTACAATTGAACACATCAACTTAGTCTAGGCTTGGCCAAGCGCTTAGGGTGTCATCACTAAATCATCGAGGGGCCCATAGATATCGCTTTTATCCCTCTCAGGGTAAAAGGAATGGATAAAATTTGACTCAAATGCTCTCTTGTACTTACTCATCAAATCACACACAACAATATGATTTATAACAACAAGTTGCTTGTGCGTTTACATATGTCAATGTGCAACCGACTTGCAAACTACAACTCACATGTATCCGTTTCAAGAATATAAGATATTATCGTCTCACTAATCACTCGGGATAAAATCCATGAAATGATTCAAGTGAGCATGGGTTTAATCCAATACTCAAATCTTATTTCAAGAGCACTCATGAACACTGCAACAGACTTTTGCTATGTCTAAAACGCTTCAGACAATCTACAGTCGGATTCATGACAGTCTTGCCTCAATGCCTACTTCCAAAGTATGATTGACTGTGGATGTTTGAATAACCTAGTTATTCTGGAAGTCAAAACATGCGAAGTGAAACACAAGAATAATCGAATCCAAGATGGTCTCAAACTTTTGAGTATAAATAAAACACCTTTTATTTAATCACCATATCGATTACACATTATTCATTGTATAATGTTTCAGATAATCAACTTAAAACTTGAATTGAACCAATAGCCATCCCACGCTCCAAGCGTGCACACTATGTTTACCTGTGGTCCTTACTTTGTGAAATAGATTAATTGAAAACATTTCCAATGATGCTCATTTCACAATTCCCAATCCTTATCACAAGTGTAAGAATACCAAATTCTTCTTATGTGTTAGATTCTAACATTTTATGCAATGATCCTTTTGTAATGACATAGCACCAGAGTCACCAAGACTTTGCCAATGATATTACAAAGTGCTCTATTGGAGATTGTTACACGAAAACTCCATAGACATGAAGTCTCAAATTCAAAGTACATTCCTTTGAACATCCTTCTAGCATAAAAGTCTGCTAGATAGACTTTTGCTATCTCCTTAAAATCTACTTAGTGAAAGCATTTCCTCACAATCATTTTCATGAAATGGAGAGAAACCTTGTCACTTAGATTTTATGATGTATGTGTCCCTATCCATGTGAATTTTTCATAACCATAATCATAAGACAATGTTTGTAACAAATCCAAACTCATATGGACAGAACTTGTTCAATCTTAATTTCTTGCCACCAGGCAGCACAAGGGCCTACCATGTCTTCCAAGTTGTTGAGCGGATCACCCATACAAATCAATGAACTTTCATTGATTAAGGTGCTTTTCCTTTATGCATTCAAATGAGAATTCATAGGACTCACATGCATATTCAACTTTAAATGGAACGGGAACAGAAACAAGAATGTGTCAACATGATAGGTTACAAACCTCAAGTCGTGTGCTAGTGTTTAACAATAGTTTTATTCTTGATTAGTTCTTGAAACTTTTCAAGATCATTTGGACTCCACTGACCTCTTCACATATATGTCACACCCCCAAACCGGAACGACAAAAAAGTTCGCGGGTGGAGGACGTCATGTCAAATACCACAACACATGCATTATAGTAATCAAAGTACAACAACCATTGCATTAATAATGTATAAGTTTTTACATAAGTGTTTAAACATTACATATTCAAACATCAAAAGTAGATATAGACAAAGACAAAAGACGCCGCACGGTACTAAGTTGTCTTCTCAAAATCTTCGGGAGTGTACATGTCTACTGGATTCCTAAGAATACAAGTTATTTTGAAAGAGAGGATCATCATTTAATCTGGTGAGTTCATAAGTAATTTTGTTATATAAAGTGTACTCTAATTTCTTGGAAAAGTTCGCATGTTCCTCCAGAAAATCCTATATTTTCTGATGTGATAAAATGATAACCGCAATAGTTCCTTCTCTAATCACTTAGTTTATACTAGTTATATATAACCTAATATCGAACGGACAGTAAATTGTGTGAATCTGCCCTAAGTCCACAACCAAACAAGGAACAGGAAGTAAGGCGGAAGTTACACATTCCACTACCTATCGGATATTATTTATATATAACTTTAATGTATAAACTAAGGAATTATAGAATTAACCACTAAAGGTCCTTTATGTTATACTAGTTTTGAGAAAGTGACTGATTACGTTCCAGAAAATCCTATATTTTCTGCTTTACAATTGATAAGTAGTTTTAATCCCGTAAAACCATTCTGTTTAAGTATTATTGTACTTATAATAAGGTTTAACATAATTTTAACTATCCATAAAATTATAAGAAGAATGTTTTCCGTTTTGTTGGTGAAAAGTAGTTTTAATCCCATAAAACCGTTCTGTGAAGTAGTTTTAAATCCCATAAAACCGTTCTGTTAAGTAGTTTTAAATCCCATAAAACCGTTTTGTTTTGTTTGTGGAGAGTGATTAATACAGTAGTATTTCTTAATAATAAACTACTTGTGAATAAATACCCTATTATTAAACTAGTTAATTAGGGTTAAAATGTGATAAAGTTGTAACCATACAAATAGACTAGAATGAACACGACGACCTTCCGGCATCGAAACTGAATATGTGATATTTGTCACCCCTTGGCCTACCGTCAAACTGTAGCTATTAGTCGGGATGTGGGATTGTCAGTCCCGTATAGATCTATACACACAATGCCCGCTCTCCATGCAGGAGACTTTGGTTACAAGAATGTAACATAGCAAGTATATTGCTATGCCATGAAGACGTACCATCACATTTTAGTTTGAGTAAAGATCGAATTATACCCTTTTCTTGAAAAAGTAGTTTAGACCTCATATACTTATCTAAACAATATATTTCTCGTTTGTTTCATAAATTATACCTAATATAATTTTTACGTTCTATCTGATTAGCATGATCTCTCATGAGTGTACCCCTTTGCTCAGCGTGATACAAAGGTAATGATACAGAGTGAATTAACCTTTTATATTCATATATGTATAATATATATAATTAAGAAGGAAACAACCTTCATACAAATAACACCACCTTAAGCCCACATCCAAACAAGGAAAAGGAAATAAGGCAATTCATTAGTGCTAAGCCCTTTAAGTCTTATATATATATATATATATATATATATATATATATATATATATATATAAAATATATATATATATAAACATGATTTTGACAATTATAAGTTTAAAAAGTTATAAAAACATTTAAAAGAGTTTAACGGTATTGTAAAAAGGGTTTATGTGACTTTTAAAGGAGTAACATGACTATAAGTTATTATGGAAGTATTTAGTAATCTTTTATTGTAAAAATAACAATTAAAAGCATAAGAAAATCTTTTATGTGATTGATATCACATGTAATTATTAACACAATTGGCTTGTGTTCAACTTGTATTCCCCCCTAAAAAGCATTTAAAATCATTTAAAAGGTAGATTATAGGGGTATGAACTCACCTTATGTTGGTGATTCGATTGAAGATATGGTATATGGTGATAAGTTTCACGAGTGAAGTCTCGAGCACCAATGGGTCCTAATTAGCATATTATTACATATATTTGTGTAAAGTTAGTGAATAAAACTACAAAGGTGTTTAGGAAACAACGTAGGATGCAAGAGTAACTCACCAAAAGAGTGTTAGAAGCTAGTTAGGAGGCTGAAATGGAGTTCACCACCAGGAAGGAGTGTTCATGGCCCAAGAACACATGAGTTTTCACGGCCCAAGTTAAAGGGTTCACGGCCCTGATGAAGTGTTCACGGCCCTATGAGTGGTTCACGGCCCAAGAACATGAACAACACTTGAAGATTTTGGTGTTTAGCAAGTGCTTGAAGGCCGCTTTGTTGTATTCCATGATGATACAAAAGAAAAGGGGTGTTTAAGGGAAGAAAATAGTGTTTCTTGAGGATGATACTTAAGAGAGAATGGGAGGATTGCGGCTGGAAGATGATAAAATGAGGAGAAAATTGGCTAACACACCTATATATAGGCGAGGGTTCACGGTCTGAAGAGTTCACGGCCGTGAACCTCGTTTGCGGTCCGAAGGCGGTGGTGGCCGAGAACGCATTCACGGTCCGAGGGCTTGCGACCCTCATTCACGGCCGAAGCCTGTTTGTTCTCGGTTGCGAGGCTGATGTCCGATGGGAAAGAAAGAATGGTCTCCGGACTTCAAGCTTTCACCTCTTAAACATATAACACCTTGAATACAAGGTGAAAACACTTATAAAATATTAATCTAACCCATTTAATATAGAATAAGATTTAAGTTGACTTTAGCAGACTCAAGTTTGACTTTGATTGACTAGGGTTGACTTTACAAGAAGAAAAGAACGGGTGTTACATTATCCCCCCGTTAGAGACAATTTCATCCCAAAATTTAGTTTAAGGCATACACATGGACGAAGGGAAAATAGGTAGATACTTATGTTTCTGATGATCCTCACGCTCCCAAGTGAATTTGGGTCCTCGCTATGCACTTAAGTGGACCCTCACTATCAGGATAGGGATTTGATTAGTCCTATTGATTTCAATGTGTAGGATTTCTACGGATTCCTCCACAAAGTTGAGGTTCTCGTTTACCTCAATCTAATCGAGTGGGATAACCAAAAGTCTCGTCGGACAAACACTTTTCAAGTTAAAGACGTGAAAGGTAAGGTGTACGTTAGTGAATTCTCGAGGTAGTCGGGTCTATAAGCTACTGGATCAATTCTAGTAAGAATCTCGAATGATCTTATGTACCTTGGATTTAGTATTCCACACTTTTCGAAGCGTATCGTGCTCTTCCGGGGTGAGACCTTCACATGACGAGGTCACCTACCTGGAATTCCAAGGGTTTTCTCTTATCGAAGACGTAGCTTTTCTATCTGACCTTGGGAGCTTCACGTCGCTCCTAGATTTGTACTCTCTTCTCGGTAGTTCTTCGTATGATTTCCGAACCAGCGAAGGTGCTGTCTGGAAATCGGGTCTCTAGCTAGTTGCGTGTCACCTACTTTAGTCCAGTGCAGAGAGGGCCTACACTTGTGACCATACAAGGTTTCGAATGGAGCAACTTTAAATGCTAAAATGGTAAAGGACTCGACTGGTTGGTAAATAGCTATCCCATGCTCTACCAAAGTCGATCACATGTGCTCTCAGCATGACTTCTAATGTCTGAATCGTTCTTTCATTCTGTCTGTTGGTTTAAGGATGGTAGACTATGCTCATGACTAGCCTAGTTCCCAAAGATCTCTGAAGTGACTTCCTGAACTGGGAGATTATTCTACTATCTCTAACGGAGATAACAGATATTGGAACACTGTGCAGTCTAATTAATCTCTCGGACACACGTTCTAGTTAACTTCTCTATTTTGCATGTTTCTTTAAAATTGTAGGAAGTGCATAGATTTGGCTAATCTGTCGATGATCATCCAAAATGGCATTTAGTCCACCTGTTGCCTTGGGTAAGTTGATTATGAAGCCCATTGCAATCTTCTACCATCTCGACTCAGATATCTCCGGTTGTTGTAGTAAGCCTGCGGGCTTTTTCTCTGAAGTTCATGACAAGACTCATACATGGCTCATCCACCATCACCTCGTGTATACGAGTCGTATATAATTTAGATTGACAAAACGTTCGAATGGGTGGCTCTGCCCCAAGTCCACAACCGGACAAGGAACAGGAGATAGGGCGGAATCACACATCCTAAATCTTGTTGAGTCTAAATTATATACCACTCTTGCGTATACACTTAGCAGCGATAGATTAACCTAATGAGTTCTTAGTCTCTATTCTTGAACTTGACCTGCGGTAAAACTAATCTTCCTATTAGATTTATTGGGGATACTTCGGTGGTTACTGACTTTTGAGACTTCTTTGGTGCATTTCGCTTCAAGTTTTCTATCTACTGAGCAGGCTAGAAGGTGCGGTACCCCTCGCATGGGTACTTCTGAAGTTTTGAAGTGAGAGATGATATAAGGGTTTTCTTTATGGATTGAAAGAATTTCAGCTGATGGTTGATTAAGGAAACAATTGTTTTACACATCATAAGAATTTTGCATGGTAAGGACCAAGCCAAACCATGTCGGATGAGGATGTCGCAACTTCTCGACGAAATAGATATTAACTCGTTCTGGAAAAATGATTACTAGGATGATGAACTATCCTAAGTACATAAATTTTCAACGCTTCCGGTTTTATTCTGTTATTATTGCTACGAACCCCCTTTTTGATTCGAAATTGGCGGGTACTAACAATACGAGGGTTCTAATAATTTGAAATTATGAACTTTCATGAAAAGATCCCTACTATGTCTCTCTATCATCGCTTGGTGTATAGAAGTCATGTATAATTAAGATTGGTACGACAGTTGACTATGCAACCCTGCCTTAAATCCACAACCAAACAAGGAACAGGAAATGAGTCAGGATTACTCACTCTAAATCTACAAATCTTAATTAAAAATGACTCTAATTTATACACTAAGCCATCATATCTTAGCTGCTAGGGTTCTCAGTTTTTATATGAGTGTTGCAGTTTGGTTCGAACGAGAGAGTAATCATACTTATAAATAATTATTGGGGTTTAGAAGCGTACCAAAGATATATCAGGGTTCTTTGATTCTTCCCTATTCTCTGGGGTCAAACTCCTCCTGCTCCCCCGTTGTTCTTCTTTGTTGGACAGTCCCTCTTGAAATGTCCTATTTCACCACAAAGATGCCAAATTGGACTGGTCCCAACATTGGTAGTTGAAGTAATAAACTCGACTAGAGTCCTACAGAAGCGGGCGGTGTGCCCCTTCATGTTGCATCTATTGCAATGAAGCACTCGGCAAGCTCCATGATGATGGTAGTTACACTTGCTACAGTGTGGGAGGTTTCCTAAGTACGATGTGGTCGGTGAACGAAGCTTCATCCATGAACGAACCTTCAACCGTGAACGAGGCTTTGGTCGTGAACTAATTGCCGACCTCGGACCGTAAACCCCTCGGATATATATATGATTCAGCTATTTTTTGCTTCATTTCTTCACTTTCTGTCACACCAGTCAAATTTAGGTCAAAAATAAATTGATCAATAATCATGATTGGGATGAACCAAGTGGTAGAAATCGTAACAAGGTTTCCAAAAATATAAAGAACACTGAAATCCGAGTTATAACGAAGAAGTTATGACCAATCGAAAATCCGCGACAAAACCAGCAAAACACTATTCAGTGTAAAAGGTGAATTTTCGATGAAAGGCTTTTTAGCCTTAACGATCTAAATGAAAGTTGTAGAATATGTTAAACCGAGAACGTTCATGAAAAGAACGTAAAAATCTGACTTTGTATGAGGAAGTTGTGATTTTTCTAAATTTCGGTTTAGCAGTAGACAACTAAAAATTCAAAATATAAATTGATTGATATTTAGCCGATACAACTTAAACGAGAATCGAAGGTCTCATCAAAAGTAGTACAACGGTAAAAAGACAGACGAAAACAGACGTCAGATGAAGAAGTTATGAATTTTTAACGGATTTCCTGTCCCGGTCTGTTAAAAATAATAATATTAAAAATAAATCGAAATTAGCCGACGAAGTCTAAACGAAAGTCGTAGAGTATAATTTTACATATGCGTGCATATAAAGAACGCCAAAAACGGAGCTCGTATGCGAAAGTTATGAATTTCACAAGTTTTTGGCACGAAAATCGAAAAATCTAGAAAACCGGGAAATTTCGCATGGACCCTCTTCGGCCATGTCACCCTCGCATGCGAGGCTTCCCCGTGTCCTCCACGTGCTCGCTGCTGATTGGACCGAAGTTGCTCGTGGCGTATCCTGATTGGACCGAAGTTCGGCCCTCTCCTGATCCGACACGCGCCTCGCACCGGGTCTTGCATCCGAGCTTCGCAAACCGCCTTAGACTTCGGCCTCCTGGCTTATTGTGAACCAAACACCTGTCCCTCTTCCCTCGCTGCCACGTAGCTGCTGACTCCTTCTTCCCTTCGCCACTTGTCCGAGACTTCGGACTATATATAGGAGGTGCGAACCCTCCCGGTTCCTTCACCATTTTTACCTCATTTTTCATCCTCTTTCACCTCTCTCACCCCCGTAAACTTCCTTATAACCCCCCGAAGCCCCGGTATCATATCTAAAACCCGAAGCAAGCCCCGAAGCCGCGGAATTCTCGAGAACATAACATCTTTCCAGTCGAAGTGCTGCCCGCATAAAACCCGGTTTTTACTCAAAAACTCGCGGTTTCTTCGAGAAAGATCATCTATAGAAACGAAACGCTGCCCAAATCACCACTTAATAAGGTGAGTTCATACCCCTATAATATACCTTTTTAAATGGTTTTATATGATTTTTAGGGGGGGAATACAAATTGAACGCAAGTTAAAATTGTGTTAATAATTGTATGTGATAATAATCACACAAAGGATTTCCTTATGCTTTTAAGGATTACCAAATACTTCCAAAATGACTTAAAGCGATGTTAAATCTTTAAAGTCATGTAAACTACGTTAAACTCTTTGAAAAAGGTTTTATAAACTATTTCAAATTATAATTGCCAAAATCATATTTATATATGTATAAATATATACATAAGATTTGAAGGGCTTAGGACTAATGAATTATCTTATTTCCTTTTCCTTGTTTGGATGTGGAATTAAGGTGGTGTTATTTGTCCGAAGGTCGTTTCCTTCTTAATTATAAATATATTATACATATATGAATATAAAAGGTTACTTCATTCGGTATGATTACCTTTATATCATGCTGAGCAAAGGTGTTCATCCATGAGAAATCATGCTAATCAGATAGAACATATAAATTATAATAGGTATAATTTATGATTCAAAACTAAATATACAAGTATGATTCACGATTGTATACTTTCCAAGGAAATTACCAACAATTCATTTATCTATACCAGGATATGTATAATACTTTTAATATATGGATAACATATTAAAGAAGTAATAATACATCATACCTGGTTTACATTAACAAAGGTACAATACAGAGTACCAGGGTTAGCAATCACGGGGTAATAATACATCATACCGAGTTTGCATTAACAAGGGTACGATACAGAGTACCAGGGTTAGCAATCACATGGTAATAATACATCATACCGAGTTTGCATTAACAAGGGTACGATACAGAGTACCAGGGTTAACAATCACGGGGTAATAATACCTCGTAAATCTCTTTGAAACAATAAATTTGTGAGACTCTTCATGGTGTACTTATCTAAGTACGACCTTAAGTCCTGACTTATTAACCAGAATCTCCTGTAGGGAGGGCGTGAATTTGTGTATAGATCTATATGGGACTGAGAATCCCGCACCTTTACTGTTCGCTACAGTTTGGCCGGCAGGCATAGGGTGTCAAATATCATATCGTTTCCGACGCCTGAAGAACGTCGCAGTAGGCACATCAGTCATATCAGTATGGTTAATAGAACTCACATGGATAAAACAACGAGTAAATTACTAAGTAATATACTTCTCTTAAAACAGTAAGAAAAGATAATTACATCCTGACCAAATATACCTTCTATTAGTTTTTACTTACAGTAAAAACTACGTATCATGAAATCAAGTATGGCAAATATACTTGTACTTCTGGTTTTGGAACATTTAAAACCACAAAGCAGTATTATGGATAATATAATATTTTCCAGGATTAATACTAATGTTTTTACTATAGAACGGATATAACTAAGAATACTTTTACAAATGAAATGATTTATGGGATTAAACCACTTTTACAAATAGGAACTTAGTCATTCATTTTCTGTAAACTAGTATAACATAAAGGACCTTTAGTGGTTAATTCTATAATTCCTTAGTTTTTACATCAGAGTTATACAAAAGTAATATCCGATTGACAGTGAAATGTGTGACTTCCGCCTTACTTCCTGTTCCTTGTTTGGTTGTGGGCTTAGGGCAGATACACCTATTTAACTGTCCATTCGATATTGGATTATATATAATTATTATAAACTAAGTAATTACAGAGGGAAACTATTGAGGTTATCAGTCTATCACCTCAGGAAATATATGATTTTCTGGAGGAACTAGTGAACTTTTCCAATGAACTTAGAGTATACTTAACATAACTAAAATACTTATGAACTCACCAGCTTAAATACTGATCTACTCTTTCCAAATAACTTGTATTCTTAGGAATGCAGTAGACAGGTAAACTCCCGAAGCTTTTGAGAAGACTACCTAGTACCGTACCGCAACTCTTGTCTTCTATTGTACCTACTTTGGTGTTTAAATATGTAATGTTTAAACACTTATGTAAAAATTATACTTATTAATGCAATGGTTGTTTGTTCTTTGATTACTATATTGCATGTGTTGTGATACTTACCTGAAGTCCTCCGCCCCCGAACGTTTCCTCCGTTCTGGTTTGGGGGTGTGACAGATTGGTATCAGAGTAGTGTTTATAGTGAACTCAGTATATCGGTCATAAAAGATATACAACTATAAACCCATTGGGATAAAAACACTCTGACGAAGAGTTATACTTTAAAAATATAACAATATTTTATAAAAGTATAAGTACATGCAGAATATATATACTAGAATGAGTATCACAAAAAGAACAAAACAAAAGTATTTGGATGTTGGACATTACAGTTAAACCTAGACAGTGACGTCATAATATATGGGATCAATATAGCCTGATCAACTGTCACACCCCCGAACCACACGGCGGAAACGTCCGGGGGCTTGGTGTGAATTTCAACATTGTAGTATCATTACAGAGTATATAATTGAAACATAACATCATCATCATCACACATGTAATATAACAAAATTCATTGTTTACATCGAGTATTGTATTTGAATATTACATGCCCAAATAGTCAGAGTATGATGAAACAAAATATAACAAAATATCCATTAGTTTGTTCTACTCATCCTGCTTCAACGGTTTCTTGAGAACACAAGTTAATTTAAAAAGGTCAACATAAAAATGTTGGTGAGTTCATAAGCATGTTTGTGAAAATGATTTGTATAACTTTTAATCCACCAGAATATCCTATATTTTCTGAAAACTGTTTAGTATGTTTGTGTCATATCTTGTATTAATGCGTGTATTTTATTGTTTATTTAAAAAAGGCTAAAGAGAATGTAAAGAGAATGTCCCCAGACAACCCGATGTTGTCTGTAAAAGAGAATGCTGCCATACCAACCCCCGAGGTTGAGTACCAGTACGAGTATGTTTCGAAGTAATCCAAGAGAAAAGAGAATGGTCTTCCGTAAACTTCATAACGTTAATTCGTCTAAGTGAGCCGTCATAACCATACTAAATAATGACTATTTCGCCTGTCTTGGCGTTGTTGGACGCCAGTTTTGATTATAAGGTTTTCGTCACCCTAAACTGAGTTAGTCTAACTGTAGCGAACAACTCAGGTGTGGGGTGTCATCCCCGTATAGATCTATACACAAATCTCCGCTCTCCCTCCAAGAGACTCTGGTTATAACTACAGGGTACGATCGTACACTTAATAGGTGTCAACCGACAAAACTCACTAGATCCTTGTAAGTGAACCACTAAGGCATCGCTAAACATGTAAATCATTTCAAGGCCCAATTGGAATGAGATTATATAACATGGGCCCGAAATATATGTGAAAGGACAACTAAGGCCCATTTCACATGTAAGATATTTACAGGCCCAAAGAGCACGCAAATAGTATCCAAGGTCCGTCGCACATGTTAATGGGTCAATGAGGCCCAATAAACATATAAATAGTATACAGGACCTATCAAACATATAAATGGGCCACTAAGGCCCAATAATCTAGAAAATGATCAAAATTAATCCGTTTGTTAGTTTATCATTGGTTTTGGTTCAAGTATTCACTAAAATAGCATAAAAGCCCACTTTTTGTAAAAATGACGTTCTTGGCCCAATAAGCCAAAAATTTACAATTAAGGCCCAATTTTTATAAGAATAACACTTTAGTCTCCATTTTGTTCAAAACTTGTGTTGATGACTAGTTTGTGGTAAAAATAACATTTTAAACCCATTTTTGTCAAAAATATCATTTTTGGTTTGAATTGTTGTGAAAACACACATTTTTCTAGTTTTGGGCTTTTCTGACCTAATTGTTGGAAAATTTGTACAAAAATCATCGTAAGACGAAATTTAGATCCGTAAATTCTGGAAGTTTGGAAATTTTGTGTACTTTGTTCACAATTTTTCTCATAATTTTTAATGGCTTCTAAAAAGTGTGAAATTGTTCACCTTCACAGGCTGGTCCGAAATTATTTAAAATCTGATAGGTAGTTTTGTAAAATTCGCCAACAATTATAGAAAAACAGTATTGAAACGTGAGAGTAGTCATTTTAAAGGTATAAACCTGAAATTTTTGCATGTAAAACAGTTTTGAAAAATATTATCATTTAGGTGGTCAAAACAGTTCGAGATTGGACCAAAACTTTTCTGTGAAGGGCTGATTTTTTAGTTTAGTTTATAGATCTTAGAACACAACACTCAATTTTACTATTTTAAGTGTATAAATCCCAGATCTACTAGTTTACATGTATTATATGTGATAACACATACTTTTCTGAAGGTTTTCATGTAGATCCAAGTGATAAACTTAATATTCTTAACATATTTTTAGATTTATGAAGTAAATAACACATAACCACCAAATAAATCATGAAAAACACACATATTCATGCATACACACATAGATCTACACAACACAACTTGTATTCTCCCCCAAAACAAAGTAAAAGTCGAAAATTGGGGGTATGAACTCACCTTGGGGTTTTCAAGATGTAGATGAAGTAGAAGATGAAACTTTGAACCTAACTTGAGTTCTTGGAAAGATCCCGAAATGGTGGTTGCTTTAAGATCCATATTTACGAAAATGAGGGAGTAAGTAAAAGATATTTAACACAAACTTGAAACAAAGCACTTGATTTTAACATAGAACTTACCAAGAAGCTTAGAATCCGGTTTTTGATGATGATGAGTTCGAGATCTTTGGAGAAGAAGAGAGGATGTTCTTGAGAGAAATGTGTGTGGAAATGAAAATGTGAGATGTATTTGTGTGTGTGTTTGGCCGTGAATAAGAGAGGGGAGGAGGAGAGATGGTTTGACTTTTATGGATGATGTGATACACCCTTAGATACATGGTGGTTAAAAATGAGGTGGCAAGCTCATGATCCACCCTCATTTTTTTTTATAATTCGATTTGGGCCAATTAATGGGAGTTTTCGGCCCATTAGACCCATTAGGGATAAAATGAATCATGTTAGGTCCAAAATAGTCGAATTAAAGGCTTATTGGCCCATTAGGCCCAATAAGAAAATCCTAGTCCATAATAAACTTGAACCGGGATTTTTAGGGTTTTCAACTCATAATTGACTATTTGAAGTACTTTGTATAGAGTTTTGAAATTCACTAGTGAATCTTGATGGAATTTGGTGTCATTGAATGAGCATCATACATATTATCCAGTTAAGGTTACAAGGATTATCATAGTTAATGTTTACATGAGCATAGAATTTCCTAGGTAAATTGCCAGTTGTGACATCATCCCCCCGTTAAAGGGAATTTCGTGAATGATAGGATCATGAATGAGAGAATAGGTGAGGGTATTCTTGCCTCATCTAGTCTTTGCGTTCCTTTGTGCATTCCGGTCCATGTTTGGCGTTCCATCGAACCTTCACAATCAGAATGCGGCTTTGCTTCGTACGCTTCACTTCCCTATCCGTTATCTCGACTGGTTCTTCGACGAACAGGAGATTGTCATTTATTTCGATCTCTACTAAGGGAATAGCAAGGGCTTCATCTGACAAGCACTTTTTCAAATTCGAGATGTGGAACACAGGGTGTACATTGCTGAGCTCCGAAGGTAGCTGCAACTTGTAAGCCACTGGACCAATCCAATGTATCGCGGGTTCAATTTTTCCTTGGTTCCCAAGGCGAACCATTCCTTTCCAAGGAAAGACTTTCAATAGCACCCACCCTCCGATTTGGATTTCCAGGGGTTTTCATCATTTGTCAGCACAACTCTACTGTCTATCTCGTGATGCTCGAAGTCGAATTCTGATTTGGATTATCTTCTCTGTCATTTTGCGAATGGTTTCTGGTCCCATGAGAGTACTGGCGAGTGATCTGTATTTTTGACCATAAACAGCCTCGAAAAGAGCATCCTTGATGCTCGTGCGACAGCTGTTATTGCGTGAGAATTCAATCAAGGGCAACCGGGTATCCCATGACTTGCTGAATTCAAACACCCAGGCTCGGAGCATGACTACGAGTGGTTGGATAGTCTGTTCGCTTTGGCTATTGGTTTGAGGGTGGTAAGCAACGCTCATATCTAGATATTTTCCCATAGCCTTTTGAAGTGACTGTCAAAGTCTTGAAGTAACCCCGTTATCTCGATCCGAGATAGTAGATACCGACATTTCATGGAGTCTTACTATCTCCTTGATATAGATCCAAGCTAATCTTTCCGTCTTGTTTGATTTTTGTATTAGCAGGAAATGGGCAGATTGGGTTAACCTATCGACAATCACCCAGATAACGCCCAACTCAACTCTTATAATAATAAGCTTTGTCCTTCGACTTCGAGAGTTTTATCCATTCATGTAGTGCTTTCTTCGCGATATTCTCCGGCTTTGATGCTTTCAAGGCTGGTCGTAGATGTTGACAGTGTTTTGTTCTTGCTTCGTGAGCAGATGAGTATGTTATCGATGAAAATAATTAGAAAGGATTACTAGGAATGGTTGGGGAAAACTCGGTTCATAGGGTTTATGAATACCGTGGGAGCATTCGCTAGACCGAAGGGTATCACGAAAAATTTGAAATGGTCGTAACGAATTCAGAAAGCAGTTATTGGAATGTCCTCTTCTCGGACTCGGAGCTGATGATAACCGGTTCGTAGATCTATTTTGGAGAAGCAACTAGCTCCTTGGGGCTGGTCAAATAGGTTGTCAGTCCGAGGGAGTGGGTATCAGTTGTTGATAGTGAGCTTATTCAATTTCCTAAAATCGATGCATATTCTGAAGGATCCGTCTTCTTGAAGAACAAGACCGGAGCTCTCCAGGGTGAGAAGCTTGGTCCGATGAATCCTTTGCGCAACAATTCTTCTCAATTGACTGGATAACTTCTGAATTTTTGGCAGGAGCTACCCTGTAGGATGAATTGGCAATTGATGTGGTTGCCGGTAAGAGGTCGATTCGAAATTCGACCTGTCTCTCTGGTATATTCCCTGAAGTTCTTTGGGAAATACATCCGGAAAATTGCATGCTACTGGAATACCTTGTATGCTTACTTCTTCCTTGGTCTTGTCCACAACATGAGTGAGGAAAATGTAGTTCTTCTGGTGCAGGCACTTCTTTGCCTTGATGCACGAGATAGGACGAGGATTGGTGCCAGGTTTATCACCATGGCTTATTAGAGTTTCGTGATTGGGAAGGTGAAGGCAAATGACCCTCTCTCGACACATAGTATCATCACGGTAGGGGCTTAACCCAACCATGCCGATTATCACATCAAAACTCCTAATATTTACTGGCATTAAATTTATTTGAAATGAATGGTTTCTTAGTGTTAAGGTGTACTCTACATAAATATCCTAGGTTAATTCGGTTTTTCCCATTAGCCATCTCCACCGTGAAGGCTTCGTTTAGCTTCTGGGGTTGTAGTCTTAGTAAGTGCTCGAATTTGTTATTAACGAAGCTTAGCTCAACTCCACTATCGAGTAAGATGCAAGCAAAAGAGTTGTTAAGTGGGAACGTACCAGTAATAACTGTCGGGTCTTGGACTGCTTCGCCTTGACCCAAGGTCAGGACCCTTCCTAATCCTTCTGCTCCTTGATTGTTAGCCTTGGGGCAATTGCGCCTGAAGTGACCGGTTCCTCCATACCCATAGCAGGTGGGACTAGTCTCATCATTGGTGTTGTTGTTAAGGTTGTTGCGGTTGTTGTTTTTTTTGTTTGGCTGAAGATTCTGTCATGGATAAGTTCTACAGTATTTGGTGGTGTGACTCTTTCGGTTGCATTTCTTACAATGCAGCTCCTGGCAGGCTCCCATATGATGGAAATTGCACTAGTTGCATTTTGGAAGGCTTCCAGCATATGGTCTCGCTGATGTTGATGTAATAGGGGTCATGGTCGCATGAACATCAACAAAATGTTGCTTCTTTGAGAACCCTTGAGTTGGCAGTCCCTTTTTCTTACTTCCAGACTTTCGCTTCCTGCTCTTAAGCTTCGGGTTTAGTGTGCCTTGATAAGCTGTCACTTGTTGGTTTCCGTGCTCGTTCCTTCGGCTGGAATTGTCGATACTGTTTCCACCTCTATTGGTGTTGTTTGAGTTGAGTTGTGCCATAGCAGCGGTTACTGTCGTTGTTACAGCAGCTTGGAATGTAGCAGAGTCCATCTGCAGGAGCGATGTCTCGTGGATGTGCTTGTTATTTCTGTGGGATGACATTTTCCTGCTGCATGATGATAAGCCATATCGTAAGTAGTGATCGTCATTCCTGGTTGTACTCTATAAGTTTCGCGTCTTGTCGTATGATTCTAATTGTTTCCATCTACATCCCTATGATGTATTTATGGTAGTAGGTAGTCGTGGATTTGGCATGAATATTAAGTCTATCCCTAGAGTTCATAGATTATTTTGGTTTCGAGATCCTTCAGTATCTAGCAGTTTCAGGGCTTCGGTTGTGCATATAAGTGAATTCGTGCAATAACATGAAATAAGGAAAACACATAATTGCCTCATTAGTAAATACCATCATAGCACGCAAAATAGAATCATAACAAATGGTAGCGGGGGGGGGGGGGAAGTTGATCCTAATCGTGGCGGAAAGTGTCTGGTGGTGGTTCTGATGAAGTGGATGCACCCTGAAGATGAGCTACTTGTCGCTCGGTGTCTCGTAGTCGTGCCTCCCGAACTAACTGCCTCGTTTGGGAGTCCCGATCACTTCCTCAGTTTGTCTCTCAGTTCTGTCAACAGCAGCCCGCATTTGGTCCTTTTGATTGTGGGTGTCCTGAGCTCGGTTGCCAATGTCTCGAGTGCATCGGACCATGCCTGGGAGGGCCTGGTCAGCTGGTCCTTCATGACTGAGATCGAAGAAACCTTGGTTCATACCGTAGGGTGGTCGGATCCCCGGCTGGCGAATCTATCTCCAATATCGAGTGCCTATGAGGCGTGGGGCCATCGGAGCCCATACGATGAGCCAGTACTCTGGCTCTATATGGAGGATTGATGACATCGAATTCGGAATCCGAGTCATCATCATCATCGCCCTCGAGCTCTTCTTCTTCAATGTTCACTGCTGGCTCGGCGGGTTCATCTGTAAGTTCTACCTCATGTTCCTCCTCTGGTCCTTCCTTTGAGTCTTCTTCTGGATCAAGCTACCCTGCATTCCCCTGACTAGGGAAATAGGGGTCTCCTGGCTAATGATGCCCGTCTATAGTGTATTGCACGAAGGGGTATAATTACTAGAATTAAATAGAACACCAAATACTCCAATAGTATTTTAATTTTGTTTAGGTTTGGTTCTATAAGATCTTTGGATAATTTAAATGGTAAGTTTTTGATTCATTGTCCATCATAATTACTCTCGAACACATGTTGGTCGTATTTTGAATGAATGTAGTTGATCAGGTTACATTCACCCCCAATACGACTACATAACTGCCCGGGTTTAATAGCGATGTTCAAATCCTCCAAAGACTTTTACTGTTCTTGTTGTGTTATTACCTTAAAATGCACACATAAGTATGTATTTTAATTATTATGTTCAGAATAGTTTAGTCCCATTGTATTTATAGTTGCATATCATGTATGATTAGATATGCTAGTTCACTATAAACAATGCTCTGATACCAATCTATCACACCCCCGAACTAGACGGCGGAAACGTCCGGGGGCTTGGTGTGACTTTCAACATTGTAGTATCATTACAGAGTATATAATTGAAACATAACATCATCATCATCACACATGTAATATAACAACATTCATTGTTTACATCGAGTATTGTATTTGAATATTACATGCCGAAATAGTCAGAGTATGATGAAACAAAATATAACAAAATATCCATTAGTTTGTTCCACTCATCCTGCTTCAATGGTTTCCTGAGAATACAAGTTAATTTAAAAAGGTCAACATAAAAATGTTGGTGAGTTCATAAGCATGTTTATGAAAATGATTTGTATAACTTTGAATCCACCAGAAAATCTTATATTTTCTGAAAACTGTTTAGTATGTTTGTGTCAGATCTTGTATTAATGCATGTATGTTATTGTTTATTTGAAAAAGGGTAAAGAGAATGTAAAGAGAATGTCCCCAGACAACCGAATGTTGTCTGTAAAAGAGAATGCTGCCATACCAACCCCCGAGGTTGAGTACCAGTACGAGTATGTTTCCGAGTAATCCAAGAGAAAAGAGAATGGTCTTCCGTAAACTTCATAACGTTAATTCGTCTAAGTGAGCCGTCATAACAATACTAAATAATGACTATTTCGCCTGTCTTGGCGTTGTTGGACGCCGGTTTTAATTATAAGGTTTTCGTAACCCTAGACTGAGTTAGTCTAACTGTAGCGAACAGCTCAGGTGTGGGGTGTCATGTGACATCCCCATTTTCATGGCCAGAAAACACCGATTTTGTTTATGCTTTATAAAAATCAGAGTACCTCTTTTAATAAAAATGTTGCGGAATTTGTTCCCAGAAAACATGATAAATAGGTTATCAAAGCATTTCTGAGGAAATGTATTTTTATTCATTTTCAAAACAATGGGATGTCATCGTCAATACAGAAACATAAGCATAAACATAACTTACATTTATTTACACTAGTGATCTACATCTCTTTTAAATCTATCAGTGTAAAGTAGCTTCGTATTGACACATGTGATAAAAAATAAGCTTGAGTGGGTCAGGTTGGGAAACTTGGTGAGTACATTGGGTTTTCAACCCATAATAATATAATTATTATGTTTAAACAACAAACAATCAACCCCATTTACCCATCCCTATGATCTTCCTTACTCTCAAGGGTCTACCCTAGGAGTCATCTTTTCGTTTATTCCGAAGTCCCTTGCTTCCAGGTTAAAAGACCGGCACTAAGTCCAAAGCTGCCAATGCACTAATTCCATAGCTACAAAAGTTCATTTATCGGGTACTAAATCAATATCTACCAGTGTAGGTACTAAGTCCATAGCTACCAACGTTCATCTAACATGTACTAAACCCATAGCTACCAGGTACTAAGTCCATAGCTACCAACACCTAACAAGTACTAAGTCCATAGCTACCTATGTTTACCTAATAGGTACTAAGTCCATAGCTACCATCGTTTGTCCAATAGGAACTAAGTCCATAGCTGCCGGTGTTTATTTATTGGGCACTAAGTTTATAGCTGCCAATGTTTACTCACCTCATCTTTTATCTCTCATCATTCATCTGCCGGAATTTATTTATCGGAGCTTCCTTCGGGTGCTAGGGGGTTTACCTAGGGTTTAGGAGGGTTGGAATGAGTTAGAGAGAGAAAAAAACTAGAGATAGAAAAGAGAATTGGTGTGAAAAACTCGGAACTCTCGGCCCCTCTTTATAGCCTGCGAGGCCTCGGATTACGCTGGGCGTAATCCTTGGATACGTTGGGCGTAGTTTGGATGAGGTTGCCAGCTTCGCACAGCTAGCTCACACTTGTATCGGACCCGGATAAGATCGAGGTACGCTGGGCGTACCCAACCTCGGACGCGGGGCATAGAGGGAAGGCGACGTGTCTTCATCTGGTGCGAGGCCGTGGGGAGCAAGGGAAGGCTAGGATCGTGCCACGTCATCACAGTTTCGCAAATTGCACACTTAACTTCTAAAAATCATAAGTTTCGCATACGCGTAGGCGGGAACGTACTCTACAACTTTCGTTTACACTCCGTCGGCTAAATTTTGACTTTATTTTAAAAGTTATATTTTTAACAGGCCGGGACATGATTGGTCCGTTAAAAATTCATAACTTCTTCATCCGACGTCCGTTTTCGTCTGTCTTTTTGTCGATGCGCTACTATTAACGAGATCTTCAATTCTCGTTTAGGTTGTGTTGGCTAAAAACCGTTCGTTCTAATATTCGAACTTCGGGCTGTACACTGCTAAGCCGAAACTTCGAAAAATCATAACTTCCTCATACAAAGTCATATTTGGGCGTTCTTTTTATGGACGCTCTCGGTTTAACGTATTCTACGACTTTCGTTTAGGTCGCTAAGGCTAAAAGTCGCTCTATCGTAATCTCACTATTTACGCTTCTCGGTGCCGTGCCGGTTCCGTCGCGAAACTTCGACGGGTCATAACTTCTTCGTTATAACTCGGATTTCGGCGTTCTTTATATGTACGGAAACATTGAGACATATTCTACAACTTGGTTAAGATTATTTATTCTAAATAATCTTCTATCAAAAAGTCATTTTTGACGCTCATTGTCTTTAAATTGACTAGCCCGAATCTACGGGCGTTATAATTATCCCCCCCCCCTAGGATGATTATGTCCCGTAATCATCAATGAAACAGGGTTGTATAATGACTCCATACATTATCTCTTCATCCTAGGTAATAATTGTATCTCCTATGTTGCTTCAAACGAGTATCTAACTCTTTGGACTCCTTGACTGCAGGCGGTGCTCGATCTTGCACTTGCTCCCTATCTCACGTTAGACTCCAAATTATGACCTTCAAGTCACAATATCGATCCTCATTGGATACGAACTTAAGTTAAGTTCTTTTACTACTACAATGGACCGACGTGTCATATTCTAATGACCTAGCATCGTGTGATGCAACGTTTAGACTCAGGTCTCTTAGAGTCACATTCCATAATGGAATATACCTTCCTTCATGTTCTAATGTGATATAATCACCTTTTAGCATGTAGTATTTCTAGCTACAAGTTTCTTACAACGATCCCAACTGCTTTGATTATCTTTCACTTCAATCTTCTGGCTTAAGTCAGATGCTACGTCAAATTTGGTTCTCTGAACCACGTAACATACCCATCTTAGTCGGACTCGATATGATATGACCACTAGGGTCGGAATATCAACAATCTTCTTAGTCATTACCGAAACGATGGTAACGACATACATGAACAAAACGGAATCAATTACTAGCTTCTTGGTAACCTTGTGACTTTCCCTGATCCAAGTGTGAGTCCTGTGCTTCTGGTAGTATAGGCCTCTACTACCTTTCACACCTACTCATACTCGTCCCAAGTATTGTCTCGTAGTTCTCCAAGTCATTATCATAAAAAACAATTTTAACACATACAAATGTGTCCAAACAATCATATAATTTTCCCTAGACTCTACTAGGACTTCTTCCATGCGTATCTTCAATAATCAATTCTGCTTCAACTCGGTGGTGAAAATGCGAGAGGGTAGGATAACTTCAGGAATTACGCCAATCGTTTCATCATCCCGCCAATCGAAGGTGTTCTTCAGGCGTACCGTACTCCTCTAAACATACTGTTATTTTTCCTGACGTACTCTAAAGGCAAGATACCACTCTTACGATATCTTCCGATAGGTGTCATTCACTATCATTAGCCTTTTCGTTTCCTCCGTTTACTCAATTCGCTACGAGCCTTCACCATGACGTTACATTCACGGAAGCATGGGTTCAGCGCATCAAGAGGAGAATATAGATATAAAAGATTTAGATGTGTAATACTCCTTATTACTCCGAAAAGTTACATGCCAGTTCTAATACCGTAATTAAACGTTTAGAAATCTGAACACATAAAATTTCCAGATCCGATCGGGAACAGACCATAGATCCGATCAGACGATAGCATCATAAAGCGTCATAAATCATTTAGTACATAAAAGCATGTTAGGCATTTTCCCTAAATTAGCTAGTGCTTGTGTCTATTCTGGTGTATTACCTAAATTTTATTAGACACACTCCTCACGATCATCGCTTAGCATTCTAAGTTTAAGTCTAGAAATAAATCCATACTCGTAGTTCGCTTAAACTAATGCTCTGATACCAACGGTGACATCCCCATTTTATGGCCAGAAAAGACCGATTTTGTTTATGCTTTATAAAAATCAGAGTACCTCTTTTAATAAAAATGTTGCGGAATTTGTTCCCAGAAAACATGATAAATAGGTTATTAAAGCATTTCCGAGGAAATGTATTTTTATTCATTTTCAAAACATTGGGATGTCATCGTCAATACAGAAACATAAGCATAAACAGAACTTACATTTATTTAAACTAGTGATCTACATCTCTTTTAAATCTTTCAGTGTAAAGTAGCTTCATATCGACACCTGTGATACAAATAAGCTTGAGTGGGTCAGGTTGGGAAACCTGGTGAGTACATTGGGTTTTCAACCCATAATAATATAACTATTATGTTTAAACAACAAACAATCAACCCCATTTACCCATCCCCATGATCTTCCTTACTCTCAAGGGTCTACCCTAAGAGTCATCTGTTCGTTTATTCCGAAGTCCCTTGCTTCCAGGGTTATAAGACCGGCACTAAGTCCATAGCTGCCAATGCACTAATTCCATAGCTTCAAAAGTTCCTTCATCGGGTACTAAATCCATAGCTACCAGTGTAGGTACTAAGTCCATAGCTACCAACGTTCATCTAACAGGTACTAAGTCCATAGCTACCAGGTACTAAGTACATAGCTACCAACACCTAACAAGTACTAAGTCCATAGTTACCTATGTTTACCTAATAGGTACTAAGTCCATAGCTACCATCGATTGTCCAATAGGCACTAAGTCCATAGTTGCCGGTTTTTATTTATTGGGCACTAAGTTTATAGCTGCCAATGTTTACTCACCTCATCTTTTATCTCTCATCATTCATCTACCCATGTTATGTCCAACATATTTGTAGATATAAAATACGTATACAGTTTAAATCAGTTAAAACATGTATAAAAACGTTCATCCAGCATAGATAGCTAGTATACAGATAATATGCACACATAGCACGTAATTTATATTAAATACTTCATATCTATGTGTAAGATGAAAGTAACTATGCACTCACCCGGTAAGGTGGTGACTCTGTACTCGGACAACACTTCGTTACTCTTAACACAATTTTCCACGGACAGATCAGCGGGTTTTCTCGAAAACCGGGCTTCGCTTGGAGCAGCGTTTCCGAATCGAAAGACCCTTTTTCTCGGGACTCCAGGAGCCTCGGGGCTTCCTTCGGGTGCTAGGGGGTTTACCTAGGGTTAGGAGGGTTGGAATGAGTTAGAGAGAGAAAGAAACTAGAGAGAGAAAGAGAATTGGTGTGAAAAACTCGGAACTCTCGGCCCCTTTTTATAGCCTGCGAGGCCTCGGATTACGCTGGGCGTAATCCTTGGCTACGTTGGGCGTAGTTCGGATGAGGTTGCCAGCTTCGCACAGCTGGCTCGCACTTGCATTGGACCCGGAAAAGATCGAGGTACGTTGGATGTACCCAACCTCGGACGCGGGGCGTAGAGTGAAGGCGACTTATCTTCATCTGGTGCGAGGCCGTGGGGAGCAAGGGAAGGCTAGGATCGTGCCACGTCATCACAGTTTCGCAAGTTGCACACTTAACTTCTAAAAATCATAACTTTCGCATACGAGCTCCGTTTTCGACGTTCTTTATATCCACGCGTAGGCGGGAACGTACTCTACAACTTTCTATCAGACTTCGTCGTCTAATTTTGAATTTATTTTAAAAGTTATATTTTTATCAGGCCGGGACAGGATTGGTCCGTTAAAAATTAATAACTTCTTCATCCGACGTCCGTTTTTGTCTGTCTTTTTATCGATGCGCTACTATTAACGAGATATTCGATTCTCGTTTAGGCTGTGTCGGCTAAAAACCGCTCGTTCTAATATTCGAACTTCGGGCTGTACACTGCTAAGCCGAAACTTCGAAAAATCATAACTTCCTCATACGAAGTCATATGTGGGCGTTCTTTTTATGGACGCTCTCGGTTTAACGTATTCTACGACTTTCGTTTAGGTCGCTAAGGCTAAAAGTCGCTCTATCGTAAATTCACTATTTACGCTTCTCGGTGCCGTGCCGGTTCCGTCGCGAAACTTCGACGGGTCATAACTTCTTCGTTATAACTCGGATTTTGGCGTTCTTTATATGTACGGAAACCTTGAGACATATTCTACAACATGGTTAAGATTGATTATTCTAAATAATCTTCTATCAAAAAGTAATTTTTGATGCTCATTGTCTTTAAATTGACTAGCCCGGATCTACGGGCGTTACAATTATCCCCCCCTTAGGATGATTATGTCCCGGAATCATCAACGAAACAGGGTTGTATAATGACTCCATAGGTTATCTCTTCATCCTAGGTAATAATTGTATCTCCTATGTTGCTTCAAACGAGTATCTAACTCTTTGGACTCCTTGACTGCAGGCGGTGCTCGATCTTGCACCTGCTCCCTATCTCACGTTAGACTCCAAATTATGACCTTCAAGTCACAATCTCGATCCTCATTGGATACGAACTTAAGATAAGTTCTTTTACTACTACAATGGACCGATGTGTCATATTCTAATGACCTATCATCGTGTGATGCAACGTTTAGACTTAGGTCTCTCAGAGTCACATTCCATAATGGAATATACCTTCCTTCATGTTCTAATGTGATATAATAACATTTTAGCACGTAGTATTTCTAGCTACAAGTTTCTTACAACGATCACAACTGCTTTGATTATCTTTCACTTCAATCTTCTGGCTTAAGTCAGATGCTACATCAAACTTGGTTCTCTGAACCACGTAACATACCCATCTTAGTTGGACTCGATATGATATGACCACTAGGGTCGGAATATCAACAATCTTCTTTGTCATTACCGAAACGATGGTAACGACAGACATGAACAAAACGGAATCAATTACTAGCTTCTTGGTAAGCTTGTGACTTTCCCGGATCCAAGTGTGAGTCATGTGCTTCCGGTAGTATAGGCCTCTACTACCTTTCACACCTAGTCATACTCGTCCCAAGTATTGTCTCGTAGTTCTCCAAGTCATTATCATAAAAACAATTTTAACACATACAAATGTGTCCAAACAATCATATAATTTTCCCTAGACTCTACTAGGACTTCTTCCATGCGTATCTTCAATAATCAATTCTGCTTCAACTCGGTGGTGAAAATGCAAGAGGGTAGGATAACTTCAGGAATTAGGCCAATCGTTTCATCATCCCGCCAATCGAAGGTGTACTTCAGACGTACCGTACTCCTCTAAACGTACTGTTATTTTTTCTAACGTACTCTAAAGGCAAGATACCACTCTTACGATATCTTCTGATAGGTGTCATTCACTATCATTAGCCTTTTCGTTTCCTCCGTTTACTCAATTCGCTACGAGCCTTCACCATGACGTTACATTCACGGAAGCATGGGTTCAGCGCATCAAGAGGAGAATATAGATATAGAAGATTTAGATGTGTAATACTCCTTATTACTCCGAAAAGTTACATGCCAGTTCTAATACCGTAATTAAACGTTTAGAAATCTGAACACATAAAATTTCCAGATCCGATCGGGAACAGACCATAGATCTGATCAGAAGATAGCATCATAAAGCATCATAAATCATTTAGTACATAAAAGCATATTAGGCATTTTCCCTAAATTAGCTAGTGCTTGTGTCTATTGTGGTGTATTACCTAAATTTTATTAGACACACTCCTCACGATCATCGCTTAGCATTCTAAGTTTAAGTCTAGAAATAAATCCATACTCCTAGTTCGCTTAAACTAATGCTCTGATACCAACTGTGACATCCCCATTTTCATGGCCAGAAAAAACCGATTTTGTTTATGCTTTATAAAAATCAGAGTACCTCTTTTAATAAAAATGTTGCGGAATTTGTTCCCAGGAAACATGATAAATAGGTTATCAAAGCATTTCCTTGGAAATGTATTTTTATTCATTTTCAAAACATTGGGATGTCATCGTCAATACAGAAACATAAGCATAAACATAACTTACATTTATTTACACTAGTGATCTACATCTCTTTTTAAATCTCTCAGTGTAAAGTAGCTTCGTATCGACACCTTTCATACAAATAAGCTTGAGTGGGTCAGGTTGGGAAACCTGGTGAGTACATTGGGTTTTCAACCCATAATAATATAATTATTATGTTTAAACAACAAACAATCAACCCCATTTACCCATCCCCATGATCTTCCTTACTCTCAAGGGTCTACCCTAAGAGTCATCTGTTCGTTTATTCCGAAGTCCCTTGCTTCTAGGGTTATAAGACCGGCACTAAGTCCATAGCTGCCAATGCACTAATTCCATAGCTGCAAAAGTTCATTCATCGGGTACTAAATCCATAGCTACCAGTGTAGGTACTAAGTCCATAGCTACCAACGTTCATCTAACAGGTACTAAGTCCATAGGTACCAGGTACTAAGTCCATAGCTACCAACACCTAACAAGTACTAAGTCCATAGCTACCTATGTTTACCTAATAGGTACTAAGTCCACAGCTACAATCGTTTTTCCAATAGGAACTAAGTCCATAGCTGCAGGTGTTTATTTATTGGGCACTAAGTTTATAGCTGCCAATGTTTACTCACCTCATCTTTTATCTCTCATCATTCATCTACCCATGTTATGCCCAACATATGTGTAGATATAAAATACGTATACAGTTTAAATTAGTTAAAACATGTACAAAACGTTCATCCAGCATAGATAGCAAGTATACAGATAATATGCACACATAGCACGTAATTTATATTAAATACTTCATATCTATGTGTAAGATGAAAGTAACTATGCACTCACCTGGTAAGGTGGTGACTCTGTACTCGGACAACACTTCGTTACTCTTAACATAATTTTCCTCGGACAGAATAGCGGGATTTCTCGAAAACCGGGCTTCGCTTGGAGCAGCGTTTCCGAACCGAAAGACCCTTTTTCTCGGGACTCCAGGAGCCCCGGGGCTTCCTTCGGGCGCTAGGGGGTTTACCTAGGGTTTAGGAGGGTTGAAATGAGTTAGAGAGAGAAAGAAACTAGAGAGAGAAATTGAATTGGTGTGAAAAACTCGGAACTCTCGGCCCCCTTTTATATCCTGCGAGGCCTCGGATTACGATGGGCGTAAATCTTGGCTACGCTGGGCATAGTTCGGATAAGGTTGCCAGGTTCGCACAGCTGGCTCGCACTTGCATCAGACCCGGATAAGATCGAGGTACGCTGGGCGTACCCAACCTCGGACGCGGGGCGTGGAGCGAAGGCGACGTGTCTTCATCTGGTGCGAGGGCGTGGAGAGCAAGGGAAGGCTAGGATCGTGCCACGTCATCGCAGTTTCGCAAATTGCACACTTAACTTCTAAAAATCATAACTTTCACATACGCGCTCCGTTTTCGACGTTCGTTATATCCACGCGTAGGAGCGAACGTAGTCTAAAACTTTCGTTTAGACTCCGTCGGCTAATTTTGACTTTATTTTAAAAGTTATATTTTTAACAGGCCGGGACAGTATTGGTCTGTTAAAAATTCATAACTTCTTCATCCGACGTCCGTTTTCGTCGGTCTTTTTATCGATGCGCTACTATTAACAAGATCTTCGATTATTGTTTAGGTTGTGTCGGCTAAAAACCGCTCGTTCTAATATTCGAACTTCGGGCTGTACACTGCTAAGCCGAAACATCGAAAAATCATAACTTCCTCATATGAAGTCATATTTGGGCGTTCTTTTTATGGACGCTCTTGGTTTAACGTATTCTATGACTTTCGTTTAGGTCGCTAAGGCTAAAAGTCGCTCTATCGTAAATTCACTATTTACGCTTCTCGGTGCCGTGCCGGTTCCGTCGCGAAACTTCGACGGGTCATAACTTCTTCGTTATAACTCAGATTTTGGCGTTCTTTATATGTACGGAAACCTTGAGACATATTCTACAACTTGGTTAAGATTATTTATTCTAAATACTCTTCTATCAAAAAGTCATTTTTGACGCTCATTGTCTTTAAATTGACTAGCCCAGATCTACGGGCGTTACATGTCATCCCCGTATAGATTTATACACAAATCCCCGCTCTCCCTCCAAGAGACTCTGGTTATAACTACAGGCTATGATCGTACACTTAATATGTGTCAACCGACAAAACTCACTAGATCCTTAATCGAATTTACGCGAAGAAGGGTATAAACTCATTCCAGGCCCAATGAACGATGTAAGTGAACCACTAAGGCATCGCTAAACATGTAAATCATTTCAAGGCCCAATTGGAATGAGATTATATAACATGGGCCCGAAATATATGTGAAAGGACAACTAATGCCCATTTCACATGTAAGGTATTTACAGGCCCAAAGAGCACGCAAATAGTATCTAAGGTCTGTCGCATATGTTAATGGGTCAATGAGGCCCAATAAACATATAAATAATATACATGACCTATCAAACATATAAATGGGCCACTAAGGCCCAATAATCTAGAAAATGATCAAAATTAATATGTTTGTTAGTTTATCGTTGGTTTTGGTTCAAGTGTTCACTAAAATAGCATAAAAGCCCACTTTTTGTAAAAATGACGTTCTTGGCCCAATAAGCCAAAAATTTAAAATTAAGGCCCAATTTTTGTAAGAATAACACTTTAGTCTCCATTTTTTTCAAAACTTGTGTTGATGACTAGTTTGTGGTAAAAATAACATTTTAAACCCATTTTTGTCAAAAATATCATTTTTGGCTTGAATTTTTGTGAAAACACACATTTTTCTGGTTTTGGGCTTTTCTGACCTAGTTGTTGAAAATTTGTAGAAAAATCATCGTAAGTCGAAATTTGGATCCGTAAATTCTGGAAGTTTGGAAATTTTGTCTACTTTGTTCACAATGTTTCTCATAATTTTTAATGGCTTCTAACAAGTTTGAAATTGCTCACCTTCACAGGCTGGTCCGAAATTATTTCAAATCTGATAGGCAGTTTTGTAAAATTCGCCAAATATTGTAGAAAAATAGTATGAAAACGTGAGAGTAGTCATTTTAAAGGTAGAAACCTGAACTTTTTGCATGTAAAACAGTTTTGAAAAATATTATCATTTAGTTGGTCAAAACAGTTCGAGATTGGACCAAAACGTTTCTGTGAAGGGCTGATTTTTGAGTTTAGTTTATAGATCTTGGAACACAACACTCATTTTTACTATTTTAAGTGTATAAATCCCAGATCTACTAGTTTACATGTATTATATGTGATAATACATACTTTTCTCAAGGTTTTCACGTAGATCCAAGTGATAAACTTAATATTCTTAAAATATTTTTAGATTTATGAAGTAAATAACACATAACCACCAAATAAATCATGAAAATCACACATATTCATGCATACACACATAGATCTACACAACACAACTTGTATTCTCCCCCAAAACAAAGTAAAAATCGAAAATAGGGGGTATGAAGTCACCTTGGGGTTTTCAAGATGTAGATGAAGAAGAAGATGAAACTTTGAACCTAACTTGAGTTCTTGGAAAGATCCCGAAATGGTGGTTGCTTTAAGATCCATATTTACAAAAATGAGGGAGTAAGTAAAAGATTTTTAACACAAACTTGAAGCAAAGCACTTGATTTTAACATAGAACTTACCAAGAAGCTTAGAATCCAGTTTTTTATGATGATGAGTTCGAGATCTTTGGAGAAGAAGAGAGGATGTTCTTGAGAGAAATGTGTGTGGAAATGAAAATGTGAGATGTATTTGTGTGTGTGTTTGGCCGTGAATAAGAGAGGGGAGGAGGAGATATGGTTTGACTTTTATGGATGATGTGATACACCCTTAGATACATGGTGGTTAAAAATGAGGTGGCAAGCTCATGATCCACCCTCATTTTTTTTAAGAATTCGATTTGGGCCAATTAATGGGAGTTTTCGGCCCATTAGACCCATTAGGAATAAAATGAATCATGTTAGGTCCAAAATAGTCGAATTGAAGGCTTATTGGCCAATTAGGCCCAATAAGAAAATCCTAGTCCATAATAAACTTGAGCCGGGATTTTTAGGGTTTTCAACTCATAATTGACTATCTGAAGTACTTTGTATAGAGTTTTGAACTTCACTAGTGAATCTTGATGGAATTTGTTGTCATTGAATGAGCATCATACATATTATCCAGTTAAGGTTACAAGGATTATCATAGTTAATGTTTACATGAGCACATACTTTCCTAGCTAAATTGCCAGTTGTGACATCAACTATATTCATTTGAGATATGACCAACATGTGTTTGGGAGTGATTGTAGTGTTGCAACAGGTCTAAAAGTTAACTAAGTACCAGAAGAATTCTAGAACCAAACATAAAGATTAAAATACTATGGGAGTATTTTAGGATACCATAACAAGAAAACTAAAAACTTGTCAAGTTCTTATATCTAGAAGCGTAAGAATCAAACTTGTAATTAAAATACCACGGAGGTATTTTAGATACCATAAATAACTTTGGGGAAATGTTAAAAAGATCTTTTCTGATAAGTATATAATTACTAAATGGATATGGTAAGGTTATATATAGTTGAGATTTTATAGACGTAGAATATGTGATTTTCACTCTACTTCCTTTTCCTTGTTTAGATGTGGTTTTAGAGTAGGATTACCCATTTACCCATCCCTATGATCTTCCTTACTCTCAAGGGTCTACCCTAGGAGTCATCTTTTCGTTTATTCCGAAGTCCCTTGCTTCCAGGTTAAAAGATCGGCACTAAGTCCAAAGCTGCCAATGCACTAATTCCATAGCTACAAAAGTTCATTTATCGGGTACTAAATCAATATCTACCAGTGTAGGTACTAAGTCCATAGCTACCAACGTTCATCTAACATGTACTAAGCCCATAGCTACCAGGTCCTAAGTCCATAGCTACCAACACCTAACAAGTACTAAGTCCATAGCTACCTATGTTTACCTAATAGGTACTAAGTCCATAGCTACCATCGTTTGTCCAATAGGAACTAAGTCCATAGCTGCCGGTGTTTATTTATTGGGCACTAAGTTTATAGCTGCCTATGTTTACTCACCTCATCTTTTATCTCTCATCATTCATCTGCCGGAATTTATTTATCGGGGCTTCCTTCGGGTGCTAGGGGGTTTACCTAGGGTTTAGGAGGGTTGGAATGAGTTAGAGAGAGAAAAAAACTAGAGATAGAAAGAGAATTGGTGTGAAAAACTCGAAACTCTCGGCCCCTCTTTATAGCCTGCGAGGCCTCGGATTACGCTGGGCGTAATCCTTGGATACGCTGGGCGTAGTTTGGATGAGGTTGCCAGCTTCGCACAGCTAGCTCACACTTGTATCGGACCCGGATAAGATCGAGGTACGCTGGGCGTACCCAACCTCGGACGCGGGGCATAGAGGGAAGGCGACGTGTCTTCATCTGGTGCGAGGCCGTGGGGAGCAAGGGAAGGCTAGGATCGTGCCACGTCATCACAGTTTCGCAAATTGCACACTTAACTTCTAAAAATCATAAGTTTCGCATACGCGTAGACGGGAACGTACTCTACAACTTTCGTTTACACTCCGTCGGCTAAAAGTTATATTTTTAACAGGCCGGGACATGATTGGTCCGTTAAAAATTCATAACTTCTTCATCCGACGTCCGTTTTCGTCTGTCTTTTTGTCGATGCGCTACTATTAACGAGATCTTCAATTCTCGTTTATGTTGTGTTGGCTAAAAACCGTTCGTTCTAATATTCGAACTTCGGGCTGTACACTGCTAAGCCGAAACTTCGAAAAATCATAACTTCCTCATACGAAGTCATATTTGGGCGTTCTTTTTATGGACGCTCTCGGTTTAACGTATTCTACGACTTTCGTTTAGGTCGCTAAGGCTAAAAGTCGCTCTATCGTAATCTCACTATTTACGCTTCTCGGTGCCATGCCGGTTCTGTCGCGAAACTTCGATGGGTCATAACTTCTTCGTTATAACTCGGATTTCGGCGTTCTTTATATGTACGGAAACATTGAGACATATTCTACAACTTGGTTAAGATTATTTATTCGAAATAATCTTCTATCAAAAAGTCATTTTTGACGCTCATTGTCTTTAAATTGACTAGCCCGAATCTACGGGCGTTATAATTATCCCCCCCCCCCCCCCCTTAGGATGATTATGTCCCGTAATCATCAATGAAACAGGGTTGTATAATGACTCCATACATTATCTCTTCATCCTAGGTAATAATTGTATCTCCTATGTTGCTTCAAACGAGTATCTAACTCTTTGGACTCCTTGACTGCAGGCGGTGCTCGATCTTGCACCTGCTCCCTATCTCACGTTAGACTCCAAATTATGACCTTCAAGTCACAATCTCGATCCTCATTGGATACGAACTTAAGATAAGTTCTTTTAATACTACAATGGACCGACGTGTCATATTCTAATGACCTATCATCGTGTGATGCAACGTTTAGACTTAGGTCTCTTAGAGTCACATTCCATAATGGAATATACCTTCCTTCATGTTCTAATGTGATATAATCACCTTTTAGCATGTAGTATTTCTAGCTACAAGTTTCTTACAACGATCCCAACTGCTTTGATTATCTTTCACTTCAATCTTCTGGCTTAAGTCAGATGCTACGTCAAATTTGGTTCTCTGAACCACGTAACATACCCATCTTAGTCGGACTCGATATGATATGACCACTAGGGTCGGAATATCAACAATCTTCTTAGTCATTACCGAAACGATGGTAACGACATACATGAACAAAACGGAATCAATTACTAGCTTCTTGGTAACCTTGTGACTTTCCCTGATCCAAGTGTGAGTCCTGTGCTTCCGGTAGTATAGGCCTCTACTACCTTTCACACCTACTCATACTCGTCCCAAGTATTGTCTCGTAGTTCTCCAAGTCATTATCATAAAAAACAATTTTAACACATACAAATGTGTCCAAACAATCATATAATTTTCCCTAGACTCTACTAGGACTTCTTCCATGCGTATCTTCAATAATCAATTCTGCTTCAACTCGGTGGTGAAAATGCCAGAGGGTAGGATAACTTCAGGAATTACGCCAATCGTTTCATCATCCCGCCAATCGAAGGTGTTCTTCAGACGTACCGTACTCCTCTAAACATACTGTTATTTTTCCTGACGTACTCTAAAGGCAAGATACCACTCTTACGATATTTTCCGATAGGTGTCATTCACTATCATTAGCCTTTTCGTTTCCTCCGTTTACTCAATTCGCTACGAGCCTTCACCATGAAGTTACATTCACAGAAGCATGGGTTCAGCGCATCAAGAGGAGAATATAGATAGAGAAGATTTAGATGTGTAATACTCCTTATTACTCCGAAAAGTTACATGCCAGTTCTAATACCGTAATTAAACGTTTAGAAATCTGAACACATAAAATTTCCAGATCCGATCGGGAACAGACCATAGATCCGATCAGACGATAGCATCATAAAGCGTCATAAATCATTTAGTACATAAAAGCATGTTAGGCATTTTCCCTAAATTAGCTAGTGCTTGTGTCTATTCTGGTGTATTACCTAAATTTTATTAGACACACTCCTCACGATCATTGCTTAGCATTCTAAGTTTAAGTCTAGAAATAAATCCATACTCGTAGTTCGCTTAAACTAATGCTCTGATACCAACGGTGACATCCCCATTTTTATGGCCAGAAAAGACCGATTTTGTTTATGCTTTATAAAAATCAGAGTACCTCTTTTAATAAAAATGTTGCGGAATTTGTTCCCAGAAAACGTGATAATAGGTTATTAAAGCATTTCCAAGGAAATGTATTTTTATTCATTTTCAAAACATTGGGATGTCATCGTCAATACAGAAACATAAGCATAAACAGAACTTACATTTATTTACACTAGTGATCTACATCTCTTTTAAATCTTTCAGTGTAAAGTAGCTTCATATCGACACCTGTGATACAAATAAGCTTGAGTGGGTCAGGTTGGGAAACCTGGTGAGTACATTGGGTTTTCAACCCATAATAATATAATTATTATGTTTAAACAACAAACAATCAACCCCATTTACCCATCCCCATGATCTTCCTTACTCTCAAGGGTCTACCCTAAGAGTCATCTGTTCGTTTATTCCGAAGTCCCTTGCTTCCAGGGTTATAAGACCGTCACTAAGTCCATAGCTGCCAATGCACTAATTCCATAGCTTCAAAAGTTCCTTCATCGGGTACTAAATCCATAGCTACCAGTGTAGGTACTAAGTCCATAGCTACCAACGTTCATCTAACAGGTACTAAGTCCATAGCTACCAGGTACTAAGTACATAGCTACCAACACCTAACAAGTACTAAGTCCATAGCTACCTATGTTTACCTAATAGGTACTAAGTCCATAGCTACCATCGTTTGTCCAATAGGCACTAAGTCCATAGCTGCCGGTGTTTATTTATTGGGCACTAAGTTTATAGCTGCCAATGTTTACTCACCTCATCTTTTATCTCTCATCATTCATCCACCCATGTTATGCCCAACATATTTGTAGATATAAAATACATATACAGTTTAAATCAGTTAAAACATGTATAAAAACGTTCATCGAGCATAGATAGCAAGTATACAGATAATATGCACACATAACACGTAATTTATATTAAATACTTCATATCTATGTGTAAGATGAAAGTAACTATGCACTCACCTGGTAAGGTGGTGACTCTGTACTCGCACAACACTTCGTTACTCTTAACACAATTTTCGTCGGACAGATCAGCGGGTTTTCTCGAAAACTGGGCTTCGCTTGGAGCAGCGTTTCTGAACCGAAAGACCCTTTTTCTCGGGACTCCGGGAGCCTCGAGGCTTCCTTCGGGTGCTAGGGGGTTTACCTAGGGTTTAGGAGGGTTGGAATGATTTAGAGAGAGAAAGAAACTAGAGAGAGAAAGAGAATTGGTGTGAAAAACTCGGAACTCTCGGCCCCCTTTTATAGCCTGCGAGGCCTCGGATTACGCTGGGCGTAATCCTTGGCTACGCTGGGCGTAGTTCGGATGAGGTTGCCAGCTTTGCACAGCTGGCTCGCACTTGCATCAGACCCGGATAAGATAGAGGTACGCTGGGCGTACCCAACCTCGGACGCGGGGCGTAGAGCGAAGGCGACGTGTCTTCATCTGGTGCGAGGCCGTGGGGAGCAAGGGAAGGCTAGGATCGTGCCACGTCATCACAGTTTCGCAAATTGCACACTTGACTTCTAAAAATCATAACTTTCGCATACGTGCTCCGTTTTCGACGTTCTTTATATTCACGCATAGGCGGGAACGTACTCTACAACTTTCGATTAGACTCCGTCGGCTAATTTTGACTTTATTTTAAAAGTTATATTTTTAACAGGGCGGGACAGGATTGGTCCGTTAAAAATTCATAACTTCTTCATCCGACGTCCGTTTTAGTCTGTCTTTGTATCGATGCGCTACTATTAACGAGATCTTCGATTCTAGTTTAGGTTTTGTCGGCTAAAAACCGCTCGTTCTAATATTCAAACTTCGGGATGTACACTACTAAGCCGAAACTTCGAAAAATCATAACTTCCTCATACGAAGTCATATTTGGGCGTTCTTTTTATGGACGCTCTCGGTTTAACGTATTCTAGGCCTCTTGTTTAGGTCGCTAAGGCTAAAAGTCGCTCTATCGGAAATTCACTATTTACGCTTCCCGGTGTCGTGCCGGTTCCGTCGCGAAACTTCGACGGGTCATAACTTCTTCGTTATAACTCGGATTTCGGCGTTCTTTATATGTACGGAAACCTTGAGACATATTCTACAACTTGGTTAAGATTGATTATTCTAAATAATCTTCTATCAAAAAGTAATTTTTGATGCTCATTGTCTTTAAATTGACTAGCCCGGATCTACGGGCGTTACAATTATCCCCCCCTTAGGATGATTATGTCCCGGAATCATCAACGAAACAGGGTTGTATAATGACTCCATACGTTATCTCTTCATCCTAGGTAATAATTGTATCTCCTATGTTGCTTCAAACGAGTATCTAACTCTTTGGACTCCTTGACTGCAGGCGGTGGTCGATCTTGCACCTGCTCCCTATCTCACGTTAGACTCCAAATTATGACCTTCAAGTCACAATCTCGATCCTCATTGGATACGAACTTAAGATAAGTTCTTTTACTACTACAATGGACCGATGTGTCATATTCTAATGACCTATCATCGTGTGATGCAACGTTTAGACTTAGGTCTCTCAGAGTCACATTCCATAATGGAATATACCTTCCTTCATGTTCTAATGTGATATAATCACATTTTAGCATGTAGTATTTCTAGCTACAAGTTTCTTACAACGATCACAACTGCTTTGATTATCTTTCACTTCAATCTTCTGGCTTAAGTCAGATGCTACATCAAACTTGGTTCTCTGAACCACGTAACATACCCATCTTAGTCAGACTCAATATGATATGACCACTAGGGTCGGAATATCAACAATCTTCTTAGTCATTACCGAAACGATGGTAACGACAGACATGAACAAAACGGAATCAATTACTAGCTTCTTGGTAACCTTGTGACTTTCCCTGATCCAAGTGTGAGTCATGTGCTTCCGGTAGTATAGGCCTCTACTACCTTTCACACCTACTCATACTCGTCCCAAGTATTGTCTCGTAGTTCTCCAAGTCATTATCATAAAAACAATTTTAACACATACAAATGTGTCCAAACAATCATATAATTTTCCCTAGACTCTACTAGGACTTCTTCCATGCGTATCTTTAATAATCAATTCTGCTTCAACTCGGTGGTGAAAATGCCAGAGGGTAGGATAACTTCAGGAATTACGCCAATCATTTCATCATCCCGCCAATCGAAGGTGTACTTCAGACGTACCGTACTCCTCTAAACGTACTGTTATTTTTCCTGACATACTCTAAAGGCAAGATACCACTCTTTCGATATCTTCTGATAGGTGTCATTTGTAGGGTTTTGAGCATTCTAACACTCCTATGGTGTACATGCAACCCTATAAACCTTGGATCTATGTTTTCTCTATTATACATGCAAATATTAACTATTCCAAGGTTTCATCCTAGCTAGCATATTATGAAGCACCTATACTACAAAGTTCTAGTTAGATGACATACCTTTTGATGTAGCTTGATGTCTTAAAGCTTTAAGAGCTTAGCCCCAATAGTGTGGAAGCCTCAAATGGAATCACAAATCACCAAAACACCTTGGAAGAACTTGAGAGAATATGTATGCACACTAAAATCGGCCCACTCTTCTTTTTACACACTTGTGCCAATTTTGTGAGCCAAGGACCCCTTTATATATTATGGAGGATTAGGGTTACATCCATGTAAACCCTAATACCCATGACCTTTCATTTACATAGGATCCATGGGTTAAAAGCTCCATGGACCATCCATAAAAGTTTAGCCCAACCTAAATGAACTTGGCCCATTCCATATATATAAGAGTCCATATTTAATTAGTTCTTTTTGATCACTTAATTAATTCTAAATTAATTCTTGATCAATACTAATTAAATAATATGATTCCATATTAATATATTAGAACTTATAATATATTAATATAAATCATAAATATACTATTCTCAAAAGACTATCCATATAAATTGTGCCGGTGAAGTGCAACCCAAATGGACCATGCCGGGTCGGGTCAAGTACATACCAAATATAGTTATGGACTTAGACATTAATCCAACAGTCTCCCACTTGGATAAGTCTAAAACTATTATTGAGTATGACTTCAAAACCTAACTGGCAATCGTAGCTCTTAAAGCCGCTGTCGAACTCTGACCTTGTCAATGACTTGTCCATTAGATAAGGGATCATATATTCCTCCATTCTAGATATCATATGGACTGAGACATGGATTATAATCATTCTCTCTGTCCATTTGTTGTTTCCCGATTTTCGATTTATGATGACTGACTGATTGAACAAATCAAATCAGTCCTGGCTTGGCCAAGCACTCACATGTGTCATCGCTAAATCATCGAGGGGCCCACATATATCGCTTTTATCCCGAAGGTAAAAGGAATGGATAAACTTCGACTCATATGGCTTGTTCTACTACTTGTTGAGTCATACACAAAGGCACGTTTTATAACATCGAGTTACCAATGTGTTTTCGTGCAATCAATGTATAACCAACTCATAGTAACAACTCATATCTCTAGGTTTTAAGAATATAAGATATTATCAACTCATGATCACTCGTGATAAAATCCATGAAGTGATTCAAATGAGCGTGGGTTGAATCCAATACTCAGAACTTATGAGCACTCATGAGTGTTGTAGCACCACTTTGTCCACCAACTTGGACCTCTACAAACCAACCCATGACAGTCTTGATTCATATCTACTTCCAACATATGACCGACTGTGGATGGTTTGAATAACTTAATCATTCAGGAAGAGCGACTTAGTTATTCTGGAAGTCAAAACATGCAAAGTGAAACACAAGAATAAATGAATCAAATATGGTATCAAACCCTATGAATATAAATAAACACTTTTATTTATCACCATACTGATTACTCATTATTCATTGTTTCGGTTTTATCAACTTTATACTTGAATTAAAAACACTAGTTGTCCCATGCTCCAAGCATGTACACTAGGTTTTTCTTAAACAATAGCTTTGCCATACACCAAGTATGCACTCTATGTTTGTCTATGATCCTTACTTTGTGAAATAAACCAATTGAACATAATTTCAATGATTCTAATTTCACACTCCCAAATCCTTATCGAAAAATGTGAGAATTTCAAATTCCTATCATTTATTGAAATCTGTTTAGATTTTAAACTTATATGCACTGACCCTCATGTAATGAATATGTACAAAGTCACAAAGACTTGTCAACAGTCATTATAAGGTATTCCAATGGAGATCAACTCCATGGAAACTAAGTCTCATATTCAAAGTACATTGCTTTGGTCATGCTTCTTACATTAAGTTTTCTAATCTTACACAGATAACTTCCACCTATGGAGACAACTCCATATTCACATTTTGACTATCACTTCTGAATAAGAGATGTCAATATGGTCCTTCCAAAATTAGCACTATACTTCCAACTGTCCCTGAGCAACCAATCTTTGGTAAACCTCAGATTGTCCTCGACAATTGCTTAATCATTTTAGTCATATCCAATTCTAGACCTTTTCCCTTCTTAATGCCTCTGGGCATTTGGAAAAATTTAGAAATGACAAATATTATAGCACATGCAATCGATCCTGTACCCAAAGCAAATGGTACACGATTCATGATGTCTCACATAAAGACATGATTCTAGACCAGTCTTTCGCTACAATATTTTTATTTGCCATGTTTTCAATCCCTGCAGCCTCACAAATTGAAACTTTTGTTTTCTATAATTAACATTGCTAACTTGCAACACTAACAATAATTATCATGCTCCCACTAACATGATGATTATTAGCATAACACTTATGCTCCCACTAGCTTTGACATGTATTCAGAAATCAGCTGGACTTCTAGAAATCAATACTTTATTGACTTTCTTACCAAAGTTCAGATTTCTGATACGAGATGCTTTGATAAAACTTTATCAAAATCATACACCTTTCCTTAGATAGCATGCATGTGTCTTTAAACAATTTCAGAACTATGAAAAGGGATGTCGTAATCATAGTCTTAATTGTTTAGACCTATTGCCATCTGCTTCAAATCTACTTGGTGGAAGTGTTTCCTCACCATCATTTTCATGAATCGGAGAGAAACCTTATGACCCTTAGATTTTATGGTGTATGTGTTCTTATCCATGTGAATCGTCAAAACCATAGTCATAAGACAAGGATAATGACAAATCCAAACTCATATGGACTGAACTTATGCAATCTTAACTTCTTGCCACCTGGCAGTACAGGGCCTGCCATTGCTTCCAAGTTGTTATGCAACCAATTAAGAACTTTCAGAACTCTTATGCAAAGCCAACTTTAACTGGAATGGGCACATAATATGTCAACACGATAGGTTATAAACCTCAAGTTGTGTGCTAGTGAAGAACCTCAGGTTTTATTCTTGATTAGATCTTGAAATTCTTTTTAGGATCTTTAAGACTCCCACTATCCTCTTGAAATATAAGACTATCTTGCCAAATATTCAAGAGATAGTGTGGATTCTTTATCAAGACAAACACTTCACACAATTGGCCTTAGTTGGTCTTTGTTTTATCCAAAACATCACAACTTACCAATTTCAAATGTACAAGAGTAGGACACTTTTACTCTTACATTTGACAAGTGTTTTAAACTTTTCTTTAAGATATGTCACTCAAGTTACAATCTTGGAGTATGACTCTAAGAATTGTTTTGGAACGAAGTATGACTCATCTTCCTGATCTAACAATTTCAACAATTCATTACTCCTATTCTTAGTCATAAGAATGCACTAAGATGACCTTTAGAGGACTAATTGTGATATGATTTGTAAATCATTAAGATGATTACAAACATGATACTAAAGTACTCTCCCATCTTTTCAGATTTGAGAAACTTTTATCTTTCTGCCTAATTTGATTCTTCCCATTCGTTCTGCCATACATTGAGACTTTTCCAATGTTTCAGAATTATACTTAAACTTGTAAGTATAACCATATTTACTAAACTTTAGTAAATCAAATAGTCTTAACGAGCTTTGTGGTGGACATGGCCAGTGCATAAGAATGTGTACTCGATCCCTTTAGTCCTTCACTTGACTCACACATCCATGTGAACAAGTAATTAGTCTTGATTTTCCAATGCTTGAAAGTTCTCATTCATCATACTATTCAACTTGCATGATTCCAAGTTTCGGTCCAATTGAAACTTGGGTGATGAGGAACTTTCCTGATTTGGTAAATTTAGACACTACCACAAATGAAAGAATCAAATCCATTTTCCAATATTGCTGTCAGTGGAATCATATAAGCAACAATTTTCCACAAATGCCATTGTAAGGATACTTCAAATAAATAAAATTAAACAATTTTCTTTTATTTTAAAGCTTTGCGGAAAAACTTATCTTTACAATCCACATGGAAAATTGTTGTTATCTATTCCTTAGCAATATATCATAACTTCTTAAGCAACTGCTCAAAATTCTGATGCGATCGAAATCCACCTTCGCGATCAGAATCAGCATATACTTCCTTTAAGATTTCTCTGTATTCTTTGATTCTTAAAACATCAACATGTGACCCAGTCACATCATGTAATGAGGATCTCAAAATAAAACTTAACAGAGTTAGATAATGGGCTCTACCTGATGTAGAGTCAAACTTATTGACTTGAACATCCTTAGGTAAATTTGGCAGCTTTGCAATCAACGCCCCTTCCTTTGGCAAAATAAACATATGGACCCTTTGGTAATGGGACTATCTCAGACTTAGCCTTTCTCTTTACCATTTGGTCAACCGGGTTGACTATGGCCAATCCCTTTCCATTGGGAAGAGAATGCTTTTTCTGGATTTCTAGTGTCACCATTGTCACTGTCCATAAAGTTTTTGGGAAGTTGATCTTCTAATCAAATTTGCTTTACTATTGTTCCAAATTATTGCTGATTCAGCAGCACCAAGCAAATAGATATGATCATTAAGGTTCATGTCATAGTCTGTTTCATAGTAGTCCCAAAGGAACTCACTATGTGACTTAGAAAGTGATTGAACATCCAACTTTCTCAAGACTTTGACACCCAACTCTCCCGGCTTGTCAATATGTGACTTCATCTCTAAGATGTGATCACACATAGACCTTGCTTGCCATTAGGGCTTGAGTGACCTTGAACTTGTGGGTTAGGGAGAAGAATTGGAGGAGGTGGAGGAAGAGAAGTATGACTTCCATGAGCCAAACTCGGGAAGTCATATTCATTAGGAAAGCTTGGTTTGGAAAGATCATTGTTGTCTAAACCAGACATCAACAATGGGAGAAATTCACGTAAAGTTGATATAAGTCCTTAATATAACACCCAATATGATATATTAAGGCTAGTACCCAACAAACTATTTTATAACTTGGAAGAGGGATGCCGTAATCCAAGCTATAAAAGATTTGAAGGTAGGTGAATGACGATTCACCAATTTTCACCAAGATAAACGAAATGTATTATTAGGTTTTAATTGGTTTTGAAACTCCTAGATTCTTTTGAGATTCATTGAACTTTTCAATGGCATGTTTCAATCTCGAGTGTGCCCTTCAGGTTTTGTGACTTGGATGCCGAGGATCACAAAACAAGGTGTGAAGTAACCATGCAAATATACTTGGTACCCTTAATATTTACCCCTCAATCGATGTGTCGGTTAACCACACACACTCCAACGATACTATGATAAACATTAAGTTACCCTTTGCCTACCTTGTTAAGTCCAGGTTAGTGTGCCGGTTAACCATACACGCTCCACTAATAGCTTAAACAAAGTGCAAAGTGTAATTTCATGGATTAGCACCTTATTCACATTTTCCTAAGAAACTAAGATTGGCAATTTATAAAAAGTTTAGTTACTTAGTATTTATCATTAATACTTTTAATGAAGGTACCTGTTCGGCTAACGACCCTCGACCAGTCAAGGAAGCGGTGGGTGAGAGTGGACACCCATTAAACTGCCATTTTATAGGCAGTAACCTTATACCCCCCTTATAGAACGGCTTCGTGAATGAGGCCTACTAATGGTAAGACGACTTGCTCTTATACATATAATATATTAAACTTTTAATATTATAATAGTATAAGGGTGTATTTTAGACATTTAAAATACTTGGTGGTTTAATCTATTAATTAAACTATAATCTTAATTTAATTAAATTTAAACCATGTCATTATGGAATTATTAATTCTCTTTTAATTAAACACTTTAATTATCTATTAATAAAGTCCATAAGAGTTAATCGAATTATTCAATAAAAACATCATAATTCCAATTATTAAATTCAAAATTAAAACCATTTAATTAATTGTTTAAGTTATGAACCCAAGAGTTTTAGAATTAAATTCTTTTTTTTTTATCATAAATTTTTTTTTTCCAAATTCCAAAACTTGAGGGCAAGTTTTGTAACTCTTGAAAACTTTTGGATTCCATAACTTATGGAGTTAAATACTTGTTTTATGATAAAACTTTTCATGTTCCATAACTTAAGAACAAGTTATGGAATTCTTTAAAAGATTAAGACCAAGTTTTGTAACTCCATAAAAAACTTTGAATCAATTTTTTTAAAAACCTTTTCATATCCATAACTTATGGAGGTTTCAAAAAACTCTTTAGATCAAACTTTTAAAACTAATAAAATAATCATATCATTTTATCTTTTACTAAATTTGACCTAATTCAACTCATATAGCAAATGATTCAAATTTTACAAATAATTAGTTTTTCACAAAAACAAGTAATTATCTTAAAATTTGACAAACGTCATGTTTTTTTTTTCTTTTTTTTTTCCAACTTTGAAAATAAAACATTTGCATCAATATAACAGAAAACAACCCATGGCTTTGATACCATTGTTGGGTTTTGAGCATTCTAACACTCCTATGGTGTACATGCAACCCTATAAACCTTGGATCTATGTTTTCTCTATTATACATGCAAATATTAACTATTCCAAGGTTTCATCCTAACTAGCATATTATGAAGCACCTATACTACAAAGTTCTAGTTAGATGACATACCTTTTGATGTACATTGATGTTTTAAAGCTTTAAGAGCTTAGCCCCAATAGTGTGGAAACCTCAAATGGAATCACAAATCACTAAAACACCTTGGAAGAACTTGAGAGAATATGTATGCACACTAAAATCGGCCCACTCTTATTTTCACACACTTGTGCCAATTTTGTGAGTCAAGGACCCCTTTATATATTATGGAGGATTAGGGTTACATCCATGTAAACCCTAATACCCATGACCTTTCATTTACATAGGATCCATGGGTTAAAAGCTCCATGGACCATCCATGAAAGCTTAGCCCAACCTAAATGAACTTGGCCCATTCCATATATATAAGAGTCGATATTTAATTAGTTCTTTTTGATCACTTAATTAATTCTAAATTAATTCTTGATCAATACTAATTTAATAATATGATTCCATATTAATATATTAGAACTTATAATATATTAATATAAATCATAAATATACTATTCTCAAAAGACTATCCATATAATTGTGCCGGTGAAGTGCAACCCAAATGGACCATGCCGGGTCGGGTCAAGTACATACCAAATATAGTTATGGACTTAGACATTAATCCAACATCATTCACTATCATTAGCCTTTTCGTTTCCTCCATTTACTCAATTCGCTACGAGCCTTCACCATGACGTTACATTCACGGAAGCATGGGTTTAGCGTATCAAGAGGAGAATATAGATAGAGAAGATTTAGACGTGTAATACTCCTTATTACTCCGAAAAGTTACATGCCAGTTCTAATACCGTAATTAAGCGTTTAGAAATCTGAACACATAAAATTTCCAGATCCGATCGGGAACAGACCATAGATCCGATCAGACGATAGCATCATAAATCATTTAGTACATAAAAGCATGTTAGGCATTTTCCCTAAATTAGCTAGTGGTTGTGTCTATTCTGGTGTATTACCTAAATTTTATTAGACACACTCCTCACGATCATCGCTTAGCATTCTAAGTTTAAGTCTAGAAATAAATCCATACTCCTAGTTCGCTTAAACTAATGCTCTGATACCAACCATGACATCCCCATTTTCCTGACCAGAAAAGACTGATTTTGTTTATGCTTTATAAAAACCAGAGTACCTCTTTTAATAAAAATGTTGCGGAATTTGTTCGTAGAAAACATGATAAATAGGTTATCAAAGCATTTCCGAGGAAATGTATTTTTATTCATTTTCAAAACATTGAGATGTCATCGTCAATACAGAAACATAAGCATAAACAGAACTTACATTTATTTACACTAGTGATCTACATCTCTTTTAAATCTCTCAGTGTAAAGTAGCTTCGTATCGACACCTGTGATACAAATAAGCTTGAGTGGGTCAGGTTGGGAAACGTAGTGAGTACATTGGGTTTTCAATCCATAATAATATAATTATTATGTTTAAACAACAAACAATCAACCCCGTTTACCCATCCCATGATCTTCCTTACTCTCAAGGGTCTACTCTAAGAGTCATCTGTTCGTTTATTCCGAAGTCCCTTGCTTCCAGGGTTATAAGACCGGCACTAAGTCCATATCTACCAATGCACTAATTCCATAGCTGCGAAAGTTCGTTCACCGGGTACTAAATCCATAGCTACCAGTGTAGGTACTAAGTCCAGAGCTACCAACGTTCATCTAACAGGTACTAAGTACATAGCTACCAACACCTAACAAGTACTAAGTCCATAGTTACCTATGTTTACCTAATAGGTACTAAGTCCATAGCTACCATCGTTTGTCCAATAGGCACTAAGTCCATAGTTGCCGGTTTTTATTTATTGGGCACTAAGTTTATAGCTGCCAATGTTTACTCACCTCATCTTTTATCTCTCATCATTCATCTACCCATGTTATGTCCAACATATTTGTAGATATAAAATACGTATACAGTTTAAATCAGTTAAAACATGTATAAAAACGTTCATCCAGCATAGATAGCAAGTATATAGATAATATGCACACATAGCACGTAATTTATATTAAATACTTCATATCTATGTGTAAGATGAAAGTAACTATGCACTCACCTGGTAAGGTGGTGACTCTGTACTCGGACAACACTTCGTTACTCTTAACACAATTTTCCACGGACAGATCAGCGCGTTTTCTCGAAAACCGGGCTTCGCTTGGAGCAGCGTTTCCGAATCGAAAGACCCTTTTTCTCGGGACTCCAGGAGCCTCGGGGCTTCCTTCGGGTGCTAGGGGGTTTACCTAGGGTTAGGAGGGTTGGAATGAGTTAGAGAGAGAAAGAAACTAGAGAGAGAAAGAGAATTGGTGTGAAAAACTCGGAACTCTCGGCCCCCTTTTATAGCCTGCGAGGCCTCGGATTACGCTGGGCGTAATCCTTGGCTACGTTGGGCGTAGTTCGGATGAGGTTGCCAGCTTCGCACAGCTGGCTCGCACTTGCATTGGACCCGGAAAAGATCGAGGTACGTTGGATGTACCCAACCTCGGACGCGGGGCGTAGAGTGAAGGCGACGTATCTTCATCTGGTGCGAGGGCGTGGGGAGCAAGGGAAGGCTAGGATCGTGCCACGTCATCACAGTTTCGCAAATTGCACACTTAACTTCTAAAAATCATAACTTTCGCATACGAGCTCCGTTTTCGACGTTCTTTGTATCCACGCGTAGGTGGGAACGTACTCTACAACTTTCTATCAGACTTCGTCGGCTAATTTTGACTTTATTTTAAAAGTTATATTTTTATCAGGCCGGGACAGGATTGGTCCGTTAAAAATTAATAACTTCTTCATCCGACGTCCGTTTTTGTCTGTCTTTTTATCGATGCGCTACTATTAACGAGATATTCGATTCTCGTTTTGGTTGTGTCGGCTAAAAACCGCTCGTTCTAATATTCGAACTTCGGGCTGTACACTACTAAGCCGAAACTTCGAAAAATCATAACTTCCTCATACGAAGTCATATTTGGGCGTTCTTTTTATGGACGCTCTCGGTTTAACGTATTCTACGACTTTTGTTTAGGTCGCTAAGGCTAAAAGTCGCTCTATCGTAAATTCACTATTTACGCTTCTCGGTGCCGTGCCGGTTCCGTCGCGAAACTTCGACGGGTCATAACTTCTTCGTTATAACTCGGATTTTGGCGTTCTTTATATGTACGGAAACCTTGAGACATATTCTACAACTTGGTTAAGATTGATTATTCTAAATAATCTTCTATCAAAAAGTAATTTTTGATGCTCATTGTCTTTAAATTGACTAGCCCGGATCTACGGGCGTTACAATTATCCCCCCCTTAGGATGATTATGTCCCGGAATCATCAACGAAACAGGGTTGTATAATGACTCCATAGGTTATCTCTTCATCCTAGGTAATAATTGTATCTCCTATGTTGCTTCAAACGAGTATCTAACTCTTTGGACTCCTTGACTGCAGGCGGTGCTCGATCTTGCACCTGCTCCCTATCTCACGTTAGACTCCAAATTATGACCTTCAAGTCACAATCTCGATCCTCATTGGATACGAACTTAAGATAAGTTCTTTTACTACTACAATGGATCGATGTGTCATATTCTAATGACCTATCATCGTGTGATGCAACGTTTAGACTCAGGTCTCTTAGAGTCACATTCCATAATGGAATATACCTTCCTTCATGTTCTAATGTGATATAATCACCTTTTAGCATGTAGTATTTCTAGCTACAAGTTTCTTACAACGATCAAAACTGCTTTTGATTATCTTTCACTTCAATCTTCTAGCTTAAGTCAGATGCTACATCAAACTTGGTTCTCTGAACCACGTAACATACCCATCTTAGTCGGACTCGATATGATATGACCACTAGGGTCGGAATATCAACAATCTTCTTTGTCATTACCGAAACGATGGTAACGACAGACATGAACAAAACGGAATCAATTACTAGCTTCTTGGTAAGCTTGTGACTTTCCCGGATCCAAGTGTGAGTCATGTGCTTCCGGTAGTATAGGCCTCTACTACCTTTCACACCTACTCATACTCGTCCCAAGTATTGTCTCGTAGTTCTCCAAGTCATTATCATAAAAACAATTTTAACACATACAAATGTGTCCAAACAATCATATAATTTTCCCTAGACTCTACTAGGACTTCTTCCATGCGTATCTTTAATAATCAATTCTGCTTCAACTCGGTGGTGAAAATGCAAGAGGGTAGGATAACTTCAGGAATTAGGCCAATCGTTTCATCATCCCGCCAATCGAAGGTGTACTTCAGACGTACCGTACTCCTCTAAACGTACTGTTATTTTTTCTAACGTACTGTAAAGGCAAGATACCACTCTTACGATATCTTCTGATAGGTGTCATTCACTATCATTAGCCTTTTCGTTTCCTCCGTTTACTCAATTCGCTACGAGCCTTCACCATGACGTTACATTCACGGAAGCATGGGTTCAGCGCATCAAGAGGAGAATATAGATAGAGAAGATTTAGATGTGTAATACTCCTTATTACTCCGAAAAGTTACATGCCAGTTCTAATACCGTAATTAAACGTTTAGAAATCTGAACACATAAAATTTCCAGATCCGATCGGGAACAGACCATAGATCTGATCAGACGATAGCATCATAAAGCATCATAAATCATTTAGTACATAAAAGCATATTAGGCATTTTCCCTAAATTAGCTAGTGCTTGTGTCTATTCTGGTGTATTACCTAAATTTTATTAGACACACTCCTCACGATCATCGCTTAGCATTCTAAGTTTAAGTCTAGAAATAAATCCACACTCCTAGTTCGCTTAAACTAATGCTCTGATACCAACTGTGACATCCCCATTTTCATGGCCAGAAAAAACCGATTTTGTTTATGCTTTATAAAAATGAGAGTACCTCTTTTAATAAAAATGTTGCGGAATTTGTTCCCAGGAAACATGATAAATAGGTTATCAAAGCATTTCCTTGGAAATGTATTTTTATTCATTTTCAAAACATTGGGATGTCATCGTCAATACAGAAACATAAGCATAAACAGAACTTACATTTATTTACACTAGTGATCTACATCTCTTTTTAAATCTCTCAGTGTAAAGTAGCTTCGTATCGACACCTTTGATACAAATAAGCTTGAGTGGGTCAGGTTGGGAAACCTGGTGAGTACATTGGGTTTTCAACCCATAATAATATAATTATTATGTTTAAACAACAAACAATCAACCCCATTTACCTATCCCCATGATCTTCCTTACTCTCAAGGGTCTACCCTAAGAGTCATCTGTTCGTTTATTCCGAAGTCCCTTGCTTCTAGGGTTATAAGACCGGCACTAAGTCCATAGCTGCCAATGCACTAATTCCATAGCTGCAAAAGTTCATTCATCGGGTACTAAATCCATAGCTACCAGTGTAGGTACTAAGTCCATAGCTACCAACGTTCATCTAACAGGTACTAAGTCCATAGGTACCAGGTACTAAGTCCATAGCTACCAACACCTAACAAGTACTAAGTCCATAGCTACCTATGTTTACCTAATAGGTACTAAGTCCACAGCTACAATCGTTTTTCCAATAGGAACTAAGTCCATAGCTGCAGGTGTTTATTTATTGGGCACTAAGTTTATAGCTGCCAATGTTTACTCACCTCATCTTTTATCTCTCATCATTCATCTACCCATGTTATGCCCAACATATGTGTAGATATAAAATACGTATACAGTTTAAATTAGTTAAAACATGTACAAAACGTTCATCCAGCATAGATAACAAGTATACAGATAATATGCACACATGGCACGTAATTTATATTAAATACTTCATATCTATGTGTAAGATGAAAGTAACTATGCACTCACCTGGTAAGGTGGTGACTCTGTACTCGGACAACACTTCGTTACTCTTAACACAATTTTCCTCAGACAGAATAGTGGGATTTCTCGAAAACCGGGCTTCGCTTGGAGCAGCGTTTCCGAACCGAAAGACCCTTTTTCTCGGGACTCCAGGAGCCCCGGGGCTTCCTTCGGGTGCTAGGGGGTTTACCTAGGGTTTAGGAGGGTTGAAATGAGTTAGAGAGAGAAAGAAACTAGAGAGAGAAATTAAATTGGTGTGAAAAACTCGGAACTCTCGGCCCCCTTTTATATCCTGCGAGGCCTCGGATTACGATGGGCGTAAATCTTGGCTACGCTGGGCATAGTTCGGATAAGGTTGCCAGGTTCGTACAGCTGGCTCGCACTTGCATCAGACCCGGATAAGATCGAGGTACGCTGGGCGTACCCAACCTCGGACGCGGGGCGTGGAGCGAAGGCGACGTGTCTTCATCTGGTGCGAGGGCGTGGGGAGCAAGGGAAGGCTAGGATCGTGCCACGTCATCGCAGTTTCGCAAATTGCACACTTAACTTCTAAAAATCATAACTTTCACATACGAGCTCCGTTTTCGACGTTCGTTATATCCACGCGTAGGAGCGAACGTAGTCTAAAACTTTCGTTTAGACTCCGTCGGCTAATTTTGACTTTATTTTAAAAGTTATATTTTTAACAGGCCGGGACAGTATTGGTCTGTTAAAAATTCATAACTTCTTCATCCGACGTCCGTTTTCGTCGGTCTTTTTATCGATGCGCTACTATTAACGAGATCTTCGATTATTGTTTAGGTTGTGTCGGCTAAAAACCGCTCGTTCTAATATTCGAACTTCGGGCTGTACACTGCTAAGCCGAAACTTCGAAAAATCATAACTTCCTCATATGAAGTCATATTTGGGCGTTCTTTTTATGGACGCTCTCGGTTTAACGTATTCTATGACTTTCGTTTAGGTCGCTAAGGCTAAAAGTCGCTCTATCGTAAATTCACTATTTACGCTTCTCGGTGCCGTGCCGGTTCCGTCGCGAAACTTCGACGGCTCATAACTTCTTCGTTATAACTCAGATTTCGGCGTTCTTTATATGTACGGAAACCTTGAGACATATTCTACAACTTGGTTAAGATTATTTATTCTAAATACTCTTCTATCAAAAAGTCATTTTTGACGCTCATTGTCTTTAAATTGACTAGCCCAGATCTACGGGCGTTACATGTCATCCCCGTATAGATTTATACATAAATCCCCGCTCTCCCTCCAAGAGACTCTGGTTATAACTACAGGCTATGATCGTACACTTAATATGTGTCAACCGACAAAACTCACTAGATCCTTAATCGAATTTACTCGAAGAAAGGTATAAACTCATTCCAGGCCCAATGAACGATGTAAGTGAACCACTAAGGCATCGCTAAACATGTAAATCATTTCAAGGCCCAATTGGAATGAGATTATATAACATGGGCCCGAAATATATGTGAAAGGACAACTAATGCCCATTTCACATGTAAGGTATTTACAGGCCCAAAGAGCACGCAAATAGTATCCAAGGTCTGTCGCATATGTTAATGGGTCAATCAGGCCCAACAAATATATAAATAGTATACATGACCTATCAAACATATAAATGGGCCACTAAGGCCCAATAATCTAGAAAATGATCAAAATTAATCTGTTTGTTAGTTTATCGTTGGTTTTGGTTCAAGTGTTCACTAAAATAGCATAAAAGCCCACTTTTTGTAAAAATGACGTTCTTGGCCCAATAAGCCAAAAATTTAAAATTAAGGCCCAATTTTTGTAAGAATAACACTTTAGTCTCCATTTTTTTCAAAACTTGTGTTGATAACTAGTTTGTGGTAAAAATAACATTTTAAACCCATTTTTGTCAAAAATATCATTTTTGGCTTGAATTTTTGTGAAAACACACATTTTTCTGGTTTTGGGCTTTTCTGACCTAGTTGTTGAAAATTTGTAGAAAAATCATCGTAAGTCGAAATTTGGATCCGTAAATTCTGGAAGTTTGGAAATTTTGTCTACTTTGTTCACAATGTTTCTCATAATTTTTAATGGCTTCTAACAAGTTTGAAATTGCTCACCTTCACAGGCTGGTCCGAAATTATTTCAAATCTGATAGGCAGTTTTGTAAAATTCGCCAAATATTGTAGAAAAATAGTATGAAAACGTGAGAGTAGTCATATTAAAGGTAGAAACCTGAACTTTTTGCATGTAAAACAGTTTTGAAAAATATTATCATTTAGTTGGTCAAAACAGTTCGAGATTGGACCAAAACGTTTCTGTGAAGGGCTGATTTTTGAGTTTAGTTTATAGATCTTGGAATACAACACTCATTTTTACTATTTTAAATGTATAAATCCCAGATCTACTAGTTTACATGTATTATATGTGATAATACATACTTTTCTCAAGGTTTTCACGTAGATCCAAGTGATAAACTTAATATTCTTAAAATATTTTTAGATTTATGAAGTAAATAACACATAACCACCAAATAAATCATGAAAATCACACATATTCATGCATACACACATAGATCTACACAACACAACTTGTATTCTCCCCCAAAACAAAGTAAAAATCGAAAATAGGGGGTATGAAGTCACCTTGGGGTTTTCAAGATGTAGATGAAGAAGAAGATGAAACTTTGAACCTAACTTGAGTTCTTGGAAAGATCCCGAAATGGTGGTTGCTTTAAGATCCATATTTACGAAAATGAGGGAGTAAGTAAAAGATTTTTAACACAAACTTGAAGCAAAGCACTTGATTTTAACATAGAACTTACCAAGAAGCTTAGAATCCAGTTTTTGATGATGATGAGTTCGAGATCTTTGGAGAAGAAGAGAGGATGTTCTTGAGAGAAATGTGTGTGGAAATGAAAATGTGAGATGTATTTGTGTGTGTGTTTGGCCGTGAATAAGAGAGGGGAGGAGGAGATATGGTTTGACTTTTATGGATGATGTGATACACCCTTAGATACATGGTGGTTAAAAATGAGGTGGCAAGCTCATGATCCACCCTCATTTTTTTTAAGAATTCGATTTGGGCCAATTAATGGGAGTTTTCGGCCCATTAGACCCATTAGGAATAAAATGAATCATGTTAGGTCCAAAATAGTCGAATTGAAGGCTTATTGGCCAATTAGGCCCAATAAGAAAATCCTAGTCCATAATAAACTTGAGCCGGGATTTTTAGGGTTTTCAACTCATAATTGACTATCTGAAGTACTTTGTATAGAGTTTTGAACTTCACTAGTGAATCTTGATGGAATTTGTTGTCATTGAATGAGCATCATACATATTATCCAGTTAAGGTTACAAGGATTATCATAGTTAATGTTTACATGAGCACATAATTTCCTAGCTAAATTGCCAGTTGTGACATCAACTATATTCATTTGAGATATGACCAACATGTGTTTGGGAGTGATTGTAGTGTTGCAACAGGTCTAAAAGTTACCTAAGTACCAGAAGAATTCTAGAACCAAACATAAAGATTAAAATACTATGGGAGTATTTTAGGATACCATAACAAGAAAACTAAAAACTTGTCAAATTCTTATATCTAGAAGTCTAAGAATCAAACTTGTAATTAAAATACCACGGATGTATTTTAGATACCATAAATAACTTTGGGGAAATGTTAAAAAGATCTTTTCTGATAAGTATATAATTACTAAATGGATATGGTAAGGTTATATATAGTTGAGATTTTATAGACGTAGAATATGTGATTTTCACTCTACTTCCTTTTCCTTGTTTAGATGTGGTTTTAGAGTAGGATTACTTATTCGAAGGTCTATTTGATCTGGATTATATATAATCGGTACACACCATATGATTATAGAAGGACCAGAAAGGATCACCTTTGTAAAAATTTAAATTTTCTCATAGATTCTTTATACATTCCCATTCTCATGTAAACCCCTTAGCTAGATGTAGTTACTCCAGCAATCAATAGAAGAGTCAAGGAGGATCCAACAAAATTTCATTAGGAGAATTCCAAGAAAGAAACAGATGAGAAGTAAATAAACTATAGAAATCATTTAGTGCCCTTACCCTATTAAGGACACCAATGACAGATTCGCATGAACTTCCGAGATTCAAAATCTTCATTACGAAATAATGGGGATCAGTGTCAGAATCGGAAGTAAGATAGCTCGGGAATTCAATATACCTACGGAGGAGAAGGACACCCTATGGATACCAGGAGAGAACAAATCATTACCACCCATAATAGAACAGAGAACAAAAGAAAACCACGTGTGATTCATGTGAAGTGTTTGAGCGCCTTTTCATTTAAGTAATAACAAATAAATGATACAACCTAGTGAGTTAGTATTTATACCACTCACATTAGGTTTTGAGCTTATCTTCTTTTCCTGTCACGACTAATAACAATAAATCAGATCACGAAATCTTAATTGATAGTGATTACTTCTCAAATTTATAAGTCTATTTTATGTAGACAGTGTTATGAATTGTTTTCAAATATTTTCGAAAGTTGGAAAACGATATCCACCAATCGAAGGTAACTTAGTTCGGATAATACTCGGTTCATAACCATTCTAGAAACTTATTTATGTTCCTTACCAGGACTGCATCATAGGGATGCAGGTCGAATCATTAAGAACAATATAACAAAACGAAAGATTTATACATTGATACAAATGGTTAGAATACATCTAGAGACAACGATAGTCGCTCACGAGCTCATTTTCTTATCATGAAACAGAATCATGCCTCCGAAGGAATGTAACCAACCCACCGGCAAAACACCAATCCTTCAAATAGATGCGGCTATGTTTCAAATTGTGGTCACAACAGCTGTAGTAGCTGTCATGGCACACCTTAATGCTAACAATGCAAATGTTAGTAGTAATGCTATCGGTAACCCCGATCGTGGTGATGACCAAGTACAGCAACGAGTAGCTATTTGTATTTCGAACCTTAAGCCTAATATCCTGAAACGAAAGTTCGAAAGCAAGAAAGGGAGTTGTTCAACTCAAGAATCTAACAAAAGGCAACGAACTGGGCAGTCAATACCCCCATCAGCCGTGTTATTCTAGCACCGACCACGCCGTACTTAGGAAACCTCCCACACTGCAGCATCTGCAACTACCATCATCATGGAGTTTGCCGAGAGCTGCATTGCAATAGATGCAACCTGAAGGGGCATATCGCCTGCATCTGTAGAACTCCGGTTGAGTTCATCACTTCAACTACCAATGTTGGAACCATTCCCATATGTAACCTTTGTGGTGAAATAGGACATTACAAGAGGGATTGTCCAACAGAGAAGAACGACGGGGCAGCAGGAGGAGTTTGAGCCCAATACATGGGAAGGCATCAAAGAACCCTGCTATATTTTGGTACGCTTCGAAACTCCGATAATTATCTATAACTATGAGTACTCTCCCGTTCAAATTAAATCACAACATTTATATAAAATTTGAAACCCTAACAGGTAAGCTATGATGACTTAGTATATACATAAGGGTCATTTATAATTAAGATTTGTAAACTTAGAGTGAGTAATCCCGCCTCATTTCATGTTCCTTGTTTGGTTGTGGATTTAGGGCAGGGTTGCTCAGTCAAAGGTTCTACCAATCTTAATTATACATGACTTGTATACACCAAGCGATTATAGAGAGACCTAGTAAGGATCATTTCATGAATGTTCATAATTTCAAATTATCAGAACCCTCGTATTGGTAGTACCCGCCAATTTCAAATCAAAAAGGGGATTCATAACCAGAATTACTGAAAACTTAGGTACATATGATATCATCCTAGTAATCATTCCTCCTAGAACGACTTAATATCTATTTCGTTGGGAAAATTCTGACATCCTTATTCGGCATGGTTTGGCCTGGCCCTTACCATGTGAAAATTCTTATGCTGTGTAAGAGAACTTTTCCTTAATCAGCAGTCAGATGAAATTCTTCCAATCCATAACGCAAACCCTTTGGTTGTCTCTCATTTCAAAACTTCAGAAGTACCCATACGAAGGGTACCACGCCCTTTTAGCCTACTCAGTACACATGAAAGTAGAAACGAAAAGCACCGAAGTAGTCTTAGAAGTCAGTAACCACCGAAGTACCCCAATAGATCTCATAGGAAAATCATTGTACCGCAGGTCAAGTTCAAGAATAGAGACTAAGAACTCATTAGGTTAATCTATCGTTGCTAAGCGTATACACGAGAGTGGTATATAATTTAGACTTAACAAGATTTAGGATGTGTAATTCCGCCCTATCTCGTGTTCATTGTTTGGTTGTGGACCTGGGGCAGAGTCACCCATCCGAACGTTTTGCGAAATTTAAATTATATACGACTTGTATACACGAGGTGATGGTGGATGAGCCAAGTATGAGCCTTATCATAAACATCAGAGCAACAACCTTCATCATATATTCTATTAGGAGGAATTCAACGTGAGACCACGACAGTGGGTCGAGCTACTAAATGACTAAGAATTCGAAATTCGTTATCCTCCCGAAAACGCCAATATAGTAGCTGACACCCTAAGTCGGAAGGGGTACTCAGGTCATAGAGCCAATCATTGACTATGATAATCCATTCAACTCTGTCCACACAAAGTAACGAGGTTCAACAGGAAGCCTTGAAACCTGAAAATGTGGCAGGTGAAACCTTGGGAAGAATGGATAAGAACGTATGTGATCGACCTTGGTAAAACATGGGATACCCATTTAGCAATTAGTCGAGTCCTTTATCATGCTAGCATTCAAGTTGCTCCATTCGAAACCTTATGTGGTCGCAAGTACAGATCCTATCTGCACTGGACTAAAGTTGGTGACACCCAACTAGCCAGAGGTCAAATTTCCACACAGCACCTTCGTTGGTCAAGAATTCATCCGAAAAACTACCAAAAAGAAAATACGAATCAAGAAGTGACATAAAGCTTCCAAAGTTAATCAAGAGAAGCTATGGCTTCAACAAAAGAAAAACCTTGGAATTCCAGGATTGATGACCTTGTCATATGAAGGTCTCACCCTGGAAGGAGAAGATACGCTTGAGAAATAGTGGAATACTAAATTCAAGGTACATAGGACCATTCGATATTCTTACCAGAATCGGTCTTGTAGCTTATAAACTTAAACTACCACAAAAACTTAATAACATTCATCCCACCTTTCACATATCTAATCTAAAGAGGTGTTTACCCGATGAAACACTTGTTATTTCACTCGATGAAATCAAGAAATGTCTACACTTTGTAGAAGAACAAATGGAAATCATGGATACGAAAATCAAAAGAACCAAGCAAAGTCTTATCTCGTTAGTGAAGGTTCGCTGGATTACAAACCGGGGACCTGAATTCACTTGTGAAAGGGAAGATTAGACCTAGTCCATGAGTATCACTTTAGACTTAATTTCGGGACGAAATTCCCTCGAACGGGGGGATAATGTGACACCAGTCAAATTTAGGTCAAAAATAAATTGATCAATAATCATGATTGGGATGAACCAAGTGGTAGAAATCGTAACAAGGTTTCCAAAAATATAAAGAACACTGAAATCCGAGTTATAACGAAGAAGTTATGACCAATCGAAAATCCACGACAAAACCGGCAAAACACTGTTCAGTGTAAAAGGTGAATTTTCGATGAAAGGCTTTTTAGCATTATCAATCTAAATGAAAGGCTTTCGTACTAAAGACATTGTCACTCCAAAACATGCTACATGCATATTCATAAATAATATTTTACATTGATAATTTGATTACAAAGGACTGGATACAAAACCGACTAAGTTTTAGTATATTACATAACTACCCAGGATATTTAAGCTTTATACATACGTAAACCCAAAATACAAAAGTAATATTATAACTATTCTAAACCTTCCAACAGTATACGACTATACGATTAACTTATCTCCTGTAATTGTTAAACATTGAGAGGGGTAAGCGGTGACGCTTAGTGAGTTCAATAATAGATACAATATAACGTTATGCCATATATATATACTTCAATATGGCAGAAGCAAAGGGAACAAGGAACAACAAAGACATATGTGAATCATGAGACAAACTTTCCATATCAATCAATGATTTGATTCAAAGATATACGATCAATGAGACATGACAATTTCTATATTTGATATACACCAATAAAGCTTCGGCCCAATTGGCACAGAAGACATACACTTTCTGATTTAAACAATTCGGTAGATTTCAGGCTTATAGCCTTGTCTAACCATCTGCCAATGCCATAGAATAGAAGTTATTCTCTTACGGAGACATGCTCTACATGGCTAGAGGCTACATACCAGTACCACCGTGAATCTAAGTCTTTTCACTATTCACATGGTCAAAGGTATAACTTTACTATTATAAATAGAAGAAATAAAAATAACACGTGAAAATAACCCGGAATAATAACACTGAAAAGCACATAGCCCATATAACACATAACATACAATTGTTCCTATATATTAAACTCACCGTGAAATAACCGGGGGTTAAAATAGTAATTTGGGCAGCACTTCGTTACTATAATTAGCTTTCTTCGTTGAAAACCGGGAGTTTTCTTGAAAACCGGGCTCTGCAAAGGTAGAGCTTCAAACCGAAAAGATAAATTTTTCGGGCTTCACGGGCACTTCGGGGCGTGTTTCAGGTGTTAAAATTGATACCGGGGCTTCGGGGGATCTCAAAATAGTGAAAATATTGAAAAAGGGGTGAAAAGGGCAAAATCTCCAAAATTACTCGGGAAGGCTCGCAAGCCTTGTATTTATAGGGGAGGTCCGAAGGTCGGCCGAGAGGAGTGAGTCAGCAGCGAGGGCACGAGGCAGCAGGAGGCGAAGGCACGTGGCCCGGACAGATGGCGCGCATCCGAGGTGCCAACGCTTCGGACACGTCATCGACTTCGGACAGTTGTGCGACACGAGTCGCTCCTCGGACGCGCCACGACTCGGATGACGCAGCTGCTTCTGATACGTGGCCAGCTCGGAGCGAGGGTGACGTGGCTGGTCCGGATGAAGCTTATCCATGCGAATATTCTCGAAAATTGTGCCCCAATCTTCTAAAAATTCATAATTTCTTTATCCGACGTCCGTTTTCGTCTGTCTTTTTACCGTTTTACTACTATTGACGAGACCTTCGATTCTCTTTTAGGTTGTGTCAGCTAAAAATCACTCGATCTAAAATTCGAGTTTTTAACTGTCTACTACTAAGCTGAAACTTAGAAAAATCATAACTTCCTCATACGAAGTCAGATTTTGACGTTCTTTTTATCAAAATTCTCAGTTTAATAAATACTACGACTTTCATTTAGATCACCAAGGCTAAAAAGTAGTTTATCAAAAGCTCACTTTTTACGTCATTCGGTGTCGTGCCGGTTTTGTCGCGGATCTTCGATTGGTCATAACTTCTTCGTTATTACTCGGATTTCGATGAGGTTTTCGCCTAAATGTTTCTAACGAGATTCTTTACAACTTTCAATAATAAAATTTTACTTATTTCAAATTTTATATTTTCGTTAAATTTCGATATTTGTCTTTTAATTGGAATCTCATAAGACTTCCAATACTTCCGATTGATTCTAAACATAGTTTTACTTCATTTCTAGTAAAAACCTATCCGTTAGAACTCAATACTCATAATTATAAAATATTTCATAATATTATTCACTTTTAAAATTACATAACACGATAACTGAACGTGTATGTTACAAATACCTCCTCATTTTGAGGATTTTGTCCCCGAAATCATAACGAAAAAAATGACTGGGAATATTTCGCTCTTATCTCATTCTTATTTTCCTAATTACAAATTTGGGCCTCGATGGTGTTTCCACTTGACGTGCACCAACTCCAAGACATATGCACAAAGCATATATTCTACCGTTTGAATTGTTCTCTCCGTCTGAACATCTCATTCTTCAATTCTCTGACTAAAATTTCGTCACTACACGAGACATGGTTCTCTGAACCAATCACCTCACTTCGCAGATCTATTTTAGTCGGACTCGATTCTTTACGACCATTAAGGTTTGAACGAAAATCATCTTCTTAGTCATCACCGAAACAAAGGTATTGACATACTCGAACAAAAACAGAATCGATTACTAGTTTCTTGGCAACCTTGTGACTTTCCCTGATCCAAGTGTGAGTCCTGTGCTTCCAGTAGTATAGGCCTCTACTACTATTCACACCTACTCATACTCGTCCCAAGTATTGTCTCGTAGTCCCCAAGTCACCATTCATAAGCTTTCACAAAGAAACTTTTCACGGATGAGTGTGTTCTTTGACAACCATTCAATGCCGAGAATAGTATCAAAGTTGGGCAAGACGATGGGAATCAGGTTAACAAGAAAACTATAACCTTCAGTTTCCATGAAAAAAAAATCTTTATGTACTTTACCATCAACTAATGATACACTTCCTATGGTATCTACGTGAAATGGTTGCACGAGTGCATAGCAAGCAATTTGAAAAGAATGCGCAAATTCATGAGACACAAAAGAATTTGAGGCACCAAAATCAAATAAGATGTGGGCAGGTCTAAAATTTGACAAGAAATGTACCCGTCACAACATTCGGGTCCTCGCGTGCCTCTTCTGTGGTAATCTAGAATGCATGGCCTTTAGTTATTGGCACCCCCTCCTTTGGAGTATTCCTTGGTTGTTGAACGGAAGCTTGACTCCCCGCCATTTGACTTGTAAGAGTGGGGCAAAAACGCTTCATGTGGCCAGTAATACCACATGCATAACAAGTAACATCCTTCCTTGGGCAAGCTGGCTTTATGTGACCCGTTTCTCCACATCCATAACAGACAACAGATTCCTTGTCTATTTTGCATTGGCCCGGATGATTCCTTCCACAAATGCAACATGATGGCGATTGAATAGAAAAAGATTGTGATCTATCGCGACCAAGAACGGCGCTCTGAGATTGATCTCTTGTGTTAGAATCAGATTGAACAGATCGGGCTGGTAGAATAGAGGAAACAGGAACAGTTTGATCGATACGTGGATGCTTTGGAATAGAAAAAGTGGCACCACGTATCTCTAAGTCATGCTCACGCTTTCGAGCATACTCAACAATTTTGTAAAAAGACAGAACATCCCCATTAGCTACGAAATCGCGGATCTCATACCGCAGTCCATCCAAGAATAACTGAATTTTATCGTCTTCAGTTCGGATATACTTTGCGGCAAACCGTGCTCTTTGATTGAATTGAGTTTCATACTCATTCACGGTCATTCCTTCTTGCTTAAGCTCAAGAAACTCTTTCTCTAATCTCCTCCTCATGTCTAGAGGACAATACTTCTCTAGCAACCGAGTTTTGAACATCTCCCAGGATAAATTCTTCTAGTCATACTCGTTGAGAGCTTCATATGTTGCTTCCCACCAGACCAACGCTTCTCCGACGAGCATAGCAGAAGCATAATTAGCCTTGTCTTCATTATCCACATGAGAAATACGAAACACATTCTCTGTGTTCTGGATCCAGGTAAGAACAACAATGGGATTAAGAACACCTGAAAAATCTGTAGCACCACTACTCTTGAAATCTTTGAACGAGGGACGCTTCACCTCCCCTTTTGAAGATTCTCTAGTGGCTTTCTCTTTTCCTTTATCACCATTCTTTTTGTGTTCTTCGAAAGGTTGCCGAATAATACCAGTAAGTTTACCCAAGAGTCTCTCCTCTCGAGGGGATACTGGAGTATTTACTTCACCAGGTTGAGGACCTCCACCCACCTCAGGGGTATGGCTACCTTCCTGTTCAGCCATTCTTTTGAAAATTTGGAGTGATATAGTATTTTAGAATATTAGGATTTATTATTACCTAATACTTTACTTAAGTCTTTCCTATGGTTTGTATCCATATACTCCTAATGAATCCGTTCATATATTGAACTTATGACGGTTTAAGTCTAAATACCAATCCGTGGAATTTAGTTTACTTAAACCACCGCTCTGATACCATGATTAAAAGAACCCAACTTTCATACTAAAGACATTGTCACTCCAAAACATGCTACATGCATATTCATAAATAATATTTTACATTGATAATTTGATTACAAAGGTCTGGATACAAACCGACTAACTTTTAGTATATTACATAACTACCCAGGATATTTAAGCTTTATACATACGTAAACCCAAAATACAAAAGTAATATTATAACTATTCTAAACCTTCCAACAGTATACGACTATACTGTTTACTTATCTCCTGTAGTTGTTAAACATTGAGAGGGGTAAGCAGTGACGCTTACTGAGTTCAATAATAGATACAATATAACATTATGCCATATATATACTTCAATATGGCAGAAGCAAAGGGAACAAAGAACAACAAAGACATATGTGAATCATGAGACAAACTTTCCATATCAATCAATGATTTGATTCAAAGATATACGATCAATGAGACATGACAATTTCTATATTTGATATACACCAATAAAGCTTCGGCCCAAATGGCACAGAAGACATACACTTTCTGATTTAAACAATTTGGTAGATTTTAGGCTTATAGCCCTGTCTAACCATCTGCCAATGCCATAGAATAGAAGTCATTCTCTTACGGAGACATGCTCTACATGGCCAGAGGTTACATACCAGTACCACTGTGAATCTAAGTCTTTTCACTATTCACATGGTCAAAGGTATAACTTTGCTATCATAAATAGCATAAATAAAAATAACACGGGAAAATAACCCGGAATAATAACACTAAAAAGCACATAGCACATATAACACATAACATACAATTGTTCCTATATATTAAACTCAACGTGAAATAACCGCGGGTTAAAATAGTAATTTGGGCAGCACTTTGTTACTATAATTAGCTTTCTTCGTTGAAAACAGGGACTTTTCTTGAAAACCGGGCTCTGCAAAGGTAGAGCTTCAAACCGAAAAGATAAATTTCTCGGGCTTCACGGGCACTTCGGGGCGTGTTTTGTGTGTTAAAATTGATACCGGGGCTTCGAGGGATGTCAAAATAGTGAAAATATTGAAAAAGGGGTGAAAAGGGCAAAATCTCCAAAATTACTCGGGAAGGCTCGCAAGCCTTGTATTTATAGGGGAGGTCCGAAGGTCGGCTGAGAGGAGTGAGTCAGCAGCGAGGGCACGAGGCAGTAGGAGGCGAAGGCACGTGGCTCGGACAGATGGCGCGCATGCGAGGTGCTAGCGCTTCGGACGCGTCATTGGCTTCGGACACCTGTGCCACATGCGTCGCTCCTCGGACGCACTACGACTCGGATGACGCAGCTGCTTCTGATACGTGGCCAGCTCGGAGCGAGGGTGACGTGGCTGGTCCAGATGAAGCTTATCCATGCGAATATTCTCGAAAATTGTTCCCCAATCTTCTAAAAAATCATAACTTCTTCATCCGACGTCCGATTTCGTCTGTCTTTTTACTGTTGTACTACTATTAACGAGACCTTCGATTCTTGTTTAGGTTGTGTCGGCTAAAAATCACTCGATCTAAAATTCGAGTTTTTAGTTGTCTACTGCTAAGCTGAAACTTAGAAAAATCATAACTTCCTCATACGAAGTCAGATTTTGGCGTTCTTTTTATCAAAATTCTCGGTTTAAAAAATACTACGACTTTCATTTAGATCACCAAGGCTAAAAAGTAGTTTATCAAAAACTCACTTTTTACGTCATTCGGTGCCGTGCCGGTTTTGTCGCGGATCTTCGATTGGTCATAACTTCTTCGTTATAACTCGGATTTCGATGAGGTTTTCGCCTAAATATTTCTAACGATATTCTTTACAACTTTCAATAATAAAATTTTAATTATTTCAAATTTTATATTTTCGTTAAATTTCGATATTTGTCTTTTAATTGGAATCTAATAAGACTTCCAATATTTTCCGATTGATTATAAACATAGTTTTACTTCATTTATAGTAAAAACTATCCGTTAGAACTCAATACTCATAATTATATAATATTTCATAATATTATTTACTTTTCAAATTACATAACACGATAACTGAACGTGTATGTTACAAGTACAACGGTAAAAAGACAGAGGAAAACGGACGTCAGATGAAGAAGTTATGAATTTTTAACGGATTTCCTGTCCCGGTCTGTTAAAAATAATAATATTAAAAATAAAGTCAAAATTAGCCGACGAAGTCTAAACCAAAGTCGTAGAGTATAATTTTACCTACGCGTGCATATAAAGAACGCCAAAAACGGAGCTCGTATGCGAAAGTTATGAATTTCGCAAGTTTTTGGCACGAAAATCGAAAAATATAGAAAACCGGGAAATTTCTCATGGACCCTCTTCGGCCACGTCACCCTCGCATGCGAGGCTTCCCCTTGTCCTCCACGTGCTCGCTGCTGATTGGACCGAAGTTGCTCGTGGCGTCTCCTGATTGGACCGAAGTTCGTCCCTCTCCTGATCCGACACGCGCCTCGCACTGGGTCTTGCATCCGAGCTTCGCAAACCGCCTTAGACTTCGGCTTCGTGGATTCTTGTGAGCCAAACACCTGTCCCTCTTCCCTCGCTGCCACGTAGCTGCTGACTCCTTCTACCCTTCGCCACCTGTCCGAGACTTCGGACTATATATAGGAGGTGTGAACCCTCCCCGTTCCTTCACCATTTTTACCTCATTTTTCATCCTCTTTCACCTATCTCACCCCCGTAAACTTCCTTATAACCTCCCGAAGCCCCGGTATCATATCTAAAACCCGAAGCAAGCCCCGAAGCCTGGAATTCTCGAGAAGATAACCTCTTTCCAGTCGAAGTGCTGCCCGCATAAAGCCCGGTTTTACTCAAAAACTCGCGGTTTCTTCGAGAAAGATCATCTATAAAAACGAAACGCTGCCCAAATCACCACTTATCAAGGTGAGTTCATACCCCTATAATATACCTTTTTAAATGGTTTTATATGCTTTTTAGGGGGGAATACAAGTTGAACACAATTTAAAATTGTGTTAATAATTGTATGTGATAATAATCACACAAATGATTTCCTTATGCTTTTAAGGATTACCAAATACTTCCAAAATGACTTAAAGCCATGTTAAATCTTTAAAGTCATGTAAACTCCGTTAAATTCTTTGAAAAAGGTTTTATAAACTATTTCAAATTATAATTGCCAAAATCATGTATAAATATATAAATAATATTTGAAGGGCTTAGGACTAATGAATTATCTTATTTCCTTTTCCTTGTTTGGATGTGGAATTAAGGTGGTGTTATTTGTCCGAAGGTCGTTTCCTTCTTAATTATAAATATATTATACATATATGGATATAAAAGGTTACTTCATTCGGTATCATTACTTTTGTATCATGCTGAGCAAAGGTGTTCATCCATGAGAAATCATGCTAATCAGATAGAACATATAAATTATAATAGGTATAATTTATGATTCAAAACTAAATATACAAGTATGATTTACGATTGTATACTTTCCAAGGAAATTACCAACAATTCATTTATCTATACCAGGATATGTATAATACTTTTAATATATTGATAACATATTAAAGAAGTAATAAAACATCATACCGGGTTTGCATTAACAAAGGTACAATACAAAGTACCAGGTTTAGCAATCACGGGGTAATAATACATCATACCGATTTTGCATTAACAAGGGTACGATATAGAGTACCAGGGTTAGCAATCATGGGGTAATAATACATCATACCGAGTTTGCATTAACAAGGGTACGATACAGAGTACCAGGGTTAACAATCACGGGGTAATAATACACCGTAAATCTCGTTGAAGCAATAAATTTGTGAGACTCTTCATGGTGTACTTATCTAAGTACGACCTTAAGTCCCGACTTATTAACCAGAATCTCCTGTAGGGAGGGCGTGAATTTGTGTATAGATCTATATGGGACTGACAATCCCGCACCTTTACTGTTCGCTAACGTTTGGCCGGCAGGCCTAGGGTGTTAAATATCATATCGTTTCCGACGCCTGAAGAACGTCGCAGCAGGCACATCAGTCATATCAGTATGGTTAATAGAACTCACATGGATAAAACAACGAGTAAATTACTAAGTAATATACTTCTCTTAAAACAGTAAGAAAAGATAATTACATGCTGACCAAATATACCTTCTGTTAGTTTTTACTTATAGTAAAAACTACGTATCATGAAATCAAGTATGGCAAATATATACTTGTACTTCTGGTTTTGGAACATTTAAAACTACAAAGCAGTATTATGGATAATATAATATTTTCCAGGATTAATACTAATGTTTTTACTATAGAATGGATATAACTAAGAATACTTTAACAAATGAAATGGTTTATGGGATTAAACCACTTTTACAAATGAGAACTTAGTCATTCATATTCTGTAACTAGTATAACATAAAGGACCTTTAGTGGTTAATTCTATAATTCCTTAGTTTTTACATCAGAGTTATACATTAGTAATATCTGATTGACAGTGAAGTGTGTGACTTCCGCCTTACTTCCTGTTCCTTGTTTGGTTGTGGGCTTAGGGCAGATACACCCATTTAACTGTCCATTCGATATTGGGTTATATATAATTAGTATAAAGTAAGTAATTATAGAGGGAAGCTATTGAGGTTATCAGTCTATCACCTCAGGAAATATAGGATGTTTTGGAGGAACCAGTGAACTTTTCCAAAGAACTTAGAGTATACTTAACAGAACTAAAATACTTATGAACTCACTAACTTTAATGTTGATCTACTCTTTCCAAATAACTTGTATTCTCAGGAATCCAGTAGACAGGTACACTCCCGAAGCTTTTGAGAAGACTACCTAGTACCGTACTGTGTCTCTTGTCTTCTACTGTACCTACTTTGGTGTTTGAATATGTAATGTTTAAACACTTATGTAAAACTTATACTTATTAATGCAATGGTTGTTTGTACTTTGATTACTATATTGCATGTGTTGTGATACTTACCTGAAGTCCTCCGCCCCCGAACGTTTCCGCCATTCTGGTTTGGGGGTGTGACACTTTCACTCGAAATCTCAACCAAGTCTCTCTCAAGTATCATGTTCTACACCTTCAAATATTCTTAGATTATTGTTTGGATCTTCAAGGTATTCTTCATTCCTTCAAGAACACCAAGAACACACACAAATCTCCAGCCTAAAACACTTGAATCTTCATCATCCTTCAAGAACAGCTGGCCGTGACCTCAAGAACATAAGCTGTTCTTGGGCCGTGAACACCTCCAGGTGGTCGTGAACTCTATTTCAGCCTCCTAACTTGCTTCTAATACTATTTTGGTGAGTCATTCTAGCGTCCTAGGTTGTTTTCCAATCGCCTTAGTAGTTAGATTCACTAATTTCATGCCTATATGTGTCATAATTTTCTAAATAGGACTCGTTTGTGCTTCGGGATTTTACTCGGGAAGTTTACCAATCTATACCAAATCTTCTATTAGAATCCCTCAAATAAGGTGAGTTCATACCCCCATATTTTCCAAGCTTTTTAATGTTTTAAGGGGGGTAATACAAGTAAAACACAAGATTGCTTTTGTTTAAAAACATAATTTACTTATTATGTTTTCTTACTGTTTAAATGTATTTGAACTTGAAAGTTGATAAAATCATAGAAATCAACTTATAAACTATAATAGGTATGGTTTATGGATCATAGGAACTATTTTACAAAAATCCAGGTTAAAACATGGAAATGAACTTATAAACTATAATAAGTATAGTATATGAAACAAAAGGAAATCTTTTTACAAAATTTCTATTCATTATAAAAAGGTTTTTACATTTTATGTAAATAATTAATACATGATTGTGAACCACTTGATGTACCACTCAGGGTACCCGTTATAATCTTAATTATAACAAGAGTCTTCTTAAGGGAGAGCGCGCGTTGGTGTATAGATCTATACGGGACTAACTTTGTATTAGTATGGTTATAATGAATATTCACAATAGTATTAACTAATTATTTACATAAAGATATACTTTTCCTAAACTTTCTCAAGGGATACTAACTATATGATTTCTCAGTATATAAAATAGGGTTGGATAAAATTGAAGTCCGGTAGACAGTGGAATGTGTGACTTCCACCTCATTTCTTGTTCCTTGTTTGGTTGTGGGCTTAGGGCAGATTCACCCATTCAACTGTTCATTTCATCTCGGTATTATACAACTCTTGTGTACTAAGTTACCATAGGAGGGTACTATCGTCACGTCGAATTTTCAGGGTAATTACATGTTCAGATAGGGTTACTGATGAACAAAACTGGGTATCATTAAGCTAAGTATGGTAATTATACTTATGCTTTTCGGTCTTGGAGTGTTTAAGACTACAAACCGGTTTTATAGAAAATATAGGATTTTCTATGGTTATATCGATATTTTAGATGATAAACTTATTTATAAAAGGTTTATTATTTATTATTAAACTAGTATTAGATAAAGGACCTTTATGGTTAATTATATAATTTCTTAGTTTATACATTCAAATTATATATAAATAATATCCGATAGGCAGTGGAATGTGTGACTTTTGCCTCATTTCTTGTTCCTTGTTTGGTTGTGGGCTTATGGCAGATTCACACATTCAACTGTCCGTTCGATTAGGTTATATATAGTTAGTATAAAATAAGTGATTATAGAAGTAACTATTGTGGTTACCATTTTACCAGAGATTCGTTAATGTTAATTATGTAATTATTTGATGAATATATTAGGATTATATATAATAAAGATCCGGTAGACAGTGGAATGTGTGACTTCTGCCTCATTTCATGTTCCTTGTTTGGTTGTGGGCTTAGGGAAGATTCATACATTCAACTGTCTAATCGATCTGTATTATATATAATTAGTATTCACCAAATGATTACAGAAGGATTAAGTACTGTCATTTTACTTAGTAAGAAAATATAGGATTTTCTTAAGGGACGTTTCAATATAATGAATCATTAAACTTAATGTTAAATGTACTTAGTGAATACGTCAGGGTTAGATACATGAGGATCCGACAGATAGTGGGATGTGTGGAATCCGTCTCATTTCCTGTTCCTTGTTTGGTTGTGGGCTTGGGGCAGAACCACACAGTCGACTGTCTATTCGATCTAAATGTATATGACTTGTATTCACTAAGTACTCGTAGAAGGAACAATCATGAGTCGTTTTACTTATCATTTATCAGCATAAAATATAGAATTTTCTAGAGGAACTGGCGAACTTTTCAAAAGAATAAAGAACATACTTTCTATAACAAAAATACTTATGAACTCACCAACTTTAATGTTGACACTTCTTCAAACCACTTGTATTCTCAGGGTTGTTAGTAGATAGGTACTCTCTCCCACGTGTTGCGAAGACGGAGCTTTACGTCTTAACTTTTGTTGTACTCTTTATGTATTTCAAGTAATGTTTTCAACATAACGTAAATATTATATTATCAATACGATGGTTGTTGTTACTTTTATTACTATGATGCATGTGTTGTGATACTTAACATGTCGTCCTCCACCCCCGAACGTTTCCACCGTTCCGGTTTGGGGGCGTGACATATTGGTATCAGAGCATTGTTTATAGTGAACTAAGTATATCAACCTATAAAAGATATACAACTATAAATATAATGGGACTAAAACACTCTGACCAAGAATTATACTTTAAAATATAACAATATTTTATAAAGGTATATATATATATATATATCTATATATATACATATATATATATACATATATATATATATATATATATATATATATATATATATATACTAGAACAAGTATCACAAGATGAACAAAACAAAAGTATTTGGATGCTGGACAATACAGTTAAACCTGGACAGTTATGTAATCATATCTGGGATCAATATAGTCTGATCAACTATATTTATTTGATATATGACCAACATGTGTTTGGGAGTGATAGTGGTGTTGCAGCAAGTCTAAAACTTACCAACCCTATACACAAAGGAATTCTAGAATCAAACATAAAATATTATAGGAGTATTTTAGGTACTATAAATAAATTTTGTGAAAACTAAAAGATTTCTACTGGTATGGTTATAATTACTGAGTGTATACATAAGGTTATATATAATTGAGATTTTATAGACTTAGAATTGGTGATTTTCACTCTACTTCCTTTTCCTTGTTTGGATGTGGTTTTAGAGTAGGATCACTTATTCGAAGGTCTGTTTAATTTGGAATATATATAATCTGTATACACTAGGTGATTATAGAGAGATCTAGTAAGGATCATCTTCGTAAGAATCTAATTTTAATAAAAGTGTTTTATTAATATCGTAGATTCTTTAGACACTTCTATTCTCGCACAACCGATACACTTAGACCTCGTAATCAGCCAACAGAGGAGTCGAGACAGAACCAAAAGAGGGTTTATAGGGAGAATTCCGAGAAAGGATCGGACGAAGAGAAAGGTCCTAGATAGATCATTATCAAACCTCACCTTATCAGGAACAAACTAGAAAGTACCGTATACATCATACTAATAAGTAAGAAAGTAATTTAACTTAGTGAGTTAGTGATTGCACTACTCACATCAAGTGTTAGGTTTATCACGTATTTCATCGCAACTAATACTTGCAAATCAAGTCATGAAACTTTAGTAAGGGTATTCATTATTGAAAAATTCATAAGTTTATGTTCACATAGACTTCTATTATGAATTGATTTCAAAACACTTTCGGAACATGATACACTCAATATTCTGGTATTATATCATTCGATTTATACTACCAATATCTTGCCAACCTTCCATCTTTACACTTTATGACAGAAATATGCCGCCTCGTAGAAATATCAGGCGTAATAACAACACAACCACAAATCCACCGCCACCACCTCCACAGTATGATCCTGTTATATTCCAGGCTGCGGTAACTGCCGCTATTTCTCATATTCACGCAAGTGGTACCAATGGAACTGAAAGTGGTGCCAACCCGTCTAATTACAGAAATACCCACATAATCCTTAGGGAGTGTACGTATAAAGACTTCATGAATTGCAAACTCAAATCCTTCAGTGGAAGTTGAGGAGTCATTTCTTCAATGCAATGGTTCGAGAAAACGGAGTCAGTTTTCGAAATTTGCATGTGCCCAAAATGGAGCAAAGTCAAATTTGATGCCTGCACTTTCTCCAATAGAGCCCTAACATGGTGGAATGGCCATGTCAAGTCACTGACCCTTATAGTGGCTTATTCGATAGGCTGGGAGAACTTAAAGACAATAATGATGAAAGAATATTACCCGAGAGGCGAAATACAAAAGCTAGAGGAAGAACTTTGGGGTCTCACCATGACGGGCTCAGACATAGTACCTACACTAATAGATTTAGTGACCTAACAGTACTATGTCCCGAAATGGTTACCCCGGAGAGCAAGAAGATAGAGAGGTACATCTGTGGATTATCTTCCTAGATTCAAGGAAGTGTTTTAGCCTCCAAATCAACTACTTCCGATAACGCCAAACAATTGGCGCAGAGTCTCGTGGACCATGGGGTTCGACAAGGAATAATGACCCCCGTTCCTGAGCCAACAAAAGAGGGCAACAATAAGAGGGAATCCGGGAGCCAGAAGAAAGGACAGTCAACACAAGAGGCCTCGAAAAGACAACAAATTGTAACTGTTCATGTTGTTACAACACCTGGCACGCCAACACCAGCACGACAATATGTGGGGAATCGCCCAAAATGCAATAAGTGTAACTTCCATCATTATGGAGCCTGCCGAGAGTTACACTATATAAATTGTAACAGAAAGGGGCGCACTGCCCGTTTCTGTCGGGCACCAGCACAACCCCTTAACCAAGTCCTCGATATTGGAGTAAACCCGACTTGTTACCAGTGCGGTGAAATTGGACACTTCAAAAGGGATTGTCCAATAACTAAGAATGCTGGTGGGGATGGAAGAGTGCTGATGATTAGCGCATGAGAGACTGTCCTGGAATTTAAAACTTAAAACTTTTTATAAGTAATTATAAATAATTGAACAAAATACATCATTCATAAAAGAAATTAAGAACCCTTTGCAGATAAGTTGTGATGGCTTAGTGTATACATTAGGGTCATTTATAATTAAGATTTGTAGGCTTAGAGTGAGTAATTCTGCCTTATTTCTTGTTCCTTGTTTGGTTGTGAATTTAAGGCAGAATTGCTCAGTCAACTGTCTATCCAATCTTAATTATACATGACTTGTATACACCAAGCGATTATAGAGAGATCTGTTAGGGATTATCTTATGAAAATTAATCAGTCTCGAATATCATAACACTCATACTGCTAGTACTCGCTTAATGCGGTACAAATTGTTCTCAGTAATAATAACAAGGATAAAACCGGAGGGCACTGAAAACACATACATAGAATAGTACGACGTTCTATTCGATTTAACAGCTGTCATGATAAGAAGTTCCGATGTCGTCTTTAGAAATATATTGGTCTGGTCCTTACCATACCAATTTCTTGTGTTACATAAAAACCCTTCGCTTTAATCAACCGTCTAACGAAATCCTTTCAATCTATAACGAAAAACTTGACACGAACCTTCGTATCGTCTCTCGTTTCAAAACTCAGAAGTACCCATGCGAGGGGTACCACGTCTTTCTATTTTACTCCGTAGACAAGGAACTTAAAGGGAGATACACCGAGGATATTTTGAAAGTCTCCAAATTTTCCAAAGTATTTCCAATAAATCTCCTAAGAACACCACTTATACAGCAAGTCAAGTTCAAGAACAGAGGCTAAGGACAAATACGGTTAACCTATCACCGTTAAGTGTATACACGAGAGTGGTATATAATTAAGATTCTATAGACCTAGGATGTTTGTTTCCGCCCTATCTCATGTCCCTTGTTTGGTTGTTGACCTAGGGCAGAGTCGCACATCCGACCATCTTAGTAATCTTAATTATATACGACTTGTATACACGAGACGATGATGAATGAACCAAGTATGAGTCTTACCATGAACTTCAGGACAAAGTTGTCCAGAACTACAAGTGGACATCCTACCAGTTGAATAAACATAGTCAAGTAAGCCAAACCCACACACTCTCTACCATTTAGAACAGAAGATCAGATAGAACCAAGGCATCCATCCTTTTCCCAAATTCATGAGTAACCACTTAGAATTCTGAATTTCGGGACGAAGTTCCCTTTAACAGGGGGATAATATGACAACTCGAAAGTTTTATTCTCGTAAAGTCAACTTTGGTCAAACTTATTCTTTCCATTTAACTTAAATGGATTATCGATTTATAAGTGTTGAAGCCTAGTTAACTAAGTGTGTTATAGTTTGGAAGAGAAAAGAAAAGAAATTGAGAAGCTTCGCATGGCCGCAAACAACTTCCAACCGTGAACCCTCGGTTCACGGCCGTGAACGAGGCTTCGGCCGTGAACGAAGCTCCAACCTTGAACAAAGCTTCAGCCGTGAACGAGGCTTCGGTCGTGAACCAATTGCCGACCTCAGACCGTAAACCCCTCGGATATATATATGATTCAGCTAGTTTTTTCTTCATTTCTTCACTTTCACTCGAAATCTCAACCAATTATCTCTCAAGTATCATCTTCTAAACCTTCAAATCTTCTTAGATTATTGTTTGGATCTTCAAGGAATTCTTCATTCCTTCAATAACACCAAGAACACACACAAATATCCAGCCTAAAACACTTGAATCTTCATCATCCTTCAAGAACAACTGGCCGTGAACTCAAGAACACAAGCTGTTCTTGGGCCGTGAACACCTCCAGGTGGCCGTGAACACCACGAGGTGGACGTGAACTCCATTTCAGCCTCCTAAATTGCTTCTAATACTCTTTTGGTGAGTCATTCTAGCATCCTAGGTTGTTTTCCAATCGCCTATGTAGTTAGATTCACTAATTTCATTCCTATATATGTCATAATTTGCTAAATAGAACTTGTTTGTGCTTCGGGATTTTACTCGGGAAGCTTACCAATCTATACCAAATCTTCTATTTGAATCCCTCAAATAAGGTGAGTTCATACCCCCATAGTTTCCAATATTTTTAATGTTTTAGGGGGGGGGGGGAATACACGTAAAACACAAGATTGCTTGTGTTTAAAAACATAATTTACTTATTATGTTTTTTTACTGTTTAAATGTATTTGAACTTGAAACTTGATAAAATCATAGAAATCAACTTATAAACTATAATAGGTATGGTTTATGGATCGCAGGAACTATTTTACAAAAATCCAGGTTAAAACATGGAAATGAACTTATAAACTATAATAAGTATAGTATATGAAACAAAAGGAAATCTTTTTACAAAATTTCTATTCATTATAAAAAGGTTTTTACATTTTATGTAAATAATTAATACAGGATTGTGAACCACTTGATGTACCACTCAGGGTACCCGTTATAATCTTAATTATAACAAGAGTCTTCTTAAGGGAGAGCGCGAGTTGGTGTATAGATCTATACGGGACTAAGTTTGTATTAGTATGGTTATAATGAATATTCACAATAGTATTAACTAATAATTTACATAAAGATATACTTTTCCTAAACTTTCTCAAGGGATACTAACTATATGATTTTTCAGTATATAAAATAGGGTTGGATAAAATTGAAGTATGGTAATTATACTTGTGCTTTTCGGTCTTGGAGTGTTTAAGAGTACAAACCGGTTTTACAGAAAATATAAGATTTTCTATGGTCTACATCATTATTTTAGAAGATAAACTTATTTACAAAAGGTTTAATATTTATTATTAAACTAGTATTACATAAAGGACCTTTATGGTTAATAGTATAATTCCTTAGTTTATACATTCAAATTATATATAAATAATATCCGATAGGCAATGGAATGTGTGACTTCTGCCTCATTTCATGTTCCTTGTTTGGTTGTGGGCTTAGGGCAGATTCACACATTCAACTGTCCGTTCGATATTAAGTTATATATAGTTAGTATAAACTAAGTGATTATATAAGGAACTATTGTGGTTTCCATATGACCACAGATTTGTTAATGTTAATTATGTAATTATTTGATGAATATATTAGGATTATATATAATAAAGATCCGGTAGACAGTGGAATGTGTGACTTCCGCCTTATTTCCTGTTCCTTGCTTGGTTGTCGGCATATGGCAGATTCATACATTCAACTGCCTAATCGATATGTATTATATATAATTAGTATTCACCGAATGATTACAGAAGGATTAACTACAGTCATTTTACTTAATAAGAAAATATAGGATTTTCTTAAGGGAGGTTTTTAATATAAAGAATCATTAAACTTAATATTAAATGTACTTAGTGAATACGTCAGGGTTAGATACATGAGGATCCGACAGATAGTGGGATGTGTGGACTCTGCCTCATGTCCTGTTCCGTGTTTGGTTGTTGGCTTGGGGCAGAACCACACAGTCGATTGTCTGTTCGATCTAAATGTATATGACTTGTACTCGCTAAGTACTCGTATGTCACACCCCCAGACCAGAACGGCGGAAACGTCCGGAGTCGGGAAAACAAAAAATCATACATTGACATAACAAGCTTACATTGTTTTACATCTTGTTCATGTTCTTGAATTACACAAAAGACACAACATTGAGTACATATCAAACTACATCAGAATAAACTTGATTCCACGTTTCCATTAACCTGCTTGTTGATTTCCTGATAATACAAGTCGTTTGAAAAGAGTCAACATAAAATATGTTGGTGAGTTCATAAGCATCTTGTATAAAAATTTGTGATCGTTGGAAACCAGAAAATCTCATATTTTCTTATCATAATAGTTGTAGGTCTTGTTTCTAATCAAGCATAATTACCGGTGTGTTCAGTTTATCATTTTCGAAAGCGTGTGAATTGTGTTCCCCAGAAAATCCTATATTTTCTGATGTGTAAATAGTAGTCTTGAAAATCCTACGACTTTGTGTGGTACAAGCTTTGTTTAACGTATTCGAAGAATAGTTGTTTACGATAGAAAGGTGTAACTTGTGTAAAGTTCTAAATAATAGTTGTTATATTCTGCGTGAGTCGTTATAACCATACTAATATGACGGAGTGCCCGTTATGACGTTCTTCAGGCGTCGGATTCGTTTAAGACATTTGTCACCCTAGACTGGTTGATATAGCTATATGGAATAGCGAAGGTGCGGGGTGTCAACCCCGTATAGATCTATACACAAATTCCCGCTCCCCCTCCAGGGGACTCTGGTTATAACTCTTACAGGACTTTAAGCGTACACTATTATATATATATATATATATATATATATATATATATATATATATATATATATATATATATATATATATATATATATATATATATATATATATATATATATATATATACTGTGAAGATGCGTCTGACTAGAATACTAACAGGTGTTTGTGCAAAAGTCGTTGAAGTCTGTTATTTATTACAAAAATAACATTAGTGTACTCGTTGTCTAGATCTTTCGTTTTCGTTTATAGATACTACTCCCTTTTTATATCAGGCGAAAAATGACCCAAATTTTTTGATGTTGGCAAGAATGGTCTTTCATTTTATAATTTATGAAATAAGACTCATATTTCTCAAATGGTGGCTCAAAGTTATGTGAATAGTTGAAAGTGGTCCATTTCCTCCAAAATACTTGTTTGAGCAACTTTCTTGACATAAGTTCTTATAGTTCTTGTCATCAAAATTTGTAACTTATATTTTGTAACATACTAGTTCTTGTTTCTTTACAAAATTTGTTAAATATGATTCAAACTCTTGAAGCTTGCTCAAGATTTCCAGTTCATGGAGTTTTCATAACTTAGCACATATAACTTAGCATACAAGCATAACAAGCAATTATATCAAGGTTTAAAACAAGGCTTTGACTTGTATTCTCCCCTAAAAACAATAAAAATTTGAAAAAGTAGGAGTATGAAGCTCACCTTGAGTTGGTTTTGTGGGGTTTTTGAAGTGTAGTGAAGAGATCTTGATCCTAAGCACTAGAATGCCCTTGTTGAACTCCTTGAAGCCTAGATTATCCTAAGGAGGTTAAAATAGGACCTTGTGTGTAAATGAGATGATTTTAACAAAATAATATGTAGGAATACTAGGAGATTTCGAAATAGCTCACCTAATTCCCAAGAACCACCTTGATGATAAAGATTTTTGGAAGAATCTACTTGTTCTTGAGAGGAGTTTGGTTCAGTTGTTAAATGGAGTGAGGAATGAGATTTTTGAGGAAGTATGAAATCTCCAGGGACTGAAATGAGGTAAGCGTGAGGATTAGCAAAAATGAGTTCTTCTTTTAAATAAAGGAAATGAAGTTGATTTCAAGTGTGCTTGGAGAACTGCTAGCTAAATCATGTTTGCTTGCTGGATAATTTGTGAGGATCCGTGAATGCATGTGGAATGGAGGATTACATCAAATCATAAAGTCAAACCTTCTTATCAATTTAAGATTTAGAATAATACTTTTATAAATATTAAATATTATATTATGTAAATATGTTTTAAATATTCAAATTTGGCATAAAATTGAGGTTTAAGGGGTCTAAGTCATGAAAAATACCAGTTTGGTGGGATTGCCGACGTCAAAATTCCTTAAAATGAAGAAAATGTCTGAAATGGTCTAATATCCGGAGCCAAAAGTGAGTTCCAAAGTTTATCTCATGTTCCGGAGTGGGCTCAAGAGGTTCCAGAGTCAACCCCTTAGTTCCGAAGTCGACTCTTATCCGGAACCACTCCTTCTGAGGCTGCGAGGGTTCCGAGGCTACAAGGTGTCCGGTCCGAAGTTGCAAAACCTTCCGGAGCGGGTTTGGTCCGGAGCATGGGAGGCATTCCGGAGTAAAACAGGAGGTTCCGAAATAAGTCTATTCTGGAGCGAGATTGTCCGGGTGGGAGGGTCCGAAGCTTCCTAAGGGTTCCGAACTGGACTTGCCCCTTCAAGTTTTCTCCTTTCGGTTTTGAGCTGTTTTCAACAAAGGAAAGGATTGGTATGGTACGGATGTTTATAAAAGTCGAGAGAGATATGAGAGAGATATGAGGGAGATTTGGGAGAGATTTGAGATACATAGAGAGATTTGGGAGATATTAAGAGACATATATGCTTTGCATTTTAACAATGCCCGGTTCATTAGGAATCATAATGTAACCTTTAACGCGTTATTACAAACCTTACCATAGTTGACGCTTACATGAGAACATAATTTCCTAGCTAAAAATGCTAGTTGTGAGATCGTAGAAGGAACAATCATGAGTCGTTTTACTTGTCATTTATCAGCAGAAAATATAGGATTTTATGAAGGAACTGGCGAACTTTTCAAAAGAATAAAGAATATACTTTCTATAACAAAAATACTTATGAACTCACCAACTTTAATGTTGAAACTTTATCAAACGACTTGTATTCTTAGGGTTGTTAGTAGACAGGTACTCTCTCCCAGGTGTTGCAAAGACGGAGCTTTACGTCTTAACTTTTGTTGTACTTTTTATGTATTTCAAGTAATGTTTTGAACATAATGTAAATATTATATTATCAATACGATGGTTGTTGTTACTTTGATTACTATGATGCATGTGTTGTGATACTTAACATGACGTCCTCCATCCTCGAACGTTTCCGCCGTTCCGGTTTGGGGGTGTGACAAAATAACACCACCTTAAAAAGTTATAAAAACATTTAAAAGAGTTTAACGGTATTCTAAAAAGGGTTTATGTGACTTTTAAAGGAGTTAACATGACTATAAGTTATTATGGAAGTATTTAGTAATCCTTTATTGTAAAAATAACAATTAAAATCAAAAGAAAATCTTTTATGTGATTGATATCACATGTAATTATTAACACAATTGGCTTGTGTTCAACTTGTATCCCCCCTAAAAAGCATTTAAAATCATTTAAAAGGTAGATTATAGGGGTATGAACTCACCTTATGTTGGTGATTTGATTGAAGATATGGTATATGGTGATAAGTTTCACGAGTGAAGTCCCGAGCACCAATGGGTCCTAATTAGCATATTATTACACATATTTGTGTAAAGTTAGTGAATATAAATACAAAGGTGGTTAGGAAACAACCTAGGATGAAAGAGTAACTCACCAAAAGAGTGTTAGAAGCTAGTTAGGAAGCTGAAATGGAGTTCACGGCTAGGAAGGAGTGTTCACGGCCCAAGACACACATGAGTGTTCACGACCCAAGTTGAAGGGTTAACGGCCCTGATGAAGGTTCACGGCCCTATGAGTGGTTCACGACCCAAGAACATGAAGAACACTTGAAGATTTTGGTGTTTAGCAAGTGCTTGAATTCACCTTTCTTGTATTCCACGATGATACAAAAGAAAAGGGGTGTTTAAGGGAAGAAAAGAGTGTTTCTTGAGGATGATACTTGAGAGAGAATGGGAGGATCACGGCTGGAAGATGAGAAAATAAGGAGAAAAATGGCTAACACACCTATATATAGGCGAGGGTTCACGGTCCGAAGGGTTCACGACCGTGAACCTCATTTGCGGTTCGAAGGCGGTGGTGGTCGAGAACGCATTCACAGTCCGAGGGTTTGCGGCCCTCGTTCACGGACGAAGCCTGTTTGTTCTCGGTTGCAAGGCTGCTGTCCGAAGGGAAAGAAAGAATGGTCTTCGGACTTCAAGCTTTCACCTCTTAAACATATAACACCTTGAATACAAGGTGTAAACACTTATAAAATATTAATCTAATCCATTTAAGATAGAATAAGATTTAAGTTGACTTTAGCTGAATCAATTTTGACTTTGATTGACTAAGGTTGACTTTACAAGAAGAAAATAATGGGGTGTTACAATATAAGATTCTCTTGTCAAGAAACATTACTTGACAAACAAATATTCAATAGATAGTGCGGGTTCCTATCAAGACAAACACTTTACACAATTGGTCTTAGTTGGTCTTTGTCTTATCTAAAACAACACAACTACCAATTATAAATGTGCAAGAGTAAGAAAAACATTTTTTTTACTCCACATTTGATGAGTGTTATGAACCGACTAAAGATGTCTCACTCAATGCACAATATTGGAGTACGAATCTAAGACTTGTTTTTGGAACGAATTACGATTCACATTTTGATTTAACCGTTTCAAAAATTTTTGATTCCTCTTCTTAGCCATACTAGTGTACTAAGGTCTCCTTAGAGGATCAATTGTGACCCGGTTTCATAATCACTAAGTTAATCATAAAACACAATGCCTAAGTACTCTCCCTTCTTTTCAGATTGGAGAAACTTTCGTCTTTCTGCCTAATTGATTCTTCCTATTCGTAGAGTTTTAAATTGAAACCTTTTCAACGATTCATAATTACATTTAATCTTGTAAGCATAACCATATTTACTAAACTTTTAGCAAATCATGACGAATATATTTATCGTTCTTTGTGGTGGACTTGACCTAGTGCACAACAATGCGTACTAGATCCTTCTAGTCCTTCACTTGACTCGCATACTTATGTGAACAAGGAATTAGTCTTAATTTCCCAAAGATGAAGGTTCTCATTCATCACACAATAGAAGTCGCATGACTCCAAGTTTGTGTCCAATTGAAACTTGGGTGATGAGAATCATTACTTATTTGGTAAATTTTTGACACTACCATAAACAACATAATAAACAATGACATCCATTTCAATATTGCTATCAATAGAAATATACAAACATCAATTTTTACAAATTCCATTGCAAGGATATATAAATAAGACAAAAACAAAATTATTTTATTTTTTAAAGTGCGGAAAAAAATTATCCTTACAATGCAATTACAAATGAAAACTATGTTACTAAATATTTCTAAGAAATCTATCATAACTCCTAAGAAGCAGCTCAAAAATCCGATCATCGAACCATGCGATCAAAATACATCTCTTCGCGACCAGATTCAGTTCATCCTTTAAGCTTCCTTTCTTTTCTTCGATCCTACAAAACATCAAAATGGAATCTTATCACATCATGTATTAAGAATCTACAAATAGGAACCTAACAGAGTTAGATAGTGGATTTTACCTGAAGAAGAGTCATACATTTTGACTCTCCCATCCTTGCAATCTTTCAGGTAACTATGGTAGCTTCGTAACCAATGCGATTTCTCTTGGCAGTAGAAACAAATATACTCTTTTGGAACAACACGTGGGACAACCTTTCTCTTTACAATCCGGTTAAACGGTTTGACCTTGGCCGATCCGTTTCCATTGGGAAGAGAAGACTTTTCTGGACTTCCATTGTTGCCATTGTTAATGTCCATGGAAGTTTGGGAGGTTGATCTACCAGTCAAATTTGCTTGACCAGTGCGCCAAATCGTTGTTGATTCAGCAGCAATAAGCAAATAAGTAAGATCAATGAGGGTCACGTCGTGGTCTATCATATAGTAATCTTTAACGAACTCACATATGATTTAGGAAGTGATTGAAGAACCAAGTCAACGGCCAACTTCCTTGAGGCATCGACACCCAACATTCCCAACTTGTCAATATGTAACTTCATCTCCAAGACGTGAGCACATATAGACTTTCCATATTTGTGTTTGCTTGCCAATAGGGCTTAAGTGACCTTGAACTTTTCAAGTTGACGAACACGTGGGTCAGGGAGAATTATTGGTGGAGGTGGAGGAATTGAAGCTTGATTTCCATTTCCATGATCCAATCGTGGAACATCATCTTCAGGTGGAAAGCTTTTTCCACAGGATTCAGGAAGACCATAGTTGTTATATTTTGACATCTCCAAAACGAGAGAAATTCAAGTTAGTTGAGTCAATCCTTAATATAACACCCAAATGAAATATTAAGGCTAGGACCCAACACAATATTCTACAACTCGGAAGAGGGATGCCGTAATCCAGCTGCAGAATATTTGAAGGTCGGTAAATGACGATTTACCAATTTCCACCATGAAAAACGAAAAGAAATTTAGTTTTAAATGAATTGAAACTCCTAGATCTTTTGAGATTCATTGAACTTTTCAATGGCATGTTTAATCTTGATTATGCCCTTCGAGTTTTTGACTGGGATGCCGAGGATCACAAACAAGGTGTGAATAACCATGCAAATTAGCTTGGTACTCTCGAAGACGTATATCACCTAATCAATGTGTCGTTTAACCACACACGCTCCATTGATCTGTGATAATCTATGAGTTGCCCATTGCCATCCTTCATTGGTCCCATATTACGGTGCCGGTTAACTACACAAGCTCCACTAATGACCAACAAGGTGCAATGTGCAATTTCATGGATTAGCACCAAATTCACATTTTTCCTAAAGTAACTAAGATTTGGAAATTTATAAAAGGCGTTTAGTTACTTTGTATATTTCCTTATACTTATAATGGAAGGTTGTGTCCTATCCTACCCATTCGGCTAACGACCCTCCACTAATCAAGAGTGCGGTGGGTAAGAGTGGATACCCAATGACGGTCATTTTACATGTCGCTTCCTTAAACACCCCTTATAGACCAGCTTCGTGAATGAGGCCTACTAACGGTAAGACTGACCTTTTACTTATACATATATAATATTTTAGACTTTTAATTTTATATAGTATAAGGGTGTATTTTATACATTTAAAATACTAAATGGTTTAGTCTATTAATAAATTAGATTTTTAATTTTATTAAACTTAAACCATATTATTATGGATTTATTAATTATCTCCTTTAATTATACATTTAATTAATTTAATAAAATCCATAAGGGTGAAATTTGAACTATTCAAAATATCAAGGGTTTTAGAATTTAACTTTTCAAAATTAAAACTTTTTAATCAAATTTTAAATTCCAAAACTTGAGGGAAAATTTTGAAACGTTTCAAAACTTCTAGATAAAGATTAAAATAATTTAAATTAATCATATAATTTTATTTTTATTAAAAATTTGACCTAAACCCTTTTATTATGGTAAGATAATTCAAATCAAGTTTTACAAATAACTAATATATCATAAAATCTTGTAATTATCTTAAAATTTGACAATTATCCTTCAATTAGACGAGGATATTCATTACCATATTAAAAAAATGATTTTAATAAATTAAAACAACTTATGGTAATTATCCTAACCTAATTAAGGCCAAAAATCTGAAAAATCTGCCATCTGACCCGACACCACCTCGTGGTAATTTTCACCACCTCGTGGCGATCAGACAGAAAGCAAAAATGAAAATTTTTCACCTTTGAACAATTCACATTAGCATCACATATAACACAAAAACGACCTAGGCTCTGATACCACTTATGGGTTTTGAGCACTACCACATTCCTATGGTGTACATGCAACCCTAAGCTTTGGATCTAGATTTTTCTCAAGTTATACATGAAAATAATCATCCAAAGCATAAACCCTAAAACTTGCATACCAATTTCGAAATTCATATGTAAAATAGGGTTTGGAACATTACCTCACTTGTTATGTAGCAATAACAAGAACTCCTTGATCTTTGAAAGCGTAGTGCCCCAAGTGTTGCACCTCTAAGGGAGTCACAAACACCACTAGAAACAAGGAAGAACAAGAGAGAGAGGAGAGGCTCAAAATCGGCTATGGAATCCTTCTAGGGTTTCTAGTGGCCGATTTTGGCATGCCCAAGGGTTCCTTATATAGCTGAGTAATTAGGGTTTCAGTCAAAACCCTAATCCAGTTGCTTAGTTCTTAAGCAGCCCAAAGGATCCTTCCAGAAGGCCCCTTGGATGATATCTATATGGACTCCCATATAGAATTCGTACATTTCTTCCTTATGGATCCTAAGCCCAACTTTGTAACTACCTTATAATTATAGTATCAGTCCCCTTGATTTAATTAATCTTTTTTGATGACAAAACTAATTCTAAATCAATTCTTGATCAATATTAATTAAACCATATGATTTCTCTTTTAATATATTATTCACATAATATATTAATAAATCACAATTAATCCTCTTTCTCCATAATTCATCCTATCAGTTGCTAAGGTGAAGGCAACCCAAAAGGACCATGCTCATAATCAAATCATTCGCAGATCTGAACGATCTTCTTCTTAGTTTCACATACGATCTTCGGGCCGGTGAGTGTACTAATAGGTACTTGCCCTCTTGTTAGTTGCGTGTCGCCCACTTCAGCCCAGCACAACTGTGATCTGCACTTGCGTCCATAGAGGGCTTCGAATGGCGCGACATTGATGCTAGTGTGATAGTTGTTATTGTATGAGAATTCTATTGGATTAGGTATCTAAGCCTATAACTATAATTGGTATGTACTTGACCCAAGAGTAGCATGGTGGTTTTGGGTTGCCTTCACCAATGCAATTAGATAGAATGAACTTTTGATTAGATAGAATGGACTTTTGAGAATAAGGTTGTTTGTGATTTGTTAATATATTACAGGTATAATATATTAATGTGAAATCATATTATTTAATTAGTATTGATCAAGAATTAATTTGGAATTAATTTAGTAATCAAAAGAGACTAATTAAATATACGAGGACTGATTTGGTAAATCAATGATTCTTATAGTGTGGGCCAATGATCCATGGTTAATTAGGATGGGCTAAACCGACATGGATAATCCATGGAGGTTTAACCCATGGAGCCTAAGTATTATGAAGGGTCATGGTGTGTTAGGGTTTGCATGGATGTAACCCTAGCATTTGTCACACTATAAAAGGAACTCCCTAGAGCTAAAATCGGCTGCCAAATACATTCTTGGAGAGTGGGAACCGATTTGTGCTAAATAACTTATTATCTCAAGCTTCCTTTTGCACTTGGTGTTTGTGACACATTAGAGGAATCACATTTGAGGTGCTAAAGCTTTTGAAGGCCAAGAACTAGAAGTCCTACTAAGAGGTAAGTTATCTAACTAGTTATATTGTTCAATTGTCAAATTATATGCTAGTTAGGATGAGTGCTTTGGAAAATCAAATTGCATGTATAATTAGAGAAAAAATAGATCCAAAGCCTCTAGGTTTGCATGAGCACCATAAGGTTGTTAGAGTGCTCAAAACCCTTCAGTGGTATCAGAGACTAGGATTGTTTTCTGTTAAACTTGATGCTTATTAATTTTCAAAGTTGAAAAAATTGATTTTCTGGCCTCTGACTGATGAACTACCCGAGTCCACTGGCTGACTCGACGAGTCCACTTAGTAAAAGGGCTACTCGACGAGTCAGGATCACGCACTTGTCGAGTTGATGGCTCTGGTTGCAGAATTTCGAGTTTTTGGCCAAAATTGGATCAGGATCATTACCACAAACTGTTTTTTTTGAAACATAAATTTTTTTTTCTTGATATGGTAGTGATCATTCTCATCTAATTAAAAGATAATTATCAAAATTTCAAGATTTGTATTAGTTTATATGATTAGGCTAAGTTCTTGCAAATTGTTGATATGGATTATCTTGACTTATGAGTTTAACTAGATCATAGACAAATTATTTGATTATTTTGTTAATTAAAATGTTGATGTAACATCCCGAAATTTCAGGTATCATATTTAAGTGATTTATATTCTTCATGACAGAGCAACTCAGCGAGTCGGATGTCCAACTCGTCGAGTGGAGGCGTGTTTTGGCCACGTGGATTTAGTGACTAACTCGGCGAGTTGAGAGTCCAACTTGTCGAGTTGGCGCTGTGTGTCGAAACCTTAAATCTTCAGGGTTGGGTCCTATTTAAAGGACCTTAGGCCCTCTTTTCCGCCACCCTTGTCATTTTAGAGCCTGTGAGGAACCCTAAACATGCGCCATTCGTTGTGAAGAGAGAGAGAGAGAGAGAGAGAGAGAGAGAGAGATCAAATTGAGCATTCTTGTGCATTTTTCGAATAATATTTGGAGAGCAATGTGGATTTGATCGAGGAGGGGTTGTGGATATTTTGTTCTTCCTTCATTAGCATCTGTGTGGAGGTAAAAAGCTCTCATCTTGGCCACATATTTTGTTAGATCTCATTTTTGGGAGTTTTTAGGGTTTTCTCCCATCCATCTTGTGTCATTGAGTTATTTGAACATGGTTCGAGGTTGGTGTTGGATAAGGTGTCTAAGTCCATAACTATTTCTGGTATGTACTTGACCCGACCCAGCATGGTCAATTTGGGTTGCATGGCACCATGCAATTGGATAAACTAAAATGTGAGAAATAACACTTATGGTTTATTAATATATTATAAGTTCTAGTATATTAATAATATTATTTAATTAGTTTGATCAAGAATTAATTTAGAATTAATTAAGTGATCAAAAGATAACTAATTAAATATATGGGTTGTTTATGTAAATTATGCATAACTTGTATAGTGGGCTAAGAGGCTCCATGGATTATCAAGTTGGGTTAAACCCATAGGATGCTCCATGGGAGTTACAAACCCATGGGTCATGGAAATGAAGAGTCATGACACATTAGGGTTTACATGGTGTAACCCTAGATGTGTCAACACTATATAAAGAACCCATGCTCCACCAAAATCGGTTGCACACAAGAATCAAGAGGGCTAGAGCCGATTTTGCAAGTGTAAGATTCTCGTAAAGTTTACTCCTTTGCATTTGGTGTTGTGTGAAGCATTTGAGGCATCACACTTCGGGTGCTAGGCTCACAAGGTTTCAAGGATCATAATCAACAACAAGGTAAGTTATTCTATCTTTCATTCAAGTTAAAAATGTTCCCCATGTATGCTAGATAGGAATATAACCTTGGAATTCAACTTTGCATGATAATTAGACAAACATAGATCCAAGGTTATTAGGGTTGCATGTACACTTAGGAAGTGTTAAAATGCTCAAAACCCATCAGTGGTATCAGAGCCTAGGTTTGTTTGTTGTTTTTTTTTGTGCAAACTGCTTGAAAAAAATCGTTTTTCTGTTTTCTGCTCGTATGAAAGTTTGCACATTTGTTGCTGGAAATGGACTAGAAACATTACCCTAAACTGTTTTGATGTTTTAAAACTTGTTTTAGATGGTGTAATGTTTATGCTAATCCATTTACAATGGCAATTATCAAAATTACAAGTTTTTTTTTAAGTGTAATTTTTGATTCTTGAAAGTGTTCATATTCATGTTCTTGAACTTATGAAGATTAGATGATCATAGGAATTGTTTGTAACCTTCATGGTAGTTTAATTCATGATCATAATGTGTTTTAATGGAGTCCATAACTTGTTCTCAAGTTATGGAAAACCAAAAGTCTCACTTTTATTAAAGCCATTAAAAGAACACAAGAGTTATAAAAATGAAGAGTCTTCATTTTTATTACTCAATTAATTCATAAGTTATAAGAAATGAAAAGTTTTTGAAGTTTACAAAACTTGCCCTCAAGTTTTGGAACAAGTAAAGTCTTGATTAAAACTTTAGTTCCAACCCTTAGAATTTTAAAAGTTAAAATTCAACCCTTATACTTTATAATATTATAAGTTACTAATATATATATGTATAAGATCAAGTCGTCTTACCGCTAGTACGCCTCATTCACGAAGCCGGTCTATAAGGGGGGTATAAGGTTGTTGCCTATAAAATGGCAACTTCATGGGTGTCGACTCTCACCCACCGCTTCCTTGATCGGTGGAGGGTCGTTAGCCGAACGGGTAGGACAAGGACTTATAAATTATCATTAAAAGTATGATGAATATTATAAAGTAACTAAATGCTTTTATTAAATTCCCAATTTTAGTTACTTTAGGAAAAATGTGAATAAGGTGCTAATCCATGAAATTACACTTTACACTTTGTTTAAGTCGTTGGTGGAGCGTGTGTGGTTAACCGGCGCACTAACTTGGACTTAACAAGGTAGGTAAAGGGTGACTTAAGGTTTACCATAGCATCGGTGGAGCGTGTGTGGTTTACCGGCGCATCGATTGAGTGATAAACTTTGAGGGTACCAAGTGATTTGCATGGTTACTTCACACCTTGTTTTGTGATCCTCGGTATCCCAGTCACAAAACTTGGAGGGCACACTCGAGATTGAAACATGCCTTTGAAAAGTTCATTGAATCTCAAAAGAATCTAGGAATTTCTAAGAACCAATTAAAAACCTAATATTTATATTTCGTTTTTCATGGTGGAAATTGGTGAATCGTCATTCACCTACCTTTCAAATATGTTATAGCTTGGATTACGGCATACCTCTTCTAAGTTATAATATATTGTGATTGGATCCTAGCCTTAATATTACATTTGGGTGTTTTATTAAGGACTCTGTTAATATCTAAACTAATCTTGTCCTATTCTTTCAGATGTCTTCAAACAATGCTGCTTCTGGCTCTAATCCTAATGGCTCCTTTACCCTTATGAACTTCTGTGGGAAAGTCACTTTTGATGGATCCAACTTCAATGAATGGATCAGAAACATCAGGATGATTACCCGCTACGAGGACAAAGAATATGTCCTTGACAAGGAGCTTAAGGAGATTGATGAGACCACTGCAACTCCCCAGGAGATCGCTGACTTCCGGGCACATGAAAGGGATGCTACAAAAGTGGCATGCATCATGTTGGCCACCATGACAGCGGAACTCCAAAAGTCCTATGAGGACTTCTACCCTTTTGAAATGCACCAAGATCTGATGGAAAGATACCATCAAAGTGGACGACAAGAGAGGTATGAAATCATATGCTCTATCATAACAACCATGATGAAGGACGGGGAATCCGTCACGACCTACATGCAGAAAATGCAAAGGTATGTGGATCGGTTGCTGAAGCTTAATGTGAACTTCCCTGAGGAGCTTGCAATAGATATCATTTTGCACTCCTTACCATCGTGCTATGATCAATTCCGCATGACATATCACATGAATAAGGAAGAGGTCACACTCAGCAAACTTCAGGGACTCCTCAAGACCGCAGAAACAGGTCTTAAGGGTAAGTCGGTTGTTAACACTCCTACTCCAAACTCCGCCCCGGTTTTGGCAATCGGGAAAGGTCGAGGGAAGAAGAGGAAGAGCTCTTCGAAGGGTACCAAGGCTAGGACCCTTGATGGCTCTTCTTCAAGTGGAACCAAGAAAGGTTTCGTCAATCCTTCTTCTGACCCTAAAGAGGCTGAATGCTTCTATTGCCATGAAAAGTCACATTGGAAGCGGAACTGCCCAAAGTACCAGCAAGATGTAAAGGATGGGAAAGTTAAACCCAACCATGCAGGTATCTACACTATCTTATCTAATAACTCACCCCATTCTAACTCTTGGGTCCTTGATACCGGTTGTGGTATTCATATCTGTTCTGATTTGTAGGGACTAAGAAGAAGTGAGAATGTGGAGCATGGAAGAATAAACTTAATCATGGGGAATAGGAAAGCTTTACCTGTCACCAAGATTGGAGTTTATACTTTATCGCTAAGTAGTGGGTTTAGTTTAGATTTGAATAAATGTTGTTATTCGCCAGAAATGGAAAGAAATATTATTTCCTTTCATGCATTGTATAAACAAGGTTTCACCTTTTCATTTGATAATGAAGTTGGTTCGATTAATGCTTTCTTTAATAATGTTCTTTATTTTAAAGCATTACCTTGTGATGGTGTATATGAAACTGTATCTGTGGTTGATAACTTAGGAAATAATGTATTGTGTATTGATTCTGTTAATGATAATAACTTGGATAAAGCATCATTATGGCATTGTCGTCTTAGACATATAAGCAAGAAACGCATAGGCCAACTCCAAAAGGATGGAGTCTTGGAGTCATTTGACCTAAAGTCAGATGATAGTTGCGAATCATGCTTACTTGGAAAAATGACAAAGTCACCCTTCACAGGTTCTTATGAGAGGGGTGAAGGTTTGTTGGATCTTATACATACGGATGTGTGTGGGCCCTTCAAACATGCCACAAGGGATGCTAATCGTTATTATTTGACTTTTACTGATGATTACAGTAGATATGGATATGTCTACTTAATCAAGCATAAGTCAGAGACTTTTGAAAGGTTTAAAGAATTTAAACAGGAAGTCGAGAATCAATTGGACAGGAACATTAAGATGCTTCGATCCGATCGAGGTGGTGAGTATCTTAGTTCAGAGTTCCTCGACTATCTTAGGGAATGTGGGATTGTCTCATAATTGACACCTCCCAGGACACCGCAGTTGAACGGTGTAGCTGAGAGGCGTAATCGAACCTTGTTGGATATGGTTCGTTCCATGATGAGTCGAGCTTCGCTACCAATCTCATTTTGGGGGTATGCCTTAGAGACTGCCGCCCATATCCTTAATCTAGTCCCTACAAAGAAAGTTGCCAAAACTCCTCATGAGATGTGGACTGGTAAAGTACCCAAACTAGACCACATTAAGATTTGGGGTTGCGAGGCTTTCGTGAGACGCGAAGTGAGAGGTGCATTTTCATCGGCTACCCACAGAAATCCTTTGGTTACCTCTTCTACAGACCTAGTGAGAATGTGGTCTTTGTAGCTAGGAGGGCTTTCTTTCGAGAGAGAGAGTTCATAAGCCAAGGAGACAGTAGGAGGCAAGTTGACCTTGAAGAAATTCAAGAGTCAAGTGGTGAAGGAACTTCAAACCCTAGTACTCAACTTGAGGAGGAAACTCCTGTTGAGCCAATTGACAAGTCTGTACCTCTGAGTCATTCCACAAGGGTGAGGAATGCACCTGAGCATTACTATGGATTCCATATTACTGCGGAAGGTGATACACTTATCAGTGATGAGACACTGATAGGTCTGGATGAACCTAACAGTTACGCGGAAGCCATGGCAGGCCCTGAGTCAGCCAAGTGGAAAGAGGCAATGGACAGCAAGATACAGTCCATGTATGACAATCAAGTTTGGAACTTGGTTGAGAATGTACCAGGTCGTAAGACTGTAGGGTGCAAATGGATCTTCAAGAAGAAGACCGACATGGATGGTAATGTACACACTTATAAGGCACGACTGGTTGCAAAGGGTTTCTCACCAACTCCGGGAGTTGATTATGAGGAGACCTTTTCTCCAGTGGCCAAGATTAAGTCTATTAGGGTTCTGTTAGCCATAGCTGCATTTCATGACTATGAAATATGGCAAATGGATGTCAAAACCGCTTTCCTTAATGGAAAGTTGGCTGAGGATGTTTACATGAGTCAGCCAGAGGGTTTTGTCAATACAGAGTACCCTAATAGAGTGTGTAAGCTTGAGAAATCCATTTATGGGTTAAAGCAAGCACCTCGTAGATGGAATCTTTGCTTTGATGAGAAAGTCAAAGAATTTGGCTTTTCTAGGAGTGAAGATGAATCTTGTGTATATGTCAAGGCTAGTGGGAGTATAGTTAGTTTTTTGGTATTGTATGTGGATGACATACTACTCATAGGAAATGACATCCCAACTCTGCAGGAAGTTAAGTCCTGGCTTGGGAAGTGTTTCTCTATGAAGGACCTAGGAGAAGCTGCCTATATTCTAGGGATAAGGATCTTGAGAGACCGGAGTAAAAGACTAATTGGACTTAGTCAGAGTACCTACTTGGATAAGGTGCTGAAGAGATTCGGCATGCATGACTCCAAGAAAGGAGAGTTACCCATCCAGAGTAATGCCAGATTGAGTAAGACACAAAGCCCTAGTACTGAGGCTGAGATAGCAGAAATGAGTCGAATACCTTATGCTTCGGCTGTAGGATCGATCATGTATGCTATGACGTGTACTCGACCTGATGTAGCCTTTGCTTTGAGCATGGTTAGTAGGTATCAGGGGAACCCTGGCAAGGCACACTGGACTGCGGTAAAGAATATCCTCAAGTACCTACGGAGGACTAAGGACTGGGTCCTTACCCTCGGTGGGAGTGAAGACTTGAGAGTTGTAGGGTATAGTGATGCTAGCTTTCAGACTGATAGGGATAATTTCCGCTCTCAGTCAGGCTGGGTCTTTACCTTAAACGGAGGAGCAATTTCTTGGAAGAGTTCCAAGCAAGAGACAGTGGCTAATTCAACTTGCGAATCAGAGTATATTGCAGCTAGCGAGGCAGCAAAGGAGGCGATATGGCTGAAGAACTTCATTGGAGACCTTGGAGTTGTACCAGCTATTAAAGAGCCAATGGAAATTTTATGTGATAGTGAAAGTGCAGTTGCCTTAGCCAAGGAACCAAGGGATCACGGGAGATCCAGACACATCGACAGAAAATACCATTTCGTCAGACATCGAATAGAAGAAGGACTCCTCGTGGAAAAGAGGGTATCATCGGATGAGAATCCAGCAGATCCCCTCACGAAGGGACTGACTCGGGTTAAGCATCTCCAGCATGCTCGGAGCATAGGGCTGAAGGATGATATTAGATTTAGTAGTTAGATAACCTTGAAATTTGTAAAGTGTAATTGACATTAGATGATGAATAAAAGGTGTTTTATTTATGAGTAAAGTGTTGCTATCTCTTGTCGATCGTTTACTATATTTCTTTTGCATGTTTTGACTTCCAGAATAATTATGTTTGGTATATCATATTATTCGAACCTCCACAGTCGGTCATATGTCGGAAGTAGGTATGAATCAAGACTGTCATGATTGGTTGCAGAGGTCTAAGTTGTTGGACATGGCTACAACACTCATGAGTGCTCATAAGTTCTGAGCATTGGACTCAACCCACGCTCACTGGAATCACTTCATGGAATTTATCTCGAGTGATCGTGAAACGGTAATATCATATAAGTCTTCAAACCTAGATATATGATTTGTTACTTATGAGTTGGTTATGCAGTGATTGTACGAAAACGCATTGGTAACTCGATGTTATAAAACGTGCTCTTGTGTATAATTCAATGAGTAGTAGAACAAACATATGAGTCGAAGTTTATCTGTTCCTTCTTGGATTAGAAGCTGATATATGGGCCCCTCGATGATTTTGTTTTGACCTATGTACCGGGCCCAGTCAGAACTAAGTTGATGTGTTCAATTAAGTTCTTTGTCAAACAAATCGGAAATCGGGAAACAAACTGCTGGACAATAAGTAAGGCATTGTTCCATGTATTTGTCCGGCTGATATCTAGAACAGAGGATTATATGATCACTTATCTTAAATGGCGTATCATCATCTTCTCAGTTCCGAGAGACCTTGAAAGAGCTATGATTGCTAATCGGTTCCTGAAGTCATACTTGCAGTTATAGTTATTTGACTTATCCAAGTGGGAGACTGTTGGATAAGGTGTCTAAGTCCATAACTATTTCTGGTATGTACTTGACCCGACCCGGCATGGTCCATTTGGGTTGCATGGAACCATGCAATTGGATAAACTAAAATGAGAGAAATAACACTTATGGTTTATTAATATATTATAAGTTCTAATATATTAATAATATTATTTAATTAGTTTGATCAAGAATTAATTTAGAATTAATTAAGTGATCAAAAGATAACTAATTAAATATATGGGTTGATTATGTAAATTATGCATAACTTGTATAGTGGGCTAAGAGGCTCCATGGATTATCAAGTTGGGTTAAACCCATAGGATGCTCCATGGGAGTTACAAACCCATGGGTCATGGAAATGAAGAGTCATGACACATTAGGGTTTACATGGTGTAACCCTAGATGTGTCAACACTATATAAAGAACCCATGCTCCACCAAAATCGGTTGCACACAAGAATCAAGAGGGCTAGAGCCGATTTTGCAAGTGTAAGATTCTCGTAAAGTTTACTCCTTTGCATGTGGTGTTGTGTGAAGCATTTGAGGCATCACACTTGGGGTGCTAGGCTCACAAGGTTTCAAGGATCATAATCAACAACAAGGTAAGCTATTCTATCTTTCATTCAAGTTAAAAATGTTCCCCATGTATGCTAGATAGGAATATAACCTTGGAATTCAACTTTGCATGATAATTAGACAAACATAGATCCAAGGTTTTTAGGGTTGCATGTTGTGACAACCGTCAAAATTTGATTCGGTTCTAAATTTGACTAGACTTAGTTGCACATATAGGCACTACACATAATAAACTTAGTAACTAGAAGCTAAGTTATAACCTACTAGAAACTTGGAAACAATTAGAATCAATGGATAGTGTACTTAGATTTCACATTGATATGTGAATTCTACATCTACTGAGCTGTAGTGACTATCCATATTTGGGTCACTCTTTGACTCGAACAACATTTCATGAATCATGTACACACATCATGCACTTGACCTAGAAGTAGAAGTTAGGTGAAAGTCTCATAGAAACTTAAGTCAAAGTTGAAGAGTAGGACTAGTATACTTGATTTGTCAATTTCGCTTGAATCTCGAAACCACTACATAGAATGCCAATAAACCGATAAAATAAGTTACAAACATTATTTATAACTATAAAAGAGTTATAATACCATAAAATAATTTGAAGTCTCAAAAAATACAATTCACTTTGATGTCCAAAGATTTAGTAAACTCCAAAAACCCTAAAAACCCTAAAACCTAAATTTTATAAAGTTTAACATCAAGAATTATATAAAATTTTTTATGAAACTTATAAAATTATCTTAAAATAATCAAGTTGGGAAATATAATCAAGGAAATTATAGTTTAATGTACCAACATTTATCCTTATTTTATAAGTGGAAAATCAAGGATTTTATAAAACAATGTAAAGCTTAAGCATATTTTATAAAAACTTTAGAAATTTATAAAAATTGGGAGAAATGATTTGAATGGGATTTATGAGAGAGAAACCCTCTCTCCTCCTCCCAAAAATCGAACTCATCCCCCCCAATACACCATTTTCCCAAGTCATTAATCAATTTCACTCACCCACTCCATCTCTTTCTCTCTCACACTCCCTCACTTCATTTTCTCTCTATTCTCTCTTCCTCTCTCCCTCAACCACGAAATTCTCCAGAAAATGGGTCATAGAACACACCATGAACTCTAAATCTTAATCATCTTGAGGTGTTCTTAAAGGTAAACCCGAAAATCATTCATTTTCCTTCTCTTTTCCTTCAAGTTTTACTTGTTTTTCATGGACTTTCTCCATCTTCTACTCCATTCTAATGAAAGATCATGAACACATAAACATACACACACACAAACTCACGGTTTTGATGATGATGGTGGTAGGATTTCACCCAAAAACAACATGCATGTTGTAAATGGTGAAATCCAAGGACCAAAACCTAAGTCGAAATCAACATAATGCACTTTTTCTACATGTTTTGGTGGAAAAACACCACATGCATCCTATGTTTTCTATCAAAAACGATTTTTGAACATATGAAACTCATTAATGATCTTCAAACCAACATGCATGTGATGATCTTCAAGCTTAGATGCTTGATGATCAAAGTTTGTTGTTAAAAGCTTTCAAATATGTTCATGAAGGATTTATTTCCAAATAAATATCTAAAACTCCTTTTCTAACCAAATCCGATTTTTCCTAGATTCCCATCAACAAAATAAGATGATCTGTAAATTTCCAGAAAATAGTTCATTTTTCTAGAATTATTATAATTAATGCAAGAAAATAGGGCAATAAATCATATAAAATACTTTCTGGGGTCTATAAATCCTAGTTAAATTCGTGGACGACCCCTATGCTAAATAATGATCCCTCATTAAGTTTCATCGATTTTTGTTACTGTTTAATATTGTTTTGAATTTTCTTTTTGTTTAGCCCCAATAAATCATAAAACCGCATTAGATAATTTGAAAAGGGTATATAATAACTTTCGCAGCTTATCCTCTCTTTGGAAGACTTAGAAAAATATTTTCAGAATTTTTCATAATGTATTCCTATTTTTCTCCGATTTTTGTATTTATAATGGACTAAAAACAGGAAAAATAGTTTTACTCATCCAAAAATTATGAAAATTTACCAGAACACCTTGTAGTACATTAGGAGGCTACATAAAAAATTTGATGACTTTTCCCTTCTGTATACTATTTTTCTCCTATTTTCTAAGATTAAATACACTTAAATACACAAAATCGGATTCCAGTAGATAAAAACCACATTTGGGATTTTTCCCAGATTATTTACTCTGTAAATGAAGTGTACAAAATTTTTGGTAATTTACTTTAACTGTTTAATAATCATTATTCAATTAATGATTATTTAACAGGATAAAACAAAGAAAAATAGAAAAACTAATTGAAAAATATCTTTTATATTTTTCACAGCTTCTACATGTATAATAAAAGTGTTAAAAAATTTTTGGGTAATTTTGGAAACTGATTTCTATTTTTCATGAATTTGTATCTATTTAGAGAATTAAATATATGAAAAATAGGTATACATATTCATAATCCATGAAAATTTATCTAGAAGTCTTTTAGTACATTTAGAATTAAAATCTGAAGTTTGGTAATTTTTATTAACTATTTAGTATTTTTCATGATTTTATGGTTATTCAAGAAACTAAAATCGTGAAAAATAGTCAGACCAATCAAAAATTCAAGAAAATTTATCTTGAGGTCTTTGATTTCAATTAAAACTAAAATGCAAACTTTGGGAAATTTTAGAACTAAATTAATTTAGTTTTTGAATACTTAATCATTGGAACACCTCTTAAAATGTTAAATATTAGCATTTCAATAATGAGAAATTTCCACTTAAATTGTTATATAACAATTGATTCATTGAAATTAAATTTTCACAGAAAAATGTTTGTAACTTATCAATATTAAATTTTGACAAACTATTGGCATAATTCTATTATAGTAGTAAGTATACTAGTGTTAGATTTCGATTAGAGAGTCACTAGCGAATACCATTATTGTAGGAATCGGTAGTGGTACACGTGGCACGTAGTTCAAGGCACCATTTGCATCATCTAAATGTATTGTGAGTATTCACGCACTCCCCTATTTTCAGTTTTTATGTTTTGGGGTGGAAAAGCATGTCCCGAAAAACTATTATTTGAATATTGTATTTAAATTGATTTGTATCAAACATGATTGCTATTTTATTGCTATGTCTCTCTATGTATGTCTATGCAACACGGAACATGAGAACTTATCGTACTAAGGCCCTTCCCTTATCTCTAACCATTAACTCTTTGAGCCAATGGTCATTATGGATAGCGCTATTAGGAATTGACAACTCCTCACTCGCCCTATTGCTGGAGTGCATGATACCATATTCATCTATGGAACGATAAGCATAGATCTTGATAGGGCTTCAGTCATAGGTTTGGTTGAGACTCGTTGTTTGCTCATACACATACAAACTCGTTACTTATTATAGCAATAAACTTGTTTATTATTTATAGCAGTGAACTTTGTTTCTCATTACAACAACGAACTTTTATTATTGAAAACTTATATACATGTTTTAGCAATGAAATTGTTTGCTCCTTGTAGCAACGAAATTGATTGCTCATTTTAGCAATGAAACTTGTTTACTCGTTTGAGTAACGAACTTTATCTTCCATGAGAATATGAATGTTGCATGTTATTTGGGCAACATACCTTATCTCTCATGATGACAAGGAACTTTGCTTTTACAAACTTATTTACTCATTTTAACAATATACTTTATTATTGGAAACTTTTATCAAAACTTTGATTTCAATTCATGGAACCAGTATTATTTTGTTTATATGTGAGTACTCACCAACTATTTTTATAGTTGACACTCGTTTTACATGCTTTTTCAGGAATCATCGAGTAAGTGGCACTTAGGGACACTTCACTTTTAGGAGCATTCGCATGTGTTGTATTTCAATTTACATTGTAATTTCTTTTAAAAGTTGTTCAAACCCATTGTGAATTTGTAATGATTTTTAATACTATGGCTGGTGTTGTCTTTTAACTTTTGCGATGAAACCTTTTGTACTGCCACGCCCTGGTGTTTCCGCTTTAGCGGGGTGTGACAGAAAATGGTATCAGAGCCGAAGGTTATAGAGAATACCGGTTTTCCTTTGGAGAACCACAACTATAGCCAAAAATTTTCAAAATGTTTTTTTAAAATACCGAACATACTACTAGTATAACTAATTCGAGTACGCATTATTGGACTTTAACTAAGTATAGCCTGGCCAACTATGCTTAATTAAGGAAAGTTAATGTGAGGCTGGAAATGGTTATACTAGAATTATGTTCCAAACAATTTTCAACTTAAACTTTTGAAAAACAAAATTTTTCGGTGAGCGTATGGGCATTGCATATTATAGGCATTCATCTAGATACACTTAGAAACTAAGTGCACTTTTATAACAGTGTCTTTATTTAGAAATATTCTTATCCCTTATCAAGTGCTAGGTTAACCACTTAGGTTATATCACTAGCCACTCTAGGAGCAATGCACTTAGTACTGAGAATGAGTATTCCTTGGTAGCTATTGACTTTAGATGTAAGGTTAGTAGCTAGATATACACTACTAATAATAATAAGTCGAAACCTATACCAATTATTCCTCAATACCTCTTCATCGTCTTCGTACTAGAGTTACAACTATGAAAAAGTGTTTCGATATCGACACGAATGATAATTGGAGCATCGCGTAAGGAGGTAGATGAGTCGCCACTAAGTAATCATTTGGATACCATTGGTGGGCATTCCGGATTCGACTCACGAGGAGACACGGAGGTTTAACCCATACGTGAGACCTTATTACTACGCTACGATTTAGCTCTAAGTTGTTTCCACCTTGAGCTTAAAACTTAACATTGGATATCCATTTGACCTCTATAAAAGGTCGTAAACTGTATTGAGACCATAAAACGTTTTTCAAACAATTTTTCTTGTCCTTTATCTTGGGGGAAAAGACATCGGCACTCGCCTTAGACTCGCATTAGTATTTAGGTACGATCAGCTACACTAAGATACTTATTCCTTACTTCTTAATCTTCCATCGAAATATTATTTCGCTTCATCGTTTTTATTTATCATCGATAAAATATTTTATAACCACTTCATTCAACTTAGTATACATTTCCTAACAATTTAAGCCATATTCTCGCTAAAACTCTTTTGACAACTTGCTTTAACTTAACGCTTTTCTTCAAAACTCAATTTAACCAATATTGGTTTTTAACATTGCTATTTCAATTTCAATTCAAATCCATTTCAATGGATAGATATGCTTTTAAGGGCATATAAACCATTTTAAACCTTGCTTACCATTTTGACACGTTTTCGAAAAACTTAGAAACATTTTCTTTTATAAAAGTGTTTAAACTCTATGCTATAAAACTTAAACATATGACATTGAAGTTCATATTATGTGAAAAAGTTTCATCGAATCTTCAAAACACTTTTATTTGACTTTTTAACAGCTTTCTCATTTAGACATTGTAATTTACTTTAATGTGTTTTCTCGAAACCCAACATGATATTTATGAAAATTTCTACTTCAAACATGTTTATAAGACATCTCTAATGCTTGTATTTCAAAACATAGCTTATTTGTGTACTTTGCTTCAATATGGTTTTATAATCTATAACGTTTTTAAAATTTATAGCATTTGAAAACTTAGTGCTAACTTTTAAAATTCCAGTGACGCACTTTCGACAATGCACAATTATTCATCTAAATATGTAATTTTTTTACCTTATTCGTTTCAACCATTGTTGGACCCCAGTCAAAAAAAGTCAAAATTGTCAGATTTTCAATTGCCATTTTTAGGGCTTCTTCTTTTTTTCACAAATGGATTTTAACTTAATATGTAACTTATGAATTTTTAGCAATCCTTAGCAAACACTTTAGAACTCCCACATGTCTATTTAATCATCAATATACATCAAATATTAAAGTTTGAAATATATCTCAACTTGGTTTTTAATCTACCTATAGGTATTGTTCTTATAATTTTAACAATAACAATCATTACCGCCGCTACCTTCCTTTTTCTTTCCCCCGCACTTGATTTCTTGCTCTCCTTATGATTTAGATCTCGCACGCCCATAATAGTAACATAATACATTGTCTAATTTTGTTTCTTTCTATTTTGCTTCTCCTAGTATCATGTTCGTACACATACAAACTAGAAGTCTACCCTTTTCGTTTTGAGCGATTTATACGTGTATAGTCGTGAGACATAATTTTGATTTAGTCAACTTTGATATATTCAATTACGCCTTTTACCATATACATCTTGTTTTTATTTTGAAATCTCAATAAACTAGTGATCCTTATTTACATTTGCTCTTTCGTTCTAAATTCAGAAACTTGATATAAAATGCAATTTTCATTGTATTTTTCCTTATAACTAATACACAAGATGAATACTCTTATGCTTTTAATTTTTCTATATCCGGAAAATATATGTGAAGGATATATTTCCTTATGTTTCTTCTTTTCTTTAAATACATCAAAAGTTTTGAATTTTACGATTATCTATTCTCTAAATGATTGTTTTTGTAGAAACACTAAACTATGAATGCACTATTTTCAAAGATTGACATTTTTACACCTTTCTTAAAATAGTATTTTACTTTGCAATTTTCAGTGAGTTCCTAAACTCTCAAACTTGTTTTCATAAGTATTCCGACTCCTTGTAAACTTGAATTTGTCCTGACTTTGACAATTAGACAATTTCTCAAAAGTTTAATACAAATATTTCTATACAAATTCCTTTAATGACGACTTAAACCTTTAACCTTAATTAATCTTTATACTATTTTACTACTTTGTTGGATTGCCAAACATGTATTTTCATTATCTTGGAATTATTACATATTTTGATAACAGTGAGATTTTTATCACTTCTAAAACACTTAAAATGCTATCTATACAATGTGATTTAATTTATCATAAACTTTCACCGCCTTCATTAGAAACAATGACTCTCTAATTATATATACTCTTCGAATATAGTTCTATTATTGTAAGAGTAACCGTAGTAGTAATTATAGCCTCGGAGATCCTCAATCATTTCGTAATTTATTTTGTAGACGACACTTAAATAGCCTTTACATTTGAGATGTACCAAAACTTCGTTGCCTACCCTTAGTACGTATTTTTAGGAACTTACCCTCGATCGCTTCCCTTTCATTCATGCTACCCCTTCTTATTTCGAAATATATCTTTTCCAGAGGTAATAGCTAACCACGAAGTCAACAAATTGTTCCTAATCTCTTCTTTATTAGGCGGCAAATTTACACTTAGTGCTAATTTAGAATGCGACTTAAGCATCAATGCAGATTTAACGCTCAGTACAGTTGGTGCGTCAGCAAAACTTATAACGTTCTTTTAAGTTAGATAATATCTAACTATATAACCTTTTTCAACTAGGTCGCCATGGTTGGATCATGATTTCCATGATCCTAATTTCTCGCAATCTAGATTGTAGAACTCGAATTAGGGAAACATTAATTTGATTATAGCTAAAGAGTTGGGCTCTTCCCTTGAGGAATTAACCCAAAATAATCAAAGAGATATTCAAATCACCACCTCTCCAGTTATACAATTGTATTCGACTGAGTTCTAATAGAATGTGTCACGAATTGAATTTCGGGACGAAATTCTTTCAACCGGGGGAGACTGCGACAACCGTCAAAATTCGATTCGGTTCTAAATTTGACTAGACTTAGTTGCACATATAGGCACTACACATAATAAACTTAGTAACTAGAAGCTAAGTTATAACCTACTAGAAACTTGGAAACAATTAGAATCAATGGATAGTGTACTTAGATTTCACATTGATATGTGAATTCTACATCTACTGAGCTGTAGTGACTATCCATATTTGGGTCACTCTTTGACTCGAACAACATTTCATGAATCATATACACACATCATGCACTTGACCTAGAAGTAGAAGTTAGGTCAAAGTCTCATAGAAACTTAAGTCAAAGTTGAAGAGTAGGACTAGTATACTTGATTCCTCAATTTCGCTTGAATCTCGAAACCACTACATAGAATTCCAATAAACCGATAAAATAAGTTACAAACATTATTTATAACTATAAAAGAGTTATAATACCATAAAATAATTTGAAGTCTCAAAAATACAATTCACTTTGATGTCCAAAGATTTATTAAACTCCAAAAACCCTAAAAACCCTAAAACCTAAATTTTATAAAGTTTAACATCAAGAATTATATAAATTTTTTTATGAAACTTATAAAATTATCTTAAAATAATCAAGTTGGGAAATATAATCAAGGAAATTATAGTTTAATGTACCAACATTTATCCTTATTTTATAAGTGGAAAATCAAGGATTTTATAAAACAATGTAAAGCTTAAGCATATTTTATAAAAACTTTAGAAATTTATAAAAATTGGGAGAAATGATTTGAATGGGATTTATGAGAGAGAAATCCTCTCTCCTCCTCCCAAAAATCGGACTCATCCCCCCCAATACACCATTTTCCCAAGTCATTAATCAATTTCACTCACCCACTCCATCTCTTTCTCTCTCACACTCCCTCACTTCATTTTCTCTCTATTCTCTATTCCTCTCTCCCTCAACCATGAAATTCTCCAGAAAATGGGTCATAGAACACACCATGAACTCTAAATCTTAATCATCTTGAGGTGTTCTTAAAGGTAAACCCGAAAATCATTCATTTTCCTTCTCTTTTCCTTCAAGTTTTACTTGTTTTTCATGGACTTTCTCCATCTTCTACTCCATTCTAATGAAAGATCATGAACACATAAACATACACACACACAAACTCACGGTTTTGATGATGATGGTGGTAGGATTTCACCCAAAAACAACATGCATGTTGTAAATGGTGAAATCCAAGGACCAAAACCTAAGTCGAAATCAACATAATGCACTTTTTCTACATATTTTGGTGGAAAAACACCACATGCATCCTATGTTTTCTATCAAAAACGATTTTTGAACATATGAAACTCATTAATGATCTTCAAACCAACATGCATGTAATGATCTTCAAGCTTAGATGCTTGATGATCAAAGTTTGTTGTTAAAAGCTTTCAAATATGTTCATGAAGGATTTATTTCCAAATAAATATCTACAACTCCTTTTCTGACCAAATCCGATTTTTCCTAGATTCCCATCAACAAAATAAGATGATCTGTAAATTTCCAGAAAATAGTTCATTTTTCTAGAATTATTATAATTAATGCAAGAAAATAAGGCAATAAATCATATAAAATACTTTCTGGGGTCTATAAATCCTAGTTAAATTCGTGGACGACCCCTATGCTAAATAATGATCCCTCATTAAGTTTCATCGATTTTTGTTACTGTTTAATATGGTTTTGAATTTTCTTTTTGTTTAGCCCCAATAAATCATAAAACCGCATTAGATAATTTGAAAAGGGTATATAATAATTTTCGCAGCTTATACTCTCTTTGGAAGACTTAGAAAAATATTTTCAGAATTTTTCATAATGTATTCCTATTTTTCTCCGATTTTTGTATTTATAATGGACTAAAAACAGGAAAAATAGTTTTACACATCCAAAAATTATGAAAATTTACCAGAACACCTTGTAGTACATTAGGAGGCTACATAAAATTTTTGATGACTTTTCCCTTTTGTATACTATTTTTCTCCTATTTTCTAAGATTAAATACACTTAAATACACAAAATCGGATTCCAGTAGATAAAAACCACATTTGGGATTTTTCCCAGATTATTTACTCTGTAAATGAAGTGTATAAAATTTTTGGTAATTTACTTTAACTGTTTAATAATCATTATTCAATTAATGATTATTTAAGAGGATAAAACAAAGAAAAATAGAAAAACTAATTGAAAAATATCTTTTATATTTTTCACAGCTTCTACATGTATAATAAAAGTGTTACAAAAATTTTGGGTAATTTTGGAAACTGATTTCTATTTTTCATGAATTTGTATCTATATAGAGAATTAAATATATGAAAAATGGTTATACATATTCATAATCCATGAAAATTTATCTAGAAGTCTTTTAGTATATTTAGAACAAAAATCTGAAGTTTGGTAATTTTTATTAACTGTTTAGTATTTTTCATGATTTTGTGGTTATTCAAGAAACTAAAATCGTGAAAAATAGTCAGACAAATCAAAAATTCAAGAAAATTTATCTTGAGGTCTTTGACTTCAATTAAAACTAAAATGCAAACTTTGGGAAATTTTAGAACTAAATTAATTTAGTTTTTGAATACTTAATCATTGGAACACCTCTTAAAATGTTAAATATTAGCATTTCAATAATGAGAAATTTCCACTTAAATTGTTATATAACAATTGATTCATTGAAATTAAATTTTCACAGAAAAATGTTTGTAACTTATCAATATTAAATTTTGACACACTATTGACATAATTCTATTATAGTAGTAAGTATACTAGTGTTAGATTTCGATTAGAGACTCACTAGCGAATACCATTATTGTAAGAATCGGTAGTGGTACACGTGGAACATAGTTCAAGGCACCATTTGCATCATCTAAATGTATTGTGAGTATTCACGCACTCCCCTATTTTCAGTTTTTATGTTTTGGGGTGGAAAAGCATGTCCCGAAAAACTATTATTTGAATATTGTATTTAAATTGATTTGTATCAAACATGATTGCTATTTTATTGCTATGTCTCTCTATGTATGTCTATGCAATACGGAACATGAGGACTTATCGTACTAAGGCCCTTCCCTTATCTCTAACCATTAACTCTTTGAGCCAATGGTCATTATGGATAGCGCTATTAGGAATTGACAACTCCTCACTCGCCCTATTGCTGGAGTGCATGATACCATATTCATCTATGGAACGATAAGCATAGATCTTGATAGGGCTTCAGTCATAGGTTTGGTTGAGACTCATTGTTTGCTCATACACATACAAACTCGTTACTTATTATAGCAATAAACTTGTTTATTATTTATAGCAGTGAACTTTGTTTCTCATTACAACAACGAACTTTTATTATTGAAAACTTATATACATGTTTTAGCAATGAAATTGTTTGCTCCTTGTAGCAACGAAATTGATTGCTCATTTTAGCAATGAAACTTGTTTACTCGTTTGAGTAACGAACTTTATCTTCCATGAGAATATGAATGTTGCATGTTATTTGGGCAACATACCTTATCTCTCATGATGACAAGGAACTTTGTTTTTACAAACTTATTTACTCATTTTAACAATATACTTTATTATTGGAAACTTTTATCAAAACTTTGATTTCAATTCATGGAACCAGTATTATTTTGTTTATATGTGAGTACTCACTAACTATTTTTATAGTTGACGCTCGTTTTACATGCTTTTTCAGGAATCATCGAGTAAGTGGCACTTAGGGACACTTCACTTTTAGGAGCATTCGCATGTGTTGTATTTCAATTTACATTGTAATTTCTTTTAAAAGTTGTTCAAACCCATTGTGAATTTGTAATGATTTTTAATACTATGGTTGGTGTTGTCTTTTAACTTTTGCGATGAAACCCTTTGTACTGCCACGCCCTGTGTTTCCGCTTTAGCGGGGTGTGACACATGTACACTTAGTAAGTGTTAAAATGCTCAAAACCCATCAGTTGGAACCTCAGATCTGGACTGTAGGAGGCCTTGAGAGTCTAATGATCCGAGCTTTATTGAGCTAGAGGCAAGCTCTTGTGCATCTAACCCTTGTTGGAACTTGTATTGGCATTATGACCCTAATATGACATGCAAGAACGTAAAGCTTGCAACTTTACATGATATTCGAGCCTTAGGAAGATAGATCTGGAGAATGGGGCATCATTTCTGTCTTAAAACGTCTGAATGATTTTTCGACTTAAGGGACACGATGAGTCGATGAGCCGACTCGACGAGTCGGATAGGGTTTATCCTGATGAGTTTGAGCATACTGTAACTCGGTGAGTTGACGGGTCAATTCGACGATTTGAGTTGGTTTTCATGAGGCTTCTGAGGAAACAAAGGGACTCGACGAGTTGCTTTGATGCACTCGACAACGTGGGTCAACATGGACTGTTGACTCGAGTTTGACTTCTGTTGACTTTTAGGCTTTTAACCAAATGTGAGTAATGGAGACCATGGAGGGGTAGAATGGTCTTTTACCCTTCCCAATAGTTAGGGAGGGGCTAGTATGAGTTTATTTAGAGTTGTGATTTTAATTAAAGATAATTATCATATGTGTTAGGCGGAGGCTTGATCGGTGATTCGTATACGAGGTGTATTTGCTTGCTTGCTTTGAGGTAAGTCTTCTCACTATACCTACCTAGAGTGGTAATCTATGTTTGACCAAAGGGTCTTATGTGCTTATACTGAGTATTGTGATATCCTGCATTATGTCTTTGTGATTTGTGCATGTGTATTATTATGAGCTTACTGAGTTAGGACCGGAGGGTCCACCCGAGTTATGGGACCGGGGGGTCCCACTGAGACACATTGACCGGATGGTCTTATCCGAGCATAGCCATGAGAGGCTAATGAGTTATGTGTGGTATTTTGGGGAACTCACTAAGCTTCGTGCTTACCGTGTTGTGTGATATGTGTTTCAGGTACTTTTCAGGATCGCGGGAAGACGCCCTCTTGATTGTACACACGAGAGAAAGAGTTATGTTTTGAGGATCCTGGATTTTTAATCAAACATTTATGGAGCTGTGTTTTGATAATTAGATATTTGGGATTTTTGTGAAATGTGTTATGAAAATTATGTGATTTTAAAATGAAAAATTTATTTGAAAATTTACGGTGTTACAAGTTGGTATCAGAGCCTTGGTTTGAGGGATTCCGATGTACCTTCGGGTATGTCTGGACTCAAACTGAGGATTTGAGAAAAAAATTTCAAAGGTAATGATTTTTCTAAAATGAGAAAGAGTTTTAAGAGAAAAACGAGAAAGAGTAGTGTGTATAATCAGCTAGAGCCCGAACGGTGATTTCCCAAAATACCCTTAATTGTTTACTTTATGAGATATTTATGAGATATTTATGAGATGGTTATAAGATATTTGAAATGAATGCTAGAGGATAGGCTATGTATTTCATATTCTAGGGCTAGAGTTGCTTGATTCGTGATGCCATAGCCTAAGGGGTGCTATTGATTGATATCATCTGCTATTTGCTCTATGTATGTGTTGAGTAGGAGTATCTAGCAGGAATCCTTTCGAGAGAGCTTTGAGTAGAGGAGTACTCTAGGAGAGATACCTAGACGAGCATTGGAGGAACCTACTGAGAGAGTAGTTAGATACCCACGAGAGGTAGGGTTGCTTGAGTCCGGTGATACCTTTTAAGTGTGAATCGAGCAAGTTGAGTTGTAACCTAGCGTGGATTTACGTGTTGGTGGAGATTATTCGATGCTCGAATGTTGCTTTCTTTGTGTTTTGTGGAACTCTTGAATGGTGGGAGTCAGCTACTAAGTGAATATGACGATATTCAGGAGGTAGATGACTGGCATCATGAAGAGTTCTTCAACAGCTGATGACAGAGAAGTGTGAGAGCCTAGGAGAGCCTAGGGAGTAGTGTAGCCCACTGAGTGCGCTGTTTAGAGGTGAGTATTCGTTGGAGAGCGAACGTGTGTAATGGGATTCGTCATCGAGAATGTGAGCCTGCCGACTGAGTGCACTGTTTAGTGTAACTTCAATCATTATGGAGCCTGCCGAGAGTTAAACTATATAAATTGTAACAGAAAGGGGCGCACTGTCCGTTTCTGTAGGGCACTAGCACAACCCCTTAACCAAGTCCCCGATATTGGAGTAAACCCGACTTGTTACCAGTGCGGTGAAATTGGACACTTCAAGAGGGATTGTCCAATAACTAAGAATGCTGGCGGAGATGGAAGAGTGCTGATGATTAGCGCATGAGAGACTGTCCTGGAATTCCTGTGAACAAAGGTACGTTTTCCCAATGAAAATATTTTTAAAACTTAAAACTTTTTATAAGTAATTATAAATAATTGAACAAAATACATCATTCATAAAAAAACTAAGAACCCTTTGTAGATAAGTTGTGATGGCTTAGTGTATACATTAGGGTCATTTATAATTAAGATTTGTAGGCTTAGAGTGAGTAATTCTGCCTTATTTCCTGTTCCTTGTTTGGTTGTGGATTTAGGGCAGAATTGCTCAGTCAACTGTCTATCCAATCTTAATTATACATGACTTGTATACACCAAGCGATTATAGAGAGATCTGTTAGGGATTATCTTATGAAAATTAATCAGTCTCGAATATCATAACACTCATACTGCTAGTACTCACTTAATGCGGTACAAATTGTTCTCAGTAATAATAACAAGGATAAAACCGGAGGGCACTGAAAACACATACATAGAATAGTACGACGTTCTATTCGACTTAACAGCTGTCATGATAAGAAGTTCCGATGTCGTCTTTAGAAATATATTGGTCTGGTCCTTACCATACCAATTTCTTGTGTTACATAAAAACCCTTCGCTTTAATCAACCATCTAACGAAATCCTTTCAATCTATAACGAAAAACTTGACACGAACCTTCGTATCGTCTCTCGTTTCAAAACTCAGAAGTACCCATGCTAGGGGTACCACGTCTTTCTATTTTACTCCGTAGACAAGGAACTTAAAGGGAGATACACCGAGGATATTTTGAAAGTCTCCAAATTTTCCAAAGTATTTCCAATAAATCTCCTAAGAACACCACTTATACAGCAAGTCAAGTTCAAGAACAGAGGCTAAGGACAAATACGATTAACCTATCACCGTTAAGTGTATACACGAGAGTGGTATATAATTAAGATTCTATAGACCTAGGATGTTTGTTTCCGCCCTATCTCCTGTCCCTTGTTTGGTTGTGGACCTGGGGCAGAGTCACACATCCGACCATCTTAGTAATCTTAATTATATACGACTTGTATACACGAGACGATGATGGATGAACCAAGTATAAGTCTTACCATGAACTTCAGGACAAAGCTGTCCAGAACTACGAGTGGACATCCTACCAGTTGAATAAACGTAGTCAAGTAAGCCAAACCCACACACTCTCTTCCATTTAGAACAGAAGATCAGATAGAACAAAGGCATCCATCCCTTTCCCAAATTCATGAGTAACCACTTAGAATTCTGAATTTCGGGACGACGTTCCCTTTAACGGGGGGATAATGTGACAACTCGAAAGTTTTATTCTCGTAAAGTCAACTTTGGTCAAACTTATTCTTTCCATTTAACTTAAATGGATTATCGATTTATAAGTGTTGAAGCCTAGTTAACTAAATGTGTTATAGTTTGGAAGAGAAAAGAAAAAGAAATTGAGAAGCTTCGCATGGCCGCAAACAACTTCCAACCGTGAACCCTCGGTTCACGGCCGTGAACTAGGCTTCGGCCGTGAACGAAGCTCCAACCGTGAACAAAGCTTCAGCAGTGAACGAGGCTTCGGTCGTGAACCAATTGCCGACCTCGGACCGTAAACCCCTCGGATATATATATGATTCAGCTAGTTTTTTCTTCATTTCTTCACTTTCACTCGAAATCTCAACCAATTATCTCTCAAGTATCATCTTCTAAACCTTCAAATCTTCTTAGATTATTGTTTGGATCTTCAAGGAATTCTTCATTCCTTCAATAACACCAAGAACACACACAAATCTCCAGCCTAAAACACTTGAATCTTCATCATCCTTCAAGAACAGCTGGCCGTGAACTCAAGAACACAAGCTGTTCTTGGGCCGTGAACACCTCCAGGTGGCCGTGAACACCACCAGGTGGCCGTGAACTCCATTTCAGCCTCCTAAGTTGCTTCTAATACTCTTTTGGTGAGTCATTCTAGCATCCTAGGTTGTTTTCCAATCGCCTTTGTAGTTAGATTCACTAATTTCATTCCTATACGCGTCATAATTTGCTAAATAGAACTCGTTTGTGCTTCGGGATTTTACTCGGGAAGCTTACCGATCTATACCAAATCTTCTATTTGAATCCCTCAAATAAGGTGAGTTCATACCCCCATAGTTTCAAATATTTTTAATGTTTTAGGGGGGGCGGGGGGGAATACACGTAAAACACAAGATTGCTTGTGTTTAAAAACATAATTCACTTATTATGTTTTTTTACTGTTTAAATGTATTTGAACTTGAAACTTGATAAAATCATAGAAATTAACTTATAAACTATAATAGGTATGGTTTATGGATCGCAGGAACTATTTTACAAAAATCCAGGTTAAAACATGGAAATGAACTTATAAACTATAATAAGTATAGTATATGAAACAAAAGGAAATCTTTTTACAAAATTTCTATTCATTATAAAAAGGTTTTTACATTTTATGTAAATAATTAATACAGGATTGTGAACCACTTGATGTACCACTCAGGGTACCCGTTATAATCTTAATTATAACAAGAGTCTTCTTAAGGGAGAGCGCGAGTTGGTGTATAGATCTACACGGGACTAACTTTGTATTAGTATGGTTATAATGAATATTCACAATAGTATTAACTAATAATTTACATAAAGATATACTTTTCCTAAACTTTCTCAAGGGATACTAACTATATGATTTTTCAGTATATAAAATAGGGTTGGATAAAATTGAAGTATGGTAATTATACTTGTGCTTTTCGGTCTTGGAGTGTTTAAGAGTATAAACCGGTTTTACAGAAAATATAAGATTTTCTATGGTCTACATCGTTATTTTAGAAGATAAACTTATTTACAAAAGGTTTAATATTTATTATTAAACTAGTATTACATAAAGGACCTTTATGGTTAATAGTATAATTTCTTAGTTTATACATTCAAATTATATATAAATAATATCCGATAGGCAGTGGAATGTGTGACTTCTGCCTCATTTCATGTTCCTTGTTTGGTTGTGGGCTTAGGGTAGATTCACACATTCAACTGTCCGTTCGATATTAAGTTATATATAGTTAGTATAAACTAAGTGATTATATAAGGAACTATTGTGGTTACCATATGACCACAGATTTGTTAATGTTAATTATGTAATTATTTGATGAATATATTAGGATTATATATAATAAAGATCCGGTAGACAGTGGAATGTGTGACTTCCGCCTTATTTCCTGTTCCTTGCTTGGTTGTGGGCTTAGGGCAGATTCATACATTCAACTGCCTAATCGATATGTATTATATATAATTAGTATTCATCGAATGATTACAGAAGAATTAATTATAGTCATTTGACTTAATAAGAAAATATAGGATGTTCTTAAGGTAGGTTTTCAATATAAAGAATCATTAAGCTTAATGTTAAATGTACTTAGTGAATACGTCAGGGTTAGATACATGAGGATCCGACAGATAGTGGGATGTGTGGAATCCGCCTCATTTCCTGTTCCTTGTTTGGTTATTGGCTTGGGGCAGAACCACACAGTCGACTGTCTGTTCGATCTAAATGTATATGACTTGTATTCGCTAAGTACTCGTATGTCACACCCCCGGACCAGAACGGCGGAAACGTCCGGAGTCGGGAAATCAAAAAATCATACATTAACATAACAAGCTTACATTGTTTTACATCTTGTTCATGTTCTTGAATTACACAAAAGAGACAACATTAAGTACATATCAAACTACATCAGAATAAACTTGATTCCACGTTTCCATTAACCTGCTTGTTCATTTCCTGAGAATACAAGTCGTTTGAAAAGAGTCAACATAAAATATGTTGGTGAGTTCATAAGCATCTTGTATAAAAATTTGTGATCGTTGGAAACCAGAAAATCCGATATTTTCTTATCATAATAGTTGTAGGTCTTGTTTCTAATCAAACGTAATTACCGGTGTGTTCAGTTTATTATTTTCGAAAGCGTATGAATTGTTTTCCCCAGAAAATCCTATATTTTCTGATGTGTAAATAGTAGTCTTGAAAATCCTACGACTTTGTGTGGTAAAAGCTTTGTTTAACGTATTTGAAGAATAGTTATTTACGATAGAAAGGTGTAACTTGTGTAAAGTTCTAAATAATAGTTGTTATATTCTGAGTGAGTCGTTATAACCATACTAATATGACGGAGTGCCCGTTATGACGTTCTTCAGGCGTCGGATTCGTTTAAGACATTTGTCACCCTAGAATGGTTGATATAGCTGTATGGAATAGCGAAGGTGCGGGGTGTCAACCCCGTATAGATCTATACACAAATTCCCGCTCCCCCTCCAAGAGACTCTGGTTATAACTCTTACAGGACTTTAAGCGTACACTATTATATCTTTATATATATATATATATATATATATATATATATATATATATATATATATATATATATATATACTGTGAAGATGCGTCTGACTAGAATACTAACAGGTGTTTGTGCAAAAGTCGTTGAAGTCCGTTATTTATTACAAAAATAACATTAGTGTACTCGTTGTCTAGATCTTTCGTTTTCGTTTATAGATAGTACTCCCTTTTTATATCAGGCTAAAAATGACCCAAATTTTTTGATGTTGGCAAGAATGGTCTTTCATTTTATAATTTATCAAATAAGACTCATATTTCTCAAATGGTGGCTTAAAGTTATGTGAATAGTTGAAAGTGGTCCATTTCCTCCAAAATACTTGTTTGAGCAACTTTCTTGACGTAATTTCTTATAGTTCTTGTCATCAAAATTTGTAACTTATATTTTGTAACATACTAGTTCTTGTTTCTTTACTAAATTTGTGAAATATGATTCAAACTCTTGAGGCTTGCTCAAGATTTCCAGTTCATGGAGTTTTCATAACTTAGCACATATAACTTAGCATACAAGCATAACAAGCAATGATATCAAGGTTTAAAACAAGGCTTTGACTTGTATTCTCCCCCAAAAACAATAAAAATTCGAAAAAGTAGGAGTATGAAGCTCACCTTGAGTTGGTTTTGTGGGGTTTTTGAAGTGTAGTGAAGAGATCTTGATCCTAAGCACTAGAATGCCCTTGTTGAACTCCTTGAAGCCTAGATTATCCTAAGGAGGTTAAAATAGGACCTTGTGTGTAAATGAGATGATTTTAACAAAATAATATGTAGGAATACTAGGAGATTTCGAAATAGCTCACCCAATTCCCAAGAACCACCTTGATGATAAACATTTTTGGAAGAATCCACTTGTTCTTGAGAGGAGTTTGGTTTAGTTGTTAAATGGAGTGAGGAATGAGATTTTTGAGGAAGTATGAAATCTCCAGGGACTGAAATGAGGTAAGAGTGAGGATTAGCAAAAATGAGTTCTTCTTTTAAATAAAGGAAGTGAAGTTGATTTGAAGTGTGCTTGGAGAACTGCTAGCTAAATCATGTTTGCTTGCTGGATAATTTGTGAGGATCCGTGAATGCATGTGGAATGGAGGATTACATCAAATCATAAAGTCAAACCTTCTTATCACTTTAAGATTTAGAATAATACTTTTATAAATATTAAATATTATCTTATGTAAATATGTTTTAAATATTCAAATTTGGCATAAAATTGAGATTTAAGGGGTCTAAGTCATGAAAAATACCAGTTTGGTGGGATTCCCGACGTCAAAATTCCTTAAAATGAAGAAAATGTCTGAAATGGTCTAAAATTCGGAGCCAAAAGTGAGTTCCAAAGTTTATCTCATGTTCCAGAGTGGGCTCAAGAGGTTCCAGAGTCAATCCCTTAGTTCCGAAGTCGACTCTTATCTGGAACCACTCCTTCTGAGGCTGCGAGGGTTCCGAGGCTACAAGGTGTCCGGTCCGAAGTTGCGAAACCTTCCGGAGCGGGTTTGGTCCGGAGCATAGGAGGCATTCCGGAGTAAAACAGGAGGTTCCAAAATAGGTCTATTCTGGAGCGAGATTGTCCGGGTGGGAGGGTTCGAAGCTTCCTAAGGGTTCCGAACTGGACTTGCCCCTTCAAGTTTTCTCCTTTCGGTTTTGAGCTGTTTTCAACAAAGGAAAGGATTGGTATGGTACGGATGTTTATAAAAGTTGAGAGAGATATGAGAGAGATATGAGGGAGATTTGGGAGAGATTTGAGATACATAGAGAGATTTGGGAGAGATTTGAGATACATAGAGAGATTTGGGAGAGATTAAGAGACATATATGCTTTGCATTTTAACAATGCCCGGTTCATTAGGAATCATAATGTAACCTTTAACGCGTTATTACAAACCTTACCATAGTTGATGATTACATGAGAACATAATTTCCTAGCTAAAAATGCTAGTTGTGACATCGTAGAAGGAACAATCATGAGTCGTTTTACTTGTCATTTATCAGCAGAAAATATAGGATTTTCAGAATGAACTGGCGAACTTTTCAAAAGAATAAAGAATATACTTTCTATAACAAAAATACTTATGAACTCACCAACTTTAATGTTGAAACTTTTTCAAACCACTTGTATTCTTACGGTTGTTAGTAGACAGGTACTCTCTCCCAGGTGTTGTAAAGACGAAGCTTTACGTCTTAACTTTTGTTGTACTTTTTATGTATTTCAAGCAATGTTTTGAACATAATGTAAATATTATATTATCAATACGATGGTTGTTGTTACTTTGATTACTATGATGCATGTGTTGTGATACTTAACATGACGTCCTCCACCCCCGAACGTTTCCGCCGTTCCGGTTTGGGGGTGTGACAAAATAACACCACCTTAAGCTCACATCCAAACAAGGAAAAGGAAATATGGAAATTCATTAATCCTAAGCCCTTTAAGTCTTATTTATATATCTATATATATAAACATTATTTTGACAATTATAAGTTTAAAAAGTTATAAAAACATTTAAAAGAGTTTAACGATATTCTAAAAAGGGTTTATGTGACTTTTAAAGGAGTTAACATGACTATAAGTTATTATGGAAGTATTTAGTAATCCTTTATTGTAAAAATAACAATTAAAATCAAAAGAAAATCTTTTATGAGATTGATATCACATGTAATTATTAACACAATTGGCTTGTGTTCAACTTGTATCCCCCCTAAAAAGCATTTAAAATCATTTAAAAGGTAGATTATAGGGGTATGAACTCACCTTATGTTGGTGATTCGATTGAAGATATGGTATATGGTGATAAGTTTCACGAGTGAAGTCCCGAGCACTAATGGGTCCTAATTAGCATATTATTATACATATTTGTGTAAAGTTAGTGAATATAAATACAAAGGTGTTTAGGAAACAACCTAGGATGAAAGAGTAACTCACCAAAAGAGTGTTAGAAGCTAGTTAGGAAGCTGAAATGGAGTTCACGGCCAGGAAGGAGTGTTAACGGCCCAAGAACACATGAGTTTTCACGACCCAAGTTGAAGGGTTCACGGCCCTGATGAAGGTTCACGGCCCTATGAGTGGTTCACGACCCAAGAACATGAAGAACACTTGAAGATTTTGGTGTTTAGCAAGTGCTTGAAGGTACCTTTGTTGTATTCCACGATGATACAAAAGAAAAGGGGTGTTTAAGGGAAGAAAAGAGTGTTTCTTGAGGATGATACTTGAGAGAGAATGGGAGGATCACGGCTGGAAGATGAGAAAATAAGGAGAAAAATGGCTAACACACCTATATATAGGCGAGGGTTCACGGTCCGAAGGGTTCACGGCCATGAACCTCATTTGCGGTCCGAAGGCGGTGGTGGTCGAGAACGCATTCACGGTCCGAGGGTTTGCGGCCCTCGTTCATGGACGAAGCCTGTTTGTTGTCGGTTGCGAGGCTGATGTCCGAAGGGAAAGAAAGAATGGTCTTCGGACTTCAAGCTTTCACCTCTTAAACATATAACACCTTGAATACAAGGTATAAACACTTACAAAATATTAATCTAACCCATTTAAGATAGAATAAGATTTAAGTTGACTTTAGCTGAATCAAGTTTGACTTTGATTGACTAGGGTTGACTTTACAAGAAGAAAATAACGGGGTGTTACAATATAAGATTCTCTTGTCAAGAAAAATTCCTTGACAAACAAATATTCAATAGATAGTGCGGGTTCCTATCAGGACAAACACTTTACACAATTGGTCTTAGTTGGTCTTTGTCTTATCTAAAACATCACAACTACCAATTATAAATGTGCAAGAGTAAGAAAAACATTTTTTTACTCCACATTTGATGAGTGTTATGAACCTACTAAAGATGTGTCACTCAATGCACAATATTGGAGTACGAATCTAAGACTTGTTTTTGGAACGAATTACGATTCACATTTTGATTTAACCGTATCAAAAATTTTCGATTCCTCTTCTTAGCCATACTAGTGTACTAAGGTCTCCTTAGAGGATCAATTGTGACCTGGTTTCATAATCACAAAGTTAATCATAAAACACAATGCCTAAGTACTCTCCCTTCTTTTCAGATTGGAGAAACTTTTGTCTTTCTGCCTAATTGATTCTTCCTATTCGTAGAGTTTTACATTGAAACCTTTTCAACGATGCGTACTAGATCCTTCTAGTCCTTCACTTGACTCACATACTTATGTGAACAAGGAATTAGTCTTAATTTCCCAAAGATGAAGGTTCTCATTCATCACACAATACAAGTCGCATGACTCCAAGTTTGTGTCCAATTGAAACTTGGGTGATGAGAATCATTCCTTATTTGGTAAATTTTTGACACTACCACAAACAACATAATAAACAATGACATCCATTTCAATATTGCTATCAATAGAAATATACAAACATCAATTTTTACAAATTCCATTGCAAGGATATATAAATAAGACAAAAAAAATTATTTTATTTTTTAAAGTGCGGAAAAATATTATCCTTACAATGCAATTACAAATGAAAACTATGTTACTAAATATTTCTAAGAAATCTATCATAACTCCTAAGAAGCAACTCAAAAATCCGATCATCGAACCATGCGATCAAAATACATCTCTTCGCGACCAGATTCAGTTCATCCTTTAAGCTTCCTTTCTTTTCTTCGATTCTACAAAACATCAAAATGGAATCTTATCACATCATGTATTAAGAATCTACAAATAGGAACCTAACAGAGTTAGATAGTGGATTTTACCTGAAGAAGAGTCATACATTTTGACTCTCCCATCCTTGCAATCTTTCAGGTAAGTATGGTAGCTTCGTAACCAATGCGATTTCTCTTGGCAGTAGAAACAAATGTACTCTTTTGGAACAACACATGGGACAACCTTTCTCTTTAAAATCCGGTTAAACGGTTTGACCTTGGCCGATCCGTTTCCATTGGGAAGAGAAGACTTTTCTGGACTTCCACTGTTGCCATTGTTAATGTCCATGGAAGTTTGGGAGGTTGATCTATCAGTCAAATTTGCTTGACCAGTGCGCCAAATCGTTGTTGATTCAGCAGCAATAAGCAAATAAGTAATATCAATGAGGTTCACGTCGTGGTCTATCATATAGTAATCTTTAACGAACTCACATATGATTTAGGAAGTGATTGAAGAACCAAGTCAACGGCCAACTTCCTTGAGGCATCGACACCCAACATTCCCAACTTGTCAATATGTAACTTCATCTCCAAGACGTGAGCACATATAGACTTTCCATATTTGTGTTTGCTTGCCAATAGGGCTTAAGTGACCTTGAACTTTTCAAGTTGACGAACACGTGGGTCAGGGAGAATTATTGGTGGAGGTGGAGGAATTGAAGCTTGATTTCCATTTCCATGATCCAATCGTGGAACATCATCTTCAGGTGGAAAGCTTTTTCCACAGGATTCAGGAAGACCATAGTTGTTATATTTTGACATCTCCAAAACGAGAGAAATTCAAGTTAGTTGATTTCAATCCTTAATATAACACCCAAATGAAATATTAAGGCAAGGACCCAACACAATATTCTACAACTCGGAAGAGGGATGCCGTAATCCAGCTGCAGAATATTTGAAGGTAGGTAAATGACGATTTACTAATTTACACCATGAAAAACGAAAAGAAATTTCGTTTAAAATGAATTGAAACTCCTAGATCTTTTGAGATTCATTGAACTTTTCGATGGCATGTTTAATCTCGATTATGCCCTTCGAGTTTTTGACTGGGATACCGAGGATCACAAACAAGGTGTGAATAACCATGCAAATTAGCTTGGTACTCTCGAAGACGTATATCACCTAATCAATGTGTCGTTTAACTACACACGCTCCATTGATCTATGATAATCTATGAGTTACCCATTGCCATCCTTCATTGGTCCCATATTAGTCTGCCGGTTAACTACACATGCTCCACTAACGACCAACAAGGTGCAATGTGCAATATCATGGATTAGCACCAAATTCACATTTTTCCTAAAGTAACTAAGATTTGAAAATTTATAAAAGGCGTTTAGTTACTTTGTATATTTCCCTATACTTATAATGGAAGGTTGTGTCCTATCCTACCCGTTCGGGTAACGACCCTCCACTAATCAAGAGTGCGGTGGGTAAGAGTGGATACCCAATGACGGTCATTTTACATGTCGCTTCCTTAAACACCCCTTATAGACCAGCTTCGTGAATGAGGCCTACTAACGGTAAGACTGACCTTTTACTTATACATATATTATATTTTAGACTTTTAATTTTATATAGTATAAGGGTGTATTTTATACATTTAAAATACTAAATGGTTTAGTCTATTAATAAATTAGACTTTTAATTTTATTAAACTTAAACCATATTATTATGGATTTATTAATTATCTCCTTTAATGATACATTTAATTAATTTAATAAAATCCATAAGGGTGAAATTTGAACTATTGAAAATATCAAGGGTTTTAGAATTTAACTTTTCAAAATTAAAACTTTTTAATCAAATTTTAAATTCCAAAATGAAAATTTTGGAATTTTAATTTAATAAAATCCTCGTGGTAATTTTCACCACCTCGTGGCGATCAGACAGAAAGCAAAAATGAAAATTTTTCACCTTTGAACAATTCACATTAGCATCACATATAACAGAAAAACGATCTAGGCTCTGATACCACTTATGGGTTTTGAGCACTACAGCATTCCTATGGTGTACATGCAACCCTAAGCTTTGGATCTAGGTTTTTCTCAAGTTATACATGAAAATAATCATCCAAAGCATAAACCCTAATACTAGCATACCAATTTCGAAATTCATATGTAAAATAGGGTTTGGAACATTACCTCACTTGTTATGTAGCAATAACAAGAACTCCTTGATCTTTGAAAGCGTAGTGCCCCAAGTGTTGCACCTCTAATGGAGTCACAAACACCACTAGCAACAAGGAAGAACAAGAGAGAGAGGAGAGGCTTAAAATCGGCTATGGAATCCTTCTAGGGTTTCTAGTGGCCGATTTTGGCATGCCCAAGGGTTCCTTATATAGCTGAGTAATTAGGGTTTCAGTCAAAACCCTAATCCAGTTGCTTAGTTCTTAAGCAGCCCAAAGGATCCTTCCAGAAGGCCCCTTGGATGATTTCTATATGGACTCCCATATAGAATTCGTACATTTCTTCCTTATGGATCCTAAGCCCAACTTTGTAACTATTTTATAATTACAGTATCAGTCCCCTTGATTTAATTAATCTCTTTTGATCACAAAACTAATTCTAAATCAATTTTTGATCAATATTAATTAAACCATATGATTTCTCTTTTAATATATTATTCACATAATATATTAATAAATCACAATTAATCCTCTTTCTCCATAATTCATCCTATCAGTTGCTAAGGTGAAGGCAACCCAAAAGGACCATGCTCATAATCAAATCATTCGCAGATCTGAACGATCTTCTTCTTAGTTTCCCATATGATCTCCGGGCCGGTGAGTGTGCTAATAGGTACTTGCCCTCTTGTTAGTTGCGTGTCGCCCACTTCAGCCCAACACAACTGTGATCTGCACTTGCGTCCATAGAGGGCTTCGAATGGCGCGACATTGATGCTAGTGTGATAGTTGTTATTGTATGAGAATTCTATTGGATTAGGTATCTAAGCCTATAACTATAATTGGTATGTACTTGACCCAAGAGTAGCATGGTGGTTTTGGGTTGCCTTCACTAATGCAATTAGATAGAATTAACTTTTGATTAGATAGAATGGACTTTTGAGAATAAGGTTATTTGTGATTTGTTAATATATTACATGTATAATATATTAATGTGAAATCATATTATTTAATTAGTATTGATCAAGATTTAATTTGGAATTAATTTAGTAATCAAAAGAGACTAATTAAATATACGAGGACTGATTTGGTAAATCAATGATTCTTAGAGTGTGGGCCAATGATCCATGGTTAGTTAGGATGGGCTAAACCAACATGGATAATCCATGGATGTAACCCTAGCACTTGTCACACTATAAAAGGAACTCCCTAGAGCTAAAATCGGCTACCCAATACATTCTTGGAGAATGGGAACCGAGTTGTGCTAAATAACTTATTATCTCAAGCTTCCTTTTGCACTTGGTTTTTGTGACACATTAGAGGAATCACATTTGAGGTGCTAAAGCTTTTGAAGGCCAAGAACTAGAAGTACTACTAAGAGGTAAGTTATCTAACTAGTTATATTGTTCAATTGTCAAATTGTATGCTAGTTAGGATGAGTGCTTTGGAAAATCAAATTGCATGTATAATTAGAGAAAAAATAGATCCAAAGCCTCTAGGTTTGCATGAGCACCATAAGGTTGTTAGAGTGCTCAAAACCCTTCAGTGGTATCAGAGACTAGGATTATTTTCTGTTATACTTGATGCTTATTAATTTTCAAAGTTGAAAAAATTGATTTTCTGGCCTCTGACTGATGAACTACCCGAGTCCACTGGCTGACTTGACAAGTCCACTCAGTAAAAGGGCTACTCGACGAGTCAGGATCATGTACTTGTCGAGTTGATGGCTCTGGTTGCAGAATTTCGAGTTTTTGGCCAAAATTGGATCATGATCATTACCACAAACTGTTTTTTTTAAACATAAAATTTGTTTTCTTGATATGGTAGTGATCATTCTCATCCAATTAAAAGATAATTGTCAAAATTTCAAGATTTGTATTAGTTTATATGATTAGGCTAAGTTTTTGCAAATTGTTGATATGAATTATCTTGACTTATGAGTTTAACTAGATCATAGACAAATTATTTGATTATTTTGTTAATTAAAATGTTGATGTAACATCCCGAAATTTCAGGTATCATATTTAAGTGATTTATATTCTTCATGATAGAGCAACTCAGCGAGTCGGATGTCCAACTCGTCGAGTGGAGGCGGGTTTTGGCCACGTGGATTTAGTGACCAACTCGGCGAGTTGAGAGGCCAACTCGACGAGTTGGCGCTGTGTGTGGAAACCTTAAATCTTCATGGTTGGGTCCTATTTAAAGGACCTTAGGCCCTCTTTTCCGCCACCCTTGTCATTTTAGAGCCTGTGAGAAACCCTAAACATGCCCCATTCGTTGTGAAGAGAGAGAGGGAGAGAGAGAGAGACCAAATTGAGCATTCTTGTGCATTTTTCAAATAATATTTGGAGAGCAATGTGGATTTGATCGAGGAGGGGTTGTGGATCTTTTGTTCTTCCTTCATTAGCATCTGTGTGGAGGTAAAAAGCTCTCATCTTGGCCACATATTTTGTTAGCTCTCATTTTTGGCAGTTTTTAGGGTTTTCTCCCATCCATCTTGTGTCATTGAGTTATTTGAACATGGTTCGAGGTTGGAACCTCAGATCTGGACTGTAGGAGGCCTTGAGAGTCTAATGATCCGAGCTTTATTGAGCTAGAGGCAAGCTCTTGTGCATCTAACCCTTGTTGGAACTTGTATTGGCATTATGAGCCTAATATGACATGCAAGAACGTAAAGCTTGCAACTTTACATGATATTCGACTTAAGGGACACGACGAGTCGATGAGCCGACTCGACGAGTCGGATAGGGTTTATCCCGATGAGTTTGAGCATACTGTAACTCGGTGAGTTGACGGGTCAACTCGACGATTTGAGTTGGTTTTCATGAGGCTTCTGAGGAAACGAAGGGACTCGACGAGTTGCTTTGATGCACTCGACGACGTGGGTCAACATGGACTGTTGACTCGAGTTTGACTTATGTTGACTTTTAGGGTTTTAACCAAATGTGAGTAATGGAGACCATGGGAGGGGTAGAATGGTCTTTTACCCTTCCCAATAGTTAGAGAGGGGCTAGTATGAGTTTATTTAGAGTTGTGATTTTAATTAGAGATAATTATCATATGTGTTAGGCGGAGGCTAGATCGGTGATTCGTGTACGAGGTGTATTTGCTTGCTTGCTTTGAGGTAAGTCTTCTCACTATACCTACCTAGAGTGGTAATCTATGTTTGACCAAAGGGTCTTATGTGCTTATACTGAGTATTGTGATATCCTGCATTATGTCTTTGTGATTTGTGCATGTGTATTATTCTGAGCTTACTGAGTTAGGACCGGAGGGTCCACCCGAGTTATGGGACCGGGGGGTCCCACTGAGACACATTGACCGGAGGGTCTTATCCGAGCATAGCCATGAGAGGCTAATGAGTTATGTGTGGTATTTTGGGGAACTCACTAAGCTTCGTGCTTACCGTGTTGTGTGATATGTGTTTCAGGTACTTTTCAAGATCGCGGGAAGACGCCGTCTTGATTGTACACACGAGAGAAAGAGTTATGTTTTGAGGATCCTAGATTTTTAATCAAACATTTATGGAGTTGTGTTTTGATAATTAGATATTTGGGATTTTTGTGAAATGTGTCACGAAAATTATGTGATTTTAAAATGAAAAATTTATTTGAAAATTTACGGTGTTACAAGTTGGTATCAGAGCCTTGGTTTGAGGGATTCCGATGTACCTTCGGGTATGTCTGGACTCAAACTGAGGATTTGAGAAAAAAATTTCAAAGGTAATGATTTTTCTAAAATGAGAAAGAGTTTTAAGAGAAAAACGAGAAAGAGCAGTGTGTACAATCAGCTAGAACTCGAACGATGATTTCTCAAAATACCCTTAATTGTTTACTTTATGAGATATTTATGTGATGGTTACAAGATATTCGTAATGCATGCTAGAGGATAGGCTAGGTATTTCATATTCTAGGGCTAGAGTTGCTTGATTCGTGATGCCATAGCCTAAGGGGTGCTATTGATTGATATCATCTGCTATTTGCTCTATGTATGTGTTGAGTAGGAGTATCTAGCAGGAATCCTTTCGAGAGAGCTTTGAGTAGAGGAGTACTCTAGGAGAGATACCTAGACGAGCATTGGAGGAACCTACTGAGAGAGTAGTTAGATACCCATGAGAGGTAGGGTTGCTTGAGTCCGGTGAAACCTTTTAAGTGTGAATCGAGCAAGTTGAGTTGTAACCTAGAGTGGATTTACGTGTTGGTGGAGATTATTCGATGCTCGAATGTTGCTTTCTTTGTGCTTTGTGGAACTCTTGAATGGTGGGAGTCAGCTACTAAGTGAATATGACGATATTCAGGAGGTAGATGACTGGCATCATGAAGAGTTCTTCAACAGCTGATGACAGAGAAGTGTGAGAGCCTAGGGAGTAGTGTAGCCCACTGAGTGCGCTGTTTAGAGGTGAGTATTCGTTGGAGAGCGAACGTGTGTAATGGGATTGGTGATCGAGAATGTGAGCAGCTACTTAGGAAATCTTGGACGATCCATGTGAAAAGTATGGGTAGATGTGGCAGGTAGTATGGGCCCGTATTTGTCACACCCCCGAACCAGACGGCGGAAACGTCCGAGGGCTCGCGTGACGTAAATTGAAATATCATTACAATGAATATATATGAAACATAACACATGCATCACCAACGATTACATAGTACAACTGGCATTGTTTACATCAAGTACAAGGTTTACAGTACATGATGTCAAAATATAAAGTGTTCGGTGATTAGCTACTACAAAAGAAAACTTTCAACACACTGGATGCCTCCTTGTCTAATGATTACCTGAGAATACAAGTTATTTTGAAAACGGTCAACATATATAATGTTGGTGAGTTCATAAGTGTGATTGAGGTAAGGTAGTTTATGTCATTGGCAAAACCCAGAAAATCCGATATTTTCTGTAATAAAACTTTCTTGAAAAATATTGTGATGATCCTTAAGTATATGCATGAATGATTTCAAAACATGAATAAATGAGAAGTTTTGCATTATAATGTTTGAAAGTACAAGTGAGTAAGATTTATTTCCCCGGAAAACCCGGTGTCTTCCGAATAAAAGTTATGATTGTTCTTCTTTATTGAATCGTTACATCGAATGAATATGATTTCCTTTGATTAATGATTTCCCTTGATTAATGATTTCCCTTGATTAATGATTCCCCTGATATGATGTCGGATTTCTACGTGAGTCGTTATAACCATGCATGATAATGACTAATTCGTCTGTCTTAGTATTCTAGTGAACACCGAAATTTGATCATAAGACTTTGTCACCCTAGACTGGCCGAGTCTAACAGTAGAGAACAGCTTAGGTGTGGGGGAGTCACCCCCGTATAGATCTATACACAAACTCTCGCTCTCCCTCCAGTAGACTTTGATTACAACTACAGACTACGACCGACACTTATTGTTGTCACCCGTTATTACTCACTCAATCCACATGAGTTTGATTAACCTTGATTAATGATCGAATTTTATTTTACACGTAAATAAGGTAAGCCTAACAGGCGAGGAGAAGAGGACTACTAGGCCCTACTAATTTCGTATGTTATATAAGGCTGTCGAGTATACGAAAAGCGCGTTGGCCCCTTTCGCATATAATTTACTTGGACCTTACTAGTAATGCATAATGGGCCACTAAGGCCCAATAGCATGTAAAAACCCTTGAGGGTCCATTAAGCATGTAATTGGGTCACAGAAGGCCCAATAGACATGTGTTATCATTGTTAGGCCCGAAAGTCATGTCAATGGGCCACGAAGGCCCAATAAGCATGATTAGGATCTTTTAAGCCCAACAATTTGAATATTTACTGGTTTTAGGTATATTATAATTGTCGGAAGCTTGATTGAACAATTGTTAATATTTGCAACGACACGACGCTTGTCGATTGTTTATAACGATATTTAAAAATATATGTATATTCTTCATTCTATTTTCATAAGTTGTAATTTAGTATTTTTTTTTGACCCAAATATCTTAATAATAAAATAATTGATTCAAAATATTGGTTTGACCTATTCAGCCCTTCTTCCATAAAAATGACAATCTTAGTCCCTTATTTAAAAAAAAAGACATTTTAGGTCCCTAAAACCATTTTCTTGTCATTTTTGGTCCATAGACTTGTTTAAGTAATATTTTTAGCTCAAAATTTACTCTTTGGCAGTTTCAGCCCTTTCAGCAAAGAGTTTTTCAGTTAAAGTCCAACTTTTCGCAACTTTTACAATTTTGACCTAAATTCCAAAAACTTTACATTTTTTATCCTTTTTGGGAAAAAATCATTTTAACCCCTAAAATAGTTTTGTTTACCTTTTTACCCCCTGTTTTGAGAAATTTACCATTTCAACCCCTTGAAAATCACATTTTCGCAATTTGTGGGCCTATGGGCCGAAAAGCCCAAAAATTGGCCCATTAGGCTACAAATCACATTTCTAGTCCTTTGAAGAGCATAATATTCATAAAAACATTAATTTTAACTGTTTTTACTCTTTTGGTCCTTAAGAAAAATGTGAATGACAATTTTTAACCCAACTTTTGTTTGTTTGACAAATATAGTCCAAAAATGAGTTTTATGTTGCAATATGTTTCTTATAACCTTAGAGGGTAATTTTTCTGACTTGTTTAGTGTAATATATCTTAGATCATGTTTATTTTCCTTCTTGTGCCATAGATCTCGAGATTTCTTTCCTGTTTGTTACATATTTACCACATAAACACATGAAATCACACATAACATACACATACACATAGATCTACACATCTTACTTGTATTCTCCCCCATAAAACTTGTGAAAACCGAAAATAGAGGGGATGAACTCACCTTTGCTAGTTGTTTTCGATTTGAAGAAGAAAGGGAAGAGTTTGATGCTACTTTTCGGCCCTAGCAAGCTTTCTTGGGTGGATCTCGATCTGAGGGGTTTCTAGGATGATGATCATGACTTTATATGAGTTCAGAAGAGAATTTTGATAGAACAAAGAATCTAGATCATGGATCCAAGCATCAACTTACCTAGTATGATGTTTTTTGTGGACAATCCTACTTGTAATGCCCAAGATCTTCGAATTTTGATGAAGAAGAGGAGAAGTTGTTGTGAGTTCTTGAGAGAAAACTTTAAGTAAATTGTGTGTGTGTGTGTTCTTCCTTAGCCGAGAGTATGAGATAAAGAGAGAGGATGTGAGAGATGAGGTGACATGCATGGGAGTATGAGCTTGGTGCATGGGTTTCCAATGGTTAATTATGAGGTGTCTTGCCCTCATAATTCTACATTACTTTTTTTTTTGTCTTCTACTTGGGCCGAGAGAGAGAGGAGGAAAGAAAAGATTTGGGCCTTAGTGTTTGAGTTTCGAAATGTGAAGCCCAACTTGATAGTTTTCGGCCCATTGGGCCTCTAAGGCGTCTCACGACCCATATGACTTAAAAGGTTAGGTTTTATGGCCCATAATAATCAAATTAGGTTAGTTCTGGCCCAATAAGGAATTTAAATTACTCATGGCCCAATAAGGCCCATTAAAGTAAACCAAATCCATTTTTAGGCCCATTATGGCCCAAAAAGTTAAGTTTTATGAAAGTGGGTTGAATTTCAAGCACAACATGAATTAGGGTTTACGAGTTTACAGTAGATAATGTTTACAAGAATATAGAATTTCCTAGCTAAAATGCTAGTTGTGACATCATCCCCCCGTTAGAGGGAATTTCGTCTCGAAATTCTTTTTAAAGCTAGATTTGAGAATGCAAGAACAGGTGAGGGTACTTTTGCTTCATCTGGCCTTCACTATTGGAATGCGACTTTGCTTAGTACGCTTCACCTCCCTGTCCATGATTTCAACTGGTTCCTCGATGAACAGGAGATTCTCATTGATTTCGATTTCTTCTATCGGAATGACGAGAGTTTCATCGGATAAGCACTTCTTCAAATTGGAAACATGAAACACGGGGTGTACACTGCTGAGTTCGGCAGGTAGTTGCAGTCTATTGGCCACCGGACCGATTTGGGCAAGAATCTTGAAGGGTCCAATGTACCGTGGGTTTAGTTTTCCCCGTTTCCCAAAACGGATCACCCCTTTCCAGGGGAGACCTTTAACAGCACTCGATCCCAGACTTGAAATTCCAAAGGCTTTCGCCGCTTATCGGCGTAGCTCTTCTGTCGGTCGCGTGATGCTTGAAGTCGAGCTTTGATTTGAACTATCTTCTCTATCGTTTCGCGTATGATTTCTGGTCCTGTCAATGCATTGCTTGGTTGCCCTCTTGCCAGCTGAGCGTCGCCTACCTCTGTCCAACACAACGGTAATCTACATTTACGACCATATAATGCTTCGAAAGGAGCAACTTTGATGCTTGTGTGATAACTGTTGTTGTATGAAAACTCAATTAAAGGTAAGTGGGTATCCCACTACCTTCCAAAGTCTATCACACATACTCGAAGCATATCCTCAAGCGTTTGAATGGTTCGCTCACTCTGACCATCCGTCTGGGGGTGGTAAGCAGTGCTCATGTCGAGTTGTGTCCCCATAGCCTTCTGTAGTGATTGCCAAAAGCGTGAAGTGAACCTACTATCTCGATCTGAGATGATAGATATTGGTACTCCGTGGAGTCTCACAATTTCCTTGATGTAGATCCTTGTTAGTCGCTCCATCTTGTATGTCTCCTTTATTGGCAGGAAATGAGCGGATTTCGTCAACCTGTCGACGATCATCCATATGGTATCCAATACATCTGTTGTTTTGGGTAATTTGGTCACAAAGTCCATAGTAATCCTTTCCCATTTCCACTCGGGTATTACCGGCTGCTATAATAGTCTCGAGGGCTTTTGATACTCTACCTTCACTTTAGTACAAGTGAGGCATTTGCTAACGTATGTGGCAATCTCTGCCTTCATGTTAGGCAACCAATAACATTTCTTGACATCCAGGTACATTTTATCTGACCCTGGATGGAAGGAGTATCGTGTCTTATGAGCTTTATTCATGACTACTTCTCTGAATCCTCCAAGTTAAGGGACCCAAATTCGGTTCATGAAATAATATGTTCCATCCTCCTTGACTTCGAAGTTCTTTTCCATCCCACGTAACGCTTCGCTCGTTCTGTTTTCTTTCTTTATAGCGTTGAACTGGGCTGCTTTGATTTGTGAGGACAGATGAGATTTGATGGTTATTGAAAGAGTCTTCACACGACGATGGGAGTATTCCTTCCGACTCAAGGCATCAACTACCACGTGAGCCTTTCCTGGGTGGTACTTTATTTCACACTCATAATCGTTTAGCAGCTCAACCCATCTTCGCTGCCTCATGTTCAACTCCTTTTGATTTAAAATGTGCTAGAGACTCTTGTGGTCGGTGAAAATGGTGCACTTGGTACCATAAAGGTAGTGCCTCCAAATTTTTAAGGCGAAGACCACAGCTCCTAATTCGAGATCATGGGTGGTATAATTCACCTCATGTGTTTTTAGTTGTCGGGATGCATAAGCTATCACCTTGCCACGCTGCATGAGTACATAGCCTAAACCCTAATTCGAAGCATCGCAGTAAACTACGAAGTCCTCTGTTCCCTCTGGTAGTGATAATACTGGTGCACTAAAGAGAGCTCGCTTCAGATTTCGGAAGTCAACCTCCTGCTTTTCTGTCCATTCAAATGGTACACCCTTCTGTGTAAGCATGGTGAGTGGCTTGGCTGTTTTGGAGAAGTTCTGAATGAATCTCCTGTAATAGCCTGCGATACCTAAAAATTGACGAATTTATGTGGGTGTCGCTGGGACTGCCCATCCTTCAATGGCTTTGATCTTAGAGGGGTCCACATGTATCCTTTCTTGGCTGACAACATGACCTAAAAAGTTTACGTTACGGAGCCAGAACTCGCATTTAGAGAGTTTTGCGTATAACTTTTCAGTTCGTAGGGTTTCCAAGATTTGCCGGAGATGTCGGTCGTGATCCTCTTCGGTTCGAGAATAGACTAGAATATCGTCGATGAAAACGATGACAAAGTTGTCGAGGAATGGTCGGCAGACTCGATTCATTAGGTCCATGAATGCGGCAGGGGCATTCGTTAGACCGAAGGGCATCACAACGAATTCATAATGTCCATAGCGGGTTCGGAAAGCGGTTTTGAGGATATCCTCTTCCCGGACCTTGAGCTGGTGGTAGCCGGATCGTAGATCTATCTTAGAGAAATAATTTGCTCCCTGGAGCTGGTCAAAAAGGTCGTCGATTCGTAGAAGTGGGTAGCGATTTTTGATAGTAAGCTTATTCAGCTCTCTATAATCCATACACATCCTAAAGGATATGTCCTTCTTCTTAAAAAAAGGACCGGAGCTCCCCAGGGTGAGAAGCTAGGTCGGATGAATCCTTTACTCAAGAGCTCGCTGAGTTGGCTTGACAGTTCTTGCATCTCCACAGGAGCCAACCTATAGGGTGATTTGGCCATTGGCATAGCTCCCGGTACCAGGTCAATTCAGAACTCGACTTGTCTTTCCGGGGGTATCCCCGGAAGATCTTCGGGAAAGATGTCTGGGAAGTCGCAAGCCACTGGGATGTCTCGAATATTGACCTCTTCCTTGGACTTATCCACTATGTGTGCCAGAAACGCCAAGTCCTTCTTTTGAAGACACCTTTATGCCTTAATGCAAGAGATAAGATGAAGGTTTGTACTAGGTTTGTCTCCGTATATAATTAGGGTTTCGTGATTATGGAGATGAAGGCGAATGGCCTTCTCGCGACACAAAATTTCGGCATGATGGGGGCTTAACCAGTCCATGCCGATAATCACATCAAAACTCCTAATAGTTACAGGCATCAAGTTTATTTGAAAGGTATGCTGATTTATAGTTAGGGTACATCCTACATAGATTTCCCCAGCTGATTCTGTTTTCCCATTAGCCATTTACACCGTAAAGGTTTCATTAAGCCTTTGGGGTTGTTGTTTTAGCAAGTGTTTGAATTTGTTACTCACAAAGCTTCGCTCTGCTCCGGTATCAAACAGGATGCATGCATATGAGTGGTTAAGGAGAAACGTACAGGTGACGACAGCGGGATCTTGAACCGCTTCTTCTTGCCCCATAGTCAGCACTCTTCCTGCTGCTCCTGTCGCCTGGGTGTTCGCATTGGGACAATTTCATCTGAAATGTCCATTCTTCCCGCACCCATAACAGGTATAACTGGCTCCATCCTTGGTGTTGTTGTTGTTGTTGTTGTTGTGCATCTGGTTTTGTGGAAACTGGGCCTTACAATATTTTGTTGTATGGCCCTTCCGGTTGCATCTTGTGCACATTATCTCTCTGTATTCCCCGAGGTGATGGTAGTTACACTTGGGAAGATTCCATGTGTACCGCCTCGGAGTATTCGGAGTGGATGAGGCTGGAGCATGTGGTGCTAGGGTAGCTTGGGTTGCTGTGTGAACAGTCACTCTCTATTGCTTCTTAGATGACTCTAAGTTCTATTTACCTCTTCTCTATTTACTCTTTCCTTTCTTTTTCTCTTCTTCCTTCTTAACATCCGCTTCACGATCTTAACACTCTTCTTGTTGCCATGATCATACAGTTTCTTGGCCAATCTTTTGGCGCTATCAATCATCTCAGGGTTTGCCGTAATGACATTCCCTTGGATAGGTGCAGCCAATCCCCAGATGAACCTCTCAATCTTTTTCCCTTCTGAGGTGATCATACCTGGACATAGAAGGGATTGCTCGCTAAACCTGGATATGTATGCTTCAATGTTGGAGTTCTAAACTGTCAAGTTCCACAATTCATGTTCCATCTTTTGTATCTCGCCTCTAGGGCAGTACTCTGCCAACATCATTTCCTTCAGTTCTTCCCAGGGCATTGCGTTTGCCACTGGAAGGGTCATGGATTCAATGTGACCATTCCACCATGAAAGAGCTTGATCGACAAAGGTACATGCTGCAAACTTGACCTTGCACCCATCTGGACACCCGCAAATTTCATAGACATATTCGGTTTTCTCAATCCACCTCTTTAGGGTTATGACGTCGCCCGTTCCATTAAAGGTTTGTGGCTTGGCGTTGGTGAAGTCTTTGTAAGAGCATGTTCTGGTAGGTCCTTGATTTATTCCGTTGTTTGAACTTCCAGCTCCCTGCCTGTTTCCTCAGCCATTGTTCCCCTGGTGGATTTGTGCCATGGTTGCTGTGACTGCAGCAGATACAGCGGCTTGAAACGCGGCTGAGTTGACTTCCGGTGGTGTTGGTGGTTGGTTATTTCCGCGGTTTGGTCTCTGAGGCATCTTGCTGTTACAGAACAGAAAGATGTTGAGTATGAATTGTTTTTAAGTTGAGAATTTCGTGAATCGATTTTCGTATCTAATTGTTCCCATGAATTCACACCAAACAATGATAGTATAAAACACATAGCAGGTCACAACATCACCATAAAACACATAATATTTTTCACTAATAATATCTGTACTTTGATACATAAAAATTTGCTCGAAAGAGCATACATAGAGGTACAAAGTTCGACAGCATAACGACTCTATGAGTAGTGTAATCACTTAAACATGGAGTCGGTAGTACATAACATGGATCATTTAGCATAATACTGACGAGGGATACGGCTTGTTCCTCATATGGTGAGACTTATATAGCAAATAGTAGAGCAAGTCTTATCAGTAGAGACGACGATGACACTCAATCGTCGAGCTGACGTATCAGGAGTTCAGCTAGTTCATCCGCCTCTTTGGTGATTACCTCTACCCTTTGCTCGGCTCGCACATCCCTTGCTTCGGTCATAAGAAGTTGGAGCTTAAGGCTGATAATTGCTTCCTCGAGAGAGCGTAGATAGTCTGTATCACCCCTTTGAACCGTACGGGGATCTGATGGGGTTTTCATAGGTGGGGTTCACTACGTGCCTCCTCTACGTCCTTCTTTTCATCTAACTCCTTATCAGATTCGTCATATTCGTAATCAGTTACCACATATTCTTCCTGTTTCACTTCGGATCCAACATTGTGTGTTGCCCCTGGTCCTTCCTCAGGGTCATCTTCAATCATTCCTTGGTTCACCAAGACTTGGTGAAATTGAATGCCCTGATGCTCTTCTTCCATGGTGACTGTGAGGGGGAACACGTAATGAGGTATATGAATAAGCTATTATTTATCCTAAAATATTCTTAGTTGTTATGAAATTGGGTTAATGCATTCTTCTTGATTAACAATAGGGTATGCCTTGGGTTTACTGACCACCGCGATCGTTCCGGGGCATGTGATAGTTATATTATGATGAAATGTAGTTGATCAGGCTACATTCATCCCTAATACAACTGTGAACAGTCATGGCTTAACCGAGATGTAAGGTTCTCCCAATCATCTTATTCGATTTGTTATTATGTTCATTTTTCTAAGCCGCAGAAATAAGAGTGTTTATTAGTGTATTTTATTTGTTTTGTTCAGAGTTATTTAGTCCCTCTATGGGTTTATAGTTGCATATCAATGTGTGGTTAGATATGCTAGTTCACTATAAACAGTGCTCTGATACCAACCTGTCACACCCCCGAACCAGACGGCGGAAACGTCTGAGGGCTCGCGTGACTTAAATTGAAATATCATTACAATGAATATATATGAAACATAACACATGCATCACCAACCATTACATAGTACAACTGGCATTGTTTACATCAAGTACAAGGTTTACAGTACATGATTTCAAAATATAAAGTGTTTGGTGATTAGCTACTACAAAAGAAAACTTTAAACACACCGGATGCCTCCTTGTCTAATGATTACCTGAGAATACAAGTTATTTTGAAAACAGTCAACATATATAATGTTGGTGAGTTCATAAGTGTGATTGAGGTAAAGTAGTTTATGTCATTGGCAAAACCCAGAAAATCCGATATTTTCTGTAATAAAACTTTCTTGAAAAATATTGTGATGATCCTGTAAGTATATGCATGAATGATTTCAAAACATGAATAAATGGGAAGTTTTGCATTATAATGTTTGAAAGTACAAGTGAGTGAGATTTATTTACCGGGAAAACCCGATGTCTTCCGAATAAAAGTTATGGTTGTTTTGCTTTATTGAATCGTTACATCCAATGAATATGATTTCCTTTGATTAATGATCTTCCTTTGATTAATGATTTCCCTTGATTAATGATTCCCCTGATTAATGATGTCGGATTTCTACGTGAGTCGTTATAACCATGCATGATAATGACTAATTCGTCTGTCTTAGTATTCTAATGAACACCGAAATTTGATCTTAACACTTTGTCACCCTAGACTGGCCGAGTCTAACTGTAGCGAACAGCTTAGGTGTGAGGGAGTCACCCCCGTATAGATCTATACACAAACTCTCGCTCTCCCTCCAGGAGACTTTGATTACAACTACAGACTACGACCGACACTTATTGGTGTCACCCGTTATTACTCACTCAATCCACATGAGTTTGATTAACCTTGATTAATGATCGAATTTTATTTTACACATAAAGAAGGTAAGCCTAACAGACGAGGAGAAGAGGACTACTAGGCCCTACTAATTTCGTATGTTATATAAGGCTGTCGAGTATATGAAAAGCGCGTTGGCCCCTTTCGCATATAATTTACTTGGACCTTACTAGTAACGCATAATGGGCCATTGAGGCCCAATAGCATGTAAAAACCATTGAGGGTCCATTAATCATGTAATTGGGTCACAAGAGGCCTAATAGACATGTGTTATCATTGTTAGGCCCGAAAGTCATGTCAATGGGCCACGAAGGCCCAATAAGCATGATTAGGATCTTTCAAGCCCAACAATTTGAATATTTACTGGTTTTAGGTATAGTATAATTGTCGGAAGCTTGATTGAACAATTGTTAATATTTGCAACGACACGAGGCTTGTCGATTGTTTATAACGATATTTAAAAATATATGTATACTCTTCATTCTATTTTCATAAGTTGTAATTTAGAATTTTGTTGACCCAATTATCTTAATAATAAAATAATTGATTCAAAATATTGGTTTGACCTATTCAGCCCTTCTTCCATAAAAATGACAATCTTAGTCCCTTATTTAATAAAAAAAGACATTTTAGGTCCCTAAAACCATATTCTTGACATTTTTGATCGATAGACTTTTATAAGTAATATTTTTAGCTCAAAATTTACTCTTTGGCAGTTTCAGCCCTTTCAGCAAAGAGTTTCTCAGTTAAAGTCCAACTTTTCACAACTTTTACAATTTTGACCCAAATTCCAAAAACTTTACATTTTTTATCCTTTTTGGAAAAAAATCATTTTAACCCCTGAAATAGTTTTGTTTACTCTTTTACCCCCTGTTTTGAGAAATTTCCCATTTCAACCCCTTGAAAATCACATTTTTCGCAATTTTTGGGCCTATGGGCCGAAAAGCCCAAAAATGGCCCATTAGGCTACAAATCACATTTCTAGTCCTTTGAAGAGCATAATATTCATAAAAACATTTATTTTAACTGTTTTGACTCTTTTGGTCCTTAAGAAAAACGTGAATGACAATTTTTAACCCAACTTTTGTTTGTTTGACAAATATAGTCCAAAAATGAGTTTTATGTTGCAATATGTTTCTTATAACCTTAGAGGGTAATTTTTCTTGACTTGTTTAGTGTAATATATCTTAGATCATGTTTATTTTCCTTCTTGTGCCATAGATCTCGAGATTTCTTTCCTGTTTGTTACATATTTACCACATAAACACATGAAATCACACATAACATACACATACACATAGATCTACACATCTTACTTGTATTCTCCCCCATAAAACTTGTGAAAATCGAAAATAGAGGGGTATGAACTCACCTTTGCTTGTTGTTTTCGATTTGAAGAAGAAAGGGAAGAGTTTGATGCTATTTTTCGGCCCTAGCAAGCTTTCTTGGGTGGATCTCGATCTTAGGGGTTTCTAGGATGATGATCATGAGTTTATATGAGTTGAGAAGAGAATTTTGATAGAACAAAGAATCTATTTCATGGATCCAAGCATCAACTTACCTAGTATGATGATTTTTGTGGACAATCCTACTTGTAATGCCCAAGATCTTCGAATTTTGATGAAGAAGAGGAGAAGTTGTTGTGAGTTCTTGAGAGAAAACTTTAAGTGAATTGTGTGTATGTGTGTATTCTTCCTTGGCTGAGAGTAGGAGATAAAGAGAGAGGAGGTGAGAGATGAGGTGACATGCATGGGAGTATGAGCTTGGTGCATGGGTATCCAATGGTTAATTATGAGGTGTCTTGCCCTCATAATTCTACATTTTTTTTGTCTTCTACTTGGGCCGAGAGAGAGAGGAGGAGGAAAGAAAAGATTTGGGCCTTAGTGTTTGAGTTTCGAAATGTGAAGCCCAACTTGGTAGTTTTCGGCCCATTGGGCCTCTAAGGCATCTCGCGGCCCATATGACTTAAAAGGTTAGGTTTTATGGCCCATAATAATCAAATTAGGTTAGTTATGGCCCAATAAGGAATTTAAATTACTCATGGACCAATAAGGCCCATTAAAGTAAACCAAATCCATTTTTAGGCCCATTATGGCCCAAAAAGTTAAGTTTTATGAAAGTGGGTTGAATTTCAAGCACAACATGAATTAGGGTTTACGAGTTTACAGTAGATAATGTTTACAAGAGTACATAATTTCCTAGCTAAAATGATAGTTGTGACAGTATTACTGAAAGCAGAGGACCCATACTCGAAACAGGGAGAATTACAGAGGTTCTAAATAGCAGATTGAGGGGAGGTAACATGGCTTGGGAACTATGATTTGTAGCAGAGGGTACTTCCGTCTTGCTAGTTGTCTGGCGATAGGTGATCAGATTGAAAATGGGTATGGTAAACTGTGGGGCCAGAGGGCCCTGTCATTGGAGCTTCAATAGAGTATACACTGTGAGGAAAAAAATGAGTTTAGATTCTATGGAGTTTGGCTATTGAGATGCCAGTTGGAGTCGCATGACTCGAGGAAAGGTGGAGATGATGCATTGAGGAGGATTGCGATCTAGATTGAGTGATCGGCCGATGATTAAGAGGTCGCTTCCTGTGACGAGGGTTACATTACTTCTGCTTCCCGTGTGGAGTGAAGGAGATAACGAGCTTCTGATTTCAGAGTTTGGAGGTAAACCCCGTGGGGGTAGTATTTAGTTGCGATATTGTCACCAGAGTATTACATAGTGCGTCTGTTGCGAGGAATTTCTTATACCATAATAGAGTCATTAGTTGGGATTGAGATGGATGAGGACAAGGATATTCCTTGGTGGAGTATAGTGAGTCTGCTATAAGTTAGCAGCCGATTCGAGTAATCGAGAGAAGTGTCTTGGGGCAGTGGCCCTCGTTGTTTGCATTGGACCTCGTTTGTGAAAGTGAGGTCTCTTGTTTCTATGATGATCCATGCGATGGAATGATGGTTGAGGAATCAGAGATGAGGTATGTGATAGTCCATTAGTTTCACACTGAGGGTCACGACTAATTCGGGACAGTAGAGCGATTCGGTAGTGTATTGATATGAGATTTTGGGTGGCTAGAGGGAGTCACGTTGGGATGTTCCGAGGATTTCATATGAGATTCGGGATATTTGGAGTTGCTTTGTCTCTATCGGGGAGATCATCGAGTGTTTCGTGGTGCGTTCCAAGAGTGAAGTGTGATGTACCTGGTGGAACAGTCTGTAGAATAGATTGTTGCATTGCTAATTGCTGATGGGTTGAACCCTGGGTGGAGGAGAACCGGGTATTCTATTTGAGTGAGTCAGCAATCTGTTCAAGTGCGGTTAGAGGACTTGTTATGGAGATATGTGATACAGACATGTGATACTTGGGTTATTGGTGAATGAGGCAAGGTGTAGAGTGAGAGGATGCATGTTGTATGTGTTCAGGAAAGAAGGAGTATATCCACAGTGAGTAGCTTTTTATCAGGGATCTATTATGGATTAGGGTTCTCCAGGCTTGCCAATGTTCGAGTTCGAGATGTTTGGGTCGTTGGGGTCGAGAATCGATTGTTGAGACTTTCCAGTTCGATGTATGGGCTGTTAAATACACTCCGGGAAGGGTAGCAGTTGATTTGGAAACCAACTTCAGAGTCGGTATGAGTAATCTCGCATGGGTTTTGAGTAGTAGAAGATGGGGTTTCAGATTGTCACCAACGTGTTCTCGGTCTTTGTCGATTCCTCCGTGTTTCTAATTGTGAGATGGAGTATTTCGAGGTTTCAATTTGTGCAAGATGAAGATCTGTGGTTGAGGCAAGGAATTGTGAGATTCTGAGAGGGTGTATTGCAGTATCTGAGTGTGATGTTGTGAGTGGAAGATCAATGATTGAGGCAAGACATCGTGAGGTCCTGTGATGGTGTACCGAGGTATCCGAGTATGATGGCCTAAAATTTTGTATTATTTTGAGGCTTGAGTTTGTGAGATAGCATGTGGAGTACCGAGTGGCTATGGTTCCAGTGGGAGCCTTTCAGCTAATTTTCCTCAGACGGGATTGTCCAATTACGTGAATTGTAGCAAGAGAAAGTATTTTGTAGCGGCAATTGTGGTCAGAAATAGTGATAAATAATCTGAGTGGTGTGTGTACCTATCTACGATTGGGCTGCGGAGTATGAGTTAGTGATCTCAACGTAGTGATGACTTGATGATGAGATTATGGGGTGACAATAAAGTGAATGGATCTGGGTGGGAGTAATCACCTAGGACAGTTGGGGAAGGACCGTGGGATGAGCCCGAGGCTAGCAAGAGAGTGTTGTGAAACTGCGGGGAGCCGTAGCTTTTACTAGCCAATGAGAGAGTGTTGTGAAACTACGGGGAGTCGTAGCTTTTACTAGTCAGTGAGAGAGTGTTGTGAAACTGCGGGGAGCCGTGGCTTTCACTAGTCTGTGAAAGAGTGTTGTGAAACTGCGGGGAGCCGTAGCTTTCACTAGTCAGTGAGAGAGTGTTGTGAAACTGCACGGAGCCATAGCTTTCGCTGGTCAGTCAGAGAGTGTCGTAACTACGGGAAGTCGTAGTATTCACGAGTCAGATTATGACGCAGAGGAGTTCCTAGACTGGGGTATCCTTGGAAATTGAGTCTTTGAAAACCTGGGGGTTGAACCAAGGGTGAGACTGGGGTCTCCGTGATAGTCGAGAACCGTTGTATCCCGAGTTAGGAAGGTTTTACCGCAATCGGGGGGGGGGGGGGGGATGAAGAAGTAATGTACGCGTAAATACGGGGATCACGGGTCGTGAGATGAGTATCATATTGGTGCCGAGTGGTCCCAATTCTTTTTTCAAACCAGACTCTCGAGTTTGATTTTGTCTTTAGTGGTGTACCGGGTTGTCAGAATGAGATTTCGGATGTCCTGGTGGATATCACTTTGAGTAGTAATGGGTTCTATTTGATGCCTTTAGGTCGAGAGGGTCAGTTCGTTCTTTTGGGAAGGATCACAAAGCACATGGAACTAGCAAGTGGTAGACGACAGAGGTCGGATATGAGGCGACATCAGATGGGGTTGTAGTTTTCGCTTGAGGCAAAGTGAACTTCGTGACTTCGTGTGTCACCTGGTGGGTTGAGATAGCTATCACGAGAAGGAAGTTATAAAGTTGTTTTATTGGTTGTGCAATGAGTAGCCTCTGGAGGTGTAACTGTTGGGTTGGGAGTTGACCTGCTTCTCAGTGTCGGAAGGAACAATTGAGAGGGAACTGGGGCTCATGTTTATAAATATCAGAGGATCGTTCAGAGCGGTCATGATCATTTCTTTGTGTCTGAGGATAGAGTTTTAAGGTTTATTCTTTCTCATAGCTGTTCAGGCAGTGGGTCCTTGGTGGGATGTGACCCTTTCGTTCCTTTTGGAGCGACGATCTGGATCAATTAGTATATCTGGTATGAGTGATAGGTAGCCAATTTTTGGTCAACGAATTGTTTCCATCAGTCACAACAAGAGAATCAGAGTTGGCAGTGTGTTATCAGGGTATGTTATTCGGTGAACGATTAACATGATGATATCTTGGAAGGGCAGTCTGGCAGGGAGACAGACCACTAGAGCTTCCAAGTTCTGGGGAGTCAGAACAGGTACCGCAGCGGCAGAGGGGTCCGTCCTTTTTCGGGATTGGGAGTTCCTATTGGGTTCAGGTGTCTTTGGATGGAAATTATGGTATGATATCAGATTCTTTCAGTGGTGTTTATCAGGTTATTGGGTTCGAGCTATGTGTTGTTGCAGAGCGATTTTGTGGGCAAAATCTAATTCAAGTGGGGGAGAATTGTAACATCCCGAATTTTCAGCTATCATATTTAATTTATTTATATTCTTCATGACAGAGCAACTCGGCGAGTCGGATGTCCAACTCTTCGAGTAGAGGCGGGTTTTGGCCACGTGGGTTTACTAACCAACTCGGCGAGTTGAGAGGCCAACTCGACGAGTTGGCGCTGTGTGTGGAAACCCTAAATCTTCGGGGTTGGGTCCTACTTAAAGGACCTTAGGCCCTCTTTTACGCCACCCTTGTCATCTTAGATTCTGTGAGAAACCCTAAACCTGCCCCATTCGTTGTGAAGAGAGGGAGAGAGACCAAATTGAGCATTCTTGTGCATTTTTGGAAGAAGATTTGGAGAGCAATGTGGATTTGATCGAGGAGGGGATGTGGATCTAGTGTTCTTCTTTCATTAGCAACTGTGTTGAGGTAAAAAGCTCTCATCTTGGCCACATATTTTGTTACGTCTCATTTTTGGGAGTTTTTAGGGTTTTCTCCCATCTATCTTGTGTCATTGAGTTATTTTAACATCGTTTGAGGTTGGAACCTCATATCTGGACTGTAAGAGGCCTTAAGCGTCCAAAGATCCGAGCTTTATTGAGCTAGAGGCAAGCTCTTGTGCATCTAACCCTTGTTGGAGCTTGTATTGGCATTATGAGCCTAATATGCCATGAATGAAGGTAAAGCTTGCAGCTTTACGTGATATTCGAGCCTTAGGAAGATAGATCTCGAGTATGAGGCATCATTTCTGTCTTAAAACGTCTGAATGAGATTTCGACTTAAGGGACTCAACGAGTCGATGAGTCGACTCGACGAGTCGGTTAGGGTTTATCCTGATGAGTCTGAGCATGTTGTAACTCGACGAGTTGACGGGTCAACTCGACAAGTTGAGTTGGTTTTCATGAGGCTTCTGGGGAAACGAGGGGACTCGACGAGTTGCTTTGATGCACTCGACGAGTTGGGTCAACATGGACTGTTGACTCGAGTTTGACTTCTGTTGACTTTTAGGGTTTTGACAAAATGTGAGTAATAGAGACCATGGAGGGGTAAAATGGTCTTTCACCCTTTCGAAGAGTTAGAAAAGGGCTAGTATGAGTTTATTTAGAGTTGTGATTTTAATTAGAGATAATTATCATTTGTGTTAGGCGGAGGCTAGATCGGTGATTCGTGTACGAGGTGTATTTGCTTGCTTTCTTCGAGGTGAGTCTTCTCACTATACCTACCTAGAATAGTAATCTATTTGTGACCAGAGGGTCTTATGTGCTTATATTGAGTATTATGATATCCTGCATTATGTCTTTGTGATTTGTGCATGTGTATTATTCTGAGCTTACTGAGTTAGGACCGGAGGGTCCACCCGAGTTATGGGACCTGAGGGTCCCACTGAGACACATTGACCGGAGGGTATTATCCGAGCATAGCCATGAGAGGCTAATGATTTATCCGAGCATAGCCAACTTCAGAGTCGGTATGAGTAATCTCGCATGGGTTTTGAGTAGTAGAAGATGGGGTTTCAGATTGTCACCAACGTGTTCTCGGTCTTTGTCGATTCCTCCGTGTTTCTAATTGTGAGATGGAGTGTTTCGATGTTTCAATTTGTGCAAGATGAAGATCTGTGGTTGAGGCAAGGAATTGTGAGATTCTGAGAGGGTGTATTGCAGTATCTGAGTGTGATGTTGTGAGTGGAAGATCAGTGATTGAGGCAAGACATCGTGAGGTCCTGTGATGGTGTACCGAGGTATCCGAGTATGATGGCCTAAAATTTTGTATTATTTTGAGGCTTGAGTTTGTGAGATAGCATGTGGAGTACCGAGTGGCTATGGTTCCAGTGGGAGCCTTTCAGCTAATTTTCCTCAGACGGGATTGTCCAATTACGTGAATTGTAGCAAGAGAAAGTATTTTGTAGCGGCAATTGTGGTCAGAAATAGTGATAAATAATCTGAGTGGTGTGTGTACCTATCTACGATTGGGCTGCGGAGTATGAGTTAGTGATCTCAACGTAGTGATGACTTGATGATGAGATTATGGGGTGACAATAAAGTGAATGGATCTGGGTGGGAGTAATCACCTAGGACAGTTGGGGAAGGACCGTGGGATGAGCCCGAGGCTAGCAAGAGAGTGTTGTGAAACTGCGGGGAGCCGTAGCTTTTACTAGCCAATGAGAGAGTGTTGTGAAACTACGGGGAGTCGTAGCTTTTACTAGTCAGTGAGAGAGTGTTGTGAAACTGCGGGGAGCCGTGGCTTTCACTAGTCTGTGAAAGAGTGTTGTGAAACTGCGGGGAGCCGTAGCTTTCACTAGTCAGTGAGAGAGTGTTGTGAAACTGCACGGAGCCATAGCTTTCGCTGGTCAGTCAGAGAGTGTCGTAACTACGGGAAGTCGTAGTATTCACGAGTCAGATTATGACGCAGAGGAGTTCCTAGACTGGGGTATCCTTGGCAATTGAGTCTTTGAAAACCTGGGGGTTGAACCAAGGGTGAGACTGGGGTCTCCGTGATAGTCGAGAACCGTTGTATCCCGAGTTAGGAAGGTTTTACCGCAATCGGGGGGGGGGGATGAAGAAGTAATGTACGCGTAAATACGGGGATCACGGGTCGTGAGATGAGTATCATATTGGTGCCGAGTGGTCCCAATTCTTTTTTCAAACCAGACTCTCGAGTTTGATTTTGTCTTTAGTGGTGTACCGGGTTGTCAGAATGAGATTTCGGATGTCCTGGTGGATATCACTTTAAGTAGTAATGGGTTCTATTTGATGCCTTTAGGTCGAGAGGGTCAGTTCGTTCTTTTGGGAAGGATCACAAAGCACATGGAACTAGCAAGTGGTAGACGACAGAGGTCGGATATGAGGCGACATCAGATGGGGTTGTAGTTTTCGCTTGAGGCAAAGTGAACTTCGTGACTTCGTGTGTCACCTGGTGGGTTGAGATAGCTATCACGAGAAGGAAGTTATAAAGTTGTTTTATTGGTTGTGCAATGAGTAGCCTCTGGAGGTGTAACTGTTGGGTTGGGAGTTGACCTGCTTCTCAGTGTCGGAAGGAACAATTGAGAGGGAACTGGGGCTCATGTTTATAAATATCAGAGGATCGTTCAGAGCGGTCATGATCATTTCTTTGTGTCTGAGGATAGAGTTTTAAGGTTTATTCTTTCTCATAGCTGTTCAGGCAGTGGGTCCTTGGTGGGATGTGACCCTTTCGTTCCTTTTGGAGCGACGATCTGGATCAATTAGTATATCTGGTATGAGTGATAGGTAGCCAATTTTTGGTCAACGAATTGTTTCCATCAGTCACAACAAGAGAATCAGAGTTGGCAGTGTGTTATCAGGGTATGTTATTCGGTGAACGATTAACATGATGATATCTTGGAAGGGCAGTCTGGCAGGGAGACAGACCACTAGAGCTTCCAAGTTCTGGGGAGTCAGAACAGGTACCGCAGCGGCAGAGGGGTCCGTCCTTTTTCGGGATTGGGAGTTCTTATTGGGTTCAGGTGTCTTTGGATGGAAATTATGGTATGATATCAGATTCTTTCAGTGGTGTTTATCAGGTTATTGGGTTCGAGCTATGTGTTGTTGCAGAGCGATTTTGTGGGCAAAATCTAATTCAAGTGGGGGAGAATTGTAACATCCCGAATTTTCAGCTATCATATTTAATTTATTTATATTCTTCATGACAGAGCAACTCGGCGAGTCGGATGTCCAACTCTTCGAGTAGAGGCGGGTTTTGGCCACGTGGGTTTACTAACCAACTCGGCGAGTTGAGAGGCCAACTCGACGAGTTGGCGCTGTGTGTGGAAACCCTAAATCTTCGGGGTTGGGTCCTACTTAAAGGACCTTAGGCCCTCTTTTACGCCACCCTTGTCATCTTAGATTCTGTGAGAAACCCTAAACCTGCCCCATTCGTTGTGAAGAGAGGGAGAGAGACCAAATTGAGCATTCTTGTGCATTTTTGGAAGAAGATTTGGAGAGCAATGTGGATTTGATCGAGGAGGGGATGTGGATCTAGTGTTCTTCTTTCATTAGCAACTGTGTTGAGGTAAAAAGCTCTCATCTTGGCCACATATTTTGTTACGTCTCATTTTTGGGAGTTTTTAGGGTTTTCTCCCATCTATCTTGTGTCATTGAGTTATTTTAACATCGTTTGAGGTTGGAACCTCATATCTGGACTGTAAGAGGCCTTAAGCGTCCAAAGATCCGAGCTTTATTGAGCTAGAGGCAAGCTCTTGTGCATCTAACCCTTGTTGGAGCTTGTATTGGCATTATGAGCCTAATATGCCATGAATGAAGGTAAAGCTTGCAGCTTTACGTGATATTCGAGCCTTAGGAAGATAGATCTGGAGTATGAGGCATCATTTCTGTCTTAAAACGTCTGAATGAGATTTCGACTTAAGGGACTCAACGAGTCGATGAGTCGACTCGACGAGTCGGTTAGGGTTTATCCTGATGAGTCTGAGCATGTTGTAACTCGACGAGTTGACGGGTCAACTCGACAAGTTGAGTTGGTTTTCATGAGGCTTCTGGGGAAACGAGGGGACTCGACGAGTTGCTTTGATGCACTCGACGAGTTGGGTCAACATGGACTGTTGACTCGAGTTTGACTTCTGTTGACTTTTAGGGTTTTGACAAAATGTGAGTAATAGAGACCATGGAGGGGTAAAATGGTCTTTCACCCTTCCGAAGAGTTAGAAAAGGGCTAGTATGAGTTTATTTAGAGTTGTGATTTTAATTAGAGATAATTATCATTTGTGTTAGGCGGAGGCTAGATCGGTGATTCGTGTACGAGGTGTATTTGCTTGCTTTCTTCGAGGTGAGTCTTCTCACTATACCTACCTAGAATAGTAATCTATTTGTGACCAGAGGGTCTTATGTGCTTATATTGAGTATCATGATATCCTGCATTATGTCTTTGTGATTTGTGCATGTGTATTATTCTGAGCTTACTGAGTTAGGACCGGAGGGTCCACCCGAGTTATGGGACCTGAGGGTCCCACTGAGACACATTGACCGGAGGGTATTATCCGAGCATAGCCATGAGAGGCTAATGAGTTATCCGAGCATAGCCATGAGGGTCTTACATGCTTACCGTGTTGTGTGATATGTGTTTCAGGTACTTTTCAGGATCGCGGGAAAGCGCCGGCTTGATTGTACACACGAGAGAAAGAGTTATGTTTTGAGGATCCTGGATTTTTAATCAAACATTTATGGAGTTTTGTTTTGATAATTAGATACTTGGATTTTTGTGAAATGTGTTATGAGAATTATGTGATTTTAGAAAGAAAAATTTATTTGAAAATTTACGGTGTTATAGTTTATCTAAATGCCTTTAATGATTCCCATAACTTGTCCTCAAGTTATGGGAAATGAAAAGTATCACTTTTAAAAAGTCATTAATCTCATAAGTTCCGGAAATGAAAAGTTTTGAAGAGTTTCAAAATTTGCCCTAAAGTTTTGGAATTTTAAAGTCACACTTATGAATACTTTAATTCCAAACCCTAGAATTTTAATAGTTTAAAATTCAACCCTTATACTATTGTAATATTAAAAGTTTAATTATTATATATATGTATAAGATAAGTCAGTCTTACCGTTCGTAGGCCTCATTCACGAAGCCGGTCTATAAGGGGGTATAAGGTTACTGCCTATAAAATGATGGTTTAATGGGTGTCCACTCTCACCCACCGCTTCCTTGACTTGTGGAGGGTCGTTAGTCGAACGGGTAGGATAGGACATTAATTCTCGTTAATAGTATAATGATAATTATAAAGTAACTAAATGTTTTATTAAATTCTCAATCTTAGTTACTTTAGGAAAAATGTGAAATTGATGCTAATCCTTTAAATTGCACTTTGCACCTTGCCAAGTCGTTAGTGGAGCGTGTGTGGTTAACTGGCACACTAACATGGACCCAAAGAACCAAAGTCCAATTTATGGCCCAATCTGAGCCCCAAAACATGCCAAGCCCATATTTGATGATTACGCGGGGCGTGCTCCTCTTTATGCTAAGCGTACAGGCTGTATGGCTTGTACGTTGCGCGTACATGCATGTACGCCTAACGTGCGTCTCTGTCAAGTCACTTTTCCCATTAAGCACTTAATACTCTATTCCAAAGGCTATAATCACAGATCAAAATCCTCTTCAACATCTTAATCCATAAAGTCACTGACTTGGTGACTTTACATGACCCAAATAAGCCCACCTCCAAAAATGGTATTCTATTTCCATGAAGGTTATCTTAACTCATGTATGAACCCATTAAGACATCCAAGATGGCAAATATTTTGTCTTAGGGATTCATTTGGTACTGAAAGTGGCAATTCTAAGCCTAGGAATCAGATTTGAACCATAAAGCTCCATTCTTGGGACCAAAAAGGTCCAAAACATCACTACACTAGATCTAAGCATACTTGAGGAAAGTTCAATACATTATACCTCAAGATGATCTGAAATGAAACTACAATCTCGGATCCACATCTTCTCCTTTGAACCGCCACCTTGCTTTGCTCTTCACTTTCTTGGAAAAATGGATTCACAACACCAAAATGCTCTCTAATGGCCTCCAAATCTCCAAAAACACTCAAAGAAGGAGTAGGGTTTCGTGGTGACCGTCTAAGGGTGAAATGGAGGCTGACCATTGAGGTATATTATTCCTTTTATAGTGGCACATCCTAAAATTTAGGGTTTAAGTCTAAATGGAGTACGCCCCGTGTACCTCTATGTACTCCCGACGTACTCACAAACCACCCGCGTCCATTTTACTCCTCTACGCCAGGCGTACCCCAGCTTACGCTGGGTGTACCTTCGGACCTATCACCTTGCATGCATGGTACCTTTTTTTCCATATTTTTCCATTTGGGACCAATAATGGCAATAACTTCAAAGTGATATAACTTCTTCATTCTAAGTCCGTTTCGGATGAACTTTGTATCCACGAAAAGGTGGCGGGAAGCCCTACACTCCTAGCTACACCCACAACCCTAAAACCTTCCGAATAAGACCCGAGAACCATGAAATATCGAGTGGTCACATTATGCCTGTACCCTTGTCCTCTGAAGCCACAACCGAGTACTTTCAAAACCGGGTGTTACAGATGGGAATCAATTCAATCAGGTGAGACACCCATAATCTCCAAAGTACAATCCCAAAAAACAATCAAAGCTAGAACACCGTGTTCGTTGGTGATGGAGACTCGCAACGGACAATCTAGGTACCTAACAGTCATGATGAAATCTGTACTAAAGGTTGGGATACAAAAGATTGACTTGCACCCGTGTCAAAAAGCACAAGAGTAGGCGAAGAACTCACTAAGAAGGTACATATGAGAGATACAAGCGTAAGCATGCATTCCATAACTAAAAAGAAAAATAAATGAATACATACCAATAACGACGTCAGGCGCCAACCTTGCCTCACATGTTGTGACTTTAAAAGAACGATCCCTGGCCTTCGGGGCCTTAACTCTTCCCTGGTGTCCATCCGGTATCCTAAAACTAGCTCGTGATGGAGCCTGCACTGGTCTCGCAATAAGCAAGGGACATTTGGCCTTCATATGACCAACCTGATCACAGTGGTAGCAACTCGTGGTGCTCGAAAATAGGGCCTACTGACGATCATCTCTAGCAATATGCCCCTCCTCGCCACATTCGTGGCACCCAGTAACTGATCGACACACTCACGCATGCATCTTCCTGCACTTACCATAAGTGTGGCCTTAGTCCTTCGAATCATGAATCAATAGGCATAAAATGCTTCGTTGTTGACTGCGTATGAACTGAATCCTACTTCTTCTCTCTAGTCTGGGTCTCAATCTCAATCTCTCTCCTCCGAGAGAGAGAGCGAGAGAGAGAGAGACCGTTGCTTTGAGAGAGAACTATATATGTGGGTCGATAAAAACTCGCAGATCTCCGTCTTGATCATGCTCAAGTAACGGGAAATCTAAACCTGCTCCGAAGCAACATACTTAAGGCATAAAAGGGCATTCTCTGTAAACAACTTGGTGATCTCGCTCACTGAACCTGCTCCGAAGCAACCTCTCCCTTTCAACCAATGGAACGTACTCAGCACATAACATCTCCGAAAAGTGATCCTATGTCAGTATGCCTTTCTCCGCAGGAGAATAGGCACCAGTCACCAACTTTCACCAGTCCTTCGCCCCGAAACGAAGAATTTTAAAGTAAAACTTGACCTTATAGCCCTCTGGGTACGAGCAAGTAAAGAAACAACACTCTAGATCAAATAGCCACCTCATAGCTACAATCTGGTCCTTGAACCCGTCGAACTCCTGGGGCTTCGTGTTACTAAAGTGTCATACCCTGCTAAAGCGGAAACACAGGACACGACAGTACAACGGGTCTCATAGCAAAAGTTAAAAGACAACACCAACCATAATATTAAAAATAGTACAATTTACATTGGGTTTAAACAACTTTTAAAAGAAATTACAATGTAATTGAAAAGCAACACATGCGAATGCTCCTACAAGTGGTGTGTGCCTAAGTGCCATCTTATAGACGAGTTGATGAAAAAGCATGTAAAATGAGCGGTCAACTACCGAAATAGTTAGTAAGTACTCACAAGTTTATAACATAATTTCGTTTGAAGTCATGGAAATAAGAATATTGATAATAGTTTCCATAAACGAATTTTCGTTGCTAAAATATGTAAATAAGTTTTCATGAATAGAAGTTCCTTACTAGCATGAGAATTAAACTTTGTTGCTACAATAAGTAAACTAGTTTGTATGTATATGAGCAAACAATGAGTTCACAACCAAGCCTATGAATGATGCCTCATCAAGATCTATGCTTATATTTCCATAGCTGAATATGGTATCATGCACTCAAGAAATCGGGTGAGTGAGGAGTTGTCAATTCCTAATAGCGCTATCCATAATGACCATTGGCTCAAAGAGTTAATGGTTGTACTAAAGTGTAAGGGATTTAAGATGATAAGGTCTCATGTTTCAAGTTGCATAGACATACATAGCAAAATATTGCAACCAAGTTTGATAGAAATCAATTTAAATACAACAAATAATAAATAGTTTTTCAGACAAGCTTTCCCACCCCAAAACACAAAAATCAAAAATAAGAGAAGGCGTGAATACTCACTGTAGCACCTGGTTCCTGGTATGTATGTTATTTAAGTATTTTGCATTTTTGGCCTTGGACTCAGCGAGTTGAAGGACCAACTCGCCGAGTAGAAGCAGGATGAGACGCGGGATTTAAGTGATAGACTCGTCGAGTCGGGTCCCCGACTCGACGAGTAGGCTCTGACTGGACAAAACCCTAATCTGAGGGTTTGCACCCTATTTAAACAACCTTATACAGCCTCCATCGCCCCTTTATGCTCCCAGAAACCCTCCATAGCAAACCCTAAGTGTTTTGGTGCAAGATCTAAGGCTTTTGAGTGATTTTTGTGGGTTTTGACCTCAAGGAAGGAGGAAGAGCATAGAAGGATCAAGAGGAGACTGAAGGATTCGAGTTTGGTTCATCATTTTCAGTCTTTGAAAGGTATAAAGTCTGTACCTTGCTTGCTTGTTTGTTAGATCCCTTTTTGGGGAAGATTTAGGGCTTTTTAAGCCATATGAGGTAGCCAACCATGATTGCAAACATGGTTGGGGGTCAAGACTTCGGATCTAAGTCTTGGGAGGGGTCACAAGGCAGACTTGGGTTGCTTTTGCACTCAAGGAAGGTCCCATGCAACAAAAGAGCCATTTTAGAGCCTTTTTGGCTCAAAAGTCCCATGCATGCACGTAAAGTTCGTAACTTTACGTGATAGATCGAGCTTAGGGGCTTGGATCTATCATTTGGACAAGTGTTGTACATCAGAAATCGAGGATTTAGGGTGTGGACGTTATCGACTTGGCGAGTCCGTTCTTGGGACTCGACGAGTCCAAGGCTTTGAGTCCCATATCTGTTGAGGGTCAAAGAACTCAGTTGGGTGGTAGAAGGGTTGTAGCAGGACAGAAAGAGTGACCCAACGCATTGGACTTAGTTTTAGACCTGGAGTTCATGGGACTCGACGAGTGCTAGAACAGACTCGGCGAGTCCAAGGCTATCTTCTTATGTTTGAAGATGAACTCGACGAGTTGTTCATACAACTCGGCGAGTCAAGGTCAGGACTTGTTCATCAGTTGAAGGTAAACTCGACGAGTTGTTCATACGAATTGGCGAGTCAGATGAAGGTTCATTGATGTTCGTAAAGAAGGGGAGCTCGTCGAGTCGTTGCCAAACTCGATGAGTCGAGTCGTGGATAAGGACGAGTAAAGGGAAGCGACTCAACGAGTTGACGGCCCAACTCGGCGAGTTGGGTCAACTGGAAGTTGACTTTGTCTTGGACTTGGTTGGGGGTAAAATAGTTATTTTACCCTAAGAGCAGATATCAGATTCTGACTGAGTGTTTTGTGGGGATTGTAGCCAGAGGATTTCCGGAGCAGCAGCGGACAGAGGTTTCCCGCACAGATTATCAGCAGCTACTCGTACGAGGTGAGTTACCTTCCAGTAGAGGTGGGTCTAAGGCCACAATGTCGGCCCACCAAAGAGGGGTATTTAGAAGATGATTGTCTTTGTGATAATTATCTTGGTCTGGTTACGTGCTTTGGTCATGAGTTTTATCTGTATGATATGTTACGTGTATAATAGGGATTAGTTTCCCTGATAGCGGTCCTTAGGACCGAAGGGTAGGTCAGTACCCGGATATGCCTGACTGTATGTTTATATCTTGTTGTTGTATGCTAGTAGTAGGGGGTGGAATAGTCCCCAGTTACCGGTTGTAAGATACCGATGACAGTTACCGGTTGAAAGATACCGACGATGATTACCGGTTGAAAGATACCGACGATGATTACCGGTTGAAAGATACCGATGATGATTACCAGTTGAAAGATACCGACGATGATTACCGGTTGAAAGATACCGATGATGTTGTATGGTATGTGGTATGATGGGGGAACTCACTAAGCTTTGTGCTTACAGTTTCGGTTTTGGTTTCAGGTACCTCTTCGTCTAAGGGGAAGGAGCTGGCGGCGTAGCATCGCATCACACACGCACACACATGATTCCGCATCGGGCTTTCTGGGATTGTACTCTGATTTTCCTTATTTTTGATGTCATGGTTTGGGACACAACATTATGATTTTGTAATGTGTTGCTTTATTGACAGTGTTATGGTAAAATGTTTTAAAAATTATTTATTTAAAAATGAAATTTTCGGGCTTGAATTTTGGGATGTTACAAGTTGGTATCAGAGTCGTGGTTTGAGGGATTCAGACACACCCTCAGGAGTGTCTGGACTCAAACCGAGGGATTTAAAAGATTTTACAAAGAAAATGGTTTTCTAAAATCTGAGTCAAAGGGTTTTGAGAAAGAACAAGGTGTGTGATGCGTGCGACCAGCCGCGCTCAAGTAAGTTTTCCCCAAGATACCCATACTTGTTATAATAAGTTATATGATATATGATTCTGAGAACTGCATGCTAGATTAGGGCTAAGGATCTAGAAGGATGCCTTGTATGCCTGATGTATATGATTTTGAGAACTGCATGCTAGAGTAGGGCCAAGGATCTAGGAAGGATTCCCTATATGCCGGTTGTGCGAGTTGTATGCTAGGACTGTTTAGTCAGCAGTAGGATAGCCTGATTAGGTTATGCCTGATACGGTTACTCGATGCACGAATGATGCTTTCTTTGTGCTTAAGGGATCCCGACTAACTTTAACTAACTAGTGAGCGGATATTTATCAGTACTCGCAAGCTAGTTTGGGAAGGGAAGTAGGGACTCCTAGTGCAGCTGATGGTGGAGAGTAGGTCAGAGAGTGCCCCAGGAAAGCCTGGGATGAGGCTAGATGGAAAGGGATATTGGGTAAGGGACCTGGTGAAGTCGAGACAGTCCTTGAGGAAAGTACGGATAGATGTGAAAGGTAGTATGGGCCCATACTACTAGAAGCAGAGGATCCGTACTCGAATCAAGGAAGGTTGAGACAGAACCGGGAACCTTGGAGAGTGTGTTAGACCTCTCGTGAGTGTGTATGATCCTGACATTTATGCGTGTATTTTCAGCATGGTGACCACGCGAAATGGAGCAGGAGGTTCCGGATCAGGATCAGGATCGGGCTCGGGTGCAGGATCCTAGCAGATTGATGACGGGCTGCGCGAGTTCATCGCGTCTGAGATCACGAGAGGCATTCTTGAGTCGACTCCTGTCATTTTCAGGTCGATCAAGGAAGGGATTGTTGAACTGATGGAGGATCGCCTCCGAGCATTCAGGAGTAATATGGCGTCTAGCCAGGAAGGTACGCGCGCACTGTCCTTCAAGGACTTCCGAGGGAGCGGTGCGCCGTATTTCCATGGGGCGAAGGTCCCCGTTGCTGCCAGACGATGGATTGCAGACATTGAGTCTGCACAGTTGACTAGCTTCTGTCCCGAGGGGGCGAAGGTGAGGTATGCAGCAGGATGCTTGAAAGACAGGGCCAGAGATTGGTGGGAGTCAGTTGGTGACTCTCTGGGAGCCTCGGCTATTGAGGCTATGACATGGCCGGATTTTGTGACCCGGTTCAGGGCTGAGTTCGCACCTGCGGTGGAGCTTCAGCAGTTGGCCAGGGAGTTCCTGGATATGAGGCAGACGACTGAGACAGTGGCAGAGATCACCGCCAAGTTCCGGGAGAGGGCGTTATTGGTGCCCCAGTATGCGGGAGATGAGGACATAAGGAGGACCCGCTACCATGACATGCTACGAGTTGACATTCGGGAGCATGTTAGTTTCTTAGCTTGCCCAACCCTGGATTCCATGATTGCCAGGGCTAGGGAGAGGGAGATTGATTTGGAGCACATCCGGAAGAGGAAGGCAGCGGAGGTGCTGACGACGGGGGCTTCGGGGAAGAAGCCCAAGGGATCCGATGGTAGGCCGAAAGGCTAGCCAGGGCGGGACCGCTGTGGGAAATGCGGTCGGTCACACGAGGGAGCTTGTCGCACTCGGCCGGGTTCATGCTGCTATAAGTGTGGGTAGAGGAGAACCGGGTATTCTATTTGAGTGAGTCAGCAATCTGTTCAAGTGCGGTTAGAGGACTTGTTATGGAGATATGTGATACAGACATGTGAGACTTGGCTTATCGGTGAATAAGGCAAGGTGTAGAGTGAGAGGATGCATGTTGTACGTGTTCAGGAAAGAAGGAGTATATACACAGTGAGTAGCTTTTTATCAGGGATCTATTATGGATAAGGGTTCTCCAGGCTTGCCAATGTTCGAGTTCGAGATGTTTAGGTCGTTGGGGTCGAGGTTCGATTGTTGAGATTTTCCAGTTCGATGTATGGGCTGTTAAATACACTCCGGGAAGGGTAGCAGTTGATTTGGTAACCAACTTCAGAGTCGGTATGAGTAATCTCGCATGGGTTTTGAGTAGTAGAAGATGGGGTTTCAGATTGTCACCAACGTGTTCTCAGTCATTGTTGATTCCTCCGTGTTTCTAATTGTGAGTTGGAGTATTTCGAGGTTTCAAGTTGTGTAAGATGAAGATCTGTGGTTGAGGCAAGGAATTGTGAGATTCTGAGAGGGTGTATTGCAGTATCCGAGTGTGATGTTGTGAGTGGAAGATCAGTGATTGAGGCAAGACATCGTGAGGTTCTGTGATGGTGTACCGAGGTATCCGAGTATGATGACCTAAAATTTTGTATTATTTTGAGGCTTGAGTTTGTGAGATAGCATGTGGAGTACCGAGTGGCTATGGTTCCAGTGGGAGCCTTTCAGCTAATTTTCCTCAGACGGGATTGTCCAATTATGTGAATTGTAGCAAGAGAAAGTATTTTGTAGCGGCAATTGTGGTCATAAATAGTGATAAATAATCTGAGTGGTGTGTGTACCTATCTACGATTGGGCTGCGGAGTATGAGTTAGTGATCTCAATGTAGTGATGACTTGATGATGAGATTATGGGGTGACAATAGAGTGAATGGATCTGGGTGGGAGTAATCACCTAGGACAGTTGGGGAAGGACCGTAGGATGAGCCCGAGGCTAGCAAGAGAGTGTTGTGAAACTGCGGGGAGCCGTAGCTTTTACTAGCCAGTGAGAGAGTGTTGTGAAACTACGGGGAGCCGTAGCTTTTACTAGTCATTGAGAGAGTGTTGTGAAACTGCGGGGAGCCGTAGCTTTCACTAGTCTGTGAAAGAGTGTTGTGAAACTGCGGGGAGCCGTAGCTTTCACTAGTCAGTGAGAGAGTGTTGTGAAACTGCGCAGAGCCATAGCTTTCGCTGGTCAGTCAGAGAGTGTCGTAACTACGGGAAGTCGTAGTATTCACGAGTCAGATTATGACGCAGAGGAGTTCCTAGACTGGGGTATCCTTGGCAATTGAGTCTTTGAAAACCTGGGGGTTGAACCAAGGGTGAGACTGGGGTCTCCGTGATAGTCGAGAACCGTTGTATCCCGAGTTAGGAAGGTTTTACCGCAATCGGGGGGGGGGGGGGGGGGGATGAAGAAGTAATGTACGCGTAAATACGGGGATCACGGGTAGTGAGATGAGTATCATATTGGTGCCGAGTGGTCCACGTTCTTTTTTCAAACCACACTCTCGAGTTTGATTTTGTCTCTAGTGGTGTACTAGGTTGTCAGAATGAGATTCCGGATGTCCTGGTGGATATCACTTTGAGTCGTAATGGGTTCCATCTGATGCCTTTAGGTCGAGAGGGTCAGTTCGTTCTTTTGGGAAGGATCACAAAGCACATGGAACTAGCAAGTGGTAGACGACAGAGGTCAGATATGAGGCGACATCAGATGGGGTTGTAGTGTTCGCTTGAGGCAAAGTGAACTTCGTGACTTCGTGTGTCACCTGGTGGGTTGAGATAGCTATCACGAGAAGGAAGTTATAAAGTTGTTTTATTGGGTGTGCAATGAGTAGCCTCTTGAGGTGTAACTGTTGGGTTGGGAGTTGACCTGGTTCTCAGTGTCGGAAGGAACAATTGAGAGGGAACTGGGGCTCATGTTTATAAATATCAGAGGATCGTTCAGAGCGGTCATGATCATTTCTTTGTGTCTGAGGACATAGTTTTAAGGTTTATTCTTTCTCATAGCTATTCAGGCAGTGGGTCCTTGGTGGGATGTGACCCTTTCGTTCCTTTTGGAGAGACAATCTGGATCAATTAGTATATCTGCTATGAGTGATTAGTAGCCAATTTTTGGTCAACGAACTGTTTCCATCAGTCACAACAAGAGAATCAGAGTTGGTAGTGTGTTATCAGGGTATGTTATTCGGTGAACGATTAACATGATGATATCTTGGAAGGGCAGTATGGCAGGGAGACAGACCACTAGAGTTTCCAAGTTCTGGGGAGTCAGAACAGGTACCGCAGCGGCAGAGGGGTCCGTCCTTTTTCGGGATTGGGAGTTCCTGTTGGGTTCAGGTGTCTTTGGATGGAAATTATGGTATGATATGAGATTCTTTCAGTGGTGTTTATCAGGTTATTGGGTTCGAGCTATGTATTGTTGCGGAGCGATTTTGTGGGCGAAATCTAATTCAAGTGGGGGAGAATTGTAACATCCCGAATTTTCAGGTATCATATTTAATTTATTTATATTCTTCATGACAGAGCAACTCGGCGAGTCGGATGTCCAACTCTTCGAGTAGAAGCGGGTTTTGGCCACCTGGGTTTACTAACCAACTCGGCGAGTTGAGAGGCCAACTCGACTAGTTGGCGCTGTGTGTGGAAACCCTAAATCTTCGGGGTTGGGTCCTACTTAAAGGACCTTAGGCCCTCTTTTACGCCACCCTTGTCATCTTAGAGTCTGTGAGAAACCTTAAACCAGCCCCATTCGTTGTGAAGAGAGAGAGAAAGAGAGAGAGAGAGAGAGAGAGAGCCCAAATTGAGCATTCTTGTGCATTTTTGGAAGAAGATTTGGAGAGCAATGTGGATTTGATCGAGGAGGGGATGTGGATCTAGTGTTCTTCTTTCATTAGCAACTGTGTTGAGGTAAAAAGCTCTCATCTTGGCCACATATTTTGTTACATCTCATTTTTGGGAGTTTTTAGGGTTTTCTCCCATCTATCTTGTGTCATTGAGTTATTTTAACATCGTTTGAGGTTGGAACCTCATATCTGGACTGTAAGAGGCCTTGAGAGTCCAAAGATCCGAACTTTATTGAGCTGGAGGCAAGCTCTTGTGCATCTAACCCTTGTTGGAGCTTGTATTGGCATTATGAGCCTAATATGCCATGAATGAAGGTAAAGCTTGCATCTTTACATGATATTCGAGCCTTAGGAAGATAGATCTGGAGTATGGGGCATCATTTCTGTCTTAAAAGGTCTGAATGAGATTTCGACTTAAGGGACTCAACGAGTCGATGAGCCGAGCATGTTGTAACTCGACGAGTTGACGGGTCAACTCGACGAGTTGAGTTGGTTTTCATGAGGCTTCTGAGGAAACGAGGGGAATCGACGAGTTGCTTTGATGCACTCGACGAGTTGGGTCAACATGGACTGTGGACTCGAGTTTGACTTCTGTTGACTTTTAGGGTTTTGACAAAATGTGAGTAATGGAGACCATGGAGGGGTAAAATGGTCTTTCACCCTTCCGAAGAGTTAGAAAGGGGCTAGTATGAGTTTATTTAGAGTTGTGATTTTAATTAGAGATAATTATCATTTGTGTTAGGCGGAGGTTAGATCGGTGATTCGTGTACGAGGTGTATTTGCTTGCTTTCTTCGAGGTGAGTCTTCTCACGATACCTACCTAGAATAGTAATCTATGTGTGACTAGAGGGTCTTATGTGCTTATATTGAGTATGTGATATCCTGCATTATGTCTTTTTGATTTGTGCATGTGTATTATTCTGAGCTTACTGAGTTAGGACCGGAGGGTCCACCCGAGTTATGGGACCGGAGGGTCCCACTGAGACACATTGACCGGAGGGTATTATCCGAGCATAGCCATGAGAGGCTAATGAGTTATCCGAGCATAGCCATGAGGGTCTTACATGCTTACCGTGTTGTGTGATATGTGTTTCAGGTACTTTTCAGGATCGCGGGAAAGCGTCGGCTTGATTGTACACACGAGAGAAAGAGTTATGTTTTGAGGATCCTGGATTTTTAATCAAACATTTATGGAGTTTTGTTTTGATAATTAGATACTTGGATTTTTGTGAAATGTGTTATGAGAATTATGTGATTTTAAAAAGAAAAATTTATTTCAAAATTTACGGTGTTATAGTTTATCTAAATGCCTTTAATGATTCCCATAACTTGTCCTCAAGTTATGGAAAATGAAAAGTATCACTTTTAAAAAGTCATTAATCTCATAAGTTACGGAAATGAAAAGTTTTGAAGAGTTTCAAAATTTGCCCTAAAGTTTTGGAATTTTAAAGTCACACTTATGAATACTTTAATTCCAAACAATAGAATTTTAATAGTTTAAAATTCAACCCTTATACTATTGTAATATTAAAAGTTTAATTATTATATATATGTATAAGATAAGTCAGTCTTACCGTTAGTAGGCCTCATTCACGAAGCCGGTCTATAAGGGGGTATAAGGTTACTGCCTATAAAATGATGGTTTAATGGGTGTCCACTCTCACCCACCGCTTCCTTGACTTGTGGAGGGTCGTTAGCCGAACGGGTAGGATAGAACATTAATTCTCGTTAATAGTATAATGATAATTATAAAGTAAGTAAATGTTTTATTAAATTCTCAATCTTAGTTACTTTAGGAAAAATGTGAAATTGATTCTAATCCATTAAATTGCACTTTGCACCTTGCCAAGTCGTTAGTGGAGCGTGTGTGGTTAACTGGCACACTAACATGGACCCAAAGAACCAAAGTCTAATTTATGGCCCAATCTGAGCCCCAAAACACGCCAAGCCCATATTTGATGATTACGCGGGGCGTACTCCTCTTTATGCTAAGCGTACAGGCTGTATGGCTTGTACGTTGCGCGTACATGCATGTACGCCTAACGTACGTCTCTGTCAAGTCTCTTTTCCCATTAAGCACTTAATACTCTATTCCAAAGGCTATAATCACAGATCCAAATCCTCTTCAACATCTTAATCCATAAAGTCACTGACTTGGTGACTTTACATGACCCAAATAAGCCCACCTCCAAAAATGGTATTCTATTTCCATGAAGGTTATCTTAACTCATGTATGAACCCATTAAGACATCCAAGATGACAAATATTTTGTCTTAGGGTTTCATTTGGTACTGAGAGAGGAAACTCTAAGCCTTGGAATCAGATTTGAACCATAAAGCTCCATTCTTGGGACCAAAAAGGTCCAAAACATCACTACACTAGATCTAAGCATACTTGAGGAAAGTTCAATACATTATACCTCAAGATGATCTGAAATGAAACTACAATCTCGGATCCACATCTTCTCCTTTGAACCGCCACCTTGATTTGCTCTTCACTTGCTTGGAAAAATGGATTGACAACACCAAAATGCTCTCTAATGGCCTCCAAATCTCCAAAAACACTCAAAGAAGGAGTAGGGTTTCGTGGTGGCTGTCTAAGGGTGAAATGGAGGCTGACCATTGAGGTATATTATTCCTTTTATAGTGGCACATCCTAAAATTTAGGGTTTAAGTCTAAATGGAGTACGCCCCGTGTACCTCTATGTACTCCCGACGTACTCACAAACCACCCGCGTCCATTTTACTCCTCTACGCCAGGCGTACCCCAGCTTACGCTGGGTGTACCTTCGCACGTATCACCTTGCATGCATGGTACCTTTTTTCCATCTTTTTCCATTTGGGACCAATAATGTCAATAACTGCAAAGTGATATAACTTCTTCATTCTAAGTCCGTTTCGGACGAACTTTGTATCCACGAAAAGGTGGCGGGAAGCCCTACACTCCTAGCTACACCCCCAAGCCTAAAACCTTCCGAATAAGACCCAAGAACCATGAAATATTGAGTCGTCACATTACGCCTGTACCGTTGTCCTCCGAAGCCACAACCGAGTACTTTCAAAACCGGGTGTTACAGATGGGAATCAATTCAATCAGGTGAGACACCCAGAATCTCCAAAGTACAATCCCAAAAAACAATCGAAGCTAGAACACCATGTTCGTTGGTGATAGAGACTCGCAACGGACAATCTAGGTACCTAACAGTCATGATGAAATCTGTACTGAAGGTTGGGATACAAAAGATTGACTTGCATGCGTGTCAAAAAGCACAAGAGTAGGCGAAGAACTCACTAAGAAGGTACATATGAGAGATACAAGCGTAAGCATACATTCCATAACTAAAAAGAAAAATAAATGAATACATACCACTAACGACGTCAGGCGCCACCCTAGCCTCCCGTGTTGTGAGTTTAAAAGCACGATCCCTGGCCTTGGGGGCCTTAACTCTTCCCTGGTGTCCATCCGGTATCCTCAAACTAGCTGGTGATGGAGCATGCACTGGTCTCGCAACGAGCAAGGGACATTTGGCCTTCACATGACCAACCTGATCACAGTGGTAGCAACTCGTGGTGCTCGAAAATAGGGCCTACTGATGATCATCTCTAGCAATATGCGCCTCCTCGCCACATTCGTGGCACCCAGTAACTGATCGACACACTCACGCATGTATCTTGCTACACTTACCATAAGTGTGGCCTTAGTCCTTCGGATCATGAATCAATAGGCTTAAAATGCTTCGTTGTTGACTGCGTATGAACTGAAGCCTGCTTCTTCTCTCTAGTCTGGGTCTCAATCTCAATCTCTCTCCTCCGAGAGAGAGAGAGACCGTTGCTTTGAGAGAGACCTATATATGTGGGTCGATAAAAACTCGCAGATCTCCGTCTTGATCATGCTCAAGTAACAGGAAATCTGAACCTGCTCCAAAGCAACATACTTAAGGCATAAAAGGGCTTTCTCTGTAAACAACTTGGTGATCTCGCTCACTGAACCTGCTTCGAAGCAACCTCTCCCTTTCAACCAATAGTGATCTCCGAAAAGTGATCCTATGTCAGTATGCCTTTCTCCACAGGAGAATAGGCACCAGTCACCAACTTTCACCAGTCCTTCGCCCCGAAACGAAGAATTTTAAAGTAAAACTCGACCTTATGGCTCTCTGGGTACGAGCAAGTAAAGAAACAACACTCTAGATCAAATAGCCACCTCATAGCTACAATCTGGTCCTTGAACCCGTCGAACTCTTGGGGCTTCGTGTTACTAAAGTGTCATACCCTGCTAAAGCGGAAACACAGGACACGACAGTACAACGGGTCTCATAGCAAAAGTTAAAAGACAACACCAACCATAATATTAAAAACAGTACAATTTACAATGGGTTTGAACAACTTTTAAAAGAAATTACAATGTAATTGAAAAGGAACACATGCGAATGCTCCTACAAGTGGTGTGTGCCTAAGTGCCATCTTATAGACGAGTTGATCAAAAGCATGTAAAATGAGCGGTCAACTACCGAAATAGTTAGTAAGTACTCACAAGTTTATAACATAATTTAGTTTGAAGTCATGAAAATAAGAATATTGATAATAGTTTCCATAAACGAATGTTCGTTGCTAAAATATGTAAATAAGTTTTCATGAATAGAAGTTCCTTACTAGCATGAGAAACAAACTTTTTTGCTACAATAAGTAAACTAGTTTGTATGTATATGAGCAAACAATGAGTTCACAACCAAGCCTACAAATGATACCTCATCAAGATCTATGCTTATCGTTCCATAGCTGAATATGGTATCATGTACTCAAGAAATCGGGTGAGTGAGGAGTTGTCAATTCCTAATAGCGCTATCCATAATGACCATTGGCTCAAAGAGTTAATGGTTGGAGTAAAGTGTAAGGGATTTAAGATGATAAGGCCTCATGTTTCAAGTTGCATAGACATACATAGCAAAATATTGCAACCAAGTTTGATAGAAATCAATTTAAATACAACGAACAATAAATAGTTTTTCGGACAAGCTTTTCCAACCCAGAACACAAAAATCAAAAATAAAGGAAGGCGTGAATACTTACTGTAGCACCTGGTTCCTGGTATGTATGTTATTTAAGTATTTTGCATTTTTGGCCTTGGACTCAGCGAGTTCAAGGACCAACTCGCCGAGTAGAAGCAGGATGAGACGCGGGATTTAAGTGATGGACTCGTCGAGTCGGGTCCCGGACTCGACGAGTAGGCTCTGACTGGACAAAACCCTAATCTGAGGGTTTGCACCCTATTTAAACAACCTTATACAGCCTCCATCTCCCCTTTATGCTCCCAGAAACCCTCCATAGCAAACCCTAAGTGTTTTGGTGCAAGATCTAAGGCTGTTGAGTGATTTTTGTGGGTTTTGACCTCAAGGAAGGAGGAAGAGCATAGAAGAATCAAGAGGAGACTGAAGGATTCGAGTTTGGTTCATCATTTTCAGTCTTTGAAATGTATAAAGTCTGTACCTTGCTTGCTTGTTTGTTAGATCCCTTTTTGGGGAAGATTTAGGGCTTTTTAAGCCATGTGAGGTAGCCAACCATGATTGCAAACATGGTTGGGGGTCAAGACTTCGGATCTAAGTCTTGGGAGGGGTCACAAGGCAGATTTGGGTTGCTTTTGCACTTAAGGAAGGTCCCATGCAACAAAAGAGCCATTTTAGAGCCTTTTTGGCTCAAAAGTCCCATGCGTGCACGTAAAGTTCGTAACTTTACGTGATAGATCGAGCTTAGGGGCTTGGATCTATCATTTGGACAAGTGTTGTACATCAGAAATCGAGGATTTAGGGTGTGGACGTTATCGACTCGGCGAGTCCGTTCTTGGGACTCGACGAGTCCAAGGCTTTGAGTCCCATATCTGTTGAGGGTCAAAGAACTCAGTTAGGTGTTAGAAGGGTTGTAGCAGGACAGAAATAGTGACCCAACGCATTGGACTTAGTTTTAGACCTGGAGTTCATGGGACTCGACGATTGCTAGAACAGACTCGGCGAGTCCAAGGCAATCTTCTTATGTTTGAAGATGAACTCGACGAGTTGTTCATACAACTCGGCGAGTCAAGGTCAGGACTTGTTCATCAGTTGAAGGTGAACTCGACGAGTTGTTCATACGACTCAGAGATCACCACCAATTTCCGGGATAGGGCGTTATTGGTGCCCCAGTATGCAGGAGATGAGGACATGAGGAGGACCCGCTACCATGACATGCTACGAGCTGACATTCAGGAGCATGTTAGTTTCTCAGCTTGCCCTACCCTGGATTCCATGATTGCCAGGGCTAGGGAGAGGGAGATTGATCTGGAGCACATCCGGAAGAGGAAGGCAGCGGAGGGGCTAACGACGGGGGCTTCCGGGAAGAAGCCCAAGGGATCTGATGGTAGGCCGAAAGGCCAGCCAGGGCGGGACCGCTGTGGGAAATGCGGTCGGTCACACGAGGGAGCTTGTCGCACTGGGCCGAGTTCAGGCTGCTATAAGTGTGGCAAGGTTGGGCATTTTGGTAGAGATTGTACTGCCCCTACTCCTGCGATTCAGATATCAGACCTGATTTGCTTTCATTGCAATTAGAAGGGCCATAAAAAGGCCAATTGCCCTAGATTGACGGCAGCAACGGCGCCGGCAGTGGCGCCGACACCAGCGACAGCACAGGTTGTGGATGGCCGGAAGGCCAAGTTGGAGGCTCCAGTGGTTCGGAGCCGAGCATTTCAGCTGACAGCCGAGGAGGCACGCGCTGCACCCGATGTGGTGACGGGTATGATTTCTTATTTTCATGCTTTTATGTTATGTCGCTGTGATTTTGATATATTATGTGCCTTGCTTAGTTTCGTTCCATGTGAACGGTATCCCAGTTCAGGTGTTGTTTGATTCGGGTGCCACTCGATCGTTTTTCTCTCTTGCTCTTAGCGAGATGTTTCCGGAGTCTTCGGGCATGTTGGATTGCCCTCTTGATGTCGAGATTGCGGACGACCGGTCGGTACGAGCATCAGAGGTCTACCGGGATTGTGTTTTGAGGCTGTTTGAGGAACGTTACCTGGTGGACTTGGTTCCCATACCTTTGCGGGGGAACAAGGTTATTATTGGTATGGATTGGCTGAGCCCCAATGGGGCAGTGATTGACTGCGCGCAACAGTCAGTACGGATTAGGACCCCTAGTGGGGGAGAGCTGGTGGTTCAGGGCGAAAGGCCACAGCGAGGACCAACTTTACGTTCGGCAGCGAGGGCTAGGCGCTACCTCCAGTAGGGTTGCGCAGGTATGTCGCCTATGTTATGGATACCCGGGAGGCGGGTAGGGCGACGGTGGGCGATGTGCCCGTGGTACGAGAGTTTGCGGACGTATTCCCCGAGGAGTTGCATGGGATACCTCCGGAGCGACAGGTGGAGTTCAGGATCGACCTAGTCCCTGGTGCGGCTCCGATAGCCAAGGCACCGTATCAGTTGGTTCCTCTTGAAATGCAGGAGTTGTCTACACAGCTGCAGGAGCTGTTAGACAAGGGATTCATTAAACCGAGTAGTTCTCCCTGGGGAGCCCCGATTCTGTTTGTGAAGAAGAAGGACGGGTCGCATCGGATGTGTATAGATTATCGGGAGCTGAATATGGTAACGGTGAAGAACCGTTACCCACTCCCGAGGATTGATGACCTCTTTGACCAGCTACAGGGAGCATCTTGGTTCTCCAAGATTGATTTGCGATCAAGGGATCATCAGATGAGGGTCAGAGAGGAGGATGTACAGAAGACTGCGTTCCGGACGCGCTATGGCCACTATGAGTTTGTGGTGATGCCTTTCGGGCTCACCAATGCTCCTTCCGCATTCATGGACCTCATGAACCGCGTGTGTAGACCGATGTTAGACCGGTCTGTGATAGCGTTTATTGATGATATCTTGGTTTACTCCAAGACACGAGAGCAGCATGAGGAGCATCTGCGAGAGGTTCTAGAGACTTTGAGGAGGGAGAGCTTGTATGCTAAGTTATCCAAGTGTGAGTTCTGGTTGCGCGAGGTGCAGTTTCTCGGGCACCTTGTCAACCAGAACGGGATATCGGTGGACCAGGCTAAGGTTGAGGCCGTGATGAGGTGGGAAGTCCCGAGGTCTCCATCTGAGATTCGGAGCTTTCTGGGATTAGCAGGCTGCTATTGGAGATTCATTCAGGATTTCTCCAAGATAGTCCTACCACTGACCAGGCTAACGAGGAAGGTCGTGGTCTTTCGTTGGGGGCCTGAGCAGCAGGCTGCATTCGAGACATTGAGGCAGAGATTGTGCGAGGCGCCAATCTTAGCCCTGCCAGAGGGCATGGAGGATTTCGTCGTGTACTGTGATGTGTCCATCTCGGGTTTAGGCGCAGTATTGATGCAGAGAGGACATGTCATTGCTTACGCTTCGAGGCAGCTGAAGCCTCACGAGGCGAATTACCCGACGCATGATTTGGAGCTGGGGGCTTTTGTGTTCGCCATCAAGATTTGGCGTCATTACCTCTATGGGGTCCGTTGTACCATTTACACAGACCACAAGAGCCTGAGGTATCTCATGGACCACCCAAAACTGAATATGAGGCAGCGTCGGTGGCTTGATGTGGCAAAGGATTATGACTGTGAGATCCTCTACCACCCGGGGAAGGCCAATGTGGTGGCCGACGCACTTAGCCGCAAGGCAGCGCCGATCAGGGATATTTTTCTGAGGATGACAGTGGTGACTCCGCTGTTGGAGCGGATTCGGGAGGCCCAACAGGAGACCATGAAGGAGGAACATCGGAAGAGCGAGCGGATTGTGGGGCAGGTTTCCTCCTTCGACTATGACAGCCGAGGATTATTGACACTACACCGTAGGGTGTGGGTGCCGTACCACGGGGGTGTGTGCCAGGTTCTGATGGAGGAGGCACACAAATCTCGATTCTCCATTCATCCCGGGGTGACGAAGATGTATAGGGATCTTCGCCTGGACTATTGGTGGCCCTGCATAAAGCAGGATGTAGCATGGTACGTGGAGCGGTGCTTGACCTGCAGGAAGGTCAAGGCCGAGCACCAGAGGCCACACGGCAAGATGCAGTCGTTGGATATTCCGTTGTGGAAATGGGAAGACATTACGATGGATTTTATCACAAAGCTTCCTAGGACCGCGCGAGGGGTGGATTCGATTTGGGTGATTGTCGATCGATTGACCAAGAGCGCTCATTTTATTCCGATTCAGGAGAGCATCTCGGCCGAGAAGCTGGCTGACATCTATATCAAAGAGGTGGTGGCTCGGCACAGAGTGCCAGTTTCAGTGATTTCCGACAGGGATGTGCGGTTCACTTCCAGGTTTTGGAAGAAGTTTCATGACGAGCTGGGTACTCGTCTGCATCTTAGCATCGCCTTTCACCCACAGACGGATGGTCCGAGCGAGCGGACCATCCAGACGCAAGAGGATATGTTGCGGGCATCTGTCTTAGACTTCGGGGGTAGCTGGGATACCTACCTTTCGTTGGCGGAGTTCTCGTATAATAATAGCTATCATGCGAGCATTGACCGTCCTCCCTTCGAGATGTTATACGGGAGGAAGTGCAGGACCCCGATATGTTGGGGTGAGGTTGGCCAGAGGGTCATGGGGAGCACCGAAGTGGTGCTCAAGACGACAGAGAGGATTTAGTAGGTTCGGAGCAGACTTCAGACTACTCAGAGTCGGCATAAAAGCTATGCCGACAAGCGCCGATCTGACCTGGAGTTCTAGGTCGGGGAAATGGTTCTCCTGAAGGTGTCGCCATGGAAGGGCGTCATCCGATTCAGGAAACGGGGCAAGTTGGGCCCCAGTTACATTGGACCGTTCAGGGTCTTAGCCCGGGTGGGCAAGGTGCCGTACAGGTTGGATCTGGCAGCCGAACTCAGCCAGATCCACAGCACTTTCCACGTCTCTCAGTTGCGGAAGTGCCTGGTGGACGACTCAGCAGTAGTACCCTTAGAGGACATTCAGGTCGATGACAACCTAAATTACATTGAGCGACCTGTAGCAATCCTCGACCAGAAGTCGAAGGATCTGAGAAACAAGAGGGTGGAGCTCGTGAGGGTGCAATGGCAGCACCAGAAGGGCTCGGAATGGACCTAAGAGCCGGTGCATGAGATGATGGAGCATTACCCAGAGCTATTCCAGGATCGAGCAGCAGACTTCGAGGACGAAGTCTAAAATAAGTGGGGGAGATTTGTAGCACCTGGTTCCTGGTATGTATGTTATTTAAGTATTTTGCATTTTTGGCCTTGGACTCGGCGAGTTGAAGGACCAATTCGCCGAGTAGAAGCCGGATGAGACGCGAGATTTAAGTGATGGACTCGTCGAGTCGGGTCCCGGACTGGACGAGTAGGCTCTGACTGGACAAAACCCTAATCTGAGGGTTTGCACCCTATTTAAACAACCTTATATAGCCTCCATCGCCCCTTTATACTCCCAGAAACCCTTCATAGCAAACCCTAAGTGTTTTGGTGCAAGATCTAAGGCTTTTGAGTGATTTTTGTGGTTTTGACCGCAAGGAAGGAGGAAGAGCATAGAAGGATCAAGAGGAGACTGAAGGATTCGAGTTTGGTTCATCATTTGTAGTCTTTGAAAGGTATAAAGTTTGTACCTTGCTTGCTTGTTTGTTAGATCCCTTTTTGGGGAAGATTTAGGGCTTTTTAAGCCATATAAGGTAGCCAACCATGATTGCAAACATGGTTGGGGGTCAAGACTTCGGATCTAAGTCTTGGGAGGGGTCACAAGGCAGATTTGGGTTGCTTTTGCACTCAAGGAAGGTCCCATGCAACAAAAGAGCCATTTTAGAGCCTTTTTGGCTCAAAAGTCCCATGCATGCACGTAAAGTTCGTAACTTTACGTGCTAGATTGACCTTAGGGGCTTGGATCTATCATTTGGACAAGTGTTGTACATCAGAAATTGAGGATTTAGGGTGTGTACGTTATCGACTCGGCGAGTCCGTTCTTGGGACTCGACAAGTCCAAGGCTTTGAGTCCCATATCTGTTGAGGGTCAAAGAACTCAGTTGGGTGTTAGAAAGGTTGTAGCAGGACAGAAAGAGTGACCCAACGCATTGGACTTAGTTTTAGACCTGGATTTCATGGGACTCGACGAGTGGTAGAACAGACTCGGCGAGTCCAAGGCAATCTTCTTATGTTTGAAGATGAACTCGACGAGTTGTTCATACAACTCGGCGAGTCAAGGTCAGGACTTGTTCATCAGTTGAAGGTGAACTCGACGAGTTGTACGACTCGGCGAGTCGGATGAAGGTTCATTGATGTTCGTAAAGAAGGGGAGCTCGTCGAGTCATTGCCAAACTCGACGAGTCGAGTCGTGGATAAGGACGAGTAAAGGGAAGGGACTCGACGAGTTGACGGCCCAACTCGGCGAGTCGGGTCAACTGGAAGTTGACTTTGTCTTGGACTTGGTTGGGGGTAAAATAGTCATTTTACCCTAAGAGTAGATATCAGATTCTGACTGAGTGTTTTGTGGGGATTGTAGCCGGAGGATTTCCGGAGCAGCAGCGGACAGAGGTTTCCCGCACAGAGTATCAGCAGCTACTCGTACGAGGTGAGTTACCTTCCACTAGGGGTGGGTCTAAGGCCACAATGTCGTCCCACCAAAGAGGGGTATTTAGAAGATGATTGTCTTTGTGATAATTATCTTGGTCTGGTTACGTGATTTGGTCATGAGTTTTATCTATAAGCTATGTTACGTGTATAATAGGGATTAGTTTCCCTGACAGCGGTCCTTAGGACCGAAGGGTTGGTCAGTACTCGGATATGCCTGACTGTATGTTTATATCTTGTTGTTGTATGCTAGTAGTAGGGGGTGGAATAGTCCCCAATTACTGGTTGTAAGATACTGATGACAGTTACCGATTGAAAGATACCGATGATGATTACCGGTTGAAAGATACTGACGATGATTACCGGTTGAAAGATACCGACGATGATTACCGGTTGAAAGATACCGACGATGATTACCGGTTGAAAGATACCGATGATGTTGTATGATATGTGGTATGATGGGGGAACTCACTAAGCTTTGTGCTTACGGTTTCGGTTTTGGTTTCAGGTACCTCTTCGTCTAAGGGAAAGGAGTCGGCGGCGTAGCATCGCATCACACACGCACACACATGATTCCGCATCGGGCTTTCTGGGATTGTACTCTGATTTTCCTTATTTTTGATGTCATGGTTTGGGACACAACATTATGATTTTGTAATGTGTTGCTTTATTGACAGTGTTATGGTAAAATGTTTTAAAAATTATTAATTTAAAAATGAAATTTTCGGGCTTGATTTTTGGGATGTTACACTCACAATCCTTTGAGATGATGCAAATGATGCCTTGAACTAAGTTCCACTTGTACCACTACCGATTCCTACAACGATGTTACACACTAATGAGTCCCTAATTGAAATCTAATACTAGTATACTTGACTTTTGTTGGGTTATGAGCATTCTAACACTCCTAAGTGTACATGCAACCCTAAATACCTTGGATCTATGTTTTCTCTATTATACATACAATTATGAACATCCAAGGTATTATCCTAATCTAGCATACAAAATAATAAATATAACAAGATAAAATACATACCTCTTTGATGTAGAATGTCTTCATGAAGCTTGAGTGCCTAGTGCCCCAAGTGTGACACCTCAAATGGTTCACACAACACCAAATACACTTGGAATAACTTGAGAGAAACTTGAACACTCCTTGAAATCGTCTAGCCCTCACACTCACAAATTAGTGCACGATTTCTTGAGCCATGTGATTCTTTTATATGGTGGCTATTAGGGTTACACCATGTAACTCATAACTTTACCCATTCCTTATGCTCCATGGATTTTAACCTCCATGGAGTATCCATGGGTCACCCCATGGACTTAGTCCAACATAAGGAATCTTGGATCACAAGCCCACATATATAAGAATGAATGATTTACACAATCAACCCATATATTTAATTAGTCTCCTTTTGATCACTTAATTAATTCCAAATTAATTCTTGATCAATACTAATTAAATAACCTTATTTATATATTAGAACTTATAATATATTAACCAACCTTAAGTGTTATTTCTCTCATTATAGTCTATCCAAATGCATGATGCCATGCAACCCAAATGGACCATGCCGGGTCGGGTCAAGTCTTACCAATTATAGTTATAGAATTAGACATTAATCCAACAGTCTCCCACTTGGATAAGTCTAAAACTATTATTGCGTATGACTTCAGGAACCGATCAACAATCGTAGCTCTCAGAAGCTTATGTCGAACTCTGACCTTGTCGATGAACTCTGACCTTTGTCAATGACTTGTCCATTAGATAAGGGATCATATATTCCTCCATTCTAGATATCATATGGACTGAGACATGGATTATCAATCATTCTCTCTGTCCATTTGTTGTTTTCCGATTTCCGATTCATGATGAATGACTGATTGAACAAATCAAATCAGTCCTGGCTTCGCCAAGCACTCACATGTATCATCTTTAAATCGTCGAGGGGCCCACAGATATCGCTTTTATCCCGAAGGTAAAAGGAATGGATAAACTTCGACTCATATCGCTTGTTCTACTACTTGTTGAATCATACACAAAGGCATGTTTTATAACATCGAGTTACCAATGCGTTTTCATGCAATCAATGTATAACCAACTCATAGTAACAACTCATATCTCTAGGTTTGAAGAATATAAGATATTATCGTCTCATGATCACTCGTGATAAAATCCATGAAGTGATTCAAATGAGCGCGGGTTGAATCCAATACTCAGAACTTATGAGCACTCATGAGTGTTGTAGCACCACTTTGTCCACCAACTTGGACCTCTACAAACCAACCCATGACAGTCTTGATTCATATCTACTTCCAACATATGACCGACTGTGGATGGTTTGAATAACTTAATCATTCAGGAAGAGCGACTTAGTTATTCTGGAAGTCAAAACATGCAAAGTGAAACACAAGAATAAATGAATCAAATATGGTATCAAACCCTATGAATATAAATAAACACTTTTATTTATCACCATACTGATTACTCATTATTCATTGTTTCGGTTTTATCAACTTTATACTTGAATTTAAAACAATAGTTGTCCCATGCTCCAAGCATGTACACTATGTTTTCTAAACACTAGTCATGCCATACACCAAGTATGCATACTATGTTTGTCTATGATCTTTACTTTGTAAAATAGATCAATTGAACATCACTCCAATGATCCTCTTTTCGCAGTCCCAAATCGTTACTGCAAATGCAAGAATTCCAAATTCATGCCATTTACTGAAATCTATTAGATTCTAAACTTATATGCATTGATCCTCTTAATGATTATGCACAAAGTCAGAAGACTTGACAACAATCATTACAGAGCATTCCAAAGGAGATCAGCTCCTTGGAAACATCCTTCTTTCATTAAGTTTCCTAATCTTACACAGATTGAATAATTTCTAACTTTGAAACATTTCCATATTCCATTTTGACTATCACTTCTGAACAAGAGTTGCCTCCTTACAGATTATGTCAATATGGTCCTTCCAGAATTAACATTATACTTCCAACTGTCCTTGAGCAACCAATCTTTGGTAAACCTTAGATTGTCCTCGACAATTGCTTAATCATTTTAGTCATATCCAATTCTAGACCTTTTCCCTTCATAATGCCCCAGGCATTTGGAAAATTTTAGAAAGGATGAATATAGCACATGTAATCGATCCTATATCCGAAGCATATGGGACACGATTCATGATGTCTCACATAAAGACTAAACCAGTCTTTTGCTATAATATTTCCATTTCAATTTGCCAAGTTCTCAAAATTCAGAATATGAAAATGGATACCGTAATCATAATCGAATTTTAGAACGCAAATAATGGACCCATATATAGAATTTCCTTATGTTGAGCCATTCCAACATGAAATTCATATATATATATCTATCCTTGATTAAATACGATTAAAATCTCAATCTAAGCTTTTAAATTGAAATGAAGTATAATTTCCTCTCCCTTAATTATAGCAAAACAACTTTTTCAACCCCTGCAACCTCACGAATTGAAACTTTTGTTTTGTATAATTAACATTGCTAACTTGCAACCTTTGTCATAATTATCATGCTCCCACTAACATGATGATTATTAGCATAACACTTATATTCCCACTAGCTTTGACATGTACTCAGAAATCAGCTGACTTTCTTACCAAAGTTCAGATTTCTGATACTAGATTGTTTTGATAAAACTTTATCAAAATCATACACCTCTCTTAGATAGCTCACATGTGTGTCTAAACAATTTTAGAACTATGAAAAGGGATGCCGTAATCATAGTCTCAATTGTTTAGACCTTTGCCACTTCTCACAAGTCCATGTTAGTGTGCCGGTAAACCACACACGCTCCACTAACGACTTTGAGAATGCAAATATCACAATTGCTATCTAGCTAAAATCTACTTAGTGAAAGTGTTTCCTCACCATCATTTTCATGAATCGGAGAGAAACCTTATGACACTTAGATTTAATAGTGTATGTGTTCTTATCCATGTGAATTTGTCAAAACCATAATCACAAGACAAGGTTAGTGACAAATCCAAACTCATATTGATTAAACTTGTGCAATCTTAAATTCTTGCCATTTGGCAGCTCAGGTGCCTGCCATTGCTTCCAAGTAGTTGTGCAACCAATTGAGAACTCTCAGAACTCCTATGCAAAGCCAACTTGAATAGGCACAAAAATTTCAACACGATAGGTTATAAACCTCAAGTCGTGTGCTAGTGAAGGACTTTAGGTTTTATTCTTGATTAAGTCTTGAAACTTTCAAGAGATTTAAGACTCCCATTGTCCTCTTGACATATAAGACTCCCTTGTCAAATATTCAAGAGATAGTGCGGATTCTTTATCAAGACTAACACTTTACACAATTGGCCTAAGTTGGTCTCTGTTTTATCCAAAACATCACAACTTACCAATTTCAAATGTACAAGAGTAGATAACCTTTTACTCTTACATTTGACTAGTGTTAACAAACCCTCTTTAAGATATGTCACTCAAGTTACAATCTTGGAGTATGACTCTAAGAATTGTTTTGGAACGAAGTATGACTCATCTTTTTGATTTAACCATTTCAAAAATTCATGACTCCTCTTCTTAGTCATAAGAATGCACTAAGATGACTTTAGAGGACCAATTGTGATATGGTATCTTAATCATTAAGATGATCATAAACATGATACTAAAGTACTCTCCCATCTTTTCAGATTTGAGAAACTTTTATCTTTCTGCCATACTTTGATTCTTCTTATTCGTTCTGTCTCACATTGAAACTTCTCCAATGCTACAGACTTATACTTAAACTTATAAGTATAACCATATTTATGAACTTAAGTAAATCATGACGAATACTCTTCTTGATCTTTTGTGGTGGACTTGACCAGTGCACAAGAATGTGTACTCGATCCCTTAGTCCTTTCCTTATTCACATAAGGAATTAGTCTTAATTTTCCAAGCTGAAAGTTCTCATTCATCATACTATACAACTTGCATGATTCCAAGTTTCGGTCCAATTGAACCTTGGGTGATGAGAATCTTTCCTTATTTGGTAATATTAGACACTACCACAACCGAAAGAATCAAATCCATTTTTCCAATATTGCTATCAATGGAATCTTATAAGCAACAACTTTTCACAAATGCCATTGTAAGGATACTTAAAATAAATAAAATCAAAACCTTTTTCTTTTATTTTAAAACTTTGCGGAAAAACTTATCTTTACAATCCATACGAAAACCTTGTTGTTATCTATTCCTAAGCAATATAAATATCATAACTCTTAAGTAATAGCCCAAAATTCTGATCACCAAACCATGCGATTGAAATCCATCTTCGCGATCAGAATCAGCATGTACTTAATAGAGTTAGACAATGGACTTTACCTGAAGTAGAGCCAAACTTATTGACTTTAACATCCTTAGGTAAATTTGGCAGCTTCGTAACCAATGCCCCTTCCTTTGGAAATAGTTACCTATGGACCCTTGATAATGGGACTATCTCAGACTTCGCCTCTCTCTTTACCATTGGGTCAACCGAGTTGACTATGGCCGATCCCTTTCCATTGGGAAGAGAGAGCTTTACTGGATATCCAATGTCATCATTGTCAATGTCCATAGCGTTTTAGGAAGTTGATCTTAGCAAATAGATAAGATCATTAAGGGTCTTGTCTTATTCTGTTTCATAGGATTCCCAAAAGAACTCACTATGTGACTTAGAAAGTAGTTGAGCCACCAACTTTCTCAAGACTTTGACACCCAACTCTCCCGGCTTGTCAATATGTGACTACATCTCCAAAATGTGATCACACCTAGACCTTGCCTTGCCAATAGGGCTTGAGTGACCTTAAACTTTTTAGGAACTTGTGGGTTAGGGATAATAATTGGAGGAGGTGAAAGAAGTATGATATCCATGGGACATCATCTTCATTTAGAAGAGCTTGTTTCAAGAGATTTGGGAAGATCATAAATGTCTAGACCAGACATCTTTTTGGGAGATATTCAAGATAGTTGATTTAAAGTCCTTAATATGACACCCAATATGAAATATTAAGGCTAGCACCCAACAAACTATTTTATAACTTAGAAGAGGGATGTCGTAATCCAAGCTATAAAATATTTGAAGGTAGGTGAATGACGATTCACCAATTTCCACCATGAAAAACGAAATAATTTATTAGGTTTTAATTGGATTTGAAAGTCCTAGATCTTTGAGATTCATTGAACTGTTCAAAGGCATGTTTCAATCTCGAGTGTGCCCTTCAAGTTTTGTGACTGGGATGCCGAGGATCACAAAACAAGGTGTGAATAACCATGCAAATATATTTGGTACCCTTAATATTTACCCCTTAATCAGTGTGCCGGTTAACCACACACGCTCCACCGATACTATGATAAATATTAAGTTACCCTTTGCCTACCTTGTTAAGTCCAGGTTAATGTGCCGGTTAACCACACACGCTCCACTAACGACTTAAGCAAAGTGCAAAGTGTAATTTCATGGGTTAGCACCAAATTCACATTTTCCTAAGTAACTAAGATTGGGTATTAATAAGAGTTTAGTTACTTAGTATTTATCATTAATACTTTTAATGAAAGGAGAATTATAGTCCTTGTCCTACCCGTTCGGCTAACGACCCTCCACCAGTCAAGGAAGCGGTGGGTGATAGTGGACACCCATTAAACTGCCATTTTATAGGCAGTAACCTTATACCCCCCTTATAGACCGGCTTCGTGAATGAGGCCTACTAACGGTAAGACTGACTTTACTCTTATACATATATATAAATATTATTAACTTATAATATTATAAAGTATAAGGGTTGAATTTTAACTTTTAAAATTCTAAGGGCTAACTTGGAATTAAAGTATTCATAAGTGAAAACTTTTTCAAATTCCAAAACTTGAGGGCAAGTTTTGAAACAATTCAAAACTAATTAATTCCATAACTTATGAGTTTAAAGTAGTTTTAATTAAAAAAAAAACTCTTCAAGTTCCATAACTTGAGGACAAGTTATGGAAGACTTTAAACTAATTAATAAAAAAAATAACTTTTTTTTTATTGTAATTTATGGAAATAATTAAGGTTACACTTTTTTTTTTAATTTAATGAAGAGACTCTTGAACCTCCATAACTCGAGGACAAGTTATGGAGTCATAAAACCATTTAATTAGAACTAGACTCTTCATTTTGTAACCTTTGCCAACTTTTATGAGTTTTATGATTCTTAAATGTGACTTTTCATATAACTTGAGGACAAGTTACAAAAACACACTTTGGAATCAACTCTTAGATTAAAATGGATTGAAAACAACTATTTCACACAACTTTTCTATTAATCTAAGAACCTGATAAGAACAAGATAATTCAAATCATCAATCTTCAAGAAATTAGCATGAACATACAAACTAATACAAATATTGAAATTATGACAATTATCTTAGAAATTGGATTAGCATGAACATTACGACATCAAAAACAAGTTTATAAGTCCAAAAACATCTTAGGGTAATGTTCCTAGTCCAATTCCAGCCAAAACAATCGAATATATGCATCCAACTCGATTTTTCAGCTACTTTTGCAAGTATAACAAGAAAACAAGCCTAGGCTCTGATACCACTGTTGGGTTATGAGCATTCTAACATTCCTAAGTGTACATGCAACCCTAAATACCTTGGATCTATGTTTTCTCTATTATACATACAATTATGAACATCCAAGGTATTATCCTAATCTAGCATACAAAATAATAAATATAACAAGATAGAATACATACCTCTTTGATGCAGAATGTCTTCATGAAACTTGAGTGCCTAGTGCCCCAAGTGTGACACCTCAAATGGTTCACACAACACCAAATACACTTGGAATAACTTGAGAGAAACTTGAACACTCCTTGAAATCGTCTAGCCCTCACACTCACACATTAGTGCACGATTTCTTGAGCCATGGGATTCTTTTATATGGTGGCTATTAGGGTTACACCATGTAACTCATAACTTTACCCATTCCTTATGCTCCATGGATTTTAACCTCCATGGAGTATCCATGGGTCACCCCATGGACTTAGTCCAACATAAGGAATCTTGGATCACAAGCCCACATATATAAGAATGAATGATTTACACAATCAACCCATATATTTAATTAGTCTCCTTTTGATCACTTAATTAATTCCAAATTAATTCTTGATCAATACTAATTAAATAACCTTATTAATATATTAGAACTTATAATATATTAACCTACCTTAAGTGTTATTTCTCTCATTATAGTCTATCCAAATGCATGATGCCATGCAACCCAAATGGACCATGTCGGGTCGGGTCAAGTCTTACCAATTATAGTTATGGACTTAGACATTAATCCAACAACTTTTACAATAGAATTATACCAATAATGTGTCAAAATTTTGATGTTGATACGTTACAAACATTTTTCTATGAAAATTAGATTTCGATTAATCATTTTTCTATTGATAAGTGGAAAATTCCCATTACTGAAATGTTAAAATTTAGCATTTTAGGAGTTGCTCCAATGATTAAATACTCAAAAAATAAATCAATTTAGTTCTAAAATTTCCCAAACTTTATCTTTTAATTCTAACAGAAGCTAAAGACGTTAAGATCAATTTTCTTGAATTTTTTATTTGTCTAACTATTTTTCACCATTTTAATTTCTTGAATAATCACAAAATCATGGAAAATAGTAAATGATCATGAAAAATTCTTAGACTTTTTGTGTAACTGTTTCATAGTATCCCTAAACTAGGAAAATTATTAAATCCTACTTTTGATAAATAAACCTAGCTTTGGTAATTTAATTGTGTTTTACATCAAGGAAATCTAATTAAATAGAAAATTGTAATTAAAAATCACACAACTATTTATTTGTGTTTCAAGTTCAGTCAAAGATCTCCAGAAAATGTTTCATGATTTTTGGATATGTATAGCCATTTTTCTTATATTTAATTCTCTAAATAAATACAAATTCATGAAAAATATCAAATCAGTTAAGAAAATTCCCCAAACTTTGTGCACCACTAACATGCAACATATATAATCCGGGAAAAATATAAAAATGGATTTTTAAATAGTATAACATGATTTTTTCTGATTTTTGTGTACTTATTCTATCAAAATAGAGATAAATAGAAAACAGTTTCACAAATTCCCCAAAATTATTGGTCTACTGTTATTACACATATAAAAGCTCGGAAAAATATAAAAGTTGGTTTCCAAACAGTTTAGATATTTTCTTTGTTTTATTCCCTTAAACAAGCATTAATTCGTGAATAATTATTAAACAGTTAAAGAAAATTAACAAACTTTTTGTATACTTCATATACAGTGTACATAAGATGAGAAAAATACCAAATGTGATTTTCATATGCTGGAGGCCGAGTTTTGGATTTATGTTTATGTAATCTTAGGAAAATAGAACAAAAATAGCATATAGAACAAAAATTATCCAAGTATTTATATAGCATCCTACTGTAATATAAAATGTTCTCGTAAATTTTCATGAATGGTGGATAAGCAAAACTATATTTTCTGATTTTAGTCCATTATATACCCAAAAATTATGGAAAAATATAAATCCATTATGAAAAATCCCCGAAACAATTTTCTGAGTATTCCACATGGTATAGGGGCTGCAAAAAATAATAGATGGGCTTTTCACCATTTCTATCGTTGTTTTATGATTTATTGGAACAAAAAAAAAGAAAATTTAAAAATCCTATCAAAAAGTAACCAAAGTCGATGACACTTAATAAGAGGCTTTTATTTACTTTAACGGTCATCCACAAATTTATCTAGGATTTATGGACCTCAGAAAGTATTTTATATGATTTATGGGCTTGTTTCCTTTTAACAATTACAATAAATCAAAGAAATGAAAACAGTTCTTGGGATTTTCCAGATCATTTTATTTACTTACTGGGATACTGAGAAAATTTTGTTTTGAACAGAAAATGAGATTTAGATTTTTATTTGTGAATAAATCTTTTATGACATATTTGAAAGCTTTTTAACAACATACTTTGATCATCTAGCATCTAAGCTTGAAGATCATCACATGCATGTTGGTTTGGACACCATTCATGAGTTTGCAATGTTAAAAAATCATTTTTGAAAGAAAAATCATGGTCCGTGTGGTGATTTTCCGCCAAAACTTCTAGTATGTCCATTATGTTGATTTTGACTTAGGTTTTGGTCATGGGACTTCACCATTTACAACATGCATGTTTTTTTTGGGTGAAATCCTACCACCATCATCATCAAAACCATGAGTAGGCGCAAGTGTTCATCATTTTACAATAGAATGGAGTAGAAGAATGAGAAAATGCAAGAAAAATAGTAAAACTTAAAGGAATAGTGAAGTAGAAATCGATTTTACCTTCAATGAACACCATAAGATGATGAAGATTTTGAGTTTAAGGTGTGTTCTTGAGGCTTATTTTCTGGAAATTTTTGTGGTTCATAGAGAGAGGAAGAGAGACAATGCATTGGCAGAGTGTGAGAGTGAAATGAGAGAGATGAGGGAAGATGGAGTGTGGAGTTGGAAAATTTGATTAATATGTGTTGGGAAGAGACTCCCTGGGGAGTAGGGCCAAAAATTTGAAGAGGAGAGAGGCTCCCTCTCTCTTCCAATTTTATAAATTTCAAATCTTTTATAAAAATACCTAATTCTTTTAAAATATGCAGGGCCAAAATATTGAAGAGGAGAGAGGCTCCTTCTCTCTTCCAATTTTAAAAATTTCAAATCTTTTATAAAAATAACTAATTGTTATAAAATATGCATCTTAATATAGTTTTTACGCATAAAATCTTGATTTTTGGCTTAGAAAATTAGGTTAAATATTAATGACTTAAATTTTATTTCTCCTTAATTGTATTTTACTAAATTTAGTTATTTTAAATTGATAGTATAAAGTCCATACCAATTTTTATGGAATTTAGGTGTTAAAGTTTATACATTTGAATTTTTAGGGTTTTTAGGATCTTGAGATTTAATAAATCTTTAAATATCAAAATAAATTGAATATTTGAGACTTTGAATTATTTTTGGGTTTCCTAACTCATATTCAAGTAATAAATAATGTTTTTAATTTATTTTTATCGATTTATTGGCATTTCTATGTAGTGATTCCGAGGTTCAAGCGAAATTGAAGAATTAAGTATACTAGTCATAGTTTCAACTTTGACTTAAGTTCCTATGAGACTTGGACCTAATTTCTAATTCTAGGTCAAGTGCATGAAGTTTCTACATGATTCATGTAAAGGTTTTCGAGTCAAAGAATGACCCGAATATAGATAGGCACTACAGTTAATTAGTTGTAGAATTCACATATCAATGTGAAATCTAAGTACACTATCCTTCGATTCTACTTGTTTCCAAGTTTCTAGTAGGTTATAACTTAGCTTCTAGTTACAATGTATAGTATGTGTTGTGCCTATATGTGCAACTAAGTTTATTCAAATCTAGAACTGTCTCAAATTTTGACGGTTGTCACAGTCTCCCCCGGTTGAAAGAATTTCGTCCCGAAATTCAATTCGTGACATGTTCCATTAGAAATTAGCCGAATACAATTGTATAGTTGGAGAGGTGGTGACTTGAAGAGCTCATTGATTATTTTGGGTTAATTCCTTAAGGTAAAAGCCTAACTTTTTAGGTGTAATCAAATTAGTGTTTCCCTCAATCGAGTTCTACAGTCTAGATTGTGGGAAATTAGGTTCATGGAATCATGATCCAACCATGGCGACCTAGAAGAAAAAGATTATCTAATTAGATATTATCTAACTTAAGAAAGCGCTATAAGTTTTTCTGAAGCACCAACTTGTGACATCCCCTAATTTCTCGGCTAGAAAAGACCGATTTAATTTATGCTTTTAAAATAAAGTCAGAGAAATCATTTTAAAAGATGTTGCGGAATTGGTCCCCAAAACAAAACATGATAAAAAAATTTATCAAAACCTTTCTTTAAGAAAGTATATATTTTCCTTTTATATTAAAACCTCGGGATGTCATGTTCCGATACAGCTCAAAAGCATAAAGAAGACATTATAAGCCTTACAACAGTTATTTACAACTACTGGCCTATAATCCAAAAATCTTTCATCATCCTCCGACTATGCTCGGAGTCCACTACATGTAACATAAAAAGTTGAGTGGGTCAGGCTTGGGAACCTGGTGAGCATATAGGGTTTTCAACCCACAATAATAATAAAGTTATTAAGTTCATCAATCAACAATAACCCTGATTACTCATTCCCGTTATCCTCACTTTACGTCCCTAAACACTTATCACAAGGGACCTAGCCTAAGGATTTCCATCGGGGATACAACACTGCTTTGGGGGTTTCCCCTCAATTTATGTCAAATAAGGCAACCATGTGGGGGATGGAGTACAAAAAATGAACACCCAAGCTCATTAACACCTACAGGTTGCGAGCCTGCCAGCGTTCCACTGGACTGTTTAGAAAAGTCCGTGGTCGTCATCCACACTCCGCTAGATGACTGGATCACAATAACATCGAGGCCTCTCATCATTTTATCACAAACCAACTATTTGATCTACCCATGTTATACCCAACATATTTGTAGATAATATATATATATATATATATATATATATATATATATATATATATATATATATATATATATATGTATATACAGTTCAAATCATTTTAAAACTTGTATAAAACATTCATTCAACAACCATCTCAAATAAAAAAATCAATATAAATACACATAGCACATATTTATATAAAATACTTCATATCTATGTATAAGATGAAAGTGACTATACACTCACTCGATAAGACGATAATCGGGCAACACTTCGTTTCTTAAAACGATCGTTTCCAATAAAATTGGGGGCTTTAATGAAAAACCGAGCCCTGTGAGGGTGGAGCTTCAAAACTGAAAAGATATCGCAACCCCCCCTATTTATAGGGTTAAAAGTGGCAATTTTCCAAATCTAGCCGGGAGATCTCGCAACCCCCCCTATTTATAGGGTGCGAGACCGAAGTTCAGTGGCTAAGAAGACTCCATGCGGCAGCTGCGAGGCTCGGAGGTGGCTCGGATGCGAAGGGCGCGTCGGGAGTTTGTAGGCGAGACGTGGCTCGCTTCGGACAGGCCACCTATGCGATACGCGTCGGTCTCTGACTGGGCCACACTTCGGACTCGTCATCAGCATCGGACACGGGTCAGCAGCGAGGCGAGGGTGATGTGGCCGAACACCAGCCATGCGAAATTCCTCGGATTTCAGACTTTTCTTGATTTTTGTGCCCCGAACTTCTAAAGTCCATAAGTTTTGCATACCGGCTCCGTTTTTGACGTTCTTTATATACACGCGTAGGTAAAATTACGCTCTACAACTTTCGTTTAGACTTCGTCGGATAATTTTGACTTTAATTTTTATATTATTATTTTTAACAGACCGGGACAGGAAATCCGTTAAAAATTCATAACTTATTCATCTCACGTCCGTTTTTGTCTGTCTTTTTATCGTTACACTACTATTAATGAGATCTTCGATTCTCGTTTAGGTTGTGTCGGCTAAAAATCACTCCATCTAAAATTCGAGTTTTTAGCTGTCTACTGCTAAGCTGAAACTTAGAAAAATCATAACTTTCTCATACGAAGTCAGATTTGGACGTTCTTTTTATCAAAATTCTCGGTTTAACGAATACTACGACATTCGTTTAGATCGCTAAGGCTAAAAAGCATTTTATCGTAAATTCACTTTTTACGTCACACAGCGTTGTGCCGGTTCTGTCGTGAAACTTCGACAGGTCATAACTTCTTCGTTATAACTCGGAATTCGCTATTCTTTATATATCTGTAATCCTTGTCACGACCACTACAAGTTTCTTAATAGACATCGACTTTATCTAATATATTTTTTTCGACGCTCATTTTTATTCTTAATTAATTAAATCGTAATAATTAAGCATAAAACACATAATTTTCACATAATATTCCCATAATTCCTTTTCATTTCTTCAAAATGAGTTACAAAGGTTAACCTAGACAATAACGTCAATATTAATGCCTAGCCTAGAAACACGGGCGTTACACAACTGCATTGAGTGCTAAGTTTTCATCGATTCTTAAGTCACGTTCTAAATCAACATTAAGTGTAAATTTTACGCCTAATAAAGAACAAATTAGGGACAATTTGCTCGCTTTCGGGTTGTCTATTAAGTTTGTAAATGATAGGGTAGCACGAATGAAAGAGAAACAATCGAGGGTAAGTTCCTAATGATACGTGGTATGGGTAGGCCACGAAGCTTTGGTACATCTCAAGTGTAAAGACTATTTAAGTGTCGTCTACAAAATAAATTACGAAATGGCCAAGGATTTCCAAAGTTATATTTATTACAACTGTTACTTTTGCTACAATAAAACCATATTCGAAGAATATATATATATATATATATATATATATATATATATATATATATATATATATATATATATATATATATATATATATATATATATATATATATTACAGAGTCATTGTTGCAAATGGAGGCGATAAAAGTTTATGATAAATTAAATCACATTGTGTATATAGCATTTTGAGTGTTTAGAAATGATAATTAATCTCATTGTTATCAAAATGTGTAATAATTTCAAAAAAATGAAGATACATGTGGCAGTCAAACAAAGTAGTAAAATAATAAAGAGATTAAGTAATGTTAAAGGTTTAAGTCATCAATGAGGGAATTTATATAGAAATATTCATATTATAATTTTTGAAAAATTGTCCAATTGTTTAAATCAGGATAAATTCAAGTTTATGAGGAGTAAGAATATTATGAAAACAAGTTTGAGAGTTTAGGAACTCACCGGAAATTGCAAAATAGAATGCTATTTTTGTGGAAGGTGAAAAAATATCGACCATTGAAAATGGTGCATTATCATTTTAATGATTCTAAGACAACATTCCTTTGGAGGATAGGTAATTGTAAGATTTAAAACTTTTTATGCTTTTTTTTAAGAAAAGAAGGAACATAAGAAAATGTATTCTTCTTATATATTTTCTAGATTTTGAAAAATGATAAGAACAAGGGTAGTTACTTGTGTATTAACTATAAGGGAAATACAATGAAAATTGCGCTTTTAATCAAAATTTTAAATTTACAACAAAAGAACAATGAAAAAAAAGGATTACTCGTTTACGGTAGGTTTCATAATAATAAAAAAATGTATATGATAAGAGGTGTAGTTAAATATATCAAGGTTGACTAAATCAAAATTATGCCTCATGATTATACATGTATTGATTGCTCAAAACGAAAGGGTAGACTTCTAGTCTGTATGTGTACGAACATGGTACCATGAGAAGCAAAATAGACAGAAACAAAGTTAGACAATGTATTATGTTATTATTACGGGTGTGCGAGATCAAAAACTAGAAGGAGAGCAAGAAATCAAGTGCAGGGGAAAGAAAAGGAAGGTAGCAACAATGATTGCTATTGTTAAAATTTTAAGAACAATACGTATAGTTAGATTTAAAGCCAGGTGGAGATATATTCCAAACTTCAATCTTTGATGTATGTTGATTAAATAGACATGTGGAGGTTTTAAAGTGTTTGCTAAAAATCATGAGTTATCTTATTAAGTTAAACTCCATTTGTGAAAAAGAAGAAGAACTAAAACTGGTAATTGAAAATACAATAATTTTGACATTTTAGACTGGAGTTCAACAATGGTTAAAACGGATAAGGTAAAGAATCAATTTATTTAGAAGAGTAATTATACATTGTTGAAAGTGTGCCACTGTAAATTTAAAAGTGAACACTAAGTTTTGCAATGCTATAAATTTTAGAAACTTTACAGATTACAAAACTAATTTAAAATAAAATAAACAAATGATGAATGTTTTGAAACGTAGGCATTAATGATGTCTTGCAAACACATTTGGAGTAGATGTTGTAAAAATACCATGTTGGGTTTCAGGAAAACACATTTAAGTAATGTACAATGCCTAAATGAGAAAGTGGTCAAAAGAGTCAAAACAAAAGTGGTTTGAAAGATCTGATGAAGCTTTTACACATAATATGCACTTCAATGTCATATGTTTCAGTTTTATAGCAAAATGTTTAAAAACTTTTACAAAAGAATATGCTTTTAAGTTTTTCGAAAATGTGCCAAAATGGTAAGCAAGGTTTAAAATAATCTATATGCCCTTAAAAAGCACATATAACCATCAAAATGGGTTTGAAATGAAATTAAAATAGCAAGGTGTTGGGTCAAAATTATGGTTTATACTTTACTTTTCTAGAAAATTGTATTTTTATGTAATATTTTATGAGTTTATGGTCAGGTTTACGGCCAGGGAGGTGTTTACGGCCGTAAACATGTTTACGGCCGTAAACCTTGTTTACGGCCCGACAGTAAACCCATTTACGACCCATGTTTCTCATGTATATATATAGGGGTGAGGGGTGTGAGGAATAGATGGATGAACGTTAGAGGAGTGTAAGAACAATGAGCTAATGTGTGTGTATTTGAAGGTGTTCTTGAGAGAGAAACTAAAGAGAAGAACAAGTGTATGTTAGTGTGTGTGAATCTTGTATCCGGGTCTTTATTCATATCAACACATACAAGATTCATCATCTTCTTCTTCTCCTTCTCTTCTTATTGTGATCTGGGATCATCCGTTTGATTGGGATTCCGCACCATCGAACGGATCTGATTGATACAGAAGCAGATTAGGGACTTACAATTGGTATCAGAGCTTGGTTGTATCAGTCAATTTTGTCAGATCTGGAGCTTATTTGATCTTATTTTTGAAAAATTCCTGCGCTTTTGGATAGATCTCTAAAAATTAGGAGGGGTTTGTTCTTCGTGTTTTTGATAAAAAGGGGTTTTTGATCGAGTTTTGGAGCTTCAAAGTCGAAAAAACGCTGTTTTTGGTCGTAACCAGCGAGGGGGTGGCGGCGTTTACGGTCAGCAGCTAGGGTTTCCGAGGTTTACGATCCGGAGTTTACAGTCCGAGGTTTACGGTCCGGAGTTTGCGGTCCGAGTTTACGGTCCGGAGTTTGCGGTCCGATTTTACGGCTCCGGAGTTTACGGCCCTCGGAGTTTACGGCTCGCACGTGTTCGGTCACGTTTACGGTCAGCAGCATCCTCGCACCTCGTCCTCAAATCGCATCTTCACCTCGCACCTCGCATCGCATCGCGCCTCGTCCTCGCATAAGATTTGAAGTTCACACAGCGTGCTTTCATTAAAAAAAAAGGGAGAATCGTTTTTGGGGCTGCCGTGTTTCGAACTCTTGACCTCTGATTCTTCAACATCAGCGCCTTACCAACTAAGCTACCAAGGAAATTGTTTCAATCCTTCCAAATTTAATTCAAAAGAACTCATTCTCGGTTCCAAGTTTCGTAAATTGACACTTTTAGCCCAAAAATCAATTTCTTTTATTTTTAAGCTCCATTTTCAACCAAAAATTTTAGTTTTTAATTTTTGACTTTTATTTTTGACTTTTTACTTAAAATTTTGACTTTGACTTTTAAGGTTTGACCTTTGACTTTAAACTTTGACTTTCTCGTTTAACTTTTAAATTTTCAAATTTAGCTTTTCGGTTTGACTTTTGAGTTTGACTTTTTAAATTTTACTTTTAAGGTTGACTTTTGAGGTTTATAGTCAAAGGGCATTTTTATATTTAAGTTTGACTTTTAAGTTTGATTTTGGCTTCTAGTTGTGTTTTTAATGGCTTTTGAGGTCAACAAGGGAAATGAAGACATGAAAGAGAGTCAGGATATGTTAAGACAAAAATTCAACCTGTTCAACTATATCCCTGGAGAAACCCTTGAAGCTCAGTTGCAGCGATTTACTACACTTACTACTGAGATGAATATAGTTGGGATCTTCTTGTCTAAATCTGAGATAAACAAAAAGTTGCTGAATGCACTTCCGAAATCGTGGGATATGAACGTGGCTGTCATCAAGAAGACAAAAGATCTCAATCGTCTTAGTCTTGCTGATATAATTGAAGAACTTGACGCTTTGAAGTGTGGAAAAACAATGAGTTCCGCAAACCTTCCGGTCAATGAAGTTTCATGTTCTCAATCATGTGAAGTTTCATGTACACTATCTAGTGAAGATACGATTAAATTTCTTCGGGAACAAATTGATTTATTAAAAAGAGAAGTTGAGGACCTGAGATATGAAGGATATCAACTTAGGAAAGGACAGAAATCCGTGAAGGCTGAATTAGAAACAAAAATAAAGGACTTTAAGAGAATTCAGCAAGACTACAGTGAAAAATGTGAACATTATGATTATATCAAGAGACAAAATGATGAGTTAATTACTGAGCTTGATACATTAAAAGGGCAATTTGAAACTGCAAATTTTGATTTTAAAAAGTTTGATGTATCAAGCGAAGTAGTTGCCAACATGACAGACCATTGCATGCAATTTAAACATAATCAGTCAAAGGGTTTAGGATACGATAATGTACCTCCTCCTTTTAATCATACATATCAGTATCAACCTTTGTCTAAAGAGGAGATTGCCAACGAACCATTCATGGTTTATGGAAAGCCATCTGGTTTTGTTTCAGGAGGATTTATTAATGTTGAAAATACTAACGTTTCTACTTCCCCTGCAGATCAATCCTTAAATCAATCCAAGCAAGCAGCTGAAGAGAGTGTGCCTGATAGTAAAGTAGCAGAAGATGAGAACAAGGAGAAAACCATTGAACAAACCAACATCTCCTTGAGCTCTGAATCTGTTGCTTCGAACTCAGTTGCTTCTGATCAACCTATTGTTGAGAAGTACAGGCCACCAAATCAAGTTAAACAGAATGCATGCTGCAACTGTGCGTGTGGGAAAAGCAAGAAACAAGGCAAGGATACGCCACCAGGGGCAGGAAGAAACAACTTCACAGTGAAGAAAAAGACATGGTTTCACTGTGGAACACATGGACACATTGCCAGAAATTGTCCTAATCGCGCATATGTTCCTTACTATGCACAAGGGTGGCAGAAAGCGCCAAGAGGGAGATACTCCAAAAGAAACCCCTCAAGGTCACGTTCAGAAAATGATGACTGGAACGCGCAGAAGGCCAGGAATCCAACTTCCAAGGGCAAGAAGGGAATGTCGGCCAAGAAGTCTAATCCAAGAGATGCTCCCGTGAAGCCAAAATCAAAGTCATCTCAACGGCCGACATTAAGATCAAAAGCAAGTGCTGAGCCACCCATCAGATCGAAAAAGAAATGGGTTAAACCCAATTACAAATGGGTTCCAAAGGCTCACTAACGATTCTAATATTTCTTCATCTTCTGTTTGTGATAAACAGGATATGTCATGGGAGAGAGTATCCTGCAAAGATAACAAAGGTCGACCCAGTTTCAAAATGGATTGGGTTCCAAAGACCAACTAATGCCGCTCTGTGTTGGAGCAGCTATGGAGGCATATCTTCAGACTTCGGTTTGTTGGTAGTGGCTGTTCCAGGCACATGATAGGAGGCATCTCTCAACTGTACAACATTCAGAACTTTGTTTGAGAGTATGTGGCCTTTGCGGGAAAGGAAGAAAGGAAGAGATCACAAATGGGGTTAGTGCTTAATGACATGAAGAATTTTCGGATCTATTCTGAGATTATGCGTGCTGTTCTCAGACCTTCTGGATGCAAATTCAATCGGTGAATTACGGTTTACGTTTTCTTCTTTATACTCTTGAGTTTTTCTTATGGTGATTCACTTCAAAGACAAATTTTTGTTTTAGGATAGTTTAAATTTGCGCATTTACTTTCGTTTCTCTCCTATGCACAAATTTAGGGGGAGAAATAAAAACAAAACAAAAATTAGAAAAGTTTAAAAAAAAATCCAAAAACATTAGAAAATCAGAAAATCAAAAAATATGGTGTTAATGAAATGTGCTTGAGGGAGATGTTTTGGGAAGTGATATAATCATGTGATAATAGGCAATCTGAATCTGTGTAAGGGACTGAATCTGAATTGTCTAGGCTCTGTGTTCGATGCGCTGGTAGGAACGAAAGATTTTAAATTGACTTGACTAGGCATTAATGAACTTAAGGAATCTAGAGACTTGAAAAATCTTGACCTAGATAGATCCATTTAGCCTGACAATACGACGCTTAGATAGGTTGAGCAGGGAGATATACATGATAATCCATTGGTCACATTAAAGTAATCCGTATCTAGAACTGTGGTTTAATTCTTCCTCGATGTACGGACTTTGTCCTTAATTCCAGTATTGATGGGGCGACTGGGGAATTCCGATAAAGTAGGTATGTAGGAAATTATTTTCTTGCTTTCTTTCTGTTAGTCATATGTTGCCTCCTCTGCGTGATTGAAATACATCCGACCTGGACTGGAACATATGCAATTCTATTTCTCTGCATCTTCTATCTATGCAATTCTGCCTATCTGTTAGTCATATGCTGTCTCCTTTGCGTGATTGAAATACATCTGACCTGGTACACAGCATATGCACCATTCTACTTCTCAATCCCTCTAAATCTGGTTAGTCATATGTTTCACCCTCTGCGAGATTGGAAGAGATCCGACCTGGGTGTATAGCATATGCACTCTAAATATTAGGGGAGAATTAAAAATTTAGAAAACCAAACAAAAATAAAAAAAATAATAAATTTTAAAATATTTCAGTTTTATTTCTTTTTCAGAAAATATGAAAAAGCCAAAAATATTGTGTGCTAAATTTTCTTTTAGTTTTGTTTTGTCTTGAAAAGTGAATTCAGGTGAAGATGAAACTCATGGAGTTTGTGTCGAAGATTTCTGAGCCAAGGCTTCATCCATGATCATCGAAGAATTCTCATTCGAAGGAGCAAGAAATGAAGATTATTCTTTCGACATTCAATCTTTCAACCCCAGAAGCAAGGTGAAGTTGCTCTTGAAGATTAGGTGACGGATTGCATTGAAGCCTCCTCAATCAGTCTGCTGCTATCTTGAACCTGCTGAAGTGATCCAAAAGATTTGTTCTCTCTGATGTTCTCTCTGAAGATTCTCAAGCTGAAAGCGCTATCTTTCAAGAATCAGTACATCATGCCTCCTCACCCAATGTGCGTTCAATGTTAAATTCTGAAGAAAAGCCCAACTGCTCAAGATGAAGTCATTCATTGAAGATTCATCAAGTTCATCTTGAAGTTGTGAAGAATTTGAAGATAAATGCTGAAGCCAAGCTTTCAATGAAGATGAACAAGAAAGCAAGCTACTTTTTAGGGGGAGCTTGTTGGGTCAATTAAGAAAAGAAAGCTATAAACCAAGGGGGAGATTGTTGGGTCAAACTTATGGTTTATACTTTGCTTTTCTAGAAAATGGTATTTTTATGTAATATTTTATGAGTTTACGGTCAGGTTTACGGCCAGGGAGGTGTTTACGGCCGTAAAGAGGTTTACGGCCGTAAACCCTGTTTACGGCCCGACCGTAAACCCATTTACGGCCCATGTTTCTCATGTATATATAGGGGTGAGGGGTGTGAAGAATAGATGGATGAACGTTAGAGGAGTGTAAGAACAAGGAGCTAATGTGTGTGTATTTGAAGGTGTTCTAGAGAGAGAAACTAGAGAGAAGAACAAGTGTGTGTTAGTGTGTGTGAATCTTGTATCCGGGTCTTTATTCATATCAATACATACAAGATTCATCATCTACTTCTTCTCCTTCTCTTCTTATTGTGATCTGGCATCATCCTTTTGATTGGGATTCCGCACCATCAAATGGATCTGATTAATACACAAGCAGATTAGGGACTTACACAAGGTTAAAACCAACATTGCTTAAATTGAGTTTTGAAGAAAAGTGTTAAGTGAAAGCAAGTTGTCAAAAGTAAAGTTTGCTGTTTCTAGCGAGAAATATAGCTTACATTGTTAGGAAAAGTCTAGTAAGTTATATGAAGTGGTTATAAAGTATTGTATCGCTGATAAATAAAATCGATGAGGCGAAATAATATTTCGATGGAAGATTAAGAAGTAAGGAATAAATGGATTTGTGTAGCTAATCGTACCTGATACTAAGGCGAGTATAAGGCTAGTACCTGTGACTTTTCCTCAAAATAGAAAAGATGAAAAATTGCTTGAAAAACATTTTATGGCGTCAATGCAATTTCGCGGCCTTTTATAGGGGTCAAAGGTTAAGCTATAGGTTTGGCGTTTGGCTCATAGCGTAAGAGGATGTAATCCTTTATAATGATAGAAATGTTAGTAATGTTGCTAAGGCTCAAACGAATGTATGGAAATAATAAGGTTCGAAGGAGGATTCAAAATTTGTAGGAAGGATTTGTACAACGAAGTAGTGCGATGTTCGGTTGGACATGAAAATTTTAGGATTGGTGTTGGGTGTGAAACATGTTTGTGATTTTGAAAGTGTAAGATGATTGTATGCTTGTGATACTCACCAGTGCATCAACGGGCCTCGAACTATGGCTTGTAAATATTACCACAAGGGGATAGTTTGTGCTTGAATTCAGATATGCAAGGTAGACAGGGTAGGGTAAGAATCACCAAATATAAGGTTTAGAATCGAAGAGATATCCTAGACTAAGTTTTAAGGTCGAGAGGGAAACAACTGATAACTAAAATCGTAGCGTAGAAGAGAAGTCTCACGTATCAGTAGTAATGGGTTGAGCTTTCGTGCCTCCTTGTGAGTCATATTAGGGATGCTCACCAATGGTATCCATATGATTACTTTTGACAACTCATCTACTTTCTAATGCGATGTTCCAATTGTCTCCCATGTCAGTATCAGAACGCTTTTCCTAGTTGTAACTCTAGTATGAAGACAATGAAGAGGTATTGAGGTATAATTGGTATTGGTTTCGACATAAGATTATTACTAGTGGCTATCTAGCTACTAACCTTACGTCTAAAGTCAACAGCTACCGAGGAATACTCATTCTCTGCACTAAGTAGATTGCTCCTAGAGTGGCTAGTGATATAACCCAATTGGTTAGCCTAGCACTTGATAAGGGATAAGAATATTTCTAAATAAGACATTGTGGTAAAAGTGCACTTAGTTTCTAAGTGTACCGAGATGAATGCCTATAATATGAAATGCTCATACGCACACCAAAAAAATTGTTTTTCAAAAGTTTAAGTTGAAAATCGTTTTGAACATACTTCTACTATAACCGTTTCCAGCCTCACATTAACTTTCTGTAATTAAGCATAGTTGGCCAGGCTATACTTAATTAAAGTCTAATATGCGTACTTGAACTAGTTATACCAGTAGTATGTTCAGTATTTTAAAAGCGTTTTGAAATTTTTTGGCTATAGTTGTGGTTCTCCAAAGGAAAACCGGTATTCTCTATAACCTTCGGCTCTTATCCCATTTCTGTTACACCCCGCTAAAGCGGAAACATGGGACGCGACAGTACAACGAGTCTCATAGAAAAAGTTCAAAGACAACACCAGCCATAGTATTAAAAACATTACAATTTACAATGGGTTTGAAAAACTTTTAAAAGAAATTACAATGTAATTGAAAAACAATACAAGTGAATGCTCCTACAAGTGATGTGTCCCTAAGTGCCATCTTATAGACGATTTCCTAGAAAAGCATGTAAAATGAGTGGTCAACTACCGAAATAGTTGGTGAGTACTCACAGGTTTATAACATAATTTAGTTTGAGGTCATGAAAATCAGAATATTGATAACAGTTTCCATAAACGAATGCTCGTTGCTAAAATATGTATATAAGTTTTCATGAATAGAAGTTCCTTACTAGCATGAGAAACAAAGTTCGTTGCTATAATAATTAAACTAGTTTGTATGTATATGAGCAAATAATGAGTTCACAACTAAGCCTATGACTGATTCCCTATCAAGATCTATGCTTATCATGTTGGATTAGGTGTCTAAGCCCATAACTATAATTGGTATGTACTTGATTTGATAGTAGCATTGTCCTTTTGGGTTGCCTTCACACTGGCAACTAGACAGGATGACTATTGGAGAGAGAGAGACTGATTTTATTACTAAGAATAATAAATTGGTGCATAAATATGATTTATTAATATATTATAAGAATAATATATTAATTAGAAATCATATTATTAATAAATGTTTAATCAGAAATTAATTTGGAATAAATGTCGATGACATACTACTCATAGGAAACGACGTTCCAACCTTGCAGGAAGTTAAGTCCTGGCTTGGGAAGTGTTTCGTTATGAAGGACCTAGGGAAAGCTGCTTATATTATGGGGATAAGGATCTTGAGAAATAGGAGTAAGAGACTAATTGGACTTAGTCAAAGTACTTACTTGGACAAGGTGCTAAAACGTTTTAGCATGGAGAATTCCAAGAAAGGGGAGTTACCTATCCAGAACAATACCAAACTGAGTAAGACTCACATTCCGAGTACCGATGCGAAGATGGAGGAAATGAGTCGAGTGTCATATTCTTCCGCCGTTGGCTCGATCATGTACGCTATGACATGTACTCGCCCTGATGTGGCTTCTGTGTTGAGCATGGTAAGTCGATATCAAGGGAACCCGGGTAAAGCTCACTGGATAGTTGTTAAGAACATTCTTAAGTATCTGCGAAGGACTAAGAACTGGGTCCTTGTACTTGGTGGCAGTGATGACTTGCTTAGGCCCTAATGAAAGGGTTCCATGGACTTGCTTAGGCCCTAAGCTAAGGAATTAGGGTTTCCACCTTAAAACCCTAGCTAGCCTCAAGTATAAACCAGAGCCCCTTGGCTCTTGAATTTGGCCACCCCTTTGGAAATCCAAGAAGAGACGATTTTGGATCGTGTTGTGGAAGAGAATTAGAAGAAAATTTTTGTGTTTATTCGAATTTTTGTGTTCAGATCCACTTTATCTTTCTAGAAACCATCTCATATCCATTTTCTCTCTCTAGAATTCTTATCAGATCTACTTTCTCTCTCTTCAAGTTATGTCACTTGTTGGAGATCTAATGGATGAAACGTATTTATTGTTTGACTCCATTTTAGAACTTGGATTAAAGGTTACTAAACCAATCTATGGTGTTAACAATGTGACCATGTTTCAAATCAGTGGTCAATATATGTTGAATGATATTCCTGAGTTGTACAATCTTCTTGTTGATAAGAAAATATCTGAATACTCATATGTTAATAATCGTGAGTTAAAAAAGAATGAGAGAATAATAGAACAATTTCGTATTATATATGGACATTTATATCGAGAAAATAAATAGATGTTGGAGATGAAAAGAGTTGAAAAGAAAAAGAATGATGCTCTTGATGTTCTTGGTGAAGTTCATAATGTTCCTCATGTTTCTGAAGAAATGATGACTCCAGATGTTCTTGTTGAGGGGCAGTCAAGTGCTTCATGTTTTTTCAGAAGAGTTACATTCCGAATCTGGTACTTTAGAAGATGAATCTCAAAGCAAATCTTTGGAAATCGTGAAAGTAAAGACATTTTGTTCTATTGGAACTCAAACAAATGATTCTTTATGTTCTGAAGATGTTTTTGAAGGAATGATTCCTTACAGAAAGCTAATGCTTCAAGAAATTTAGATTTATCAAAATCCAAAAGTTTGTGTGTCAAAGTCCTATAATGTTCAAATTCAGAATGGTGAAAAGGTTGTTCAGATCTAAAATTTGTTTCTGAAGCCTAGAAATAAGAAAGGGAAGAAGAAGAGGAAGAACAAGAGTAAAATAAAGAAAGTTTGGATGCCCAAGGTACAAGTACCCAATGCTTGTGAAAAAGTTGAGAAAGTTGAAGTCAAGCATGTTCAAAGAAACTTCAATTCTCATTTTTCTTTAGATAAAAATGTTAGAAGTTGGAAGGAAAAGAAAAGAGAGTTTGGTTGGTTTAATGAAATTTATGGAAATTTTTGTTTTCCAACTAAAATGAGGGTATTATTTTCAGAAGATGATAGATTTTCTTCAAATAAGTGGTTATGCAAGAAACCAACTTCAATGTTGAACCTTAAATGGGTACCAAAAGTCCCAAAAAAAGTATTGACCTTTATCAAAAAAAAAAAAAAAAAACGAAAAAGGGACAAAATCTGGTGAAATCTTGTGAAGATTCTGTCAAAGATATGAAATTTTATTGAAGAAATCAATTTTCATTGATTTTTTAATTGTTGGAAATGCAAAAGTTGAAAAAAGGGTGAAAAGTGACATTTTCTGCATAAAGTAAGCTGCCACCTGACACATTTAAGCAAATAGAGCACAAGTCGTCAGTTCACTGCATTCAGGAGGGTCAGATTCGCTTTTATGGTTAAAGTGTGAGGGATGTTTTCGCGCATCTGGTCATCTGATCATAACTCATTCCATTGTTCGTTCCTTGAACCGACATTGACGAACAGGGCCGGCCCAAGCCCAGGGCGAGCTGGGCCATAGCCCAGGACATCAAATTTCAATGGGCATCAATTTTGGTAAGTCTTTTATGGGTGTATGGTACTTGGGCCACTACAACTCTTAATCCACTAATACTATGAAGTCCAGTCCAAATGAAAAGAGGGCAGCATGACACGCTTGGATACCTAATACACAATGGCGGCTATTTGAAATAAATTTGGAACGCACGACTCTTCGGTCCCCTAAACAACATAGCACGCCTAATAATTACATTTGAAGAAGACAAGGCGTTCTTATCAATGGCGTTCTGGAGAAGACGATTCCAACAAATACGGACATACATGTTGATCTCAACAGATAAAACACACGATTCTCTTTCTTCTCTCGTTCTCAGCCGGAAAAAGATTTAAATCCTCATAATTTCATTGTTAATATGCCCTCTTAATCTCTTGTTCTCGTGAATTTCTGATAACCTTTTCATATAGTCCATTAAGCCTCAACTCCTCATCAATTCTCGTTTTCAGTGGACTACTTATCTTTGTAGTTTTACAGAGCTGCCAATTCAAGTTTCAAAGGTTTGCTTAAGATTTCTCTTACATTCCCATGTAAATTCTGAGTTATGACTTTTAAATTATATTTTTGAGTTTTCTAGTTATTTTTATCGAAATATGTATTTATAGGATTGTTTTATGTTTATGAAATTGAATGCTTTTGTTTATCAACAAGTCAAAGACTCTAAGTATTTTGTACTTAGCCATGCTTTCTCAACTGTTGAAACCGGAATAAACTTACAAATTATAACTTTGAATTGCATCTTTCTTCAAAACATCATATAAATACCGAGTCTAATGAAACTTAATTTTCTATTATTCTTGCAGATTAGTTTTGGTCATTTATTGTCTGCATCAAAAGGTACAAATCATGAATTAAATTCATAAACATCAAGTTATGGAACTGTGTCATCATTTTGCATTTATTCTTTTTAAATTGCTTTTTTGTAATGTTTATCAATTAAACAGTGTTTATTAAAATGTATGTTTTTTTATCTTAGAATATTTCATATGTTGTTTACCGAATAAACTAATGTTTATAAAAATCTTATAGGTTATTTTAGTTTTTGAATTTTCTTATGTATCAGATTTTTGGAAAATCTAGAAAATATGATTATTAAAAATATGATGTGTTATTTTATTAATTTAATTTTTGGAAATGTATTTGAAAATCTGATTGGTTATTTTAATTTCTGAAAATCTGATAGGTTATTTTAGTTTATGAAAATCTGAAATGTTAGTTTTTATACTTATTGTTGTTTTTGTTTATTTTGTGGTTACAGATAGCTAACTCAAGAAAGATTAAAGGAATTAGCAATTTTGAGTATCAAAAGTCAATTTTGTACAAATTCTTGGTTATTATAAATTAAGAGATGTTTTTGATTTAAAAAATACATGGCGGCATAGTTTTAGATGAATCTATGTATGTTATTGTTTGTATGAACTTGAATTCATTTGGCTATAAAATTTATTTTACTTTTTCTATATATATTTTTATATAAAAGGGCATTAATTTAGTATCTCGCCCTGATATTTAAAATCAATGGACCGGCCCTGTTGACGAACATCTTATATGTTCGTCAGTAATAGATACGAAAGTTCTAGATCCGCAGTTCTTGGCTCGGGGGAATCGGATTCGCACTCAAGAACCTATAATTGGATTTGAAGCGAACCTGAGATTCGCTTTCGGTCCATGATCAAATGATTCAAAACGAGAGTCGACATTGAAGGATTCGCATCTGTAACTCAAAATTGATGTCGCATCTGAAGTCGGAAGCTGATGAAATTGGAACGAAACATCAGTCGATGTTTCTACTCAGGATTACAAAGAGCTTTGATCGGAATTTTTGTATTAGAATGATATTAAAATCAGAAATCGACTGGGAATCATTTTTACAAACCGGGATCGGACCTTCAAATTCATGGATTGGAATTGTTTGAAACGAGATGGATCGATTTTTTTCTCAAAGCGAATCAAGGAATTGTTGCTCGTCGATATTTGCTGCGTATCACATATCCTCGTTAACTTGATTTTAACTTTTTCAAGTCAATGATCGTATTTGACTCACTTAAATTGATGGATATAATTCAATTTACGAATTCTGTCCTCAGAGGTTACATAGCTTGGCAAAATTAAATCTCATTTCTAAATCCTTTACAAATCCATGGGTTTAACCATTGGAGTTTTTGGATATTGACAGTTTCTACCCCATATTCTTAATTATTTCAATTTCTTTGGATTTTACCACCTTTTACCCCTTCTTACCAAAATACTTTCATTTCTAATCCTTTTCTTTGGTCTTATTCATTTTTAATCACTTCTAAATTATTGCTTCTTTTTCTATTCTTTTGTCTAAATTTAAAAATCGAAAAATACAAAATTATTTTTTGTTATTTTTTCGGTTTTATTTTTGAGAATTGCGATTATTCTCAAAGGGATTTATTTCATCTAATCTGACGGGTTTTGAAGATTGTTGGTGATTCTTCTTAACTTTCCGGATTCTCTCCATGGTATTTGTTGAAGATTCAAGGGGGAGTGATGATTATTCAAGAGGGAGTTCGTATTTGGAAGATTATTTTTATTTCTCTCGCTTTGAAGACCCAATGTGCTGATGAGTCTCACAATTTAGGCGGAGAAATGCCAAGAAGATCGGAAATCGTGATCTTCATCAGTTTCAACATCTAGGGGGAGATTGTAGAGTATTTGAGATATTGAAACTGATTTGGCATGTTTGGTTATTTAGGGAAGCCTTTTAGGGTTAATCATTTTATGATTCCCTACGATGCCTTTACAGTAGAAGTTCTTAATCGAGCTCTTATAATACATTGGTTTTATAGTAAGGCATTAGTTTTATAGTTATGGTAGATATTATTGTTCCCTATAAATAATCATTAGGTTAGCTTTTAGAGTAAGCTTTTTACCAGATTAGGGTTTTCTCTGTACGTTCATCTCATAATCAATATCCACGAAAAACCTTTATCAGATTACTTGCATATGATGGTGATTGATTCTTGATTGTTCTTGATATTCCGCATTCGTCATCTCGATTTATTCCCAACAATAGCAATCAAGTTTGATGCAAATCAATTTAAATACAAGAAATAATAAATAGTTTTTCGGACATGCTTTTCCACCCCAAAACACAAAAAACGAAAATAAGGGGAGGTGTGAATACTCATAATGCTTTGAGATGATGCAAATTATGCCTTGAACAAAGTTCCATTTGTACCACTATCGATTCCTACAATGATGTTACACACTAATGAGTCTCTAGATGAAATCTAATACTAGTATACTTGGCTTCTACAATAGAATTATGCCAATAATGTGTCGAAATTTTGATATTGATAAGTTACGAACATTTTCTATGAAAATTAGATTTCCATGAATCAATTGTTATATAACAATTTAAGTGGAAAATTCTCACTATTGAAATGTTAAAATTTAACATTTTAGGAGGTGTTCCAATGATTAAATATTTAAAAACTAAATCGATTTAGCTCTAAAATTTCCTAAACTTTGTCTTTTAATTTAGCTGAAGCCAAAGACCTTAAGATAATTTTTCTTGAATTTTTGATTTGTCTAACTATTTTTCACAATTTTAATTTCTTGAATAATCACAAAATCATGGAATTTAGACTTTTTGTATAACTGTTTCACAGCATCCCTAAACTGAGAAAATTATTAAATTCTACTTTTGATAAATTAACCAGGCGTTTGTAATTTAATGGTGTTTTACATCAAGGAATTCTAATTAAATAGAAAATTGTAATTTAAAATCACACAACTTTTTATTTATGTTCCAATTGCAGTCAAAGATCTCCACAAACTGTTTCATGATTTTTAGATATGTATAGCCATTTTTTCTATATTTAATTCATTAAATCAATACAAATTCATGAAAATTATCAAATAAGTTAAGAAAATTCCCCAAACTTTGTTCACCACTGATATGCAACATATATAATCTGGAAAAATATAAAATGGATTTTCAAACAGTATAACATGATTTTTATGATTTTTTTGTATTTATTCTATCAAAATAGTGATAAATAGAAAACATTTTCAAAAATTCCCCAAACTTTTTAGTTTTACTTTTATTACACATATAAAAATTGGGAAAAATATAAAAGTTGGTTTCCAAACGGTTTAGATATTTTCTTTGTTTTATTCACTTAAATAAGCATTAATTCGTGAATAATTATTAAACAATTAAGAAAAATTACCTTAGTTTTTGAAAACTTCATATACAGTGTACATAAGTTGGGAAAATTACCAAACGTGATTTTCATATACTGGAGTCCGAGTTTTGGATTTATGTGTATTTAATCTTAGAAAAATAGAACAAGAATAACATACAAAAAACATCATCCAACTTTTTATATAGCATCTTACAGTAATATAAGATGTTCTTGTAAATTTTCATGAATTGTGGATGAGTAAAACTATTTTTCCCGATTTTAATCCATTATATACCAAAAAATCATGGAAAAATATAAATCCATTATGAAACATCCCCAAAACATTTTTCTAGTATTCCACGTGGTATACGGGCTACAAAAAATAATAGATGGGCTTTTCACCTTTTCTATCATGGTTGTATGATTTATTGGAACTAAACAAAAGAAAATTTAAAAATCCTATCAAACAGTACCAAAATCGATGAAACTTAATGAGAGAACTTTATTTACTTTAACGGTCATCCACAAATTTATCTATAATTTATGGACCTCAGAAATTATTGTATATGATTTATGACCTTGTTTCCTTGTAACAATTACAATAAATCAAAGAAATGAAAACAATTCTTGGAATTTTCTGTATCATTTTATTTTCTTACTGGGATTCTGATAAAATTTTGTTTTGAACAGAAATGCAGATTTAGATTTTTAATTGTGAATAAATCTTTTATGATATATTTGAAAGCTTTTTAATAACATACTTTGATCATCTAGCATCTAAGATTGAAGATCATCACATGCAAGTTGGTTTGAAAGAAAAATCATGGTTCGTGTAGTGATTTTCTGCCAAAACTTGTAGATATGTGCATTATGTTGATTTTGACTTAGGTTTTGGTCATAGGACTTCACCATTTACAACATGCATGTTGTTTTTTGGTGAAATCCTACCATCATCATCATCAAAACCGGTAGTAGGCACAAGTGTTCATGATTTACAATACAATGGAGTAGAAGAAGGAGAAAATGCAAGAAAAATAGTAAAACTTGAAGGAATAGTGAAGTAGAAATCGATTTTACCTTCAACAACACGACAAGATGATGAAGATTTCGAGTTTAAGTTGTGTTCTTGGGGTCTTATTTTCTTGAAGTTTTTGTGGTTCATAGAGTGAGGAAGAGAGAAATGGAGTGGTGGAGTTGGAAAAATTGATTAATATGTGTTGGGAAGAGGCTCCCTTGGGAGTAGGGCCAAAATTTTGAAGAGTAGAGAGGCTCCCTCTCTCTTCTAATTTTGTAAATTTGAAATCTTTTATAAAAATACCTAATTTTTATAAAATATGCATCTTAATATAGTTTTTACTCATAAAATCTTGATTTTTGGCTTATAAAATAAGGTTAAATATTAATGACTTAAATTTTATTTCTCCTTAATTATATTTTACTAAATTTAGTTATTTTAAATTGATATTATAAAGTCCATACCAATTTTTATGGAATGTTAGGTGTTAAAGTTTATACATTTGAGTTTTTAGGGTCTTGAGATTTAATAAATCTTTGGATATCAAAATAAATTGAATCTGTGTGACTTAGAATTATTTTTGGGTTTCCTAACTTATATTTAAGTAAGAAATAATGTTTGTAATTTATTTTTATCGGTTTATTGGCATTTCTATGTCGTGATTCCGAGATTCAAGCGAAATTGAAGAATTAAGTGTACTAGTCAGTGTTTAAACTTTGACTTAAGTTCCTATGAGACTTGGACCTAATTTCTACTTCTAGGTCAAGTGCATGAAGTGTCTACATGATTCATGCAAAGGTATTCAAGTCAAAGAATTACCTGAATATGGATAGTCACTACAGTTAAGTAGTTGTAGAATTTACATATCAATACACTATCCTTCGATTCTAATTGTTTCCAAGTTTTTAGTAGGTTATAACTTAGCTTCTAGTTACAATGCTTAGTATGTGTCGTGCCTATATGTGCAACTAAGTTTATTCAAATCTATAACTGTCTCAAATTTTAACCAGGAGTTTTTTCATAGGGCAAGCAACTTCCTACAATAAGCACCCCTAGCAGACTTTACATCTCACACACTTTCCTCATGGTAGGTAACATCCTCTAACTCTTTGTCAATATATGGAAACTACCATATGGTTCCTAATGTTATGACTTGTCTTGCAACACATCACATACTTTAACATATACTTTGTTATGTCTCATGTTATCCCTATCCACCAATAATAAAGTTCAAGTCGCAAAATATCTAAGTAGTTCTTGGGTGAACCGAATATTTACACTTATGCATGTCTCATGACAGTGTGTCACATACACCCCTAAGTTATATATGAGGATCTTGTTTCCCTAGCACTCAATGTGCCAACTACCACATTAGTCTTACTAGGGTGGTGCTTATCTTGCAAACATAATCGAGAAATAGCTCAATCCAATGATGTTACCTCACATTCAGATCATTCTTGCTCTAAACATATCACAAGATCCTATGATCTGCTTATATCGTACACCTCATATCATGCAAATAAAAATGCCATAACTCATGAGTAATAACGATCGCTGCCAACTCCTAATCTTACATTGAGTGATTGACCCTGACACTCTTTCTTTTGTGTGAAGCATACACAATCATCTTCCCTTGCTTCATCTTCTGAAATCCCATACCATAATAAGTCATAGATACCCATTTGTGTTCATCTAGATCCTATTCAATCTTAGATATTTGATGCCCAACTGCATGCATCATATTTCTTTAAACGAATTGGACCAACGCTCCCCAAAGTGAGGAACTTGGTGGAATAAAATCTTGCTTAATCAACCTTGGAGTTGTTACAACATCTATTTTAATTCTTAAGGAGCCAACCAAAAAGGCGTTTTGTCTATAGAAGTTGCACCGACAATAAGTTTAAACTAGAATGTCACACCCCCGAACGTCGGCGGAAATTTAGGGCTGTGCATCCTATGGATATTGGGTCGAGGCACACATACTCACACACACACACACACACACACATATATATATATATATATATATATATATATATATATATATATATATAACATAACATATAAGTATAACACAAATGATACGTTTATTGATTATAATTTATTTGGGATTATGTGAGAACAAAAAGATCTGATGCGCAGGGACAAGGTTTGAAAACTCAAACCTTGAGTAAATGCTTAAGATCAATGTCTGCTTGCTAATAAATGTTCTAGTCAAGCCTGGATAGACTAGTCAAGTCTGAGTTAATGCATTCAACAAATAATCAAGCCATAAATGAAGAATGAGAATAAAGATCAAAGTAAAGTTAATAAATGAAGAACAAAAAGAATGTTTGAAAGTGAATTGAAGTAACTTAGTAAATACCAAAATGAGTGAAAGATCCATCGTTTAACTTTGCATTGAAAGCTCCTATAAATAGGAGAGTGTGAAACATGGTACAAACCGGTAAATATACATAGGACCAGATAAACTGAATGTTTCTTACATGCTGATTGTCCAAGTTGACAAACAGACTAGGTCCTATGAAATGTCTAATCATGCAAAGTGACAAAAGTAATTAATACACAAAGAGACAAAAACAGTGACTCCGGATCAGCACACATTCTGGTCATAATGTCCATTCCAGAATGTCTTCACTTCTGAACTTCTTATCTTCAATTCTCCAAGTCCGGACAAATTTCGCACTAATCTTCACTTCAGAACTCTTGCTGACTTCGGAATTGACGTTTGGACTTATGATTGCTAGAGGTTCACTTTCAGGTTCCAACAATCTCCCCCTAAGTGAACTTAGCAATCCAGTCAGCTTAGATGGCTTCTTCCTTGATGAAGGTGTTGATGGGTTTTCAGAACATTCTAACACTCCTATGGTGTACATGCAACCCTAGAAACCTTGGATCTATGTTTGACTATGATACATGCAAATAATTATTTTTCCAAGGTTCTTATCCTATCTAGAATGGCATGGGGAACTTGAATCAAATAAAGCTAGTAGAATTACTTACCTTGTAGTTGTAGTTGATTGCTTGGAGTTTTAGAGCCTAGCACCAATAGTGTGGATGCCTCAAATGGAAATCAAAAATCACCACAAACTTGGAACTTTGAGAGAATAGTAATCACCTTCTTGAAATCGGCCCTCTTACTTTACTCACCACAACTCATGTGATTTCAAGAACCAAAGCCTCCTCTATATAGTGTGGTGGATTAGGGTTACATTCATGTAAACCCTAATACCCATGTCTTCTCATTTCCATGAGATCCATGGGTTAAAGCTCCATGGAGTATCCATGGACTTTCCATGCAAGCCTAGCCCATTCCAAATAAACATTAGCCCACACTATATAAATACAAGAGCCCATATTTAATTAGTCATACTTTTGATCTCTAAATTAATTCTAGATTAATTATAGATCAATACTAATTAAATAATATGATTTTATATTAATATATTAGGACTTATAATATATTAATAAATCATAACTTATACTATTCTCAAACGATTATCCATAAATTGTTCGGGTGAAGTGCAACCCAAATGGACCATGCCGGGTCGGGTCAAGTACATACCAAATATAGTTATGGACTTAGACACTATATCCAACAGTCTCCCACTTGGATAAGTCTAATAACTATAGTTGCAAGTATGACTTCAGGAACCGATCAGCAATCGTAGCTCTTTAAACTCTGTTGAACTATGAAGCGCCATTTTAGATAAGTGATCATATAATCCTCTGTTCTAGATATCAGCCGGACAAGTACATGGAACATGGTCTTGCTTATTGTCCAGCATTTGTTTCCTGATTTCCGATTTGTTTGACATAGAACTTAACTGAACACATCAATTTAGTTCTGACCGGGCCCGATACATAGGTCAAAACAAAATCATCGAGGGGCCCAGATATCGCTTCTAATCCTAGAAGGAACAGATAAACTTCGACTCATATGTTTGCTCTACTACTTGTTGAATTACACACAAAAGCACGGTTTATAACATCGAGTTACCAATGCATTTTCGTGCAATCAATGCATAACCAACTCATAGGCAACAAATCATATCTCTAGGTTTGAAGACTTATATGATATTACCGTCTCGCGATCACTCGAGATGAATTCCATGAAGTGATATAAGTGAGCGTGGGTTGAATCCAATACTCAGAACTTATGAGCACTCATGAGTGTTGTAGCCCCACTTTGTCTAACATCTTAGACCTCTACAAGCCAACCCATGACAGTCTTGATTCATATCTACTTCCAACATATGACCGACTGTGGAGAGTTTGAATAATATGATACAAACCATAACATAATTATTCTGGAAGTCAAAACATGCATAAAGAAATAATAGTAAACGATTGACAAGAGATAGCAACACTTTACTCATAAATAACAGCTTTTATTTATCATCAAATGTCAATTACATTTTACAAATTTCAAGATTATCTAACTACTAAAACTAATATCATCCTTCAGCCCTATGCTCCGAGCATGCTGGAGATGCTTAGCCCGAGTCAGTCCCTTCGTGAGGGGATCTGCTGGGTTCTCATCCGATGATACCCTCTTTGCCACGAGGATTCCTTCTTCTATTCGATGTCTAATGAAGTGATATTTTCTGTCAATGTGTCTGGATCTCCCATGATCTCTTGGTTCCTTGGCTAAGGCAACCTCACTATTGTTGTCACAGAAAATCTCCATTGGCTCCTTTATAGCTGGTACAACTCCAAGGTCTCCGATGAAGTTCTTTAGCCATATAGCCTCCTTTGCTACATCACTTGCTGCTATATACTCTGATTCACAAGTGGAATCAGCCACTGTCTCCTTCTTGGAACTTTTCCAAGTAATTGCCCCTCCGTTTAGAGTAAAGACCCAGCCTGACTGAGAGCGGAAATTATCCCTATCAGTCTGAAAGCTAGCATCACTGTACCCTACAACTCTCAAGTCCTCATTGCCATCGAGGGTAAGGACCCAGTCCTTAGTCCTCCGTAGGTACTTGAGGATATTCTTTACCGCAGTCCAGTGTGCCTTGCCAGGGTTCCCCTGATACCTGCTAACCATGCTCAAAGCAAAGGCTACATCAGGTTGAGTACACGTCATAGCATACATGATCGATCCTACAGCTGAAGCATAAGGTATTCGACTCATTTCTGCTATCTCAGCCTCAGTACTAGGGCTTTGTGTCTTACTCAATCTGGCGTTACTCTGGATGGGTAACTCTCCTTTCTTGGGGTTATGCATGTTGAACCTTTTCAACACTTTGTCCACATAGGTGCTTTGACTAAGTCCAATTAGTCTTTTACTCCTGTTTCTCAAAATCCTTATCCCTAGGATATGGGCAGCTTCTCCAAGGTCCTTCATAGCGAACCACTTCCCAAGCCAGGACTTTACTTCCTGCAGGGTTGGGATGTCATTTCCTATGAGTAGTATGTCATCCACATACAGTACCAAAAAGCTGACTATACTCCCACTAGCCTTGATATAGACACAAGATTCATCTTCACTCCTTGAAAAGCCAAATTCTTTGATTTTCTCATCAAAGCAAAGATTCCATCTGCGAGGTGCCTGTTTTAATCCATAAATGGATTTCTCGAGCTTACACACTCTACTGGGGTACTATGTACTGACAAAACCCTCTGCTGAACCATGTAAACATCTTTAGCCAACTTTCCATTAACGAAAGCAGTTTTGACATCCATTTGCCATATTTCATAATCATGAAATGTAGTAATGGCTAACAGAACCCTAATAGACTTAATCTTGGCCACTGGTGAAAAGGTCTCATCATAATAATTTGCAACCAGTCGTGCCTTATAAGTTTGTACATTACCGTCCATGTCGGTCTTCTTCTTGAAGATCCATTTGCACCCAACTATCTTACGATCAGGTACATTGTCAACCAAGTTCCAAACTTGATTGTCATACATGGACTGTATCTCGCTATCCATAGCCTCTTTCCATTTAGCAGCCTCAGGGCCTGCCATGGCTTCCGTGTAGCTGTTAGGCTCATCCAGATTTACCAGTGTGTTATCACTGATAAGTGTCTCACCTTTTGCAGTAATATGAAAACCATAATATTGCTCAGGTGCATTCCTAACTCTGGTGGAACGCCTTAGAGGTATAGATTCTTCAGTCGGCTCAACAGGAGTTTCCTCCTCAGGTTGAGGGCTAGGGTTTGAGGTTCCTTCACCACTTGACTCTTGAATTTCCTCAAGGTCAATTTGCCTCCTACTGTCTCCTTGGCTCATGAATTCTCTCTCTCGAAAGAATCCTCTTCTTGCTACAACGACCACATTATCACTGGGTCTGTAGAAGATGTAACCAAAGGATTTATGTGGGTAGCCGATGAAAATACACCTTTCGCTTCGGGGTTCGAGCTTATCGTGAGTCTCGCGTCTGACGAAAGCCTCGCAACCCCAAATCTTGATGTGGTCTAGATTGGGAACTTTTCCAGTCCACATCTCGTGAGGTGTTTTGGCAACCTTCTTTGTAGGGACTAGATTAAAGATATGGGCGGCAGTCTCTAAGGCATACCCCCAAAATGAGATTGGTAGCGAAGCTCGACTCATCATGGAACGAACCATGTCCAACAAGGTCCGATTGCGCCTCTCAGCTACACCATTCAACTGTGGTGTCCTAGGAGGTGTCAATTGTGAGACAATCCCACATTCCTTAAGATAGTCAAGGAACTCAGTACTAAGATACTCACCACCACGATCGGATCGAAGCATCTTAATGTTCCTGCCCAACTGATTCTCAACTTCTTGCTTAAACTCTTTGAATTTCTCAAAGGTTTCTGACTTATGCTTGATTAGGTAGACATATCCATATCTACTAAAATCATTAGTAAAAGTCACATAGAACCGATTAGCATCTCTTGTGGCGGTTCTGAAGGGTCCACACACATCCGTGTGTATGAGGTCCAACAAACCTTCACCCCTAGCACAAGTGCCAGTAAAAGGTGACTTTGTCATTTTACCAAGCAAACAAGATTCACAACTATCATCTGACTTTAGGTCAAATGACTCCAAGACTCCATCCTTTTGGAGTTGGCCAATGCGTTTCTTGCTTACATGTCCAAGACGACAATGCCATAAGGATGCTTTATCTAAGCTACTGGAAGAGTTAATACACAATACATTATTTCCTAGATTATCTACAACAGATACAGTTTCATACACGCCATCACAAGGTAATGCTTTAAAATAAAGAACATTATTAAAGAAAGCATCAATACTACCATTATTATTATCAAAATAAAAGGTAAAACCTTGTTTATACAATGCATGAAAGGAAATAACATTTCTTGCCATTTCTGGCGAATAATAGCATTTATTCAAATCTAATGTAAACCCACTATTTAGCACTAAGGAATAAACTCCTATCTTGGTGACAGGTGAAGCTTTCCTGTTTCCCATGATCAAGTTTATCTTTCCCTGCTCCACATTCTCACTTCTTTTTAGTCCCTGCAAATCACAACATATGTGAATACCATAACCTGTATCAAGGACCCAAGACTTAGAATGAGGTGAGTTATTAGACAATATAGTGTATATACCTGCAGGGTTGGGTTTTACTTTCCCATCCTTCAAATCTTGCTAGTACTTTGGGCAGTTTCGCTTCCAGTGCGACTTTTCATGGCAATAGAAGCATTCAGCCTCATTAGGGTTAGCAGAAGGAGTGACAAAACCTTTCTTGGTTTTGCTTGAAGAGGAGCCTTCAAGGGTCTTACCCTTGGTACCCTTAGAAGGGTTCTTTCTCTTCTTCCCTTTGCCATGCCCGATTGCCAAGACATTGGCCGCAGTTGGAGTAGGAGTAGGAGTAGTAACAACCGACTTACCCTTTAGACCACTTTCGGCGGTATTCAAGAGTCCTTGAAGTTTGCTGAGGGTGACTTCTTCCTTGTTCATGTGATATGTCATGCAGAATTGATCATAACTCGATGGCAAGGAGCGCAAAATGATGTGTATTGCTAACTCCTCAGGGAAGTTCACATTCAACTTCAGTAAACGGTCCACATACCTTTGCATTTTCTGCATGTGGCCCGTGATGGGTTCACCATCCTTCATTCGGGTTGTTATCATGGAGGAGATTATTTCATATCGCTCTTGACGAGCACTTTGATGGTAGCGGTCCATCAAGTCCTGGTGCATCTCAAAAGGATAATAGTCCTCATAGGACTTTTGGAGCTCGACTGTCATGGTGGCCATCATGATGCATGCCACTTTTGTAGCATCTCTTTCATGTACCTCATATTCAGCAAGCTCTTCAGGAGTAGCAGTTGGCTCGGGTACCTTCAGCTCCTTGTCGAGAACATATTCTTTGTTCTCATACCGAGTGACCATCCTGATGTTTCTGATCCAATCTGTAAAGTTGGACCCATCAAAGATGACTCTCCCACAAAGATTCATGAGAGAGAAGGAGCTAGTAGGGTTTGAGCCAGAAGCATTGTTATTGGAAGACATCTGAAAAGAAGAGGGAATATATTAGATTAGATATAGAGATAGTCCTTAACAAAACACCCAAATTTAATATTAAGGCTAGGACCCAACACAATATTTTATAACTTAGAAGAGGGTTGCCGTAATCTAAGCTATAAGATATTTGAAGGTAGGTGAATGACGATTCACCAATTTCCACCATGAAAAATGAAATATTTAATTAGGTTTTAATTGGTTTAGAAACTCCTAGATTCTTTGAGATTCATTGAACTTTCTTCAATGGCATGTTTCAATCTCAAGTGTGCCCTTCAAGTTTTGTGACTGGGATGCCGAGGATCACAAAACAAGGTGTGAAGTAACCATGCAAATTACTTGGTACCCTTAATGTATTACCCCTCAATCGATGTGCCGGTTAACCACACACGCTCCATTGATACTATGATAAACATTAAGTCACCCTTTACCTACCTTGTTATGTTCAAGTTTATGTGTCGGTTAACCACACACGCTCCACTAACGACTTAAACAAAGTGTAAAGTGTAATTTCATGGATTAGCACCTTATTCACATTTTCCTAAAATAACTAAAATTGAGAATTCAATAAAGTTTAGTTACTTTATTATTATCATTATACTTTTAATGAGAATTTATAAGTCCTTGTCCTACCCGTTCGTCTAACGACCCTCCACCGATCAAGGAAGCGGTGGGTGAGAGTGGACACCCATTAAGTTGCCATTTTATAGGCAACAACCTTATACCCCCCTTATAGACCGGCTTCGTGAATGAGGCGTACTAGCGGTAAGACGACTTGATCTTATACATATATAAATATTATTAAACTTATAATATTATAAAGTATAAGGGTTGAATTTGAACTTTTAAAATTCTAGGGGTTGGAACTAAAGTTTTAATATGACTTTACATGTTCCAAAACTTGAGGGCAAGTTTTGTAAACTTTCAAAACTTTTCATTTCTCATAACTTATGAGTTAATGGTTATTAAAAATGAAGACTCTTCATTTTTTGTAACCTATGTGTTCTTTTAATGGTTATTTATAAATGTGACTTTTGGTTATCCATAACTTAAGAACTAGTTATGGACTCCATTAAAACACATAAAGATCAAGAATTAATATAATCAATTATTAGCACATAATTTATATGATCTTCTAAACTCATATGTTTATGAATGTTCATATCAAAAATTTCAAGAATCGTAAGAACATATACAAAACTTGAAATTTTGATACGAGCTTTTGAACAAAACTTTGATTTTCAAGTTTTTTTTTTTTTTTTTTTTTTTTTTTTTTTTTTGCATCAAATATCAAATAAACAAACCAGGCTTTGATACCACTGATGGGTTTTCAAAGCATTCTAACACTCCTATGGTGTACATGCAACCCTAGAAACCTTGGATCTATGTTTGACTATGATACATGCAAATAATTATTTTTCCAAGGTTCTTATCCTATCTAGCATGGCATGGGGAACTTGAATCAAATAAAGCTAGTAGAATTACTTACCTTGTAGTTGTAGTTGATTGCTTGGAGTTTTAGAGCCTAGCACCAATAGTGTGGATGCCTCAAATGGAAATCACAAATCACCACAAACTTGGAACTTTGAGAGAATAGTTATCACCTTCTTGAAATCGGCCCTCTTACTTTACTCACCATAACTCATGTGATTTCAAGAACCAAAGCCTCCTTTATATAGTGTGGTGGATTAGGGTTACATTCATGTAAACCCTAATACCCATGTCTTTTCATTTCCATGAGATCCATGGGTTAAAGCTCCATGGAGTATCCATAGACTTTCCATGCAAGCCTAGCCCATTCCAAATAAGCATTAGCCCACACTATATAAATACAAGAGCCCATATTTAATTAGTCATACTTTTGATCTCTAAATTAATTATAGATTAATTATAGATCAATACTAATTAAATAATATGATTTTATATTAATATATTAGGACTTATAATATATTAATAAATCATAACTTATACTATTCTCAAACGATTATCCATAAATTGTTCGGGTGAAGTGCAACCCAAATGGACCATGCCGGGTCGGGTCAAGTAGATACCAAATATAGTTATGGACTTAGACACTATATCCAACAGGTGTAGGCTCTGAACAACCAATCTCTGACTTCAATGTACCAGGTCAGTTGACTCACAAAAATTGCTTTGACATGTTCCGGAGCTTCAGACTTGGATGCACGAGAAATGAACTTCCGAAGGGCTTTGGTAGGAACTTGGTGTTTGTCAAGGACTCGGAAAAAGTCCTTCTTGTTTGTCTTCCTGGTTGTGTAGACAAACCCTAGAACCTGGTCATCGATTGGACCATCTGCAAGCAATTCAACTTCCGGAAGAACAAAGTCGATTTTCGCAACAAAGTTTTCAGTTCCGTATAAGTGGGCCAGCTCATAGTCGCATCTGCAAAACTCCGTGACATAGTACTTGAGGAAACTCAGAGCAACATGATAAGTACCTATGCTGATATCATTGTTTTGAATTCCTCGGAAGTGAGCAGCCAATGTAAGAATGTCATTCAGATTCATCGAAGGAAAATCAGCGTCAGAGATGCTCGAGAGAGGAAGATCGAGATGTTCCGGAAGATGTGGAATCGAAATAATAGGCAGTTGAGTTCGAACTTCACTAAGATTTTTCTTGCAAATCCATGGAATTTGGTAATTCTTTTCCTTGTCCACACTTCCTTAAGAGGTTATGCATTCTTGGAGTAGAATGTTTCAAGCCTTTCACGCTCAGTTCGCAGGATCACTTCCGGATCGTCATTGGGGTGAAGAGGAGCGAATTTGATGTAGTACTTACTGTATGGAGAGAGAGAGAGAGGAAGATCAAGATGTTCAGAGTCATTTGTCGGGACATCGTAATACATGAAAGGAATAATTTCATGATCACGGAGAATGCCTTCACGGAATAGAGGAGATATTCCACGCATCGGATCAGGATTATCCTTGAGAGCTTCGATCCGGATGTTGTCCTCTAATGCCTTGTTAATTTCCTCCTGAGACCATCCATGGTTTTGATTTAGTGGAGGTCCGGAGTGGAAGGCTTGTTGTTCGGCTGTCATAGGCTTTTTCCCGTTGTCTTTCTTTAATGCAGACATGATGAACTGCATGTTCACATCAACAACAAATTCTGGAGTAGGGTTCGGAAGAGGTTCTTCCGGAATGTCCTCAGGGATCCGGAGTGGTGAACCCTGGTCTAAAGGAGCGATCTTTGGAGCCGGAATAGGAGGAAGCATTGAGGGAGTGGCTCGGAAGGCTTGAGCTGTGAGAAATGATTTCGCTTTGGCCATTTGAATAGCCCTTTGGAGAACGTCAGACAAGGAAGATGGCCAAGATACTGAGGACCATATTCTCTTTTCTTCCTCTGTCATCACCTTTGGAAAGAGCTTGTTTGGAGCTCCGAGACCAAGAACTCCATTCATAACATACTTCTCTTCAACACTGTCTTCATCATCATCAGAGTTGTTTCCTAGAAGTCCGGAAACAACATGGACTACATCATCGGAATTAAGATCTTCATCTCGGAGTTGAAAAACCTAGTCAGGCTTCCATGATTGACTGGGTTGACTGGGACCTTCTCCCGCTCTTGCATTGGTGGCTTTTGAAACCGGTGCAAGCAGTAATAAGTCCTTCATATCATCAAACTTGGTGAACACTTTTTGAGGGCCCGTGTTGAGTTGATGAGTAAGCACATCATATGCTTCGGAAATAGGTGCTTGAGCAATAAGATGATCGAACATGTGTCCAAGAACGGCTAACATCTCATCAAACTTTCGATTCGGAACATCAACAATGTTCCAAGTGGATCGAAGGAGTTTGATGAGAACTTGTTGAATTATGAGATTCATCTCATCCTTCTTCTTGATTTCCTTCTCCAGTCTCTGAATCTGCTTCTCATGACGAACATGGGTGTGCTTAATAAGATCATTGGTAGCATAAACCAAGTCATCATGGACCTTGAGCATCGTGGTGAACGTATCAAGGTAGTGATCAACCGAGGCATCGTACTTAGCTTCAACTTCTTCTATGGAGTGCTTGAGCCGGAGTGAGATTAGTTGATCTAACTAAACTTCTATTTCAGCAATTGAAGGTCCGGATAATGACTGAATGATGACATCGAGCTTGGAGTCCAGTCTGGAAACCTTTTGATCCATTTTGGTGTTGAGCTCTGTTACGGAAGTTTCGATTGAGGACACTTTCTTCATGGTATCGGACACGTTTGATTGAATATCGAGAAGAGCAAACAGATTGATATAATTACCAGCTGAGGATCCGGTGTCGGGATTTGAATGTTGAGGCTTTTCTTTGTGAGACGTGGGATTTGTAGAAGGACCGGGATGAGTTGCAGCATCATCTTCTGGCATCTTGATGTGGGAGTTTGAATCTTCATCCGGGTTGAGGAGGATGATCCGAAGTCAAAGGAAGACTTGGAGGATGATGGCTTGGATTGGAATCAAACAGAAGACATGAAGTTGGTATCCGGAACTGTTTTTCCTTCATCAGAGAGCATAACTTCTTCGGAGAGTTCTTCATTCGGATCGGTTTGGATGAAGTTTTTGTGAGGATTGACTGGAGGTTGTTCCTAGGCAAGCTCTGTGGTGGCTTCAGCATCAGTGGGAGCAACGTATCGAAGATTGCTCTGGAGAGCTCTATTCCTCATTGAAATAAGTGTAGACTCCACTTGAGCTCTTGTAAGATCCGGACGTCTGGAAACAACCCTGTTCACAAAATCTTCCCATTTGGGATCGTTAGCACCTGGTCGTCCTGTACACCTTCCGGGTATCAGAACAGTTAGGGCATCCGAAGTCGGAGAGACTGCTCCCGTTTCGGAATGATTAGGTCCAGAACTATGTTCGTGAGGGATATCAAAAGTGACACGTGGGTGTGTTCCAGGGGGTGCAAGGAACTATGTTCAACACCAGCATCACCTTTTTGATAAGGAGAGGGTGGATTATGTGGAGACTCCCCGTGAGTGCGTGCTTGTGATTTTGAAACATCGAGGGGTGCCTCAGATAAATGGGCAGGATGGGTGTTCGGACGACCATAGTCAGACGGAATGTCATGAGCACCTTTCTGTGGAGAGGAAGAGCTGACTTTGGTTCTGTTTTGTGACTTTGACTTAGTAGGAGAAGTTTTCCGCTTGGCGGACTTCTTGGTCTTCTTTGGTTCGGATGATGTTGGCTTTAGCACTTCTGGAATGGGCTCAATGTGGAAGTAGGTAGACTGTGTTGGGTCGAACACAGTCGAAGTCTCTAAATGTTTTTGTAAATGAACAGATCCAGAAGGAATGATGTCCAACATATGTTGAGGTAACCTCCGGATAGGACCAAAAGAAGATTGGTCCGAAATTCTATATGATTTAAAGGTCTTGAAAGAAACGCATACCTCCGGAGGAATTGTAGAAACAGGAAGAGGTTCGGAAAGTTCCTTGAAGAGTTGCTGAATCGTCAGAGCCAAGAACCTAGGGCTTGAAATCTCATTCTCCTTCCTCTTGATGGCAAACTTGCAGAAGTCCTGCCAAAGCACTTCCGGAAGGTCAACCGCATTGTCGCGTCCGGAATAGATGTTGTAGACCATATACATCCAGTCCTTGCTGAGAGTATCCGTACCATCGTGCTTTCCGGATAGTCCTCGAATGATAAGATGCATCAGCACGGTCCAGAGTCCTGAAACGGATGATTTCTTGAAGTCCTTTTCCTTGTATTCCTGGTTATACCCAATGTTATTCAAGAACAATTGGAACTCTTCTGCAGTTGGTTCTTGAAATTTGAAACCCCTGGGTTTTCTTTTACACTGATCACTTTAAGGAATGTGGATTTGTAGATAGGTACTATTCTGTCGCCAATGATTTTCGTTTCCAACACACCGTCTTCTTCTTTGATTCTTGTGAAGGCTCTGTAAAGATGATGAAGTGGAAGAGGTGGTTCAGGGACTTTTTTGAGAGGGATGGAAATGGGATGGTTTGCAATGAACTCAATCATGACTCTAATGGATTCATCATAATCCATAGGGTTTAGCGAAAACAACTGGGTTGTATCCCTGAGAAAGGGTTCAGACGATGTAGACGATGATGATCCCTTGGAGGGTTTCTTCTTTGCAATTGATTTCTTGGGAGAGGAGGCAGTTGGTGCATTTTTCGATGAAGAAGATTAGGAAGCCATTGTTGCAGAGGGATGGATGCTCAAAGAACACGATGAACACAGAGAGAATTTAAAGTTTTTGAGGGTTTAAGCGCGTAAAGAAGAAAAAGGGGGTTTTTATGGGTATATATAGGTAAGGGAAACGGGTCGGGCTAAGGACGGTAATGATAAGGCTCCGAATTTGAGCCGGGTTGCATTAAATGGATAACCGCTTTTGGGGGTTGAGTTGACTTGAGAAGGGAAAGGTAGGGTTATTGGAAGCTTGAAATAGAAAACCCAAACGGCGATTAGATGGTTGCTTTTGGATACGTGCAGTCGTGGCACGAAAATCAAGGAAGACTGGATAAGGATCCTCACAAAGTAACCGTTTTAAGATGTTTCTCCTCAAAAACCTTTGGTATTCCGGATGATCGATTCCGGACAGTGTAAGATCCGGAGGATAAAGAGTTGAGCTCCGGAACAAGGTCTTTTGAAAAAGGTCCGGAATAGGAATTAATCCGGAGAGAGTTTAAAGTTAAAAAAAATTCGATTCCGGAATCAAAAATTGATTGTGATTCCCGAGCAAAATTCAAAAATAATGATTTGAAAGAATTTTCGGAAGGGATTTGAAAGATTTTCTAGAACAAGGTTTGAAAATTCCGAAAGGACATTGTGATGTTCCAGAGCCAAAAGTTCTGGAGCATGGTTTGAGTGAGTTTCTGAGTAAGGAGAGCAATACCTTTCCGGAGTGGAATTTCGGGATGACCTTATGAAGTGAATTCCGAGATGAAAATTGGATCACTATGACGATGTGGACTTGAAGAACAAATAATCAGGATGAACTGTTCAACTTAAAACTCAAGTGATGGTTAGAAATAGAAACAAGTAAAATGATCCTGTATATTCCGAGAGAAAGTAGTTCCGAGAGGAAAAATGATTTTTAAGATCGAAACTAATTTTCTTTCGAATACTTCCATCAAAGAGAACAAGTCTCTTGAAAGAACCGAGGATCTAGCATCATCATACCCCTCTTATTCAGAAAACCATTGAATTTGGTTTCGTCTAATGCCTTAGTAACGACATCAGCAATCTCATCGTCAGATGGAACAAAAATGAGTTCAATGTTACCATTTAAAACATGTTCTTTTACAAAATGGTACCTTATATCAATGTGCTTAGTCATGGAGTGCTGAATTGGATTGTGTGAAATCACAATGGCACTTTGAGAATCACAATAGATAGGAATGCGTTGAAAGCGGTAACTATAATCCAAAAGTTGAGATTTCATCCATAGAACCTGAGATGTACAGCTGCCAGCAGCAATGTATTCGGCTTCTGCTGTAGAGAGTGCAATGCAGTTCTGTTTCTTGGATGACCAACTAACCAAACGACCAGCTAAGAACTGACAGCCACCCAATGTGATTTTTCTGACAAGTTGAAGACCACCATAGTTTGAGTCTGAATATGCTGAAGTAGGAAGCTCTCATTTGCTGGGTACCAGATTCCGAGACTCTTTGTACCTTTTAGGTATCGGAGAATTTGTTTCACAGCCAAGAGATGGGACATCTTTGGATTGACTTGAAATCTGGCACACAAACATGTTGCAAACATGATGTCCGGACGACTTGCTGTGAGATAGAGCAGGGATCCAATCATTCCTCTGTACTTCTTTTCATCAACTGCTACACCTGAAGGGTCGGAAAAGATCTTATGTCTGAAACCCATTGGTACTTTTGCTGAGGCACATGTGTCCATTGAGTACTTTTTGAGGAGTTCTGAAATGTACTTCTCTTGGTGAATGAAAATTCCTCTATTGGTCTGTTTGACTTGTAGACCAAGAAAGAAGCTTAACTCCCAATTCATGCTCATTTGGAATCGATTGACCATTAGTTTAGCAAAGTCAGCAACCATAGATGAATTCGTAGATCCAAAAATGATGTCGTCAATGTAAATTTGGACCAGCATGAGATGCTTTCCATTTGATCTTCGAAATAGAGTGGGATCTAAGATTGCTTGTTGAAAACCTGAACGCTTGAGAAAATCTGTGAGGGTCTCCTACCATGCGCGAGGAGCTTGCTTTAGGCCGTAGACAGCTTTCCGGAGCTTGTAGTAGTAGTTCGGATCTGAAAGATTAACAAATCCGGGAGGCTGTTGAAGATATACTTAAGTGTCAAGTTCACCGTTAAGAAAATCACTCTTAACATCCATTTGGTAAGTTTTGAAGCCTTTGTGAGCAGCATAAGCAAGAAAAATTCTGATGGCTTCAAGACATGCAACAGGAGCAAAGGTCTCATCGCAGTCGAGCCCTTCAATCTGTGTAAATCCTTTTGCCATCAATCTTGCTTTATTTCGAATAATAACTCCTGTGTCATCTAACTTGTTGCGAAATACCCATCTTGTACCGACAATGGGATGATTCTGAGGAGGAGGCACGAGAGACCAGGCTTCATTTCTATCAAATTCTGCCAGTTCTTCTTGCATGGCTGTAACCCAATCATCATGTTCAAGTGCTTCTTTGATGGATTTGGGTTCAACCATAAAGATAAATGCCGAAAAATGACATTCGTTTTGAACACTTAAGGCAGAGCGAGATTGTACACCAGCGTTAGGATTTCCGATTACTTGATTCGGAGGATGATCCTTGGTCCAGACATGTAACCTCGGAATATCTTGTGCAGCGGACGATCCAATATCAACAATATGATTGAGTTGCTCCCCCAGAATGGTTTGAGTCGGAGGGTGATGCTCCCCCTGAACTTCTGAATCGGAGAGGTTGACATCATCATCAGAAGGGAACTCAAAGAAAATTTTCATTTTCATCAATGTTGATAGAATTGGAGTCATCGAAATTAGCAGCTGCATCTTGGAAACCATGCACATTTGATTCAAGAGAGGAATGACAATTCTCCCCCTCAACCTGAGAAGGTTGAAACGGTTCGAAATTAAATGGAGAAAGGCGTGGGATTGGACCGGAGACATTGTGAGAAACAGGAGCTTCCGGAGTGGAAATTGGCTTGTTCGAGATTTCGAATCAAGGGCTGTTTCAGAAGGTCCAAAGAGAGTTTCAAAGTCGACTTCAAGAATTGTTTGCTGGTTCGGAATTCCTAGCGCTGGAGCATCGGACTCCATAATGTGAGTTGTAACATGGGTTGGGCCAGAATTCCTAACAAAGTTGTCATCGAAAGTAACATCAAAGCTTTCTTTCAGAACAAAAGTTCTTCGATTAAGAACTCTGTAAGCCTTTGATTTTGAAGAGTACCCAAGGAAGATGGCTTCATCAGCTTTAGGTTGGAACTTGATAAGCTGATCGCAGTTGTTCTTTATGAAGCATCTGCATCCGAAAACATGAAGAAACGAGATTGTTGGCTTCCGACCATTCATTGCTTCGTACGATGTCATGTTGAGGCGTCGATTGATGATACTCCGATTTTGAGGGAAGCGTGCAGTTGATACGGCTTCAGCCCAGAGGTAAAGTGGTAGATTTGCGAAATTCAACATGGATCGAGCAGCTTCAACAAGAGTTCTATTGCGTCTTTCCACTACACCGTTCTGTTGTGGAGTGTAAGGAGCTGAGAAGTTGTGGTCAATTCCTTTCCCGGTGAGGAATTTCTCAATGGTGGAATTAGTGAATTCTGAGCCATTGTCACTTCAGATTCTCCTAACTGGGAGTTTGATAAGAACTTATATTCATTTGATAAAATTGATGAGCTCAGAGGCTGTTTCGGATTTCAGCCTTAGGAAGAAAACCCAAGTGAACCTTGTAAATTCATCAACAATCACAAGAATGTATTTCTTATGATGAAGACTTTCTACAGTGGATGGTCCACAAAGATGAATGTGCAGAAGCTCCAATGGTTCCGAGATGGATTTTTCGATGATAACAGGATGACCCTTCTTCGATTGCTTTCCATACTCACAAGCAGCACATAAATGATCATTTTCAAATTTGAGAAGAGGTAAACCTCTCACCATTTCACCAGATACGAGATCATTCATGTACCGAAAGTTCAGATGAGCGAGCCTTTGGTGCCATAACCAACTGACATCAGGAACGGCTTTGGACAGAAGGCAGAGTTGTGGTTTGCCAATAATCATGTTGATGTCGAGTGGGTACATATTCTTGTTTCGATTTGACTTGATTAAGCATTCTTTTCGGTCTTCGGTCATTACATAGCTGTACTTTTTGCAAAATTCCACACGTCGATTTGAATCAGTGAGCTGAGCAACACTTATCAAATTATGTTTCAAATCAGCTACATAAGCCACATTTGAGATAGAGAAGTTTCCATTGGTGAGTTTACCGTAACCATGAATTTGAGAGTTGGAGTTGTTGTCATACGTCACGTAACCAGTGTTTGGAGAAAGCTTGAGATCACGCAGAAAGTCTTTCTGCCCCGTCATGTGCATGGAGCAAGCACTATAAATATTCCATATTGTTTCTTGCTCCGAAGCACAAACTGCCTGCAAAATCAGTGAGAGATGGAGTTTTTAGGCTTCGGGTTAGGTTTTGGGACATAGGCACCGACTTTGGATTTCGATTGTGACTTCGGAACAACTTTGTGTTTCCTTGTGGTATTTTTTAAATTCTTTGGAAACAGACAGAAGGTTAATGTATTTTCATCTATCCAGTAGTCATATTTAATGACTTGGGGATTGCGAACAGTCTTCTTCGGACCATTGACTTCCGGAGCGTTGGAAACAGATGTAACCTCCGGAACTGTTGATTCATCAATGTGAGATTTGACTTTCCACACAAGATTTTTCTTTAAAGATTTTAAAAAATTTGTTTTCTTAGCAGTTTTTGATTTGCTTGATGACACATTAGTTTTTGAAAGATTAGGTTTAAAAATTGTGCCATCATATTTAGCAACGAAAACAGATGAAACAGTCCGAGGAGAGGTGTTTTGGACAGTCATGGTGTTCACACGAGATTTAGGCTGAGTGGTACTGACTACTTTCTTGGGTTCTACAGGACTAAGAGAATCAGAAGGTCTCTTGAGGATCTTAGTAGGTTTGAAGGAGTTTTTACTATGGGTTGATGAATGAGGATTCCAAGATACACTCATTTTGGAGTTCTCAAGGAACCTAGAATTTTGTCTAGTCTTAACTTCCTTTTTATGAGCATTTTGAGCCTCCACTTTGGGTTCTACTATATCCTTTCTATTCAACATTGGTTTTCTTTTGGAATGAGACGAGGATTTTGAAGTTTGCCCTGTAGACGGATTGCTGAACTTGGGATCAATGGGAACCAAACTTGTTTTTGAAATTACTAAAGAGTCTGATTCACAAGAATCAGAAGAGACACAACTTGAGATTTCAACTTTATCATCTAAGGATGCCCATACAAACTCAGAGGTAATAGTTTCAGTTGTCACCGAAATGATTTCTTCAACAACACAGTTGTTAGGAGGATTACTCTTAGGGACGTAATCTACGCAATTTGGAAGACTATGATGAAATTCCATGGTCCGATTCAGGTCCAGGTTTATCAGAGGCGGAAGAGGCGTGGAATCGGGACTCTTGACAACAATTGGTTGAAACTTAGGAATTAAGGACTCAAAATGTTCTGTGGTCTCATGAAGGGGTGACATGGGAGATACAGGTGTATCCAAATGTTTGATGTTCGGAACCTGTCCCATGAATGTCAAATTTTGCAATTCCTTCAAGGGACGAGCAATCGGTTTTGTAAACTCGCTTCTGAGACCAGGTGCTTTAGACCATGGATGACGAAAATTATGAGTCATCCGTAGATTCGATTCAAGTATGTCAATTGAATTATGCAAAGAATCTATCTTAGCATTTAGACGTTTGTTATCAGAAATCAAGATATTTCTTTCGAAATAGGTAATTTCACATTTGTCTTTCAAAATGATACATTCATCGTTAGAGATTACAAGATCATGTTCTAAGGACTCGATTTTCAACTTTTTATCCTCAAAACGCAACCTAAGACGATTTAGTTCACACTCCTTCTTCTCACTGGCTTATATGACAGACTCATAGGCTTTATAAATGGTGCTCATATCTGTTTGGATCTGGGTTAGATAAGGTTCACAGAGAGACAAATAAAAATTATTATCAGTAATCATAGATTTTACCTGATGAACGATGCTTCGACCAGGTGGATCATTGGTGGCCATGTAGCATTAGTGTGGTTCAGCAACATCATCTTCATCTTCAGAATCGGAGGAGCAATAGCCTTCTTCACATTCAACAGATTGTCTTGCCATCAAGCACATGTTTCTTCCAGTTACCACGTCATCATCATCTCCGGATGACCAATATCCTTCAACATCCCTTGATACATTTGTTACGAAAGCTTTTTCACTTTCAGCCATTTCTTGAGCTCTCCGGGCGTAGTATGCAGAGTCCTTAATCTTTCGTTTTTGTGGAGCTTCAACCAAGCAATCTTTTGCAAAGTGATTTGCATGTCCACACTTGTGACACACAATTTTTAGTTTATCGGATTTTGGATTCTGCTGTGGTTCAGAGGTAGAGTTTGGTTTTGAGATGTTCGGTTTGTATGAGAGAGGATTTTCCGGAGTTGGTTGTGGTTCAAGAGCTGAGAATGTTTGAGGATTGTTTTGGTGAGGAGCATGAAACCGATTTTGGTATGGTTTGTAAGAGGGATTGCAAGGACTTTTTTATTTCATGGAGAGGAGAGCAAACTCCTGCTGGAAACGTAGTTCACAGTGCATGGCTTCATAATCATTAACTGGATACTTTGGTGTGGGTAAGACAGGTAAGGAGGATTGAACAGATGGAATAACTGGTTTGAAAAGGTCGGAGGTGGATTTGTTTGGAAGGGTTGTTTCAAAGGAATTGATAAGCACAAGAGGACCTCCGGAGAGTTCCTGTATGGTCTGAGCAACATTAGATACATGTCCTTGAAGTTCATCAAAAAGTTGATAAAGCTTTAACTTTTTCAAAGGACCATTACTTTGGAGACAAGATTTCACATTTCCCCATCCTTTACCGTGACTGTTTATGAATTTGAGATTATACTCCAAGGGAGTTCGAACAATCCCATGAGCAGTCATGTTATTGACTATGATTCGATAACAGTTAGAAGCTGAGGCTACTGATTCACCAGGAGTGGTAGTGAAGGTATCAAAATCATTGACAAGCGAGGTGAGACGCTTGTCTTTCATATTTTCCGAACCTTCAATCAGGTCTTAAAGAGTGTCCCAAATCTCTTTTGTTGACTTGCACAATTTAATGTGCTCAAAGAGTGAAGGAGGAACACCAAACACCATTTCTGAGAAAGCAACTTGATCAGCATGCAACTTCTCATATCCTCTACAGTTAGAGGAGCTGGACGAGTTTCATCTTCATGCATAAGCTGAGCAGCAACATCTCTCACAACCGTTCTTACTGGAACATGAGGACCTTCTTTGACGGATCTCCAAATCTCTTCACCTTTCTCTTTAGCTAGTAAAAATCTTTCCATTCTAACTTTTCCAGTGATCATATTCTTCCACAACTAGCAATGGGGCACGTGTAGGGCCACCCACCCTATTTGCGATTTGCATTGAAATCATTTGTTGAGGATTAGAAGCAGCCATTGAAGTTAAGATATCTTCAAGAAAAAGTGGTATATAAAAGAACTTTTATCCTTAACACATAAATGGTTGAAGTACCAAGGTAATTTCAAACCAACTATAATCTGATCTTATGGATTTAAAGGACAACCACTCAAGCTCTGATACCAGTTGTGAGAACAAAAAGATCTGATGCGCAGGGACAAGGTTTGAAAACTCAAACCTTGAGTAAATGCTTAAGATCAATGTCTTCTTGCTAATAAATGTTCTAGTCAAGCCTGGATAGACCAGTCAAGTCTGAGTTAATGCATTGAACAAATAATCAAGCCATAAATGAAGAATGAGAACATTGATCAAAGTAAAGTTAATAAATGAAGAACAAGAAGAATGTTTGAAAGGGAATTGAAGTAACTTAGTAAATGCCAAAATGAGTGAAAGATCCGTCATTTAACTTTGCATTGAAAGCTCCTATAAATAGGAGAGTGTGAAACATGGTACAAACCGGTAAACATACATAGGACCGGATAAACTGAATGTTTCTTACATGCTGATTGTCCAAGTTGACAAACAGACTAAGTCCTATGAAATGTCTAATCATACAAAGTGACAAAAGTAATTAATACACAAAGAGACAAAAACAGTGACTCCGGATTAGCACACATTCCGGTCAAAATGTCCATTCCGGAATGTCTTCAGTTCTGAACTTCTTATTTTCTATTCTCCAAGTCCGGACAGATTCCAGACTACTCTTCACTTCGGAACTCTTGCTGACTTCGGAATTGACGTTTGGATTTATGATTGCTAGAGGTTCACTTTTTGGTTCCAACAGATTATCTTTAATAAATCAAGCACACGTTTTCAACATAGCTGGAAATAACAAAGACACGGAAATAAAATACGACAACTTTCCCTGAATACCTCATCCTTGGCACGACTATCCTCTACACTCATATCCCTGAGAATGCATGTCTTTTGATACGTCAACCATAATGTTGGTGAGTTCACAGGTTTTTTTTATAGTTTTCAGCTTTATTTTGTTGTATTAAATCAAGAATCCTTTTTCCTTTTGGAAAAACCTTTCTTAAAATATTTTATCAACCCAAGCTTACTATCTTTTTAGGATATTTTACAAATCGTAATCTATTATCTTTGTAGGATATTTACCAATCATATCTTATTATCTTTAAGGATGTTACTGATCCTAATTTACTATCCTTGTAGGATATATACCGATCCTATCTTATTATATTTTAGTACATTACCGATTCTAAGCTTGTATTCCCTGTGTAAAACTTTTAAAATATGAAAAAGTGGATGTGAACTCATGTCACACCCCCGAACCAGACGACGGAAACGTCCGAGGGCTCGTGTGACTTAAATTGAAATATCATCACAATGAATATACATGAAACATAACATAAACATCACCATGCATTAGTACATTACAACCGTCATTATTCACATCCAGTACATTGTTTACATTACATAATCCCAAAAATAAATTGTTTATCAAATGACATCACATAAAAGACATTCAGACACATGCTTGATAATTCTTCATTCTAACGGTTACCTGAGAACACAAGTTGTTTTGAAAACGGTCAACATATATAATGTTGGTGAGTTCATAAGCAGGTTTGATATGAAAATGTTTTGTGTAGTTTGTAAAACCCAGAAAATCCGATATTTTCTGAAACGACAATTGTTTACGAAATAGGTGTGATGATCCATAAGTATATGTGTGAATGATTTCAAAGTGGGTAAAAGTAGTATGTTTCCCATAATGAATTCTTGTATTATAGTTATCGAAAGTAAAAGTGAATAATGTTGTTCCCTCGGAAAACCCGATGTTTTCTGATATAAATAGTATGATCGTTTTGTATTATTGTATCGTCACAACGAATGAATATGATTTTCCATGATTACTTAGATGGTATTGGATCTCTATGTGAGTCGTTATAACCATGCATGATAATGACTATTTCGTCTGTCTTGGCATTCTAGTGAAAGCCGGTATTGATTTAAGATTTTGTCACCCTAGACTGGTTGAGTCTAACTGTAGCGAACAGCTTAGGTGTGGGGGAGTCACCCCCGTATAGATCTATACACAAATTCTCACTCTCCCTCCAGGAGACTTTGATTTTAACTACAGACTAAGTATTGGTGTTACAGACGAAGATAAGAGGACTACGGAGGCCCACTAAACACGTATGTTGTTATAGGCTGTCGGGTGTGCGACGGACACATTAGCCCATCACGCATATGATTGAATTGGACCTTACTAGCAATGCAATTGGGCCACTTCGGCCCAATAACAGTTAAAAGCCATTGAGGGTCCATTAGGCATGTAATTGGGTCACCGGAGGCCCAATAAACATGTGTAATTATATTGGGCCCAATAATCATGATATCGGGCCACAAATGCCCAATAACACAAATAGAAGGTTTTGGGCCCAGTCACTAAATCACTTATGTTCTATTGAGTTTAAGTTCGTATTGTTGGTATTTGTTGTATGCTAAATGTTTATTTGCAATGTAAAAAAAGAAATACCTTAACGTTTGATTTATAACGAAGCTTTTCGTTATATATATGTATATATTTTTAAAGCCATGCGTTATAACTTGATATTTTTAACCCAAACATTTATAATTGTTTATTTGGCCCAAAAACATTTAGATTGATCATTGTGGCCCCTTTTTCTATAAAAGTGGCACTTTTAGGCCCTTTTTATGAAAATTGACATTTTTGGTCCTTAAACCATTTTTCTTGACATTTTCCACCCAAACTTTGTTTGAATAGTAATTTCAGTCCAAAACTATTGCATTTGTCATTTCCAGCCTTTGTTTGTAAAAAGTTTACATTTTTGGCCCAATTCCAGTAAGTTTTACAATGTTGACCCCAAAATCAAAAACTTTGCATTTTTAGTCCAAATTGGTAATAAAATCATTTTCAACCCCTGAAATAGTTGATTTACGTTTTAGACTCATAGTTTGTTAAGTTTTACATTTCAGCCCCTCAAAACTTTATTTTTTTCGCAACCTTGGGCCCAAAAACTCGTGAGGCCCAATTTAAAGCCCAATATGCTAAAATTTATGTTTTTGACCCTTTGAAAAGTATTATTTTCATAAAAATCAGCTTTTATACAAATAAATACCTTATAACCCTCATAAAACCGATAACTATCCATTTACACCAAATCTTTGTAATTTTTGCAAAAATGACACTTGTAAAGTTCTTTGGCTTTTATTTTCACTTTTTAAAATTAAGGACCCTTAGATCTATGATGTATGTTGTTTATTATGTTTTTGTTTATGATTCTTTCACCCTTTTTACTATAGATCTCTAAATATCACAAGTATTGATGGGTTTTGAGCAATACATCAATCCTATGGTGTACATGCAAACCCTAATAGCTTTGGATCTAGTTTGTCTAATTAACATGCAATTGATAATCCAAATCCATAAACCCTAGATCTAATAAACTATAACTGAAATTAGGGTTTAGATCTTACCTTTGATTGTTATATAGCAATAACAATCAATCCTTGGCTTCAGAAAGCTTAGTGCCTCAAGTGTGACACCTCTAATGGAGTCACAAACACCACTAAGCAACTTGGATGAAGAGGGAGGAGAGAGGAGGCACCAAAAACGGTTGGAAACCCTAAAGGAAGTATTCACCACGTTTTTGGGGCATAAGGGTCCTTTATATACATGTAGGCTATTAGGGTTTACAACTAGGAAACCCTAATCTGGCTGCTTAAGCCCTAAGTAGCCCATGGACTCCTTTAACATATCCCTTGGACGAATTCCTTATGGGCTTCCCATATAATTCGTCCAACCTATATTATTTAGGTAATCCATAGCCCAATTGCAATTATCTTATAATGACAAATCCGGTACCCTAAGTTTAATTAATCTCTTTTAGCCACAAAATTAAATCTTAATTAATTCTTGACTAATATTAATTAAACAATATGATTTCTCCTTTAATATATTATTCTCATAATATATTAATAAATCTTAATTAAACCTTTCTCTCCTTAATTCATCCTACATATTGCTATGGTGACGGCAACCCAAAAGGACCATGCTCATAATCGGGTCAAGTACATACCAAAATAGTTATGGACTTAGACACTAATCCAACAGTCTCCCACTTGGATAAGTCTAATCACTATTTTGCATAACTTCAGAACCTGATCAGCAATCGTAGCTTTCAAAAACCGCTGTCAACTCTGATCTTATCAGATACGCGTGTCCTTTAGATAAAGGATTATATATTCCTCCATTCTCAAGATATCGTACAGACACAAGACATGAATTTGATCATTCTCTCTATACTGTTTTCCCGACTTCCGATTTATGACGATTGGCAACAGACTACAATTGAACACATCAACTTAGTCCCGGCTTGGCCAAGCGCTTAGGGTGTCATCACTAAATCATCGAGGGGCCCACATATATCGCTTTTATCCCAATTTGGGTAAAAGGAATGGATAAACTTCGACTCAAATGCTCGCTTGCATTTACTGATCGAATCACACACAACAATAAGTTTTATAACACCAAGTTACTGGTGCGTTTTCTTATTATCAATGCGCAACCGACCAACAAATAACAACTCACACGTCTCGGTTTCAAGAATATACAATGTTATCGTCTCACAATTACTCATGATAAAAAACATGAAGTGATTCAAGTGAGCGTGGGTTTGATCCAATACTCTAATCTTATTAAAGCACTCATGAACTCTGCAGCAAATTTGTGCTATATCTAAACACTTAGACAATCTACAGACAGATTCATTACAGTCTTCCTTCATACCTACTTCCAACATATGACCGACTGTGGAGGTTCGAATAACCTAGTTATTCTGGAAGTCAAAACATGCAAACTGAAACACAACAATAATACTTAATCCTATATGGCCCCAAACTTGTGAAGTAAATAAAACACTTCTATTTAACCACCATATTGATTACTCATTATTTATCATTTAATGTTTCGGGTAATCAACTCATTACTTGAATTACAACAACAATTGTCCCATGCTCCAAGCATGCACACTTTGTTTCCTATGGTCCATGCTTTGTGAAATAGATCAATTGAAAACTTTTCCAATGATGCTCATTTCATAATTCCTAATCCTCATCATTAGTGTAAGAACACAAGGTTCTTGCCACTACTAGAATACGTTAGATTCTAACATTTTATGCAACGATCCTTTCGCAAAGTCATAGCACAAAAATCACCAAGACTTGGCCAATGAAATTACAAGGTCTCTATTTCAGAAATTGTTACAAACAATTCTATAGATGTGATGTCTCTCAAAGTACATTCCTTTGAACATCCTTTCACATAAAATTTTCTAATCTAGACATAAATTCTCAATTTCCAACTCCCAATATGGAAACATTTCCATATTTACCATATGACAACTCATTCTAAATAGAATCTTATTTATTTAAAATAATGTCAACATGGTCCATCCAATACTATACTTCCAACTATTCACAAGCAACAAATCCTTAGCGAACCTCAAATCGTCCTTTGACAATTGTTTAATTATTTTATTCAAACTTGGTTCTAGTCCTTTTCCCTCTTAATGCCCCAGACACTTGGAAAATTAGAACGGTCGAATATTATGGCATATGCAATCGATCCTATACCCAAAACGTATAGAACATGATTGATAATGTCTCACATGAAGACGTGCTACTTTACCAGTCTTCTGCTATAATATTTCTAATTGCCATCTTCTCACAATTTTGATTATGAAAAGGGATGTCGTAATCATAACCAAATTTTGAGAATGCAATTGTCCTTTCCATATATAGAATTTCCTCATGTTGAACCATTCCAACACAACATTCATATATATCTGACTAAATTTGACTAAAATTCCACAATCTATGCCTTTAGATTTGAAATGAAGTATAATATTCTCTCCCTTAATTATAGCAAAACAACTTTTCAACCCCTACAACTTGGCAACGTGAATCTTTTTTTTTTCTATAATTAATATTGCTAACTTGGAATACTTACCATAATAATCATGCTCCCACTAACATGATGATTATTTCCTTATTGGCATAACACTTATGCTCCCACTGGCTTTGACATGTATTCAGAAAACAATGAAACTTCCAGAAGTCAATGCTTATTGAATTCCTTAAGTTCATATTTCTAATACATGATGCTTTGATAAGCCTTTATCTAAGCTTCTTAACTTCATACACCTTTGCCTTAGAAAGCTTACATGTGTGTCTAAACAAATTTAGAACTTATGTTACTAAATCCCAAATGTTCAGACTAATTGCCAAATCTTACAATTCGAACCATGAAAAGGGAAGCCGTAATCATAATCGAATTTGGAGAATACAATTTTCACAATTGCAATCTTCTTAAAATCTGTCTTAGTGAAAGCATTTCCTCACAATCATTTTCATGATGGAGAGAAACCTTATGACACATAGATTTTAAAGTGTATGTGTTCCTATCCATGTGAGTTTGTCATAACAACAATCATAAGACAATGTTTGTGACAAATCCAACTCATATGGATTGAACTTGTTCAATCTTGATTTCTTGCCTTATGGTAACACAAATGCCCACCATGTCTTCCAAGTTGTTTAGCAACTCACCCCTACATATCAATGTACTTTCAATTGATCAAGGTGCTTGCCTTTATGCATTCAAATGAGAACTCATAGAACTCACATACATAGTTAACTCAATCTGGAGTGGCACAGAAACAAAATTATGTCAACACGATAGGTTGCCAACCTCAAGTCGTGTGCTAGTGATTAACTATTGGTTTATTCTTGAATTTGTTCTTGAAACGTTTCAAGACATTTAAGACTCCCACTGACTCCTTGACATATAAGGTTCTCTTGTCAAGAAACATTTCTTGACAAAACAAATATTCAAGAGTTAGTGTAGCTTCTTATCAAGTTTAACACTTCACTCAATTGGTCCTAGTGGGTCTTTGTCTTACCAATTTCAAATGTACAAGAATACGAAACTTTCTTATTCTATATTTAATAAGTGTTACAAACCTACTTAAGACTTGTCACTCATGTCACAATCTTGACTCTAAGACCTCATATTGGAACGAAGTATGATTGACTTCTTGATTTAACCATTTCTACAATTCTCGATTCCTCTTCTTAGACATGCAATTGCACTAAGAATCACTTAGAGGATCAATTGAGACATGGTTCTTAATCATTAAGACCTATCATAAAACACAATAAAAGTTACTCTCCCTTCTTCTTAGAATAGAGAAAATTTTATCTTTCTGCCTACTAGATTCTTCTTATCGTTCTGCTATTTATTGAAACTCTTTCAATCAACTCAGAATTATACTCAATCTTATAAATATAACCATATTTACTAAACTTTAGTAAATCATGATGAATATCTTTATCACTTTGTGATGGACTTGATCAACGTACAACCTAGTGTACTCGATCTCCTAGTCCTTCACTTGACACTTTGTCAAAGAATTAGTCTAATTTCCAAGTATGAAGTTTCTCATTCATCACGCAACCAGGTTGTATGATTCCAAGTTTCTGTCCAATTGAAACTTGGGCGATGAGAAGCTCTCCCTATTTGGTAAACTCTCGATACTTCCACAAATAACCTAATTGAGAATCAAATCCATCATTGCTAATAATGGAAACATTCAAACATCAATTTTTTCATACATGTCATCGCAAGGATAAATAAATAAGACAAAATCAAAATTTATTTTATTACGGAAAAATTTGTAATCTTAGCACATCATGTATTAAGAATCAAAAATAGGAACTTATAGAGTTAGTTAATGGATTTTACCTGAAGTAGATCCATACGTCTTGACTCTCCCATCTCGTAGATCTCTCAGGTAGCTAGGGCAGCTTCGTCTCCAATGCCCCTTCTCTTGGCAGTAAAATCAAATGGACTCCTTTGGTACATAGCAAGGGACAATCTCAGTCTTTTCTGGACTTCCAATGTAGCCAGTGACCTATCAATGCGTGACTTCATCTCTAAGACGTGTGCACACACAGGTTTCCCATCTTCGTGCTTACTTGCTAATAGGGATTGAGTGAGCTTGAAATTTTCACGCCTTTGAACTTGTGGGTCAGGGAGAACAATTGGAGGAGGTGGAGGAAGTGAAGCATGACTCTCATTTCCTTGATCGTATCTTGGAACGTCATCTTCATTTGGAAAGCTTGTTCCAATGGATTTGGGAAGACCATTGTAAGATTTAGACATCTACAAAACCGGAGAAAATTCAATTCAGTTGATAAGAATCCTTGATGTAACACCCAAATGAGACATCAAGGCTAGGATCCAACACAATACTCTACAACCTAGAAGAGAGATGCCGTAATCTAGTTGCAGAATATTTGAAGGTAGGTAAATGACGATTTATCAATTTCCACCATGAAAAAACGAAAATGAAGTTTAAGTTTTAAAATGAATTGAAACTCCTAGATCTTTTGAGATTCATTGAACTTTTCAATGGCATGTTTAATCTTGATTATGCCCTTCAAGTTTGCGACTGGGATGCCGAGGATCACAAACAAGGTGTGAATAACCATACGAATCACGTGGTGCACCCAATGCTACTATCACCTAATCAATGTGCCGGTTAGCCACACACGCTCCATTGATCTATGTTAAACATCGAGCCACCCTTCGCCACCAATGTCAATCCCAAATTGGTGTGCCGGTTAACCACACACGCTCCACTAACGTTTGACAAGGGTACGAAGTGTAATTCCATGGATTAGCATACAATTTCACATTTTGCCTAAAGTAACTAGAATTTGGGAATTTGTAAAAGCATGTAGTTACTTTGTACTTCATTATACTTATAATGGAAGGTTTCATCCTATCCTACCCGTTCGGCTAACGACCCTCCACTAGTCAATAATGCGGTGGGTAAGAGTGGATACCCATTCAATCGCCATTTTATAGGCAATTTCCTTAAACACACCTTATAGACTAGCTTCGTGAATGAGGCCTACTAACCGTAAGACTGACCTTTTACTCATACATATATAATATTAGACTTTTAATGTTACATATAGTATAAGGGTGTATTTTATACTTTTAAAATACTAGGTGGTCTAATTAATAAATTATATTTTTAATTTAGTTAAATGTAAACCAAAACTTTATGGAATTATTAACTCTCTTTTAATTATACACTTTAATTAATTAATAAAACCAGGAGGGTGTAATTTGAATTTTTCAAAATGCGAGGGTTTTAGAATTTAACATTTCAAAATCAAACTTTTAATCAACTTTTAAATTCCAAAATTAGAGGGCAAGTTTTGAAACTTTTTCAAAACATTAGGGTTTAGAATTTAAATATTTCAAAAATTAACTTTTAATCAAAAATTTAAATTCCAAAACTTGAGGACAAGTTTTGAAACCTTTCAAAACATTAGGGTTCAACTATTCAAATTTCAAAAACAAAACTTTTAAGTTCAAATTTAAACTATAAAACCTAAAAGGGGAAAATTGAAACTTTTTCACAAGATAATTCAAATCTAAATTACAAATAATCAATCTTTATCTAATAAAACAAAAGATTATCTAAATTTTGACAATTATCTTCTATTTTGGCAAGGATAATCTCCAAATATTGATAAAAATCGGATTTTATTAATAAAAAACGTTTTAGGTAATTATCCACAGCCAAAATAGGTCAAAATCCCGAAATCAGCTCCATCTGACTCTCTGACTCGTCGAGTCAGGCTTGGACTCGTTGAGTTCACTATGGACTCGGCGAGTCACCCAGTTGACTCGGCGAGTCAAGTTGAAAAACCTCAAAAAATTTGATTTTCAGCCAAAATTCGATCAAATAAGCATCAAATTCACTAACAAACACTCCTAGGCTCTGATACCACTGATGGGTTTTGAGCAATACATCAATCCTATGGTGTACATGCAAACCCTAATAGCTTTGGATCTAGTTTGTCTAATGAACATGCAATTGATAATCCAAAGCCATAACCCTAGATCTAATAAACTATAACTGAAATTAGGGTTTAGATCTTACCTTTGATTGTTATATAGCAATAACAATCAATCCTTGGCTTCAGAAAGCTTAGTGCCTCAAGTGTTGCACCTCTAATGGAGTCACAAACACCACTAAGCAACTTAGATGAAGAGGGAGGAGAGAGGTGGCACCAAAAACGGCTGGAAACCCTAAAGGAAGTATTCACCATGTTTTTGGGGCATAAGGGTCCTTTATATACATGTAGGCTATTAGGGTTTACAACTAGGAAACCCTAATCTGGTTGCTTAAGCCCTAATCAGTCCATGGACTCCTTTAACATATCCCTTGCACGAATTCCTTATGGGCTTCCCATATAATTCGTCCAACCTATATTATTTAGGTAATCCATAGCCCAATTGCAATTATCTTATAATTACAAATCCAGTCCCCTAAGTTTAATTAATCTCTTTTAGCCACAAAATTAAATCTTAATTAATTCTTGACTAATATTAATTAAACAATATGATTTCTCCTTTAATATATTATTCTTATAATATATTAATAAATCATAATTAAAATTGACTTTTTTGGTAAATTTTACTACTAAAATTGACTTTTTTGGTATTTTACTATTAAAATTGACTTTTTTGGTAAATTTTATAATTGTTTTTTCTATTCCAGTCTTGCTTCATTTGGAAGTACTCGAAGATCTGAATTGAGAATATGATAGATGAATTTTTATTGAATCCTAAGACTGAAAAATATATTTTCAAAAACATAAAGAGATAATTTCTCAATTTATAGTTTGGCTTCAAATATTGGTATTTATATATAGGTAAGTTTTGGATTGGAAATTCTAGATTTTATTTGACGTGTTTCAAGATATATTTTCAGATCATTCGTATGTGAACTATACTTTTATGTCTCAACTGAAAAGTTACATGGAGATTTCATCATATCTACCACGGTGAGCATTTTCTTTATGGCTTTAGTAAGGTTAGTATTTACTTTTTGTTGTAGAGATGTACTTTTGTTGAAATTTTGGATGCATGTTTCTCACTAATTTATATAGCCAGTTCAGAGAAGGTCTATTGGTAAGTTTCCAGCCTTGTATACATGTGTATAAATAGGTACATATTGTTGTTAAGTGCCAATTTATACTCAAGATTTTAGTGTTTTTGAAGCTGAAACATCTCCTATTTTGGATGTCGATTTCCCTCTGCAAAAGAAGAATGTATTCCCTATTCTTTGGATGTTTCTTTTGAACAGTTAATACTTAGATCTGGGTATTTGTAAATAGACTATAATATTAATCTTTTTTCCTTCTCATTCCTGCTTTCATATATATTGATTGTTTGCTTACATGGTTTTCAGGTCATGCAACAAAGGCATTGTGTTATCCAAATATGGAGTATGCATTTTGTTTTTTACTCATAATAGTGAAAATGCCCTCATCTAAATGCACATGGGTAATGTTAATGACTGTTTTGAGGACATAATGAACACCATCAGCACAATTTTGTGAATTTTTTTCTTAAATATTTGTTACTTTACTAAGCGTATCGTTTACCTTTAATTTGCTACAGGTAAAATTCGTAGAGACGTATGATAAGGAAAGCAATGCGTATTATTCGACAACAAGATTATGGGATGACGGGGTTATTATGAATTAAATAAAATTTATAATTTTATTTTGGGCCCTTTTAACTTTAGTCTGTATGTAATTTTGAAGATGGCGTGACATCAAAAGATGAAAGCTATGGTGAAAATCGAACCCCGTGGAGCGGGGTTTCTTACCTATTTTAATAACACATATCTCAGTTGCATTTTATTCTGATCATTTAATGTTTCATATTGGACACACTTTATTATGAATACTTCTATGTGTATCTCGATACTTTGTATACCTTTCCTCTTGATGTTTGATATTGGAGGCATTTTATTTGATCTGTCGAATCCGGCTCTCCAGCTCCATCCCACCAACCAAAGGATAAACCCATGAAGTATATATTTCGATAAATAGCTTATCCGACAACAAAAAAATTATCCATGACGAAACAATATTACTGCCCCATAACAATACTCAAACCATAAACAAATAGTTGATCAAATGACATTTACAAAGAACAAACACCGGAAAAAATTGTCACATCCGACCCCCGCAACGCGGGGGTCCCCACCTAGTTATTATTATATAAGCGTTTAAACAATATTTTCCAACCACTATGTACAAAGAGGGGCCAGACATAAAACACCGGAGGGCAGGACCATTTTGGCATATAGCACTTCTGAAATCCAACAACCCTGTGCGGCCCTTTAAACCAGATTCCCCGTACCGCGAGTACTTAAAAAGATATTATACCGACACTTATATAAGTCATAATAATAGCCCAAATATTTATTATAAGTTCATAATAACAATACTAATTTTAAATAAAAGCTATATTAAAATAGGGTAAGCATAACTTACTTACAAGGAGGTTTTAGCTAGGAGTCGTGCTCTACAGGGGCAGAACTTCAGCGCTCACCTTACTATACTAAAACTACAGAAAGAGAAGTCGAATCACGAGGGACCGAAATGCTCGGGGGATAAGAAGAGAAAGACTCTTGAATCAAGAGAATGGTGCAAGAAATATGAGAGCCCAAGGCTCTTATTTATTGTAATTGAATTTTCAAAAACTACCCCCATCGTTACTTAATGACCTTATAGTTATATAAACAACTAAACACCCCTTTATAATACTATTTTAAATAGATTTAACGATATTTGAACTAAACTAATATCGAAAGTATTCAACACTAGTCTTATAATGACCGCATCGTCGATACCTTTCTAATGATATATACATATGTATATATATGTGTACGTATATATGATTTATACTTTATTTTAATATGTAAATGTGCTATTATAATTTGTAATTTGTTCGTACGAACTCCGTTTTTGACGCTATTTATATCCACGCGTAGGTGGAGATGTACTCTACAACTTTCATATAGACTCTGTCGGCTAATTTTCACTTGATTTTTAAAGTTATATTTTTAACAGGCCGGGACAAGAAAAGTCCGTTAAAAATTCATAACTTCTTCATACGACGTCCGTTTTCGTCTGTCTTTTTTACCGTTGCACTACTATTAATGAGATCTTCAATTCTCATTTAGGTTGTGTTGGCCAAAAATCGATCGATCTAAAATTCGAATTTCGGGTTGTGCACTGCTATGCCAAATCTTAGAAAAATTATAACTTCCTCATACAAAGTCAGATTTTGACGTTCTTTTTTTTGTATGTTTTCGGTTTAACGTATACTACAACTTTTGTTTAGATCAGTAAGACTAAAAAGTCTTCTATCGTAAATTGACTATATACATCTCCCGGTGTCGTGCCGGTTTTGCCGTAAAACTTCAACGAGCCATAACTTCTTCGTTATAACTCGGATTTCGGTGTTCTTTATATGTACGGAACCCTTGTAACATATACTATGACTTGGTTAAGATTATTCATTCTAAATAATCTTCTATTAAAAAGTCAGTTTTGACGCTTATCTTCTCTAAATTGACTAGCCCGAATCTGCGGGCGTTACATATGTGATCCATAGGGTCGTAGGGACTGGTGCTACCACTGGTCCTCCTGATGCTAAACTCGGGCATTTGGCCTTCTTGTGGCCCATCTGATTGGAATGAAGCCAAATCAGGTCCGATGTTTGTGTAGTAGTGATAGAAGCAATACAATCCATGCTAAAGTTCCTTGACTTGTCGCACTTGTAGCATGCCAAACCACCCGCCCTGCAAACCCTATCATGCGACCTGCATCATTTGGCACAACGGCTCCAACCTTGCTGGCCCTTCGACCATAGAGTCAAAATGCTTGGGTTTCTTTGTTGAAACCCCAACTGTCTTCCCAGGCTCTGCCTTCCTTTTCCCTATGTGCTCCATGTCTATCTGTTGCTCTCGTGCCATTGCTATCATATCATCCAGTGTCGGGCAGGTAGAAAGACTAATGAACTCCCTGATATCAGATTTCAGCATATCATGGCATCAGGTCTTCCTCATCTTCCAACAGCTGCATACTGGGGTACCAACAATGCCATCTCTATGAACTTGGTGGTGATCTCCGCCACAGTCTCAATCGTCTGCCTCATATCAAGAAACTTTGTGGCTAGGTGTTGTACCTCAACAGTCGGTGCAAACTTTGCTCGGAAACTAGTCACAAAGTCTGGCCAGGTCATGGCCTCAATGGTCGTGGCTCCAAAGGCATAGCCGACCTCCTCCCACCAATTCCGGGCTCACTCTCTCAAACATCCTGCATCGAACCAGACCTTCGACCCCTCGAGCAGAAACTCGTCATCTGAGCACAGTCAATGTTAACTATCCAATGCCTGGCTGCAATGGGGTCCTTCACCCTAAAGAAATTTGGTTCCCCACATCCCCTAAAATCCTTGAAAGAGAGTGTGCGGACCCCTGACTAGCTAGCGGCCAGATTGGCCCTGAAGATCCGAAGATCATCCTCCATCAACTCCATGACACCATCCTTGATCGACCTGAACATCATAGGGGTCGCATCAAGGATATCTCTCGTAATCTCAGATGCAATGAACTCTCGCAAACCCTCATCAATTGGTCTGAATCCCATGCCCGAACCAGATCCAGATCCTGAACCTCCTGCTCCATGACGTGTCATCACCATACTGAAACATAAGCACATAAACAATTAGCATACGCACAAGAAGGTTCACACTCTCGAGTTTCCTAGGTTCATCGTGGTCTTCCTGGCACCGGGTATAAATCCTGTGCTTCCAGTAGTACGGTCCCAATACTACCTTCCACACCTATCTATACCCTCGTCAAGGAATACCCCGACTCTTCCAAGTCGCTCTTCCCAACTAATCCACTCTAAAACTATAAGGCGTCATATGAACCAAACATCTCATAGCGACTCCCTAAGACTCCCTTACTCACCTATCAGTGTTATCGGCTACAGAAGGAACTTCTAGAGGTACTACCTAACTACTGTAAGAATACAGTTACATACTACTAGTACCAGATAATTCTTCGAATGACAGGTTCCACCCTACAACTTTTGGACTCAAACAAGAGTTGCGAAATAGAGTTAAACCTATCCTTCTAAAATTCTCCAGTCGCAGTAATATGTAACCCGATGCATTCATCCATTAGTTACTTAGTACCAAAAGAACTTCCTAAAGCACAAAGCATGGAGCATTCCAGCATCAGGAAAATAAACTCAAAATATTACCCTATACAGGACATCCTAACGAGTAACTGCTCTGATACTAGCATGCAAGTCTATAAGCTCATACAAATAGGAACATAGAGGCATCTCTCCTAGCATTCTATCATTCAATCCTGAGCAGATCCTTAGCCCCTAATATAGCATGCGAATCTAATATCATAGCATAAAACATATAACTTGTATGGGTATTTTGGGAACACTTACTTGACCTCTGCCGACTGCACGCATCACACCTCTTGTCATTTATTAAAAATCCTTAGATTTAAATGTTTCTTTTTTGTGAAAAACATACCAAACCCTCGATTTGAGTCTAGGAACACCCGAGACTATGCCCGAATGCCTCAAACCAAGGCTTTGATACCAACTTGTAATATCCCAAAAATACAGATAAAATTTTGTTTTTTAAAATTCATTCAATTTATAAGAAACTGATACCAAAATATTCCAAAGAGACACATTGTATCATATTATCAGAGAACAAGTCGGACACTTCCCCTTCGAACTGGAAGTACTTGAAACATAAACTAAAACTGTAAGCGCAAAGCTTAGTGAGTTCCCCTAACATACCACATACTAAATAAACATACTAAACAAACATACTGCCTAGCATATCTGGGTGCTGGCTTACCCTTCGGTCTATTTCAACCGGATACCGGGTCTATTTCACCCCTACTACTACTACATAATATCATAACCGTAATCACCGAGTCATCAAGAAAATATAGACATGGATGACAGTTATCACAAAGATAATCATCACGCTATAACATAAAGTAGTGGGTCGGCCTTGGTGCCTTCAACCAATGGTTACTACGAAGGAAGACTCACCTCATACTATGGGTACCAAATCGCACACAACATATGAATCGCGAACTCCTCTCCCTATCGAACAAAGCACAAAACCTTAATTAGAAGTTAGGTCACAATCTAAGCTGAAGGTCCCAAATCCTAGTCCTTGACTTAAGGCAAAAAGGCTCCTTTACCTTTCCCTTATTGGGCCTCCTTCACTCCAAGGCCCAAAACCCCAAAATCCAAAAAGACATCCAAGCCCGCCGTAGGGACATTAAGGCCTACTATGGCCCAAGGAACTTAAACATGGCTTTATGCCCAAAAAGGACTTAATACACTCAGGTGGGCCCGAGGCCTATGATTCTCAAGTTTAAAGCCCAACACCAAACGAGCCGAAAATCTTCCAAGCCCACAGATCGTGTACATGAAGTGTACTTGGCTTGTACGCCCAGCGTGTCACACCCCCAAACCAGACGGCGGAAACGTCCGGGGGTGGAGGACATCATTTGTAGTATCACAACACATGCATCATAGTAATCAAAGTACAAACAACCATTGCATTTAAAAGTAAAAGTATTTACATGTGTTCAATCACTGTTTATTGACACCAAAATAGTTATAGCAAAATACAGAAGATATGACTCAAAATAGCTCCATCTTCTCAAAAAGCTTGGGGACTACCTGTTTATTGTTTCCCTGAGAATACAAGTAATTTGAAAAGAGAGTATCAACATAAAGTTGAGTGAGTGCATAATTATTTATGTTTTAAAAGTATGTTTTCTGTTCCATGAATATGTAAGTTGTTCCAGAAAATCCTATCTTTTCTGTTGTATATGAAAAGTAGTTTTAATCTCATAAAACTGTTCTGTTTGTAAACCATTGTTCTATGATTGTATCCTTTTGGTAAAACTTGTAAAAGAGAGTGTGTATGGTTCCACCAGCTGTTATTGTAAACTGTATTGTAATACTGTAAACTGTATCTCTGTAACTAGTACTTTGAAAATGTACTCATGTTTTAGTTAATTATACACTACCATATTGTTAATATCCTTTTAATGAGTTATTATAACCATACTGACACTAGATGGCATGAAACAAACGCTTTGTAGGCGTCTAAACTATTGATAACAATTGTCACTCATTGGTGTGTATGCATGACTGTAGCTAGCAGCCTGAGTGCGGGGTTGTCAATCCCAATATAGATCTACACACAACTTGTTTCGATCCCCTGACTGGAGATTCTGGTTATAATATCAGGACTTTAACTATATTGTTTAAATGAATTAAACAACCATAATCAATTGGCTCATAAAAAGCATATAGACGTTAGATGTATAATAGTTATGAAAACCCAATCATCCTGAAATAATGATTGATTTTATACTCCTGATTTAGTATTCTTAACATGTATTTGAAAGTTGTATATCCTTGATTAGTTTTGAATCAAACCCTTGTCTCTTGTAAAACTGTGTATTCTAGTATACTCGAATCATGAATTAATGTTCAATGTATCATAAATTATACCTATTACAATTTATATGTACTTTTTGAATTTGGTATTAACTGTTTTTGAATGTAATCCCTTGCTCAACATGTTACAAAGGGTTTTTAAACTGAATGAAATAACTTTTATATTTATATACATATATAATTATATATAAGTAAAATTTGAACAACATTCGGACAAATAACCGATACTATAAGCCCATATCCAAACAAGGAAAAGGACCCGAAATGAGTTATCAGTCCTAAGCCTTTTAAATCTTATTTATATAAATAAATAAATAAATATATATATATATATATATATATATATATATATATGATTTTTGGGGAAAAATATAAGTTTATAAAAGAGTTTAATATGTTGAAATATTTTTGATGACTTAATGTCATTTATCACAAATTGGAAATCATTTGTTTGTAACACAAAATTCTTGTGTTAGACTTGTATCCCCCCCCCCCCCCCCCTTAAAATAGCAAAAACTATGAAAATACGGGGGTATGAACTCAGTTGATATGTGGTGATTTGAATAGCGTTTCGTTTTCTGGAAAGGAGTTTATTTGATGGAAAAACGGCTTTACTCGGACAAAGGTTCGACTGGAGAAGGTTGTTTTTCTTGAGAATCTCAGGGCTTTGAGGCTTGCTTAAGGTTTTAGATATGACACCGGGGCTTCGGGGGTTTGTAAGAAATTTTAAAGTGGTGAAATAAGTGAAAAAGTATGGTAAATGGTGTGAAATTTGTGTAAAATCCGGAGAATCTCGCACCTTCTATTTATACCCTGCAAGGGTTCGGTCCGGAGGAGATAAGACGGACACGCGTCTCGCATGCGAGAGGTGCACGAGTCCAAGTGTGACAACCCGAAATTTCTACTCTGTACAACAATTCACTTCAATGGAAGTCAGAACTGTTTCTGCTAACTTTCAAGCTTTCTGGAGTCAGTTTGAGTGTTTTAAAGTTAGTAATTCAAGAGATATCAGGAGAGAGGATGCCCTAGGGTTTATTGTGCACCAAGAAAGTCCCAAAACTCCAACAGTTTGGAGTTTACATCCTAAACATGGTGTTCACGGTCGTAAACCCCAAGAGTATAAATATGGCACTTAGCCATTTTTAGCACTTCTTCACCATTTCAAAGCTAGAACTCAAATCCTCTCAAGTATCATCCGATTTTCCTTCTTGATATTCAACTTTGTAAGTGTTTCTAGCCCTCATAAGTTGATATCTTACTTAATCTAGTTATCTTACATGATTCCATCCGTGAAATCATTCCATATGTGTAGATCTTCAAGTTTCACCAAGAACACACACTAGTGTTCTTGGACTTTTAGCACCTTTTCAAGCTTCTACATAGTAAGTACTCTTACCCTAGTGTGTTATAAGGCTTGTTACACTTCTTAATCATCTAGAAAACACCAAGAAACACAAGATCAAAGGTGTTTACGGTCCAAGAACATCTTGGACCGTAAACCCTAATAAAGGGGCCAAAGTGTGGCCTCGTCCCTTACCAAGCCTTGGATACTAGTCTAGAACATATCCTTGATGTGCTTAGGACTTAAAAACATCAAAAAGACCATATACCATTTGGTTTTACGGCCGTAAACCCAAGGAGAAATGGTCCATGGACCGTAAACTCCACAAAGGAGTGAAATGGTGCCCTAATCACTTCCAATGGCTTAGACTTCAAATATGAATGCTTCTTATGACCTTATAAGCTTCAAATCACAACATGGTAAAAGTACCATGAGTTTACGGCCATAAACTCATGGGTTTATGAGCGTAAACTCGATAAGGGTTGGTCACAAAACCGTAAACTCCAAAGGAGTTTACCCTTGAACCCTAAACTCAATTACAAGGTCCTACAACTCTTAGATGCAATCCTTAGTACTTATAACACTTAAATAAAGTGTTAATCATGTCCTAGGATGTCTTAACATGGTTAATTAGTTGTTTAAATGACTAATTGGATACATATATGTGTGATTATATGTTAACGAGGATCCTCGTGTGTGCTCAAATCTTCACTTGACACTTAGCATCCTATAACATCCATTCATCCAAACCACCCACTACAGGTGAGTTCATACCCGTTAATTAACCTTTTAAATGATTTTAAATGCTTTTATGGGGGGAATACAAGTTGAATCATACTAGTTATTATATCAATTACATGTGATTAATAACTAGCATACAAATGGATTTACTACATTTTTAGCTGTTTTACCAAGTATACTACTTCAAAATGGTTTCTCAAAACGTGTTTACATGTTAAAGTCTTTATCAAACTGTCTTATTTACTGTATCTTTCCTTTCAAACTCTGTTACAATTGTGTTTCAAACAAAAGATTTCTTATACTTTAAAAATATGCTTACCAAACAAACTGCCTTCAAATCATTTTATAAATTGACATCAAGTCATCAATTCTTATTTATTAAACTTTTCAAAGCTTTTACAAAACTTCTTTTATACTTTTATATTGTCAATTGCATGCCTATATATGTATAGTTATATAAATAATGTTTAAAGGACTTAGGACTGCTAGCTCGCTTTAATTCCTTTTCCTTGTTTGGATGTGGCCTTAGGGTATCGGTCAATTATCCGAATGTCGTCTAAATATTAGTTATATATTATGTATACATATATAGACATAAAAGTTCTATAAGTCAATTCAGTACCTTTGGGTAGCAAAGGCATACTTTCGGTTATTCATATACATTACTAGTAACTATAATAGGTGTAGTTAGGAGATACTATTTACTATTCCTAGTCAAATTGTTAAAAGCATGTCTAGATATGTATATTTATATAGATAATGTTTAAAGGACTTAGGACTACTAACTCGCTTTATTTCCTTTTCCTTGTTTGGATGTGTACTTAAGGTATCGGTTAGTTGTCCGAAGGTCGTCTAAATCTTACATATATATTATGTATACATATGTAGATATAATAGTTCTAATCAGTCAGTTCAGTACCTTTGGGTAGCAAGGGTATACGATCATATATTCATATATATATATATATATATATATATATATATATATATATATATATATATATATATATATATATATATATATATATATATATATATATATATATATATATATATAAATTCCTAGTAAGCTATTATAGGTATAGTTTTGGATATATATATGATTTCGTAACATTAATGTGGATTATTCGACCTAGCAATTCGTTGCGGAAGTCACCTTTAGTTCCCAGAATCTCTTATATGGAGGAATTTTAGTATGGGGACTATCAATCACATTATTACTTACTTTCAGCGGGTCTCGTGAGAAGACTACTTACTTACTTTCAGCGGGTCTCGTGAGAAGACTACTTACTTACGTACTTTCAGCGGGTCTCGTGAGAAGACTACTTACTTACTTTCAGCGGGTCTCGTGAGAAGACTACTTACTTACTTACTTTCAGCGGGTCTCATTAGAAGACTACTTACTTACTTTCGTTCGGGTCTCGGTAGTGGACTCCTTTTATACTAGTAGAAAATATGGGATTTTCTAGGAAGTTCAAACGTTTACACTTACTTAAAAACATTTTCATTGATACTTATATTCATAATGACATTAAATAGTTATGAATTCACCAGCTTTATGCTGATCTACACTTTCAAAATAACTTGTATTCTCAGGTCACCAGTAGACAGGTACGATGACCAGGTTCTTGAGAAGATGGAGCAGTCAAGACTCATCTTTTATTTTGATTTCTTATTTTCATGTCTTATACTATGAAAGAACACTCTTGTAGTTTAAAATTTATACTATTAATGCAATGGATGATGTTGTTGTTTGTTTACTACTTTACACTGTTGTGATACTTTACATGACGTCCTCCGCCCCAGAACGTTTCCGCCGTTCTTGGTTTTGGGGTGTGACAGATTGGTATTAGAGCTTTGTTTATAGTGAATTAAGTATATCAACCCATAAAAGATATACTAACTATAAATACGATGGGATTAAAATACTCTGACCAAGAGTTTATACTTTTAAATAATAAAATATTTAACAAAGTATACATGCCTGCATTCATACTAAAATCAGTGTCACAATGATAAGAACAAAAGTATTACGATTGTTGAATATCACAAGTAAGCTCGGGGATATATGGTCAGTCCTGGGAGTGGCATAGCCTGTTCAACTATGCTGGTCCGAGAATTGATTAGCATATGCCCAAGAATGGTTGTGATATGGCAACAAGTCTAAAAACTTACCAACACTTCCACAATAAAATACCATAGGAGTATTTGGTGTTACTATAATTACTTATCTGCGAATTAAAAAGGTCTTTATCAGTAGGTCAATAGTTGCTGAGTGGATACACTAAGGTTATATGTATCTAGGATATCATAGACTTAGAATCTGTGATCTTTGCTTTACTCCCTGTTCCTTGTTTGGTTGTGGGCTTAGAGTTAGGGTCGCTTATTCGAAGGTCTATCCTGTCTTAGTCACATATGACTGGTATGCACTACGCAAATGTTGATGTAACTGATAAAGATCATCTTATAATTATCTAATTAGTTCGTCTATTTAGTTATTTATTATCCCTTTTTCTCGCGTAGATATCATGGCTGGATTCCATCCCCACGGCGACCCGTTTAGACATCGTCGACTAATTTTGACTTTATTTTTAATATTATTGTTTTTAACAGACCGGGACAGGAAAATCCGTTAAAAGTTCATAACTTCTTCATCCAACATCCGTTTTTCTCTGTCTTTTTACCGTTGTAATACTATTGATGAGGCCTTCAATTCTCGTTTAGGTTGTGTTGAATAAAAATCACTCGATCTTTATTTCGAGTTTTTAATTGTATACTGTTATGCTGAAACTTAGAAAAATCATAACTTCCTCATACGAAGTCAGATTTTGACGTTCTTTTTATGAAAGTTCTCGGTTTAACATATTCTATAATTTTCATTTAGATTGTTAAGGGTAAAAAGCATTTTATTGAAAACTCAATTTTTACGCTGAACAGTGTTTTGCCGGTTTTGTCGCGGATCTTCGATTGGTCATAACTTCTTCGTTATAACTCGGATTTTAGTGTTCTTTATATTTTTTGAAACCTTGTTACAAACTCTACCACTTTTTTCATCCCAATCGATATTATTTAATACTTCAATTTTGAGGGTCGATTTTGTAAATGTACATAGTATGCTAAAATTTCTCTTTATTATTTTAAAAAGAACTACAAATTGACCTATATTATTACATTGGTTTGAAATAACGGTTTGTTATTTTATCCCCCCGTTAGAGAGAATTTCGTCCCGAAATTAGCATGACAGATAAACTAGGGAAAAAGATGTGGATATTTCTGTTGCATTTGATCCTCCTGCTCCCAAGTGAATTCTGGTCCCCGTTTTGCATTCTAGCGAACCTTCACTATCGGGATACGACTTTGTTTGGTTTTCTTAACTTCCATGTCTAGAATCTCTACGTGTTCTTCGACAAAGTTGAGGCTCTCGTTTAACTCGATTTCCTCGAGTGGGGTCACAAGAGTCTCGTTGGATAGACACTTTTTCAAGTTCGAAACGTGGAAGGTAGGATGAATGTTACTTAGTTCTTGGGGTAGTCGAAGTTTGTAAGCCACAGGAGCGATTCTGGCAAGAATCTCGAATGGTCCTATGTACCTTGGATTCATTTTGTCACGCTTTCCAAAGCGTATCATGCCCTTCCAGGGTGAGACCTTTAACAAGACGCGGTCACCAACCTGGAATTCCAAGGGTTTTCTCCTTTTGTCAGCGTAGCTTTTCTGTCTATCTCTAGAAGCTTTAAATCACTCCCGAATTTGTACAATTTTCTCTGTAGTTTCACGAATAATTTCCGGACCAGTGAGAGCACTGTCAGGAGTTTGACCTCTATCTAGCTGTGTGTCAACCACTTCAGCCCAACACAGAGGTGATCTGCACTTGTGTCCATAGAGGGCTTCGAATGGAGCAGCCTTTATGTTAGTGTGATAACTGTTGTTATAATAGAATACGACAAGGGGTAAATGAGTATCCCATTCCTTTCCAAAGTCTATCACGCAAGCTCGCAAGATGTCTTCTAATGTTTGAATCGTCCTCTCACTTTGTCCGTCGGTTTGTGGATGGTAGGCTGTACTCATGTCCAGCCTACTTCCTAGAGAGTTTTGTAAAGACTGCCAGACACGAGAGGTGAATCTACTATCTCGGTCAGAAATAATAGATTTTGGCACACCATGCAGTCTATCAATCTCCTTGAGGTAAGTTCTTGTTAGCTTCTCCATCTTGTCGGTTTCTTTTATTAGCAAGAAGTGTGCGGATTTGGTTAATCTATCGACGATTACCCAAATAGTATCAGAACCACCTGATGTTTTGGGTAACTTAGTTATGAAATCCTTTGTAATCCGCTCCCACATCCATTCTGGTATTTCAGGTTGTTGTAATAAACTTGAAGGTTTCTGGTACTCTACTTTGACCTTGGCACAAGTAAGGCACTTGCCCACAAAGGTAGCAATTTCAGCCTTCATGTTAGGCCACCAGTATAGTTTCTTGAGGTCCAGATACATCTTGTCTGAACCTGGATGAATGGAGTATCGTGTTTTGTGTGCTTCATTCATAACCACATATCTGTAACCACCGAACTTTGGTGTCCAGATCCGGTTCATGAAATAATAGACTCCATCATCCCTGACCTCGAAGTTCTTATCCATTCCTCTCAGGGTTTCACCTGCCACGTTTTCGGGTTTCAAGGCTTCAAGTTGAGCTTCTTTGATCTGTGTGGACAGATGTGAATGAATTGTCATGGTCAATGACTTTACTCGGCGTCCCGAGTATTCTTTTCTGCTAAGGCCGTCAGCTACTACGTTTGCTTTACCAGGGTGATAAAGAATTTCACATTCGTAATCGTTCAGTACCTCCACCCATCGTCTTTGTCTCATGTTCAGCTCTTTCTGATCGAAGATATGCTGGAGACTTTTGTGGTCCGTGAATATTGTGCATTTCGTGCCATATAAGTAATGTCTCCAGATCTTCAGACCAAACACCAATGCTCCTAGCTCAAGGTCATGTGTTGTATAGTTGACCTCATGCGTCTTAAGTGGTCTTGAGGCGTAGGATATAACCTTTCCTCTTTGCATAAGAACACACCCAAGCCCTGGATTAGAAGCATCACAGTACACTACAAAGTCCTCTGTCCCTTCAGGTAGAGACAACATCGGTGCACTCCATAAAGCTTGTTTCAGTGTTTGGAACGTTGTTTCTTGCTTCTCTTCCCAACTAAAAGTTACACCTTTTTGTGTCAGGGTGGTAAGCGGATTAGCGACTCGGGAGAAATTTTGGATGAATCTGCGATAGTAGCCAGCAAGTCCTAAGAATTGTCGGATTTCTGTAGGTGTTTTGGGTTCTAGCCAGTTTTCAATTGCCTTGATTTTGGAAGGGTCCACGTGTATTCCTTCTGAACTAACCACGTGACCTAGCAAATCAACCTTCCTGATCGAAAACTCGCACTTTGAGAACTTCGTATAGAGTTTCTCTATTCTAAGAGTTTGTAATACTTGACGAAGATGTTGGCCATGTTCCTCTTTGCTTCTTGAGTAGATAAGGATGTCGTCAATGAAGACTATGACGAATTTGTCCAGGAACGGACGACACACTCTGTTCATTAGGTCCATGAACACAGCAGGTGCATTCGTCAATCCGAATGGCATCACTACAAACTCGTAATGACCAGAACGAGTTCTGAACGCTGTTTTGGGAATGTGCTCTTCCAAAATCCATAACTGGTGATACCCGGATCTTAAGTCTATTTTCAAGAAGTAATTCGTACCTTGAAGTTGGTCGAACTGATCGTCAATGCGAGGCAGAGGATATCGATTCTTAATGGTAAGTTTATTCAGCTCACGGTAGTCTATGCACATGCGGAATGATCCATCCTTCTTCTTTACGAACAAAACTGGTGCTCCCCAGGGTGAGAAGCTTGGTCTTATGAAACCTTTGTTAAGGAGTTCGTTAAGCTGGCTGGATAGTTCCTGCATCTCAGAAGGTGCAAGACGGTAGGGGATTTGGCTACAGGGGTAGCCCCAAGGATTAAGTCGATTCTGAATTCTACTTGTCGTTCGGCAGGCACTCTAGGAAGATCGTCGGGAAAAATGTCGGGAAAGTTGCAGACCTCAAGAATGCTCGTGATGTCTTTCGCTTCTTGATTTTTGTCTACCACGTGAGCTAAGAAAGCACAGTACTCCTTGCGAAGGTACTTTTGTGCCTTGATGCAAGAAATGATCTGAAGGTTCGTTCCGGGTTTGTCGCCGTAGATAATAAGAGTTTCGTTAGTTGGCAAGTTCAAGCAAATAGCTCTTTCATAGCATAGGATGTCAGTGTGGTTAGAGCACAACCAATCCATACTTATTATGATCTCAAAACTTTTGATAGAGACCGACATAAGGTCTATTAGGAATGAAAAGTTATTCAAGGTAAGAGTACATCCTATGTATATATCGTTGGTGGGTTCAGATTTCCCATTAGCCATTTCGACTGTGAAAGTTTCATTTAATGGTTGGGAGTTTTGATTTAGCAGGTATTTGAAATTATGGCTCACAAATATCTTCTCAGCACCACAATCAAATAGAATGCATGCATAAGTGTTGTTGAGAAGAAACGTACATGTGACCACCGCAGGGTCTGCCACTGCTTCTTCATGACCCAAAGCTAAAATTCTCCCAACTCCACCAGCATTTCCAGCTTTTGGACAATCTCTTTTGAAATGCCCCACATCACCACATTAGTAGCATGCTTGACCTACTCCAACATCATGTATTTGGTTAACTGGTTGGGGTGGTGATCTACAAAATCGGGCAGTATGCCCTTTTCTGTTGCATTTATGACACTTCATTTCTCGGCAATTTTCGTTATGGTGAAAATTGCACTTGTTGCACTTGGGGAGATTACCAGCATAAGGCTTAGCTGGTGCAGGGTTAGCAGGAACAGCAGCAGGTACAGTAGCAACATTAACTGTCAGTAGTTGTTGTTATGTCCGAACCAACCATTGTAAGACCCCAGAGCTCTTGCTAGAGTTTCTGAATTTCTCCTCACAGACAGTATTCCCGCATAAGCATAGTTTTTAAGTTCTCCCAGCTTATTGAGTTAGCCACTACCAGAGTCAGTGATTTAACATGGCCATTCCACCATGTTAGGGCTCTATCCGAAAAGGTACAAACAACGAACTTAACCTTGCTACCCTCCGGACAGGAGCAGATTTCAAAAATAGCATCTGTCTTCTCAATCCATTGTCTTAATGCCATAACTCCTCCAGTCCCGTTAAAGTTCCTGGGTTTGGCGTTCGAGAAATCTTTATAAGTACACTCTCGCGAGTGCCCATAATGTTGGGTTATGAGCATTCTAACACTCCTAAGTGTACATGCAACCCTAAATACCTTGGATCTATGTTTTCTCTATTATACATACAATTATGAACATCCAAGGTATTATCCTAATCTAGCATACAAAAATAATAAATATAACAAGATAGAATACATACCTCTTTGATGTAGAATGTCTTCATGAAGCTTGAGTGCCTAGTGCCCCAAGTGTGACACCTCAAATGGTTCACACAACACCAAATACAGTTGGAATAACTTGAGAGAAACTTGAACACTCCTTGAAATCGTCTAGCCCTCACACTCACACATTATTGCCCGATTTCTTAAGCCATGGGATTCTTTTATATGGTGGCTATTAGGGTTGCACCATGTAACTCATAACTTTTCCCATTCCTTATGCTCCATGGATTTTAACCTCCATGGAGTATCCATGGGTCACCCCATGGACTTAGTCCAACATAAGGAATCTTGGATCACAAGCCCACATATATAAGAATGAATGATTTACACAATCAACCCATATATTTAATTAGTCTCCTTTTGATCACTTAATTAATTCCAAATTAATTCTTGATCAATACTAATTAAATAACCTTATTAATATATTAGAACTTATAATATATTAACCAACCTTAAGTGTTATTTCTCTCATTATAGTCTATCCAAATGCATGATGCCATGCAACCCAAATGGACCATGCCGGGTCGGGTCAAGTCTGACCAATTATAGTTATGGACTTAGACATTAATCCAACAGTCTCCCACTTGGATAAGTCTAAAACAATTATTGCGTATGACTTCAGGAACCGATCAGCAATCGTAGCTCTCAAAAGCTTCTGTCGAACTCTGACCTTGTCGATGAACTCTGACCTTTATCAATGACTTGTCCATTAGATAAGGGATCATATATTCCTCCATTCTAGATATCATATGGACTGAGACATGGATTATCAATCATTCTCTCTGTCCATTTGTTGTTTCCCGATTTCCGATTCATGATGACTGACTGATTGAACAAATCAAATCAGTCATGGCTTGGCCAAGCACTCACATGTATCATCTTTAAATCCTCGAGGGGCCCACATATATCGCTTTTATCCCGAAGGTAAAAGGAATGGATAAACTTCGACTCATATGGCTTGTTCTACTACTTGTTGAATCATACACAAAGGCACGTTTTATAACATCGAGTTACCAATGTGTTTTCATGCAATCAATGTATAGCCAACTCATATTAACAACTCATATCTCTAGGTTTGAAGAATATAAGATATTATCGTCTCATGATCACTCCTGATAAAATCCATGAAGTGATTCAAATGAGCGCGGGTTGAATCCAATACTCAAAACTTATGAGCACTCATGAGTGTTGTAGCACCACTTTGTCCACCAACTTGGACCTCTACAAACCAACCCATGACAGTCTTGATTCATATCTACTTCCAACATATGACCGACTGTGGATGGTTTGAATAACTTAATCATTCAGGAAGAGCGACTTAGTTATTCTGGAAGTGAAAACATGCAAAGTGAAACACAAGAATAAATGAATCAAATATGGTATCAAACCCTATGAATATAAATAAACACTTTTATTTATCACCATACTGATTACTCATTATTCATTGTTTGGGTTTTATCAACTTTATACTTGAATTTAAAACAATAGTTGTCCCATGCTCCAAGCATGTACACTATGTTTTCTAAACACTAGTCATGCCATACACCAATTATGCATACTATGTTTGTCTATGATATTTACTTTGTAAAATAGATCAATTGAACATCACTCCAATGATCCTCTTTTCATAGTCCCAAATCCTTACTGCAAATGCAAGAATTCCAAATTCATGCCATTTACTGAAATCTGTTAGATTCTAAATTTATATGCATTGATCCTCTTAATGATTATGCACGAAGTCAAAAAGACTTGACAACAATCATTACAGATCATTCCAAATGAGATCAGCTCCTTGGAAACATCCTTCTTTCATTAAGTTTCCTAATCTTACACAGATTGAATAATTTCTAACTTTGAAACATTTCCATATTCCATTTTGACTATCACTTCTGAACAAGAGTTGCCTCCTTACAGATTATGTCAATATGGTCCTTCCAGAATTAACATTATACTTCCAACTGTCCTTGAGCAACCAATCTTTGGTAACCTTAGATTGTCCTCGACAATTGCTTAATCATTTTAGTCATATCCAATTCTAGACCTTTTCCCTTCATAATGCCCCAGGCATTTGGAAAATTTTAGAAAGGATGAATATAGCACATGTAATCGATCCTATATCCGAAGCATATGGGACACGATTCATGATGTCTCACATAAAGACTAAACCAGTCTTTTGCTATAATATTTCCATTTCAATTTGCCAAGTTCTCAAAATTCAGATTATGAAAAGGGATGCCGTAATCATAATCGAATTATAGAACGCAAATAATGGACCCATATATAGAATTTCCTTATGTTGAGCCATTCCAACATGAAATTCATATATATATATATATATATCCTTGATTAAATACAATTAAAATCTCAATCTAAGCTTTTAGAATTGAAATGAAGTATAATTTCCTCTCCCTTAATTATAGCAAAACAACTTTTTCAACCCCTGCAACCTCACGAATTGAAACTTTTGTTTTCTATAATTAACATTGCTAACTTGCAACCTTTGTCATAATTATCATGCTCCCACTAACATGATGATTATTAGCATAACACTTATGCTCCCACTAGCTTTGACATGTACTCAGAAATCAGCTGACTTTCTTACCAAAGTTCAGATTTCTGATACTAGATTGTTTTGATAAAACTTTATCAAAATCATACACCTCTCTTAGACAGCTCACATGTGTGTCTAAACAATTTTAGAACTATGAAAAGGGATGCCGTAATCATAGTCTCAATTGTTTAGACCTTTGCCACTTCTCACAAGTCCATGTTAGTGTACCGGTAAACAACACACGCTCCACTAACGACTTTGAGAATGCAAATATCACAATTGCTATCTAGCTAAAATCTACTTAGTGAAAGTGTTTCCTCACCATCATTTTCATGAATCGGAGAGAAACCTTATGACACTTAGATTTAATAGTGCATGTGTTCTTATCCATGTGAATTTGTCAAAACCATAATCACAAGACAAGGTTAGTGACAAATCCAAACTCATATTGATTAAACTTGTGCAATCTTAAATTCTTGACATTTGGCAGCTCAGGTGCCTGCCATTGCTTCCAAGTAGTTGTGCAACCAATTGAGAACTCTCAGAACTCCTATGCAAAGCCAACTTGAATAGGCACAAAAATTTCAACATGATAGGTTATAAACCTCAAGTCGTGTGCTAGTGAAGGACTTTAGGTTTTATTCTTGATTAAGTCTTGAAACTTTCAAGAGCTTTAAGACTCTCACTGTCCTCTTGACATATAAGACTCCCTTATCAAATATTCAAGAGATAGTGCGGATTCTTTATCAAGACTAACACTTTACACAATTGGCCTAAGTTGGTCTCTGTTTTATCCAAAACATCAGAACTTACCAATTTCAAATGTACAAGAGTAGATAACCTTTTACTCTTACATTTGACTAGTGTTAACAAACCCTCTTTAAGATATGTCACTCAAGTTACAATCTTGGAGTATGACTCTAAGAATTGTTTTGGAACGAAGTATGACTCATCTTTTTGATTTAACCATTTCAACAATTCATGACTCCTCTTCTTAGTCATAAGAATGCACTAAGATGACTTTAGAGGACCAATTGTGATATGGTATCTTAATCATTAAGATGATCATAAACATGATACTAAAGTACTCTCCCATCTTTTCAGATTTGAGAAACTTTTATCTTTCTGCCATACTTTGATTCTTCTTATTCGTTCTGTCTCACATTGAAACTTCTCCAATGCTACAGACTTATACTTAAACTTATAAGTATAACCATATTTACTGAACTTAAGTAAATCATGATGAATAGTCTTCTTGATCTTTTGTGGTGGACTTGATCAGTGCACAAGAAGGTGTACTCGATCCCTTAGTCCTTTCCTTATTCACATAAGGAATTAGTCTTAATTTTCCAAGCTGAAAGTTCTCATTCATCATACTATACAACTTGCATGATTCCAAGTTTCGGTCCAATTGAACCTTGGGTGATGAGAATCTTTCCTTATTTGGTAATATTAGACACTACCACAACCGAAAGAATCAAATCCATTTTTCCAATATTGCTATCAATGGAATCTTATAAGCAACAACTTTTCACAAATGCCATTGTAAGGATACTTAAAATAAATAAAATCAAAACCTTTTTCTTTTATTTTAAAACTTTGCGGAAAAAACTTATCCTTACAATCCATATGAAAACCTTGTTGTTATCTATTCCTAAGCAATATAAATATCATAACTCTTAAGTAATAGCCCAAAATTCTGATCACCGAACCATGCGATTGAAATCCATCTTCGCGATCAGAATCAGCATGTACTTAATAGAGTTAGACAATGGACTTTACCTGAAGTAGAGCCAAACTTATTGACTTTAACATCCTTAGGTAAATTTGGCAGCTTCGTAACCAATGCCCCTTCCTTTGGCAATAGTTATCTATGGACCCTTGATAATGAGACTATCTCAGACTTCGCCTCTCTCTTTACCATTGGGTCAACCGAGTTGACTATGGCCGATCCCTTTCCATTGGGAAGAGAGAGCTTTACTGGATATCCAATGTCATCATTGTCAATGTCCATAGCGTTTTAGGAAGTTGATCTTAGCAAATAGATAAGATCATTAAGGGTCTTGTCTTAGTCTGTTTCATAGGATTCCCAAAAGAACTCACTATGTGACTTAGAAATTAGTTGAGCCACCAACTTTCTCAAGACTTTGACACCCAACTCTCCCGGCTTGTCAATATGTGACTACATCTCCAAGATGTGATCACACATAGACCTTGCCTTGCCAATAGGGCTTGAGTGACCTTAAACTTTTTAGGAACTTGTGGGTTAGGGAGAATAATTGTAGGAGGTGAAAGAAGTATGATATCCATGGGACATCATCTTCATTTAGGAAAGCTTGTTTCAAGAGATTTGGGAAGATCATAAATGTCTAGACCAGACATCTTTTTGGGAGATATTCAAGATAGTTGATTTAAAGTCCTTAATATGACACCCAATATGAAATATTAAGGCTAGGACCCAACAAACTATTTTATAACTTAGAAGAGAGATGCCGTAATCCAAGCTATAAAATATTTGAAGGTAGGTGAATGACAATTCACCAATTTCCACCATGAAAAATGAAATAATTTATTAGGTTTTAATTGGATTTGAAAGTCCTAGGTCTTTGAGATTCATTGAACTGTTCAAAGGCATGTTTCAATCTCGAGTGTGCCCTTCAGGTTTTGTGACTGGGATGTCGAGGATCACAAAACAAGGTGTGAATAACCATGCAAATATACTTGGTACCCTTAATATTTACCCCTTAATCAGTATGCCGGTTAACCACACACGCTCCACCGATACTATGATAAATATTAAGTTACCCTTTACCTACCTTGTTAAGTCCAGGTTAGTGTGCCGGTTAACCACACACGCTCCACTAACGACTTAAGCAAAGTGCAAAGTGTAATTTCATGGGTTAGCACCAAATTCACATTTTCCTAAGTAACTAAGATTGGGTATTAATAAGAGTTTAGTTACTTAGTATTTATCATTAATACTTTTAATGAAAGGAGAATTATAGTCCTTTTCCTACCCGTTCGGCTAACGACTCTCCACCAGTCAAGGAAGCGGTGGGTGAGAGTGGACACCCATTAAACTGCCATTTTATAGGCAGTAACCTTATACCCCCCCCCCCTTATAGACCGGCTTCGTGAATGAGGCCTACTAACGGTAAGACTGACTTTACTCTTATACGTATATATAAATATTATTAACTTATAATATTATAAAGTATAAGGGTTGAATTTTAACTTTTAAAATTCTAAGGGCTAACTTGGAATTAAAGTATTCATAACTGAAAACTTTTCAAATTCCAAAACTGAGGGCAAGTTTTGAAACTATTCAAAACTAATTAATTCCATAACTTATGAGTTTAAAGTAGTTTTAATTAAAAAAAAACTCTTCAAGTTCCATAACTTGAGGACAAGTTATGGAAGACTTTAAACTAATTAATAAAAAAAAATAACTTTTTTTTTATTGTAACTTATGGAACTAATTAAGGTTACACTTTTTTTTTTAATTTAATGAAGAGACTCTTGAACCTCTATAACTTGAGGACAAGTTATGGAGTCATAAAACCATTTAATTAGAACTAGACTCTTCATTTTGTAACCTTTGCCAACTTTTATGAGTTTTATGATTCTTAAATGTGACTTTTCATATAACTTGAGGACAAGTTACAAAAACACACTTTGGAATCAACTCTTAGATTAAAATGGATTGAAAACAACTATTTCACACAACTTTTCTATTAATCTAAGAACCTCATAAGAACAAGATAATTCAAATCATCAATCTTCAAGAAATTAGCATGAACATACAAACTAATACAAATCTTGAAATTATGACAATTATCTTAGAAATTGGACTAGCATGAACATTATCACATCAAAAACAAGTTTATAAGTCCAAAAACATCTTAGGGTAATGTTCCTAGTCCAATTCCAGCCAAAACAATCGAATATATGCATCCAACTCGATTTTTTAGCTACTTTTGCAAGTATAACAAGAAAACAAGCCTAGGCTCTGATACCACTGTTGGGTTATGAGCATTCTAACACTCCTAAGTGTACATGCAACCCTAAATACCTTGGATCTATGTTTTCTCTATTATACATACAATTATGAACATCCAAGGTATTATCCTAATCTAGCATACAAAAATAATAAATATAACAAGATAGAATACATACCTCTTTGATGTAGAATGTCTTCATGAAGCTTGAGTGCCTAGTGCCCCAAGTGTGACACCTCAAATGGTTCACACAACACCAAATACACTTGGAATAACTTGAGAGAAACTTGAACACTCCTTGAAATCGTCTAGCCCTCACACTCACACATTAGTGCCCGATTTCTTGAGCCATGGGATTCTTTTATATGGTGGCTATTAGGGTGGCACCATGTAACTCATAACTTTTCCCATTCCTTATGCTCCATGGATTTTAACCTCCATGGAGTATCCATGGGTCACCCCATGGACTTAGCCCAACATAAGGAATCTTGGATCACAAGCCCACATAAATAAGAATGATTGATTTACACAATCAACCCATATATTTAATTAGTCTCCTTTTGATCACTTAATTAATTCCAAATTAATTCTTGATCAATACTAATTAAATAACCTTATTAATATATTAGAACTTATAATATATTAACCAACCTTAAGTGTTAGTTCTCTCATTATAGTCTATCCAAATGCATGATGCCATGCAACCCAAATGGACCATGCCGGGTCGGGTCAAGTCTTACCAATTATAGTTATGGACTTAGACATTAATCCAACACATAACTCTCGCCATGGTTAGAAGGATGTGCACCAGCTCCTGACCCACTAATACCATGATTGTTGATATGAGACATGGGAGCTGCTACAGTTGTCGTGACAGTCGCTTGAAACACAGCAGCGTCGAATTGAGGAGGTGGTGGCGGAGGTGGTGTCGGTGCTTCATTGACATTGTTACGTCTTGGATTTCTTCGAGGAGGCATCTTTTACTGTAAAAGTTAAAATATAAAAAGATGATAAGTTTTTATTACTTATTACAAATTGAAATTAAATAACTAATCATATTAGTTTTCATATGCATCGGTGATTCGATTTGAAAATGTGACAACCCGAATTTTTTTGCCTTGTAAGTCCAACCATTCAACTCAATCGAGAGTCAGACTCGTTTCTGCTATCAATTATCATGGTTAAGGATCATTTTAAGGGTTCTAAGATCAGTACATTCAAGGATTGGGGATAGGATTGAGTTGCTTAGGTTCTTCGCATTGAAATCAAGCCGAACACTCCATCAAAGAGAGTGTACGGCCGTACACATGGGTGTACGACCGTACACCCATGATGGTCGTGAACCCTTGCCCTTATGTAGGGTATCCCTTCATTTCTAGTCATTTCTCACAATTCCAAGTCTAGAAAATCGATTATCTCTCAAGTATCATCGAGTTCTTCATCTTTGTTCTTCAAAAACGTAAGTGTTTCTTCCATCTATTTGTTGTTATCCTTCTTAATCTTGCATCACCCTTTGATGTCATCCATGAAAATCATCTTTTTAGGTAGGTCTTCAAGATCTTCATCTTTCACCAAGAACACCAAGAACACACACTTCAAGGTCTTCACCTTTCACCAAGAACACCAAGAACACACACTTGTTCTTGTTGGTCGTGAACCCTCTTCAAGCTTCCAAATCGTAAGTATCCTTTCCATATTCTAATTATATGTTAGGGACTCTTGTTTAACACCCTAGAAACGACCATTTTACAAGAACAAAAGCAATGTACAGCCATATACCCTTGCATGGCCGTACACACCTCAAAACACTCCAAAAGGCCCTCGAAAATGAGAACTTAGTTCATATTCTTGTTGTACAATAGACCCACTAGCTTCCCTATGGTTCAAACCCCTTCTTTTTCATGATTTACCATGAGTGTATGTCCGTACACTCCATGGCCGTACACCCCTCGGCCGTACACTCCATGGTGTGGCCGTATACTCCCTTTAATGAATCACATGTGATTCTAACACTTAGTCCAAGTGTTTCCTAGTCCCTAAGGGTGTTTCCTTGCATGTTAGTTGCTTTTAAACACTAAATTCATGCCAATATATGTCATTTAGGACTCGTTTATGTCTTGGGACTTCATTCGTCGAACTTTTCATCCTTACGCGCATATTCGATTGAATCACCCACATAAGGTGAGTTCATGCCCCTATAATCAATATTTTAAATTGTTTTAAATGCTTTTAAGGTGGGAATACAAGTTGAACACAATGATAACTTAGTAGATAAAACTCCGTTTTTAAAGTACAATCATAACTTAGTAGATAAATGAGTCTTTTATTCAAGTCAGTAACAGTTCAAGTAAACATACTAGTAAACTATAATAGGTATAGTTTAGGGGTTCAGTTTATACTAGAACAGAGAGAACATACTATAAAGAGAAACAGGGAGGAACATACTATACACTATAACAGAGAGAACATACTATACACTATAACAGAAGAACAAATCATGATTAACAAAATTTTACCAATGATCACTAACTCATTGTTCTAAACAAAAGGTGCTAATAATAGTGGTATAACAAGAACAAGATAACATTAATGCGAGACTATTTCATGGCTTAACAACTCGTTTGTTGAAGTCGTGTTTTGTAACCATAGTCTCCTGGAGGGAGAACGTAATTAGTATGGTTACAACCACATCACATTATAACCTTGATAAAACGAATTGGTTTTAAGGTAGTCAGTACTTCAGTAAGTCAGTTTAAAAGACTATTGTATACTTACATTTTCCCATTACTTTCATATTGTGATTTCATCATCTGAAAGGTAAATCAAACTATTTTCAAGTAAAGATATTTATAAACTAGGGAAAACTTACATCATTACAAGCGACAAAAAGAACAGTCGAGTCATAGTACATTCAGTAGAAAGGGGCATATAATGCTAACTTTATGATTCCTTAGTTTATACAGCAGGGATATATATTAATCGGATCCGACATGTAGTAGGATGTGTGCTTCCCGCTTCATTTCCTGTTCCTTGTTTGGTTGTGGGCTTAGAGTAGATTCACCCAGCCTACTATCTATCCGATCTTAGCTATATATATATATATATATATATATATATATATATATATATATATATATATATATATATATATATATATATATATATATATATATATATATATATATATATATATATATTCCGTATACAATAAGTAATCATAAGGAGTACCAGGTATGGGTCAGGTCATAGTACACTAATTCAATACACCGTTTTCTAGTATATAACATACTTTTCAAATAGAACATTTGGTAGACAGAACAAGAAACTTATCAGTAAAGGGTTTAATCCATTTTATTAAACCAATAAAGGGCCTTTAGTGGTAAATTCTATAATACCTTAGTTTATACATCAGGGTTATATATAATTAATATCCGATAGGTAGTTGGATGTTTGCTTTCCACCTTACTTCCTGTTCCTTGTTTGGTTGTGGGCTTAGGGCAGATTCACACAATTAACTATCTGTTGGATATCAGATTATATATAGCTAGTATAAAGTAAGTGATTATAGAAGGAACTATTGTGGTTACCATTTTTACTAAAAGAAATAAGGGTTTTCTTAAAGAATCTTTTCATCAATTATAAATGAACTATTACAGTTAACTCCGTGAGTACCAAGTGAATACGCCAGGTTATATACAACGATGATCTAACAAACAATGGGATGTGTGCCTTCCGCCTCATTTCATGTTCCTTGTTTGGTTGTGGGCTTAGGGTAGATACACACAATCGATTGTTTGTTTACTCTGGGTTTTATATAACTTGTATCCGTTTAGTACTCATAGAAAGGGTTGTAGAGTCATTTTACTTATCTTTCATAATATCAGGAAATATAGGATTTTCTGGAGGAACAGGCGAACGTTTCCAAAAAGAACTTACACTTACATTACATCACTAACATCTTATAAACTCACCAGCTTAAATGCTGATCTACGCTTTCAAAATAACTTGTATTCTCAGGAAACCAGTAAATAGGTACGCGCACTGGGATTCAGAAGATGGAGCATAGTAGCTTCATGTCTTGTTTTATTATTTACTTTTGTAGTCTATATTATGTGAACCACATACTTTGTAAACACTTTCTTTCTAATGAAATGGTTGTTTGTTACTTTGATTACTATGATGCATGTCTTGTGATACTAAACACGACGTCCTCCGCCCCCGAACATTTCCGCCATTCCGGTTTAGGGGTGTGACAGAAAAGTATCTTGAATTCAATTCATAACAGGAGTTTATGCATACATAAATTTATGAATTACTAATAGTAGTATACTCAATGTAGTTTGTTCCATACCAGGCTTTTCTATAATCATTTGGTGTATACAAATTTTATACAATTAAAATTCTAATAGACTGTTGAATTTAATTGGTCTGCCTTAAATTCAAAACCAAACAAGGAACAAAATAAATTACGGACCCACCATTTCTAGATTAATAAAATTTTAATTACATAAAATTATAATATATACACAAAATAATCATAAATTACCCCTTTGTAAATAGTTCATGATAATAAAATTGTAGTATTTTTCGATGAAATACTGGTTACTTTTATTGATATATATATTATACATAAAGTTTGGAATACTTGAAACTTGTTACAAGCCAACATAATATATCACATAAAAGTAAATCCTATGATTGTATGAATAGTGAACTCACTTAATCATAGAGGAAAAGTTTTATAAACATAAACAAAAACTTGTATATAATAAAATTTATTAGTAGTGTAAACACTACTTGTGGCGGTTGCTACGGCGGTTGCTGGATACTGCTTCATCTTGTGCTTTCCAGCGCCTTTCTTGTGCAGCTTGATGCTCTCTCAATTCTCTTATCTTAGATTGAGCAGCATTGACTTCCCTTTGAAGGGCTTCTGTATGATTATGGGTGTCGTCTTGTATTTCTTCAAGACGAAGGATATCCGCAGTGTTAACCTGCGTAACAACATTTACTTGTAGGATTCGATTGATCGAAATCCTTGCTTAATCGGTTTGACGGGCTATTCGATGTACTATAACCGGAAGAGCTTTATCAGTTTTTCCTCCTCTAGAGACATTATAGAAACCTCTTGCCATCCCATAAGGAGGGCGTTGGCCATCTTGATAACTCTAGTGGTTTATATACTGGCCCCATTCTAGTATAGGTTCTGCTTCACCTTGTCTCAAGAGACATTGCCAATGATTGTAGACTTGTGGTTCCGTGTCGGCACCACTTGATTCACTATCTTCGAAAGGTTATTCATCTGAATATAGATTCCAACCCGCATCTTGTTGATTGTAGGGGTCTCCAGGTAAATTGTATTCAGCCATATTGTCTATATTAGAAGTAAGGATAAGAATAGTAAAAATACTCCTTTAGTATTTTAAATCTGTGTTCTGTTTTATAGTTCTTCTATATAAGTAGAGTTTGGTAAGTTTTAGACTTGTCGTAACGCTACCATCACTCCCAAACACATGTTGGTCATATCTCAAATGAATATAATTGATCAGGCTATATTGATCCCATATATGATTACATAACTGTTGAGGTTTAACTGTATCATCCAACATCCAAATACTTTTAAGTTATTATGACTGTGATAATGTACTTGTAGGTATGAGTGTTAGTATACTTCTTGCAAAAATACCTAAAATTTTAAAAGTATACTTGTAGTCAGAGCTCTCAGCCCCAAATGTATTTGTAGTTTGTATATCTTTTATGGATTGATATACTGAGTTCACTATAAACAATGCTTTGATACCAATCTGTCACACCCTCAAACCAGACGACGGAAACGTCCGGGGGTGGAGGACTTCATTTGTAGTATCACAACACATGCATCATAGTAATCAAAGTACAAACAACCATTGCATATAAAAGTAAAAGTATTTACATGTGTTCAATCACTTTATATTGACACCAAAATAGTTATAGCAAAATATTGAAGATATGACTCAAAATAGCTCCATCTTCTCAAAAAGCTTGGGGAGTACCTGTTTATTGTTTCCCTGAGAATACAAGTAATTTGAAAAGAGAGTATCAACATAAAGTTGAGTGAGTGCGTAATTATTTAAGTTTTAAAAGTATGTTTTCTGTTCAATGAATCTGTAAGTTGTTCCAAAAAATCCTATATTTTATGTTGTATATGAAAAGTAGTTTTAATCTCATAAAACCGTTCTGTTTGTAAACCATTGTTCTGTGGTTGTATCCTTTTGGTAAAACTTGTAAAAGTGAGTGTGTCTGGTTCCACCAGATGTTATTGTAAATTGTGTTGTAATACTGTAAATTGTATCTCTGTAAACCAGTACTTGGAAAATGTACTCATGTTTTAGTTAATTATACACTAACATATTGGTAATATCCTTTTATTGAGTTATTATAACCATACTGAGACTAGATGTCATGAAACAAACGCTTTTTAGGTGTTTAAACTGTTGATAACAATTGTCACTCAGTGGCGTGTATGCCTGGCTGTAGCTAGCAGCCTGAGTGCGGGGTTGTCAATCTCAATATAGATCACACACAACTTGTTTCGATAGTGGGCGTTTAAGCTGTTGATAACAATTGTCACTCATTGGCGTGTATGCCTGACTGTAGCTAGCAGCCTGAGTGCGGAGTAGTCAATCCCAATATAGATCTACACACAACTTGTTTCGATCCCCTGACTGGAGATTCTGGTTATAATATCAAGACTTTAACTATGTTGTTTAAATGAATTAAACAACCTGAATCAATTGACTCATAAAAAGCATATAGACGTTACATGTATAAGAGTTATGAAAACCCAATCATCCTGAAATAATGATTGATTGTATACTCCTGATTTAGTATTCTTAACATGTATTTGAAAGTTGTATATCCTTGATTAGTTTTGAATCAAACCCTTGTCTCTTGTAAAACTGTGTATTGTAGTATACTCGAATCGTGAATTAATGTTATATGTATCATAAGTTATACCTATTATAATTTATATGTACTTTCTAAATTTGGTATTAACTGTTTTTGAATGTAATCCCTTGATCAACATGTTACAAAGGGTGTTTAAACTGAATGAAATAACTTTTATATTTATATACATATATAATTATATATAAGTAAAATTTGAACAACCTTCACTATCGGGATTCCACTTTGTTTGGTTTTCTTAACTTCCCTGTCTATAATCTCTACGGGTTCTTCAACAAAGTTGAGGCTCTCGTTTAAATCGATTTCCTCGAGTGGGATCACAAGAGTCTCGTCGGATATATACTTTTTCAAGTTCGAAACGTGGAAGGTAGGATGAATGTTACTTAGTTCTTGGGGTAGTCGAAATTGTAAGCCACAGGTCCGATTCTGGCAAGAATCTCGAATGGTCCTATGTAGCTTGGATTCAGTTTGTCACGCTTTCCAAAGCGTATCATGCCCTTCCAGGGTGAGACCTTTAACAAGACGCGGTCACCAACCTGGAATTCCAAGGGTTTTCTCCTGTTGTCAGCGTAGCTTTTCTGTCTATCTCTGGAAGCTTTAAGTCGCTCCCGAATTTGTACAATTTTCTCTATAGTTTCTCGAATAATTTTCGGACCAGTGAGAGCACTTTCAGGAGATTGAACTCTAGCTAGCTGCGTGTCACCCACTTCAGCCTAGCACATAGGTGATTTGCACTTGCGGCCATAGAGGGCTTCGAATGGAGCAGCCTTTATGCTAGTGTGATAACTGTTGTTAAAATAGAATTCGACAAGGGGTAAATGAGTATCCCATGCCTTTCCAAAGTCTAGCACGCAAGCTCGCAACATGTCTTCTAATGTTTGAATCGTCCTCTCACTTTGTCCGTCGATTTGTGGATGGTAGGCTGTACTCATGTCCAGCCTAGTTCCCAGAGAGTTTTGTAAAGGCTGCCAGAAACGAGAGGTGAATCTGCTATCTCGGTCAGAAATAATAGATTTTGGCATACCATGCAGTCTAACAATCTCCTTGAGGTAATTTCTTGTTAGCTTCTCCATCTTGTCGGTTTCTTTTATTGGCAAGAAGTGTGCGGATTTGGTTAATCTATCGACGATTACCCAAATAGTATCATAACCACCTGATGTTTTGGGTAACTTAGTTATGAAATCCATTATAATCCACTCCTACTTCCATTCAGGTATTTTAGGTTATTGTAGTAAACCTGAAGGTTTCTGGTACTCTACTTTGACCTTGGTACAAGTAAGGCAGTTGCCCACAAAGGTAGCGATTTCGGCCTTCATGTTAGGCCACCAGTATAGTTTCTTGAGGTCCAGATACATCTTGTCTGAACCTGGATGAATGGAGTACCGGGTTTTGTGTGCTTCATTGATAACCACGTCTCTGTAACCACCGAAATTTGGTGTCCAGATCTGGTTCATGAAATAATAGACTCCATCATCCCTGACTTCATAGTTCTTATCCATTCCTCTCAGGGTTTCACCTGCCATGTTTTCGGGTTTCAAGGCTTCAAGTTGAGCTTCTTTGATCTGTGTGGACAGATGTGAATGAATTGTCATGGTCAACAACTTTACTCGACGTCCCGAGTATTCTTTTATGCTAAGGGCGTCAGCTACTACGTTTTCTTTACCAGGGTGATAAAGAATTTCACATTCGTAATCGTTCAGTAGCTCCACCCATCATCGTTGTCTCATGTTCAGCTCTTTCTAATCGAAGATATGCTGGAGACTTTTATGGTTCTTGAATATTGTGCATTTCGTGCCATATAAGTAATGTCTCTATATCTTCAGAGCAAACACCACTGCTCCTAGCTCAAGGTCATGTGTTGTATAGTTGACCTCATGCGTCTTAAGCTGTCTTGAGGCGTAGGATATAACCTTTCCTCTTTGCATAAGAACACACCCAAACCCTTGATTAGAAGCATCACAGTACACTACAAAGTACTTTGTCCCTTCAGGTAGAGACAAGATCGGTGCACTGCATAAAGCTCGTTTCAGTGTTTGGAACGTTGTTTCTTGCTTCTCTCCCCAACTAAAAGTTACACCTTTTTGTGTTTGGGTGGTAAGCGGTTTAGCGGTTCTGGAGAAATTTTGGATTAATCTGCGATAGTAGCCAGCAAGACCTAAGAATTGACAGATTTCTGTAGGTGTTTTGGGTGCTGGCCAGTTTTCAATTGCCTTGATTTTGGAAGGGTCCATGTGTATTCTTTCTGAACTGACCATGTGACCTAGGAAATCAACCTTCCTGATCCAAAACTGGCACTTTGAGAACTTCGCATAAATTTTCTCTATTCTCTGAGTTTGTAATACTTGACAAAGATGTTGGCTATGTTCCTCTTTGCTTCTTGAGTAGATAAGGATGTCGTCAATTAAGACTATGACGAATTTGTCAAGGAACGGACGACACACTCTGTTCATTAGTTCCATGAACACAACAGGTGCATTCGTCAATCTGAATGGCATCACTACAAACTCGTAATGACCATAACGAGTTCTGAACGCGGTTTTCGGAATGTCCTCTTCCAAAATCCGTAATTGGTGATACCCGGATCTTAAATCTATTTTCGAGAAGTAGTTCGCACCTTGAAGTTGGTCGAACAGATCGTCAATGCGAGGGAAAGGATATCGATTCTTGATGGTAAGTTTATTCAGCTCGCGGTAGTCTATGCACATGCGGAATTATCCATCCTTCTTCTTTCCGAACAAAACCGGTGCTCCCCACGGTGAGAAGCTTCATCTTATGAAACCTTTGTTAAGGAGTTTGTTAAGCTGGCTGGATAATTCCTGAATCTCAGAAGGTGCAAGACGGTAGGGGGATTTGGCTACAGGGGTAGCCCTAGGGATTAAGTCGATTCTGAATTCGACTTCTCGTTCGGGAGGCACTCCTGGAAGATCGTCGGGAAAAATGTCGGGAAAGTTGCAGACCTGAGGAATGCTCGTGATGTCTTTCACTTCTTGCTTTTTGTCTACCACGTGAGCTAAGAAAGCACAATACTCCTTGCAAAGTTACTTATGTGCCTTGATGCAAGAAATGATCTGAAGGTTCGTTCCGGGTTTGTCGCCGTAGATAATAAGAGTTTCGTTAGTTGGCAAGTTCAAGCGAATAGCTCTTTCATAGCATAGGATGTCAGCGTGGTTAGAGCACAACCAATCCATACCTATTATGATGTCGAAACTTTTGATAGAGACCGACACAAGGTCTATTGGGAATGAAAAGTTATTCAAGGTAAGAGTACATCCTATGTATATATCGTTGGTGGATTCGGATTTCCCATTAGCCATTTTAACTGTGAAAGTTTCATTTAGTGGTTGGGAGTTTTGATTTAGCGGGTGTTTGAAATTATGGCTCACAAAGCTCTTCTCAGCACCACAATCAAATAGAATGCATGCGTAAGTGTTGTTGAGAAGAAACGTACATGTGACCACCGCAGGGTCTGCCACTACTTCTTCGTGACCCAAAGCTAAAATTCTCCTAACTCCACCAGCATTTCCAGCTTTTGGACAATCTCTTTTGAAATGCCCCACATCACCGCATTGGTAGCATGCTTGACCTACTCCAACAGCAGGTACTTGGTTAACTGGTTGGGGTGGTGATCAGCAAAAATCGGGCCGTATGCCCTTTTCTGTTGCAGTTACGACACTGCATTTATCGGCAATTTCCATTATGGTGAAAATTGCACTTGTTGCACTTGGGGAGATTACCTGCATAAGGCTTAGCTAGTGCAGGGTTAGCAGGAACAACAACAGGTACAGTAGCAGCACTAACTGTCACTAGCTGTTGTTATGTCCGAACCAACCATTGTAAGACCCCAGATCTCTTGCTCGAGTTTTTGAATTTCTCCTCGCGGACAGTATTCCCGCATAAGCATAGTTTTTAAGTTCTCCCAGCTTATCGAGTTGGCCACTACCAGTGTCAGTCACTTAACATGGCTATTCCACCATGTTAGGGCTCTATCCGAAAAGGTACAAATAACGAACTTAACCTTGCTACCCTCCGGACAGGAGCAGATTTCAAAAATAGCTTCTGTCTTCTCAATCCACTGTCTTAATGCCATAACTCCTCCAGTCCCGTTAAAGTTCCTGGGTTTGGCGTTCGAGAAATCTTTATAAGTACACTCTCGCGAGTGCCCATGACTCTCGCCATGGTTAGAAGGATGTGCACCAGCTCCTGACCCACTAGTACCAGGATTGTTGATATGAGACATGGCAGCTGTAACAGCTGTCGTGACTGCCACTTGAAACATAGCAGCGTCGAATTGAGGAGGTGGTGGCGGAGGTGGTGTCGGTGCTTCATTGACAATGTTACGTCTTGGATATCTCCGAGGAGGCATCTTTTACTGTAAAAGTTAAAAGATAAAAAGATGATAAGTTTTTATTACTTTTTACAAATCAAAATTAAATAACTAATCATATTAGTTTTCATATGCATCGTGATTCGATTTGAAAATTATCTTGAATTCAATTCATAACAGGAGGTTGTGCATACATAAACTTATGAATTACTGATAGTAGTATAGTCAATGTAGTTTGTTCCATACCAGGCTTTTCTATAATCATTTGGTGTATACAAATTTTATACAATTAAAATTCTAATAGACTGTTGAATTTAATGGGTCTGCCTTAAATTCACAACCAAACAAGGAACAGAATAAATTGCGGACCTACCATTTCTAGATTAATAAAATTTTAATTACATAAAATTATAATATATACACAAAATAATCATAAATTACCCCTTTGTAAATAGTTCGTGATAATAAAATTGTAGTTTTTTTCGATGAAATACTGGTTACTTTTATTGATATATATATTATACATAAAGTTTGGAAAACTTTAAACTTGTTACAAGCCAACATAATATATCACATAAAAGGAAATCCTATGATTCTATGAATAGTGAACTCACTTAATCATAGAGGAAAAGTTTTATAAACATAAACAAAAACTTGTATATAATAAAATTTATTAGTAGTGTAAACACTACTTGCGGCGGTTGCTACGGCGGTTGCTGGATCCTGCTTCATCTTGTGCCTTCCAGCGCCTTTCTTGTGCAACTTGATGCTCTCTCAATTTTGTTATCTCAGATTGAGCAGCATTGACTTGCCTTTGAAGGGCTTCTGTATGATTCTGGGTGTCGTCCTCGATTTCATCAAGAGGAAGGATATCCACAGTGTTAACCTGCGCAACAGCATTTATTTGTAGGATTCGATTGATCGAAATCCTTGCTTGATCGGTTTGACGGGCTATTCGATGTACTATAACCGGAAGAGCTCTATCGGTTGTTCATCCTCTAGAGACATCATAGAAACCTCTTGCCATCCCATTAGGAGGGCGTTGGCCATCTTACCGACTCCAGTGGTTTATATACTAGCCCCATTCTGGTATTGGTTCTGCTTCACCTTGTCTCAGGAGATGTTCCCCAGGATTGTAGACTTGTGGTTCCGTGTCGGTACCACTTAATTCACTATCTTCGAAAGATTCTTCATTTGAATATGGATTCCAACCCGCATCTTGTTGATTGTAGGGGTCTCCAGGTAAATTGTATTCAGCCATATTGTATGTATTAGAAGTAAGCATAATAATAGTAAAATACTCCTATAGTATTTTAAATGTGTGTTTTGTTTTATAGTTCTTCTATATAAGTAGAGTTTGGTAAGTTTTAGACTTTTCGCAACAATACCATCACTCCCAAACACATGTTGGTCATATCTCAAATGAATATAGTTGATCAGGCTATATTGATCCCAGATATGATTACATAACTGTTCAGGTTTCACTATACATCCAACATCTAAATATTTTTAAGTTCTTATGACTGTGATACTGTACTTGTAGGTATGAGTGTTAGTATACTTATTGTAAAAATACCTAAAATTTTAAAAGTATACTTGTAGTAAGAGCACTCAGCCCCAAATGTATTTGTAGTTTGTATATCTTTTATGGATTTATATACTGAGTTCACTATAAACAATGCTTTGATAGCAATCTGTCACACCCCCAAACCAGACGGCGGAAACGTCTGGGGATGGAGGACTTTATTTGTAGTATCACCACACATGCATCACAATAATCAATGTACAAACAACCATTGCATTTAAAAGTAAAAGTATTTACATGTGTTCAATCACTGTATATTGACACCAAAATAGTTATAGCAATATACAGAAGATATGACTCAAAATAGCTCCATCTTCTCAAAAAGCTTGGGGAGTACCTATTTATTGTTTCCATGAGAATACAAGTAATTTGGAAAGAGAGTATCAACATAAAGTTGAGTGAGTGCATAATTATTTATGTTTTAAAAGTATGTTTTCTGTTCAATGAATCTGTAAGTTGTTCCAAAAAATTCTATATTTTCTGCTGTATATGAAAAGTAGTTTTAATCTCATAAAACCGTTATGTTTGGAAACCATTGTTCTGTGTTTGTATCCTTTTGGTAAAACTTGTAAAAGCGAGTGTGTCTGGTTCAACCAGCTGTTATTGTAAACTGTATTGTAATATTGTAAAATGTATCTCTGTAAACTAGTACTTGGAAAATGTACTCATGTTTTAGTTAATTATACACTAACATATTGTTAATATCCTTTTAATAAGTTATTATAACCATATTGAGACTAGATGGCCTGAAACAAACGCTTTGTAGGCGTTTAAACTGTTGATAACAATTGTCACTCATTGTCGTGTATGCCTGACTGTAGCTAGCAGCCTAAGTGCGGGGTTGTCAATCCCAATATAGATCTACACACAACTTGTTTCGATAGTAGGCGTTTAAACTGTTGATAACAATTGTCACTCATTGGCGTGTATGCCTGACTGTAGCTAGCAGCCTGAGTGCGGGGTTGTCAATCCCAATATAGATCTACACACAACTTGTTTCGATCCGCTGACTGGTGATTCTGGTTATAATATCAGGACTTTAACTATGTTGTTTAAATGAATTAAACAACCTGGATCAATTGACTCATAAAAAGCATATAGACGTTACATGTATAATAGTTATGAAAACCCAATCATCCTGAAATAATGATTGATTGTATACTCCTGATTTAGTATTCTTAACATGTATTGAAAGTTGTATATCCTTGATTAGTTTTGAATCAAACCCTTGTCTGTTGTAAAACTGTGTATTCTAGTATACTCGAATCATGAATTAATATTCTATGTATCATAAATTATACCTATTATAATATATATGTACATTCTGAATTTGGTATAAACTGTTTTTGAATGTAATACCTTGCTCAACATGTTACAAAAGGTATTTAAACTGAATGAAATAACTTTTATATTTATATACATACATAATTATATATAAGTAAAATTTGAACAACATTCGGACAAATAACTGATACTATAAGCCCACATCCAAACAAGGAAAAGGACCCAAAATGAGTTATCGGTCCTAAGCCTTTTAAATCTTTTTTTATATAAATATATATATATATATATATATATATATATATATATATATATATATATATATAGATATGATTTTTGGGGAAAAATATAAGTTTATAAAAGAGTTTAATATTTTGAAATATTTTTGATGACTTATTGTCCATTTATCACAAATTGGAAATAATTTGTTTGTAACACAAAATTCTTGTGTTAGACTTGTACTCCCCCCCCCCCTCCTTAAAACAGTAAAAACTATGAAAATACGGGGGTATGAACTCACTTGATATGTGGTGATTTGAATAGCGTTTCGTTTTCTGGAAAGGAGTTTATTTGATGAAAAACCGGCTTACTCGGACAGAGTTTCGACTGGAGAAGGTTGTTTTTCTTGAGAATCTCGAGGTTTTGAGACTTGCTTAGGGTTTTAGATATGATACCGGGGCTTCGGGGGTTTGTAAGAAATTTTAAAGTGGTGAAAGAAGTGAAAAAGGATGGAAAATGGTGTGAAATTTGTGTAAAAACCGGTGAATCTCGCACCTCCTATTTATACCCTGCGAGGGTTCGGTCCGGAGGAGATAAGAAGGACACGCGTCTCGCATGCGAGAGGTGCACTAGTCCGAGCTCGAAAGACGCCACCGCGAAGCCACGCGTCGGAACCGGAGTGGGTCGTGCGTCGGATGCGAGGAGGAGGCGACACACGTCGGATTTCGCTTGGACCTCACCTTCGGTCGAATCAGAAGACGACACGGGGCTGACATGAGGAATCCTCGCATACGAGGTGACGTGGCCGAACCCCAGCCATGCGAATTTTCCCGGTTTTCAATATTTTTCGATTTTTGTGACCAAAACTTGCAAAATTCATTACTTTCGCATACGAGCTCCGTTTTCGACGTTCTTTATATGCACACATAGGTAAAATTATACTCTACGACTTTAGTTTAGACTTCGTCGGCTAATTTTGAATTTGGTTTTAATATTATTATTTTTAACAGACCGGGACAGGAAAATCCGTTAAAAATTCATAACTTCTTCATCCGACGTCCGTTTGTCACACCCCAAAACCGGAACGGCGGAAACGTTCTGGGGAGGAGGACGTCATGTCAAGTATCACAACACATGCAGTATAGTAATCAAAGTACAACAACCATTGCATTAATAGTATAAGTTTTTACATAGGTTACATTTAGCAACAACATCAAAAATAGATATAGAGAATAACATAAGATGCAGCTCGGTACAAGGTTGACTTCGCAAAAGCTCCCGGAGTGTACCTGTCTACTGACGACCTAAGAATAAAAGTTATTTTGAAAGATAGGATCAGCATTTTAATGATGGTGAGTTCATAAGTATTTTAATGACATTGATATAAATACATGTTTTTCCTCAAAATAATCTCATTAGATGATGGTGCCAAAAGTTTATAAAGTATTTGAATTCCTTCCGGAAAATCCTATATTTTCTATTAAAAGTAGTCTTCTACCAAGACTCGACTGTTTCATGTTTAAAAGAATGAGTTTCTCTACTAAAAGCAGTCTTCTACCAGGACCCGACTGTTTTGTGTTTAAAGATCATTTTTCCCAAATGTTCCTATCATTATCAAAATATAGTTTTACATTATCGTTTTATGTCAAAACCGTTCTAAGTTTAATGTATTAGGGGAAATATTATAGTACCGTAGTTTTATATGTAGAAACTACCGTGGTACTAATTACCTTAAGGCCATGAATTATAAGGTAAATGTGAAGATACTCGTAACCATACTAATTGACGGATGTAAACACGACGATCTGCTGGCGTCGAAATAAATGTGACATTTGACACCCCTTGGCTTGGTCGGCCGAGACTGTAGCTAGCAGTCAGGATGTGGGATGGTCTGTCCCGTATAGATCTATACACACAATGCCCGCTCTCCCTCCAGGAGACTCTTGTTACCAACTCGACAACGGTGAAATCCACGTCATGAGGATGTATCTCGTGTTTTGATTTCTATATACGTTTCTTTTTACTAAAAGTACATGTTTTAGAATATTGATGTAGCTAGTTTCTCCTCATAAAAGTTATTGTTGGTTTCTAAACTATACCTATTATAGTTTACTTGAGAGGTTATCTAGGTACCTTTGCTACCCAACGACGCTGAACTGGAGTAAGGGTTTTAATATCTAAACAGATATACATAATATATAACTAGGACTTCAAAGACACTCGGACAAACAACCGGATACTCTAAGTCCACAACCAAAAAAGGAACAGGAAATAAAGCGGGCTATCAGTCCTAAGTCCTTCAAACCCTACTTATATAACTATATCTATATAGACATGAATCCAACAAGAATATAAGTTTAAAAGACTTTGATAAAAGTTTACTAATTTAAAAAGAGATTATAGTACCTTAAAAGAGATTTGAATGTAATATGAAAACCTTTAGCTGAATAAAACAGTTTAACATGCAAAAATCTATTTGATTGACAGTTATTAATCACATGGGATTGATATAATAACTTAATAGTTCAACTTGTATTCCCCCCCATAAAATCATTTAAAATCATTTCAAAGGTTGGTTAAGGGGTATGAACTCACCTGAAGCGAGTAACTCGAAAGAAAGATTGATATAGGATCGTCGGGTGTCGAATGAAGTCGTAAGCACAAACGGATCCTACTTTAACATGTAATAACACATATATGAATACACTTAGGGTATATAACCACTAATAGACACATGGACACACCTTAGGGACATGAAAACACTTAGAATTAAGTGTTACAAACACCTATTGAGGTCCCTAAATGAGTGTAGGGCCATAGATTTGAGTGTAAGGCCACCAAACTCGACTTTTATGTGTGTGTGGCCAGGTGTACGGCCAGGGTGTGTGGCCGTACACTCCAATAGAAATGTGTCCAAATCGATTTTTCAAGGCTTTGTGATGATCCTAAGAAGGTGTTTTGGCCGATGCTATGTTTAGATGAGTGTTTAAGTCCATTTTAGTACCAAAAGATGTGTGTGCGGTCACACATGATGTGTGTGCGGCCGTACACACATGAAGATCATCTAGAATGATAATTTCATGGATCAAACTCGAGGAAAAGGCCTTCTAATGTGTTGTATCAATGATCTAAGGATGAATACTCACTTGTTTTGCTGATTGGAGATGAAAACACGAAGGATTATTCAGAGAGAATGTTCCAGCTTTGAAGGAGTGGAAAGAGGGGTGTAAGGTTGGCTAAGTGTTAAATATATAGGGTCGAGTGTAAGGATGGAGGGTGTGTGTGGCTGGGTGTGCGGCTGGCTGGCCGCACATGCGGGTGTGCGGCCGCACACACCTTCTTTGGTGTGTTTGGCCCGATTTTGTGATGTTACACACTTTCTAACCATTCTTAAGACTCATATCTAGGTTATACTAAGCCTATAACACTCATATAAACCCACAATTTCGTTAAAAGATAGCAAAACGAAGGCTGACACTTGGCTGAGTTGAATATCTGAACTTTACAAGACAAGGATTTTCGGGTTGTCACACCGTTTTTGTCTGGCTTTTTACCATTGTACTACTATTGACGAGACCTTCAATTCTCGTTTAGGTTGTGTTGGCTAAAAATCACTCGATCTTTATTTCGAGTTTTTAGCTGTAAAGTGTTATACTGAAACTTAGAAAAATCATAACTTCCTTATACAAAGTCAGATTTTGACGTTCTTTTTATGAAAGTTCTCGGTTTAACATACTCTATAAGTTTCATTTAGATTGTTAAGGCTAAAAAGCCGTTTATTGAAAACGCAATTTTTACGCTGAACCGTGTTTTGCCAGTTTTGTCACGGATCTTCGATTGGTCATAACTTCTTCGTTATAACTCGGATTTTAGTGTTCTTAATATTTTTGGAAACCTTGCTACAATATCTACAACTTTGTTCACCCCAATCGAGATTACTTAATACTTCATTTTTGAGGGTCGATTATGTAAATGTACATAGTATGCTAAAATTTCTCTTTATTATTTTAAAAAGAACTACAAATTGACCTATATTATTACATAGGTTTGAAATAACGGTTTGTTACACAGCGTATGCTGGTTTTGACGAAGGTTGAGGCACTAACCTAGTAAGTGTAGCGTACACTTGAGTACGCACGACGTACTGGTCTACCAACCCAAACATAGCTCAATGTCTTAATCCCATAAGATCTCACGTACAAAACATAGATCCAGACCCCTAGAAACGTCCTAAGCCATAAAGTTGCAAACTTTATACTTTTGCATGCGAGGATGGGGCTCAAAACATAAACCAAGTCCATAAGCGCATTTGTTAGGTCCCCATCACTTGTATGGTTGAGGCTTAACCATCAAGATCTGATTTGTATGACTCAAAACACCTCCAAGAGCTCAAAATGACAACTCATATGGTTTGAAGTTCCTTAACTCCAAGAATCCAAACTATGGGACCAAAAAATGGCATTTTCCACCCTAAAACTAGATCTAAGCATGCAATGGTCAAGGTTTAAGCTTTATACCTTCAATGAGTAAGAAATGGTGCCAAAATTTTGGATCTACAAGCTCTTCCCACGTCCATGCTTCTTCTCAAGCTTCCTTCTTTTTTAAAAGCTCTAAATAACACCAAAAATCACTCAAGAAGATCACAACTGCACTATGGTGGCTTAGGATTCGGGATTTGCAATTGAAATGCAATGGAGGCTAAAAAGTTAAGGGTGTTGGGTCAAAATTATGGTTTATGTCACACCCCAAAACCGGAGAACGGCGGAAAAGTTCTGGGGTGGAGGACGTCATGTACAGTATCACAACAATGTAAAATAGTGAAGACAAGCAACAACATCCATTGCATTAAATATAATAATTGTAATACAAGCGTGTTCTGTATAGTTTGTAAGACACCAAAAGTATAATCAAAACAAAAGATGAGTCTTGTATGTGCTCCATCTTCTCAAAAGCTTTATCTGTACCTGTCTACTGATGACCTAAGAATACAAGTCATTTTGAAAGCGAGTATCAGCATAAAGCTGGTGAGTTCATAAGTATTTAGTGTCCTTGCTTGTATAAAAATGTTTACAACAATGTAGGGTAATAAATGATTTCAATGTTTGTAGATAGTATACTCCCTAGAAAATCCTATATTTTCCAGTAAAAAAGTAGTCTTCTACCAAGACCCGATTGTTTGTATATTTGTACTTTCATAAATGTGAGGGTTTCCCCAGTGAAACTATCTGTATGAAAAATATAGTTTTTGACATCACTCACAAAGGTGATTATAAAATAAATGTATTAGGGAAAAATGAATGTTTTACCCTTAGCAGTGACACTGCGGGGTATAAAGTGATAAAATACGGACTCCAGGTAGCACTAAATGTACAGTACACCTCGGGGAGTCTAAAGTAATAGTATTGTAGACTCCAGGCGGTATTAAATGAGCAGTACACCTCGAAAAGTCAATTTTGCCTTTAATTCTTAAATGGGTTAATTAAAGGTATGAATGTGAACTCGTATGTAACCATGCTGATCGACGGCTGAATAACAGATGACCCACGAGGTCATAAATAATGAGGTAACATTCTGTCACCCCTTGGCCTTTCGGCTCGGACTGTAGCTAGCAGTCAGGATGTGGTAGTGTCTGTCCCGTATAGAGCTATACACACAATGCCCGCTCTCCCTCCAGGAGACTCTGGTTACAAAGTGATAGCACAATGAAGTGTCGTATCGAGAAGTAGTATGTCACATTCTAATTGTAGTGTATTCTCTTGTATATTATATAGTGTATTTTCTGGTATAATGTATAGAGTGTTCTATTGTATAGTATATAGTGTATTGACTCTTACTTGAACTGACTCTGGTAAGTGTCATTGAAATAGTAGTAATGAGTAGTAACCCTTAACTATACCTATTATAGTTAAATAGTAATGTTATTAGCATGCCTTTGGTACACAAAAGTACTGAACTGGAGTGAAAAGCCTTTATATCCAACGCATATATATACGATATATAACTAAGAATTCAACGACATTCGGACAAATAACAGGATACCCTAAGTCCACAACCAAACAAGGAACAGGAAGTAAAGTGAGTTATCAGTCCTAAGTCCTTCAAGTCTTACTTATATAAATATATTGGTGTAGATAGGGTTTGAAAATAATGAAAGTTTTAAAAGAGTTTGGAAACAGTTTTATAAATAGTTTTAACATAAAAATAAGTTTGATATCCATTTTGAAGCAGTTCGTTGACAAAGCAGTTAAAAGTATAGAAAATTCATTTTGTTGCAAGTTATAAATCTCATGTAATTGATACTATAACTTGCTTGATTCAACTTGTATTACCCTCCATAAAAGCATTTAAAAACATTTAAAAGGTTGATTCAGGGGTATGAACTCACCTTTAGTGAGCGGTTTGGATGGAAGTGCCGGATAGGATGCTAAGTGCCAAGTGAGGACTTGAGCACACATACAGATCCTATGTAACATGTAGTGATACATAAATGTATCTAATTAGTCATTTAACAACTAATTAATTAAGTAAAGACATCCTAATACATGGAAACACTTTGATTCAAGTGCTAGTAGTACATTGGGGTTGCATCTAAAGGTTGTATGGCATTGCATTTGAGTTTATGGCCCAAGGACCACTCCTTAAGGAGTTTACGGCCTAAGGTCACTTCCCCCATGAGTTTACGGCCGTAAACTCATGGTACTAAGTTCCATTTGGTGATTTAAGGTCTTATTAGTCAAGAGTAAGCATTCTATGATCAAGTCCAATCCTTTGGAAGCATTAAGGGCACAATACTACCTCATTATAGAGTTTACGGCCTAAGGACCATTTCCTTATGAGTTTACGGCCGTAAACTCTATGGGGACTTGGTTTCTTTATTGTGTAAGGTCCTAAATACTTCAAGGAAGTGATCTAGACTAGTGTCCAAGGCTTAAGAAGGGACTAGGGTTCATTTTAACCCTATTTAGAAGAGTTTACGGCCCAAGAACATCCCTTGGCCGTAAACTCCATTGATCATGTGTTTCTTGATGTTTTCTAAGTGTAAACAAGTTCATTCTTAGCACACAAGAAGCTAGGGCAAGTGTACTTACAAGGTAGAGGCTTGTTTTGGTGTTTAAGGTCCAAGAACACTAGTGTGTGTTCTTCGTGTTCTTGGTGTTTTGAAGAACACTTGAAGATCTAAGTGAAAATCAAGAATGAATGGATGAAATGATGTATAAACACTAGATGTTAGGTTATAACAACAAATATAGTTAAGAAACACTTACGTTTTCGGAAGATCGGGTGAAGAATGGGATGCTACTTGAGAGAGAATGGTGAGAGTTCTTGAGGTGGGAAGTTGGAGAATGAGAGAATGAAGAGTAAACTCATGCCTAAAGCATGAGTTTGCGGCCTTAAGGGAGTTCACGGCCCAAACCCCTTTTGTTTGTCCGTGAACACCTAACCAAGGTGTTGATTGTTTCATTGGTACCTCGATATTGTAGAAATTACTTCCTTTTATCCGTTCGTTTCAAGAATGACTATTAAAAATACTCAAACGGACTTTAAACCGGTTAAAAATTAGCAGAAAAGTATTTAACTTTTAATTGAAGTGTTTGACTGTAGGGTTTGTACGAATGAAAATTTCGGGTTGTCACATCATACCCCCGTTAGAGGGAATTTCGTCCCGAAATTAGAGTTTAAGCAAATAAAGTAGTTACAAATAAGTAAGCGAATAGATGAGGATATTTCAATTTCATTTGATCCTCACGCTCCCATGTGAATTCTGGTCCTCGCTTGGCGTTCCAACGAACCTTCACGATTGGGATACGGCTTTGTTTCGTTCGTTTGACCTCTCGGTCCATAATCTCTACAGGTTCTTCCACGAAGTTGAGGCTCTCGTTGATCTCGATCTCGTCGAGTGGGATTACAAGAGTCTCATCGGATAGACACTTTTTCAAGTTCGAGACGTGGAAGGTAGGATGTACGTTACTAAGTTCGCGGGGTAAGTTGAGTTTGTAAGCTACGGGGCCGATTCTAGCGAGAATCTCGAAAGGCCCTATGTATCTTGGATTTAGCTTTCCACGCTTTCCGAAGCGTATCAAGCCCTTCCAGGGTGAGACTTTCAAAAGGACTCGGTCTCCCACCTGGAATTCCAAAGGTTTCCTTCGTTTGTCTCCGTAGCTTTTCTGTCGGTCTCTAGAGGCTTTCAATCGTTCACAAATCTGAACGATCTTCTCTATCGTTTCCTGAATGATCTCCGGACCCGTGAGAGTGCTTTCAGGAACTCGTCCTTTAGCTAACTGAGTGTCACCCACCTCGGCCCAGCACAGAGGGGATCTGCACTTCCGGCCGTAGAGGGCTTCAAATGGAGCAGCCTTGATGCTCGTGTGATAACAGTTGTTGTTAGAGAATTCAACGAGGGGTAATTGAGTATCCCACGCTTTCCTAAAGTCGATCACACAGGCTCGCAACATATCTTCCAAGGTTTGAATAGTCCTCTCACTTTGTCCGTCGGTCTGTGGATGGTAGGCTATACTCATGTCCAGCCTAGTTCCTAGGGAACTTTGTAGCGACTGCCAGAACCTCGAAGTGAACCTACTATCTCTGTCCGAGATAATGGATATGGGAACACCGTGCAGTCGTGCAATCTCTCTAATGTAAGTTCTTGTAAGCTTCTTCATCTTGTCTGTTTCTTTGATAGGCAGGAAGTGTGCGGACTTGGTCAATCTGTCGACGATGACCCATATGGTATCAAGTCCACCCGTTGTCTTGGGCAACTTGGTTATGAAGTCCATAGTGATCCGCTCCCACTTCCATTCAGGTATCTCCGGTTGCTGGAGTAATCCTGACAGTTTCTGGTATTCGACCTTGACCTTGGCGCAAGTAAGGCATTTACTTACGAAGGTAGCAATCTCTGCTTTCATGTTAGGCCACAAGTATAGCTTTTTCAGGTCCAAATACATCTTATCTGAACCCGGGTGGACGGAATATCGTGTATTGTGTGCTTCCTTCATGACCAAGTCTCTGAAGCCACCGTGTCGCGGTGTCCAGATACGGTCCATGAGATATAAGGCTCCGTCACCCTTGGCTTCCAAGTTCTTATCCATTCCACGCAGAAGTTCTCCCGCCACATTTTTAGGTTTTAAGGCTTCAAGCTGAGCCTCCTTTATTTGTGCGGAGAGATGTGAATGGATAGTCAAGGTCAATGACTTGACTCTTCGGCCAGAATATTCTTTCCGACATAGGGCATATGCTACTATGTTGGCTTTACCCGGATGATAACGAATTTCGCATTCGTAGTCATTGAGTAGCTCGACCCACCGTCGTTGTCTCCTGTTGAGCTCCTTCTGGTTGAATATGTGATGTAGGCTTTTGTGGTCTGTAAAGATAGTGCTCTTTGTACCATACAGGCAGTGTCTCCAGATCTTTAAGGCGAACACAACCACACCTAACTCGAGATCGTGTGTGGTGTAGTTGAACTCATGTGTCTTCAGCTGTCTTGAGGCATAGGCTATGACCTTTCCTCGTTGCATCAGAACACAACCGAGCCCTTGATTCGATGCATCGCAATAGACCACGAAGTCTTCTGTTCCTTCGGAGAGGGAAAGTATTGGTGCGGTGCACAAGGCTCGTTTTAGCGTTTGGAACGCTTTCTCCTGCTTCTCTTCCCAGTCAAAGGCCAAGCCTTTCTGGGTCAATGCCGTAAGGGGTTTCGTGATTCGAGAGAAGTTTTGAATGAACATGCGGTAGTAGCCAGCAAGGCCTAGAAATTGACGAATTTCTGTAGGCGTCTTCGGTGCTGACCAGTTCTCGATGGCCTTAATTTTGGATGGATCCATGTGGATTCCTTCTTCGCTAACCACGTGTCCTAAGAAATCGACTCTTCGGATCCAAAATTCGCACTTAGAGAACTTCGCATATAGTTTCTCTGATCGTAAGGTTCCTAGGACTTGTTGCAGATGATCGTTATGCTCTTCTTCACTTCGAGAGTAGATAAGTATATCATTAATGAAGATGATGACGAACTGGTCCAAGTAAGGACGACACACTCTATTCATCAAGTCCATGAATACTGCGGGCGCATTGGTCAGTTCGAATGGCATCACTACGAACTCGTAGTGTCCGTAATGGGTTCGGAAGGCTGTCTTCGGAACATCCTCCTCCAGCACTCGTAACTGGTGATACCCGGACCTTAGATCAATCTTGGAGAAGTAGCTCGTCCCTTGCAGCTGGTCTAATAAATCGTCTATGTGAGGAAGAGGGTAACGATTTTTTTACTGTAAGCTTGTTGAGTTCCCTGTAATTGATGCACATACGGAACGATCCGTCCTTCTTCTTTACGAACAAGACTGGAGCTCCCCAGGGTGAGAAGCTTGGTCAGATAAAGCCCTTACTGAGCAGTTCGTTAAGTTGACCGTATAGTTCTTGCATCTCAGCAGGTGCTAGCCGACAGGGCGATTTGGCTACGGGGGTAGCTCCTGGAACTAAGTCGATTCGGAACTCGACTTGACGTTGTGGGGCTAATCCTGGGAGTTCTTCCGGAAAGACGTCGGGAAAGTCGCGTACTACGGGGAGGTCTTTTAAGTCTTTTGTTTTCTGGCTCGTGTCGACAATGTGTGCAAGGAATGCACGATATTCCTTACGTAAGTATTTTTGGGCTTGGATACTTGAGATGATACGAAGGCTCGTACTGGGTTTGTCTCCGAAGATCATCAAGGTTTCATTATTTGGTAGGTTCAGATGGATGGCTTTGTCGAAACACAGAATATCGGTACGATGGAGACTCAACCAGTCCATGCCCACAATGACGTCGAAACTCTTGATCGATACTGGTATGAGGTCGATTGGAAATGAATGATTATCTAGCGCGAGGTTACAACCTATGTAAATCTCGTTAGAACGCTCTATCTTGCCGTTAGCCATTTCTACGACGAAGGTTTCTCTTAGTGGCTGCGGTGATTGTTTAAGTAAGTGTTTAAAGTTCCGGTTTACGAAACTCCTCTCTGCCCCACTATCTAATAGGATACAAGCATAAGAGTTATCGAGAAGGAACGTACCCGTGACTACTGTGGGGTCTGCTACTGCTTCATTGTGGCCAATAGCAAGTAGTCTTCCAGTTCCTCCCGTGTTCCCAGCTTTCGGACAGTTTCTTTTGAAGTGTCCTATCTCGCCGCACCCGTAGCAGGCTTGACTTACTCCGGTACTGGGGATCTGAGTGATGGGTTTGGGTTGATATCTACAAAACCGGACAGTATGGCCCTTCCGGTCGTAGTTAGTGCAATGCAATTCACGGCAGGGGCCGTTATGATGGAAAGAGCCCTTGGTGCACTTGGGTAGGCTCCCTGCATATGTTTTGGTTGGTACAGGGGCAACAGGAGTAGTGGCAGCACGGACAGCCACCGTTTGTTGGTTCTTTGAAGAGGATTGGGCTGATTTGCCCTTCTTTCGGTCCCACCGCTTCCTTTTGTTGTCAGCTGTCTTTGTTGGTGTGGTGGCAACCGTGGTAGTGGTTTTTGGAGTGTAGGCAACTTCATGCTCAATCAGCCTTTGGGCCAATTCCTTCGCACTGTCAAAGTTCGTAGGGTGTGATGCTAGAACGTTCCCTCGATACGGGGGCACTAAACCCCATATGTGTCGTTCAATCTTTTTGCTTTCGGTGGGAACCATGTTAGGACATAGAGCCACCAGGTCGCAGAACCTGGCTGTATAAGCCACTATGTCGGAACCCTGCATTTTGAGGTTCCAAAGTTTCTCCTCGAGCTTCTGAATTTCGCCCCTCGGGCAGTACTCCCTTGTCATGAGGTCCTTCAGTGTGTCCCAGCCCATGGCGTTGGCTGTTACCAAGGAGAGTGATTTGACATGGCCATTCCACCATGTAAGGGCCCTTTGGGTGAAGGTGCAAGCAAGAAATTTTATCTTGCTTCCCTCGGGGCATGAGCACATCTTGAAGATTGCTTCTGTTCTTTCGATCCATTGGGACAGTGCAAGGATCCCTCCGGTCCCATTGAAGTATGTAGGTTTGCAGCTGATGAAATCTTTATAGGTACACTCTCGTGCACGTGGATGGATTTCACCATGGCGAGAGTTTGTGCCAGTTCCCGTTCCACTATCACCGCCAGAGTTTACTTGGGCCATGGCGGCGGTCACAGCTGCGGTCACAGCTGCTTGAAACATCACTGGATCGAACTGCGGAGGGGGTGGTAGTGTTGGAGTTTGATCTGCAGGCATGTTTCTGGTTGGACGCTTGCAAGGCGGCATCTTTTACTGAAAGTTTATGAAAAGGTTGATAACAGTAAGAAACGATTGTAAGCATGATGAGAGTGTTCCATGGACTAAATCGCCATAGTTCAACTATCAAATAGAGTCATAACAATAGAGTAGGGAAACATAAAAGTATAGACTTTCCCATAGAGTAGACAACTGCCAATATTACTGGTATTAATGATGTACAATGAGTTCAGAAAAGTTGACCTAACAGTAGGTCTTACATCAAACCATAAGGGGAAAATGTTTGCAGCTCAGAAGTCTAGTTAGAGTACTTTCGAAAGTTAGGAATATTTTACAGACAAGTGCTCTCTAGAGCATAGAAAAGAAAGGCTATTCCTAAATTCAAAAGTAAAGATGAGTTGACATCTTCTACGGGCTACGGGTGTCCCTCGGATGAACCCTTAGGTCAGCCAGTTGGCGTACAACTTCCTGAAGATGTCGTTCATGCGTCCTCTGACGCACCCGGAGTTCCATGACTTTGGCTCGGGATGCAGCTAGTTGTTGCTGCAGAGCCTCATTAGTCCTCCTAGTCCTATCCATAGCTTCTCCGAGTTGGCGAATACGGACAGTGTTAAGGCCAGAGTTAGCGTCAATTTCCACTACTCGGTCGATGGCTGCATGACCCTGCTCGACGTTCCTAGCAATCCTATGGATCATGATGGGCAGGACTCGGTTGGCTGAACCTCCCTCGCTTATGTTGTGAAAACTTCGGTCTCCATCGAAAGGTAAAGGCTGACCCTGCTCATCACTCCATTGATTCAAGGCTGTTGCCCACATGGGAGTGGGGCCTTGAAATGTCGGACGAGGATTGGGGTTTGGGGCTACCGGGGGTAGGTTGTTGACTTCTGATTCGGAGTCAGAGCTATCGGAAAAGCCTTCTGCACGGTGATCATCCAAAGGGATTGGGTGATCATCTTCGGGCTCCTCATCAAGCCATCCTCCAACGCCTTGGTTTGGATAGTACGGATCGCTGGGAAGGTGGAAGCCAGCCATGCTATCTACGCGAGAATGGGGAAAGAATAGTTAATAGACGTACCAATCTAAGATAATTATAAGATGATCGTTATTAGTTTATTCAATACTTGCATAGTGCATACCAATTACATGCAACTGAAACAGGATAGACCTTCGAATAAGTGACCCTAACTCTAAATCCACAATCAAACAAGGAACAGGAAGTAAAGCAAAGATCACAGATTCTAAGTCTATAGCGCCTTAGTCACATGTAACCGTAAAGTATCCACTTAGCAACTATTGCCCTATTAGTAACGACCTTTTTAGTTCTCACATATGTAATTTATAGTAATGCAGAATACTCCTATAGTATTCTGTTTTAATGTTCTTGTAGTAGTGTTGGTAAGTTTTTAGACTTGTTGCAACACCACAATCATTCTTAGGAACATGGTAGTTACTCCTCAGAAATATAGTTGATCAGGCTATATCCCCTCAGGTTTGTCCATATGTCTCTAAGCCTAATTGTGCTGTCCAACAATCGTAATACTTTTTTTCTGTTCTAGTATGATACTGACACTGGTATGGATAGATGTATATATATACTTAGTTAAATATTTTAATATTTAAGAGTATATATACTTGTTCAGAGTGTTTTAATACCGATGTATTTATAGTTCATATATCTTTTATGGGTTGATATACTTGATTCACTATAAACAGTGCTCTGATACCAATCTGTCACACCCTAAAACCGGAGAACGGCGGAAACGTTCTGGGGTGGAGGACGTCTTGTACAGTATCACAACAATGTATAATAGTAAAGACAAGCAACAACATCCATTACATTAAATATAATAATTGTAATACAAGCGTGTTCTGTATAGTTTGTAAGACACCAAAAGTATAATCAAAACAAAAGATGAGTCTTCTATGTGCTCCATCTTCTCAAAAGCTTCATCTGTACCTGTCTACTGATGACCTGAGAATACAAGTTATTTTGAAAGCGAGTATCAGCATAAAGCTGGTGAGTTCATAAGTATTTAGTGTCCTTGCTTGTATAAAAATGTTTACAACAATGTAGGGTAATAAATGATTTCAATGTTTGTAGATAGTATACTCCCTAGAAAATCCTATATTTTCTAGTAAAAAAGTAGTCTTCTACCAAGACCCGATTGTTTGTATATTTGTAATTTCATAAATGTGAGGGTTTCCCCAGTGAAACTATCTGTATGAAAAATATAGTTTTTGACATTACTCACAAAGGTGATTACAAAATAAATGTATTAGGGAAAAATAAATGTTTTACCCTTAGCAGTGACACTGCGGGGTATAAAGTGATAAAATACGGACTCTAGGTAGCACTAAATGTACAATACACCTCGGGGAGTCTAAAGTAATAGAATTGTAGACTCCAGGCGGTATTAAATGAGCAGTACACCTCGAAAAGTCAATTCTGCCTTTAATTCTTAAATGGGTTAATTAAAGGTATGAATGTGAACTCGTATGTAACCATGCTGATCGACGGCTGAATAACAGATGACCCACGAGGTCATAAATAATGAGGTAACATTCTGTCACCCCTTGGCCTTTCGGCTCGGACTGTAGCTAGCAGTCAGGATGTGGTAGTGTCTGTCCCGTATAGATCTATACACACAATGCCCGCTCTCCCTCCAGGAGACTCTGGTTACAAAGTGATAGCACAATGAAGTGTCGTATCGAGAAGTAGTATGTCACATTCTAATTGTAGTGTATTCTCTTGTATATTATATAGTGTATTTTCTGATATAATGTATAGAGTGCTCTATTGTATAGTATATAGTGTATTGACTCTTACTTGAACTGACTCTGGTAAGTGTCATTGAAATAGTAGTAATGAGTAGTAACCCTTAACTATACTTATTATAGTTAAATAGTAATGTTATTAGCATGCCTTTATTACACAAAGGTACTGAACTGGAGTGAAAAGCCTTTATAACCAACGCATATATATACGATATATAACTAAGAATTTAACAACATTCGGACAAATAACAGGATACCCTAAGTCCACAACCAAACAAGGAACAGGAAGTAAGGTGAGTTATCAGTCCTAAGTCCTTCAAGTCTTACTTATATAAATATATTGGTGTAGATAGGGTTTGAAAATAATGAAAGTTTTAAAAGAGTTTGGAAACAGTTTTATAAATAGTTTTAACATACAGATGAGTTTGATATCCATTTTGAAGCAGTTTCGTTGACAAAGCAGTTAAAAGTATAGAAAATCCATTTGGTTGCAAGTTATAAATCTCATGTAATTGATACTATAACTTGTTTGATTCAACTTGTATTCCCCCCCCCCCCCCCATAAAAGCATTTAAAAACATTTAAAAGGTTGATTCAGGGGTATGAACTCACCTGTAGTGAGTGGTTTGGATGGAAGTGCCGGATAGGATGCTAAGTGCCAAGTGAGGACTTGAGCACACATACAGATCCTATGTAACATGTAGTGATACATAAATGTATCTAATTAGTCATTTAACAACTAATTAATTAAGTAAAGACATCCTAATACATGGAAACACCTTGATTCAAGTGGTAGTAGTACATTGGGGTTGCATCTAAAGGTTGTATGGCATTGCATTTGAGTTTACGGCCCAAGGAACACTCCTTAAGGAGTTTACGGCCGTAAACTCATGGTACTAAGTGCCATTTGGTGATTTAAGGTCTTATAAGTCAAGAGTAAGCATTCTATGATCAAGTCCAAGCCTTTGGAAGCATTAGGGGCACAATACTACCTCATTATAGAGTTTACGACCTAGGGACCATTTCCTTATGAGTTTACGGCCGTAAACTCTATGGGGACTTGGTTTCTTTGACGTTTAAGGTCCTAAATACTTCAAGGAAGTGATCTAGACTAGTGTCCAAGGCTTAGGAAAGGACTAGGGTTCATTTTAACCCCATTTAGAAGAGTTTACGGCCCAAGAACATCCCTTGGCCGTAAACTCCATTGATAATGTGTTTCTTGATGTTTTCTAAGTGTAAACAAGTTCACTCTAAGCACACAAGAAGCTAGGGCAAGTGTACTTACAAGGTAGAGGCTTGTTTTGGTGTTTAAGGTCCAAGAACACTAGTGTGTGTTTTTGGTGTTCTTGGTGTTTTGAAGAACACTTGAAGATCTAAGTGTAAATCAAGAATGAATGGATGAAATGATGTATAAACACAAGATGTTAGGTTATAACAACAAATCTAGTTAAGAAACACTTACGTTTTCGGAAGATCGGGTGAAGAACGGGATGCTACTTGAGAGAGAATGGTGAGAGTTCTTGAGGTGGGAAGTTGGAGAATGAGAGAATGAAGAGTAAACTCATGCCTAAGGCATGAGTTTGCGGCCTTAAGGGAGTTCACGGCCCAAACCCCTTTTGTTTGGCCGTGAACACCTAACCAAGTTGTTGATTGTTTCATTGGTACCCCGATATTCTAGAAATTACTTCCTTTTATCCGTTCTTTTCAAGAATGACTATTAAAAATACTCAAACGGACTTTAAACCGGTTAAAATTTAGCAGAAAAGTATTTAACTTTTAATTGAAGTGTTTGACTGTAGGGTTTGTATGAATGAAAATTTCGGGTTGTCACAGTTTATACTTTGCTTTTCTAGGCAATTGTATTTTTCTGTAATGTTTTATGAGTTTACGGTTGTGTTTACGGCCGTGAACTGGTTTACGGTCGTGAACTTGTTCACGGCCCATGGATCATATATATATATATATATATATATATATATATATATATATATATATATATATATATATATATATATATATATATATATATATATATGGTGAGGAGTGCATGTGGGTGCATGGTTGAGAGGAGCTTAAGTGTGTGTATTCTAAGGTGTGAGAGAATATAGAGAGAAGAGCTAGTGTGAACTATGTGTATGGAGCATCATTCTATTCATTGAATACATCATAGATTCAAGTTATTCTTCTTCTCCTTCTCTTCTAATTTGATCTGGCATCTTCCGTTTGATTGGGATTCTGCACCATCAAACAGATCTGATTGATACACAAGCATATTGGGGACTTACAATTGGTATCAAACCTTGGTTGTATCAATCATTTTTGTCAGATCTGGAGCTTATTTGATCGTATTTTTGAAGGATTTTTGCGTTTTTGGATAGATCTTGGCAAAAAAAGGGGGGGTTTGTTCTTCGTGTTTTTCTTAAAAACGAGTTCTTGATCGATTTTTGGAGCAAAAATGGTGAAAAACGTCGTTTTTTTCGCGATTTGAAGCAGTGTTTACGGTCGTCGGTGTTTACAGCCGGAGTTTACGGTCGCTGGAGTTTACGGTCGGTGTTTACGGTCGCCGGAGTTTACGGTCGCCGGAGTTTACGGCGGCGGTTGCGGCTCGGCGGTTTACGGCTCGGAACGTGTGCGGCTTGGTAGACGGCTTAGTGGGTCGCGGCTCGGTGGACCGCTAGGGAATTCGGCTCAGCAGCATCAAGCTCTTATCTGCAGCAGCGTCCAATTAAAAAAGGAAACAAATTGGGGTTGTCGGGGATCGAACTCGGGTCCCTTGAGTTATCAACACATGCATCAAACCAGTTGAACTAGCAAGTCCTTTGTTCCATTCCTTCGAAATTTAATTTAAAAGGACTCCCAGTCGCTTCTAGTTTCGAAAATTTCACCCTTTTAGCCCAAAATTCAAATTTCTTTAATTTTAAATTCTATTTTCTTCCAAAAATTTTAGCTTTTAATTTTTGACTTTTAATTTTGACTTTTTAATTAAAATTTGACGTTGACTTTCAAGTTTGACCTATGACTTTAAACTTTGACTTTCTCGTTTAACTTTAAAATTTTCAAATTTAGCTTTTCGGTTTGACTTTTAAGTTTGACTTTTTAAGTTTGACTTTTTAAGTTTGACTTTTGAGTTTGACTTTTTAAATTTGACTTTTAAGGTTGACTTTTGAGTTTTTAATCAAAGGGCATATTTTTAAAATCAATGTGTTCTTTAAACACCAAAGTCAATGAAATTTCTTGTTCTCAAACATGCATTGATAATGTTAAAAATATTCTTGAGCATATAGAATTATTATGTAGAGAGAACGAGGACTTGAGATATGAAGGGTATCAACTTAGGAAATGACAGAAACCCCTGAAGACTGAATTAGAAGCAAAAACCAAAGAATTTAGAAAACTTCAGGAAGAGTATAGCACTAAGAGTGCACATTATAGATATGTGACTGAACAACATGCTGAGGTAACTGCTGAGCTTGACACATTGAAAAACAAATTTGAAAATACAGATTTCACTTTTAGAAAATTTGATGTGTCAAGTGAAGTAGTTGCATCCATGATAGAAACTAATTTGCAATTCAAAAATAATCAGTCAAAGGGTTTAGGATATGACAAAGTGCCTCCTCCTTTTAATCATACTTATACTAATAACCCTTTAACAAAAGAGGAAATAGACAGAGAGCCACATCTCAAATATGGATTTGTGTCAGGAGGTAGTATTAATGTTGAGAGTACTAATGTTTCTACTTCTTCTGCAGATCAACCTCTAAGTCATTGCAAGCAAGCAGCTGAAGAGAATGTGTCTGATAATGAAATTCTATCAAAGTCTGATGAAATAACTTTTTTCGATATATTTGATGATATCTTTGATAATTCTGATGTGGCTGTGCCATAAAGTGTTGAGCTGAACGACTCTAATTCTTCTACTTCTTGTGCAGGTAAAGTAACGGAAGATGAGAACAAGGAGAAAACTGTTGAACAAACCAATGTCTCCTTGAACTCTGAATCTGTTGCTTCGAACTCAGTTGCTTCTGATCAACCTGCTGTTGAGAAATACAGGCCACCAATTCTAGTGAAACAGAGTACCTGTTGTAATTGTGCTTGTGGGAACAATAAGAGACAAGGCATGGATACACCACCAGGGGCAGGAAGAAACAACTTCCCATTGAAGAAAAAGACTTGCTTTCACTGTGGAACACCTGGACATTGCCCGAAATTGTCCTAATCGAGCATATGTTCCCTACTATGCACAAGAGTGGGAAAAACGCACCAAGAGGGAGATACCCCAAAAGAAACCTCTCAAAGTCACGTTCAGACAATGGCGACTGGAATGCCACGAAGGCCAAGAATCAAAATCCCAAAGGCAAAAAGGGAATGTTGGCCATGAAGTCCAATCCAAGAGATGCTCCAATGAAATCAAGACCGGTTAGGTCAAAGTCATCTCGAAGATTGACTTCAAGTTCAAAATCAAGTACCGAGGCACCTATCGGAGCGAAAAAGAAATGGGTTAAGCCCAACTACAGATGGGTACCAAAGGTTCAATCTCCCAAATATCCAAATGCTTCTAACGTTTCTACATCTTCTGTTTGTGATAAGCAGGATATGTGACGGGAGAGAGTTCCTTGCACGGATGACAAAGGTCAACCCAGTTTCAAAATGGACTGGGTTCCAAAGGCCAACTGATCCCGCTCTGTGTCGGAGCAGCTATGGAGGCATATCATCAGACTTCGGTTTTTTGGTTGTGGATGTTCCAGGCAAATGATAGGAGGCATCTCTCAACTGTACAACATTCAGAACTTTGTTTGAGAGTATGTGTCCTTTGCGGGAAGGGAAAAAGGAAGGGATCACTCATGGGTTTTGTGCATAACGATGTGAAGAATTTTCGGATCTGTTCTGAGATTACGCGTGCTGTTCTCAGACCTTCTGGATGCAAATTCAATCGGTGACTTACGGTTTGAGTTTTATTCTCTGTACTCCTGAGCTTATCTTAAACTGATTCATTTTGAAGACAATTTGTTTTCTTATATGTCTTTCTTTAGTAGATTATTTTGGGAAGTGATATGAAGTATAGTGCTAAAGGGAAATTTATGATGCGTGTAATGCACTTAAGCCGAATTGTCTAGACTCTGTATTCAATGTGCTGGTAGGCACAAAGGATTCAAAAGGACTAAACATTGATTGACCATGAAAGGACTAGACAATATAGACTTAGATAATTTAATTTGGACTTACCATACGACGCTCGGGTAGATTGAACAGTAAGATAAATATGGGAGCCTGCGAGATACACTAAAAGTTAATTATCTAGAACTGTGGCTGAACATTTCCTTGATGTATTGTCACACCCCGGCCGTCGGCGGGAACACCGGACAGTGTAACGTCATTTCTCGTATCATAGTTATCAACTTCCTGAAAACACATGCATTTAAAAATACGTCAACATAAAGTTGGTGAGTTCATAGGTTTTGACTCCATAAAATAATACATTTTCCATGTTCAAAAGTATAGTTTTGAAATTATCATTTTGACTCACCAACGTTTAGCATATATATCCTAGGTATAAAAGTTTACTTACCAAATAAGTAGTTTACCTATAAGTCTCATATACTATGAATATAAGTGTTTGTAATTCCATACAAACGAAAGTTACTACGTATAAATCTTATTTCAATTCTATACGAGTAAAACCGCTATGTATAAATCTATTTCAATTCTATACGAGTAAGTATGATAGGTGTAGTGGTCTACTTAATATACAAGTAATATACCTACTAGATTCTTATACTTAGAGTATAAGTCTTTGGGGAACTTATACTTAACATTCATACTTGTATATCGACAAAGTATAATGCTTCTAAAGTTGTGCTACCATGAGTCTGTAGCTGTGACTGTATGACTTAGTTTTATACCTATTATTATTATTACAAGGATCACACATTGCGGTAGTCCAAGGATCACACCTTGCGGTAGTACAAGGAGTACACCTTGCGGTAGTACAAGGATCACACCTTGCGGTAGTACAAGGATTTAACCTTGCGGTAGTACAAGGATCACACCTTGCGGTAGTACAAGGATTACACCTTGCGGTAGTACAACAGCTATAATTAGAATTTAAACCAGGTTTTATCTTGACATAAAACCAATAACAACAACATATAACATACCTGGTTTTATCTTGACAAAAAACAAATAACAACATACTTATCAATTAACATATAGAACTTCCGAGTATAACTCTGGAACTATATCGCACACAACATATATATAGAATCCTAAGTATAACTCAAGATCTACATTAGTATACTACTATAACAATAACATGCTAACAACTTTACGATAGTTGTATAATTTCATATACGAAATAACTATATCCCGGTTATTATAACTATCTACGTTGATACTAATATACTATCATATAGACATAATAATAACGTATATATAATATTTAGCATGCGTTTTCCCCCGAAAATATTAGAAAGTGGGGCCGTGAAACTGACCTTAGTAGCGTGATTATAGAATCTAAACGGTCAGAGGCTCGTCGTTGTTAGGCTTGAGAAGGGAAAACGGCCTTCGGAAACGAGAGAGAATGAAAGGAGTAGGTGTAAGGATTGAATGAGCTTTGATCGCTATTTATAGGGTGTTCTGGGGCCATGACTTTTGCATACGAACTTCGTTTTCGGCGTTCTTTATATGCACGCGTAGGTAGTTCCGAGTACTACGACTTTCTTTTAGACTCCGATAGCTAATTCTAAGTCTATTTTAAATCCCTCTTGTTATAAGGCATTATAGCGTTAGAATTTATCATAACTTCTTCACGCGAAGTCAGATTTAGATGTTCTCTATATTTTTCGAATCGTATGGATGTATACTTTGAGTTATATCATAAAGAAAGTTCATATTTGTATTAGAATTTAACATAAACTACATAGTACATTTATCACATTACTATTTTAACAAAATCACATTAGATGATTGGTATAGTCACATGTGATTGTTATTGACCTATTTTGACTAGTGTTACATTCTCCCCCCGTTGAAGTAAATTTCGTCCTGAAATTTATTTTGTACCAGGTTCCACTGCAGGGTCCTGGATAGCTTCCCTGCTCCCTATTACGAATGCCCTACCACGGCCTAACTTCCTTGACTCCTTAACTTTGGACATTCCTTCTTGATATGCCCAATTTCACCACACTCAAAACATGCTCTTCCTCCATCATAGCCTATTCCAATGTTTGTTCCTTGATTTTCTGTTGTAGGTGTTCTGCTCCTATAGTAACTGACAGTGTGTCCCTTCTTTTTGCAATTCATGCAAATATAACAGTCACCTGCGTGCTGATGGTTGCATTGACTGCACCATGAACAGTTACCTAGATGATGGCGACTACACTGAGTGCACCATGGGAGTTTTCCAGCATACTTCCTTGGTTGTATGGGTATTGTTGTTGTGGCTGCATAACTAGTTGGCACATCTTGTCTCTCCTCAGATGATTGTATGGGATTCTTCCCATTAAATTTGCGCTTGTTTGTTCCAGATTCAGGAGACTCAGCTATAAATCCCACTTGGATTTCTGTGTTGGTTAGCTGATAAGCTATACGTTTTGCACTGTCATATGTTGTAGGCTTCGATGCGATCACCATTCCTTTGATTTGTGATGTTAGACCCCAGATATATCGCTCGATCTTCTTATACTCTGGGGTTACTAGTGCTGGACACATCACCGCAAGATCATTGAATCTAGCGGTATAAGTATTTATCTCTGAACCCTTCATGGTTAGGGTCCACAATTCTTGTTCCAGCTTATGTATTTCCTCCCTGGGACAATACTCCTCTACTAGTATCCTCTTCAGCTCTTCCCATTGCATGGAATTGGCAGCATCAATACCCGTTGTATTCACATGGTTGTTCCACCATGTAAGTGCCGCATCAGCGAAGGTACACGTAGCAAATCGTACCTTACATTCGTCCGGACAAAAGCTTATTTGAAATACTGATTCTGCCTTTTCAATCCACTGGGTCAAGCTAACAACGCCTTCCGTTCCATGGAAGCTCTTAGGTTTGCAATTCATAAAATCCTTGTAGGTACACATTCTGGCGGTCCCTACATTACCTTCATTTCTAACTCCTCCTCTTGTGACATTAGCAAGTGCTGCAGCGATTCTCTGGGCTATGATTTCTTCAAGTTCTGCTGAGCTTATTGGAGGGTTTGTTTCTCGTGGTGGTGGTTGCGGTTGTTGTTGTTGTGGTCCTGGTCGTTGGTTCAGGTTTAGACGAGCGCTACTTCTTCTAGGCATTTTGTTTAGTTCCTATACATTTTGTATCACCAAGTGTTTAGTCTATCAAATATTACTCCCAATTTAAATAGTTCATATAATCTGATCATAATAAAATATAGTTGTACACCTACACCTAGTTGTGATAAGATCTATGCACATATGAACTTTAGTTGGAATATCTGATCTAAATCCTTGAGATCAAAAGCATTCCGGGTATTTAGGTGTATTCTCATCGCGGGTCTGAGTCTTCATATATGACTCTATATTTATTCTTTGTTGTATTCATGCTCTATTAGTTATTGTTTGTTACTTCAGGTCTAGCTGATAAGGCACCGGCCAGTCAGGACAGTCAAAAGGCAGGATCATTTTAGCATATAGCCGTTCTGAAATCCAGCAACCCAAATCGACATGTCTATCCTGTCACCGCTCCCGTAAGTAGTCCTTCAGTAGAATATTTAATAATACTTTATATTGTAGGCTAACGGATATACCTAAACCTAACAGAGTAAGCCCTAAACTATAGTCGTGCTTTCTTAAGAAAGTACTAATTCACTATAGTTAATAGCTCTGATACCAATCTGTCACACCGCGGCCGTCGGCGGAAACACCGGACGATGTAACGTCATTTCTCGTATCATAGTTATCAACTTCCTGAAAACACATGCATTTAAAAATACGTCAACATAAAGTTGGTGATTTCATAGGTTTTGACTCAATAAAATAATACATTTTCCATGTTCAAAAGTATAGTTTTGAAAGTACCATTTTGACTCACCAACGTTTAGCATATATATCCTAGGTATAAAAGTTTACTTACCAAATAAGTAGTTTACGTATAAGTCTCATATACTATGAATATAAGTGTTTGTAATTCCATACAAATGAAAGTTACTACTTATAAATCTTATTTCAATTCTATACGAGTAAAACCGCTACGTATAAATCTATTTCAATTCTATACGAGTAAGTATGATAGGTGTAGTGGTCTACATAATATACAAGTAATATACCTCCTAGATTCTTATACTTAGAGTATAAGTCTTTGGGGAACTTATACTTAACATTCATACTTCTATATCAACAAAGTATAATGCTTCTAAAGTTGTGCTACCATGAGTCTGTAGTTGTGACTGTATGACTTAGTTTTATACCTATTATTATTATTACAAGGATCACACATTGTGGTAGTACAAGGATCACACCTTGCGGTAGTACAAGGATCAAACCTTGCGGTAGTACAAGGAGTACACCTTGCGGTAGTACAAGGATCACACCTTGCGGTAGTACAAGGATTTAACCTTGCGGTAGTACAAGGATCACACCTTGCGGTAGTACAAGGATTACACCTTGCGGTAGTACAACGGCTATAATTAGAATTTAAACCAGGTTTTATCTTGACATAAAACCAATAACAGTAACATATAACATACCTGGTTTTATCTTGACATAAAACAAATAACAACATACTTATCAATTAACATATAGAACTTCCGAGTATAACTCTGGAACTATATCGCACACAACATATATATAGAATCCTAAGTATAACTCAAGATCTACATTAGTATACTACTATAACAATAACATGCTAACAACTTTACGATAGTTGTATAATTTCATATACGAAATAACTATATCCCGGTTGTTATAACTATCTACGTTGATACTAATATACTATCATATAGACATAATAATAACGTATATATAATATTTAGCATGCGTTTTCCCCCGAAAATATTAGAAAGTGGGGCCGTGAAACTGACCTTAGTAGCATGATTATAGAATCTAAACGGTCAGAGGCTCGTCGTTGTTAGGCTTGAGAAGGGAAAACGGCCTTCGGAAACGAGAGAGAATGAAAGGAGTAGGTGTAAGGATTGAATGAGCTTTGATCGCTATTTATAGGGTGTTCTGGGGCCATGACTTTTGCATACGAACTCCGTTTTCGGCGTTCTTTATATGCACGCGTAGGTAGTTCCGAGTACTACGACTTTCTTTTAGACTCCGATAGCTAATTCTAAGTCTATTTTAAATCCCTCTTGTTATAAGGCATTATAGCGTTAGAATTTATCATAACTTCTTCACGCGAAGTCAGATTTAGATGTTCTCTATATTTTTCGAATCGTATGGATGTATACTTTGAGTTATATCATAAAGAAAGTTCATATTTGTATTAGAATTTAACATAAACTACATAGTACATTTATCACATTACTATTTTAACAAAATCACATTAGATGATTGGTATAGTCACATGTGATTGTTATTGACCTATTTTGACTAGTGTTACATTCTCCCCCCGTTGAAGTAAATTTCGTCCCGAAATTTATTTTGTACCAGGTTCCACTGCAGGGTCCTGGATAGCTTCCCTGCTTCCTATTACGAATGCCCTACCACGGCCTAACTTCCTTGACTCCTTAACTTTGGACATTCCTTCTTGATATGCCCAATTTCACCACACTCAAAACATGCTCTTCCTCCATCATAGCCTATTCCAATGTTTGTTCCTTGATTTTTTGTTGTAGGTGTTCTGCTCCTACAGTAACTGACAGTGTGTCCCTTCTTTTTGCACTTCATGCAAATATAACAGTCACCTGCGTGCTGATGGTTGCATTGACTGCACCATGAACAGTTACCTAGATGATGGCGACTACACTGAGTGCACCATGGGAGTTTTCCAGCATACTTCCTTGGTTGTATGGGTATTGTTGTTGTGGCTGCATAACTAGTTGGCACATCTTGTCTCTCCTCAGATGATTGTATGGGATTCTTCCCATTAAATTTGCGCTTGTTTGTTCCAGATTCAGGAGACTCAGCTATAAATCCCACTTGGATTTCTGTGTTGGTTAGCTGATAAGCTATACGTTTTGCACTGTCATATGTTGTAGGCTTCGATGCGATCACCATTCCTTTGATTTGTGATGTTAGACCCCAGATATATCGCTCGATCTTCTTATACTCTGGGGTTACTAGTGCTGGACACATCACCGCAAGATCATTGAATCTAGCGGTATAAGTATTTATCTCTGAACCCTTCATGGTTAGGGTCCACAATTCTTGTTCCAGCTTATGTATTTCCTCCCTGGGACAATACTCCTTTACTAGCATCCTCTTCAGCTCTTCCCATTGCATGGAATTGGCAGCATCAATACCCGTTGTATTCACATGGTTGTTCCACCATGTAAGTGCCGCATCAGCGAAGGTACACGTAGCAAATCGTACCTTACATTCGTCCGGACAAAAGCTTATTCGAAATACTGATTCTGCCTTTTCAATCCACTGGGTCAAGCTAACAACGCCTTCCGTTCCATGGAAGCTCTTAGGTTTGCAATTCATAAAATCCTTGTAGGTACACATTCTGGCGGTCCCTACATTACCTTCATTTCTAACTCCTCCTCTTGTGACATTAGCAAGTGCTGCAGCGATTCTCTGGGCTATGATTTCTTCAAGTTCTGCTGAGCTTATTGGAGGGTTTGTTTCTCGTGGTGGTGGTTGCGGTTGTTGTTGTTGTGGTCCTGGTCGTTGGTTCAGGTTTAGACGAGCGCTACTTCTTCTAGGCATTTTGTTTAGTTCCTATACATTTTGGATCACCAAGTGTTTAGTCTATCAAATATTACTCCCAATTTAAATAGTTCATATAATCTGATCATAATAAAATATATTTGTACACCTACACCTAGTTGTGATAAGATCTATGCACATATGAACTTTAGTTGGAATATCTGATCTAAATCCTTGAGATCAAAAGCATTCCGGGTATTTAGGTGTATTCTCATCGCGGGTCTGAGTCTTCATATATGACTCTATACTTATTCTTTGTTGTATTCATGCTCTATTAGTTATTGTTTGTTACTTCAGGTCTAGCTGATAAGGCACCGGCCAGTCAGGACAGTCAAAAGACAGGATCATTTTAGCATATAGCCGTTCTGAAATCTAGCAACCCAAATCGACATGTCTATCCTGTCACCGCTCCCGTAAGTAGTCCTTCAGTAGAATATTTAATAGTACTTTATATTGTAGGCTAACGGATATACCTAAACCTAACAGAGTAAGCCCTAAACTATAGTCGTGCTTTCCTAAGAAAGTACTAATTCACTATAGTTAATAGCTCTGATACCAATCTGTCACACCGCGGCCGTCGGCGGAAACACCGGACAGTGTAACGTCATTTCTCGTATCATAGTTATCAACTTCCTGAAAACACATGCATTTAAAAATACGTCAACATAAAGTTGGTGATTTCATAGGTTTTGACTCCATAAAATAATACATTTTCCATGTTCAAAAGTATAGTTTTGAAAGTACCATTTTGACTCACCAACGTTTAGCATATATATCCTAGGTATAAAAGTTTACTTACCAAATAAGTAGTTTACCTATAAGTCTCATATACTATGAATATAAGTGTTTGTAATTCTATACAAACGAAAGTTACTACTTATAAATCTTATTTCAATTCTATACGAGTAAAACCGCTACATATAAATCTATTTCAATTCTATACGAGTAAGTATGATAGGTGTAGTGGTCTACTTAATATACAAGTAATATACCTACTAGATTCTTATACTTAGAGTATAAGTCTTTGGGGAACTTATACTTAACATTCATACTTCTATATCGACAAAGTATAATGCTTCTAAAGTTGTGCTACCATGAGTCTGTAGTTGTGACTGTATGACTTAGTTTTATACCTATTATTATTATTACAAGGATCACACATTGTGGTAGTACAAGGATCACACCTTGCGGTAGTACAAGGATCACACCTTGTGGTAGTACAAGGAGTACACCTTGCGGTAGTACAAGGATCACACCTTGCGGTAGTACAAGGATTTAACCTTGCGGTAGTACAAGGATCACACCTTGCGGTAGTACAAGGATCACACCTTGCGGTAGTACAACAGCTATAATTAGAATTTAAACCAGGTTTTATCTTGACATAAAACCAATAACAATAACATATAACATACCTGGTTTTATCTTGACATAAAACAAATAACAACATACTTATCAATTAACATATAGAACTTTCGAGTATAACTCTGGAACTATATCGCACACAACATATATATAGAATCCTAAGTATAACTCAAGATCTACATTAGTATACTACTATAACAATAACATGCTAACAACTTTACGATAGTTGTATAATTTCATATACGAAATAACTATATCCCGGTTATTATAACTATCTACGTTGATACTAATATACTATCATATAGACATAATAATAACGTATATATAATATTTAGCATGCGTTTTCCCCCGAAAATATTAGAAAGTGGGGCCGTGAAACTGACCTTAGTAGCATGATTATAGAATCTAAACGGTCAGAGGCTCGTCGTTGTTAGGCTTGAGAAGGGAAAACGGCCTTCGGAAACGAGAGAGAATGAAAGGAGTAGGTGTAAGGATTGAATGAGCTTTGATCGCTATTTATAGGGTGTTCTGGGGCCATGACTTTTGCATACGAACTCCGTTTTCGGCGTTCTTTATATGCACGCGTAGGTAGTTCCGAGTACTACGACTTTCTTTTAGACTCCGATAGCTAATTCTAAGTCTATTTTAAATCCCTCTTGTTATAAGGCATTATAGCGTTAGAATTTATCATAACTTCTTCACGCGAAGTCAGATTTAGATGTTCTCTATATTTTTCGAATCGTATGGATGTATACTTTGAGTTATATCATAAAGAAAGTTCATATTTATATTAGAATTTAACATAAACTACATAGTACATTTATCACATTACTATTTTAACAAAATCACATTAGATGATTGGTATAGTCACATGTGATTGTTATTGACCTATTTTGACTAGTGTTACATTCTCCCCCCGTTGAAGTAAATTTCGTCCCGAAATTTATTTTGTACCAGGTTCCACTGCAGGGTCCTGGATAGCTTCCCTGCTTCCTATTACGAATGCCCTACCACGGCCTAACTTCCTTGACTCCTTAACTTTGGACATTCCTTCTTGATATGCCCAATTTCACCACACTCAAAACATGCTCTTCCTCCATCATAGCCTATTCCAATGTTTGTTCCTTGATTTTCTGTTGTAGGTGTTCTGCTCCTACAGTAACTGACAGTGTGTCCCTTCTTTTTGCACTTCATGCAAATATAACAGTCACCTGCGTGCTGATGGTTGCATTGACTGCACCATGAACAGTTACCTAGATGATGGCGACTACACTTAGTGCACCATGGGAGTTTTCCAGCATACTTCCTTGGTTGTATGGGTATTGTTGTTGTGGCTGCATAACTAGTTGGCACATCTTGTCTCTCCTCAGATGATTGTATGGGATTCTTCCCATTAAATTTGCGCTTGTTTGTTCCAGATTCAGGAGACTCAGCTATAAATCCCACTTGGATTTCTGTGTTGGTTAGCTGATAAGCTATACGTTTTGCACTGTCATATGTTGTAGGCTTCGATGCGATCACCATTCCTTTGATTTGTGATGTTAGACCCCAGATATATCGCTCGATCTTCTTATACTCTGGGGTTACTAGTGCTGGACACATCACCGCAAGATCATTGAATCTAGCGGTATAAGTATTTATCTCTGAACCCTTCATGGTTAGGGTCCACAATTCTTGTTCCAGCTTATGTATTTCCTCCCTGGGACAATACTCCTCTACTAGCATCCTCTTCAGCTCTTCCCATTGCATGGAATTGGCAGCATCAATACCCGTTGTATTCACATGGTTGTTCCACCATGTAAATGTCGCATCAGCGAAGGTACACGTAGCAAATCGTACCTTACATTCGTCCGGACAAAAGCTTATTCGAAATACTGATTCTGCCTTTTCAATCCACTGGGTCAAGCTAACAACGCCTTCCGTTCCATGGAAGCTCTTTGGTTTGCAATTCATAAAATCCTTGTAGGTACACATTCTGGCGGTCCCTACATTACCTTCATTTCTAACTCCTCCTCTTGTGACATTAGCAAGTGCTGCAGCGATTCTCTGGGCTATGATTTCTTCAAGTTCTGCTGAGCTTATTGGAGGGTTTGTTTCTCGTGGTGGTGGTTGCGGTTGTTGTTGTTGTGGTCCTGGTCGTTGGTTCAGGTTTAGACGAGCGCTACTTCTTCTAGGCATTTTGTTTAGTTCCTATACATTTTGGATCACCAAGTGTTTAGTCTATCAAATATTACTCCCAATTTAAATAGTTCATATAATCTGATCATAATAAAATATAGTTGTACACCTACACCTAGTTGTGATAAGATCTATGCACATATGTACTTTAGTTGGAATATCTGATCTAAATCCTTGAGATCAAAAGCATTCCGGGTATTTAGGTGTATTCTCATCGCGGGTCTGAGTCTTCATATATGACTCTATACTTATTCTTTGTTGTATTCATGCTCTATTAGTTATTGTTTGTTACTTCAGGTCTAGCTGATAAGGCGTCGGCCAGTCAGGACAGTCAAAAGGCAGGATCATTTTAGCATATAGCTGTTCTGAAATCTAGCAACCCAAATCGACATGTCTATCCTGTCACCGCTCCCGTAAGTAGTCCTTCAGTAGAATATTTAATAGTACTTTATATTGTAGGCTAACGGATATACCTAAACCTAACAGAGTAAGCCCTAAACTATAGTCGTGCTTTCCTAAGAAAGTACTAATTCACTATAGTTAATAGCTCTGATACCAATCTGTCACACCGCGGCCGTCGGCGGAAACACCGGACAGTGTAACGTCATTTCTCGTATCATAGTTATCAACTTCCTGAAAACACATGCATTTAAAAATACGTCAACATAAAGTTGGTGATTTCATAGGTTTTGACTCCATAAAATAATACATTTTCCATGTTCAAAAGTATAGTTTTGAAAGTACCATTTTGACTCACCAACGTTTAGCATATATATCCTAGGTATAAAAGTTTACTTACCAAATAAGTAGTTTACCTATAAGTCTCATATACTATGAATATAAGTGTTTGTAATTCCATACAAACGAAAGTTACTACTTATAAATCTTATTTCAATTCTATACGAGTAAAACCGCTACGTATAAATCTATTTCAATTCTATACGAGTAAGTATGATAGGTGTAGTGGTCTACTTAATATCCAAGTAATATACCTACTAGATTCTTATACTTAGAGTATAAGTCTTTGGACAACTTATACTTAACATTCATACTTCTATACCGACAAAGTATAATGCTTCTAAAGTTGTGCTACCATGAGTCTGTAGTTGTGACTGTATGACTTAGTTTTATACCTATTATTATTATTACAAGGATCACACATTGTGGTAGTACAAGGATCACACCTTGCGGTAGTACAAGGAGTACACCTTGCGGTAGTACAAGGATCACACCTTGCGGTAGTACAAGGATTTAACTTTGCGGTAGTACAAGGATCACACCTTGCGGTAGTACAAGGATTACACCTTGCGGTAGTACAACAGCTATAATTAGAATTTAAACCAGGTTTTATCTTGACATAAAACCAATAACAATAACATATAACATACCTGGTTTTATCTTGACATAAAACAAATAACAACATACTTATCAATTAACATATAGAACTTCCGAGTATAACTCTGGAACTATATCGCACACAACATATATATAGAATCCTAAGTATAACTCAAGATCTACATTAGTATACTACTATAACAATAACATGCTAACAACTTTACGATAGTTGTATAATTTCATATACGAAATAACTATATCCCGGTTATTATAAATATCTACGTTGATACTAATATACTATCATATAGACATAATAATAACGTATATATAATATTTAGCATGCGTTTTCCCCCGAAAATATTAGAAAGTGGGGCCGTGAAACTCACCTTAGTAGCGTGATTATAGAATCTAAACGGTCAGAGGCTTGTCGTTGTTAGGCTTGAGAAGGGAAAACGGCCTTCGGAAACGAGAGAGAATGAAAGGAGTAGGTGTAAGGATTGAATGAGCTTTGATCGCTATTTATAGGGTGTTATGGGGCCATTCACGTCGTGAACATGATAGGTTCACGTCGTGAACTTCCATGAATCATCCCATAGCCTTAACGCGTGTTTTCTAGCTCCAATTAGTGTCTGTTGACTCCTTACGTCGTGAATTTTTTATGCTCACGTCGTGAGTTCAGTCAAATTAGGGTTTCTGACAGCTGCATCTTTGGAAGGCCATAACTTTTGCATACGAACTCCGTATTCGGTGTTCTTTATATGCACGCGTAGGTAATTCCGAGTACTACGACTTTCTTTTAGACTCCAATAGCTAATTCTAAGTCTATTTTAAATCCCTCTTGTTATAAGGCATTATAGCGCTAGAATTTATCATAACTTCTTCACGCGAAGTCAGATTTAGATGTTCTCTATATTTTTCGAATCGTATGGATGTATACTTTGAGTTATATCATAAAGAAAGTTCATATTTGTATTAGAATTTAACATAAACTACATAGTACATTTATCACATTACTATTTTAACAAAATCACATTAGATGATTGGTATAGTCACATGTGATTGTTATTGACCTATTTTGACTAGTGTTACATGTATGGACTCCTGTCCTTAATTCCGGTATTGATAGGGAAACTGGGGGGTTCTGATAAAGTAGGTCTGTAGGAAATTATTTTCTTGCTTTCTATATGTCAGTCATATGTTGCTTCCTCTACGTGATTGGAAGAGATCCGACCTGGAATGCAACATATGCAACTCTATTTGTATGTATCTCCTTTATCTATGCAATTCCTTCTATTTTTAGTCATATGCTGTCTCCTCAGCGTGATTGAAATGATCCGACCTGGGACACAACATATGCAACATTCTACCTCTCAATCCCTCTATCTATGTTAGTCATATGTTGTTCCCTCTGTGTGATTGGAAGACATCCGACTTGGGATACAACATATGCACTTCTATATCTGACTTCTTTCTTAATGATTGAATACTCACCTAAAGTAAGGAGTTCTTTGGAAGTTCTTGATTACCGGGGTATATCAGGAAGTGGGAAACACGTTCTAGTACATCTAAAACTGAACCATTTAATAGGTTGTCTGTAGATCTTGCTGCTTAATTTAAGTGGACAACAATATCCTTGGTCGTCGTCAGCTAAACGTCCATTTAAGAATATATATCACAATGACTTGTCACCTATTCATGATTGAAAATTACATTACTGTTTTTCTATAACATACACTGAACAGTACTAAAGAAAATACATACCTTTATTGATGATTGAAAATTACATTACTGTTTTTCTAGAACCTATTACATAATATCCGACTATTGTATACTTCTTATTGAACAGAAAGGTAATAGTAAAACTTCTCCTGTTCGAATACATACAACCTTTATAATTTCCTAAAAACACATGCATTTCAAAATACGTCAACATAAAATTGGTGAGTCCATAGGTTTTGACTCCATATAAAAATAATACATTTTCCAAGTTCAAAAGCATAGTTTTGAATGTATCATTTTGACTCTCCAATGTTTAGTACATATATTAGGTATAATAGTTTACTTATCAATTAAGTGATATACCTAAACGTTCTATGTACCTAGGGTATAAGTATGGGGAAACTTATACTTAACATTTATACTTGTATAACGACAAAGTATAATGTTGCTAACAATTTGCTACCATAAGCCTGTAACCGCTGCTATGATATAATACCTCTGATAAAACACACTCATGATTTCCATGAGAAACAACACACTCATGATTTCCATGATAAACAACACTGCACACTTCATCGACGCCAGAACAATAACAGGTAAAAGGATAGTTCGTCACTCGCTTATGGTTGACTGTAGCTAACAATCACAAGTGGGGTGGTCAACCCGTATACTAATTATACACGACTTCCTCGCTCACACGGGATTAACAGTTATAGTTCAGAGGATTCCCGCTAAGATCCCCAATCTTAGTTGATGAATATAATTACTCATGTAGACTTCGACGACTTCCTATAGCTCTAACAACAAAAGCATTTTCATGTCTAAAATCCTAAGTTATTAGACTTTGCTTTTAAACATTTCTCCTAAGTTCATATTACTTTAGGCAGTACAACCGCTATAACTTGTGGAAGAAACCAGGTTTTATCATAAAACCAACAATAACAACATACAACATACCAAGTTTTATCTTTTCATAAAACTAACAATAACAACATATAGCATACCCAGTTTTATCTTAACATAAAACCAATAATAGCAACATACTTTGTAAATTAACATATAGAACTTCTGAATATAACTTCGGAACTATATCGCACACAACATATATATAGAATCCTAAGTATAACTCCAGATCTACATTAGTATAATAACATGCTAACAAGTTGATAATAGTTGTATATATTCAAAATATTATATTTAGAACAACTATACCTCGGTTATTATAACTATCTACGTTGATACTAATATACCATCATATAGACATAATAGTAACGTATATACAATATTTAGCATGCGTTTTCGCCCGAAATATTAGAAACTGGGGCCGTGAAACTCACCCTAGTAGCGTTATTTTATGTAATCTAAGCAGAAACGGTTAGCGGTACGAGGTCGTCAGGGCTCGGGATGCAAGAGGGCTTCAACAAATGAGAGAAAGGAAAGAAGTTCAGGTGTAAGAATGGCGGGGGTCGAACTTGCTATTTATAGTAAGTTTGTGGACCCTCACATCGTGAGTTTTATAAGACTCACGTCGTGAGTCAAGCATGATCACCTCGTAGACTTGCCATTTGCGTCCCTAGCTTCGGAAGGTGGCCAGATGAATCCTCACGTCGTGAGATATCCTTGCACACGTCGTGAGTTTGGAACTTATCCCTTCGTAGCCTCGTCACGCACCTTCTGGATCCGAAATGTAGCAAATTAACTCCTCACGTTGTGAGTTTCTATGCTCACGTCGTGAGCTCAGTCGGATTAGGGTTTCTGACAGCTGTGTTTTCGTAAGGTCGTAACTTTCACAGACAAACTCCGTTTTTGACGTTCTTTATATGAACGTGTAGGTACTTTCAAGTACTACAACTCTCTTTTAGACTCCAATAGCTAATTTTAAGTCTATTTTAAATTCCTATTATTATAGAGATTTATAGTGTTCGGTTATCATAACTTCTTCACGTGAAGTCAGATTCAGACGTTCTCTATATTTTTGGAATAGTATGGACGTATAATTTGAGTTGTATCATAAAGAAAGTTCATATTTGTATTAGAATTTATCATGAACTACATAGTAATTTTATCATATTACTAGTTTAACAACATCACATTACATGATTGGCATAATCACATGTGATTGTCTATTCACGTATTTTGACTGGTGTTACATTCTCCCCCCGTTAGAATTATTTCATCCCGAATTTTATCTTATGGATGGGGTTTTCTCAAACAGTTGGGGGTATTTTTCTTTCATTTGATCTTCACGTTCCCAAGTAAATTCAGGTCCTCGTAAAGAGTTCCATCGAACTTTCACTATGGGAATACGACTTTGCTTTAATCGTTTCACTTCTCGTTCCATGATCTCGACAGGTTCTTCTACAAATTTGAGTTTCGTATTGACTTGTATCTCTTCGAGAGGTATAACAAGATTGTCACCGGATAGACATATTTTGAGATTTGATACGTGAAAAACATCGTGCACATTACTTAGTTCTTGAGGCAACTTGAGTTGGTATGCGAAAGAACCAATTCTTCCTAGAATTTCAAAAGGTCCTATATACCGTGGATTTAGTTTGCCTCGTTTCCCGAATCGAATTACGCCTTTCCAAGGAGAGACCTTCAACATTACTTTATCTCCAACTTGGAGTTCTAAAGGCTTACGTCTTACGTCAGCATAGCTCTTTTGACAATCACGTGTAGCCTTTAATCGATCCTTAATTTGCACGATCTTTTTAGTTGTCTCGTGGATTATTTCTGGTCCAGTACCTAAGGTATCGCCTGTATGTTCTCTGGCCATCTGCGTATCTCCAACTTCTGCCCAACATATTGGGGAACGACATTATTGTCCATAAAGAGCCTCAAACGGTGCAGCCTTGATGCTGGTGTGATGACTATTGTTGTAGGAAAACTCAATTAACGGTAAATGAGTATCCCACACATTTCCAAAGTCAATTACACAGGCTCGGAGCATATCTTCTAAAGTCTGAATGGTTCTCTCACTCTGACCATCAGTCTGTGGATGGTAAGCTGTACTCATATCTAGACGTGTTCCTAAGGATTTTTGTAGAGATTGCCAAAATCGTGAAGTGAATCTACTATCTCGGTCAGAAATAATAGAATTTCAAACTCCATGCAATCTAACAATTTCCTTAAGATAAATTCTAGTCAGCTTCTCCATCTTGTCGTTCTCCTTAATTGGTAAGAAATGGGCGGACTTAGTCAATCTATCGACTATTACCCAAATAGTGTCGAACCCACTAGGAGTTTCAGGTAACTTAGTGATGAAGTCCATTGATATCTGCTCCCATTTCCATTCAGGTATTTCCGGTTGGTGAAGTAAACCTGAAGGCTTTTGATGTTCTGCCTTTACTCTATAACAAGTCAAGCATTTGCACATATAAGTAGCAATTTCATCCTTCATGTTTGGCCACCAAAAATGTACTTTTAAGTCTAAGTAGATTTTATCAGAGCCTGGATGCACGGAATATCTGGACTTGTGGGCTTCTTCTTAGACCAAGTTGCTGACTCCACCGAACTTAGGCGTCCAAATTTGGTTTATAAAGCGTCGCGTTCCTTTTTGTTTTTGTATAAGTTGCTTTTCCATTGCTCGCAAAGCTTTATTCTTGATGTTTTCTTCTTCTAGAGCCTCAACTTGAGCTTCTCTAATTTGTGCGGTAAAGTTAGGATGGATAGTTATAGTTAATGCTCGTACCCGACAGGGTTTAATATATTCTTTCCGGCTCAAGGCATCTACTACCACGTTTTCCTTTCTGGGATGATAACGAATCTCACATTCGTAATCATTCAACAATTCGACCCATCTTCGTTGTCTCATATTAAGATCTTTTTGGTTGAAGATGTGCTGGAGACTCTTGTTGTCGGTAAAAATAGTACACTTAGTACTGTATAAGTAATGTCTCTAGATTTTTAGTGCAAAAACTACAGCTCCCAATTCAAGATCATGGGTAGTGTAATTATTCTCATGCACCTTAAGTTGTCGTGATGCATAGGAGATAACTTTTCCTCTTTGCATCAACACACATCTCAATCCTTGATTTGATGTGTCGCAGTATACGACGAAATCTTCTGTCCCATCTGGAAGGGATAGGATTGGTGCACTACACAACATTTGCTTCAGTTTCTGAAAAGCAGCTTCTTGTTTGTCTTCCCAGTTGAACTTCGTATCCTTCTAGGTTAGTGTTGTAAGCGGCTTGGCTATTTTGGAGGAATTCTCTATGAATATGCGGTAATAGCCAACAAGTCCTAGGAATTAACACACTTCTGTTGGCGTATTTGGTGCTTCCCAATTCCTAATTGCTTCAACTTTGGATGGGTCAACATGAATTCCTTCGTTGCTAATTACATGACCTAAAAATTGTACTTCTCTAATCCAAAACTCACATTTGGAGAATTTGGCATACAATTTTTATTTTCTCAGTTGCTCCAAGATTATTTGTAAGTGTTGACCATGTTCTTCCTTGGTCCGTGAATATATCAATATATCATCGATAAATACGATCACAAATTTCTCCAAGTATGGTTTGCAAACACGATTCATGGGATCCATAAACACTGCTGGGGCATTGGTCAATCAAAAGACATAACTAAGAACTCATAATGACCATAACGAGTTCTAAACGCTATTTTTGGAATATCATCTTCTTGTACTCTAAGTTGATGGTATCTTGATCTGAGATCTATCTTTGAGTAGTAGCTGGATCCTTGCAGTTGATCGAATAGATCATCAATTCTTGGAAGCGGGTAACGATTCTTGATCGTTAGCTTATTCAGTTCTCGATAATCAATACATATTCGAAAGGATCCGTCCTTCTTCTTGACAAACAAGATTGGTGCTCCCCAAGGTGAAAAACTTGGTCGGATAAAGCCTTTGTCAAGAAGTTCTTGTAGTTGGCTAGACAATTCTTGCATTTCGGATGGAGCCAACCGATAAGGAGATTTCACTACTGGTGCTGCTCCTGGAATTAAGTCGATTCGAAACTCGACTTGTCGGACGGGAGGTATTCCAGGTAGATCTTTAGGAAACATGTCAGGGAAATCACATACTTGAGGTATGTCCTTGATTTCTTTTGTCTTTCTCTTCTTATCTATAATGTGGGCTAAGAATGCGCTACATTTATTATGTAGATATTTCTGGGTGTTGGTACAAGAGATGATTTTGAGGTTCTTCCCAGATTTATCACCATAGATAATCAGGGCTTCGCCGTTTGGTAAGGGTAGTCGTATGACTTTCTCATAACATAAAATTTTGGCGTGGTGTGAAGATAACCAATCCATGCCAATTATGACATCAAAACTACCGATAGGCATTGGCATGAGGTTGACATGAAAAAGGTAGTTTTTAAGAGTTAACAGACAGTTTTCTAGGATTTCATGTGTTTTCTCGGTTTGACCGTTAGTGATTTCTACTTCATAGATTTCTTTTAATTTTCTAGACTCATGACTTAACAATTTTCTAAACGTCGGAGTTATAAAACTTCTATCTGCTCCAGAGTCGAAGAGTATGATAGCATATAAATTATCTATGAGAAACGTACCAGATACGACCGAAGGGTCCTGGATAGCATCTCTGCTTCCGATCACGAATGCCCTGCCACGCCCTATGCCTCCTTGATTCCTTAACTTTGGACATTCTCTCTTGATGTGTCCAACCTCACCACACTCAAAACACTTTCTTCCTTCATCTTTGCATGTTCCAGTATTTGTTTGCTGATTGACTGTTGCAGGTGTTGCGCTCATGCAGTAACTAGCAGTATGCCCTTTCTTCTTGCAATTTGTGCAAACAAAACAGTCACCTGGGTGATGACGGTTGCACCGATTGCACCATGCAGACTTTGGTTGAGTGGTTACTGTCGTTGTGGTTGCATAATTGTTTGCCACTTCTTGCCTTTTCTCAGATGATTTTCTGGGATTCTTCCCATTAAACTTGAGCTTGTTTGTTCCAGATTTGGGAGACTCAGCCTTTGAGACCACTACCGTTCCTTGGATCTCTGTGAGGGTTAGCTGATGTGCTATTCTCTTAGTGCTATCATAGTTTGTAGGCTTTGATGCGATCACCATGCCTTTGATTTGCGATGCTAAACCCCAGATATATCGCTCAATTTTCTTATATTCAGTGGTTACAAGTGTTGGACACATTACTGCAAGATCATTAAATCTAGCGGTATAAGCTTTTATCTTTGAACCCTTCATGGTTAGGGTGCACAATTCTTGTTCCAGCTTATGTATCTCCTCCCTAGGAGAATACTCCTCTACTAGCATCATTTTTAGCTCTTCCCATTTTATGGAATTTGCAGTATCAATTCCCATTTTATTCACATGGCTGTTCCACCACGTGAGTGTTGGATCAGTGAAAGTACATGCTGCAAATCGTACTTTACAATCGTCTGGACAGAAGCTTATTTGAAAGACGGACTCCGTCTTTTCTATCCACCTAGTCAAATTAACAACCCCTTCATTTCCATGAAATCTCTTTGGCCTGCAATTCATAAAGTCTTTGTAGGTACACGTTCTAGCCGTCCCTACATTGCCTTCATTTCTAACTCCACCTCTTATGACATTAGATAGATCCGCAACAATTCTTTGAGCTATGATTTCTTCAAGTTCTGTTGTACTTATTGGGCGGTTTGGTTTTGGTGGTTGTTGTTATGGTGCTGATCGTTGGTTAGGGTTTAGCCGAGCACTACTCCTTCTAGGAAATTTGTTTTAGTTCATATTATAAATAATAATAATTTTATAAGTTTCATGAAGAATTAGTCGTTTACTACACGAGTACTAAATACTTCAATTATTCTTCAAATTGTAAAACATAATGGATAACATAATGATTACTGTAATATATGCTTCATATTATTACCAGCGCTTACATCAGTTTATTTAGGCTTATAAGAGAAAAGTTTCTATAAACATTGCAAAATTTGCAAGGTTTTCTACATCCTTGCTATAAACTTTACTCTTCTTGCCTTAACTAGTCTGTTTTTTGTATTTACACAACCACTAGTTTTAGCTTATCTACCAGAAACCAAAGTGATGACCTAGCACGTCAGTGACATTAACCACTTGCTCCTCAAGTGCTTGAGTTCTATGCTCAAGATTTCCCGTGCGTTCTTCATTTCTTGAGGTTTGATTGTAGAGCTCTAACTCTGCAATCTTTGCATCGTGAGTAATCATGTCTTTATAACTGAAATTTATACGATGATGGACATCCATCACCGATTCCTGATCTCGCGTCCTTTGTCCTTCTAGCCTTCGTACTCTTCCGGAGAGATGAGTAGCCCTTCCTTCGACAATTTCCATCTTATCTTCAATTTTCACACTTTTCTCAAACAATTGAGATAAAGTGTTAACTTCAGAAGAATGTGGGAGATGTGGTCGAGTTGATTGACCAGTCTCATACATCTTAGCAGTTATTTCTTCTGCCACCCACCTATCAACGGTTTGTGCGATCCGTGTAGGTTCATCTTGAACTCTATGACTTCCTGAAAATGTCGCCTTCTGATTCTTCTTAATCCTTTTCCATATTGGTATGTATTTACGTGTCGAGCGTTTCATCTTTGCTCCTACTAGAGCTTGACGGTAAAGAGTGTTCATTGGTGGTAAAGATGATGCCACCGATTCTGTCTCCTCCATTGGTTCGCTCTATTCCATTGGTTCACTCTCTTCCCATTCGTTGGAAGGAAAAGGTGCTCCATCGGCAGAAGGTATTGGATGAAAGGTGGTTGGATTTATAGGGTAGTAAGGATCGCCTACCATCATGGGGAATGAAACTTCCTCTTCTTCATCTGTATCCTCGATGATTATCCATTCTCGTGAATGTGCCATGTTGAATTCCTATACATTTTGGATCACCAAGAGTTTAGTCTATCAAATATTACTCCCAAATTAAATAGTTCATATGATCTGATCATAATAAAATGTAGTTGCGCACCTACACCTAGTTGTGATAGGATCTACACACATATAAACTTTAGTTGGAATATTTGATCTAAATCCTTTAGATCAAAAACATTCCGGGTATTAAGGCGGGTCTGAGTCTTTATATATGACTCTATATTCTTATTTATTGTATTCATGCTTTAATTATTGTTTGTTACTTCAGGTCTATCTGATAAGGCTCCAGCCAGTCAGGACAGTCGAAAAGCGCAGGATCATTTTAGCATATAGCCGTTTTGGAATCCAGCAACCCAAATCGACATGTCTATCCTTCTCACCGCTCCCGTAAGTAGTCCTTCAGTAGAATAATTAATAATAGTTTTTATTGTAGGCTAAGGGATATACCTAAACCTAATAGAGTAAGCCCTGAACTATAGACGTGCTTTCATAAGAAAGTACTAGTTCACTATAGTTAATAGCTCTGATACCAATCTGTCACACCCCTAGCCATCGGCGGAAACACCGGGTGGTGTAATGTCATTCTTCGTATCACAGTTATATAACATACACTGAACAGTACTAAAGAAAATACATACCTTTATTGATGATTGAAAATTACATTACTGTTTTTCTAGAACCTATTACATAATATCCGACTATTGTATACTTCTTATTGAATAGAAAGGTAATAGTAAAACTTCTCCTGTTCGAATACATACCAGCTTTTCAATTTCCTAAAAACACATGCATTTAAAAATACGTCAACATAAAGTTGGTGAGTCCACAGGTTTTGACTCCATATAAAAATAATACATTTTCCAAGTTCAAAAGTATAGTTTTAAAAATATCATTTTGACTCTCCAACGTTTATTTTATATATTAGGTAGAATAGTTTACTTATCAATTAAGTGATATACCTAAACGTTCTATGTACGTAGGGTATAAGTATGGGGAAACTTATACTTAACATTTATACTTGTATAACGACAAAGTATAAAGTTGCTATCAATTTGCTACCATGAGCCTGTAACCGCTGCTATGACATAATACCTCTGATAAAACAAACTCATGATTTCCATGAGAAACAAAAAACTCATGATTTCCATGAGAAACAACACCGCACGCTTCATCGACACTGGAACAATAACAAGTAAAAGGATAGTTCGTCACTCGCTTATGGTTGACTGTAGCTAACAATCACAAGTGGGGTGGTCAACCCGTATACTAATTATACACGACTTCCTCGCTCACACGGTATTAACGGTTATAGTTCAGAGGATTTCCGCTAAGATCCCCAATCTTAGTTTATGAATACAATTACTCATGTAGACTTCGACAACAAAAGCATTTTCATGTCTAAAATGCTAAGTTATTAGACTTTGCTTTTAAACATTTCTCCTAAGTTCATATTACTTTAGGCAGTACAACCGCTATAACTTGAGGAAGAAACTAGGTTTTATCATAAAACCAACAATAACAACATACAACCTACCAAGTTTTATCTTGTCATAAAACTAACAATAACAACATATAGCATACCCAGTTTTATCTTGACATAAAACCAATAATAGCAACATACTTTGTAAACTAACATATAGAACTTCCGAATATAACTTCGGAACTATATAGCACACAACATATATATAGAATCCTAAGTATAACTCAAGATCTACATTAGTATAATAACATGCTAACAAGTTGATAATAGTTGTATATATTCAAAATATTATATTTAGAACAACTATACCCCGATTATTATAACTATCTACGTTGATACTAATATACCATCATATAGACATAATAGTAACGTATATACAATATTTATCATGCGTTTTCCCCCGAAATATTAGAAAGTGGGGCCGTGAAACTCACCCTAGTAGCGTGATTTTATGTAATCTAAGCATAAATGGTTAGCGGTACGAGGTCGTCGGGGCTCGGGATGCAAGAGGGCTTCAACAAATGAGAGAAAGGAAAGAAGTTCAGGTGTAAGAATGGCTGGGGTCGAACTTGCTATTTATAGTATGTGTTTGGACCCTCACGTCGTGAGTTTTATAAGACTCACGTCGTGAGTCAAGCATGATCACCTCGTAGACTTGCCATTTGCATCCCTAGCTTCGGAAGGTGGCCAGATGAATCCTCACGTCGTGAGATATCCTTCCTCACGTCGTGAGTTTAGAACTTATCCCTTCGTAGCCTCGTCACACACCTTCTAGATCCGAAATGTGGCAAATTGACTCCTCACGTCGTGAGTTTCTATGCTCACGTTGTGAGCTCAGTCGGATTAGGGTTTTTCACAGCTGTATCTTCGGAAGGTCGTAACTTTCACATACGAACTCCGTTTTTGACATTCTTTATATGCACGCGTAGGTATTTACAAGTACTACAACTCTCATTTAGACTCCAATAGATAATTCTAAGTCTATTTTAAATTCCTCTTATTATAGAGATTTATAGTGTTCGGTTATCATAACTTCTTCACGCAAAGTCAGATTCAAACGTTCTCTATACTTTTGGAATCGTATGGACGTATACTTTCTATTGTATCATAAACAAAGTTCATATTTGTATTAGAATTTATCATGAACTACATAGTAAGTTCATCATATTACTAGTTTAACAATATCACATTACATGATTGGCATAATCACATGTGATTGTCTATTGACCTATTTTGACTGGTGTTACAGTATGGGAAGCGCATCTTTCATCTCCCATCGGAAATTGAACAGATGTTCTTATGGGTCAATGTGAAAGTCAAAATTATGTTACCTGCAAACGTTCAGCTCGGAATTGGCATTGGGTTTGATCGATTTGGATGAACGGCATCATTGTTGTCGCTCTTCGTTCGCATTTGGAATTTTGACTCTCAATCAACAATTAACATTTGCAACGAAAGTCAAGAACGATCAAGAAAAGTATGTCAAATAAGCGAACGCTCGCTTCACAGAGTGATAAGAAACGAACTTCATCAAACAAAACCAAAAGTCAAGAAGCGAAAGAAGGAGGACAGAAAACGAACCTTGTGCTCGGATTCGTCTCAAGAACATGTGATTGGATTCGGTTTGGACAAGGATTCGTATTTGGTCAGTGATCTGTTGATTCGGAGCGAAAGGGTTAGAAATCGAGAATGGAAATCTGGGATTGCACTAGTTCTTCTCCCACGATCGTTCGATTCGGAAGCAAACCTGTGATTGGGTTCGTGTTTGAAATTGGTTCGCTTTGGGTGTGATACTTGGCGTTCAGAACTCAGGGCTCGGTATGAAGGCTTGTGCTTGAAACAAACCTGGATTCGTGTTTGTATCCATGTTCTCGGAACGAACTTGGGTTCGTTTGTTAACACTTGGAACGAAAGCACTTGGAAAGAAAGAAGGGAGATTCGCTTTGGGTGTACTTGGAACGAACGGTGGCACTATTGGACTCGGACACGAACATAAGGAAGAAAACGAAAGGGTCGATCGACGTTATTGGATGATCGTTATCGTATCTGTGGTTTCGCTTGTGACCATTCGTTTGAAATCGTTCATTTGCGTCGCTGTTGGGAAGAAGATAACTCAAAGTTTCACACTTGGTCCCTACAACTTCAAGAATTTGACGATCTGGTCCCTATACTTTTCATGCCTTGGCAGTTTCAGACCATTTCCAGATTTTGTTACAAATAAAGGGGTATATTGATGTAGAATTACCATTCCAGCCCTTGTCTTTCAGCAAGTGACAGTTTCTGCCCAATATTCAGAAAAGTTTACAAATTTGAGGGCTGGTGAACAGTTTTGAATTCTTTAATGCATATATTTTTTCGTGAACAGCAAAATAAAGATTCCATCAAGTCTTGGCGGTTAGGAAAGTCGTTTTTCGTGATAACGACAAATTTTCACGACTTTTTCGAATTTTATATTTCATTGTGTATATCATTTTGTCATGGGGGAGCATAGTATTTTTGTTATCCATTCAAGATCATTCTCATGACCGTTTGAAGGCTTTATAATCTCATTTTTGATTATAAATCAGGGGAGAATTTGGTATGGCCATTCGAAATTGGATTTGTGACTTTTCAAATTTGAAGTTTTTTTATAAAGCTTGTGGTAGAATTATGAAGGTAGCTTTTACAGTAGCAGTTCTTCATCTAGCTCTTATAAAGCTTTTGCAGAGAAGTATCCTTTACAGTAGCAGTTCTTCATCGAGCTCTTCTAAGGACTTGTTATATCTCTGAGTTCTAGTTTTTTCTCGATCAAGTGGCGTTACGAATCTTAAAATTTGGGTTGTTACATGATAATTTTTGGTGGCTTATATCATTAGCTTATTTGAAGATCATTGTGACTTGGAGGGGGAGCTCTTCAAAGACAAGCAGTGACTTGGTTTCTTTGTTCTAAAATGGGTTTTTATGGCGGGTTTGGCTTTATTGAAGATCTTTGGGAATACATCAGAAAATGAAGTTTAAAAACATTACTTCAGTGCTTGGTTTTTATATATATCCTAGAACCCGTGGTTGAAGACTCAAGATTCGTGGATTGCTTTAAATATTCCTCGTTGCAAGATCTTTTCTTATTTGCTAGATGCTTGTTTTGGAAGCTAAAGCATTGTCATCCATTCCATACTTTGAGGGGGAGATTGTAGGGTTTCAAAGTACTCCATGGATGATGGCAATGGGCCCCCTTGATGAAGTGTAGGTTAAAAGCCCAGGACTTGTCTTTTCCCTATAAATAGTAATGTATTATTCATTATTAGGGTTAAGAGTGAGGTAAAATGTAGCCTCCACATTGTGAGGTTTCTTGTAGAGTTAGATTCTTATTCCTTAAAGTGTAATTTGTTCATCATAATTGAATAAATCGAGTGATCATTCGACATATCTTCTTTATTTGTGTTTGTTCTTCTTTTCCGCATCTTGTTCATCAAATCACAATTATGGTTTTAATCCCAACAAAGTATCCTAATTACTGTTATGTTTTAGATAAGGCAGTCTATGGGTTGAAACAACCACCTCATACATGGTATGCAACCTTGACCAATTTTTTGAAAATTGCTAAATTTAAACAAGGATCAGTTGATCCCACATTATTTCGAAAGAAAGTTGGGAATGACCTGATGCTTGTTCAAATTTATGTTGATGATATAATTTTTGGTTCGAATGACTCTTTGTTATCTAAGAAATTTGAGAAGGTTATGAAAAGCCAGTTCAAAATGAGCATCACGGGAAAAAATTAATAAATTTATGGGTTTACATATTCGTCAAAACAGGGAAGGCATCTTTATTAATCAGGAAAAATATACATGCAAACTGCTTGAAAGATTTGGGATGACGAATAATACTAAAGTGAAAGTATGTATGGCAATTGGAACTTGTTTGAGCCCTTCGTTGGACAAGCCAGTTGTGGACTTAACAAGATATCGTAGCATGATAGGTTCGCTTTTATACTTAACTGCAAGTCGACCTGATATCATGTTTGTTGTGTGTAACTATGCTAGGTATCAATCGAACCCAAGAGAACCCTTTCTCATTGTTGTGAAGAACATATTTCACAACCTCAAAGGGACAGTTTCTTTGGGCCTATGGTATCCATCAAAATCAAGATTCTTTGTGCAAGCATTCTCAGATGCAGACTTAGGTGGCTATCAACTAGATCGAACGAGCACGAATGGCGGATGTCGATTGTTAGATGGCAAGTTAGTAAGCTGGAAATTAAAGAAACAAACATGTCTCTCGATTTCGTCTGCAGAAGCAAAGTATGTGGCTGATGCAACTTGCACATCTCAAGTTATCTGGATACAAAGTCAACCGCACGATTATGAAATCAATATGAAGAAAATTCCTTTGTATTGTGACTCGCAAAGTGCCATTCACATCTGCCATAATCCAGTCCAACATTCGAAAACCAAACACATTGCTCTTTGCTATCACTTCATAAAAGACCATGTAGAATATGGGAATATTGAGGTCCATTTTGTGAAAACAATGGATCAACTTGCAGATATTTTTACAAAACCTTTAGACGTGAAGTCGTTTTTAAAGATTCTGAATGGTTTGGGGATCATCGAAGCGAGTTCAGTTCCAGGTTCTTCTTGATCGAAAAGGTATCGGTTTAATTGACGTCTTTCTAAATTGTTCAGAGGTTACTGTTCCAGTTCAGTGTAAGCATCTGTTTGCATTCGCAATTCCTCTGAATCATTCTGAACTCAATTCGCTTTGTGGGGAAGAAAGCAATTCGATGTGCAACATACTTGCTGGTTGCAAACAGCTAGTTCAAAAGTCTTTTGGTAACATTGTATAAGTTTGTTTTTGTTTTTTTTGTTTCAAATATCAAAAATCCGAAAAGATTTTCTTAGTTTTGTTTTTGTTTTTCGGAAACTAAAAATCCAAAAAGATTTTTTTTTTTATTTTTGTATTTGTTTTTCGAAAACTAAAAATCCAAAAAGATTTTTTTTAATTCATATTGTGTTTAACTCTTTGTGGGTCATTAACAACGTGTTATTGTGGCTTATGATCAACGATCATATTCAAAAAATGAACAAGTATTAATTCGAACTAATGTGCTAGTTAGGTGTCCCTAGAAGCATGCTGTTATATGTTGACCTCAAGCCTCATAGACTTTATGTGTTCAAAGCCTTAATGGATCTCTGACTACGAGTGTTCCTTCCCAATTAGGCTGTATTCACATTAGTCGAAGAGCTACCTTTCTCTTCTCATATTCAGTAAAGAGATTTCTGCTATGTCCATATATTTCACAAAGGTACAATGAGTTTCTTTCACCAATCTTTTTCAGCCAAAATTTCTTCATAGTCACACAGATCTTTGGTTGAAACCAACCAGAATGTAGATATTGTCACACTCCGTGTTTATGATCCTGAGTCATTTTTCTGTGATGATGGTGAAACCTAAAAACTCCAACTAATCAAGGAATTGACGGTGAACATTTTGTTCAATATTATAACGAAACACTTGTTTCGGTACCTTTTTGATATTCAAAATCATATTCCATTGAACATGCGTGATCTTGATGAAGTGTTCTAAAACCAAGACATTTTTGCCCAACAAGATCGAATACTAATTTTTTGTTGGAATGTGATTTCAGTCTGAATAACTACACTGGTCATCCAAGTAATTTTTATCAATTCAATCACACTAATGTTAAGTTGTGGTATTGAGCAAAATTGATCCTACCTTTCGATACCAATGGAAAAGAAGCCCTTCGATGCTCATCCATGAGTATTCGATTGTATACGTGAAATCACGCAAGCAGTTCATCATCTCTCTTTATGTCGAATGAAGAGATCTTTGCCCGTGATCCAACTTCTTTCGTATCAAATGTTATTTGATATCACTAAGTGCACATTTTTTTAATTTGCTTCTCACTCATTCTTTGGTACACATTTGCACTTTAATCCTTGAGGTTTTGGGTAATACCAACTCGAAACCTAGATTGCGCAAAGTCTGGCATATGATTTCTCTTTCAAATACCTGAAGGGACTGAGCCTTACCTCAATGCGAAGGAATGATGTTTTCTTGGTGTCAAAACAACAAGGTGTACTTACTTACAGTGCGAAATAATTGGCGGTTCTTATCCAGTTGGGAACAACGAAAGATCCGGTGGATGTGGCGATTCAGGATCTTCACGAGATTTGAGGAAAATGTGATGATCACTTTTATGATGTGGCTATTTTTACGGCGACCGGTTAAATAACCAATGCAAGACGTGACATAATATTATTGGTTAATGGCTAAAATTAAAAAATTTCTGTGGATTATAAAAGAAAATTAGTGGTGATATTCTAAGACTTTATACTCTCATAATATTTTCTTTAAAATCTCTCAACTGTTCATCGTCATCCTCAATTCTTGCAAGTTCTTCAATGGTGGCTCCTAACAAAAATGTTGATCCCACAACTACCACCAATGACGAAGAAATCTCACAACCCTTGATGAAGATTCAGAAGACGAATATTTGTTTATTGTCCACTGTTGATCAATATCCAGAATAGTTACAGATGTTGATTTTATCCCTAAATCACTTTGTTCTTTCCACGGTGTTATCATCGTCATCTTCAGTACCAATGCCATGGCCGCCTCTTTCTATTTCTACTGATGTATTAAACAAAACAACCAAGCTTGTTACCTTCCAATTGACGAAAAACAAGATGAGAAAGCTTACAAAGAAACAATTTTCCCAAATCATGAAGCTACCAGTTTCATGTAGTTTTTATGAAGTCACTAATGAACAAGTTCCGCATATGTTCAATGAGTTGGGGCATCAACCAGTTTTGACTAGCATAAGTGTATTTCGCAAATCTAGTCTACCCTGCGTATGGAGTTTTCTTTTCAGAATCATATTGTGATGCTTAATTGGTCGTACGTCATGGTTAGACAAAGCAAAATTTGAAGTTTATGCGATGATTGCTAGTATATACTATGATTTAAATGTTTACTATGTCACACAAATTTGGGAAGAATTTGCCAATGTAATCACTCATACCAATTTGGAGAATGGTTTTTCTTGTGCATGATACTGGAGTCTAATTCTCAAGGAGGTTTATGAACAAGAAGGGATTTTGGTTCCTTCAGAGGATGAAAAAGCTAAGTTTACGACAATGTCTGCTCCACGACTCCTTTTTGATGATCCAATAATTATTCCAAGTGTTGCTTGAATTATAGATACAATGTTGAGGCGTACAGATCCGAAAAAACCACTCCTTGTTCATTACTTGGAAACAATTGATGCTAATGTTTATGTTGGTGTTCTTCTACCAAAAGGGGACGAGGGTTCTTCGAAAGTTGTTAAAGGAAAGAAGCAGAATAAGCAGACTGAGAAACCACAACTTGTTCAAGAACCTGTGGTGGAGGAAGTTGCTAAGGAAGTTATTCCTTCGAAGACTGGTATTCTCAAGTGAAATATAAAGCCAACCAAAAGGCCTCATCATTCACCAGTCAGGCCATCAGTTCCAGAACCAGAAGTAAAGGAAATTGAGCAAACACAAGTTGATTCTTAGCATACTCGTTCTTCTTAGAGGAGTATTAAGAAAATTTGCAAACCCCAATTCAACAGAAGAAGGGTGTTGTTTTGTGATATTCCTGTTCCTTGCTTCTCCAACATCAACGAAATGAAGGTTATTCGATATGACTCAGAAATTATAGCAAAAGAAGAAAAAGATTCAAGATCCATTAGATCAAGTCACTCTCGAATCAGATTCTGACAGTGGAAGTGGTGATAATTGTTATGAAGATTTTGGGCTTGGGTCACCTCGAAAGGCTTCTCCTATCAAGTTGATTTTCGAGGGGATAGGAAATCTTGGTGTCAATGTAAACATATCTGATATGGATACAAATACCAATTAAACTGATCACACATCGATATCCATCCCTGAGAAGACCATGGTCGTACCACCCGGGGTTTCGCAAACCGAGTCCTATACGGAGGAGGTTCTAACTCCAGACATCACTATGAACGTATCTAATACTGACACAAAGTTCAATATGGGTGAAGGGGTGTCGAACAAAGAATCTTACTTTACTGCAACTCTTTCAACATCAACCATTCCTACTCTAATCATTTCTACTATCGAAACCTCAAGCATTGACACATCCACTTCGTTACCACTATTCTCATCACTTATCCCAACTTCACTTCTAGTTCCAACCAATTCACCAACTTACTCCACCATTATGCATGAACTCATTACTACTCTTTTCTCATCTCAATCTACTGATGCAAAGAGTGTCATTCTATATGTCGAAATGAATGATGACGATGTGATGGCTTCTTTCGTTGATCTATAATTGGACCCAGAGAGGAAAATTTCGTTAACATTATGATCATGTCTGGTAAACAGTTCAAAATCCTTAACTCCAAATCCAATAATCTTCTACAAATTCAAGCAGATACTGGGGGAAGGCATTTTCTTTCTGGAGTAGAGATATAGTACTTCTTAAAGTCGCAGGAGAATCGTCTTCGCACCTTGGTTCAACGTATTGAAGAGAAACATATCGAACGATTGAAGGTTCATTCTAAAAGTTTTGAGTATGAAATTCAAAAGCTTAGTGATGTGACGAAGGAACGTCATGATATTTTTATCGAATAAGTCATGAAGATGAATGAGTCTGTTGATCATCAGGTGGCTAAACTCAAGTCTGAACTGGCAAAAGAAGTAGAGAAAATGGAGAACTATACTGTGTTGCACAGTAAGGTCGATGTTGTTGTTGATGCCATTACAAACTTGGTTAAATTCAATACTGCTTATTCAACCAAGCTTGAAGAGAAATCCAAGCAGGATTAGAAAGTGTTTACTAGGTTGGAGTAGTTCCTATCAAGCATTAAGGAGTCCATTTCGAAAGTTGATCTTTCGACTCATTCAACCGTGTCTCATGAGTCAATTTCTCAATTGATTTCGAAGATTGAGACAAATATCAAAACGAAGCTCGCACCCATCGTTAAGTTGGTCCTTCGCTTACCAACGAATGATCCTCGTGCAATGCAAGTTTCGCAAGGGGGAGATAAAGGACGTGGTGGTGTTGGAGCTTCGAAAGATTCAGAGAAAGTTGCAGTGGTTGGAAAAATAATTTTGACTCGGATATCAATTTCACTTCCTGTGTCGTTGTTTACTACTTCAACAACAACAACAACAAGACCGATCACAAAGGGGATTGTTAGTAATGAAAAAGATGGAGGTTCAAGTTCAAGCTCTGTGCCACCACCTTCGAAAGAAGATCAAGGTAATAATGGAAAAGGTATTGGAAAGACTCTTTCTAAAGAGGAAAAGAAAAAAACAACATGCATTGGAGATCAAGAAGCAAAGGCAGCTTAACAACATTATGAGGCGAAGGCAGAATGACCCACCTGGCTTGAATAAGGGTGATCCTAACAAGCAGTGTTGTTATCAGACCATCGAAGATATAGTTTCGATTGGGATGAACGACTACTTTCGCAAAGCGCCGAAAAAGAGTCATGGTATTGAGAGCTAAAATCTCAATCAACTAGACTTCCCTGTGAACCATATGTTGTTTATTTATTCACAGTTCAAAATCACAAAAAAACATCAAACATAAAGATGAGTTCAAAAGACTCAAGATGCGATTTCATGATATATTAGGGAAAACTGAAGAATAAGTGTGGTCATCTGTAAAGATTGTGAAGGTGACGTCCATTACTTGAGAAAACATATTCGAAGGTCTTTTACAAAGCTTTATATATGTGGTCTTGAGGACAAACAACATGGTGTGTGAATTTTTTATTGCTGACTTTCCTCTTATGAACTTGAATGACTTGGTGACAGTGACAAAGATTTTGAGCAACTTTCATACTTCCAAGCTGTCCGAGTCGAACAAAAATGATTTCATTATTTATTTTGCTCACATTAAGGTCTTCATAGATAACTAATATGATTGCCATGCAATAAATAATATTGAGCTTGCTATGGCTGTTAACAAGACTTCGAAGGTAACTCAGTCCTTGTTGAAGGGGAAGGATAATATTGAGAAGATTTGAGATGGAGAAATAATTCATCAACCATTTGGTGTGGTGTTTCAAGGAAAGAAGAAGAACAGGAAGTTGACAAAGTTCTTGTTTCAAGTATGTGATATGGAGAGGTAGACAAATTCTAATTATACAAGTATTCTTATTCGAATCAACAATTGCAAAAGGAATGAAGCTGATGACAAGGCTGAGATTCGAAAGACGATACTCTGGTATATAGAGATTCACAATGTAGGGTTTGAAATGTATCGTGAGAAGTTTAAATAGGTCTAAGTTAGTTAGGTTGCGAAATCAGGTTGATTTCGAAGTATATGTACTTGCAAGGCACAAGTCGAATTCGAACTTTAACATTTAGCCCTTGTGTTTATTATGTGTCTGTAACACCCTATAAATATGGTAGGTATAAGGGTAGAGAGGATCTTTTGCACTATTCATCATTGTAAACTCTCTCGAACTCGTGTACTCTTTACATACATTAATGAGTCAATGAGATCTTATTTACTTGACATGTACTTACTGTTTTCTGTGGTTGATCTCGTATTCATAACTCGATTCTAATACACATCATTTGAATATCATTATGGGGCTTAGTGACCTTCTAGGGTTCAACTAATATTGAACCATTTAATAAATAATTTGGGGACATCTTTGTTTATTACAAAAAATAAATCATAATTATGTATGTATATCAAGGTTGTAAAAGTGGTTAAGCGGTGGCTGAGCGGGCGGTCTACTCATGAGAAGGGACTAATCAGTGTATGTGGAAATCAATCATCGCCTAGACGGAAACCCTTAATTTGACTAGAACTTTTTAAAAAAAAATTAAATATTACCTATATCCTAATAAAATAAGTAAAAAAACCATATAATTTTGGCATGTGCAATCGCCTAGATATTTAAAGTATTGTATATAATAATTTTTAGACTAATTGTGGATCTTTTTTACACTTTTAGTCATCAATCACAACACTTTAATCACCCAATACAATAAATTTGATTAATGGGGGATTTTTTTTTTAAATTTGACTGTCTTGTTTTTTCACCGACTTAGACCGTCTCTCTCTCTCTCTCTCTCTCTCTCTCTCTATATATATATATATATATATATATATATATATATATATATATATATATATATATATATATATATTGTAAAAGTGGCTAGGCGGTAGCCGAGCGGGAGGTCTACTCGGGTTAAAGGACTAATCAGTGTATGTGGAAATTAATCATCGCCTAGACGGAGACTCTTAACTGGACTAGATTTGTTTTTAAATTAAATATTACATATATCCTAAAAAAACTAGTAAAAAAACCCTAAAAATTTGGCATATGCAATCGTCTAAATATTTAAATTATTGTATATAATAAGTTTTAGAGTAATTGTGGATCTTTTTTACACTTTTAGTCAATCACAGCAATTTAGTCACCCAATACCACAAATTTGCTTTATTGGCGATTTTTTTTTTGAAAATTTTACTCTCTGATTTTTTTACCGACTTGGACCGTCTATAAAACTTAGGACCGCCTACAGCCGCCCATGACAGACTCTGCCTAACTCGACAGACTAGCATTAATCGTAGATAGTAAGAAGCAACCTAGCACCTAGGCATCGTCTAAGCGACCTATATATATATATATATATATATATATATATATATATATATATATATATATATATATATATATATATATAGGTAGGTTCAAATGTTTAAAGTAATTATTGTGTTATTGTATGCATAAATGTGGACCAATCAAAATTAAATAAAAAATTAAAAAATTAAATAAATAAATAAGGGTAATTTAGTAATTTGTTTAGTAACATCCAAAAATAATTCCTATAATCATGGGATAATCGTTGGTCTTCCTCACCTTAAAACCTAAATAAATAAGCTGGTCTTCCTCACATTCTCATTGCCGCCTGCGACCCCCAACGTCGTATCTGCCTCATTGACCTTCGCCAAAAATCAGCACCTTCGCCAAGACCTTTGTTGGATCCAAGCCCAATCCGACTCATGGATAATCGCTGCCCTAATGGGACCATCACTCCTCGCTCTCTTCAATACCCCCACCGGACGATGCATCGCCGGCGATCTCGGACCGAATCCCGATGAGTTATGCGACGAGGATGAAGAGGAATCAAACGGGCCACTGCCAGCACCGAATCCCTCCTCCATATCTAAATGGTAAGAACCTTTTCCTTTTGTGCATATGCTTCTGAATCTTTGTGTGCTCCTGAATGTTTTTGCACAACAAGTTGATCAATAAAGATTCTATAAGGCTTTTTTTTCCAGTTTTTGTATTATGAAGTAATGACCCCATTCTGTTACTTCTTGCAAATATTGAATTGATTAGTCTTATTTTAGACTCGAAATCTCAAAGTTCGGGCAAAAATGGCGGTTGTTGGTTCATTGAGCTGTGGAATAGCTGGTGTGATAAGTGAAAAAATAGCAATCAGGATGCATTTCGATACCCAGTTACAAATACAAAACCTTGGTGTAATTCGAACTGGGATTAAGAGTAGGAGATTAAGATTCGACAATGTAATTAGGAATTATGGGTTAATTAGTGATCAAGAAGCTTTGGATTACGATCATAATGCTTCTAATTTGGATGAAAGATTTGACGAAACACGAGAGAGGCTCCTAAATGGGTCAATCGATGAACCAATGTAAGATTCTTGAATCACTGATCATCTCTTTAGTTGCTTATCGAGTTATTTTGAAATCATACATATGTGATTCGAAATGTGTAATCTTGATTTTTGTTATTGTTTTACATTTTTTTTTGATTAGTGAATCGGTGGGGGACTTCGCCTCCAAGTGTGCAAACAGAGCTTGTATTGCTTGCATTGCCTGCTATTGCAGGGCAAGCTATTGAACCTTTGACACAACTAATGGAGACAACTTATATTGGTAGATTAGGTAATCTTTTTTTTTTCTTACATAATAATTAAGAATTTATGGGTTCCTTTTAAATTTAAATTTTAAATTTTAAATTTCAAATCTAAAATTTCAAATTTAAACCTTCATATTAAAGCTGATGAATTGCTGCGATTTAATACAATTTTAATTAAAATTGATTTTGAAATGCCTTCAGCTGTTAGGAACTTAGAATAGTTTGATCTTTATCTTGTATGTTACTAGAGTTCATGGGTATTATATATAAACGTTTGAGTTGATATTTTGTGTTGGTTGAAATGTTCTATTTATCGCAACTGAATTGATGAAGACTTATGCAGGGATTGGGGCCATATTCCACAAGCATCAAGAGAGCTGAAAAAGATGTAAAGGAAAAGGTCAAAAGGATCAACGATTTATGTGGTAAGCTAATTCTATCGGAATAGAATCACGAATTCAAATTCTATCGGAATGGAAACACGAATTCTAATTCTGTTGGAATGAAATATGGATTTTTTCTCATTGAGTATACATGTTCTACAATTTTTGGTTATTGGTTGTGGTGCAGTTAACAAGTCTGCTTATTTTTCCAAAGGAATATAGTTTTTTATTTATCATTTGCTAATGCGTTATTGGATTCTAAACTACAATTGGATTTGTTTTCACAGAAGTTGATGCTTGAAGAAGTTGATGCTTGAAGAAGTTGATGCTTGAAGAACGGACAACAAAATTAAAAGTATTTCTAAGCAACATTATTCTTTTAGAATAAATTAGTGTATTTGTTAGATTTTGTTGTTTTTTTTCCCAATTTGAAACTTTGTTAGTTTTATTCTTTAACAATTGTTACATGTATTCTATAAAAATTAATGTAATTTTTGTTTTAATTCTTCAATTGCTGGTTCGAGAATTTGTTATTCTACAAGAAATTTTTAAAGTCATGATCAAGAAAATTTGTTATTCTAGAATATTATTATTTTTGAACATACTCAAACATATTCTGTCAGAATGTCCGAATTAAAAACCTTATAATTATTAAAATTCATATTTTTAAAATTAATAGAATCTATGATCCCTTAAAATATGCAAATTTCCTTTATTAAATATGTATTAATTGACTAAAATACCCTTCTAGTTAAATTGGATGATATTTTTCATTTATTTTTAATTCAATAATATGTATTAATCACTTTCTTAAAATAAGTAAAATGATTGGCCCACATTTATGCATACAATAACACAATAATTAGTTTTAATAGAATAACCTAAGTCTATATATATATATATATATATATATATATATATATATATATATATATATATATATATATATATATATATATATATGATAAAAACAAAGCACTTTTAGTTTTTAGAAAAAAAAACAAAATATTTATAATTATCAACAAAACAAATACAAATGTATTTTTTACTGTAAATAAAAATGTAATATTATTTTTAACCCAAAAGCATTGTATTTTTGTTTTCAACCAAAAATTACAACGAACTTATATTTTACAATCAAGATAGATATATACACCCAAGACTACACCTACATATATTTTTCTAAGCAAAACAACATTGTATTTTTATTTTCAACGTAAAACATGAAACTATTTGGTGAAATAAAGTCATGCCACCCTCGACATTGTGTGGGTACCCCACTAGTAATCTTATTATTGTAAAACTAAAATCAATTATAAAAATATTATAATGATGAAAAAATATTGTTGAATATTTATACCCACCCCAGATACATATATAGTTAGTTTGGTTTCACTTTTTATATGAGATTCTAAAGAGTTGTTACATAAATACCATTATAACATTTAAAACTTAGAAACGTTCCAACTACTTAGTAAATATTAAATACATTTATATTTTTTTTTCCTCCTTGGATCAATTTCATCAAGTGCTCCTTGAATAAAGTTGGAATACAAAAATTATAAAATAAAAAAATAAAAAATATTTACATTTAGAAAGAATTGAAAATGACACGCAGGTCACCAATCTAATATAATATATTAAAAATACATCAAAAAGTGAGAAATTGTCATATTCAATAAAAAAATATTGAAATCATATATTTCATATTCGCACTTTTATATATATATATATATATATATATATATATATATATATATATATATATATATATATATATATATATAAAAGTGCGAATATGAATTATATGATTTCAATATTTTTTTATTGAATATGACAATTTGTCACTTTTGGATGTATTTTTAATATATTATATTAGATTGGTGACCTGCGTGTCATTTCCAATTCTTTCTGAATGTAAATATTTTTTATTTTTTTGTTTTATAATTTTTGTATTCCAACTTAGAATTTTATTCAAGAAGCACTAATGCACCAAAAAAAGCCATATCATATTTTTTATATTAAACAAATATAAAAACTACCAAACTATAAAAGGAAAATGTAAGTTATTCACGTAGGGTTCGTACCATACATGGAAAGGAAAAGCCATGTGTGATCTATCCTATAATATTTTGACCAGGGTAAAAGTGTCAACCAATGTTTAAAAAAGCCCAATAGATTTGTTTCATTCCTTTTGTAACATTAAGTCCGTAAGCTTGATTTGAATCAAAATCAAATTATTCAGATATTAAGATTGTAGTAACATGGTACCAATGGATGACTTTGGTGTAACTAATGAGTTTTCGTTCGATCATTACAACATTATGAGAAAGATGCATAATAAAATAAATAAAATCAAACACCTTCCCACCATTAGATTTACCAATGGACAACTAAAGAATAATATGACATAACAAATATTAGTCAACAAAACAAATAAATTCTGCTGCTACTCCAGATTTTGTATTGTTAATTATCCATGAAGCGATACGACTTCACACATATTGTACTTGATCTTTGTGGAAAATTAGTGTAGGTAGGGGGTTAAGGTAAAACTCTAGAATGGTATATTTCGAGGAGGAAGAAAGAACAAATAAACCAGAATAAAGAAAACCCAAACTACCACTTTGATGACAGGTCAACTGTAAAAAGGATGGAATTATCACACCCTTATAAAGGCTAGGATTTGGGTGTTCATGGTGTAATGATCTTGTGCCCTTAAACATGCCAAAGTTAAAGAACATCCCTTGTGAGCTTCCTTTGTTATCCAAAGAAATTGTGGATGGCTTTTCTAACACAAATAAGAAATTACAAGCATTAAGTTCTAAGTAATTGTTAATATTTAATTGTGTTAACCTTAACCTATTATATGGGATAAATTATTACAAGATAATAACCATAATATTCACTCACTTTCCTTTTTTGTACGAACGATATATGATCAGTAGAAAACCACCTTACATTGTAGTTAGTATGTTATAATCATGCTGACAATTAGGTGTAAGGAATTACGGATTTTTTCAATAAATGCAATACAAATACATAAAACTAGTGAATAAGAAAAAATGTGGGAAAAAATGGACATCAAAATTTGATGATGATACACGAAACAAAATTATTAGTGGTGTTGAGAATGTAACTCGTCACCCAAATAAGATGGAGAGACATTAGATTTATACAAAAAGAATTTACAAGATACATCCTCAATGAATTAGAAAACATAGAATTACTTACACACAATATAAAAGATGCACACGAGACTTAATGTTGTCTAGTATCCCCCTTCAAGAGAAACGGTGGCGGACAAATACGTAACATTTCTTGAAAAAACTCAAATTGATGACGCGACAAACTCTTGGTGAAAATGCCAGCCGCTTGAAGCTTGGTAGGAACAAACTCGGTATGAAGTTTCCCAAACGATACGAGTTCACAGATGAAGTGGTAGTCTAGGTCAATGTGTTTGACACGTTTGTGAAAGACCGGATTTGAGTGAGAAAAAGAGCACTTTGATTATCACATAACAACGTTGGTCTAGAGGGTGGAAGAGCATGAAGCTCTTGTAGTAGATGAGTGATCCAAATAATTTCTGCAACAGTGTTGGCCATAGCTTGATATTCATATTCACAACTGGATCGAGAGACAATTTTTTGTTTCTTGACACTCCAGGATACATGATTGCCCCCAGGAATATTGAGTAGCCATAAGTGGAGCAACGAGTCTCCAGACATCTAGCCCAGTCAGCATCCGAATAACCCATAATTGTTGTAAATTTTGGTTTGGAAAAAGAAAGACCAAAGGGGATAGTTCCCTTGATGTAATGAAGTAACCGTTTAACTGTCTGATAATGAGAAGTAGTGGGAGCTTGAAGAAACTGACTGAGTTGATTAAAAACATACGAAATATCCAGTCGAGTGATTGTAAGATACTGCAAGGCACCAACAAGAGATCGATAATGTGAAGGAATGTAGTAAGGATCACCACTAGAAGTAAACGGCGTGTTGGAGGCAAGCGGAGTGGGGACTGGTTTAGCATCAAGTAGACCAGCCCGTGTAAGGATGTCATGAACATATTTAGACTGACAGAGAAAGATACTAGTCGATGTGTATAATGCTTCGAGACCCAAAAAATAATTTAGTCAGCCAAGATCTTTAATGGCAAACTCTTTATCCAAATGAGTGATGATAGAGCAAAGAAGGGTGGCATCATTACCGTTAAGAATGAAGTCATCAACATAGACTAATAAGTAAAGCACACATGAATCAAGTTTGAAGACAAAGAGTGAGGGGTCAGCGCGACTGCACACAAAACCATTGCTCGTTAAAAAGGTACTAAGGCAATGAAACCAAGCACGCGGCGCCTGCTTTAGACCGTAGAGAGCTTTGTTTAGGCGACACGCATGATTGGGATAGCAAGGATCAGAAAACCCTGGAGGTTGCTCCATGAAAACATGCTCGCTTAAAGTTGTAACACCTCGATTCCCAGGTATGAATTTAAAGCTTAATATATATTCATTTTCAGGGAAATTCGACGAGGTGGGAGGCTCCAACTCGTCGTGTAGAGTATTTAATAGCCGCATATCTTTAAGGTCTACTCGATGAGTTTGAAGGCCTCAACTCGACGAATTGAGGGATGAACATGAAACCCTAATTTTTAGTGTTTTGCACCCTATTTAAAGACCTTATGACCCATTGTTAGCCTCCCTCATCGTCCCCTCAGTCCAGAGAAAACCCTAATCGTGCCTCTTTCTCCATTTTGAGTGTGTGTGAGCTTAAAGAGTGTTCTTTGGTACTTTTCTTGAAGGAGTGTGAAGTTGGTGGTGTAAAGTTGAAGGGAGAAGCTTTAGATCCGGGATTTTCAGTGTTGTTGCAACCATTTGGTGGTATAAAGTCGTTATCCTGATCATCCCTTTCCTAGATCTCTTCTTTTGAAAGTTTATGGCAATTATTAGCTTATTTTGGGACAATTCTTGGATTTGAGCATGTTATGAAGCCATGGTTTAAGATCTGGACATCTCATGGCCTCCATGGACTTAAAGTCACCAACTTTATCAAGTGTTGGCCATTCTTCATGCTCTAAGTCCCTTGATAAGCCTTGTTTCAATGATTTAGCCCTCTTGATGCCATGCATGGACGTAAAGCTAGCAACTTTACGTGGTATTTCAGTCCTGAGGGACCAAATTTATAGTTTGGGCCTTTGGTTTCGCTTACAAGTGTATGAATGCCTTAAGACTAGGAAAACTCGACGAGTTTCCTAGCCAACTCGACGAGTTGAGTCGGATTTTCCCGATTTATGGATGCTAAAGAAATTGAAGAGTTTCTCTAGTAACTCGACGAGTTTCCTAGCCAACTCGGCGAGTTGAGTCATATTTTCCCGATTTATGGATGCTAAAGAAATCGAAGAGTTTCTCTAGTAACTCGACGAGTTGTCTCGAGTTTTTCACGATTTTCTGAGATATGAAGGAACTCGACGAATCAGTAGATGCAGGCGACAAGTTGGGTCAACATGGAGTGTTGACCTTGACTATTGACCTTAACTGTTGACTTTGACTATTGACCTTGGATGTGGACTTTGACTATTGACCTTGACTTTGAGGGTATTTTGAGTATTTTGGGATTTTGATGAGGTTAGTCACTTGGTGATTGTAGGCAGTTGATTTTGAGCTGTGAGTTGGGATTGATATTACGTGGTATTTCAGTCCTGAGGGACCAGATCTATAGTTTGGGGCTTTGGTTTCGCTTAGAAGTGTCTGAATTCCGTAAGACTAGGAAAACTCGACAAGTTTCCTAGGCAACTCGGCGATTTGAGTCGGATTTTCCCGATTTATGGATGCTGAAGAACTCGACGAGTTTCTCTAGTAACTCGGCGAGTTGTCTCGAGTTTTTCACGATTTTCTAAGATATGAAGGAACTCGACGAGTCAGTAGATGCGCTCGATAAGTTGGGTCAACATGGAGTGTTGACCTTGACTATTGACCTTAACTGTTGACTTTGACTATTGACCTTGGATGTGGACTTTGACTATTAACCTTGACTTTGAGGGTATTTTGGGTATTTTCGGATTTTGATGAGGTTAGTCACTTGGTGATTGTAGGCAGTTGATTTGGAGCTGTGAGTTGGGATTGATATTATGTGGTATTTTAGTCCTGAGAACCAGATCTATAGTTTGGGGCTTTGGTTTCACTTAGAAGTGTCTGAATGCCTTAAGACTAGGAAAACTCGACGAGTTTCCTAGCCAACTAGGCGAGTTGAGTCACATTTTCCCGATTTATGGATGCAAAGGAACTCGACGAGTTTCTCTAGTAACTCGGCGAGTTGTCTCGAGTTTTTCACGATTTTCTAAAATATGAAGGAACTCGACGAGTTAGTAGATGCACTTGACGACTTGGGTCAACATGGAGTGTTCACCTTGACTATTGACCTTAACTTTTGACTTTGACTATTGACCTTGGATGTTGACTTTGACTATTGACCTTTACTTTGAGGGTATTCTGGGTATTTTGGGATTTTGATGAGGTTAGTCACTTGGTGATTGTAGGCAGTTGATTTGGAGCTGTGAGTTGGGATTGATATTACCACTGTCGAACTTTGACACGTCCGTTAGATAAGGGATCATATATTCCTCCATTCTAGATATTGTATGGACATGAGACATGGATTATAATCATTCTCTCTATCCATGTGTTGTTTCCCGATTTCCGATTTATGACGACTGACTAATTGAACAAATCCAATCAGTCCAGGCTTGGCAAGCAGTTAGGGTTGTCATCACTAAATCATCGAGGGGCCCACATATATTGCTTTTATCCCCTTAAAAAAGGAATGAATAAAATTCGACTCATATGCTTGCTCTATTTACTCATCAAATCACACACAATGATACGTTTTATAACACCAAGTTACTGGTGCGTTTTCATATCATCAATGTGCAACCGACTTGTAAATTGCAACTATATGTCTCCGTTTGAAGAATATAAGATATTATCGTCTCACTAATCACTCATGATAAAATCCATGAAGTGATTCACATGAGCGTGACTTTTAATCCAATACTCAAATCTTATTACAGGAGTACTCATGAACACTGCAGCAAACTCGCGCCATGTCTAAACACCTTTGACAATATACAATCGGATTCATGACGGTCTTGCCTCAATACCTACTTCCAAATTATGATCGACTGTGGATGGTTTGAATAATCTTATTATTCGAGAAGTCAAAACATGCAAAGTGAAACACAAGAATAATCGAATTCAATATAATCTCAAAACTTTTGAATATAAATAAAACACCTTTTTATTTAATCACCATATTGATTACACATTATTCATTGTATAATGTTTCGATTAATTAACTTAATACTTGAATTAAAACAATAGTTATCCCATGCTCCAAGCATGCAGACTATGTTTGCTTATGGCCCTTTCTTTGTGAAATAAACACAAACTCATTTCACAATTCCAAATCTTTACGATAAGTGTAAGATTCTAAACTATCATGCAATGATTCATTTTGTAATGTCATGGTACCAAAGTCACAGAGACTTTGCCAATGATATTACAAAGTATTCCATTGGAGATTGTTACAAGACAATTCCCCGGAATTGAAGTATCACATTCAAAGTACATTCCTTAGAACATCCTTCTTGCATTAGCGTTTCTAACCTACACATAGATTCTCAATATCCAACTCCTATTAACAAAAAATTTCCATGTTTGCCATATGGCAATGCATTATTAATAGAATTCTTTCTATTCATAATAATGTCAATATGGTCCATCCATTACTATACTTCCAACTTTTCCAAGCAACCAATCCTCAGCGAGCCTTAGATTGTCCTTGACAGTTGTTTAATCAATTTAGTCATATCCGATTCTAGTCCTTTTCCCTCTTAATGCCTTAGGCATTTGGAAAACTAGAACACATGAATATTATAGGATATGCAATCGCTCCTATATCCGAAGCATATGGGACACGATTCATAATGTCTTATATAAAGACATGATACTTAACCAGCCTCTTGCTATAATATTTCCATATATAGAATTTCCAATGTTGGAATATTTCAACATGGTATTCATATATATCCATAAATAAGTTTGATTAATACTTCAATCTAAACTTTTAGATTCAAAATAAAGTATAAGTATCCTCTCACTTACCATAGTGAAAGACCAGATTTGAGTGAGAAAAAGAGCACTTTAATTATCACATAACAACGTTGGTCTGGAGGGTGGAAGAGCATGAAGCTCTCGTAGTAGATGAGTGATCCAAATCATTTCTGCAACAGTGTTGGCCATAGCTTGATATTCATATTCACAACTGGATCGAGAGACAATTTTTTGTTTCTTGACACTCCAGGATACAAGATTGCCTACATGAATATTGAGTAGCCATAAGTGGAGCAACGAGTCTCCAGACATCTAGCCCAGTCAGCATCCAAATAACCCATAATTGTTGTAAATTTTGGTTTGGAAAAAGAAAGACCAAAGGGGATAGTTCCCTTGATGTAATGAAGTAACCGTTTAACTGTCTGATAATGAGAAGTAGTGGGAGCTTGAAGAAACTGACTGAGTTGATTAAAAACATACGAAATATCCAGTCGGGTGATTGTAAGATACTGCAAGGCACCAACAAGAGATCGATAATGTGAAGGAATGTAGTAAGGATCACCAATAGAAGTAAACGGCGTGTTGGAGGTAAGCGGAGTGGGGACTGGTTTAGCATCAAGTAGACTAGCCCGTGTAAGGATGTCATGAACATATTTAGACTGACAAAGAAAGATACTAGTCGATGTGTATAATGCTTTGAGACCCAAAAAATAATTTAGTCGGCCAAGATCTTTAATGGCAAACTCTTTATCCAAATGAGTCATGACAGAGCAAAGAAGGGTGGCATCATTACCGTTAAGAATGAAGTCATCAACATAGACTAATAAGTAAAGCACACATGAATCAAGTTTGAAGACAAAGAGTGAGGGGTCAGCACGACTGCACACAAAACCATTGCTCGTTAAAAAGGTACTAAGGCAATGAAACCAAGCACGCGACGCCTGCTTTAGACCGTAGAGAGCTTTGTTTAGGCGACACGCATGATTAGGATAGCAAGGATCAGAAAACCCTGGAGGTTCCTCCATGAAAACATGCTCGCTTAAAGTTGTAACACCTCGATTCCTAGGTATGAATTTAAAGCTTAATATATATTCATTTTCAGGGACATTCGACGAGGTGGGAGGCTCCAACTCGTCGTGTAGAGTATTTAATAGCCGCATATCTTTAAGGTCTACTCGACGTGTTTGAAGACCTCAACTCGACGAGTTGAGGGATGAACATGAAACCCTAATTTTTAGTGTTTTGCACCCTATTTAAAGACCTTATGACCCATTGTTAGCCTCCCTCATCGTCCCCTCAGTCCAGAGAAAACCCTAATCGTGCCTCTTTCTCCATTTTGAGTGTGTGTGAGATTAAAGAGTGTTCTTTGGTACTTTTCTTGAAGGAGTGTGAAGTTGGTGGTGTAAAGTTGAAGGGAGAAGCTTTAGATCCGGGATTTTCAGTGTTGTTGCAACCATTTGGTGGTATAAAGTCGTTATCCTGATCATCCCTTTGCTAGATCTCTTCTTTTGAAAGTTTATGGCAATTATTAGCTTATTTTGGGACAATTGTTGGATTTAAGCATGTTATGAAGCCATGGTTTCAGATCTAGACATCTCATGGCCTCCATGGACTTAAAGTCGCCAACTTTATCAAGTCTTGGCCATCCTACATGCTCTAAGTCCCTTGATAAGCCTTGTTTCAATGATTTAGCCCTCTTGATGCCATGCATGGACGTAAAGCTAGCAACTTTACGTGGTATTTCAGTCCTGAGGGACCAAATTTATAGTTTGGGCCTTTGGTTTCGCTTACAAGTGTATGAATGCCTTAAGACTAGGAAAACTCGATGAGTTTCCTAGCCAACTCGGCGAGTTGAGTCGGATTACCCTGATTTTTGTATGCTCAAGAAATCGAAGAGTTTCTCTAGTAACTCGACGAGTTTCCTAGCCAACTCGGCGAGTTGAGTCGTATTTTCCCGATTTATGGAAGCTAAAGAAATCGAAGAGTTTCTCTAGTAACTCGACGAGTTGTCTCGAGTTTTTAACGATTTTCTGAGATATGAAGGAACTCGACGAGTCAGTAGACGCAGGCGACAAGTTGGGTCAACATGGAGTGTTGACCTTGACTATTGACCTTAACTGTTGACTTTGACTATTGACCTTGGATGTGGAATTTGACTATTGACCTTGACTTTGAGGGTATTTTGAGTATTTTGGGATTTTGATGAGGTTAGTCACTTGGTGATTGTAGGCAGTTGATTTTGAGCTGTGAGTTGGGATTGATATTACGTGGTATTTCAGTCCTGAGGGACCAGATCTATAGTTTGGGGCTTTGGTTTCGCTTAGAAGTGTCTGAATTCCGTAAGACTAGGAAAACTCGACAAGTTTCCTAGGCAACTCGGCAATTTGAGTCGGATTTTCCCGATTTATGGATGCTGAAGAACTTGACGAGTTTCTCTAGTAACTCGGCGAGTTGTCTCGAGTTTTTCACGATTTTTTGAGATATGAAGGAACTCAACGAGTCAGTAGATGCACTCGATAAGTTGGGTCAACATGGAGTGTTGACCTTGACTATTTACCTTAACTGTTGACTTTGAGTATTCACCTTGGATGTGGACTTTGACTATTAACCTTGACTTTGAGGGTATTTTGGGTATTTTCGGATTTTGATGAGGTTAGTCACATGGTGATTGTAGGCAGTTGATTTGGAGCTGTGAGTTGGGATTGATATTACGTGCTATTTTAGTCCTGAGGGACTAGATCTATAGTTTGGGGCTTTGGTTTCACTTAGAAGTGTCTGAATTCCTTAAGACTAGGAAAACTCGACGAGTTTCCTAGCCAACTCGGCGAGTTGAGTTGGATTTTCCCGATTTATGGATGCAAAAGAACTCGACGAGTTTCTCTAGTAACTCGGCGAGTTGTCTCGAGTTTTTCACGTATTTCTAAGATATGAAGGAACTCGACGAGTTAGTAGATGCACTTGACGACTTGGGTCAACATGGAGTGTTCACCTTGACTATTGACCTTAACTTTTGACTTTGACTATTGACCTTGGATGTTGACTTTGACTATTGACCTTTACTTTGAGGGTATTCGGGGTATTTTGGGATTTTGATGAGGTTAGTCACTTGGTGATTGTAGGCAGTTGATTTGGAGCTATGAGTTGGGATTGATATTACCGCTGTCGAACTTTGACGCGTCCGTTAGATAAGGGATCATATATTCCTCCATTCTAGATATTGTATGGACATGAGACATGGATTATAATCATTCTCTCTATCCATGTGTTGTTTCCCGATTTCCGATTTATGACGACTGACTAATTGAACAAATCAAATCAGTCCAGGCTTGGCCAAGCAGTTATGGTTGTCATCACTAAATCATCGAGGGGCCCACATATATTGCTTTTATCCCCTTAAAAAAGGAATGAATAAAATTCGACTCATATGCTTGCTCTATTTACTCATCAAATCACACACAATGATACGTTTTATAACACCAAGTTACTGGTGCGTTTTCATCTCATCAATGTGCAACCGACTTGTAAACTGCAACTATATGTCTCCGTTTGAAGAATATAAGATATTATCGTCTCACTAATCACTCATGATAAAATCCATGAAGTGATTCACATGAGCGTGAGTTTAATCCAATACTCAAATCTTATTACAGGAGTACTCATGAACACTGCATCAAACTCGCGCCATGTCTAAACACCTTTGACAATATACAATCAGATTCATGATGGTCTTGCCTCAATACCTACTTCCAAATTATGATCGACTGTGGATGGTTTGAATGATCTTATTATTCGAGAAGTCAAAACATGCAAAGTGAAACACAAGAATAATCGAATTCAATATAATCTCAAAACTTTTGAATATAAATAAAACACCTTTTTATTTAATCACCATATTGATTACACATTATTCATTGTATAATGTTTCGATTAATCAACTTAATACTTGAATTAAAACAATAGTTATCCCATGCTCCAAGCATGCAGACTATGTTTGCTTATGGCCCTTTCTTTGTGAAATAAACACAAACTCATTACGATAAGTGTAAGATTCTAAAATATCATGCGATGATTCATTTTGTAATGTCATGGTAACAAAGTCACATAGACTTTGCCAATGATATTACAAAGTATTCCATTGGAGACTGTTACTAGACAATTCCCCGGAATTGAAGTATCACATTCAAAGTACATTCCTTAGAACATCCTTCTTGCATTAGCATTTCTAACCTACACATAGATTCTTAATATCCAACTCCCATTAACAAAAAATTTCCATGTTTGCCATATGGCAATGCATTATTAATAGAATTCTTTCTATTCATAATAATGTCAATATGGTCCATCCATTACTATACTTCCAACTTTTCCAAGCAACCAATCCTCAGCGAGCCTTAGATTGTCCTTGACAGTTGTTTAATCAATTTAGTCATATCCGATTCTAGTCCTTTTCCCTCTTAATGCCTTAGGCATTTGGAAAACTAGAACACATGAATATTATAGGATATGCAATCGCTCCTATATCCGAAGCATATGGGACACGATTCATAATCTCTTACATAAAGACATGATACTTAACCAGCCTCTTGCTATAATATTTCCATATATAGAATTTCCAATGTTGGAATATTTCAACATGGTATTCATATATATCCATAACTAAGTTTGATTAATACTTCAATCTAAACTTTTAGATTCGAAATAAAGTATAAGTATCCTCTCACTTACCATAGTGAAACAACTTTTCAACCTTTTCAACTTTGCAAATTAGAACGTTGTTTCCTATAAACAGTATTGCTAAGTCACAACACTTAGCACAATAATTATACTCTTATTAGCATAACACTTATGCTCCCAGTAGCTTTGACATGTACCCAGAAATAAGTTGGACTTCTAGAAATCAATACTTGTTGACTTTCTTACCAAAGTTCAGATTTCTCAAACTCATATAACTTTCTTTAGATATCTTACATGTGTGTCTAAACAATATCAGAACTTACAACAGTAAGTCCTGAATGTTCAGACTATTTTCCATATCTCACAATTCAAACTATGAAGAGGGATGCCGTAATCATAATCGAATTTGAGAATGCAATTAACACAACTGCTATCTCCTTAAATTCTACTTAGTGAAAGCGTTTCCTCACAATCATTTTCATGAAATGGAAAGAAATCTTTGTCACTTAGATTAATTGTGTACGTGTTCCTATCCATGTGAATTTTTCATAACCATAATCACAAGATAAGGTTGATGAAAAATCCAAACTCATATGGACTGAGCTTGTTCAATCTTAATTTCTTGCCACCTGGCAGCATAAGGGCCTACCATGTCTTCCAGGTTGTTGAGCAGGTAACCCTTACTGATCAATGAACTTTCACTGATCAAGGTGCTTTGCCTTATGCAATCAATTGTGAACTCATAGAACTCAAATGCATAGTCATCTTTAACCAGAATGGGCACAGAAACAAGTATATGTCAACACGATTGTAACACTAGTCAAAATAGGTCAATAGACAATCACATGTGATTATGCCAATCATGTAATGTGATTTTCTTAAAATAGTAATGTGATAAGAGTGTTATGTAGTTCATGATAAATTATAATACAAATATGAACTTTCTTTATGATGCAACTCAAAGTACACGTCCATACGATTCCAAAAATATAGAGCATGTCTGAATCTGACTTCGCATGAAGAAGTTATGATAAACCAAACACTGTAAAATATCTATAATAAGAGGAATTTAAAATAGACTTAGAATTAGCTATTGGACTCTAAAAGAGAGTTGTAGTATTTGTAAATACCTACGCGTGCATATAAAGAACGTCAAAAAACGGAGTTCGTATGTGAAAGTTACGACCTTCCGAAGATTCAACTGTCAGAAACCCTAATCTGACTGAGCTCACGACGTGGGCACAGAACTCACGACGTGAGGAGTCACTTATCCACATCTCGGAATCTAGAAGGTGTGTGACAAGGCTGCGAGGGGATAAGATCCAAACTCACGACGTGAGCAAGGATTTCTCACGACGTGAAGAGCCACATGGCCACCTTCCGAAGCTAGGGACGCAAATGGCAAGTCTGCGGGGATAAGATCCAAACTCACAACGCGGGCCTTATAAAACCCACGACGTGTGGGTCCAAAATCCTTACTATAAATAGCAGGTCTGACTTCAGCCGTTCTTACACCTAAACTTCTTTCTGCTCTCTCCTTTGCTGAGGCCATCTTGCATCCCGAGCCCCGACGACCTCGTACGCTGACCGTTTCTGCTTAGATTACATAAAATCACGCTACTAGGGTGAGTTTCATGGCCTCACTTTCTAATATTTCGGGGGAAAACGCATGCTAAATATTATATATACATTATTATTATATCTATATGATAGTATATTAGTATCAACGTAGATAGTTATAATAACCGGGATATAGTTATTTCGTATCTGAAAGTATAGAACTACTGTAAAGTTGTTAGCATGTTATTGTTATAGTAGTATACTAATGTAGATCTTGAGTTATACTTAGGATTCTATATAGATGTTGTGTGCGATATAGTTCTGAAGTTATATTCGGAAGTTCTATATGTTAATTCATAAAGTATGTTGCTATTATTAGTTTTATGTCAAGATAAAACTTGGTATGTTATATATTGTTATTGATAGTTTTATGTCAAGATAAAACTAGGAATGTTATATGTTGTTATTATTGGTTTTATGTCCAGATAAAACCTGGTTTTACTTCAAGTTATAGCTGTTATACTGCCTAAATGTTATGAAGTTAGGAGTACTGTTTAAAAGCATAGTCTAGTAACTTAGGGTTTTAGACATGAAGATGCTTTTGTTGTTAGAGCTATAGGAAGCCGTCGAAGTCTACATGAGTAATTGTATTCATCAACTAAGATTGGGGATCTTAGCGGAAATCCTCTGAACTGTAACCGTTAATCCCGTGTGAGCGAGGAAGTCGTGTATAATTAGTATACGGGCTGACCACCCCACTTGTGACTGTTAGCTACAGTCAACCATAAGCAAGTAACGAACTATCCTTTTACTTGTTATTGTTCCGACGTCGATGAAGCCTGTGGTGTTCCTCATGGAAATCATGAGTGGGTTGTCCTCATGTAAATCATGAGTGGGTTTTCCTCATGTAAATCATGAGTGGGTTTTTCCTCATGGAAATCATGAGTGGGTTTTATCAGAGGTATTATGTCATAGCAGCGGTTACAGGCACATGGTAGCAAAATTGTTAGAAACATTATACTTCGTTGTATACAAGTATTAATGTTAAGTATAAGTTTACCCCTACTTATACCCTAGGTACTACTTGTATATTAAGTAGATAATTATAGCAGCGGTTACAGGCACATACGTAGCAGTTTTGGTCGTATAGAATTGAAATAAGATTTATACGTAACAACTTTCATTTGTATGGAATTACAAACATTTATATGTATAATATATGAGACTTATAAGTATATACTTATTTGGTAAGTAAACCATTATACCTAGGATATATATACTAAACGTTGGAGAGTCAAAATGATACTTTCAAAACTATACTTTTTGAACGTGGAAAATGTATTATTTTATGGAGTCAAAACCTGTGGACTCACCAACTTAATGTTGATGTATTTTAAAATGCATGTGTTTTCAGGAACTTAAAAAGCTGGTATGTATTCGAACATAAGAATTTATACTATTACCTTTCTGTTCATTAAGAAATATGCCATAGTCGGATATTATGTAATAGGTCCTAGAAAAACAGTTATGTAACTTTCAGTTATCAATAAAGGTATGTATTTTATTTAGTACTGTTCAATGTATGTTATATAACTGTGATATGAAGATTGACGTTACACCACCCTGTGTTTCCGCCGATGGCTGGGGGTGTGACAGAAATTGGTATCAGGGCTATTAACTATAGTGAACTAGTACTTTCTTAGGAAAGCACGACTGTAGTTTAGGGCTTACTCTATTAGGTTTAGGTATATCCCTTAGCCTACAATAAAAAGTATTATTAATTATTCTACTGAAGGACTACTTACGGGAGCGGTGACAAGGATAGACATGTCGATTTGGGTTGCTGGATTCCAAAACGGCTATATGCTAAAATGATCCTGCGCTTTTCGACTGTCCTGACTGGCCGGAGCCTTATCAGATAGACCTGAAGTAACAAACAATAATTAAAGCGTGAATACAATAAATAAGAATATAGAGTCATATATAAAGACTCAGACCCGCAATGAGAATATACCTTAATACCCGGAATGTTTTTGATCTCAAGGATTTAGATCAAATATTCCAACTAAAGTTTATATGTGCGTATATCCTATCACAATTAGGTGTAGGTGCGCAACTACATTTTATTATGATCAGATCATATGAACTATTTAATTTGGGAGTAATATTTGATAGACTAAAACTCTTGGTGATCCAAAACGTATAGGAATTCGACATGGCACATTCATGAGAATGGATAATCATCGAGGATACAGATGAAGAAGAGGAAGTTTCATTCCCTATGATGGTAGGCGATCCTTACTACCCTATAAATCCAACCACATTTCATCCAATACCTTCTGACGATGGAGCACCTTTACCCTCCAACGAATGGGAAGAGAGTGAACCAATAGAGGAGACAGAATCGGTGGCATCATCTTTACCACCACTGAACACTCTTTACCGTAAAGTTGCAGGAGGAGTAAAAATGAAACGCACGGCACGTAAATACATACCGATATGGCAAAAGATTAAGAAGAATCAGAAGGCGACATCTTCAGGAAGTCATAGAGTTCAAGATGAACATGCACGGATCCCACAAACCGTTGATAGGTGGGTGGCAGAAGAAAGAGTTGCTAAGATGTATGAGACTGGTCAATCATCTCCGACATTCTTCTGAAGATAACACTTTTCCTCAATTATTTGTGAAAAGTGTGAAAATTGAAGATAAGATGGAAATTGTCGAAGGAAGGGCTACTCATCTCTCTGGAAGAGTACGAAGGCTAGAAGGACAAAGGACGCGAGATCAGGAATCGGTGATGGATGTCCATCATCGTATAAATTTTGCTTATAACGACATGATTACTCACGATGCAAGGATTGCAGAGTTAGAGCTCTACAATCAAACCTCAAGAAATGAAGAACGCACAGGAAGTCTTGAGCAGAGAACTCAAGCACTTGAGGAGCAAGTGGTTAATGTCACTAACGTGCTAGTTCATCATTTAGGTTTGTGGTAGATAAGCTAAAACTAGTGGTTGTGTAAATAGAGAAATCCGACTAGTTAAGGAGAAAAGAGGAAAGTTTATGGCAAGGATGTAGAAAACCTTGCAAATTTTGCAACGCTTATAGAAACTTTTCTCTTATAAACCTAAATAAACTGATGTAACCGCTAGTAATAATATGAAGCATATATTACAGTAATCATTGTGTTGTCCATTATGTTTTACACTTTGAAGAATAGTTGAAGTATTTAGTACTCATGCATTAAATGATTAAAAAAACTCAAAAAATTCTTATTATTTATAATAGGAACTAAAACAAAATGCCTAGAAGAAGTAGTGCTCGGCTAAACCCTAACCGACCATCAGCACCACAACAACAACCACCAGAACCAAACCCCCCAATAAGTACAGCACAACTGGAAGAAATCATAGCTCAACGAATTGCTGCGGCTCTACCTAATGTCACAAGAGATGGAGTTAGAAATGAAGGCCATGTAGGGACCGCTAGAACGTGTACCTACAAAGATTTTATGAATTGCAGGCCAAAAAGCTTTCATGGAAATGAAGGGGTAGTTAATTTGACTAGGTGGATAGAAAAGACAGAGTCCGTCTTTCAAATAAGCTTCTGTCCAGATGATTGTAAAGTATCATTTGCAGCATGTACTTTCGCTGATGCAGCACTCACATGGTGGAACAACCATATGAATACAATGGGAATTGATACTGCAAATTCCATGAAATGGGAGGAGCTAAAAATGATGCTAGTAGAAGAGTATTGTCCTAGGGAGGAGATAAAAGCTTATACCGCTAGATTTAATGATCTTGCAGTAATGTGCCCAACACTTGTAACCCCTGAATATAAGAAGATTGAGCGATATATCTGGGGTTTAGCATCGCAAATCAAAGGCATGGTGATCGCATCAAAGCCTACGACCTATGACAGCACCAAGAGAATAGCTCATCAACTAACCCTCACAGAGATCCAAGGAACAAAAGTGGTCTCAAAGGCTGAGTCTCCCAAATCTGGAACAAACAAGCGCAAGTTTAATAGGAAGAATCCCAAACAATCATCTGAGAAAAGACACGAAGTGGCAACCAATTATGCAGCCACGACAGCAGTACCTACACAACCAAAATCTTCATGGTGCAATCAGTGCAACCATCATCATCCATGTGATTGTTTTGTCTGCACGAAGTGCAAGAAGAAGGGACATACTGCTAGTCACTACAGGAGCACAACACCTGCAACAATGAATCTGGGAACAAATACTGGAGCAGGCCATGGGGAAGGAAGAAAGTGTTATGAGTTTGGAGAGGTTGGACATATCAAGAAAGAATGTCCAAAGTTAAGGAGTCAAGGAGGCATAGGGCGTGGCAGGGCGTTCGTGATAGGAAGCAGAGAAGCTATCCAGGACCCTTCGGTCGTATCTGGTACGTTTCTCATAGATAATTTATATGCTACCATACTCTTTGACTGTGGAGCAGATCGAAGTTTTATAACTCCGACATTTAGAAAATTGTTAAGTCATATGTCTAGTAAATAAAAAGAAATCCATGAAGTAGAAATTGCTAACGGTTAAACTGAGAAAACACATGAAATCCTAGAAAACTGTCTGTTAACTCTTAATAACTATCTTTTTCACGTCAAACTCATGCCAATGCCTATCGGTAGTTTTGATGTCATAATTGGCATGGATTGGTTATCTTCACACCGTGCCGAAATTCTATGTCATGAGAAAGCCATATGACTACCCTTACCAAACGGCGAAGCCCTGATTATCTATGGTGATAAATCTAGGAAGAACCTCAATGTCATCTCTTGTATTAAGACCCAGAAATATCTACATAAGAAATGTAGCGCATTCTTAGCCCACATTGTAGATAGGAAGAGAAGGACAAAAGAAATCAACGACATACCTCAAGTATGTGATTTCCCTGACGTGTTTCCTGAAGATCTACCTGGAATACCTCCCGTCCGACAAGTCAAGTTTTGAATCGACTTAATTCCAGGAGCAGCACCAGTAGCGAAATATCCTTATCGGTTGGCTCCATCCGAAATGCAAGAATTGTCTAGCCAAACTACAAGAACTTCTTGACAAAGGCTTTATCCGACCAAGTTTTTCACCTTGGGGAGCACCAATCTTGTTTGTCAAGAAGAAGGACGGATCCTTTCGAATGTGTATTGATTATCGGGATCTGAACAAGATAACGATCAAGAATCGTTATCCGCTTCCAAAAATTGATGATCTATTCGATCAACTGCAAGGATCCAACTACTACTCAAAGATAGATCTTAGATCAGGATACCATCAACTTAGAGTACAAGAAGACGACATTCCAAAAACAATATTTAGAACTCGTTATGATCATTATGAGTTCTTATTTATGTCTTTTGGATTGACCAATGCCCCAACAATTTTTATGGATCTCATGAATCGTGTTTGCAAACCATACTTGGATAAATTCGTGATTGTATTTATCAACGATATATTGATATATTCACGAACCAAGGAAGAACATGGTCAACATCTGCAAATAATATTGGAACTACTCAGAAAAGAAAAGTTGTACGCCAAATTCTCCAAATGTGAGTTTTGGATTAGAGAAGTACCATTTTTAGGTCATGTAGTTAGCAACGAAGGAATTCATGGTGACCCATCTAAAGTTGAAGCAATCAGGAATTGGGAAGCACCAAAGACGCCAACATAAGTGCGTCAATTCCTAGGACTTGCTGGCTATTACCGCAAATTCATAGAGTATTTCTCCAAAATAGCCAAGCCGCTTACAAGACTAACCCAGAAGGATACGAAGTTCAAATGGGAAGACAAACAAGAAGCTGCTTTTCAGAAACTGAAGCAAATATTGTGTAGTGCACCAATCCTATCCCTTCCAGATGGGACAGAAGATTTCGTCGTATACTGCGACGCATAAAATCAAGGATTGGGATGTGTGTTGATTCAAAGAGGAAAAGTTATCGCCTATGCATCACGACAACTTAAGGTGCATGAGAATAATTACACTACCCATGATCTTGAATTGGGAGCTGTAGATTTTGCACTAAAAATTTGGAGACATTTCTTATACGGTACTAAGTGTACTATTTTTACTGACCACAAGAGTCTCCAGCACATCTTCAACCAAAAAGATGTTAATATGAGACAACGAAGATGGGTCGAATTGTTGAATGATTACGAATGTGAGATTTGTTATCATCCCGGAAAGGCAAACGTGGTAGCAGATGCCTTGAGCCAGAAAGAATATATTAAACCCCGTTGGGTACGAGCATTAACTATAACTATCCATTCTAACTTTACCGCACAAATAAGAGAAGCTCAACTTGAGGCTCTAAAAGAAGAAAACATCAAGAACGAAGCTTTGCGAGGAATGGAAAAGCAACTTATACAAAAATATGACGGAACGCGACGCTTTATGAACTGAATTTGGACGCCTAAGTTCGGTGGAGTCAGGGACTTGGTCTTAGAAGAAGCCCACAAGTTCAGATATTCCGTGCATCCAGGCTCTGACAAAATGTACTTAGATTTAAAAGTACATTATTGGTGGCCAAACATGAAGGCAGAAATTGCTACTTATGTGAGCAAATGTTTGACTTGTTCTATAGTAAAGGCAGAACATCAAAAGCCTTCAGGTTTACTTCAACAACTGGAAATACCTGAACGGAAATGGGAGCATATATCAATGAACTTCATCACTAAGTTACCTAAAACTCCTAGTGGGTTCGACACTATTTGGGTAATAGTCGATAGATTGACTAAGTCCGCCCATTTCTTACCAATTAAGGAGAACGACAAGATGGAGAAGCTAACTAGAATTTATCGTAATGAAAATTTCAGATTGCATGGAGTTCCAAATTCTATTATTTCTGACCGAGATAGTAGATTCACTTCACGGTTTTGGCAATCTCTACAAAAATCCTTAGGAACACGTCTAGATATGAGTACAGCTTACCATCCACAGACTGATGTTCAGAGTGAGAGAACCATTCAGACTTTAGAAGATATGCTCCGAGCCTGTGTAATAGACTTTGGAAATGCGTGGGATACTCATTTACCGCTAATTGAGTTATCCTACAACAATAGTCATCACACCAGCATCAAGGCTGCACCGTTTGAGGCTCTTTATGGAAAAAAATGTCTTTCCCCAATATGTTGAGCAGAAGTTAGAGATACACAAATGGCCAGAGAAGGTACAGGTGATACCTTACATACTGGACCAGAAATAATCCACGAAACAACTGAAATGATCGTGCAAATTAAGGATCGATTAAAGGCTGCACGTGATCGTCAAAAGAGCTATGCTGACGTAAGATGTAAGCCTTTAGAATTCCAAGTTGGAGGTAAAGTAATGTTAAAAGTCTCTCCTTGGAAAGGCGTAATTCGATTCAGGAAACGAGGCAAACTAAACCCACGGTATATAGGACCTTGTTGAAATTCTAGCAAGAATTTGTTCTGTCGCATACCAACTCAAGTTGCCTCAAGAGCTAAGTAATGTGCAAGATGTTTTTCACGTATCAAATCTCAAAATATGTCTTTCCGATGACACTCTTGTTATACCTCTCGAAGAGATACAAGTCGAAACAAAACATAACTGTGTAGAAGAACCTGTTGAGATCATGGATCGAGAAGTCAAACGATTAAAGCAAAGTCGTATTCCCATAGTGAAAGTTCAATGGAACTCTTTATGAGGACCTGAATTTACTTGGGAACATGAAGATCAGATGAAAGAAAAATTCCCCCAACTGTTTGACAAAACCCCATCCATAAGATAAATTTCGGGACGAAATTATTTTAACGGGGGGAGAATGTAACACTAGTCAAAATAGGTCAATAGACAATCACATGTCATTATGCCAATCATGTAATGTGATTTTGTTAAACTAGTAATGTGATAAGAGTGTTATGTAGTTCATGATAAATTCTAATACAAATATGAACTTTATTTATGATACAACTCAAAGTATACGTCCATACGATTCCAAAAATATAGAGAATGTCTGAATCTGACTTCACATGAAGAAGTTATGATAAACCGAACACTGTAAATCTCTATAATAAGACGAATTTAAAATAGAATTAGAATTAGCTATTGTATTCTAAAAGAGAGTTGTAGTACTTGTAAATACCTACGTCTGCATATAAAGAACGTCAGAAACAGAGTTTGTATGTGAAAGTTACGACCTTCCGAAGATTCAACTGTCAGAAACCCTAATCTAACTGAGCTCACGACGTGGGCACAGAACTCATGACGTGAGGAGTCATTTATCCACATATCGGAATCTTGAAGGTGTGTGACGAGGCTGCGAGGGGATAAGATCCAAACTCACGACGTGAGCAAGGATATCTCACGACGTGAAGAGTCACATGGCCACCTTCCGAAGCTAGGGACGCAAATGGCAAGTCTACGGGGATAAGATCCAAACTCACGACGTGGGCCTTATAAAACCCACAACGTGGAGGTCCAAAATCCTTACTATAAATAGCAGGTCCGACTTCAGCCATTCTTACACCTAAACTTCTTTCTCCTCTCTCCTTTGCTGAGGCCATCTTGCATCCCGAGCCCCGACGACCTCGTACGCTGACCGTTTCTGCTTAGATTACATAAAATCATGCTACTAGGGTGAGTTACACGGCCCCACTTTCTAATATTTTGGGGGAAAACGCATGCTAAATATTATATATATGTTATGATTATATCTATATGATAGTATATTAGTATCAACGTAGATAGTTATAATAACCGGGATATAATTATTTCGTATCTGATAGTAAACAACTAACGTAAAGTTGTTAGCATGTTATTGTTATAGTAGTATACTAATTTAGATCTTGAGTTATACTTTGGATTCTATATATATGTTGTGTGCGATATAGTTCCGAAGTTATATTCGAAAGTTCTATATGTTAATTCATAAAGTATGTTGCTATTATTGGTTTTATGTCATGATAAAACTTGGTATGTTATATATTGTTATTTATAGTTTTATGTCAAGATAAAACTAGGAACATTATATGTTGTTATTATTGGTTTTATATCAAGATAAAACCTGGTTTTACTTCAAGTTATAGCTGTTATACTGCCTAAATGTTATGAAGTTAGGAGTATTGTTTAAAAGCATAGTCTAGTAACTTAGGGTTTTAGACATGAAGATGCTTTTGTTGTTAGAGCTATAGGAAGCCGTCGAAGTCTACATGAGTATTTGTATTCATAAACTAAGATTGGGGATCTTAGTGGAAATCCTCTGAACTGTAACCGTTAATCCCGTGTGAGCGAGGAAGTCGTGTATAATTAGTATACGGATTGACCACCCCACTTGTGACTGTTAGCTACAGTCAACCATAAGCAAGTGACGACCTATCCTTTTACTTGTTATTGTTCCGGCGTCGATGAAGCGTGTGGTGTTCCTCATGGAAATCATGAGTGGGTTGTCCTCATGTAAATCATGAGTGAGTTTTCCTCATGTAAATCATGAGTGGGTTTTTCCTCATGTAAATCATGAGTGGGTTTTTCCTCATGGAAATCATGAGTGGGTTTTATCAGAGGTATTATATCATTGCAGCGGTTACAGGCTCATGGTAGCAAATTGTTAGAAACTTTATACTTTGTCGTATACAAGTATTAATGTTAAGTATAAGTTTCCCCTACTTATACCCTAGGTCCTACTTGTATATTAAGTAGATAATTATACCTAACACACATACGCGTATAGAATTGAAATAGATTAATACGTAGCGGTTTTACTCGTATAGAATTGAAATAAGATTTATGCGTAACAACTTTCGTTTGTATGGAATTACAAACATTTATATTTATAATATATGAGACTTATAGGTATATACTTATTTGGTAAGTAAACCATTATACCTAGGATATATATACTAAACGTTGGAGAGTCAAAATGATACTTTCAAAACTATACTTTTGAACGTGGAAAATGTATTATTTTATGGAGTCAAAACCTGTGGACTCACCAAATTTATGTTGACGTATTTTAAAATGCATGTGTTTTCAGAAACTTGAAAAGCTGGTATGTATTCGAACAGAAGAAGTTTTAGTATTACTCTGTTCATTAAGAAATATGCCATAATCGGATATTATGTAATAGGTCCTAGAAAAACAGTTATGTAACTTTCAGTTATCAATAAAGGTATGTATTTTCTTTAGTACTGTTCAATGTATGTTATATAACTGTGATACTAAGAATGACGTTACACCACCCGGTGTTTCCGCCGATGGCTGGGGGTGTGACAACGATAGGTTACAAACCTCAAGGCGTGAGCTAGTGATACACAATAGGTTTATTCTTGATTAGTTCCTGAAACTTTTCAAGATCTTCAAGACTCCCCTTGACTTCTTGACATATAAGATTCTCTTGTCCGGATACATTCATTGACAAACAAATATTCAATAGTTAGTGCAGGTTCTTATCAAGAATGACACTTCATGTAATTGGTCTTAGTTGGTCTTTGTCTTATCCAAGACATCACAACTACCAATTACAAATGTGTTATAAACCTACTTAAGATATGTCACTCAAGGAACAATCTGGTAGTATAACTCTATGACTTGTTTTTGGAACGAAGTATGATTCACCTTTTGATTTTAACCATTTCAACAATTCTCGATTCCTCTTCTTAGCCATACAAGTTCACTAAGGTGTCCTTAGAGGATCAATTGTGATATGGTTTTCATAATCATTAAGATGATCATAAAACATGATACTAAAGTACTCTCCTTTCTTTTCTGCCTAATTTGATTCTACTTATTCGTTCTGCTATACATTGAAGGTTTTCAATGATTCAGAATTATACATAATCTTATAAGCATAATCATATTCATTAATATTTTAGTAAATCATGATGAAGAGTCTTATTGTTCTTTGTGGTGGACCTGACCAGTGCACAACCAGGTGTACCTGATCCCCTAGTCCTTCACTTGACTCACATACACATGTGAACAAGGAATTAGTCTTAATTTCCCAAATAAGAAAGTTCTCATTCATCATACAATACAACTTTCATGATTCCAAGTTTATGTTCAATTGAAACTTGGGTGATGAAAATCTTTTCTTATTTGGTAAATTTAGACAATACCACAAACGAAAGAATCAAATCCATATTTCTAACAATGTATAAACACCAATTTTCACAAATGTGATTGCAAAGAAATATAAAACAAGATAAAATTCAAAATTTATCTTTATTTATAAAATTCGGATAAATTTGTCCTTACAATGCAATTACAAATGAAAACTATGTTACTACATATTCCTAAGAAATTTATCGTAACTCCTAGCATCAGCTCAAAAATCCAATCATTGAACCATGCGATCGAAATCCATCTCTTCGCGATCAGATTCAACATGCTTTTGCTTTAAGCTTCCTTTGATCCTACAAAACATCAAAATGTAATCTTATCACATCATGTATTAAGAATCTGCAAACAGAAACTTAATAGAGTTAGATAGTGGGCTTGCCTGAAGTAGAACCATACAATTTGATTCTACCGTCTCTTAGATCTCGCAGGTAGTCAGGGAAGCTTCGCTTCCAATGTCCCTTTTCTTGGCAATAGAAACAAACAGACTCTATTGGAATGGTACATGGGACAATCTCAGACTTAGCCTTTCCCTTTCCCTTGGAAAGAAAAATCTTTTCTGGACTTCCAATGTTTCCATTTTTAATGTCCATGGAAGTTTGGGAACTAGATCTTCCAATCAAATTTGTTTTACCAGTGCGCCAAATCATTGTTGATTCAGCAGCAATTAGCAAATAGGTAAGATCGATAAGGGACATGTGGCGGTATGTCATATAGTAGTCTTTAATGAACTCACCATATGATTAATGAACTCAAAATGAAATATTAAGGCTAGGTAAATGACGAGGGATACCATAATATTAACCCAACACAATATTTTACAATTCGGAAGAGCGATGTCATAATCCAATTGCAAAATAATTGAGGGTAGGTAAATGACGATTTACCAATTTCTACCATGAAAAACGAAAATGAATTTTAGGTTTTAAATGAATTGAAATTCCTAGATTCTTTGAGATTCATTGAAATTTTCAGTGGCATGTTTAAATCTCGATTATGCCCTTCAAGTTTGTGACTGGGATGCCGAGGATCACAAACAAGGTGTGAATAACCATGCAAATTAGCTTGGTACACTTAATGTTACAAATCATCCAATCAATGTGCTGGTTAACCACACACGCTCCATTGATACATGATTAACACCGAACAACCCATTTCCATCCTTCAGTAGTCCCAAATTAGTGTGTCGGTTAACCACACACGCCCCACTAACGACTAATAAGGTGCAATGTGCAATTTCATGGGTTAGCATCAAATTCACATTTTTCCTAAGAAACTAAGATTGGCAATTTATAAAAGTTTAGTTACTTGGTATTTTCATTATAATTTTAATGAGAATTAATGTCCTATCCTACCCGTTCGGCTAACGACCCTCCACCAGTCAAGGAAGCGGTGGGTGAGAGTGGAAACCCATTAAACCACCATTTTATAGGCAGTAACCTTATACCCCTTATAGATCAGCTTCGTGAATGAGGCCTACTTACGGTAAGACTGACTTTTAATTTTATATAGTATAAGGGTGTATTTTAAACTTTTAAAATACTTGATGGTTTAATTTATTAATAAATTATACTCATAATTTAATTAAACTTAAACCATATGATTATGGATTTAATAATACTCTTTTAATTAAACATTTAATTAACTATTAATAAAGTCCATAATGGTGTAATTGAAGTATTGAAAACACATCAAGGTTCTAAAAATTCAAAATTAAACACTATTTAATTAATTTTTAAGTTATGAAGCCAAGGGTTTCAGAATTCAATGTATCATAATTTGAGACTTTTCATGTAATGTCCCAAATTTTACAAAGAAATTTGTCATTTTTAATTAGTCAACCATTTTCCATAAAACATAAAGGTTCCAATAATTGTTTTGAAACCACAAACATTACAACATTATTATTTTCAAAACATCAGAGTGTCCCTCAACCAGATCGGAAAAGAGAGAGATAGAGTGCACGCCGCATCATCACGCCTTGCCTTTACCCTTGGACTCCGATGTACATGGAACAAATCCACAAACGGTAAGCTGAAAGCTTAGTGAGTCCCCCAGAGCATACCCCACACAAACCACATATCACATCAGCTATAAAGCTACGTCTACCACATATCACATGTCAATTAGCCATGAGCTATGTCTACCGTTAGCCACAAAGGCTATCTTTACCATCAGCCATAAAGGCTGTCTCTACCATTAGCCGTAAGGCTATCTCTACCGTTAGCCACAAAGGCTATCTTGTTGGGTTATGAGAATTCTAACACTCCTAAGTGTACATGCAACCCTAAATACCTTGGATCTATGTTTTCTCTATTATACATACAATTATGAACATCCAAGGAATTATCCTAATCTAGCATACAAAATAATAAATATAACAAGATAGAATACATACCTCTTTGATGTAGAATGTCTTCATGAAGCTTGAGTGCCCAGTGCCCCAAGTGTAACACCTCAAATGGTTCACACAACACCAAATACACTTGGAATAACTTGAGAGAAACTTGAACACTCCTTGAAATCGTCTAGCCCTCACACTCACACATTAGTGCACGATTTCTTGAGCCATGGGATTCTTTTATATGGTGGCTATTAGGGTTACACCATGTAACTCATAACTTTACCCATTCCTTATGCTCCATGGATTTTAACCTCCATGGAGTATCCATGGGTCACCCCATGGACTTAGTCCAACATAAGGAATCTTGGATCACAAGCCCACATATATAAGAATGAATGATTTACACAATCAACCCATATATTTAATTAGTCTCCTTTTGATCACTTAATTAATTTCAAATTAATTCTTGATCAATACTAATTAAATAACCTTATTAATATATTAGAACTTATAATATATTAACCAACCTTAAGTGTTATTTCTCTCATTATAGTCTATCCAAATGCATGATGCCATGCAACCCAAATGGACCATGCCGGGTCGGGTCAAGTCTTACCAATTATAGTTATGGACTTAGACATTAATCCAACAGTCTCCCACTTGGATAAGTCTAAAACTATTATTGCGTATGACTTCAGGAACCGATCAGCAATCGTAGCTCTCAAAAGCTTATGTCGAACTCTGACCTTGTCGATGAACTCTGACCTTTGTCAATGACTTGTCCATTAGATAAGGGATCATATATTCCTCCATTCTAGATATCATATGGACTGAGACATGGATTATTAATCATTCTCTCTGTCCATTTGTTGTTTCCTGATTTCCGATTCATGATGACTGACTGATTGAACAAATCAAATCAATCCTGGCTTGGCCAAGCACTCACATGTATCATCTTTAAATCATCGAGGGGCCCACAGATGTCGCTTTTATCCCGAAGGTAAAAGGAATGGATAAACTTCGACTCATATGGCTTGTTCTACTACTTGTTGAATCATACACAAAGGCACGTTTTATAACATCGAGTTACCAATGCGTTTTCGTGCAATCAATGTATAACCAACTCATAGTAACAACTCATATCTCTAGGTTTGAAGAATATAATATATTATCGTCTAATGATCACTCGTGATAAAATCCATGAAGTGATTCAAATGAGCGCGGGTTGAATCCAATACTCAGAACTTACGAGCACTCATGAGTGTTGTAGCACCACTTTGTCCACCAACTTGGACCTCTACAAACCAACCCATGACAGTCTTGATTCATATCTACTTCCAACATATGACCGACTGTGGATGGTTTGAATAACTTAATCACTCAGGAAGAGCGACTTAGTTATTCTGGAAGTCAAAACATGCAAAGTGAAACACAAGAATAAATGAATCAAATATGGTATCAAACCCTATGAATATAAATAAACACTTTTATTTATCACCATACTGATTACACATTATTCATTGTTTCGGTTTTATCAACTTTATACTTGAATTTAAAACAATAGTTGTCCCATGCTCCAAGCATGTACACTATGTTTTCTAAACACTAGTCATGCCATACACCAAGTATGCATACTATGTTTGTCTATGATCTTTACTTTGTAAAATAGATCAATTGAACATCACTCCAATGATCCTCTTTTCACAGTCCCAAATCCTTACTGCAAATGCAAGAATTCCAAATTCATGCCATTTACTGAAATCTGTTAGATTCTAAACTTATATGCATTGATCCTCTTAATGATTATGCACAAAGTCAGAAAGACTTGACAATAATCATTACAGAGCATTCCAAAGGAGATCAGCTCCTTGGAAACATCCTTCTTTTATTAAGTTTCCTAATCTTACACAGATTAAATAATTTCTAACTTTGAAACATTTCCATAATCCATTTTGACTATCACTTCTGAACAAGAGTTGCCTCCTTACAGATTATGTCAATATGGTCCTTCCAGAATTAACATTATACTTCCAACTGTCCTTGAGCAACCAATCTTTGGTAAACCTTAGATTGTCCTCGACAATTGCTTAATCATTTTAGTCATATCCAATTCTAGACCTTTTCCCTTCATAATGCCCCAGGCATTTGTAAATTTTTAGAAAGGATGAATATAGCACATGTAATCGATCCTATATCCGAAGCATATGGGACACGATTCATGATGTCTCACATAAAGACTAAACCAGTCTTTTGCTATAATATTTCCATTTCAATTTGCCAAGTTCTCAAAATTTAGATTATGAAAAGGGATGTCGTAATCATAATCGAATTTTAGAACGCAAATAATGGACCCATATATAGAATTTCCTTATGTTGAGCCATTCCAACATGAAATTCATATATATATATATATATATATATATATATATATATATATATATATATATATATATATATATATCCTTGATTAAATACGATTAAAATCTCAATCTAAGCTTTTAGAATTGAAATGAAGTATAATTTCCTCTCCCTTAATTATAGCAAAACAACTTTTTCAACCCCTACAACCTCACGAATTGAAACTTTTGTTTTCTATAATTAACATTGCTAACTTGCAACCTTTGTCATAATTATCATGCTCCCACTAACATGATGATTATTAGCATAACACTTATGCTCCCACTAGCTTTGACATGTACTCAGAAATCAGCTGACTTTCTTACTAAAGTTCAGATTTCTGATACTAGATTGTTTTGATAAAACTTTATCAAAATCATACACCTCTCTTAGATAGCTCACATGTGTGTCTAAACAATTTTAGAACTATGAAAAGGGATGCCGTAATCATAGTCTCAATTGTTTAGACCTTTGCCACTTCTCACAAGTCCATGTTAGTGTGCCGGTAAACCACACACGCTCCACTAACGACTTTGAGAATGCAAATATCACAATTGCTATCTAGCTAAAATCTACTTAGTGAAAGTGTTTCCTCACCATCATTTTCATGAATCGGAGAGAAACCTTATGACACTTAGATTTAATAGTGTATGTGTTCTTATCCATGTGAATTTGTCAAAACCATAATCACAAGACAAGGTTAGTGACAAATCCAAACTCATATTGATTAAACTTGTGCAATCTTAATTTCTTGCCATTTGGCAGCTCAGGTGCCTGCCATTGCTTCCAAGTAGTTGTGCAACCAATTGAGAACTCTCAGAACTCCTAGGCAAAGCCAACTTGAATAGGCACAAAAATTTCAACACGATAGGTTATAAACCTCAAGTCGTGTGCTAGTGAAGGACTTTAGGTTTTATTCTTGATTAAGTCTTGAAACTTTCAAGAGCTTTAAGACTCCCACTATCCTCTTGACATATAAGACTCCCTTGTCAAATATTCAAGAGATAGTGCGGATTCTTTATCAAGACTAACACTTTACACAATTGGCCTAAGTTGGTCTCTGTTTTATCCAAAACATCACAACTTACCAATTTCAAATGTACAAGAGTAGATAACCTTTTACTCTTACATTTGACTAGTGTTAACAAACCCTCTTTAAGATATGTCACTCAAGTTACAATCTTGGAGTATGACTCTAAGAATTGTTTTCGAACGAAGTATGACTCATCTTTTTGATTTAACCATTTCAACAATTCGTGACTCCTCTTCTTAGTCATAAGAATGCACTAAGATGACTTTAGAGGACCAATTGTGATATTGTATCTTAATCATTAAGATGATCATAAACATGATACTAAAGTACTCTCCCATCTTTTCAGATTTGAGAAACTTTTATCTTTCTGCCATACTTTGATTCTTCTTATTCGTTCTGTCTCACATTGAAACTTCTCCAATGCTACAGACTTATATTTAAACTTATAAGTATTTCCATATTTACTGAACTTAAGTAAATCATGACGAATAGTCTTCTTGATCTTTTGTGGTGGACTTGACCAGTGCATAAGAATGTGTACTCGATCCCTTAGTCCTTTCCTTATTCACATAAGGAATTAGTCTTAATTTTCCAAGCTGAAAGTTCTCATTCATCATACTATACAACTTGCATGATTCCAAGTTTCGGTCCAATTGAACCTTGGCTGATGAGAATCTTTCCTTATTTGGTAATATTAGACACTACCACAACCGAAAGAATCAAATCCATTTTTCCAATATTGCTATCAATGGAATCTTATAAGCAACAACTTTTCACAAATGCCATTGTAAGGATACTTAAAATAAATAAAATCAAAACCTTTTTCTTTTATTTTAAAACATTGCGGAAAAACTTATCCTTACAATCCATATGAAAACCTTGTTGTTATCTATTCCTAAGCAATATAAATATCATAACTCTTAAGTAATAGCCCAAAATTCTGATCACCGAACCATGCGATTGAAATCCATCTTCGCGATCAGAATCAGCATGTACTTAATAGAGTTAGACAATGGACTTTACCTGAAGTAGAGCCAAACTTATTGACTTTAACATCCTTAGGTAAATTTGGCAGCTTCGTAACCAATGCCCCTTCCTTTGGCAATAGTTACCTATGGACCCTTGATAATGGGACTATCTCAGACTTCGACTCTCTCTTTACCATTGGGTCAACCGAGTTGACTATGGCCGATCCCTTTCCATTGGGAAGAGAGAGCTTTACTGGATATCCAATGTCATCATTGTCAATGTCCATAGCGTTTTAGGAAGTTGATCTTAGCAAATAGATAAGATCATTAAGGGTCTTGTCTTAGTCTGTTTCATAGGATTCCCAAAAGAACTCACTATGTGATTTAGAAAGTAGTTGAGCTACCAACTTTCTCAAGACTATGACACCCAACTCTCCCGGCTTGTCAATATGTGACTACATCTCCAAGATGTGATCACACCTAGACCTTGCCTTGCCAATAGGGCTTGAGTAACCTTAAACTTTTTAGGAACTTGTGGGTTAGGGAGAATAATTGGAGGAGGTGAAAGAAGTATGATATCCATGGGACATCATCTTCATTTAGGAAAGCTTGTTTCAAAAGATTTGGGAAGATCATAAATGTCTAGACCAGACATCTTTTTGGGAGATATTCAAGATAGTCGATTTAAAGTCCTTAATATGACACCCAATATGAAATATTAAGGCTAGGACCCAACAAACTATTTTATAACTTAGAAGACGGATGCCGTAATCCAAGCTATAAAATATTTGAAGGTAGGTGAATGACGATTCACCAATTTCCACCATGAAAAACGAAATAATTTATTAGGTTTTAATTGGATTTGAAAGTCCTAGATCTTTGAGATTCATTGAACTGTTCAAAGGCATGTTTCAATCTCGAGTGTGCCCTTCAGGTTTTGTGACTGGGATGCCGAGGATCACAAAACAAGGTGTGAATAACCATGCAAATATACTTGGTACCCTTAATATTTACCCCTTAATCAGTGTGCCAGTTAACCACACACGCTCCACCGATACTATGATAAATATTAAGTTACCCTTTGCCTACCTTGTTAAGTCCAGGTTAGTGTGCCGGTTAACCACACACGCTCCACTAACGACTTAAGCAAAGTGCAAAGTGTAATTTCATGGGTTAGCACCAAATTCACATTTTCCTAAGTAACTAAGATTGGGTATTAATAAGAGTTTAGTTACTTAGTACTTATCATTAATACTTTTAATGAAAGGAGAATTATAGTCCTTGTCCTACCCGTTCGGCTAACGACCCTCCACCAGCCAAGGAAGCGGTGGGTGAGAGTGGACACCCATTAAACTGCCATTTTATAGGCAGTAACCTTATACCCCCCTTATAGACCGGCTTCGTTAATGAGGCCTACTAACGGTAAGACTGACTTTACTCTTATACATATATATAAATATTATTAACTTATAATATTATAAAGTATAAGGGTTGAATTTTAACTTTTAAAATTCTAAGGGCTAACTTGGAATTAAAGTATTCATAAGTGAAAACTTTTTCAAATTCCAAAACTTGAGGGCAAGTTTTGAAACAATTCAAAACTAATTAATTCCATAACTTATGAGTTTAAAGTAGTTTTAATAAAAAAAAATAACTTTTTTTATTGTAACTTATGGAACTAATTAAGGTTACACTTTTTTTTTAATTTAATGAAGAGACTCTTGAACCTCCATAACTTGAGGACAAGTTATGGAGTCATAAAACCATTTAATTAGAACAAGACTCTTCATTTTGTAACCTTTGCCAACTTTTATGAGTTTTATGATTCTTAAATGTGACTTTTCATATAACTTGAGGACAAGTTACAAAAACACACTTTGGAATCAACTCTTAGATTAAAAAGGATTGAAAACAACTATTTCACACAACTTTTCTATTAATCTAAGAACCTCATAAGAACAAGATAATTCAAATCATCAATCTTCGAGAAATTAGCATGAACATACAAACTAATATAAATCTTGAAATTATGACAATTATCTTAGAAATTGGATTAGCATGAACATTACCATATCAAAAACAAGTTTATAAGTCCAAAAACATCTTAGGGTAATGTTCCTAGTCCAATTCCAGCCAAAACAATCGAATATATGCATCCAACTCGATTTTTCAGCTACTTTTGCAAGTATAACAAGAAAACAAGCCTAGGCTCTGATACCACTGTTGGGTTATGAGCATTCTAACACTCCTAAGTGTACATGCAACCCTAAATACCTTGGATCTATGTTTTCTCTATTATACATACAATTATGAACATCCAAGGTATTATCCTAATCTAGCATACAAAATAATAAATATAACAAGATAGAATACATACCTCTTTGATGTAGAATGTCTTCATGAAGCTTGAGTGCCCAGTGCCCCAAGTGTGACACCTCAAATGGTTCACACAACACCAAATACACTTGGAATAACTTGAGAGAAACTTGAACACTCCTTGAAATCGTCTAGCCCTCACAATCACACATTAGTGCACGATTTCTTGAGCCATGGGATTCTTTTATATGGTGGCCATTAGGGTTACACCATGTAACTCATAACTTTACCCATTCCTTATGCTCCATGGATTTTAACCTCCATGGAGTATCCATGGATCACCCCATGGACTTAGTCCAACATAAGGAATCTTGGATCACAAGCCCACATATATAAGAATGAATGATTTACACAATCAACCCATATATTTAATTAGTCTCCTTTTGATCACTTAATTAATTCCAAATTAATTCTTGATCAATACTAATTAAATAACCTTATTAATATATTAGAATTTATAATATATTAACCAACCTTAAGTGTTATTTCTCTCATTATAGTCTATCCAAATGCATGATGCCATGCAACCCAAATGGACCATGCCGGATCGGGTCAAGTCTTACCAATTATAGTTATGGACTTAGACATTAATCCAACATATCTCTACCACATATCATGCACACACATACATATCACACCTCTACATAACAAGTAAACCAACTATCACAAAATGGGCCGGCCTTGGGGCCTTAGAACCATTGGTATGGTGAGAAAACTCACCTTACAAAGCTGAATCGGCAACTGAATTCAAGTATACCCTATGCTTCTCTTCCCATCTGCCTATAATCAATGAATAAATAACTCAGCACAATCCAAAAAATACCCCAGGGTCAATCCTGGTCAAAGTCAAAGTCTATAGTCAAGGTCAACAGCCCATATTGACCTTGACTCGTCGAGTACAATCATTCACTCGTCGCGTTCCCTGCTTACCTCGTCGACTCGCCGAATCACCCGAGGGACTCGTCGAGTTCCTTGGTGTGTACAGCCGTAAACCACCAACCGTACACATCTGACTGTAAACCCTTGCCCGAACACCCTTGACCGTACACTCTTGGCCGTACACCCTTGGCCGAACACCCTTGGCTGAACACCCTTGGCCGAACATCCTTGGCCATAAACAAGAAAACCCTCTCGACTCGGCGAGTCACTTGCACGACTCGTCGAGTCCCCCAAAGTCCATCATGATTACGGTCCTTTCCAGTGGGACTTAAGGTCCCAAAATTTGGATCCATCATTTCCTATTGCATATTTCACGTAAAGTTACAAACTTTATGTGCATGTAGGGCCTTTCATAACCGTAAACACCAAAACTAATCCTCCAACAAGGTTTTCATTCATGGGGAGGGAATAGGCTTATAAAGCATGCAACTTTATGATATTTGGGACCTAGTGAGGTTCAGATCTGGAACCATACCCTTGTGATAGGTCCAGATCTAGGCTGGCTTCCATTTCCTCAAAGTTGGGTCATGAACTCCCAATTAGAATATAGGCTTAAGGTAACAGATTCATACATCAATCTGATGCCCAAGACGAACTAGATGCTAGATCCAGTGTTTTCCCCTTGATTCTTCTTCTCCAAGGTTGGATTCCTTCCCAAATTCCCAAAGTCAAGCTCTCAAATGCACACACTTCACACACAAGGGAGTTTGCGGTCGTACAAAGTCTCTTATGATGCTAAGGGAGGCTACAAGAGCGTTTAATGAGGCTTATAGAGGGGCAAACCCCAAAATTAGGGTTTTTCATTAAACAGCCTTGACTCGTCGAGTCACCATTCTGACTCGCCGAGTCACTTCCGATTCGTGCCCCTGAAATACGACCCTACTCGACGAGTTGAGCTCCCAACTCGCCGAGTCCATGCTCAAATCCTTTCTATTTCAAACCAGGTGTTACAAGTCTCCCCCACTTGAACTAGACTTTGTCCTAGAAGTCTGCTGACTCAAACAAATTGGGGTAATGATCTCGCATCTCCTCTTCCGGTTCCCAAGGCCATTCGTAGCCCTTCCAATGTTGCCATTGCACTTTCACTAGTCTTACTTCCTTATTTCGAAGAGCCTTTGTCTTCCTATCCAAGATGGCAAGGGGCTTCACAATGTAGTTCAAGCTCTCATCGACCTGGATATCACCCAACGAGACAACCACAGCCTTGTTTGTGACACACTTCCGAAGTTGCGACACATGGAATGTGTTGTGAATCTCGCGAAGCTCCTCTGGCAGATCCAAGCGATATCCTACCTTGCCCACCCGGGCTGTGATCCTGAACGGGCCTATATATCGAGGCCCCAGCTTGCCCCTCTTCCGAAATCTAATGATCCTTTTCCAGGGCGACACCTTCAGCAACACGAAATCCCCCACCTGAAACTCAAAATCTGATCGCCGTCGGTCGGCATAGCTTTTCTGACGGCTCTGCGTGACCCGCAACCGGTCGCGCACCTGCTAAATCAACCCAGTAGTCTTGAGCACTACTTCAGTGCTTCCCATGACCCGGTGTCCAACCTCATCAAACATATTACTAATATAATTAGGTCGGGAGTTGTATCGTTGGACCTCAATTAAACATAGCCTGATCACCTATGTTTAATTAAGGAAAGATTTATACAAAGCTTGAGCTAATTATAATGGGAATATGTTCAACCAAATTTTTTTGAGAAAACTTTATTTAAAAAAAGGGTGAATTTTGATGTGTGTAGCATTGCATATTATAGGCATTCATTGTTATTTATTTCATATCTCATTGAAACTATGTCTCAGTCCACTATGTCGACATCGTCATCCTCTCGCACTACCCCCTCGGATGATGAGTCCGGCTATGTCACCGTTATCCCTCGACGTGATCCCCCCGCCACGGTGGAAGAAGACCCCTCGGAAGACACGGAAGACATGGGAGACTCGATGGAGATCAGCAGCAACAGCGCCCCGAGTCGGCAACGCGAGGCATCGCCTGTATCGGTGTTACCACAGCCGCCACACTCCGGGCCTCGTATCCGACACACTGCTAGGAAGAACGTCTCTAGACCCGTGGGGGTATCATTTGATGGAGTAGGACCCAGCATGGCAGGACCGAGAGCACCCCCACCACAGCGAGTTATAGGGATACCTGTCAGGCAGTCAGGTATGACCCCAGAGGAGTCCCGAAGAATGCAGTGGATGGCAGCGGACCTACGTCACAGTCTCGCTGTGATAGCTGGGAATCAGGAGGTTTTGGATGAAGTGATGACAGGAATGGACATCCTGTTTCAGCATTCGATGGAGGCTACTGATACTGCTAGTGCTGCTACACGAGTGGCAGGTCGTGCGATGACCGCATATTATGTGTTTGGAGGGCTGTTACTGATTGTGGTGTGGATGTTTCTTGTTGGGATAGCGATTCGTATTTGGTTCTGATTTTAGTATTTTATCGTATCATGTAATGAAAACCCATGTAGGGTGTCTTTTGGGAGAAACATTAAAACTTTATTTTGGGATTGATGTATTGTTTTGGTTTAAAACTATTTCAAATGGTAATGAAAAAGTTTATTTTTATGTTTGAAAACTTTTACTATGAGGTCAAACCCTAGAATTTATTTAGTCAATGGTTGAGTAAAAAGATTTTTCTTTTTCTTTCCTTTCTCAAATCTATATGCATAGTATTAATGCAAACCATTAATTTGACAACACTTATGGTTTTCAAAATTAGTAGTGAACTAAATATTATACATTATTTTATATATTTATACGTATTTCTTCTCTTGTGTCTTAGAACCATGTCAGGAAGGCCTAATCGCGGGCCCCCACATAACGAAACACCCGATGTTGCTCAAGTTGTAGCACAACAACTCATGGAAGCAATCCCAAACATTGTTACTCAAGTAATTGTGGGTCTTAATGCTAACCAAGGAACTAGATGAGGAAATCAGGGAAGCAATGAAAGAGAATGCAACTACAAGTCTTTTATGGCTTGTAAACCTAAGGAATGCCATGGAAAGGAAGGTGCGGTCGGGTTGCTGAAATGGATTGACAGTATGGAGTCGGTCCTTCACATTAGCAAATGTCTCGAACACAACAAAGTGGAGTATGCAACTTGTCTACTCCAGGATAGGGCATTGACCTGGTGGAATACTCTAGTGCAAACCCGAGGCCGTGTAGAGGCATATCAGCTAACTTGGGAAGACCTGAAGAAGCTACTAATAGAGGAGTATTGTCCCAAGGATGAAATTCAGAAGCTTGAATCTGAGTTCTGGAACCATTCTATGGTTGGAACACAAATAAAGAAGTACACAATCCGGTTTCATGAACTAGCAAAACTGGTACCTCACATGGTTACTCCTGAGGAGAAACGGATAGATCGTTACATCTGGGGTCTGGCACCAGAGATTCGGGGAATGGTTACTTCAGCAAACCCAACTACCATTCAAAGTGCAGTAAGTCTAGCAAATCGACTAACCAATGATGTGATAAGGACGGGAGCATCGACAAAGGAAAACTCTAGTAGCAAGTGGAAGCCAGCAGATCAGGGAGAGAAGAAGTATGGAGGCAAGTCGGGGAGGAAGCAGAAAGTCTCAAGAAACTTTATGGTAAGAGCCCAGGAGCAAGAACCAGTGAAAACTCAGGAACAGAAAGTCATGGAAGTGCAGGAGTGAAAGCAGTACTCAGGACCGCATCCGAAGTACAATAAGTGTAACTTCCATCACAAGGGAGCTTGCCCAGTGTGCCAAAACTGTAAACAGACAGGCCATTACCCGAAGTATTGTAAGCTGAATAAGGATGGCAAAAGGGCATGTTACGAGTGCGGGAGTACTGATCATCTCCGTAGTGGTTGTCCCAAACTGAACAAGGGGCCTGGTAACAATGGACAAGGCCAAGCTAGGCAAAAATTCCAAGGAAATCAAGGTGGGCGGCCAAGAGGTGTAGCCTTTGTGATTGGTGCAGAAGAAGCTCGTCAGAACCCTGAAGTGATAACAGGTACGTTTCTCCTGAACAATCATTTTGCATCAGTAATATTCGATGCGGGAGCAGATAGGAGTTTCGTTTCTTTAGCATTTAGACTGTTAATTGACTTGAAATCAAGAAAGATGAGGAATACTTATACTATTGAACTTGCTGATGGGTATGAAATTAGGGCTAATAAAATGATTCCTGGCTGTACTCTGAATTTAGCTGATAAACTCTTTAGCATTAACCTAATTCCTATAGAGCTAGGTAGTTTTGATGTAATAGTAGGAATGGATTGGTTATCCAAGAATAGAACGGACATTGGTTGTTACGAGAAAGTCATTAGGGTACCTGTCCCTAATGGAGAAACCCTTATCATACACGGTGAGAAGCCAGGAAGAAGTTTAAACATTGTATCAAGCATGAAGATTCACAAGTACCTGAAGAAGGATTGTATTGCATTCATGGCCCACGTGCTAGAAAGAGAACCTGAAGCTAAGCAACTCAAGGAGATCCCGGTGGTTCAAAACTATCCCGAAGTGTTTCCGGAGAAATTACCTGGTCTACCCCCTCACAGGCAGGTCGAATTTCGGATCGACTTAATTCCCGGAGCGGCACCGGTAGCAAAAGCACCATATCGCCTCGCGCCATCCGAGATGCAAGAACTGTCCGGACAACTTCAAGAACTTCTAGGCAAAGGGTTTATACGACCAAGTTCTTCACCTTGGGGAGCCCCGGTGTTATTCGTCAAAAAGAAAGACGGGTCATTCCGAATGTGTATTGATTACAGAGAACTGAACAAGTTGACAATCAAGAATCGATATCCTCTCCCTCGAATAGATGACTTGTTCGATCAGTTGCAGGGCGCTTCATACTTCTCAAAGATCGACCTCCGATCAGGATATCATCAACTAAGAGTTCACGAAGGAGACATTCACAAAACAACATTTAGAACCCGTTATGGACATTATGAGTTCTTAGTCATGCCTTTTCGACTAACGAACGTACCCGCTGTTTTCATGGATTTGATGAATAGGGTCTGTACACCATACCTAGACAAGTTTGTAATTGTATTTATCGATGACATACTTGTTTACTCGCAAACCAAAGAAGATCATGAAAGACATCTGAAGCTAGTGTTGGAGCTGTTGAAGGAGCAGAAATTGTATGCCAAGTTCACTAAGTGTGAATTTTGGATTCGGGAAGTACATTTCCTTGGTCATGTGATCGGCGAAAGAGGAATTCATGTAGATCCAGCTAAGATCGAGGCAATCAAGAAATGGGAAGCCCCCAAAACCCCGACAGAAATACGACAGTTCCTAGGATTAGCTGGGTACTACAGACGCTTCATTGAGAATTTCTCTAGGATTGCTCAACCATTAACATCTTTGACCCAAAAGGACAGAAAATTTCTCTGGGAAGGGAAACACAAAGAAGCGTTTCAAATCCTGAAAAACAAGCTGTGTAATGCACCAATTCTGGCCTTACCAGAGGGATCAGAGAACTTTGTAGTGTATTGTGATGCGTCTCATCAAGGATTAGGATGTGTGTTAATGCAAAACGATAAGGTCATTGCGTATGCTTCCAGACAACTCAAACCGCATGAGAAGAATTATACAACCCATGATCTAGAACTAGGAGCAATAGTTTTCGCTCTTAAGATATGGAGGCATTATTTGTACAGAACCAAGTGCATCATTTATACCGATCACAAAAGCCTTCAGCATATCCTAGATCAGAAAATGTTAAACATGCGGCAGAGGAGATGGGTAGAGTTGTTTAGTGATTATGACTGTGAGATACGATATCACCCAGGGAAGGCTAACGTAGTAGCCGACGCTCTTAGTAGAAAAGAAATAGTGAAACCTTCCCGTGTGAGAGCTTTGGGAATGGTAATTCAGACAAACTTGAAATCTCAAATCATTGATGCCCAGGAGAAAGCTTTATTCAAGGAAAATCTTCCAGGTGAAACCTTACATGGTTTAGAAGTGAGATTTGAAACCAAACCTGATGGAGTTCGTTATTTTAAGGATAGGGTCTGGATTCCAAGGGTTAACAATCTGAGAGACATAGTACTAGAGGAGTCTCATCGATCTAAATACTCAATCCACCCTAGAGCGGATAAGATGTACAAGGATCTTAAAGAGTACTATTGGTGGCCTGGAATGAAAAGGGATATTGCCTTATATGTTGGGAAGTGTTTAACTTGCTCAATAGTCAAAGCTGAACATCAAAAAGCATCCGGCTTATTGCAACAACCCGAAATTCCCCAATGGAAATGGGAGCAGATATCCATGGATTTCGTTACCAAACTTCCTAGAACTTCTAAAGGTCACGACTCAATTTGGGTCATAGTGGATCGACTGATGAAATCTGCTCACTTTCTCCCCATTCGGGAAGACTTCAAGATGGAAAAATTGGCCCAAATCTACATCGACAAAATTGTTTCTCTGCATGGTGTACCCCTATCTATCATTTCTGATAGAGATAGTCGTTTTACATCACGATTTTGGTGGATGTTACAGAAGGCACTAGGAACCAAGATAGATTTGAGCACAACTTACCACCCTCAGACAGATGAGCAGACAGAGAGAACAATACAAACAGTGGAAGACATGCTACGGGCGTGTGTCATTGAGTTCAAAGTAAATTGGGATACTCATTTGCCTCTAATTGAGTTTTCCTACAATAACAGTCACCACACGAGTATCCAATGTGCTTCATATGAAGCATTATACGGATGCAAGTGTCGTTCGCCCTTATGCTGGACAGAAATCGGAGACAGACAGTTGACCAGACTCGACCTTATCCAGGAAACAACTGACAAGATTGCTATCATCAAAGATAGGCTTAAAGCCGCCAGAGATCGTCAGAAAAGTTATGCGGATAATCGTAGAAAACCATTAGAATTCCAAGTTGGAGACAAGGTACTTCTAAAGGTGTCGCCTTGGAAAGGGCTTGTACGTTTTGGTAAGAAAGGAAAATTAAGCCCAAGATATTTTGGACCCTTTGAGATCATTGAAAGGATTGGTCCGGTGACATATAAACTCCGATTACCCCAAGAGTTAAGCGCCATTCACGACACATTCCACGTCTCCAATCTTAAGAAATGTTTAGCCGACGAAGCATTGATAGTACCTCTGGAGGAAATTAAGATCAATGATAAGCTAAACTTTGTTGAGGAACCAATAGAAATCCTTGACAGAGAGGTGAAACAACTTAAGCGGAGTAAGATTCCGATTGTGAAAGTTCGATGGAACTCAAAACGCGGGCCGGAGTACACCTGGGAGCGTGAGGACTTCATGAAGGAAAAGTATCCACAACTTTTCCAATGTGAGGACAAACGATGACATAGAATGAATTTCGGGACGAAATTCTTTTTGAGTGGGGGATACTGTGACAACTGTCAATTCAGGTCATTCTCGGACTCATGCATCTTTTTATAAAAACCATACATGTACAACATGCCATGGCCTAGTAGTATAAATTAGGTCAAAATCTTGCATAAACTAGGATCCGACTAAAATCTAGGACTAATATACTTGACTCTTACGATTCTAGTAAGTTGTTTAACTACTGTAGGAAATGCCAATACCCGAATTAGAATAAAACTTCAAACTTTGTTACAATTGAAAAAGGGTATAAAACCCTAAAAATAAATTAAAATATTCTAATTTCATTCCAATATGATGGTGAATATCAAACAATGTTCCAAAAATTCTAAAGAGCCCAAAAATCCAAATTTATAAACTTTAAAACCTAAAAACTCTATAAGATTTGCTATGAACTTCCTAATATCAAATTTTAATAATCAAATTATGGGATATAATCAAAGACATAAAAATTTAAATTATCAAACATTAATCATAATTTATTAGTTAAAAACAAAGATTTTTAAATAAATCAAGAATTACATAAAGAAGCATTTTTATAAAAATTAGGGTTTTATAAAAATTGAAGAGGGAATTTATTTAATTTGAATTTTAAGAGAGAGGGAGCCTCTCTCACTCATAAAATCGGCCACCTCCTCCAAGGCACCCCTTTTCCCCAAAAATCTTAATCATTTATCCTTCTCTTACACTTCAACTTCCCCTTCACTCTCTCTTTCACACTCCACTCTTTACAACACTCAAACTCTCTCTTCCTCTCTCCAAACCCACGAAAATCTCCAGCCAAGAACACCTCTCAACACTCAAATCTTCATCTTCTAAGGTTGTTCTTCAAGGTATTCACGAAAATCCTTCATCTTCCCTCACTTTTCTTTCTTTTTTTAAAGAGTTTTCTTGCACTTCTCATTCTTCTACACCATTCTTTATGAACATTCATGAACATATCCATGAATGTCGAGTTTGATGATGATGGTGGTAGGGTTTCACCCAAGAGCAACATGCATGTTGTTTAATGGTGAAATCCAAGGACCAAAACCTATGTTAAACACTAAAATACGGATTTTTACAAGTTTTAAAGGTTCATATACCTTATACATTCAAGTATTTCCTTTGAAAACATCACTATGACCAACATATGTCCATGCATGGTCTTCAAACCGTGATGCATGTGATGAACACCAAGCTAAAGAGCTTGATGATCAAAGTACATTGTTAATAGTGCATGTAAATGATTTTATTTATAAAAAAATCTAAAAAATCTTTTCAGTTCGAAATAAAATTTCCCCAGATTCCCAGTAAGATGATATGAATATCTGGAAAATCCCAAGAGTTTTTATCATTTCCTTGATTTATTAAAATTGTTACAAGAAAACAAGGGCTTAATCATATAAAATACTTTCTGAGGTCTATAAATCCTAGATAAATTCGTGGATAACCCCTAGAGTAAATGATGACACCTCATTAAGTTTCATCGATTTCTCTTACTGTTTAGTATGACTTTTGATTTTCTTTTTGTTTAGTTCCAATAAATCATAAAACCACTTTAGAGAGTGTGAAAATGGTATCTAACAATAGTTCAGCTCATCCAAAAATCATAATGCATTCCTATTTTTCCCTGATTTTTGTTTTTATAATGGACTAAAAATAAAAGAAATAGTTCTGGTCATCCAAAATTCATGAAAATTTACCAGAACACCTTATAATACATTAGGATGCTACATAAATTTTTTTATGAATTTTCTATTCTGTATGCTATTTTTCTTCTATTTTCCCAAGATTAAATACACTTAAACCCATTGCTTATTAGAATAAATGCACAAAAATCATAAAATTGGGTTAAACAGTATAGAAATCCATTTTTATATTTTTCCTAGCTTAATAATGTTTAATAACACTAATAGAAAAAGTTTGGGTAATTTTGGAAACTGTTTTCTATTTATTTCATTTTTTATTAGAACAAATGCACAAAAATCATAAAATTGGGTTAAACAGTTTAGAAATCCATTTTTATATTTTTTCCAACTTAATAATGTTTAATAACAGTAATACAAAAAGTTTGGGTAATTTTGGAAACTGTTTTCTATTTATTTCAATTTTTATTAGAATAAATGCACAAAAATCATAAAATTGGGTTAAACAATTTAGAAGACCATTTTTATATTTTTCCCAGCTCAAGTATGTCTAATGGCAGTATTATAAAAGGTTTGGGAATTTTTATGCTTTTAATGCTATTTTTCATGAATTTATGTTGTTATGAAGGCTTAAAAATTTAGAAAAATAGTTAATCACATCAAAAATTCAAGGAAAATTTTCTGGGAAACCTCTACTGTATTTAGAATGAAAATGCAAAGTTTGACAATTTTTGGAAACTGTTTGATAATATTTTAAATTTTTAGGAGTTTAAAACACCTTTAAATGTGTAGAAATACCCTCAATTAATATTACAAAAATCTGAAAAATTAATATCCAAAATTTACTTAATCACATGAGTTATAAAATTTCACCATTTCAGAAAAATTGTAACCAATTAATATAAAACCAATATTAGAACATAAATTTGGCATTTCTCTATATGTAGAGTTTAGTATATTAGCATTAGATTTCGACATAGAAACTCACTAACGTGTGTTTGATGTCATAGGATCCCGGTAGTAAGGCGTTGGTGTATTCCGAGGCACCACTTGTACCTACTTGAAACATTGTGAGTATTCACGCACTCCCCTATTTTCGGTTTTTATGTTTTGGGGTGGAAAAGCATGTCCGAAAAGCTATTTATTATTCGTTGTATTTAAAAGTGAATTGTATCAAACTTGATTGCTAAATTGTGCTATATTATGCTATGTATGTTTATGCATCTTGAAACATGAGGCCTTATCGTCTTAAGTCCCTTCCCTTATACTTTACTCCAACCATTAACACTTTGAGCCAATGGTCATTATGAATAGCGCTATTAGGAATTGACAACTCCTCACTCGCCCGATTGCTTGAGTGCATGATACCATATAATCTATGGAACGATAAGCATAGATCTTGATAGGGCATCAGTCATAGGCTTGGTTGGGAACTCATTGTTTGCTCATATACATACAAACTCGTTTATCAATCATAGCAATCAACTTTGTTTCTCATTATAGTAATAAACTTTATTTCTACTTAAAGCAATGTACTTGTAATTATGGAAAGTCTTATACCAAATCTTGATTTTATAAACTTGTGAACTCACCAACTATTTTCATAGTTGACACTCGTTTTACATGCTTTTTCAGGAATTAATTAGTAGGTGGATATAAAGATTCATCATCATAGAGCATGTTGCATCGTGTGGAAGTTATTTTACGAAGTTATCTTTTGAACAATGTCATTTTGGAAAATTTGTACTTTGTTTTGTTTAAATTATGGGTTGTAAACTTTTAACTATTACTATGGTGATGTATCTTTATCTTTTGCAATGAAACATTTATCGCTGTCATATCTTGCGTTTCCGCTTTAGCGGGGTGTGACAGTATGGTGAGAAAACTCACCTCACAAAGCTGAATCAGCAATTGAATTCAAGTATACCCTATGCTTCTCTTCCCAACTGCCTATAATCAACGAATAAATAACTGAGCACAATCCCATAAATACCCCCAGGGTCAACCCTGGTCAAAGTCAAAGTCTATAGTCAAGGTCAACAGTCCATATTGACCTTGACTCGTCGAGTACAATCATTCAATCGTCGAATTCCCTGCTTAACTCGTCGACTCGCCGAGTCACCTGAGGGACTCGTCGAGTTCCTTGGTGTGTACGGCCATAAACCACCAACCGTACAGCTCTGACCATAAACCCTTGGCCGTACACTCTTGGCCGTACACCCTTGGCCGAACACCCTTGGCCGTAAACGAGAAAACACTCTCGACTCGACGAGTCACTTGCACGACTCGTCGAGTCCCCCAAAATTCCATCATGATTACGGTCCTTTCCAGTGGGACTTAAGGTCCCAAACTTTAGATCCATCATCTCCTATTGCATATTTCACGTAAAGTTACAAACTTTACGTGCATGCAGGGCCTTTCATAACCGTAAACACCAAAACTAATCCTACAACAAGTTTTTCATTCATGGGGATGGAATAGGCTTATAAAGCATGCAACTCTATGATATTTGGGGCCTAGTGAGGTTCAGATCTGGAACCATACCCTTGTGATTGGTCCAGATCTAGGCTTGCTTCCATTTCCTCAAAGTTGGGTCATGAACTCCCAATTAGAATATAGGCTTAAGGTAAGAGATTCATACCTCAAATTGACGCCCAAGACGAACTAGATGCTAGATCCAGTGTTTTCCCCTTGATTCTTCTTCTCCAAGCTTGGATTCCTTCCCAAATTCGCAAAGTCAAGCTCTCAAATGCACAAACTTCACACACAAGGGAGTTTGCGGCGGTACACAGTCTCTTATGATGCTAAGGGAGGCTACAAGAGCGTTTAATGAGGCTTATATAGGGGCAAACCCCAAAATTAGGATTTTTTATTAAACAGCCCTGACTCGTCGAGTCACCCTTCTGACTCGTCGAGTCACTTCCGATTCGTGCCCCTGAAATACGACCCTACTCGATGAGTTGAGCTCCCAACTCTCTGAGTCCATGCTCAAATCCTTTTCATTTCAAACCAGGTGTTACATTTCAAATACCATAACTTGAGGGCATGTTTTGTAACTCTTGAAAACTTTTAGATTCTATAACTCTTTACCACCTTTTGAGTTCCAAATTTTATGACATATTTTTGTAACTCCTTAAAACCTTTGAGTTCCAAAACTTTAATGGCAAATTTGTAACTCTCCAAAACTCTTGATCTCCGTAACTTACGAGTTAATGTTATTTTAATGTATGAGACTTTTCATGTTCCATAACTTGAGAAAAACTTATGGAAGTCATTAAAACATTTAGATCAATTCCAACAAATAAAATTATCAAATAATTCATGATTGATCTGACCTAACTCATAGCAAGGCAATTCATATCAAATAATACAAATAATATCTTATTATCTTAAAATTTGAGAGTTGTCCTTTAATTGGATGAGGATCATCATTACCAAATCAGAAAATGCATTTTTTTATGATTACAAAATAGTTTGTGATAATGATCCAAAACCATTTCTGGCCAAAAACTTGAAATTATGCAACCAGAAGCATCTACTCGACGAGTGCATGATCATGACTCGTCGAGTTGCCCTTTTACTGAGTGGACTCGTCGAGTCAGTTCATGGACTCGGCAAGTCCATTAGTCAGAGGCCAGAAAATCGATTTTTTCATCTTTGAAAATTAGCAAGCATCAAAGATAACAGAAAACAATCCTAGGCTCTGATACCATTGTTGGCTTTTATGTACTGTAACAGTCCTATGGTGCTCATACAACCCTAATATCTTTGGATCAAAGTTTTCTCTAGTTATACATGCAACAAAAATTATCCAAAGCATAAAGCCTATAACTAGCATACAATTTGACATATGAATCATAAAAGTAAGTTAGAAGATTACCTCTTGTTGTAGCTTGTTGAAGTTGGCCTTTCAAGAGCTTAGCACCCCAAGTGTGATGCCTCAAACAAGTCACAAACACCATGAACAATTGGAGAATAATCAGAGAGGTTATGGAGCTGATGTGTGTGAAATGCACTAGTTTAAATCGTACTTTTTAATATAAATTAGACACAAAAAAGGCAGTGTACTTGTCGATTGGTGGTATAGTTTGGTAAGCATGGTATCGAACACAGGGACCACCAATTAAGCTAATTACTAATATCATCTAAAAACAAACAATAAAAGAAAGGGTTTTCTCTAGTTTTGCAAGACTAGAAACTTAAGTACTTAACTAATACTCAACTAAGCAAACCAAAATCAACTAAATTCAATAATGGAAAAGACATATGCTTAGGTTTTGAATCATTTATTCCTATGGTTGATTTTATGACAAGTTCAATGGACTAATTGGCATTGGCTACCCATTAGTGTCATTAGGTTCACGTTCGCTATTACTAATCCTTAGAAAATAGATTAATTTAAACAGTGGCCAAGTGATTAAACTAATAGATTTCCTAGTTTATTGATTCGGGTTAAGTAAGACTTGTAGTAGCTAATCAAATTGCTAATTCAATTAACCTCTTGTTGATGGTTCGTCACACAATCACACACATTAATTTACCTATTTTCTAATTAACCCTAGTTTCACGTTCGCTATTCCTAGGCATATAACAATGTTTTCACAGAAATCATATGGGATTAGCAATTAAGAGATGTTCATGCAACTTAATATGTTGGTTAATTAACAGAAAATAGTTGTAATTAATACATAAGGTTCTTTAACAAGCTTAACAAAACAAAATTACAAATTTAAATTAATCCAATCATAAAATCAAACCATATTCATAAAGTCATCTATCCTAAACAGAAGTTATAAGTTTTTTGCTCATAATTAAAGCAGAAAACAACTCAAAAACGAAATCAATTCATGTAAACATAGTTTAAACAAAAGATTAAGTAAAGAGTACACTTGAATTGCCTTGATTTCCCCAAAATCGAATGCTTAGATTTGATCTTCATGTTCCAGAGCTCCAGCAGCAACTTGAATCGCAAATTAACCTTCAAGGGTTGCAGAGAGAAGTTCCAAATTCGTGAACTAAAACCCTTTATATAGTTTCTGAAAACAGGGGCTACTCGTTGAGTCCATAGACCGACTCGGCGAGTCCCCCACTTGAAATCAGTATGCGTCAAGGAATCTTATTTGTTTGCGAATCTTCGAACCTACTTGGCGAGTAGGCACCCAACTTGCCGAGTTCTTCAGGGTTATTATTTTTTTTTCTTTCTTCAATTCACGAGCTTCCTATCGCTTTTTCTGCTTTCTTTTGATTCCGAGCTCATCTTTTAGGCTACAAATACATTTTAAATATATTTAAGTACCTTTTGTTCATAATTTGCAATAAAATAGCCAAAAAGTATTAAGATTTAACACAAAATATATGACTAATTATGCACATATCAAAATACCCCACACTTGACTTTTGCTTGCCCCCAAGCAAAACTCAATTTTAACATACTGGCATCACATAAAATAATTCCAATCAAACCCAGCCATTATGCCAAGACCGCAACGCATGCATTTGTGTCTAAAATTTTTTCTAAGGACCCCCCCTAATTCTAAATAGTCACAATCCTCATAAACACTCGCCCACTTCTTTTGAACAACGCTCATTTTATGCATCCCTCCGAATTCACCGCAGAAAACTTCCTAACCTCAAGGTATTTTTGGTCAAGGAACCTGTCACACCCCCAAACCAAGGATGGCGGAAACGTCCGGGGGTGGAGGACTTCATGTATAGTATCATAATAACAATTGTAATAGTAATTCAAGCAAACACAACCAACATATATATAATTGAAAAAGTTACATCATTGTATGAATTACATGTTTACGAATCAATTACAATATGTTGACAAAATATGAAATAGTAGACGCCTTAGCGTCCCATCCTCAAAAGCACTTGGTTACCTGTTTAATGATTTCCTGAGAATACAAGTTGTTTGGAAAAGTGTCAACACAAAGGTGGTGAGTTCATAAGCTTTTGTTTGATATTATTAAAAGCCTTTCGTTTGTAAAAGTAGTATTTGTTTTAGAAAATCCAATATTTTCCTTAAAATGTATATATGTAGTCTTAAATTCAAAGACCGAAATGTATAAGTAACTTTTCTTACTTATAATAAATAATGTAAGTTTAAAGCGACATAAATTCGTTTAATTTTAATGAAGTTCCCGTAAATTCCAATATTTATTAATACTTTGTGTGAGTTTATTATAACCATGCTATGACCAAGGTTGCCTAAAACGACGTTCTTCGGGCGTCGGAAATGTTATGACATTTGTCACCCCAGACCTATCGGTCTAACTGTTGCATGCAGTTTAGGTGTGGGTTTATCAAACCCAATATAGATCTATACACAACTATCACGCTCTCCCTCAAGGAGACTCTGGTTACAATACATGACTTAATGGTAATTTGAAGTAAATGTCTCACAAAGTCATTAACGGAATTACGTGTTATGAAAACTTGGTACCGTATGGCCGTACCTTGCTTAATGAAAATATCCTTTGTATAAATGTACCCTTTTTAAATGTATGTGTTATGTAATGTATCATAAACTATACCTATTATAGTTTATCAACCAAGGGTAGTACGTAGTAATGTATGCAAACTATATTCAAAATAGTTTATTAAATGTTTGAATGTATCGGTTGTACTTTGATTATAATCACTTGTTATTCTTTATATTTTATATGTCCAAATCCATTTGTAAACTGATGTGTGTCTAAATATTAAGATAAAATGTCATATATTACAATAACATATAATCACATAAAGATATACACCTTGCTCAACATGTTACAAGGTGAAATGAAATTGACAGCAACTTTTCGTTGAATACAGTTTCTGTTACTGTTCTTAGAAAATTTATAGAAAAATCATCAAAGCTCTAAATCCAAATCCGCAAATTCTGAGAGTTTGGAATATGAGTCTAGTTTGTTCGTAAATTTTATCATGATTTTTAGTGATCTCTAACAGAGGTGAAAATGTTCATAATCACAGACTGGTCCGGGTTTGCCTCTGAAATGACAGGCAGTTTTGTAAAAATCACCATAAATTGTAGAAAAATCCTATGGAGATGTGCAAGTAGCCATTTTAAAGCTAAGAGTTTGAACTACTTGCACCTGGAACAGTTTTGAAAACTAAAATATTTAAGTTGACCAAAACAGTCCGTGATCGAAGTTCATCTTTTCTGATGTAATCTGATAGAAAAAGTTTAATTGTGTTCTTGATGATTTTACTTGTATTCCCCCCTTAAAACTTAAGAAAAACATGTAAATGTAGGGGTATGAACTCACCCTATGTGGTTTCAGTAGATGAAAGTGAGAGAGAGGAAGTGTTCAACCCAAGGACACTAAGAAGATGTTTTGATGATTCGAGAATCTAACATCGAATAAGATGGAATTTGTGTAAGATATCAATGATTTGAGTAGAATGGAATGTAATAATTATATGAATGATGAAGATACTTACTAATTGAAGAAAGAAATCCTTGAAGAAAGCCTTGAAGTTCTTGAAGTTGAGAGAAAAGATGAGAGAATTTTGGAGAGTGTCCTTTGGTTGCTAAGTGTAGAATGAAAGAACTTTATGGATAATGAGGAGAGAGGATCAATCCTCCAGCTCTTAGAACGTGGGAAGAGCTGGAGATTGGGTGTAAAGGTCCACTAAGGAGACAAGGGGTAGTGGGAAAGAGTGGCTGATCATAGAGTGAGGTGGTGGTGGTTTGCTTTTGCCATAAATTAAGGAAAAGCAAATATTCCCTCAATAATTAGTTCAAGCACTAATTCTTTTAATATATTTTTATAAAACCCTGGAGATTTATATATTTTGGGGCCTTAGTTTATAAAATAAAGTTTTGGGTGAAAATCCCACGTTAAAATAATGAAAAACGGAGTTAAAACGAAGTCGTAGTCGAAAAACCGGTAAAAAGGGGTCGTCTGCGAGACCTCTCGCATGGAGGCCGCATTCGGACCCTCGCATGCGAGGCTGCTGTCTGATGGCTTCGCATTCGGTCTCCTGAGAGGCTTCAGCTTCGGTCCTGATGAGAGGCTTCAGATCCGAGGCCTCAGATGGAGGCTTTGGTCCTGAAGCTTCAGTTCCAGGTCCTTAAGGCTATTTTACCCGTTTTTACCCCGTTTCAAGCGATTTTTGAGCCGGTTAAGGGTCGATATGACCCAAATGATTACAAAAAGTTAAAGTAACTTTTGAGAGAGATTTGGGAGAGATTTCAAATAGAAAGAGATAGAGTGAAAACGATTTAGAGAGGTTTCGTTTGTGATTAATTTGAGTGTCCGGCTTCACAACGCAAGGTTCGTAAACCCCGTTAAACCGTGTTTTAGTGTCGTACACAATCCCGATGATTGTGCAATAGTGTTTTATCGCTTTGGTTCGTTGTTTAGCACTGTTAAGGCTAAGGAAAATCAAACACATGAACTTTCCAAATGATGATTTCTCATTAAAATAGCGAATTGTATAGTGATTACATAACGTAAACCCTAACATACAAGGGTTATTGGAGTTGACCGGTTTGACTTGTTGACTTTGTTTGACTTTGACTTGACCGAAATTTGACGGTTGTCACAGAACCTAAGCATAGATAATCTAGAAAATTACAACTTTTTGATACCACTATAGAGCTTATTTGGAATTCTTCACTTCTTTGATATCTGATCTTTGATTTCTTTGAATTCACCACCTTGTTGTTAGATTTTTGGTATCTTCAACTTTTTGAATTTCTTCAGAACTTTGATCTTTTGATCTTCACATTGATTGCTCCAAAATTCTTACAACTTTTCTTGTAATTCTCTCTTTTTTTTCACATGTAACTCACTTTTTTTCACTCAAAACCTACATGCTTAAGCAAGGGCACTCAACTTCAACCTTTATTGGTTAAAGTATTTCTTTTAATAGATACATTTCAAGTACATGATGCTAAACATGTTGCGTCCCTCAAACTAAGAGAGGTTGTGTTTTTGTCCCATGATTTCACTAGAATAAAGGGGGCCACAAATGCATTATAACGTATATAGGCTCAACTAAACATTTGGGTCCTCATAAATCATCAAACATAATACTAGCATGGAATCCTAATTGCTTTAACCATGATTTTCTAAGTTAAGTCCTAGCAATTTTATGCAAAAAATTTTAAGATTATACCAAAAATTAGGATTCTGATTTTACTAATCTAACTAATATAGCCAACCCCTACCCCACACTTAATTCATGCAATATCCCTATTGCATGTTATGCATGATAAATAACATAAAAGTAAAGATGGAAATGGAACAAACTCCCCTGAGATAGTAGTCGCGAGGTTGATCTTTTTCTTGTTAAGCTCCATCTTCAATTGACTTTAGGCATGGGAACAGCTCATCCATGTCGTGGGTATCCAATCTCGTGTGGTTGATAGCTCTAAATATACTGGAAAAAGCTTCTTGGAAAACATCAAAAATATAGCCAATTGCCATCTTGAATGGAATCAAATCGAAAACTTGAAAGAAAATTGACTGAGCAACTCACCGAGTTGTAAGTGTAGACTCGTCGAGTTTGATCGTGACTCATGCAGAAAACGTGAATTTTCTCTTGGACTCGTCGAGTTATAAGAGAGCACTCGACTAGTTTTTGTCGCTGATCGTGCAAATTCTGCTTTCTGCTTCAGTTCTAATTTTGTGGTCAAAGAGGGTATTAAGGTAATACACTCCCTTATATTCTTCAGTGACGAGACTACTTTTTAACCATTATAAACACCAGACTCAAAGTATCACTCAAATCTTCAATTCTTATCGTTAACGACTCGACCCCTCACTTTAATTCCCTCACGCTTTAACAATTTGATAGATTCTCACCCTAACTTCTGCAAATATCAAAAACAAAAACCAAATAAAAAAAGAAAAGAAAAACAATCATTAAATTAAAATCCTTCATTACTCTAATAAGCTAGAAGTTTAAAAAGAAAAAGAAAAGCAAACTCTAATGATGGGTTGCCTCCCGCAAGCGCTTCTTTTTGTGCAAGTGTTAGTTGGACTCTTAACTGAATAAACTTCTAATAAAGTCAATGCCAGTCCATCAGTTGCATTGAATATCTTTTGTGGACCAATCTGTAAAATTTGGCTTTTTTCTTTTACAATTGGCCAACCGAGCTTGAATTCATAAAACCCAAAAATCTTGACAAGGTTTGGAACCGGTTGGATACTAATCAGAAATGGATCGTGCCTCAAAACGTTCTCCAAAGTTGGAATCGTCACCCCATGCTTCAAAACACAAACTGGAAAAACAGGGGGCCACATCGTGGTTATGGTCAAACCGCGGCTTGGTTCCTACAAGTCAGCTTGTTCTTGTTCTTCGTCTGACACCTCTGCCAGCAATCTTTCCAGCTCCTCCAAATCTCTTTCTGGATTAAATTCTTCATCCTTTAGCTCTAGCTCTTGTAACTCAGATTGCTCTTATTTATTAGGCAAGATGTTATCTAACCATATTCCACATTTCTTCAAATCATCATCTGAGTCATACTCCTCATCTTCTTGCTCAATTTCCTATACTACTTCCTCAAGAAAAGCATCAAGAGCATCGAGATTTGTGACATACATAATAAATAAGAATAAAAATTTAAATTAAACTAAATAAAAAAAATAATCACTAAATAAAAAACGATAACAATTAGCAAATCAATTTAACTATTTGAACCGTTTCCCGACAACGGCGCCAAAAACTTCATGTGTGTGGAATACACTAGTTTTAATCCTACTTTTTAATATAAATTAGACACACAAAAGGAAGTGTACCTGTCGATTGGTGGTATAATTTAGCAAGCAGGGTATCAAACACAGGGAACGCCAATTAAGCTAATTACTAATATTATCTAAAAACAAGCAATAAAAGAAAGGGTTTTCTCTAGTTTTGCAAGACTAGAAACTTAAGTACTTAACTAATACTCAACTAAGCCACTAACAGCTAAGCAAACGAAAATCAACTAAATTCAATAATGGAAAAGACTTATGTTTAGGTTTTGAATCATTTATTCCTATGGTTGATTTTATGACAAGTGCAATGGATTAATTGGCATTGGCTATCGATTAGTGTGATTAGGTTCACGTTCGGTATTACTAATCCTTATAAAATAGATTAATTTAAACAGTGGCCAAGTGACTAAACTAATAGATTTCCTAGTTTATTGATTCGGGTTAAGTAAGACTTGTAGTAGCTAAACAAATTGCTAATTCAATTAACCTCTTGTTGATGGTTCGTCACACAAGCTCACACATTAATTTACCTATTTTCTAATTAACTCTAGTTTCACGTTCGCTATTCCTAGGCATATAACAACGTTTTCACACAAATTATATGAGATTAGCAATTAAGAGATGTTCATGCAACTTAATAAGTTGGTTAATTAACAGAAAATAGTTGTAATTAACACATAAGGTTCTTTAACAAGCTTAGCAAAACAAAATTACCAAATTTAAATTAATCCAATCATAAAATCAAACCATATTCATCAAGTCATCTATCCTAAACAGAAGTTATGAGTTTTTAGCTCATAATTAAAGCAGAAAACAACTCAAAAAGGAAATCATTTGATGCAAACATAGTTTAAACAAAAGATTAAGTAAAGAGTACACTTGAATTGCCTTGATCTCCCCAAAATCGAATGCTTAGAATCGCAAATTAACCTTCAAGGGTTCCAGAGAGAAGTTCCAAATTTGTGAATTAAAGCCCTTTATATAGTTTCTGAAAACAGGGGCTACTCGTCGAGTCCATAGACCGACTCGGTGAGTACCCCACTTGAAATCTGTATGCAGCAAGGAATCTTATTTGTTCACGAATCTTCGAACCTACTCTGCGAGTAGGCACCCAACTCGCCGAGTTCTTTAGGGTTTTTTTTTTCTTTCTATTTTTATTTCTTTCTTCAATTCCCGAGCTTTCTATCACTTTTTCTGCTTTCTCTTGCTTCCGAGCTCATCTTTTAGGCTACAAACACATTTTAAACAAATTTAAGTACCTTTTGTTCATAATTTGCAATAAAATAGCCAAAAATTATTAAGATTTAACACAAAATATATGACTAATTATGAAAATATCAGGAGCACACAAAATCGTCCATCTCTTAGAATAATCCACCCTTGGTCTGATTTTTGGCTTTAATGGGTTACATATATAGTGTAGAATTCCAAGAGTTATATGTAACCCTAATTCTTACATATAGGTTTATGATCCATAACTTATTTGGACTAATAATTTATGGAGTTTCACATAACCTTAGCCTATTACAAATTAGTCATGGATCATTAGCCCAAACCATATGTCTCATTGATTTACATAATCAGTCCCCGTTAATTTAATTAGTCTCTTTTGATTACAAAATTAATTCCAAATTAATTCTTGATCAATACTAATTAAATAATATGATTTCTAAATTATTATATTATACTTATAATATATTAATAAATCACAAATAACCTCTTAATCAAATATCCATCCTATCAAATTGTTCTGATGACGGCAACCCGAAATGGACCATGCTACTATCGGGTCAAGTACATATCAACTATAGTTATGGGGTTAGACACCTAATCCAACAGATACATGGGTTGGGGATCAGGTATCGGTTTCAGAGGTTCCTGTCGTCAGAGAGTTTGCTGATGTATTCCCGGAGGTGTTACCGGGAGTTCCTGCAGAGAGGCAGGTCGAGTTCAGGATTGTCCTTGTGACAGGTGCTTCCCCTATTGCTAAGGCGCCGTACCGATTGGCACCACCTGAGATGCAGGAGATGTCATCTCAGCTGTAGGAGTTGCTAGGCAATCAATTCATCCGTCCGAGCAGTTCTCCATAGGGAGCACCTATTATCTTCGTCAAGAAGAAGGATGGTTCACACCGTATGTTCATTGATTACCCGGAGTTGAACAAGTTGGTGGTGAATAACCGTTATCCACTTCCATGGATAGATGATCTTTTTGACCAGTTGCAAGAAGCATCTTAGTTCTCGAAGATAGATATGAGGTCTGGGTACCCTCAGGTCAAGGTTAGAAAGGAGGATGTGGATAAGACCGTGTTTCAGACTCGTTACAGACATTACGAGTTCGTGGTGATGCTGTTTGGGCTCACCAATGCGCCGAAAGTATTCATGGACCTGATGAACCGGGTGTGCAGGCGGATGCTCGATTGTTCAGTTATTGTGTTCATCGACGACATCTTGGTGTATTCCAAGACCAGAGACCAGCATGGGGAGCATCTCCGTGAGTTATTGGGAGTTTTGAGGCGAGAACGACTTTATGCCAAGTTCTCAAAATGTGAGTTTTTGTTGCGAGAGGTTCAGTTCCTTGGACATCAGGAGATTTTTGGGTTTAGTAGGGTACTACCAGAGATTTATTAAGGATTTCTCCAAAATTGAAGTACCCCTCACTCGTCTAAAGAGGAAAGGGTGGAATTCCGGTGGGGCCCTGAGTAACAGACAACATTTGATACCCTACGCCAACGACTTTGCGAGGTTCCAGTTTTGACAGTCCCTGAGGGCGTTGAGGATTTTGTAGTTTTCTGTGATGCGTCCATCACTGGGTTAGGAGCAGTCCTCATGCAGAGAGGACGAGTGATAGCATACGCGTCGCGGCAGCTGAAGTTGCATGAGACGAGATATCCTAGGCATGATCTTAAGCTGGGAGCGGTAGTATTAGCCCTCAAGATCTAGAGACATTACCTATATGGGGTCCGATGTACCATCTACACTGACCACAAGAGCTTGAGACATATCATGGATCAGCCGAACCTGAACATGAGGAAACATAGGTGGCTGGACGTAGTCAAGGATTATGACTGCAAGATCCTTTACCATCCTGGTAAAGCGAACGTTGTGGCAGACGCCCTAAGCCGCAAGTCGGTTGGATATTTAATTCCAGCATCCTGTATGAGGATATCTGTGGATTCTTCACTTGTGAGCTTGATCAAGGAAGCTCAGACAGAGGGTGTGATGCATGAGAATTGGAAAATTGAGAGGATCAGGGACACAATCAACAGATTCGTGTAGGATAGTCATGGATTGTTGACTCGTTGCATTCGGGTGTGGGTTCTGATATCTGGTGGGGTCAGACAGATTGTACGGGAGGAGACTCATACGTCTCGCTTTTCTATTCACCCGGGGGCCACCAAGATATACCGGGATCTGAGACTGAGCTACTGGTGGCCGTGCATGAAGAATGGTCAAGGCCGAGCATCAAATGCCACGTGGAAAGCTGCAGCCCCTGGAGGTTCCCATGTGGAAATGGGAGCAGATCACCATGGATTTCATCACCAAGTTGCTGAGGACGGCAAAGGGTTTTGATGCTATATGGGTCATCGTGGTTCGATTGATCAAGAGTACCCATTTTCTGGCCATTCGGGAGAGTTCATTGGTCGAGAAGTTGGCCGATGTGTATATCCGTGAGATCGTTGCTCGCCATCGGGTGTCGGTCTCTATTGTGTAAGACCGTGATGTTCGGTTTATCTCCCGTTTTTTGTAGAAGTTCCATTAGGAACTGGGCACGAGGCTCCATTTCAGCACAACTTATCATCCGCAGACTGTCAGCCAGAGCGAGCGAACCATTCAAACCCTTGAGGATATGTTGAGGGCCTGCGTCAATGACTTTGGTGGGAGTTGGGACTCCTACCTACCCCTTGAAAAGTTCTCCTACAACAATAGTTTTCACTCCAACATTGGTGCTCCGGCTTTTGAGTTGTTGTATGGGCGGAGATGTCGTACCCCAGTCTGTTGGGGCGAGGTTGGTCATAGGGTGATGGGTCGGATGTGAAGGGTTTTGAACATTCTAACACTCATATGGTGTACATGCAACCCTAGAAACCTTGGATCTATGTTGTACTATGATACATGCAAATTTGATTTCCAAGGTTCATAACCTATCTAGCATAGCATGGGGAACTTTTAAACATAAATGCTAGAAGTAGAACATACCTTATGTTGTTTGGATTCCTTGAAACCCTTGTGAGCCTAGCACCTCAAGTGTGATGCCTCAAATGTCTCACACAACACCAGAATACTTGGAATAACCTTGAGAGAAGTTCACTAACACCTCAAAATCGGATAGCCCTCTTTCTTGCTTGTACAAGTCCGATTTTGCTAGTCTAGGGGTCTTTATATAGTTGTGGCACAAGTAGGGTTACACCATGTAAACCCTAATTGTCATGGCTTTCCATATTCCATGATCCATGGGTTTGTAACCTCCATGGACTATCCATGGAGCACCTTATGGGTTTTAGCCCGATCCATACAAACCATGGATCATTAGCCCACTATACAAGAATGAATGATTTACACAATCAACCCCATATATTTAATTAGTCTCTTTTTGATCACCTAATTAATTCCAAATTAATTCTTTGATCAATACTAATTAAATAATATTATTAATATATTAGAACTTATAATATATTAATAAACCTTAAGTGTCCTTTCTCTCATTTTGGTCTATCCAAATATTGCAATGCCATGCAACCCAAATGGACCATGCCAACCGAGTCAAGTACATACTAGAAATAGTTATGGACTTAGACACCTTATCCAACAGTCTCCCACTTGGATAAGTCTAATAAATATAACTGCAAGTATGACTTCAGGAATCGATCAGCAATCGTAGCTCGTTCAAGGTCTCGCGGAACTGAGATGATGATGATACGCCATTTAAGATAAGTGATCATATAATCCTCTATTCTAGATATCAGCCGGACAAATATATGGAACAATGTCTTACATATTGTCCATCAGTTTGTTTCCCGATTTCCGATTTGTTTGACATTGAACTTAATTGAACATATCAACTTAGTTCTGACCGGGCCCGGTACATAGGTCACAACAAAATCATCGAGGGGCCCAGATATCGCTTCTAATCCAAGAAGGAACAAATAAACTTCGACTCATATGCTTGTTCTACTACTTGTTGAATTATACCCAAAGGCACGTTTATAACATCGAGTTACCAATGCGTTTTGGTACAATCAATGTATAACCAACTCATAAGCAACAACTCATATCTCTAGGTTTGAAGACTTATATGATATTACCGTCTCACGATCACTCGAGATAAATTCCATGAAGTGATACAAGTGAGCGTGGGTTGAATCCAATACTCAGAACTTATGAGCACTCATGAGTGTTGTAGCAACACTTTGCTATGTCCAACATCTTAGACATCTACAACCAACTTAATGATAGTCTTGATTCATATCTACTTCCAACATATGACCGACTGTGGAGAATTTGAATAATATATGATATACCATAACATAATTATTCTGGAAGTCAAAACATGCAAAATGAAATTATAGTAATGATTTGACAAAAGATAGCAACACTTTACTCATAAATAAACAAGAACTTTTATTCATCATCAAATGTCAATTACACTTTACACATTTCAAAACTATCTAACTACTAAAACTAATATCATCCTTCAGCCCTATGCGCCTCGCATGCTGGAGATGCTTAACCCTACCCAGTCCCTTTGTGAGGGGATCTGCTGGGTTTTCATCCGATGATACCCTCTTTGCCACGAGGAGTCCTTCTTCTATTCGATGTATGATGAAATGGTATTTTCTGTCAATGTGTATGGATCTCCCGTGATCTCTTGGTTCCTTGGCTAAGGCAACTGCACTTTCACTAACACAGAAAATCTCCATAGGATCTTTTATAGCTGGTACAACCCCAAGGTCTCCAATGAAGTTCTTTAGCTATATAGCCTCCTTTGCTGCCTCGCTTGCCGCTATATACTCTGATTCGCAAGTTGAATCAGCCACTGTCTCCTTCCTGAAACTTTTCCAAGAAATTGGTTCTCTGTTTAAGGTAAAGACCCAGCCTGACTGAGAGCGGAAATTATCCCTATCATTCTGAAAGCTAGCATCACTATACCCTACTACTATCAAGTCATCACTCCCACCGAGGGTAAGGACCCAGCCCTTAGTCCTCCGCAGGTACTTGAAAATGTTCATTACCGCAGTCCGGTGATCCTTGCCAGGGTTCCCCTGATATCTGCTGACCATGCTCAATGCAAAGGCCACATCAGGACGAGTACAAGTCATAACATACATGATCGAGCCTACAGCGGAAGCATACAGTACTCGACTCATCTCAGCTATCTTAGCCTCTGTACTCGGTCTCTGAGTCTTACTCAATCTGGCGTTACTCTGGATCGGTAACTCTCCTTTCTTGGAATTTTGCATGCTGAACCTATTCAGCACCTTATCCAAGTAGGTACTCTGACTAAGTCCAATTAGTCTTTTACTCGTGTCTCTCAAAATCCTTATCCCTAGGATATAGGCAGCTTCACCAAGGTCCTTCATAGAGAAACACTTCCCAAGCCAGGACTTCACTTCCTGCAGAGTTAATATGTCATTTCCTATGAGTAGTATGTCATCCACATACAATAACAAAAAGCTAACTATACTCCCACTAGCCTTGACATATACATAAGACTCATCTTCACTCCTCGAAAAGCCAAACTCTTTGACTTTCTCATCGAAACAAAGATTCCATCTGCGAGGTGCTTGTTTCAATCCATAGATGGACTTCTCAAGCTTACACACTGTATTAGGGTACTCTCCACCGACAAAACGCACTGACTAACTCATGTAAACATCCTCGGCCAACTTTCCATTAAGGAAAGCGGTTTTGACATCCATTTGCCATATTTCATAGTCATGAAATGCAGCAATGGCTAGCATAACCCTAATAGACTTAATATTTGCTACTGGTGAAAAGGTATCGTCATAATCAACTCCCAGAGTTTGAGAAAAGCCCTTTGCAACCAGTCGCGCCTTATAAGTGTGTACATTACCATCCATGTCGGTCTTCTTCTTGAAGATCCATTTGCACCCGACTGTATTGCGACCTGGTACATTGTCAACCAAGTTCCAAACTTGATTGTCATACATGGACTGTATCTCACTGTCCATAACCTCTTTCTGTTTAGCAGCCTCAGGGCTTGCCATGGCTTCTGTGTAGCTATTAGGTTCATCCAGACTTACCAGTGTGTTATCACTGATAAGTGTATCACCTTCCGCAGTAATATGGAAACGATAGTAATGCTGAGGTGACTTCTTAACTCTCGTGGAACGCCTCTGATGTACAAACTCTTCTGTCGGATCAACAGGAGTTTCCTCCTTAGGTTGACTGCTAGGGTTTGAGGTTCCTTCACCACTTGACTCTTGAATTTCTTCAAGGTCAATTTGCCTCCCACTGTTTCCTTGGCTTATGAATTCTTTCTCTCGAAAGACTCCTCTCCTTGCTACAAAGACCACATTATCACTGGGTATGTAGAAGAGGTAACCAAAGGATCTCTGTGGGTAGCCGATGAAAATACACCTCTCACTTCGAGGTTTGAGCTTATCATGAATCTCGCGCCTCACGAAAGCCTCACAACCCCAAATCTTAATGTGGTCTAGATTGGGAACTTTTCCAGTCCACATCTCATGAGGTGTTTTGGCAACCTTTTTTATAGGGACTAGATTAAGGATATGGGCGGCAGTCTCTAAGGCATACCCCCAAAATGAGATTGGTTGCGAAGCTCGTCTCATCATGGAACGAACCATATCCAACAAGGTTCGATTGCGCCTCTCAGCCACACCATTCAACTGTGGTGTCCTGGGAGGTGTCAATTGTGAGACAATCCCACATTCCTTAAGATAGTCAAGGAACTCTATACTAAGATACTCACCACCTCGATCGGATCGAAGCATCTTAATGTTCCAGCCCAACTGATTCTCCACTTCCTGTTTAAACTCCTTGAACTTTTCAAAGGTTTCCGACATATGCTTGATTAAGTAGACATATACATATCTACTATAATCATCAGTAAAAGTCACATATAAGCGGTTAGAATCTCTTGTAGCGGTTCTGAAGGGTCCACACACATCAGTGTGTACAAGATCCAACAAACCTTCACCCCTAGCACAAGTACCAGTGAAGGGTGACTTTGTCATTTTCCCAAGCAAACAAGATTCACAACTATCATCTGACTTTAGGTTAAATAACTCGAAGACTCCGTCCTTTTGGAGTTGGCCTATACGTTTCTTGCTTACATGTCCAAGACGACAATGCCATAATGATGCTTTATCCAAGCTAGAGGAAGAATCGATACACAACACATTATTTCCTAGGTTATCTACAACTGACACAGTTTCATACACACCATCACAAGGTAATTCTTTAAAATAAAGAACATTATTAAAGAAAGCATTAATACCACCACATTCATTATCAAACGAAAAGGTAAAACCTTGTTTGTACAAAACTTTAAAGGAAATAATATTTCTTGCCATTTCAGGCAAGTAACGACATTTATTCAAATCTATGTTAACACACTACTTAGCAACAAAGAATAAACTCCAATCTTGGTGACAGGTGTAACTTTCCTATTTCCCATGATCAAGTTTATCATCCCATGCTCCACATTCTCACTTCTTCTTAGTCCCTGCAAATCACAAAATATGTGAATACCACAACCTATATCAAGGACCCAAGAATTAGAATAGGGTGAGTTATTAAACAATATAGTGTATATACCTGCATAGTTGGGTTTTACTTTCCCATCCTTAACATCTTGCAAGTACTTTGGGCAGTTTCGCTTCCAGTGCGACTTTTCATGGCAATAGAAGCATTCAGCCTCTTTAGGGTTGGCAGAAGGAGTGACGAAACCTTTCTTGGTTCCACTTGAAGAGGAGCCATCAAGGGACTTTCCCTTGGTACCCTTCGAATGGTTCTTCCTCTTCTTTCCTTTTCCTTCCCCGATTGTCAAGACAGGGGCCGCGGTAGGAGTAGGAGTAGTAAAAACCAACATACCTTTAAGACCACTTTCTGCAGTCTTCAATAGTCCTTGAAGTTTGCTGAGTGTAACTTCCTCCTTGTTCATATGGTATGTCATGCGGAATTGATCATAACACGAAGGTAAGGAGTGCAAAATAATATCAATTGCCAACTCCTCTGGGAAGTTCACATTTAGTTTCAGCAAACGGTCCAAATACCTTTGCATTTTCTGCATGTGGCCCGTGATGGGTTCACCATCCTTCATCCTGGTTGTTATCATGGAGGAGATGATTTCATACCGCTCTTGACGAGCACTCTGATGGTAGCGGTCCATCAAGTCCTGGTGCATCTCAAAAGGGTAGAATTCCTCATAAGACTTTTGGAGCTCGGCTGTCATTGTGGCCAACATGATACAAGCCACTTTGGTGGTATCTCTCTCATGTGCCTGGTATTCAGCGATCTCCTCAGGAGTATCATATGAGTCATCGAGTTCCTTAAGCTCCTTGTCAAGGACATATTCCTTGTCCTCATAATGAGTGACCATCCTGATGTTCCTGATCCAAGCCATAAAGTTGGATCCATCAAAGATGACTCTACCACAAAGTTTCATGAGAGAGAAGGAGTCGGTAGGGTTTGAGCCAGAAGCAGCATTGTTGGAAGACATCTGAACAGAAGAAATACAAGTTTAGATTAGATATAAAGATAGTCCTTAATAAAACACCCAAATATAATATTAAGGCTAGGACCCGGCACAATATTTTATAACTTAGAAGAGGGATGCCGTAATCCAAGCCATAAAATATTTGAAGATAGGTGAATGACGATTCACCAATTTCCACCATGAAAAATGAAATAAATTATTAGGTTTAATTGTTTTTTGAAACTCCTAGATTCTTTGAGATTCATTGAACTTTTCAATGGTATGTTTCAATATCAAGTGTGCCCTTCATGTTTTGTGACTGGGATGTCGAGGATCACAAAACAAGGTGTGAAGTAACCATGCAAATTACTTGGTACCCTTAATGTTTATCACTCAATCGATGTGCCGGTTAACCACACGCGCTCCACCGACCTATGATAAACCTTAAGTCACCCTTTGCCTACCTTGTTAAGTCCAAGTTAGCGTGTCGGTTAACCACAGACGCTCCACTAACGACTTATTCACATTTTCCTAAAGTAACTAAGATTGAGAATTTATAAAAACATTTAGTTAATTTATAATCATCATACTTTTAATGAGGATTAAATTCATTTTCCTACCCGTTCGGCTAACGACCCTCCACCAGTCAAGGAAGCGGTGGGTGAGTGTGGACACCCATTAAGCTGCCATTTTATAGGCAACAACCTTATACCCCCCTTATAGACCGGTTTCGTGAATGAAGCCTACTAACGGTAAAACGACTTGTTCTTATACATATATAATTATTATTAAACTTATAATATTATAAAGTATAAGGGTTCAATTTTAACTTTTAAAATTCTAGGGGTTGGAACTAAAGTTTTTTAAAGTGACTTTACATGTTCAAAAACTTGAGGGCAAGTTTTGTAACTTTCAAAATTTTTCATCTTTCATAACTTATGAGTTAATGGTTTATTAAAATGAGAGACTTTTCATTTTATGTAACCTATGTGTTTAATAATGGACTTTAAAAGAGTGACTTTTGGTAATCCATAACTTGAGGGTAAATTATGGATTCCATTAAAACACATCAAGATCAAGAATTAAACTGACAAGCAAGTTACAAATAATTCCTATGATCTTTTAAACTCATAAGTTCATGAATGTTCATATCAACAATTTCAAGAATCATAAATAAACCATATAAAACTTGAAATTTTTATAATAGCCATTGAAAATGGATTAGCATAACCATTACACCATCTAAAACAAGTTTTATAACACCAAAACAGTTTAGGGTAATGTTTCTAGACCATTTCCAGCAGCAAAACTCGAAAATCTGCATTCAGGGGCTCCTACTCGTCGAGTGCATGAACCTACTCGATGAGTAGGATGAACTAACTCATGGAATCGTCGAGTCCCCACATGGACTCGGCGAGCTCATGCTGCAGAATGCAAAAAACTGATTTTTGCCAACAAGTATGCATCAAGTATCAAATAAACAAGCCTAGTCTATGATACCACTAAAGGGTTTTGAACATTCTAACACTCCTATGGTGTACATGCAACCCTAGAAACCTTGGATCTATGTTTTACTATGATACATCAAAATTTGATTTCCAAGGTTCATAACTTATCTAGAATAGCATGGGGAACTTTTAAACATAAATGCTAGAAGTAGAACATACCTTATGTTGTTTGGATTCCTTGAAAACCTTGTGAGCCTAACACCTCAAGTGTGATGCCTCAAATGTCTCACACAAAACCACAATACTTGGAATAATCTTGAGAGAAGTTCACTAACACCTCAAAATTGGCTAGCCCTCTTTCTTGCTTGTACAACTTCGATTTTGCTAGTCTAGGAGTCTTTATATAGTTGTGGCACAAGTAGGGTTACACCATGTAAACCCTAATTGTCATGGCTTTCCATATTCCATGATCCATGGGTTTGTAACCTCCATGGACTATCCATGGAGCACCTTATGGGTTTTAGCACAATCCATACAAACCATGGATCATTAGCCCACTATACAAGAATGAATGATTTACACAATAAACCCCATATATTTAATTAGTCTCTTTTTGATCACTTAATTAATTTCAAATTAATTATTTGATCAATAATAATTAAATAATAATATTCATATATTAGAACTTATAATATATTAATAAACCTTAAGTGTCCTTTCTCTCATATTGGTCTATCCACGTATTGCAATGCCATGCAACCCAAATGGACCATGCCAACCGGGTCAAGTACATACCAGAAATAGTTATGGACTTAGACACCTTATCCAACAGGATGGAGGTGGTTCTGCAGAGTATCGAGATGATTCAGCAGATCAGGTAGCGGTTGTAGAATGCTCAGAGTCACCAGTAGAGTTACGCTGACCGGCGCTGATCTAAGTTGGAGTTTCAGGTCGGTAACATGGTGTTGCTGAAGGTCTCACCCTGGAAGGGTGTGATCCGCTTCAGGAAGAGGGGAAAGTTGGGTCCTCGATACATTGGGACATTTCGGATTATTTCCAGGGTTGGCAAGGTGGCGTATAGACTGGATCTCCCGGAGGAGCTCAGTCAGATCTATAGCACACTTCACATTTTATAATTGCGAAAGTGCGTATAGGATGGGGATGCGCTTGTGTCACTAGATAACATTCAGGTGGGCGAGCGCCCGAACTATGTTGAGAGGCCCGTAGCTATTTTGGAGAGAAATGTGAAGGTTTTAAGAAACAAGGAGATACATTTGCTAAAGGTACAGTGGTAGCATCGGAAAGGGTCTGAGTGGACATGGGAGCCGAAGGCTGAAATGTGGGAGCATTATCCTGAATTGTTCACTGCAGCAGGCTTCAAGGACGAAACCTAGTTCAAGTAGGGGAGAGTTGTAACAGCTGGATTCGCAGGTATGAATTCAAAGCTTAATATATATTCATTTTCAAGGCAACTCGACAAGTTGGGAGGCTCCAACTCGCCATGTAGAGTATTGAATGGCTGCATATCTTTAAGGTCTACTTGACATGTTAGAAGGCCTCAACTCGCCAAGTTGAGAGGTGAACATGAAACCTTAATTTTTAGGGTTTTGCACCCTATTTAAAGACTTTATGACCCATTGTTAGCCTCCCTCATCGTCCCCTCAGTCCATAGAAAACCCTAATCGTGCCTCTTTCCCCATTTTGAGTGTGTGTGAGCTTAAAGAGTGTTCTTAGGTACTTTTCTTGATGGAGTGTGAAGTTGGTGGTGCAAAGTTGAAGGGGGAGATTTAGATCCGAGATTTTTGAGTGTTGTTGCAACCATTTGGAGGTATAAAGTCGTTATCCTGATCATCCCTTTGCTATATCTCTTCTTTTGAAAGTTTATGGACATTATTAGCTTATTTTGGGACCATTCTTGGATTTTAACATGTTATGAAGCCATGGTTTCAGATCTGGACATCTCATGGCCTCCATGGACTTAAAGTCACCAACTTTATCAAGTCTTGGCCCTCCTTCATGATCTAAGTCCCTTGATAAGCCTTGTTTGAATGATTTATCCCTCTTGATGCCATGCATGGACGTAAAGCTAGCAACTTTACGAGGCGTTTCAGTCCTAAGGAACCATATCTATAGTTTTGGGCTTTGGTCTCGCTTAGAAGTGTCTGAATGCCTTCAGACTAGGAAAAATCGATGAGTTGCCTAGCCAACTCAGCGAGTTGAGTCGGGCTTTCCCGATTTCTGGATGCTGAAGAACTCAACGACTTTCTCTGGTAAGTCGGCGAGTTGTCTCAAGTTTTTTATGATTTTATGAGATATGATGGAACTCGACTAGTCATTAGATGCACTAGACGAGTTGGGTGAAGATGGAATATTAACCTTGACTATTGACCTTGAATGTTGATTTTGACTTTGACCATGGTTGACCAAGTTTGACCTTGAGGGTATTTCAGGATTTTGATGAGGTTAGTCACTTGGTGATTGTAGGCAGTTGATTTGGAGCTGTGATTTGGGATTGATATTACAAGTTCAATACTACTTGTGAGGTGAGTTTTCCTCATTATACTAACAGGGTCGAAGGCACCAAGGCCGACCCTTTTGGATTATTATCCTGGTTATCGTATTATGCTATGTGTAGTGATCTGTTAGATCCGTATCCTACTGTATATGATGATGCTATGACTGATGATCTGTTAGGCCTGTATGATTAATGTATGTGCTAGCTAGCGTTTGATATCTATGTGATGGTGTGATTCCGGGTGGGTTGAGGCGGTCCTCTTTTGTGCTCTAGGCCAACAGACCCAGGGCGGACCGGATAGACGGAAGGCCCATTGGGGTGTAACAGTCAGGACGAAGGCCAGAAGAATGGTCCAGATAGGCTGAAGGCCTAGTGAGGCGGTCCAGACATGCTGAAGGTTCTGAGAGTGGGCCACATAGACTGAAGGCCCGGTGAGGCGGTCCAGTAATACTGAAGTCTCTATATTCATACTGTTTATTTATGATATTTTTCTGTTAGATGGTGTTGGTATTTTGGGCGGAACTCACTAATCTTCTGGTGTCACACCTACAAACCAGAATGGCGGAAACGTTCGGGGGCCAAGGACGTCATGTGTAGTATCACAACAATGGATAATAGTAATCAAAGTACAACAACAAACATTGTATTTACAAAGTTATAAGTTTTACATCTTTGTTCAAAACATAATGTATATGACACCAGAAGTACAAGTTTAAAGACATGAGTTTATAGATCTACGTCTTCTCAAAAGTTATGGCTGTACCGGTATTACTATTTCCCTGAGAATACAAGTAGTTTTGAAAAGGTGTCAACAATTAAGTTGGTGAGTTCATAAATATATTTGTAACTAAAATCTGTTTTCTTGTCCATTGATAATGTTAACATGTTATTCCCAGAAAATCCTATCTTTTCTGCTATGTTATTCTGTAAGCAAAACGTGTGAATATTTCTATACTCTAAATTTGTAAAATGTAGTTTAGTTCTCATAAAACCATGAAAAGTATGTTTTCTCTATGCTGAAATAGTATCATGTTCTTGTACTAGTATGTAACTCATGTATTTGTAATTAGCTAGTATGACCAATTGTACTTGTAAAATATTGTGTTATAGTTTTATAATTAAATAAAACTATGTGAAGTTTGCTTATTTATACACTACTCATTTTGTTCAATACCAAATTGTGATTTATTATAACCATACTAGATGACCTATGATCGCTTGAACACGACGTTCTTCAGGCGTCACAATTGGTAAGACAATTGTCACCCCAAGCATGCCTGCCTAACTGTAGTTAGCAGTTCAGGTGTGGGATTGTCAGTCCCATATAGATCTACATACAAGTGTCGCGCTCTCCCTCCAGGAGACTCTGGTTATAATTTCTGGACTTGTTGGGTACTTAGAAAAATACATGAAGGTTGTCTCACAAATGCTATATTGATGATTATGCGTAGAATATTGAAAAGTTACTTTGTAATAAATACATTGTAAGTAAGTTTCATAAACTATATAAAATATAGTTTATATGTTTCTTTTCAGTAAAGTATTCTATTTGTTTTCTGAAAAATGTTCTCTGCTTATTTTCTATTATGTACTCTGAACCTTGAATCCAATGAATAAGTTTTCTAAACTATACCTATTATAGCTTAACTATTTGTTTTACCGTAATGAAAATCTTTATTAACTTTTGTAAGAATCTGTAATACTGTTGTTCTATGAAATCCACTGATTGTACTCAAATAGTACTAAACAGTTTGAAAACCAATTTCTATTTATATAAATATAATATTTATATAATTGTGATTAATTAGACCTTCGATTAAATGACTTTATCCCAAGCCCAAAACCAAACAAGGAACAGGAATCAGGGTCAAATTACATATTCTAAATCTTCTGAATCCAAATTATATAATTTACATAGATATAAATATGTAATTTTGATAATTATAACAATTTAAAAACACTAAAAACATTAAAAACATTTTAGATATTAACACAATTTTTATTGTGTTTCACTTGTATTCCCTGAATCCAAATTATGTAGGGGTTTGAACTCTCCTTTTGTGAGTGATTCGATTGAAGGTTCGTTTTAGGATGTTTTTCCACAAGTTAGATCCCGAAGCAAAACGAATCCTATAAGCATTTCATGTAATATATATGTACACTTTTTGTTAGGGTCAAAATGTTGTAATAGTCGAAGTTTGTAATTAGGGTCTTCGAACATTTTTGTAATGTATTTTACTAGGGCATAATATTCGAAGCTTCATGTTTAGTCCTTAGTATATTTTTTGTATGCTTTTCTCTTCTATAAATAGGAGTGGTTACTAGTGTCTTAGTAACGAAGTCTTTACAAAATATTCATTGTACTTTGTAAAATTTGCAAAAGCGTAATAGAGCCAAACATATCATATTTACATCGGTGTTCAAATCTTTCAATTCTACTTTGACATTACACTCTAATTCGTTCCATACTTGATTCATTGTCTCATCAATTGGTATCAGAGCAGGAATCATATCTCTGATCTGATTTTCACTTTGTTCAAAAGGCTTTTGAGTCAACTTTTTGATTCAAAGGTTTCCGCACTGTTTGACAGTGAAAAATTGTTTAGATCTAAGTCTGTGATTCGATTCTGCACTTAATTCATTGAATCGAGTGTTCTAAGAGTGATTGTGATATGAATCATATAGTTTGTTGTCAAATTCTCAAAGTTTCTTAAAAAATTCTCAATGATCTATTCTGTACAACAATGGCGTCATTCAATCTGAATTCCATGACTTCATTTTCTCATCTTCTAGGATCATCCACCAAAATTCCTATGCTCATCCCTGAGTATTACGATCAGTGGGCTGATCGTATGCAGGATTATCTCAATGGATTGGATGAAGAACTGTGGAATTGCATTTCTGGCAATCTTAATCCACCATCGAATGTTCAACCAATTGGTTCTTCCTCTGGAAACTCTGAAGTTGAAAATCAATCTGATCGTCTGAAAAAGCTGGAGAAAAGGTGTGTAAGAGAGCTAAGAGGAGCTTTGCCTCCAGTTGTTTACAACTACGTGAGGAGTTGTACAACTGCAAAGGAAATCTGGAACAATCTCAAGGAAAAATTTCAGGGAAGTGAGAAAACGAAAGTTAATTCTGTGAAGCAATGTTTAGTGGAGCTGAAGGATTTCAGACAGAAAGATGGTGAAACAATTGAAGTTTATTACGATCGTCTTAATGAATTGATATATCGATGCAATCGATATGGTATCACCAGATCAGCCATGGAATTCAATCTGATATTTGTTATGGGACTTTGAAAGGAATGGCGTAGTGTGAGCATGATGGTGAAGAATCAACAGAGCTTTGATACGTCAACATTGAATGACTTGTACAACCAACTTAAGACTCATGAAAGCGAAGTGAACGAAATAGCTGAAGAATCGAAGGCTATGTTGGGAGGTCCACTAGCTTTGGTTTCGAAGATCTCTGAAAAAGATGTTGAGAAAGATGCTTCGGATGAAGATGAAGGGTTCATCATGAACTCAGATGATGAGGCAGTTGCCTTTTATTCAAATAATCATGTGAAAAAGTTCTTCAAAAAGCCTTTCAATCCGAAGGAAAAGTCGTCTGAGACAAAAGGGAACTTTCTGAGTAAAAGTGTTGGGGAAGAGAAAAAGAAAGATGAGATGAAAGATTCGAAGCCTGTTGAGGGAAAGTCTGAGAAGAAGCTAAAGGGAGATGCTGGGATTGATTGTCATTATTGCAATGGTGCTAATCACCTTGCTAATGACTATATGCTTCGAAAGAAGGATGAGGCGTACTATGCTGAAAAGTTGGAAGAGGTTCGTGCGAAAGCCAAGAATTTGTCTCTGGTTGCAAAGGGTGCGAATGAGGATGAAGACGGTACTTATGAAATCTGGTCATCTGGATCAGATGATGAGGAAATGCGAAATCCAACCCATGGAGCTATGTTTGCAAAAATGGAGGAAGAATCAGAGGAGGAAACATACGAAGTACATGGAAGATGCTTCGTATCAAAAGCTGCTGACAAATCACCAATGACCACAAAGGTACGAAACATTCTTGAATCTTTTAATATTACAGTACATGCTTATAATTCTGAATTAGTATCTTTTAATGAAACTGTTACTTATTTTGATTCGATTATGGTATCTGCTAGCAATGAGGCTAAGAAGCTGTCAATGCAATTGCTAGAGACACAGAAGAAATTAGATTCGAAAATCACTAAGATAGATTGTCTAGAACTTCAAATAACAAATATCATGGTTGATAGGGACAATTTATCTAGTGATAATAAACTGTTGTTAGCACAAAGAAACATTTACTATAATGCTGCTAAAAGATTATATGGGAAAATAACTGAACTTCATCATTCATACGAAATGAGTAAAGAACAACATAGAAAATTGCTGCCATTTTTAGCTTATGAAAGAGCTAAGGTAGATAACATTTCGTATGACTGTGAAAAAGAAATAGCTGATTTTGACAAAGTTCCGAATGACAAGTATAGATATGGAATTGTCAAAGTTGATGAATATCTTGATTTGAATGATTTAGTTAACATTGTAAATGATACTTTGACAAAATCTGAACAAATTCACATTTTAAAAAAGACTGAGAATTCATCATCTGATTCTCAATCTAATTTTGCTGATATTGAAGATAATTTTGACAATATTAGTGAAATTAGTGAGCTTGAAGATGTTGATTGTTCTCAGTTGTCTATTGTTAATGTTGCTTCGAATTCTAAAGGGAAAGAAAAAGTTAAGGATTTGATAGTTGAGAAAGAAACTGATATTCCCTCAACTTCGAAAGTTAGTGAAATGAACTTCGTGGATCTCAAAGATTACCAAACTGATGATAGTGATGATGAAGATGTAGAGAAAGTTTCGAAAGAAAAGAAATCTTCAAAGGAAGAAGTAATTCCACGAATAGTTGTTGACCAAGTGTATGGTGATACATAAAATTTCGAAAAAGTGATGAATGAAAAAGGTGAACATTCTCTCGAAACAAACACGGTGGTTTTTCCAAATTTCAAATGCACAGATGATGTCATTTTTCCAAATCAAGTTTTCGTAACTACTGGAAATGTTGAGAATATCAAACCAGAGTTCAAGAAGATGGTTGAGGAGGATAATTCAAAAACAACTGAGGAAGGTTTTTTCGCAAATCAAAACACAGTTGAAAACAACTTAACAAAGAATTCATATATTTTTCAACGACAAAAACCACAAAAACAATGGGTTGAAAAATCAAAAGTTGAAAAAGAGAAAGTAATTCGTGTTGAAAAGGAAAATGAAAAAGTTGTCAAATTAAACTCGAAGGAGTTTAAAGATCAAATTGACAAATTTTCGAAGGAAAACAACATTTCAAAAAGACAAGCACGAAAGAAAATATTTTGGCAAAATATTGAGTCTCAAAAGATGTCTGAATCACAATCCATCAAAAAGGTTTTCAACGTTAAAAATGATTCTTTTTCAAAAACTCAACAATCATCTCAATCAAATCAAACAAGGTATGAAGTACATAAGCAAACAAAGTTTTTGAAAGTTTCTGAAACTAACAAAACAAGAGATTTTTCAGAAAGATCCAATTCAAATCAAAAAGTTTTTCAACGTCAACATTTTAATTCAAAAATTGATACATCCTATGCTTACTCTTATGTTACCAAACCCAAAGTTGATTTTGTACCTCAAAAGCTAAATTTTCCTAATTACACAAAGAAAGAAACTATAAGGACGTCACGGGAAAAAGGAATGACTTCAAGGAAGAACATTGATCATTGGCTTGACGGAAGAGGAAAAATGTATCAGTCAAATAAATATTCAAAAGAGCAAATTCATGAAGCATACGAAAAGTATGTCAATACTTCTTCGAATGGCAGCTCATCATCTAAGGATTCGAATATCTCAGTCAAAACATGGAGACCTGTCACAAAAGCAAAGACTGTTCAATCACAAACTCAAGATGTGAAGGGAAAAGTCAGTGAACATTCGAAACTATCAAACACTTATGTTTGAGTTCCTATAGATGATGAAGTGAACTTAATTGATAGTCTCAAAACCAAAGTTTGTGATTGGGTTAAAAGTTCTTCATTTCATTCAAAATTGAAATCTAATTTCCAAGGACCCAAAAAGCCTTGGGTACCTAAAATTTTTCATTGATTACAGGTATTGTGTGACGAGCAATATGATAACAAATGGTACATTGATAGTGGTTGCTCTCGTCACATGACTGGAAAGAAGGAGAATTTAAGAGATTTTCGAAGTCTCAAAAATGCTGGTGTAGTAAAGTTTGGGAACAATCAAAAGTGTCAAGTCATGGGATATGGAAAAATTACAAATGGACAATTCACAGTGAATCGTGTTGCATATGTTGAAGGTCTTCAACATAACTTGATTAGTGTTTCTCAACTTGTTGTGGGCACTGGCAATCAAGTTCTTTTCAACGAAGAAGGAAGTGTTATTTCGAATGTTAACACAAACGAAATATTACTGAAATCTAAAAGGAAAGGTGACATGTTCACTTTGGACATCAATCCAATTGTAGGCAAACCAGCAGTATGTCTTCTTTCGAAAGCTACATCAGATTTAAGCTGGTTATGGCATCGAAGACTTTCACATCTCAACTTTCGAAACTTAAATAAACTTGTGGTACAAGATCTGGTAAGAGGTTTACCTGTACTTAAATTTGACAATGATTCTTTATGTGCAGCTTGTGAACTTGGCAAGCAACATAAACAAGGTCATCCAATCACAATTGATTCGAAAATTGTTGCACCTCTTGAGTTGATACATATTGATTTGTGTGGTCCTTCGACTGTTTCAACTCTCAACAATAAATGGTACATTTTAGTTATTGTTGACGATTTTTCCAGATTTACGTGGGTTTATTTTCTCAGGCTCAAATCCGAAGTTGCACAAATTATGATTGACTTTATCAAAAAGATGGAAACCCCGTTGAAGAAGAGTGTTAGAAAAATCAAGAGTGATCATGGAACTGAATTTACGAACAAAGTTCTTGATTCATTTTTGGTGGACAAAGGAATTTCGCATAATTTTTCATCTCCATATACACCATAACAAAATGGTGTTGTAGAACGAAGGAATCACTCATTATGCGAAGCAGCAAGAACCATGTTGGCATATGCGAATTTACCTCAATATCTATGGGCTGAAGCTGTTTCAACTGCATGTTTTACTCAAAACAGACCGTTCATTCATCGTCGATTTAGTATTACACCATACGAAATTCTGAATAACCGTAAACCTAATGTGAAGTTTTTTCATGTTTTCGGATGTAGGTGTTTTATTATGAATCTCAACGATCATCTTTCGAAGTTTCAAGCAAAAGCTGATGAAAGAATTTTTCTTGGATATTCGCACAATTCAGTGGCATATCGAGTGTTAAATAAGCGAACACGAAAAGTGGAAGAAACGTTCAATCTCACATTCCATGATTATTATGTTAAATCAAATGAGCATAGATTTACGAATCATCCAATTTTACAAGAAACACAAGTTGAAACTGAATCTATACAAATGGATGATACTGATTATGATTTGATTTTTGGAATTTCAGATCATGCAGTTGATGCTGAAGTTCATGCTCCTGATAATCACATACCAGAATCTTCAAAACTTACTGATGATTCACCATCGACTCCTCAAGAAGGCGAAACTATGAGTGATAGTCCACTGGAGGGGGAGCAATTGGATTCGAATACTTTAGATGATGAAGAGCATTCTTTCGAGGGGGAGAAAGAACAATTGAATGCTGAAATTGAGGGGGAGCATGTTGTTGAGGGGGAGAATAATGTTGATGATGCTTGTTCGAATGCAGGCTCAGAAAATGATGAAATATACGAAGATGCCCCTTTGGAATTTGATCCAGCTTATCTACCTTTGGAAAAATGGACAAGAGACCATCCGAAGGATCAAGTAATTGGGAATCCACAAGAGGGAGTTCTGACAAGAGCTCAAATTCGTGCAAAGAATGAGGTATTGAATACTCATCAAGAATTTTGCATGTTTAATGTTTTCATCTCTAAAATTGAACCAAAAACAATTAAGAATGCAATGGAACACTCAGATTGGGTTGTTGCAATGCAATCAGAGTTGTCTGAATTCGAACGAAACAAGGTTTGGAGATTAATTCCTAAACCTGAAAATGTTTCGATTGTCGGGTTAAAATGGATTTTTAAAAATAAAACCGACAAAGATGGAAACATTATTCGAAATAAAGCCAGACTTGTTGTAAAAGGATATTCACAACAAGAAGGAATCGACTATGAAGAAACTTTTGCCCCTGTCGCAAGACTCGAGGCGGTTAGAATATTTTTGGCTTATGCAGCTCACAAAGATTTTGATGTTTATCAAATGGACGTGAAATGTGCATTTCTCAATGGAGAGCTTGAAGAAACAGTTTATGTGGAACAACCCCCAGGTTTTATTAACGAAGAATATCCTAATCATGTTTATATTTTAGATAAGGCAGTTTATGGTCTGAAACAAGCACCAAGAGCATGGTATGCAACACTTACATCATTTTTGAAACAATCTAAATTTAAACAAGGATCAGTTGATCCCACATTATTTCGAAAGAAAGTGGGGAATCATCTAATGCTTGTTCAAATTTATGTTTATGATATTATTTTTGGCTCGACTGACCCTGCTTTGTCTAGAGAATTCGAAGAATTGATGAAAAGCAAATTTGAAATGAGCATGATGGGAAAAATCAATAATTTCCTTGGATTGAATATTCGTCAAAACAGAGAAGGGATTTTCATTAATCAGGAAAAATATACGAAAAATCTGTTAGAAAAGTTTGGATTGACGAATAGCACAAAGCTTCGTGTACCAATGGCAACAGTCATAAAGCTAACACCATCGTTGGACAAACCTGCTGTTGATATAACGTTGTATAGGAGCATGATTGGTTCATTACTTTATCTAACATCAAGTAGACCTGATATCATGTTTTCTGTGTGTAATTGTGCTAGGTATCAGTCTAATCCACGCGAACCACATCTTACTGCAGTGAAGAATATTTTTCGTTACCTTAAAGGCACAATTTCGTTAGGATTGCGGTATCCTTCGAAAACTGGATTCTTCGTTCAAGCATACTCAGATGCAGACTTGGGTGGTTGTAATCTTGATCGAAAAAGCACAAGTGGAGGATGTCAATTTCTTGATGGCAAATTAGTCAGCTGGCAGTCGAAAAAGCAAACGTGTGTGTCAATTTCCACAGCTGAAGCAGAATATGTGGCTGCTGCTGCTTGCACTTCGCAAATAATATGGATCCAAAGTCAATTGCGTGATTATGCAATTAATATGAAAAAGATTCCATTATATTGTGATTCTCAAAGTGCAATAAGAATTTGTCATAATCCTGTGCAGCATTCGAAGACTAAACACATAGCTCTTCGTTATCATTTCATTAAAGATCACATGGAGGATGGAAACATTGAAGTACATTTCGTGAAAACAACTGATCAGTTAGCTGATATATTCACGAAAGCTTTGGATGAAAAATCTCTAATGCGAATAATAGAAGGTCTTGGAATGATCGATGGCAATTCTGTTCCATGCGAAAAAGAAGAATGATAGGCGAAAAAGAATGAATCAGAGGCGCTGAATAAAAGATAACACAAAGTCATTCAGCATTCAGAGGTTACTGTTCATGGTCAACGCTTCGACCGCTTCGAATTCGCATGATTGTCACTTATTTTCAGTGTTGAGTTAGTGGTTACTGTTCATAGTCAACGCTTCGATCGCTTTGAATTCGCATGATTGCCAATTATTCTCAGCGTTGAGTTAATGGTTACTGTTCATAGTCAACGCTTCGAACGCTTCGAATTCGTACATTTGTCACTCTTCAAGGAATGCCAAATATTCGTCTGTTTGCAACAAATTCAAAAAGATTTTCTTTTGTTTTGTCTTTAAATTTTCGAAAAATCAAAAATTCAAAAAGATTTTCTTTTGTTTTGTCCTTAAATTTTCGAAAAATCAAAAATCCAAAAAGATTTTCGTTTGTTCGGTCTTTATTTAAACAAAAAAAAAATCAAAACAACAAAAATATTTTTATTTTTAGACTTTTGTTGCAGATTATGATGATGATTCAGAGGGGACAATGCAGGCAGTTTTAGGGTCAGGTAAAATTTTTCATATGAATTGATATGTTTCTCATTATTCGAATTAGTTAGGTTGTCCCTAGAAGCATGTTGCTGCATGTCGTCCAAAGCCTCCATGACTCAATGTGTGTGTACGAAAGCCTTAATGAAATGTTTCGTACGAAAATTTCTTCCCAATCAGGCTTATATTCACATTAGTCTCTGAGCTACCTTACTCTTCTCACAATGAGTTAAGCGTTTCCTGTTTGGTCCAAAACATAACAGAGGTACTTTTCGTGTCTTACACCAATCTTTTTCATCGAAAACATTCTTACACGATCACACACAAAGACGTATATCCGAGAGGTCTCTGATCAAACCCATCGAGACTTAGATATATAAAAACTCTGTGTTTATGATCTGACATCATGAGTCCGTGATGGAAGTGAAACCCAAAAATCTTACAAATTAAGGAATTGACGGGGAACATTGTTTCCAGATATATACGAAACTTTTGTTTCTGTACCAATGTTCGAAACTCCAAATCATATTCATTTCGAATGAGTGGTCTTGATCAAGCATTCGAAACCCACGATGTTTGTTACCCAACAAGATCCATTATACAAATTTTTTTATGAATATGATTTCCGTGTGAGTTTCATTCGAATGTCCTAGTCATGTTAAAATTTTTCTAAGCCGACTTGTCACTGACTACACTGGTCATACAAGTAATTTCTGTTACACTTTATCACCTTATGTTTAGGTTGACATGTAACGAAATTTTGAACCTACCCACGAAGCATTCTTAAAAGAAGCCCTTTGATACTTATCAAAAAGTATTCGATTGTAATTCACGGGAACATACACAAGCTGTTGATCATCTCTCTTGATAATTAACGAAGCAACCTTTGCCCGGGGTTTAACTGCCTTCGTGTCAAATTAAATTTTTGACATCACAAAATTCAAAAAAAAAAATTTGTTGTTTCTTGTCTAAACTTTCTTTGGCACACTACACACACGAAATCCTTGAGGTTCTGAGTAATATCAACTCAGGCTGATGATTTCGAACATCTGACAAATGACTTCGCTTTTTATCCCAAAAGTGAAAGAGCCTTGCCTCCATTCGAAGGGTTCTAATGGTTACAATTTTATTAAGGGGATAATGACAAGATGTGTATACGTGACGTATGGTATTCTGCTCGGTTTTCTAGGTGATGTGACAGACACTTTTTGACGCATGGCTACCTTTCCGCTGTACAGGTCCGATTTTCAAGGTGCCACGTCGGATCTCATTAAATGCATCCCGCTTCAATTTCAAATCATTTAGGGTTACATATAAAAGGGGGTTCAAGAGTACTTTATATATTTACGCGATCAAAACTCAAAACTTCCCAAATTCTCTGTTCTTCATCTTTTTCAAACCCTAACAATGGCGACTACTGCTCATGTCGATCCTTCTACTGAAGATACTTCTTCTGCACCAGTTATGAAGATTCAATCTACCAATTATTATGTGGATGGTGAACTTTCTCAATGTCCAGAAGAATTCAAGATGCTTATTGTTTCTTTAAAACACTCTGTTTTATCCAAAGCAATGTTCAATTCCTTTTCTGTTCCGGTATCCTGGCTTTCTCAAGCAGGATCTACTGCCACATACAACAAAGCCTCTGATTCGATTACTTTTCACCTAATCAATGACAAAAAGGTTAGGCTTTCCAAGAAACTGTTTTGTCAGATTCTTGACATTCCAAATACACCTCCTTTTGTTGAATTTCAATTCTCCCAAATAATTCATATGTTTAATGAAATGGGATATCAGCCCCCGTTGTCAAAGATAAGTGACTTTAAGAAGTCTTGTCTTCCAAAAGTATGGACTTTTTTGTTTGGGATATTTTTGCGTTGTTTAACCAGAAGAACAGTTGGATTAGATAAAGGAAGGATGGAGGTTTATGCCATGGTGGCTGGTTTATATTATGATCTTCCAGCAGACTACTCTACACAGCTATGGAAGGAATTCCAAAAAGGAGTAGAACATACAAATGTTGTTCATGGCATTTCGTGTGCTAGGTACTGGAGTCTAATTCAGCAACATTTTTACAACAAGGAAGGCATCTTGGTTTCAAATGAAGAAGAGAAGGTTACTTTTCAATCTTATCACTTTCCGAAGGAAGTTGTTGACAATGCTGATGAATTTCCAAACGTTGCTCGGATTCCAGACGCGATGCTTAAAAGGGTGGATCCTACGAATCCTTTTTTGATTGCATATCTGAAAACAATCGATTCTTCTATTCCTACCGGAATTTTGTTGCCATGCGAAGAAACGAAGACCAAAAAGTCAAAGAAAGCTGATCCTGCTTCACCTGAAAAGAAAACGAAGGGTTCAACATCCTCTAAATCTCCAAAGAAGAAGACAGAAAATGTTGCAGTGACAGTTGAAGCAACACAAGTGATTGAGCCAATAGTGGAAGAGACTCAAGAGAACGTGATTATTCCTTCGAAAACAGGGATGTTTCGAAGAATCAAGATGAAATCCACTCACAAACGAAAGTCACCATCACAGAAGTTCATTCGCAAGCCTCAAATTACTCACCAAGGAGTTTTAATTCGTCAGGTACCTGTTCCTGTTTCTCCCGGATCCAAAAAAAGAGCAGCAGAAGATATGGCAAAACACTTGTCACAACCGAAAAAGAAGAAGACGAAGAAGACTCGAAAGATTGTTTTATCTACTGAGTCTACAGAAGAGGATGAACGAATACCAGAAACTCCAGAGTTCACTTCTATCATTACAAGTTCCATTCCTGAGAAGACTGTTATCATACCACCCGAAGTTTCGATTGCCAAGTCAATTTTTGAGGAGGTTCGAACTTCAGGCATCCCTGCACACGTATCTAATATGGATGCAAATGTCAACATGGGTGAAGGTGGTTCGAAAGATGCAGATCAAGGTCCAATTATCTCTACTCCTTTCGAATCATTGGTTTCTGTTACACCAACATCTACTATTCCTCTCACATCAACCACTGTTTCACCAACCTTTGAATATATCATCAATCAACCAATTACTTCCATTTTTTCCTCTCAATCCACTGATACACCCAAACCATCTTCACCCACTGAAACTGATAATGAAGGGTTTGGTGGAACATTCGAAGACCTAGAGTTTCATGATGAAGAAGAAGAATTTCCTGATCATATGTTAATGACAATGAAGCAATACAAAATTCTTAATCAAAAGTTGAACTCCATCATTCAATCCCAAGCTGATCTTGGCGGAGGTTCATCTATTTCAAGTTTGGAGGTTGATTCTATGCTCAAGATGTTTGAATCAAGAGTAATCAACAAAGTTTCTGGAATGATGAAAGCCTTAGAGTCTGTTATTTTAGAAAAGGTTGATTACATAGATCAGAATTCTGAGCTTCGTGTTAAAACTCCCAGATCTGATTTTATGGGAGAAGTTAAGGATCTGCGAAGCAGAACAAAAGAACGACATGTTCTTTTTGTTCAGGAAGTCAAGAAAGTGAGGGAGGATGTTAACTCCCAAATTCACGAACTTCGTGAAGACATGAAAAAGGAAATTCTATCTGTTCAACATGATTATGCGTCCTTGAATCAGAAGGTCGATATCATTTGTGATGCTGTCACTCGATTTGTCAAGCTATACGAAGGTTTGAGTCCTCAAATAACTCAAATATCCAATTCTGAAAGTGAAAATTTTGAAGGTGTGATCAAGTTGTTAAAGGAGTTGAAGGAGATCTCAACGAAACCGGTTTCGTCACCGTTGATTACTCCAAAAATTTTATCCCAGAAGTTTGTGCAGTTCGAAGCCATACTTACTAAGCAACTTGCTCCACTATTTCGCATATCCAGTCTTCTTCCCACAACTACTGGCCCTCCTGTTTTCACAGGGGTGCAAGTGGGAGAAAGGAAGTCAACAGAAGAAGAAGCGAAAGTGGTGGGCAAGGTATTTCCATCTAGCATCCCTTCAACAAAACCAATAATTGTGTCTGCTCAACCAGTGACCTCAACAATCGTAACAACATTACCAATTACAAGAACAATTTAGAAAGGAATTGTAATTGGTAAACCTTTGGAATCTGGTGGAAGTGGTTCGAAGCTAAAAGACGTAACTGAAAAATCTACTTCGAAAGACAAAGGAAAATCAATTCTGGTTGAAAAATCTAAAGAAGAAAAGAAGGCTGAAGCTGAAGCTGAACTCGAGAAAATGAGGCTTATTCAAAGCATCATGACTCAGAGGGCTGGTGATCCGAAGGGCATGAATAAAGGTGATCCAACAAAACATTACAACTATGAAACAATCGAAGCCTTGGTTGCCTTTAATCACATGTACTCATTTGATAAGAAGCCAAAACAGAGTTATGTGGTTACAAACACTGATGCATGCCAGTTGGATTTCCCTATAAATGAGATGATGTTCATCATGCCTCAGTTCAAAGCTGAAGGGAATTTCAAAGAAAAACATGAAGGGACTCATATGAAAATTCGTTTTCATGCAGTAATTGGCAAAGCCCCTGAGGATGTTTGGTCACTGATCAAGATCAAGAAGGTGATAAGCATGAAAAAGGATGTGGTGTTTGAAAACATTGTTCAAAATGTTAAATATGTTGTGGCCAGGGCAAATGGAAAAACATGCGAATTCACTATTGCAGATTTTCCTCTGATGAACTTGTATGACCTTATACAAGTGGCATTGCTTCTGAAAGACAAATCCTTTTCTTTTCTGCAAATCACAGATCCAGAGGAATTCAAACTTGGAGTTGCTCACATCAAAATCTTCATTGAGAATTATTATGAGTGCCTAGCACTGACTGATGTGGGGTTGGCTACTGCAAAGGGAATGGAAGTAAAAGTTCCAATGGCTCCTTCGTTGACTCAGACTGAGTTAAAGAAATATGCTGATGGAGAAATATGTTTAAAGCCATTTGGAATAGTTTTTGCTGGAAAGGATAAAGCTAGAAAAGCGAAGCGGTTTTTGTTCCAAGCTAGCGAAGTGGAGAGATATTCTACATCTCAATATACGAACTTGATTGTTCGTATGAACCACTGCAAAAAGAACAATGAAGGAGACAAGAAGGAATTGAAGAAAATTATTTCTTGGTATACTGAGGTTCGAAGAGTTTTGATGTACTCAATTACTCTACTTACAAACTGAAGACTTCGACTTTGATTACAAAGGGGGAGATTGTTAGGGTCGAAATGTTGTAATAGTCGAAGTTTGTATTTAGGGTCTTCGAACATTTTTGTAATGTATTTTACTAGGGCATAATATTCGAAGCTTCATGTTTAGTCCTTAGTATATTTTTTGCACGCTTTTCTCTTCTATAAATAGGAGTGGTTACTAGTGTCTTAGTAACGAAGTCTTTACAGAATATTCATTGTACTCTGTAAAATTTGCAAAAGCGTAATAGAGCCAAACAGATCATATTTACATCGGTGTTCAAATCTTTCAATTCTACTTTGAAATTACACTCTAATTCGTTCGATACTTGATTCATTGTCTCATCACTTTTAGTGAATATAATCACAAATATGATAAGGAAATGAACCAATTTGTAAGTTTAACTTACAAATAAGAATGTTAGAAGCAAAATAGATGGCTGATTGGAGTTTACAGCTAGAAGATGATGATGTTCTTGGGTTTTCGGCCACTACAAGCATGTGTTCTTGGGTTTACGGTTGATGTCCTTGATGAAATGAAGAACACTTGAAGATTCAAGTGTTTTCGACCCAAAGATATGAAGATTGAAAGTGTTTGTAAGCTGATTACAAGATCAAGGTGTGATTCTTACAAGATTCTAAGAGAATTTCGCATGTTCTTGAGGAGAGAGGAGGTTTTCGGCTGTTGATACTTGAGAGAGAATGCTTGAGTTTTCGGCTGGAAGGTGTAGAATGAAGGAAAAAGCAGTCAAACATACACACAAATATATATATATATATATATATATATATATATATATATATATATATATATATATATATACATAGGAGATTACGGTAGTAAACACTTCCCAAGAATATAAGATCCTCGGTTTGCGGCTGTGAGGGGAGTTCACGGCTGCAGAGGGTTCACGACTGCAAAGGGTTCACGGCTGCGAAGGGTTCACAGCTGCGAATTGTTTGCGGCTCCCTTCGTTTGCGGTCCGAAGGGAAGAAGGAAAAGCGAGGCTTCTCAGTTTTTGAGTGATTTTTGCTTCTATTTTATACAACACTTTATCAAGTGCTTAAATGTATAAAACTTATTTATTTTAAGTTTATTAAAATAATAATTCACCTAGTTTGACTTTTTTTTCGACATATTGACTTTTGTTGACTAAGGTTGACTTTTTACAAAGTAGAAAATAACGGGATGTTACATTAAACCCCACGTTAGAGGGAATTTCTTCCCAAAATTTAAGACTATACAGATACACTAAGACTTAGGGAAAGAGATGTGGATATTTCTGTTTCATTTGATCCTCCCGTTCCCAAGTGAATTCAGGTCCTCGTTTTGCATTCCAGCAAACCTTCACTATCAGGATACGGCTTTGTTTAGTTCTTTTCACTTCCCTGTCTAGCATTTCTACTGGTTCTTCTATGAAATTGAGGCTCTCATTTATCTCGATTTCATCAAGTGGGATAACAAGAGTCTTGTCGGACAAACACTTCTCGAGATTTGAGACATGAAAAACGGGATGAATATTATTGAGTTCATACGGTAGATTGAGTTTGTAAGCAACAAGACCAATTCAAGCAATGATCTGGAATGGTCAAATGTACCTTGGATTCAGTTTGCCACGTTTACCAAAACGTATCATTCCTTTCCAGGGTGATACCTTCAATATAACGCGGTCACCAAATGTACCTTGTTTTCAACCGTTCCCAGATTTGGACAATCTTTTCTGTGGGTTCACGAATGATCTCGGGACCGGTTAGAGTACTATCAGGTATTTGGTTCTTGGCCAGTTGCGTATTGGCCACTTCAGCCCAGCACAGAGGGGATCTGCAGTTACGGCCATAGAGAGCTTCAAAGGGTGCAACTTTGATACTAGTGTGATCGCGGATGTTGTAGGAGAATGCAACAAGTGGTAAATGGGTATCCTAAGCTTTACCAAAATCTATCACACAGGCCCTTAACATGTATTCCAGCATTTCAATTGTTCTCTCGCTTTGCCCATCAGTTTGAGGATGGTACGCTGTACTCATGTCAATATTTATTCCCAAGGACTTTTGGCGTGATTGCCAAAACCGCGAGCTAAATCTACTATATCGGTCAGAGATAATAGATATTGGCACACCATGCAATCATACTGTCTCTTTAATGTACATCCTTGTTAACTTCTCCATTTTATCTGTTTCTTTTATTGGCAGGAAGTGTGCGGATTTGGTTAATCTATCGACAATAACCCAAATGGTATCATGACCACCCGTTGTCGTGGGTAATTTGGTTATGAAATCCATTGTCATCTGTTCCCACTTCCACTCAGGTATTTCTAGTTGTTGAAGTAAACCTGAGGGCTTTTGATATTCTACTTTGACTTTGGCGCAAGTTAGACACTTGCCCAAAAAAGTAGCTATTTCGGTTTCATGTTTGCACACCAATAGAGTTTCTTTAGGTCCATATACATCTTGTCTGAACTCGGCTGGACGAAGTATCGAGTTTTATGGGCTTCATTCATGACAACATCTCTGTAGCCACCAAACTTTGGTGTGCATATTCGATTCATGAAATAATGAACTCCATCACCTTTGATTTCCAAATTCTTTTCCATTCCCCTCAAGGCTTCACCTGTCATGTTCTCAGGTTTCAAGGCTTCTAGTTGAGCCTCCTTGATCTATGTAGATAAGTGGGAATGGATAGTCATGGTCAAAGGCTTTACTCGGTGGCCCGAGTACTTTTTCCGACTAAGGGCATCTGCTACCACATTGGCCTTCTCGGGGTAATAACGCATCTCACATTCATAGTCATTTAGTAGCTCTACCCATCGTCGTTGCCTCATGTTGAGTTCCTTCTGATCAAAGATGTGTTGAAGGCTTTTATGGTCCATAAAGACTGTGCAGTTTGTACCATACTGGTAATGCCTCCATATCTTCAAGGCAAAAACCACTACTCCCAGTTCGACATCGTACATAGTATCGTTGACTTCGTGGTTCTTAAGTTGTCTCGAGGCATAGGATATAACCTTTCCTCGCTGCATCATAATGCAACCTAGCCCTTGTTTGGACACATCACAATAGACTACAAAATCTTCCATCCCTACTCGGAGGGACAAGATCGGTGCACTGCAAAGGGCTTCTTTTAGTGTCTGGAAAGCAGTTTCTTGTTTCTCCTCCCATTTTAATATCACACCTTTTTTGGTCAAGGTGGTGAGTGACTTCGCGGTCTTTGAAAAGTTCTGAATAAATCTCCTGTAGTAGCCAGCGAGACCTAGAAACTGTCGAATTTCTGTTGGGGTTCGTGGGGTCTCCCAACTTTCGATAGCTTTGATCTTGGAGGGGTCAACATGTATCCCATCCTTGCTGACTACATGGACTAGGAACTCCACCTTTCGAATCCAGAATTCACATTTTGAGAACTTCGCGTACAATTTCTTTTCCCTTAACGTTTCCAAGACTTGTCACAAGTGTTGGCTGTGTTCTTCCTTATTCTGAGAATAGACTAGTATATAGTCAATGAAGACTATAACGAACTTGTCTAAGTAAGGTCGACACACTCGATCATCTGGTCCATGAAGACAATGGGCATATTTGTTAGACCAAAGGGCATCACTACGAATTCGTAGTGACCGTAGCGAGTTTTGAAAGCAGCCTTCGGAATGTCGGCCTCCTGGACTCGTAGTTGATGGTATCCTGATCTCAAGTCAATCTTGGAGAAGAAACTAGCTCTTTGAAGTGATCGAAGAGGTCATCTATCCGTGGTAATGGGTATCGATTTTTAACAGTAAGTTGGTTTAACTCCTGGTAGTCTATGCACATGCGAAACGATCCGTCCTTCTTTTTCACGAACAAGACTGGTGCTCCCAAGGGTGAGAAGCTTGGTCTAATGAAGCCTTTACTGAGAGGTTCGCTCAACTGGCTGGATAGTTCTTGCATTTCTAAAGTTAGAATACTATACGGGGCTTTAGCTACAGGGGTAGCTCCGGGAATCAAGTCGATTCGGAATTTGACTTGGCGTTCAGGAGGGACTCCTGAAATATCTTCAGGGAACACATCAGGGAAATCAAAGACTTCAGGGATATCCTTGATTCTTTTCACTTCTTGTGTCTTATCAACAACGTGAGCTAAAAAGGAACAATAATGTTTGCGAAGATACTTCTGAGCCTTGACGCAAGAAATGATTTGTAGATTTGCACTAGATTTGTCGCCATAGATAACAAGAGATTCGTTACTTGGAAGATTAAAACGGATAACTTTCTCGTAACATAGGATATTAGCACGGTGAAGACTTAACCAATCATTTAATTAAGACCAGCATAAGGTCAATTTGGAATGAATGATTATTTAGAGTAAGTGGGCATCCTATGTATATGTCATTGGTATTCTTGGTTTTTCCGTTGGCCATATCAACGGTGAATGTATCTTTTTGTGCTTTGGGATTTTGTTTTAGAAGATAATAGAATTTATGGCTTACGAAACTTTTCTCTGCACCGGTATCGAAAAGAATGCATGCGTAAGAATTGTTGAGAAGAAACATACTGGTCACCACATTAGGATCTGCTACCACTTCTTCATAGCCAATCGCCAAGACTCTTCCAGTACCACCAGCGTTCTTTAAATTAGGGAACAATTTCTCTTGAAATGCCCTACTTTCCCACATTTATAGCATGCACAGAGGGGATCTGCAGTTACGGCCATAGAGAGCTTCAAAGGGTGCAACTTTGATACTAGTGTGATCGCGGATGTTGTAGGAGAATGCAACAAGTGGTAAATGGGTATCCTAAGCTTTACCAAAATCTATCACACAGGCCCTTAACATGTATTCCAGCATTTCAATTGTTCTCTCGCTTTGCCCATCAGTTTGAGGATGGTACGCTGTACTCATGTCAATATTTATTCCCAAGGACTTTTGGCGTGATTGCCAAAACCGCGAGCTAAATCTACTATATCGGTCAGAGATAATAGATATTGGCACACCATGCAATCATACTGTCTCTTTAATGTACATCCTTGTTAACTTCTCCATTTTATCTGTTTCTTTTATTGGCAGGAAGTGTGCGGATTTGGTTAATCTATCGACAATAACCCAAATGGTATCATGACCACCCGTTGTCGTGGGTAATTTGGTTATGAAATCCATTGTCATCTGTTCCCACTTCCACTCAGGTATTTCTAGTTGTTGAAGTAAACCTGAGGGCTTTTGATATTCTACTTTGACTTTGGCGCAAGTTAGACACTTGCCCAAAAAAGTAGCTATTTCGGTTTCATGTTTGCACACCAATAGAGTTTCTTTAGGTCCATATACATCTTGTCTGAACTCGGCTGGACGAAGTATCGAGTTTTATGGGCTTCATTCATGACAACATCTCTGTAGCCACCAAACTTTGGTGTGCATATTCGATTCATGAAATAATGAACTCCATCACCTTTGATTTCCAAATTCTTTTCCATTCCCCTCAAGGCTTCACCTGTCATGTTCTCAGGTTTCAAGGCTTCTAGTTGAGCCTCCTTGATCTATGTAGATAAGTGGGAATGGATAGTCATGGTCAAAGGCTTTACTCGGTGGCCCGAGTACTTTTTCCGACTAAGGGCATCTGCTACCACATTGGCCTTCTCGGGGTAATAACGCATCTCACATTCATAGTCATTTAGTAGCTCTACCCATCGTCGTTGCCTCATGTTGAGTTCCTTCTGATCAAAGATGTGTTGAAGGCTTTTATGGTCCATAAAGACTGTGCAGTTTGTACCATACTGGTAATGCCTCCATATCTTCAAGGCAAAAACCACTACTCCCAGTTCGACATCGTACATAGTATCGTTGACTTCGTGGTTCTTAAGTTGTCTCGAGGCATAGGATATAACCTTTCCTCGCTGCATCATAATGCAACCTAGCCCTTGTTTGGACACATCACAATAGACTACAAAATCTTCCATCCCTACTCGGAGGGACAAGATCGGTGCACTGCAAAGGGCTTCTTTTAGTGTCTGGAAAGCAGTTTCTTGTTTCTCCTCCCATTTTAATATCACACCTTTTTTGGTCAAGGTGGTGAGTGACTTCGCGGTCTTTGAAAAGTTCTGAATAAATCTCCTGTAGTAGCCAGCGAGACCTAGAAACTGTCGAATTTCTGTTGGGGTTCGTGGGGTCTCCCAACTTTCGATAGCTTTGATCTTGGAGGGGTCAACATGTATCCCATCCTTGCTGACTACATGGACTAGGAACTCCACCTTTCGAATCCAGAATTCACATTTTGAGAACTTCGCGTACAATTTCTTTGCCCTTAACGTTTCCAAGACTTGTCACAAGTGTTGGCTGTGTTCTTCCTTATTCTGAGAATAGACTAGTATATAGTCAATGAAGACTATAACGAACTTGTCTAAGTAAGGTCGACACACTCGATCATCTGGTCCATGAAGACAATGGGCATATTTGTTAGACCAAAGGGCATCACTACGAATTCGTAGTGACCGTAGCGAGTTTTGAAAGCAGCCTTCGGAATGTCGGCCTCCTGGACTCGTAGTTGATGGTATCCTGATCTCAAGTCAATCTTGGAGAAGAAACTAGCTCTTTGAAGTGATCGAAGAGGTCATCTATCCGTGGTAATGGGTATCGATTTTTAACAGTAAGTTGGTTTAACTCCTGGTAGTCTATGCACATGCGAAACGATCCGTCCTTCTTTTTCACGAACAAGACTGGTGCTCCCAAGGGTGAGAAGCTTGGTCTAATGAAGCCTTTACTGAGAGGTTCGCTCAACTGGCTGGATAGTTCTTGCATTTCTAAAGTTAGAATACTATACGGGGCTTTAGCTACAGGGGTAGCTCCGGGAATCAAGTCGATTCGGAATTTGACTTGGCGTTCAGGAGGGACTCCTGAAATATCTTCAGGGAACACATCAGGGAAATCAAAGACTTCAGGGATATCCTTGATTCTTTTCACTTCTTGTGTCTTATCAACAACGTGAGCTAAAAAGGAACAATAATGTTTGCGAAGATACTTCTGAGCCTTGACGCAAGAAATGATTTGTAGATTTGCACTAGATTTGTCGCCATAGATAACAAGAGATTCGTTACTTGGAAGATTAAAACGGATAACTTTCTCGTAACATAGGATATTAGCACGGTGAAGACTTAACCAATCATTTAATTAAGACCAGCATAAGGTCAATTTGGAATGAATGATTATTTAGAGTAAGTGGGCATCCTATGTATATGTCATTGGTATTCTTGGTTTTTCCGTTGGCCATATCAACGGTGAATGTATCTTTTTGTGCTTTGGGATTTTGTTTTAGAAGATAATAGAATTTATGGCTTACGAAACTTTTCTCTGCACCGGTATCGAAAAGAATGCATGCGTAAGAATTGTTGAGAAGAAACATACTGGTCACCACATTAGGATCTGCTACCACTTCTTCATAGCCAATCGCCAAGACTCTTCCAGTACCACCAGCGTTCTTTAAATTAGGGAACAATTTCTCTTGAAATGCCCTACTTTCCCACATTTATAGCATGCTTGGCTCACTCCCGCGGCAGGGAATTAAGAAATGGGCTATGCTGGTGCTTTACTGAAACGGACAGTGTGCCCTTTTCTATTACAATTCTTGCAGTGCATTTCTCGGCAAGCTCTCGTATGATGGAAGTTGCATTTATTTCACTTTGGCAAAGTTCCAGCGTTTCTGCTTGGGGTTGCTGGAGTAATAGACAAAGTGGTAGGAACAGGGGTTGGAACAGCAGCAGGGACAATAGGAGTGTGTGTTGGCACTGTTTGTTACGTTTTCGAGGGCACTTGAGACGATTGCCCCTTTCGCTTTTTCCAGAAATTCTTCTTTATTGTTCCATTCCTTGGGTTTCTCCGGGATGGGTACCATAAAGCCCTGACGAACTCCGTGGTCTACTAGTGTTTGTGCCAAACGCTTGGCACTGTCAAAAGTGAGAGGGTTAGCAACTATTACATTTCCTTGTATCTGAGGAGAGAGTCCCCAGATATATCTCTCAACTTTCTTGCTTTCAGTGGGAATCATCCCTGGACACAGAATAGCCAGATCACTGAACCTGGCAATATAAGCAGCAATATCAGAGTCTTTCATCGTCAGACTCCAGAGTTCTTCCTCTAGCTTTTGAATTTCGCCTCGGGGACAATATTCTGCTAGCATCAGGATTTTAAAATCATCCTAGCCCATAGCATTGGCGACTGGAAGGGATAAGGTTTTTGTTGGGTTTTGAGCATTGTAACACTCCTATGGTGTACATGCAACCCTATAAACCTTGGATCTATGTTTTCTCTATTAAAAATGCAAATACTTGATAATCCAAGGTTTCATCCTAACTAGCATAATATGAAGCAACTATACTACAAGAATCTAGTAGAATGACATACCTTTTGTTGTAGCTTGATTCCATGGAGCTTAAGAGCCTAGTGCCTCAAGTGTGAGACCTCAAATGGTTCACACAACATCACCATCATCTTGGAATAACATGAGATAAAAGGTTGCTATGCTCAAATCGGCTAGCCCTCATGTGTACACACACTACTGCCAATTTCTTGAGCCATGGGGTCCTTATATATGGTGGCTATTCGGGTTACACCATGTAACTCATGTCTTTCCATATTCTCCATGCTCCATGGGTTAAAACCTCCATGGAGTATCCATGGGTTACTCCATGAGTTTAGCCCAACATGAAGAACTATGGACCATAAGCCCACATATATAAGAATGAATGAATTACACAATCAATCCCCATATATTTAATTAGTCTCCTTTTGATCACAAAATTAATTCCAAATTAATTCTTGATAAATAATAATTAAAAAATATGATTTCATATTAATATATTAGAACTTATAGTATATTAACAAATCATAAATATCCTTTTCTCAAAAAAGTCTATCCAAATTGTTCCGATGCCATGCAACCCATATGGAACATGCCAAATCGGGTCAAGTACATGCCAATTATAGTTATGGACTTAGACACTAATCCAACAGTCTCCCACTTGGATAAGTCTAAAACTATTATTACGTATGACTTCAAAACCCGACTAACAATCCTAGCTCTTAAAAGCTGATGTCGAACTCTGAACAAATCAATGACGCGTCCATTAGATAATGGATCATATATTCCGCCATTCTAGATATTATATGGACTGAGACATGGATTATAATCATTCTCTCTGTCCATTTGTTGTTTCCCGATTTCCGATTTATGATGACTGACTAATTGAAAAAATCACATCATTACAGGCTTGGCCAAGCACTTCGGGGTGTCATCACTAAATCATCGAGGGGCCCACAAATATCGCTTTTATCCCTTTAAGGGTAAAAGGAATGGATAAACTTCGACTCATATGCTTGTTCTACTACTTGTCGAATCATAAACAAAGGCACATTTTATAACATCGAGTTACCAATGCGTTTTCGTACAATCAATGTATAAGCAACTCATAGGCAACAAATCATATCTCTAGCTTTGAAGAATATAAGATATTATCGTCTCATGATTACTCGTGATAAAATCCATGAAGTGAGTCAAATGAGCATGGGTTTAATCCAATAGTCAGAACTTATGAGCACTCATGAATGTTGTAGCAACTCTTGCTATGTCCACTAACTTGGACATCTACAAACCAGCTTCATGACAGTCTTGCCCTAATACCTACTTCCAACGTATTATCGACTGTGGATGGTTTGAATAACTTAGTCATTCAGGAAGAACGACCTAGTTATTCTGGAAGTCAAAACATGCAAAGTGAAACCCAAGAATAATTGAATCCAATATGGTCTCAGAACTTATGAATATAAATAGAACACCTTTTATTGATCACCATATTGATTACATTGCATACTGTTTCAAATTATCAACTTTATACTTGAATCAAAACAATAGTCATGCCATGCTCCAAGCATGCACACTATGTTTATCCAAACAACAGTCATGCCATACACCAAATATGCACATTATGTTTGTCCAAACATTATTTATGCCATACACCAAGTATGTACACTAAGTTTGTCTATGATCTTTTACTTTCTGAAATACATCGATTGAACATAATTCCAATGATTCTCATTTCATAATCCCAAATCCTTATCGTAAATGCAAGAATTCCAAATTCCTGCCATTTACCGAAATCTTGTTAGATTTTCAAACTTATATGAACTGATCCTCTTGTAAGGATTATGCACAAAGTCACAAAGACTTGTCAACAATCATTAAAGAGTATTCAAATGGAGATCATTCCATGGAAACGAAGTCTCAAATTCAAAGTACATTGCTTTGAACATCCTTCTTGCATTAAGTTTACTAATCTTACACAGATCTAATGAAAAACTTCCACCTATGGGAATATTTCCATATTTTCATTTTGACTATCACTTCTGAACAAGAGTTGCCTCTTTTCAGAATATGTAAATATGGTCCTCTCCAAAGATTTATACCATACTTCCAACTGTCCCTGAGCAACCAATATTTGGTAAACCTTAGATTGTCCTCGACAATTGCTTAATCAAATTAGTTATATCTAGTTCTAGTAGTTTTTCCCTCTTAATGCTCTAGGCATTTCGAAAAATTTAGAACAGATGAATATTATAGCACATGCAATCGACCCTATATCCGAAGCATATGGGACACGATTCATGATGTCTGACATAAAGCCATGATACTAGACGAGTCTTTTGCTATAATATTTCCATTTCTATTTGCCATGTTCTCATAATTTAGATTATGAAAAGGGATGCCGTAATCATAATCGAATTTTAGAACGCAAATAATGTTCGCATATACAGAATTTCCTTATGTTGAATTAATTCCAACATAACATTCAAATATATATATATATATATATATATATATATATATATATATATATATATACTTGACTAAATTTGATTAAAATCTCACGATCTAAGCTTTTAGAATTGAAATGAAGTATAATTTCCTCTCCATTAATTATAGCAAAACAACTTTTTCCCAATTGAAACTTTTTTTTATAATTAACATTGCCAACTTGCAACACTTATTATAATTATCATACTCCCACTTGCACGATGATTATTAGCATAACACTTATGCTCCCACTAGCTTTGACATGTACTCATAAATCAGCTGCACTTCTAGAGATCAATACTTTATTGACTTTTCTTTCCAAAGTTCAGATTTCTGATACGATATGCTTTGATAAAACTTTATAAAAATCATACACCTTTCCTTATATAGCTCATATGTGTGTCTAAAAAATTTTGGAACTATGAAAAGGGATGTCGTAATCATAGTTTTATATATTTACACCTTTGCCATTCCTCACAAGGTCATGTTAGTGTGTCGGTTAACCACACACGCTCCACTAACGACTTTGAGAATGCAAATATCATAATTGCTATCTACTTAAAATTTACTTAGTGAAAGCGTTTCCTCACCATCATTTTCATGAATCGGAGAGAACCCTTATGACACTTAGATTTTATGGTGTATGTGTTCCTTTCCATTTGAATTTGTGAAAACCTTAATCACAAGACAAGGTTAGTGACAAATCCAAACTCACATGGACCGAACTTGTGCAGTCTTAACTTCTTGCCACCTGGCAGCACAAGTGCCTACCATTGCTTCCAAGTTGTTATGCAACCGATTGAGAACTCTTAGAACTCATATTCAAAGCCAACTTTAACTGGAATGGGCACAGAAATAGGAATATGTCAACACGAAAGGTTATAAAGCTCAAGTCGTGTGCTAGTGATAAACTACATGTTTTATTCTTGATTAGACTTTTTCAAGATCTTATAGACTCCCACTGTCCTCTTGACATATAAGACTCTCTTGCCAAGAACCATTCCTTGACAAAACAAATATTCAAGAGATAGTGTGGATTCTTATCAAGACAAACACTTCACACAATTGGCCTTAGTTGGTCATTGTTTTATCCAAAACATCACAACTTACCAATTTCAAATGTACAAGAGTAGAACACATTTTACTCTTACATTTGACAAGTGTTAATAAATCTTCTTTAAGATGTGTCACTCAAGTTACAATCTTGGAGTATGACACTAAGACTTGTTTTGGAACAAAGTATGTATCACCTTCTTGATTAAACCATTTCAATAATTCATAACCCCTCTTCTTAGCCATAAAAAATGCACTAAGATGTTCCTAGAGGATGAACTGTGATATGGTCTCACAATCATTAAGATGATCATAAAACATGATACTAAAGTACTCTCCCATCTTTTCAGATTTGAGAAACGTTTATCTTTCTGCCAAATTTGATTCTTCTTATTCGTTCTGCCATACATTGAAACTTTTCCAATGCTTCAGAATTATACTTAAACTTGTAAGTATAACCATATTTACTAAAATTTAGTAAACCATGACGAATAGTCTTATCGATCTTTTGTAGTGGACTTGACTAGTGCACAAGAATGTGTACTCGATCCCTTAGTCCTTTACTTGGCTCACATATACATGTGAACAAGGAATTAGTCTTAATTTTCCAAAGATGAAAATTTTCATTCATCATACGACTTGCATGATTCCAAGTTTCTATCCAACTAAAACTTGGATGATGAGAATCTTTCCTTATTTTGTAAATTATGACACTACCACAACCGAAAGAATCAAATCCATTTTCCAATGTTACTATTAACGGAATCATATAAGCAACAATTTTTCACAAATGTCATTGTAAGGATACTTAAAACAAATAAAAAACAAAACTTTTCTTTTATTTAAAACTTGCGGAAAAACTTATCCTTACAATGGAAATGCATATGAAAACAACGTTGTTATCTATTCCTAAGCAATCTATCACAACTCTTAAGCAGCAGCTCAAAATTCTAATCACCGAACCATACGATCGAGACCAATCTTCGCGATCAGAACCAACTTACTCTTCTTTAAGCCTCCTCTCCTTTCTTTTATTCTTAAAACTTCAACATATGACCCAGTCACATCATTTAATAAGAATCTCCATATAGGAACTTAATAGAGTTAGATAGTGGACTTACCTGAGGTAGAGTCAAATTTTTTGACTTGACCAACCTTATGATCTTTCAGATAAATAGGGCAGCTTTGCAACCAATGACCCTTCCTTTGGCAATAAAAGTATATGGACTCTTTGGGAATGGTACACGAGACTATCTCAGACTTAGCCTTTCTCTTTACCATTTGGTCAACCGAGTTGACTATGGCCGATCCCTTTCCATTGGGAAGAGAAAGCTTTTCTGGATTTTCAATGTTACCATTGTCAATGTCCATGGAAGTTTGGGAAGTTGATCTTCAAATCAAATTTGCTTTACCAGTGCTCCAAATCATTGCTGATTCAGCAGCACCTAGCGAATAGATAAGATCATTAAGGGTTATGTAATAGTCTGTTTCATAGTAGTCACAAAGGAAACTCACTATGTGACTTAGAAAGTGATTGAACAACCAACTTTCTCAAGACTGTGACACCTAACTCTCCCAACTTGTCAATATGTGACTTTATCTCTAAGATGTGAGTACACATAGACTTTGCTTGCCAATACGGCTTGAGTGACCTTGAACTTGTGGGTTAGTGAGAATAATTGGAGGAGGTGAAGGAAGAGAAGTATGATTTCCATGAACCAACCATGGGACATCATCTTCATTATGAAAGCTTGTTCCAAGGGATTTAGGAAGATCATAGATGTCTAAACCAGACATCTACAATGGGAGATATTCAAGTTAGTTAATTTAAGTCCTTAATATAACACCCAATATGAAATATTAAGGCTAGGACCCAACACAATATTTTATAACTTGGAAGAGGGATGCCGTAATCCAAGCTATACAATATTTGAAGGTAGGCGAATGACGATTCACCAATTTCCACCATGAAAAACAAAATAATTTATTAGGTTTTAATTAGATTTGAAACTCCTAGATCTTTTGAGATTCATTGAACTTTTCAATGGCATGTTTCAATCTCGATTGCTCCCTCTCAAATTTAGTGACTGGGATGCCGAGGATCACAAAACAAGGTGTGAATAACCATGCAAATATACTTGGTACCCTTAATATTTACCACTCAATCGATGTGTCGGTTAACCACACGCTCTCCACCGATACTATGATAAACATTAAGTTACCCTTTTCCTACCTCGTTAAATCAAGCTAATGTGTCGGTTAACCATACATGCTCCACTAACCGACTTAAGCAAAGTGCAAAGTGTAATTTTATGGGTTAGCACCAAATTCACATTTTCCTAAGTAAGTAAGATTGGGAATTCATAATAGTTTAGTTACTTAGTATTGATCATTAATACTTTTAATGAAGGGAGAATTCTAGTCCTTGTCCTACCCGTTCGGCTAACGACCCTCCACTAGTCAAGGAAGCGGTGGGTGAGAGTGGACACCCATTAAGTTTCCATTTTATAGGCAACAGCCTTATACCCCCCTTATAGACCGGCTTCGTGAATGAGGCGTATTAACAGTAAGACTGGCTTTGTTCTTATATATATATATATATATATATATATATATATATATATATATATATATATATATATATATATATATATATATATATATATATATATATATATATTATTAACTTATAATACTATAAAGTATAAGGGTTGAATTTTAAATTTTAAAATTCTAAGGGTTTAACTTGGAATTAAAGTATTCATGAGGGGAAACTTTACAAATTCCAAAACTTGAGGACATGTTTTAAACTATTCAAAAACTTTTAAATTTCATAACTTATGTGTTTAAAGTAGTTTTAATGAAAAACTCTTCAAGTTCCATAACTTGAGGACAAGTTATGGAAGACTTTAAAACATTTAAAAATGAGACTCTCCATTTTTCATAACTTATGGAAATCTTATGAGTTTTAATAACCATAAATGTGAATTTTCATATAACTTGAGGACAAGTTACAAACCACATATTATGAACAACTTTTAGATTAATTTGGATTGAAAACATATATATCTCATAACTTTTCTGTTAATCTAAGCTAACTCATAAGAACAAGATAAATCAAATCATCAATCTTCAAGAAATTAGAATGAACATAAAACTAATACAAATCTTGAAATTATGACAATTATCTTTAAAATTGGATTATAATGAATATTACCACATCAAAACCAAGTTTATTAGTTCAAAAATAGCTTAGGGTAATGTTCCTAGTCCAATTCCAGCCAAAAAACTCGAAAATATGCTGTCAGGGGCTCCTACTCGTCGAGTGTATGAACCTACTCGACGAGTAGGATGAATTTCTTCATGGACTCGGCGAGTCCATCAGTGGACTCGGCGAGTCCAGTGCCTAGAGAGCCAGAAAATCGATTTTTTCAGCTTTTTTCAGCAATTTGCATCAAGTATAATTGAAAACAAGCCTAGGCTCTGGTACCACTGTTGGGTTTTGAGCATTCTAACACTCCTATGGTGTACATACAACCCTATAAACCTTGGATCTATGTTTTCTCTATTATACATGCAAATATTTGATATTCCAAGGTTTCATCCTAACTAGCATAATATGAAACAACTATACTACAAGAATCTAGTAGAATGACATACCTTTTGTTGTAGCTTGATTCCATGGAGCTTAAGAGCCTAGTGCCTCAAGTGTGACACCTCAAATCGTTCACATAACATCACCAACATCTTGAAATAACTTGAGAGAAAAGGTTCTTATGCTCATATCGGCTAGCCCTCATGTGTACACACACTAGTCCCAATTTCTTGAGCCATGGGGTCGTTATATATGGTGGTTGTGTTGGGTTTTGAGCATTATAACACTCCTATGGTGTACATGCAACCCTATAAACCTTGGATCTATGTTTTCTCTATTATACATGCAAATATTCACTATTCCAAGGTTTCATCTATACTACAAAGTTCTAGTTAGATGACATACCTTTTGATGTAGCTTGATGTCTTCAAGCTTTAAGAGCTTAGCCCCAATAGTGTGGAAGCCTCAAATGGAATCACAAATCACCAAAACACCTTGGAAGAACTTGAGAGAATATGTATGCACACTAAAATCGGCCCACTCTTATTTTCACACACTTGTGCCAATTTTGTGAGCCAATGACCCCTTTATATATTATGGATGATTAGGGTTACATCCATGTAAACCCTAATACCCATGACCTTTCATTTACATAGGATCCATAGGTTAAAAGCTCCATGGACCATCCATGAAAGCTTAGCCCAACTTAAATGAACTTGGCCCATTCCATATATATAAGAGTCCATATTTAATTAGTTCTTTTTGATCACTTAATTAATTCTAAATTAATTCTTGATCAATACTAATTAAATAATATGATTCCATATTAATATATTAGAACTTATAATATATTAATATAAATCATAAATACACTATTCTTAAAAGACTATCCATATAAATTGTGCCGATGAAGTGCAACCAAAATGGACCATGCCGGGTCGGGTCAAGTACATACCAAATATAGTTATGGACTTAGACATTAATCCAACAGTCTCCCACTTGGATAAGTCTAAAACTATTATTGAGTATGACTTCAAAACCTAACTGGCAATCGTAGCTCTTAAAGCCGCTGTCGAACTCTGACCTTGTCAATGACTTGTCCATTAGATAAGGGATCATATATTCCTCCATTCTAGATATCATATGGACTGAGACATGGATTATAATCATTCTCTCTGTCCATTTGTTGTTTCCCGATTTTCGATTTATGATGACTGACTAATTGAACAAATCAAATCAGTCCTGGCTTGGCCAAGCACTCACATGTGTCATCGCTAAATCATCGAGGGGCCTACAGATATCGCTTTTATCCCGAAGGTAAAAGGAATGGATAAACTTCGACTCATATGACTTGTTCTACTACTTGTTGAATCATACACAAAGGCACGTTTTATAACATCGAGTTACCAAATGCGTTTTCGTGCAATCAATGTATAACCAACTCATAGTAACAACTCATATCTCTAGGTTTGAAGAATATAAGATATTATCCTCTCATGATCACTCGTGATAAAATCCATGAAGTGATTCAAATGAGCGCGGGTTGAATCCAATACTCAGAACTTATGAGCACTCATGAGTGTTGTAGCACCACTCTGTCCACCAACTTGGACCTCTACAAAACAACCCATGACAATCTTGATTCATATCTACTTCCAACATATGACCGACTGTAGATGGTTTGAATAACTTAATCATTCAGGAAGAACGACTTAGTTATTCTGGAAGTCAAAACATGCAAAGTGAAACACAAGAATAAATGAATCAAATATGGTATCAAACCCTATGAATATAAATAAACACTTTTATTTATCACCATACTGATTACTCATTATTCATTGTTTCGGTTTTATCAACTTTATACTTGAATTAAAAACACTAGTTGTCCCATGCTCCAAGCATGTACACTATGTTTTTCTTAAACAATAGCTTTGCCATACACCAAGTATGCACTCTATGTTTTTGTATGATCCTTACTTTGTGAAATAAACCAATTGAACATAATTTCAATGATTCTAATTTCACACTCCCAAATCCTTATCGAAAAATGTGAGAATTTCAAATTCCTATCATTTATCGAAATCTGTTTAGATTTTAAACTTATATGCACTGACCCTCCTGTAATGAATATGTACAAGGTCACAAAGACTTGTCAACAGTCATTATAAGGTATTCCAATGGAGATCAACTCCATGGAAACTAAGTCTCATATTCAAAGTACATTGCTTTGAACATGTTTCTTGCATTAAGTTTTCTAATCTTACACAGATAACTTCCACCTATGGAGACAACTCCATATTCTCATTTTGACTATCACTTCTAAATAAGAGATGCCTCTTTTCAGAATATGTGAATATGGTCCTTCCAAAATTAGCACTATACTTCCAACTGTCCCTGAGCAACCAATCTTTGGTAAACCTCAGATTGTCCTCGACAATTGCTTAATCATTTTATTCATATCCAATTCTAGACCTTTTCCATTCTTAATGCCTCTGGGCATTTGGAAAAATTTAGAAATGACAAATATTATAGCACATGCAATCGATCCTGTACCCAAAGCAAATGGTACACGATTCATGATGTCTCACATAAAGACATGATTCTAGACCAGTCTTTTGCTACAATATTTTTATTTGCCATGTTTTCAAAATTTGACTATGAAGAGGGATGCCGTAATCATAATCGAATTTTGAGAACGCAATATATAGAATTTCCTTAAGTTGAACCAATCCAACATGAAATTCATATATATATTCTTGACTAAAGATGATTAAGGTCTCAATCTATGCCTTCAGAACTGAAATGAAGTATATCCTCTCCCTTAATTATAGCAAAACAACTTTTTCAATCCCTGCAGCCTCACGAATTGAAACTTTTGTTTTCTATAATTAACATTGCTAACTTGTAACACTAACAATAATTATCATGCTCCCATTTACATGATGATTATTAGCATAACACTTATGCTCCCACCAGCTTTGACATGTACTCAGAAATCAGCGGGACTTCTAGAAATCAATACTTTATTGACTTTCTTACCAAAGTTCAGATTTCTGATATGAGATGCTTTGATAAAACTTTATCAAAATCATACACCTTTCCTTAGATAGCATGCATGTGTGTCTAAACAATTTGAGAACTATGAAAAGGGATGCCGTAATCATAGTCTCAATTGTTTAGACCTTTTTCCATCTGCTTCAAATAAACTTGGTGGAAGTGTTTCCTCACCATCATTTTCATGAATCGGAGAGAAATCTTATGACCCTTAGATTTTATGGTGTATGTGTTCTTATCCATGTGAATCGTCAAAACCATAGTCATAAGACAAGGATAATGACAAATCTAAACTCATATGGACTAAACTTATGCAATCTTAACTTCTTGCCACCTGGCAGTACAGGGCCTGCCATTGCTTCCAAGTTGTTATGCAACCAATTGAGAACTTTCAGAACTCCTATGCAAAGCCAACTTTAACTGGAATGGGCACAGAATATGTCAACATGATAGGTTATAAACCTCAAGTCGTGTGCTAGTGAAGAACCTCAGGTTTTATACTTGATTAGTTCTTGAAATTATTATTAGGATCTTTAAGACTCCCACTATCCTCTTGACATATAAGACTATCTTGCCAAATATTCAAGAGATAATGCGGATTCTTTATCAAGACAAACACTTCACACAATTGGCCTTAGTTGGTCTTTGTTTTATCCAAAACATCACAACTTACCAATTTCAAATGTACAAGAGTAGGACACTTTTACTCTTACATTCGACAAGTGTTTTAAACCTTTCTTTAAGATATGTCACTCAAGTTACAATCTTGGAGTATAACTCTAAGAATTGTTTTGGAACGAAGTATGACTCATCTTCCTGATCTAACCATTTCAACAATTCATGACTCCTCTTCTTAGTCATAAGAATGCACTAAGATGACCTTTAGAGGACTAATTGTGATATGATTTCTAAATCATTAAGATGATCACAAACATGATACTAAAGTACTCTCCCATCTTTTCAGATTTGAGAAACTTTTATCTTTCTGCCTAATTTGATTATTCCCATTCGTTCTGCCATACATTGAGACTTTTCCAATGTTTCAGAATTATACTTAAACTTGTAAGTATAACCATATTTACTAAACTTTAGTAAATCAAATAGTCTTAACGAGCTTTGTGGTGGACATGACCAGTGCACAAGAATGTGTACTCGATCCCTTTAGTCCTTCACTTGACTCACACATCCATGTGAACAAGTAATTAGTCTTGATTTTCCAATGCTTGAAAGTTCTCATTCATTATACTATTCAACTTGCATGATTCCAAGTTTTGGTCCAATTGAAACTTGGGTGGTGAGGAACTTTCCTGATTTGGTAAATTTAGACACTACCACAAATGAAAGAATCAAATTCATTTTCCAATATTGCTGTTAGTGGAATCATATAAGCAACAATTTTCCACAAATTCCATTGTAAGGATACTTCAAATAAATAAAATTAAACAATTTTCTTTTATTTTAAAACTTTGCGGAAAAACTTATCCTTACAATCCACATGGAAAATTGTTGTTATCTATTCCTTAGCAATATATCATAACTTCTTAAGCAACTGCTCAAAATTCTGATGCGATCGAAATCCACCTTCGCGATCAGAATCAGTATATACTTCCTTTAAGATTTCTCTCTATTCTTTGATTCTTAAAACATCAACATGTGACCCAGTCACATCATGTAATGAGGATCTCAGAATATAACTTAACAGAGTTAGATAATGGGCTCTACCTGATGTAGAGTCAAACTTATTGACTTTAACATCCTTAGGTAAATTTGGCAGCTTTGCAATCAACGCCCCTTCCTTTGGCAAAATAAACATATGGACCCCTTGGTAATGGGACTATCTCAGACTTAGCCTTTCTCTTTACCATTTGGTCAACCGGGTTGACTATGGTCAATCCCTTTCCATTGGGAAGAGAATGCTTTTTCTGGATTTCCAGTGTCACCATTGTCACTGTCCATAAAGATTTTGGGAAGTTGATCTTCTAATCAAATTTGTTTTACTATCGTTCCAAATCATTGCTGATTCAGCAGCACCAAGCAAATAGATATGATCATTAAGGTTCATGTCATAGTCTGTTTCATAGTAGTCCCAAAGGAACTCACTATGTGACTTAGAAAGTGATTGAACATCCAAATTTCTCAAGACTTTGACACCCAACTCTCCCGGCTTGTCAATATGTGACTTCATCTCTAAGATGTGATCACACATAGACCTTGATTTCCATTAGGGCTTGAGTGACCTTGAACTTGTGGGTTAGGGAGAATAATTGGAGGAGGTGGAGGAAGAGAAGTATGACTTCCATGAGCCAAACTCGGGAAGTCATATTCATTAGGAAAGCTTGGTTTGGGAAGATCATTGTTGTCTAAACCAGACATCAACAATGGGAGAAATTCACGTAAAGTTGATTTAAGTCCTTAATATAACACCCAATATGATATATTAAGGCTAGGACCCAACAAACTATTTTATAACTTGGAAGAGGGATGCCGTAATCCAACCTATAAAATATTTGAAGGTAGGTGAATGACGATTCACCAATTTCCACCAAGATAAACGAAATGTATTATTAGGTTTTAATTGGTTTTGAAACTCCTAGATTCTTTTGAGATTCATTAAACTTTTCAATGGCATGTTTCAATCTCGAGTGTGCCCTTCAGGTTTTGTGACTGGGATGCCGAGGATCACAAAACAAGGTGTGAAGTAACCATGCAAATATACTTGGTACCCTTAATATTTACCCCTCAATCGATGTGCCGGTTAACCACACACGCTCCTACGATACTATGATAAATATTAAGTTACCCTTTGCCTACCTTGTTAAGTCCAGGTTAGTGTGTCGATTAACCACACACGCTCCACTAACAGCTTAAACAAAGTGCAAAGTGTAATTTCATGGATTAGCACCTTATTCACATTTTCCTAAGTAACTAAGATTGGGAATTTATAAGTGTATAGTTACTTAGTATTTATCATTATACTTATAATGAAGGGAGAATTATAGTCATTGTCCTACCTGTTCGGCTAATGACCCTCCACCGGTCAAGGAAGCGGTGAGTGAGAGTGGACACCCATTAAACTGCCATTTTATAGGCAGTAACCTTATACCCCCCTTATAGACCGGCTTCGTGAATGAGGCCTACTAATGGTAAGACGACTTGCTCTTATACATATAATATATTAAACTTTTAATATTATAATAGTATAAGGGTGTATTTTAGACATTTAAAATACTTGGTGGTTTAATCTATTAATTAAACAATACTCTTAATTTAATTAAATTTAAACCATGTCATTATGGAATTATTAATTCTCTTTTAATTAAACACTTTTATTATCTATTAATAAAGTCCATAAGAGTTAATTGAATTATTCAATAAAAACATCATAATTCCAATTATTAAATTCAAAATTAAAACCATTTAATTAATTGTTTAAGTTATGAACCCAAGAGTTTTAGAATTCAATTCTTTTTTTTATCATAAAAAACTTTTTCCAAATTCTAAAATTTGAGGGCAAGTTTTGTAACTCTTGAAAACTTTTGGATTCCATAACTTATGGAGTTAAATACTTGTTTTATGATGAAACTTTTCATGTTCCATAACTTAAGAACAAGTTATGGAATTCTTTAAAACATTAAGACCAAGTTTTATAACTCCATAAAAAACTTTGAATCAATTTTTTTTAAAAACCTTTTCATATCCATAACTTATGGACGTTTCAAAAAACTCTTTAGATCAAACTTTTAAAACTAATAAAATAATCATATCATTTTATCTTTTACTAAATTTGACCTAATTCAACTCATATAGCAAATGATTCAAATTTTACAAATAATTAGTTTTTCACAAAAACAAGTAATTATCTTAAAATTTGGCAAACGTCATGTTTTTTTTTCCTTTTTTTTCCAACTTGAAAATAAAACATTTGCATCAATATAACAGAAAACAACCTAGCTCTGATACCACTGTTGGGTTTTGAGCATTCTAACACTCCTATGGTGTACATGCAACCCTATAAACCTTGGATCTATGTTTTCTTTATTATACATGCAAATATTAACTATTCCAAGGTTTCATCTATACTACAAAGTTCTAGTTAGATGACATACCTTGTGATGTAGCTTGATGTCTTCAAGATTTAAGAGCTTAGCCCCAATAGTGTGGAAGCCTCAAATGGAATCACATATCACCAAAACACCTTGGAAGAACTTGAGAGAATATGTATGCACACTAAAATCGGCCCACTCTTATTTTCACACACTTGTGCCAATTTTGTGAGCCAAGGACCCCTTTATATATTATGGAGGATTAGGGTTACATCCATGTAAACCCTAATACCCATGACCTTTCATTTACATAGGATCCATGGGTTAAAAGCTCCATGGACCATCCATGAAAGCTTAGCCCAACCTAAATGAACTTGGCTCATTCCATATATATAAGAGTCCATATTTAATTAGTTCTTTTTGATCACTTAATTAATTCTAAATTAATTCTTGATCAATACTAATTAAATAATATGATTCCATATTAATATATTAGAACTTATAATATATTAATATAAATCATAAATATAATATTGTCAAAAGACTATCCATATAAATTGTGCCGGTGAAGTGCAACCCAAATGGACCATGCCGGGTCGAGTCAAGTACATACCAAATATAGTTATGGACTTAGACATTAATCCAACAGGTTTTTAGGGTTACACCATGTAACTCATGTCTTTCCATCTTCTCCATGCTCCATGGGTTAAAACCTCCATGAAGTATCCATGGGTTACTCCATGAGTTTAGCCCAATATGAAGAACTATGGACCATAAGCCCACACATATAAGAATGAATGAATTACACAATCAATTCCCATATATTTAATTAGTCTCCTTTTTATCACAAAATTAATTCCAAATTAATTATAGATTAATACTAATTAAATAATATGATTTCATATTAATATATTAGAACTTATAATATATTAACAAATCATAAATATCCTTTTCTCACAAAAGTCTATCCAAATTGTTCTAATGCCATTCAACCCAAATAGAACATGCCAAATCGAGTCAAGTACATACCAATTATGGTTATGGACTTAGACACTAATCCAAAAGTTTTGACATAGCCATTCCACCAGGAAAGGGCTCTGTCTAGGAAGGTACAAGCTGCAAACTTTACTTTGATTTCTTCAGGGCAAGCACATATTTCAAACACTGATTCTGTTTTCTCGAACCAGTGTGTCAGAGTAATGACACCTCATGTGCCATCAAAAGTTTTAGGCTTTGCATTTGTAAAGTCTTTGTATGAACACTCGCGAGGGTGTCCAATACTTTCACCATGATTGAAATTGTGAGCACCACTGCCAGCTCCACTAATACCATTGGCTTTGATTTGCATCATGGCAGCAACCACGGTGGCAGTTACTGCTGCTTGGAAGACAGCGACATCATATTGGGGAGGTGGTGTTGGTGCCTCATTGACATTGACATGTCTCAGATTCTTTTTGGGAGGCATATTTTTCTTCAAGATATAAAAATAGAAAGGTAGTAAGACAGCAATAGTGATAACAAATTAGATGTCTTTGAGCTAATTACATTAGTTCTACATGTATTCAGAAAAAGTTTAGATAGTAGTCCATTACAAGGAATAACTTGTAAAGTGACAACGTGACATTGGAAAGTGATTTTTCAAAGGAAATAAGATGTCTGTCATGTATTGGTATATTAGATACATAGAGTTCGGAAAATTTGACTTTGTAGTAGGTCTACAATATACTAATTTAACTGAAAACTTGACAGCATGTTGACCTATCGAAAAATGAAATTTCGAGGTCGTACTATGTATATGAAAACATCACTAGTGTATTTACATAGCTTTAGACTACATCCCAAAAGAGTGATTAGAGTATGCTCTACTCACGAGGAGTGTTGTTCGGATTCCTACTAGATTCAGCCCGAAATTTAGCCAACTGGCGTTCTATGGCAAACATACACATATCTAGTGTCGCTTGCGTTCTCGAAGTTCTCTGACTTCAGTTCGGCTTGCAGCTAGTTCCCTTCGTAAGGTTTCAGTAATATTTCTGGTTGTCTCAAGGTTTTCAATTAGGTGGTGAAGGCGAACTGTGTTAACTCTACTGGTAGCATTATTTTGTATGACTCCATCAATGACAGATCTTCCTTGTTCATCGTTACGCGTAATCCGACGAACTAACACTGAAAGGACTCTGTCTGCTGAGCCTCATTCGTCAAGATTGTAGAAGCTTCGGCCTACATTGTATGGACGGTCCTGACCCTGCTCATGACTCCACCGGTCTAAGTTCACTGCCCACTAAGGTGTCGGACCATGAAAATTTTGTCGAGGATTGAGATTTTGGGCAACTTGAGGTGGGTTATAAGCTCCTGATTCTGAGTCAGAATCTTCAAAAAAATCCTCTTCTATGGGATCTACATGATCATTCTCTTGTTCATCATTGTGCCATCCTCCATTCCCTTGATTGGGAAAGTACGGATCTCCCGATATATGAAATCCATCCATGTTATCTATGCGATAATAGGGATATAAGAGACATCTAATAGATTTGATAATTCAAATAGAGAATTTCAAGTTTCTGTATAAGAAAATTATAATTAATAGTTAACGTATTATATATGGTAAGACTCATACTAGGTCCTCCTATAATCATAAATTGTATACTAATTATATATAACTCGGGTAGAATAGACCTTCGAATAAATGATCCTACTCTATATCCAGATCCAAAAAAGGAAAAGGAAGTAAAGCTAAACCACCCATTCTAAGTCTGTAAAACCTTAATTATATATAACTTTAATATATACTAAATACTTATAGTTCTACCAGTAATGATCCTTTGTTTTCACATGTTTGTTTCTAGTAAGGATGCCTCTTTTGTATCTTGTTGTTTCTGTGTTATGGTGTCATAAAATACTCCTATAGTATTTTATATTTATTTTTGATTCTAGGGTTTTTCTGGTACTTAGGTAAGTTTTAGACTTGTTGCAACACCACAATTACTCCTAAACACATGTTAGTCATATCTCAAATAAATATAGTTGATCAGGCTTTATTGACCCCATATATGATTACATAACTGTCCAGGTTTAACTGTAATGTCCAACATCCAAATACTTTTGTATCGTTCTTACTGTGACATTATTTCTTGTATATATGCATGTTAGTATACTTCTTATAAAATACTTAGATTTTTAAAAGTATACTTTTAGTCAGAGCACTTCAGCCCCATAGCATTTATAGTTTGTATATCTTTGATGGATTGATATATTGTGTTCACTATAAACAATGCTCTGAGACCAATTTGTCACACCCCCAAACCGAAACGGTGGAAACGTTCGGGGGCGGAGGACGTCATGTTTAGTATCACAACAATGCATAAGAGTAATCAAATTACAACAACAACCATTGTGTTTACAAAGTTATAAGTTTTACATCTGTGTTCAAAACATAATGTATATGACCCCAGAAGTACAAGTTTAAAGACATGAGTTTATAGATCTCCGTCTTCTCAAAAGCTGTGGTTGTACCTGTATTACTGTTTCCCTGAGAATACAAGTAGTTTTGAAAAGGTGTCAACAATTAATTTGGTGAGTTCATAAGTATATTTGTAACTGAAATCTATTTTCTAGTCCATTGATAATGTAAACATGTTTTTCCCAAAAAATCCTATATTTTCTGCTATATTATTCTTTAAGCAAAATGTGTGATAGTTTCTATACTCTAAATCTGTAAAATGTAGTTTAGTTCTCATAAAACCATGAAAAGTATGTTTTCTCTATGCTGTAATAGTATCATGTTCTTGTACTAGTATGTAACTAATGTATTTGTAATTAGCTAGTATGACCAATTGTACTTGTAAAATACTGTGTTATAGTTTTATAATTAAATAAAACTATGTGAAGTTTGCTTATTCATACACTAATCATTTTGTTCAATACCAAATTGTGAGTTATTATAACCATACTAGATGACCTATGATCGCCTGAACACGACATTCTTCAGGTGTCGCAATTGGTAAGACATTTGTCACCCCAGGCATGCCTGCCTAACTGTAGCTAGCAGTTCAGGTGTGGGATTGTCAGTCCCATATAGACAATTATGCGTAGAATATTGAAAAGTTACTTTGTAATAAATACACTATAAGTAAGTTTCATAAACTACATAGAATATAGTTTATATGTTTGTTTTCAGTAAAGTATTTCATTTGTTTTCTGAAAAATGTTCCCTGCTTGTTTTCTATTATGTACTCTGAACCTTGAAACCAATGAATAAGTTCTCTAAACTATACCTATTATAGTTTAACTATTTGTTTTACCGTGATGAAAATCTTTTTTAACTTTTGTAAGAATTTGTAATACTGTTGTTCTATGAAATCCACTGATTGTACTCAAATAGTACTAAACAGTTTGAAAAGCAATTTATATTTATATAAATGTAATATTTATATAAATGTGATTAATTAGACCTTCAATTAAATAACTTTACCGCAAGCCCACAACCAAACAAGGAACAGGAAATGGGGTCAAATTACATATTCTAAATCTTCTGAATCCAAATTATATAATTTACATTGATATAAATATGTAATTTTGATAATTATAACAATTTAAAAACACTAAAAACATTAAAAACATTTTAGATATTAACACAATTTTTATTGTGTTTCACTTGTATTCCCCCCCCCCCCCCCGGTAAAACAGTTAAAAATCATTAAAATGTAGGGGTATGAAGTCACCTTTTGTGAGTGATTCGATTGAAGGTTCGTTTTGGGATGTTTTTCCACAAGTTAGATCTCGAAGCAAAACGAATCCTATAAGCATTTCATGTAATATATGCACACTTTTAGTGAATATAATCACAAATATGATAAGGAAATGAACCAATTTGTAAGTTTAACATACAAATAAGAGTATTAGAAGCAAAATAGATGGCTGATTGGAGTTTACAGCCAGAAGATGATGATGTTCTTGGGTTTTTGGCCACTTCAAGCATGTGTTCTTGGGTTTACGGTTGATGTTCTTGATGAAATGAAGAACACTTGAAGATTCAAGTTTTTTCGGCCCAAAGATATGAATATTGAAAGTGTTTGTAATTTGATTACAAGATCAAGGTGTGATTCTTACAGATATTAAGAGAATTTTGCATGTTCCTAAGGAGAGAGGAGGTTTTCGGCTGTTGATACTTGAGAGAGAATGTTTGAGTTTTCGGCTGGATGGTGTAGAATGAAGGAAAAATCAGTCAAACACATATATATACATATGAGATTATGGCTGTGAGGGGAGTTCATGACTGCGAAGGGTTCACGGCTGCGAAGGGTTCACAGGTGTGAACTGTTTGCGGCTTTCTTCGGTTTGTGGCTCCCTTCGTTTGCGGTCCGAAGAGAAGAAGGAAAAGCAAGGCTTCTCAGTTTTTGTGTGATTTTTGCTTCTATTTTATACAACACTTTATCAAGTGCTTAAATGTATAAAACCTATTTATTTTAAGTTTATTAAAATAATAATTCACCTAGTTTGACTGTTATTCGACATATTGACTTTCGTTGACTAAGGTTGACTTTTTACAAAGTAGAAAATAACGGGATGTTACATCTGGCTTACATTTGTGAATTTTGTTTCAGGTACATCAGATGATCGTGGGAATGCGAAGGCTTGATCGTGCACCTCCTCGTTTTTCATGTTGTGATTTCTAGGAAAACTCTGATATTGGTTTATTTTGGAAACAATTTGAAAACAATGGATGGTTTTGAAATCTTTGAAAAGTTTAAATTTTACATGAATTTATGGATTTTACAAAAGTATCATGAAGGAATGCATTATTTACATCAAGTTGATGAAGAGGCCAATCATTAATCACCGCCAATGACAAAACAATACGAACTGTAGATGCTTTAACAACCAGACTAAAGTTTAAAGAATAATCAACACTCGGTAGTTGACTATAACCTTGGGCAACAAGACGTGCTTTATGACGATCAACCATGCCATCGGCCAAATATTTGGTTCCCAAAATCCATTAGCAACCGACCACATTGCGATCAGTAGGCCTAGGCACCAAGGTCCAAGTTTTATTAAGTTGAAGGGTAGACATTTCAACATTCATGGAATCCATCCAATGTGATTATGAAGTGGCAGACTCATAGGCGGTGTGTAACGCTCTGTTCCAAATTGACTCATAGTCTGAGGCTGTGGCTTGAAGGTCGGCCATTATAAGGATTATGGCTCTTGGAAAGGTAAGATCTAGGCCCTTTTGGTGTGGGTGATGTATTAGAAGTGATCCGGGTGTTCGGTTCGTGTTTTGGAGCCTATGGGTATTTCGGTAAAGTGGCAGTTCGGGCTTTTGTAGAAAATGAATTTTTGTTCGGAAGCTCTTAAGAAAGGTTTGAGTTGTTAGAAGTGTAGGGATTCTCGTCAACTTTCCGTGGATATAAGGACCATCAGAATCGGGCTTATAACGAAGAAGTTATGACCTTCGGAGTTTCGTGGTTTTTTGGCTTAGCCGAGTACACAGGGCGTACACAAAGTGTACGCGGGGCGTACTAACAAAGAAGGTAGTACGTTGGGCATACCTTGGAGTACGCTGGGCGTACTAACCAGGAGGGTCACAAACGTTCCTCGGAGTACGCTAGGCGTACCATATGTACGCTGGGCGTACTCCAGTCAGATCAGAACCCTATTTTAGGGTGTTCGACCCTAATTAAACTCCTTATCTCATAACCTAACCCTAATATCTTCAGTCTCCACCCCTCTAAACCCTATAAATTGTCTTGTACCATTCATGGTGGCATTTTGAGCTTATGGAGTCCATTTTTGGAGTGTTTGGCCCATTTTCAAGAAGGTGGAGTTAGATGCAAAGATGGAGATCAAGAAGAAGCTTATAGATCTGGCTTTTGTGACTCATTTTCAGCTTGATGAAGGTATAAAGTTCTAAACTTGACCATTGAATGCTTAGATCTATTATGTTGAGTTTTTGGATCTTTTGGTCCCAAGAATGGAGCTTTTTGGTTCCAAATCCGTTTTTAGGCCTAGGGTTGCCACCCTTGGGGCTAACTAAGTCCCTAAGGCAGAAAGTTGCCATCTTGGTGGTCTTAATGGATTCATGCAAGAGTTATAGTCATTTTCATGGAAGTAGATTGTTATACTTTGATTTTGGGTTCATGTGGATCATATAAGTCACCAAGTCAGTGACTTTATGGATTAAGACATTAGGTAGAGCTCAGATCTATAATTTGGTCCCTTGGTTTGAAGCATTAAGCACTTAATGGATTTTGTGCATCAGCTGTTTGTACATTGTGCGTAAAATGTTGTACGCTACGCGTGCAACCCTTTTGCCCAGTACGCGAAGCGTACAGAAGAGGTACATTGGGCGTACGCTTTCAGGAGGACTTGGGCCTTACTGGACTTCAGACCTTTGGGCCCTAATGGTTTTGGGCCTAGACTTGCTGTTTGTTAGGCCTGAATGTATCTTGGGCCAATATTGGAATAGTTGGGCCTATTGGGCCTTGTGGCCCAATATAGAAATGGACTTCACATTGTGGGCCTCGGTTTGGACCAATTCTTGGATTTGGTTGTTGTGGGCCTTCGTGGGCCAATTGGGGCCAGGATTATTGACTAAGGAGAATATTTGACTTTAGAATAATGTCCATTAGAAAGGTTGGGGCCCAATTTGGAAAATTAGGTCATTGATGGTTTTATGGACATTATTGTGTTGGCTTTTGTTTTGGTTTGGGCCTTAGTTTTGGATCATACTGGGCCATGGGTAGAATGGTAATTTTACCCCATGCACGGATTAAGGATTATGGTATGGGACCCACTTGCTAATTGGGTATATTGATTGGTATTGATAGCTCGGGAAGTGGACAGGGTAGCAGCTAAGGATTTCTTTCGGGAAGCTTCTGCATTCGAGGTGAGACTCCTCACCATACCAGTGGGCCTAAGGCACGAAGGTCGGCCCATTATGCATTATGTGATATGCTAGTTGATTTCGTGTTATGTGGTATGCTAGTTGATTATGTGGTGTGTGATATGCTTGTTGTCTTTGTGATGCTTGAATGTAAGACCTCGGGGGGTTCCCGAGGCACTAGGGTGTAAGACCATGGAGGGTTTCCATGGCATCCTTAGTCAAGACTATGTGAGGGGTTCCATGGCATTGGGCTAAGACCATGTGGGGTTCCCATGGCACCCGGAGTAAGACCCTGGAGGGTTTCTAGGGCATCCTTATATGTATGGTTGGTATGACAGTGGGCTAAGACCATGTGGGGGTTCCCATGGCACCCGGAGTAAGACCCTGGAGGGTTTCCAGGGTATCCTTATTTTTTGTATGCATGGCTTGTGTGATTGATATGGTTGATGTAGCTGTTACAGCTGATATGGATTATGTGATTATGTGGATTATGTGGGGTATGCTCTGGGGAACTCACTAAGCTTCGTGCTTACAGTTTTGTTTATGGTTTCAGGTATCTTCTTTTGGAAAGGAATGGCTCAGCTTGATCGTAGCGCTGACACCCATGTTTTCCGTAATGAATGATTTTGGGATGAACTCTGATAAATGTTTTTATTTAAAAATGTTTTGGAATGATTGGAATAAATGATATCTATGTTTGGGTTATATTAAAAATGAAATTTTTATCCCTGATTTTTGGGTCGTTACAAGTTGGTATCAGAGCCTTGGTTTGAGGGATTCGTGGATACCTTCGGGTGTGTCTGAACTCAAACTAAGGATCTGTAAGGTTTTCAAAAAAAAATTTCAAAGGAAAATGTTTTAAGTAAAGAATTTTTAAGACAAGAAAGGGTGTGGTGCATGCAATCAACCGAGCTCAAGTAAGTTTCCCCACGATACCCACATTTGTTATATGTTATGATTTGATTATGAATCTGTGAATCGCATGCTAGTTAGGGCTAGGGAAGATGCCTATATATGTTGTATGAGCTGGTAGACTTGCATTCTAGCGTTGTGTAGTTAGCAACAGATTGGCCTGATATGTGATGCTTGTAGCCTTAGAGATATTGAATGCCATGCTAGAATGAGAATTATTATTGGTACTAGTAACTACTACGTGTATGCTTTTAAAATTATATACGGTTAGGATCTTATAGCCTTGGAATGATTGACTTGGCCTTATTTCTTGTTCCTTTTCTGGTTATGGTCCTAGGGTAGGGTCTATTATTCGACAATCTATAAGATCATGTTCTGTGTATAATTTGCATGCATAAGGCAGCCGACAACAAGGGTGGATGTGGACAGCATGGGTAGTCGTATGTGGGTCGAATGTTCTATGATAGTTTGTGGGTCGGATTTTTCCCTAGGGTGAGCCTAGGATGAGGTTAGTGACAGGTGTTACCTGCTTGCGGATTGTATGTATGGATAGACTGACTTGTCTAGTGTATGCTGGTTAGATTTATTGTTACCTGAATGCTGCTAGCTTTGTGCTTTGTGGGATTCCTAGTGATGTGGATCAACTACTAAGTGCATATGTTAAGTCACCTACAGTACAGGTTAAATAATCTAAGAGGGATGGATTTGACCCTATTGTGCAGCTTTTGTCTGAGTCCAACCGTTCTAGGGTTGAATCTTTTACTCGAAGGATTATATGACCTCTGTTGTATGTGACTATATTCATGAGGTAATTGGTCGACATTAATGGGAATCTTTCAGCAGCTGAGGGCAAGGTGAGGTTGGGAACCTAGGAAAGCCTAGGATATGCTCCAGTGAGCTTAGTGGGGCGGTTCGGTGAAGTTGGGAACCTAGGGGGAGCCTAGCAGGTGCTACGGTAGAGATCGTCTTGCTGTTTAGCAAACACTTAGTATACCGGTGGAGTAAGTGACTTAGAGGATTCGGGAGGATTGCTGAGGAAAGTATGGATAGGTGTGAAATGTAGTATTGGGCCCGTACTACTGAAAGCACAGGATCCATACTCGAATCGGTGAGAGTCTTGGAGAATCTGAGAAGCTTATGGGAAGGAGAATTCTTGGTTATGCCTTGAGCGTTGGAATAGTTGCCTTGCAGAATGAGGATGAGCACGCATGGGTGGGATCTGGGTTTGGTCCCAGCTCCGGTGATGAGCCAGTTAGTGGAAGGACTGCCAGGATTTCGAGTTCGCCTTGCATCTCTTGTATCAGGCGGCAAGGGTTTATTGTGCGATTTATTGGGATTTGGGAATTGAAACTATGTCTTGGGAATAGTTTATAGTAGGCTTAGAGCAGAGGTTGCTCCAGCTACTGTAGTTCAACTGTTAGTGATTGAGCTGGTGAGTGTGTCAGGGTGCGAGACCCTGAATGATATGGATCTCAGAACCAAGGACGAAAGATTGATTAGGAGTACCTCAATGAGAGAGGTTCAGGTCAGGTGAATTTTATTGGAGGGTCTCGGGCGGAGACCCAAGAGTTTGGATCAACTTTTAAGAGGCCAGCAGGGTCGGATCGAGTGCAACGTTTACAGGAACTGCGCGATGAAGTTTCGTTCCAAGGGTTTGGATTGTCATTGGGATCGGAATGAGGTGTTACATCATGCTCTCAGGGTGGTCAAGGTATCACAGGAGGAGGTGGTCAGGATCCCTTCAGATGTTTGCGGATATGCTATCTTCGGCCATTTCCGATGGATATCGGGTATTTGTATCGCTTGGGAATTGCGATAAGTTGGATCTCGGGTTGGTTTTCTGCTATCGTCTGGGTTAGCAAGGGTTGTCAGATGCCATTTAGCATGTCGAGGAATCTTTGAGAGATCTTCAGACGGATGTATCTTGCGGAGCGGATTCCACGTGTACCGTGATTTCTCTGAGTCGTTGTCGGAATCTGTTCAGTGATCTGGGTTGCTACGGGTGTAGCAGGTTTGGCCACGTCTTCAGGGATTTCCCATAGGGAGCAAGCCCGTTATATTTTCGTTGTGATCAGGTGGACAATAAGGAGGTCGACTGTCTGACGATCAGGGAGAAGCAGTGACTGCACCTACTCCAATCATTTTCGGGGTTGGTTCAAGGGCTTGAACGAGGGAGTTATGACTAGTTTTCAGTAGCATTAGTATTTATGTTTGGAAGAGCCATCGGGATTTCTGAGGGAAGAGAGAGTTGTCGCTGAGGATTTGGTTAGACTATCCGTTCGTTGGACTCCGAGGTCTGAGCGTGATATCGCCTTTAAGCGTTTGAAGTCATTGATGTTGTTTGGATACAAGAAGTGTTAGCTGAATTTCAGGAAGTGTGCTATTAGTACAGGGATATTTTTGGCATGCTAGCTTTGGTAAGCACCGGCCATCAGCAAGGCGAACATTGGAACGTAATGAGGATTCAGAATCCTTCAATTTTCGTGTGCCGAGCGGACTTAGTTGAATCTAAGTGGGGGAGAACCGTCCAGGTATCCATGTCAGAAGAAAGAGTTAAAGTGATGTAAGACTACGGGGGAGCCGTAACATTCACTAATGGTCAGTTAGGTTATAGTGTTGTAAGACTGCGGGGAAGCCGTAGCATTCACTAGCAGTAGAGAGTGTTGTAAAACTGCGGGGGTAGCGTAGCGTTCACAAATTCTTTCAGATGATACGAACTAGGGTAGGCTAGTTTACAAGGTTGTGGGGGAGCCACAGCTTAGCCAGCATCAAGATCAGGGGTGATTGACCGATCAGTTATTCGGGGGCGAGCCCGGATGGCTATGCGAATTCAGGATGGAACCGGTAGAGACTGTTGAGCCAATGGTTGGATCTTGAGATACAAGATCATGTGGATGATTAGTGCATGTCTCAGTGGGGCTACGGATGGGTAGCCCTGATTTTGGATCTCATAAGAACATGGTGGTTGGACCGGGTGCGAGACTGGTAGTCTCAGGGAATCGGCTTGGGTATTTATTAATCGGTCGAGTAAAGGATGACGAGAAGTCGTGGTACATTATGCAAATGCTGATTTGAGCATATCTGGATAGGAGCAGAGTAATAATTTGGGTTTTGATAGGGACCCGAACCGGAATTCATGCGAGATTTTGTTTCAGTGAGATGGATTGTGGGGCATCTATATGAAAAGGGCAGCGAGGGCAGAATTTTAGGGTGATGAACGGGTTGGTTTGATGGTAGTTCAAGCCATTGTGATGTGTCTCGGGTGGCTCTATCTGTAATGGAGCCACGGCATGTCGGGATTAGGAAACGGTAGGTCGAAGGAGACCGGGTATGATGTAAGACTATAGTTATTCTGGTGGTATTCACCTTTTTGCATCAGATTCAGTGGTGACAGGTTGTCAGCCTATCACGATCGGATGGATCAAACGGATTGAAGGAGATAGGGCAGTTATGGCTAGACGAGGTGTCTTTGGAGGTCGTAGGGGACTGCCACATGTGTTTTTGGCTCAGCAATCGGGTAGGTGTCTGGTGTTCCGGAATGTTGGCAGACAGGTTGGGACCAGGGAAGTCCCCGGTTGTCCTTCAGGAAAGCAGCCATGTGACAGCAAGGGGAGTAGGAACGACTTCAGTGATTTGGGGTCCGTGCGTGGAATTACTTGTTATTCGATAGCCGCAGTCGACCAGTGATTTTGTCCTTTTGGAAGCCTCAAGGTATTTCGAGTGGGAAGTATTATATCTAGACTCGTTTCTTGTGAAATCAGTTCGATGATGATTCAATGTGGACATTCTGTCAGGGAGACAGACCAACTCAAGACTTAAAATTTCAGATGGAGCAGATGTGATCAGGTTGCAAGGAATTCATTCATCTCCGTGTTCTAGAACCCTACGAGGGTTAGTTTCAGTTGCCTTGGGAAGGCTGTGGTTCTCGGGTTTGTGGTTGTGTTGCTCAGATTGTCTGGTATATCAGGGATGGTGATGCATGATTTCGAGGACGAAATCTAATTTAAGTGGGGGAGAGTTGTAACGCTCGGTTCCAAATTGAATCCTAGAGTGAGGTTGTGGCTCGAAGGTTGGTCATTATAAGGATTATGGCTCTTGGGAAGGTAAGATCTAGGCCCTTTTGGGTGCGGGTGATGTATTCGAAGTGATCCGGGTGTTCGGTTCGTGTTTTGGAGCCTAGGGGTATTTTGGTAAGTGGCAGTTCGGGCTTTTGTGGAAAACAGATTTTTGTTCGGAAGGTCTTAAGAAAGGTTTTAGTTGTTAGAAGTGTAGGGATTCTCGTCACCTTTCCGTTCACCTTTCCGTGGATATAAGGATCGTCAGAATCAGGCTTATAACGAAGAAGTTATGGCCGTCGGAAGTTTCGTGGTTTTCAGGCTTAGCCGAGTACACGGGGCGTACACAAAGTGTACGCGGGGCGTACTAATAAAGAAGGTAATATGCTGGGCGTACTGACCATGAGGGTCACGAATGTTCCTCGGAGTACGCTGGGCGTACCATATGTACGTTGGGCATACTCCAGTTAGATCAGAACCCTATTTTAGGGTCTTGGACCCTATTTAAACGCTTTATCTCATAACCTAACCCTAATATGTTCAGCCTCCACCCCTCTAAACCCTAGAAATCGACTTGTACCATTCATGGTGGCATTTTGAGCTTATGGAGTCCATTTTTGGAGTGTTTGGCCCATTTTCAAGAGGGTGGAGTTAGATGCAAAGATGGACATCAAGAAGAAGCTTATGGATCTGGATTTTGTGACTCATTTTCAGCTTGATGAATGTATAAAGTTCTGAACTTGAACATTGAGTGCTTAGATCTGTTATGTTGAGTTTTTGGATCTTTTGTTCCCAATAATGGAGCTTTATGGTTTCAAATCTGTTTTTAGGCCTAAGGTTGCCACCCTAGGTGCTAACTAAGTCCCTCAGGCAGAAAGTTGCCATCTTGGAGGTTTTAATGGATTCATGCAAGATTCATGGTCATTTTCATGGAAGTAGATTGTTATACTTTGATTTTGGGTTCATGTGGGTCATATAAGTCACCAAGTCAGTGAATTTATGGATTAAGACGTTAGGTAGAGCTCATATCTGTAATTTGGTCCCTTGGTTTGAAGCATTAAGCACTTAATGGATTTTGTGCATCAGCCGTTTGTACGCTAGGCGGACAATGTTGTACGATGCACGTGCAACCCTTTTGCCAAGTACGCTAATCGTATAGAAGAGGTATGCTGCGTGTACGCTTTCAGGAGGAGTTGAGCCTTAGTGGACTTCTGACCTTTGGGCCCTAATGGTTTTGGGCCTGGACTTGTTGTTTGTTGGGCCTGAATGTATCTTGGGCCAATATTGGAATAGTTGGGCCTATTGGGCCTTATGGCCCAATATAGAAATGGACTTCACATTGTGGGCCTCGGTTTGGGCCAATTCTTGGATTAGGTTGTTGTGGGCCTTCGTGGGCCAATTGGGGTTAGGATTATTTACTAAGGAGAATATTGGACTTTAGAATAAGGTCCATTAGAAGGGTTCGTGTGACAACCCGAAACTTTTATCCTGTACAATTGATCTTTATATCAACATTTAACTTGATTTCCGTTACTTTTTAACGTTGTTTAGGGGTTCGATAAAGTGTTCTAAGCCTCGTACAATCAAAGTTTGGTTCCTAGGTCATGTAATACCAAGTCATAGTACATCATTCGGGCCATACACCCTCTAGGGAGGAGTGTACGGCCGCACACCCGTCCTCCAGCCGCACACCCACCTCCATATATAGGAGGAGACCCCTTCATTCACTCTTTTTCCATTTTTGGCTACACACTACTTTCTCTCTCTAAAAACTTCATCCAAGAACACTCTAAGGGCCTCAAGAACGTGAATTACTCCATCATTTAGCTTGTTATAGTGGTAAGACACCTTGATCTAAGCTTAAAACTCATCATGTTCTTCGTGTTCCTCATCACTTAAAGGTGTACGACCGCACACGTTCATAAGGTGGCCATACACACCTTAAAGACTCTCCAAGGTGAGAGTTTGGCCTTGAAACATCTGAAAAATCGACATTTTGAGCATAAATGAAGAGTGTACGGCCGCACACCCCTATGTACGACCGCACACTCCCATGTACGACCGCACACGTCCTCTGTACGGCCGCACACTCATGTGTGCAACCACACACACATGCTGACCGCACACTCTAGCCGCACAGACACTCTTTTGGCCGTACACCTCCCTTGTTTGATCATATAGGGTCTCAACAAGCATTTCCAAGTCTTTAGGGTGGTTTCCCGTCATGTTTAGTCATGAAAAACCCTAATTCTAACTCAAATATGCGTTATCACATGTTAATAGGATCCACTTGCATACGAAACATCGGTTGACACTCAGCACTCGTAACCGATCATACACTCAGATCCTACGTCAAACGGTGAGGTCATACCCCTCCACTTTTCCGAGTTTTTCATGTTTTCAGGGGGGAATACAAGCAAAAGTGCAAGGAAACTTGTACTCAAAGTATATTATATCGTATAAAATACTTACATGTTCAATATGCTTTTTAACAAGGAAAACAGTTTTACCAAACGATTAAGAAATCAACTCGTAGAAACAGTTTTCAAAACCATAGCAAGGGATCTTGTGACTCTTGTCATAAAATGGGATATTTTGCAAAGGATTCATACAAACCATAAAACAGGATTTTCTATATTATTACTTGTAAATTTGTTATTTTAAGTTTGAGACACGTCCTTGGTAACACTCCACCGGATTCGAGAGTGTAGGACTAACCCTTGTAACCAAAATCTCTTGTAGGGAGAGCATGACTATTATGCATAGATCTATACGGGACAGACTATCCTGTACCTCGCTGCTAGCTACAGTGGGACCGTCAGGTCTACGGGTGACAAAGTCATAAAAGGATACTGGCCCCCGTTTCGTGCGATATCTAGTTTAATATATGGCTATAAAACTCGCAACCTAGATAACAGAGATTTACTTCGGTAATAATGAAACAAGTGAACTAACCTCAAAGTGATAACCGATTTGATTACTAGAGGGTAATGATAATACCCTTAGGATCTAGTTCACTACCTATTTATTAGTTTTATTTATGTAATAAGGCTAATACATCTCTCAGAGAACCAACAGGGTTTTTCAAGGAAACTACATCTAATGATACAAGTATGGTAGATACTTGTACACTCAACTTTTCATATCAGTTAACCAACTATCAACTTTTAAGGAAAATATAGGATTTTCCTGGGTTAACTCAACTTTTCATAAACAGGTTGTTAATCAAATAACGATTGGATAATCAAACATCTTTTATAAGAAAATACTGGATTTTCTTGGGAAATACTTTTTCAAAGGATCAAGGAAACATTTATTTCATCAGAACTAAACGCTTATGAACTCACCAGCTTTATGTTGATATTTTCAAAACTGCTTGTATTCTCAGGGCAACATTAGACAGGTACTCTTGCCAACTTTTGGAGAAGACGGAGCATTTTCGAGTCACATCTTTTATTTTTGTTATATACTGTTATGTATTAACCATGTTTTTGTACAATGTAAATATTCATATTATAATGTAATGGTTGTGTTTACTTCGCTTACTATGATACAACTGTTGTGATACTACGCATAACGTCCTCCGCCCCGGAATGTTTCCGCCATCGGTTTCGGGGTGTGACAGTTCGGGCCTAATTTGGAAAACTGGGCCATTGATGGTTTTATGGACATTATTGTGTTGGGCTTTTGTTTTGGTTTGGGCCTTAGTTTTGGATCATACTGGGCCATGGGTAGAATGGTAATTTTACCCCATGCACGGATTAAGGATTATGGTATGGGACCCAATTGCTAATTCAGTATATTGATTGGTATTGATAGCTCGGGAAGTAGACAAGGTAGCAGCTAAGGATTTCATTCGGGAAGCTTCTGCATTCGAGGTGAGTCTCCTCACCATACCAATGGGTCTAAGGCACCAAGGCGGCCCATTATGCATTATGTGATATACTAGTTGATTTCGTGTTATGTGGTATGCTAGTTGATTATGTGGTATGTGATATGCTAGTTCTCTTTGTGATGCTTGCATGGAAGACCTCGGGGGTTCCAGATGCACTAGGGTGTAAGACCTGGGAGGGTTTGCATGGCATCCTTAGCCAAGACCATGTGAGGGTTTCCATGACATTGGGCTAAGACCATGTGGGGGTTCCCATGGCACCCAGAGTAAGACCCTGGAGGGTTTCCAGGGCATCCTTATATGTATGGTTGGTATGACAGTGGGCTAAGACCATGTGGGGGTTCCCATGGCACCCGGAGTAAGACCCTGGAGGGTTTCCAAGGCATCCTTATTTGTTTGAATGCATGGATTGTGTGATTGATAATGTCGATGTAGCTGTTACAGCTGATATGGATTATGTGATTATGTGGATTATGTGGGGTATGCTCTAGGGAACTTACTAAGCTTCGTGCTTACAATTTTGTTTATGGTTTCAGGTATCTTGTTTTGGAAAGGAAGAGCTCAGCTTGATCGCAGCGCACACACCCATGTTTTCTGCAATGAATGATTTTGGGATGAACTCTGATAAATATATTTAATTGACAATGTTTTGGAATGATTGGAATAAATGATATCTATGTTTGGGTTATATTAAAAATGAAATTTTTACCCCTGATTTTTGGGTCGTTACACGGTGGGATCGCTAGCATCAAATAATGTCGAATGAAGAGCAGTGTATGATAGATCAGCTCGATACTTTGGTTTAAAAAGCACGACTTTAACCCGTGTACCCATAGGATGTCTTGAGAGAAAAACTTTTGAGAAACACTTGAACAAAAGTTAGTACAAGTTATATATTGCGGAATGAAGTTAATCTCAAAGGATCATTAAGCTCAACAATAATAAGAAGTTAGGATTGTTAGAGTTGTTAGATGCGGAAATGTAATTGCGAAAAGTAAAGGAAATGTAAATCACAACATGTTATATATCAAGTAAACACTAAGCTGATTCTTAACAAGGTCTGCAATCAAACCAAGTTAGTATACATGATCATCCTAAAGTGAATGAAGTCACAAGGACTTGCTCCGAAGGAGATATGAAAGTTTGATCTTAATATATTTGAGAGTAAGTTCAGAAAGATCTTGAGATTAAGAAGATAGAGTGAAATTTAGATAAAGAGAGAATAGAGATATGTAATTTATAGATAAGAGAGGTGTATTCATTCAGAAGAAGAGAACTCTATTTATAGAGTCTCGAGAAAGTACATGGAGAATAAACAAATACTAAATTTCTGATAAAGTGTCCATGCAAGGCACACTGGGTAATACAATGTAAACAGCTAAGTTAAGACACAAAATAACTAGTCTTTATTGTGGATGAGGTTGTTGCAGATGACTTCTTCACTTGAGGTTGCGGTAGCAAAAGATCCATTGCGGTACGGAAGTAGACTTCATATAATAAGTTTAAGAGGGTCACTTTCTTGATTCAACAGGATGTTTTGAGGCAATTGGAGGTACACCAGGAGCAGATGGTTGTGAGGCTGTGTGTGGTAGGTTAAAGGCAGGGGCAGGCGAGGTGGTGGTGTCGGTTTGAATGGATTCAATCGGTGATTGGGTCGAGTGTTGGGTAAAAATGTTTTGTGTGTGAATAGTCTTGTTTATAATGGGTTGGGCATGTCCATCCATGATTATGGTTTGCTAGGGTTAGACTATTTAATTTGCATGCATGTAACATTAGGGTTTATTGATTGTATCACCCTACCTAGATCTTACAAAGAAGTTTACGTTGAACTCTTCTACAGCTTTGTTAATCTAAGCATCCAACACCATATTGATATTCGTTCGTGTCTTATATTTTTCGGTATTGTTTATAGAATCAAATGATGTTGATTATTGTTTCTACAATTGGTATCAGAGCAGGAGATAGTGTAATTCATTCGCTATTCTTTTGTCGAGTTTTTCAACTAGGGTTTATCGTTTTTCTTGGATTTGTTGTTGGTGTCTCAACTGCTTCAATCGGTTATAGGCTCCAGGTCTAGATCTCTTGTTTTACCCTAGATCTCGATTCACATTATTACACATCTGATTCCATATTCACTTCTGCGAACTCTTCAGAAGATGAATCATGAATATCATCATAATCTTTCTTTCAATCCTTCCAGTAGTATCAGATCTACTACCAGGATCCTAATCCTTTTCCGCAGGATTATAAAGTATGGTCACTGTGCTTCGAAAACTATCTTCTCGGTATTAAAGATCATGGCACCACAATATGGGAAGCCATGACGCAGCCGACATTCTCTCTCACAGATACAACGAAGGTCGTCACGACTCAAGCCGAATTCAATGCAATTCTTGTTGAAAATAAAGATATTCCTAAAGATGAAAAAGATAAGCTGTCGAGCAACATTATGGCGATGAGAATAATAAGGTTTGCTCTTCGTCTAGACACCTTCCATCTGGTGAGTGCATGTGAGATGGCGAAGGAGATATGGGACAGGTTAAAAGAGCTTTATTCAAGCAATGCCAATTTGGATCACTACATGCAAACGTTGCTTCTGTCTGAGTTTGGTGCCTTTGTTCAAAAGTCTGATGAAAAACTCAATCAAACTTTCAGCCGTTTTCATCATCTTTTGAGTAGAATGCTTAAGCATAATCTAAGGCGTGAAGTTATAGAGCTAAAAGTTGCAGTCATAAATGGGTTAAGGTTTGAATAGAAAGCGGTTGTGTCTACAGTGAATGCTTATGAACAGTTCAAGAGTTACTCTCTAGAAAAGCTCGTGGGAATTCTTAGATCCCACAAAGATGAAGTAACGAAGGATGTAAAGCTCATCTCTAGCATAGGATCATTGGCCTTATTTGCGAAAGACAAAAAGGAATATGCTTTGATGGTATCTAATCCCCACAAGTTCATTAAAAAGAATTTGGTCGATTCAAAAATAGGAACAGGAAGGGAAACTTCAGTTCGGAAAAGTCAAGAGAAGAGAGCTTCAAGAACTCTCAAAAGGAAGAAGAGAAGCAGGAGAAGAAGCTGTTAGGGGATTCAGGCTATGAATGCAACTACTGTCATAGCAAGAATCATTTTGCCAAAGAGTGTATGTTGAGAAGGATGAATGAAAAGAAGGAAATAGAGAAGGATGAAGCTTACTATCTTTAAAAGATAGAGGAGCTTAGGAAGAAGAATGATACGAATGCAAAGCCTGCTTTGATTGTGCAAGAAGGTAGTGACGAAGATGGACATGTTGAAGTATGGCCTAAAATTTTTAAAGATGAGGAAGTTCGGAAGCCCACACATGGTGGATGTTTTGTGGAAAAATCTGAAGCGAAGGAGTACAAAGGAAGATGTTTAATAGTTCAGAGCGAGGTTTCGGAACAGAGGGGTTATGCGACTGATAGCGGACAGGCCTCTGAAAATCGATTTACTGTGAAGCCTATTTCTGAACAAGTAAAAGAATGTAAGAAGGTCATCAATAAGGTACACTTTATACTCCAATCTCTTAATATTCCAGTTACTCATTACGAATCTGATTCAAATGATTTACATTACATTGTCTCTAATTTTAGTGATAGTTTAAAGAGAACACTTTTAAGAAATGCTAACCTAAATGATCAAATCAACAGGGTAACAAATAAAAGTGAAGAGAGAACAATGTGGATAGAGAAGTTGGAATTAGATCTCACTAAGTCAATGGATGATGTCATTTATCTTAAGAGAGACAATTTAGCAATAACAAAGAAATATTTTTTGTTTAATTGATAAGCATTTATATTTCAATATTATTCAACTACATTTTGATTGTGAAATAGGTAAAACTATACACAAAATGATTTTACCCTTTCTTGAATTGAAAGAGGATATATCGATGCAGAGTGCTATAAGTGTGAATCTATTGTGTCCTCTAATGATGTTACCGGTTTGTACAAAATTGGGCTTGACAAAATAGAGGCATATATTCAGTCCAAAGAACACAAGAATATTTTGAAACAAATGTTGGATGATAAGGATAAACAACAAATTAAATATAATATTGTGCAAAAATTTGACTCGTTGTGCAAAAAATTAAGTTCAGAAAATAGTTTTCACGCTGAAAACGTTTCTAAGTTTGTACAAAATGAGGTTGAACCAAAGAAAAACATGATTTCTGAAAATTCTATTGAATTTATCCATATTATTGAAAATAAAGGTTCAGGAGTTTAAAAAGAAAAAACCACAATTTTTCCGAAAGTACATATTGTTCTGAATCAAGTTTTCGTAAAAATAGGACTGAACAAAAACAACACTTCAGAACTAACGTCCCTAGTAGATAATGATAATGGAAAAGGGTGGGACGAATTCTTTTGTTCAGGTTCTATTGACAATGCTGATGAAACCAAAGGTCTTTCCGAAATGACCTCATAGAAATGAAAGGAAGATATGTTGCATAACCACTGAATTGAGTTAACCCTTGTTATGATAAATCTGGTCCGAGTGGCACTAAAAAAGTCCCAAGTGAAACGTCTTCCGAACAGACTGACATGCCGGTCATAAAAGAGAAACCTAAAACTAACATTCATAAGTAATCTGAGGAACTAAATGCTAAGAAACGCCAACTGAATGCTACATATAGGAATATCTTGCAAGAAAGATAACGTTTCTCGAAAAATAAGAATTCCAATCAAAATTATGTTAATTCAGAAAGATCTTAAACTCTAAATACGAATTCTTCTCCTATTCAGAAACCGAAATCTAAACTTTTTTCTTAACCACGGGTTTCAAAACCACAAGTTTCTAATCCGACTGAAAAGCCTAATTTTTTCTCCAAATATAAATGTTTCAAAATCTGCCAACACATCAAAAGATGTTAAAGGCAAAAGTAAAGTCATTTCGGAACCAGAGATTTCTCTCTAGGAATTCGAAGCGAACTTGAAAAAGGAGAAAAAGGATTTTGCGAAAAAGATGGCTGAAAAACACAAAGAATTTATTCAGAGAAAAACAATTCCTATTGAGATTAATCTTTGTGATGATAAAATGAAGGTCTTTAAAATATTTAAAGGGGAGAATAGTGTTTTGTTGAAAATACCTTTTTGGGTTGATACGAATAAAACTTTTCTTGATGTTAAGAAATCCTGACAAGGACCCAAGAAGGTTTGGGTTCCTAAATCTCTCTGAATTTTGTAGGTAATTCGTGATGAACAATACGAATCTGAATGATACATCGGCAGTGGTTGTTCGCGTCACATGGAAGGAAGGATAGAAGACCTGAGGGAATTCCGATCATTGGAGGATGGTGGTAGATTAAAGTTTGGAAACAACGCCACAGGAGAAATTAAAAGATACAGCATGATTAAGAATGACGAATTCTCCATTCGGAACGTAGCTTATGTGGAAGGCCTGCAACATAATCTAATAAGTGTTTCGTAATTGGTTGTAGGTACCGGGCTGAAAGTGTCATTCAATGATGAGGGTTCTGATATTACTGAGAAGAAAACAAAAGCAGTGCTTCTGAAATCTAAATGAAAAGGTGAAATGTATCCTTTGAATTTGAAACTGATCAAAGGGAAGCCAACCATTTGCCTTCTTACGAAAGCTTCTTCAGATGATAGTTGGTTGTGGCACCGAAGGCTCTCCCATCTAAATTTCAACGATATAAACAAACCCGTACTTGGCGATCTTGTACGTGGCTTACCTCTTCTGAAGTTTGAGAAGGAACATATGTGTGTTGCTTGTGAGCTAGGAAAGAAAAGTCGTAAAAGTCACTCGACTATTATCAAGACCAAAGTAATCGAGCCACTAGAACTATTACACATTGATCTTTATGGCCCATCTGCCATCAAGAGCATTGGTGCTAATAATTATATTCTAGTTATACTTGATGATTTTTCAAGAGTTACTTGGGTTTACTTTCTTAGACAGAAATCAGATGCCACTTCGAAGCTAAAGGATTTCATCAAGCAGATCAAGCTTAAATTACGAAAGCTCGTTCGGAAAGTACGAAGTGATAACGGTTCTAAATTCAAAAACCAAGTGTTTGAAGAATTCTTTATTTAAAGAGGGGTTACTCACAACTTCTCTCCTCCTCACACTCCACAATAGAACGATGTTGTTGAAAGACGAAACCGCTCACTTTGCAAAGCTGCAAGGACAGTGTTATCCTTTGCGAAAACCTAACGTTAAGTTCTTTCATGTCTTTGGTTCCAGGTGTTTCATATTCAATTTAGAAGAGCAACAGAACAAATTCGATGTGAAAGCAGACGAAGGAAGCTTTTTAGGGTACTCTCTTACTTCTAAGGCATATAGGGTTCTAAACAAGAAATCAAACAAGATAGAAGAAACCTATTATGTCACCTTTGACGATAATTATCTAAAGAAGTATCAGAAAGCTGATTGTACATCTAAGGAAATCTTTCCGTCGACAACTTCTCATACGATTCCTCTGATGAACTTATATGAGCAATTCATGAATTTATTTGATGAGCTCGGAAAAGATATTTCTTCATAATCAAATGCAACAGATAATAAGGAAGATGAACTGAAGAAAATCATTGATGATACTGCCAAAGATCTTGCCAAAAGAGCCACCCATTTCGAAGGCTTCTGAAATTCCACCTCAGCCTGAAGCTTCTAATGCTCCAGTTCAGGTTGAGGGTTCCACTTCAACCTCCACAATCGATACACATGTTCAGGGGGAGAATTCAAATCCAGAAGTCGACACTGATATTCCAATCCAGGGGAAAATTCGATTCCGACCGTAGAGTCACATGCAAACTTCCATGGGGAGAATGAGAGTGAAAATAATGACTTCCACACTCAATCAGAATTTGAAGACGTAAATGCAGAATTAGATCCAACCTATGATGTGAACTAGCCTTCATTAACCAAATGGACCAAAGATCATCCAAATTCTGAAGTAATCAGAGAAACATCTTCAGGAGTTCTCACAAGAGCACAACAAAAAGCAAATTAAACTGCATTATTTTTAAAAATGGCATTTTGCATGTTTAATTCGTTCATCTCAAAAATTGAGCCTAAAACTATAAAGAGTGCTCTTGATCATTCTTATTGGGTGCAAGCTATGCAGGAAGAACTCAGTGAGTTTGAGCGTAACAAAGTATGGAGATTGATCCCAACTCCGAATGATGCATCTGTGGTAGGATTAAAATGGGTATTTTGAAATAATCTTGAAAAAGAAGGCAATGTAATTCGGAACAAGGCACGATTAGTTGTGAAGGGATACTACCAGGAGGAAGGTATAGACTATGAAGAGACCTTCGCACCGGTTGCAAGGCTAGAATACGTTCGGATTTTCCTTGCCTATGCAGCTCATCAAAATTTTGAAGTCTATCAAATGGACGTGAAATGTGCGTTTTTGAATGGCGAACTAGAGGAAACAATCTATGTGGAACAAGCTGAAGGTTTCCTAAATGAGAAATATCCAAATCAATGCTACATTTTGGATAAGGCTGTGTATGGTCTAAAACAAGTACCTCGTGTATGGTATGAAACCCTAACTCGATTCTTGAAACAATCCAAATTTAAACAAGGCTCGGTCGACCCAACCTTCTTTCGCAAGAAAGATGGTGACCATCTAATGATCGTCCAAATTTACATTGATGATATCATTTTCGGATCCACTAATCCTAGAATAACAAGTGAATTCCAAAAACTGATGGAAACATAATTTGATATGAGCTCGATGGGTCCTATTAAGTTTTTCCTCGGTTTAACTATTAGACAGAGTTCAGAGGGTATATTCATCAAACAGGAATCCTAAACGAAGACCTTGCTTGCGAAATTCAGAATGGTGGGAGATTCAAAGGTAAAGGTTCCAATGGCATTCGGAACGAAGCTTACACCATCCTTGGACAAGCCAGCAGCTGATATGACTCTATATCAACAAATGATTGGATCTTTAATGTATCTAACATCTAGTCGTCCATATATAATGTTTGTTGTTTGCTATTGTGCTAGGTGTCAGGCGAATCCACGTGAACCACGTAGGACTGTTGTGAAGAATATTCTCCGATACCTTAAAAGAACCACCTCTCTCGAAATCTGGTACCCTTCTAACTCTAGATTCTTTGTGCAAGCATACTCTGACGCTGATCTTGGTGGATGCGGTCTTGATCGTAAAAGTACAACCGGAGGATGTCAGTTTCTGGAAGGTAAACTTGTCAGTTAGCAATCTAAGAAGCAAACATGCGTCTCCTTATCCACTATTGAAGCTGAGTATATCGCAGCTGCATCATGTACTTCTCAAGTTGTATGGATTCAAAGAGAACTTAGAGATTACGGGATAAATATGAAGAAAATTCCATTATACTGTGATCCCGAAAGCACAATTCGGATATGCCATAATCCAGTGCAACACTCTAAGACAAAACATATTATACTGAGATACTATTTCATTAAGGATCACATTGAGGATAGAAACATTGAAGTACACTTTGTTAGATCCTCTGATCAACTAGCAGATATCTTTACAAAAGCCTTACCTGAACAAATTTTCAATCGAATTCTACAAGGCTTAGGAATGATCGACGCGGACTCAGTTCCAAAATCCATCTCGTAATCGGAATTTATTATTCACGATCAAAATGGTTCTGAGCTTCGGAATGATTCGAAATTCATTTCCAAATTCTGATTGGATCCGAGCTTTGGAATTATTCGGAATCTACTGTGCATCAAAAGGGTTTGGAATGAGTTGCATCATTTGTAAACTATGTTTCTTCTGATTGATTTCGAGCTTCCAAATGCTTCAGAAGTCACTGTTCAATTTTGCTTCTGAATTTATTTTCTTTACATTTTTTATTTATTTATTTATTAATTATTTTATGTTTTTCTTTTGTTTGTTTTTAGAAAATTTAAAAATCAAAAACATTTTCTTTATTTATGTTTTATCTTTTTTCAGAAAATTCAAAAATTATAAAAACATTTTCTTTATTTCTATTTTTCTTTTCAGAAAACCAAAAATACCAAAACTAGTTTACCATTGAGAAACTTTCAGGTACATATTATAATGATCTCTATTCAGAACGGCGGGCAGGTATATAATTTCGAATCTATGTACTAGCTAAGTGTCCCTAGAAGAATGTTGTTGCATGTTGACCCAAGCCTCTGAAACTGTATGTTTGAAGCCTTAATGAAACTTTCATTCTGATTTTTTCTTCCGAATCAAGCTATCTATTCACACAAGTCATTGAGCTACCTTACTCCTCTCATATTGAGTTAAGAGTTGACTGCTTAGTCTTTATTTTATAGTAGAGGTACACCTTCTTCGGAACCAACCTACATATTCTCCATCAAATTCACATTCATAATCGTAACCCTTGAGACTCTCAACAATTACGACTGAGGTTTATGGTTACACAACGTCTATGTTGATGATCTTGAAATCATTATTACCACGACTTTAAGTGAGACCCAAAATCCAAAACCAACTTCTTAATTGATGGTGAACAATAAAATGTTCAAGATATTTTCACCAATGGATTGATGAATAAAAACCTTTATGGTTTGTACCTTATGCATGTTTTGAATCTGAATTTTAATTTTTGCGTGATCTTAATGAAATGTTCTCGAACCAAGACATTTCTTCCAAATAGATCCAGTTTTTTATTTTTCTTGTGATTTTTATAATATCCATTCACTTATATTATATTCCAACCATACTTGTTCTTATGGCTACACTTGTCAAACAAGTACTTATCTCTGATATTCAGACTTATTTCAAGTTTCGGAATATGATTGAAGCTTAAGCCACCTATGCAGATTACCTAAAAAATCCTTTCATTATTTCTTAGCAAATAGATGATCGTAATTCAACGGGATGCCACACAAACAATTCCGAATCTCTCTAGATTCAGAAGGAAGAGATCGTTACCTAGGATCCATCTGATTTTATGTCAATTTTATTTTGACATCACAGAATCCCACAAATTTAATTTCTTTTACTTCTTTATCTTTGGCACACTCTTGCAAAAAAATATTAATGATTTTTCAAACGTATGGTTTTAATTCTGAATGGTTACTTTCATTCAGAAAACAGGTGATAGTGATTTGGCTAATAATTACGAATGAATGAAATCTAGAACGATGGTTGCATGGAGATAAAGTTCAAATCAGGCGGGTCTTTTCAAATTCATGACGTCACACATGTCAGTTACAACGCCGTTTGATATCTACATTTGTCACATGTACTTTATCGTGATATGGAAACGTCCAAGCGTGATTTTCTCTCACCTATCATGACGTATAAAAGGCATTTTCGACGGTTTATTTTCTCTTACTGCTCACAAAGAATTCAAAATCTCTCAAAGCAAAAACACTTTTCTCTCTCACTACTGTTCATCGTCGTTTGCTGATAAATCTGCCACTGTTATGATGTTGAATGTCAAGCCCCACCAGAATCTTACCCTTGATCTTGATTCTTCTTGATACACTGAAGCACTACGGTCGATGATTGAGTGCTTGAGTTTCTCGCCACTGCCTCAAGCATTGACCATGGCAGAATCTGTTCCCTTGGTTCATCTTTCCAAGGCGTATTCCTCCGCCAACTACAGTCAAGCTGATGGGGTTATTGATGGGTTTTATGCATAAGAACAATCCTATGTGCTCATACAAACCCTAATGCTTGGATCTAGGTTTCTCTATTGTACATGCAATGATTCCAAGACTTGCAACCCTAGATCTAACATGTATAATTCGAAATTAACATCATAAGAATAGATCTAAGTGTTTACCTCTTTCAATTTGCTTGGAATCCTTTGAATCTTCTTGATCTTGAGCTTAGAGTCACAATTGTAACTCCTCTAATGGTTCACAAACAGCACAAGCAAGAAGGCTATTAAGAGAGAGGTGGAAGAACACTAGAAATCAGCCCTAGGGTTTCTCTTGGAGTCAAGCATCCGAAAATTGCATCCAAGGGCCTCTATTTATAGTGTAGGCAGCTAGGGTTTCAGTCTAAACCCTAATGGACAACTTAGCCACCAAGCAACCCAAGGAACCTTCTGGAATAAGGCCCTTAGACGAAAATATGATGATCCTTCATCATAATTTCGTTCCCCCTTAGTCCATTAGGTTTCCTAGTCCAAAAATCAACTATCACACATTTGACAGTTTATGCCCCTTTATTTAATTAATCTCTTTTAGTCACCAAATTAATTCCTAATTAATTTATGACTAATACTAATTAAATAAATATGATTTCCCCTTTAATATATTATTCTTATAATATATTAATAAACCATAATATCCTCTCACTTTCTTAAATAACCTTGTCAAGTTGCTTTGGTGAAGGCAACCCAAAAGGACCATGCACAATCGGGTCAAGTACATACCAAATATAGTTACGGACTTAGACACTAATCCAACAGTCTCCCACTTGGATAAGTCTAGTAACTATATCTATCATATGACTTCAGGATCCAATTAGCAATCGTAGCTCTTACACGTTGCTGTCAACTCTGATCAGTGACTCGTCCTTCAGATAAGGGATCTTATAATCCTCTGTTCTAGATATCATGCTGACAATTCTTATCGTCCAGCATCTGTTCCTCGATCTCTGATTTGTTCGACATAGAATTTAGTTGAACACATCAACTTCATTCTGACCGGGCCCGACACATAAGTCAAACCAAATCATCGAGTGGCCAAATATCGCTTCTACCCTCTCAGGATAAAAGGAACAGAAAAACTTCGACTTATATGATTTTATCATTCACTGGCTAAGTCACACACAATAATGTGTTTTATAACATCAAGTTACTGATGTGTTTTCGCATTATCAATGTATAATCAACCAGCAAATAATAACCATATCTCTAGGTTCAAAGATTATATGATATTATCATCTTGCGATCACTTGCAAGCAGTGATACCAGCAAGCGCGGGTTTATTCCAATGCTCAAATCACATTCATAAGCACTCATAAACTTTGTAGCAAAGTTTTGCTATGCCCAAAACCTTTTAGACAATCTACAAACAAATTCATGACAGTCTTCATTTATACCTACTTCCAAAATATTAACGACTGTGGACTGTTTGAATAATCTTATTATTCAGGAAGTCAAAACATGCAAAATTGAAACAATAGATAAATAACCAACAGGAGATAGTAGCTTTACTCATAAATAACACAATTTTATTTATTCATCAAATGTCAAGTACAAATTATCTATTACACGTTCCTTATCGATCTAATCTAAACTTATATCGTCCTTCAGCCCAATGCTCCTAGCGTGCTGCAAGTGTTTGACCCTACTCAGTCCCTTGGTAAGGGGATCTGATGGGTTTTCTTCTGACGATACCCTCTTCACAACGAGGAGTCCCTCTTCTATCCGATGTATAATAACGTGGTATTTTCTGTCGATATGTCGAGATCTACCATGATCTCTTGGTTCCTTGGTTAAGGCAACCGCTCCTTAATTATCACAGAAAATTTCCATTGGCTCCTTTATGGATGGCATAACTCCAAGGTCTCCAATGAAGTTCTTCAACCATATAGCCTCCTTTGACACTTCGCTTGCCGCAATGTACTCTGACTCGCACGTTGAATCAGCTACGGTCTCCTGCTTGGAACTTTTCCAAGTCATTGCTCCTCCATTTAGGGTAATGACCCAGCCCGACTGCGATCGGTAATTATCCCGATCCGTCTGAAAACTAGAGTCACTATACCCTCGCACCCTTAAGTCATCACTCCCACCGAGGACTAGAAACCATTCCTTGGTCCTTCGTATGTACTTAAGAATATTCTTAACAGCAATCCAATGAGCTCTACCATGATTCCCTTGATATCTGCTGACCATGCTCAAAGCAAAGGCCACATCAGGGCGAGTACAAGTCATAGAGTACATGATAGAGTCGACTGCGGAAGCGTAAGGTACTCGACTCATATCAGCTATCTCTGCCTCTGTACTCGGACTCTGAGTCTTACTCAGCTTGGTATTGCTTTGGATTGGCAACTCCCCTTTCTTCGAATTTTCCATACTAAAACGCTTTAGTACCTTGTCCAAATATGTATCCTGACTGAGTCCTATCAGTTTCTTTTCCCTGTTTCTTACTATCCTTATCCCCAGAATATAAGCAGCCTCTCCGAGGTCCTTCATAGCGAAACACTTCCCAAGCAAGGACTTGACCTCCTGCAAGGTTGGGATGTCGTTTCCTATGAGCAGTATGTCATCGACATACAATACGAGGAAGCATACTATACTCCTACTGGCTTTGACATATACACATGACTCATGTTCACTTCGTAGAAAACCAAATTCTTTGACCTTCTCATCAAAACAAAGATTCCACCTGCGAGATGGTTGTTTCAATCCATAAATGGATTTCTCAAGCTTGCACACTCTATTTGGATGCTTCGCATCGACAAAACCCTCTGGTTGATTCATATATACATCTTCAGCCAACTTCCCATTAAGGAAAGCGGTTTTTACGTCCATCTGCCAGATTTCATAATCATGAAACGCAGCTATTGCAAACATTACCCTAATAGACTTTATCTTAGCAACTGGTGAGAAGGTCTCATCATAGTCAACTCCAAGAGTTTGAGTGAAACCCTTCGCAACCAATCGTGCTTTATAAGTGTGCACTTTCCCATCCATGTCTGTCTTCTTCTTGAAGATCCACTTGCACCCGACTGTCTTACGACCCGATACATTATCAACCAAATTCCAAACTTGGTTGCCGTACATGGACTGAATCTCGCTGTCCATCGCCTCTTTCCATTTAGCAGACTCCGGGCTTGCCATGGCTTCCTTGTAGCTGCTAGGTTCGTCCAAATTTATCAGTGTTTCATCACTAATAAACGTATCCCCTTCAGTAGTAATATGAAAATCATAAAACTGGGGTTGAACACTAACCCTACTAGAATTTCTAAGAGGTAAGGACTCGTCAACGGGCTCAACAGGAGTTTCCTCCTCGGGTTGAGTGCAAGTGTTAGAGGTTCCTTCATCGCTTTGCTCTTGAATCTCTTCAAGATCAATTTTCCTCCCACTGTCTTCTTGGCTTATCAATTCCCTTTCTCGGAAAACTCCTCTTCTAGCAACGAAGACAACATTGTCACTCGGTCTATAGAAAAGATAGCCAAAAGACTTCTGTGGATAGCCGATGAAATAACACTTCTTACTACGAGGTTGGAGCTTGTCATAAGTCTCTCGTCTTACGAAAGCCTCGCAACCCCAAACCTTGATATGTGCCAACGAGGGAGCTTTCTGTGTCCACATCTCGTGAGGTGTTTTCGCAACCTTCTTGGTGGGAACTAAGTTAAGGATATGGGCAGCAGTTTCTAAGGCATACCCCCAAAAAGCTATTGGTAACAAAGCCCGACTCATCATAGAACGAACCATGTCCAACAAGGTCCGATTACGTCTCTCAGCCACACCATTCAATTGTGGCGTCCTCGGAGGCATCAATTGAGAAATAATTCCGCATTCTTTTAGATAGTCGTGAAACTCAAGACTTAGGTACTCTCCTCCTCGGTCTGACCGAAGCATCTTGATTTTCCTGCCCAGCTGATTCTCCACTTCATTTTTAAACTCTTTGAACTTTTCAAAGGTTTCTGACTTTTGCTTGATCAAGTAGATATATCCATATCTGCTATAATCATCCGTAAAAGTCAGATCTAAAGGGCCCACACACATCAGTGTGTATGAGATCCAATAGACCCTCACCCCTTTCACAAGTTCCAGTAAAGGGTGACTTGGTCATCTTTCCAAGTAAACAAGATTCACACATGTCATCGTCCCTAAGGTCGAATGACTCCAACACTCCATCCTTTTGGAGTTGGGCCATGCGTTTCTTGTTGACATGGCCAAGGCGACAATGCCACAAGCATGCTTTATCTAGACTTTTAGACGAATCAATATTCAACACATCATTTCCTAAATTATCAACAACCAACACAAATTCATAAATCCCATTACAAGGTAATGCATTGAAATAAAAGACACCATTCAAATAAACATTAATAGAACCATTACTATTATCAAATGAGTATCTAAAACCTTGTCTAAACAATCCATGAAATGAAATGATCTTTCTTGCCATATCTCGGCACTTGATTTTGAACTTGAAGCCGATCTTCAAGATGACTTTGACCTAATCTCTTGGACTGGACTTCTTGGCCGACATTTCCTTCTTGCCCTTGGAATTTTAATTCTTGGCCTTTTGCGCGTTCCAGTCGTCATTGTCTGAACGTGACCTTGAGGGGTTTCTTTTGAAATATCTCCCTCTTGGTGCGTTCTGCCAGCCTTGTGCATAGTAGGGAATGTATGCACGATTTGGACAATGTCTGGCAATGTGTCCAGGTGTTCCACAGTGAAAGCAAGTTTTTTTCTTCACTGGGAAATTGTTTCTTCCTGCCCCTGGTGGCGTGTCCATGCCTTGTCTCTTGTTGTTCCCACAAGCACAATTGCAACAAGCACTCTGTTTCGCTTGTTTTGGTGGTATGTACTTCTCAACAGCAGGTTGATCAAAAGCAACTGAGTTCGAAGCAGTAGATTCAGAGTTCAAGGAGACATTGGTTTGTTCAACAGTTTTCTCCTTGTTCTCATCTTTCGTTAATTTACCTGCACAAGAAGTAGAAGCATTAGAATCGTTCAGCTCAACACTTTCTGGCACATCTACGGCAGAATTATCAAAGATATCATCAAATATATCGAAAAAGTTTGATTCATCAGACTTTGATACAATTTCATTATCACACACACTCTCTTCGGCAACTTGCTTTGATTAACTTAAATATTGATCTGCATGGGAAGTAGAAACATTAGTATTTTCAACATTAATACTACCTCCTGACACAAATCCATATTTAAGATGTGGCTCTCTGTCCTTTTCCTCTTTTGTCAAAGGGTTATTAGAATAGGTATGATTAAAAGGAGGAGGCACTTTATCATACCCTAAACCCTTTGACTGATTATTTTTAAATCTTAAATTATTTTCCATTATTGTTGTGACAACCTGAAATTTCCATTTGAACAAACTCTACCGTCTAGCACTTCAATTAAAAGTCAAATTCTTTTCTGCTAATTTTTAGCTCGGTTTAAAGTCCGGTTGGGTATTTTTAATATTAATTTTCTTGAGAGAACAAATTAGAGGAAGTATACTTTAGGATTATTTGTGCAACATTTAAGTCACAAAACTCCAAGAGTTTGGAGTTTTCGGCCCAAATAGTGTTAGGGCCGAAAACCCTAAAGAGTATATAAATGACACTTAGTCATTTTTAGTATTTTTCCCATTTCCAAGTCAAGAACAATTCTCTCTCAAGTATCATCCGAATTTTTTCAAGATCTTCAAGATTGTAAGTGTTTCCTTCCTTGTTTAGTTGATCTCTTCCATTTTCGAGTGATCTTACATGATTTCATCCGTGAAATCATTTCATTTTCTTAGATCTTCAAGTGTTCTTCATTTCACCAAGAACACCAAGAACACACACTAGTGTTTTGGGCCGAAAACACCCTTCTTTGCTTCCATATTGTAAGTATCTATCTCCTATACTTGTTATCTAGTAAGGATACTGGATTTAGGGCCTTGAAATCGTCATTTTTCCAAAGAACAAAAGGGGTTTTCGGTATAGTGCATCTCCTTAAACCGAAAACCCTTAAGCAGGGTGAAAAATGACTTTAAGCCTTTCCAAATACTTAGTATTGAGTCTAGAACACTTCTTTTCTTGTTGAAAGCCCTTGGAAATCACCTTATGCATCAAAGATCATGAGTTTTCGGCCAACCATTTGGACCGAAAACCTCTTTGGACCGAATACCATTTGGATCGAATACCATTTGGACCGAATACCATTTGGACCGAAAACCATAAGAACCGAAAACTCCAAGAAACATACCACTTGGACCGAAAACTCCATTAAGTGGCTTTACAACCCTTAGATGCAACCCTTGGTACTTCTAGCACTTGAATCAAAGTGTTTTCCATGTCATAGGGTGTCTTAACTTGGTTAATTAGTTGCTAAATGACTAATTGGATACATATATGTGTCATTTTATGTTAAATAGGATCCGTGTGTGTGCTCAAGTCTTCACTTGACACTTAACATCCTATACCATCCGTTCTTCCAAACCACTCACTACAGGTGAGTTCATACCCCTTAATCAACCTTTTAAATGCTTTTATGGGGGGGGGGAATACAAGTTGAACTATTATAGTTATTATATCAATCATGTGATTAATAACTATCAAGCTTATGGATTTTCTTACTTTTCAAACTGTGTTATCAATCAAACTACTTCAAACTGTTTTGCAAACTCTTTGTCAAATGTGTATCTATATAGATATAGTTATATAAGTAGGATTGAAAGGACTTAGGACTGATAGCTCGCCTTGCTTCCTATTCCTTGTTTGGTAGTGGACTTAGGGTATCGGTTGTTTGTCCAAAGGTCGTTTGAATCCTAGTTATATATTATGTATATGTATATAGATATAAAAGTTACTTCTTTCAGTCCAATGCCTTTGGGTAGCAAAGGTATACAAACATGTTCATTTATACAAACGACATTGCTAGTAAACTATAATAGGTATAGTTTAGGAAGTTACAAATACTATTAGTAGAACAATGAAACATACAATGAGTCAGTTCATACATGAGTCATAACATATAGTGATGAGAAACAAACATAACATATAGTGATGAGAAACAAACATAACATATAGTGATGAGAAACAAACATAACATATAGTGATGAGAAACAAACATAACATGTATTGATGAGAAACAAACATACATACTAGACAGAGAAAGAACATACAATACAGCTAATACATACAATACATATACAAGAACATTACAACAGTTATGTGAGCCACGTAACGGGGCATGACATCACCTGTCATGGCTGGTTTTGTATTTAGAGTCTCCTAGAAGGAGAGCGTTGAATTTGTGTATAGATATATACTGGATTGACTATCCTACACCTTGCTGCTCGCTATAGTGGGACTTGCAAGTCTACGGGTGCCAAATGTCATTTCTTCCGATGTCTTTCATCGTCGTGTTTTTAGTCGGTAGTATGGTACAAGCATATCACATGGTACTTTAAATAACAATTGGTTTAAGGTAGTTAGTACAGCAGTAGTTACTTAATACAACACTACAGTACTATTGTATTTCCCCATTGCATTCACTTTGTGATCTTCACACAATGAACGGTAATGTAAAAACTATATTTTTGGTTAATGATAGTCAGATTTGGGAAAATACATACTCTTACAAGAGACATACATACAAACATTTGATGCCTTGGTAGAAGGCTACTTTTAGTAGAAAACATAGGGTTTTCTAGGAGATTCAAAAAATTACAAAAATTTACAAACTTATACATCAAGTACATACAAACACTTTCATACAAACAATGACACTAAAATACTTATGAACTCAACAGCTTTAAAGCTGATAAACTCTTTCACAATAACTTGTATTCTCAGGTCACCAGTAGACAGGTACCGGTGCCAGGTTTTGAGAAGATGGAGCTCGTTCAAGACTCATCTCATATTTTGATTTACATTTTTGGTGTCTAGTAAACTTTACAGAACACACTTGTATGAAATTATACTATTAATGCAATGGATGAGTTGTTGCTTGTTTACAACTATGCATTGTTGTGATACTGAACATGCGTCCTCCACCCCTGAACGTTTCCGTTGTTCCGGTTTTGGTGTGTGACAGATTGGTATCAGAGCATTGTTTATAGTGAATCGAGTATATCAACCCATAAGAGATATACAAACTATAAACACAATGAGATTAAAATACTCTGACCAACTAAAATCAGTGTCACTAGGACATAACAAAAGTATTACGATTGTTGGGCAACACAATTAGATTTAGAGACATATGGTCAACCCTGGGAAGATATAGCCTGATCAACTATATTATCTGAGGAGTGACTAGCATGTGCCTAAGGATGGTTGTGAGGTTGCAACAAGTCTAAAAACTTACCAACACTATTACAATGAAAACAATAGAACATAACATAAGCTTAAAATACTATAGGAGTATTTTGTGTTACTATAATTACTTATCTAAGAATTAAAAATCTTTATTAGTCAATAAGTGCTAAGTGGATACACTAAGGTTATATGTAACTAAGATGTCATAGACTTACAATCTATGATCTTTGCTTTACTTCTTGTTCCTTGTTTGGTTGTGGGCTTAGAGTTAGGGTCACTTATTCGAAGGTCTATCCTGTTTTGAGTACATATAACAGGTTTGCACTAAACAAGTATTGATGTAACCGATAAAGATCATCTTATAATTGTCTAATTAGTGCGTCTATTTAGTTATATCTTATACCCCTTTTCTCGCGTAGATATCATGGCTGGATTCCATATCCCCGGAGACCCGTACTATTCCAACAACGGCAATGCAGGATGGCTGGGAGAAGAGCCAGAAGATGATTATCCAATCCCCTTGGATGATCACCTCGCTGAAGGCTTTTCTGATGATTCTGACTCAGAGCCAGAAGTCAACAACCTACCCCGAGTAGCTCCAAACCCGAACCCTCGTCCAGCATTTCAAGGACTCACACCTCTGTGGGCCACAAACTTGAACATGTGGAGTCAGGAATAGGGTTTACCCATTCCCTACAATGGGGACCGAAGCTTCTAGAATCTAAGCGAGGGCAGTTCAGCTGACCAAGGCCTGCCCATCATGGTCCGTAGGATTGCTCGGAACACCGAGCAAGGTCGAGCAGCTATCGACCGAGTAGTGGAGATTGACGGAAACTCTGGCGTTAACACAGTCCGCATTCGTCAGCTAGAGTCTGCTCAGGAAAGGACTCAGGTCCATAATGCAGCCCTACAAAGAGAACTTACTGAAGCCCGAGCTGAAGTCAGGGTACTTCGAGCTCGTCAGGCAATGGCAGAAAGGCGCATGAGAGACATGGAGCGCCGTCTGTCAGAATCAAGGACTCACTCTAGTGGCTCTTGTCGTAGATAGAGCCTACTCAACCTTCTCTTTTGTATGTAACTTAGTTTATGTAAAAACTCTAGTTTAATTTCCTATCTTTGAAAAGGCCTTAGATCTGCTAAGTCATGATTTGGTCTTAATTTTGTCAAAATTTTCCCATCTTGGTTTGACGTAAGACCTACTTCTAGGTCACTTTTCCCGAACTCAGTACATCTGTAATACCAGTATATTTGACAGATATCTAATCTCATGGAAATTAATATCCATATGCTATCATCTATTAGTACTAGATCTACATTCAATCATACTATTCAATTGTGTTGTTGGACTATAGAGAGTTAGTCCATGAGTCACTCTCATCAATTTCTCTATTCTTACCAGTATCGTCGTCTTTGTAAACTTATAGTTAAAAGATGCCTTCGTGTCGATCAACAAGACGCAATCCTCCAGTAACTGCAACACTACCTACTCCTCAAATCGATACGACAGCTCTCTAAATGTTGCAGTAGCTGCGGCTGTGGCAACAGCCATGGCTCAATATCATTCTTCTAGTTCCACTGGAGGAGTAACACCGGTCCAGTCTACTCATGGTGAAATCCCTGTGCGCTTGAGAGAGTGCTCCTACAAGGACTTCACCAACTGCAAGCCACTGTCCTTTAAAGGGACTGGTGGAGTCATTGCCTTCTCGTAATGGTTCGAAAAGACAGAGTCGGTCTTCGAGATCTGCTCATGCCCGGAAGGAAGCAAAGTCAAATTTGCTGCTTGCACCATCGAGGCAAAAGGTCTGACATGGTGGAATAGCCATGTCAAGTCACTATCTCTAGTAGTGGCAAATGTCATGGGCTGGGAAGCTCTGAGAGAGCTAATGATTGAAGAATACTGCCTGAGGAGCGAAATCCAGAAACTAGAGCAGGAACTGTGGAGCCTAACCATGAAAGGCTCCGACATAGTCACCTACACCGCCAGATTCTGCGAGCTGGTGGCCCTCTGTCCCAATATGGTTCATACAGAGGGAAAGAAAATAGAGAGGTACATCTGGGGGCTGGTGCCTCCCTTTCAGGGGAATGTTTTAGCTTAAAACCCCAATACATTCGATAGTGCCAAGAGGTTGGCACAGAGACTCATTGACCATGGGGTCTGTACTCCATCAGCAACAACAACCCTAGCCATCTCAGAACCCTCCAAAACCGCTGATTCCAAGCGGAAGTTCTGGGATGACAAGAAGAAGAACAAGGCTGCCAAAAAGCAGCAGGTCATGGCAGTACATGCTGCGATAGCACCTGCCGCTGCTGCTCCGGTCAAGCAGTACGCTGGAAGTTTGCCAAAGTGCAACAAATGCAACTTCCACCACATCGGAGCCTGTCGGGAAATGCAGTGTTCAAACTGCAACAGGAAGGGGCACACTGCCCGAGGCCAATCTGTTGGATTAATGTCTAAGTCCATAACTATAATTGGTAAGACTTGACCCGACCCGACATGGTCCATTTGGGTTGCATGGCATCATGCATTTGGATAGACTATAATGAGAGAAATAACACTTAAGGGTGGTTAATATATTATAGGTTCTAATATATTAATAAGGTTATTTAATTAGTATTGATCAAGAATTAATTTGGAATTAATTAAGTGATCAAAAGGAGACTAATTAAATATATGGGTTGATTGTGTAAATCATTCATTCTTATATATGTGGGCTTGTGATCCAAGTTTCCTTATGTTGGACTAAGTCCATGGGGTGACCCATGGATACTCCATGGAGGTTAAAATCAATGGAGCATAAGGAATGGGTAAAGTTATGAGTTACATGGTGTAACCCTAATAGCCACCATATAAAAGAATCCCATGGCTCAAGAAATCGTGCACTAATGTGTGAGTGTGAGGGCTAGACGATTTCAAGGAGTGTTCAAGTTTCTCTCAAGTTATTCCAAGTGTATTTGGTGTTGTGTGAACCATTTGAGGTGTCACACTTGGGGCACTAGGCACTCAAGCTTCATGAAGACATTCTACATCAAAGAGGTATGTATTCTATCTTGTTATATTTATTATTTTGTATGCTAGATTAGGATAATACCTTGGATGTTCATAATTGTATGTATAATAGATAAAACATAGATCCAAGGTATTTAGGGTTGCATGTACACTTAGGAGTGTTAGAATGCTCATAACCCAACAGTGGTGTCAGAGCCTAGGCTTGTTTTCTTGTTATACTTGCAAAAGTAGATGAAAAATCAAGTTGGATGCATATATTCGATTGTTTTGGCTTGAATTGGACTAGGAACATTACCCTAAGATGTTTTTGGACTTATAAACTTGTTTTTGATGTGGTAATGTTCATGCTAATCCAATTTCTAAGATAATTGTCATAATTTCAAGATTTGTATTAGTTTGTATGTTCATGCTAATTTCTTGAAGATTGATGATTTGAATTATCTTGTTCTTATGAGGTTCTTAGATTAATAGAAAAGTTGTGTGAAATAGTTGTTTTCAATCCATTTTAATCTAAGAGTTGATTCCAAAGTGTGTTTTTGTAACTTGTCCTCAAGTTATATGAAAAGTCACATTTAAGAATCATAAAACTCATAAAAGTTGGCAAAGGTTACAAAATGAAGAGTCTAGTTCTAAATTAATGGTTTTATGACTCCATAACTTGTCCTCAAGTTATGGAGGTTCAAGAGTCTCTTCATTAAATTAAAAAAAAGTGTAACCTTAATTAGTTCCATAAGTTACAATAAAAAAAAGTTATTTTTTTTATTAATTAGTTTAAAGTCTTCCATAACTTGTCCTCAAGTTATGGAACTTGAAGAGTTTTTTTTTTTAATTAAAACTACTTTAAACTCATAAGTTATGGAATTAATTAGTTTTGAATAGTTTCAAAACTTGCCCTCAAGTTTTGGAATTTGAAAAGTTTTCACTTATGAATACTTTAATTCCAAGTTAGCCCTTAGAATTTTAAAAGTTAAAATTCAACCCTTATACTTTATAATATTATAAGTTAATAATATTTATATATATGTATAAGAGTAAAGTCAGTCTTACCGTTAGTAGACCTCATTCACGAAGCCGATCTATAAGGGGGGTATAAGGTTACTGCCTATAAAATGGCAGTTTAATGGGTGTCCACTCTCACCCACCGCTTCCTTGACTGGTGGAGGGTCGTTAGCCGAACGGGTAGGACAAGGACTATAATTCTCCTTTCATTAAAAGTATTAATGATAAATACTAATTAACTAAACTCTTATTAATACCCAATCTTAGTTACTTAGGAAAATGTGAATTTGGTGCTAACCCATGAAATTACACTTTGCACTTTGCTTAAGTCGTTAGTGGAGCGTGTGTGGTTAACCGGCACACTAACCTGGACTTAACAAGGTAGGCAAAGGGTAACTTAATATTTATCATAGTATCGGTGGAGCGTGTGTGGTTAACCGGCACACTGATTAAGGGGTAAATATTAAGGGTACCAAGTATATTTGCATGGTTATTCACACCTTGTTTTGTGATCATCGACATCCCAGTCACAAAACCTGAAGGGCACACTCGAGATTGAAACATCCCTTTGAACAGTTCAATGAATCTCAAACATCTAGGACTTTCAAATCCAATTAAAACCTAATAAATTATTTCATTTTTCATGGTGGAAATTGATGAATCATCATTCACCTACCTTCAAATATTTTATAGCTTGGATTACGGCATCCCTCTTCTAAGTTATAAAATAGTTTGTTGGGTCCTAGCCTTAATATTTCATATTGGGTGTCATATTAAGGACTTTAAATCAACTATCTTGAATATCTCCCAAAAAGATGTTTGGTCCAGACATTTATGATCTTCCCAAATCTCTTGAAACAAGCTTTCCTAAATGAAGATGATGTCCCATGGATATCATACTTCTTTCACCTCCTCCAATTATTCTCCCTAACCCACAAGTTCCTAAAAAGTTTAAGGTCACTCAAGCCCTATTGGCAAGGCAAGGTCTAGGTGTGATCACATCTTGGAGATATAGTCACATATTGACAAGCCGGGAGAGTTGGGTGTCAAAGTCTTGAGAAAGTTGGTGGCTCAACTACTTTCTAAGTCACATAGTGAGTTCTTTTGGGAATCCTATGAAACAGACTAAGACAAGACCCTTAATGATCTTATCTATTTGCTAAGATCAACTTCCTAAAACGCTATGGACATTGACAATGATGACATTGGATATCCAGTAAAGCTCTCTCTTCCGAATGGAAAGGGATCGGCCATAGTCAACTCCGTTTACCCAATGGTAAAGAGAGAGGCGAAGTCTGAGATAGTCCCATTATCAAGGGTCCATAGGTAACTATTGCCAAAGGAAGGGGCATTGGTTACGAAGCTGCTAAATTTACCTAAGGATGTTAAAGTCAATAAGTTTGGCTCTACTTCAGGTAAAGTCCATTGTCTAACTCTATTAAGTACATGCTGATTCTGATCGCGAAGATGGATTTCAATCGCATGGTTCGGTGATCAGAATTTTGGGCTATTACTTAAGAGTTATGATATTTATATTGCTTAGGAATAGATAACAACAAGGTTTTCATATGGATTGTAAGGATAAGTTTTTCCACAAAGTTTTAAAATAAAAGAAAAAGGTTTTGATTTTATTTATTTTAAGTATCCTTACAATGGCATTTGTGAAAAGTTGTTGCTTATAAGATTCCATTGATAGCAATATTGGAAAAATGGATTTGATTCTTTCGGTTGTGGTAGTGTCTAATATTACCAAATAAGGAAAGATTCTCATCACCCAAGGTTCAATTGGACCGAAACTTGGAATCATGCAAGTTGTATAGTATGATGAATGAGAACTTTCAGCTTGGAAAATTAAGACTAATTCCTTATGTGAATAAGGAAAGGACTAAGGGATCGAGTACACATTCTTGTGCACTGGTCAAGTCCACCACAAAAGATCAAGAAGACTATTCGTCATGATTTACTTAAGCTCAGTAAATATGGTTATACTTATAAGTTTAAGTATAAGTCTGTAGCATTGGAGAAGTTTCAATGTGAGACAGAACGAATAAGAAGAATCAAAGTATGGCAGAAAGATAAAAGTTTCTCAAATCTGAAAAGATGGGAGAGTACTTTAGTATCATGTTTATGATCATCTTAATGATTAAGATACCATATCACAATTGGTCCTCTAAAGTCATCTTAGTGCATTCTTATGACTAAGAAGAGGAGTCATGAATTCTTGAAATGGTTAAATCAAAAAGATGAGTCGTACTTCGTTCCAAAACAATTCTTAGAGTCATACTCCAAGATTGTAACTTGAGTGACATATCTTAAAGAGGGTTTGTTAACACTAGTCAAATGTAAGAGTAAAAGGTTATCTACTCTTGTACATTTGAAATTGGTAAGTTGTGATGTTTTGGATCAAACAGAGACCAACTTAGGCCAATTGTGTAAAGTGTTAGTCTTGATAAAGAATCCGCACTATCTCTTGAATATTTGACAAGGGAGTCTTATATGTCAAGAGGACAGTGGGAGTCTTAAAGCTCTTGAAAGTTTCAAGACTTAATCAAGAATAAAACCTAAAGTCCTTCACTAGCACACGACTTGAGGTTTATAACCTATCGTGTTGAAATTTTTGTGCCTATTCAAGTTGGCTTTGCATAGGAGTTCTGAGAGTTCTCAATTGGTTGCACAACTACTTGGAAGCAATGGCAGGCACCTGAGCTGCCAAATGGCAAGAATTTAAGATTCCACAAGTTTAATCAATATGAGTTTGGATTTGTCACTAACCTTGTCTTGTGATTATGGTTTTGACAAAATCACATGGATAAGAACACATACACTATTAAATCTAAGTGTCATAAGGTTTCTCTCCGATTCATGAAAATGATGGTGAGGAAACACTTTCACTAAGTAGATTTTAGCTAGATAGCAATTGTGATATTTGTATTCTCAAAGTCATTAGTGGAGCGTGTGTGGTTTACCGACACACTAACATGGACTTGTGAGAAGTAGCAAAGGTCTAAACAATTGAGACTATGATTACGACATCCCTTTTCATAGTTCTAAAATTGTTTAGACACACATGTGAGCTATCTAAGAGAGGTGTATGATTTTGATAAAGTTTTATCAAAACAATCTAGTATCAGAAATCTGAACTTTGGTAAGAAAGTCAGCTGATTTCCGAGTACATGTCAAAGCTAGTGGGAGCATAAGTGTTATGCTAATAATCATCATGTTAGTGGGAGCATGATAATTATGACAAAGGTTGCAAGTTAGCAATGTTAATTATAGAAAACAAAAGTTTCAATTCGTGAGGTTGCAGGGGTTGAAAAAGTTGTTTTGCTATAATTAAGGGAGAGGAAATTATACTTCATTTCAATTCTAAAAGCTTAGATTGAGATTTTAATTGTATTTAATCAAGGATATATATATATATATATATATATATATATATATATATATATATATATATATATATATATATATATATATATATATATATATATATATATGAATTTCATGTTGGAATGGCTCAACATAAGGAAATTCTATATATGGGTCCATTATTTGCGTTCTATAATTCGATTATGATTACGGCATCCCTTTTCATAATCTGAATTTTGAGAACTTGGCAAATTGAAATGGAAATATTATAGCAAAAGACTGGTTTAGTCTTTATGTGAGACATCATGAATCGTGTCCCATATGCTTCGGATATAGGATCGATTACATGTGCTATATTCATCCTTTCTAAAATTTTCCAAATGCCTGGGGCATTATGAAGGGAAAAGGTCTAGAATTGGATATGAATAAAATGATTAAGCAATTGTCGAGGACAATCTAAGGTTTACCAAAGATTGGTTGCTCAAGGACAGTTGGAAGTATAATGTTAATTCTGGAAGGACCATATTGACATAATTTGTAAGGAGGCAACTCTTGTTCGGAAGTGATAGTCAAAATGGAATATGGAAATGTTTCAAAGTTAGAAATTATTCAATCTGTGTAAGATTAGGAAACTTAATGAAAGAAGGATGTTTCCATGGAGCTGATCTCCTTTGGAATGCTCTGTAATGATTGTTGTCAAGTCTTTCTGACTTCGTGCATAATCATTAAGAGGATCAATGCATATAAGTTTAGAATCTAACAGATTTCAGTAAATGGCATGAATTTGGAATTCTTGCATTTGCAGTAAGGATTTGGGACTGTGAAAAGAGGATCATTGGAGTGATGTTCAATTGATCTATTTTACAAAGTAAAGATCATAGACAAACATAGTATGCATACTTGGTGTATGGCATGACTAGTGTTTAGAAAACATAGTGTACATGCTTGGAGCATGGGACAACTATTGTTTTAAATTCAAGTATAAAGTTGATAAAACCGAAACAATGAATAATGAGTAATCAGTATGGTGATAAATAAAAGTGTTTATTTATATTCATAGGGTTTGATACCATATTTGATTCATTTATTCTTGTGTTTCACTTTGCATGTTTTGATTTCCAGAATAACTAAGTCGCTCTTCCTGAATGATTAAGTTATTCAAACCATCCACAGTCGGTCATATGTTGGAAGTAGATATGAATCAAGACTGTCATGGTTTGGTTTGTAGAGGTCCAAGTTGGTGGACAAAGTGGTGCTACAACACTCATGAGTGCTCATAAGTTCTGAGTATTGGATTCAACCCGCGCTCATTTGAATCACTTCATGGATATTATCACGAGTGATCATGAGACGATAATATCTTATATTCTTCAAACCTAGAGATATGAGTTGTTACTATGAGTTGGTTATACATTGATTGCACGAAAACGCATTGGTAACTTGATGTTATAAAACGTGCCTTTTGTGTATGATTCAACAAGTAGTAGAACAAGCCATATGAGTCGAAGTTTATCCATTCCTTTTACCTTCGGGATAAAAGCGATATCTGTGGGCCCCTCGATGATTTAAAGATGATACATGTGAGTGCTTGGCCAAGCCAGGACTGATTTGATTTGTTCAATCAGTCAGTCATCATGAATCAGAAATCGGGAAACAACAAATGGACAGAGAGAATGATTGATAATCCATGTCTCAGTCCATATGATATCTAAATTGGAGGAATATATGATCCCTTATCTAATGGACAAGTCATTGATAAAGGTCAAAGTTCATCGACAAGGTCAGAGTTCGACAGAAGCTTTTGAGAGCTACGATTGCTGATCGGTTCCTGAAGTCATACGCAATAATAGTTTTAGACTTATCCAAGTGGGAGACTGTTGGATTAATGTCTAAGTCCATAACTATAATTGGTAAGACTTGACCCGACCCGGCATGGTCGATTTGGGTTGCATGGCATCATGCATTTGGATAGACTATAATGAGAGAAATAACACTTAAGGTTGGTTAATATATTATAAGTTCTAATATATTAATAAGGTTATTTAATTAGTATTGATCAAGAATTAATTTGGAATTAATTAAGTGATCAAAAGGAGACTAATTAAATATATGGGTTGATTGTGTAAATCATTCATTCTTATATATGTGGGCTTGTGATCCAAGATTCCTTATGTTGGACTAAGTCCATGGGGTGACCCATGGATACTCCATGGAGGTTAAAATCCATGGAGCATAAGGAATGGGTAAAGTTATGAGTTACATGGTGTAACCCTAATAGCCACCATATAAAAGAATCCCATGGCTCAAGAAATCGTGCACTAATGTGTGAGTGTGAGGGCTAGACGATTTCAAGGAGTGTTCAAGTTTCTCTCAAGTTATTCCAAGTGTATTTGGTGTTGTGTGAACCATTTGAGGTGTCACACTTGGGGCACTAGGCACTCAAGCTTCATGAAGACATTCTACATCAAATAGGTATGTATTCTATCTTGTTATATTTATTATTTTGTATGCTAGATTAGGATAATACCTTGGATGTTCATAATTGTATGTATAATAGAGAAAAGATAGATCCAAGGTATTTAGGGTTGCATGTACACTTAGGAGTGTTAGAATGCTCATAACCCAACACAATCAACAAATCCCCGGCGTAGGAGTGGGCCACGCTTGCTACAGTTGTGGCGAGGTGGGCCACTACAAGAGGAACTGCCCTAAGGCAGGGAATGCCGGTGGAGTAGGAAGGGTTCTGGCCATAGGCCACGAGGAAGCAGTTGCCGACCCCACAGTGGTCACTGGTACGTTTCTCCTCGATAACTCTTATGCATGCATTCTGTTTGATAGTGGAGCGGAGAGGAGTTTCGTGAACCGGAAATTTGCTCAATTACTTAAGAATAAATCGCATGCACTAAAAGAACCGTTTATAGTACAAATGGCTAACGGAAAGACAGAGAGTACTAGCTGCATTTACATAGGTTGTACCCTAACTCTAGATAGCCATTCATTTTCGATCGACCTCATGCCGGTCTCAATTAAAAGTTTCGACGACATTATCGGCATGGATTGGTTGAGTCTTCATCGTGCCGACATCATGTGTTATGAAAAGGTTGTTCGCCTTAATCTACCATCTAGCGAAACTCTCGTAATCTACGGTGACAAACCCGACACTAACCTTCGCCTCATCTCGAGTATTCAAGCCCAAAAATTATTGTGAAAGGAATGCCGCGCATTCCTTGCTCACGTTGTCGATGTCAGCCAAGAAGCAAAATACATTAAGAACATTCCAGTAGTACGCGACTTTCCCGACATCTTTCCAGAAGAACTCCCAGGATTACCGCCGCAACGTCAAGTCGAGTTCAGAATCGACTTAGTTTCAGGGGCTACCCTGTCACACCCCGCTAAAGCGGAAATACGGGGCGTGGCAGTACAAAGGGTCTCATAGCAAAAGTTAAAAGACAACACCAACCATAGTATTAAAAATCATTACAAATTTACAATGAGTTTGAACAACTTTTTAAAAGAGATTACAATGTATTTAAAAGTCAACACATGCAAATGCTCCTACAAGTGTTGTGTCTCTACGTGCCTCTTACTAGATGAGTCCTGAAAAAGCATGTAAAACGAGCGTCAACTACAAAAATAGTTGGTGAGTACTCACATATTTAAAAATAATATTGGATTCTTAAATCGAAATAAAAATTTTGATAAAAGTTTCCACGAATAAAAATATATTGCCAAAATAAGTAAATAAGTTTGCATAAACAAAGTTCGTTGTCATCATGAGAGATAAAGTATGTTGCTCAAATGAGATGCAATGTTCATATTCTCATGGGAAATAAAGTTCGTTACTAAAACGAGTAAACAAGTTTCATTGCTAAAATGAGTATATAAGTTTCGTTAATAAAATGAGTATACAAGTTTCGTTACTAAAATACGATATAAGATTCGTATATGCATCAAGTTTCCATTCATGAGTTCACAACCCAAGCCTAATGACTGTTCCTGCCCCCATTCCATCATGTACATGGTTCCCATGATGTCAGTTCATGGAAATATGCACTCGCGGTTCCGGGCGAGTGGGGACTGTCGACCCCAAATAGCGCTATCCATAAGACCATCGGCTCGAATATGAGTTAATAGGTTGTATCGGTTCTCCGGGGACTTAATCGTACAAGTCCATAACACCAAATTCATTGTACAAGTTCATAATACAAGTTTCATACAACAAAGTTCATATCATATAGTTCATAGCACAAGTTCATAAAATAATGTTCATAGGAATTGTAGCATGCTTTCCACCCCAAAACATTAAAAACGTAAAATATAGGCTATGAATACTCACAATATGCAAAATATAGCAACCAAGTTTATACGAGTCAAATAAATACAATGAACATAGATAGTTTAAGACATGCTTTCCCACCCCCAAAACATTTAAAAGAAACCGAAAACAGGGGAGTCGTGAATACTCACAATACATTGAGATGATGCTATTGGTGCCTTGAACTACGTTCCACGTGTACCACTCCCGATTCCTACAATAATGGTATTCGCTAGTGAGTCTCTAATCGGAATCTAACACTAGTATACTTACTACTACAATAGAATTATGCCAATATTGTGTCAAAATTTAATAATGATAAGTTACAAAAAAACAATTTTGTGAAAATTAAATTTCAATGAATCAATTGTTATATAACAATTTAAGTGGAAATTATCATTATTGAAATGTTAATATTTAACATTTTAAGAAGTGTTCTAATGATTAAATATTCAAAAACTAAATCAATTTAGTTCTAAATTTCCCAAACTTTGTATTTCAGTTTTAATTGAAGTCAAAGACCTTAAGATAAATTTTCTTGGATTTTTGATTTGTCTAACTATTTTTCACTATTTAATTCCTTGAATAATCATAAAATCATGGAAAAATAGTAAATTATCATGACAAATTCTTATAATTTTTGTGTAACTGTTTTACAGTGTATATAATCTGGGAAAATTATTAATATGTGTTTTCAAAAAGTTTAACACAATTTTTATCATTTTTGTACATTTAAGTGTATTAAATATTGGGAAAATAGAAGAAAAATAGCATACAGAAGATAAAAATCATCAAAACTTTTATTTATCATCCTAACATATTATAAGAGTTTCTGGTAAATTTTTATTAACTTTGGATGAGTAAAACTATTTTTTTTGTTTTTAATCCATTATAAACACAAAAATCATGGAAAAATAGATATACATTTTGAAAAATTCCCAAAATATTTTTCTGAGTCTTAAATACAGGGTACAAGCTACGAAAAATACGAAATAATATTTTCACATTCCCTAAAGTGGTTTTATGATTTATTAGAGCTAAATAAAAAGAAAATTAAAAACCATACTAAACAGTAACAAAAGTCATTGAAACTTCATGTGGACTGTTTATTAACTTAAGGGATCATCTAAGAATTTTTCCAGAACTTATTTACTAGTGTAAGTATTTTATATGATTTAACACTCTATTTTCTTATTATTTTCATATTAAAATAAAGAAAATATATATTGAGCTGAAAATTTCCATAATGCATCTTCATACAATTTAATAACAATGAATTTTTTTTTTCTTATTTTTGATGTTGAAAACCATGCCTAAAGGCTCAATAAATTATAGAGAAAACTTGGTTCTTGTGATTTATGTAAAGATTATTGATGTTACTATGACAATTTTTGCAACATGTTACAAAGACTTTTGAATCAAGATCTTTTTGTACCTATTAATACATGATATTAAGAGTTCAAAATAATTTTTGAATGACTTTTAGTGATGAATAAGTCCTTTGAACATGCAACACAAAACAAATGTTCATAAGGAAAGTGCTGTTTGAGCAACAGTTTTGTAAAAATTGGTAAAAATCGAAATATTGGAATTTTCCAGTGAGGTCAGATGGGTTTGAAAGCTAACTCAAAATCTTATATTTCAGAAAAAGAATCACGAATTTTGGTTAAGAAATGAGTGAGATATGACAGTTTAAAGTCAGGTAAAGAAATCTGGCAGATTGCATGCATGATGATTGGTTAGAAAAGTGAGTTTTCATCATTTCCTTGAGTAAATCTTTTGAAGTATTTTAAATATATCATGATAAACTCATATTTTAGTCATGTTTCCAGATATCAAAAGATTAAAACTTATCAAAATGTATACATGCATTTATGAACAAAATTTTGTTTCTCAAAAACTCTTAACTTAAGTTTGATGTTTTAATCCTTAAAATCGATTTTTGCACTAAGATCATGAACATGCAACCTTGTTTATCATACATGCATGGTGTTAAAACACATCCATCATGTTCTAAAAACCATTTTAACAAAAATAAAACAAGTTTGAAGAAGATGAAGAAGGAGAAAGTGTAAGAAAAAGAGCAAAACTTGAAGGAAAAGTGAAGTAGAAATCGATTTTACCTTCAAGAATACCACAAGATGATGAAAATTTCGAGTTTGAGGAGTGTTCTTGGGTTTTTTTTCTGGAAAATTTCATGGTTCTTCGAGGGAGGAAGAGAGAATGGAGTGGTGTTTGGAGAGAAAAATTAGAGAGAAGGTAGAGAGAGAAAGAAGAGAGATGTGTGTGTGTTGGAGAATGAGAGTGTGAGAGAGAGATATGGGGAGAGAGGGATCCGAATTTTTTTTAGTATAATACCCCTTTCTCATTCATTTTCTTTTATAAAATTTAAGTTCTTTTATAAAATATCTCAATTTTTATATAAAATGTGCACTAAAATCAAGTTTTTATTCATAAAACCTTGATTTTTGATTTATAAATTAAGGGTAAATGTTAATGAGTTAAATTTTATTTTCCTTGATTATATTTTCCTGAATTTAATTGTTTTAGGATAATATTATGAGTTTCATAACTATTTTTATAGAATTCTTGATGTCAAATTTTATAAAATTTAGGTTTTAGGGTTTTTAGGGTTTTGAGAATTAATAAATCTTTAGATATCAAAATCAATAGAATCTTTGAGACTACAATTTATCTTATGGTATTATAACTCTTTTATAGTTATAAATAATATTTGTAACTTATTTTATCGGTTTATTGGCATTCTATGTAGTGGTTTCGAGATACAAACGAAATTGAGAAAATCAAGTATACTAGTCCTAGTTTTCAACTCTGACTTAAGTTTCTATGAGGCTCCAACCTAATTTCTACTGCTAGGTCAAGTGCATAATGTGTGTATATGATTCATGAAAAGGTGTTTGAGTCAAAGAGTGACCCAAATATGGATAGTCACTACAGTTAAGTAGTAGTAGAATTCACATATCAATGTGAAATCTAAGTACACTATCATCCGATCCTACTTGTTTCCAAGTTTCTAGTAGGTTATAACTTAGCTTCTAGTTACTAAGTCTATTATGTGCCGTGCCTATATGTGCAACTAAGTTTATTCAAATCTAGAACCGACTCGAATTTTGACGGTTGTCAATTCTCCCCCGGTTGAAAGAATTTCGCCCCGAAATTCAATTCGTGACGTATTCTATTAGAACGCAGTCGAATACAATTATATACCTGGAGCGGTGGTGACTTGTAGTGTTCCTTGATTATTCCGGGTTTATTTCCTCAAAGGAAGAACCCAATTCTTTAGCTATAGTCAAATTAATGTTTCCTTAATTTTAGTTCTACAATTTAGATTGCGAGAAATTAGGATCTTGGAAATCATGATCCAAACATGGCGACCTAGTCGAAAAAGATCATCTAGTTAGATATTATCTGAATTAAGAGAGCTATAAGTTTTGCTGAAGCACTAACTGCACTGAGCGTTAAATCTGCATTGATCCTTAAGTCGCGTTCTAAACTAGCACTAAGTGTAAATTCGCCATCTAATAAAGAAGGGATTAAGAACAATTTATTCACTTCCGAGTTGGCTACTAAATATGGACAATATATATAATCTGAAATAAGAAGGGGTAGCACGAATGAAAAAGAAGCGATCGAGGGTAAGTTCCTAAAGATACGCACTACGGGTAAGCAACGAAGTTTTGGTACCTCTCGAATGTAAAGGCTATTTAAGTGTCATCTATAAAATAAGTTACGAAACGATCGAGGATTTCCGAAGCAATATTTACTACCACGATTACTCTTACAATAATAAAACCTTATTCGAAAAATAAATATATTTAGAGAGTCATTTTTGCAAATGGAGGCGATGAAAGTTTATGAGAAATTAAATCACATTGTGTAGATAGCATTTTAAGTGCTTAGAAGTGATAAAAATCTCACTGTTATCAAAATGTGTGTTTAGAAATGATAATTAATCTCACTATTATGAAAATATGTAATAATTCCAAGATAGTGAAGATACATGTGTGGCGATCCAATAAAGTAGTAAAATAATATAGAGATTAATTAAGGTTAAAGGTTTAAGTCGTCATTAAAGCAATTTGTATAGAAATATTTGTATTAAACTTTTGAGAAATTGTCCAATTGTCTAAGTCAGGACAAATTCAAGTTTACGAGGAGTCAGAATACTTATGAAAACAAGTTTGAGAGTTTAGGAACTCACTGAAAACTGCAAAGTTAAATACTATTTTAAGAAAGGTGTAAAAATGTTAATCTTTGAAAATAGTGCATTCATAGTTTAGTGTTTCTACAAAAACAATCATTTAGAGAATAGATAATCATAAAATTCAAAACTTTTGATGTATTTAAAGAAATGAAGAAACATAAGGAAATATATCCTTCACATATATGTTCCGGATATAGAAAAATTATAAGCATAAGAGTATTCATCTTATATATTAATTATAAGGAAAAATACAATGAAACTTACATTTTAAATCAAATTTCCGAATTTGGAATGAAAGAGTGAATGCAAATAAGGATTACTTGTTTACTGTAGATTTCAAAATAAAAACAAGATGTATATGATAAAAGGCGTAATTGAGTATATTAAAGTTGACTAAATCAAAAGTATGCCTTACGACTATATACGTATTAATCGCTCAAAACGAAAGGGTAGACTTCTAGTCTTTATGTATACGAACATGATACTAGGAGAAGCAAAATAGACAGAAACAAAGTTAGACAATGTATTATGTTACTATTATGGGCGTGTGAGATCTAAAATCAAAAAGAGAGCGAGAAATCAAGTTCGGGGGAAAGAAAAAGGAAAGTAGCGGCGGCAATGATTGTTATTGTTAAAATTATAAGAACAATACATATAGGTAGATTTAAAACCAGGTTGAGATATATTTCAAACTTAAATATTTGATGTATGTTGATGATTAAATAGACATGTGGGAGTTTTAAAGTGTTTCCTAAATTTTTATGAGTTATCTATTAAGTTAAACTCCATTTGTGAATAAGAAGAAACACTAAAACTTGTAATTGAAAAATCTGACAACTTTGACCTTTTAGACTGAAGTTCAACCGTAGTTAAAACGGATAAGGTAAAGAATCAATATATTTAGAAGAGTAATTCTAGATTGTTGAGAGTGAATCACTAGAAATTTAACATTGAACACTATGTATTGCAATGCAGTAAACATCTAGAAACTTTATAGATTATATAAATAATTTGTAATAAAATATACAAATATGGTAAGTTTTAAAATGTAGGCTTTAGTGATGTCTTGTAAAAAAATTCTGAAGTGAAAGGTTGTAAAAATACCATGTTGGGTTTCAAGAAAACACATTTAAGTAAAGTACAATGCCTAAATGAGAAAGTAGCCAAAAGAGCCAAAACAAAACTGGTTCGAAAGATCCGATGAAACTTATTCATATAATATGAACTTGAATGTCATATGTTTAAGTTTTCTAGCATAGCGTTTAAACACTTTTATAAAAGAAAATGTTTCTATGTTTTTCGAAAACATGTCAAAATGGTAAGCAAGGTTGAAAATGGTTTATATGCCCTTAAAAGCACATCTATCCATTGAAATGGATTTGAAATAGCAATGTTAAAACCAATATTGGTTAAATTGAGTTTTGAAGAAAGGTGTTAAGTTAAAGCAAGTTGTCAAAAGATTTTTAGCGAGAATATGGATTACATTGTTAGGAAATGTCTACTAAGTTGAATGAAGTGGTTATAAAATATTTTATTGATGATAAATAAAACCGATGAAGCAAAATAACTTTTCGATGGAAGATTAAGAAGTAAGGAATAAGTATGTTAGTGTAGTTGATCGTACCTAAATACTAAGGCGAGTACAAGGCGAGTATAAGGCGAGTATAAGGCGAGTACCGATGTCTTTTTCCCCAAGATAAAGGACAAGAAGAATGGTTTGAAAAACGTTTTATGGCGTCAATGCAGTTTACGACCTTTTATAGAGGTCAAAGGGGCATCCTATGTTATGTTTTAAGCTCAAGGTGGAAACAACGTAGAGCTAAATCATAGCGTAGTAATAAGGTCTCACGTATGGGTTAAACCTCCGTGTCTCCTCGTGAGTCGAATCCGGAATGCCCGCCAATGGTATCCAAGTGATTACTTAGTGGCGACTCATCTACCTCCTTACGCGATGCTCCGATTATCATTCGTGTCGGTATCGAAACGCTTTTTTCCTAGTTGTATCTCTAGTAAGAAGACGATGAAGTGGTATCGAGGAATAATTGATATATGTTTCGACTTATGATTATTAGTAGTGTGTATCTAGCTGCTAACCTTACATCTAAAGTCAAAATCTACCGAGGAATACTCATTCTGAGTACTAAGTGCATTGCTCCTAGAGTGGCAAGTGATATAACCTAAGTGGTTAACCTAGCACTTAATAAGGGATAAGAATATTTATGAATAAAGGCATTGTTATAAAAGTGCACTTAGTTTCTAAGTGTATCTAGATGAATGCCTATAATATGCAATGCCCGTACGCACACCAAAAAAATTTTGTTTTTCAAAAGTTTAAGTTGAAAATTGTTTTGAACATAATTCTACTATATCCATTCCAGCCTCACATTAACTTTCCTTAATTAAGCATAATTGGCCAGGCTATACTTAATTAAAGTCCAATAATGCGTACTCGAATTAGTTATACCAGTAGTATGTTCGGTATTTAAAAAAAAACGTTTAGAAATTTTTTGGCTATAGTTGTGGTTCTCCAAAGGAAAACCGGTATTCTCTATAACCTTCGGCTCTGATACCATTTCTGTCACACCCCGCTAAAGCGGAAATACGGGGCGTGGCAGTACAAAGGGTCTCATAGCAAAAGTTAAAAGACAACACCAACCATAGTATTAAAAATCATTACAAATTTACAATGAGTTTGAACAACTTTTTAAAAGAGATTACAATGTATTTAAAAGTCAACACATGCAAATGCTCCTACAAGTGTTGTGTCTCTACGTGCCTCTTACTAGATGAGTCCTGAAAAAGCATGTAAAACGAGCGTCAACTACAAAAATAGTTGGTGAGTACTCACATATTTAAAAATAATATTGGATTCATAAATCGAAATAAAAATTTTGATAAAAGTTTCCACGAATAAAAATATATTGCCAAAATAAGTAAATAAGTTTGCATAAACAAAGTTCGTTGTCATCATGAGAGATAAAGTATGTTGCTCAAATGAGATGCAATGTTCATATTCTCATGGGAAATAAAGTTCGTTACTAAAACGAGTAAACAAGTTTCATTGCTAAAATGAGTATATAAGTTTCGTTAATAAAATGAGTATACAAGTTTCGTTACTAAAATACGATATAAGATTCGTATATGCATCAAGTTTCCATTCATGAGTTCACAACCCAAGCCTAATGACTGTTCCTGCCCCCATTCCATCATGTCCATGGTTCCCATGATGTCAGTTCATGGAAATATGCACTCGCGGTTCCGGGCGAGTGGGGGCTGTTGACCCCAAATAGCGCTATCCATAAGACCATCGGCTCGAATATGAGTTAATAGGTTGTATCGGTTCTCCGGGGACTTAATCGTACAAGTTCATAACACCAAATTCATAGTACAAGTTCATAATACAAGGTTCATACAACAAAGTTCATATCATATAGTTCATAGCACAAGTTCATAAAATAATGTTCATAGGAATTGTAGCATGCTTTCCACCCCAAAACATTAAAAACGTAAAATATGGGCTATGAATACTCACAATATGCAAAATATAGCAACCAAGTTTATACGAGTCAAATAAATACAATGAACATAGATAGTTTAAGACATGCTTTCCCACCCCCAAAACATTTAAAAGAAACCGAAAATAGGGGAGTCGTGAATACTCACAATACATTGAGATGATGCTATTGGTTCCTTGAACTACGTTCCACGTGTACCACTCCCGATTCCTACAATAATGGTATTCGCTAGTGAGTCTCTAATCGAAATCTAACACTAGTATACTTACTACTACAATAGAATTATGCCAATATTGTGTCAAAATTTAATAATGATAAGTTACAAAAAAACAATTTTGTGAAAATTAAATTTCAATGAATCAATTGTTATATAACAATTTAAGTGGAAAATTATCATTATTGAAATGTTAATATTTAACATTTTAAGAAGTGTTCTAATGATTAAATATTCAAAAACTAAATCAATTTAGTTCTAAATTTCCCAAACTTTGTATTTCAGTTTTAATTGAAGTCAAAGACCTTAAGATAAATTTTCTTGAATTTTTGATTTGTCTAACTATTTTTCACCATTTAATTCCTTGAATAATCATAAAATCATAGAAAAATAGTAAATTATCATGAAAAATTCTTATAATTTTTATGTAACTGTTTTACAGTGTACATAATCTGGGAAAATTATTAATATGTGTTTTCAAAAAGTTTAACACAATTTTTATGATTTTTGTACATTTAAGTGTATTAAATCTTGGGAAAATAGAAGAAAAATAGCATACAGAAGATAAAAATCATCAAAACTTTTATTTATCATCCTAACATATTATAAGAGTTTTTGGTAAATTTTTATAAATTTTGGATGAGTAAAACTATTTTTCATGTTTTTAATCCATTATAAACACAAAAATCATGGAAAAATAGATATACATTTTGAAAAATTCCCAAAAATATTTTTCTGAGTCTTAAATACAGGGTACAAGCTGCGAAAAATACGAAATAATATTTACACATTCCCTAAAGTGGTTTTATGGTTTATTAGAGCTAAATAAAAAGAAAATTAAAAACCATACTAAACAGTAACAAAAGTCATTGAAACTTCATGGGGACTGTTTATTAACTTAAAGGATCATCCGAGAATTTTTCCAAAACATATTTACTAGCGTAAGTATTTTATATGATTTAACACTCTATTTTCTTATTATTTTCATATAAAAATAAACAAAATATATATATTGAGCTGAAAATTTCCATAATGCATCTTCATACAATTTAATAACAATAAAAAATTGTTTTCTTATTTTTTGATGTTGAAAACCATGCCTAAAGGCTCAATAAATTATAGAGAAAACTTGGTTCTTGTGATTTATGTAAAGATTATTGATGTTACTATGACAATTTTTGCAACATGTTACAAAGACTTTTGAATCAAGATCTTTTTGTACCTATTAATACATGATATTAAGAGTTCAAAATAATTTGTGAATAACTTTTAGTGATGAATAAGTCCTTTGAACATGCAACACAAAACAAAAATTCATAAGGAAAGTGCTGTTTGAGCAACAGTTTTGTAAAAATTGGTAAAAATCGAAATATTAGAATTTTCCAGTGAGGTCAGATGAGTTTGAAAGCTAACTCAAAATATTATATTTCAGAAAAGGAATCACGAATTTTGGTTAAGAAATGAGTGAGATATGGCAGTTTAAAGTCAGGTAAATAAATCTGTCAGATTGCATGCATGATGATTGGTTAGAAAAGTGAGTTTTCATCATTTCCTTGAGTAAATCTTTTGAAGTATTTTAAATATATCATGATAAACTCATATTTTAGTCATGTTTCCAGAGATCAAAAGATTAAAACTTATCAAAATGTATACATGCATTTATGAACAAAATTTTGTTTCTCAAAAACTCTTAACTTGAGTTTGATGTTTTAATCCTTAAAATCGATTTTTGCACTAAGATCATGAACATGCAACCTTGTTTATCATACATGCATGGTGTTAAAACACATCCATCATGTTCTAAAAACCATTTTAACAAAAATAAAACAAGTTTGAAGAAGATGAAGAAGGAGAAAGTGTAAGAAAAAGAGCAAAACTTGAAGGAAAAGTGAAGTAGAAATCGATTTTACCTTCAAGAATACCACAAGATGATGAAAATTTCGAGTTTGAGGAGTGTTCTTGGGTTTGTTTTCTGGAAAATTTCATGGTTCTTAGAGGGAGGAAGAGAGAATGGAGTGGTGTTTGGAGAGAAAAATTAGAGAGAAGGTAGAGAGAGTTTTCTAGAGAGAGAAAGAAGAGAGATGTGTGTGTGTTGGAGAATGAGAGTGTGAGAGAGAGATATGGGGAGAGAGGGATCCGAATTTTTAAGGGTAAATGTTAATGAGTTAAATTTTATTTTCCTTGATTATATTTCCCTGAATTTAATTGTTTTAGGATAATATTATGAGTTTCATAACTATTTTTATAGAATTCTTGATGTCAAATTTTATAAAATTTAGGTTTTAGGGTTTTTAGGGTTTTGAGAATTAATAAATCTTAAGATATCAAAATCAATAGAATCTTTGAGACTTCAATTTATCTTATGGTATTATAACTCTTTTATAGTTATAAATAATATTTGTAACTTATTTTATCGGTTTATTGGCATTCTATGTAGTGGTTTCGAGATTCAAACGAAATTGAGGAAATCAAGTATACTAGTCCTAGTTTTCAACTCTGACTTAAGTTTCTATGAGGCTCCAACCTAATTTCTACTGCTAGGTCAAGTGCATAATGTGTGTATATGATTCATGAAAAGGTGTTTGAGTCAAAGAGTGACCCAAATATGGATAGTCACTACAGTTAAGTAGTAGTAGAATTCACATATCAATGTGAAATCTAAGTACACTATCATCCGATTCTACTTGTTTCCAAGTTTCTAGTAGGTTATAACTTAGCTTCTAGTTACTAAGTCTATTATGTGTCGTGCCTATATGTGCAACTAAGTTTATTCAAATCTAGAACCGACTCGAATTTTGACGGTTGTCACATACCCCAGTAGCCAAATCGCCCTATCGTCTAGCACCTGCAGAGATGCAAGAACTGTCCGGTCAACTTAACGAACTGCTCAGCAAGGGCTTTATAAGACTAAGCTTCTCACCCTGGGGAGCTCCAGTCTTGTTCGTCAAGAAGAAAGACGGATCGTTTCGTATATGCATCGACTACAGGGAGCTTAACAAATTGACCGTCAAGAATCGTTACCCTTTGCCTCGTATAGACGATTTATTTTACCAACTTCAAGAGCCGAACTTCTTTTCAAAAATCGATCTAAGATCCGGATATCACCAACTACGAGTGCTAGGGGAGGATGTTCTGAAGACAGCCTTCTGAAGTCGTTATGGGCACTACGAATTCGTAGTGATGTCGTTCGGATAAACAAACGCGCCCGTAGTATTCATGGATTTAATGAATATGGTGTGTCGTCCTTACTTGGATCAGTTCGTCATCGTCTTCATCGATCACATACTTATCTACTCTCGTAGTAAGGAGGAGCATAGTCAAAATCTACGACAAGTCTTAGAAACGCTACGTTCGGAGAAGCTCTATGCGAAGTTTTCGAAATGTGAATTTTGGATTCGAAGAGTCGAATTCTTAGGGCACGTGGTTAGTAAAGACGGAATACACGTGGACCCTTCCAAAATCAAAGCCATTGAGAGCTGGTCAGCACCGAAGACGCCTACCGAAATTCTTCAATTTCTAGGCCTCGCTGGCTACTATCGCAGGTTCATTCAGAACTTCTCCCGAATTGCAAAACCTCTTACAACACTGACCCAGAAGGGCGTGGCCTTTGACTGGGAAGAAAAGCAGGAGAAAGCGTTCCAAACGCTCAAGCGAGCCTTGTGCACCGCACCAATAGTATCCCTCCCCGAAGGGATAGAAGACTTCGTTGTCTATTGCGATGCATCAAATCAAGGGCGTGACTGTGTTCTGATGCAGCGAGGTAAGGTCATCGCCTGTGCTTCGAGACAGCTGAAGACCCACGATGTCAACTACACCACTCACGATATTGAGCTAGGAGCAGTTGTGTTTGCTCTGAAGATTTGGAGACACTACCTGTATGGTACAAAAAGCACTATCTTTACAGACCACAAAAGCCTACAACATATATTCGACCAGAAGGAGCTCAACATGAGACAACGACGGTGGGTCGAGCTACTCAGTGATTACGAATGCGAAAGTCGTTATCATCCCGGCAAGGCCAACGTAGTAGCTGACGCCCTAAGTCAGAAAGAATACTCTGGTCGGAGAGTCAAATCTTTAACTCTAACTATCCATTCACACTTGTCCATGCAAATTAAGGAGGCTCAAGTAGACGCTTTGAAACCTGAAAATGTGGCGAGTGAATCCCTAAGAGGGATGGATTAGAATTTGGAAGTCAAGGGTGGCGTTGCCTTATATCTGATGGATCGGATCTGGACACCAAAACACGGTGGTTTCAGAGACTTGGTCATGACCGAGGCGCATAACACTCGTTATTCCGTCCACCCAGGTTCAGATAAGATGTATCTGGATCTTAAAAAGCTATACTGGTGGCCTAACATGAAAGCAGAGATTGCTACCTTCGTAAGTAAATGCCTTACTTGCGCCAAGGTCAAGGTCAAATACCAGAAACCCACAGGCCTTCTACAACAGCCGGAGATACTAGAATGGAAGTGGGAGCGGATCACTATGGACTTCATAACCAAGCTGCCCAACACAACGGGTGGACTTGATACCATATGGGTCATCGTCGACAAATTATGCAAGTCTGAACACTTCCTGCCTATCAAAGAAACAGACAAGATGGAGAAGCTAACTAGAACCTACATAAGGGAGATCGTACGACTGCATGGTGTCCCTATATCTATTATCTCTGATAGAGATAGTAGATTCACTTCGAGGTTCTGGCAGTCGCTACAAAGTTCCCTAGGAACTATGATGGACATGAGTACAGCCTACCATCCACAGACCGACGAACAAAGTGAGAGGACTATCCAAACTTTGGAAGATATGTTGCGAGCCTGTGTGATCGACTTTGGGAAAGCATGGGATACTCATTTACCCCTTGTCGAATTTTATTACAACAACAGTTATCACACGAGCATAAAGGCTGCTCCATTCGAGGCCCTATATGGCCGAAAGTGCAGATCCCCTCTATGCTGGGCTGAGGTGGGTGATACCCAGTTAGCTAAAGGACGAGTTCCTGAAAGCACTCTCACCGGTCCGGAGATCATTCGGGAAACGACAGAGAAGATCGTTCAGATTCGTGAACAATTGAAAGCCTCTAGAGACCGACAGAAAAGCTACGCAAATAAACGAAGGAAACCGTTGGAATTCCAGGTGGGCGACCATGTTCTACTGAAGGTCTCACCCTGGAAAGGCTTGATACGCTTCGGAAAGCGTGGAAAGCTAAATCCAAGATACATAGGGCCTTTTGAGATTCTCGCTAGAATCGGCCATGTAGCTTACAAACTCAACTTACCATGCGAACTCAGTAACGTATAATCTACTTTCCACGTCTCGAACTTGAAAAAGTGTATGTCCGACGTGACTCATGTAATCCCACTCGACGAGATCGAGATCAACGAGAGCCTCAACTTCATGGAAGAACCAGTAGAGATCATGGACCGAGAGGTCAAGCAAACGAAACAAAGTCGTATCCCGATAGTGAAGGTTCGCTGGAACGCCAAGCGAGGACCTGAATTCACTTGGGAACGAGAGGATCAGATGAAAGTGAAATATCCTCATCTTTTTACTTAGTTATTTGTAACTACTTATTTGCTTAAACTCTAATTTCGGGACGAAATTCCTTCTAACGTGGGGATGATGTGACAACCTGAAATTTCCTTTTGAACAAACTCTACCGTCTAGCACTTCAATTAAAAGTCAAATTCTCTTCTGCTAATTTTTAGCTCGGTTTAAAGTCCGGTTGGGTATTTTTAATATTTATTTTCTTGAGAGAACAAATTAGAGGAAGTATACTTTAGGATTAATTGTGCAACATTTAAGTCACAAAACTCCAAGAGTTTGGAGTTTTCGGCCCAAATAGTGTTAGGGCCGAAAACCCTAAAGAGTATATAAATGACACTTAGTCATTTTTAGTATTTTTCCCATTTCCAAGTCAAGAACAATTCTCTCTCAAGTATCATCCGAATTGTTGTCAAGATCTTCAAGATTGTAAGTGTTTCCTTCCTTGTTTAGTTGATCTCTTCCATTTTCGAGTGATCTTACATGATTTCATCCGTGAAATCATTCCATTTTCTTAGATCTTCAAGTGTTCTTCATTTCACCAAGAACACCAAGAACACACACTAGTGTTATGGGCTGAAAACACCCTTCTTTGCTTCCATATTGTAAGTATCTATCTCCTATACTTGTTATCTAGTAAGGATACTGGATTTAGGGCCTTGAAATCGTCATTTTTCCAAAGAACAAAAGGGGTTTTCGGTATCTCCTTAAACCGAAAACCCTTAAGAAGGGTGCAAAATGACTTTAAGCCTTTCCAAATACTTAGTATTGAGTCTAGAACACTTCTTTGATTGTTGAAAGCCCTTGGAAATCACCTTATGCATCAAAGATCATGAGTTTTCGGCCAACCATTTGGACCGAAAACCTCTTTGGACCGAATACCATTTGGACCGAATACCATTTGGACCGAAAACCATATGTACCGAAAACCATAAGAACCGAAAACTCCAAGAAACATACCACTTGGACCGAAAACTCCCTTAAGTGGCTTTACAACCCTTAGATGCAACCCTTGGTACTTCTAGCACTTGAATCAAAGTGTTTTACATGTCCTAGGGTGTCTTAACTTGGTTAATTAGTTGTTAAATGACTAATTGGATACATATATGTGTCATTTTATGTTAAATAGGATCCGTGTGTGTGCTCAAGTCTTCACTTGACACTTAACATCCTATACCATCCGTTCTTCCAAACCACTCACTACAGGTAAGTTCATACCCCCTTTAATTAACCTTTTAAATGTTTTTAAATGCTTTTATGGGGGGGAATACAAGTTGAACTATTATAGTTATTATATCAATCATGTGATTAATAACTATCAAGCTTATGGTTTTTCTTACTTTTCAAACTGTGTTATCAATCAAACTACTTCAAACTGTTTTGCAAACTCTTTTACATGTTAAATACTTTTATTAAACTTATACTTCGTCAAATGTGTATCTATATAGATATAGTTATATAAGTAGGATTGAAAGGACTTAGGACTGATAGCTCGCCTTGCTTCCTATTCCTTGTTTGGTTGTGGACTTAGGGTATCGGTTGTTTGTCCAAAGGTCGTTTGAATCCTAGTTATATATTATGTATATGTATATAGATATAAAAGTTACTTCTTTCAGTCCAATGCCTTTGGGTAGCAAAGGTATACAAACATGTTCATTTATACAAACGACATTGCTAGTAAACTATAATAGGTATAGTTTAGGAAGTTACAAATACTATTACTAGAACAATGAAACATACAATGAGTCAGTTCATACATGAGTCATGACATATAGTGATGAGAAACAAACATAACATATAGTGATGAGAAACAAACATAACATATAGTGATGAGAAACAAACATAACATATAGTGATGAGAAACAAACATAACATGTAGTGATGAGAAACAAATATACTTACTAGACAGAGAGAGAACATACAATACATCTAGTACATACAATACATATACAAGAACATTACAACAGTTATGTGAGCCACGTAACGGGGCATTGCATCACCTGTCATGGCTCGTTTTGTATCCAGAGTCTCCTAGAAGGAGAGCGTTGAATTTGTGTATAGATCTATACTGGATTGACTATCCTACACCTTGTTGCTCGCTACAGTGGGACTTGCAAGTCTACGGGTGCCAAATGTCATTTCTTCCGACGTCTTTCATTGTCGTGTTTTTAGTCGGTAGTATGGTACAACCATATCACATGGTACTTTAAATAACAATTGGTTTAAGGTAGTTAGTACAGCAGTAGTTACTTAATACAACACTACAATACTATTTTATTTCCCCATTGCATTCACTTTTTGATCTTCACACAATAAACGGTAATGTAAAAACTATATTTTTGGTTAATGATAGTCAGATTTGGGAAAATACATACTCTTACAAGAGACATACATACAAACATTTGATGCCTTGGTAGAAGGCTACTTTTAGTAGAAAACATAGGGTTTTCTAGGAGATTCAAACAATTACAAACATGTACAAACTTATACATCAAGTACATACAAACACTTTCTTACAAACAATGACACTAAAATACTTATGAACTCACCAACTTTAAAGCTGATAAACTCTTTCAAAATAACTTGTATTCTCAGGTCACCAGTAGACAGGTACCGGTGCCAGTTTTTGAGAAGATGGAGCTCGTTCAAGACTCATCTCATATTTTGATTTACATTTTTGGTGTCTATTAAACTTTACAGAACACACTTGTTTGAAATTATACTATTAATGCAATGGATGATGTTGTTGCTTGTTTACTATGCATTGTTGTGATACTGAACATGACGTCCTCCACCCCTGAACGTTTCCGCCGTTCCGGTTTTGGGGTGTGACAATTGTTGCAACTACTTCACTCGACACATCAAATTTTCTAAAATTAAAATCTTAATTTTCAAAGTTTGCCTTCAATGCATCAAGTTCGGCAGTTACAGCAGCAAGTTGTTCTGTCACATATCTATAGTTAGCACATTTATTGTCACACCCCAAAACCGGAACGGCGGAATCGTTCAGGGGTGGAGGACGTCATGTTTAGTATCACGAGATATGTATATGGTAAGCAAGTAATGAACAACCATTTCATTTCGAAAGAAAATGTTTACAATGTGTGTCTTCACAAAACATAGAATTCATACACAAATAACAAAACAAGACTTGAAGCTATAATGCTTCATCTTCTGAATCCCCAGCACGAGCACCTGTCTAATAGTCTCCTGAGAATACAAGTTATTTGAAAGAGTTGATCAGCAATTAAGCTGGTGAGTTCATAAGATTTTAGTAATGTGAGTAAGTTGTAAAGTGTTGTTAAAAATGTAGATGTAAAATGGTGTTAAAAATGTAGTTGTAACATGTAGTTGTAAAATGTTGTAAGTTTTAAGTTCTGTTTTGAAAAGTTCGCCTGTTCCTCTAGAAAGTCCTATATTTCCTACTTTGATGGAAGTTTAAGTAAAATAACACTACAACCCTTTCTATGGGTACTAAGCGGATACGAGTTATATAAGACTCAGAGTAAACAAACAATCGATTGTGCGCATCTGCCCTAAGCTCACAACCAAACGAGGAACATAACTTAAGGCGGATAGCACACATCCCATTGGTTGTTAGATCATCGTCATATATAGCCCTAGTGTAAACACTTGTTACTCATGGAGTTAATTGTAATGGTTCCTTTATATCTAATGAAAAGTTCTTTAAGAAAACCTATATTTCTTATAGTAAAATGGTGACCACAGTGACTACTTTTATAATAGCTTAGTTTATACTGCTATATATAATCTAATATCGAATAGAAAGTTAATTGAGTGAATCTGCCCTAAACCCACAACCAAACGAGGAACAGGAAGTAAGGCGGAAAGCACTCATCCAACTACCTATTGGGTATTAGTTTTATATATAAACATGGTGTATAATCTAAGGTATTATAGAGTTACTCACCTAAGGTCCTTTAAATTGTACTCGTTTAATAAAATGGATTAAACCCTTTACTGGGAAGTTTCTAGTTTTGTATACCAAAAGTACTGATTTTGGAAAGTATGATTTGTACTAGAAAAACTATGCTTTGACTCTGTGTCCTATAACCTGACCCATACCTGGTACCCTTATGATGTCTTAATGTATACTAAGCATACATATATATAGAATCGGGTAGAAAATAGATTGGGTGAATTCGTTCCAAGCCCACAACAAAACAAGGAACAGGAAATGAATCGGAGAGCACACATCCTATTACCTGTCGGACTCTATTAGTATATATATATCCTTTGATGTATACATTAAGGAATCATAAGACTAGCATTATGGTCCTTTCTTTCAAACGTAGCCTTCTACCAAGGCATCTTCTGTTATGTGCTAGACTCGACTGTTCCGTTTGTCGTTTGTAAAAATGTATATTTTCCCTAGTTTATAACTATCTTGACTCGAAAATAGTTTGAGTTTGACTTTCAAGTGGTACTGTCACTTTATGAAAGTAATGGGAAATGTAAGTACACAGTTTTCGTTTATAATGACATGTGGATGTACTAATAACCTAAAAACATATTTGTTTTATTACGATTATAATATGAAGGTTAGAACCCCTACTAAACGCTCTCCCTGTCAAGAGATTAAGGGAACCAAACGCGACCTCTGTAAATTCTTGCAAGCCGTGTAATTCACATTAAAATATATGATCATGTATACCCAATATAACTATCACCTTTTGTTTAAAACAATAAGTTAGTGATTCATTGGTATAATTAGATCCTGTATGTATTCTCATGCTATAACAACCTAACTTGTTTGGTTTGTACTGTATATTGTACGTTTTGTTTGTTTCTCGTAATTGTGTGTTCTCTCTGTATGGTATTGTTTGTTTCTCTTCACTATATGTTCTGTATGGTATTGTTTGTTTCTCTTCACCGTGTGTTTGACTAATGTATGAACTGACTCTTTGTGTGCTTCATTGTACTAGAAGTAATGAATAGCATTCTCCTAAACTATACCTATTATAGTTACTAATGTTCTACTTGGACTGTTATTGAAAAGACTCATTTATCTACTAAGTTATGCTTGTACTTTAAAAAACAGAGTTTTGTATAACTATAAAGTAACATAAATTTAAAAGAGTTTTTGAAATGTTTTGACAATTTATAAATGACATAAGTAATATTTTGAAAGATGTTTATAACAAACATTTACACAATTATCATTGTGTTCAACTTCTATTCCGCCCTTAAACATTTAAAAACAGTTAAAAGATTCATTACGGGGTATTAACTCACCTGATGTGGGTGATTCAAACGGGTATGCGTGTAAGGATGAGAAGTTCCACGAATGAAGTCCCGAGACACAATAAGTCCTAAATGACATATATTGACATGAATATAGTGTTTATAAACAACTATATGAAAGGAAACACCTTCCGGGACTAGGAAACACTTTGACCAAGTGTTGTAATCACATGTGATTCATCAAAGGAAGATAGAATGACACTCACATGAGTTTACGGTCATGGGTTTACGGCCCATGGGAGTTTACGGCCGTAAACTCATGGTCAACCATGCCAAATGTTGGTTTGAAAGCTATGGAAACTTTAGGGACTTTTGTTCTACACTTATATGTAAAAGACTACCTCAAATGAGGCTTTTGATGAGTTTACGGCCCAAAGGAGTTTACGGTCGTAAACTCATGGTCATTGTGAACTTAAGAGTAGTTTAAGGTCTTACAATCATCAAGGAAGGGTTCTGGGTCACTAGCTTTGCATCTTATAGGGTTTAGGGCTAAAACATGCCCTAACATTGAGTTTACGGCCAAGGAAGATCTTGGGTCGTAAACTCATGATGTTCTTTGGAAAATGTGTGTTTCAAGTCTCTAAGCATGAGTCTTAACTGGATATGAAGTATAGGGAAGAGTACTTACGATGAGATCATGTAAGGATACTAGATTAAGAGGTGTATCAACAAATCTAGGAAGAATACTTACATCTTTTGAAGATCTAGGAAGAAAGTTGGATGATACTTGAGAGGATTTGAAGGAAAATCGGCCAAGGAAGGAAGAAATGAGAAAAATGGCCAAGTATCATCTATATACTCTTGAGTTTATGGCCACATGAGTTTACGGCCGTAAACTCATGGTCTTGTGGTCGTGAACTCATTTTGATGAGGTTATGGTTTGATTTGCTACACTGTGGTTCTAGCAGGTACTTTCTAACACTTATTATTTAAGTGTATTAGGCTCAAAACTCCTTAGAATGACCTTTAACCGGGCTAGAACTCAGTTGAGTTGATTGAGTGGGCCTTAAAAGTAAAAAAAATTCGGGTTCTCACATCATCCCCCCGTTATATGGAATTTTGTCCCGAAATTAGCTTTCTTTGCATTACTACTGGGTTTGCGCTCCTCTGATTGGCAGAATACCTACTCGTAGACCTGGCAACTTTGCCCTGGTGTTCCTGATAGGATTCGTACTTGGTCCATCTATCATTACCTCGTATATACAAGTCGTATGTAATTAGAATTAGTAAGACGGTCAGATGTGCGACTCTGCCCCAGGTCCACAACCAAAATAGGAAAAGGAGATAGGGCGGAAACACACATACTAAATATGCGTAATCATAATCATATATCACGCTCGTGTATACACTAAATAGTGATAGGTGGGTTGTATTCGTCCATAGCCTCTGTGCTCGAACTTGGTCTGCTGGGCGAGTGGTATTTCGTGACGGTCTGCGGATATCTGACGATAAGGCTTCGGAGGACAAAGTACTCTTCGCACGAGTACTTCGGGGTTTAAAATTTGAAAGATAAAATCGAGGTTTAGGTCGGACTTTCGATACAAATGACGAAAGTTTCGAGAACTTGCCGATCGAGGCGATAGAAACATATGAACTCAGTATGGTGAGGACCACGCCAAATCATGACGAATGAAAGCAACGGACTCTTTACAGAAACAAAGTTTTGGTCAAATGAAAGAAACGTCTTCTATACGACGATGTATCCCTTGTATGCTCGATACTGTACTCCTAGTATGTTCGACAATGTACTGCTAGTATGTTCGAAAATGTACTCTTTGTAAATGTTCCCGTGTTTCCTGATTTCTCTTTGATGTTAACACTCCTACGTATCATACCGCTATGTGCGCATACATATAAACGAAAGTGCTCTAATAACTGGTGGGGATACTTTATATCATGATCCTCTTTGGTACCACTACAATCGCCTGCCATATACAAGTTATGAATATTTAAGATAAACCAGGCAGTCGACTGAGTAACTCTACCTCAAATCCTCAACCAATTAAGGAATGGGGACCTAAGCGGAGTCACTCACTCTAAGTCTACAACATCTTAGTTGTGCACAACCCTGATATATATGGTAAGCCATAATAGCTTCTACAAACGGATCTTTTAGTTCTCTTGAATACTGTAACCTATTTCAACATGTGAGTTATTATAATTACTTTTAGGTGTTATCCCCAAATTTTAATCTTATACCAATATAAATTATTTTTAAAAGTAATTACTGTTTCGAAAACGTACCGCTACTCGTCGACGACTCCGGGGTAGATTCTCCTGCGGTGATCATCAGAATGCGTCCATCCGCACCTGAGTTTCTTATTATCGGGCAGTCCCTCTGATAGTGTCCATTCTCACCACAGTCATAGCAGGCTTGGTTTTCTTCAGCTCCGGGGACTTGGGAGATCGGTTGAGTCGGTGCCCTGCAGAAACGGACTGTGTGCCCCTTATTGTGGCAGTTCAGACACTGCATTTCCCGGCATACTCCGGTGTGGTGAAAGTTGCACTTTCCACATTTCGGAAGGTTTCTAGCATATCGACTGGCAGGTGCTGGAGCAGTAGGCGTTGTAGCGGCATACATAGTACTCGCTCCTTGCCCTTGCGGGGTGTCCTGTGTTCTTCGTTTCTTCTTCCTCTTTTTCCCCGACTTCTGATTATAGTCCTCTTCCCTTGGTGGCTCCGGAATAGGGACTTTTACACCATGGCGGACTCCGTGGTCGATGAGTCGCTGAGCCAGGCGTTTAGCACTATCGAACGTGGCTGGGTTAGAAGACAACACATTTCCTTGGGTCAGAGCAGTCAGACCCCAAATGTGTCTCTCTATCTTCTTGCTCTCCGGGGTAACCATCCCGGGGCAGAGAGCTGCTAGCTCGCTTAACCGGTCAGTGTAGGTCACTATGTCTGAGCCGACCATAGTGAGATCCCACAGCTCTTGTTCTAGCTTTTGAATTTCGCCTAACGGGCAGTATTCCTCCCGCATTAGCTCTTTTAGGTTTTCCCAACCTAATGAGTTAGCCACTAATAGAGTCAGTGACTTAACATGGCTGTTCCACCATGTTAGGGCCTTGCCATAGAAGGTGCAGGCAGCAAACTTCACTCTGCTTCCTTCTGGGCATAAACAGATTTCGAAGATCGAATCTGTTTTCTCGAACCATTACAAGGGGGCAATGATTCCTTCAGTCGCATTAAAGGACAATGGTTGGCATTTGGTGAAGTCCTTGTAGGAGAACTCTCTCGAGCGCACGAGGACCTCACCTTGAGTAGAATCAGTAGGCGTTTCACCTCCGCGGGTACTGATGGAGTGATATTGAGCCATGGCTGTGGCCACAGCCACGACCACTGCAGCGTTTATAACTGCCATATCTATTTGCAAAAGAGGCGGCGTTGGAGTTATCGGAGTAGTGCGTCTGATAGGTCTGCGAGGAGGCATCTTTGCTAAAAGAATACAAAGATGAGACGGAATAAGTCTAAAGCAATGGACACAAGCCGAAAGCTGAAAAGACCAGGTTATCCTAGTTCTGGATGTATCGGGTCCTGACTTCCACAGGGTTCTAGAAACAATTCATAAAAGAGTCTATACCTAATAAACTCTATGAATTTGAAATAACTATCCTCGAATGAATATATGTTTCCTGAATAACTGTTACCAGCTGCATGTAAGAAAATAACCTTAACATAAAATGTGAGCAGTGTGTCCACTCGCTCATTTAACAAGATTATTATTTAATAGTGTGATGTGTAAGACGTTTTGGTTACTTCGGCTGATCCCTCTTTGAAATCTTCTCATGAACTTGTTCTTGTTCCTCCTAGACTCATCTGTTGTCTACTATGAGGAAGTGGTTACATTTACCTGGGCTTGTCGTGCGAGAATGAAAGTGACTAAAGAATCTATGAGCTTTAAGGTAACTTTATGGGGTGATCCTTACGGTGTCCTCCTATAATTGTATAATGTATACAAGTTTGTATACAGTTGAAGATTAAATAGACCTTCGAATAAGTGGTCCTACTCTAAAACTACACCCTTAAGAGGAATGGATAGCGAAGCGCAGACCACAGATTCTAAGTCTATAAGATCTTAATTATACATAATACTTTAGGAATATACATTGCAAGATTATAGACCTATCCGTAAGGGTCTTTTAAGTTATCACATAAGTCATTTATATGGACTAAAATACTCCTATAGTATTTCAACGTAATGTACTTGGTATGTTCTAGACTCGTTATCACGCTATCGTATCATAGAATACTCCTATAGTATTCTAACTCTAAATGTACTTGTTCTGGCGTTCTCTTGACTGGTGTTCAGGTAAGTTTTAACACTGTTGCAACACCACATCATTCCCAAACACATGTTGGTCACATCTCGAATGAATATAGTTGATCAGGCTATATTGATCCTAGTTATGGTTACATAATTGTTTGGGTTGACGACAGTGCCCAACCTCTAAATACTTTAGTTCTGTTCTCCTCGTGACACTAGTTCTATTATGTATATGTATAAGCAAGTAGGTATATTTTTATAACTTGTAGCTATACTCTAAAAATATATCAGTATCCAGAGCACTTAAGCCCCATTGTATTTATAGTTGTATATCTTTTATCGGTCGATATACTTAGTTTACTATAAACAATGCTCTGATACCAATCTGTCACACCCCAAAACCGGAACGGCAGAATCGTTGAGGGGTGGAGGACGTCATGTTTAGTATCACAAGATATATATATATATATATATATATATATATATATATATATATATGTATATATATATATATATGTATATATATATATATATATATATATATATATATATATATATATATATATATATATATATATATATATATATGGTAAGCAAGTAATGAACAACCATTTCATTTCTAAAGAAAATGTTTACAATGTGTGTGTTCACAAAACATACAATTCATACAAAAATAACAAAACAAGACTTGAAACTATAATGCTTCATCTTCTGAATCCCCAGCACGAGCACATGTCTAATAGTCTCCTGAGAATACAAGTTATTTGAAAGAGTTGATCAGCAATTAAGCTAGTGAGTTCATAAGATTTTAGTAATGTGAGTACGTTGTAAAGTGTTGTTAAAAATGTACATGTAAAATGGTGTTAAAAATGTAGTTGTAACATGTAGTTGTAAAATGTTGTAAGTTGTAAGTTCTGTTTTGAAAAGTTCGCCTGTTCCTCTAGAAAATCCTATATTTCCTACTTTGATGGAAGTTTAAGTAAAATCACACTACAACCCTTTCTATGGGTACTAAGCGGATACGAGTTATATAAGACTCAGAGTAAACAAACAATCGATTGTGCGCATCTGCCCTAAGCTCACAACCAAACGAGGAACAGAAATTAAGGCGGATAGCACACATCCCATTAGTTGTTAGATCATCATCGTATATAGCCCTAGTGTAAACACTTGTTACTCATGGAGTTAATTGTAATGGTTACTTTATATCTAATGAAAAGTTCTTTAAGAAAACCTATATTTCTTATAGTAAAATGGTGACCACAGTGACTACTTTTATAATAGCTTAGTTTATACTGCTATATATAATCTAATATCGGATAGAAAGTTAATTGAGTGAATCTGCCCTAAACCCACAACCCAACGAGGAATATGAAGTAAGGCGGAAAGCACTCATCCAACTACCTATTGGGTATTAGTTTTATATATAAACATGGTGTATAATCTAAGGTATTATATAGTTACTCACCTAAGGTCCTTTAAATTGTACTCGTTTAATAAAATGGATTAAACCCTTTACTGGGAAGTTTCTAGTTTTGTATACCAAAAGTACTGATTTTGGAAAGTATGATTTGTACTAGAAAAATTGTGCTTTGACTCTGTGTCCTATAACCTGACCCATACCTGGTACCCTTATGATGTCTTAATGTATACTAAGCATACATATATAGAATCGGGTAGAAAATAGATTGGGTGAATTCGTTCCAAGCCCACAACCAAACAAGGAACAGGAAATGAAGCGGAGAGCACACATCCTATTACCTGTCGGACTCTATTAGTATATACATATCCTGTGATGTATACATTATGGAATCATAAGACTAGCATTATGGTCCTTTCTTTCAAACGTAGCCTTCTACCAGGGCATCTTCTGTTATGTGCTAGACTCGACTGTTCCGTTTGTCGTTTGTAAAAATGTATATTTTCCCTAGTTTATAACTATCTTGACTCGAAAATAGTTTGAGTTTGACTTTCAAGTGGTACTGTCACTTTATGAAAGTAATGGGAAATGTAAGTACACAGTTTTCGTTTATAATGACATGTGGATGTACTAATAACCTAAAAACATATTTGTTTTATTACGGTTATAATTTGAAGGCTAGAACCCCTACTAAACGCTCTGCCTGTCAAGAGATTAAGGGAACCAAACGCGACCTCTGCAAATTCTTGCAAGCCGTGTAATTCACATTAAAGTATATGACCATGTATACCCAATATAACTATCACCTTTTGTTTAAAACAATGAGTTAGTGATTCATTGGTATAATTAGATCCTATATGTGTTCTCATACTATAGCAACCTAACTTGTTTGTTTTGTACTCTATATTGTACATTCTGTTTGTTTCTTGTAATTGTGTGTTCTCTCTGTATGGTATTGTTTGTTTCTCTTCACTATATGTTCTGTATGGTATTGTTTGTTTCTCTTCACCGTGTGTTTGACTCATGTATGAACTGACTCTTTGTGTGCTTCATTGTACTAGAAGTAATGAATAGCATTCTCCTAAACTATACCTATTATAGTTTACCAATGGTCTACTTGCACTGTTATTGAAAAGACTCATTGATCTACTAAGTTATGCTTGTACTTTAAAAACAGAGTTTTGTATAACTATAAAGTAACATAACTTTAAAAGAGTTTTTGAAATGTTTTGACAACTTATAAATGACATAAGTAACATTTTGAAAGATGTTTATAACAAACATTTACTCAATTATCATTATGTTCAACTTGTATTCCCCCCCCCCCCTTAAACATTTAAAACCAGTTAAAAGATTCATTACGGGGTATGAACTCACCTAATGTGGGTGATTCAAACGGGTATGCGTGTAAGGATGATAAGTTCCACAAATGAATTCCCGAGACACAATAAGTCCTAAATGACATATATTGACATGAATATAGTGTTTATAAACAACTATATGAAACGAAACACCTTCCGGGACTATAAAACACTTTGACCAAGTGTTGGAATCACATGTGATTCATCAAAGGAAGGTAGAATGACACTCACATGAGTTTACGGTTTGAAAGATATGGAAACTTTAGGGACTTTTGTTCTACACTTGTATGTAAAAGACCACCTCAAATGAGGCTTTTGATGAGTTTATGGCCCAAAGGAGTTTACGGTCGTAAACTCATGGTCATTGTGAACTTAAGGGTAGTTTAAGGTCTTACAATCATCAAGGAAGGGTTCTGGGTCACTAGCTTTGCATCTTATAGGGTTTAGGGCTAAAACATGCCCTAACATTGAGTTTACGGCCAAGGAAGATCTTGGGCTGTAAACTCATGATGTTCTTGGAAAAATGTGTGTTTCAAGTCTCTAAGCATGAGTCCTAACTGGATATGAAGTATAGGGAAGAGTACTTACGATCTAGAAGCTTGAAATGGTTGATATTGGCCAAGAACACTAGTGTGTGTTCTTGGTGTTCTTGGTGAAACTTGAAGATCTAAGAAAAGAGTGATTTCTATGGATGAAATCATGTAAGGATACTAGATTAAGAGGTGTATCAACAAATCTAGGAAGAATACTTACATCTTTTGAAGATCTAGGAAGAAAGTTGGATGATACTTGAGAGGATTTGAAGGAAAATCGGCCAAGGAAGGAAGAAATGACAAAAATGGCCAAGTATCATCCATATACTCTTGAGTTTACGGCCACATGAGTTTACGGCCGTAAACTCATGGTCTTGTGGCCGTGAACTCATTTTGATGAGGTTATGGTTTGATTTGCTACACTGTGGTTCTAGCAGGTACTTTCTAACACTTATTCCTTGAGTGTATTAGGCTCAAAACTCCTTAGAATGACCTTTAACCGGGCTAGAACTCAGTTGAGTTGATTGACTGGGCCTTAAAAGTAAAAAAATTTCGGGTTGTCACATTTATTGTTGTACTCTTCCTGAAGTTTTCGGAAATCCATGATTTTGGCTTCTAGTTGTGCGTTTAATGGTTTTTGTTCTGTCCTAATAGTGTACCTCTCATATATTAGGTCCTCATTCTCTCTACGTAATAATTCATAGTGTTCACATAAATTTTCCAAGGAAATTTGATTGATATTGATTTTTGAAGAACTCATTGTTTACCAAAAATGCCCTTTAACTTGAAAACTCAAAAGTCAACCTTAAAAAAATCAAATTTAAAAAGTCAAACTTGAGAAGTCAAACTTAAAAAGTCAAACTTAAAAGTCAAACCGAAAAGCTAAATTTAAAATTTTGAAGGTTAAATGAGAAAGTCAAAGTTTAAAGTCAAAGGTCAAACTTTAAAGTCAAAGTCAAAATTTTAAGTAAAAAGTCAAAATTAAAAGTCAAAAATTAAAATCTAAAATTTTTGGTTGAAAAAGTAATTTAAGAATAAAAGAAATTCAATTTTGGGCTGAAATTGACAAAAATGCGAAAGTTGGAACCGACAGGGACGCTTTATGAATTAAAATCGAAAGGAACGAAGCATGTGGCAAGTTATATCAATTGGTAAGGCGTTGAGATAAAGATGTAGAAGACCCGGGTTCGATCCCCGGCACCCCCAACTTCGCTTCCTTTTTATTGGGCGCTGCTGTGCTGCGAGGACGAGTGTTGCGAACTTCGGACAAACTGATCGAAGTCTCCTGCTGGCCGAGGTTGCGATACAAGGACGAGGATCGCAAACGAGCAGGCCGTAAACTCCGAACCGTACACGTGCGAGGCTGGCCGCAGACTTCGAGCCGTAAACGTCCGAGGCCGTAAACTCCGCGGGCCGTACACGTGACTTCGGACCGTAAACTCGCGAGCCCTCGCACCGTAAACCCTCTGACCACAAACTCTTCGGACCGTAAACTCCGGCCGCAAACTCAGGAAGCCCTAGTTGCTGGCCGTACACGCCACCACCCCCTCGCTGGTTACGACCAAAAACTACGTTTTTCACCCTTTTTGCTCCAAAACTCGATCAAAAACTCATTTTTATGAAAAAAGCGAAGACAAACCCCCCTTATTTTGCCAATATCTATCCAAAAACGCAGAAATCCTTCATAAATAAGATCAAATAAGCTCCAGATCTGAAAAAATTTATTGATACAATCCAAGCTCTGATACCAACTGTAAGTCCCCAATCTACTTGTGTATCAATCAGATCCGTTTGATGGTGTGGAATCCCAATCAAACGGATGATGCCAGATCTAATGAAGAAGAAGGAGAAGAATAAGATGATGAATCTAATGTATTGATGATATGAATTATGCTCCTTTACAAGAGATTCACACACACACTAATCTTCTCTCTCGTTTCTCTCTCTAGAACACCTTGGGTTTCACACACTTAAGCTCTCCTTCTCTTAGCCTTACTTGCACTCCTCACCCTATATATAGTAGACATGTTCACAGCCGTGAACACAACCGCAAACACATATTACACTTTAGAAAAATACAGTTTTTTAGAAAAGCAAAGTATAAACCATAATTTTAGACCCAACAAAAAGATTGTGATAAAGTTCAGAAAAGTTTGTTCTTTTTATTAGACAAGCATTTATACTCCACTGCTACACTAAACAACATCATGGGCTTACATGTAGCGTGCAAAGCCAACAATGATGTGGATCTAAAATGCTTCAATGACATGATCAAATGGTATCTTGTGATAAAAAATACCCTTCTGAATTTTGACGAACAAGCTGTTGAAGGTTCAGAAGAAACAACAACGAAGAATCTCCTTTCTTTATTTGATACTAAGGGGGAGATTGTTGGGTTATTAATGTGTTGTGTCAAAATGTTTTGTATGTAAATAGTATTATTTATAACGGATTGGACCTGTCCATCCATGATTATTGTTTGCTAGGGTTAGACTATTTAATGTGCATGCGTGTAATATTAGGGCTTATCGGTCGTATCGCCCTACCTAGCTCTTATAGAGAAGTTAACGTTGAACTCTTCTAGAGCTTTGTTAATCTAAGAATTTAGCACTATATTGATATTCATTCTTGTCTTATATTTGTCTTTATTTTTTATAGAATCAAACGATCTTGATTATTGTTTCTACACCGAGGAGGATGGTGAGTGTTTCGGGGGGTTGGAGGTGTTTGAGCTTCTGCAGGTAATGGAGATGACGAAACATGATCAGTTGGGGTCGAAGATGAGTGGTTAAAGTCATCAGGACAACCTACATATTGTGGGTTTTCATTACACAAGCCATAATAATTGAAGATGGTAGGTGAGGGGGAAGAAGTAACAGGAGATGAAGGTTGTGAACATGGGGATCATCTTGAAAAGTGACCAAAAGAAGGTCATTAAGTGAAGTGGGAGAGGAAGAGCCACAAAAGGGAAATGAGAATTCATCAAACTTGGCATGCCGGGTAATGTAAAATACAAGATAAAACAAGCTCAAGACATAGATAGCCTTTATATTGTACAGAATACCAAAGAAAGATACAAGAAGGCTTCGCGGAGACATTTTATGATCCGCATAGTCACACAAGTATGAATATACTTGACACCCAAACAGTCGAGAGAGATCATAAGATGGAGCCCGAGAAAACAATGCTTCAGAAGGTGACTTATTTTGTAACACCCGAGTAAGGAGACGATTAATAATGTAGACTGTAGAATGAAATGCATGAACCTAATAAGAAGAAGGAATGTGACCATTGAATAACATAGCAAGTCTGGTTTCCACGATGTGACGGTCCTTTCGTTCCACCCTGTCGTTTTGGTGCAGAGTGTACGGGCAAGAAATGCAATGAAATGTGCCATTTTTTCAAGAAAATTGAGAACATGATGATTTATAAATTCCTTTCCCCATCACTTTGAAAAACCTTGATTTTAGAAGAAAATTGTGTTTGAACAAAATTTATATAAGTCCTAAAAACCATAGAGGGTAGAACTACATAAATCTCGAATGATCATCCATAAAGAGATCATAATAGCGATAACCATCAATAGAATCCACGGGTGACGGTCCCCATAGATCATAATGAACCAAATCCAACACATGTAAAGCTCGTTTATCATTAAGTTTAAAAGGTAAGCGATGTGCTTTAGCAAGTTGACAAGGAGAACATATAATGGGTGATGGGAATATAGATGTCACCGACAAGTGTCCCAATTTATTTAATTGAGAAATAGTATCAATAGAGACATGACCCAAACGGGAATGCTAAAGTTCAAATGATGCATTTAGTCTTGAACGTGCAACAACTGTAAGTGCTTGAGATTCATGAGAGAGAACTTATAGTCCCTGTTCACATCGGCCCTTTGCTATAACCCGCATCATTGCTCGATGTTGAATAAAAAAGTTGGGTTGGGAAAACAAAACATCCACATTGTTATCAGTTGTCAACTTGCTAAAAGACAATAAATTATTGGTAATGTTTGGGACTACCAACACATCTCGTAGCTGAACATTATTATGAATGAAAGATTGACCAACATGGGAGATTGGAAGAGTATTACCATCCCCCCAAAAAAAAACATTTGCATGACCATCATATGTAGTAGGTTGTGTATTAGAATTTGTGGAAGCCATCATATAATTTGTAGTTCCGGAATCAACAAACCAGTCTAGAGCATTTGTGGTAACATGACATTAAGCATGGAAAGATTTTGTTAATTCTGTATCTGTACCGAGTTTATGAGTGGCATAGGAAGAAATATGTGGTCATGTACTAGTGTAGTGACCATCTTTACGACACAACCGGCAATGTGGAGGATGGCGACGGCGACTGCCCCTATTAAACTGACTACCACGACCACGGTAGGAATTTGGTGGCCTGGTGTCAACAGTGAATGCAACACAAGAAGATGTAGTTTTGTGCAAGGACTGTAAAAAGAATTCATGTGTTAACCCAAAGTTTTTTCCTTATTATTTTTCATTTTGCTGTAACACTATGAGTTGAAATTAAATACAGGGTTGAACGAGAGTTGACTATATTTAGTGACATTGTAAGGTTGAAAGGAGTTGAATATCATTATGGGGTCAATGATATTGTGGGTTTCATTGAGTTTGGATGATATTGTGGTGCTCATCAAACTTTTAGGTACAACTAGAATTGAACCATTTAATAAATAACTTTGTCATATCATTATTTATTACAAAAAATTAATCGCAATTCATATATATATATATATATATATACTACTTATTAAGCAAATTTGGCCCAAGGATGAAAATTAAGAGGTACATAGCTAAATGTAATATGTATAACCAATTAAAACATTACATGATCTATGGTCAACTGGAATTATTCCAACCACATCAGCAATTGAATAGGTCGAATTTGCTTAATTATAGAACTACCTCCTTTTGTTTCAGCTACCTTCTGATATATGTATCCCTAAAATATTGTTTGTGAAAAGTAATTAATACACATTGTAACTCTCTCACTCTCTCTCTCTCTATGCATTCATAAATCCGCCATCTAGCACCACTCACGCTCTCCCTCATAAAAGCCCTAACCCCTCACAATCGCTATCAATCCTTATCTTCATCTGCGACTCTGTATGTGATTTCAAGATAGGAAACGATGAGCTCCCAAGTTGTTGTCATCATCACCGTCCTACACCCACCGTCGCTCATCGATGCCGCCACCACCTTCCACAATAGACACAGTCACTGAGCATCTCTTTCTTCTATGTTTTCCATTGCAACCCTCAAAATGACCAAATATCGCCATCCTTTCAGCATATTTACTGATTTTTGTATTGGGTTTGTTTGGCCACATGTATGATGAAGCTATCTCTCCCACTCACATCTATATTCTTTTCTTCTCTCGATCGTACAAACAAGTATGTGCTTTTTGTTGGTTAATAACCATAATCCCTCTATATTCCAAACTCGATTGTGATTTGAAGGGTATTTTGTTTCTTTGATTCTTGACTTTGGAATGCAATTATCCTTGACAATGGGCCATGAAATTGGTACAATGGATCGAAGCTAAGAAAAAATAAGTAGAAGACGAAGCTATTAGTTTGTATAGCAATAAAGAAAAAAATTGATGTGGTAGATATGGCGCTCTTATCAGTCACCACCATCATCTAAACTGCCATTGAAAAACCAACCTCCACTACCGATCTTCTCTTCATGAAAGGCCTCAATCGATTCTCATTTCTTGGTATAATTGCAACAATAAGTAATTCAACCTCTCTCTCTCTCTCTCTCTCTCTCTCTCTCTCTATATATATATATATATATATATATATATATATATATATATATATATATATATATATATATATATATATATATATTCACGAACACAAAGGTCTTTCTCTATCTGTATCTCCACGACCACAAAGGTCTTCATCTCTCTCTCTCTCTATGACTTTATATGTATCAGATCTGTTTCTGAAGTCATAGACTGGAGGTGCTTGAAGTAAAATTGATCATTCTGTTAATTTCACCATATCTGCGTTGATAGACACATACACATTTATTTGTTCTGGATTTGGTCTTGATTTGTAGGGTTTTTTCCTTTCGAATAAGAGGTTACATTTATTCTTCTTTCTTTTTTGACATTAGATCTTCACTATGTTCTTAGTTGTTTATATATAGGTATGTCATGGACCATTACAAAATAAGGCTACAAAGTTGATCCATGTTTCTGATTATTTCTCAACTTTAACCTTTTTGATGTTTCTAATTGTTTTTCAACTTCTGGAGGTTTTTTTGGTTGTTTGTATGTAATGCAGGTATTCTAAGTTTCTGTGGGTTTTTCAACTTTTGCTTCACCATCTATCCTGATGATGCTTTTATTATAAACAATAGCATAACTAGAGTTCATAGCAATTGCAGCTGGTATATTTTTTAAGTTTTGTTTTGATTTTGGGCTCTTGCACATTTTATTTTTTTTATTGGTTCTTTACTCCCAAACTTGAATTAATCAAAACTGAGAATGGATTTTTTGTTAAAATTTCTATTCTTTAATGGCAGATTCACCAAATATAGGGTTATCAATACTTGGTTTGATGAAGTCCCGAGACACCAATGAGTCCTAAATGACATATATGGCATGTATTGGCATGAATATAGTGTTTAAAAGAAACTAACATGCAAGGAAACACCCTTAGGGACTACGAAACACTTGGACTAAGTGTTAGAATCACATGTGATTCATCTAAGGGGTGTGTACGGCCATAATGAGGAGTGTGGGACCATGGATGTTCGGCCATGGAGTGTACGTCCGTACACTCATGGTAAAAAGTGCACAAAAGTGTGTTTGAATGATAGGGAAGCTTGTGGGACTATTCCTCAACAAGGATAGGAACTAGATTCTCACTTTGGAGGCCCTTTAGGGGTGTTTTGAGGGGTGTAAGGCCACACATGGGTGTACGGACGTACACTCCTTCTGTTCCAGTTTAAATGTCGATTCTAGGGTGTTTAACATGAGATCCTCACATGTACTAAGCATAGGGAAAGGGTACCTACAATTTGGAGGCTCAAAATGGTGTTTTCAGCCACCAAGAACAAGTGTGTGTTATTGGTGTTCTTGGTGAAAGATGAAGATCTAACATAAAAAGATGTTTTCATGGATGAATCAAGAGATGTTTACAACACTAAGGAAGATATCAAGAAGTGTAGAAGAATCACTTACGATTTTGGAGGATTTGGATGAAGAACTTGATGATAGTTGAGAGAGAAATACGATTTCTAGACTTGGGAGTTGAAGAAATGGCTAGAAATGAAGGGTATATCATACTTATGGAGGGGGTGTACGACCAACATGGGTGTACGGCCACACACACATGTGTACTGCCGTACACTCATGTGTACGGCCGTACACTCCCTTTAATGGAGTGTTCGGCTCGATTTCAACGCGAAGAACTTACACAACTCAAACCTATACCCAATGCTTGTATGTACTGAGCTTAGAACCCTTAAACAGACTCTAAACAATGCTAAATGATAGCAGGAATGGGTCTGACACTTGGTTGAATTGAATGGCTGGACTTACGAGGCAAAAAATTTCGGGTTGTCACATCATCCCCCCGTTAGATGGAATTTCGTCCCGAAATTAGCTTTCTTAGTAGTACTCCTGGGGTTGCGCTCCTCTGCTTTGTAGAATACCCACTCGTAGACCTGGCAACTTTTCTCTACTCTTCATGATAGGGTTCATACTCGGTCTATCTATCATTACCTCGTGTATACAAGTCGTATATAGTTAGGATTAGTAAGACGGTCAGATGTGCGACTCTGCCCCAGGTCCACAACCAAACAAGGAATAGTAGATAGGGCGGAAGCATACATACTAAATCTGCGAAATCATAATCATATACCACCCTCGCGTATACACTGAATAGTGATAGGTGGGCTGTATTTGTCCTTAGCCTCTGTGCTTGAACTTGATCTGATGAACGAGTGGTATTTCGGGAAGGTGTAACGACGTAAATTTTAAAACAATTTTTCCTTTTTCCACATAATAAAACTCATATAATATTCTCAAAATCTCATGTATCAAATGTCATCATAATAAAACATATCCCAGAGTCTCAAACATAATCCTCTGCCAGTGTGTACAAATCATGTCGGCGCCTTCCCGCGATCCTCGCTGGTACCTGAAACACATATCACATAACACGGTAAGCATAAATGCTAAGTTAGTTCCCCAAAATACCACATACAACACATAAGACACTCGAGGCTATGACTCGGTATGACCCTCCGGTCAATGTGTCTCAGCGGGACCCTCCAGTCCCATAGCTCGGTGGACCCTCCAGTCCGGTCTAGCTCGTTGGACCCTCTGGTCCGGTCTAAATCGTTGGACCCTCTGGTCCGGTCTAAATCGTAGGACCCTCTGGTCCAGTCTATACAACACATAGCATATATATATCACAATACACATAAACTTAACATACACATAACACATAAGACCCTCCGGTCTGCACATAGTTACCACTCTAGGTAATGTATAGTGAGAAGACTCACCTCGAGTAATCTCGGAAAGTCTCGAACTCGAATATCTGATCTAGCCTTCGCCTAATCACATAAAGTAATTATCTCTAATTAATACGGCTCTCAAAGGCTAGACTAGTCCCTCCCTATATTCTCTCAGAAGGGGAAAATACCATTTTACCCCTACAATGGTCAAATGTCCAAATGTTGACCAAACCCTAAAAGTCAACCCCAGTCAACGACCCAACTTTGACCAGACTCGTCGAGTGCACTCGGGTGACTCGGCGAGTCCATGCGTGTCCTCTGAATCCTCCTAAGGCCTCACTCGACTCGTCGAGTTAAACTTTCTCTCTACGGGTTACCACTGATCACGAATCGTGGTGCAACACGATCCGACTCGTCGAGTCCGCTCATGGACTCGGGGAGCTTCTTCCATGAGAATGCTCAAACGACCTTCTGAGGTCAGATCTGTTTCTCTAACCTATAGATCTGGCCTTCTAACACTCAAAAGTTACGTAAAGGTCCAAACTTTATGCTCATGCAACACTCATATGGCTTTATATGATGAATTAGCCCTAATATGACAACCATGATCTAAAACCCAAAAAGGGACTGCATAAAGCTGGATGTTTGGGGCTCTCTGGACCTCTCAAGGTCCAGATCTAAGGTCTATTTCACATTGGGACCTCTCATTCTCTTATTCAAACTCAAGAAAGGGTAAAGAAACCCTTGATTCAAGAAGCATGCACAATAAAGAAGAAAAGGGTCGAATTGCTACCTCAAAGTGAAGCCTCCTTGCTTGAAAGTCTCAGAACAACAACCTCCTTTGGTCCTTCTTGCTGGATCACTTCTCCTCCTTAGCAAAATCACAACAAATGGTTCAAGATGGCTCTCTCTCTCACTACACACACTCAAAAATGCTAGGGTTCTTTTCTCTGAAAGGGTGTCCGCAAATGAAGGCCATAAGGACCCTTAAATAGGGCACATGCCTAAAGATTTAGGGTTTCTATCCACATCGCGGACTCGTCGAGTCGACCCTCTGACTCGTCGAGTCCATTCATTAATCCTAGTCAGCAGTCGCGATCCTACTCGACGAGTCTAGGCGTCAACTCGTCGAGTCCCTCTCCTTGATTCAAAAATAAATACTCAATTTATGATACCTGGAAATCCGGATGTTACAATTCTCCCCCACTAGAATCAGACTTCGCCCTCGAAGTCTCACTCTGCAAACAACTCTGGATATTGCTCCCGCATCTCCGTCTCCAGCTCCCAGGTCAGCTCGGACCCTCTCCGATGTTGCCACTGGACGTGAACCAGGAGCACCTCCTTGTTCCTCAGAACCTTGATCTTCCGATCTAAGTTCGCGATCGGCTATACACTTCCTCAACTGGGATACATGGAATGTATCATGGATCTGACTCAACTCCTAGGGTAGCTCCAGACGGTATGCTAGCTTACCCACCCTCGCGGTCACCCTGAACGGACCAATGTATCGGGGCCCCAGCTTACCCCTTTTCCTGAATCGGATCACTCCTTTCCAAGGAGATACCTTCAGGAGTATGAAATCTCCAACCAGGAACTCGAGTTCGGATCGCCGTCTAGCTACATAAATCTTCTGATGGCTCTGGGCTGTCAGTAACCTCTGTCTGACCTGCTGTATTTGCTCAGTCGTCTTAAGCACTATCTCTGTGCTACCCATCACTCGCTGCCCTACCTCTCCCCAGCAGATGGGGGTCCGACACCTCCTCCCATATAAAAGCTCAAAGGGAGGCATACCAATACTCGAATGGTGGCTGTTGTTGTAAGGAAACTCAGCCAAAGGTAGGTGTGTGTCCCAACTTCCACTGAAGTGATGGGTTTTGAGCATTCTAACACTTCCTATGTGTACATGCAACCCTAATAACCTTGAATCTATGTTTTCACTATATACATGCAAATTTCCTTTTCAAGGTTATTTCTTAACTAGCATGGCATGGGGATTACATAAAAATATAAAACTAGTAGAAATACATACCTTCTTGTTGCTTGGATTCCTTCAAGACTTTGTGAGCCTAGCACCCCAAATGTTGTGCCTCAAATGCTTCACACAACACCACAAGACTTGGAATAACTTGAGAGAATACTTCTAGAACTCAAAATCGTTTATGCCCTCTCTAGTAACACTAGGTCACCATTTTGCTAGCCATAGGATTCCTTTTATAGTGTTGTCACAATTAGGGTTTACACATGAATGCCCTTAATTGTCATGACTCTTGATTTCTCATGACCCATGGGTTTGTAACTCCCATGGACTATCCATGGAGCTCCATATGGTTATAACCAAACCCATAAACCATGGATCATTAAGCCACCATAAAAGAATTGATGATTGTCATAATCAACCCTATATATTTAATTAGTCTCACTTTGATCACCAAATTAATACTAGATTAATACTTGATCAATACTAATTAAATAATACTATTATTAATATATTAGAACTTATAATATATTAATAATCATAAGTGCCTTATTCTCTCATCTAGTCTATCCAAGTATTGCAATGCCATGCAACCCAAATGGACCATGCCGGGTCGGGTCAAGTACATACCGAATAAAGTTATGGACTTAGACACTATATCCAACAGTCTCCCACTTGGATAAGTCTAATAACTATATTCGCAAATATGACTTCAAAATCCGACTAGCAATCGTAGCTCTTTCAAAGTCTCTCGGAACTGAGATGATGATGATACTCCATTTAAGATAAGTGATCATATAATCCTCTGTTCTCATGATATCAGCCGGACAAACACATGGAACATGGTCTTACTTATTGTCCAGCATTTGTTTCTCGATCTCTGATTTGTTTCGACATAGAACTAAATTGAACACATCAATTAGGTTCTGACCGGGCCCGGTACATAGGTCAAAACCAAATCATCGAGGGGCCCATATATCGCTTCTATTTCTAGAAGGAACATATAAACTTCGACTGATATGCTTGTACTAACTACTTGTTGAATTATTCACAAAGGCACGTTTTATGACATCGAGTTACCAATGCGTTTTCGTGCAATCAATGAATAACCAACTCATAGTCAACAACTCATATCTCTAGGTTTGAAGATTTATATGATATTACCGTCTCACGATCACTCGAGATAAATTCCATGAAGTGATGCAAGTGAGCGTGGGTTGTATCCAATACTCAGCCCTTATGAGTACTCATGAATGTTGTAGCAACCATTGCATTGTCCAAAGCACTTTTAGACAAATCATACAAGCCAAATTCATGACAGTCTTAAATCAATACTTACTTCCAAAGTTTGAATAATAACATAATTATTCTGGAAGTAAAAACATGCAAAATTGAAACATAGTAAACAATCAACACAAGATAGTAACACCTTACTCATAAATAAATAACAACTTTTATTTATCATCAAATGTCAATTACATTTTACAAGTTTCAGGAATCTAATTATTGAAACTAATATCATCCTTCAGCCCAATGCGCCTCGCATGCTGTAAATGCTTAACCCTGCTCAGTCCCTTCGTGAGGGGATCTGCCGGGTTCTCATCTGATGATACCCTCTTAGCCACGAGGAGTCCTTCTTCTATTCGATGTCTGATGAAATGGTATTTTCTGCCAATGTGCCTAGATCTCCCGTGCTCTCTCGGTTCCTTAGCCAAAGCAACCGCACTTTCGCTGTCACAGAAAATTTCCATTGGCTCCTTTATAGCTGGTATAACTCCAAGGTCTCCGATGAAGTTCTTTAGCCATATCGCCTCCTTAGCTGCTTCACTTGCTGCTATGTACTCTGATTCACAAGTAGAATCAGCTACTGTCTCCTGCTTGGAACTTTTCCAAGTAATTGCCCCTCCATTTAGGATAAAGACCCAGCCTGACTGAGAGCGGAAATTATCCCTATCAGTCTGGAAGCGAGCATCGCTATATCCTTCCACTCTCAAGTCATCACTGCCTCCGAGGTTAAGGACCCAATCCTTAGTCCTCCGCAGATACTTGAGAATGTTCTTTACCGCTGTCCAGTGTGCCTTGCCAGGGTTCCCTTGATATCTACTGACCATGCTCAAAGCAAAGGCCACATCAGGGCGAGTACAAGTCATAGCATACATGATCGAGCCCACAGCGGAAGCATATGGTATATGACTCATCTCAGCTATCTCATCCTCTGTACTCGGACTCTGAGTCTTACTCAACTTGGCATTACTCTGGACGGGTAATTCCCCTTTCTTGGATTCTTGCATGCTGAACCTCTTCAGCACCTTATCCAAGTAAGTACTTTGACTAAGTCCAATTAGTCTCTTACTCCTATCTCTCAATATCCTTATCCCTAGGATATAGGCAGCTTCCCCAAGGTCCTTCATAGCGAAACACTTCCCAAGCCAGGACTTAACCTCCTGCAAGGTTGGGACGTCGTTTCCTATGAGAAGTATGTCATCCACATACAACACCAAGAAGCTAACTATGCTCCCACTAGCCCTGACATACACACAAGACTCATCCTCACTCCTAGAAAAGCCAAACTCTTTGACTTTCTCATCAAAGCAAAGATTCCATCTGCGAGATGCTTGTTTCAATCCATAAATGGATTTATCAAGCTTACACACTCTATTAGGGTATCTTGTATCGACAAAACCCTCTGGTTGAGCCATGTAAACATCCTCAGCCAACTTTCCATTAAGGAAAGCGGTTTTGACATCCATTTGCCATATTTCATAATCATGAAATGCAGCTATGGCTAACAATACTCTAATAGACTTAATCTTAGCTACTGGTGAGAAGGTCTCATCATAGTCAACTCCCGGAGTTTGAGTAAAGCCCTTCGCAACCAGTCGCGCTTTGTAAGTATGTACCTTCCCATCCATGTAGGTCTTCTTCTTGAAGATCCATTTGCACCCAACTGTCTTACGACCTGGTACATTGTCAACCAAGTTCCAAACTTGATTGTCATACATGGACTGAATCTCGCTGTCCATAGCCTCCTTCCATTTAGCAGACTCAGGGCCTGCCATGGCTTCCCTATAATTATTAGGTTCATCCAAATCTATTAGTGTACTATCACTAATAAATGTATCACCTTCAGCGGTGATGTGATAACCATAATAAAAATCAGGTGTGTTCCTCACCCTAGTGGAACGTCTTGGAGGTACAGACTCATCTATCGGATCAACAGGAGTTTCCTCCTCAGGTTGGTCGATAGCATTTGAGGTTCCTTCACCACTTGACTCTTGAAGCTCTTCAAGGTCAATTTGCCTCCCACTGTCCCCTTGGCTTATGAATTCTCTCTCACGAAAGACTCCTCTTCTTGCTACAAAGACCACATTATCACTTGGTCTATAGAAGAGGTAACCAAAGGATCTCTGTGGGTAGCCGATGAAAATACACCTCTCACTTCGAGGTTCAAGCTTATCATGAGTCTCACGCCTCATGAAAGCTTCACAACCCCAAATCTTGATGTGGTCCAAATTGGGAACTTTCCCAGTCCACATCTCGTGAGGTGTTTTGGCAACCTTTTTAGTAGGGACTAGATTAAGGATATGGGCGGCAGTCTCTAAGGCATACCCCCAGAAAGAGATTGGTAACGAAGCTCGACTCATCATGGAACGAACCATATCCAGCAAAGTTCGATTGCATCTCTCAGCTACACCATTCAACTGTGGTGTTCTGGGAGGTGTCATTTGTGAGACAATCCCACATTCCTTAAGATAGTCAAGGAACTCAATGCTAAGATACTCTCCTCCTCGATCGGATCGGAGCATCTTGATGTTCCTGCCTATTTGATTCTCCACTTCCTGGTTAAACTCTTTGAATTTTTCAAAGGTTTCTGACTTATGCTTGATTAAGTAAATATATCCATATCTACTGTAATCATCAGTAAAAGTCACATAATAGCGATTAGCATCCCTTGTAGCAACTGTGAAGGGCCCACACACATCCGTGTGTACAAGGTCCAACAAACCTTCACCCCTATAACAAGTACCTGTGAAGGGTGACTTTGTCATTTTTCCAAGTAAACAAGACTCTCAACTATCATCTGACTTGAGGTCAAATGATTCCAAGACTCCAGCCTTTTGGAGTTGGCCTATGCGCTTCTTGTTAACATGTCCAAGACGACAATGCCACAAGGATGCTTTATCCAAGCTATCTGAAGAATCAATATACAACACATTATTTCCTAGATTGTCTACAACATTCACGGCTTCATATACACCATCACAAGGTAATGCTTTAAAGTAAAATACATCATTGTAATAAACATTAATAGCACCATTTTTATTATCAAATGAAAATGACAAACCTTGTTTGTACAAGCCATGAAAAGAAATAATATTTCTCGCCATTTCGGGCGAGTAACAACACTTATTCAAATCTAACATTAACCCATTATTAAGCAATAAAGAATAAACTCCTATCTTGGTAACAGGTGATGCTTTCCTGTTGCCCATGACTAAGTTTATCTTCCCGTGCTCCACTTGCTCACTTCTTCTTAGTGCCTGCAAATCAGTACAAATGTGAATACCACAACCTGTATCAAGCACCCAAGAATTAGCATTAGATGAGTTATTAGACAATATTGTGTAAATACCTGCATGGGTGGGTTTAACCTTCCCATCCTTTACATCTTGCAGATATTTAGGGCAGCTTCGCTTGAAGTGTCCCTTATCCTGGCAATAGAAGCACTGTGCTTCCTTTGGGTTTGAAGAAGGAGTAATGGGACCTTTCTTTGTCTCACTTGAAGAGGAACCATCAAGAGTCTTACCCTTGGTACCCTTCGAAGGGCTTTTCCTCTTCTTACCTTTTCCCTGCCCAATAACCAGAACAGGGGCTGTTGAAGGAGTAGAAGTAGCAACCGCTTTACCCTTAAGGCCATTTTCAGCTGTCCTTAAGAGTCCTTGAAGTTTGCTAAGTGTGACTTCCTCCTTGTTCATATGATAAGTCATACGAAACTGATCATAACTTGGAGGTAAGGAATGGAGAATGATGTCAATCGCCATTTCCTCAGGAAAGTCAACATTTAGCTTCAGCAACCGGTCAACGAACCTTTTCATCTTCTGCAAGTGACCGGTGATGGGTTCACCATCCTTCATCCTTGCGGTTATCATGGAGGAGATGATTTCATACCTCTCCTGACGCACGCTCTGATGGTACCTTTCCATCAGATCCAGGTGCATCTCATAGGGGTAGAAATCTTCATAGGATTTTTGAAGTTCAGGAGTCATGGTGGCCATCATGATGCATGCTACTTTAGTAGCATCCTTTTCATGTGCAACAAACTCCGCAAACTCTTCAGGAGTTGCAGTGGCTTCATTCACAACCTTAAGCTCCCTATCGAGGACATATTCTTTGTCCTCATAGCGGGTAATCATTCTGATGTTTGTGATCCACTCATTGAAATTGGATCCATCAAAGATGACCTTACCACACAAGTTCATAAGGGAAAAGGAGCCTGTTGGGTTTGAGCCAGAAGCATTCTTGGAAGACATCTGAAAGGAGAGAAAGACAAGTTTCATTAGATTAAGAATCCTTAATAATTCACCCAAATGAAATATTAAGGCTAGGATCCAACAAACTGTTTATAGTTGGAAGAGGGATGCCGTAATCCATACTATAAAATATTTGAAGGTAGGTAAATGACGATTTACCAATTTCCACCATAAGAACGAAATATTTTATTATTAGGTTTTATTGGTTTTTAAACTCCTAGATCTTTTGAGATACATTGAACTTTTCAATGGCATGTTTGAATGTCGATTGTGCACTCTCAAGTTTGTGACTGGGATGCCGAGGATCACAAACAAGGTGTGAATAACCATACAAATTGACTTGGTACCCTCAACAATATTACCTAATCGATGTGCCGGTTAACCACACACGCTCCACCGATCTATAATAAGGTCAAGTTACCCTTTGCCACTCTTACTAGTCCATGTTAGTGTGCCGGTTAACCACACACGCTCCACTAACGACTTGGTAAGGTACAAAGTGTAATTACACTTTGTACCTTACCAAGTCGTTAGTGGAGCGTGTGTGGTTAACCGGCACACTAACATGGACTAGTAAGAGTGGCAAAGGGTAACTTGACTTTATTATAGATCGGTGGAGCGTGTGTGGTTAACCGGCACATCGATTAGGTAATATTGTTGAGGGTACCAAGTCAATTTGTATGGTTATTCACACCTTGTTTGTGATCCTCGGCATCCCAGTCACAAACTTGAGAGGGCACAATCGGGATTCAAACATGCCATTGAAAAGTTCAATGTATCTCAAAAGATCTAGGAGTTTCAAAACCAATAAAACCTAATAATAAAATTTTTCGTTCTTATGGTGGAAATTGGTAAATCGTCATTTACCTACCTTCAAATATTTTATAGTATGGATTACGGCATCCCTCTTCCAACTATAAATAGTTTGTTGGATCCTAGCCTTAATATTTCATTTGGGTGAATTATTAAGGATTCCTAATCTAATGAAACTTGTCTTTCTTTCCTTTCAGATGTCTTCCAAGAATGCTTCTGGCTCAAACCCAACAGGCTCCTTTTCCCTTATGAACTTGTGTGGTAAGGTCATCTTTGATGGATCCAATTTCAATGAGTGGATCAGAAACATCAGAATGATTACCCGCTATGAGGACAAATAATATGTCCTCGATAGGGAGCTTAAGGTTGTGAATGAAGCCACTGCTACTCCTGAAGAGTTTGCGGAGTTTGTTGCACATGAAAAGGATGCTACTAAAGTAGCATGCATCATGATGGCCACCATGACTCCTAAACTTCAAAAATTCTATGAAGATTTCTACCCCTATGATATGCACCTGGATCTGATGGAAAGGTACCATCAGAGAGCGCGTCAGGAGAGGTATGAAATCATCTCCTCCATGATAACCGCAAGGATGAAGGATGGTGAACCCATTACCGGTCACTTGCAGAAGATGCAAAGGTTCGTTGACCGGTTGCTGAAGCTAAATGTTGACTTTCCTGAGGAAATGGCGATTGACATCATTCTCCATTCCTTACCTCCAAGTTATGATCAGTTTCGTATGACTTATCATATGAACAAGGAGGAAGTCACACTTAGCAAACTTCAAGGACTCTTAAGGACAGCTGAAAATGGCCTTAAGGGCAAAGCGGTTGCTACTTCTACTCCTTCAACAGCCCCTGTTCTGGCTATTGGGCAGGGAAAGGGTAAGAAGAGGAAAAGCCCTTCGAAGGGTACCAAGGGTAAGACTCTTGATGGTTCCTCTTCAGTTGGGACAAAGAAAGGTCGCATTACTCCTTCTTCAAACCCAAAGGAAGCACAGTGCTTCTATTGCCAGGATAAGGGACACTTCAAGCGAAGCTGCCCTAAATATCTGCAAGATGTAAAGGATGGGAAGGTTAAACCCACCCATGCAGGTATTTACACAATATTGTCTAATAACTCATCTAATGCTAATTCTTGGGTGCTTGATACATGTTGTGGTATTCACATTTGTACTGATTTGCAGGCACTAAGAAGAAGTGAGCAAGTGGAGCACGGGAAGATAAACTTAGTCATGGGCAACAGGAAAGCATCACCTGTTACCAAGATAGGAGTTTATTCTTTATTGCTTAATAATGGGTTAATGTTAGATTTGAATAAGTGTTGTTACTCGCCCGAAATGGCGAGAAATATTATTTCATTTCATGTCTTGTACAAACAAGGTTTTTCATTTTCATTTGATAATAAAAATGGTGCTATTAATGTTTATTACAATGATGTATTTTACTTTAAAGCATTACCTTGTGATGGTGTATATGAAGCTGTGAATGTTGTAGACAATCTAGGAAATAATGTGTTGTATATTGATTCTTCAGATAGCTTGGATAAAGCATCCTTGTGGCATTGTCGTCTTGGACATGTTAACAAGAAGCGCATAGGCCAACTCCAAAAGGATGGAGTCTTGGAATCATTTGACCTCAAGTCAGATGATAGTTGCCAGTCTTGTTTACTTGGAAAAATGACAAAGCCACCCTTCATAGGTACTTGTGATAGGGGTGAAGGTTTGTTGGACCTTGTACACACGGATGTGTGTGGGCCCTTCAGAGTTGCTACAAGGGATGCTAATCGCTATTATGTGACTTTTACTGATGATTACAGTAGATATGGATATATTTACTTAATCAGGCATAAGTCAGAAACCTTTGAAAAGTTCAAAGAGTTTAAGCAGGAAGTGGAGAATCAATTGGGCAGGAACATCAAGATGCTCCGATCCCATCGGGGAGGAGAGTATCTTAGCATTGAGTTCCTTGACTATCTTAAGGAATGTGGGATTGTCTCACAATTGACACCTCCCAGAACACCACAGTTGAATGGTGTAGCTGAGAGGCGTAATCATACCTTGCTGGATATGGTTCGTTCCATGATGAGTCGAGCTTCGTTACCAATCTCTTTCTGGGGGTATGCCTTAGAGACTGCCGCCCATATCCTTAATCTAGTCCCTACTAAAAAGGTTGCCAAAACACCTCACGAGATGTGGACTGGGAAAGTTCCCAATTTGGACCACATCAAGATTTGGGGTTGTGAAGCTTTCATGAGGCGTGAGACTCATGATAAGCTTGAACCTCGAAGTGAGAGGTGTATTTTCATCGGCTACCCACAGAGATCCTTTGGTTACCTCTTCTACAGACCCAGTGATAATGTGGTCTTTGTAGCAAGAAGAGGAGTCTTTCGTGAGAGAGAATTCATAAGCCAAGGGGACAGTGGGAGGCAAATTGATCTTGAAGAGCTTCAAAAGTCAAGTGGTGAAGGAACCTCAAATGCTATCGACCAACCTGAGGAGGAAACTCCTGTTGATCCGATAGATGAGTCTGTACCTCCAAGACGTTCCACTAGGGTGAGGAACACACCTGATTTTTATTATGGTTATCACATCACCACTGAAGGTGATACATTTATTAGTGATCGTACACTAATAGATTTGGATGAACCTAATAATTACAGGGAAGCCATGGCAGGCCCTGAGTCTGCTAAATGGAAGGAGGCTATGGACAGCGAGATTCAGTCCATGTATGACAATCAAGTTTGGAACTTGGTTGACAATGTACCAGGTCGTAAGACAGTTGGGGGCAAATGGATCTTCAAGAAGAAGACCGACATGGATGGGAAGGTACATACTTACAAAGCGCGACTGGTTGCGAAGGGCTTTACTCAAACTCCGGGAGTTGACTATGATGAGACCTTCTCACCAGTAGCTAAGATTAAGTCTATTAGAGTATTGTTAGCCATAGCTGCATTTCATGATTATGAAATATGGCAAATGGATGTCAAAACCGCTTTCCTTAATGGAAAGTTGGCTGAGGATATTTACATGGCTCAACCAGAGGGTTTTGTCGATACAAGATACCCTAATAGAGTGTGTAAGCTTGATAAATCCATTTATGGATTGAAACAAGCATCTCGCAGATGGAATCTTTGCTTTGATGAGAAAGTCAAAGAGTTTGGCTTTTCTAGGAGTGAGGATGAGTCTTGTGTGTATGTCAGGGCTAGTAGGAGCATAGTTAGCTTCTTGGTGTTGTATGTGGATGACATACTTCTCATAGGAAACGATGTCCCAACCTTGCAGGAGGTTAAGTCCTGGCTTGGGAAGTGTTTCGCTATGAAGGACCTTGGGGAAGCTGCCTATATCCTAGGGATAAGGATATTGAGAGATAGGAGTAAGAGACTAATTGGACTTAGTCAGAGTACTTATGTGGATAAGGTACTGAAGAGGTTCAGTATGCAAGATTCCAAGAAAGGAGAATTACCAATCCAGAGTAATGCCAAGCTAAGTAAGACTCAGAGTCCGAATACAGAGGCTGAGATAGCTGAGATGAGTCATATACCATATGCTTCCGCGGTGGGCTTAATCATGTATGCTATGACCTGTACTCGCCCTGATGTGGCCTTTGCTTTGAGCATGGTCAGTTGATATCAAGGGAACCCTGGCAAGGCACACTGGACAGCGGTAAAGAACATTCTCAAGTATCTGCGGAGGACTAAGGATTGGGTCCTTACCCTCGGAGGCAGGGATGACTTGAGAGTGGAAGGATATAGCGATGCTAGCTTCCAGACTAATAGGGATAATTTCCGCTCTTAGTCAGGCTGGGTCTTTATCCTAAATGGAGGGGCAATTACTTGGAAAAGTTCCAAGCAGGAGACAGTAGCTGATTCTACTTGTGAATCAGAGTACATAGCAGCAAGTGAAGCAGCTAAGGAGGCGATATGGCTAAAGAACTTCATCGGAGACCTTGGAGTTGTACCAGCTATAAAGGAGCCAATGAAAATTTTCTATGACAGCGAAAGCGCGGTTGCTTTGGCTAAGGAACCAAGAGATCACGGGAGATGTAGGCACATTGACAGAAAATACCATTTCATCAGACATCGAATAGAAGAAGGACTCCTCGTGGCTAAGAGGGTATCATCAGATGAGAACCCGACAGATCCCCTCACGAAGGGACTGAGCAGGGTTAAGCATTTACAGCATGCGAGGCGCATTGGGCTGAAGGATGATATTAGTTTCAATAATTAGATTCCTGAAACTTGTAAAATGCAATTGACATTTGATGATAAATAAAAGTTGTTATTTATTTATGAGTAAGGTGTTACTATCTTGTGTTGATTGTTTACTATGTTTCAATTTTGCATGTTTTTACTTCCAGAATAATTATGTTATTATTCAAATCATCCACAGTCAGTCAAACTTTGGAAGTAAGTGTTGATTTAAGACTGTCATGAATTTGGCTTGTATGATTTGTCTAAAAGTCCTTTGGACAATGCAATGGTTGCTACAACATTCATGAGTAGTCATAAGGGCTGAGTATTGGATCCAACCCACGCTCACTTGCATCACTTCATGGAATTTATCTCGAGTGATCGTGAGACGGTAATATCATATAAATCTTCAAACCTAGAGATATGAGTTGTTGACTATGAGTTGGTTATTCATTGATTGCACGAAAACGCATTGGTAACTCGATGTCATAAAACGTGCCTTTGTGAGTAATTCAACAAGTAGTTAGTACAAGCATATCAGTCGAAGTTTATCTGTTCCTTCTAGAAATAGAAGCGATATCTGAGCCCCTCGATGATTTGGTTTTGACCTATGTACCGGGCCCGGTCAGAACCTAATTGATGTGTTCAATTTAGTTCTATGTCGAAACCCATCAGAGATCGAGAAACAAATGCTGGACAATAAGTAAGACCATGTTCCATGTGTTTGTCCGGCTGATATCATGAGAACAGAGGATTGTATGATCACTTATCTTAAATGGCGTATCATCATCATCTCAGTTCCGAGAGATTTTGAAAGAGCTACGATTGCTAGTCGGATTTTGAAGTCATATTTGCAAATATAGTTATTAGACTTATCCAAGTGGGAGACTGTTGGATATAGTGTCTAAGTCCATAACTTTATTTGGTATGTACTTGACCCGACCCGGCATGGTCCATTTGGGTTGCATGGCATTGCAATACTTGGATAGACTAAATGTGAGAATAAGGCACTTATGATTATTAATATATTATAAGTTCTAATATATTAATAATAGTATTATTTAATTAGTATTGATCAAGTATTAATCTAGTATTAATTTGGTGATCAAAGTGAGACTAATTAAATATATAGGATTGATTATGACAATCATCAATTCTTTTATGGTGGCTTAATGATCCATGGTTTATGGGTTTGGTTATAACCATATGGAGCTCCATGGATAGTCCATGGGAGTTACAAACCCATGGGTCATGAGAAATCAAGAGTCATGACAATTAAGAGTATTCATGTGAAAACCCTAATTGTGACTACACTATAAAAGGAACCCTTTGGCTAGTAAAATTGTGACCTAGTGTTACTAGAGAGGGCATAACCGATTTTGAGTGCTAGAAGTATTCTCTCAAGTTATTCCAAGTCTTGTGGTGTTGTGTGAAGCATTTGAGGCACAACATTTGGGGTGCTAGGCTCACAAAGTCTTGAAGGAATCCAAGCAACAACAAGGTATGTATTTCTACTAGTTTTATGTTCTATGTAATCCCCATGCCATGCTAGTTAGGAAATAACCTTGAAAAAGAAATTTGCATGTATATAGAGAAAACATAGATTCAAGGTTATTAGGGTTGCATGTACACTTAGGAAGTGTTAGAATGCTCAAAAACCCATCAATAACCAAACCCATATACCATGGATCATTAAGCCACCATAAAAGAATTGATGATTGTCATAATCAACCCTATATATTTAATTAGTCTCACTTTGATCACCAAATTAATACTAGATTAATACTTGATCAATACTAATTAAATAATACTATTATTAATATATTAGAACTTATAATATATTAATAATCATAAGTCCCTTATTCTCTCATCTAGTCTATCCAAGTATTGCAATGCCATGCAACCCAAATGGACCATGGCGGGTCGGGTCAAGTACATACCTAATAAAGTTATGGACTTAGACACTATATCCAACATGAAGTCCATAACACATGCTCGAAGCATGTCCTCGAGCGTCTGAATCGTCCGCTCACTCTGCCCGTCCGTATGTGGGTGATAAGCAGTACTGAAGTGCAATATCGTACCCAACTCCTCATGAAACTTCTTCCAGAACCTGGAAGTAAAACGTACATCTCGGTCTGACACAATCGAGATCGGCACTCCATGTCACAATCGAGATCGGCACTCCATGCCAGCCTCTCCGCAGAAGAGTTCTCACTGATAGCAAGCAAGTGAGCGCTCTTCGTCAGCCGGTCCACAATCACCCAAATTGCATCAACACCCGTCGCGGTCCTTGGCAATTTGGTGATAAAATCCATAGAAATCTGTTCCCACTTCCACTGGGGAACCTCTAGTGGCTGCAACTTGCCATGTGGACACTGGTGCTCGGCCTTAACCCGACGATAGGTCAAGCACCTCTCTACTACGCATGAAACATCGCTCTTCATACAGGGCCACCAATAGTCTCTCTTCAGGTCCAAATACATCTTAGTGGCCCCGGGATGGATCGACAATCTCGATCTATGCGCCTCCTCAATCAGAGTTCTACGTGCCCCGCCCGTATAAGGCACCCATATCCGACCTCGAAAGGTCCTCAGCCCTCGGCTATCTGTCACAAATTTGGATACCTGCCCAACTACCCGCTCCCTCTTGAGGTTCTCTGGTTTCACAGTCATCCTCATGCATATATCTCAAATCGGGGCGCTCTCCCCCCTGCGGCTCAGAGCATCGGCTACCATGTTAGCCTTGCCCGGGTGGTACAGGATCTCACAGTCATAATCCTTTACCATATCCAACCATCTCCTCTGACGCATGTTCAGGTTGGGCTGATCCATCAGATACTTCCAACTCTTGTGGTCCGTCTATACAGTACACCGAACCCCATACAAATAATGGCGCCGTATCTTGAGGGCGAAAACTACTGTCCCCAACTCTAAATCGTGGGTAGGATACCTCGTCTGATGAGGCTTCAGCTGCGTCGATGCGTATGCTATCACGTGCCCTCTCTACATAAGCACCGCACCCAACCCTGATATAGACGCATCACAGTAAACCACAAAATCCTCCATTCCCTCCGGAAGGGCTAACACTGGGGCTTCACATAGTCTCTGGCGAAGGGTCTCAAACGAGGTCTGCTGCTCTGGACCCCAAGAAAAAGCAACGCCCTTCGGGGTTAATCTTGTTGGATTAATGTCTAAGTCCATAACTATATTTGGTATGTACTTGACCCGACCCGGGATGGTCCATTTGGGTTGCACTTCACCGGCACAATTTATATGGATAGTCTTTTGAGAATAGTATATTTATGATTAATATTAATATATTATAAGTTCTTATATATTAATATGGAATCATATTATTTAATTAGTATTGATCAAGAATTAATTTAGAATTAATTAAGTGATCAAAAAGAACTAATTAAATATGGACTCTTATATATATGGAATGGGCCAAGTTCATTTAGGTTGGGCTAAGCTTTCATGGATGGTCCATGGAGCTTTTAACCCATGGATCCTATGTAAATGAAAGGTCATGGGTATTAGGGTTTACATGGATGTAACCCTAATCCTCCATAATATATAAAGGGGTCCTTGGCTCACAAAATTAGCACAAGTGTGTGAAAATAAGAGTGGGCCGATTTTAGTGTGCATACATATTCTCTCAAGTTCTTCCAAGGTGTTTTGGTGATTTGTGATTCCATTTGAGGCTTCCACACTATTGGGGCTAAGCTCTTAAAGCTTGAAGACATCAAGCTACATCAAAAGGTATGTCATCTAACTAGAACTTTGTAGTATAGGTGCTTCATAATACGCTAGTTAGGATGAAACCTTGGAATAGTTAATATTTGCATGTATAATAGAGAAAACATAGATCCAAGGTTTATAGGGTTGCATGTACACCATAGGAGTGTTAGAATGCTGAAAACCCAACAAATCTGGTGAGGGGAACAACAACCTTGGTGAAATCCCGGATAAATCTCTGATAGTAGCCGGCCAACCCCAGAAAACTCCTGATCTCGATGGGGGATCTCGGCACCTCCCAACTCATGACAACCTCAATCTTGGCCAGATGGACCAATATCCCATTTTGATTAACGAGATGTCCCAGGAACTGGACCTCTCGCAACCAGAAATCACACTTGGAGAATTTGACATAAAGCCTCTCCGATCTCAATTGTAACGCCCGTAGATCCGGGCTAGTCAATTTAAAGACAATGAGCGTCAAAAATGACTTTTGATAGAAGATTATTTAGAATAACTAATCTTAACCAAGTTGTAGAATATGTCTCAAGGTTTCCGTACATATAAAGAACGCCGAAATCCGAGTAATAACGAAGAAGTTATGACCCGTCGAAGTTTCCCGACGGAACCCGCACGGCACCGAGAAGCGTAAATAATGAATTTACGATAGAGCGACTTTTAGCCTTAGCGACCTAAACTAAAGTCGTAGAATACGTTAAACCGAGAGCGTCCATAAAAAGAATGCCCAAATATGACTTCATATGAGGAAGTTATGATTTTTCGAAGTTTCGGCTTAGGAGTGTACAGCCCGAAGTTCGAATATTAGAACGAGCGGTTTTTAGCCGACACAACCTAAACGAGAATCTAAGATCTCGTTAATAGTAGCGCATAGATAAAAAGACAGACGAAAACAGACGTCGGATGAAAAAGTTATGAATTTTTAACGGACCAATCTTGTCCCGGCCTGTTAAAAATATAACTTTTAAAATAAAATCAAAATTAGCCGACGGTGTCTAAACAAAAGTTATAGAGTACGTTCCCACCTATGCGTGGATATAAAGAACGTCGAAAACGGAGCTCGTATGCAAAAGTTATGATATTTAGAAGTTAAGTGTGCAATTTGCGAAACTGTGATGACGTGGCACGATCCTAGCCTTCCCTTGCTCCCCACGGCCTCGCACCAGGTGAAGACATGTCGCCTTCGCTCTACGCCCCGCGTCGGAGGTTGGGTACACCTAGCGTACCTTGATCTTATCCGGGTCCGATGCAAGTGCGAGCCAGCTGTGCGAAGCTGGCAACCTCATATGAACTACGCCCAACGTAGCCAAGGATTACGCCCAGCGTAATCCGAGGCCTCGCAGGCTATAAAAGGGGGCCTAGAGTTCCGAGTTTTTCACACCAATTCTCTTTCTCTCTCTAGTTTCTATCTCTCTCTAACTCATTCCAACCCTCCTAAACCCTAGGTAAACCCCCTAGAAACCGAAGGAAGCCCCGAGGCTCCCGGAATCCCGAGAAAAAGGGTCTTTCAGTTCGGAAACGCGGCTCCAAGCAAAGCCCAGTTTTCGAGAAAACCCGCTGTAAGTGAGCTACGCCTACGCTATTTTTAATATAGGTTTTATTTAATTATAGTAACATTATTAGGAACTTATAGTAAGTACTTGGGCTATTATTATGGGTTGTATAAGAATTTTTTAAGGCTTATATAATGGTAATAATTGCTAGACTATTAATTGGTCTCGGTGAATATTAGACTAAACTCTAGTGGTAATGATACTAGGTTATGTCTGAGGAAAATTGTGTTAAGAGTAACGAAGTGTTGTACGAGTACAGAGTCACCACCTTACTAGGTGAGTGCATAGTTACTTTCATCTTACATATAGATATGAAGTATTTAATATAAATTACGTGCTATGTGTGTCTGTATACTTGCTATCTATGCTGGATGAACGTTTTTATACATGTTTTAACTGATTTAAACTGTATAGATTTTATTTAATTATAGTAACGTTACATCTTACACATAGAGTAACCCCCTAGCACCCGAAGGAAGCCCGGAGGCTCCCGGAGTCCCGAGAAAAAGGGTCTTTCGGTTCGGAAACGCTGCTCCAAGCGAAGCCCAGTTTTCGAGAAAACCCGTTGTAAGTGAGCTACGCCTACGCTATTTTTAATATAGATTTTATTTAATTATAGTAACGTTATTAGGAACTTATAATAAGTACTTGGTCTATTATTATGGGTTGTATAAGTATTGTTTAATGCTTATATAATAGTAATAATAGCTAGACTATTAATTGGTCTCGGTGAATATTAGACTAAACTCTAGTGGTAATGATACTAGGTTTTGTCCGAGGAAAATTGTGTTAAGAGTAAGGAAGTGTTGTCCGAGTACAGAGTCACCACCTTACCAGGTGAGTGCATAGTTACTTTCATCTTACACATAGATATGAAGTATTTAATATAAATTATGTGCTATGTGTGCATATTATCTAAATACTTGCTATCTATGTTGTATGAACGTTTTTATACATGTTTTAACTGATTTAAACTGTATACGTATTTTATATCTAAAAATATGTTGGGCATAACATGGGTAGATGAATGATGAGAGATAAAAGATGATGTGAGTAAACATTGGCAACTATAAACTTAGCGCCTAATAAATAAACACCGGCAGCTATGGACTTAGTGCCTATTGGACAAACGATGGTAGCTATGGACTTAGTACCTATTAGGCAAACATAGGTAGCTATGGACTTAGTACTTGTTAGGTGTTGGTAGCTATGGACTTAGTACCTGGTAGCTATGGACTTAGTACCTGTTAGATGAACGTTGGTAGCTATGGACTTAGTACCTACATTGGTAGCTATGGACTTAGTACCCGATGAATGAACTTTTGTCGCTATGGAATTAGTGCATTGGCAGCTATGGACTTAGTGTCGGTCTTATAACCCTGGAAGCAAGGGACTTCGGAATAAACGAACAGATGACTCTTAGGGTAGACGCTTGAGAGTAAGGAAGATCATTGGGATGGGTAAATGGGGTTGATTGTTTGTTGTTTAAACATAATAATTATATTATTGTGGGTTGAAAACCCTATGTACTCACCAAGTTTCCCAACCTGACCCACTCAAGCTTATTTGTATCACAGGTGTCGATATGAAGCTACTTTACACTGAGAGATTTAAAAAAGATGTAGATCACTAGTGTAAATAAATGTAAGTTCTGTTTATGCTTATGTTTCTATATTGACGATGACATCCCAATGTTTTGAAAATGAATAAAAATACATTTCCTCGTAAATGCTTTGATAACCTATTTATCATGTTTTCTGGGAACAAATTCCACAACATTTTTATTAAAAGAGGTACTCTGATTTTTATAAAGCATAAACAAAATCGGTCTTTTTTGGCCATGAAAATGGGGATGTCACAGTTAGTATCAGAGCATTAGTTTAAGCGAACTACGAATATGGATTTATTTCTAAACTTAAACTTAGAATGCTAAGCGATGATCGTGAAGAGTGTGTCTAATAAAATTGAGGTAATACACCACAATAGACACAAGCACTAGCTAATTTAGGGAAAAATGCCTAACATGCTTTTATGTACTAAATGATTTATGATGTTTTATGATGCTATCGTCTGATCGGATCTATGGTCTGTTGTTGATCGGATCTGGAAATTTTATTTGTTCATATTTCTAAACGTTTAATTACGGTATTAGAACTGGCATGTAACTTTTCAGAGTAATAAGGAGTATTACACGTCTAAATCTTCTCTATCTATATTCTCCTCTTGATGCGCTGAACCCATGCTTTCGTGAGTGTAACGTCATGGTGAAGGCTCGTAGTGAATTGAGTAAACGGAGGAAACGAAAAGGCTAATGATAGTGAATGACACCTATCGGAAGATATCGTATGAGTGGTATCTTTCCTTTAGAGTACGTCAGGAAAAATAACAGTACGTTTAGAGGAGTACGGTACGTCCGAAGTACACCTTTGATTGGCGGGATGATGAAACGATTGGCGTAATTCCTGAAGTTATCCTACCCTCTGACATTTTCACCACCGAGTTGAAGCAGAATTGATTATTGAAGATACGCATGGAAGAAGTCCTAGTAGAGTCTAGGGAAAATTATATGATTGTTTGGACACATTTGTATGTGTTAAAATTGTTTTTATGATAATGACTTGGAGAACTACGAGACAATACTTGGGACGAGTATGAGTAGGTGTGAAAGGTAGTAGAGGCCTATACTACCGGAAGCACAGGACTCACACTTGGCTTAGGGAAAGTCACAAGGTTACCAAGAAGCTAGTAATTGATTCCGTTTTGTTCATGTATGTCATTACCATCGTTTAGGTAATGACTAAGAAGATTGTTGATATTCCGACCCTAGTGGTCATATCATATCGAGTCCGACTAAGATGGGTATGTTACGTGGTTCAGAGAACCAAGTTTGATGTAGCATCTGACTTAAGCCAGAAGATTGAAGTGAAAGATAATCAAAGAAGTTGTGATCGTTCTAAGAAACTTGTAGCTAGAAATACTACATGCTAAAAGGTGATTATATCACATTAGAACATGAAGGAAGGTATATTCCATTATGGAATGTGACTCTAAGAGACCTGAGTCTAAACGTTGCATCACACGATGATAGGTCATTAGAATATGACACATCGGTCCATTGTAGTAGTAAAAGAACTTATCTTAAGTTCGTATCCAATGAGGATCGAGATTGTGACTTGAAGGTCATAATTTGGAGTCTAACGTGAGATAGGGAGCAGGTGCAAGATCGAGCACCGCCTGCAGTCAAGGAGTCCAAAGAGTTAGATACTCGGTTGAAGCAACATATGAGATACAATTATTACCTAGGATGAAGAGATAATGTATGGAGTCATTATACAACCCTATTTCGTTGATGATTCCAGGAAATAATCATCCTAAGGAGGAGATAATTGTAACGCCCGTAGATCCGGGCTAGTAAATTTAAAGACAATGAGCGTCAAAAATGACTTTTTGATAGAATATTATTTAGAATAAATAATATTAACCAAGTTGTAGAATATGTCTCAAGGTTTCCGTACATATAAAGAACGCCGAAATCCGAGTTATAACGAAGAAGTTATGACCCATCGAAGTTTCGCGACGGAACCGACACGACACCGAGAAGCGTAAATAGTGAATTTACGATAGAGCGACTTTTAGCCTTAGCGACCTAAAAGAAAGTCGTAGAATACGTTAAACCGAGAGCGTCCATAAAAAGAACGCCCAAATATGACTTCGTATGAGGAAGTTATGATTTTTCGAAGTTTCAGCTTAGCAGTGTACATCCCGAAGTTCGAATATTAGAACGAGCGGTTTTTAGCCGACACAACCTAAACGAGAATCGAAGATCTCGTTAATAGTAGCGCATCGATAAAAAGACAGACGAAAACGGACGTCGGATGAAGAAGTTATGAATTTTTAACGAACCAATCCTGTGCCGGCCTGTTAAAAATATAACTTTTAAAATAATATCAAAATTAGCCAACGGAGTCTAAACGAAAGTTGTAGGGTACGTTCACGCCTACGCGTGGATATAAAGAACGTCGAAAACAGAGCTCGTATGTGAAAGTTATGATTTTTAGAAGTTAAGTGTGCAATTTTTTAAACTGTGACGACGTGGCACGATCCAAGCCTTCCCTTTCTCCCCACGGCCTCGCACCAGATGAAGACACGTCGCCTTCGCTCTACGCCCCGCATCCGAGGTTGGGTACGCCCAGCGTACCTCGATCTTATCCGGGTCCGATGCAAGTGCGAGCCAGTTGTGCGAAGCTGGCAACCTCATCCGAACTACGCCCGGCGTAGCCAAGGATTACGCCCAGCGTAATCCGAGGCCTAGCAGGCTATAAAAGGGGGCCGAGAGTTCCGAGTTTTTTACACCAATTCTCTTTCTCTCTCTAGTTTCTTTCTCTCTCTAACTCATTCCAACCCTCTTAAACCCTAGGTAAACCCCCTAGCACCCGAAGGAAGCCCGGAGGCTCCCGGAGTCCCGAGAAAAAGGGTCTTTCGGTTCGGAAACGCTGCTCCAAGCGAAGCCCAGTTTTCGAGAAAACCCGTTGTAAGTGAGCTACGCCTACGCTATTTTTAATATAGATTTTATTTAATTATAGTAACGTTATTAGGAACTTATAATAAGTACTTGGGCTATTATTATGGGTTGTATAAGTATTGTTTAACGCTTATATAATAGTAATAATAGCTAGACTATTAATTGGTCTCGGTGAATATTAGACTAAACTCTAGTGGTAATGATACTAGGTTTTGTCCGAGGAAAATTGTGTTAAGAGTAAGGAAGTGTTGTCCGAGTACAGAGTCACCACCTTACCAGGTGAGTGCATAGTTACTTTCATCTTACACATAGATATGAAGTATTTAATATAAATTATGTGCTATGTGTGCATATTATCTAAATACTTGCTATCTATGTTGTATGAACGTTTTTATACATGTTTTAACTGATTTAAACTGTATACGTATTTTATATCTAAAAATATGTTGGGCATAACATGGGTAGATGAATGATGAGAGATAAAAGATGAGGTGAGTAAACATTGGCAGCTATAAACTTAGTGCCCAATAAATAAACACCGGCAGCTGTGGACTTAGTGCCTATTGGACAAACGATGGTAGCTGTGGACTTAGTACCTACTAGGTAAACATAGGTAGCTATGGACTTAGTACTTGTTAGGTGTTGGTAGCTATGGACTTAGTACCTGGTAGCTAAGGACTTAGTACCTGTTAGATGAACGTTGGTAGCTATGGACTTAATACCTACACTGGTAGCTATGGATTTAGTACCCGATGAATGAACTTTTGCAGCTATAACCCTGGAAGCAAGGGACTTCGGAATAAACGAACAGATGGTTCTTAGGGTAGACACTTGAGAGTAAGGAAGATCATGGGGATGGGTAAATGGGGTTGATTGTTTTATGTTTAAACATAATAATTATATTATTGTGGGTTGAAAACACTATGTACTCACCAGGTTTCCCAACCTGACCCACTCAAGCTTATTTGTATCACAGGTGTCGATACGAAGCTATTATACACTGTGAGATTTAAAAGAGATGTAGATCACTAGTGTAAATAAATGTAAGTCCTATTTATGCTTATGTTTCTGTATTGACGATGACATCCCAATGTTTTGAAAATGAATAAAAATACATTTCCTCATAAATGCTTTGATAACCTATTTATCATGTTTTCTGGGATCAAATTCCGCAACATTTTTATTAAAAGACGTACTCTGATTTTTATAAAGCATAAACAAAATCGGTCTTTTCTGGACATAAAAATGGGGATGTCACATCAATACTCCAAGGATCTCCCTCAGGTGCTCCTCATGCTGCTCTCTGGTCCTCGAATACACTAGAATGTCATCGATGAACACAATCATCGATCGATCCAACATCGGCCTGCATACTCGGTTCATGAAGTCAATGAATGCCGCTGGTGCATTGGTGAGCCCAAAAGGCATCACCACGAACTCGTAATGCCCATAACCAGTCGTAAATGTTGTCTTCTGGATATCCTCATCACGCACCCTCATCTAGTGATATCCAGACCTCAAGTCTATCTTGGAAAAGCAAGACGCACCCTAGAACTGATCGAATAGATCGTCGATCCTCGGTAATGGATAACGGTTCTTGACCGTTAATTTTTTCAACTCCCGGTAATCAATGCACATCCGGTGTGAACCATCCTTTTTCTTGACAAAAAGGATCGACGCTCCCCACGGCGAGCTACTCGGTCGGATAAATCCCTTCCCCAACAGCTCCTGTAGCTGCGAGGATAACTCCTGCATATGCGGTGGCGCAAGGCGATAAGGTGCCTTGGCAATAGGCGTTGCCCCCGGAATCAAATCGATGCGAAACTCCACCTGCCTCTTGGGAGGCATACCCGACAACTCCTCGGGGAAAACATCTGGAAACTCTTGCACTATCGGTACCTCGCTGACAGAACTCGGCCTCTCTGCGGCAACTCGTGTATCCATCACATAGGCTACAAACCCTCTACAGCCCTGCTGTAGACTCTATCTCGCTCTGGCAGCCGAACAAAATGTTGACCCAGATTGGGTACCCTCGCCATACACCGTCAGCACTTGTCACACCCCGAAACCGATGGCGTAAACGTTCCGGGGCGGAGTGACGTAAAGTTTAGATTCTCGTTGATTTCAATCTCATCGAGTGGGATCGTAAGGGTTTCGTCGAATAAGCACTTCTTAAGATTCGAGACGTGGAAGACGAGATGAATGTTACTAAGCTCTTGAGGTAATTGGAGTTTGTAGGCTACAGGACCGATCCTGGCGAGGATCTCGAACGGTCCTATGTATCTTGGATTTAGCTTTCCACGCTTCCGAAGCGTATCATGCCTTTCCAGGGTGAGACTTTTAGCAGGACACGGTCTCCAACCTAGAATTCCAAGGGTTTTTGTCGTTTATCAGCGTAGCTCTTTTGTCTACCTCGAGAGGCCTTAAGTCGTTCTCGGATTTGTACGATCTTTTCGGTGGTTTCGCGGATGATTTATGGACCAGTGAGAGTGTTGTCAGGGACTTGTCCCTTGGCTAGCTGCGTGTCGCCCACCTCAGTCCAGCACGGAGGGGATCTGCACTAGCGGCCATAGAGAGCTTCGAAAGGCGCAGCCTTGATGCTGGTATAATAACTGTTGTTGTAGGAAAATTCAACCAAAGGAAGATGAGTGTCCGATGACGCGCCAAAATCGATGACGCAGGCTCTCAACATATCTTCCAAGGTTTGGATGGTTCTCTTACTCTGTCCATCTGTTTGAGGATGGTAAGTTGTGCTCATATCCAACTTAGTTCCAAGAGCCTTCTGTAGTGACTGCCAGAACCTCGAAGTGAACCTGCTATATCGATCGGAGATAATAGACACAGGCACACCATGCAGTCGAACTATCTCTCGGATGTAGATTCTCGTGAGTCTCTCTATTTTGAAGTTTTCCTTGATAGGCAGGAAGTGAGCGGATTTAGTTAGTCGGTCAACTATTACCCAAATGGTGTCGTACCCACTCGGAGATTTGGGTAATTTGGTGATGAAATCCATAGTAATCCTCTCCCACTTCCATTCGGGTATTTCTGGTTGGTGGAGTAGACCTGAGCGCTTCTGATATTCGACCTTCACCTTGGCGCAAGTCAGGCACTTGCCCACGAATGTAGCGATCTCTGCTTTCATGTTTGGCCACCAATATAGTTTCTTGAGATCGAAGTACATCTTGTCCGATCCTGGGTGAACGGAGTATCTGGTCTTGTGAGCTTCGTTCATTACAACCTCTCTGTAACCACCGAACTTTGGGGTCCAGATCCGGTCCATGAAATAATAGACTCCGTCTCCCTTGATCTCTAGGTTCTTTTCCATTCCCCTCAAGGCTTCACCCAGCATGTTCTTTGGTCTTAAGGCTTCCAACTGAGCCTCCTTGATTTGCGCGGATAAATGGGAATGGATAGTCATGGTCAATGCCTTCACTCTACGACCTGAGTACTCCTTCCGGCTGAGGGCATCTGCCACCACATTGGCCTTGTCGGGATGGTAGCGGATTTCGCACTCGTAATCGCTGAGTAGCTCAACCCATCACCGTTGCCTCATGTTCAACTCCTTCTGATCGAAGATGTGCTGCAGGCTTTTATGGTCAGTGAGGATAGTGCACTTGGTTCCGTAGAGATAATGTCTCCATATCTTCAATGCGAAGACCACTGCTCCCAACTCCAGGTCGTGCATTGTGTAGTTAACTTCGTGTGCTTTCAGTTGTCTTGAGGCATAAGCAATGCCTTTTCCTCGTTGCATGAGCACACAGCCTAGGCCCTGATTGGATGCATCACAGTAGACAACGAAGTCCTTCGTCCCTTCGGGCAGAGACAAGATAGGTGCGCTGCATAGGGCCCGCTTCAATGTTTGGAACGCAGTGTCTTGCTTTTCACTCCAACAAAAGAGTACGCCTTTCTGAGTTAGAGTGGTTAAGGGTTTGGCAATTCTGGAGAAATTCTGGATAAATCTACGATAGTAGCCGGCGAGACCCAAGAATTGACGGATTTCTGTGGGCGTCTTTGGTGCTGACCAGTTCTCTATCGCTTTGATTTTGGAGGGGTCCACGTGTATGCCTTCCTCGCTTACCACGTGACCTAGGAAGGTTACTCTTCGGATCCAGAATTCGCATTTGGAGAATTTCGCGTACAACTTCTCCGTCCTTAAGGTTTCCAGCACCGATCTCAAGTGCTGTTTGTGATCTTCCTCGCTTCTGGAGTAGAGAAGTATATCGTCGATGAATACGATGACGAACTTGTCCAGGAAAGAACGGCACCCCCGGTTCATCAGGTCCATGAACACAGCCGGTGTGTTGGTTAGACCGAAGGGCATAACTACGAATTTGTTGTGACCATATCGAGTCCGAAATGCTGTTTTAGGAACATCATCTTCGTGGACTCGTAGCTGATGGTACCCTGATCTTAAATCTACTTTCAAGAAGTAGCTGGCTCCCTGAAGCTGATCGAAGAGGTCGTCGATTTGAGGAAGAGGGTAACGGTTTTTGACTGTGAGCTTGTTCAGCTCTCGATAGTCGATTCACATCCAAAAGGATCCATCCTTCTTTTTCACAAACAAGATCGGGGCTCCCCAGGGTGAGGAACTCGGTCTGATGAATCCTTTTCTGAGCAGCTCATTGAGCTGACTAGATAGCTCCTGCATTTCTGCTGGTGCTAGGCGATATGGAGATTTAGCTACGGGAGTAGCTCCGTGGACTAAGTCAATGCGAAACTCAACTTGGCGTTCGGGAGGGATTCCTGGGAGATCTTCGGGAAAACATCGGGAAAGTTGCAGACTTCGGGGATGCTCTCGAGGTCTTTAACTTCCTGCTCCTCGTTAATGACGTGGGCTAGGAATGCATAACACTCCTTCCGCAGGAGTTTCTGGGCTTTGATGCACGAAATGATGCGAAGGTTTGAACTGAGTTTATCGCCGTAGATTACAAGAGTTTCATCCGGGGAAAGATTGAGACGGATAGCTTTTTTTGAAACAAAGGATATCAACACGATTGGGGCTCAACCAATCCATGTCGATGACGACATCAAAGCTTTTTATAGACACTGGCATAAGATCGATGGGAAATGAATGGTCGTTCAGAGTAAGGGTACAACCTACAAATATGTCATTAGTGCTCTCTTTCTCACCGTTAGCCATTTCGACGGTAAACGTTTTGGTTAAAGGTTGGGATTTATGTTTAAGAAAATGCTTGAATGCATGACTAACAAAACTTCTTTCAGCACCAGAGTCGAAAAGAATGCATGCATAACAGTTATCGAGGAGGAACGTACCCGTCACAACGGTAGGGTCAGCCACGGCCTCCTCTTGCCCCATGTCTAGTACTCTCCCGCTGTTGCCAGTTGTTGCTGCCTTGGGTAGTTCCTCTTGTAATGCCCAACTTCCCCACAGCCGTAACAGGCTTGACCAATGCCTGCTCCAGAGGCCTGAGCTGTTGGTTGGACTGGAGCTCTGCAGTATCGGGTCGTGTGTCCCTTCCTTCCACAGTTGTTGCAATTCAAATCACGGCAGGGTCCGTAATGATGAAAAGTACACTTGTTGCACAGAGGTAGTTTCCCTAAATAACCACCGGTAGGAGCTTGGGTGGTTGGAACAGCAGTGGGAGTAGCAGTAGGAGTAGTAGCAGCGTGGACTGCCACTGTTTGTTGCTTCTTTGAGGGCTCTTGCGAAGATTGACCCTTTCTATGCTTCCAGAATTTTCTCTTCTCACCACTCCCTTTAGCCGGTTCAGGGGTGGCGGTCACTTCATCGAGATCAACTCCATGATCGATCAGAGTCTGCGCCAGGCACTTGGCGCTATCAAATGTAGCTGGCCGAGCAGCCAATACATTTCCTTTGATCGGCTGGGTCAGCCCCCAAATGTATCTTTCAACCTTTTTGCTTTCCGGGGTGACCATCCCCGGGCAGAGAAGAGCTAGGTCTTCAAACCTAGATGTGTAGGCGGCAACGTCAGAACCCTTCATCTTCAGGTTCCAGAGTTCGTGCTCCAGTTTCTGCATTTCCCCCCGAGGGCAATACTCAGCAAGCATGAGCTCTTTCAAGCTCTCCCAACCCATAGCATTTGCTATTGGCAGGGTTAGGGACTTGACCCGGCCATTCCACCAGGTCAATGCTTTGTTGGTGAAAGTGCAAGCGGCGAATTTAACCTTGTTAGCTTCGGAACAAAAGCAGATTTCGAAGATGGACTCAATCTTTTCGAACCATCGAGTCAGGGCAATAACACCTCCAGTGCCGTCGAAGGATGTGGGTTTTGCGTTCATGAAGTCTTTATAGGAGCACTCCTTCTGGTGTCCTTGACCACCTTCATGATTTTGGGGATGCGTACCACCTCCCTGTCCACCAGATCCGCCAGGATTCATCTGTGACATTGCGGCAGCCACAGCAGCAGTAACAGCTGCCTGGAACATAGCGGGATCAAACTGAGGGGGCGGTGGTGGTGGTGGAGTGTCTTCGTTTCTTCTGATAGGTCTTTTTCGGGGAGGCATCTTGTTCTAAAAAGAATCAGGAAGAAGAGGATGGTAAGTCCTCGAGATATATGAAACAAAATATATCTCATCCTGATAATAGAGTGTTCTACCAAGCGATAAGCAAAGGAAAGTTACTAATGCAAGTAAGTTATCGCTAAGAAACGAATAGGTAGCAACACTAGGAATGAATTTCTACAATGTATTCGGCTCTGACTAAAATACTCCTATAGTATTTTAAGTTGAATGGATATCGGGTAAGTTTTAGGCCTATTACAACACCAAAGTCACTCCCAAGCACATGTTCGTCATGTCTCGAATGAATATAGTTGATCAGGCTATATTGACCCTAGACATGGTTACATAACTGCCCAGGTATAACCGCAGCGTTCAACATCCAAAATAATTTTGTTTTGTTCTACTCATGATACGGATTCTGTTACTTGGGTATACTTGTATATTCTTTGTAAAAATACTTATATTTTTAAAAGTATACTTTTAGTTCAGAGCACTTCAGCCCCTTAGTGTTTATAGTTGTATACCATGTAAGGTTCGGTATACTTAGTTCACTATAAACAATAGCTCTGATACCAATCTATCACACCCCGAAACCGATGGCGGAAACGTTCCGGGGCGGAGTGACGTCATGCGTAGTATCACAACAGTTGTATCATAGTAAGCGAAGTAAACATAACCATTACATTATAATATGAATATTTACATTTTACAAAAACATGGTTTATACATAACAGTATATAGCAAAAGTGAAAGACGTGACTTCAGAATGTTCCGTCTTCTCCAAAAGTTGGCAAGAGTACCTGTCTATTGATGCCCTGAGAATACAAGCAGTTTTAAAATATCAGCATAAAGCTGGTGAGTTCATAAGCGTTTTGTTCTGGTGAAAGAAATGTTTCTTTGATCCTTTGAAAAGTGTTCCTCAAGAAAATCCTATATTTTCTTATGAAAAGTGGTTTTGAAAGAGTGTCCATTAGTAGAAAATAAATATCTGTTTTAGAAATGCCGGTGTTATCTTGGGAAGATCCTATATTTTCCCCAGAAATAGGTTATCCGTACTAGAGGTAGAGATGTAAGTTTTGAAAACACATGATTTCTGTCGGTATATACATGAAAGTAGTTTTATTAATCAAAATAAAACAAGCGAAGAGTAGAGTCTGTAAACAAAGTTAGTTTATGACCGAGAGACCTTTATAATGTTCTTCAAGCGTTAAGCTAAATGACATTTTTTCACCCCAGGCGTGCCCGCCTAACTGTAGCTAGCAGTTCAGGTGTGGGATTGTCAGTCCCGAATAGATCTATTCACAAATCTCACGCTCTCCCTCCAGGAGACTCTGGTTATACTAAAAGGATTTATCACTATACACCTAAGGTACAGTATTGAAGTAGCGCCTCATAATTCTGTATAATCTAGTTTACTAGCGAGAAATCAGTATAAAACAGTAATTATCCTTGAATAAATGTACTTTATACTTCTGAGAAAAACATATAATATAAACTAAATCTGCCATAGTTTATATATATTCATTTATGAAATCTGATATAGAGTGTTATCCCAAACTACACCCGTTATAGTTTATTAGAGTCGATATAGAGCTGCTTTGTAAAAACCTTTCTAAAAGATATGTAGTGAGATTTCCAAAATAACAATTTCCCTTATGCTCAACATGATACAAAAGGGATAAAATATCCGAGTAAGTTATTAAACATGGAAATCGTTGTGTTGTATTAATAAGTTTAAAACTTAATAAAATACTTTGAGTTTGCCTTGTATTCCCCCCCTGAAAACATTAAAAACACGGAAAATGTAGGGGTATGAACTCACTGTTTGACGGATGATTCAAGTGGATGATCGGTTACGAATGTTGAGTGTCAATTGAGGTTTCGCACTCAAGTGGATCCTAGTAACATATAATAGCACATATATGTATTAGAATTAGGGTGTTTCATGACAAAACATGACGGGAAACCACCCTAAAGACTTGGAAATGCTTGTCGGGACCCTATATGATCAAATAAGGGAGGTGTACGGCCATTTGAGTGAGTGTGCGGCCAGGGTGTGAGGCCAGGCTGTGTGTGCGGTTGCACACATGTGTGTGCGGCCGTACAGAGGGTGTGTGCGGCCGTACACAGGAGTGTGCATCCGTACACTCCTCATTTGTGCCCGAAATGTTGATTTTGGGGTGTTCTAGTGCTAATACCAAGTCCAACTAGTAAATGGAGGCCAAACTCTTCACTTTAGAGAGCCTTTAAGGGGTGTGTGGCCACCTTATGAAGGTGTGCGGCCGTACACCTTCAAAGGGTGAAGAACACGAAGAACACTATGAGTTTTAGGCTTAGATTCAGGTGTCTTACCACTATAACAAGTTGGATGATGGAGTAATTCACGTTCTTGAGGCCCTTAGAGTGTTCTTGGATGATGTTTCTAGAAAAAGAAAGTAGTGAGAGAAAGTAGAGTGCAGCCAAAAGAGGAAAAGAGTGAATGAAGGGGGTCTCCTCCAATATATAGGGTCGGGTGTGAGGCTGGAGGGTGTGTGCGGTTGGGTATGCGGCTGGCTGGCCGCACACGCGGGTGTGCGGCCGCACACACCATGCTGGGTGTGTTTGGCCCGTTTTATTGATGCTACACACATTCTAATCCTTCCTAAGACTTATATCTAGGTTGTACCAAGCTTAGAACACTCATATAGACCTGCAACGTCATTATAAATTAGCAAAACGAGGCTAACTTTGATAAAATGAAAAGCGTACAAGTTAGAAATTTCGGGTTGTCACAGCGCTCCCCCACTAGGGTCTCGTATGGTCACCAACTGCCGCTCGCAGTCTGCAATAGCTCCAAATCGGCTCAACCGGTCCATGCTCACGATGACACAGACATCACCCATCGCAATCGGTACCAGATCTATCGGGAACTCAACACCGAAAATCTCGAGCACACATCCTTGAATCACATCAATAGCATAAACCGCTCGCTCGTCAGCTATGGAAACTCGTAGAGGTCGACTCAACGCCTCTCGCCGGGTACTGATGTGCTGGCTAAACGCTAATGACACGAAAGATCGACTCGCACCCGAGTCAAATAACACCAAAGCAGGTACAGAACTCATAAGAGAAGTACCTATGCATACCACAGAATAGGCATAATATCTCAAACTCAGTATAAGTAAATAAAAGAATACATACCAGCCACGATATCGGGGGCTGTGCGTACCTCCTCCGCTATCAACTGAAAGGCTCTCCCGCGAGCCTTCGGTGCTTCGGCCTTCGCTGGCTGGACCTCGGTAGCTCTAGCAGCAGGTGCAGATCCCTGAGCTGATCCCTGAAGTACCTGCGGGCACTCGGCCTTCCGATGGCCTGTCTGGTTGCAGTGAAAGCAAAACGAAAATCCCTTGGGGCAATCCCTCGCGATATGCCCCTCCTTCCCACACTTGTAGCACACACCGGCTCTGCACGTCCCATCATGGCTCTTGCCGCACTTCCCACAAGTGCGGCCCTTCGGACCTCCAGATCTCGAATCATCGGGCTTTGCCCGCTTGGCTGCCGGCTGAGACTGTACCGGTTGCCTATCCCTCCTCTGAGACTCGGCCTCCTCCCTGGCCTGAGTCTCTAGCTCAATCTCCCTCTTCCGGGCATTCGCCTGGAGCTCGGCAAATGTCCGGTATGTCGAGTTCGCCGCGAACTCTTGAATGTCCCTCCTCAGTAGGCTCAGATATCGGCTCATACGTGCCTGCTCGGTAGACATGTGCTCAAGGCAAAACAACGCCCTCTCATGAAACATCCGTGTAATCACAGTCACGGACTCCGTCCCCTGCTTGAGGGACAAGAACTCCTGCGCCAATCGTTCCCTCTCTACCGGGGGAACATACTCATCTCGGAACATGGTGGTGAACCTATCCCAGGTCACTGCTGTAATCTCTGCAGGAGTGAAGTCTGCCGTAACAAACTTCCACCAGTCCTTCGCTCCGAGGCAAAGCTGGTTCAGCGCGAACCGATCTCTCAGATGCTCCGGACAAGAACAGGTGTAGAAGCATCCCTCAATGTCAGAGATCCACCTCATCGCGGCTATCGGATCCTGAGTCCCATCAAACTCTAGTGACTTTGTGTTGCTGAACTCTCGGTAAAGCAACGAGTCACCCCCCTGTGGCCTGGCAGTGGCGACGGCTGCAGTGGCTGCAGCAACAGCAGCCTTGGTAAGAGAAGCATACCGCTCGTCAAACGTCTCAATCAAAGTGGTCTTGATAGACCTAAACATCTCAGGAATCTCCGCTCGTATGGCTGCGGCCACCTCCTCGGCAATCAACCTACGGATCTCCTCATCATTGGTACCACTGGTACCACTGCCTCCTGGGTGGTGACGCATCCCAACCATGATGTCTCTGAAATACAACACAAAAAAAGTCAGAGACACGCTCGAGTATACTTGCACTCGATACTCAACCCAACTTGTTCTTTAGTACCCTAAGGATTCTTACTTGGACTGCTCACCGATCCGGTGTTTCTAGTAGTACGGGCCCTATACTACCTTCCACAACGCATCAGTTATTCACCCCAAGTCCTCCTCCTAGGATCCCAGATCACAAGTACTCTATATCTCACTAAACTCAGGCTACCCTCCAGTAGACCACTCACAAGCTCCTCGCTGCTACCTACTCACTCTCGAAGTATCTCCTAGGCTAAGGCATCACAAATCAGGCCCACTCTAGTCCTAACTATGAATACCTAGCCTACTCTAGCATGCATAGCATATCACATAATATCTCATAACACATGATGTAAGGGTATTTTGGGAAATCACCGTTCGGGCGCTGGCTGATTGTACACACTGCTCCGTTCTGCGTTTCTCAAAAATCTTTTTCTCTTTTTAGAAAAATTGTTTCTTTTATGCAAAATTTCTCAAATCCTCAGTTTGAGTTCAGATACGCCCGAAGGTGCATCCGAATCCCTCAAACCAAGGCTCTGATACCAACTTGTAACGACGTAAATTTTAAAACAATTTTTCATTTTTCCACATAATAAAGCTCATATAATATTCTCAAAATCTCATGTATCAAATGTCATCATAATAAAACATATCCCAGAATCTCAAACATAATCCTCTGCCAGTATGTACAAATCATGCCGGCGCCTTCCCACGATCCTCACTGGTACCTGAAACACATATCACATAACACGGTAAGCATAAATGCTTAGTGAGTTCCCCAAAATACCACATACAATACATAAGCCACTCGAGGCTATGACTCGGTATGACCCTCCGGTCAATGTGTCTCAGCGGGACCCTCCAGTCCCGTAGCTCGTTGGACCCTCCAGTCCGGTCTAGCTCGTTGGACCCTCTGGTCCGGTCTAAATCGTTGGACCCTCTGGTCCGGTCTAAATCGTAGGACCCTCTAGTCTGGTCTATATAACACATAGCATACATATATCACAATACACATAAAATCAACATACGCATAACACATAAGACCCTCCGGTCTGCACATAGTTATCACTCTAGGTAATGTATAGTGAGAAGTCTCACCTCGGGTAATCTCGGAAAGTCTCGAACTCGAATATCTGATCTAGCCTCCGCCTAATCACATAAAGTTATTATCTCTAATTAATATGGCTCTCAAAGGCTAGACTAGTCCCTCCCTATATTCTCTCAGAAGGGGAAAAGACCATTTTACCCCTCCAATGGTCCAATGTCCAAATGTTCAACAAACCCTAAAAGTCAACCCCAGTCAACGGCCCAACTTTGACCAGACTTGTCGAGTGCACTCAGGTGACTGGGCGAGCCCATGTGTGTCCTCTGAATCCTCCTAAGGCCTCACTCGACTCGTCGAGTTAACCTTTCTCTCGACGGGTTACCACTGATCACGAATCGTGGTGCAACACGATCCGACTTGTCGAGTCCGCTCATGGACTCGGCGAGTTTCTTCCATGAGAATGCTCAAACAACCTTCTGAGGTCAGGTCCGTTTCTCTAACCTATAGATCTGGCCTTCTAACACTCAAAAGTTACGTAAATGTCCAAACTTTATGCTCATGCAACACTCATATGGCTCTATATGATGAATTAGCCCTAATATGACAACCATGATCTAAAACCCAAAAAGGGACTGCATAAAGCTGGATGTTTGGGGCTCTCTGGACCACTCAAGGTCCAGATCTAAGGTCTATTTCACATTGGGACCTCTCATGCTCTTATTCCAACTCAAGAAAGGCTAAAGAAACCCTTGATTCAAGAAGCATACACAATAAAGAAGAAAAGTTCGAATTACTACCTCAAAGTGAAGCCTCCTTGCTTGAAAGTCTCAGAACAACAACCTCCTTTGGTCCTTCTTGCAGGATCACTTCTCCTCCTTAGCAAAATCACAACAAATGGTTTAAGATGGCTCTCTCTCTCTCACTACAGATGCTCAAAAATGCTAGGGTTCTTTTCTCTGAAAGGGTGGCCGCAAATGAAGGCCATAAGGACCCTTAAATAGGGCATATGCCCGAAGATTTAGGGTTTCTGTCCACAGTGCGGACTCGTCGAGTCGACCCTCCGACTTGTTGAGTCCATTCATTAGTCCTAGTCAGCAGTCGCGATCCTACTCGACGAGTCTAGGCGTCAACTCGTCGAGTCCATCTCCTTGATTCAAAAATAAATACTCAATTTATGATACCTGGAAATCCGGATGTTACAGAAGGTCTATTGAACATACGGCGATAAGGTTTCGGAGGGCAAAGGACTCTTCGCACGAGTACTTCGGGGTTTAGAATACGAGGGACAAAACTGAGGTCTAGGTCGGACTGTTGTTACGAATGACGAAGGTTTCTTGAATTTGACGGTTAAGGCGATGAAAACATATGAACTTAGTAGGGTGAGGACCACGCCAACTGATGACGAATGATAGCAACAGACTCTTTACGGAACAAAGTTTGGACGATTTGAACGAAACGTCTGTTAGACGATGATGTATCTCTAGTGTGCTAGACAATGTACTATGTGTATACTTTCTAGTGCTTTCTGTTTTCTCCTTGATGTTAACACTTCTACGTATCGTACCGCGATGAGCGAGTACATACTGTGAAAGTGCTTTGATAACTAGTGTCGATACTTTATACTATGATCCTCCTTGGTACCACTACGATCGCCTGGAATATACAAGTTATGAATAATTAAGATGAATTAGACAATCGACTGAGTAACTCTACCTCAAATCCACAACCAAAAAAGGAACAGGAATTAAGGCGGAATCACTCACTCTAAGTCTGCAAAATCTTAGCTATGCAGAACGCTGATGTACATACTAAGCCATCATAGCTTCTCTGAACGAACCTTTTAGTTCTCTTGAATATTGTGACTTGTTCCGATAAGTGAGTTATTATAATTACTTTTAAGTGTTTTCCCCAAGTTTTACTCTTATACAAATATAAATTAATTTTTAAAGTAAATATTTTATTTTGAAAACGTATCGCTACTCGCTGGCGACTCCGGGGTTGATTCTCCTGCGGCGATCATCATAATTCGTCCATCCGCTCCTGAATTATTTGTTAGCGGGCAGTCCCTCTGGTAGTGTCCATTCTCACCACAGCCATAGCAGGCGTCGTTTTCTTCAACACCGGGAACTTGGGAGATCGGTTGAGCTGGTGCCCTACAGAAGCGGACTGTGTGTCCCTTTCTGTGGCAGTTCAGGCACTGCATTTCCCGACATACTCCGGTGTGATGATAGCTGTACTTTCCATACTTCGGGAGAGTTGCAGCATATCGACTGGCAGGTGCTGGAGTAGCAGGTTTTGTGGCGGCGTATATAGTACTCGTTTGTTGCTCCTGTGGGGGTTCCTATGTTGTTCGCTTCTTCTTCCTCTTGTTCCCCGGCTTCTGTTTATAGTCCTCTCCCTTTGATGGCTCAGGAACGGGGACTTCTACGCCATGGCGGACTCCATGGTCAATGAGTCATTGGGCCAGGCGTTTGGCACTATCGAATGTGGTTGGGTTAGAAGACAACACATCTCCTTGGATCGGGGCAGATAAACCCTAGATGTATCTTTCTATCTTCTTGCTCTCCGGGGTAACCATCATGGGGCATAGTGCTGCTAGGTCGTTGAACCTGTCAGTGTAGGCCGCTATGTCTGAGCTGACCATCGTGAGCTCGCATAGTTCTTGTTACAGTTTTTAAACTTCGCCCCTCGGCCAGTATTCTTCCAGCATCATCTCTTTTAGGTTCTCCCAACCTATTGAGTTATCCACGGATAGGGTCAGTGACTTAACATGTCTATTCCACCATGTCAGAGCTCTTTCGGAGAAGGTGCAGGCAGCAAACTTCACTTTGCTCCCTTCTGGGCACGAACAGATTGCGAAGACCGAATCTGTTTTCTCGAACCATCGCATCAGAGCGATGACTCCACCATTTCCATTAAAGGATTTCGATTTGCAGTTCATGAAGTCCTTGTACGAACACTCCCTTGGGTGTTCGTGAGTAACTCCGGGATTGGTTAAATGGGTACCGCTACTAGATCCGAAGGTACCACTTTCGCCGAAGTGAGCTAGAGAAGTTGCCACTGCGGCTGATATCGCTGCTTGGAGTGCAGCAGGATCGAATTGTGGCGGAGTTAGTGGCGGTTGAGTTGGAGTTATCGGATTAGTACGTCTCGCTGATCGACGAGGACACATATTTGTTAAAAGAAAACAAAGATGAGATGGAATAAGTCTATAGTAGTGGTTTATAAGCCACAAGCTAAAAGACAAATTTATCCTAGTTCTGAGTGTATCTGGTTCTGGGAACAATTCATAAAGGAAGTCTATACAAAATAAAATTTATGAATAAGAAGTGGCTATCCTCGAATGAATATATGTGAATTGAATAACTGTTACCAGATGCACGAAAGAAAATAATCCTAACACATAATGTGAGCAGTGTCTCCACTAAGTCATTAAATTAAACAAGATTATTATTTATTAGTGTGACGCATAATACGTTTTGGTTACTTCGGCTGATCCTTCTTTGAAAACTTCTCATGAACATGCTCTTGTTCCTCGTTGACTCTTCTGTTGACTGCTATGAGGAAGTGGTTACATCTATCTAGGTTTGTCGTGCGAGAATGGAAGTGACTAAAGAATCTATGAGATTAAGTGAAACATTATGGGGTAATCCTTATAGAGTCCTCCAATAATTGCACAATGTATACAAGTTGTATATAATTTAAGATTAAATAGACCTTCGAATAAGTGATCCTACTCCAAAACCACAACCAAACAAGGAACAGGTAGTGAAGCATAGATCACAAATTCTATGTGTATAAAAACTCAATTATATAAAACCTTGGAAGTATACACTCCAAAATTATAGACATGTCCGTAAGGGTCTTTTAAGTTATCACATAAGTTATTTATATAGTGCCTAAAATAATCCTATAGTATTTTAATGTAATGTACTTGGTATGTTTTAAACTTGTTGTCGTGTTATAGTATCATAAAATACTCCCATAGTATCTTAACTCTATGTACTGATCTAGAAATCTCTTGACTAGCGTTAGGTAAGTTTTTGTTGGGTTATGAGCATTCTAACACTCCTAAGTGTATATGCAACCCTAAATACCTTGGATCTATGTTTTCTCTATTATACATACAATTATGAACATCCAAGGTATTATCCTAATCTAGCATACAAAATAATAAATATAACAGGATAGAATACATGCCTCTTTGATGTAGAATGTCTTCATGAAGCTTGAGTGCCTAGTGCCCCAAGTGTGACACCTCAAATGGTTCACACAACACCAAATACACTCGGAATAACTTGAGAGAAACTTGAACACTCCTTGAAATCGTCTAGCCCTCACACACACACATTAGTCCACGATTTCTTGAGCCATGGGATTCTTTTATATGGTGGCTATTAGGGTTACACCATGTAACTCATAACTTTACCCATTCCTTATGCTCCATGGATTTTAACCTCCATGGAGTATCCATGGGTCACCCCATGGACTTAGTCCAACATAAGGAATCTTGGATCACAAGCCCACATATATATAAGAATGAATGATTTGCACAATCAACCCATATATTTAATTAGTCTCCTTTTGATCACTTAATTAATTCCAAATTAATTCTTGATCAATACTAATTAAATAACCTTATTAATATATTAGAACTTATAATATATTAACCAACCTTAAGTGTTATTTCTCTCATTATAGTCTATCCAGATGCATGATGCCATGCACCCCAAATGGACCATGCCGGGTCGGGTCAAGTCTTACCAATTATAGTTATGGACTTAGACATTAATCCAACAGTCTCCCACTTGGATAAGTCTAAAACTATTATTGCGTATGACTTCAGGAACCGATCAGCAATCGTAGCTCTCAAAAGCTTCTGTCGAACTCTGACCTTGTCGATGAACTCTGACCTTTGTCAATGACTTGTCCATTAGATAAGGGATCATATATTCCTCCATTCTAGATATCATATGGACTGAGACATGGATTATCAATCATTCTCTCTGTCCATTTGTTGTTTCCCGATTTCCGATTCATGATGACTGACTGATTGAACAAATCAAATCAGTCCTGGCTTGGCCAAGCACTCACATGTATCATCTTTAAATCATCGAGGGGCCCACAGATATCGCTTTTATCCCGAAGGTAAAAGGAATGGATAAACTTCGACTCATATGGCTTGTTCTACTACTTGTTGAATCATACACAAAGGCACGTTTTATAACATCGAGTTACCAAATGCGTTTTCGTGCAATCAATGTACAACCAACTCATAGTAACAACTCATATCTCTAGGTTTGAAGAATATAAGATATTATCGTCTCATGATCACTCGTGATAAAATCCCTGAAGTGATTCAAATGAGCGCGGGTTGAATCCGATACTCAGAACTTATGAGCACTCATGAGTGTTGTAGCACCACTTTGTCCACCAACTTGGACCTCTACAAACCAACCCATGACAGTCTTGATTCATATTTACTTCCAACATATGACCAACTATGGATGGTTTGAATAACTTAATCATTCAGGAAGAGCGACTTAGTTATTCTGGAAGTCAAAACATGCAAAGTGAAACACAAGAATAAATGAATCAAATATGGTATCAAACCCTATGAATATAAATAAACACTTTTATTTATCACCATACTGATTACTCATTATTCATTGTTTCGGTTTTATCAACTTTATACTTGAATTAAAAACACAAGTTGTCCCATGCTCCAAGCAAGTACACTATGTTTTTCTTAAACAATAGCTTTGCCATACACCAAGTATGCACTCTATGTTTGTCTATGATCCTTACTTTGTGAAATAAACCAATTGAACTTAATTTCAATGATTCTAATTTCACACTCCCAAATCCTTATCGAAAAATGTGAGAATTTCAAATTCCTATCATTTATTGAAATCTATTTAGATTTTAAACTTATATGCACTGACCCTCCTGTAATGAATATGTACAAAGTCACAAAGACTTGTCAACAGTCATTATAAGGTATTCCAATGGAGATCAACTCCATGGAAACTAAGTCTCATATTCAAAGTACATTGCTTTGGACATGCTTGTTGCATTAAGTTTTCTAATCTTAGACAGATAACTTCCACCTATGGAGACAACTCCATATTCTCATTTTGACTATCACTTCTGAATAAGCGATGCCTCTTTTCAAAATATGTCAATATGGTCCTTCCAAAATTAGCACTATACTTCCAACTGTCCCTGAGCAACCAATCTTTGGTAAACCTCAGATTGTCCTCGACAATTGCTTAATCATTTTAGTCATATCCAATTCTAGACCTTTTCCCTTCTTAATGCCTCTTGGTATTTGGAAAAATTTAGAAATGACAAATATTATAGCACATGCAATCGATCCTGTACCCAAAGCAAATGGTACACGATTCATGATGTCTCACATAAAGACATGATTCTAGACCAGTCTTTTGCTACAATATTTTTATTTGCCATGTTTTCAAAATTTGACTATGAAGAGGGATGCCGTAATCATAATCGAATTTTGAGAACGCAATATATAGAATTTCCTTAAGTTGAACCAATCCAACATGAAATTCATATATATATTCTTGACTAAAGATGATTAAGGTCTCAATCTAAGCCTTTAGAACTGAAATGAAGTATATCCTCTCCCTTAATTATAGCAAAACAACTTTTTCAATCCCTGCAGCCTCACGAATTGAAACTTTTGTTTTCTATAACTAACATTGCTAACTTGCAACACTAACAATAATTATCATGCTCCCACTAACATGATGATTATTAGCATAACACTTATGCTCCCACTAGCTTTGACATGTACTCAGAAATCAGAAGGACTTCTAGAAATCAATACTTTATTGACTTCCTTACCAAAGTTCATATTTCTGATACGAGATGCTTTGATAAAACTTTATCAAAATCATACACCTTTCCTTAGATAGCATGCATGTGTGTCTAAACAATTTCAGAACTATGAAAAGGGATGCCGTAATCATAGTCTCAATTGTTTAGACCTTTTGCCATCTGCTTCAAATCTACTTGGTGGAAGTGTTTCCTCACCATCATTTTCATGAATCGGAGAGAAACCTTATGAACCTTAGATTTTATGGTGTATGTGTTCTTATCCATGTGAATCGTCAAAACCATAGTCACAAGACAAGGATAATGACAAATCCAAACTCATATGGACTGAACTCATGCAATCTTAACTTCTTGCCACCTGGCAGTATAGGGCCTGCCATTGCTTCCAAGTTGTTATGCAACCAATTGAGAACTTTCAGAACTCCTATGCAAAGCCAACTTTAACTGGAATGGGCACAGAATATGTCAACATGATAGGTTATAAACCTCAAGTCGTGTGCTAGTGAAGAACCTCAGGTTTTATTCTTGATTAGTTCTTGAAATTCTTTTTAGGATCTTTAAGACTCCCACTGTCCTCTTGACATATAAGACTATCTTGCCAAATATTCAAGAGATAGTGCGGATTCTTTATCAAGACAAACACTTCACACAATTGGCCTTAGTTGGTCTTTGTTTAATCCAAAACATCACAACTTACCAACTTCAAATGTACAAGAGTAGTACACTTTTACTCTTACATTTGACAAGTGTTATAAACCTTTCTTTAAGATATGTCACTCAACTTATAGTCTTGGAGTATGACTCTAAGACTTGTTTTGAAACGAAGTATGACTCATCTTCTTGATTTAACCATTTCAACAATTCATGACTCCTCTTCTTAGTCATAAGAATGCACTAATATGTCCTTAGAAGACCAATTGTGATGTGGTTCTTTAATCATTATGATGATCACAAAACATGATACTAAAGTACTCTCCCATCTTTTCAGATTTGAGAAACTTTTATCTTTCTGCCTAATTTGATTCTTCCCATTCGTTCTGCCATACATTGAGACTTTTCCAATGTTTCAGAATTATACTTAAACTTGTAAGTATAACCATATTTACTAGAATTTAGTAAATCAAATAGTCTTAACGAGCTTTGTGGTGGACATGACCAGTGCACAAGAATGTGTACTCGATCCCTTTAGTCCTTCACTTGACTCACACATCCATGTGAACACGTAATTAGTCTTGATTTTCCAATGCTTGAAAGTTCTCATTCATCATACTATTCAACTTGCATGATTCCAAGTTTCTTTTATTTTAAAACTTTGCGGAAAAACTTATCCTTACAATCCACATGGAAAATTGTTGTTATCTATTCCTTAGCAATATATCATAACTTCTTAAGCAACTGCTCAAAATTCTGATGCGATCGAAATCTACCTTCGCGATCAGAATCAGCATATACTTCCTCTAAGATTTCTATCTATTCTTTGATTGTTAAAACATCAACATGTGACCCAGTCACATCATGTAATGAGGATCTCATAATAGAACATAACAGAGTTAGACAATGGGCTCTACCTGAAGTAGAGTCAGACTTATTGACTTTAACATCCTTAGGTAAACTTGGCAGCTTTGCAATCAACGCCCCTTCCTTTGGAAAAATAAACATATGGACCCTTTGGTAATGGGACTATCTCAGACTTAGCCTTTCTCTTTACCATTTGGTCAACCGGGTTGACTATGGCCAATCCCTTTCCATTGGGAAGAGAATGCTTTTTCTGGATTTCCAGTGTCACCATTGTCGCTGTCCATACAGTTTTTGGGAAGTTGATCTTCTAATCAAATTTGCTTCACTATCGTTACAAATCATTGCTGATTCAGCAGCACCAAGCAAATAGATATGATCATTAAGGTTCATGTCATAGTCTGTTTCATAGTAGTCCCAAAGGAACTCACTACGTGACTTAGAAAGTGATTGAACATCCAACTTTCTCAAGACTTTGACACCCAACTCTCCCAGCTTGTCAATATGTGACTTCATCTCTAAGATGTGATCACACATAGACCTTGCTTGCCATTAGGGCTTGAGTGACCTTGAACTTGTGGGTTAGGGAGAATAATTGGAGGAGGTGGAGGAAGTAAACTTCCAAGAGATTTGGGAAGATCATAGATGTCTGAACTAGACATCTTTTGGGAGATATTCAAGATAGTTGATCTAAAGTCCTTAATATAACACCCAATATGAAATATTAAGGCTAGGATCCAACAACCTATTTATAACTGGAAGAGGGATGTCGTAATCCGAGTTATAAAATAGTTGAAGGTAGGTAAATGACGATTTACCAATTTCCACCATGAAAAACGAAATAATGTAATTAGGTTTTTAATTGGATTTGAAACTCCTAGATCTTTTGAGATTCATTGAACTTTTCAATGGCATGTTTCAATCTCGAGTGTGCCCTTCAGGTTTTGTGACTGGGATGCCGAGGATCACAAAACAAGGTGTGAAGTAACCATGCAAATATACTTGGTACCCTTAATATTTACCCCTCAATCGATGTGCCGGTTAACCACACGAGCTCCACCGATACTATGATAAATATTAAGTTACCATTTGCCTACTTTGTTAAATCCAGGTTAGTGTGCCGGTTAACCACACACACTCCACTAACGGTTTAAACAAAGTGCAAAGTGTAATTTCATAGATTAGCACCTTATTCACATTTTCCTAAGTAACTAAGATTGGGAATTTATAAGTGTTTAGTTACTTAGTATTTATCATTAATACTTTTAATGAAGGGAGAATTATAGTCCTTTTCCTACCCGTTCGGCTAACGACCCTCCACGAGTCAAGGAAGCGGTGGGTGAGAGTGGACACCCATTAAACTGCCAATTTATAGGCAGTAACCCTATACCCCCCTTATAGACCGGCTTCGTGAATGAGGCCTACTAACGGTAAGACTGACTTTACTCTTATACATATATATAAATATTATTAACTTATAATATTATAAAGTATAAGGGTTGAATTTTAACTTTTAAAATTCTAAGGGCTAACTTGGAATTAAAGTATTCATAAGTGAAAACTTTTCAAATTCCAAAACTTGAGGGCAAGTTTTGAAACTATTCAAAACTAATTAATTCCATAACTTATGAGTTTAAAGTAGTTTTAATTAAAAAAAATCTTCAAGTTCCATAACTTGAGGACAAGTTATGGAAAACTTTAAACTAATTAATAAAAAAAAATAACTTTTTTTTATTGTAACTTATGGAACTAATTAAGGTTACACTTTTTTTTTTAATTTAATGAAGAGACTCTTGAACCTCCATAACTTGAGGACAAGTTATGGAGTCATAAAACCATTTAATTAGAACTACACTCTTCATTTTGTAACCTTTGCCAACTTTTATGAGTTTTATGATTCTTAAATGTGACTTTTCATATAACTTGAGGACAAGTTACAAAACACACTTTGGAATGAACTCTTAGATTAAAATTGATTGAAAACAACTATTTCACACAACTTTTCTATTAATCTAAGAACCTCATAAGAACAAGATAATTCAAATCATCAATCTTCAAGAAATTAGCATGAACATACAAACTAATACAAATCTTGAAATTATGACAATTATCTTAGAAATTGGATTAGCATGAACATTACCACATCAAAAACAAGTTTATAAGTCCAAAAACATCTTAGGGTAATGTTCCTAGTCCAATTCCAGCCAAAACAATCGAATATATGCATCCAACTCGATTTTTCAACTACTTTTTGCAAGTATAACAAGAAAACAAGCCTAGGCTCTGATACCACTGTTGGGTTATGAGCATTCTAACACTCCTAAGTGTACATGCAACCCTAAATACCTTGGATCTATGTTTTCTCTATTATACATACAATTATGAACATCCAAGGTATTATCCTAATCTAGAATACAAAATAATAAATATAACAAGATAGAATACATACCTCTTTGATGTAGAATGTCTTCATGAAGCTTGAGTGCCTAGTGCCCCAAGTGTGACACCTCAAATGGTTCACACAACACCAAATACACTTGGAATAACTTGAGAGAAACTTGAACACTCCTTGAAATCGTCTAGCCCTCACACACACACATTAGTCCACGATTTCTTGAGCCATGGGATTCTTTTATATGGTGGCTATTAGGGTTACACCATGTAACTCATAACTTTACCCATTCCTTATGCTCCATGGATTTTAACCTCCATGGAGTATCCATGGGTCACCCCATGGACTTAGTCCAACATAAGGAATCTTGGATCACAAGCCCACATATATATAAGAATGAATGATTTACACAATCAACCCATATATTTAATTAGTCTCCTTTTGATCACTTAATTAATTCCAAATTAATTCTTGATCAATACTAATTAAATAACCTTATTAATATATTAGAACTTATAATATATTAACCAACCTTAAGTGTTATTTCTTTCATTATAGTCTATCCAAATGCATGATGCCATGCAACCCAAATGGACCATGCCGGGTCGGGTCAAGTCTTACCAATTATAGTTATGGACTTAGACATTAATCCAACAGTTTTAAGACTGTTGCAACACCACATCACTCCCAAACACATGCCGGTCACATCTCGAATGAATATAGTTGATTAGGCTATATTGATCCTAGCTATGATTACATAACTGTCCAGGTTTGACCGCAGTGTTCAACCTTTAAATACTTTTGGTCTGTTCTTCTTGTGATACTTGTTCTAGTTTGTATACATGTATAAGAACATATGTATACTTTTATAAGGTATTGTTATATCCTTAAAATATAATATTATCCAGAGCACTTCGGCCCCATTGTATTTATAGTTGTATATCTTTTATCAGTTAATATACTTAGTTCACTATAAACAATGCTCTGATACCAATCTGTCACACCCCAAAACTTGAACGGTGGAAACGTTCGGCGGTGGAGGACGTCATGTTTAGTATCACAATACATGCATCACAGTAATCAAAGTAATAAACAACCATTTCATTAGAAAGAAAGTGTTTACAAAGTATGTGGTTCACATAACATAGACTACAAAGTAATTAACAAAATAAGACATGAAGCTATTATGCTCCATGTTCTGAATCCCAGTGCGCGCACCTGTCTACTGGTCTCCTGAGAATACAAGTTATTTTGAAAGCGTAGATCAGCATTTAAGCTGGTGAGTTCATAAGATTTTAGTGACGTAAGTAAGTTGTAAGAAAGTTGTAGTAAGTTGTAAGTTCTTTTAGAAAAGTTCGCCTGTTCCTCCAGAAAATCCTATATTTCCTGCTTTGATGAAAGATAAGTAAAAATGACTCTACAATCCTTTCTATGAGTACTAAATGGATACAAGTTCGCATTATAGGCCCCTTTCTACTGAATGTACTAGAATCGACTGTTCTGTTTGTCGTTTGAAAAGATGTAAGTTTTCCCTAGTTTCTTAGTATGCTCTTTCTGTTATAGTATCTTAGTATGTTCCTTCTCTTATCGTATCTTAGTATGTTCTTTCTGTTATCGTATCTTAGTATGTTCTTTCTGTTATCGTGTATTGTATCTACCTCCCTATTTCTCTTTATAGTATGTTCTAGTATCTAGTATGAACTGAACCCCTAAACTATACCTATTATAGTTTACTAGCATGTTTACTTGAACTGTTACTGAAAAAGACTCATTTATCTACTAAGTTATGATTATACTTTAAAAAACAGAGTTTTATAAACTATAAAGTAACATAACTTAAAAAAAGTTTTTGAAATGTTTTGATCACTTATAAAGACATAAGCAATCTGTTGAAAGATGTTTATAAAAAACATTTACACAATTATCACTATCTTCAACTTATATTCCCCCCCTTAAAAGCATTTAAAACAATTTAAAAGATTGATTATAGGGGTATGAACTCACCTTATGTGGGTGATTCAAACGAATGTGTGTGTAAGGATGAGAAGTTCCACGAATGAAGTCTCGAGACACAAACGAGTCCTAAATGACATATATGGCATGTATTGGCATGAATATAGTGTTTAAAACCAACTAACATGCAAGGAAACACCCTTAGGGACTAGGAAACACTTGGACTAAGTATTAGAATCACATGTGATTCGTCTAAGGGGTGTGTACAACCATAATGAGGAGTGTGCGGCCATGGGTGTACGGCCATGGAGTGTACAGCTGTACACTCACGGTAAAAAGTGCACAAAAGTAGGTTTAAATGATAGGGAAGCTTGTGGGACTATTGCTCAAAAAAGATAGGAACTAGATTCACACTTTAGAGGCCCTTTAGGTGTGTTTTGAGGGGAGTACGGCCACACATGGGTATATGGTCGTACACTCCTTATGTTCCAGTTGAAATGTCGATTCTAGGGTGTTTAACATGAGATCCTAACATGTACTAAGCATAGGGAAAGGGTACTTACAATTTGGAGGCTCAAAAGGGTGTTTTCAGCCACCAAGAACAAGTGTGTGTTCTTGGTGAAATATGGAGATCTAACATAAAAAGATCTTTTCATGGATGAATCAAGAGATGTTTACAATACCAAGGAATATATCAAGAAGGGTAGAAGAATCACTTACGATTTTGGAGGATTTGGATGAAGAACTTGATGATAGTTGAGAGAGAAATCCGATTTCTAGACTTGGGAGTTGAAGAAATGGCTAGAAATGAAGGGTATATCATACTTTTGGAGGGGGTGTACGGCCAACATGGGTGTACCGCCACACACACATGTGTACAGCCGTACACTCATGTGTACGGCCGTACACTCCCTCTAATGGAGTGTTCGACTCGATTTCTACGTAAAGAACTTACGCAACGCAAACCTATACCCAATGCTTGTATGTACTGAGCTTAGAACCCTTAAACAGACTCTAAACAATGCTAACTGATAGCAGGAATGGGTCTGACACTTGGTTGAATTGAATGGCTGGACTTACGAGGCAAAAAATTTCAGGTTGTCACATCATCCCCCCGTTAGATGGAATTTTGTCCCGAAATTAGCTTTCTTAGTAGTACTACTGGGGTTGCGCTCCTCTGATTTGTAGAATACCCACTTGTAGACCAGGCAACTTTGCTCTACTTTTCATGATAGGGTTCATACTTGGTCCATCTATCATTACCTCGTGTATACAAGTCGTATATAGTTAGGATTAGTAAGACGGTCGGATGTGCGACTCTGCCCCAGGTCCACAACCAAACAAGGAACAGGAGATAGGGCGGAAGCACACATACTAAATCAACAAAATCATAATCATATACCACCCTCGCGTATACACTGAATAGTGATAGGTGGGTTGTATTTGTCCTGAGCCTCTGTGTTTGATCTTGATCTGATGAACGAGTGGTATTTCGGGAAGGTCTGCTGAACATACGGCGACAAGGTTTCGGAGGGCAAATTACTCTCCGCACGAGTACTTCGGGGTTTAGAATACGAGGGACAAAACTGAGGTGTAGGTCGGACTGTCGTTACGAATGATGAAGGTTTCGTGAATTTGACGGTAAGGCGATGGAAACATATGAACTTAGTATGGTGAGGACCAAGCCAACTCATGACGAATGATAGCAACGGACTCTTTACCGAACAAAGTTTGGCTGATTTGAAAGAAACGTCTGTTATACGATGATGTATCTCTAGTGAGCTCTACAATGTACTCTGTGTATACTTTCTAGTGCTTTCTGTTTTCTCCTTGATGTTAACACTTCTACGTATCGTACCGCGATGAGCGAGTACATACTGTGAAAATGCTTTGATAACTAGTGTCGATACTTTATACTACGATCCTCCTCGGTACCACTACGATCGCTTGGAATATACACGTTATGAATAATTAAGATGAATTAGACAGTCGACTGAGTAACTCTGCCTCAAATCCACAACCAAACAAGGAACAGGAATTAAGGTGGAATCACTCACTCTAAGTCTGCAAAATCTTAGCTATGTACAACCCTGACGTACATACTAAGCCATCATAGCTTCTCTAAACGGACCTTTTAGTTCTCTTGAATATTGTGACTTGTTCCGATAAGTGAGTTATTATAATTACTTTTAAGTGTTTTCCCCAAGTTTTAATCTTATATAAATATAAATTAATTTTTAAAGTAAATATTTTAATTTGAAAACGTACCGCTGCTCGCTGGCGACTCCGGGGTTGATTCTCCTGCGGCGATCATCAGAATTCGTCCATCCGCTCCTGAATTCTTTGTTATCGGGAAGACCCTCTGGTAGTGTCCATTTTCACCACATCCATAGTAGGCTTGGTTTTCTTTAACACCGGGAACTTGCGAGATCGGTTGAGCTAGTGCCCTGCAGAAACGGATTGTGTGTCCCTTTCTATGGAAGTTCAGGCACTGCATTTCCCGACATACTCCGGTGTGGTGATATTTGCACTTTCCACACTTCGGGAGAGTTCCAGCATATCGACTGTCAGGTGTTGGAGTAGCAGGTGTTGTGGCAGCGTATATAGTACTCGTTTGTTGCTCCTGCGGGGGTTCCTGTGTTGTTCGCTTCTTCTTCCTCTTGTTCCCCGACTTCTGTTAATAGTCCTCTCCCTTTGATGGCTCGGGAACGGGGACTTCCACGCCATGGCGGACTCCATGGTCAATGAGTCGCTGGGCCATGCGTTTGGCACTATCGAATTTGGTTGGGTTAGAAGACATCACATATCCTTGGATCGGGGCAGATAAACCCTAGATGTATCTTTCTATCTTCTTGCTCTCCGGGGTAACCATCCCGGGGAATAGTGCTGCTAGGTCACTGAACCTGTCAGTGTAGGCCACTATGTCTGAGCCGACCATCGTGAGCTCCCATAGTTTTTGTTCCAGCTTTTGAACTTCGCCCCTCGGGCAGTATTCTTCCAGCATCATCTCTTTTAGGCTCTCCCAACCTATTGAGTTAGCCACTGATAGGTTCAGTGACTTAACATGGCTATTCCTCCATGTCAGAGCTCTGTCAGAGAAGGTGCAGGCAACAAACTTCACTTTGCTCCCTTCTGGGCACGAACAGATTGCCAAGACCGAATCTGTTTTCTCGAACCATCGCATCAGAGCGATGACTCCATCATTTCCATTAAAGGATTTGGATTTTCAGTTCATGAAGTCCTTGTACGAACACTCCCTTGGGTGTTCGTGAGTAACTCCGGGTTTGGTTAAGTAGGTACCGCTACTAGATCCGAAGATACCACTTTCGCCGAAGTGAGCTAGAGCAAATGCCACTACGACTGATATCGATGCTTGGAGAGCAGCAGGATCGAATTGTGGCGGAGGTAGTGGCGGTTGAGTTGGAGTTATCGGAGTAGTACGTCTCGCTGATCGACGAGGAGGCATCTTTGCTAAAAGAATACAAATATGATATGGAATAAGTCTATAGCAGTGGTTTATAAGCCAAAAGCTAAAAGACAAAGTTATCCTAGTTCTGAGTGTATCTAGTTCTGGGAACAATTCATAAAGGAAGTCTATAAAAAATAAACTTTATGAATCAGAAGTGGCTATCCTCGAATGAAAATCTCTTAATTGAATAATTGTTACCAGTTGTACGATAGAAAATAATCCTAACCCATAATGTGAGTAGTGTCTCCACTAACTCATTAAGTTAAACAAGATTATTATTTATTATTGTGACGTATAAGACATTTTGGTTACTTCGACTGATCCTTCTTTGAAAACTTCTCATGAACATGCTCTTGTTCCTCCTTGACTCTTCTGTTGACTGCTATGAGAAAGTGGTTACATCTATTTGGGTTTGTCGTGCGAGAATGGAAGTGACTAAAGAATCTATGAGATTAAGTGAAACATTATGGGGTGATCCTTATAGAGTCCTCCTATAATTGCACAATGTATACAAGTTGTATATAATTTAAGATTAAATAGACCTTCGAATAAGTGATCCTACTCCAAAACCACAACCAAACAAGGAACAGGTAATGAAGCATAGATCACAAATTCTAAGTCTATAAAATCTCAATTATATAAAACCTTGGAAGTATACACTCCAAAATTATAGACCTATCTGTAAGGGTCTTTTAAGTTATCACATAAGTTATTTAGATAGTTCCTAAAATACTCCTATAGTATTTTAATGTAATGTACTTGGTATGTTTTAAACTTGTTGTCGTGTTATAGTATCATAAAATACTCCCATAGTATCTTAACTCTATGTACTGATCTAGAAATCTCTTGACTAGCGTTAGGTAAGTTTTAAGACTGTTGCAACACCACATCACTCCCAAAAACATGTCGGTCACATCTCGAATGAATATATAGTTGATCAGGCTATATTGATCCTAGCTATGATTACATAACTGTCTAGGTTTGACCGTAGTGTTCAACCTTTAAATACTTCTATTCTGTTCTTCTTGTGATACTTGGTCTAGTATGTATATATGTATAAGCACGTATGTATACTTTTATAAGGTATTGTTATATCCTTAAAATATAATATTATCCCGAGCACTTCGGCCCCATTGTATTTATAGTTGTATATCTTTTATCGGTTGATATACTTAGTTCACTATAAACAATGCTCTGATACCAATCTGTCACACCCCAAAACTGGAACGGCGAAAACGTTTGGGGGTGGAGGACGTCATGTTTAGTATCATAAGACATGCATCATAGTAATCAAAGTAATAAACAACCATTTCATTAGAAAGAAAGTGTTTACAAAGTATGTGGTTCACATAACATAGACTACAAAGTAAATAACAAAATAAGACATGAAGCTATTATGCTCCATCTTCTGAATCCCAGTGCCCGCACCTGTCTACTGGTCTCCTGAGAATACAAGTTATTTTGAAAGCGTAGATCAACATTTAAGCTGGTGAGTTCATAAGATTTCAGTGACGTAAGTAAGTTGTAATAAAGTTGTAGTAAGTTGTAAGTTCTTTTAGAAAAGTTCGCCTGTTGCTCCAGAAAATCCTATATTTCCTGCTTTGATGAAAGATAAGTAAAAATGACTCTACAATCCTTTCTATGAGTACTAAATGGATACAAGTTATATAAAACCCAGAGTAAACAAACAATCGGCTGTGTGTATCTGCCCTAAGCCCACAACCAAACAAGGAACAGGAAATGAGGCCGAAGGCACACATCCCATTGGTTGTTAGATCTTCGTTGTATATAACCCTGGTGTATTCACTTGGTACTCACGGAGTTAATTGTAGTAGTTCCTTTATATTTGATGAAAACATTCTTTATGAAAACCCTTATTTCTTTTAGTAAAAATGGTAACCACAATGGATCCTTCTATAATCACTTAGTTTATACTAGCTATATATAATCTAATATCGAACAAATAGTTAATTGTGTGAATCTGCCCTAAGCCCACATCCAAACAAGGAACAGGAAATGAGGCGGAAAGCACACATTCAACTACCTATCGGGTATTAATTATATATAACCCTGATGTATAAACTAAGGTATTATAGAATTAACCACCTAAGGTCCTGTAAGTTATACTGGTTTAATAAAATGGATTAAACCCTTACTGGTAAGTTTCTAGTTTTGTATACAAAAAGTTCTATTTGAAAAGTATGTTTTGTACTAGAAAACGGTGCATTGAATTAGTGTCCTATGACCTGAGCCATACATGGTACTCCTTATGATTACTTGGTGTATACAGAATATATATATAGCTAAGATCGAATAGATAGTAGGCTGGGTGAATCTGCTCTAAGCCCACAACCAAACAAGGAACCGGAAATGAAGTGGAAAGCACACATTCAACTACCTATCGGGTATTAATTATATATAACCTTGATGTATACACTAATGAATCATAAAGTTAGCATTATAGGCCCCTTTCTACTGAATGTACTAGACTCGACTGTTCTGTTTGTCGTTTGAAAAGATGTAAGTTTTCCCTAGTTTATAACTATCTTAATTCGAAAACAGTTTGCATTAACTTTCAAGTGGAACTGTCACAATATGAAAGTAATGGGAAAATGTAAGGACACGGTTGTCTTTTAAATTGACATCCTGAAATACTGATTACCTTAAAACAAGTTTGTTTTATTAAGGTCATAATGTGATTCTGGTTACCAAACGCGATTTCATCAAACGAATTGCTAAGCCGTGTAAATCTCACATTAAAGTTATATGATCATGTATACCCAATTTATTATCAGCTTTTTTTTAGAACAATGCGTTAGTGATTATTGGTATAATTAGATGCTGGTTTGTTCTTCTGTTATAGTATCTTAGTATGCTCTTTCTGTTATAGTATCTTAGTATGTTCCTTCTGTTATCGTATCTTAGTATGTTCTTTGTGTTATCGTATCTTAGTATGTTCTTTCTGTTATCGTGTATTGTATCTACTTCCATGTTTCTCTTTATAGTATGTTCTAGTATCTAGTATGAACTGAACCCCTAAACTACACCTATTATAGTTTACTAGCATGTTTACTTGAACTGTTACTGAAAAAGACTCATTTATCTACTAAGTTATGATTATACTTTAAAAACGGAGTTTTATAAACTATAAAGTAACATAACTTGAAAAGAGTTTTTGAAATGTTTTGATCACTTATAAAGACATAAGCAATCTGTTAAAAGATGTTTATAACAAACATTTACACAATTATCATTATGTTCAACTTGTATTCCCCCCCCCCTTAAAAGCATTTAAAATAATTTAAAGGATTGATTATAGGGGTATGAACTCACCTTATGTGGGTGATTCAAACGAATGTGCGCGTACGGATGAGAAGTTCCACGAATGAAGTCCCGAGACACAAACGAGTCCTAAATGACATATATGGCATGTATTGGCATGAATATAGTGCTTAAAAGCAACTAACATGCAAGGAAACACCCTTAGGGACTAGGAAACACTTGGACTAAGTGTTAGAATTACATGTGATTCATCTAAGGGGTGTGTACGACCATAATGAAGAGTGTGCGGCCATGGGTGTACGGCTATGGAGTGTACGGCCGTACACACATGGTAAAAAGTACACAAAAGTGTGTTTGAATGATAGGGAAGCTTGTGGGACTATTGCTCAACAAGGATAGGAACTAGATTCTCACTTTGGAGGCCCTTTAGGGGTGTTTTGAGGGGTGTATGGCCACATATGGGTGTACGACCGTACACTCCTTATGTTCCAGTTTAAATATCGATTCTAGGGTGTTTAACATGAAATCCTAACATGTACTAAGCATAGGCAAACGGTACTTACAATTTGGAGGCTCAAAAGGGTGTTTTCAGCCACAAAGAACAAGTGTGTGTTCTTGGTGTTCTTGGTGAAAGATGAAGATCTAACATAAAAAGATGTTTTCATAGATGAATCAAGAGATGTTTACAACACCAAGGAAGATATCAAGAAGGGTAGAAGAATCACTTACGATTTTGGAGGATATGGATGAAGAATTTGATGATAGTTGAGAGAGAAATCCGATTTCTAGACTTGGGAGTTGAAGAAATGGCTAGAAATGAAGGGTATATCATACTTATGGAGGGGGTGTACGACCAACATGGGTGTACGGCCACACACACATGTGTACGGCCGTACACTCATGTGTACGGCCGTACACTCCCTCTAATGGAGTGTTCGACTCGATTTCAACGCGAAGAACTTATGCAACTCAAACCTATACCCAATGCTTGTATGTACTGAGCTTAGAACCCTTAAACAGACTCTAAACAATGCTAACTGATAGCAGGAACGGGTCTGACACTTGGTTGAATTGAATGGCTGGACTTACGAGGCAAAAAATTTCAGGTTGTCACTATATATATATATATATATATATATATAGGAGGGTTCAATTGAGAAAAAAAAGGTTGAGAATGGGGGAATCATTCTCAGCCACTCATTTATTTTTGCCGCAAAAGCCTCCATCGTACCAGCAGAATTGGGAAATGAATAGACATGTGTTTTCCAACAAAACATATTTCCTTAAACTATGTTAATCATTACCTTAATATATACAAAAACATAGTTTTTTTCGTTTTTTTAATTTTTAAGAAGCTATTTTTTTCGAAAAATGATTTTAAATATACCAAAATTCATGGTTTTTTATTCTCTACAAATAGACATCCATATTGATATAGTTTTAAGATAAAATAAAAAAATTATTTTTTTTATATTTTCAGCTATCGTTATTCATAAGTGAATAAAAATGCATCAGGTTCAATTACAGTACATTCGTTATTCACTTATTAATAAAAAGTATGATTAATTTTTTTTACAATTTAAGTATCATTCATATATGAATATAGCATATAATAAACATAATATATTCATATTTAAATATTAGATGATGCATTCATTTGTGAATATTAACATAGTATATTCACTTGTGAATATTAGATGGTATATTCACTTATGAATATTAAATGATATTTTCATATGTGAATATTAGATAGTATTACATGGTATATCACATGTGAATATGACATAGTATATTCACTTGTGAATATTAGATGATATATTCACTTATGAATATTACACAATATATTCACATATGAATATTACAAGGTATATTCACTTGTGAATATATTCACTTATGAATATTAGAAGGTATTTTCACAAATATATATAATTTTCATATGTTATTCACATATGAATAACATACAGACTTGCATATTTGTTTTGTGTTTTTAATAATCATATACTGATTCATGTGAGAAAACATATTCATATGTGAATATAACGTGGTAATTTAGTTTATGCATTTCATCAAACAGTTGGAGTGCATATAATTGAACTATTTTAAAAATGTTAAAAACATGATACTTCCAATTCAAGTTATCAATTCCAAATCATCATATACTTCCGATTTCGACTTCAGATGCGACATCCTATGTCTGATCGATTTCTCATTTTGATTTTTGATTTCCGAAAATCTGATTGGGAACCGGTGAGTACCGATTCCGAGTCCTTCAATGTCGACTGTGATTGCGAGTCTACAACTCCGATTCCAATTTCATGAACAGCAAAGAAATTCCGATTCCAACTCAGTTCGTTTGCAAATCTAGGAAATTCCAGTTCCAAATCTGTTATGAACTTTTAACAGATGCTTGCAAGCTACGAACATTCGGAGTATTCAACAAAGAAATCGATGAAATTGATGAATTTGGGTTGCGAATCTGTCTTGAACGGCGAACCTCCCAGCCACGAATATCGATGATTGATTAACACTGGATGACATTGGTGATGGTTTAGTTGAAGAAATCTGGATGATTGTTGAAGGTTGGAGGAGAAATTTTGATGATAAACGAACTGTTATCGTATTCTCTATAGTTACGTATTTGAGATTGAAGGTTATTAACATATTTACAAGTTTGCCACCATTTCTTTTTATGCTTAGATTAAATGAGTGGTTGAGAATGATTCCCCCATTCTCAACCTTTTTTATTTTCTCAATTGAACTTACCTCTATATATATATATATATATATATATATATATATATATATATATATATATATATATATATATATATGTATAACCCAAAACTATATAAAATAGTTTTATTTTCAATGAAAAAATGATTTTTTATTTTTGATGATAAAAAACAATGCATTTTTATTTTTAATAAAAACAACAATATATTTATAATGATCAACAAAACAAAACACAAATATTTTTTTTACCACAAAGAAAAAAATGTAATATTATTTTTAACCCAGAAGAGCACTGTATTTTTATTTTCAAAAAAAAAAGCAACACACTTATATTTTCCTATAAGGATAGATACATACACAATATACTACATCTACTTATATTTTCAAACCAAAACAACAATATACTTTTATTTTCAATTTTCAATGTAAAACAACATATTCCCCCCTCCCCCTTCAAAAAAAATTATTTTTATTTTTAACTCAAACAACAACAAACATTATATGCTAAGATATATATATATATATATATATATATATATATATATATATATATATATATATATATATATATATATATATATATATAAGTTCAATAGAGAACCATTATTAATCAAGGAACTAAGGAACCAATCCAAATCGTCTTAATTTAAAGCGATCAACGGAAAAAATGAATGGTTGTAGACTTTTACAATGGACGCACATGTAGCAGATTAAAACAAAACTCACTTTCGTCATCTTTCCATAGACATCCATGATGATATATAAAAAATAAATTTTTTTTTTGAAAAACCGCACTTGATTTTCTTTGTTAAAAGGTTAAAGGCTATTTTTTTATTGAAAAAAATATTAATAAATATATCAAAATTCATATTTTTTGATACTTTTTAAACATATATTCATATTCATGTTTAATAACAAAAAAAAGAACGATAGTTCAGTTCAGATTCACATTGTGAACTTGTTCATATTCATATTGTAAATCTTCTCAGATTCACAGTGTGCATAATAGTAAGTCAGATTGACAAAGTGAGTCTGAACTGATCGAGCTTTTTCATATTGTGAATGTTAAAAATTGAAATATTTACAATTTAGATTCACAGAGTCAATATACACCGATCGAGGTTTTTTTTAGTGGGTGTTGATGTTTATTAATAAATTACAAAAAAATTAAGTTTTTTTGTATAATTAGTTTATTTTTTTTGATAAAAATAAACTTAAATATTGAAAAAACTAACACAATGAAGTGAGTTTTTTTCGAAAAAAAATTTGTTTTTTGTATATCAACATCGATCTCTATAGAAAGATGACGAAAACTCGAGAGCAACGGTATATTCGGTTTTTTTTTTTCGATAAAAAATGTGGACTAAAAAAAATTTTAAACGAAAAAAAAAATGGGTGAGTTTTTTGGTAAAGAGGTGAATTTTTTTGTATAATCTGGTGTGTGTGCGTGCAATGTAGAATTCTACATCTATTTCCTTGACCGTTGATCATTATGATTTCCGACGTTCACGATTGGTTCCTTGGTTCCTTGTTAATTATGGTTCTCTATTAAACCTAATATATATATATATATATATATATATATATATATATATATATATATATATATATATAGCGATTGACATCGTTAATTATGGTTCTTTATTTGTGGATGGATTTCCTAATACAAATAGCGATTAACATCGTTAATTTCAAATTAATTGTTAATATTTAATTGTGTTAACCTTATACCGATTATATGGGATGAATTATTACAAGATAATAACCATAATATTCACTCACTTTCCTTTGTTGTACGAATGATATATGATTGGTAGAAAACCTTGCAATGTAGTTAGTATGTTATAATCATGCTGACAACTAGTTAATGTTAATGAGAAAGAATATGGGAAAAAATGGACGTCAAATTTTGATGATGATACAGGAAACAAAATTATGAGTGGTGTTTACATTGAAAGCTTAGACTTTCTTCTCGGTATGTTTTAATCATGCTTATATATTAACAACTTCTTGTTAGTTATAATGAAGTTTTTCAAGCAAATGTGATAAACAAAAGAACAACATAAAACTAGTTACTGAGATAAAATATTATTGAATAAATAGACATCGATGTATAACGTGGGAATAAAAAGTGAAATCAAGGGAATTTTGATTGAGAATATTCTTTAGATCTAATTATGTCTTCTTAACATAGACTGATAATACTTGAATATTATATATATATATATATATATATATATATATATATATATATATATATATATATATATATATATATATATATATGAGAGAGAAAGAGAGAGTCTTAAACACCAAGAGAGAGTTGAGTTAAAATTAAACAATGGTTAACCGGAATTTTTTTCCTTATTATTTTTTGATTTTTTTTAACATGATGAGTTGAAATTGAATAGAGGGATGATATTTTGTAAAATTGTGAGTACAATTTTACAAAATATCAACCCTCTATTCAATCCCAAAACCGGGAAGCCATCTTCTTTGAGTTGTCTCCCCAACGGGTTCCTCACACCACTAAACCCCTCTCTTTCTCTCTTGCTTTCATCCCGCCCATCCCTTTCCTCCTCCAACCCGCTATGAGTCTTTTCTTCCTGATATTGTTGGGTTCATTGAGTTTGGATGATATTGTGAGGCTCAACAAACTTTTAGGGTACAACTAGCATTGAACCATTTAATAAAAATAACTAGGGATATCTTTATTTATTAGAAAACATTAATCGCAATTCATATATTTATTTTACTGTTATATATATATATATATATATATATATATATATATATATATATATATATATATATATATATATTATTTTGAATGAAAAAATGGATTCCTATTTTTTATGATTAAAAAAAACGCACTTTTATTTTTATTACAAACAACAATATATTTATAATTATGATAAAAAAAAAATACACAAATATTTTTTTACCACAATTCAAAAATGTAATATTATTTTTAACCTAGGAGACCATTGTATTTTTATTTTCAACAAAAAACTAACAACGTCCTTATGTTTTACAATAAATGTTGATATATACACCGTAGACTACACCTAATTATATTTTCAAACCAAAACAACAACATACTTGTATTTTTAATGTAAAACAACTTATTTCTCCGCCCTGCCCCTTTAAAAAAAATTCTTGTAACATCCATAAAATCCATGAAATATTTAAACTTTTAAAATCAACCCAAAAACATAAATTGCTTACAACATAGTGTTCAAAACATGTTCCATATCAGAGTTTTCCCAAAATGATAAGTCCAAAACATGAGGATGTATACAATCACACATTCGCCTTGCCGCGATCCTCTAAAATACCGGAAACATAACCCAAATTTATAAGTCAACGCTTAGTGAGCTTTCCCCCAAAGTACCAACAGACGATACATATAAGAATAACAAACAACATGGATATGGAGCCTTCAGCATGACTGGATCGCCTCACAGACTTTCATCCTAGGTGGACTGCTCACAAGAACTTCAACATGACTGGACCGCCGCACCGGCCCTTCAGCCTATTTGGACCGTCCTCCGTGTCTTCGGCCTGACTGGACCGCCTCACAAGACCTACAGTCTATCCGGTCAACCCTGGGTGTCTTGGCCTTCAGCACAAAGCAGGATCGCCTCAACCCAACCAACAACAACATGTCGACATACACATAAATAATAAACATATTACTACGCATCAGACAAACAGACAGATTTACAGATCACTACCTCATGCTAACATCCTATCTACCAGGATACATATCTAACATATCACAACAATACACAATCATACGATACACCAGGATAACAATCCGAAGTGCCGGCCTTGGTGCCTTTGACCCGTAAGTGCGGTGAGGAAAACTCTACTCGCAAATTTGAAATGATAACATAAAAAAATATTGCTCAACGATCCCACTCTATAGATTACCTATACACATGGAAAGACCCAACCTTAGGTTTCACAACAAATACCCAAATTACCCCTAGGGTCAACCTAACTCAAAATTCATCGAAACTTCAATGGTCAATAAAAAGTCAACCCAGCTGAGTACACCCAGCATACTCAGCCTCTACGCCCCGCGTACTCCGCCTTGACCAAAAAGCGGGCAGTTGACCACCTACGCCCAACGTACGTTTTGATACGCCCAGCGTACGCTGTGGCCCTGCAAACCTCCGTTATGCTCTTAATACATCAAGTCCAAACGTCCCAATTCAGATCTAAGCCTAAAATGGTGTAGCAAACCATATAGTTTCCAACTTTATGGTTATGCATGCCTTATAAGTCCTTCAACCCAAAACCGTAGTTTGTCTTAATCACTTACGATATTTATAACATGCATGCAACCACTAAATGGGCCAAGAAAGCATTTTTACAACCTAAAACACCTCAAATCTTCTAAAAGGACAAATCCTTTGGTCTTAGAGTAGCTCAAACTCATCAAGGCCAAGAAAAGGGACTTGAGCACATAAAACTTCCCATGGCAAGATCTTATGGAAATACAAGTATAGGTTAGAGCTTTATACCTTCTGGAGCTTCCCAAGGAGGCAAAGATCTCCGATCTACAAGCTAGCTTCCACACCAATGCTCCTCAATGAACCTTCTTCATTCTTCTACACACCAAGAGCACACACTTAAGATCAAAACACACACTCAAGGGCTAGGGTTTTCCAAAAACATCACAAGGAGAGGGAAGGCTGAAAAGGTGAGGGAAATGAGGCTATAAGGATGATTATAGAGTAGATATGAATCAAGACTGTCATGGGTTGGTTTGTAGAGGTCCAAGTTGGTGGACAAAGTGGTGCTACAACACTCATGAGTGCTCATAAGTTCTGAGTATTGGATTCAACCCGCGCTCATGTGAATCACTTCATGGATTTTATCACGAGTGATCATGAGACGATAATATCTTATATTCTTCAAACCTAGAGATATGAGTTGTTACTATGAGTTGGTTATACATTGATTGCACGAAACCGCATTTGGTAACTCGATGTTATAAAACGTGCCTTTGTGTATGATTCAACAAGTAGTAGAACAAGCCATATGAGTAGAAGTTTATCCATTCCTTTTACCTTCGGGATAAAAGCGATATCTGTGGGCCCCTCGATGATTTAGCGATGACACATGTGAGTGCTTGGCCAAGCCAGGACTGATTTGATTTGTTCAATCAGTCAGTCATCATAAATCGAAAATCAGGAAACAACAAATGGACAGAGAGAATGATTATAATCCATGTCTCAGTCCATATGATATCTAGAATGGAGGAATATATGATCCCTTATCTAATGGACAAGTCATTGACAAAGGTCAGAGTTCATCGACAAGGTCAGAGTTCGACAAAAGCTTTTGAGAGCTACGATTGCTGATCGGTTCCTGAAGTCATACGCAATAATAGTTTTAGACTTATCCAAGTGGGAGACTGTTGGATTAATGTCTAAGTCCATAACTATAATTGGTAAGACTTGACCCGACCCGACATGGTCCATTTGGGTTGCATGACATCATGCATTTGGATAGACTATAATGAGAGAAATAACACTTAAGGTTGGTTAATATATTATAAGTTCTAATATATTAATAAGGTTATTTAATTAGTATTGATCAAGAATTAATTTGGAATTAATTAAGTGATCAAAAGGAGACTAATTAAATATATGGGTTGATTGTGTAAATCATTCATTCTTATATATGTGGGCTTATGATCCAAGATTCCTTATGTTGGACTAAGTCCATGGGGTGACCCATGGATACTCCATGGAGGTTAAAATCCATGGAGCATAAGGAATGGGTAAAGTTATGAGTTACATGGTGTAACCCTAATAGCCACCATATAAAAGAATCCCATGGCTCAAGAAATCGTGCACTAATGTGTGAGTGTGAGGGCTAGATGATTTTAAGGAGTGTTCAAGTTTCTCTCAAGTTATTCCAAGTGTATTTGGTGTTGTGTGAACCATTTGAGGTGTCACACTTGGGGCACTAGGAACTCAAGCTTCATGAAGACATTCTAAATCAAAGAGGTATGTATTCTATCTTGTTATATTTATTATTTTTGTATGCTAGATTAGGATAATACCTTGGATGTTCATAATTGTATGTATAATAGAGAAAACATAGATCCAAGGTATTTAGGGTTGCATGTACACTTAGGAGTGTTAGAATGCTCATAACCCAACACATACATACAAATGAAAGTCCTTTGATAACTGGTGATGATACTTTATATCATGATCCTCCTCGGTACCACTACGATCGCCTGTCATATACAAGTTATGAATATTTAAGATGAATAACACAGTCGACTGAGTAACTCTGCCTCAAATCCACAACCAAATAAGGAACATAAATTAAGGCGGAATCACTCACTCTAAGCCTGCAACATCTTAGTTAAGCACAACCCTGATGTATATGCTAAGCCATCATAGCTTCTCTAAACGGATCTTTTAGTTCTCTTGAATACTGTGATCTATTTCAATATGTGAGTTATTATAATTACTTTTTAAGTGTTTTCCCCAAGTTTTAATCTTATATATAAATATAAGTTAATTTTTAAAGTAATTCATAGATCGAAGACGTACCGCTGCTCGCTGACGACTCTAGGATTGATTCTCCTGCGGTGATCATCAGAATGCGTCCATCCGCGCCTAAGTTCTTTGTTATCGGGCAGTCCCTCTGGTAGTGTCCAGTCTCACCACATCCATAACAGGCTTGGTTTTCTTCAGCTCTGGGGACTTGGGAGATCGGTTGAGCCAGTGCCCTGCAGAAACGGACAGTGTGTCCCTTTCTGTGGCAGTTCAACTGCATTTCCCGGCATACTCCGGTGTGGTGGTAGTTGCACTTTCCACAATTCGGGAGGGTTCCAGCATATTGACTGGCAGGTGCTGGAGTAGCAGGCGTTGTAGCGGCGTACATAGTACTCGCTTGTTGCTCTTGCGGGGGTTCTTGTGTTGTTCGCTTCTTCTTCCTCTTGTTCCCCGACTTCTGATTATAGTCCTTTCCCTTTGATGGCTCGGGAATGAGGACTTCTACACCATGGCGGACTCCATGGTCGATGAGTCGCTGAGCCAGGCGTTTTGGCGCTATCGAATGTGGCTGGGTTAGATGACAACACATCTCCTTGGGTCGGAGCAGTCAGACCCCAGATGTATCTTTCTATCTTCTTGCTCTCCGGGGTAACCATCCCAGGGCATAGCGCTGCTAAGTCGCTAAATCTGTCAATGTAGGCCACTATGTCTGAGCCGACCATTGTGAGCTCCCATAGTTCTTGTTCCAGCTTTTGCACTTCACCCCTCGGCCAATATTCTTCCAGCATCATCTCTTTTAGGTTCTCCCAACCTATTAAGTTAGCCACTGATAGGGTCAGTGACTTAACATGGCTGTTCCACCATGTTAGGGCTTTGCCAGAGAAGGTGGAGGCAGCAAACTTCGCTTTGCTCCCTTCTGGGCACGAACAGATTTCGAAGACCGAATCTGTTTTCTTGAACCATCGCATCAGAGCGATGACTCCACCCTTTCCATTAAAGGAATTGGGTTTGCAGTTCATGAATTCCTTATACGAACACTCCCTTGGGTGTTCGTGAGTAGCTCTGGGGTTGCCTAAGTGGGTACCACTACCAGATCTGAAGTGTAACACTAGTCACAATTAGGTCAATAACAATCACAGGTGATTTTGCCAATCATGTAATGTGATTTTGTTAAACTAGTAATGTGATAAACTCACTATGTATTTCATGATAATTCTAAAATAAATATGAACTTTCATACATACTTTATAGTATAAATCAAAGTATACGTCCATACGATTCCAAAAATATAGAGAACGTCTAAATCTGACTTCGCGTGAAGAAGTTATGATAAACCGAACACTATATGTTGAGAGAAAAACTTTGAGACACACTTGAACAAACGTTAGAACAAGTGGATTGCGGAATAGTTAATCTCGAAGGATCTAAAAGCTCAACAATAATATTAATAAGTTATAGTTAGAGAGTTAGTTGCGGAAAAATAAAGAAATAGAAATGACAACAATTGTTATATCAAGTATACACATAAGTTGATTCATAACAAGGAATGCAGTCAAACCAAGTTAGTAAGGAAGATCAAACTTAGTGATTAAGTCACAGAAGACTTGCTCCGGAGAGAGGTTATAATCAGTTATGTTCTAGTAAGAGTTGAGAGTAAGAAGTGATGCGTAGATAGAGAGAGAAGAGATAATTTCAAAGAAGTGTATTCAGAATAGATAGATGCGTGTAAGTGTATTGAATACAAAGAGAATGAGCTCAATTTATAGAGACTCACGATGTACACTAGATTACCTCTCTAATAGTAGTCATGCAAGGCATACTGGACAATAGAGAGTGTTACAATAAAAGACAAGTAAAGTAATATAGTAAAAGTGACTGCGGTATGAAGAGATTCTGGTTGCGGTTGCTGATGAAGAAGTTGAATGCGGGTGCTGGATGGCTGCGGTAGCTGAAGAGGTTGCGGTAGATGAAGTTCTCGAACTTGACTTCTGCGGTAGTGTGTTTCGATTTTTCAACTGCGGTTCGGCAGATGTCAAGTTGCTTCTTGGTGAGGCGATGCATGGCAGTCATAGGAATGAAATATTTGACATTATCGATCTTCCTTTTGAAAATGACTCCAAGTTCAGGAAAGTTAGTTGCGCCTAAGGATATTTCTTGATAGCCTTCGGTACGCATTGGTGCAGGCTCGAGCGGTGGCAGATCAAATTTCTTGGCAATGATAGGGTAGATATCTGCATCGATCTTGGCAAAATCACAGACCGTTTCCTTCAGAAAAGTATTGGCCTTTTCAAGTGCAATCTTCATTTTCGGGTGCTTTTCTGACTTGTTTTGGAACACCTTGGCAATGAGAAAGATTTCTTCAGGATTCATACAAGGAAAGTCTGCCTGGGTGCGGATATAGTCATGCTCCCTTCTAGTGAGGGTAAACTGGATGTAGTCAGCCTTCATGAACTTCCGGATTTTGTAGTTCTTGACTGCGGATGGTCTATCGTTAGACCATATATTTTCAATGGAAGAGGCATGTTTAGCATGAAAAAAACTAAGTCTCTCAAATTCCATTGGCAGTCTTTTGTGGTCAGGAAGGCTGCGGTCGAATTGCTCAAATACTGTGAAGAATTTGGCATTTGGAGAGATTGGGACATCCCAGTAGCCATTAGTAGGGGGTTCAGCATAGGTGAGGTGGGGTCTGTAATCTTCATCCTGCAGTCTGCGGTGAGGGTTGATCCAAGAGTTTATCAAGGATTCGTCCATCATAGTATCAAAACCGCATTCTCTCCATATAAGCTCTGCAAGTTTGGCTGCCTTCCAATCGTGTTTTCTTTGGGTGGTGGCAGGAGAGTCTGTAGAGCTTGGAGATGACATGTGCTCAGCCAGGTTTTTGAAGTGAGGGGGAGTCTCTGGCTTTTCAGGAGTGATCTTCTGTTGCAGTGGAGTGTTATGAGGTGGAATGGTTGCGGTGAAGGCTGTGGTGTATGAACTTTTTCTGTGACGATGGGAGGGCTCTGATGTTGTGAGATGGAGTGATCAGAGTGATGGACTTCTTCTTCACTTCCCCCTCTTGAGGAATGCAACGGAGGAGCTTCCTCAAGACATTTTTTAAGGTCGTCAACCTTGGCAAAAACCTCTTGAAATTGAGCTTTGAGGGCTTCGGCCAACTGTTGATTATTGGGAATGGAGGAGCTGAAGAGTAGCTTGTGTATTTCCTTGGTGAGCTGGAGGATCTCGGGACCATGGAAGTTAGAGGAAAGGGATCGTTGCAGTCTGTTGATTGTTGCTTGAAGAACTGAGATAGTGGACTCATATGCAGTGTGAGTCTCAGCTATCAGTTTCTGAGACTGAGTGGCTTGATCCGCAATGGCTGCTTGGAGATCCGTTTTGATTGCGGTCACCTCAGTGATGAGGCGTTCCGCAGCAGCCATAAAATCCTTGTGATCTGCTTTGCGGTTGTTGTCAAGGGACCGGATCCCCATTTCCACTTTGAGAGAAATTCTCTCAGCAGCCAAGCACTCCCTTGTTTCCAAACGCTCTATACGTTCGATCAATGACTGCGGCCCGGGGGTATCTTCTGGTTGCGGTTGAGTTGGCTTGACTGCAGCTAGGATCTGATCGACTTTGGCTTGTAGACTCAGAAATTCTTTCCTGGTGACAACATTCTTCTTCTTTTTCTACTTTTCTTTGGGTTTAGAAGTCGAATGTTGAGAGCCACTGGATTCGTCTTCCTCATCGAACATCATGAGGTCATCATTAGAAGGACTGGGCTTGTTAACTTCATATATGTCTTCATCATCAAGACCGAAGGTGGGAGTAGAACTGACTTCGATTGCGGTTCCTTCGTCTTGTGAATCATGGACTGTTGGAGTTGGAATTGGAGTAGGAGTTGGAATTACTCTCGAAGTACCTGCACCTTCACCTGTTTCTTGAGCTCTGAGAAGTGTTTCAGCCATTTCGGTCATCCAGTCTTGAACCTTGAGAATGGTGGCTACGGTATGGGCATTATTGATTGCGTCTGCCCAATACTTAGCCACTGACTGGATTTCTTGCTCCTTTAGCTGTTGCTGCTTGATCTGTTGTTCCTTGCGGGCTTGGAATGCCCTCCTGAAGGCAGCATATTTCTTGATTTCTGACTCAGTTACCGGAGTGTAGTTCAACCATGAGTCATTGGATTCATCGCCATCAAAACCTTGGAAACGCACCGAAGTGTCCTTCGGGTCCACGGATCCTTGCACATTTGTGCTCACCGTGCCTAAACCACTTGTTACTGATGTAAGCAGAGTAGGATTTCCTGAGCTTCCTTGGTCTCCTTGATCCGTGGTCAAGTTTGGCCTCGGCTCAGTTCTGGCATGGGAGGAAGAAGTGCCCTGCGGTTGGGGAGGTGTTTGAAGTGTTTGGGTTACGTTCAAAAGGATGGAGCGCAACTCCTCAGGTGAAACGAAATGCAGTCGGGAAGCCCTGGAGACCTTAGGGCGAGTACCAGTGTCATCCTCGTGGGAGTGAACTGGGGGGGAGTCTCCACGAAGTGATGATGAAACAAACTCACTTTCTGAGCTTGAGTGGTATTCGATGGTGGTGTTGAATGGGTCTGCGGCCACCCCAAGGACTACCGGAGCCTTTTGAGAGGCTTCAGTATCGGTTCGGGTCACGCATTTGGCCAGAGGTATCGGTTTTTCTTTTCTTAAGGATAGCAATTGGTTGCCTATCCTCTTCTGAATTACTATCAGGTGTGGTTGTGGTAGGTTTGGTTTTACGTTTCTTGGTGGGTGCGGTTCGTTTGGGAGCATCCTTCTTGGGTGTTCTTTGTTTCTTCTTGGTGGCTAATTGCTTTCTTCTTTGAGAAAGATTGGAAAGAGTAGTGGCAGAAGGGACTGCGGTACCTTCAGGGTTAACAATTGCGGATAGGTGTGGAAGAGGCGGGGTAGGAGGGTATGGGGCAATACCTTCCGTTGCCTCTATGTGATCTGAGACATCAGCAGTCTCAAGACTAAGTGTGGAAAGAATATGGGTAGGGAGTCTTCGAATTGGTCCAAAAATAGTTTGATCAGAAGAGGGATTGTACCTTTTGAGATCCTTAGTGACAAAGAAGTTGATGTCACTGCCCATGTCGATTCCAGCGTCCGCATGAAGGTCTGAAATGCAGAGTGACCAGAACCTTGCAAATGTGAGCTCGGTTGGGTTCTCCCTTGGGCTCTCTTTGGGAATGTATTGAAGGAAGTCGTCCCGTAGGATCTGCCCGTAGTTTACGTCGTGTCCTGTGAATATACTCCACACTAATTCCAGTAGCTTGAGTCCCATGTTGTCTGTGCCTACGGTTCTGCCGGATAGACTGCGGATGATGAAATGGCAAACAAACTGCCAGACCGCAGGCAATTGATTTTTCTTGAATTCACCAATTCCTCTAATCGGTTTCTGATATCCCATTTGGTAAAGGGCTAAGGTAACGTCCGCCATGGAAGTAGAGAAGATCTTGATGGAGGGATGAACCAGAAGGTTTATTGCAGAAAGAAACTTTTCTTTGGACAGGATGACCAAAGAATCGTTAATCAGGTTGAGGTGAACTTCTTGAGGGTTTTCGATTGGGCAATAAGCGGAGAATGCACATTTGAAGAGGGTCGAGACTGGAACAACATCTGTTAAAGCATCGAAAGGGCCAAACAGAGGGTGATTCTTCAGAAATTTGATCATCAGTTTGGTTGGAGCATTGTATGATGAATGATCTTCAAACACTGCTCGAAAGTTGCTTGAAGCAATCGTTAGAGAGTCTGAACCAGTAGGGTTCACTGATCCTGAAGCTTTGGATTGTTTCTTGGATACACCGGATTTCACCATTGTTGAAGGTTGAGAGAAAGAGTAGAAAAACAGAGTTCTTCAATGTATAGAAAGTGTAAAGTAATTTTGGGGAATAAGAAGGGTTTATATAGGGATGAAATTTTTACCCTAGGTAAAAAGAAAGGATAAGGTAAAACGTCGTTTGGGAGGGAATCTTTTGAATCGGAGATTAAATCTCAGCCCCATAAAATGAAATGGTTTAAAAAAGATTTATTAAGATTTACCAAAAGAGGGTTTGCATTTAATGAAGAGTCGGACATATGGCAATACGTTAGGTGATCGTGGGGTGAGGGGTAGGGAAGTTGTAACGGATGGGACGTTCTGGGTAAGCGGAAAGGACAAATTAAGGATGTGATTATGGAAAAACGATCTTTTTGTCATCATACCTAAAAATAGGTCTGACACAAGGTTTATTCAGAAAGAGAATGAGACAGTTTCTCAAGGGAATGTTTTTTTTTATTTAATGTTTTATTTAATGAAGAATCATTAAATAGCACACAAAGATTCAAGGATTGATGAAACAGTTGAGAAATTATCAGAGTGATTGCGGATGGAAACGTCATTGCGGATAGAAACGTCATTGCGGATAGAAACGTTATTACGGATAGAAACGTTATTGCGGATGGAAACGATGAATGTCTGCAATAAGGAACTGAGGAAAGCACTTGTACAAAAATTAGTAATAACAAACAATAAAGACCCATGAGAGATAAATATGATATATGGTTGCGGTACCTAGACTGCGGTACCAATACCATCTCTCATAAGTATCGCTCAGTTAGAACCGCAACGGAGACCAAGGATGGTCTGCAGTATCTAACAACTCAAAAAGAATTGCGGGTCTGGATTCATCATTCCTAACATTTGCAGGAAGGTGTTAAGCTTTGAGGAGTCGAGCGCTTTTGTGAACACGTCAGCAATCTCTTCATGAGTATGGACAAAGATGAGTTCAATGTTATCTTTCAAGATGTGGTCTTTGATGAAATGATACCGTAGTTCAATATGCTTAGTCTTGGAGTGCTGAATTGGATTGTGAGAAATAGCAATAGCACTTTCAGAGTCACAATAAATTGGTATCCGCAACATTCTATACCCGTAGTCCATTAGTTGCGTTTTCATCCAAAGGACTTGAGAACAACAGCTGGCTACGGCCACATATTCAGCTTCTGCGGTAGACAGAGATACACAATTTTGTTTCCTTGATGACCAGCTGACGAGTCTTCCACCCAAAAATTGACATCCTCCTGAGGTACTTTTGCGGTCTAATCTGCATCCGGCGTGATCCGCATATGTGAAAGCTTGTAGGCTGAAATCATTGCCTACGGGGTATCATAACCCAAGAGACTTGCTTCCTTTCAGGTACCGTAGTATTTGTTTGGTTGCGGTCATATGTGACACATTTGGGTCAGCCTGATACCTTGCACATACACCAGTTGCAAAGACAATGTCTGGCCTGCTTGCGGTGAGGTACATCAAAGAGCCTATGATACCTCTATAAGTCTTGTGATCCACAGATTCGCCTGAGGGATCAGCAGAGATCTTATAACCGAAGGCTATGGGGACCTTAGCCGAAGAACAGTTGTCCATAGAATATTTCTTCAATAGTTCAGTGGTGTATTTCTCTTGATGAATAAATATCCCTTCCAGAACTTGTTTCACTTGAAGTCCTAGAAAGAAGTTAATCTCTCTATTCATGCTCATTTTGAATTTGTTGGTCATGAGCTTTGCAAATTCATCCACCATTCCTTGATCAGTTAATCCAAAGATGATATCATCCATATATATTTGTACAAGCGTAAGGTGGTTACCATTTGCTTTTCTAAATAACGTGGGGTCAATCACTCGTCTCTTGTACCCGGATGAGACAAGGAATTCAGAAAGAGTCTTATACCATGCTCTTGGGGCTTGCTTTAGACCGTAGACTGCTTTTTCAAGCTTGTAGCAGTGGTCTGGGAATTCAACATTTTCAAAACCTGGAGGTTGCTGAAGATAAACCTCTTCTTTTACTTCCCCATTGAGAAATGCACTCTTAACGTCCATTTGGTGTACCTTGACGTTTTTGTGGGCTGCGTATGCTAGGAAGATCCGGATCGCTTCCATGCGTGCTACCGGAGCATACGTTTCATCGTAGTCAATGCCTTCAAGTTGACTATAGCCCTTTGCAACTAGTCTTGCTTTGTTTCTGACTACCACACCAGATTCATCCAACTTATTTTCGAACACCCATCTAGTGCCAACAATAGAGTGACCACGTGGCTTCGGAACGAGCTGCCAAACTTTGTTTCTTTGAAATTCTTGTAGCTCTTCTTGCATTGCAGCTATCCAGTCAGGTTCAAGCAATGCTTCTTTGATCGTTCTGGGTTCTACCGAGGACATAAATGCTGCGTAGTGGCAGTGATCAGATAGGTCCTTGGAAGATCGAGTCTGGATACCTGCGGATGGGTTGCCGATTATTTGTCCTGGTGGGTGGTCCTTCGTCCATACGTGTAGACGGGGCTGCAGATGATCAGCAGCTGCGGTAGAGGGAATATCTTGAATATCAGGAGAATCTGCGGTTGGAGATGGCAGTTCCCCCTGGACTTGAGAACATCCTGCTGAGTCATCTTGGTTTGTTGGAACGAGAATGGAGTTTTCTTGAACAGTTGCGAGAGGTTCCCCCTGGATTGCTGATGGGAGTTCCTCTGGAACCTGAGAAGGTTCCCCCTGGACTGCGGATGGGAGAGTGATAATCATTGGATCGGTTCTCGTGTCAATGTTCTCTATGAGTTCATCATCCGAATCCGAAGATACGTTTGTTGGTAATGATTCTCTGCAGATGGGAACTTGAACAACATCAAGTACTGGAACCTCGACGGTTGTTGCTAGATCCGGAGTAGAGCTTTCCCCCTCAACCGGAGAGGTGAAAGTATTGAGAGAGGCTACTTCAGATAAAGATGGTCCAGAAACATCAGCGTGTTGTTGTTGAGCTGCGGGTGACACAAGAACTTCGGATAGTTTCGCCGTTTCAACAGGATCGAAAAGATCGTCATAATTAACTTCAACTAGATTTAAAGACCTGAAGAGGCAGGAATATCACTTTCCATGATTGTGGTGGTTTCAGTCGATGGAGGAGCGTTGCGGATGTGAGAATCATCAAATTTCACATCGAAGCTTTCAATGATCAGCCTTGTACGTCTGATGAGCACTCGATAAGCAACCTTGTTAGTGGAATAACCAAGGAATATGCCTTCATCAGACTTCGGTGCAAACTTGTTAAGCTGATCTCTGTTGTTGATTACGAAACATCTACACCCAAAAATATGAAAGAAGTGAACATTTGGCTTGCGGTTGTTAAGGCCCTCATATGGTGTTTTATTGAGGCGTTTGCACACAATGCTTCGGTTTTGGACAAAGCATGCGGTTGCTACATCTTCAGCCCAGAAGTAGAGAGGAAGGTGTGCGAAGTTGAGCATGGATCTGGATGCTTCTACTAGTGTGCGGTTCCTTCTTTCTACTACTCCATTTTGTTGCGGAGTGTAGGGGGCTGAGAAGTTGTGAGAAATGCCCTTGGACACCAAGAAGCTGTTGAGAAGTTGATTAGTGAACTCTGTTCCATTATCACTGCAGATACGTCTTACTGGAAGCTTGATCTGAAGTTCAATTTCTTTGATGAAGTTGATGAAAATCTGCGATGTTTCTGACTTGAGTTTGAGGAAGAAGACCCATGTGAAGCGTGTAAATGTTGGATATAGTGTCTAAGTCCATAACTTTATTTGGTATGTACTTGACCCGACCCGACATGGTCCATTTGGGTTGCATGGCATTGCAATACTTGGATAGACTAAATGAGAGAATAAGGCACTTATGATTATTAATATATTATAAGTTCTAATATATTAATAATAGTATTATTTAATTAGTATTGATCAAGTATTAATCTAGTATTAATCTAGTGATCAAAGTGAGACTAATTAAATATATAGGGTTGATTATGACAATCATCAATTCTTTTATGGTGGATTAATGATCCATGGTTTATGGGTTTGGTTATAACCATATGGAGCTCCATGGATAGTCCATGGGAGTTACGAACCCATGGGTCATGAGAAATCAAGAGTCATGACAATTAAGGGCATTCATGTGTAAACCCTAATTGTGACAACACTATAAAAGGAACCCTATGGCTAGCAAAATCGTGAACTAGTGTTTCTAGAGAGGGCATAACCGATTTTGAGGCTAAGTGACATTCTCTCAAATTATTCCAAGTCTTGTGGTGTTGTGTGAAGCATTTGAGGCACAACATTTGGGGTGCTAGGCTCACAAAGTCTTGAAGGAATCCAAGCAACAACAAGGTATGTATTTCTACTAGTTTTATGTTCTATGTAATCCCCATGCCATGCTAGTTAGGAAATAACCTTGAAAAGAAATTTGCATGTATATAGAGAAAACATAGATTCAAGGTTATTAGGGTTGCATGTACACTTAGGAAGTGTTAGAATGCTCAAAAACCCATCAGTGGTATCAGAGCCTAGGATTGTCTTCTGTATACTTGATGCAAAACTGCTTAAAAATCGAAAATTCTGCACTCTGACGACTGGACTCGCCGAGTCCACGGGGAGGACTCGCCGAGTCCATGAACAAATTCATCCTACTCGGCGAGTAGAATAATGCACTCGACGAGTAGGAGCGTGCTGGGCAGTTTTTTTGAGTTTTGTTGCTGGAAATGGATTAACATCATTATCCCAATCTGTTTTGGACTTGTAAAATCTGTTTTTCAAAATGATAATGATTATGTTAACCCATTTTACATGACTTTTATCAATTTTCAAGTATTGTATATGTTTATATGATTTCTTGAAATTGCTTGACATGAATTTGTGTTCACATGAGTTTAGAAGATCATAGGAATTATGTGTAACCTCCATGTGTGTTTAATTCATGATCTTAATGGCTATGATGGTGTCCATAACTTGTCCTCAAGTTATGGATAACCAAAAGTCACTTCTTTTAATTATGATTAAAGAACTAAAGAGGTTTCATAAAATGAAGAGTCTTCATTTTTATGAACCATTAAAACTCATAAGTTACAAATTGAAGAGATTGAAGAGACTTGGAATAGTTTCAAATCTTGCCCTCAAGTTTTGGAATTTGAAAAGTCTTACACTTTAATACTTTAATTCCAAATTAAACCTTAGATTTTTAAAAAGTTTAAAAATCAACACTTATACTATTATTATAATTTTATTATATAGATATGTATAAGAATATGTCATTCTTACCGTTAGTAGGCCTCATTCACGAAGCCGGTCTATAAGGGGGGTATAAGGTTGTTGCCTATAAAATGGTGACTTAATGGGTGTCCACTCTCACCCACCGCTCCCTTGATCGGTTGAGGGTCGTTAGCCGAACGTGTAGGATACGACTTTAAATACTCGTTAAAAGTATAATGAATTATAAAGTAACTATACATTATAAATTCCCAATCTTAGTTACTTTAGGAAAATGTGAAATTGGTGCTAGCCCATAAAATTACACTTTGTACCTTACCAAGTCGTTAGTGGAGCGTGTGTGGTTAACCGGCACACTAACATGGACTAGTAAGAGTGGCAAAGGGTAACTTGACCTTATTATAGATCGGTGGAGCGTGTGTGGTTAACCGGCACATCGATTAGGTAATATTGTTGAGGGTACCAAGTCAATTTGTATGGTTATTCACACCTTGTTTGTGATCCTCGGCATCCCAGTCACAAACTTGAGAGGGCACAATCGAGATTCAAACATGCCATTGAAAAGTTCAATGTATCTCAAAAGATCTAGGAGTTTCAAAACCAATAAAACCTAATAATAAAATATTTCGTTCTTATGGTGGAAATTGGTAAATCGTCATTTACCTACCTTCAAATATTTTATAGTATGGATTACGGCATCCCTCTTCCAACTATAAATAGTTTGTTGGATCCTAGCCTTAATATTTCATTTGGGTGAATTATTAAGGATTCCTAATCTAATGAAACTTGTCTTTCTTTCCTTTCAGATGTCTTCCAACAATGTTTCTGGCTCAAACCCAACAGGCTCTTTTTCCCTTATGAACTTGTGTGGTAAGGTCATCTTTGATGGATCCAATTTCAATGAGTGGGTCAGAAACATCAGAATGATTACCCGCTATGAGGACAAAGAATATGTACTCGATAGGGAGCTTAAGGTTGTGAATGAAGCCACTGCTACTCCTGAAGAGTTTGCGGAGTTTGTTGCACATGAAAAGGATGCTACTAAAGTAGCATGCATCATGATGGCCACCATGACTCCTGAACTTCAAAAATCCTATGAAGATTTCTACCCCTATGAGATGCACCTGGATCTGATGGAAAGGTACCATCAGAGCGCGCGTCAGGAGAGGTATGAAATCATCTCCTCCATGATAACCGCAAGGATGAAGGATGGTGAACCCATCACCGGTCACTTGCAGAAGATGCAAAGGTTCGTTGACCGGTTGCTGAAGCTAAATGTTGACTTTCCTGAGGAAATGGCGATTGACATCATTCTCCATTCCTTACCTCCAAGTTATGATCAGTTTCGTATGACTTATCATATGAACAAGGAGGAAGTCACACTTAGCAAACTTCAAGGACTCTTAAGGACAGCTGAAAATGGCCTTAAGGGTAAAGCGGTTGCTACTTCGACTCCTTCAACAGCCCCTGTTCTGGCTATTGGGCAGGGAAAGGGTAAGAAGAGGAAAAGCCCTTCGAAGGGTACCAAGGGTAAGACTCTTGATGGTTCCTCTTCAAGTGGGACAAAGAAAGGTCCCATTACTCCTTCTTCAAACCCAAAGGAAGCACAGTGCTTCTATTGCCAGGATAAGGGACACTTCAAGCGAAGCTGCCCTAAATATTTGCAAGATGTAAAGGATGGGAAGGTTAAACCCACCCATGCAGGTATTTACACAATATTGTCTAATAACTCATCTAATGCTAATTCTTGGGTGCTTGATACAGGTTGTGGTATTCACATTTGTACTGATTTGCAGGCACTAAGAAGAAGTGAGCAAGTGGAGCACGGGAAGATAAACTTAGTCATGGGCAACAGGAAAGCATCACCTGTTACCAAGATAGGAGTTTATTATTTATTGCTTAATAATGGGTTAATGTTAGATTTGAATAAGTGTTGTTACTCGCCCGAAATGGCGAGAAATATTATTTCTTTTCATGGCTTGTACAAACAAGGTTTTTCATTTTCATTTGATAATAAAAATGGTGCTATTAATGTTTATTACAATGATGTATTTTACTTTAAAGCATTACCTTGTGATGGTGTATATGAAGCCGTGAATGTTGTAGACAATCTAGGAAATAATGTGTTGTATATTGATTCTTCAGATAGCTTGGATAAAGCATCCTTGTGGCATTGTCGTCTTGGACATGTTAACAAGAAGCGCATAGGCCAACTCCAAAAGGCTGGAGTCTTGGAATCATTTGACCTCAAGTCAGATGATAGTTGCGAGTCTTGTTTACTTGGAAAAATGACAAAGTCACCCTTCACAGGTACTTGTGATAGGGGTGAAGGTTTGTTGGACCTTGTACACACGGATGTGTGTGGGCCCTTCAGAGTTGCTACAAGGGATGCTAATCGCTATTATGTGACTTTTACTGATGATTACAGTAGATATGGATGTATTTACTTAATCAAGCATAAGTCAGAAACCTTTGAAAAGTTCAAAGAGTTTAAGCAGGAAGTGGAGAATCAATTGGGCAGGAACATCAAGATGCTTCGATCCGATCGGGGAGGAGAGTATCTTAGCATTGAGTTCCTTGACTATCTTAAGGAATGTGGGATTGTCTCACAATTGACACCTCCCAGAACACCACAGTTGAATGGTGTAGCTGAAAGGCGCAATCGAACCTTGCTGGATATGGTTCGTTCCATGATGAGTCGAGCTTCGTTACCAATCTCTTTCTGGGGGTATGCCTTAGAGACTGCCGACCATATCCTTAATCTAGGCCCTACTAAAAAGGTTGCCAAAACACCTCACGAGATGTGGACTGGGAAAGTTCCCAATTTGGACCACATCAAGATTTGGGGTTGTGAAGCTTTTGTGAGGCGTGAGACTCATGATAAGCTTGAACCTCGAAGTGAGATTTGTATTTTCATCGGCTACCCACAGAGATCCTTTGGTTACCTCTTCTACAGACCCAGTGATAATGTGGTTTTTGTAGAAAGAAGAGGAGTCTTTCGTGAGAGAGAATTCATAAGCCAAGGGGACAGTGGGAGGCAAATTGACCTTGAAGAGCTTCAAGAGTCAAGTGGTGAAGGAACCTCAAATGCTATCGACCAACCTGAGGAGGAAACTCCTGTTGATCCGATAGATGAGTCTGTACCTCCAAGACGTTCCACTAGGGTGAGGAACACACCTTATTTTTATTAAGGTTATCACATCACCACTGAAGGTGATACATTTATTAGTGATAGTACACTAATAGACTTGTATGAACCTAATAATTACAGGGAAGCCATGGCAGGCCTTGAGTCTGCTAAATGGAAGGAGGCTATGGACAGCGAGATTCAGTCCATGTATGACAACCAAGTTTGGAACTTGGTTGACAATGTACCAGGTCGTAGACAGTTGGGTGCAAATGGATCTTCAAGAAGAAGACCGACATGGATGCAAAGGTACATACTTACAAAGCGCGACTGGTTGCGAAGGGCTTTACTCAAATTCCGGGAGTTGACTATGATGAGACCTTCTCACCAGTAGCTAAGATTAAGTCTATTAGAGTATTGTTAGCCATAGCTGCATTTCATGATTATGAAATATGGCAAATGGATGTCAAAACCGCTTTCCTTAATGGAAAGTTGGCTGAGGATGTTTACATGGCTCAACCAGAGGGTTTTGTCGATACAAGATACCCTAATAGAGTGTGTAAGCTTGATAAATCCATTTATGGATTGAAACAAGCATCTCGCAGATGGAATCTTTGCTTTGATGAGAAAGTCAAAGAGTTTGGCTTTTCTAGGAGTGAGGATGAGTCTTGTGTGTATGTCAGGGCTAGTGGGAGCATAGTTAGCTTCTTGGTGTTGTATGTGGATGACATACTTCTCATAGGAAACGACGTCCCAACCTTGCAGGAGGTTAAGTCCTGGCTTGGGAAGTGTTTCGCTATGAAGGACCTTGGGGAAGCTGCATATATCCTAGGGATAAGGATATTGAGAGATAGGAGTAAGAGACTAATTGGACTTAGTCAAAGTACTTACTTGGATAAGGTGCTGAAGAGGTTCAGTATGCAAGATTCCAAGAAAGGAGAATTACCAATCCAGAGTAATGCCAAGCTAAGTAAGACTCAGAGTCCGAATACAGAGGCTGAGATAGCTGAGATGAGTCATATACCATATGCTTCCGCGGTGGGCTTAATCATGTATGCTATGACCTGTACTCGCCCTGATGTGGCCTTTGCTTTGAGCATGGTCAGTTGATATCAAGGGAACCCTGGCAAGGCACACTGGACAGCGGTAAAGAACATTCTCAAGTATCTGCGGAGGACTAAGGATTGGGTCCTTACCCTCGGAGGCAGGGATGACTTGAGAGTGGAAGGATATAGCGATGCTAGCTTCCAGACTAATAGGGATAATTTCCGCTCTTAGTCAGGCTGGGTCTTTATCCTAAATGGAGGGGCAATTACTTGGAAAAGTTCCAAGCAGGAGACAGTAGCTGATTCTACTTGTGAATCAGAGTACATAGCAGCAAGTGAAGCAGCTAAGGAGGCGATATGGCTAAAGAACTTCATCGGAGACCTTGGAGTTGTACCAGCTATAAAGGAGCCAATGGAAATTTTCTGTGACAATGAAAGTGCGGTTGCTTTGGCTAAGGAACCGAGAGATCACGGGAGATCTAGGCACATTGACAGAAAATACCATTTCATCAGACATCGAATAGAAGAAGGACTCCTCGTGGCTAAGAGGGTATCATCAGATGAGAACCCGGCAGATCCCCTCACGAAGTGACTGAGCAGGGTTAAGCATTTACAGCATGCGAGGCGCATTGGGCTGAAGGATGATATTAGTTTCAATAATTAGATTCCTGAAACTTGTAAAATGTAATTGACATTTGATGATAAATAAAAGTTGTTATTTATTTATGAGTAAGATGTTACTATCTTGTGTTGATTGTTTACTATGTTTCAATTTTGCATGTTTTTACTTCCAGAATAATTATGTTATTATTCAAACCATCCACAGTCAGTCAAACTTTGGACGTAAGTATTGATTTAAGACTGTCATGAATTTGGCTTGTATGATTTGTGTAAAAGTGCTTTGGACAATGCAATGGTTGCTACAACATTCATGAGTACTCATAAGGGCTGAGTATTGGATCCAACCCATGCTCACTTGCATCACTTCATGGAATTTATCTCAAGTGATCGTGAGACGGTAATATCATATAAATCTTCAAACCTAGAGATATGAGTTGTTGACTATGAGTTGGTTATTCATTGATTGCACGAAAACGCATTGGTAACTCGATGTCATAAAACGTGCCTTTGTGAATAATTCAACAAGTAGTTAGTACAAGCATATCAGTCGAAGTTTATCTGTTCCTTCTAGAAATAGAAGCGATATCTGGGCCCCTCGATGATTTGGTTTTGACCTATGTACCGGGCCCGGTCAGAACCTAATTGATGTGTTCAATTTAGTTCTATGTCGAAACAAATCAGAGATCGAGAAACAAATGCTGGACAATAAGTAAGACCATGTTCCATGTGTTTGTCCGGCTGATATCATGAGAACAGAGGATTATATGATCACTTATCTTAAATGGCGTATCATCATCATCTCAGTTCCGAGAGACTTTGAAAGAGCTACGATTGCTAGTCGGATTTTGAAGTCATATTTGCAAATATAGTTATTAGACTTATCCAAGTGGGAGACTGTTGGATATAGTGTCTAAGTCCATAACTTTATTTGGTATGTACTTGACCCGACCCGGCATGGTCCATTTGGGTTGCATGGCATTGCAATACTTGGATAGACTAAATGAGAGAATAAGGCACTTATGATTATTAATATATTATAAGTTCTAATATATTAATAATAGTATTATTTAATTAGTATTGATCAAGTATTAATCTAGTATTAATCTAGTGATCAAAGAGAGACTAATTAAATATATAGGGTTGATTATGACAATCATCAATTCTTTTATGGTGGATTAATGATCCATGGTTTATGGGTTTGGTTATAACCATATGGAGCTCCATGGATAGTCCATGGGAGTTACAAACCCATGGGTCATGAGAAATCAAGAGTCATGACAATTAAGGGCATTCATGTGTAAACCCTAATTGTGACAACACTATAAAAGGAACCCTATGGCTAGCAAAATCGTGAACAAGTGTTTCTAGAGAGGGCATAACCGATTTTGAGGCTAAGTGACATTCTCTCAAGTTATTCCAAGTCTTGTGGTGTTGTGTGAAGCATTTGAGGCACAACATTTGGGGTGCTAGGCTCACAAAGTCTTGAAGGAATCCGAGCAACAACAAGGTATGTATTTCTACTAGTTTTATGTTCTATGTAATCCCCATGCCATGCTAGTTAGGAAATAACCTTGAAAAGAAATTTGCATGTATATAGAGAAAACATAGATTCAAGGTTATTAGGGTTGCATGTACACTTAGGAAGTGTTAGAATGCTCAAAAACCCATCAGTAAAGTCATCTACAATAACCAGTATCTACTTCTTGTGGTGGAGACTGGCTATGGTTGATGGACCGCAGAGATCAATGTGCAATAGCTCCAGTTGTTCTGAGATTAAAGATTCAACTATCATGGGGTGACTTGCTTTGGATTGCTTTCCTCATTCACAAGTCGGACAGAGAGTATCGTTGCTGAATTTGAGAATAGGGAGACCTCGGACTAGTTCTCCAGTAACTAAATTGTTGATGTACCTGAAGTTTAGGTGAGCTAGCTTGCGGTGCCATAGCCAGCTGACTTCGGATACAACTTTGGATAGGAAGCACAACTGCGGTGTGCCAATGATCAGAGAGATATCCAAAGGATACATGGTACCTTCGGATCTAGATTTGATCAGACACGTGTTCCTATCACTTGTCATTACGTAGCAAAACTGATCATCAAATTCAACTCGATGTCCTGCTTTACGTAGTTGGCCAACACTGATGAGATTGTGTTTAAGGCTTTCTACATAAGCAACCTTCTGAATGGAAAAGTTCCCCGTAGTGAGAACACTGTAACCTCGGATGACCCCATTCGCATTGTTGCCGAATGTGACATTTCCACTATTGCATATTGGCCTGAAATCCCGAAGGTATTCTAACCTTCCGGTCATGTGCAAGGAGCAGGGGCAATTGGTGAATTTTTAGGCACCCAAACTAGTTTGGAGCCTGGGGCAATTGGTGAATTTTTGAAAGATGCATGGACCGAGGTTGCAGGGACGGGTCCCTTGTCAACTTTTATTCCTATTCCTGGGTGTTTGTGCAGATTTGGAGTGTTGTGAGTTTTTGAGAAAGTACTAGGTTTCTGACTCCGACTAGATTTAACATAGGATGAATCTTTTTGGAAACTACACTGACATTTGCAAAAAGATTTTTTGTCATTGGATCTGACACTATGTTTGGTCAGCGGTCCATAGGATGAATTGGACTTGTTACCGGTCCGAGGTTGCCCCTGACATGTAAGTTGTTGGATTTTGAAAAAGTTTGTTTTTGAAAAGGTTTAGCACGTGCAAATCTTTGAGTCCCTTTTGGTGGATTTGGTAGGATACCCTTCCATTTATTGAAGTTTTGACGTGACTTTAAAAGTGTTGGAGTGGGTAAAATACCTTTCCATTTAGGATCATTTGTGGAATAGACCTGAAAACCATTGTTTCGAAAAGACTGAACACCCTTTTGGGTTGTGTCAGAAGGAGTAGGAATGACTTGTGAAACTGGACTTTCCTTTTTGTTTGTTTTCTTGAAAGAAGAGTTTTTTGAAAAGTAGTGTGAGAAAACAAATTTTTCTGGACTTTTGGATTTTGGAAATCTGACATGCTTCTTGTTTTTCGAAAGAATTTGTCTATTTGTGCCACGAGATCGGATTTCTTCTTTGAATGCCTTTTTAGCTAAGGATTTTGGTGAACCGCAGTCATTGTTGTTCAACTGCGGTTTCCTGGAATTCTTAGAATGATTTTGAAAATGTGGGGTTGAGTTATTAGAACTTGAGGATTCAGGGATTTGAGAGCATTGACCTACTTCAAATTTTTCTATGGGTAATTCATGATGAATTGACTGAAGAGTCACAGTTCCTTATACTGATGACTGCGGTAGAGATGATTTGACTACTGCAGAGTAAGTCTGAGTTGGGACTTCGGTGTGACTTTTGTGGGACTTTTGACTACAGTGAGAAGCACTGCGGTCTGAGGGAAGAGATGGAGAGTCTTTCGAGACTTCGGGGCCCTCAATGATAATTTCTTCATCAACTACAGATGAGGTTTGAGAATTTGGATAATTGGTGCCACAGATAGGAATTTGATCACATGTGTGAACCGAAACCTCAGGCACAATTTCCTCAATGACACAATTATTGCTTAGACTATGTAGTCTACCGAAGTGAGTTTTGATGTCTTCGGGAAAGGTCTTGTCATTGACTGGGAAATGAAATTCTCGGTCTGTAGGGACATACAATCTGTCTTTATTGAACCGGGGTGAGGAATCCATTGCGGTAGGATATCCATTCGACCAACCCCAATTGTATGTATTGTCCATGGTTCCATTGTTTACTAAATTTTCAATAGCTTCACTTTCATTAAACAATTTTTCAATTAAGAGATTTAAGCGTACAATTTCACTCTAAGCTAAATCTATCTGGTTCAATGCTATCTCTAATTGGGTTTCACTCAACATTCTTGTATCTTTTTATAATTCTAGGTCCTTCTCTAACATGGCCATTTTGAGTCTTTTGTTATCCAGTCGTCCTCTCACGTGGAACATCTCTTGGGATGCAATGTTCTTCTCATCTAAGGCTTTGTTATAGTCTATAAGGACGGCAGCACAAGTGTCATTAAGATCATCTATGTAGGGCTGACAATCATGCATGTTATAGTTTAGAGTTTGGATCATAAGTTTTACCTGTTCGACGATGCTTAGAGTTCCATCCTTTGCCATGTAGTAGTAGTTCTTGTTCAGCATTGTAGACCCATCATCATCCGTAGTGGCCAGCATGCATATTTTCCCTTTTCCTTTGACACTGTTGATGGCTTCATCTTTGTCTCCGGATGACCACACTTGATGGTCTCTTTTGACATGGGCGACGTATGCCCTTGCCTTTTCCTTATCTTCCAACTCTTGAGCCATTCTAAGATAGAATGCTCTGTCTTTTACTACATTGGCCTTACAATCTCTTGCAAAGTGATTCTCTTTGTTGCATTTGTGACAAATTACAACATCAGTCTTGTCTTTAAAGGGAGTACCGGAGTCAGTGGTTTGAGAAGACTGCGGTACCTCCTTTGGTTGATTATTTTGAGATTGCGGTGGTGGATGAGAACTTTTGGGATATCGAGGATGGTTATTCTGGGAACCGAAGTTACGGTTGAAAGGAGGTTTGTTGAACTGTTGATTCTTGCGGAAGGAAGGAGGTGGTAGACGGTTGAACTGTTGGCTAACCAGAGCAATAGCCTTCTGAAATTCTTCTTCATCGTCATACTCTGAGTCAGCTTCGTATGACTGCGGTGGAGTGTCATACGAGGGAGAGTTGAGTGACTGCGGTGGGGCTTGTGCTATGAGTGCAAGTGGTCCTCCGAAGTCAGCACAGTCTTTGAGTAGGGTGGATTCTTGTGCTTGAAGCTCTCCATTGAGCTTGTAGAGTGACAAGGAGTGAATCTTTCTATCGCCCTGGACTATCATCTTAGCCGTAGTCCAATGTCTTCCCAAACCATTAAGAAACTGAAGATTTGTTTCATGGTTACTGCGGATGGTGCCCGCATTGGATAACTTGGTGACTATCAGGTTGAACCTTTTGAAGGAGTCTTCCAAACTTTCGCCAGTATGAGCTTTGAAGTTGTTGAACTCATTAAGTGCAGTAGTAAGCTTTTTGTCTTGTGCTTGTTCTGAGCCTTCGTACAAGTTCTTGAGAACTTCCCAGATCTCTTTTGCTGATTTGCAATTTATGATAATATCGAAGTTTTCAGGAGCAACTCCACAGGAGATTTCATAAAAAGCAATAGCATCATTTTCCATTTTATCGAGATCATCCTTGGTGGGACGGTTCATGACTGGTTGACCTCCTCCTAGTCTGGTTGTAGCACCGTCAGTTTGAACTGGTGTAAGGACGGGGACATGTGGTCCTTCTTCTACGGATCGCCATACATCTCTACCAAGTCTCTTTAGGTATCTTTCCATTCTTTGTGACTAGTGATGATATTCATTTGCTACCAGTATTGGGGCTCGGTTAGAACCACCAACACTGTTGGAAACATTCAGAGATAACGATTATGCCATTTGAAAAAATTCTTGAAGAAATGAGCTTAGTGGTATAGAAGGCCCTTTGAAAAATCAGAGTTCCGTTTTGAAAAAGCAACCACTATGGCTCTGATACCAATTTTTGAGAGAAAAACTTTGAGACACACTTAAACAAACGTTAGAACAAGTGGATTGCAGAATAGTTAATCTCGAAGGATCTAAAAGCTCAACAATAATATTAATAAGTTATAGTTAGAGAGTTAGTTGCGGAAAAGTAAAGAAATAGAAATGACAACAATTGTTATATCAAGTATACACATAAGTTGATTCATAACAAGGAATGCATTCAAACCAAGTTAATAAGGAAGATCAAACTTAGTGATTAAGTCACAGAAGACTTGCTCCGGAGAGAGGTTATAATCAGTTATGTTCTAGTAAGAGTTGAGAGTAAGAAGTGATGCGTAGATAGAGAGAGAAGAGATAATTTCAGAGAAGTGTATTCAGAATAGATAGATGCGTGTAAGTGTATTGAATACAAAGAGAATGAGCTCTATTTATAGAGACTCACGATGTACACTATATTACCTCTCCAATAGTAGCCATGCAAGGCATACTGGACAATAGAGAGTGTTACAATAAAAGACAAGTAAAGTAATCTAGTAAAAGTGACTGTGGTATCAAGAGATTCTGGTTGCGGTTGCTGATGAAGAAGTTGACTGCGGGTGCTGGATGGCTGCGGTAGCTGAAGTTCAAGAGGGTCACTTTTTATGATTCAACACTATAAATCTCTATAATAAGAGAAATTAAAAATAGACTTATAATTAGCTATTGGAGTCTAAAAAGGAGTTGTAGTACTTGTGAATACCTACGCGTGGATATAAAGAACGTCAAAAACGGAGTTCGTATGCAAAAGTTATGACGTTCCGAAGATTCAGCTGTCAGAAACCCTAATTTAACTGAACTCACGACGTGAGCACAGAAACTCACGACGTGAGGAGTCAAACCGCCACATTTCGGATCTAGAAGGTGTGACGAGGCTGCAAGGGGATAAGATCCAAACTCACGACGTGAACAAGGAGTTTTTCACGACGTGAGCAGTCATTTTGCCAACTTCGGAAGCTAGAAGACGGATGACAAGTCTACGAAGAGATAAGCTCGAAACTCACGACGTGAACAATGAGATTCTCACGTCGTGAGGGTCCAAAATCCTTACTATATATAGAAGGTCCGACTTCAGCTATTCGTTACACCATTTCCCTTTCTCCTCTCTCCTGTGCTGAAGCCCTCTTGCATCCCGAGCCCCAACGACCTCGTACGCTGACCGTTTCTGCTTAGATTACATAAAATCACGTTACTAAGGTGAGTTTCTCGGCCCCATTTTCTAATATTTCGGGGGAAAACACATGCTAACTATTATATACACGTTATTATTATGTCTATATGATAATATATTAGTATCAACGTAGATAGTTATAATAACCGGGATATAGTTATTTCATATTTAAAAGTGTACAGCTATCGTAAAGTTGTTAGCTTGTTATTGTTATAGTAGTATATTAATGTAGATCTTGAGTTATACTTAGGATTCTATATATATTTTGTGTGCGATATAGTTCCGAAGTTATATTCGAAAGTTCTATATGTTAAGTTATAAAGTATGTTGCTATTATTGGATTTATGTCAAGATAAAACTTGGTATGTTATACGTTGTTATTGTTAGTTTTATGTCAAGATAAAACTTAGTATGTTATATATTGTTATTGATAGTTTTATGTCAAGATAAAACTAGGAACGTTATATGTTGTTATTATTGGTTTTATGTCAAGATAAAACCTGGTTTTAATTCTAATTATAGCTGTTGTAGTGTGACAACCGTCAAAATTTGAGTCGGTTCTAGATTTGAATAAACTTAGTTGCACATATAGGAGACTTAGTAACTAGAAGCTAAGTTATAACCTACTAGAAACTTGGAAACAAGTAGGATCGAATGATAGTGTACTTACATTTCACATTGATATGTGAATTCTACTACTACTTAACTGTAGTGACTATCCATATTTGGGTCACTCTTTGACTCGAACACCATTTCATGAATCATATACACACATCATGCACTTGACCTAGTAGTAGAAATTAGGTCGAAGTCTCATAGAAACTTAAGTCAAAGTTGAAGACTAGGACTAGTATACTTGATTCCTCAATTTCGCTTGAATCTCGGAATCACTACATAGAATGCCAATAAACCGATAAAAATAAATTACAAACATTATTTATAACTATAAAAGAGTTATAATACCATAAGATAATTTAAAGTCTCAAATATTCTATTTATTTTGATATCCAAAGATTTACAAAATCTCAAGACCCTAAAAGCCATAAAAACTCATATTTATAAACTTTAACCTTAAAAATTCTATAAAAATAATTAAGAAACTTATAATATGATCTTATAATAATTAAAATTATGAAAATGCATTTAAGGAAATTAAAATTTAATTCATTAACAATTGCCCTAAATTTATAAGTCAAAAATCAAGGTTTCATGAGCAAAAACTTGGTTAGGGTGTATATTTTATAAAAAGTTTGATATTTTTATAAAAGAATTGAATTTTTTTTATAAAATTAAAAGAGAGGGAGGGCATTTTACACTCAAAACCGTCCACCCTCTTCCCAAAACACATAATCACTCCTCTCTCACACTCCATCTCCTTCACTTCTCTCTCTCTCTACACTCTCTCTCACACTCCACCATTTACCACACTCAAACTCTCTCTTTCCCTCTCTAAAACCATGAAATTATCCAGCCAAGAACATCTCTTAACCTTCAAATCTTCATCTTCTAGGGTTGTTCTTCATGGTAATCACGAAAATCCTTCAATCTCCTTCACTTTTCTTTCTAGTTTTAAAGATTTTTCTTGCATTTCCTTGTTCTTCTACACCATTCTCTTAGAAAATTTGTGTGAATGTTCATTCACTTCAGTTTTGATGATGATGGTGGTAGATTTTCACCAAAAACATCTTGCATGTTACAAAATGGTGAAGATCCATGACCTAAACCTAAGTCAGAACCATGGAAATGCACTTTTCTACACGTTTTGGTGGAAAATCACCACATGCATCCAAAGTTTTCTTTCAAAAACGAATTTTAAACATTTCAAACTCATGAATGAACTTCAAACAAACATGCATGTGATGATCTTCAAGCTTAGAAGCTAGATCATCAAAGTATGTTGTTAAAAGCTTTCAAATATGTTCATGAAGGATTTATTTCCAAATAAATATCTAAAACTCCTTTTCTGACCAAATTCGATTTTTCCCGGATTCCCATCAACAAAATAAGATGCTCTGTAAATTTCCAGAAGATAATTCATTTATCTCGAATTACTATAATTAATGCAAGAAAATAGGGCAATAAATCATATAAAATACTTTATGGGGTCTATAAATCCTAGTTAAATTCGTGGATGACCCCTATGCTAAATAATGATCCCTCATTAAGTTTCATCGATTTTTCCTACTGTTTAATATGGTTTTGAATTTTCTTTTTGTTTGGCTCAAATAAATCATAAAAGCACTTTAGAAAATCTTAAAATGATATATAACAATTTTCGCAGTTACTACCAGAGGTATAAGACTCAGAAAAACATTTTCAGAATTTTTCATAATGCATTCCTATTTTTCCCTGATTTTTGTATTTTTAATGGCCTAAAAATAGAAAAAATAGTTCTGCTCACCCAAAATTCATGAAAATTTACCAGAACACTTTGTAGTACATTAGGATGCTACATAAAGATTTTGATCATTTTTCTCTTCTGTATACTATTTTTCTCCTATTTTCTAAGATTAACTACACTTAAATACACAAAATCGGATTTCAGTATATAAAAACCACATTTGGTATTTTTCCCAGATTATTTACTCTGTAAATGAAGTGTACAAAAATTTTGGTAATTTACTTCAACTGTTTAATAATTATTCTCTAATTAATGATTATTTAAGAGGATAAAACAAAGAAAAATAGAAAGACTACTTGAAAAATATCTTTTATATTTTTCACAGCTTGTACATGTATAATAAAAGTGTTACAAAAATTTTAGGCAATTTTGGAAACTGTTTTCTTTTTATTTCATCTTTTATTAGAATAAATGCATAAAAATCATAAAATTGGGTTAAACAGTTTAGAAACCCCTTTTTATATTTTTCCCACCTTAAGTATATGTAATGACATCGTTATAAAAAGTTTGGGGTATTTTCGTCACTGATTTCTATTTTTCATGAATTTGTATCTATTTAGAGAATTAAATATGTGAAAAATGGTTATACATATTTATAATCCATGAAAATTTATCTAGAAGTCTTTTAGTACATTTAGAACCAAAATCTGAAGTTGGGTAATTTTTATTAACAGTTTAGTACTTTTCATGATTTTATGGTTATTCAAAAAACTAAAATCGTGAAAAATAGTCAGACAAATCAAAAATTCAAGAAAATTTATCTTAAGGTCTTTGACTTCAATTAAAACTGAAATGCAAAGTTTGGGAAAGTTTAGAACTAAATTGATTTAGTTTTGAATATTTAATCTTTGGAACACCTCTAAAATGTTAAATATTAACATTTCAATAATGGAAATTTTCCACATAAATTGTTATATAACAATTGATTCTTTGAAACTTAATTTCCACAGAAAAATATTTGTAACTTATCAATATTAAATTTTGACACATTATTGGCATAATTCTATTGTAGTAGTAAGTATACTAGTGTTAGATTTCGATTAGAGACTCACTAGCGAATACCATTATTGTAGGAATCGGTAGTGGTACACGTGGAACATAGTTCAAGGCATCATTTGCATCATCTCAATGCATTGTGAGTATTCACACACTCCCCTATTTTCAGTTTTTATGTTTTGGGGTGGAAAAGCATGTCCCGAAAAACTATTATTTGAATGTTGTATTTAAACTGATTTGTATCAAACATGATTGCTATTTTATTGCTATGTCTCTCTATGTATGTCTATGCAACACGGAACATGAGAACTTATCGTACTAAGGCCCTTCCCTTATCTCTAACCATTAACTCTTTGAGCCAATGGTCATTATGGATAGCCCTATTAGGAATTGACAACTCCTCACTCGCCCTATTGCTGGAGTACATGATACCATATTCATCTATGGACCGATAAGCATAGATCTTGATAGGGCTTCAGTCATAGGTTTGGTTGAGACTCATTGTTTGCTCACACACATACAAACTCGTTACTTATTATAGCAATAAACTTGTTTATTAATTATAGCAATGAACTTTGTTTCTCATTACAACAACGAACTGTTATTACTGAAAACTTATATACATGTTTTAGCAATGAAATTGTTTGCTCCTTGTAGCAACGAAATTGATTGCTCATTTTAGCAATGAAACTTGTTTACTCGTTTGAGTAACGAACTTTATCTTCCATGAGAATATGAATGTTGCATCTTATTTGGGCAACATACCTTATCTCTCATGATGACAAAGAACTTTGTTTTTACAAACTTATTTACTCATCTTAACAATATACTTTTATTATTGGAAACTTTTATCAAAACTTTGATTTCAATTCATGAACCAATATTATTTTGTTAAACTTGTGAGTACTCACCAACTATTTTTATAGTTGACGCTCGTTTTACATGCTTTTTCAGGAATCATCGAGTAAGTGGCACTTAGGGACACTTCACTTTTAGGAGCATTCGCATGTGTTGTATTTCAATTTACATTGTAATTTCTTTTAAAAGTTGTTCAAACCCATTGTAAAATTGTAATGATTTTTAATACTATGGTTGGTGTAGTCTTTTAACTTTTGCTATGAAACCCTTTATACTGTCACGCCTCGTGTTTCCGCTTTAGCGGGGTGTGACAGAAAATGGTATCAGAGCCGAAGGTTATAGAGAATATCGGTTTTCCTTTGGAAAACCACAACTATAGCCAAAAAATTTCTAAACGTTTTTAAAATATAGAACATACTACTGGTTTAACTAATTCGAGTACGCATTATTGGACTTTAATTAAGTATACCCTGGCCAACTATGCTTAATTAAGGAAAGTTAATGTGAGGCTGGAAACAGTTATAGTAGAATTATGTTCAAAACAATTTTCAACTTAAACTATTGAAAAACAAAATTTTTCGGTGTGCGTACGGGCATTGCATATTATAGGCATTCATCTAGATACACTTAGAAACTAAGTGCACTTTTATAACAATACCTTTATTTAGAAATATTCTTGTCCCTTATCAAGTGCTAGGTTAACCAGTTAGGTTATATCACTAGCCACTCTAGGAGCAATGCACATAGTACTAAGAACGGGTATTCCTCGGTAGCTATTGACTTTAGATGTAAGATTAGTAGCTAGATATACACAAGTAATAATCTTAAGTCGAAACCTATACCAATTATTCCTCAATACCTCTTCATCGTCTTCGTACTGTAGTTACAACTAGGAAAGCGTTCTGATACCGACACGGATGAAAATTGGAGCATCGCGTAAGGAGGTAGATGAGTCGTTTCTAAGTAGCCACTTGGATATCATAGGAGAACATTCCCAATTCGAATCACGAGGAGACACGGAGGTTTAACGCATACGTGAGACCTTATTACTACGTTACGACTTAGCTCTAGGTTGTTTCCACCTTGAGCTTAAAACTTAACATAAGATGACCCTTTGACCTCTATAAAAGGTCGTAAACTACATTGACACCATAAAACGTTTTTTAAACAATTTTTCTTGTCCTTTATCTTTGGGAAAAAGACATCGGTACTCGTCTTATACTCGCCTTGTACTCGCCTTAGTATTTAGGTACGATCAGCTACACTAACATACTTATTCCTTACTTCTTAATCTTCCATCGAAAAATTATTTCGCTTCATCGGTTTTATTTATCATTGTCAAAATATTTTATAACCACTTCATTCAACTTAGTAGACATTTCCTAACAACGTAAGCCATATTCTCGCTAAAAAAAAAAACTTTTGACAACTTGCTTTAATTTAACACTTTTCTTCAAAACTCAATTTAACCAATATTTGTTTTAACATTGCTATTTCAATTTCATTTCAATCCATTTCAATGGATAGATGTGCTTTTAAGGGCATATAAACCATTTTAAACCTTGATTACCATTTTGACACGTTTTCGAAAAACTTAGAAACATTTTCTTTTATAAAAGTGTTTAAATTCTATGCTATAAAACATAGACATATGACATTGAAGTTCATATTACGTGTAAAAGCTTCATCGGATCTTTCAAACCACTTTTGTTTTGACTCTTTTGACCACTTTCTCATTTAGGCATTGTACCTTACTTAAATGTGTTTTCTTGAATCCCAACATGATATTTTCACAACTTTCTACTTCACACATGTTTCTAAGATATCTCTAATTCCTAAATTTCCAACACACATCATTTGTTTATTTTATTTCAAATTAGTTTTATAATCCGTGTTTATAAAACTTACAACATTGCAAAACTTAGTGTTCACTTTTAAACTTCCAGCGACGTACTTTTGACAATGCACAATTATTCATCTAAATATGTTAAGTCATTACCTTATCCGTTTTAACCATTGTTGGACCCCAGTCAAAAAGGTCAAAACTGTCAGATTTTCAATTACAAATTTTAGTGTTTCTTCTTTTTCACAAATGGAGTTTAACTTAATAGATAACTAATAAATTTTTAGAAAACACTTTAAAACTCCCACATGTCTATTTAATCATCAATATACATCAAATATTAAAGTTTGAAATATATCTCAACCTGGTTTTAATCTACCTATAGGTATTGTTCTTTTAATTTTAACAATAACAATCATTGCCGCTGCTACCTTCCTTTTTCTTTCCCCAGCACTTGATTTCTTGCTCTCCTTATGATTTTAGATCTCGCACACCCATAATAGTAACATAATACATTGTCTAACTTTGTTTCTGTCTATTTTGCTTCTCCTGATATCATGTTTGTACACATACATACTAGAAGTCTATCCTTTCGTTTTGAGCGATTAATACATGTATAGCCGTGAGGAATAATTTTTATTTAGTCAACTTTGATATATTCAATTATGCCTTTTTATCATATACATCTTGTTTTTATTTTGAAATCTCTATAAACAAGTGATCCTTATTTACATTTTCTCTTTCGTTCTAAATTCAGAAACTTGATATAAAATGCAATTTTCATTGTATTTTTCCTTATAATTAATACACAAGATGAATACTCTTATGCTTATAATTTTTCTATATCCGGAAAATATATGTGAAGGATATGTATCCTTATGTTTCTTCTTTTCTTTAAATACATCAAGAATTTTGAATTTTACGATTATCTATTCTCTAAATGATTGTTTTTGTAGAAACACTAAACTATGAATGCCCTATTTTGAAGATTGACATTTTTACACCTTTCTTAAAATAGTAATTTACTTTGCAATTTTCAGTGAGTTCCTAAACTCTCAAGCTTGTTTTCATAAGTATTTTGACTCCTCGTAAACTTAGATTTGTCCTGACTTAGACTATTAGTCAATTTTTCAAATAGCGTAATATCAATAATTTCAATAAATTTTTTTTTCCTTAATGACGACTTAAACCTTTAATTTTAATTAATCTTTATATTATTTTACTACTTTGTTGGATCGCCACACATGTATCTTCATTATCTTGGAATTATTACACATTTTGATAATAGTGAGATTAATTATCATTTCTAAACAGACATTTTGATAACAATGAGATTTTTAATCACTTCTAAACACTTAAAATGCTATATACACAATGTGATTTAATTTATCATAAATTTTCATCGCCTCCATTTGTAAGAGTAACTGTAGTAGTAATTATAGCCTCGGAGATGCTCAATCATTTCGTAATTTATTTTGTCGACGACACTTAATTAGCCTTTACATTTGAGATGTACCAAAACTTCGTTGCCTACCCTTAGTACGTATTTTTAGGAACTTACCCTCAATCGCTTCTCTTTCATTCGTGCTACCCCTTCTTATTTCAAAATATATATTTTCCAGATGTAGTAGCCAACCCGGAAGTGAACAAATTGTTCCTAATCTCTTCTTTATTAGGCGGCGAATTTACACTTAGTGCTAATTTAGAACGCGACTTAAGGATCAATGCGGATTTAACGCTCAGTGCAGTTAGTGCTTCAGCAAAACTTATAGCTCTCTTAATTCAGATAATATCTAACTAGATGATCTTTTTCGACTAGGTCCCCATTTTTGGATCATGATTTCCATGATCCTAATTTCTCGCAATCTAAATTGTAGAACTCGAATTAAGGAAACAATAATTTGACTATAGCTAAAGAATTGGGTTCCTCATTTGAGGAAATAAACCCGAAATAATCAAAGAACACTGCAAGTCACCACCTCTCCAGCTATATAATTGTATTCGACTGAGTTCTAATAGAATACGTCACGAATTGAATTTCGGGGCGAAATTCTTTTAACCGGGGGAGAATGTGACAACCGTCAAAATTTGAGTCGGTTCTAGATTTGAATAAACTTAGTTGCACATATAGGCACGACACATAATAGACTTAGTAACTAGAAGCTAAGTTATAACCTACTAGAAACTTGGAAACAAGTAGGATCGAATGATAGTATACTTAGATTTCACATTGATATGTGAATTCTACTACTACTTAACTATAGTGACTATCCATATTTGGGTCACTCTTTGACTCGAACACCATTTCATGAATCATATACACACATCATGCACTTGACCTAGTAGTAGAAATTAGGTCAAAGTCTCATAGAAACTTAAGTCAAAGTTGAAGACTAGGACTAGTATACTTGATTCCTCAATTTCGCTTGAATCTCGGAATCACTACATAGAATGCCAATAAACCGATAAAAATAAATTACAAAATACCATAAGATAATTTAAAGTCTCAAATATTCTATTTATTTTGATATCCAAAGATTTACAAAATCTCAAGACCCTAAAAGCCATAAAAACTCATATTTATAAACTTTAACCTTAAAAATTCTATAAATATAATTATGAAACTTATAATATGATCTTATAATAATTAAAATTATGAAAATGCATTTAAGGAAAATAAAGTTTAATTCATTAACAATTGCCCTAAATTTATAAGTCAAAAATCAAGGTTTCATGAGCAAAAACTTGGTTAGGGTGTATATTTTATAAAAAGTTTGATATTTTTATAAAAGAATTGAATTTTTTTTATAAAATTAAAAGAGAGGGAGGGCATTTTACAATCAAAACCGTCCACCCTCTTCCCAAGATGCTTCCCCTCTTCCCAAAACACATAATCACTCCTCTCTCACACTCCATCTCCTTCACTTCTCTCTCTCTCTACACTCTCTCTCACACTCCACCATTTACCACACTCAAACTCTCTCTTTCCCTCTCTAAAACCACGAAATTATCCAGCCAAGAACATCTCTTAACCTTCAAATCTTCATCTTCTAGGGTTGTTCTTCATGGTAATCACGAAAATCCTTCAATCTCCTTCACTTTTCTTTCTAGTTTTAAAGATTTTTCTTGCATTTCCTTGTTCTTCTACACCATTCTCTTAGAAAATTTGTGTGAATGTTCATTCACTTCAGTTTTGATGATGATGGTGGTAGATTTTCACCAAAAACATCTTGCATGTTACAAAATGGTGAAGATCCATGACCTAAACCTAAGTCAGAACCATGGAAATGCACTTTTCTATACGTTTTGGTGGAAAATCACCACATGCATCCAAAGTTTTCTTTCAAAAACGAATTTTAAACATTTCAAACTCATGAATGAACTTCAAACAAACATGCATGTGATGATCTTCAAGCTTAGAAGCTAGATCATCAAAGTATGTTGTTAAAAGCTTTCAAATATGTTCATGAAGGATTTATTTCCAAATAAATATCTAAAACTCCTTTTCTGACCAAATCCGATTTTTCCCAGATTCCCATCAACAAAATAAGATGCTCTGTAAATTTCCAGAAGATAATTCATTATCTCGAATTACTATAATTAATGCAAGAAAATAGGGCAATAAATCATATAAAATACTTTATGGGGTCTATAAATCCTAGTTAAATTCGTGGATGACCCCTATGCTAAATAATGATCCCTCATTAAGTTTCATCGATTTTTGCTACTGTTTAATATGGTTTTGAATTTTCTTTTTGTTTGGCTCCAATAAATCATAAAAGCGCTTTAGAAAATCTTAAAATGATATATAACAATTTTCGCAGTTACTACCAGAGGTATAAGACTCAGAAAAATATTTTCAGAATTTTTCATAATGCATTCCTATTTTTCCCCGATTTTTGTATTTTTAATTGCCTAAAAATAGAAAAAATAGTTCTGTTCACCCAAAATTCATGAAAATTTACCAGAACACTTTGTAGTACATTAGGATGCTACATAGACATTTTGATCATTTTTCTCTTCTGTATACTATATTTCTCCTATTTTCTAAGATTAAATACACTTAAATACACAAAATCGGATTTCAGTATATAAAAACCACATTTGGTATTTTTCCCAGATTATTTACTCTGTAAATGAAGTGTACAAAAATTTTGGTAATTTACTTCAACTGTTTAATAATTATTCTCCAATTAATGATTATTTAAGAGGATAAAACAAAGAAAAATAGAAAGACTAATTGAAAAATATCTTTTATTTTTTTTCACAGCTTCTACATGTATAATAAAAGTGTTACAAAAATTTTGGGCAATTTTGGAAATTGTTTTCTGTTTATTTCAATTTTTATTAGAATAAATGCATAAAAATCATAAAATTGGGTTAAACAATCTAGAAACCCCTTTTTATATTTTTCCCACCTTAAGTATGTGTAATGACATTGTTATAAAAAGTTTGGGGTATTTTCGTAACTGATTTCTATTTTTCATGAATTCGTATCTATTTAGAGAATTAAATATGTGAAAAATGGTTCTACATATTCATAATCCATGAAAATTTATCTAGAAGTCTTTTAGTACATTTAGAACCAAAATCTGAAGTTTGGTAATTTTTATTAACAGTTTAGTATTTTTCATGATTTTATGGTTATTCAAGAAACTAAAATCGTGAAAAATAGTCAGACAAATCAAAAATTCAAGAAAATTTATCTTAAGGTCTTTGACTTCAATTAAAACTGAAATGCAAAGTTTGGGAAAGTTTAGAACTAAATTGATTTAGTTTTGAATATTTAATCATTGGAACACTTCTAAAATGTTAAATATTAACATTTCAATAATGGAAATTTTCCACATAAATTGTTATATAACAATTCATTCTTTGAAACTTAATTTCCACAGAAAAATGTTTATAACTTATCAATATTAAATTTTGACACATTATTGGCATAATTCTATTGTAGTAGTAAGTATACTAGTGTTAGATTTCGATTAGAGACTCACTAGCGAATACCATTATTGTAGGAATCGGTAGTGGTACACGTGGAACGTAGTTCAAGGCATCATTTGCATCATCTCAATGCATTGTGAGTATTCACACACTCCCCTATTTTCAGTTTTTATGTTTTGGGGTGGAAAGCATGTCCCGAAAAACTATTATTTGAATGTTGTATTTAAATTGATTTGTATCAAACATGATTGTTATTTTATTGCTATGTCTCTTTATGTTTGTCTATGCAACACGGAACATGAGAACTTATCGTACTAAGGCCCTTCCCTTATCTCTAACCATTAACTCTTTGAGCCAATGGTCATTATGGATAACGCTATTAGGAATTGACAACTCCTCACTCGCCCTATTGCTGGAGTGCATGATACCATATTCATCTATGGAACGATAAGCATAGATCTTGATAGGGCTTCAGTCATAGGTTTGGTTGAGACTCATTGTTTGCTCATACACATACAAACTCGTTACTTATTATAGCAATAAACTTGTTTATTAATTATAGCAATGAACTTTGTTTCTCATTACAACAACGAACTGTTATTACTGAAAACTTATATACATGTTTTAGCAATGAAATTGTTTGCTCCTTGTAGCAACGAAATTGATTGCTCATTTTAGTAATGAAACTTGTTTACTCGTTTGAGTAACGAACTTTATCTTCCATGAGAATATGAATGTTGCATCTTATTTGGGCAACATACCTTATCTCTCATGATGACAAAGAACTTTGTTTTTACAAACTTATTTACTCATCTTAACAATATACTTTTATTATTAGAAACTTTTATCAAAACTTTGATTTCAATTCATGAACCAATATTATTTTGTTAAACTTGTGAGTACTCACCAACTATTTTTATAGTTTACGCTCGTTTTACATGCTTTTTCAGGAATCATCGAGTAAGTGGCACTTAGGGACACTTCACTTTTAGGAGCATTCGCATGTGTTGTATTTCAATTTACATTGTAATTTCTTTTAAAAGTTGTTCAAACCCATTGTAAAATTGTAATGATTTTTAATACTATGGTTGGTGTAGTCTTTTAACTTTTGCTATGAAACCCTTTATACTGCCACTAGCGGGGTGTGACATGTACTACCTAAGTATTATTAATATTAGGAGTAATGTTAAAAGCATAGTCTAATAACTTAGGGTTTTAGAGACGAATATGACTTTACTACTAGAACTAACGGAATTCGACAAGTCTACATGAGCTATTGTATTCATCAACTTTATGTTGACGTATTTTAAAATGCATGTGTTTTCAGGAAGTTGATAAATATGATACGAGAAATGACGTTACACCGCCCGGTGTTTCCGCCGACGGCCGGGGTGTGACAGATTGGTATCAGAGCTATTAACTATAGTGAATTAGTACTTTCTTAGGAAAGCACAACTATAGTTTAGGGCTTACTCTGTTAGGTTTAGGTATATCCCTTAGCCTACAATATAAAGTATTAGTAATTATACTACTGAAGGACTACTTATGGGAGCGGTGACAAGGATAGACATGTCGATTTGGGTTGCTGGATTTCAGAACGGCTATATGCTAAAATGATCCTGCCCACCGACTGTCCTGACTGGCTGGTGCCTTATCTAGACCTGAAGTAACAAACAATAATTAATAATACCCGTGAATACAACGAACACAAAGATATAGAGTTATGTATGAACTCAGTCCCGCGATGAGAACACATGTATATAACCCAAAAATATAGAAAACCCAAACCCTCTATAAGAATTCAAAGCAAGGTTTTAGGTCAAACTACTTAGTCGAGTTTTATTGTACATGGTACGAACCACAACTAAACGTAGACTGATCACCTATGTTTAATTTTGGGCAGACCGATGCACAACTAAACTTGGATACGGTGTTTGATAGACTAAAACACATGAAGATTCTAGAAGATTAAAGATAGATCTCAGATCAGGATACCATCAACTCGGAGTACAAGAAGACGATGTTCTGAAAACAACATTTAGGACTCGGTATGGTCAATGCCTTTGGATTGACCAGCGCCCCAAAAATGTTCATGGACCTCATGAATAGTGTTTATAAACCGTACTTGGATAAATTCTTGATAGTGTTTATCGATGATATATTTATATATTCACGAGCCAAGGAAGAACAAGGTCAACACTTGCGAATAATCTTGGAATTACTAAGAAAAGAAAAGTTGTACGCCACATTCTCCGAATGTGACTTTTGGATTAGAGAAGTACAATATTTAGGTCATGTAGTTAGCAACAAAGGGATTCATGTCCAACCCTCCAAGATTGAAGCAATTAAGAATTGGGAAGCACCAAAGACGCCAACATAAGTGCGTCAATTCTTAGGACTTGCTGGCTATTACCGTAGATTCATAGAGAATTTCTCCAAAATAGCCAAGCTGTTTACACCACTAACCCAGAAGGATATGAAGTTCAACTGGGAAGTCAAACAAGAAGCTGCTTTTCAGAAACTAAAGCAAATGTTGTGTAGTGCACCAATCCTATCCCTCCCAGATGGGACAAAAGATTTAGTAGTACACTGTGACGCATCAAATCAAGGATTGGGATGTGTATTGATGCAAAGAGGAAAAGTTATCGCCTACGTATCACGACAACTTAAGGTGCATGAGAATAATTACACTACCCATGACCTTGAATTGGGAGCTGTAGTTTTTTTTTCATTGAGAAGTTGGAGACACACAATTGGCCAGAGAACATATATGTGATACCTTATGTGCCGAGCCAGAAATAATCCACGAGACAAACTCAAAAGATCGTGCAAATTAAGTATCGATTAAAGGCAGCACGTGATCGTCAGAAGAGCTATGCTGACGTAAGACGTAAGCCTTTAGAATTCCAAGTTGGAGATAAAGTAATGTTGAAGGTCTCTCCTTCGAAAGGCATGATTCGATTCGGGAAACGAGGCAAACTAAACCCACGAGCTAAGTTACATCAAGAGCAAAGCAATATCCATAATGTTTCCCCAACTAATTAACAGTTCCTCGTCCACAAGATAAATTTCGGGACGAAATTTCTTTAACGAGGGGAGAATGTAACACTAGTCAAAATTAGGTCAATAACAATCACATGTGATTTTGCCAATCATGTAATGTGATTTTGTTAAACTTGTAATGTGATAAACTCACTATGTATTTCATGATAATTCTAAAATAAATATGAACTTTCATACATACTTTATAGTATAAATCAAAGTATACGTCCATACGATTCCAAAAATATAGAGAACGTCTAAATCTGACTTCACGTGAAGAAGTTATGATAAACCGAACACTATAAATCTCTATAATAAGAGGAATTAAAAATAGACTTATAATTAGCTATTGGAGTCTAAAAGAGAGTTGTATTACTCGTGAATACCTACGCGTGGATATAAAGAACATCAAAAACGGAGTTCGGATGCAAAAGTTACGACCTTCCGAAGATTCAGCTGTCAGAAATCCTAATTTAACTGAACTCACGACGTGAGCACAGAAACTCACGAGGTGAGGATTCAAACCGCCACATTTCGGATCTAGAAGGTGTGAGAGGCTGCGAGAGGATAGGATCTAAACTCACGACGTGAACAAGGAGTTTTTCACGACGTGAGGAGTCATTTTGCCACCTTCGGAAGCTTGAAGACGGATGGCAAGTCTACGAAGAGATAAGCTCGAAACTCACGACGTGAACAATGAGATTCTCACGTCGTGAGGGTCCAAAATCCTTACTATAAATAGCAGGTCCGAATTCAGCTATTCCTTACACCATTTCCCTTTCTCCTCTCTCCTGTGCTGAAGCCCTCTTGCATCCCGAGCCCCAACGACCTCGTACGCTAACCTTTTCTGCTTAGATTACATAAAATCACGTTACTAAGGTGAGTTTCACGGCCCCATTTTCTAATATTTCGGGGGAAAACGCATGCTAACTATTATATATACGTTATTATTATGTCTATATGATAGTATATTAGTATCAACGTAGATAGTTATAATAACCGGGATATAGTTATTTCATATTTGAAAGTATACAACTATCGTAAAGTTGTTAGCTTGTTATTGTTATAGTAGTATATTAATGTAGATCTTGAGTTATACTTCGGATTCTATATATATTTTGTGTGCGATATAGTTCCGAAGTTATATTCAGAAGTTTTATATGTTAAGTTATAAAGTATGTTGCTATTATTGGATTTATGTCAAGATAAAATTTGGTATGTTATATGTTGTTATTGTTAGTTTTATGTCAAGATAAAACTTAGTATGTTATATATTGTTATTGATAGTTTTATGTCAAGATAAAACTAGGAACGTTATATGTTGTTATTATTGGTTTTATGTCAAGATAAAACCTGGTTTTAATTCTAATTATAGCTGTTGTACTAGCTAAGTATTATAAATATTAGGAGTAATGTTAAAAGCATAGTCTAATAACTTAGGGTTTTAGAGACGAATATGACTTTACTACTAGAACTAACGGAACTCGACAAGTCTACATGAGCTATTGTATTCATCAATTAAGATTGGAAATCTTAGGGAAAATCCTCTGACCTGTAACCGTTAATCCCGTGTGAGCGACAAGTCTACATGAGCTACAACAAAACTGTGTGCGAGTGACGAACTGTCCTTTTGTTTGTTTATTTTTCCGACGTTGATGAAGCGTGTGGAACTTATCTCAAGATGCGAAACTTGTAGCATCAAGTAGAGGTTTGAAACTAGTCATATAGTCGCGGTTACGGACTCATGGTAGCAAATTGTTAGAAGCATTATACTTTGTCGTTATACAAGTATTAATGTTATGTATATGTTTCCCAAACACTTATACTCTAGGTACAAGAAACTGGTAGGTATACTACTTGTATATTAAGTAGATAATTATACCTAACACACATACTCGTATAGAATTGAAATAGATTTATACGTAGCGGTTTTACTCGTATAGAATTGAAATAAGATTTATACGTAGCGGTTTTACTCGTATAGAATTGAAATAAGATTTATACGTAGCAACTTTCGTTTGTATGGAATTACAAACACTTATATTCATAGTACATGAGACTTATAGGTAAACTACTTATTTGGTAAGTAAACTTTTATACCTAGGATATATATGCTAAACGTTGGAGAGTCAAAATGATACTTTCAAAACTATACTTTTGAACTTGGAAAATGTATTATTTTTATATTCAGTCAAAACCTGTGGACTCACCAACTTTATGTTGACGTATTTTAAAATGCATGTGTTTTCAGGAAGTTGATAACTATGATACGAGAAATGACGTTACACCGCCCGGTGTTTCCGCCGACGGCCGGGGTGTGACACGAAGGTACCACTTTCACCGAGGTGAGCTAGAGCAGTTGCCACTGTGGAGGATACCGCTGCATGGAGGGCAGCAGAATCGAATTGTGGCGTAGGAGTTGGAGTTATCGGAGTAGTGCGTCTGTTCGATCTGTGAGGAGGCATCTTTGCTAAAAGAATACAAAGATGAGACGGGAATAAGTCTATAGCAATGTATAAAAACCGAAAGCTGAAAGACAAGGTTATCCTAGTTCTGAATATATCGGGTCCTGACTTCCACAGGGTTCTGGAAACAATTCATAAAAGAGTCTATACCTAATAAACTTTATTAATTTAGAATGGCTATCCTCGAATGAATATCTGTTACTTGAATAACTGTTACCAGTTGCATGTAAGAAATAAATCCTAACACATAATGTGAGCAGCGTTTCCACTAACTCATTAAGTTAACCGAGATTGTTATTTATTAGTGTGACGCATATAACGTTGTGGTTACTTCGGCTGATCCTTCCTTGAAAAATTCTCTTTACTGCTTATGAGGAAGTGGTTACATCTATCTTGGTTTGTCGTGCGAGAATGGAAGTGTCTAAAGAATCTATGAGATTTAGGGTAACTTTATGGGGTGATCCTTACAGAGTCCTTCTATAATTGTACAATGTATACAAGTTGTATATAATTCAAGATTAAATAGACCTTCGAATAAGTGATCCTACTCCAAAACCACAACCAAACAAGGAACAGGTAGGGAAGCGTAGATCACAAATTCTAAGTCTATAAAATCTCAATTATATATAACCTTGGAAGTATACATTGCAAAATTATAGACCTATTCGTAAGAGTCTTTTAAGTTATCACATAAGTTGTTTATATAGTGCCTAAAATACTCCTATAGTATTTTAATGTAATGTACTTGGTATGTTTCATACTTGTTATTGTGTTATAGTATTCTAGAATACTCCTATAGTATTCTAACTCTATGTACTTGATCTAGAATTCTCTTGACTGGTGTTAGGTAAGTTTTAAGACTGTTGCAACACAACATCACTCCCAAACACATGTCGGTCACATCTCGAATGAATATAGTTGATCAGGCTATATTGATCCTAGCTGTGATTACATAACTGTCCAGGTTTGACCGCAGTGTTCAACCTTTAAATACTTTTGTTCTGTTCTTCTTGTGATAGTTGTTCTAGTATGTATACATGTATAAGCAAGTAGGTATATTTTTATAACTTATTGTTATACTCTTAAAATATATTATTATCCAGAGCACTTAAGCCTGATTGTATTTATAGTTGTATATCTTTTATCGGTTGATATACTTAGTTCACTATAAACAATGCTCTGATACCAATCTGTCACACCCCAAAACCGGAACGACGGAAACGTTCGGGGGTGGAGGACGTCATGTTTAGTATCACAAGACATGCATCATAGTAAGCAAGTAATGAACAACCATTTCATTAGAAAGAAAGTGTTTACAATGTGTGTGTTCACAAAACATAGAATACATCAGCAAATAACAAAACAAGACTTGAAGCTATTATGCTCCATCTTCTGCGTTCCCAGCGCGAGTACCTGTCCACTAGTCTCCTGAGAATACAAGTTATTTGAAAGAGATGATCAGCAATTAAGCTGGTGAGTTCATAAGATTTTAGTGATGTAAGTAAGTTGTAGAAAGTTGTTGTAAAATGCAGCTGAAAAATGTAGTAAGTTGTAAGTTCTGTTTAGAAAAGTTCGCCTGTTCCTCTAGAAAATCCTATATTTCCTACTTTGATGAAAGATACGTAAAAATGATTCTACAATCCTATCTATGAGTACTAAATGGATACAAGTTATATAAAACTCAGAGTAAACAAACAATCGACTGTGCGCATCTGCCCTAAGCCCACAACCAAACAAGGAACAGGAAGTAAGGCGGATAGCACACATCCCATTGTTTGTTAGATCATTGTTGTATATAACCCTGGCGCATTCACTTGTTACTCATGGAGATAATTGTAATAATTCCTTTATATTTAATGAAAAGATTCTTTAAGAAAACCCTTATTTCTTATAATTAAATGGTGACCACAGTGATTACTTCTATAATCACTTAGTTTATACTGGCTATACATAATCTAATCTCAAATAGATAGTTAATTGTATGAATCTACCCTAAGCCCATAACCAAACAAGGAACAGGAAGTAAGGCGGAAAGCACACATCCAACTACCTGTTGGGTATTAATGATATATAACCATGATGTATAAACTAAGGTATTATAGAGTAAATCACCTAAGGTCCTTTAAGTTTATACTGGTTTAATAAAATGAATTAAACCCTTTACTGGGAAGTTTCTAGTTTTTGTTGGATTTTGGTATAATACAACATCCTTATGGTGTACATGCAACCCTATAAACTTTGAATCTATGTTTTCTCTATTATACATGCAAATATTAACTATTCCAAGGTTTCATCCTAACTAGCATATTATGAAGCACCTATACTACAAAGTTCTAGTTAGATGACATACCTTTTGATGTAGCTTGATGTGTTCAAGCTTTAAGAGCTTAGCCCCAATAGTGTGGAAGCCTCAAATGGAATCCCAAATCACCAAAACACCTTGGAAGAACTTGAGAGAATATGTATGCACACTAAAATCGGCCCACTCTTATTTTCACACACTTGTCCAATTTTGTGAGCCAAGGACCCCTTTATATATTATGGAGGATTAGGGTTACATCCATGTAAACCCTAATACCCATGACCTTTCATTTACATAGGATCCATGGGTTAAAAGCTCCATGGACCATCCATGAAAGCTTAGCCCAACCTAAATGAACTTGGCCCATTCCATATATATAAGAGTCCATATTTAATTAGTTCTTTTTGATCACTTAATTAATTCTAAATTAATTCTTGATCAATACTAATTAAATAATATGATTCCATATTAATATATTAGAACTTATAATATATTAATATAAATCATAAATATACTATTCTCAAAAGACTATCCATATAAATTGTGCCGGTGAAGTGCAACCCAAATGGACCATGCCGGGTCGGGTCAAGTTCATACCAAATATAGTTATGGACTTAGACACTAATCCAACAGTCTCCCACTTGGATAAGTCTAAAACTATTATTGAGTATGACTTCAAAACCTAACTGGCAATCGTAGCTCTTAAAGCCGCTGTCGAACTCTCACCTTGTCAATGACTTGTCCATTAGATAAGGGATCATATATTCCTCCATTCTAGATATCATATGGACTGAGACATGGATTATAATCATTCTCTCTGTCCATTTGTTGTTTCCCGATTTTCGATTTATGATGACTGACTGATTGAACAAATCAAATCAGTCCTGGCTTGGCCAAGCACTCACATGTGTCATCGCTAAATCATCGAGGGGCCCACATATATCGCTTTTATCCCGAAGGTAAAAGGAATGGATAAACTTCGAATCATATGACTTGTTATACTACTTGTTGAATCATACACAAAGGCACGTTTTATAACATCGAGTTACCAAATGCGTTTTCGTGCAATCAATGTATAACCAACTCATAGTAACAACTCATATCTCTAGGCTTGAAGAATATAAGATATTATCGTCTCATGATCACTCGTGATAAAATCCATGAAGTGATTCAAATGAGCGCGGGTTGAATCCAATACTCAGAACTTATGAGCACTCATGAGTGTTGTAGCACCACTTTGTCCACCAACTTGGACCTCTACAAACGAACCCATGACAGTCTTGATTCATATCTACTTCCAACATATGACCGACTATGGATGGTTTGAATAACTTAATCATTCAGGAAGAGCGACTTAGTTATTCTGGAAGTCAAAACATGCAAAGTGAAACACAAGAATAAATGAATCAAATATGGTATCAAACCCTATGAATATAAATAAACACTTTTATTTATCACCATACTGATTACTCATTATTCATTGTTTCGGTTTTATCAACTTTATACTTGAATTAAAAACACTAGTTGTCCCATGCTCCAAGCATGTACACTATGTTTTTCTTAAACAATAGCTTTGCCATACACCAAGTATGCACTCTATGTTTGTCTATGATCCTTACTTTGTGAAATAAACCAATTGAACATAATTTCAATGATTCTAATTTCACACTGCCAAATCCTTATCAAAAAATGTGAGAATTTCAAATTCTTATCATTTATCGAAATCTGTTTAGATTTTAAACTTATATGCACTGACCTTCCTGTAATGAATATGTACAAAGTCACAAAGACTTGTCAACAGTCATTATAAGGTATTCCAATGGAGATCAACACCATGGAAACTAAGTCTCATATTCAAAGTACATTGCTTTGGACATGCTTCTTGCATTAAGTTTTCTAATCTTACACAGATAACCTCCACCTATGGAGACAACTCCATATTCTCATTTTGACTATCACTTCTGAATAAGAGATGCCTCTTTTCAGAATATGTCAATATGGTCCTTCCAAAATTAGCACTATACTTCCAACTGTCCCTGAGCAACCAATCTTTGGTAAACCTCAGATTGTCCTTGACAATTGCTTAATCATTTTAGTCATATCCAATTCTAGACCTTTTCCCTTCTTAATGCCTCTGGGCATTTGGAAAAATTTAGAAATGACAAATATTATAGCACATGCAATCGATCCTGTACCCAAAGCAAATGGTACACGATTCATGATGCCTCACATAAAGACATGATTCTAGACCACTCTTTTGCTACAATATCTTTATTTGCCTTGTTTTCAAAATTTAACTATGAAGAGGGATGTCGTAATCATAATCGAATTTTGAGAACGCAATATATAGAATTTCCTTAAGTTGAACCAATCCAACATGAAATTCATATATATATATTCTTGACTAAAGATGATTAAGGTCTCAATCTAAGCCTTTAGAACTGAAATGAAGTATATCCTCTCCCTTAATTATAGCAAAACAACTTTTTCAATCCCTGCAGTCTCACGAATTGAAACTTTTGTTTTCTATAATTAACATTGCTAACTTGCAACACTAACAATAATTATCATGCTCCCACTAACATGATGATTATTAGCATAACATTTATGCTCCCACTAGCTTTGACATGTACTCAGAAATCAGCTGGACTTCTAGAAATCAATACTTTATTGACTTTCTTACCAAAGTTCAGATTTGTGATACGAGATGCTTTGATAAAACTTTATCAAAATCATACACCTTTCCTTAGATAGCATGCATGTGTGTCTAAACAATTTCAGAACTATGAAAAGGGATGCCGTAATCATAGTCTCAATTGTTTAGACCTTTTGCCATCTACTTCAAATCTACTTGGTGGAAGTTTTTCCTCACCATCATTTTCATGAATCGGAGAGAAACCTTATGACCCTTAGATTTTATGGTGTATGTGTTCTTATCCATGTGAATCATCAAAACCATAGTCACAAGACAAGGATAACAAAAAATCCAAACTCATATGGACTGAAATTATGCTTCCAAGTTGTTATGCAACCAATTGAGAACTTTCAGAACTCCTATGCAAAGCCAACTTTAACTGGAATGGGCACATAATATGTCAACATGATAGGTTATAAACCTCAAGTCGTGTGCTAGTGAAGCACCTCAGGTGTTATTCTTGATTAGTTCTTGAAATTCTTTTTAGGATCTTTAAGCTCCCACTATCCTCTTGACATATAAGACTATCTTGCCAAATATTCAAGAGATAGTGCGGATTCTTTATCAAGACAAACACTTCACACAATTGGCCTTAGTTGGTCTTTGTTTTATCCAAAACATCACAACTTACCAATTTCAAATGTACAAGAGTAGGACACTTTTACTCTTACATTTGACAAGTGTTTTAAACCTTTCTTTAAGATATGTCACTCAAGTTACAATCTTGGAGTATGACTCTACGAATTGTTTTGGAACGAAGTATGACTCATCCTCCTGATCTAACCATTTCAACAATTCATGACTCCTCTTCTTAGTCATAAGAATGCACTAAGATGACCTTTAGAGGACTAATTGTGATATTATTTCTAAATCATTAAGATGATCACAAACATGATACTAAAGTACTCTCCCATCTTTTCAGATTTGAGAAAATTTTATCTTTCTGCCTAATTTGATTCTTCCCATTAGTTCTGCCATACATTGAGACTTTTCCAATGTTTCAGAATTATACTTAAACTTGTAAGTATAACCATATTTACTAAATTTTAGTAAATCAAATAGTCTTAACGAGCTTTGTGGTGGAAATGACTAGTGCACAAGAATGTGTACTCGATCCCTTTAGTCCTTCACTTGACTCACACATCCATGTGAACACGTAATTAGTCTTGATTTTCCAATGCTTGAAAGTTCTCATTCATCATACTATTCAACTTGCATGATTCCAAGTTTCGGTCCAATTGAAACTTAGGTGATGAGGAACTTTCCTGATTTGGTAAATTTAGACACTACCACAAATGAAAGAATCAAATCCATTTTCCAATATTGCTGTCAGTGGAATCATATAAGCAACAATTTTCCACAAATGTCATTGTAAGGATACTTCAAATAAATAAAATTAAACAATTTTCTTTTATTTTAAAACTTTGCGGAAAAACTTATCCTTACAATCCACATGGAAAATTGTTGTTATCTATTCCTTAGCAATATATCATAACTTCTTAAGCAACTGCTCAAAATTCTGATGCGATCGAAATCCACCTTCGCGATCAGAATCAGCATATACTTCCTTTAAGATTTCTCTCTATTCTTTGATTCTTAAAACATCAACATGTGACCCAATCACATCATGTAATGAGTATCTCAGAATAGAACTTAACAGAGTTAGATAATGGGCTCTACCTGATGTAGAGTCAAACTTATTGACTTTAACATCCGTAGGTAAATTTGGCAGCTTTGCAATCAACGCCCCTTCCTATGGCAAAATAAACATATGGACCCTTTGGTAATGGGACTATCTCAGACTTAGCCTTTCTCTTTACCATTTGGTCAACCGGGTTGACTATGGCCAATCCCTTTCCATTAGGAAGAGAATGTTTTTTCTGGATTTCCAGTGTCACCATTGTCACTGTCCATAAAGTTTTTGGGAAGTTGATCTTCTAATCAAATTTGCTTTACTATCGTTCCAAATCATTGCTGATTCAGCAGCACCAAGCAAATAGATATGATCATTAAGGTTCATGTCATAGTCTGTTTCATAGTAGTCCCAAAGGAACTCACTATGTAACTTAGAAAGTGATTGAACATCCAACTTTCTCAAGACTTTGACACCCAACTCTCCCGGCTTGTCAATATGTGACTTCATCTCTAAGATGTGATCACACATAGACCTTGCTTTCCATTAGGGCTTGAGTGACCTTGAACTTGTGGGTTAGGGAGAATAATTGGAGGAGGTGGAGGAAGAGAAGTATGACTTCCATGAGCCAAACTCGGGAAGTCATATTCATTAGGAAAGCTTGGTTTGGGAAGATCATTGTTGTCTAAACCAGACATCAACAATGGGAGAAATTCACGTAAAGTTGATTTAAGTCCTTAATATAACACCCAATATGATATATTAAGGCTAGGACCCAACAAACTATTTTATAACTTGGAAGAGGGATGCCGTAATCCAAGCTATAAAATATTTGAAGGTAGGTGAATGACAATTCACCAATTTCCACCAAGATAAACGAAATGTATTATTAGGTTTTAATTGGTTTTGAAACTCCTAGATTCTTTTGAGATTCATTGAACTTTTCAATGGCATGTTTCAATCTCGAGTGTGCCCTTCAGGTTTTGTGACTGGGATGCCGAGGATCACAAAACAAGGTGTAAAGTAACCATGCAAATATACTTGGTACCCTTAATATTTACCCCTCAATCGATGTGACGGTTAACCACACACGCTCCAACGATACTATGATAAACATTAAGTTACCATTTGCCTACCTTGTTAAGTCCAGGTTAGTGTGCCGGTTAACCACACACGCTCCACTAACAGCTTAAACAAAGTGCAAAGTGTAATTTCATGGATTAGCACCTTATTCACATTTTCCTAAGTAACTAAGATTGGGAATTTATAAGTGTTTAGTTACTTAGTATTTATCATTATACTTATAATGAAGGGAGAATTATAGTCCTTGTCCTACCTGTTCGGCTAATGACCCTCCACCGGTCAAGGAAGCGGTGAGTGAGAGTGGACACCCATTAAACTGCCATTTTATAGGCAGTAACCTTATACCCCCCTTATAGACCGGCTTCGTGAATGAGGCCTACTAATGGTAAGACGACTTGCTCTTATACATATAATATATTAAACTTTTAATATTATAATAGTATAAGGGTTGAATTTTAAACTTTTAAAATTCTAAGGTCTAGTTTGGAATTAAAGTATACATGGGGGGTAACTTTACAAATTCCAAAACTTGAGGACAAGTTTTGAAACCTTTCAAAACTCTTGGATTTTTCATAACTTATGAGTTTAATTAAGGTTTAATGAAAAATGACAAAAAAAAAAATTCAAGTTCCATAACTTGAGGACAAGTTATGGAAGACATTAAATCATTTAATGATGACATTAAAAATAGTGACTCTTCTATTGTCATAACCTATGAGAGTTAATGACACTTTAAAAAGAAAAACTCTTCACTTTCCATAACTTGAGGACAAGTTATGGAGTTCATAAAAACCATTAAGATCAAATATTCCAATTAATACAATAATCAAATAATTTTTCTATGATCTAGATTAAACTCATAAGTAAAGATAATTCACATCAACAATTTTCAAGAAATTAGATAATCATATAAACTAATACAAATCTTGAAACTTTGACAATTATCCTTTGAAGACTCTTGGAATTCATAACCTAAAGAGTTAATAAATGAGACATTTCACATCCATAACTTATGGAAGTTTCAAAACTCTTAAGATCATAACTTAAAAAAAAAAACTTTTGAGTTCCAAAATTTTATGACAAAATTTGTAACTCCTTAAAACCATTTAGATCAAACTTTTAAAACAAATAAAGTAATCATATCATTCTATCATTTAATAAATTGACCTAATTCAACCCTTGTAGTAAAGTGACTCAAATTTTATAAATAATTAGTTTTTCATAAAATCAAGTAATTATCATAAAATTTGACAAACTTCATGTTTTTTTTTTCCTTTTTTTTTCCTTCAACTTGAAAAAAAAAATACATTTGCATCAAATATAATAGAAAACAACCCATGGCTCTGAGACCACTGTTGGATTTTGGTATAATACAACATCCTTATGGTGTACATGCAACCCTATAAACTTTGGATCTATGTTTTCTCTATTATACATGCAAATATTAACTATTCCAAGGTTTCATCCTAACTAGCATATTATGAAGCACCTATACTACAAAGTTCTAGTTAGATGACATACCTTTTGATGTAGCTTAATGTCTTCAAGCTTTAAGAGCTTAGCCCCAATAGTGTGGAAGCCTCAAATGGAATCACAAATCACCAAAACACCTTGGAAAAACTTGAGAGAATATGTACGCACACTAAAATCGGCCCACTCTTATTTTCACACACTTGTCTAATTTTGTGAGCCAAGGACCCCTTTATATATTATGGAGCATTAGGGTTACATCCATGTAAACCCTAATACCCATGACCTTTCATTTACATAGGATACATGGGTTAAAAGCTCCATGGACCATCCATGAAAGCTTAGCCCAACCTAAATGAACTTGGCCCATTCCATATATATATAAGAGTCCATATTTAATTAGTTCTTTTTGATTACTTAATTAATTCTAAATTAATTCTTGATCAATACTAATTAAATAATATGATTCCATATTAATATATTAGAACTTATAATATATTAATATAAATCATAAATATACTATTCTCAAAAGACTATCCATATAAATTATGCCGGTGAAGTGCAACCCAAATGGACCATGTCGGGTCGGGTCAAGTACATACCAAATATAGTTATGGACTTAGACATTAATCCAACAGTTTTGTATACCAAAAGTTCTAATTTGGAAAGTATGTTTTGTACTAGAAAAATGTGCATTGACTTTTTGTCCTATGACTTGACCCATACCTGGTACCCTTATGATGACTTAATGTATACTGAACATATATATATATATATATATATATATATATATATATATATATTATATATATATATATATATATATCTAAAATCGAAAAGATAACAGACTGGGTGAATCGGTTCCAAGCCCACAACCAAACAAGGAACAGGAAATGAAGCGGAGAGCACACATCCTATTACCTGTCGGATCCTATTGATATATATATATATATATATATATATATATATATATATATATATATATATATCCTTTGATGTATACATTAAGGAATCATAAGGTTAGCATTATGGTCCCTTTCTACTGAATGTACTAGAATCGATTGTTCTGTTTGTCGTTTGCAAAAATGTAAGTTTTCCCTAGTTTATAACTATCTTAACTCGAAAATAGTTTGCATTTGACTTTCAAGTGGTACTGTCACTTTAAGAAAGTAATGGGAAATGTAAGTACACAGTTGTCGTTTAAAATGACATACATATGTACTGATGACCTTAAAACATGTTTGTTTTATACTGGTCATAATGTTAAGGCTAGTACCCCTACTATACGCTCTCCCTGTCTAGAGATTAAGGGCACCAAACACGACTTTTTAACAAACCAGTTGCTACGCCGTGTAATTCACATTAAAGTTTTATGATCATGTATATCCAATATAACTATCACCTTTTGTTTAGAACAATGAGTTAGTGATTCATTGGTATAATTAGATCCTGTAGTAGTTCCATGCTATAGCAACTTAGTATGTTCGTTCTGTTTCTCATATAGTATGTTCATTCTGTTATCGTGTATTGTATCTACCTCCCTGTTTCTCTTTATGTTATCGTGTATTGTATCTAGTATGAATTGAATCTCTAAACTATACCTATTATAGTTTACTAATGGTTTACTTGAACTGTTATTGAAAAGAATCATTTATCTACTAAGCTATGCTTGTACTTTAAAAATGGAGTTTTGTTAAACTATGAAGTAACATAACTTTACAAGAGTTTTGAAATGTTTTGATCACTTATAAAAGACATAAGCAATCTTTTGAAAGATGTAAGTATAACAAACATTTACACAATTATGATTGTGCTCAACTTGTATTCCCCCCCCCCCCCCCGCCTTTAAAAGCATTTAAAACAGTTAAAAGATTCATTACAGAGTATGAACTCACCTGATATGGGTGATTCAAACGAATACGCGCGTAAGGTGAGAACTTCCACGAATGAAGTCCCGAGACTTAACGAGTCCTAAATGACATATAATGGCATATATTGACATAATTATAGTGTTTTAGAAGCAACCAAATGCTAAGAATCACCTCACGGGACTAGGAAACACTTTGTCCAAGTGTTGGAATCACATGTGATTCATCAAAGGAAAGTGGAATGGCACTACCATGAGTTTACGGTCTAGGGTGTTTACGGTCTAGGGTGTTTACGGTCTAATGACCTCACAGTCCAATGGGTTCACGGTCCCATGTGTTTACGGTCCTATGACCTTACGGTCACGAGGTTTACGGTCCACCGTAAACTCACATCCTTTTGTGCATAGGATGATTTCCAAGAATTTCGAAGGGTTCTAAGTTCCATTATAGGCTTTAGGAGGGTTTAAGGTCTCTAATGCACCTTTCATTAGGGTTTACGGTCTAAGGAGATACACTTAGACCGAAAATTCCGTTGTTCTTGGATTCTTGATGGTTTTCAAGGCTTTAAATAGGTGTTTCAACTAGATAACAAGCTAAGGAGGGAGTACTTACGATATAGAGGCTTGAAATGGTGATTAATGTACAAGAACACTAGTATGTGTTCTTGGTGTTCTTGGTGCTTCTTGAAGATCTAAGAAAAGATGATTTCCATGGATGAAATCATTAGATGAGGCTATCTAAGAAGGATTAACATCAAACTAAAGGAAGAACACTTACAACTTTTGAAGATCTAGGGTGAAAAGTCGATGATACTTGAGAGGATTTGGAAGTTCTTGGCTTGGAAAGGAAAGAAATGATCAAAATGATCATGAATTATGTATGTATGAGGGAGTTTACGGTCACCCTGACCGTAAACTCTAAAGTCTTGACCGTAAACTCCTTTTTGAGGAGGTTTACGGTTGATATGCAGTCTAGAACTTCCGCTGATACTCCCAAATACTTATTCCTTAAGTGTACTAGGCTAAAACTCCTCAGAATGACCTTTAACAATGCTAGAACTCATTTCCAATGAGTCTAACACTCAGTTGAGTTGACTGACTGAGCTTTCAAAGAATTTTTTTTTCGGGTTGTCACATTTAGACACACATGTGAGCTATCTAAGGGAAGGTGTATGAGTTTAAGAAGCTTAGATAAAGTCTTATCGAAGCATCTAGTATTAGAAATCTGAGCTTTGGTAAGAAAGTCAACAAAGTGTTGATTTCTAGAAGTCCAGCTGATTTCTGAGTACATGTCAAAGCTAGTGGGAGCATAAGTGTTATGTTGGTAAGATAATAATTATAATGCTGGTGGGAGCATAATTATTATGGAAAGTGTTGCAAGTTAGCAATGTTAATTATAGAAAACAAAGTTTCAAATCACAAGTTGTAGGGTTTGAAAAGTTGTTTTGCTATAATTAAGGGAGATGAATTCATACTTAATTTCAATTCTAAAAGCTTAGATTGAGATTTTAATCACATTTAGTCAAATATATGTATATATATATATATATATATATATATATATATATATATATATATATATATATATATATATATATATATATATATATGAATGTTATGTTGGAATGGTTCAACATAAGGAAATTCTATATATGGATGTGTTAATTGTGTTCTCAAAATTTGATTATGATTATAACATCCCTTTTCATAATTCGAATTTTGAGAACATGGAAAATTATTTAATATTCTCGTGTTCTGAATTTTTTCAAATGCGTAGGGTATTAAGAGGGAAAAAGGACTAGAACCGGTTATGACTAAAGTGGTTGAGCAACTGTTAAGGACAATCTAAGGTTCGCCAAATATTGGTTGCTTAAGGACAGTTGGAAGTATAATAATGGAAGGACCATATTGACATTGTTATGAATAGTCAGGAGTCTATTAATAATGAATTGTCATATGGCAAATATGGAATGTTTCCATATTGGGGAGTTGAAGAATAGATGGAAAAGTTAGAAACTTTTATGCAAGAAGGATGTTCAAAGGAATGTACTTTGAATTTGAAACTTCATTTCCATGGAACTATCTTATAACAATCTCCAAAGGAACATTTTGTAGTATCATTGGTCAAGTCTTTCTGACTTTTGGTACCTAGACATTACAACATAAACATTGCATGATAGTTTAGAATCTAACACTTTCTAGAAGTGACAAGAATTTGGAATTCTTACACTTGCAATAAGGATTTGGGATTGTGAAATGAGCATCATTGGAATCATGTTCAATTGATCTATTTCACAAAGTAAGGATCATAGACAAACATAGTGTGCATACTTGGAGTATGGCATAACTATTGTTTAGAAAACACAGTGTGCATGCTTGGAGCATAGGACAACTATTGTTTTAATTCAAGTATTAAGTTGATTATTTGAAACATTATGCAATGAATAATGTGTAATCAATATGGTGATTAAATAAAAGGTGTTTTACTTATATTCATAAGTTCTGAGACCATATTGGATTCGATTATTCTTGTGTTTCACTTTGCATGTTTTGACTTCCCGAATAACTAAGTTATTCAAACCATCCACAGTCGATCATACTTTGGAAGTAGGTATTAAGGCAAGACTGTCATGAATAGGTCTATAGTTTGTCTGGGACAAAGTGGCTGCAGTGTTCATGAGTGCTCTTGGAATAAGATTCGAGTATTGGATTCAACCCACGTTCATTTGAATCACTTCATGGATTTTATCACGAGTGATCATGAGACGATAATATTTTATATTCTTGAAACGGAGACGTGTGAGTTGTAGTTGTGAGTGGGTTGCACACTGACATATGTAAACGCACCAGTAACTTGGATGTTATAAAACATATCATTGTGTGTAATTTGATGAGTAAGTACAAGAGACCATTTCGGTCGAAGTTTGTCCGTTCCTTTTACCCTTGGAGGGATAAAACCGATATCTGTGGGCCCCTAGATGATTTAGTGATGACACACCTAAGTGATTTGATTTGTTCAATTAGTCAGTCGTCATAAATCGGAAATCGGGAAACAACAAATGGACAGAGAGAATGATTATAATCCATGTCTCAGTCCATATGATATATAGAATGGAGGAATATATGATCCCTTATCAATGGACACGTCATTTGACTAGGTCAGAGTTCGACAACGGCTTTAAGAGATACGATTGCTAGTCGGGATCTTGGAGTCATACTTGAATAATAGTTTTAGACTTATCCAAGTGGTAGACTGTTGGATTAGATGTCTAAGCCCATAACTATTATTGGTATGTACTCGACCCGAGAGTAGCATGGTCCATTTGGGTTGCATGAAATCGAAATAATTGGATAGACAAATGAGAAAAGGTTATTTATGATTTATATTAATATATTATAAGTTCTAATATATTAATATGAAATCATATTATTTAATTAGTATTGATCAAGAATTAATTTGGAATTAATTTTGTGATCAAAAGAGACTAATTAAATATATGGGGATTGATTATGTAAATCATTCATTCTTATATATGTGGGCTTGTGATCCATTGTCCTTCATGTTGGGCTTAACCCGTGTGGTAACCCATGGATACTCCATGGAGGTTAAAACCCATGGATCATGAAGGAAATGGAATGTCACGCACATTAGGGTTTACATGGTGTGACGCTAATGAGCCACACTATATAAAGGATCCCATGGTTCATGAAATGGCACTAGTAGATACACAAAGAGAGGGCAAGGGCCGATTTTCATAGGGAGAACCAAAGTAACCTTCTTCTCAAGTTATTCCATTTTTTGGTGGTGTTGTGTGATTCCATTTGAGGCTTCCACACTATTGGGGCTAAACTCTTAAAGGTTCAAAACTTCAAGCTCCATCAAAAGGTATGTCATCTAACTATACTTTTGTAGTATAGTTGCTCCATAATATGCTAGTTTGGATGATGCTTTGGAATTTTGAATGTATGCATGTATGATAGAGAAAAAATAGATCCAAAGCACATAGGGTTGCATGTACACCATAGGAGTGTTAAAATGCTTAGAACCCATCAGGGCTTTGATAAGGTATTCAAAATGAACATTGGCAATGGGGATGGTAAGAGGAGCGAACAAGGGAGGATTCTTTAAGGCTTCGATTAGAGGTACGAGAACGGAATCATAAAGAGTGGCGTCAAGAAAAACTTGAGGATTGCTAGAGGTGGTTTTGTAGGTAGATTTGGACTGTGATGAAGCACCTGGATTCTTGGAGGAAGTTCCAGATTTCGCAATTTATGCAAGAAGAAGAATAAAGGTGAGCAAGTGAGAGAAAGAAAGTGTAAGATAATAAGAAGGCGGAGAAAAATTGTTTGGATGCGTGGGTTAAATTGTGGTAGAGAGAGAGAGAGAGAAAGAGTTTATATGGGTTTGGATGACTGAGTATGAATATGAACAACCAAACAATTGAAAAGAATGTTTTAAAATAATATGATAAGTATGACATATTAAATGATAATGACAGAGTCATTTAATGTATAACTCGAGTAATCCGGTATTCTATGTTCAAAAAACCAAAGTTGATGTAATGATGAACTGGTACAACGAGTATCTTTTATCTTTTTTGAATATGAGGGTCCACCCTTAGAGGGAAAGAAAGGTTTTAAACACAAACACATGTCTTTTTTTTTTTTGAAAAAATGTCCTTTTGAAGAGAGTATTATTTATTGAATTAAATGTAGTCATTAGTGATTTTGAAAGCAAACATTCTTGCACGGATCTGAGTCCAAAAGAATAAATTGATTAAGTATTTAAGATAAATCATAAGAAGTCTATTTATTATACCTTTCAGCTTCGAGGTGACTTATTCTGATGGAATGATCTAATGAGCACTAGGAGCAAATCACTTTATTAAATGGAAGGTTAGATGAAAACACACATTATAACTTCTGTCCAGAGATTAAATCAAAAGGCAAAGGGTTTGCTTCTGAAAAAAAGGGACTTCTGAGATTCTTGATAATAAATCTTCTGAAGGATTAGAGGGAATGATCATGAATCCTAGAAACTTTAGATAGAGTGCAATATTAAGTTAACATATTAGGATCAGGATTAAGCATCCCTAACATGTTAAAAAAATTATTGAAGTTGGTTTGATCTAGAGGCTTTGTGAAAAAATCTGTATTTTCTTCTATTATAGAACAAAAATGAATTTAATATTTCCTTTTAAGATGTTATGTTTCAAAAAATATATATAATATTGATATGTTTGGTTAAGGAATCTTGAATTCGATTATGAGAGATGGCAATAGCACTCTTTGAATCACAATAAATTGGTACTTTTAACATACGACATCCACAATTTAGAAGTTGTAACTTCATCCAGAGGACTTGAGAGCATCAAATTACAGTAGCAATGTATTCTGCTTCAGCTGTGGAGGGAGAGACATAATTTTTTTTCCTTTTAGGACCAGCTTACAACTCACCCTCCGAGGAATTAACATCCTTCAGATGTGCTTTCTCGATTAAGTTTACATTCTTAACATGACCAGAATCAGTGAAATCTTGAAGACTGTCGTCGTTCCTGATTGGAAAACATAAGCCCAAAGATTTTGTTCCTCAATGATATCGGAGGATTTGTTTAACATCAGTGAGATGTGGAGCCTTTGTGTTCTCCTGGTATCAGGCGCATTGGCAAGTAGCGAACACAATGACAGGTCTGCCGGAAGTAAGGTACATAACGGATCTAATCATTTCCCGGTAAGCCTTTTGATCTATAGATTCTTTGGATAGATTAGCAGATATCTTCGCTCCAAAGGCTATGGGTACTTTGGACAAAGCATAGTTGTCCATGGAATACTTACTAAGTAATTCAGAAGCATATTGTTCTTGATGGATGAAAATACCACGTGGGGATTGTTTTACCGACAAACCTAGAAAGAAATTCATTTAACGATTCATGCTCATTGAGATTTACTTTCCATAAGTCTTGAGAAGTTTGCAACCATGGATCCATAAGTTGATTCAAAGATGATATCGTTAACATATATTTTCACAAACATCATATGCTTCGGATTAGATTTTTTGAACAACGTTGGATCAACTATTCCTATGATGAACCTAGGATCTTCCATAAATTTAGTCAAGGTTTGATATCAAGAACGAGGAGCTTGTTTTAGACCATAGACTAGTTTCATCAATTTGTAACAATAGTTGGGAAGATCTCAATTTTCAAAACCTGGTGTATGTTGGATTTATACTTCTTCTTTAAAAATATTCGTTGAGAAAAGAACTTTTAATGTCCATTTGATGAACTTTATTGTTCTTGTGAGCTGCATATGATAGGAAGATACAAATAAGTCATAGTCTTGTGTCAAGAGCATACGTTTCATCATAATCAATTCCTTCTTGATGATTATAGCCTTTGGAAACTAATATGGCTTTGTTCTGGATGACAATTCTAGAATTATCAACTTTGCTTCAACATACCCAACGAGTACCAACAATTACTTGACGCTTTGGGGATGGGACGAGAATCCAAACCTTTCTTCTTTCGAATTCAGCTAGTTCTTCTTGCATAGCAATAATCCAATCAGAATGTTCTAGTGCATCATGGATTTTCTTAGGTTCGATTAACAAGATAAATGTCGCATAATGACTTTCATCTTGAAAAGATTGGCTGACCTGGTTTGAACACCAGCATCGGGATTTCCATTGAATTTGTTAGGTGGATGATCCTTAGTCAAAAATTTGGAGACGAGCAGTAATATGTTTGGTTGTAGTGCTTGATGTGATGTCTTGAGTTATATTTTGGGAAGTTTTCGGAATAGTCAACGGAAGCTCCCCTTGAACAGCAGAATCTCCATAAGACATATTTTTAGAGGGTGTGGTACCCGAGTTAGGTAATTAGGTATCACAATTAGTATCTTATGGCAGATTGGGTAGACCGGAACGATCTGATTTCTACTCCCCCTCACTTGGTGAAGAAGTAGGATGAGTATTGTGATTCTCCTCCTCAACCGAAGAAGCAAAAGCTTCTATGGTTGAAGCTTTAGAGAGAATAGCTCTGGAGGAGTTGGAGGAAATGGGAGCATCAGGAAGACGGATGACATGAACATCTAGTCCTAAATCTGTTTGTCCGAATAGGGAATCAAAATAAATTTCATCATGACTTGTTGAGTGGGTTTGTCCGAAGAAGGCATGTCACATTCCATTATGTGAGAAGTAACATCAGTATGAGAGGAGTTTCAAACAAATAAGCCATCAAAGGTGCCATCAAAGCTTTCTCCAATAAGATATGTTCTTCTGTTCAGTACCATATATGTTACGCCTCGGGTCGAATAACCCAGAAAAATGGGTTCATCACATTTTGGTTGAAATTTGCTTAAGTGATCTTTGTTATTTTTGATGAAATACCTACAACCAAAAATGGGGAAAGTTTTAACATTGATTGTTTGATACGGCGTGCATTTGAGTCGCTTGTTCATAACACTTCAATTCTGATCCAAACAAGCAGTAGCTACAACATCAGCACAAAAATGTAACGAAAGATTTTCAAAGTTAAGCATGGACTAGGCTGATTCACCAAGGGTTCGATTTCTTCTTTCAACAACACCATTTTGTCGAGGTGAGTATCGAGTAGAGAAACTATGATCAATGCCTTTTTCAACAAGATAATTGTTTAGAAGAGCATTGATAAATTCAGTGTCGTCGTCACTTTAGATGCTTCGTACCGGAAGCTTCATCCAAACTTCAATCCCTTTGATGAAATTGATCAATTCTTGAGCGGTTTCAAACTTTTGATCAATTCTTGAGCGGACAACCCGAAACTTTTTCCGTTATACTTACCCAGTTTCCGTTAATAAAATTTGGGTTTTTATTAAATTCCGTCAAATTTCTTAGTTTGGGAAGGACCTTAAATTTTAAATAAATAATATGTATTTTATACGATTCGGAATAAACCAGGAATCACGCGAAAAACTCGAAACTATCGCGAAAATCACCGAGTTCACGGTCAGGACAAGTTTACGACCGTAAACTCGTGTAGACCGTAAACCCGATTACGGTCGGTGCCAGGTGGACCCCACAACCGACCAAACCCCCAGCCTATAAATACTGGACCCCCACCCTCATTTGAACCTTCTTGACCGGAAACACCCACTTTCTCTCTCTAAACCTCTTGACCGTAAACACCATAAAGCCCTCTTTTCACCCGAAAAACGCCTGAAATCGTCAATTGGGGCCGTTTGGGAGCCTTTGGAACATTTTTTTGTCGAAAACAAGCACCCTTGTTCTTGAGTTTACGGTCAATCTTCATAAACCGTAAACCTGTTGCGACCGTAAACTCATCAATCTTCATTGACCGTAAACTCACCAGATCTCCTTAGACCGTAAACCCATGGGACTGTGAGCCCATGGAACCATAAACTATCTGTCGACCATAAACAGCTCTCGTGGGGAAAAGCCTGTTTTCTCAATTCAACCAAGTCCCGGTAACATTCCTTAACCAAAAACAAGTGTTTATCTAACACTTTATCTAAAGAAATCGCTAATTTAGATACATATATGTATTTATTTGATATTAGGATTCCGTTCAGTGCAACATACACCAACTCAAGGATCGTCCAGTTCAATCCTTCGCATCCGACCAACTGTGAGTTCATACCCCTACGCTTTTTCCGAGTTTTTCCATGTTTTCAAGGGGGGAATACAAGCAAAAGTACAAGGAAACTTGTGCTCAAAGTATATTATTTTATGTTCAGAATGCTTTTAACACAGAAAACAGTTTTACCAAACGATTAAGAAATCAACTCGTAGAAACAGTTTTCAAAACTAAAGCAACGAATTCGTGAATCATATCGTAAATTGTGTTACTTTTAAAGGATTCTTACAAATCGTAAACAGGATTTTCAGTATTATTACATACAAATTGTTAGTCTAAAGTTAGAGACACGTCCTTGGTAACACCCCCACAGAAACTGGGTGTAGGATTTGCACTTGTAACCAGAATCTGTTATAGGGAGAACGTGACTATTGTGTATAGATCTATACGGGACTGACTATCCCGCACCTGAACTAGTAGCTACAGTTAGGCAGTCATGCTTGGGGTGACAAAGTCATAAAAGGATACTGGCCCCGTCACGTGCCATATCAAGTCTAAGTACGGTTATGACACTCGCAACCTATATAACAGTAACTTATATTTGTAATAATGAAACAAGTGAACTAACCTCAAAGTAATAACCGATTCAATTACTAGAGGGTATTATTAACACCCTTAGGATTTAGTTCACCACTTATTTACTAGTTTTATTTATATAATAAGGCTAATACACCTCACAGGGAGCAAACAAGGTTTTTCAAGAAAACTACGTCTGACGATACAAGTATGGTAGATACTTGTACACCTCAGACAAGAACCGATAACTCAACCTCTCATAAACAGACTGTTTAACAAATAACTAATGGATAATCAAACATCTTTCATAAGAAAATATAGGATTTTCTTGGGAAACACTTTTCAATGGATCAATGAAACATTTTTCACCAGAACTAGATACTTATTAACTCTCCAGCTTTATGCTGATACACTTTCAAACCGCTTGTATTCTCAGGACAACAATAGACAGGTACCCTTGCCAGCTTTTGGAGAAGATGGAGCATCTTGGAGTCTCGTCTTTATCTTTTACTTTTGTTATATGCTGACATGTACAAACTATGTTTTCAAACAGATGTAAATATTCATATTGTAATGTAATGGTTGTGTTTACTTTGATTGCTATGATACGATTGTGGTGATACTACGCATGACGTCACCCGCCCCCTGATGTTTCCGCCGTCCGTTCTGACGGTTCGGGGTTGTGACAGATTGGTATCAGAGCTATTGTTTATAGTGAGCTAAGTATACCGAACCTTACATGGTATACAACTTTAAACACTAAGGAGCCGAAGTGCTCTGAACTAAAAGTATACTTTATATATATAAGTATTTTTACGAAATGTATACAAGTATACCTACAAACAAGAAACAGTATCATGTGTAGAACAAAACAAAAATATTTGGATGTTGAACACTGCAGTTAAACCTGGGCAGTTATGTAATCATGTCTAGGGTCAATATAGCCTGATCAACTATATTCATTCGAGACATGACCAACATGTGCTTGGGAGTGACTGTGGTGTTGCAGCAGGCCTAAAACTTACCAAGTATCCATACAATAAGACGTCGATAGAACAAAACAGACAACCTAAAATAATATAGGAGTATTTTAGCTAGAGCCAAACTCAGTATACATATTCATTCCAAGTGTTGCTACCTCTTCTTTCTTAAGCGATAACTTACTTGCATTAGTAACCTTCTGTGCTTATCGCTTGGTAGAACACTTTTGTTATCAGGATGAGATATATCTTGTTCCATATATCTTAAGGACTTACCATCCTCTTCTTCCTGTTTGTTTCTAAAGAAATATGCCTCCCCGACCAAGAACCACCAGAAGGAGCAACACTCCGCCACCACCACCTCCTCAGTTCGACCCCGTCATGTTTCAGGCAGCGGTTACAGCCGCCGTGACTGCAGCAGTGGCACAAGTGAATGTTGGTGGGGCTGGAGGTGGAACCGACCCACAAAGAGCAGATGGAAGTCAGGGACATCAAAAGGAGTGTTTCTACAAGAACTTCATGACTGCAAAACCCAAGTCCTTCGACAGAAATGGAGGTGTCATCGCTCTGACTCGATGGTTCGAGAAGATCGAATCCATCTTCGAAATTTGCGCCTGTTACGAGGAAAACAAGGTGAAGTTCGCCGCCTGCACTTTCACCGACAGAGCTTTGACCTGGTGGAATGGTCGAGTCAAATCCCTAACTCTGCCAGTAGCAAATGCTATGGGTTAGGAGAGCTTGAAGGAGCTCATGGTTGCCGAGTACTGCCCACGAGGCGAAATACAGAAACTGGAGCACGAACTCTGGAACCTAAAGATGAAGGGTTCCGAAATTGCTGCCTACACTTCTAGGTTTGAAGACCTAGCACTTCTTTGTCCAGGAATGGTTACCCCGAAAAGCAAGAAGATTGAGAGATACATCTGGGGATTGACGCCCCCAACTCAAGGGAATGTCTTGGCCGCCAGGCCAATCACTTTTGATAGCGCCAAGTGCCTGGCGCAGACTCTCATAAATCACGACGTTGATCTAAATAAAGTGACAGCCACTCCTGAACCAGCTAAAGGAAGTGGTGAGAAAAGAAAGTTCTGGAAGCAACGAAAGGGCCAGTCTTCGCAGGAGCCCTCCAAGAAACAACAAACTATGGCAGTCCACGCTACTACTACTCCTGCTGCAGTCCCCGTTATTCTAACGAATCCCAGTCGCTATGCTAGAAAACTACCTCTGTGCAACAAGTGCAACTATCATCATCAGGGACAGTGCCGGGAAATGTCGTGCAACAACTGTGGTAAGATGGTCCACACAGTTCGAGGCTGCAAGACAGAAGTCCAACCCACTAACCAGGCCCCTGGAGCAGGCATTGGACAAGCCTGTTATGGTTGTGAAGAAGTCGGGCACTACAAGAGAAACTACCCCAAGGCAACAACAACTGGTAACACGGGGAGAGTGCTAGCGATGGTCCAAGAGGAGGCAGTTGCAGATCCCACCGTTGTTTCGGGTACGTTCCTCCTCGATAACTCTTATGCATGCATTCTATTCGATTCTGGTACGAAGAGAAGTTTTGTTAGCCATGCATTCAAACATCTTCTCAAACATAAACCCCAACCGCTAACCGAAACATTTACCGTCGAGATGGCTAACGGCGAGAAAGAGAGCACTAACGACATATTCGTAGGCTGTACCCTTACCCTAAACGATCATGCTTTTCCAATCGATCTTATGCCAGTTTCCATAAAAAGCTTCGATGTCATCATCGGCATGGATTGGTTGAGCCCCAATTGTGCTGATATCCTTTGTTACAAAAAAGCTATCCGTCTCAATCTTTCCTCTGGTGAAACCCTCATGATTTACGGCGATAAACTCAGTTTAAACTGTTGGATTAATGTCTAAGTCCATAACTATATTTGGTATGTACTTGACCCAACCCGGCATGGTCCATTTGGGTTGCACTTCACCGACACAATTTATATGGATAGTCTTTTGAGAATAGTATATTTATGATTTATATTAATATATTATAAGTTCTAATATATTAATATGGAATCATATTATTTAATTAGTATTGATCAAGAATTAATTAAGTGATCAAAAAGAACTAATTAAATATGGACTCTTATATATATGGAATGGGCCAAGTTCATTTAGGTTGGGCTAAGCTTTGATGGATGGTCCATGAAGCTTTTAACCCATGGATCCTATGTAAATGAAAGGTCATGGGTATTAGGGTTTACATGGATGTAACCCTAATCCTCCATAATATATAAAGAGGTCCTTGGCTCACTAAATTGGCACAAGTGTGTGAAAATAAGAATGGGCCGATTTTAGTGTGCATACATATCCTCTCAAGTTCTTCCAAGGTGTTTTGGTGATTTGTGATTCCATTTGAGGCTTCCACACTATTGGGGCTAAGCTGTTAAAGCTTGAAGACATCAAGCTACATCAAAAGGTATGTCATCTAACTAGAACTTTGTAGTATAGGTGCTTCCTAATATGCTAGTTAGGATGAAACCTTGGAATAGTTAATATTTGCATGTATAATAGAGAAAACATAGATCCAAGGTTTATAGGGTTGCATGTACACCGTAGGAGTGTTAGAATGCTCAAAACCCAACAGTGGTATCAGAGCCACGGGATGTTTTCTGTTATATTGATGCAAATGTTTTATTTTCAAAGTTGAAAAAAAAGGAAAAAAAACATGACGTTTGTCAAATTTTAAGATAATTATTTGTAAAATTTGAATCATTTGCTATATGAGTTGAATTAGGTCAAATTTAGTAAAAGATAAAATGATATGATTATTTTATTAGTTTTAAAAGTTTGATCTAAAGAGTTTTTTGAAACCTCCATAAGTTATGGATATGAAAAGGTTTAAAAAAAATTGATTCAAAATTTTTTATGGAGTTACAAAACTTGGTCTTAATGTTTTAAAGAATTCCATAACTTGTTCTTAAGTTATGGAACATGAAAAGTTTCATCATAAAACAAAACATTAAACTCCATAAGTTATGGAATCCAAAAGTTATTTTTTTTTTGTGTTTTCTTGATTTATGAGTTAGTTTAGATCAATGAAAAAAATTTGTGTTTTAGTTGTTTTCAATCCTAATTAATCTAGAGGCAGTTCATAAAATGTGTTTTTGTAACTTGTCCTCAAGTTACATAAAAGGTCACATTTATGAATCTTAAAACTCATAAAAGTGTCATAGGTTACATAAAAAAAATGAAGAGTCTTTTTCATTAAATAGTATTATGACTCCATAACTTGTCCTCAAGTTATGCATGTTTAAGAGTCACTTCTTTAAAAGTGTTATTAAAGAATAAGAGGTTACATAAAAAATAAAGATTCTTCATTTTAATGAACCATTAAACTCATAAGTTATGAAATGAAAATTTTTTAATAGTTTCAAAAACTTGCCTTCAAGTTTTGGAATTTGTAAAGTTTTCCCATGAATACTTTAATTCCAAGTTAAGCCCTTAGAATTTTAAAAAGTTAAAATTCAACCTTTATACTTTATAATATTATAAGTTAATAATATTTATATATACGTATAAGAGCAAGTCGTCTTACCATTAGTAGGGCTCATTCACGAAGCAGGTCTATAAGGGGGTATAAGGTTACTGCCTATATAATGGCAGTTTAATGGGTGTCCACTCTCACCCACCGCTTCCTTGACCGGTGCAGGGTCGTTAGCCGAACGGGTAGGACAAGGACTATAATTCTCCCTTCATTAAAAGTATTAATGACAAATACTAAGTAACTAAACATTTATAAATTCCCAATCTTAGTTACTTAGGAAAATGTGAATTTGGTGCTAACCCATGAAATTACACTTTGCACTTTCTTAAGTCAGTTAGTGGAGCGTGTGTGGTTAACCGGCACACTAGCTTGATTTAACAAGGTAGGCAAAGGGTAACTTAATGTTTATCATAGCATCGGTGGAACGTGTGTGGTTAACCGGCACATCGATTGAGGGGTAAATATTAAGGGTACCAAGTATATTTGCATGGTTAGCCACACCTTGTTTTGTGATCCTCGGCATCCCAGTCACAAAACCTGAAGGGCACACTCGAGATTGAAACATGCCATTGAAAAGTTCAATGAATCGCAAAAGATCTAGGAGTTTCAAATCCAAGTAAAAAAAAACCTAATTAAATTATTTCGTTTTTCATTGTGGAAATTGGTAAATCGTCATTTACCTACCTTCAACTATTTTATAACTCGGATTACGGCATCCCTCTTCCAGTTATAAATAGGTTGTTGGATCCTAGCCTTAATATTTCATATTGGGTGTTATATTAAGGACTTTAGATCAACTATCTTGAATATCTCCCAAAAGATGTCGAGTTCAGACATCTATGATCTTCCCAAATCATTTGGAACTTTACTTCCTCCACCTCCTCCAATTATTCTCCCTAACCCACAAGTTCAAGGTCACTCAAGCCCTAATGGCAAGCAAGGTCTATGTGTGATCACATCTTAGAGATGAAGTCACATATTGACAAGCCGGGAGAGTTGGGTGTCAAAGTCTTGAGAAAGTTGGATGTTTAATCACTTTCTAAGTCACATAGTGAGTTCCTTTGGGACTACTATGAAACAGACTATGACATGAACCTTAATGATCATATCTATTTGCTTGGTGCTGCTGAATCAGCAATGATTTGGAACGATAGTAAAGCAAATTTGATTAGAAGATCAACTTCCCAAAAACTTTATGGACAGTGACAATGGTGACACTGGAAATCCAGAAAAAGCATTCTCTTCCCAATGGAAAGGGATTGGCCATAGTCAACCCGGTTGACCAAATGGTAAAGAGAAAGGCTAAGTCTGAGATAGTCCCATTACCAAAGGGTCCATATGTTTATTTTGCCAAAGGAAGGGGCGTTGATTGCAAAGCTGCCAAATTTACCTAAGGATGTTAAAGTCAATAAGTTTGACTCTACATCAGGTAGAGCCCATTATCTAACTCTGTTAAGTTCTATTCTGAGATCCTCATTACATGATGTGACTGGGTCACATGTTGATGTTTTAAGAATAAAAGAATAGAGAGAGATCTTAAAGGAAGTATATGCTGATTCTGATCGCGAAGGTGGATTTCGATCGCATCAGAATTTTGAGTAGTTGCTTAAGAAGTTATGATATATTGCTAAGGAATAGATAACAAAAATTTTCCATGTGGATTGTAAGGATAAGTATTTCCGCAAAGTTTTAAAATAAAAGAAAATTGTTTAATTTTATTTATTTGAAGTATCCTTATAATGACATTTGTGGAAAGTTGTTGCTTATATGATTCCACTGACAGCAATACTGGAAAATGGATTTGATTCTTTCATTTGTGGTAGTGTCTAAATTTACCAAATCAGGAAAGTTCCTCATCGCCCAAGTTTCAGTTGGACCGAAACTTGGAATCATGCAAGTTGAATAATATGATGAACGAGAACTTTCAAGCATTGGAAAATCAAGACTAATTACTTGTTCACATGGATGTGTGAGTCAAGTGAAGGACTAAAGGGATCGAGTACACATTCTTGTGCACTGGTCATGTCCACCACAAAGCTCGTTAAGACTATTTGATTTACTAAAGTTTAGTAAATATGGTTATACTTACAAGTTTAAGTATAATTCTGAAACATTGGAAAAGTCTCAATGTATGGCAGAACGAATGGGAAGAATCAAATTAGTCAGAAAGATAAAAGTTTCTCAAATCTGAAAAGATGGGAGAGTACTTTAGTATCATGTTTGTGATCATCTTAATGATTTAGAAATCATATCACAATTAGTCCTCTAAAGGTCATCTTAGTGCATTCTTATGACTAAGAAGAGGAGTCATGAATTGTTGAAATGGTTAGATCAGGAAGATGAGTCATACTTCGTTCCAAAACAATTCTTAGAGTCATACTCCAAGATTGTAACTTGAGTGACATATCTTAAAGAAAGGTTTAAAACACTTGTCAAATGTAAGAGTAAAAGTGTCCTACTCTTGTACATTTGAAATTGGTAAGTTGTGATGTTTTAGATAAAACAAAGACCAACTAAGGCCAATTATGTGAAGTGTTTGTCTTGATAAAGAATCCGCACTATCTCTTGAATATTTGGCAAGATAGTCTTATATGTCAAGAGGACAGTGGGAGTCTTAAAGATCCTAAAAAGAATTTCAAGAACTAATCAGGAATAAAACCTGAGGTCCTTCACTAGCACACGACTTGAGGTTTATAACCTATCGTGTTGACATATTCTGTGCCCATTCCAGTTAAAGTTGGCTTTGCATAGGAGTTCTGAAAGTTCTCAATTGGTTGCATAACAACTTGGAAGCAATGGCAGACCCTGTACTGCCAGGTGGCAAGAACTTAAGATTGCATAAGTTCAGTCCATATGAGTTTGGATTTGTCATTATCCTTGTCTTGTGACTATGGTTTTGACGATTCACATGGATAAGAACACATACACCATAAAATCTAAGGGTCATAAGGTTTCTCTCCGATTCATGAAAATGATGGTGAGGAAACACTTCCACCAAGTAGATTTGAAGCAGATGGCAAAAGGTCTAAACAATTGAGACTATGATTACGGCATCCCTTTTCATAGTTCTGAAACTGTTTAGATACACATGCATGCTATCTAAGGAAATGTGTATGATTTTGATAAAGTTTTATCAAAGCATCTCGTATCAGAAATCTGAACTTTGGTAAGAAAGTCAATAAAGTATTGATTTCTAGAAGTCCAATTGATTTCTGAGTACATGTCAAAGCTAGTGGGAGCATAAGTGTTATGCTAATAATCATCATGTTAGTGGGAGCATAATAATTATTGTTAGTGTTGCAAGTTAGCAATGTTAATTATAGAAAACAAAAGTTTCAATTCGTGAGGCTGCAGGGATTGAAAAAGTTGTTTTGCTATAATTAAGGGAGAGGATATACTTCATTTCAGTTCTAAAGGCTTAGATTGAGACCTTAATCATCTTTAGTCAAGAATATATATATGAATTTCATGTTGGATTGGTTCAACTTAAGGAAATTCTATATATTGCGTTCTCAAAATTCGATTATGATTACGGCATCCCTCTTCATAGTCAAATTTTGAAAACATGGCAAATAAAAATATTATAGTAAAAGACTGGTCTAGAATCATTTTTTTATGTGAGACATCATGAATCATGTACCATTTGCTTTGGGTACAGGATCGATTGCATGTGCTATAATATTTGTCATTTCTAAATTTTTCCAAATGCCCAGAGGCATTAAGAAGGGAAAAGGTCTAGAATTGGATATGCCTAAAATGATTAAGCAATTGTCGAGGACAATCTGAGGTTTACCAAAGATTGGTTGCTCAGGGACAGTTGGAAGTATAATGCTAATTTTGGAAGGACCATATTGACATATTCTGAAAAGAGGCATCTCTTATTCAGAAGTGATAGTCAAAATGAGAATATGGAGTTGTCTCCATAGGTGGAAGTTATCTGTGTAAGATTAGAAAACTTAATGCAAGAAGCATGTCCAAAGCAATGTACTTTGAATATGAGACTTAGTTTCCATGGAGTTGATCTCCATTGGAATACCTTATAATGACTGTTGACAAGTCTTTGTGACTTTGTACATATTCATTACAGGAGGGTCAGTGCATATAAGTTTAAAATCTAAACAGATTTCGATAAAAGATAGGAATTTGAAATTCTCACATTTTTCGATAAGGATTTGCGAGTGTGAAATTAGAATCATTGAAATTATGTTCAATTGGTTTATTTCACAAAGTAAGGATCATAGACAAACATAGAGTGCATACTTGGTGTATGGCAAAGCTATTGTTTAAGAAAAACATAGTGTACATGCTTGGAGCATGGGACAACTAGTGTTTTTAATTCAAGTATAAAGTTGATAAAACCGAAACAATGAATAATGAGTAATCAGTATGGTGATAAATAAAAGTGTTTATTTATATTCATAGGGTTTGATACCATATTTGATTCATTTATTCTTGTGTTTCACTTTGCATGTTTTGACTTCCAGAATAACTAAGTCGCTCTTCCTGAATGATTAAGTTATTCAAACCATCCACAGTCGGTCATATGTTGGAAGTAGATATGAATCAAGACTGTCATGGGTTGGTTTGTAGAGGTCCAAGTTGGTGGACAAAGTGGTGCTACAACACTCATGAGTGCTCATAAGTTCTGGGTATTGGATTCAACCCGCGCTCATGTGAATCACTTCATGGATTTTATCATGAGTGATCATGAGACGATAATATCTTATATTCTTCAAACCTAGAGATATGAGTTGTTACTATGAGTTGGTTATACATTGATTGCACGAAACCGCATTTGGTAACTCGATGTTATAAAACATGCCTTTGTGTATGATTCAACAAGTAGTAGAACAAGCCATATGAGTCGAAGTTTATCCATTCCTTTTACCTTCAGGATAAAGCGATATCTGTGGGCCCCTCGATGATTTAGCGATGACACATGTGAGTGCTTGGCCAAGCCAGGACTGATTTGATTTGTTCAATCAGTCAGTCATCATAAATCGAAAATCGGGAAAGAACAAATGGACAGAGAGAATGATTATAATCCATGTCTCAGTCCATATGATATCTAAAATGGAGGAATATATGATCCCTTATCTAATGGACAAGTCATTGACAAGGTCAGAGTTCGACAGCGGCTTTAAGAGCTACGATTGCCAGTTAGGTTTTGAAGTCATACTCAATAATAGTTTTAGACTTATCCAAGTGGGAGACTGTTGGATTAATGTCTAAGTCCATAACTATATTTGGTATGTACTTGACCCGACCCGGCATGGTCCATTTGGGTTGCACTTCACCGGCACAATTTATATGGATAGTCTTTTGAGAATAGTATATTTATGATTTATATTAATATATTATAAGTTCTAATATATTAATATGGAATCATATTATTTAATTAGTATTGATCAAGAATTAATTTAGAATTAATTAAGTGATCAAAAAGAACTAATTAAATATGGACTCTTATATATATGGAATGGGCCAAGTTCATTTAGGTTGGGCTAAGCTTTCATGGATGGTCCATGGAGCTTTTAACCCATGGATCCTATGTAAATGAAAGGTCATGGGTATTAGGGTTTACATGGATGTAACCCTAATCCTCCATAATATATAAAGGGGTCCTTGGCTCACAAAATTGGCATAAGTGTGTGAAAATAAGAATGGGCCGATTTTAGTGTGCATACATATTCTCTCAAGTTCTTCCAAGGTGTTTTGGTGATTTGTGATTCCATTTGAGGCTTCCACACTATTGGGGCTAAGCTTTTAAAGCTTGAAGACATCAAGCTACATCAAAAGGTATGTCATCTAACTAGAACTTTGTAGTATAGGTGCTTCGTAATATGCTACTTAGGATGAAACCTTGGAATAGTTAATATTTGCATGTATAATAGAGAAAACATAGATCCAAGGTTTATAGGGTTGCATGTACACCATAGGAGTGTTAGAATGCTCAAAACCCAACACAAACCTCCATATCATTTCGTGCATCAAAGCACAGGAACTTCTGCGAAATGAGTGTCCTGCATTCCTAGCCCATGTCATTAACGAGAAGCAGGAAGTTAAAGACCTCGAGAGCATCCCCTAAGTCAGCAACTTTCCTGATGTCTTTCCCGAAGAGCTTCCGGGAATTTCCCCCGAGCGTCAAGTCGAGTTTCGCATCAACTTAATCCCCGGAGCTACCCCCGTAGCTAAATCCCCATACCACTTAGCGCCAGTAGAAATGCAGGAATTATCCAGTCAGCTCAATGACCTGCTCAGCAAAGGATTCATAAGACCGAGTTCCTCACCTTGGGGAGCTCCGATCTTATTTGTGAAAAAGAAGGATGGATCCTTCCGGATGTGTATTGACTATCGCGAACTGAATAAACTCACTGTCAAAAACCGTTACCCTCTTCCTCGAATCAACGACCTCTTCGATCAACTTCAAGGAGCCAGCTACTTCTCCAAAATAGACCTAAGATCAGGGTACCATCAGCTGTGAGTCCATGAGAGTGATGTTCCTAAGACAGCATTTCAGACTCGGTATTGTCACTACGAATTTGTAGTAATGCCCTTCGGTCTAACCAACGCACCGACGATATTCATGGACCTGATGAATCGGGTGTGCCGTTATTTCTTGGACAAGTTCGTAATCGTGTTCATTAATGATATATGTGTCTATTCCAGAAGTGAGGAAGATCACCGACAGCACTTGAGATCGGTGCTGGAAACTCTAAGGACGGAGAAGCTGTACGCGAAATTCTCCAAGTGCGAATTCTGGATTCGAAAAGTAACCTTTCTAGGTCACGTGGTAAGTGAGGAAGGCATACACGTGGACCCCTCCAAAATCAAAGCGATAGAGAACTGGTCAGCACCGAAGACGCCCACAGAAATCCGTCAATTCTTGGGTCTCACTGGGTATTATCGCAGATTTATCCAAAATTTTTCCAGAATTGCCAAACCCTTAACCACTCTGACTCAGAAAGGCGTACCCTTTTGTTGGAGCGAAAAGCAAGACACTGCGTTCCAAAAATTGAAGCAGGCCCTATGCAGCGCACCTATCTTGTCTCTGCCCAAAGGGACGGAGGACTTCGTTGTCTACTGTGATGCATCCAATCAGGGCCTAGGCTGTGTGCTCATGCAACGAGGAAAAGTCATTGCTTATGCCTCAAGACAGCTGAAAGCACACGAAGTCAACTACACAACGCACGACCTGGAATTGGGAGCAGTGGTCTTCGCATTGAAGATATGGAGACATTATCTCTACGGAACCAAGTTCACTATCTTCACGGACCATAAAAGCCTGCAGCATATTTTCGACCAAAAGGAGTTGAACATGAGACAACGACGATGGGTTGAGATACTCAGCGATTATGAGTGCGAAATACGCTACCATCCCGACAAGGCCAATGTGGTGGCATATGCCCTCAGCCAGAAGGAGTACTCAGGTCGTAGAGTGAAGGCACTGACCATGACTATCCATTCCCATTTATCCATGCAAATCAAGGAGGCTCAGCTGGAAGCCTTAAAACCAGAGAACATGTCGGGTGAAGCCTTGAGAGGAATAGAAAAGAACCTAGAGATCAAGGGAGACGGAGTCTATTATTTCATGGACCGGATCTGGACCCCAAAGTTCGGTGGTTACAGGGAGGTTGTCATGAACGAAGCTCATAAGACTAGATACTCTATTCATCCAGGTTCGGACAAGATGTACCTCGATCTCAAGAAACTATATTGGTGGCCAAACATGAAAGCAGAGATCGCTACCTTTGTGGGCAAGTGCCTGACTTGCGCTAAGGTGAAGGTTGAGTATCAGAAGCCCTCAGGTCTGCTTCACCAGCCGGAAATACCTGAGTGGAAGTGGGATATAATTGCTATGGATTTTATCGCCAAATTACCTAAATCTCCGAGTGGGTACGACACCATCTGGGTAATAGTTGATCGATTGACAAAATCCGCTCACTTCCTACCAATCAAAGAAACTTTCAAAATGGAGAGACTCACGCGAATCTACATCCAAGAGATATTCCGACTGCACGGTGTGCCTGTGTCCATTATCTCCGATCGAGATTGTCGGTTCACCTCAAGATTTTGGAAGTCCCTACAGAAAGCTCTTGGACCTAAACTGAATATGAGCACCACTTACCATCCTCAGACAGATGGGCAGAGTGAGAGAACCATCCAGACCTTGGAAGACATGTTGAGAGCATGTGCCATTGACTTCGGTAAATCATGGGACACCCATTTGCCCTTGGTCGAGTTTTCCTACAACAACAGTTACCATACCGGCATCAAGGCAGCGCCTTTCGAAGCCCTCTATGGCCGCAAGTGCAGATCCCCTCTATGCTGGGTTGAGGTGGACGACACGCAGCTAGCCAAGGGGCAAGTCCCTGACAGCACTCTCACTGGCCCAGAAATCATCCGCAAAACCACATAAAAGATCGTACAAATCCGGGAACGACTAAAAGCTTCGAGAGATCGACAAAAGAACTACGCCGATAAACGACGAAAACCCTTGGAGTTCCAGGTTGGAGACCGTGTTCTGTTAAAGGTCTCACCTTGGAAAGGCATGATACGCTTTGGAAAGCGTGGAAAGCTAAACCCGAGATACATAGGACCCTTCGAGATCCTCGCTAGGATCGGTCCCGTAGCCTACAAACTTCGTTTACCTCAAGAACTTAGCAACATTCATCCCGTTTTCCATGTGTCGAACCTTAAGAAATGCTTATCAGACGAAACCCTTGTGGTCCCTCTCGAGGAGACTGAAATCAATGAGAACCTAAACTTTGTGGAAGAACCAGTCGAAATCATGGATAGAGAGATCAAATGAACGAATCAAAGTCGCATCCCGATAGTGAAGGTTCGCTGGAATGACAAGCGGGGACCTGAACTCACTTGGGAGCGCGAAGATCAGATGAAACAGAAGTATCCACATCTCTTTTCTAATCCATGATTTGTATTCTCTGTTCGAATTTCGGGACGAAATTCCCTCTAACGGGGGGATAATATGACAACCCGAAACTTTTTCCGTTATCCTTACCCAATTTCCGTTAATAAAATTTGGGTTTTTATTAAATTCCGTCAAATTTCTTAGTTTGGAAAGGACCTTCAATTTTAAACAAATAATATGTATTTTATACGATTCAGAATAAACCGGGAATCACACAAAAAACTCGAAACTATCTCGAAAATCACCGAGTTCACGGTCAGGACGAGTTTACGACCGTAAACTCGTGTAAACCGTAAACCCGATTACGGTCGGTGCCAGGTGGACCCCACCACCGACCAAACCCCCAGCCTATAAATACTGGACCCCCACCCTCATTTGAACCTTCTTGACCGGAAACACCGACTTTCTCTCTCTAAACCTCTTGACCGTAAACACCATAAATCCCTCCTTTCACCCGAAAAACGCCTGAAATCGTCAATTGGGGCCGTTTGGGAGCCTCTGGAACACTTTTTCGTCGAAAACAAGCACCATTTTACTAGAGTTTACGGTCAATCTTCATAGACCGTAAACCTGTTGCGACCGTAAACTCATCAATCTTCATAGACCGTAAACTCACCAGATCTCCTTAGACCGTAAACTCATCAATCTTCATAGACCGTAAACTGTCTGTTGACCGTAAACAACTCTTTCGTGGGGAAAAGCCTGTTTTCTCATTTCAACCAAGTCCCGGTAACATTCCTTAACGAAAAACAAGTGTTTATCTACCACTTTATCTAACAAAATCGCTAATTTAGATACATATATGTATTTATTTGATATTAGGATTCCGTTAAGTGCAACGTACACCAACTCAAGGATCGTCCAGTTCAATCCTTCGCATCCGACCAACTGTGAGTTCATACCCCTACGATTTTTCCGAGTTTTTCCATGTTTTCAGGGGGGAATACAAGAAAAAGTACAAGGAAACTTGTGCTCAAAGTATATTATTTTATGTTCAGAATGCTTTTAACACATAAAACAGTTTTACCAAACGATTAAGAAATCAACTTGTAGAAACAATTTTCAAAACTAAAGGAACGAATTCGTGAATCATATCGTAAAATGTGTTACTTTTAAAGGATTCTTACAAATCGTAAACAGGATTTTCAGTATTATTACATACAAATGGTTAGTCTAAAGTTGGAGACACTTCCTTGGTAACACCCCCACGGAAACTGGGTGTAGGATTAACACTTGTAGGGAGAACGTGACTATTGTGTATAGATCTATACGGGACTGACTATCCCGCACCTGAACTGCTAGCTACAGTTAGGCAGTCATGCCTGGGGTGACAAAGTCATAAAAGGATATTGGCCCCGTTACGTGCCATATCAAGTCTAAGTACGATTATGACACTCGCAACCTAGATAACAGTCACTTACATTTGTAATAATGAAACAAGTGAACTATTTCGATTACTAGAGGGTATTAATAACACGCTTAGGATTTAGTTTACCACTTATTTACTAGTTTTATTTATGTAATAAGGCTAATACACCTCACAGGGAGCAAACAGGGTTTTTCAAGAAAACTATGTCTAACGATACAAGTATGGTAGATACTTGTACACCTCAGACAAGAACCGATAACCAACTATCAACTTTTAAGGAAAATATAGGATTTTCCCGCGATAACTGAACCTCTCATACACAGACTGTTTAACAAATAACTAATGGATAATAAAACATCTTTCATAAGAAAATATAGGATTTTCTTGGGAAACACTTTTCAAAGGATCAAAGAAACATTTTTCACCAGAACGAGATACTTATGAACTCACCAGCTTTATGCTGATACACTTTCAAACCGCTTGTATTCTCAGGACAACAATAAACAGGTACCCTTGCCAGCTTTTGGAGAAGACGGAGCATCTTGGAGTCTCGTCTTTATCTTTTACTTTTGTTATATGCTGACATGTACAAACTATGTTTCCAAAAAGATGTAAATATTCATATTGTAATGTAATGGTTGTGTTTACTTTGATTGTTCTGATACAATTGTTGTGATACTACGCATGACGTCACCCGCCCCTGGACGTTTCTGCCGTCCGTTCTGACGGTTCGGGGGTGTGACACAGAAGGGCCACATAAGTGAATGTGTAGTAACGGAAAAGCTTCTCTTATGGTGGATTCTAACATTAAATGGTGTCGTTTCTTACTCATTTTTCCGCATTCACAATCAAAACAAAGAGTGTTGCTATCAAACTTCAGAACGGGAATTCCTCACACATGTTCGCAAGTGACTAAACTGTAGATATATTTGAAGATCAACGGGAGAGTCGTCGGTGCCACAACTAGCTTTCATCAAAAGTTGCACTTACAAGAAAACACAACCGAGGTTTCCCAATCATGAGTTTCATGTACATAGGGTATATATTTCCATTCATGTTTGAAGCAATGAAACCTTTTGATCGATATTGAGACATAACATAACTGTGTTTTTCATCAAACTCGACTTTGAACTTGGTATCAGTCAGCATTGTAGAAATGATGAGATTGTGTTTAAGATTGGTGACATAAGCGAGCTTCTTAACTATGAATGTTCGATTTGGGAGAACACCATGAGCTTTGATTATTCCATTTAAGTCATTACATACTTAACTTATTGCACTTTTAATGTTGGTCTGAAGTTTCACAAATATTCCACTCTGTCCATCATGTTTAAGGAGAAAACGTTATCAATAAACCAATTTTTATCTTGCTTGTCCAGATACAATACCTGCAAAAAAGATTAAGCACTTAGATTTGGCCCGAATATGTTTTAGGTTCGAAGGTTTTCTTGGCGGATAACTGCTGAATAGATGTAGATGTATGATGCTTCATATGCGAATAAGACATGGATGGACAAGTGGATAAATATAGAAGGTAAGGTTGGTTTCAATAATCCACCAATAATAAGTGACAGTTGGTTTATGAGTGGATTCTACCGAAGAATAAGATTCAAGAGGTTCTGGTGATGGTCGTCTAGATAGAATCTTGACTGGCTCATTTGGTTGTTTGCCTTTGGGTTTGTCAACTAATGGACCAGACTTCTTGTTGTACCTATTGTTATACTTCTTTCTGATTCTTTTCTTAATTCTAGACTTAGTTTATTGTGCATCTATAGTCGTGGCATCGGCCTCTGGAGAAAGAACGTCAAAACAATTTAACTGATGTTTCTTCATGCTAGAAGGTTCCTGAGCTTTCTTCAGAATAGATGTGATGATCTCTTTCTTAGTTCTCAATATTTCACCTTCTACAGGGTATGTAATACTAAAGACAATGGAGAAAGTTTAACATGTTTCATTTGAATTAAGAATAATAAAGGTTAAAGATAGAAGTTGTTTTAGAAGTTTGTGTTGGTTTTGAAAAGGGAATCTATGGTTTGAGAAATTTATCAAGAATGACAATTTCTTCATCTATAGGTTCTTCATTAGAAGATCCAACCCAAATAGTTCCTCTAATATCAACTAAATGATAAGAAGCATGTCTAGAAGTTTCTAGAGCAATTTTTCAATAACATAGTTGTTTGTTACTAAACTGATTATGTTTCATGTTACTCAATCTTTTAATAAATAATTTTGTTCTTTTTTAAGATGCGACGTTTGAATTAATTATGGGTAGACAACGAATGTTCTTGGAATGAGACATTCATTTTGAAATTCTTTAAAAACCCATAGTCCTTCAAAATCAATTATTGAAATGCTTTTATCATCATATTCCATTTTTGGAATATCTCCCATAAAAATTCCACAATTTTCCTTTAATTCTCCCAGAGGACTGTGGCTTCTTGTACCGAGACCCCCTCATTTAGACCATGGATATGGACAGTTATTCGTGAGATGCTCATTTTGCTTAATTTGTTTCATAGTAGAATAAAAATTTCTTATTAATCTCTTCAAACATATATTATCCTTAACTAATACATCCCTTTGTTAGAGGGCCAAAACATGTCTACTATCAGCTAAGGTTCTTGCATCCATCTCTAAAGCTAGTTCTTTATCAAAATGATATATTCTTAACTTTTTCTGTTTAAAACGTTCTCTTATTCGATACAACTCTTGGTAGCCTGAGTCTTTGTCTACCATGTCTTTTTGATATGCATCTAAGGCATCTGTAAGAGAAATGAAAATTTGATCAAGCTAAGGCTTGTAAATATCTGGACATAAATTATTTTCACAAACCAGAAATGGATCTTGCTCGATGATCCTTCGGACAGAGGCAAATGATTTGGTAGTTATGAAACAATAGTGCTTATCACCCTTCACTTCTAACTCATCTTCAAATCTAGAGAATCAAAGATCCTCTAGGATATAGTCAGCATCATTCCTTGCTAACATGCACAATTTTCCCATTTTCTACTAACCTTCTGCATCCTTGCCATCTCTGGAAACCAGACTTGTTCTTCTCTTCTGAAAAAAAAACTTTTTCTTTGTCTGCAGCCTCGATCACCCTTTCTATGTAGTACGCAACATTCTTCACTTTCTTTGGTTAGAAATCCCTTACGATGTGATTCCATTACAGTAGTGACATATGATGGTGTCACCCTTGTTTTCATATCCATAAGGTTTTATGGCTTCAGAGGGATTTTATTACCGAGTTCTTTTAAGTAGCTAGTATTTCGTTTGTATGATCTTTAGGCTGAGTTGAAATGGTAGGTGTGTTTAAAAAAGAAGCGTTGATTGTTGGTTTGGTGAGATGAAGGTAGTGGAATGTTTGGACTAGTGAAGTGAGGTGTTTTAGAAGGGTATTGGTGAGGGAACCTTCTTTGAATTTATGAACAAAGAGAACATATTCATTCTGAAATTCTTTATTTGTTGGTTCTTTAGAAGGATAGGGTTCATTAGAGCTAAAACCAAGAGAGCTCTGAACAGAAAGAGTGAGGGGTCCTCTAGTCTTTTTACAAATAGTTGCATTAAAGTTTTCCAATGTTCATATTCATTAACAATTAGTATAGGTGCTCTTGTGGAACATCCCAGACTGTTGGTAACATTTAAAACATATATCGTTGTAAGCTAGCCATTTTGAAAGCTATATAAGGAATACTTCCCGGCTTCCTAGAAATGTAAGTCACCAAGGTTCCTTACAATGATAATCTGGTGAGAGTGGCTGGTAGACAATCAATCTCGGCTCTGATACCAAATGATAAAACAAAGAAATGCTCTAAGATAAATGACTATAAGGCAAGTGTGGAAGATATAACTTAACAACTGAGATAAAGAACAATAATGAAGGACCAAAAGCATAAGTAAATGAACACGATGATAAACAAAGTACAATCTTATATTTCAATAAATATTGTCTAGCAAGATTGTTGAAAGGTGTAAGGAGAAGCACAAGTTTTTTCCTCTTTTATAGACACGATCCAAGGGCATAACAAGTAAATACCTACTGAAAAAAGATACTGAAATAACTAACTAATATAGTCATTAACCAACAATCATTACAACCCAACAATAAATAACTTATATTACAAAAAGAAAAAATAGAAGTAAACTTCTTCTGATCTTCACTCCTCCTTCTAAACATACACCTTCCGGATATTATTTTCCTCCGACCAAGACAACCTTTGGTCAGCAACATATTGTTGATGTTTTGCGGAGGTCACCTATGGGTTCAACGGTTTTGTCAGGATTTGACCCCTTTACAAATTATTCTTGGAATTTCGATCACTCCAAAGACTTTGACTTTCTCAACAATGTTTTTGGTTCTTTTGATGAGATTAGAATATATGAGTGTATTCCCTTTGTCCCATACGAGTTGGTTTAGATGATTTTAGGATCGTTAATAGTTAAGGTTTGTTAGTGTGCTTATTTAAGCCATGGGTCTGGAAAAAGTTGGAAACTTTATCCATTAAAAACCTTGTTCGATTTAGGTCTGAGAGTTATAGCCTTTGTCTGAAAGAATTAAGAAATTAAGGAGAAAGGTTGTGAAGCCTTAAAGCATGGTGTGCTTGTTGTATGATATCGGGTAAGGAAATCTATTTGACTATCTATCTTATTGTCGACTACGTATAATTCTGAATTCATGACGCGACCGGTCAATATTAGCAGTATCTTTGGTATGATAGTATCATGGATAAGAGAATGTAGTTGTATGATGGATGAGAGCCTATAGTTGGTTGATGACTAAGAGTCATTATTTATTGATAGTGGGGAGCCAATAGTTGTTATGTATGATGTGTTAAGATGTCACACTCCCAAACTGGAACGGCGGAAACGTTCGGGGGTGGATGACGTCATATGTAGTATCACAACAATTGCATCATAGTTATCATAGTAAACACAACCATTACATTGAATACATACATGAAAAGTTATTTACATCTGTTTGATTCTTGTTTTTATACATCAAAAGTATAAACAAAAGAAGAAGACGTGACTCAATACGCTCCATCTTCTCAAAACTCTAGAAGGTACCTGTCTACTGATTTCCTGAGAATACAAGGAGTTTGAAAGAGTATCATCATAAAGCTGGTGAGTTCATAAGCGATGTTTTTGTAATGAAAACATGTTGATGACTCTATAAAAATGTTCGTACGTTTCCAAGAAAATCCAATATTTCCTTTAGTAAGCATGTCATAATATCAGTTCCATCTATAATCACTTAGTTCATACTAGCTACGTATATACCAATATCGAACAGACAGTTGACTATGTGAATATGCCCTAAGCCCACAACCAAACAAGGAATAGGAAATGAGGCGGAAACTACACATTCAACAGTCTTTCAAATATTCTCCATACGTAACCCCGATGCCTAAACTAAGAATAAATGTTTGTTATTATATCCTGTTGTAGTATAGAAAACGTTGGTTTGTATGTCTAGTAACTATGAATCGTAGTATGTGTGTATTCTTGTACAAAAACCTTTGTATAGTATGTTCTGTTTGAAAACCTTGGCTACCACCAGTATGTATAGTATGTTCTGTACAAAAACTCTGGCTACTACCAGTATGTAAAGTAGTTTCATTAATCAAAATAAAACTAATGAAGAATGAAATCCTGTAAACAAATGGTTAGTTTATACTATTGTGAGTTGTATAACCATGCTTGATACGACCTATTGACCTTTACGACGTTCTTCAAGTGTCGGATAAATGACATTTGTCACCCCAGGCATGCCTGCCTAACTATAGCTAGCAGTTCAGGTGTGGGATTATCAGTCCTGAATAGATCTATTCACAAATCTCACGCTCTCCCTCCAGGAGACTCTGGTTATACTATGATCGGATTTAATTCAGTACACCTAAGGGTACAGTTTTGAAGTAGAGTCTCACAATTTTGTATAATCTAGTTTATGTGGAATTCTATAGTATTCTCTTGTATTTAAATCCGTTGTATACTGTATAAAGTATTAATTATACTTAAATAATTATTAAATGTTGTACTCTTGTAGTAATGTACATCATAAACTAAATCTGTCATAGTTTATATGTTTACCCATGTATGTAATCTGAATTGGTAAAAGTTATGTATTGAATTCGCCAAACTATACCCATTATATTTTGCTTGAAATGTTATGTACTTGGTTTGTAAGTTGTTATGAAAGTTATGCAATTATGTTTCTAAAAAGTGTCCCTTATTCTCAACATAGTACAAAAGGGATAAAATATCTAAATATTTTGTAAAACGTGGAAATCGTTTGACAATATCAATTGCATAAGTTTTAACTTGTTAAAATCATTTGTGTTTGGCTTGCATTTCCCCCCCTGAAAACACTAAAAATTGTAAAAGCGTAGGGGTATGAACTCACTGTTAGTTGTGCACAAGCGTCGAATCAACGGACTGAAATGAAGACCCTCGAGTTGTAGTGTGGCACTTAACGGAATCCTAATAACAATTAAATACATAAATGTATCTAAATTAGCGATTTCGTTAGATAAAGTGTTAGGAAAACACTTGCTTTCGGTTAAGGAAATGTTACCGGGACTTGATTGAATTGAGGAAAGTGGGTTTTCAGTGTAATGCACAACTTATGAAGTGTGTACGGCCGTGAATGGGGTTTACGGCCGTGAAGGGTGTACAGCCTTTGAAGGTTTGAAGTGTGTACGACCATAAACTGGTGTACAGTCAATAAAGATTTGGAGACTTGAAGGGTGTACGGTCGTACACTCAAGAACAAGGGTGAAGGATTCGATGAAAAACGTGCTCTAGATGCTCTAAAATGGCCCCCAATGGTGATTCTCGATGTTTTCCGGAAGAATAAGGGTGTTTTAGGGGTGTACGGTCACGAGTTTAGAGAGAGAATGAGAGAGAGTGTCCGGCCATAAAAGTGTAAATGTGGGGTAGGGTCCCGTATTTATAGGGTTTGTCGTTGGTCGGTGGTGGGGTCCACCCGACGCTGGCCGTAAACGAGTGCACGGCAGTACACTGGTTTACGGCCGTAAACTCAGTCAGGCCGAAAACCATTTGATTTTTCAAGAAGATTCGGGTTTTTCGCGCGATCTTTGGTTTCAAATCAAATAAAAATTTAATTATATAAAACTAGATGATTTTCTAATTAAAGAAGTTTGATGGAAACTTAATAAAATTCAAATTTTATTAACGGAAATCGGTTAATGGAAACAGAAAAAGATTCGGGGTGTCACATCATCCCCCCGTTAGAGGGAATTTCGTCCCGAAATTCAGACACTGAATACAAATCATGGACTCGGAAATAGATGAGGGTACTTCTGTTTCATTGAATCTTCACGCTCCCAAGTGAATTCAATTCCCCGTTTGGCATTCCAGCGAACATTCACTATCGGGATACGACTTTGTTTCGTTCGTTTGACTTCCCGATCCATGATTTCTACGGGTTCTTCCACGAAGTGTAAGCTCTCGTCTAGTTCGATCTCATCGAGGGCTATCACAAGTGTCTCATCGGACAAACACTTCTTTAGGTTCGACACGTGGAAGACGGGATGTACGTTGCTAAGTTCTCGGGGTAACCGAAGTTTGTATGCTACGGGACCGATCCCGACGAGGATCTCGAATGGTCCTATGTATCTTGGATTCAGCTCTCCATGCTTTCCGAAGCGTATCATGCCTTTCCAGGGTGAGACCTTCAATAGAACACGGTCACCAACCTGGAACTCCAAGGGTTTTCGTCTCTTATCGGCATAGATCTTTTGTCTATCTCTTGAAGCCTTTAGTCGTTCCCGGATTTGTACGATCTTTTCAGTCGTCTCTCGGATGATTTCTGGACCTGTGAGAGTGCTATCGGGGACTTGACCCTTGACTAGCTGCGTGTGACCCACCTCAGCCCAACGTAGAGGGGATCTGCACTTACGACCATAGAGGGCTTCGAAGGGCGCAACCTTGATGCTGGTATGGTAGTTGTTGTTGTAGGAAGATTCGACTAAGGGCAAATGAGTGTCCCACGACATGCCAAAGTCGATGACGCAGGCTCTCAACATATCTTCCAATGTTTGAATGGTTCTCTCACTCTGACCATCTGTCTGTGGATGGTAAGATGTGCTCATATCCAACTTAGTTCCAAGAGCCTTCTGCAGTGACTGCCAAAATCTTGAGGTAAACCTGCTATCTCGATCAGAGATAATGGATACAGGCACACCATGAAGGCAGGCTATCTCTCGAATGTAGATTCGTGTCAGTCTCTCCATTTTAAAGTTTTCTTTGATTGGCAGGAAGTGGGCGGATTTAGTTAGTCGATCGACAATTACCCATATGGCATCGTGCCCACTCGAAGACTTGGGCAACTTAGTGATGAAATCCATAGTAATCCTTTCCCACTTCCACTCAGATATTTCTGGCTGCTGGAGTAGACCTGAGGGCTTTTGATATTCCACCATCACCTTGGCGCAAGTCAGGCACTTGCCCACGAAGGTAGCGATCTCTGCTTTCATGTTCGGCCACTAATAGAGTTGTTTGAGATCTAGATACATCTTATCTGAACCTGGGTGAACGGAATATTTAGTCTTGTGAGCTTCGTTCATGACAACCTCCCTGTAACCGCCGTACTTTGGGGTCCAGATCCGGTTCATGAAATAGTAAACTCCGTCTCCTTTGACCTCTAAGTTCTTTTCCATTCTTGTCAAGGCTTCATCCGACACGTTCTCTGGTTTTAAGGCTTCCAGCTGAGCCTCTCTGATTTGAGCGGATAATTGGGAATGGATGGTCATTGTCAGTGCCTTCACTCTACGACCTGAATACTCTTTTCAGCTGAGGGCATCCGCTACCACATTGGCCTTGCCGGGATGATAGCGTATTTCACACTCGTAATCACTGAGTAGCTCTACCCATCGCCGCTGTCCCATGTTCAACTCTTTCTGATCGAAGATATGTTGTAGGCTCTTATGATCGGTGAAGACAGTGAACTTGGTTCCGTAGAGATAATGTCTCCAAATTTTTAATGCAAAGACCACTGCTCCCAACTCTAGATCGTGAGTTGTATAATTGACTTCGTGTGTTTTCAGCTGTCTCGAGGCATAGGCAATAACCTTACCTTGCTGGATGAGCACATTGTTGGATTAATGTCTAAGTCCATAACTATAATTGGTAAGACTTGACCCGACCCGGCATGGTCCATTTGGGTTGCATCGCATCATGCATTTGGATAGACTATAATGAGAGAAATAACACTTAAGGTTGGTTAATATATTATAAGTTCTAATATATTAATAAGGTTATTTAATTAGTATTGATCAAGAATTAATTTGGAATTAATTAAGTGATCAAAAGGAGACTAATTAAATATATGGGTTGATTGTGTAAATTATTCATTCTTATATATGTGGGCTTGTGATCCAAGATTCCTTATGTTGGACTAAGTCCATGGGGTGACCCATGGATACTCCATGGAGGTGAAAATCCATGGAGCATAAGGAATGGGTAAAGTTATGAGTTACATGGTGTAACCCTAATATCCACCATATAAAAGAATCCCATGGCTCAAGAAATCGGGCACTAATGTGTGAGTGTGAGGGCTAGACGATTTCAAGGAGTGTTCAAGTTTCTCTCAAGTTATTCCAAGTGCATTTGGTGTTGTGTGAACCATTTGAGGTGTCACACTTGGGGTACTAGGCACTGAAGCTTCATGAAGACATTCTACATCAAAGAGGTATGTATTCTATCTTGTTATATTTATTATTTTGTACGCTAGATTAGGATAATACCTTGGATGTTCATATTTGTATGTATAATAGAGAAAACATAGATCCAAGGTATTTAGGGTTGCATGTATACTTAGGAGTGTTAGAATGCTCATAACCCAATAGTGGTATCAGAGCCTAGGCTTGTTTTCTTGTTATACTTGCAAAAGTAGCTGAAAAATCGAGTTGGATGCATATATTCGATTGTTTTGGATGGAATTGGACTAGGAACATTACCCTAAGATGTTTTTGGACTTATAAACTTGTTTTTGATGTGGTAATGTTCATGCTAATCCAATTTCTAAGATAATTATCATAATTTCAAGATTTGTATTAGTTTGTATGTTCATGCTAATTTCTTGAAGATTGATGATTTGAATTATCTTGTTCTTATGAGGTTCTTAGATTAATAGAAAAGTTGTGTGAAATAGTTGTTTTCAGTCCATTTTAATCTAAGAGTTGATTCCAAAGTGTGTTTTTGTAACTTGTCCTCAAGTTATATGAAATGTCACATTTAAGAATCATAAAACTCATAAAAGTTGGCAAAGGTTACAAAATGAAGAGTCTCTTCATTAAATTAAAAAAAAAGTGTAACCTTAATTAGTTCCATAAGTTACAATAAAAAAAAAGTTATTTTTTTTATTAATTAGTTTAAAGTCTTCCATAACTTGTCCTCAAGTTATGGAACTTGAAGAGTTTTTTTTTTTTTTTTTAAAAAAAAAAAAAAACTATTTTAAACTCATAAGTTATGGAATTAATTAGTTTTGAATAGTTTCAAAACTTGCCCTCAAGTTTTGGAATTTGAAAAATTTTCACTTATGAATTCTATAATTCCAAGTTAGCCCTTAGAATTTTAAAAGTTAAAATTCAACCCTTATACTTTATAATATTATAAGTTAATAATATTTATATATATGTATAAGAGTAAAGTCAGTCTTACCGTTAGTAGGCCTCATTCACGAAGCGGGTCTATAAGGGGGGTATAAGGTTACTGCCTATAAAATGGCAGTTTAATGGGTGTCCACACTCACCCACCGCTTCCTTGACTGGTGGAGGGTCGTTAGCCGAACGGGTAGGACAAGGACTATAACTATCCTTTCATTAAAAGTATTAATGATAAATACTAAGTAACTAAACTCTTATTAATACCCAATCTTAGTTACTTAGGAAAATGTGAATTTGGTGCTAACCCATGAAATTACACTTTGCACTTTGCTTAAGTCGTTAGTGGAGCGTGTGTGGTTAACCGGCACACTAACCTGGACTTAACAAGGTAAGCAAAGGGTAACTTAATATTTATCATAGTATCGGTGGAGCGTGTATGGTTAATCGGCACACTGATTAAGGGGTAAATATTAAGGGTACCAAGTATATTTGCATGGTTATTCACACCTTGTTTTGTGATCCTCGGCATCCCAGTCACAAAACCTGAAGGGCACACTCGAGATTGAAACATGCCTTTGAACAATTCAATGAATCTCAAAGATCTAGGACTTTCAAATCCAATTAAAACCTTATAAATTATTTCGTTTTTCATGGTGGAAATTGGTGAATCGTCATTCACCTACCTTCAAATATTTTATAGCTTAGATTACGGCATCCCTCTTCTATGTTATAAAATAGTTTGTTGGGTCCTAGCCTTAATATTTCATATTGGGTGTCATATTAAGGACTTTAAATCAACTATCTTGAATATCTCCCAAAAAGATGTTTGGTCTAGACATTTATGACATTCCCAAATCTATTGAAACAAGCTTTCCTAAATGAAGATGATGTCGCATGGATATCCTACTTCTTTCACCTCCTCCAATTATTCTCCCTAACCCACAAGTTCCTAAAAAGTTTAAGGTCACTCAAGCCCTATTGGCAAGGCAAGGTCTAGGTGTGATCACATCTTGGAGATGTAGTCACATATTGACAAGACGGGAGAGTTGGGTGTCAAAGTCTTGAGAAAGTTGGTGGCTCAACTACTTTCTAAGTCACATAGTGAGTTCTTTTGGGAATCCTATGAAACAGACTAAGACAAGACCCTTAATGATCTTATCTATTTGCTAAGATCAACTTCCTAAAACGCTATGGACATTGACAATGATGACATTGGATATCCAGTAAAGCTCTCTCTTCCCAATGGAAAGGGATCGGCCATAGTCAACTCGGTTGACCGAATGGTAAAGAGAGAGGCGAAGTCTGAGATAGTCCCATTATCAAGGGTCCATAGGTAACTATTGCCAAAGGAAGGGGCATTGGTTACGAAGCTGCCAAATTTACCTAAGGATGTTAAAGTCAATAAGTTTGGCTCTACTTCAGGTAAAGTCCATTGTCTAACTCTATTAAGTACATGCTGATTCTGATCGCGAAGATGGATTTCAATCGCATGGTTCGGTGATCAGAATTTTAGGCTATTACTTAAGAGTTATGATATTTATATTGCTTAGGAATAGATAACAACAAGGTTTTCATATGGATTGTAAGGATAAGTTTTTCCGTAAAGTTTTAAAATAAAAGAAAAAGGTTTTGATTTTATTTATTTTAAGTATCCTTACAATGGCATTTGTGAAAAGTTGTTGCTTATAAGATTCCATTGATAGCAATATTGGAAAAATGGATTTGATTCTTTCGGTTGTGGTAGTGTCTAATATTACCAAATAAGGAAAGATTCTCATCACCCAAGGTTCAATTGGACCAAAACTTGGAATCATGCAAGTTGTATAGTATGATGAATAAGAACTTTCAGCTTGGAAAATTAAGACTAATTCCTTATGTGAATAAGTAAAGGACTAAGGGATCGAGTACACATTCTTGTGCACTGGTCAAGTCCACCATAAAAGATCAAGAAGACTATTCGTCATGATTTACTTAAGTTCAGTAAATATGGTTATACTTATAAGTTTAAGTATAAGTCTGTAGCATTGGAGAAGTTTCAATGTGAGACAGAACGAATAAGAAGAATCAAAGTATGGCAGAAAGATAAAAGTTTCTCAAATATGAAAAGATGGGAGAGTACTTTAGTATCATGTTTATGATCATCTTAATGATTAAGATACCATATCACAATTGGTCCTCTAAAGTCATCTTAGTGCATTCTTATGACTAAGAAGAGGAGTCATGAATTGTTGAAATGGTTAAATCAAAAAGATGAGTCATACTTCGTTCCAAAACAATTCTTAGAGTCATACTCCAAGATTGTAACTTGAGTGACATATCTTAAAGAGGGTTTGTTAACACTAGTCAAATGTAAGACTAAAAGGTTATCTACTCTTGTACATTTGAAATTGTTAAGTTGTGATGTTTTGGATAAAACAGAGACCAACTTAGGCCAATTGTGTAAAGTGTTAGTCTTGATAAAGAATCCGCAGTATCTCTTGAATATTTGACAAGGGAGTCTTATATGTCAAGAGGACAGTGGGAGTCTTAAAGCTCTTGAAAGTTTCAAGACTTAATCAAGAATAAACCTAAAGTCCTTCACTAGCACACGACTTGAGGTTTATAACCTATCGTGTTGAAATTTTTGTGCCTATTCAAGTTGGCTTTGCATAGGAGTTCTGAGAGTTCTCAATGGGTTGCACAACTACTTGGAAGCAATGGCAGGCACCTGAGCTGCCAAATGGCAAGAATTTAAGATTGCACAAGTTTAATCAATATGAGTTTGGATTTGTCACTAACCTTGTCTTATGATTATGGTTTTGACAAAATCACATGGATAAGAACACATACACTATTAAATCTAAGTGTCATAAGGTTTCTCTCCGATTCAAGAAAATGATGGTGAGGAAACACTTTCACTAAGTAGATTTTAGCTAGATAGCAATTGTGATATTTGCATTCTCAAAGTCGTTAGTGGAGCGTGTGTGGTTTACCGGCACACTAACATGGACTTGTGAGAAGTGGCAAAGGTCTAAAAAATTGAGACTATGATTACGGCATCCCTTTTCATAGTTCTAAAATTGTTTAGACACACATGTGAGCTATCTAAGAGAGGTGTATGATTTTGATAAAGTTTTATTAAAACAATCTAGTATAAGAAATCTGAACTTTGGTAAGAAAGTCAGCTGATTTCTGAGTACATGTCAAAGCTATTGGGAGCATAAGTGTTATGCTAATAATCATCATGTTAGTGGGAGCATGATAATTATGACAAAGGTTGCAAGTTAGCAATGTTAATTATAGAAAACAAAAGTTTCAATTCGTGAGGTTGCAGGGGTTGAAAAAGTTGTTTTGCTATAATTAAGGGAGAGGAAATTATACTTCATTTCAATTCTAAAAGCTTAGATTGAGATTTTAATCGTATTTAATCACGGATATATATATATATATATATATATATATATATATATATATATATATATATATATATATGAATTTCATGTTGGAATGGCTCAACATAAGGAAATTCTATATATGGGTCCATTATTTGCGTTCTAAAATTCGATTATGATTACGACATCCCTTTTCATAATCTGAATTTTGAGAACTTGGCAAATTGAAATGAAAATATTATAGCAAAAGACTAGTTTAGTCTTTATGTGAGACATCATGAATCGTGTCCCATATGCTTCGGATATAGGATCGATTACATGAGCTATATTCATCCTTTCTAAAATTTTCCAAATGCCTGGGGCATTATAAAGGGAAATGGTCTAGAATTGGATATGACTAAAATGATTAAGCAATTGTCGAGGACAATCTAAGGTTTACCAAAGATTGGTTGCTCAATGACAGTTGGAAGTATAAGTAATTCTGGAAGGACCATATTGACATAATCTGTAAGGAGGCAACTCTTGTTCAGAAGTGATAGTCAAAATGGAATATGGAAATGTTTCAAAGTTAGAAATTATTCAATCTGTGTAAGATTAGGAAACTTAATGAAAGAAGGATGTTTCCAAGGAGCTGATCTCCTTTGGAATGCTCTGTAATGATTGTTGTCAAGTCTTTCTGACTTTGTGCATAATCATTAAGAGGATCAATGCATATAAGCTTAGAATCTAACAGATTTCAGTAAATGGCATGAATTTGGAATTCTTGCATTTGCAGTAAGGATTTGGGACTGTGAAAAGAGGATCATTGGAGTGATGTTCAATTGATCTATTTTACAAAGTAAATATCATAGACAAACATAGTATGCATACTTGGTGTATGACTTGACTAGTGTTTAGAAAACATAGTGTACATGCTTGGAGCATGGGACAACTATTGTTTTAAATTCAAGTATAAAGTTGATAAAACCGAAACAATGAATAATGAGTAATCAGTATGGTGATAAATAAAAGTGTTTATTTATATTCATAGGGTTTGATACCATATTCGATTCATTTATTCTTGTGTTTCACTTTGCATGTTTTGACTTCCAGAATAACTAAGTCGCTCTTCCTGAATGATTAAGTTATTCAAACCATCCACAGTCGATCATATGTTGGAAGTAGATATGAATCAAGACTGTCATGGGTTGGTTTGTAGAGGTTCAAGTGGTGGACAAAGTGGTGCTACAACACTCATAAGTGCTCATAAGTTCTGAGTATTGGATTCAACCCGCACTCATTTGAATCACTTCATGGATTTTATCACGAGTGATCATGAGACGATAATATCTTATATTCTTCAAACCTAGAGATATGAGTTGTTACTATGAGTTGGTTATACATTGATTGCACGAAAATGCATTGGTAACTCGATGTTATAAAACGTGCCTTTGTGAATGATTCAACAAGTAGTAGAACAAGCCATATGAGTCGAAGTTTATCCATTCCTTTTACCTTCGGGATAAAAGCGATATCTGTGGGCCCCTCGATGATTTAAAGATGATACATGTGAGTGCTTGGCCAAGCCAGGACTGATTTGATTTTTTCAATCAGTCAGTCATCATGAATTGGAAATCGGGAAACAACAAATGGACAGAGAGAATGATTGATAATCCATGTCTCAGTCCATATGATATCTAGAATGGAGGAATATATGATCCCTTATCTAATGCACAAGTCATTGACAAAGGTCAGAGTTCATCGACAAGGTCAGAGTTCAACAGAAGCTTTTGAGAGCTATGATTCCTGATCGGTTCCTGAAGTCATACGCAATAATAGTTTTAGACTTATCCAAGTGGGAGACTGTTGGATTAATGTCTAAGTCCATAACTATAATTGGTAAGACTTGACCCAACCCGACATGGTCCATTTGGGGTGCATGGCATCATGCATTTGGATAGACTATAATGAGAGAAATAACACTTAAGGTTGGTTAATATATTATAAGTTATAATATATTAATATGGTTATTTAATTAGTATTGATCAAGAATTAATTTGGAATTAATTAAGTGATCAAAAGGAGACTAATTAAATATATGGGTTGATTGTGTAAATCATTCATTTTTATATATGTGGGCTTGTGATCCAAGATTCCTTATGTTGGACTAAGTCCATGGGGTGACCCATGGATACTCCATGGAGGTTAAAATCCATGGAGCATAAGGAATGGGTAAAGTTATGAGTTACATGGTGTAACCCTAATAGCCACCATATACAAGAATCCCATGGCTTAAGAAATCGTGCACTAATGTGTGAGTGTGAGGGCTAGACGATTTCAAGGAGTGTTTAAGTTTCTCTCAAGTTATTCCAAGTGTATTTGGTGTTGTGTGAACCATTTGAGGTGTCACACTTGGGGCACCAGGCACTCAAGCTTCGTGAAGACATTCTACACCAAAGAGGTATGTATTCTATCTTGTTATATTTATTATTTTGTATGCTAGATTAGGATAATACCTTGGATGTTCATAATTGTATGTATAATAGAGAAAACATAGATCCAAGGTATTTAGGGTTGCATGTACACTTAGGAGTGTTAGAATGCTCAAAACCCAACACTATCATCATAGAGTTTCGTCATCAAGAGAACACTTGGCCATATGTCAGACTTTGCGAAATCTAGGTTTGAGTTGGTATTACCCAAAACCTCGAGGATTCTAGTGAAAATGTGTGCCAAAGAATTAGCAGGAATCAATTTAAAAAAATGTGCATATAGTGACAAGCTAAAAAATATTTGATGTAAAAGCAGCTGGATCCCGGGAAAAGATCAATTCATTCGACATCAAGAGTGATGACAAACTGCATGTGTGGTTTCCCGTGAATGACAGTCGAATAATCCTCAGTGAGTATCAACGGGCCTCTTTTTCCACAGGTTTCGAAGGTAGGAACAATTTTGTTCAATACCACAACTTAACATAAGTGTGAATTGATTGAACAAAATTATTTGTGTGAACAGTGTAGTCATGAACAAGTATGAGGTTGGATAACATATCAAAGTGACTAGAGTTCGAAAAGATATTCAGACATAGATCATATTCTAAAAAAAAAAAAATTTGCATCCTGTTAGGCAAAAATGTCTTGGTTAAAGAACATTTTATCAAGATCACGCATAACATAAGGAATACGATTTTGGATATCGAAATGTGGTACTGAAACAAATGTTTCGTTATTATCTTGAACATAAAGTTCACCTTTAGTTCCATAAGAGTTAGGATTGTTGGGTTTCACCATCATCATGGAAAAATGAATCTGGATCATAAACATAGACTTGTGCAATATCAACATTCTTTTTGTTTTCTATGAGAAATGTCAAGGATATGCAGTGATGTGTGTGCTCATGGAGAAAAATTTTAGTGAAAAATATTGGTTAAGAAAACGCATTCTACCTCTGCGAATGATATAGACTTTGCAAAAATCTCTTAACTCAAGAATGAGAAGAGAAAGCTAGCCCTTTGACTAATGTGAATATTTGGGAAGGAACACTCATAGTGAGAGATCCATTAAGGCTTCGAAACACATAGTGTCTTTGAGGCTTAAGGTCAACATACAACAACATGCTTCTAGGGACACCTAACTAGTGTCGTATTTTGATATCATGCACGTCCCTCTTTTGAATGTATTCCAATGAGAATTCGCCACCATAGTATGTTGATATAGAGAGTCACAGAAATGTTAAACACACAAATCAAAATAAAGAAAATCTTTTTGAATTTTTGTTTTGAATAATTAAAGACAAAAATAAGAAAATCTTTTTGGAATTTTTGTTTTTGAAAATTAAAGACAAAAATAAGAAAATATTTTTGGAATTTTTGTTTTCGAAAAATAAATACAAAAATAAGAAAATCTTTTCGGAGTTTTTGTTTTATAATACTAAATAAAAAAATAAATCAATAAAGTGCTACCAAATAGTTTCGATGTAAGAACTAGAAACATCCATAGGCAGTGTACGTCCAAAACCATTTCTTCCCAGATAGTGAAGGTTGATCTGAACCATTAAGAGGAATGTCGAAATCGAAGGTAGGCGAGCGATGAATGGTGAACAGTAACCTCTAAACACTTCAGCAGTACTTCGACATCTATTGATTCACGATGATGACGAGCCAGGAACTGAGCTTGCATCAATCATTCCTAAACCATTTAAGATCCTTAGAAATTATTTCTCATGTAAAGGTTTTGTGAATATTTCAACAAGTTGATCCGTCGTTTTGAAAAATGAACCTCGATATTACCATCTTCGACATGATCCTTGATAAAATGATAGTGAAGAGCTATGTGCTTTGTCTTCGAATATTGAACCGGATTATGTCAGATGCGTATAGCACTTTGTGAATCACAATATAAAGGGATCTTCTTCATATTGATTGCATAATCACGAAGTTGTCTTTGAATCCAGATGACTAGAGAAGTGCAAGCTGCAGCAGCAACATACTATGTTTCTGTTGTGGAAATCGAAACACATGTTTGTTTCTTCGATTGCCATCTTACAAGTTGTGACAACCTGAAAATCTTTGTCATGTAAAGTTCAGCTATTCAACTCAGCCGAGTGTCAGCCTTCATTTTGGCTATCTAATAACGAAATTATGGGTCTATATGAGTGTTTAAAGCCTAGTATAACCTAGGTATGTGTCTTAGGAAGGGTTAGAATGTGTGTAGCATCAATAAATTGGGCCAAACACACCCAGCATGGTGTGTGCGGCCGCACACCCGAGTGTGCGGCCAGCCAGCCGCACACAGCCAGCCGTACACCATCCCAGCCTCACACTCCAGCCTATATAAAGGACCCTAAGCCAACCTTACATCCTTTTTCCACTCATTCAAAGCTGGAACATTCTCTCTCAAGAATCCTTCGTGTGTTCATCTCCAATCAGCAAAACAAGTGAGTATTCATCCTTAGATCATTGACACAACACATTAGAAGGCCTTTTTCTCGAGTTTGATCCATGAAATTCATCATTCTAGATGATCTACATGTGTGTACGGCCGCACACACATCATGTGTGACTGCACACACATCTTTTAGTCCTTAAATGCACTTAAACACTCATTTAAACATAGCATCGGCCAAAATACCTTCTTAGGATCATCACAAAAGCCTTGGAAAATCGATTTGGACACATTTCTATGGGAGTGTACGGCCGCACACAGGCCTGGCCGCACACCCTGGCCGTACACCTGGCCGCACACCCTGGCCGTACACCTGGCCGCACACACATAAAAGTTTAGTTTGGTGGCCTTAAACTCAAATCTAAGGCCCTACACTCATTTAGGGACCTCAATAGGTGTTTGTAACACTTAATTCTAAGTGTTTCCATGTACCTAAGGTGTGTCCATGTGTCTATTAGTGGTTATATACCCTAAGTGTATTCATATATGTGTTATTACATGTTAAACTAGGATCCGGTTGTGCTCACGACTTCATTCGACACCCGACGATCCTATATCAATCTTTCTTTCGAGTTACTCACTTCAGGTGAGTTCATACCCCTTAATCAACCTTTGAAATGATTTTAAATGCTTTTATGGGGGGGGGGAATACAAGTTGAACTATTAAGTTATTATATCAATCGTATGTGATTAATAACTGTGAATCAAACAGTTTTTTTTCATGTTAAACTGTTTTATCAAGCTAAAGGTTTTCAAATCTTGTTCTCAAATCTCTTTTAAATTACTAAACTTTTATCAAAGTCTTTTAAATTTATATTCTTGTTAGATTCATATCTATATAGATATAGTTATATAAGTAGGGTTTGAAGGACTTAGGACTGATAGCCCGCTTTATTTCCTGTTCCTTGTTTGGTTGTGGACTTAGAGTATCCGGTTATTTGTCCGAGTGTCGTTGAAGTCCTAGTTATATATTATGTATATCTGTTTAGATATTAAAACTCTTACTCTAGTTCATCGCCTTTTGGTAGCAAAGGTACCTAAATAACCTCTCAAGTAAACTATAGTAGGTATAGTTTAGAAACCAACAATAACTTTTATGAAGAGAAACTATCTATATAAATATTCTAAAACATGTACTTTTAGTAAAAAGAAAACGTATATAGCAAATCAAGCATGAGATACATCCTCATGACGCGGATTTCACCGTTGTCGAGTTGGTAACCAGAGTCTCCTAGTGGGAGAGCGGGCATTGTGTGTATAGATCTATACGGGACAGACCATCCCACATCCTGACTGCTAGCTACAGTCACGACCGACCAAGCCAAGGGGTGACAAATGTCACATTTATTTCGACGCCAGCAGGTCGTCGTGTTTTCCATCCGTCAATCAGTATGGTTACGAGTATCTTCACATTTACCTTATAATTCATGGCCTTAAGGTAACTAGTACCACGGTAGTTTCTACATATAAAACTGTGGTACTATAATATTTTCCCTAATACATTAAACTTGGAACGTTTTTGACTTAAAACGATAATGTAAAAACTACATTTTTATAATGATAGTAACATTTGGGAAAAACACTCTTTAAACACGAAACATTCGAGTCTTGGTAGAAGACTGCTTTTAGTAGAGAAACTCATTCTTTTAAACATGAAACAGTCGAGTCTTGGTAGAAGACTGCTTTTAGTAGAGAAACTCATTCTTTTAAACATGAAACAGTCGAGTCTTGGTAGAAGACTGCTTTTAGTAGAGAAACTCATTCTTTTAAACATGAAACAGTCGAGTCTTGGTAGAAGACTACTTTTAATAGAAAATATAGGATTTTCTAGAAGGAATTCAAATACTCTATAAACTTTTATGAAATTATTTTGAGGAAAACATGTATTTATATCAATGTCATTAAAATACTTATGAACTCACCAACATTAAAATTTTGATCCTCTCTTTCAAAATAACTTGTATTCTCAGGTCGTCAGTAGATAGGTACACTCCGGGAGCTTTTGCGAAGTCAGCCTTGTACCGAGCTGCGTCTTATGTTATTCTCTATATCTACTTTTGATGTTGTTGATAAATCTAACCTATGTAAAAACTTATACTATTAATGCAATGGTTGTTGTACTTTGATTACTATACTGCATGTGTTGTGATACTTGACATGACATCCAACGCCCCCGAAAGTTTTCGCCATTTCGGTTTGGGGGTGTGACAGATTGGTATCAGAGCATTGTTTATAGTGAACTCAGTATATCAAATCATAAAAGATATACAACCTATAAATACAATGGGATAAAAACACTCTGACCAAGAGTTATACTTTAAAATACAACCATATTTTACAGAAGTATAAATGCATCTAGAATATAAAAACCCGAACAAGTATCACAAGAAGTACAAGAATAAAAGTCTTTGGATGTTGAGCATTACCGTCAAACCTGGGCAGTTATGTAATCGTAGCTGGAATAAATATAGCTTGATCAACTATATTTATTCAAGATGCGACTAACGTGTGTTTGGGAGTGATGAAGGTGTTGCAATGAATCTGAAACTTACCATGTAGGAATGCTAGAGCCAAACATAAAGTTTAAAATACTATAGGAGTATTTTATGATACTAAAAGACTAACAATAAACCTAAAAGCATGTTCAGAAGTTCTAGAATCAAACATGTAATTAAAATATTATAGCAGTATTTTAGGAAACATAAATAACCTTGTGTGAAAACTAAAAAGACGCTTATTGATAGATCCATGATTACAGAGTATATGCTCTCAAGGTTATATATAGTGAGGATCTCATAGACTAAGAATGTGTGGTTTCGCTCTACTTCTTTTTCCTTGTTTGGATGTGGAAATAGAGTAGTATCACATATTCGAAGGCCTATTAGATCTAAGTTATATATGATTCGTGTACACTATGTAATTGTAGAAGGACTCGATATGGATCACACATTAAAATGTTTTAATAATCTCTTAAGATTCTTTAGACATTCCCATTCTCGCATAAACCCCTTTAGAAAACCTTATCCACTTCTGTAATCGGCAGAGGAGTCGATAAAGACCCAGAAGAGGTTCATTGAGAAGATTTCCAAGTAGGAAATAAATGAACAGTGATGAGACTATTGAAATATCCATGTGCCTATACCTTTTAGGGACATCGGTGGGAAATTCGCCTGAACTTCCGAGATTCCAGTCATCCATTATGAAGTGACGACGATCGGAGTCAGAATCAGAAGTAAGACAGAGCGGAAATTCAATATGTCTACAGGAGAAGAGAACCCCATAAAAATACCCGGAGAAAACCGAAGTTCATTTAAGCCAAGAAAAAGCAGTGAGCAGAGGGAGCAATGCATGAAACCCGAGAAGTGTTTCTACCTCTTTAACGTCACGCTAATAACCCATAAAATAATACAACTTACTGACCTAGTGATCACACTACTCACACTATGTGTTAGGCAAATCGTCTTTCCTGTCGCAATTAATAAATAGATCGGATCACAAAGTCTCAATTGAGAGTGATGAGCATTTAGCATTCATGAATCTTTCCTTGTGTAATCTTCGTTTCGAAGTTCTTTCAAATCTTTTCAAAGCCGGAGAGAGAACCTCTCCATATAAAGATAAGTTAGTTGGAACGACACCCATTTTATGGCTTTCCGATACATTTACTCTACCCTGTTACCAGGACTGCATCATAGGGATGTAGGTCAAAACTTAGATAACCATAGCTCAAAGCGCGGGAAAAATTGATGTCTATTATAATAAAGAAAGATACGTCTAGGGGTAACCATCGTCTCTCATCAGTTTGTGTTCCTCATCGTGTAGGAAAAATCATGCCTCCGAAGAAACGTAACCAACCCGCTAGCAAGACACCGAGTCTTCAGATCGATAAAGCTACGTTCCAAGCTGCAGTTTCAGCAGCCGTAGCAGCTGTCATGGCTCACCTGAATGCTAACAACGCAAATGTTAGCAGGAGCACTATCGGGAATCCCGATCATAGCAATAGACAGCAGCAACCAGCACCGGTGTGTAAAGCCACCCAAGAACTCCAATCTAATCCCCTGAAAAGGATGTTTGAGAACGAGAAGGGGAGTACCTCGGCTTAAGGACCTTCCGAAGGGCAGCAAGCTGAGGTAGACAATACCCTTGTCAACCCACCTGTCTCGACACCAAGAAGACCATACCTTGGAAACTTCCCCTACTACAGCAAGTGTAACTACCATCATTATGGAGTCTGTCGAGAACCCTTTTGTGCTAGGTGCAACATGAAGGGGCATACCGCTCGCAACTACAGAACCCCGGTTGAGTTCATTACATCAACCACCAATGTTGGGACCAGTCCAATATGCCACCTATGTGGTGAAATTGGGCATCTCAAGAGGGACTGCCCAACTAAAAGAAATGACAAAGACGTAGGAGGAGTTTAATCCTAATACCTGGAGGAACATCAAGGAACCCGGTAGAATTTTGGTATGCTTCTCAACTTTAAGTTGCTAATTGAAAACTTTAAATAATCAATTCTAATTGTAATTACTCCCTCGTTAAGGCAAAATTCGCAACACTATTTTAAAACTTAAAAACCCATCAGGTAAAGCTATGATGGCTTAGAATATACATTAAGGCCATTTATAATTAGGATTGATAGACCTCGAGTGAGTGATGCGGCCTTATCTCATGTTCCTTGTTTGGTTGTGGATTTAGGGCGGAGTCGCTCAGTCATCAGTCCTTTTAATCTTAATTATACATGACTAGTGTATACTAGGCGATTATAGAGAGGCCTTGTGAGAAATCTATTCATGAAAAGTACATCTTTCCAAAGCATCAGGACCCCTAGCGTTCAACGTCAATCATGTCGATCCAAGTATTCGCGGTAGTAATACCATGGACGGACCCGAAACGCTAAGAACTTGTGTGCTCTATTCAGCACATGGTCCTATCAATCTTCATTCTATATCCTGTCAATGTTCGTTAATTTCGACACTACCGTCAGCCATGGTTCGACTTGGTTCGACCATGTGAAAATTCCTAGTGTTGTGTAAAAAGAACTTTCACCTTATCTTAAGCGTCAAATAAAATCATTTCGAAACTAATAGAAAACCTAATGCGAACCATCTTTCGTCTCTCTCATCCAACCTTTAGAAGTACCCAGGAGAAGGGTACCACGCGCTGTTAACCAACCCCAATAGACATTAAAACCAGAAGCGAAAGGCACTGCAGATTTTCCGGAACACAATAACCGCCCGAGGCCTACCCAATAGATCCTCCAGAAATACCACTTGCACCGCACGATCTAGTTCGTGAATCAATAGAAAGAACTCATGGGATTAACTTACTACTACGGAGTATATGCATTAGAGTGGTATATAATTTAGGTCGATAAGATTTAAGATGTGTGCTTCCGCCCTACTCCATGTTCCTCGTTTGGTTGTGGGTTTGGGGTGGGGCCACACATCTGAACATCCTGTCAATCTCAATTATATACGACTTATATACACTGAGTAATAGTGATTGAGCCGAGTATGAGGTCTACCACGAACCATAAAATAAAACCCTGCATCATATACCCATAGGAAAGGGAGCTGAAGTCAAGAGAACAATTGCGGGTTGACCTACTAAAATGACAACAAATTTGAAATTTGTTGTCATCCCGGGTTAAGCCAACATAGTAGCCGACACCCTCAGTTAGGAAAAGTAACTCAAGTCGTAAGAGTCAGAACATTGACTACGACCATCCATTCACGCCTGATCCCACAAAGTAAGCATTTCAGTAGTGAGCCAAGAAACCTGGAAAGTTATGACAGGTAAAACTCTGAGATGAATGGATGGGGAAATTAGAGGTTCTGAGTGGCAGAGTCTTATGCCATCTAGATTCAATCTAGATAGAGAAATTCGTTAGCATCGGAAGAGTAATTGCAAGGAAAGCTCGCACTACTCAAGCACTTCGTTCATTCAGACTCAGACGAGAAGCTCCTAGGTCGGAAAGAGTTGTGATAGTGCCTCGTCATGCGAGAAAGTTATCGTCGCCCTATAGATGATAGTCTGCATTCACCAAAGTTAATACTAAGATGCTAAGAACCATATGATTACCTCCAAGACCTAGAATACTTGAGTAAAGTAGACAACAAGTTGCGTTAAGCTTTATAAACCAGGATATAAAGAGATTGTCGACTCGATACCAGTCTAGGTGTTAGTCGACGAGTTATACAAGATCACGCGCTCCTTACAAACTTGAGGAAGCATACACAATGGAAAAACTAATGGTGCATGTCATAGAGATTGTTAGACTACTAGGTGTTCCAAGGAATATTATCTCTAAAGAGATAGTAGAACCACCTCCCGAAATAGTCAATCACTTCAGAAAATCTCTAAGGGCGAAACTAGCCCTGATCAGAGACTGTTATCCATGAAACAACGAACCGAATGAGAGAACGATTCCTTCCGATTAGGGATCATGCTGTGAAAGCAACTATTAGACGGTGATGAAAATTGGAGTTATCTAAGCATCATCTGGTAAAACCCTCTATCATCCTGACGCTGAGATATTCAGTTAGGAACACCTCATGAGTCGAAAGTGCAGGTCCTTTCTGCACTGGGCTGAGGTAGATGCCACGCAACCAATAGATGCCAACATACAGTCAACACCTTCAATGATCCAGAAAACATCTGAAAGCCAACCAGTAGGAAATACGAATCCGAATACGACCTAAGACTACTAGGAACCAATCATGAGGACTACACCTCCAGTAAGGGAAAACTTTTGGAACCTCAGAATAGTGATCACGCCAAGTGATGATCTCACCATGGAAGTACATTACATTTTGGGTACTGAAACATTCCATTTTCCAAAGAACTGAGGACCATCAGAGATTCTTGATAGAATTGGTCCAGTATCCGTCAGACCCAGACTGCTTTAGGGATTCCATAAATTCCACCCTAACCTGTCCACGTCTCAGCGAATGAACCAGTAGTACCCGACAAAACTCTCACCATTTTTCTCGATTTGAACCATGGAAACCAGAGCCACGTTTGTTAAAGGAAACGGGAGAAATCTAGCTCAGTAAAAGGGAACCGATGAAACCTTATCCCGTGTGGCCCATAAATCGAAGAAGAAACTATACCTCGTAACAAAAATTCGCTAAAACTTAGTATGGACCTGATTCCCCTAAGGAACGGACGGATCAGCTAGATCATGAAGTATCCACATCTTTCGTATCCAGCCTTGAGTGTTCGTTAAGATTCTAATTTCGGGACGAAATTCCCTCTAACGGGGGGATGATGTGACAACCCGAATATCTTTGTCTTGTAAAGTTCAGCTATTCAACTCAGCCGAGTGTCAGCCTTCGTTTTGGCTATCTAATAACGAAATTATGGGTCTATATGAGTGTTTAAAGCCTAGTATAACCTAGGTATGAGTCTTAGGAAGGGTTAGAATGTGTGTAGCAACAATAAATCAGGCCAAACACACCCAGCAAGGTGTGTGCGGCCGCACACCCGAGTGTGCGGCCAGCCAGCCGCACACAGCCAGTCGTACACCCTCCCAGCCTCACACTCCAGCCTATATAAAGGACCCTAACCCAACCTTACATCCTTTTTCCCACTCATTCAAAGCTGGAACATTCTCTATCAAGAATCCTTCATGTGTTCATCTCCAATCAGCAAAACAAGTGAGTATTCATCCTTAGATCATTGATACAACACATTAGAAGGCCTTTTTCTCGAGTTTGATCCATGAAATTCATCATTCTAGATGATCTACATGTGTGTACGGCCGCACACACATCTTTTAGTCCTAAAATGGACCTAAACACTCATCTAAACATAGCATCGGCCAAAATACCTTCTTAGGATCATCACAAAGCCTTGGAAAATCGATTTGGACACATTTCTATGGGAGTGTACGGCTGCACACAGGCCTGTCCGCACACCCTGGCCGTACACCTGGCCACACACAGGTCTGGTCGCACACCCTGGCCGTACACCTGGCTGTACACACATAAAAGTCGAGTTTGGTGGCCTTACACTCAAATCTAACGCCCTACACTCATTTAGGGACCTCAATAGGTCTTTGTAACACTTAATTCTAAGTGTTTCCATGTCCCTAAGGTGTGTCCAAGTGTCTATTAGTGGTTATATACCCTAAGTGTATTCATATATGTGTTATTACATGTTAAACTAGGATCCGGTTGTGCTCACGACTTCATTCGACCCACGACGATCCTATATCAATCTTTCTTTCGAGTTACTCACTTCATGTGAGTTCATACCCCTTAATCAACCTTTGAAATGATTTTAAATGCTTTTATGGGGGGGAATACAAGTTGAACTATTAAGTTATTATATCAATCGCATGTGATTAATAACTATCAATCAAATAGTTTTTTTTTCATGTTAAACTGTTTTATCAAGCTAAAGGTTTTCAAATCTTGTTCTCAAATCTCTTTTAAATTACTAAACTTTTATCAAAGTCTTTTAAATTTATATTCTTGTTAGATTCATATCTATATAGATATAGTTATATAAGTAGGGCTTGAAGGACTTAGGACTGATAGCCCGCTTTATTTCCTGTTCCTTGTTTGGTTGTGGACTTAGAGTATCCGATTATTTGTCCGAGTCTCGTTGAAGTCCTAGTTATATATTATGTATATATGTATAGATATTAAAACTCTTACTCCAGTTCAGCGCCTTTGGGTAGCAAAGGTACCTAGATTAGCTCTCAAGTAAACTATAGTAGGTATAGTTTAGAAACCAACAATAACTTTTATGAAGAGAAACTAGCTATATCAATATTCTAAAACATGTACTTTTAGTAAAAAGAAAACGTATATAGCAAATCAAGCATGAGATACATCCTCACGAAGCGGATTTCACCGTTGTCGAGTTGGTAACCAGAGTCTCCTGGAGGGAGAGCGGGCATTGTGTGTATAGATCTATACGGGACAGACCATCCCACATCCTGACTACTAGCTACAGTCCCGGCCGACCAAGCCAAGGGGTGACAAATGTCACATTTATTTCGACGCCAGCAGGTCGTCGTGTTTTACAATCGTCAATCAGTATGGTTACGAGTATCTTCACATTTACCTTATAATTCATGGCCTTAAGGTAATTCTTACCACGGTAGTTTCTACATATAAAACTATGGTACTATAATATTTTCCCTAATACATTAAACTTGGAACGTTTTTGACTTAAAACGATAATGTAAAAACTATATTTTGATAATGATAGTAACATTTGGGAAAAACACTCTTTAAACACGAAACAGTCGAGTCTTGGTAGAAGACTGATTTTAGTAGAGAAACTCATTCTTTTAAACATGAAACAGTCGAGTCTTGGTAGAAGACTACTTTTAGTAGAGAAACTCATTCTTTTAAACATGACACAGTCGAGTCTTGGTAGAAGACTGCTTTTCGTAGAGAAACTCATTCTTTTAAACATGAAACAGTCGAGTCTTGGTAGAAGACTACTTTAAATAGAAAATATAGGATTTTTTGGAAGGAATTCAAATACTCTATAAACTTTTATGAGATTATTTTGAGGAAAACATGTATTTATATCAATGTCATTAAAATACTTATGAACTCACCAGCATTAAAATGCTGATCCTCTCTTTCAAAATAACTTGTATTCTCAGGTCGTCATTAGACAGGTACACTCCAGGAGCTTTTGCGAAGTCAGCCTTGTACCGAGCTGCGTCTTATGTTATTCTCTATATCTACTTTTGATGTTTTTGCTAAATGTAACCTATGTAAAAACTTATACTATTAATGCAATGGTTGTTGTACTTTGATTACTATAATGCATGTGTTGTGATACTCGACATGACGTCCAACGCCCCCGAATGTTTCCGCTATTTCAGTTTGGGGGTGTGACACAACCTTCACGTGAAAAAGTTGACATACACCAGTTGTGCTCTCTCTTTCAAGTTGACACCCACCAAGGACTGCATCAGAAAATGCTTGTATGAAAAATCCAGTCTTCGAAGGGTACCATAATCCTAATGACATAGTTCCTTTGAGATATCGAAATATGTTTTTCACCACTATTATATGGGATCTCAAGGATTCAATTGATACCTAGCACAATTGCAAACAACGAACATGATATCAGGTCTACTAGTAGTTAAGTATAACAGAGAACCTATCATGCTTCTGTACAAAGTGATATCCACAACAGCCTTATCCAACGTAAGACTTAAGCGTGTGTCGACTGTCATCGATACTTTCACTCTAGAATTATTTGTCATGCCAAATTTCTCAAGAAAGTTACGAGTATACTTCTCTTGATTTATGAAAATACCTTCCCTGCTTTGATAAATATTCAATTCCCATCATGCTCATTCCGAACTGACTTTTCATCATATTTTCAAATTACCTAGACAATGAAGGGTCAGTTGTGCCAAAAATAATATCATCTACATAAATTTGAACTAACATTAGATGATCCCATACTTTCTTTTGAAATAGAGTAGGATCAACTGCTCCTTGTGTAAATTTATAGAATTTCAAGAAATTGGTAAGAGTTGCATTCCAGGCTCGAGGTGCTTATTTTAAGCCATAAATAGCCTAATTAAGTGAATAACAATGATCAGGAAATTTCTTATTTACAAAACCTGGTCGTTGTTCGACATAAACAGTTTCCTCTAAGACCCCATTGAGAAAAGCGCACTTGACATCCATTTAGTACACATCAAATTCTATATGTGTTGCATATGCAAGAAATATTCAAACAAACTTGAGGTTTGCGACAGGGGCAAAGGTTTCCTCATAGTCAATACCTTCTTGTTGCAAATATCCTTTTACAACCAGTCTTACTTTGTTTCTAAAAACATTGCCTTCTTTATCCGTTTTATTTTTAAAAATCCATTGTCTCCAAAACTTATTTAGTTTAAATTATGCAAGTTCAGATTGCATTGCAACAATCCAATCAGGATCTTCCAATGCAAGCTTAACTGTTTTTGGTTCCATTTTCGAAATGACCACATTAAACATACATAATTCCTGGTGAACATCTAGTATCTCGTTCTTAGCTCGAATTTTTGATGCGTCATTACTCCAGCTTGAGGGTCACCAAGAACCTGTTCTTTTGGACGGTTTTGTGTCCATCGGTGGATATGCAGAATCAAAATCCAAAGGTGTATCTTCGAATATTTCATCTGTTTCAGAACCTTCACCTGCATTCAAGACATTATCAGAAACATCTTGAAAATTGTCAGTTTGATCAGTAGAAACATTAGGTAATGATCCATTTAGCTCCCCATCGAGTAATGGATTTGGATTGAGATGCTCTCCCTTGACATCAGCATTGTTTTGGCAATGCTCCCCCTCAAACTAATGTACATTTCGATCATGCTCCCCCTCAACAGTTGGATCATGAATATGATCATCTGATATCATACTCAAGTGCTCCACCTCCACTTGATCACCAAGTAAAATAGGTAGACGTTCGACATGTACTTGTGAAGTTCAGGTAGATTCAGAATCATAATCTTCCCTAGCCACAATCGACTCATCATAATGCTTCGATGCTTCAAGAATCTGATTATCATCAACATGAACTTCAACATCTATTGCTCTGTTTGGAACACCAAAAATTAAATCATAATCAATATCGAAAGAATTCACAATTGCTGACTCATCATTCGTTTCAGAAAGAATTGGCTTTTATGCGGAAACTGTTCGACACGTTTGACGTTATAATCCTCGAAAGTAAGATTGAATGTTTCCTTAATCTTTCTTGTTCGCTTTTTCAACACTCGATATGCTACTGAATTGTACGAGTATCCCACGAATATTCCTTCATCAACTTTTGACTGAAATTTCGAAATATTATCTTTAAGATTCATGATAAAGCACCTGCAACCAAAAACATGGAAAATTTTAACGTTAGGTTTTCGATTGTTTATGATTTCATAAGCGGTGATGTTAAAACGAAGATGAATGAATGAACGATTTTTAGTGAAACACGCTGTCGAGACTACTTCTGCCCAGAGATATTGAGGCAAATTCTCATATGTCAGCATTCTTCTTGCTGCTTCGCATGGAGATCTATTCCTCCATTTGAAAACACCATTTTTTTTACGGTGTGTAGGGAGATGAAAAATTATGTGATATCCCTATTCCAGGCTCGAGGTGCTTATTTTAAGCCATAAATAGCCTAATCAAGTGAATAACAATGATCAGGAAATTTCTTATTTACAAAACCTGGTCCTTGTTCGACATAAACAGTTTCCTCTAAGACCCCATTGAGAAAAGCGCACTTGACATCCATTTAGTACAAATTGAATTCTATATGTGTTGAATATGCAAGAAATATTCAAACAAACTTGAGTTTTGCGACAGGGGCAAAGGTTTCATCATAGTCAATACCTTCTTGTTGCAAATATCCTTTTACAACCAGTCTTACTTTGTTTCGAAAAACATTGCCTTCTGTATCCGTTTTATTTTTAAAAATCCATTGTCTCCAAAACTTATTTAGTTTAAATTATGCAAGTTCAGATTGCATTGCAACAATCCAATCAGGATCTTCCAATGCAACCTTAACTGTTTTTGGTTCCATTTTCGAAATGACCACATTAAACATACATAATTCCTGGTGAACATCTAGTATCTTGTTCTTAGCTCGAATTTTTGCATGCATCATTACTCCAGCTTGAGGGTCACCAAGAACCTGTTCTTTTGGATGGTTTTGTGTCCATCTGTCCATCGGTGGATACGCAGAATCAAAATCCAAAGGTGTATCTTCGAATATTGCATCTGTTTCAGAACCTTCACCTGCATTCAACACATTATCAGAAACATCATGAAAATTGTCAGTTTGATCAGTAGAAACATTAGGTAATGATCCATTTAGCTCCCCATCGAGTAATGGATTTGGATTGAGATGCTCCCCCTCGACATCACCATTGTTCTGGCAATACTCCCCCTCAAACTGATGTACATTTCGATCATGCTCCCCCTCAACAGTTGGATCATGAATATGATCATCTGATATCAGACTCAAGTGCTCCCCCTCCACTTGATCACCATGTAAAACAGGTAGACGTTCGACATGTACTTGTGAAGTTCAGGTAGATTCAGAATCATAATCTTCCCTAGCCACAATCGACTCATCATAATGCTTCGATGCTTCAAGAATCTGATTATCATCAACATGAACTTCAACATCTATTGCTCTGTTTGGAACACCAAAAATTAAATCATAATCAATATCGAAAGAATTCACAATTGCTGACTCATCATTCGTTTCAGAAAGAATTGGCTTTTGTGCGGAAACTGTTCGACACGTTTGACGTTATTATCCTCGAAAGTAAGATTGAATGTTTCCTTAATCTTTCCTGTTCGCTTTTTCAACACTCGATATGCTACTGAATTGTGCGAGTATCCCACGAATATTCCTTCATCAACTTTTGACTGAAATTTCGAAATATTATCTTTAAGATTCATGATAAAGCACCTGCAACCAAAAACATGGAAAATTTTACCGTTAGGTTTTCGATTGTTTATGATTTCATAAGCGGTGATGTTAAAACGAAGATGAATGAATGAACGATTTTTAGTGAAACACGCTGTCGAGACTACTTCTGCCCAGAGATATTGAGGCAAATTCTCATATGTCAGCATTCTTCTTGCTGCTTCGCATGGAGATCTATTCCTCCATTTGAAAACACCATTTTTTTACGGTGTGTAAGGAGATGAAAAATTATGTGATATCCCTATTCCAGGCTCGAGGTGCTTATTTTAAGCCATAAATAGCCTAATCAAGTGAATAACAATGATCAGGAAATTTCTTATTTACAAAACCTGGTCCTTGTTCGACATAAACAGTTTCCTCTAAGACCTCATTGAGAAAAGCGCACTTGACATCCATTTAGTACAAATTGAATTCTATATGTGTTGAATATGCAAGAAATATTCAAACAAACTTGAGTTTTGCGACAGGGGCAAAGGTTTCATCATAGTCAATACCTTCTTGTTACAAATATCCTTTTACAACCAGTCTTACTTTGTTTCGAAAAACATTGCCTTCTGTATCCGTTTTATTTTTAAAAATCCATTATCTCCAAAACTTATTTAGTTTAAATTATGCAAGTTCAGATTGCATTGCAACAATCCAATCAGGATCTTCCAATGCAACCTTAACTGTTTTTGGTTCCATTTTCGAAATGACCACATTAAACATACATAATTCCTGGTGAACATCTAGTATCTTGTTCTTAGCTTGAATTTTTGCATGCGTCATTACTCCAGCTTGAGGGTTACCAAGAACCTGTTCTTTTGGATGGTTTTGTGTCCATCTGTCCATCGGTGGATATGCAGAATCAAAATCCAAAGGTGTATCTTCGAATATTGCATCTGTTTCAGAACGTTCACCTGCATTCAACACATTATCAGAAACATCATGAAAATTGTCAGTTTGATCAGTAGAAACATTAGGTAATGATCCATTTAGCTCCCCATCGAGTAATGGATTTGGATTGAGATGCTCCCCCTCGACATCACCATTGTTCTGGCAATACTCCCCCTCAAACTGATGTACATTTCGATCATGCTCCCCCTCAACAGTTGGATCATGAATATGATCATCTGATATCAGACTCAAGTGCTCCCCCTCCACTTGATCACCATGTAAAACAGGTAGACGTTCGACATGTACTTGTGAAGTTCAGGTAGATTCAGAATCATAATCTTCCCTAGCCACAATCGACTCATCATAATGCTTCGATGCTTCAAGAATCTGATTATCATCAACATGAACTTCAACATCTATTGCTCTGTTTGGAACACCAAAAATTAAATCATAATCAATATCGAAAGAATTCACAATTGCTGACTCATCATTCGTTTCAGAAAGAATTGGCTTTTGTACGGAAACTGTTCGACACGTTTGACGTTATTATCCTCGAAAGTAAGATTGAATGTTTCCTTAATCTTTCTTGTTCGCTTTTTCAACACTCGATATGCTACTGAATTGTACGAGTATCCCACGAATATTCCTTCATCAACTTTTGACTGAAATTTCGAAATATTATCTTTAAGATTCATGATAAAGCACCTGCAACCAAAAACATGGAAAATTTTAACGTTAGGTTTTCGATTGTTTATGATTTCATAAGCGGTGATGTTAAAACGAAGATGAATGAATGAACGATTTTTAGTGAAACACGCTGTCGAGACTACTTCTGCCCAGAGATATTGAGGCAAATTCTCATATGTCAGCATTCTTCTTGCTGCTTCGCATGGAGATCTATTCCTCCATTTGAAAACACCATTTTTTTTACGGTGTGTAGGGAGATGAAAAATTATGTGATATCCCTATTCCAGGCTCGAGGTGCTTATTTTAAGCCATAAATAGCCTAATCAAGTGAATAACAATGATCAGGAAATTTCTTATTTACAAAACCTGGTCCTTGTTCGACATAAACAGTTTCCTCTAAGACCCCATTGAGAAAAGCGCACTTGACATCCATTTAGTACAAATTGAATTCTATATGTGTTGAATATGCAAGAAATATTCAAACAAACTTGAGTTTTGCGACAGGGGCAAAGGTTTCATCATAGTCAATACCTTCTTGTTGCAAATATCCTTTTACAACCAGTCTTACTTTGTTTCGAAAAACATTGCCTTCTGTATCCGTTTTATTTTTAAAAATCCATTGTCTCCAAAACTTATTTAGTTTAAATTATGCAAGTTCAGATTGCATTGCAACAATCCAATCAGGATCTTCCAATGCAACCTTAACTGTTTTTGGTTCCATTTTCGAAATGACCACATTAAACATACATAATTCCTGGTGAACATCTAGTATCTTGTTCTTAGCTCGAATTTTTGCATGCATCATTACTCCAGCTTGAGGGTCACCAAGAACCTGTTCTTTTGGATGGTTTTGTGTCCATCTGTCCATCGGTGGATACGCAGAATCAAAATCCAAAGGTGTATCTTCGAATATTGCATCTGTTTCAGAACCTTCACCTGCATTCAACACATTATCAGAAACATCATGAAAATTGTCAGTTTGATCAGTAGAAACATTAGGTAATGATCCATTTAGCTCCCCATCGAGTAATGGATTTGGATTGAGATGCTCCCCCTCGACATCACCATTGTTCTGGCAATACTCCCCCTCAAACTGATGTACATTTCGATCATGCTCCCCCTCAACAGTTGGATCATGAATATGATCATCTGATATCAGACTCAAGTGCTCCCCCTCCACTTGATCACCATGTAAAACAGGTAGACGTTCGACATGTACTTGTGAAGTTCAGGTAGATTCAGAATCATAATCTTCCCTAGCCACAATCGACTCATCATAATGCTTCGATGCTTCAAGAATCTGATTATCATCAACATGAACTTCAACATCTATTGCTCTGTTTGGAACACCAAAAATTAAATCATAATCAATATCGAAAGAATTCACAATTGCTGACTCATCATTCGTTTCAGAAAGAATTGGCTTTTGTGCGGAAACTGTTCGACACGTTTGACGTTATTATCCTCGAAAGTAAGATTGAATGTTTCCTTAATCTTTCCTGTTCGCTTTTTCAACACTCGATATGCTACTGAATTGTGCGAGTATCCCACGAATATTCCTTCATCAACTTTTGACTGAAATTTCGAAATATTATCTTTAAGATTCATGATAAAGCACCTGCAACCAAAAACATGGAAAATTTTACCGTTAGGTTTTCGATTGTTTATGATTTCATAAGCGGTGATGTTAAAACGAAGATGAATGAATGAACGATTTTTAGTGAAACACGCTGTCGAGACTACTTCTGCCCAGAGATATTGAGGCAAATTCTCATATGTCAGCATTCTTCTTGCTGCTTCGCATGGAGATCTATTCCTCCATTTGAAAACACCATTTTTTTACGGTGTGTAAGGAGATGAAAAATTATGTGATATCCCTATTCCAGGCTCGAGGTGCTTATTTTAAGCCATAAATAGCCTAATCAAGTGAATAACAATGATCAGGAAATTTCTTATTTACAAAACCTGGTCCTTGTTCGACATAAACAGTTTCCTCTAAGACCTCATTGAGAAAAGCGCACTTGACATCCATTTAGTACAAATTGAATTCTATATGTGTTGAATATGCAAGAAATATTCAAACAAACTTGAGTTTTGCGACAGGGGCAAAGGTTTCATCATAGTCAATACCTTCTTGTTACAAATATCCTTTTACAACCAGTCTTACTTTGTTTCGAAAAACATTGCCTTCTGTATCCGTTTTATTTTTAAAAATCCATTATCTCCAAAACTTATTTAGTTTAAATTATGCAAGTTCAGATTGCATTGCAACAATCCAATCAGGATCTTCCAATGCAACCTTAACTGTTTTTGGTTCCATTTTCGAAATGACCACATTAAACATACATAATTCCTGGTGAACATCTAGTATCTTGTTCTTAGCTTGAATTTTTGCATGCGTCATTACTCCAGCTTGAGGGTTACCAAGAACCTGTTCTTTTGGATGGTTTTGTGTCCATCTGTCCATCGGTGGATATGCAGAATCAAAATCCAAAGGTGTATCTTCGAATATTGCATCTGTTTCAGAACGTTCACCTGCATTCAACACATTATCAGAAACATCATGAAAATTGTCAGTTTGATCAGTAGAAACATTAGGTAATGATCCATTTAGCTCCCCATCGAGTAATGGATTTGGATTGAGATGCTCCCCCTCGACATCACCATTATTCTGGCAATGCTCCCCCTCAAACTGATGTACATTTCGATCATGCTCCCCCTCAACAGTTGGATCATGAATATGATCATCTGATATCATACTCAAGTGCTCCCCCTCCACTTGATCACCATGTAAAACAGGTAGACGTTCGACATGTACTTGTGAAGTTCAGGTAGATTCAGAATCATAATCTTCCCTAGCCACAATCGACTCATCATAATGCTTCGATGCTTCAAGAATCTGATTATCATCAACATGAACTTCAACATCTATTGCTCTGTTTGGAACACCAAAAATTAAATCATAATCAATATCGAAAGAATTCACAATTGCTGACTCATCATTCGTTTCAGAAAGAATTGGCTTTTGTACGGAAACTGTTCGACACGTTTGACGTTATTATCCTCGAAAGTAAGATTGAATGTTTCCTTAATCTTTCTTGTTTGCTTTTTCAACACTCGATATGCTACTGAATTATGCGAGTATCCCACGAATATTCCTTCATCAACTTTTGACTGAAATTTCGAAATATTATCTTTAAGATTCATGATAAAGCACCTGCAACCAAAAACATGGAAAATTTTAACGTTAGCTTTTCGATTGTTTATGATTTCATAAGCGGTGATGTTAAAACGGAGATGAATGAATGAACGATTTTTAGTGAAACACGCTGTCGAGACTACTTCTGCCCAGAGATATTGAGGCAAATTCTCATATGTCAGCATTCTTCTTGCTGCTTCGCATGGAGATCTATTCCTCCATTTGAAAACACCATTTTTTTACGGTGTGTAAGGAGATGAAAAATTATGTGATATCCCTATTCCAGGCTCGAGGTGCTTATTTTAAGCCATAAATAGCCTAATCAAGTGAATAACAATGATCAGGAAATTTCTTATTTACAAAACCTGGTCCTTGTTCGACATAAACAGTTTCCTCTAAGACCCCATTGAGAAAAGCGCACTTGACATCCATTTAGTACACATTGAATTCTATATGTGTTGCATATGAAAGAAATATTCAAACAAACTTGAGTTTTGCGACAGGGGAAAAGGTTTCATCATAGTCAATACCTTCTTGTTGCAAATATCCTTTTACAACCAGTCTTACTTTGTTTCGAAAAACATTGCCATCTGTATCCGTTTTATTTTTAAAAATCCATTGTCTCCAAAACTTATTTAGTTTAAATTATGCAAGTTCAGATTGCATTGCAACAATCCAATCAGGATCTTCCAATGCAACCTTAACTGTTTTTGGTTCCATTTTCGAAATGACCACATTAAACATACATAATTCCTGGTGAACATCTAGTATCTTGTTCTTAGCTCGAATTTTTGCATGCGTCATTACTCCAGCTTGAGGGTCACCAAGAACCTGTTCTTTTGGATGGTTTTGTGTCCATCTGTCCATCGGTGGATATGCAGAATCAAAATCCAAAGGTGTATCTTCGAATATTGCATCTGTTTCAGAACCTTCACCTGCATTCAACACATTATCAGAAACATCATGAAAATTGTTAGTTTGATCAGTAGAAACATTAGGTAATGATCCATTTAGCTCCCCATCGAGTAATGGATTTGGATTGAGATGCTCCCCCTCGACATCACCATTGTTCTGGCAATGCTCCCCCTCAAACTGATGTACATTTCGATCATGCTCCCCCTCAACAGTTGGATCATGAATATGATCATCTGATATCATACTCAAGTGCTCCCCCTCCACTTGATCACCATGTAAAACAGGTAGACGTTCGACATGTACTTGTGAAGTTCAGGTTGATTCAGAACCTCTTTGTTTGAGATGACACTTCCTTCTTCATCGAAGACTACTTTATTGCCAATGCACACAACAAGTTGTGATACACTTATCAAGTTGTGTTGTAAGCCTTAGACATATGCCACTCTGTTTATAATAAACTTCCCATTCATTACTGTCACACCCGGCCGTCGGCAGAAACACCGGGCAGTGTAACGTCATTTGTTGTATCATAGTTATCAACTTCCTGAAAACACATGCATTTTAAAGTACGTCAACATAAAGTTGGTAAATTCACAGGTTTTGACTCCATATGAAAATAATACTTTTTCTAAGTTCAAAAGTTTAGTTTTGAAAGTATCATTTTGACTCTCCAACATTTAGTATATATATTAGGTATAATGGTTTACTTATTAAATAGGTGATACACCTATAAGTTTCACATATTATGAATAAATGAATGTAATCCCATACAAACTAAGGTTGCTACGTATAAATCTTATTTCAATTCTATACAAGTAAAACCGCTATGTATAAATCTATTTCAATTCTATACGCGTAAGTGTGTTAGGTATAATTGTCTACTTAATGAGCAAGTAGTATACCTACAAGTTCCTTGTACTTAGAGTATAAGTCTTTGGGAAACTTATACTTAACATTCATACTTGTATATCGACAAAGTATAATTCTTCTAAAGTTGTGCTACCATGAGTCTGTAACCGCTGCTAGACATACAAACCTCTGATTAAAAGATATCCCACCAATGGTTCCTCTATTGGTGCCACAACAAAACCGCCATTGGTGCCATAAAGGATTCCACCAAGGTAAATACTTCCCCCGTACGCTTCATCGACGTCGGGTCCATAACAATCAATAGGACAGTTCGTTACCTGCAGACCGTTGGGTTGTACCTTTCAACCACGGGTGGTTTCATAAACCCGCATAGATCTATAGTCCACCGTAAAACCAATTGGGTTGTAGCCAACAACCACAGATGGGGCGTTAACCCACATAGATCCATACACAACTTCCTCGCTCACATGGGATTAACGGTTACAGGTCAGAGGATTTCCACTAAGATTCCCAATCTTAGTTGATGAATGAGGTAGCTCATGTAGACTTTGTCGGCTTCCTATAACTCTAACAACAAAGCATATTCGTGTCTAAAACCCTAATTTACTAGAAAATGCTTTTAAACATTACTCCTAATTTCGTAACTTTTAGGGAGTATAACAGCTATAACTTGAAGTAAAACCAGGTTTTATCTTGACATAAAACCAATAATAGCAACATACTTTATAAATTAACATATAGAACTTCCGAATATATCTTCGGAACTATATCACACACAACATCTATATAGAATCCTAAGTATAACTCAAGATCTACATTAGTATAATAACATGCTAACAAGTTGATAATAGTTCAAAATATTATATTTAGAGTAACTATATCCCGTTTAATATAACTATCTACGTTGATACTAATATACCATCATATAGACATAATAGTAACGTATATACAATATTTAGCATGCATTTTCCACCCAAAATATTAGAAACTGGGGCCATGAAACTCACTCTAGTAGCGTGATTTTATGTAATCTAAGCAGAAATGGTCAGCGGTTCGCGATCGTCGGGCTCGGGATGCAAAGTGGCCTCAACAAACGAGAGAGAAGGAAGAGAAATGGTGTAAGGAAGTGTCAAGGTCGGACCTGCTATTTATAGGCTGATTTTTGGCTTCTCACGTCGTGAGCCATCCTTGCTCACATCGTGAGCCATGGCAAGAGTCATACAGTAGCCTTAACGCGTGTTTTCTTGCTCCGATTCATGTCCTACAGCGTCCTCACGTCGTGAGAAAACCTTGCTCACATTGTGAGCTTTTGGGTTATCGTTCCGTAGACTTCTAGCTTCGAAATGTGGCGTTTTGACTCCTCACGTCGTGAATCCATTCAGATTAGGGTTTCTGAGAGCTGAATCTTCGGAAGGTCATAACTTTCACATACGAAATTCGTTTTTGACGTTCTTTATATCCACACATAGGTATTTACGAGTTTTACAACTCTCTTTTAGACTCCATTAGCTAATTTTAAGTCTATTTTTAAATCCTCTTATTATAGAGATTTATAGTGTTCAGTTTATCATAACTTCTTCATGCGAAGTCAGATTTAGACGTTTTCTATATTTTTGGAATAGTATGGATGTATACTTTGAGTTGTATCATAAAGAAATTTCATATTCGTATTAGAATTTAACATGAACTACATAGTACATTTATCACATTACTAGTTTAACAAAATCACATTACATGATTGGTATAATCACATGTGATTGTTATTGACCTATTTTGACTAGTGTTACATTCTCCCCCCGTTGATAAAATTTCGTCCCGAAATTTATCTTGTACCAGATTCCACTGCAGGATCTTGGATACATTCTCTGCTTCCTATTACGAATGCCCTACCACGGCCTAACTTCCTTGACTCCTTTACTTTGGACATTCCCTCCTGAAGTGTCCAATCTCGCCACACTCATAACACGTTCTTCCTCCACCATAGCCGGTTCCAGTATTTGTTCCTTGGTTTATTGTTACAGGTGTTGTGTTACTGCAACACATGACGATATGTCTATGTTTGTTACACTGAGTGTGCCATAAACAGTTACCTAGGTGATGGTGATTACACTAAGTGCACCATGGGAGTCTTCCATCATACTTCCTTGGTTGTATGGGTATTGTTGTTGTGGCTGCATAATTAGTTGCCAGATCTTGTCTCTCCTCAGATGATTGTCTGGGATTCTTCCCATTGAATTTGCACTTGTTCGTTCCAGATTCGGGAGACTCAGCTATAAGTCCCACTTGGATTTTTATGCTAGTTAGTTGATGAGTTATTCGCTTGGTACTGTCATATGTTGAAGGCTTCGATGTGATCACCATTACTTTGATTTGTGATGCTAGACCCTAAATATATCGCTCGATCTTCTTGTAATCAGGGGTTACAAGTGCTGGACACATCACTGCAAGATCATTAAACCTAGCGGTATAAGCTTTTATCTCTGAACCCTTCATGGTTAGGGTACACAATTCCTGTTCCAGCTTTTATATTTCCTCCCTAGGACAATACTCCTCTACCAGCATCATCTTTAGGTCTTCCCATTTCATGTAATTTGCAGCATCAATTCCCATTGTATTTACATGGCTGTTCCACCATGTAAGTGCTGCATCAGTGAAAGTACATGCTGCAAATCGTACTTTACAATCATCTGGACAGAAGCTTATTTGAAAGACGGATTTTGTCTTTTCAATCCACCTGGTCAAATTAACAACTCCTTCAGTTCCATGAAAGCTGTTTGGTTTGCAATTCATAAAATCCTTGTAGGTACACATTCTGGCGGTCCCTACATTTCCTTCATTTCTAACTCCTCCTTTTGTGACATTAGCAAGAGCTGCAACGATTCTCTGAGCTATGATTTCTTCAAGTTCTGCTGAACTTATTGGAGCGTTTGTTTCTAGTGGTGGTGGTTGCGGTTGTTGTTGTTGTGGTTCTGGTCGTTGGTTAAGGCTTAGCCGAGCGCTACTTCTTCTAGGCATTTTGTTTAGTTCCTATACATTTTAGATCACCAAGTGTTTAGTCTATCAAATATTACTCCCAATTTAAATAGTTCATATGATCTGATCATAATAAAATATAGTTGTACACCTACACCTAATTATGATAAGATCTATGCACATATGAACTTTAGTTGGAATATCTGATCTAAATCCTTCAGATCAAAAACATTCCGGGTATTTAGGTGTATTATCATCGCGGGTGTGAGTCTTCATATATGACTCTATATTTGTTATTTGTTGTATTCATGCACTTTTAATTATTATTTGTTACTTCAGGTCTAGCTGATAAGGCACCAGCCAGTCAGGACAGTCGGAGGGCAGGATCATTTTAGCATATAGCCGTTCTGAAATCCAGCAACCCAAGCGACATGTATATCCTGTCACCGCTCCTGTAAGTAGTCCTTTAGTAGTATAATTAATAATACTTTATATTTGTAGGAAAAGGGATATACCTAAACCTAACAGAGTAAGCCCTAAACTATAGTCGTGCTTTGCTAAGAAACTACTAATTCACTATAGTTAATAGCTCTGATACCAATCTGTCACACCCCGGCTGTCGGCGGAAACACCGGGCAGTATAACGTCATTTCTTGTATCATAGTTATCAACTTCCTGAAAACACACGCATTTTAAAATACGTCAACATAAAGTTGGTGAGTTCACAGTTTTTGACTCTATATGAAAATAATACTTTTTCTAAGTTCAAAAGTTTAGTTTTGAAAGTATCATTTTGACTCTCCAACATTTAGTATATATATTATGTATAATATTTTACTTATTAAATAAGTGATATACCTATAAGTTTCACATATTATGAATAAATGAATTTAATCCCATACAAACTAAGGTTGGTACGTACAAATCTTATTTCAATTATGTACAAGTAAAACCACTACGTATAAATTTATTTCAATTCTATACGAGTAAGTGTGTTAGGTATAATTGTCTACTTAATGAGCAAGTAGTATACCTACAAGTTCCTTGTACTTAGAGTATAAGTCTTTGGGAAACTAATACTTAACATTCATACTTGTATATCGACAAAGTATAATGCTTCTAAAGTTGTGCTACCATGAGTCCGTAACCGCTGCTAGACATACAAACCTCTTATTAAAAGATATCCCACCAATGGTTCCTCTATTGGTGCCACAATAAAACCGCCATTTGTGCCATAAAGGATTCCACCAAGCTAAATACTTCCCTCGTACGCTTCATCGACGTCGGGTCCATAACAATCAATAGGACAGTTCGTCACCCGCAGACCGTTGGGGTGTAGCTAGCAACCACGGGTGGGGTCGTCAACCCGCATAGATCTATAGTGCACCTTAAAACCGATTGGGTTGTAGCCAACAATCACGGATGGGGCTTTAACCCACATAGATCTATACACAACTTCCTCGCTCACACGGGATTAACGGTTACAGGTCAGAGGATTTCCACTAAGATTCCCAATCTTAGTTGATGAATGAGTTAGCTCATGTAGACTTTGTCGGCTTCCTATAACGCTAACAACAAAGCATATTCGTGTCTAAAACCCTAAGTTACTAGACAATGCTTTTAAACATTACTCCTAATTTAATAACTTTTAGGCAGTATAACAGCTATAACTTGTAGTAAAACCAGGTTTTATCTTGACATAAAACCAATAATAGCAACATACTTTATAAATTAACATATAGAACTTACGAATATAACTTCGGAACTATATCGCACACAACATATATATAGAATCCTAAGTATAACTCAAGATCTACAGTAGTATAATAACATGCTAACAAGTTGATAATAGTTCAAAATATTATATTTAGAATAACTATATCCCGGTTAATATAACTATCTACATTGATACTAATATACCATCATATAGACATAATAGTAACGTATATACAATATTTAGCATGCGTTTTCCCCCGAAAGTATTAGAAAGTGGGGCCATGAAACTCACCCTACTAGCGTGATTTTATGTAATCTAAGCAGAAATGGTCAGCGGTTCGCGATCGTCGGGCTCGGGATGCGAAGTGGCCTCAACAAACGAGAGAGAATGAAGAGAAATGGTGTAAGGAAGTGTCAAGGTCGGACCTGCTATTTATAGGGTGATTTTTGGCCTCTCACATCGTGAGCCATCCTTGCTCACGTCGTGAGCCATGGCAAGAGTCATCCCGTAGCCTTAACGCGTGTTTTCTAGCTCCGATTCGTGTCCTGCAGCGTCCTCACGTCGTGAGAAAACCTTGTTCATGTCGTGAGCTTTTGGTTTATCTTTTCGTAGACTTCTAGCTTCGAAATGTGCCATTTTGACTCCTCACGTCGTGAGTTTTTGTGCTCACGTCGTGAGTCCAGTCAGATTAGGGTTTCTGAGAGCTGAATCTTTGGAAGGTCGTAACTTTCACATACGAAATCTGTTTTTGACGTTCTTTATATCTACGTGTAGATATTTACGAGTACTACAACTCTCTTTTAGACTCCAATAGCTAGTTCTATGTCTATTTCTAATTCCTCTTATTATAGAGATTTATAGTGTTCGGTTTATCATAACTTCTTCATGCGAAGTCAGATTTAGACGTTTTCTATATTTTTGGAATAGTATGGACGTATACTTTGAGTTGTATCATAAAGAAAGTTCATATTTGTATTAGAATTTAAGAAGAACTACATAGTACATTTATCACATTACTAGTTTAACAAAATCACATTACATGATTGGTATAATCACAAGTGATTGTTATTGACCTATTTTGACTAGTGTCACAGTTACTTTCCCATAACCTTTCACTTTTCAATTTTGATTGTTTCCAAACTTCACAACTCCAGCATTATCCAAACTTCTATAGGTTCGACACTGACTTTCCCTTTTCGACGTGTCATGTGACAAGAGCAACCACTATCTATATACCAATGTTCATCGTATTACTCGTCATAAAGTACCTACGATCAATTAAAAGAATTTATGTTCCCAAGGCTTTTTGGGTCCTTGGATATTATTTTGAAATGCATTGTAGAATGAAGAACCTAACACCCAATTTTGAAATTTTGACTTTAAACTATCTATTAAGTCAACTTTGACAGAGTTGGGCATCAAAATGAAATCATTCAAAGTTTTAGGTTCGACACTGACTTTCCCTTTTCCATCAACAGTTCGTTTTGTTTCAACCTTTTTCTTTGGAATTTCTTTCCATCATTTCACTTGTGGATTTGACTCCAGTGATGATGAACTACCATTTTATGACTTACTCAAGTAGCTTTCGTAAGCATACTTATTTTGCTCTTCAGAGAACTTTCCCGATTGGTATTCCTTCCTTTTGCCTTCGAGCCAATGGATGATATTCTTCACATCATTTTTCCCTTTCACAAAAAGAAGCTTTGACTTTCTACTTTGATTCCGGATTTGGAAAGTGAGGTTTTGTTGGCTTAAAGGATTCATGTTTCTTCCCTTTTAATTCTAAATTTTCAAAATTTTGTTTTGGAAAAGATGGATTTGAAGAATTATGAAAAGATTTTGATATTGCTTATTATAACCAACCGATGTTTGATTAAAAACCTTTTGGCTTTGAGGAAAACTTTTTTGACTTTGAGCTTGATTGAAATTTCTTGTTCCTTATTTCGAACAATATTTCTTTGAAATTTCTTTTGAGAAAACCGTTCTTTTAGAGAATATGGAACAAAATTACTTGAATGTTGGTTTTAAGCAAGAGATTCATTTCTTTGATTTTGAACAATTGACTTATTTGGAGAAAACCTTTTGAAAAATCCTTTTGCTTTTGAGTTGACTTATTTTGAGCAAAGGTCTTATTTTGAGAAAACGTTTTAACTTGTTCAGATGGTTTTTGTTTAAAAACTTTTTGTTTTTGAGAAGTCTTGACATTTTTCCAATAGACTTTGTTTCGTGCTTTTGATATCGAAACACCTTCCTCTTTTGCAACTTTTTGAACACTTTCAATGAAGATTTGTGACTTTGTCTTTTGATTTTTCAAAACAGTTTCATTTTTTTGAACATGAACATTTGATTTTTCAGATTTTACTTCCCAAACTCGTTTCGATTTTTGTCTTTGAAAAGTAGTTGAGTTTTTGTTTAAACTGTTTTCCACCGTGCTTTGGTTCGAGAAGAAACATTCTTTTGTCACACCTTTCTTATCTTCTTCTATAATTTTGTTTATCTCAGGATTCACTTCGTCACCATTTCTTGTAGTGACAAACACTTGATTTGGGAACACAACTGCATCAGTGCATTTGAAATACAGATAGACGGTTGAGTTTGATTCAAGATAATGAGGATCTTTTTCTTTCATCGACTTTTCAAACTTTTCTATTTATTCATAAGCCTATTCGACAACAACTCTGGGAATAGTTCTTACAATCGACACATCATCCTCATCATTATCACATCACAATCTTCGACAATCACATGATCATAATCGTGTACTTTCGATGTAGAGGGTTGGTTAGTGTTAACCTTCTCCATTGAATCATGACAAATTTCTTTGCCCTTGGCCATCGAAGTGACATTAGTGACAGATAATTGAGAACAATCAACAATTTGCTCTTCCTCAATTTCACTGATATTTTAAGAATCATCTTTGATATCAGCAAAATTTCGTTGAGAGTCTAATGTCGAAGTCCCAGTTGTCACACCCCCGGACCAGACGGCAGAAACGTCCGGAGGCGGGTGACTTCATTGAGCGGTATCATAACAATTGAATATAAATGAAATAGAGCAATCCAAACATTATATATTGAGATAACAAACTTACATTGTTTACATATTGTATTTGTTCTTCGAGTTACACAAAAGAGACATAAGTAGAAAATTCCAAGCTACATCTAAATAGTCCTGCATCCACGTCCCTTGTTACCTGCTTACTAGATCCCTGAGAATACAAGTCGTTTTGAAAAGCATCAACTAAAAAGTTAGTGAGTTCATAAGCATTTTTGTATAAAATCATTTACACTTGTTTAGAATCGTTCTTATTGTACTTTCAGAAAATCCGATATTTTCTATGAAATCGTTTGAAGTCTTTCCATGAAAATCATGGATATATGTGTGCATGTCATTACTTTTATTCATCCTTATAAGGAGTGATTTTGAAAAGTAGTGTGATTTGTAAAAGCGAGCTGTGTACGAGAATAGTTCTTTTGAATAGTAATAGTCAACCGTTTCCAGAAAAATCCCTTATTTTCAAAAAGAGAATATGGTTGAAAATCTTGTTCTTCTAATCGAGTAAAACTGAGTGTGTGTTCTAGTTTATCATTATCGAAATCGTAGAAAATCTTTTTCTCCAGAAAATCCTATATTTTCTGCTATAAAATATTCGTAAGTTCTAGTTCCAACTATGTATATGTGTGGGTTAGTTTATCGTTTTCAAAATCGTTTACAAACGTTTTCCATAGGGTCCTACGCTTTTTAATTTGTAAAATAGTAGTATTACGACTCTATACTGGTTAGGAGAAAGAATCAACATGACAATTGTGGACGTTCTACGCTATGAAAAAGGACAGTCAACGCAACAAATGCGGACCATCACTTATCATGTATAGGACGGTCGACACAACGTGCCAAAATTTATTTATGAGGTTTTCCTTACATAAATTTCTAGTAAATATGACATATTCTAGTAAGTCGTTATAACCATACTAATCTGACGGAGTGCCTGTTTTGGCGTTTCTCAGGCGCCCTCGGTTTGGAAAAGACATTTGTCACCCTATACTGCCTGTGTAGCTGTAGCGAACAGCGAAGGTGCGGGGTGTCAACCCCGTATAGATCTATACACAAATTCCCGCTCTCCCTCCAGGAGACTCTGGCTATAACTCTTTACAGGACTTTAGACGTACACTATTATTTTCATATTTAGGTACTTTTGAGATTTGTTTGACTAGAATACTAACAACCTTTTGAGCAATCGTTAGAGATCCATTATTTGTTAGGTAAATAATCAAATTCGTACTCATTGAATAGAAATATTGTTCCCGTTCCATATCGTTAATTGTGCTTGTTAACTGGGTGCTCGTGTTCATTCCTTTTCGTTTATTGAAAAATAAGTCATTTTAGTCAAGAGAAAAAAAGTGTCAAGTTATAATTTGTATAAATTTATAACTGCCGGTTATGACACGCATTTTCTGTTTTATAACATATAGAACATTACTTATGTTCTTGGAGGTTTTACGACAGCAGTTTATGACATGCAAATATTTCTGTCATAAAGGCTCTATTGGTATATTTTCTTGACGCAAACTTTTATATCGAATATTTATAAAATACTCCTTGATAGTTTGCAAATAGTCACAAAATTTCCATTTCTGAAAACTACTAGAAATAGTGTAAACTTATCAAGGTGGCTTTTTATAACTTTTATCTCTAGACATGAAAGCATGGATAAAGGGGTTAAGTTGGAAACATCCAATAGTTGGGTGGCTCTTTTGTACACAAAGTATCCTCTGTTCTTTATGTAGTTGTGAAATCTTACATTCATGAGAATATTACTAAAACAATAATTTAATAATATTTCACACACAATACAAACATACATATACAAACAATAATTTAGGCAAGATTTGACTTGTACTCTCCCCCAAAAACATTAAAACATTTAAAAAGGTGGGGTATGAAGCTCACCTTGAGTTGGTTGAGGAGTTGTTTGGAGTTATGGAGTGAAGATCTCAAGCTTAAACGTTTGGTTGAGATGAGGAACTTCTCTGGGAAGAATGTTATCCTAAAGGTGATTTCTCATATATTATTATGAATAAAATAATATGGATTCATCTAGAAATTTATATAAAATGTTAGATGAGTGGAGAACTTACTTTAAAATTTCCAGGAAGAAGTTGAGAAATCTTGCTTTCAGCAAGATCCTTGATTTTTGCTCTTGGGAGGAGTAGGTGAGAGAATAGGAGAAAAATGAGAGGGAAATGTGAAGAGTCCTAATTTCCTTCTACTGTCGTGCTTAAGAGTAAGAAAAGGGAGGGAATCATTGGTGCATGTTGATCTGATGGTCCAAGCTTTGTTATTTGGTGGGTAAAGCATGGGATACTGTGAGTTGCATGGGAAATGAGAATTTCATCAAATCACAAAGTCAACCTCTTTCTCCTTATCTTGATTTAGGATAGGATCTTCGTAAATCCTAAACTTTTATTTTATGGAAATATGATTTAAATAATTAAATTTGGCATAAAATAGGGGTCTTAGTTAAGAAAAACAGGAGTTTGGAAGGATTCCCGACGTCAAAATGCCTTAAAATGATGAAAAGGTCTGAAATAGTCCAAAATCCGGAGCTAAAAGGTGAATTCCGGAGTCATAGGGTGATTTCCGAAGCTCTAAATCGAATTCCGGAGGGGAGGGGAGGGTCTGCGAGGTTCCGAAGTGCATAAGAGGAGTTCCGGAGCCATTCAGCAAGATCCAGAGTCAATATGAGAGGTCCGTGGCACTTTCTCGGATTCCAAAGTCAGGATGCGGATCAGGGGCGAAGTCAGTAGTCGGGATCGACCAGGTGTTTCCGAACCGAAGCGGGGCGTCGCTAGATCTTCCAGAGCTGCGAACTTATCCGGATGAGAGGCTTCCAAGATGCAAGGTTCCGTAGCAAGATTTCACCATTCCGGAGCAGGCTAGATCCGAAGCAAATAGGGGAGTTCCGAAGGTGACTAGGGTATTCCGGCCAAGAGGGTTCCGGACCAAGAGGGTTCCGGCCAAGAGGTTCCAGACCAAGAGGGTTCCCGCCAAGAGGTTCAGGACCAAGAGGTTCCGGACCAATAGGGTTCCGGACCAAGAGGGTCCTTTTGTGTTTCCTCTTCCGGTTTTGAGCTTTTTTCGACTGAGGAAGGTACTTAGAGAGATTTGAGAGAGATTTGAGATACGTGGAGAGATTTGGGAGAGATTTCACATGCTCGGAGAGATTTGGGAGAGATTCGATATACGTGGAGAGATTTCACATACTTGGAGAGATTTGAGAGAGATTTCTCATACTTGAAGAGATTTGGGAGAGATTTCACATTCTTGGAGACGTTTTGCAGAGATTTGATATACTTGGAGAGATTTCACATACTTGGAGAGATTTGGGAGAGATTTCACATACTTGGAGAGATTTGGGAGAGATTTCACATACTTGAAGAGATTTGGGAGAGATTACACATACTTGGAGATATTTTGGAGAGATTCGATATACTTGGAGAGATTTCACATACTTGGATAGATTTGGGAGAGATTTCACATACTTGGAGAGATTTGGGGGAGATTTCACATTCTTGGAGAGATTTTGCATTCTAACTCTATATGGCTCGTTAGGAACTCGTATTGTACACTTAGAAGTGTTAGCACAAGTCTCACAATAGTCCTTTCTTACTTGAGGACGAAATTTCCTATCCAAAAAGGCTAGTTGTGACATCATCCCCCCGTTAGAGGGAATTTCGTCCTAAAATTCTTTCGAAAGATAAGGCCATGAATGCGAAAATAGATGAGGGTACCTTTGAGTTATTTGATCTTTGCGTTCCCAAGTGAATACCGGCTCGCGCCTAGCGTTCTCTCGAACCTTCACAATCGGGATACGGCTTTGTTTTGTGTACTTAACCTTCCGTTCATTGACCTGATAGGCTGATCAATGATTAGTAGGTTCTAGTTCCCTATGGTCTTGCTTAATGGAACCAGAAGGGTTATCCGATAGACACTTTCTAGGTTCGATACATGGAATACAAGGTGTGCGTTACTAAACTCTGAGGGTAATTGGAGTTTGTAGGCTACCGGGCTGATCCGTGCGAGGATCTCGAAGGGCCTGGTGCATCGGGAATTTAGTTTACTTTTCCTTTTGACTCGAGTCACTCTTCCCCGAGGGGAGTCCTTAAATAATACCCCAATCTCCTACTTGGGATTTCAAGGTTTTAAGATGCTATCTGCATAGTTCCTTTGTCGGTGTTACGATGTTTGGGGTCGTGTTTGGGTTTGGACTATCCTTTCCGTGGTTTCTCGAATAATCTCGGGTCTTGTGAGTATACTATTGGGCGTTTGTCATCTTGTCGGCTGGGTATCTCCCATCTCAGCCTAACAGAGGATGACCTGCACCTCTGGCCACATAGGGCCTCGAGGGGTGCAACTCCTATGCTCGAGTGATAGTTTTTGTTATATGAATACTCGATTAGAAGCAAGTAGGTATCCCAAACTTTGTCAATGTCCACTACACATGCTTCTCTTCGGGATGTGGGTTCGTGTCTATCTCGACCTCGACAAGTGGAATTTCTAACACTTATGAGTGCTGAGCACATGGAAGGTAAAATGTCCAAAACTAGTTCCTTATGTTAATCGGAGACTATGGGTTATAGGGCCCTCTCTTGGCGAGGCCTTTTGAATGGTATTCTAGGGATTTGGATCTTGGTGTCCTAGAAATAGGGTTTCTGCGCCCTAAGGGTTGGGGCTATGGCTACCACGGTTGAGTTTGTGTGAAGTAGTTAACCTTATGAGTCTTAGATTATCTTCGGAGTTTTCTTCCTATAGTTTTCCCGAGCTAATGGTAGGTCGGCCTCTGCCAGTCCTCGTTGTTGGTTGAACATGTCACCGATTCGGGGGTAGGGAGTATCGATCCTTGAGGATGTGTTTGTTTAGCTTATTCGTAGTCGGTGGTGCCCATGGTAGTTTTGTGTTTCTTCCTTATTAGCTAGATAGGTGCTTCCTACGGTCAGGGACTGGGTCTGATGTTTCCTTTCTCTACTATGCCGATCTTGTGATCAGACACTATCTATTCTTGTGACCGTGCTAAGTGGTATCGGATGTTTGGTTGTCAGGGTGTTTCCAGGGGTCGAGGTGATTATATCCCTGTTTAGCACATGGTTGGCGTTTCCAAAGGGATTTTGGGAATCTTTGAAGGAAGGTTGGAAGCCTTTCGGATTCCCTTGATGCCTTTTTCTCCTTGATTTGTAAATATTTATTAGGGCTAGGGAAAAGTGTGTGGTATTTCTTACACCAGGACTTAGGTGTCTGGTTACTAGGGATTCATCGTTGCTGGCTGAAAGAGTTTAGCTATCTGATTGAGTAAGACGAAACTCTGTTTGCAGAGCTCAGGGTTTGTAAGGTAAGGATCAAGTCTGTCTGTGCCAATTGATTGATGGGTTTTAAGCATAAGAACAATCCTATGTGCTCATACAAACCCTAATGCTTGGATCTAGGTTTCTCTATTGTACATGCAACGAATCCAAGACTTACAAACCCTAGATCTATCAAATAAGAACTGAAATAAGGGTTTAGTAATTACCTTTGATTGTTATATAGCAATAACAATCAATCCTTGCTTTGATTGGCTTCAGAAAGCTAAGTGCCTCAAGTGTTGCACCTCTAATGGAGTCACAAACACCACTAAGCAACTTGGATGAAGAGGGAGGAGAGAGGAGGCACCAAAAACTGCTGGAAACCCTAAAAGATTACTTGTCCACGTTTTTGGGGCATAGGGGTCCTATATATACATGTAGGCTATTAGGGTTTGCAACTAGGAAACCCTAATCTGACTGCTTAAGCCCTAAGCAGTCCAATAGACCATTCCAGAAGGCCCTTGGACGATTTCTTTATGGTCCTCCATATAGAATTCGTCCATTGCCATCTAATGGATCCTTAGCCCAACTTTGTAACTATCTTATAATTACAATATTAGTCCCCTTAATTTAATTAATCTCTTTTAGTCACAAAATTAATTCTTAATTAATTCTTGACTAATATTAATTAAACAATATGATTTCTCTTTTAATATATTATTCTTATAATATATTAATAAGTCATAATTAAACCTTTCTCTCTCCTTAATTCATCCTACATATTGCTATGGTGAAGGCAACCCAAAAGGACCATGCTCATAATCGGGTTAAGTACATACCAAAATAGGTATGGGCTTAGACACTAATCCAACAGTCTCCCACTTGGATAAGTCTAATAACTATTCTGCATATGACTTCAGAACCTGATCAGCAATCGTAGCTTCCAAAAGCCGCTGTCAACTCTGATCTTATCAGATACGCGTGTCCTTTAGATAAGGGATTATATATTCCTCCATTCTACAAGATATCGTATAGACATGAGTCATGGATTGAAATCATTCTCCCAGTCTATGTGTCGTTTCCTGATTTCTGATTTATGACGACTGACTAATTGATCAAATCAGTCCTGGCCCGGCCGAGCACTTTCCTTTGTCATCACTAAATCATCGAGTGGCCCACAGATATCGCTTTTATCCCACCTTGGGTAAAAGGAATGGATAAACTTTGACTCAAATGCTTGCTTGCACCTACTAATCGAATCACACACAACAACAAGTTTTATAACACCAAGTTACTGGTACGTTTACTTATCATCAATGTGCAACCGACCAGCAAATAACAACTCACACGTCTCGGTTTCAAGAATATACAATGTTATCGTCTCACAATTACTCATGATAAAAACCATGAAGTGATTCAAGTGAGCATGGGTTTGATCCAATACTCTAATCTTATTAAAGCACTCATGAACTCTGCAGCAAACTTGTGCTATGTCTAAACACTTAGACAATCTACAGACAGATTCATGACAGTCTTCCTTCATACCTACTTCCAACGTATGACCGACTGTGGAGGTTCTAATAACCCAATTATTCTGGAAGTCAAAACATGCAAAGTGAAACACAATAATAATATTAATCCTATACGGCCCCAAAACTTTTGAGCGGAAATAAAAACACTTTTATTTAAACACCATATTGATTACTCATTATTCATTGCTTACTGTTTCCGAAAATCAACTTATTACTTGAATTATAATCACAATTGTCCCATGCTCCAAGCATGCACACTTTGGTTTCCTATGGTCCATACTTTGTGAAATAGATCAATTGAAAAACTTTACAATGAAACTCATTTCACAATCCCCAATCCTTATCATTAGTGTAAGAATACCAAATTCTTGCCACTTTTAGAATATGTCAGATTCTAACATTTTATGCAACAATCCTTTCGTAAAGTCATAGCACAAAAGTCACCAAGACTTGGCCAATGAAATCACAAAGTACTCTATCATAAATTGTTACAAAACAATTATATAGATATGATGTCTCTAACTCAAAGTACATTCCTTCGAACATCCTTTTGCATAAAAGTTTCAAATCTACATAGATTCTTAATTTTTCAACTCCCATTTATGGAAACATTTCCATATTTGCTATATGACAACTCATTCTTAATAGAATCTTATCTATTCATAATAATGTCAATATAGTCCATCCAGTACTATACTTCCAACAACTCACAAGCGATAAATCCTCAGTGAACCTCAGATCGTCCTTTGATAGTTGTTTAATTATTTTAGTCAAATCCAGTTCTAGTCCCTTTTCCCTCTTAATGCCCTAGGCATTTGGAAAATTTTAGAATGGTCAAATATTATAGCATATGCAATCGATCCTATACCCGAAGCGTATTGGACACGATGCATAATGTCTCACATAAAGACGTGATACTTTATCAGCCTTCTGCCATAATATTTTATGTGCCCTGTTCCCACAATTCGAACTATGAAGAGGGATGTCGTAATCATAATCGAATTTGGAGAATGCACTATGTATCCTTGACTAAATTTATTAACATTTCTCGATCTAAGCTTTTAGATTTTGAAACGAAGTATAATATTCTCTCCCTTAATTATAGCAAAACAACTTTTCAACCCTTGCAACTTTGCAAAGTGAATCTTTGTTTTCTATAATTAATATTGATAACTTGCAATACTTACCATAATAATCATGCTCCCACTAACATGATGATTATTTTCATACCAGCATAACACTTATGCTCCCACTAGCTTTGACATGTATTCAGAAAACAATTGAACTTCCAGAAAACAATGCTTATTGAATTCCTTAAGTTCATATTTCTAATACCTAATGCTTTGATAAGCCTTTATCTAAGCTTTTTAAGCTCATACACCTTTGCCTTAGATAGCTTACATGTGTGTCTAAACAATTCAGAATTTATGTTACTAAGTCCCAAACGTTCAGATCAATTGCCAAATCTCACAATTTGAACTATGAAAAGGGATGCCGTAATCATAATCGAATTTGAGAATACAATTTTCACAATCGCTATCTTCTTAAAATATCTCTTAGTGAAAGCATTTCCTCACAATCATTTTCATGAAGGAGGAAAACCTTATGATGTATGTGTTCCTATCCATGTGAATTTGTCAAAACGAAAGTTTGCGACAAATCCAAAACCATATGGACTGAACTTGTTCAATCTTTATTTCTTGCCTCATGGTAACATGAATGCCCACCATGTCTTCCAAGCAACTCACCCTTTCATATCAATGTACTTTCCATTGATCAAGGTGCTTTGTCTTTATGCATTCAAATGAGAACTCATAGAACTCACACGCATAATTAACTCAATTGGAATGGCACAGAAAAAGAGTATGTCATCCACGATAGGCTTTAAACCTCAAGTCGTGTGCTAGTGATGATCAACTAGGTTTATTCTTGATTTGTTCTTGAAACTTTTAAAGACCATTAAGACTCCCACTGACGCCTTGACATATAAGATTCTCTTGTCAAGAAACATTTCTTGACAAACAAATATTCAAGAGTTAGTGTAGCCTTTTGTCAAGTTTAACACTTCACACAATTGGTCCTGGTTGGTCTTTGTCTTATCCAAGATATCACAACTTACCAATTTCAAATGTGCAAGAATAATAAAAATTTTCCAAATTCACATTTATCGAGTGTTATAAACCTACTTAAGACTTGTCACTCATGTCAGAATCTTGACGCTAAGACTTGATATTGGAACGAAGTATGACTGACTTCTTGATTTAACCATTTCTACAATTCTCGATTCCTCTTCTTAGACATGCAATTGCACTAAGACTCACTTAGAGGATCAATTGAGATATGGTTCTTAATCATTAAAACTTATCATAAAACACAATAAAAGGTACTCTCCCTTCTTCTTAGAATAGAGAAACTTTTATCTTTCTGCCTACTTGATTCTTCTTATTCGTTCTGCTATTGATTGAAACTCTTTCAATCAACTCAGAATTATACTTAATGTTATAAGTATAACCATATTTACTAAACTTTAGTAAATCATGACGAATATCTTTATCACTCTTGTGGGGAACTTGATCAACGCACAACCTAGTGTACTCGATCTCCTAGTCCTTCTCTTGACACTTTGTCAAAGATTTAGTCTAATTTCCAAATATGAAGTTTCTCATTCATCACGCAACCAAGTTGTATGATTCCAAATTTCTGTCCAATTAAAACTTGGGCGATGAGAATCTTCCCTTATTTGGCAAATTCTCGACATTTCCACAAATAACATAATTAAGAATCAAATCCGTTATTGCTAATAATAGAAACAATTAAACATTAATTTTTCATAAACACGATTGCAAGGATAAATAAATAAGACAAAATCAAAATTTATTTTATTGCGGAAAAATTTGTCCTTACAATGCAATTCAACTGAAAAACTATGCTATTTCATATTTCTTATCATTCTATCCGAACTCTAGAGTAGCAGCTCAAAAAATCTGATTTTCGAATCCATGCGATCGAAATCCATTTCGTCATGATCAGATTCAGCACGCTTCTTCCTTAAGCTTCCTCTCTTTTCTTCGATCCTGCAAAAACATCAAAATGTAATCTTATCACATCATGTACTAAGAATCAAAGAATAGGAACTTATAGAGTTAGTTAATAGATTTTACCTGAAGTAGAGCCATACGTCTTGACTCTCCCATCTCTTAGATCTCTCAGGTAAACTGGGAAGCTTCGTCTCCAATGCCCCTTCTCTTGGCAGTAGAAGCAGATGGACTCTTTTGGAATGGCACAAGGAACTATCTCAGAATTTACCTTTTCTGGATTTCCAATGTCACCATTTTTAATGTCCATTGAAGTTTGGGAGTTTGATTGCCAGACAAATTTGCTCGATCAGCACGCCAAATCATTTCTGATTCAGCAGCTATAAGCAAATAGGTCAAATCAATGAAGGTCACGTCATGGTCCATCATATAGTACTCTCTAACGAACTCAATATATGATTCAGGAAGTGACTGAAGAACCCAGTCAACAGCCAACATTTCTGAGATATCGACACCCATCATCTTTAACCTATCAATGTGTGACTTCATCTCTAAGATGTGTGCACACACAGGTTTTTCATCTTCGTGTTTACTTACCAAAAGGGCTTGAGTGAGCTTGAACTTTTCAAGCCTTTGAACTTGTGGGTTAGGGAGAATAATTTGAGGAGGTGGAGGAAGTGAAGCATGACTCTCATTTCCTTGATCGTATCGTGGAACGTCATCTTCATTTGGAAAGCTTGTTCCAAGGGACTTGGGAAGACCATTGTAAGATTTAGACATCTACAAAACGGGAGAAAATTCAAGTTAGTTGATAAGAATCCTTGATGTAACACCCAAATGAAACATCAAGGCTAGAATCCAACACAACATTCTACAACCTAGAAGAGGGATGTCGTAATCTAGTTGCAAAATATTTGAAGGCAGGTAAATGATGATTTACCAATTCCCACCATGAAAAACGAAAAAGAAATTTAAGTTTTAAATGAATTGAAACTCCTAGATCATTTGAGATTCATTGAACTTTTCAATGGCATGTTTAATCTCGATTATGCCCTTCAAATTTGCGACTGGGATGCCGAGGATCACAAACAAGGTGTGAATAACCATACGAATCACGTGGTGCACCCAATTGCTACTATCACATAATCAATGTGCCGGTTAGCCACACACGCTCCATTGATCTATGATAAACATCGAGCCACCCTTCGCCACTAATGCCAAACCCAAATTAGTGTGCCGGTTAACCACACACGCTCCACTAACGTTTCGACAATGGTATAATGTGTAATTCCATGGATTAGCATACAATTCCACAATTTTCCTAAAGTAACTATGATTTATACAATTCCACATTTTTCCTAAAGTAACTATGATTTGGGAATTTGTAAAAGCATGTAGTTACTTTGTACTTCATTATACTTATAATGGAAGGTTTCGTCCTATCCTACCCGTTCGGCTAACGACCCTCCACTAGTCAAGAGTGCGGTGGGTAAGAGTGGATACCCATTCAATCGTCATTTTATAGGCAATTTCCTTAAACACCCCTTATAGACCAGCTTGAATGAGGCCTACTAACGGTAAGACTTAATCTTTACTCATATATATAATATTATAATTTTAATGTTACATATATATAGTATAGGGTGTATTTTACACTTTTAAAATACTAGGTGGTTCAATTTAATAAATTATACTTTTAATTTAATCAAATGTAAACCAAAACTTTATGGAATTATTAAATCTCTTTTAATTGTACACTTTAATTAATTAATAAAACCATAAGGGTGTAATTTGAACTTTTTCAAAATGCTAGAGTTTTAGAATTTAAATATTACATAATTAAACTATTAATCAAAATTTTAAATTCCAAAACTTGAGGGCAAGTTTGAAACATTTCAAAACATTAGGGTTTAACTATTTAAATTCCAAAACTTGAGGGCAAGTTTGAAACATTTCAAAACCTAAAGGGAGTAATTTGAAACTATTCAAACTTACTAGGGATCAAATAACAAATAATATAAATCAAACAATTAATTTAGTTATTATCTATATTTGACCTAATCCAATTTTAGTCACCAGATAATTACCAAATAATTTGAATAATCTATATTTATCATATAAAGAAACTATTTATCCAAAAGAATTGAAATTATCTTTTGTTTTGGTAAGGATAATCATTTACATACAATAAAATTCGGATTTTATTATCAAAAAACGATTTTGGCATCAATCCTACAGCAAAACAGCAAGTAAATCCCGAAATGTACTCTGTCAAACTCCCGGACTCGCCGAGTCAGTCCGGAACTCGCCGAGTAGGGCCAACTCGCCGAGTCCAGATACTGACTCGCCGAGTTGAGTCGGGCAGAGGCAAAAAAATTGATTTTCAGCAGAAAAACGACAATTGCATCACATACAACAGAAACCAACCAAGGCTCATACAAACCCTAATGCTATGTGCTCATACAAACCCTAATGCTTGGATCTAGGTTTCTCTATTGTACATGCAATGAATCCAAGACTTACAAACCCTAGATCTATCAAATAAGAACTGAAATAAGGGTTTAGTAATTACGTTTGATTGTTATATAGCAATAACAATCAATCCTTGCTTTGATTGGCTTCAGAAAGCTTAGTGCCTCAAGTGTTGCACCTCTAATGGAGTCACAAACACCACTAAGCAACTTGGATGAAGAGGGAGGAGAGAGGAGGCACCAAAAACGGCTGGAAACCCTAAAGGATTACTTGTCCACGTTTTTGGGGCATAGGGGTCCTATATATACATGTAGGCTATTAGGGTTTGCAACTAGGAAACCCTAATCTGACTGCTTAAGCCCTAAGCAGTCCAATGGACCATTCCAGAAGGCCCTTGGACGATTTCTTTATGGTCCTCCATATAGAATTCGTCCATTGCCATCTAATGGATCCTTAGCCCAACTTTGTAACTATCTTATAATTACAATATCAGTCCCCTTAATTTAATTAATCTCTTTTAGTCACAAAATTAATTCTTAATTAATTCTTGACTAATATTAATTAAACAATATGATTTCTCTTTTAATATATTATTCTTATAATATATATTAATAAATCATAATTAAACCTTTCTCTGTCCTTAATTCATCCTACATATTGCTATGGTGAAGGCAACCCAAAAGGACCATGCTCATAATCGGGTCAAGTACATACCAAAATAGTTATGGACTTAGACACTAATCCAACATTGATGACATTGGGCTCCTTGTTGTTACATCGATTTGAGGATTATTGGTTTCCAGGAAGGACAGGGTTTTCTACGTTCATGTTCTTATTGTTGCTAGTTTTTTTTTCGTTGTTACCATTGGTCTATCTTATTTCTGTTTATTAGGTGTTCCAATGTTCGTGTTCTTTTCGTTGCTAGTTTCGTTTTCGTTGTTACCATCGGGTCTATCTCGTTTCTGCTTGTTAGATGTTCTGGTGACACGAGGGTGCTGCTATAAGGCAAGGGAATTCGTAATTCGAATTCTGCTAGGTCCTTCCACTATAGATGGATGTGACCTAACTGTACATACTTAGGATCTTTAGAGATGGTTGATTGTGGGGTTCTGTCCTAATCGCTATACAGCCTAGGGACAGAAAGTAAGACGGAATCGCACGTTCTTAGTTTGCGGAATCCAAACCATATGTGATACCATCGTTCATATGAGACCATCATGGTTCATTCATAAGGATCCCTAGCTTCCCGTAATTTACAGGATTTGCTCTAACGAGACAATAGTTTTTTTTGGGTTATGTTTTTAATTGACAAAAACTTTTTGTGATAATTCAATGCTTAAGTTTATCGTGGAACGTATCGAAAGTTGCGCTAGGGTTCTTTCTCGTCAACTCCTATCTAGTCGTCGACCCCTTCGTTAGTCATCTTTGTTGGACAATCTCTCTTGAGATGTCTAGTTGCACCTCACTTGTGGCAAACTGAACTTACTTCTGGGTTGCGGGTTGGGATGACGTATGGGGTCGGGGCCCTACAGTAGCAGGAGGTGTGCCCCATCTTGTTGCACCTCTTGCAACAAAATGGCTGGAAGGCTCCCCAATGATGGTATTTGCACTTGTTGCAGGGTGGATTGTTCCCAAGGTATGATTGTCTCGATGGGGGAGGAGTAGGGTTAGTGGGGGTAGGGACTGATTCCACTTGTTGTCTTTTAGTAGGCCTTTGAGTCGCACTGCCTCCTTTTTCATTTCCAAACTTTCGTTTCTTGCTCTTAGGTTTAGGTTTTAGGGTGCATTTGCGAGTCGTCCTTCGTTGGTTTTCCTGGTTTTTGTTAGGTTTGAATTTACCGGTTCTGTTTCTATTTTCGTTCGTGTTGTTGGCATTGAAGTATGCCATGACAGCTGTCACGGCAGCCGTTACAGTGGCTTGGAATGTCGTGGTGTCTATTTATAGGACCGGTGTATTGCCAGGGTACTGGTTATCTCCATGGTAAGACATGACCCTGTTTCACACGAAAAGTGAGCTCGTACGTACTTGTAGCTAGTTTCAAGGGAGTTTACTCGTATAATCGTGTCAACCTACATCCCCATGATGCAGTTATGATAGAGAGTAGAAACATATATTGCATGACGTTAAGTCTGTCAAAATAGCACATAGTTAGCAATATTGTTAACGGACTTTGTTGTATGGATACTTTGAGGGCGTATTCTGCGTGGTTTACTACTACTGGTTGTGATTAAAGGCATTATGAACCTAAGGCAAGTGGCACGATGATTCTCTTTTATCGCCATGGTGCACAAGGTGCTTGGCCATTTCGCTTATATTATGAGTGCCATTTCTGTGTTCCTTACGCTGTTAAGGCTGTCCTAGCCATGATTACAATGAGTTGTTGTCTCTAGATGACCACCTCCTCTTTCAAGGAGTGTAGATGGTCTGCATAGTTTTCTGGTTCTACTTGTGGGTTACGCAAGGCGTTTGGAATGGTGTTCTTATTACTTGTGGGGGATCGGATTTACATTGTCGCACACTGGGCCTTGCTTACGGTCTCCATTACTCCATGATAGAGAGTTGGAAACCAGGAGTCAATTCGGGTTACTCGTGGCCCAAACGGAGGTGATGCTTGATTCGTGAGGGTGTTAGCTATCGGAGTTCGGTACACGTCGATTGTGGATCGGGGTGTCTTTCGTGAAGGTGCACCCTAAATTGGATAGGAGCCAATTTCTCAACTTGTTCTTGCGTGGGTATCGTTTTGTTTCTAGGTATGTCTATTCCAGGAGTACCTATATGTGGTGTTTATGTATCTGGGAAGAGAAAGGTGAAAGGGTCTCTGGTCTACTACCAATTGGGTAGAGCTCGTCAAGGGTTTCCTTGGAGCTTTTATCCTTGTTGGGTTCTTAGTCGGAATCATTCCTTTCACAATTCATCTCTTGGTATTCCTTAGGATTCACTTGATGTTCGATTCTAGTATTCTCTTGTACTCATAGTTGGCAGGTTTTAGGTTTGTTGCAACATCACCATCACTCCCGAGCACATGTTGGTCATATCTCGAATAAATATAGTTGATCAGGCTATATTTATCCCAATATGATTACATAATTACCCAGGTTTGACTGTGGTGTTCAACCTATAGTTACTTTCGGTTTCTTCTTGTTATGATACTATGTTAGTAGATATGTATACTTTTATATAATATTTATCTTTTTAAAGTATACTTTTAAGCAGAGTGTGTTTTAGTCCCATTGTATTTATAGTTGTATATCTTGTATGGCTAGATATACCAGTTCACTATAAATAATGCTCTGATACCAATCTATCACACCCCCGAACCAAACAGCGGAAACGTCCGGAGGCGGGTGACTTCATTGAGCAATATCATAACAATTGAATATAAATGAAACAGAGAAATCCAAACATCATACATTGAGATAACAAACTTACATTGTTTACATATTGTATTTGTTCTCCGAGTTACACAAAAGAGACATAAGTAGAAAATTCCAAGCTACAGCTAAATAGTCCTGCATCCGCGTCCCTTGTTACCTGCTTACTAGATCCCTGAGAATACAAGTCGTTTTGAAAAGCGTCAACTAAAAAGTTGGTGAGTTCATAAACATTTTTGTATAAAATCGTTTACACTTGTTTAGAATCGTTCATATTGTACTTTCAGAATATCCAATATTTTCTATGGAATCGTTTGAAGTCTTTCCTTGAAAATCATGGATATATGTGTGCATGTCATTACTTTATTTCATCCTTATAAGGAGTGATTTTGAAAAGTAGTGTGATTTTTAAAAGCGAGCTGTGTACGAGAAGAGTTCTTTTGAATAGTAATAGTCAACCGTTTCCAGAAAAATCCCTTATTTTCAAAAAGAGAATATGGTTGAAAATCTTGTTCTTCTTATCGAGTAAAATTGAGTGCGTGTTCTAGTTTATCGTTATCGAAATCGTAGAAAATCGTTTTCTCCAGAAAATCCTATATTTTCTGCTATAAAATATTCGTAAGTTCTAGTTCCAACTATGTATATGTGTGGGTTAGTTTATCGTTTTCAAATCGTTTACAAACGTTTTCCATAGGGTCCTACTCTTTTTAATTTGTAAAATAGCAGTATTACGACTCTATACTGGTTAGGAGAAAGAATCAACATGGAAATTGTGGACGTTCTACGCTATGAAAAAGGACAGTCAATGCAACAAATGCGGACCATCACTTATCATGTATAGGACGGTCGACACAACGTGCCAAAATTTATTTATGAGGTTTTCCTTACATAAATTTCTAGTTAATATAACATATTCTAGTGAGTCGTTATAACCATACTAATCTGACGGAGTGCCTGTTTTGGCGTTTCTCAGGCGCCCTCGGTTTGGAAAAGACATTTGCCACCTTAGACTGGCCTGTCTAGCTGTAGCGAACAGCGAATGTGCGGGGTGTCAACCCCGTATAGATCTATACACAAATTCCCGCTCTCCCTCCAGGAGACTCTGGCTATAACTCTTTACAGGACTTTAGACGTACACTATTATTTTCATATTTAGGTACTTTCGAGATTTGTCTGACTAGAATACTAACAACCTTTTGAGCAATCGTTATTGATCCATTATTTGTTAGGTAAATAATCAAATTTGTACTCATTGAATGGAAATATTGTTCTCGTTCCATATCGTTAATTGTGCTCGTTAACTGGGTGCTCGTGTTCATTCCTTTTCGTTTATTGAAAAATAAGTCATTTTAGTCAAGAGAAAAAAGTGTCAAGTTATAATTTGTATAAATTTATAACTGCCGATTATGAACATGCAAATATTTCTGTCATAAAGGCTCTATTTGTATATTTTCTTGACGCAAACTTTTATATCGAATATTTATAAAATACTCCCTGATAGTTTGTAAATAGTCACAAACTTTCCATTTTTGAAGATTACTAGAAATAGTGTAAACTTATCAAGGTCGCTTTTTATAACTTTTATCTCTAGACATGAAAGCATGGATAAAGGGGTTAAGTTGGACACACCCAATAGTTGGGAGGCTCTTTTGTACAGAAAGTATCCTCTGTTCTTTATAAAGTTGTGAAATCTTACGTTCATGAGAATATTACTAAAATAATAATTTAATAATATTTCACACATAATACAAACATACGTATACATGTAATTATTCAAGTATTTAGGCAAGATTTGACTTGTACTCTCCCCAAAAAACATTAAAACATTGAAAAAGGTGGGGTGTGAAGCTCGCCTTGAGTTGGTTGATGAGTTGTTTGGAGTTATGGAGTGAAGATGTCAAGCTTAAACTTTTGGCTGAGATGAGGAACTTCTCTGGGAAGAATGTTATCCTAAAGGTGATTTCTCATATATTATTATGAATAAAATAATATGGATTCATCTAGAAATTTATATAAAATGTTAGATGATTGGAGAACTTACTTTAAAATTTCCAGGAAGAAGTTGAGAAATCTTGCGTTCAGCAAGATCCTCGATTTTTGCTCTTGGGAGGAGTATGTGAGAGAATTGGAGAAAAGTGAGAGGGAAATGTGAAGAGTCCTAATTTCCTTCTACTGTTGTGCTTAAGAGTAAGAAAAAGGGAGGGAATCTTTGGTGCATGGGGATCTGATGGTCCAAGCTTTTTTATTTGGTGGGTAAAGCATGGGATACTGTGATTTGCATGGGAAATGAGAATTTCATCAAATCACAAAGTCAACCTCTTTGTCCTTATCTTGATTTATGATAGGATCTTCCTAAATCCTAAACTTTTATTTTATGGACATATGATTTAAATAATTAAATTTGGCATAAAATAGAGGTTTTAGGGGTCTTAGTTAAGAAAAACACGAGTTTGGTGGGATTCCTGACGTCAAAATGCCTTAAAATGATGAAAAGGTCTGAAATAGTACAAAATCCGGAGCTAAAATGTGAATTCCGGAGTCATAGGGTGATTTCCGAAGCTCTAAATCAAATTCCGGAGGGGAGGGGAGGGTCTGCGATGTTCCAAAGTGCATAGGAGGAGTTCCGAAGCCATTCAGCAAGATCCGGAGTCAATATGAGAGATCCGGAGCACTTTCTCGGATTCCTAAGTCAGGAAGCGGATCAGGGGCGAAGTCAGTAGTTCGGACCGACCAGGTGTTTCCGAACCGAAGCGGGGCGAGGCTAGATCTTCCGGAGCTGCGAACTTATCCGGATGAGAGGCTTCCGAGATGCAAGGTTCCGTAGCAAGATTTCACCATTCCGGAGCAGGCTAGATCCGAAGCAAATAGGGGAGTTCCGAAGGTGACTAGGGTATTCCGGCCAAGAGGGTTCCGGACCAAGATGGTTCCGGCCAAGAGGTTCCGGACCAAGAGGGTTCCGGCCAAGAGGTTCCGGACCAAGAGGGTTCCGGATCAAGAGGTTCCGGACCAAGAAGGTTCCAGACGAAGTGGGTTCCAGACCAAGAGGGTCCTTTTGGGTTTCCTCTTCCGGTTTTGAGCTGTTTTCGACTGAGGAAGGTTTCACATACTTGGAGAGATTTGGGAGAGATTTCACATACTTGGAGAGATTTGGGAGAGATTCGATATACATGGAGAGATTTCACATACTTGGAGAGATTTGGGAGAGATTTCACATACTTGAAGAGATTTGGGAGAGATTTCACATTCTTGGAGAGATTCGATATACTTGGAGAGATTTCACATACTTGGAGAGATTTAGGAGGGATTTCACATACTTGGAGAGATTTGGGAGAGATTTCACATACTTGAAGTGATCTGGGAGAGATTTCACATTATTGGAGAAATTTTGGAGAGATTCTATATACTTGGAGAGATTTCACGTACTTCGAGAGATTTGGGAGAGATTTCACATACTTGTAGAGATTTGGGAGAGATTTCACATTCTTGGAGAGATTTTGCATTCTAACTCTACATGGCTCATTAGGAACTCGTATTGTACACTTAGAAGTGTTAGCACAGTCTCACAATAGTCCTTCCTTACTTGAGGACGAAATTTCCTAGCCAAAAAGGCTAGTTGTGACACCAGTCATGTTCAAAATTTTGATTTGTTCAGTCTTAGAAGAGTTTCATTAACAATGTGCACTAAATGATTAACATTCAAACATTCATCAATTTTAACAATTCCATAAGCATATGAATCATTAGGAACTTTATCAAATTATCATATTTTCTTTTCGCAACCATAGGAAGTTGCATCGATTTTCTCTGTATCGTATTCTAAGGAAGGCAATAACTTCCTATGTTGCTCTTTGCATATGTCTGAAGAGTGATGAAGATCAGTTAATTTGGCATATAGTCTCTTAGCACTATTACAGTAAATGTTTTGTTGTTTCATTAACAAGATATTATCAACTTTAACAGAATCCCTATCTAGAGTGATCTTTCATAATTGCAGCTCTAGACTATCTCTTCTACTCTTCTTAGACTCTAAACGGTTTTGAGTATCTAGCAAAAAAGTTTTCAAATGCTCAGCTTCGCTACTAATATAAATTAGCATATCATTAACATATAGGAGAGTATCATCAAAGTCAGAGAAAACAGTAAGATAAGAACTAGAAGGAATATCAAAATATTCAAGAAGAGAACGTACCTTCGATGTCATAGGTGATTTATCAGCTCATGTTAACAGGAAGCACCTCCTAGTGACATTTTCCTTATCTTTCAAACCTTCTTCTCCAAAACGTGCAAACATTACACCATGAGTGGGGTTTCTCATCCCTTCATCATCTGAACCAGATGACCATATCTGGAAGGTTCCATCCTCTACATCACCTCCCTTCGTGACCAACGACATACCTTTGGTCTTAGCTTTCACCTCTTCCATCCTTTCGACATAGTACGCCTCATCTTTAAATCTCTCCTTCTTCCACTCTCTCTTTCTCAGCATGCAATCTACTACAACATTATTTGCACCATTACAGTAATTACAATCAAACCCTAAATATCCCTTTGGCTTTTTCTCAACCTTCTCAACAACACTCTCGCTTTCTTTCTTCTCTTCCTTCGAATCCACTCTAGTCCCTTTTCCTGATGAAGTGTTACCCTTGAATTCATTGTTACTTTAGTATTTCGGATCGAAAGGTTTCTTGAAGAACTTTTTCACTTTTGTCACACCCCCAAACCAAGATGGCGAAAACATTCGGGGGCGGAGGACGTCATCTACAGTATCACAATCATTGTATAACAGTAATCAAAGAAAACACAACCATTACATTGATAAAGTATATTTTTTATATCTGTTCAATAAATAGTTTCTATGACATCAAAAGTGTATAGCAAAAGTATAAAAGGCGCGACTCTACAAAGCTCCATCTTCTCAAAACTTGTGGGTGTAGCTGTCTACTGGTTCCCTGAGAATACAAGTGGTTTGGAAAGTGTATCAACATTTAAGTTGGTGAGTTCATAAGCATGTTTGTAATTGAAATCCGTCATTTCTTCCTTGAAAACGTAAGCATTTTTTCCCAGAAAATCCTATATTTTCTGTTGTAATGTTACTGTACCCTGAGATAGTATAATGTAGTTTTAATTCCCATAAAACCATGAAAAGTATGTTTTCTCCGTACTGGAATAGTATACTGTATTTGTACTTGAATAAAAAAACTTTGTAATTGTAAGTACCCGGATTCACCAGTTGTATTGTAAAATTCTGTATTGTAGTTTCATTATTAATAAAACTATGTGAAGTTGTTTATTTATTCATACACTAATCATATTGTGCAATACCAAATTGTGAGTTATTATAACCATACTTGATGACCTAAGATGGCCTGAAACGACGTTCTTCAGGCGTCAGAATAGTTATGATATTTGTCACCCCAGGCCTGTCGGCCTAACAGTAGCTAACAGTTAAGGTGTGGGATTTTCAGTCCCTTATAGATCTATACAAAAATTCACGCTCTTCCTCCAAGAGACTCTGGTTATAATATCAGGGCTAGGTTGGTACTTGAAGTGTGTCTCACAAAGCTATACTGACAGTTATGTGTAGAATAACTGAATATCCTTTGTAATGAATGACTGTATATATGTTCCATAAACTATACCTTACATAGTTTATACGTTTGTTACTGTAGTAAAACCTGAACTTAGTAAAATAGTACTTATATTCCATAAACTATACCAATTATAGTTTATATGTTAGTTTGTATTGTATCTCTTTATTTAGTAATAATGATATAAGTGTTCCATAAACTATACCTATTATAGTTTATAAGTATGTTCTTGTATCGTTTCATGAATTAGTACAATAGTAAGGATGTTCCATAAACTATACCTATTATAGTTTATAAGTGTGTTCTTGTATCGTTTCTTTAAGTTGTAGAATAGTAAGGATGTTCCATAAACTATACCTATTATAGTTTATAAGTGTGTTCCGTTTGTAATGTACATATTTCTGAAAATTCCCCTTTGCTCAGAATGTTACAAAGGTTCAAAGGTTTGTACTCATATATATAGAGCATATATAATTGAAATTAAAATGACAGTCGGACAAGTGAATTTTCCCTAAGCCCACAACCAACCACGGAACAGGAGTTAAAGCGAAAACACCAGTCCTACGCATGTTTAATCTCATTTATATATATATATATATATATATATATATATATATATATATATATATATATATATATATATGTTCTGGTAAAAACAATAGTTGAAACAGTCGAAATAATTTAGAATAACCTGAAACAGTCTAAGTAATTTTAAAACGTTTGAATGTTTACACAAAAATTAATTGTGTTGTACTTGTATTCCCCTCCTAAAACATGGAAAATAGTGAAAACGTAGGGTTATGAACTCACCTCTAGTGCATGTTCGCGTTCGGATAGCGAAACTGTAGTGACGATCCTCGGGCTAGTGTACGTGAAGATAGTCGTGTCTTAAAAATATTATATCCGACGTCGTATTTAAATTAATAAGTTATTAATTTAAATAATAAATTAAATAGTGATTTAAATAATAGTTAAAGTGTTATACAACACTTTAATTGTGTAAGAAATACTTACAAATAGCCTTAGGAATTATTTGGAAAATTGCTAGGCGTTTTCGGTGTGCAAGAGGAGTTTTCTGTGAGCTTGGGGGTTTTCGGTGGGATATGAATGTTTGGTGGTGTTCTTGGTGTTCTTGGTGAAATTACAAAGATTTGAAGATGGGATGCATGTTCTCGAGGATCTTATGAAGATTTAAAGGATTTCGGTTGAAGATTTGAAGATTTCGTATGATACTTGAGAGAATTATGATTACTTTTGAAAACAAAATGGGAGTGTTTAAGGTCTAAAAGTTGAGAAATGAAGTATTTATGATGTTTAAACTATATATATAGGAGTAGTTTTCAGTTCTTATTGGGCCTTAATATGTGATTTCGATCATTTATGACTCAAATCCCTTTTTTTCGGTCCCTAAAGTCAATTAGGAAAGGGTTTGCTGTCTAGGGTCACCAGAGAAGGAGTTTTCGGCTATGGAGTCCAATAGCAAAGTGTTTTTGGTCAAGGTCTTGTAGAAAAGGGTGTTTGCGGTTTGACTTTTCCAAAAGCAAGAGTTCACGGTTTGGTTTTGGGATTAGATTCCCAAAACCGGAAACTACATTTGCACCTTGTATTTTCATGATATAAACTAAGTATTAGGCCCTTGTATGAAAAATCGACACCCTCATTTGAACTAGTGTAAGTTTTGTTGACTTATCACAACTTAAATCAACATGGGTTTAAATTTAATCCTTGTGTTATCATATGAACTTATATATACAAGTATTCTTGGCATTCAAATTCTTATTGTAAAAGTGTTATGGTGAGAATTCGCTTGTACAGGGTTGTATTCTAAACTTTTATTTGAATTAGTTTGACTTACATTGACTCGAAACCACGGGTTGTTACGTTATCCCCCCGTTAGAGGGAATTTCGTCCCGAAATTCTTTCTATAGAGAGCACTCATGGACTAGGGAAAAGATGCAGGTACTTTTGTTTCATCTGATCTTCTCGCTCCTAAGTGAATTCAGGTCCCCACTTAGCATTCCAGCGAACCATCACTATTGGTATGCGACTTTGTTTTGTTCGTTTGACTTCCCTATCCATGATTTCTATTGGTTCTTCCACAAAGTTTAGACTCTCGTTTATCTCGTTTTCACACAAGAGTCTCGTCGGATAGGCATTTCTTTAGATTTGACACGTGGAAGACAGGGTCTACGTTATTAAGTTCTTGTGGTCGACGAAGCTTGTAAGCTACTGGTCCGATTCTAGAAAGAATCTCGAACGGCCCAATGTACCTTGGATTTAGTTTTCCATGCTTTCCGAAGCGTATCATGCCCTTCCAGGGTGAGACCTTCGACAGAACGCGGTCACCAACCTGGAATTCCAAGGGTTTTCGTCTCTTGTCTGCGTAGCTCTTTTGTCTGTCTCTAGAGGCTTTCAGTCGTTCTCGGATTTGGATGATATTTATTGTGGTTTCTCGAATGATTTCCGGGCCAGTGAGAGTGCTGTCAGGGGCTTGGCCTTTAGCTAGTTGCGTGTCACCCACTTCAGCCCAGCACAGAGGGAATCTGCACTTATGGCCATAGAGGGCTTTGAACGGGGCAACCTTGATGCTAGTGTGATAGCTATTATGGTATGAAAACTCAACAAGTGGCAAATGGGTACCCCATGCTTTACCGAAGTCGATCACACAGGCTCTCAGCATGTCTTCTAGGGTTTGAATAGTTATCTCACTCTGCCCGTCGGTTTGTGGGTGCTAGGTTGTACTCATGTCCAGCCTAGTTCCCAGAGATTTTTGTAATGACTGCCAGAACCGTGAGGTGAATCTACTGTCTCTATCCGAGATAATTGATATTGGCACGCCATGCAGTCGTACTATCTCTCTAATGTAAGTTCTGGTCAATTTCTCTATCTTGTTTGTTTCCTTTATTGGTAGGAAGTGAGCGGATTTGGTTAATCTGTCGACGATTACCCAAATGTTGTGATGACCATCCTTGGTTTTACAGCAACTTGGTTATGAAATCCATTGTAATCCACTACCACTTCCACTTAGGTATCTCTGACTGCTGAAGTGAACCTGAGGGCTTCTGGTGTTCTACCTTGACTTTGGCGCAAGTTAGGCACTTGCCCACATAGGTAGCAATCTCGACTTTCATGTTCGGCCACCAATAGAGTTTCTTGAGATCCATATACATCTTATCTTTACTTGGATGAACGGAATATCGAGTCTTCTAGGCTTCATTCATGACAACATCTCCGTACCCACCAAGTTGCGGTGTCCATATCCGATTCATGAAATAACGACCTCCGTCACCCTTGATTTCTAAGTTCTTCTCCATCCCTCTTAAGGCTTCATCTGCCACATTATCCATATTCAAGACTTCTAGCAAAGCCTCTTTGATCTGTGTGGACAGATGTGAATGGATTGTCATGGTTAGTTCCTTCACTCTACGACCAGAGTACTCCTTTCGACTAAGGGCATCTGCCACTACATTGGCTTTGTCGGGATGATAGCGAATTTCGCATTCGTAACCATTAAGTAGCTCTACCCATCGTCAGACTCTCATGTTAAGTTCTTTCTGATCGAAGATGTGCAGAAGGATTTTATGGTCGGTAAAGATGGTGCACTCGGTACTGTAAAGGTAGTGCCTCCAGATCTTGAGAAAAAAACATTACTGCTCCCAACTCAAGATCATGAGTGGTGTAGTTGGCCTCGTGTGTCTTTAGATGTCTCGTGGCATAGGCAATATCTTTTCCTCGCTGCATAAGTACACAACCTAGCCCCTGGTTGGATGCATCGTAGTATACTACGACCTGTTCTGTCCCTTCTGGAAGAGACAAGATAGGTGTGCTGCACATGGCTTGCTTCAGTGTTTGGAATGCAATGTCTTTTTTCTCTCCCTAGCTAAAAGTCACACCCTTCTGATTCAGGGCAGTAAGCGGTTTAGCGATTCTGGAGAAATTATGTATGAACCTGCGGTGGTAGCCAGCAACCCCTGAAAATTGGTGGATCTCTGTTGGCGTTCTGGGTGCTGACCAGTTCTCGAATGCCTTTATTTTGGAGGGGTCCACGTGTATTCCTTCTTCGCTGACCACGTGACCAAGGAAATTTACCTTCCTAATCCAAAACTTGCACTTCGAGAATTTCACATAAAGCTTTTCCGCCCTTAATGTTTCTAAGACTTGTCTCAGGTGCTGGCTATGATCTTCCTTGCTTCGTGAGTAGATGAGTATATCATCTATGAACACTATCACAAATTTGTCTAGGAAAGGACGGCATACCCGATTCATTAAGTCCATGAATACTGCAGGTGCTTTTTTAGTCCAAAGGCCATTACTACAAACTCGTAGTGACCATAACGAGTTCAGAATGCTGTTTTGGGAACATCATTCTCATGGAATCGTAATTGGTGATACCCCGATCTTAGGTCGATCTTTGAAAAGTAGTTGGCTCATTGAAGTTGATCGAACAGATCATCTATCCGCGGGAGAGGGTATCGGTTCTTAATAGTAAGCTTGTTTAGTTCGTGTTAATATATGCACATTCGGAAAGATCCATACTTCTTCTTCATGAATTGGACCGGTGCTCCCCACGGTGAGAAGCTCGGTCTAATGAATCCCTTACTGAGCAGTTTGTTTAATTGGTTGGATAATTCCTGCATTTCTGTTGGTGCTAGAAGGTACGGGGATTTGGCTACGGGGGTAGCTCCCGGAATGAAGTCGATTCGGAAATCCACTTAGCGTCAGGAGGAACACCTGGAAGATCTTCGGGAAAGATGTCAGGAAAATTACAGACTTTTGGAATGCTCTCGAGGTCTTTTACTTATTGTGTTTAATTGACTACATGAGCTAAGAATGACTGACACTCTTTGCGCAAGTATTTTTGGTCTTTGATGCAAGAGATGATGCGAAGGTTGGTACTGGGTTTGTCGCCGTAGATAACGAGGTTTTCGCCACTTGGCAGATTAAGGCGAATGGTTTTTTCGTAGCAAAGAATATCAGCACGATGAGGACTTAACTAATCCATGCCAATGATGATGTCAAAGCTTCCTATGGAGACCGGCAAGAGGTAAATTTGAAAGGAATAGTCATTTAGAGTGAGGGTGCAGCCTATGAATATGTCGTTAGTGCTCTCTTTCTTCCCGCTAGCCATCTCGATAGTGAATGTATCGTTTAGTGTTTGTGGTTTTTGTTTGAGTAGGTGCTTAGATTTATGGCTGACGAAACTCCTCTCTGCACCACTATCAAAGAGTATACATGCATAAGAGTTATCGAGAAGGAATGTACCCGTGACTACCATGGGATCCGCTACTGCCTCCTCCTGACCCATCGCTAGCACTCTTCCTGTACTGCCAAAATTCCTTTCTTTCGGGCAATCCCTCTTGTAGTGCCCTGTTTCACCACACCCATAGCAAGCTTGGCTTACTCCTCCGCTAGGGGCCTGGTTGGTTGGTTGTACTGGTGCCTTACAGAAACGCGCGGTGTGCCCCTTTCTATTGCAGTTCTTGCAATGCATTTCTATGCAAACTCCCGTGTGATGGAAGTTGCATTTGTTACATAGTGGAAGATTTCCAGCATAACGGTTGGGAGGTGCTGGAACAACAGGAGTAACAACAGAAGCAGTAGCAGCGTGGACTGCCACAATTTCTTGTTTCTTTGAGGGCTCGTGTGACGATTGCCCCTTTCTTTTGTTCCATAATTTCTTTTTGTTTCCGCACTCTTTGGGTTGTTTACGAGTGGCTGTCATGAAGCCTTTACAAACTCCATGATCTACGAGGGTCTATGCCAGACACTTGGCGCTGTTAAAAGTAAGTGGATTTGCAGCTATTACGTTCCTTTGGATCGGAGGGGAGAGTCCCCATATATACCTTTCCACTTTCTTACTTTTCGGGGTTACCATCCCGGGACACAGAATAGCCAGGTCACTAAATCTGGAAATGTATGCAGCAATATCAGAGTCCTTCATCGTCAGACCCCAGAGTTCCTGCTCTAGCTTTTTCACTTCGCCCCTCGGGCAGTATTCTGGTAGCATTAGTTCCTTTAAGTCATCCCAACTCATGACATTGGCTATTGGGAGAGTCAATGACTTGACTTGGCTGTTTCACCAAGAGAGGGCTCTGTCTATGAAAGTGCATGCTGCAAATTTCACTTTGCTAGTTTCGGGGCACGCACAGATTTCAAATATTGATTCGGTCTTCTCGAACCAGCGTGTTAATGCAATGACACCTCTGGTGCCATCAAAGTATCTGGGTTTAGCATTTGTGAATTCTTTATAGGAACACTCCCTTGGGTGTCCATGACTATCCCAGTGGTTAGAAGGGTTGGCACCACTACCTGCCCCACTAGGGCCACTTGCATTGAGCTGCGTCATGGCGGCGGTTACTGCTGCTTGGAAAACAGCAGAGTCATACTGTGGAGATCGTGACGTTGGTAGATTCATCGACAGGTTGTTTTTCTTCCTGTTGGACTTATTTGGAGGCAATTTTCTCTATAATGATTAAAGAGGAAGTGATGATAAGTCCCCTAAAGTGGTCATGAGTCAGGTGATAATGACAAAGATATATCTTATCCTGATTGATATGCTGTTCTATTAAGCGATTTACAGTGGAAGTCTACTACTATAAGTAAACAATCGCCAACTTCGTTTATAGCAACCCTTGTAAAGAATTTGTATAGTGTGGCTCACATTCGGTCCCCCTATAATCACATAGTGTATACAAATTATATATAACCAAGACTAAATAGACCTTCGAATGAGTGACTCTACTCTAAGTCCACAGCCAAACAAGGAACATGAAATAAAGCTAAATCACAAATTATAAGTCTATAAAGTCTTATTTATATATAACTCGTACGTATACACTTAGTAATTATATACCTACCAGCAAAGGTTCTTTGTTTTCTCTTGTTCGATTCTAGTAAGAAAGCCCTTATCAACTATTAGTATATCTAATTATCGAGGCCTAAATGTTCTTGTTCTAGTGTTGTAGGATCATAAAATACTCCTATAGTATTTTATTCTTTATGTTTGGTTCTGTAGTTTCTCTTGTATATAGTGTTGGTAAGTTTTAGACTTGTTGCAACACCACAATCACTTCCAAACACATGTTGGTCGTATCTCAAACAAATATAGTTGATAAGGCTATATATATCCTATATATGATTACATAACTATCTAGGTTTAACTGCAGTGTCCAACATCTAAATACTTTTGTGTAGTTCATACTGTGATATTGTTTCTGGTATGTATGTATGTTTGTGTACTTCTTATATAATACTTATATTTGAAAAGTATACTTTTAGTCAGAGCGCTTCGGCCCCATTGTGTTTATAGTCGTATATCTTGTAAGGGTTGATATACTTAGTTCACTATAAACAATGCTCTGATACCAATCAGTCACACCCCCAAACCGAGACGGCGGAAACGTTCAGGGGCGGAGGACTTCATGTACAGTATAACAACCTTTGTATAATAGTAATCAAAGCAAACACAACCATTACATTGATAAAGTATATTTTTTTTTACATCTGTTCAATACATAGTATGTATGACATCAAAAGTGTATAGCAAAAGTATAAAAGACGCGACTCTACGAAGCTCCGTCTTCTCAAAACCTGTGGGTGTACCTATCTACTGGTTCCCTGAGAATACAAGTGGTTTTAAAAGTGTATCAACATTTAAGTTGGTGAGTTCATAAGCATGTTTGTAATTTAAATCCGTCATTTGTTCCTTGAAAATGTAAGAATGTTTTCCCAGAAAATCATATATTTTCTGTTGTAATGTTATTGTACCCTGAGATAGTATAATGTAGTTTTAATTCCCATAAAAGTATGAAAAGTATGTTTTCTCTGTACTGGAATAGTATATTGTATTTGTACTTGTATAAAAAAACTCTGTAATTGTAAGTACCTGGATTCACCAGCTGTATTGTAAAATAATATATTGTAGTTTCATTATTATTATAACTATGTGAAGTTGTTTACTTATTCATACACTAATCGTATTGTTGAATACCAAATTGTGAGTTATTATAACCATACTTGATGACCTAAATTAGGGATGAGGTTTAGAACCGGAACCGGTTTCCCTACATTATTAGAATCGGGAACCGGACCGCCGGTTCTAGCACCGGTTCCGGTTCCGGTGCTGGTTTTTTGGTTATTTTTCAAACTAGAACCGGTTAAAATGTTGTAGATGATATGTTGTATTTCGGAACCTGTAAATGATTCAATATTTAACCAAATTATGACTTTTTACATTCTAAATTGAAGTACAAACTCTAAATAAAATGTTGAAACAGAAAATACGCAGCATTGGTATGCTGTCTTCCGATGTCTATAACTGATTCAAGATCTAACCAAAATATGTGTCTGTACAGTCTAAAATGATGTACAAGCACCAAATTACATGCTGGAAAAAATGAAGTAATTTTGACGTCATATGAATGAGTTATGCACATTTAAAAAAGCGCGACAGATTTAGAAAACCAAAAAAAATGCTGAAATATAAAAAACGCAACATAGATATTCTTTCTTTCGGGGCATGTCTCTGATTCAATAACTAACTAAAATAAATGTTTGTACAGTCAAAATAGAATTACAAGCTCCAAATAACATGATGCAAAAAAAATCAAGTAATTGCGACTTCATATCAGTGAATTATGCACATTTTAAAAAAACGAGAAGAATGTCAAACCGGTTCCGGTTTTTAGAACCGGGACCAGATTTCATAAAAATGGAGAACCGGTAACCGGACCTTATTACCAATTCTGGTTCAAGTTCCGGTCCGGTTCCGGTTCCGACGGTTCTAATGCTCACCCCTACCTAAGATGGCCTGAAACGACGTTCTTCACGTGTCGGAATAGTTATGACATTTGTCAGACCAGGCCTGTCGGCCTAACTGTAGCTAATAGTTAAGGTGCGGGATTGTCAATCCCGTATAGATCTATACACAAATTCACGCTCTCCCTCCAGGAGACTCTGGTTATAATTTCAGGGATTGGTTGGTACTTAGGTAAGTACTTGAAGTGTGTCTCACAAAGCTATACTGACGGTTACGTGTAGAATAACTGAAAGTCCTTTGTAATGAATGACTGTATATTTGTTCCATAAACTATACCTAACATAGTTTATACGTTTTTTATTGTAGTAAAACCTAAACTTAGTAAAATAGTACTTATATTCCATAAACTATACCAATTATTGTTTATATGTTCGTTTATATTGTATCTCTGTATTTAGTAACAATGATATAAGTGTTCCATAAACTATAACTATTATAGTTTATAAGTATGTTCTTGTATCGTTTCTTGAATTAGTAAAATAGCAAGGATGTTCCGTAAACTATACCTATTATAGTTTATAAGTGTGTTCTTGTATCGTTTCTTGTTTTAGTAGAATAGTAAGGATGTTCCATAAACTATATATATATATATATATATATATATATATATATATATATATATATATATATATATATATATATATATATATATATCAGTGTTGCGGAAATCGGCCGATTAATCGGCGATTAATCGCTAATCGGACCTCCACCGATTAGATTTATTGATAATCGGTCACTATAATCGGGTTTGGTCAATACAGCTCAAAATCGGAATAAATCGGACCTAATCGGGATTAATCGGACCTAACCGGACTTAATCGAACCTAATCGGGTTTGGTCAACACAGGTCAAAGTTGGACCTAATCGGACCTACATAAATGAGATTCAACAGGCTTAGGACTTGTGTTTTTGCTTTAACTCCTGTTCCTTGTTTGGTTGTGGGCTTAGGGAAAATTCATTTGTCCCACTGTCTTTTTAATTTCAATTATATGTGCTCTCTCTCTCTCTCTCTCTCTATATATATATATATATATATATATATATATATATATATATATATATATATATATATATATATATATAGAGCACATATAATTGAAATTAAAAAGACACTCGGTGTGCATGAGGAGTTGTCGGTCAGCTTGGGGATTTTCGGTGGGATATGAATGTTTGGTGGTGTTCTTGGTGAAATTATGAAGATTTGAAGATGGGATGAATGTTCTTGAGGATCTTATGAAGATTTGACGGATTTCGGTTGAAGATTTTGAGATTTCGTATGATACTTGAGAGAATTCTTATGACTTTTGAAAGCAAAATGGGAGTGTTTAAGGTCTAAAAGTTAAGAAATGAAGTATGTTTGCGGTTGAAACTATATATATATATATATATATATATATATATATATATATATATATATATATATATATATATATATATATGTATATATATATATATCTATATATCTATATATATATATATATATATATATATATATATATCTATATATCTATATATATATATATATATATATCTATATATATATATATATATATATAGGAGTAGTTTTCTGTCCTTAATGGGCCTTAATATGTGATTTCGGTCCTTTATGACCGAAATCCCTTTTGTTTTCGGTCCTTAAAGTCAATTAGGAAAGGGTTTGCGGTCTAGGGTCAAGAAAGAAGGAGTTGTCTGCCGTGGAGTCCAATAGCAAAGTGTTTTCGGTCAAGTTCTTCTAGAAGAGGGTGTTTGCGGTTTGTCTTTTCCAAAATCAAGAGTTCACAGTTTGGTTTTGTCACAACCCGAAATTTCTAACTCGTGTAAACATTCAAATTTATCAGTGTTAGACTCATTTTGCTTCTAGTTATCACTGTTTGGAACCTGTTTTGAGTATTCTAACTCTAGTGAATCAAAGGGATTAGTATTTGGAAGTGTCAGTTTAAGTTCTAAACTACCTAGCAACCGTAAACCTCCTCAGAAAGGAGTTTACAGTCGAGACCTTGAGTTTACGGTCAGGGTGACCGTAAACCCGTTTACGGTCAGGGTGACCGTAAACCCGTTTACGGTCAGGGTGGCCGTAAACCCGTTTACGGACAGGTGGACCCCTCTTGGACCGAGAACTCTACCCTATATAAAGGGGTATTTAGCCTTAATTTAACACTTTAAGCACTTAAAAAACTTTGTCTCTCTACTCTCTCTCTACCTTCATCGAGTTTCCTCCAAAACCCTCACGAACACGGTGGTGTTTTGGACCGAAAACACCTTCTTTGCCTTCAAAAACCGTAAGTATCATCTTCCCCTTCATGAATCGAGTTAAAATCCTTCATTTTGGACTTAAGATCATCACTCTATGCTTGAAAAAAAGAGTTTACGGTCCAATGAATCTTAATAGACCGTAAACCCTTATAAAGGGTGTTCTTATAGCCTTTACCCTTCCTAAAGGTAAGCATGGTCCCTAGAATCCGATGCCTTTGAGTGAAGCTCTTGAAAACCATCATTGGTGCAAGATTGAGGAGTTTACGGTTGACCATCAATGACCGTAAACTCACGGACCGTACACTCTTCAATGAACGTATATTCATGGGCCGTAAACCCATGAACCATGAGATCCATTACCCTAAGGTCATTGGACCGTAAACACTAAGACCGTAAACACCCAAGACCGTGAACACTTAGACCGTGAACTCCGATGGTCATACCTCTTTGACCGTAAACTCTATAGGGTGGCCATATACCCTAGTTATGCAATCATATGTGATTGTATCCCATAAATCTTAGAGTTTCCTAGCCAATAAGGGTGTTACCCTTCTTATTTAGTCGTATATACACTAAATTCATAGACATACATGTATATATGTGTCTATTAGGATCGTTGCGTGCTCAAGGGTACACCTGTCACTCTGCACTCCTCTTCCAACCATAAGTCAGAACCACTCACAGCAGGTGAGTTGATACCCCTACATTTTCTGTGTTTTAATGTTTTCAGGGGGGGAATATAAGCCAGACTCAAAGTATTTTATTAAGTTTTAAACTTATTAATACAATCCAACGATTTCTACGTTTAATAACATATTCGGATATTTTATCCCTTTTAATATGTTGAGCATAAGGGAAACTTGTATATTGGAAATCTAATTTCATAGCTTTTAGAAAGGTTTTTACAAAGCAATTTCATATCAATTCTATTAAACTATAATGGGTATAGTTTGGGATAACCCTCTAGGCAGCTTTCACCAAATCAGATTTCATGAATAAATATGTATAAACTATGGCAGATTTAGTTTATGTTATATATTTTCTCAGGAGTATAAAGTACTATTATTCAATGTTAATCATTGTTTTATATTGTTTCTCGCTAGTAAACTAGATTATATAGAATTGTGAGGCTCTACTTCAATACGGTACTCTTAGGTGTACAGTAATAAATCCTTTTAGTATAACCAGAGTCTCCTGGAGGGAGAGCGTGAGATTTATGAATAGATCTATTCAGGACAGAGAATCCCACACCTGAACTGCTAGCTACAGTTAGGCGGGCACGCCTGGGGTGAACAAATGTCATTTAGCTTAACGCCTGAAGAACGTTATAAAGGTCTCTCGGTCATATCAAGTATGGTTATACTACTCGCAAATAAGTATAAACTAACTTTGGTTTACGGACTCTAATCTTCATTTGTTTTATTTTGAGTAATAAAACTACTTTTATATATGCTAATAGTAATCGGGGTTTTCTAAACTGGCATCTCTACCTATAGGACAGATAACCTGCTTTTTGGAAAAATATGATTTTCCCAAGATAACACTGGCATTTCTAAAACTGATGGTCTATTTTCTACTAATGGACGTTCGTATTCATTCCATCACTCCTTCGATTGTGCGTATTTAGTACGAACCGGGAAGCCATGGAAGGAATGGGTTTTCCAAACATGCTTTCATAATAAAATATAGGATTTTCTTGAGAAACACTCTCCAAAAGAATCAAAGAACATCTTTCCACCAAAACTAAATGCTTATGAACTCACCAGCTTTATGCTGATATTCTTTCAAAACTGCTTGTATTCTCAAGGAATTAGTAAACAGGTACTTCCAGGAGTTGGATAAATCGGAGCGTTAGAGTCATGCCTTTCTATTTACTTTTGATATGAATGAAATTATGTATTAAGACAAATATAGACCTTTATCATATATGTATTCAATGTTTGGTTGTGTTTACTATGCTTGCTATGATACAATTATTGTGATATTACACATGACGTCAACCGCCCCCGAACATTTCCGCCGTTCCGGTTTGGGGGTGTGACAGATTGGTATCAGAGCCCTTGTTTATAGCGAACTAAGTATACCGAACCTTACATGGTATACAACTATAAATACTAAGGGGCTAAGTGCTCTAAACTAAAAGTATACTTTCAAAAATACAAGTAATTTTATAAAAGTATATAAGAATACTCGAGTACCATAATTCGTGTCATAGGTAGAACAAAACAAAAAGTATTTGGATGTTGGGACGCTGCGGTTAAACCTGGGCAGTTATGTAATCATGTCTAGGGTGAATATAGCATGATCAACTATTTTCAGTCGAGACATGACCAACATGTGCTTGGGAGTGACTGTGGTGTTGCAACAAGTCTAAAACATACCTAAATACCAGAAGAGTTCTAGAACCGAATATAAGGATGAAAATACTATAGGAGTATTTTAGGATGCAATAACGACCGAACCGGAAACCTACCCAGGAGAATCAATCATGTAACTATAACACATTGGAAGTATTATAGATTCGATGCCTATTCACCTCGCATAGATAGCATGGCTGGATTTCATCTCCTTGGCGACCCGTACTTTCCCAACCAAGGAGATGGTGGATGGATCGAGCCAGAGCCAGAAGGAAACCATGAAATCCCTTTGGACGATGGCTTTGCCGAACCTAACCCTCGAGTTGAATTCCAAGGTCCAATGCCTATGTGGGTCGGGAGTTTGAATAGGTGGAGCCACGAGCAAGACCAACCCCCCCCCATACAACAGAAACCGCAAATTAAGGAGGCCCTGCGGACAGGGCCCTTCCAATCCTGATATGCCGAGTGGCTCGCAATGTGGAGCTAGGTATGGCAATCCTTCAGCGAACCATGGAGCTCGAAGCGGATTCGAAGACCAGCACGGATCGCATTCGTCGCCTCGAGATTTCTAATGCGAGAGCTGCAAGGAACACTGAAGCTCTGCAGCAAGAGTTAGCTACAACCCGGGCCGAAGTCATAGAGCTCCGCGCATGCCAGACTGAGTACGAGAGATGCATACTTGGTGTGGAGCGTCAACTGACCGAATTAAGGATTCACTTGAGGAGTACTCGTCGCCGATAGGGGGATACTCTACTCATACTTCCTTTTTGGTCTAATGAATAACTTTTATATCTATGTTCTGAGTAGCTCTTTCCGTAAACATCTTTGTCTATCATGTTGCCAAGATTTTCTCTCTATTAGTATGACTTAGACCTACTTTTAGGTCAAGGCTTCCGAAATATGTGTAATCTCAGTTTCAGTTATGATGGCAACAACCATATTTCAGTTAAAGATGATCTTTGCCAAAAGTATATCTTAGATCGGTAACACGCAAATTAAGCAAATTTATCAAAGTCCTGTCGCTGTCTGTCTTTAAAGCGTGTATTATAGGAGGTACTTTTACCTGAGAAGATCATCCCTTTTTCCCCATGGATTTCATATCAATCTCCATGAAAAGCTTCAATGTCCTAATCGACATGGGACGATTGAGCCTCCCATCGTGCCGATGTCCTTTGCTTCGGGAAAGCGATTCGTCTCAACCATTCCTCCAACGCGGTCCTCACTAGTTTCAGTGATAAGATTGTTCAAACCTTCGTATCATTTCCTGCGCCAAAGCCCAGAAGTGTCGGCGAAAGGGATGCTATGCATTCCTGGCTCATGTGGTTGATGAGACGCAAAAAGTTAAAGACCTCGAGAGCATACCCGAAGTCTTCAGCCTTCCTGATAACCTCCTCAAATATATTCCAGGGATTCCTCCTGAGCGTCAAGTTGAATCCCGAATCGACTTGATTCCCGGAGCTACTCTTATAGCTAACCCTCCATATCGTCGAGAGTCGGTGAGGATGTGATAGTTACCCAGCCATCTCAATGAACTGAGCAACATGTGAACCTTGTCGTGTTCAAATCTTTTTCTATTCTTGCTAGGCCACATCATGGGGATGTGGGTCGAATCAATGAGAGTCAGATAGAAAAACGGGAAATCTTAATGCATAGATAAACCTTTAGGATACATTCAGAGGAAACCATTGTTGCTCATAAGCTTCTTTTATTGACATGTAGCAGAATCATGCCTCCGAAGAAACGTAACCAACTCACAGGTAAGACGCCAATCCTTCAGATGAACTCATCTACGTTCCAAGCTATTGTCACAGCAGCAGTGGCAGCCGCCCTAGCTATTCTTAATGCTAACAACACGAATGTGGGTGGAGATGTTAATGGCAATCCTAATCTTAGTGTTAACCAATCTCAACAACAAGCGCCTTCTAGGAAGGACACACCTGATCTCCAACCTAACATCCTAAAGCGAAAGTTCAAAGGGAGTTGTTCGACCCAGAGACCTACTGAGAGGCAACGAATTGGGACAGTCAGTACCCTAGTCATCCCTGCTGTTCCAACACCAACCATGCCCTACTGTGGAAATCTCCCGCACTGCAACAAATGCAACTACCATCATCATGGAGTCTGTCGAGTGCTGCATTGCACCAGATGCAACAGGAAGGGGCACACCTCCAGCAGATGTAGGACCCTAGTCAAGTTCGTCACTCCGAATACCAATATTGGGGCTAGTCCAACCTGTTACCTCTGTGGTAGTGTAGGACATTTCAAAAGAAATTGTCCTAGGGCTAAGGATGGCAAGGAAGCTCGCTTCGCAAAGACCCCGACCCAACACATCACTTCCACTACCGATGCCAACATAGTTCAAGTGTGCGGTGCATGTGGCGAAACGGGACATTTCAAAAGAGACTGCCCAACAGAGAAGAACAATGAGGAAACAGGAGGAGTCTAACCTCAAGGGATGAGGAAACAACAATGAAAACCGCGGTGTTTTGGTACGTTTCCAAAAACCCCAATAATTGTTCAGAATTGTGATTACTTTCTCGTCCGGATTTAATCATGTAATCCTTATAAGTTTTAAAGCCCTAATAAGCAAATCATGATAGCTTAAGTGAATATGCTAGGGTCAATTGTAGTTATACATGACTTGTATGCACCAAACGATCATAGAGAGATCTAGTAAGAACCATTTCATGAAAGTTCATAGTATCAAAACATCAGAACCTTCGGGTAAGTAGTACCTGTTAACTTCTAGTCAAACACAGCAAACACCAGAGACATTCATCCAAGGGCCGCAATGTCCTAACAAAATGATGCTTCCAAACTAACTTAACGCGCGATTCTACGACGTCGTCCCGCTTAGTCCGACTGAGTCTATGTTACACCAAACCTTTTGTCTTAAATCGTTCGATCGCAAAACTTCCGTCACTTGTAACGACAACTTCGAAAATTCATCACTCTTCGAAAAACCCGAAAGTATTCATACGAAAAGTACCACCCACAAAGACATGGACAGAGTAAGAGGGTTATCCAAACAATTGGAAATACGTCGTGGGGCACTCAACTACCCTTAGTTGAACTTTCTCGCAACAAACGGTGACCTTTCCAGCATCAAGGCTGCGCCGTTCGAAGCCCTCGATGGCTGTAAGTATAGATCCCCTCTGTGCTGGGCTGAGGTGGGCGACACGCAACTAGTCAAGAGTCAAGTCCACGACAGTACTCTCACGAGTCCTGAAACCATCCGAGAGGCGACTGAAAGGGATCATACGAAAAGGCTACACCGATAAGAGAAAAAAACCCTTGGAATTCCAAGTTGATGACCCTATCCTTTTAAAAGTCTCACCCTGGGAAAATCCTGATACGCTTCGGAAAGCGTAGAAAGCTAAATCCAAGAATACGTTGGATCGTCCGAAGATCCTTGCTAGGATCGATCCCGTAGCCTACAAACTTCGTCTACCCCGAGAACTTAACAACATTCATCCTGTCTTCCAGGTCTCGAATCTTAAGAAATGCTTCTCCGACGAAACCCTTGTGGTCCCTCTCGATGAGATTGAAATCAACGAGAACCTCAACTTTATGGAAGAACCGGTCGAAATCATGGATAGAGAAATCAAACGAACAAAACAAAGTTGCATCCTGATAGTGAAGGTTCGCTGGAATGCCAAGCGGGGACCTGAATTCACTTGGGAGCGCGGAGATCAGATGAAACAGAAGTATCCACATCTCTTTCCTAATTCATTATTTGTATTCTATGTTCGAATTTTGGGACGAAATTCCCTCTAACGGGGGGATGATGTGACAACCCGAAATTTCTAACTCGTGTAAACATTCAAATTTATCAGTGTTAGACTCATTTTGCTTCCAGTTATCACTGTTTGGAACCTGTTTTGAGTATTCTAACTCTAGTGAATCAAAGGGATTAGTATTTGGAATTGTCAGTTTAAGTTCTAAACTACCTAGCAACCGTAAACCTCCTCAAAAATGAGTTTACAGTCGAGACCTTGAGTTTACGGTCAGGGTGACCGTAAACCCGTTTACGGTCAGGTGGACCCCTCTTGGACCGAGAACTCTACCCTATATAAAGGGGTATTTAGCCTTCATTTCACACTCTAAGCACTTCAAAGGCTTTCTCTCTCTACTCTCTCTCTACCTTCATCGAGTTTCCTCCAAGACCCTCAAGAACATGGTGGTGTTTTGGACCGAAAACACCTTCTTTGCCTTCAAAAACCGTAAGTATCATCTTCCCCTTCATGAATCGAGTTAAAATCCTTCATTTTGGACTTAAGATCATCACTCTGTGCTTGAACAAAAGAGTTTACGGTCCTATGAATATTCATAGACCGTAAACCCTTATAAAGGGTGTTCTTATAACCTTTACCCTTCCTAAGGCTAAGCATGGTCCCTAGAATCCGATGCCTTTGAGTGAAGCTCTTGAAAACCATCATTGGTGCAAGATTGAGGAGTTTATGGTTGACCATCAATAACAGTAATCTCACAGACCGTACACTCTTCAATGACCGTATATTCATGGGCCGTAAACCGATGAACCGTGAACTCCATGACCGTAAGGTCATTGGACCGTAAACACTAAGACCGTAAACACCCAAGACCGTGAACACTTAGACCGTGAACTCTGATGTTCATACCTCTTTGACCGTAAACTCAATAGGGTGGCCATATACCCTAGTTATGCAATCATATGTGATTGTATCCCATAAATCTTAGAGTTTCCTAGCCAATAAGGGTGTTACCCTTCTTATTTAGTCGTCTATACACTAAATTCATAGACATACATGTCTATATGTGTCTATTAGGATCGTTGTGTGCTCAAGGTTACACCTGACACTCTGCACCCCTCTTCCAACCATACATCAGAACCACTCACAGCAGGTGAGTTCATACCCCTACATTTTCCGTGTTTTAATGTTTTCAGGGGGGGAATACAAGCCAAACTCAAAGTATTTTGTAAAGTTTTAAACTTTTTAATACAATCCAACGATTTCTACGTTTAATAACATATTCGGATATTTTATCCCTTTTAATATGCTGAGCATAAGGGAAACTTTTATATTGGAAATCTAATTTCATAGCTTTCAGAAAGGTTTTTACAAAGCAATTTCATATCAATTCTATTAAACTATAATGGGTATAGTTTGGGATAACCCTCTAGGCAGCTTTCACCAAATTAGATTTCATGAATAAATATGTATAAACTATGGCAGATTTAGTTTATGTTATATATTTTCTCAGGAGTATAAAGTACTATTATTCAATGTTAATCATTGTTTTATACTATTTCTCGCTAGTAAACTAGATTATACAGAATTGTGAGGCTCTACTTCAATACGGTACTCTTAGGTGTACAGTGATAAATCCTATTAGTATAACAAGAGTCTCCTGGAGGGAGAGCGTGAGATTTGTGAATAGATCTATTTGGGACAGACAATCCCACACCTGAACTTCTAGCTACAGTTAGGCGGGTACGCCTGGGGTGAACAAATGTCATTTAGCTTAACGCCTGAAGAATGTTATAAAGGTCTCTCGGTCATATCAAGTATGGTTATACGACTCGCAAATATGTATAAACTAACTTTGGTTTACGGACTCTAATCTTCATTTGTTTTATTTTGAGTAATAAAACTACTTTTATATATGCTAATAGTAATCGGGGATTTCTAAACTGGCATCTCTACCTCTAGGACATATAACCTATTTTTTCGAAAATATAGGATTTTTCCCAGGATAACACTGACATTTCTAAAACTGATGGTTTATTTTCTACTAATGGACGTTCGTATTCATTCCATGACTCCTTGGATTGTGCGTATTTAGTATGAACCGGGAAGTCATTGAAGGAATGGGTTTTTCAAACATGCTTTCATAAGAAAATATAGTATTTTCTTGAGAAACACTCTCCAAAAGAATCAAAAAACATTTTTCCACCAAAACTAAATGCTGATGAACTCACCAGCTTTATGCTGATATTCTTTCAAAACTGCTTGTATTCTCAGGGAATTAGTAAACGGTACTTCCAGTTGTTGGAGAAATTTGAGCGTTAGAGTCACGCCTTTCTATTTACTTTTGATATGAATGAAATTATGTATTAAGACAAATGTAGACCTTTATCATATATGTATTCAATGTTTGGTTGTGTTTACTATGCTTGCTATGATACAATTGTTGTGATACTACACATGACGTCAACCGCCCCCGAACGTTTCCGCCGTTCCGGTTTGGGGGTGTGACAGGGTTTGGGATTAGATTCCCAAAACCAAAAACTACATTTGCACCTTGTATTTTCATGATTTAAACTAAGTATTAGGCCCATGTATGAAAAATCGAAACCCTCATTTGAACTAGTGTAAGTTTTGTTGACTTATAACAACTTAAATCAACATGGGTTTAAATTTAACCCTTGTGTTATCATATGAACTTATATATATAAGTATTCTTGGCATTCAAATTCCTTTTGTAAAAGTGTTATGGGGGAGAATTCACTTGTACAGGGTTGTAGTCTAGACATTTATTTGAATTAGTTTGACTTACATTGACTCGAAACAACGGGTTGTTACAAATTTATTGTTCGAATTGAACGCCATAGCCTCATCCTCTGAATTCATCAGAAATCCTTCCTCTTCATAACCAACTTGTTCATCAATTTCGATCTCAGAGTCTTTTGTTGAAACGTTCGACATCAAGGCCACAGGACCTCCTAGACTCATTTTCCCCTCCTTAACAGTTTCATTGATTTAGCTCTCATGAGCTTTGAGCTCAGTATACAAGTCTCCTAATGAATAGCCATCGAAGCTTTGCTGAGTTTTTATCATAAGACTGATGTTGCTCCACTCCTTCCTGAATCCCATAAGGAATATAAAATTGTATTCATGAGTTGATCATGTAACTCCATAACGGTTGCACTAGAATATCATTTCATTCAAGCGTTCATAGTAGAGTTCGATGGTTTCACTTTCCTTCTGCTTGAATTCGCCTTGTTCAAGTAAACATTTCTATATAAAGCTCTTCTTCGTTTTATTACTTCCCTGAAACTTTTATTTTAAAGTATACCAAATCTATTTTGAAACAACCGGTGGAAGAGTACCGCGAAGTTCACACATACACTTTTTATCATTAGCTTTTTGTTTATCAGCTTGCAAAGCAACATCGGCAGAATAACCAGCTGTTCCTACATGTTCTAGCCTCCCTGGATGGTAATTTCCACTCCTAACACAACACCATAAATCTTCATCGATCCCGTTGAGATAGTCTTCCATGCGATCCGCCCATTTCTCGTAATATTCTGGAATAAGCATTGGAATCTTAGTGGAAGATCCAAGCAGATGAGAAAAGCTAGACATAGTGTTCATGTTGAAATTCCCCAGTTTCGTACGGACTAAAATGACGATGAGATTCAGAAAAAGAGATCTAACGGATGAATCTATCAGAAAATATTCAGAAAACACTCGATCTATCAAACGATTGAGGAATCGTAACAAATCAATTAATTAGAACTAGTTTTCTTAATCAAAAGTGTTGAAATATTTTGAATCGGAAAGAGCGATTCAAAAACATTTAAAAAAGACAAGAAAATCGTAAATGACTGAATGTATCCTGCTCTGATACCAAATGTAGTGCGCTTGAATCGAGTATCAAGAACAAAATCAAGAACAGAAAGCGTTAAGAACACAGATGTAAAGAATTTTTGTTTGGCTCATTGATTTAGTTTGAACAAGTATACAAGTACACGAGAGAGTAAAGAACGAAAATGCCCAAAAGCTACTCTCGACTCCTATACTTACCGTATTTATGGGGTGATGCAGATGCATACAAAAAATACGTAAGGACTAAACATTTAAGCTTCGAAATCTATAATTGCTTTACATAATACATACATATCGAAGTACTTGACTTTGACATCGACACTACCTAGAGCTAAAAGTGCTTCGACAACTCACTAGATATTTCGACACTCACAGTTTTCAGTTTTGCATTAGACTAGTAATTTTCATGTGATTGATCATTAGATCTAGTTTTTGACTTGTGTTTCTATCAAGATTTTTCAGTTTTGTTCTTAATGAATGTTTGATTTTAATTATTGTTAGTCTGATCACCTAGCTAGGGTTTTATCATTCCAGTTAATCAATTAATAAAATCCGTAATTGTTCTAATTAATTGGTAATAAGTAACAACTAATAAATTGGTTCCGTTTTTGAGATTTGACTTTAATATAAACTGAAAAACCATATCTTTATGCTTCTGAGCTTGTGAGAAATATTGGATATTGTTGGGAGTATTACACAGAACTTAATGCGATTTTTCTGATTTAATTAAGAGGTTGTTTAATTGAACAATAAAAAGTTAGAGTTAATTCAAAGAGCTTGTTTTGATTAACTAGTTTAGGTAAAAGAGATTATACTAGAGTTTGTTAGTTTTTCTCAGTACCATCTTAGATAGAACGCATCTCAAATAGTTAGATTTGGGTTAGTTGCATGATGAGGAAAGTCGCATCAGAACTGAAACCGTTTTTATTATTGATTTTCGTTTAATTTAATATCACTGCAATTTTAGTTTTTAGTTAAATTTAAAATCCCCCTTTTATAATTTATGTGTTGACTAGATTGTGTTTGATGCAAAAAGGAAATGACCATTAGGCTGTGTCCATGAGGATTCGACCCCTCTTCCCTATGTAATATTTTTAGTGCAACTAGTAGTGATAATTTACTTGTTCACTATGCGTGCGATAGCGTGTTAACAGTGATGGAATATGTAGTATATTGGGTAACCCACTAAACTCTATGATTTCATTGTTGGGTTAAGTATTTTTCAGATTATTCGGATGTGAGAGGGAAATGTGCAATATGACTGTACATTCGCATCAATCTTATATTGTTATTTCGATACTTTCACTAGTTTTTATAATTTAACTCTAGTTTACTTTCTGAATTTGAAACAAATGCATATTATGATATGATTCAAGAAATGCATTTTGAATGCTTAATCCGATTTTAAATGAAAAATTATGTTTGAAATTTTGGACGTTACACAACGGTTCATTGCATCCAAGCAAAAGTAAAAGGGTTTTAACTAATGATCAGAAAATCTTAACATAAAGAAATCAAATATAGATTGTTAAACATCATTGAATATCTTCCAGCTCTTTAGATCCTTGATTCAATGGATACCTTGAGCCTTCAAAAAGCCTTCTTAAGGCTTTTGGTCACTCAAAGACGACGTTTTCTTCAGAATAATGATGATATCCTCTTTATGTCAAAGAAAAAAGTCTTATTTATTCCAAAATTTACCTGGCTTAAGCTGTGTTGCCTATTATCTTTTTCTCGTGTAATCCTCAAATAAGTCCACCATCACGTGTTATGTACTCATGGTGAACCGTGACAGATAAATCAAATTTCCTACACATGATTTATCTTTAGGAACTCCTTTACATCAATTTAGAAATTAGCTCCACTTTAACTTCTTTTTCACCAATAAGAATTCTAATATTCAAATCATCAAATATATTGGGAAACCTAATCTTGAATGTATTATTGACATACTTTCATGTCTTACATTCATATGCATATCTTAAGAACTAAGGAATATTTGATCACTTAATAAGGACTATTCATACCTATAGGTTATGAATACAATTGTAACCACGGATGATGCACACCTTGTTAGGTTAAGGAGTATATGACTATATAGTTGTTGTGGCATGCGCAAGTGGGAGATTGTTAGATATATACATATGGTCACAACAAGTTAATGACTTTCCATAATTAGCATGGTCTTTTAAGTTACATGCAAGATATGATTTTGGCATAATATGATAAAAGTAGAGGAATAGGGACTAGTTTTTTAATTCATTATATGATGATGTATTAAGTAGAAACTAAAAAGATTAAGGGACCTAAGTGTAAAAGTTCTGAATTTGAATTAGTAGTAATTATATATTCATTTAAGGGATAATTATACTAGCCAAAAGATAAGGCTTTTACCTAAAAAACCTAGCCGATTGCAATAAATAAAACCAACCACTTTCCACCTCCCCCATCTCTCGATATTCTACCATTATCTGCCTCCCCACTCCATTATGGTTTAGTTTCTATTTTACAAGGAAAAAAAATAGAGCTTGTTATGTTGTTACTTGAATCATTCATATTAATGAAGTGTTAGTTTAAACCTTGAAGTCATTCATGAAATCGGTTCATAATCTCCATAAGAAAGGTATTTTCGATGCATATATTATATGTTGTTTCTGTTGCTAAAATTTCATTAGAACAAGTTCCATGGCGAGTTATGATCATCAAAGTTTTGTTTTTTAACTTCCTTTTTATCTTTGTCAAAAATCATCATAACCCAATAGTTAATACCAGATTCTGCAAGTTGGCTTATTTTCCTAGCTAGATAAACCTTAACGTTTAATTTGGATTATTTTCCTAGATAGAATCCTTACCATGGTGAATCTGGCTAAAAGAGACCTTAACTTGCCTTCGTTTTTATGCCCTTCGTGTGTAGTGAAAGTTGTATATTCTCAAGAATCATTATGAAATAATATTTGCTAATAGCATAGAACTTATAGGGTCACACCTAAAGAAAGTAAACATTAATTGATTATTTATTAAGTAATTTTATTATTAATAAATACTAACAACAATTTTATTTAATTAGGGAATTATTGTTTTAGGAGAATAATAATAAAAGAGAGTGAAACTAGTTATTTATATCATATGGTATGGTTAAATAAGTTGTGTATAACATTTTGGACTTATGGAAGTCCACAAGGATATTTCAGGTACATTTAAATAATTAGAAGACATTTTTAGCACTTCTTCCCTTTTCTTCAAAACTGTTTATGCCTAAATGTAGTATGGATTGGATGCTTGCTTTGACTTCTCCTACACATGCTTGTTACTTGCCAGACATCCTTCTCATTTATGTCACACCCCCAAACCGAAATGGCGGAAACATTCGGGGGCGTTGGACGTCATGTCAAGTATCACAACACATGCAGTATAGTAATCAAAGTACAACAACCATTGCATTAATAGTATAAGTTTTTACATAGGTTACATTTAGCAACAACATCAAAAGTAGATATAGAGAATAACATAAGATGCAGCTCGGTACTAGGCTGACTTCGCAAAAGCTCCCGGAGTGTACCTGTCTACTGACGACCTGAGAATACAAGTTATTTTGAAAGAGAGGATCAGCATTTTAATGCTGGTGAGTTCATAAGTATTTTAATGACATTGATATAAATACATGTTTTCCTCAAAATAATCTCATAAAAGTTTATAGAGTATTTGAACTCCTTCCAGAAAAACCTATATTTTCTATTAAAAGTAGTCTTCTACCAAGACTCGACTGTTTCATGTTTCAAAGAATGAGTTTCTCTACTAAAAGCAGTCTTCTACCAAGACCCGACTGTTTTTTGTTTAAAGAATGAGTTTCTCTACTAAAAGCAGTCTTCTACCAAGACCCGACTATTTTGTGTTTAAAGAATGAGTTTCTCTACTAAAAGCAGTCTTCTACCAAGACCCGACTGTTTTGTGTTTAAGGAATGAGTTTCTCTACTAAAAGCAGTCTTCTACCCAGACTCGACTGTTTTGTGTTTAACGAGCATTTTTCCCAAATGTTACTATCATTATCAAAATATAGTTTTACATTATCGTTTTATGTCAAAACGTTCTAAGTTTAATGTATTAGGGAAAATATTATAGTGCCGTAGTTTTATATGTAGAACTACCGTGGTACTAATTACCTTAAGGCCATGAATTATAAGGTAAATGTGAAGATACTCGTCACCATACTGATTGACGGATGTAAACACGCCGATCTGCTGACGTCGAAATAAATGTGACATTTTGTCACCCCTTGGCTTGGTTGGGCGGGACTGTAGCTAGCATTCAGGATGTGGGATGATCTGTCCCATATAGATCTATACACACAATGCCCGCTCTCCCTTCAGGAGACTCTGGTTCCCAACTCGACAACGGTGAAATCCGCGTCATAAGGATGTATCTCATGCTCGATTTGCTATATACGTTTCTTTTTACTAAACGTACATGTTTTAGAATATTGATATAGCTAGTTTCTCTTCATAAAAGTTATTGTTGGTTCCTAAACTATACCTACTATAGTTTACTTGAGAGGTTATCTAGGTACCTTTACTACCCAAAGGCGCTGAATTGGAGTAAGAGTTTTAATATCTAAACAGATATACATAATATATAACTAGGACTTCAACGACACTCGGATAAATAACCGGATACTCTAAGTCCACAACCAAACAAGGAACACGAAATAAAGCGGGCTATCAGTCCTAAGTCCTTCAAACCCTACTTATATAACTATATCTATATAGACATGAATCTAACAAGAATATAAATTTAAAAGACTTTGATAAAAGTTTAGTAATTTAAAAAGAGATTTGAAACAAGATTTGAAAACCTTAACTTGATAAAACAGTTTAACATGTAAAAATCTATTTGATTGACAGTTATTAATCACATGCGATTAATAAAATAACTTAATAGTTCAACTTGTATTCCCCCTCATAAAAGAATTTAAAATCATTTCAAAGGTTGATTAAGGGGTATGAACTCACCTGAAGTGAGTAACTCGAAAGAAAGATTGATATAGGATCGACGGGTCTCGAATGAAGTCGTGAGCACAAATAGATCCTAGTTTAACATGTAATAACACATATATGAATACACTTATGGTATATAACCACCAATAGACACATGGACACGCCCTAGGGACATGAAAACACTCAAAAATTTAGTGTTGCAAACACCTATTGAAGTCCCTAAATGTGTGTAGGTCCTTTGATTTGAATGTAAGGCCACCAAACTCGACTTTTATGTGTGTGCGGCTAGGGGTATGGCCATGGTGTGCGGCAAGGCCTGTCTGCGGCCGTACACTCCCATAGAAATGTGTCCAAATCGATTGTCCAAAGCTTTGTGATTATCCTAAGAAGGTATTTCGGCCGATGCTATGTTTAGATGAGTGTTTAAGTCAATTTTAGGACTAAAAGATGTGTGTGCGGTCACACATGATGTGTGTACGGCCGTACACACATGAATATCATCTAGAATGATGAATTTCATGGATCAAACTAGAGGAAAGGATTTCTAATGTGTTGTATCAAGGATCTAAGGATTAATACTCACTTGTTTTGCTGATTGGAGATGAAACACGAAGGATCCTTGAGAGAGAATGTTCAAACTATGAAGGAGTGGGAAAAAGGATGTAAGTTTGGCTTAGGGTCCTTTATATGGGTTGGAGTGTGAGGCTGGGAGGGTATACGGCTGGCTGTGTACGGCTGGATGGTCGCACACACCACGCTGGGTGTGTTTGGCCCGATTTATTGATGCTACACACATTCTAACCCTTCCTAAGACTCATACCTAGGTTATACTAGGCTTAAAACACTCATACAGACCCAAAACCACGTTAAAACATAGCAAAAAGAGGCTGACACTCGGTTGAGTTGAATGGATGAGCTTTACAAGACAAGGATTTCCGGGTTGTCACATCATCCCCCCGTTAGAGGGAATTTCGTCCCGAAATTAGAATTTTAACGAATACTCAAGGATAGATGCAAAAGATGCGGATACTTCATGCTCTATCTGATCTGCCCATTCTCTTGGGGAATCAGATCTATACTGAGCTCTAACGAACATTCACTACGAGGTATGGCTTCTTCTCCAGTCTCTAGGTTACACAGGATAATGTTTCATCAGTTTCCTTTACCGAGCTAGATTTCTCCTGTTTCCCTCAACGAACGCGACTCTGATTTTTTTTATGGATCTAGTCGAGAAAATGATGAGAGTTTTGTCGGGTACTAGTGGTTCATTCGCTGAGACGTGGACAGGTTAGGGTGGAATTTATGGAATCCCTAAAGCAGTCTGGGTCTGACGGATATTGGACCAATTCTATCAAGAATCTCTGATGGTCCTCCGTTCTTTGGAATATGGAACGTTTCAGTACCCCAAACATAATGTACTTCCATGGTGAGATCATCACTTGGCGTGATCACCATTCTGAGGTTCCAAAAGTTTTCCCTTACTGGAGGTGTAATCCTCATGATTGGTTCCTAGGAGTCTCAGGTCGTATTCGGATTCGTATCTCCTACTGGTTAGCTTTCGGAGGCTTTCTGGATCATTGAAGGTGCTGACTATATGTTGGCATCTATTGGTTGCGTGGCATCTACCTCAGCCCAGTGCAGAAAGGACGTGCACTTTCGACTCATGAGGTGTTCCTAACGGAATATCTCACACGTCAGGATGATAGAGGATTTTACCAGATGATGCTTAGATAATTCCAATTTTCATCATCGTCTAATAGATGCTTTCACAGCATGATCGCTAATCGGAAGGAATCGTTCTCCCATTCGGTTCGCTGTTTCATGGCTAGTAGTCTCTGATCAGGGCTAGCTTTGTTCTTAGAGATTTTCTAAAGTGATTGACTATTTCGGGAGATGGTTCTACTATCTCTTTAGAGATAATATTCCTTGGAACACCTAGTAGTCTAACAATCTCTATGACATGCTCCGTTAGTTTTTCCATTGTGTCTGCTTCCTCAAGTTTGTAGGGAGCGCATGATCTTGTATAACCCATCGACTAACACCTAGACTGGTGTCGAGTCCACAATCTCTTTATGGCGTGGGTTATAAAGCTTAATGCAACTTGCTGTCTACTTTACTCAAGTATTCCAGGTCGCGGAGGTAATCATATGGTTCTTAGCATCTTAGTATTAACTTTGGTGAATGCAGACTATCATCTATAGGGCGACGGTAACTTTCTCGCATGAAGAGGCACTATCACAACTCTTTTCGACCTAGGCACTTCTCATCCGTATCTGGATGAACGAAGTGCTTGAGTAGTGCGAGTGTCCCTTGCAATTACTCTTCCGATGTTAATGAATTTCTCTGTCTAGATTAAATCTAGATGGCATAAGACTCTGCCACCCAGAACCTCTAATTTCCCCATCCATTCTTCTCAGAGTTTTACCTGTCACAGCTTTCCAGGTTTCTTGGCTCACTACTGAGATGCTTAATTTGTGGGATCAGGCGTGAATGGATGGTCGTAGTCAATGTTTTTGACTCTTACGACTTGAGTTACTTTTCCTAACTGAGGGTGTCATCTACTATGTTGGCTTAACCCGGGATGACAACAAATTTCGAATTTGTAGTCATTTTAGTAGCCCAACCCACAATTGTTCTCTTGACTTCAGCTGTTTTCCTATGGGTATATGATGAAGGGTTTAATTTTAAGGTTCGTGGTAGACCTCATACTCGGCTCAATCACTATTACTCAGTGTATATAGGTCGTATATAATTGAGATTGACAGGATGTTCAGATGTGTGGCCCCACCCCAAACCGACAACCAAACAAGGAACAGGGAGTAGGGCGGAAGCACACATCTTAAATCTTATCGACCTAAATTATATACTACTCTAATGCATATACTCAGTAGTAGTAAGTTAATCCCATTAGTTCTTTCTCCTGATTCACGAACTAGATCGTGCGGTGCAAGTGGTCTTTCTGGAGGATCTATTGAGTAGGCCTCAGGCGGTTATTGTCTTCCGGAATACCTGCAGTGCCTTTCGCTTCTGGTTTTAATGTCTAATGGGGTTGGTTAACAGCGCATGGTACCCCTCTCCTGGGTACTTCTGAAGGTTGGATGAGAGAGACGATAGATGGTTCTCATTAGGTTTTCTATTAGGTTCGAAATGATTTTATTTGACGCTTAGGATAAGGTGAAAGTTCTTTTTACACAGCACTAGGAATTTTCGCATGGTCGAACCAAGTCGAACCATGGCTGACGGTAGTGTCGAAATTAACGAACATCGACACGATATAGAATGAAGATTGATAGGACCATGTGCTGAATAGAGCACACAAGTTCTTAGCGTTTCGGGTTCGTCCATGGTATTACTACCGCAAATACTTGGACCGACATGATTGACGTTGAACGCTAGGGGTCCTGATACCTTGGGAAGATGTACTTTTCATGAATAGATTTCTCACGAGGCCTCTCTATAATCGCCTAGTATACACTAGTCATGTATAATTAAGATTAAAAGGACTGTTGACTGAGCGACTCCGCCCTAAATCCACAACCAAACAAGGAACAAGAGATAAGGCCACATCACTCACTCGAGGTTTATCAATCCTAATTATAAATGGCCTTAACATAGCTTTACCTGATGGGTTTTTAAGTTTTACAACAGTGTTGCGACTTTTGCCTTAATGAGGGAGTAATTACAATTAGAATTGATTATTTAAAGTTTTCGATTAGCTACTTAAGGTTGAGAAACGTACCAAAATTCTACCGGGTTCCTTGATGTTCCTCTAGGTATTAGGGTTAAACTCCTCCAGCGTCTTTGTCATTTCTTTCAGTTGGTCAGTCCCCTCTTGAGATGCCCGATTTCACCACATAGGTGGCATATTGGACTGGTCCCAACATTGGTGGTTGATGTAATAAAAGGGTTCTCGACAGACTCCATAATGATGGTAGTTACACTTGCTGTAGTGGGGGAAGTTTCCTAGGTATGGTCTTCTTGGTGTCGAGATTGGCGGGTTGACAGGGGTATTGTCTACCTCAGCTTGCTGCCCTTCGGAAGGTTCTTGAGCCGAGGTACTCCCCTTCTCGTTCTCAAGCTTCCTTTTCAGGGGATTAGATTGGAGTTCTTCGGTGGCTTTACACACCGGTGCTGGTTGCTGCTGTCTATTGCTATGATCGGGATTCCCGATAGTGCTCCTGCTAACATTTGCGTTGTTAGCATTCAGGTGAGCCATGACAGCTGCTACGGCTGCTGAAACTGCAGCTTGGAACGTAGCTTCATCGATCTGAAGAGTCGGTGTCTTGCTAGCGGGTTGGTTACGTTTCTTCGGAGGCATGGTTTTTCCTACACGATGAGGAACACAAACTGATGAGAGACGATGGTTACCCCTAGACGTATCTTTCTTTATTATAATAGGCATAAATTTTTCCCGCGCTTTGAGCTATGGTTATCTAAGTGTCGCCCTACATCCCTATGATGCAGTCCCGGTAACAGGGTAGAGTAAATGTATCAGAAAGCCATAAAATGGGTGTCGTTCCAACTAAGTTATCTTTATATTGGAGAGGTTCACTCTCTGGCTTTGAAAAGATTTGAAAGAACTTTGGAACGAATATTACACAAGGAAAGATTCATGAATGCCAAGGACTCATCACTCTCAATTAAGACTTTGTTATCCGATCTATTTATATTAATCGCGACAGGAAACACAATTTGCCTAACACATAGTGTGAGTAGTGTAATCACTAGCTCACTAAGTTGTATTATTTTATGGGTTATTAGTGTGACGTTAAAGAGGTAGAAACACTTCTCGGGTTTCATGCATTGGCTCCCTCTGTTCACCGCTTATTCTTGGCTGAAATGAACTTTGGTTTTCTCCGGGTATTTTTATGGGGTTCTCTTTTCCTGTAGACATATTGAATTTCCGCTCCGTCTTACTTCTGATTTTGACTCCGATCGTCGTCACTTCATAATGGATGACTGGAATCTCGGAAGTTCTGGCGAATTTCCCACCGATGTCCCTAAAAGATATAGGCACATGGTGATTTCAATAGTATCATCACTGTTCATTTATTTCCTACTTGGAAATCTTCTCAATGAACCTCTTCTGGGTCTTTATCGACTCCTCTGCCGATTACTGAAGTGGATAAGGTTTTCTAAAGGGGTTTATGCGAGAATAGGAATGTCTAAAGAATCTTAAGAGATTATTAAAACATTTTAATGTGTGATCCATATCGAGTCCTTCTGCAATTACATAGTGTACACAAATAATATATAACTTAGATCTAATAGGCCTTCGAATATGTGATACTACTCTATATCCACATCCAAACAAGGAAAAGGAAGTAGAGCGAAACCACACATTTTTAGTCTACGAGATCCTCACTATATAACCTTGAGAGCATATACTTTATAATCATGGATCTATCAAGAAGGGTCTTTTTAGTTTTCATGTAAGGTTATTTATGGTTCCTAAAATACTCCTATAGTATTTTAATTACATGTTTGATTCTAGAACTTCTGAACATGCTTTTAGGTTTATTGTTAGTCTTTTAGTATCATAAAATACACCTATAGTATTTTAAACTTTATGTTTGGCTCTAGCATTCCTACATGGTAAGTTTCAGATTCATTACAACACCACCATCACTCCCAAACACACGTTAGTCGCATCTCGAATAAATATAGTTGATCAGGCTATATTTATTCCAGCTACGGTTACATAATTGCCCAGGTTTGACGGTAATGCTCAACATCCAAAGACTTTTATTCTTGTTCTTCTTCTGATACTTGTTCGGGTTTTTATATTCTAGATGTACTTATACTTCTGTAAAATATGGTTATATTTTAAAGTATAATTCTTGGTTAGAGTGTTTTTATCCCATTGCATTTATAGGTTGTATATCTTTTATGATTTGATATACTGAGTTCAGTATAAACAATGCTCTGATACCAATCTGTCACACCCCCAAACCGAAATGGCAGAAACATTCGGGGCCGTTGGACGTCATGTCAAGTATCACAACACATGCAGTATAGTAATCAAAGTACAACAACCATTGCATTAATAGTATAAGTTTTTACATAGGTTACATTTAGAAACAACATCAAAAGTAGATATAGAGAATAACATAAGACGCAGCTCGGTACAAGGCTGACTTCGCAAAAGCTCCCGGAGTGTACCTATCTACTGACGATCTGAGAATACAAGTTATTTTGAAAGATAGGATCAACATTTTAATGTTGGTGAGTTCATAAGTATTTTAATGACATTGATATAAATACATGTTTTCCTCAAAATAATCTCATAAAAGTTTATAGAGTATTTGAACTCCTTCCAGAAAATCCTATATTTTCTATTAAAACTAGTCTTCTACCAAGACTCGACTGTTTCATGTTTCAAAGAATGAGTTTGTCTACTAAAAGCAGTCTTCTACCAAGATCCGACTGTTTTGTGTTTAAAGAATGAGTTTCTCTACTAAAACCAGTCTTCTACCAAGACCCGACTGTTTTGTGTTTAAAGAATGAGTTTCTCTACTAAAAGCAGTCTTCTACCAAGACCCGACTGTTTTGTGTTTAAAGAATGAGTTTCTCTACTAAAAGCAGTCTTCTACCAAGACCCGACTGTTTTGTGTTTAAAGAGCATTTTTCCCAAATGTTACTATCATTATCAAAATATAGTTTTACATTATCGTTTTATGTCAAAAACGTTCTAAGTTTAATGTATTAGGGAAAATATTATAGTACCGTAGTTTTATATGTAGAACTACCGTGGTACTAATTACCTTAAGGCCATGAATTATAAGGTAAATGTGAAGATACTCGTAACCATACTGATTGACGGATGTAAACACGACGATCTGCTGACGTCGAAATAAATGTGACATTTTGTCACCCCTTGGCTTGGTCGGCCGGGACTGTAGCTAGCAGTCAGGATGTGGGATGGTCTGTCCCGTATATATCTATACACACAATGCCCGCTGTGACAACCTAAAATTTCAAGCCAATATAATGAATTCCAGTCGAACTTTGTAACCCGTTTTAAGTAATAAAATATCTTCGAAAATAAAATGTTCAAAAAGTCTCTATTGAGTTGCATAAAATGATAGATATCGTTTCAAGGGTTTCAGAAATATAAAGAACACTAAAAACCGAGTTATAACGAAGAAGTTATGACCAATCTAAGATTCGCGGCAAAAACCGGCAATACAGGTAAACGTAAAACGCGAAGTTTCAATACAATAATTATTAGCCTTATGTGTCTAAATGAAAGTTGTAGATATCATTAAACCGTAAACATACATAAAAAGAACGTCCAAATCTGACTTCATATGAGGAAGTTATGATTTTTCTAAGTTCTGAAGTGGCAGTAGACAGCTAAAAACTCGAAACAGTGATCGAGTGATTTGTGGCCGACACAACCTAAACGAGAATCGAAGATCTCGTCAATGGTAGCACAACGGTAAAAAGTCTGACAGAAACCGACATCGGATGAAGAAGTTATGGATTTTAAACGGACTTTTCGTGTCCCGGCCTATTAAAAATATATAATTAAAAATAGATTCAAAATTTGCCAACGAAGTCCAAACGAGAGTTGTAGATTATATTCTCACCTACACGTGCATATAAAGAACGTCAAAAACAGAGCTCGTATGCGAAAGTTACAGAATTTACAAGTTCAAGGCACACACACCAAGACGATTTACGCCCAGCGTACCCTCGTACGCCCAACGTACTCGGATGCTAGGCCTCGGTTCGTCCACGTCACTCCAATGCTTCGTCCGAGGATGTGGTAAATGATGACGCACGAGTACGCCCAGCGTAACCTCGCTGGGACGCCCCGCGTACGCGAGGGTTCCAGCCCCTATAAAAGGGATGCGAGAGTTCCGGGTTTCTTTAACCCATTTCTTCTCTTTCTCGTGCCAAAGCTCTGCGTTTAAACCCTCGGAGCCATCCCGAAGTCCTGGTTTTCACATCCAAGTTCGGAAGGAAGTTTTACGCTCCCGAGATTCCCGAGAATCCCGAGAAAATCAACTTTTCCAGTCAAAGTTCTGCTTGGTTTTCGTCTCACCTTCTTCAATCTATCAAGTGACTTCATACCCCTACAAACACACTTTAAATACATTTTAAATGCCTTTTAAATACTTTTAAAAGGGGAGGAATACAAGTAAACACCCGGTTATTATCGTGTGAAAATAGCTATCCGTTGCTATGAATTTTATACTGTTATTTTAACTATCATATGAAAACGTTCGCATGCAACACATATTGCAATAACACATTGTCTTTCAGAATAAAAACATGATGTTATATAGTTATCAAACACTTTAATTATATTTTGAGTATATATATTCAATAATATTATTATAAACGTTATACTTGTATACAAAGTCGATATTACACTAGGGTTTATCATACAAACGAATCACACATTTGGAAAAACTATAATAGGTATAGTTTACTAGATATTCATGGAATTTTACATACTACAAGTGCTATATCAAGTGAATACTTTCATATACAAGAACAAAGGGAATTTTCATACGTAAATCTATTTGATACTAAGTTTTGTGAGACAGTCAACTTCACGTACTTTCAAGTATGCAGTTAAAGTCCAGTATTACTTTTTGTTATTTAATCAATCATATGTGATTTAAAACCGCGTTTCCAACAATAGGTTTTCATATACTTCAAACTGTGTTTCAAACGATAGGATTTCATTTACTTCAAACTGTGTTATCAAACAAACTACTTTTAAAACCATTTTATAAATTGACATCAAGTCATCAATATTTATTATTAAACTCTTCAAAAGGTTTTACAAAACTTCCTTTTTAACTTATATATCGTCAAATGCATGCATATATATGTATAGTTATGTAAGTAATGTTTAAAGGACTTAGAACTGCTAACCCACTTTATTTCCTTTTTCTTGTTTGAATGTGTACTTAGAGTAATCGGTTAGTTGTCCAAAGGTCGTCTAAACATTAGGTATATATTATGTATACATATGTTGATATAAAAGTACCAGTCAATCATTCAAATACTACAAAGAAGAATACTATAACAGAAATTACTAGTAAGCTATTATAGGTATAGTTTAGGAGAATACTATCATAAACAAATATTACACAGAGAATACTATCATATACAAGTACACACAGAGAATACTATCATATACAAGTACACACATATAATTCTATCATATACAAGTACACACAGAGAATACTATCATATACAAGTACACACAGAGAATACTATCATATACAAGTACATACTAAGATACTATAACAGAACGAACATACTAAGATGCTATAGCATGGAACAACTACAGGATCTAACTATACCAATGATCACTAACGCATTGTTCTAAACAAAAGGTGATAATAAATTGGGTATACATGATCATATAACTATAATGTGGATACTACGACCTAGCAATTCCATGCGGAAGTCACCCTTGTTTCCCAGAATCTCTTGTAGGGAGAACGTTTAGTATGGGAACTACTTATCACATTATGACCTTATTAAAACAAATATTTGACAGAAAATACTATAACAGAAAGAACATACTAAGATGCTATAGCGTGGAACAACTACATAATCTAACTATACCAATGATCACTAACGCATTGTTCTAAACGAAAGGTGATAATAAATTGGGTATACATGATCATATAACTATAATGTGGATACTACGACCTAGCAATTCGCTGCGGAAGTCACCCTTGTTTCCCAGAATCTCTTGTAGGGAGAACGTTTAGTATGGGAACTACTTATCACATTATGACCTTATTAAAACAAATATTAGACAGAGAATACTATAACAGAAAGAACATACTAAGATGCTATAGCATGGAACAACTACAGGATCTAACTGTACCAATGATCACTAACGCATTGTTCTAAACAAAAGGTGATAATAAATTGGGTATACATGATCATATAACTATAATGTGGATACTACGACCTAGCAATTCGTTGCGGAAGTCACCCTTGTTTCCCAGAATCTCTTGTAGGGAGAACGTTTAGTATGGGAACTACTTATCACATTATGACCTTAATAAAACAAATATGTTTTCAGGTAATTAGTACTGCAGGTTGTCAATTCTGAAGACCCCTGAGTACTTACTTTTCCCATTACTTTCATATAGTAACAGTTCTACTTGAAAGTCAAAGCAAGCTAATTTCGAGTTAAGATAGTTATAAACTAGGGAAAAACATCCACTTTTATAGATAAATAAACATTCAAAACAGTCGGGTCTTGGCAGAAGACTACTTTTTATATTAGTAGGAAATATGGGATTTTCTAAAGGTTTTTAAACATATACAAACATTTACATTGAATATTCACAAACATTTTCATTCAAACTTATACAAACATTGACACTAAATACTTATGAACTCACCAACTTAAATGCTGATCTACGCTTTCAAAATAACTTGTATTCTCAGGTCGTCAGTAGACAGGTACCGATGCCAGGTTTTGAGAAGACGGAGCATCTTCAAGACTCGTCTTTTATTTTGATTATTCATTTTTGGTGCCTTATTACTATTAAAGAACACACTTGTATGAAATTATACTATTAATGCAATGGATGATGTTGTTGCTTCTTTACTACTTTGCATTGTTATGATACTGTACATGACGTCCTCCGCCCCCGAACGTTTCCGCCGTTCCGGTTTGGGGGTGTGACAGATTGGTATCAGAGCATTGTTTATAGTGAATCGAGTATATCAACCCATAAAAGATATACGAACTATAAACACAACGGGATTAAATATACTCTGACCAAGAGTTTATACCTTTAAATAATAAAATATTTAACGAAGTATACGTACCTGCATTCATACTAAAAACAGTGTCACTAGGACAGAACAAAAGTATTACGATTGTTGAACAACACGATTAGGCTTAGAGACATATAGTCAAACCTGGGAGGATATAGCCTGATCATCTATATTTTCTGAGGAGTGACTAGCATGTGTCTAAGAATGGTTGTGGTGTTGCAACAAGTCTAAAAACTTACCAACCCTACTACAATGAGAACATTAGAACAAAACATATACTTAAAATACTATAGGAATATTTTGCGCCACTATAATTACTTATTTGAGAACTAAACAGGTCTTTATTAGTATGTCAATAGTTGCCAAGTGGATACACTTCGGTTATATGTAACTATGGTGTCATAGACTTAGAATCTGTGATCTTTACTTTACATCCTGTTCCTTGTTTGGTTGTGGACTTAGAGTTAGGATCACTTATTCGAAGGTCTATCCTGTTTGGTTATATATGACTGGTATGCACTACGCAGATGTTGGAGTAACTAATAAAGATCATCTTATAATTATCTTAGTTAGTACATCTATTAACTATTTCTTTTACCCTTATTTCTCGTCTAGATAAATGGCTGAACTAAGTGTTCACCCGAGGGATAACCGTCACTAGTAGGAGATATTCTACCTTTCTTTCCTTGGTTTAAGGAATAGTCTTCCTATCTATGCTCCAAGTAGCACTTTTCTATGTAACTATCCTTGTACTGTAAGTACTTTTAGTAGGCCTTTATGCTGTCAAAACTTTTCTACTTCGGATATGATATAAGACCTACTCCAAGGTCATTTTTTTCCCAAACTTATTACATCTTAAATATCAATGATATTGACAGTCGGCTAATTTCTGTGACAAACCTTGTTCAAATACTTTCATTCTACTATTGTTAGGATTCTATCCAACTCTCACCCTAGTCAAATTTGTTGAACTGTGGTAACTTAGCTCATGGATCACTTCCAATTCTTTTCGAATGTTGGATCATGTTATCCACCAACCAATGATAGCCTAGATTGGATAAAAATCGTCTGGCAACCATTCTATGAACTTTCTTACACTCTTTACCACTATTACATCATATGGATGTAGGTCAAACCATCGAGAACAGTTTAACAAAACGAAAAATTTACATTTACCTGAATGATTAGAATACATATGAGGCCAACCACAATCGCTCACGAACTCATTTTCTTATCGTGTAACAGAATCATGATGTCGAAGAAAAGTAAACGACCCATCAACAAAACACCGACTCTTCAGATAGATGCAGCTAATTTTCAAGCTGCGGTCTCAGCGGCAGTGATAGCTGTCATGACTCACCTTAACGCTAATAATGCAAATGTTAGCGGGATTGTGATCAATAATCCCAATCAAAGTAACAACCAAGTACATCAACGAGTATAAAACTACCACGACACCCCGAATCTCAAACCCAAGAGCAATGAACGAAAGTTCTGGGATAGATTTAAAGGCAAATCACCCCAAGGGACGAACAAAAGACAACAACATGTGGCAGCCTTCGCGGCCACGATGTCTGTAACTCCTACTACCATCCCTACTAGTATCCCAGTTATCCTTAACCCAGCCAGGCAGTATGCTGGAAATTTGCTAAAGTGCAATAAGTGCAGTTTCCATCATCTAGGTAGTTGCCGATAGTTACACTGCAAGGACTGCAACAAGAACAGGCACACTACCCGTTTCTGCAAGACTCGGATCCAACACATTACTTGGACCACCAATGTTGAAATTTCTCTGATATGCCATCTATGCGGCGTAATGGGACATTTCAAGAGGGACTGCCCAACAGAGAAGAGTGACGGGGGAACAGGAGGAGTTTGACCTCATAATAACAAAAGGCATCAAAGGATACTGCTGTAATATGGGTACACTTATGAATCACAGTAATTAATTACACTTATAATTATACCCTCGGTCGAATCAAATCTTAACACTTGTATAAAACTAGTGCAACTCGAGTCATATCTTTCTGCGAGGTCCCATCAGTTCAAGAGACTCTCGTGCTGCTTGGACTTGCTTTTACGCAGTATACCTTATTCGTAGCAGCAACGTCATCGGTAAAACTAAAGTACTAAAAGTCCTTCATGAGTTGCACAGTAGTGTTCTTGTAACACCGTTCTGAACTAGTCTAACGCCAGTTATTCCGAGTAGTCCAACATTGTCAATTGACATGAGTCGATTCGACCCTCACAGTGCCAGTTTCGTGCGAAAATTCTTCTCCCTGTAATCGATTTTCTAACAAAGCTGAAGTTCCAGAACTCCGAGGCACTCATGCGTAGATTGCCTTAGGTTTCGTAACCTTCCCGAAGTAATCTCAGCAAACCTCCCCGGAATACCACTCGTATAGTACGTCAAGTTCAACCCGAAGGCCCATACGGTTAATCTATCACTGAGGAATATATACGCAAGGGTGGTACATAATCAAGGTTCTACAGGTTTAGAATTAATGATTCTACTTTAACTTCTTTTCCTTGTTTGGATGTGAGCTTAGAGAAGAATCATTTATTCGACTACCTTTTCAATCTTAATTATATAGGACTCGTGTACTCGAGACTGTGATTGATGAACCAGGTATGAGTTCTACTACGAACTTCAGGATGGAGACTACCCAAGACTGCAAGTGATCGTGCTTCCGTGAGAATAAACTTAGAAGTACCTATCTTTTCCTTAATTCATAAGTAATCATACTTTCTTTTAGATCTTCACGACATCTAATCCACCCCAAGGTTTTGACGTCATAATCAGTATGAGTTGGTTGAGTCTACATAGAGCCGACATCATGTGCTTTGAGAGAGCAGTTCATCCTAACCTCCCTAAACAACGAAACTTTAGTTATTTACAGCGACGAATCAAGTACGAACCTTCTCATTATTTCGTGTATGCAAGCTCAGAAGTGCTTGCGAAAGGAATGGCATACATTCCTTGCACACATCGTCGATACGAGCCAAGAAGTGAAAGACATTCAAAACATTCCAGAACTACGCGACTTTCCCACCACAGCACCAAGTCGAGTTTCAGAATCGACTTAGTTCCAGGAACTACCACAGTAGCCAAATCGCCTTATCGTCTAGACCCAGCTGAGATACATAAACTTTCCAGTCAGCTTAACAAACTTTTCAAGAAGGGATTCATTAGGCCAAGCTTCAAATCATGGGAAGCATCGGTCTAGTTCGTGAAGAAGAAAGACGGATCGTTTCATCGATGATATCCTTATCTACTCCCAAAGTAATGAGGAGCATGGTCAACACCTCCAAGGAGTACTATATTCACAGACCACGAGAACATGCAACACACATCTGACCAGGAAGAGTTATCACCCCAGTGAAGGCAAACAAAAGAAACAAAGCCGTTCCTCGATAGAGAAAGGTTCGCTGGAATGCCATGCGAGGACCTGAATTCACTTGGGAACGCGAGGACCAAATGAAACTTCTAATTGTAGCGTAGTTATCAATTCTGCGTGAATTCTAATTTCGGGACTAAATTCTCTCTAACGGGGGGATGATGTGACAACCTGAAATTTCAAGCCAATATAATGAATTCCAGTCGAACGTTGTAACCCGTTTTAAGTAATAAAATATCTTCTAAAATAAAATGTTCAAAAAGTCTCTATTGAGTTGCATAAAATGATAGATATCGTTTCAAGGGTTTCAGAAATATAAAGAACACTAAAAACCGAGTTATAACGAACAAGTTATGACCAATCTAATATTCGCGGCAAAAACCGGCAATACTGGTAAACGTAAAACGCAAAGTTTCAATACAATAGTTATTAGCCTTAGGTGTCTAAATGAAAGTTGTAGATATCATTAAACCGTAAACATACATAAAAAGAACGTCCAAATCTGACTTCATATGAGGAAGTTATGATTTTTCTAAGTTCCGAAGTGCCAATAGACAGTTAAAAACTCGAAACAGTGATCGAGTGATTTGTGGTCGACACAACCTAAACGAGAATCGAAGATCTCGTCAATGGTAGCACAACGGTAAAAAGTCTGACAGAAACGGACATCGGATGAAGAAGTTATGGATTTTAAACGGACTTTTCGTGTCCCGGCATATTAAAAATATATAATTAAAAATAGAGACAAAATTTGCCAACAAAGTCTAAACGAGAGTTGTAGATTATATTCTCACTTTCGCGTGCATATAAAGAACGTCAAAAAAGGAGCTCGTATGCGAAAGTTACGGATTTTACAAGTTCAAGGCACACACACCAAGACGATTTACGCCCAGCGTACCCTCGTACGCCCAGCGTAATCGGATGATAGGCCTCGGTTCGTCCACGTCGCTCCATTTCTTAGTCCGAGGATGCGGTAAGCGATGACGCACGAGTACGCCCAGCGTAACCTCGCTGGTACGCCCCGCGTACGCGAGGGTTCCAGCCCCTATAAAAGGGATGCTAGAGTTCCGGGTTTCTTTGCCCATTTCTTCTCTTTCTTGTGCCAAAGCTCTGTGTTTAAACCCTCGGAGCCATCCTGAAGTCCTGTTTTTCATATCCAAGTTCGGAAGGAAGTTTTACGCTCCCGAGATTCCCGAGATTCCCGAGAATCCCGAGAAAATCGACTTTTCCAGTCAAAGTTCTGCTCGGTTTTCGTCTCACCTTCTTCAATCTATCCAGTGAGTTCATACCCCTACAAACACACTTTAAATACATTTTAAATGCCTTTTAAATACTTTTAAAAGGGGCGGAATACAAGTAAACACCCGGTTATTATCGTGTGAAAATAGCTATCCTTTGCTATGCATTTTATACTGTTATTTTAACTATCATATGAAAACGTTCGCATGCAACACATATTGCAATAACACCTTGTCTTTCAGAATAAAAACATGATGTTATATAATTATCAAACACTTTAATTATATTTTGAGTATAGATATTCAATAATATTATTATAAACGTTATACTTGCATACAAACTCGATATTACACTAGGGCTTATCATACAAACGAATCACACATTTGGAAAAACTATAATAGGTATAGTTTACTAGATATTCATGGAATTTTACATACTACAAGTGCTATATCAAGTGAATACTTTCATATACGAGAACAAATGGATTTTTCATACGTAAATCTATTTGATACTAAGTTTTGTGAGACAGTCAACTTCACGTACTTTCAAGTATGCAGTTAAAGTCCAGTATTACTTTTTGTTATTTAATCAATCATATGTGATTTAAAACTGCGTTTCCAACAATAGGTTTTCATATACTTCAAACTGTGTTTCAAACGATAGGATTTCATATACTTCAAACTGTGTTATCAAACAAACTACTTTTAAAACCATTTTATAAATTGACATAAAGTCATCAATATTTATTATTAAACTCTTCAAAAGGTTTTACAAAACTTCCTTTTTAACTTATATATCGTCAAATGCATGCCTATATATGTATAGTTATGTCAGTAATGTTTAAAGGACTTAGAACTGCTAACCCACTTTATTTCCTTTTTCTTGTTTGAATGTGTACTTAGAGTAATCGGTTAGTTGTCCGAAGGTCGTCTAAACATTAGGTATATATTATGTATACATATGTTGATATAAAAGTACCAGTCAATCATTCAAATACTACAAAGAAGAATACTATAACAGAAATTACTAGTAAGCTATTATAGGTATAGTTTAGGAGAATACTATCATAAACAAATATTACACAGAGAATACTATCATATACAAGTACACACAGAGAATACTATCATATACAAGTACACACAGATAATACTATCATATACAAGTACATACAGAGAATACTATCATATACAAGTACACACAGAGAATACTATCATATACAAGTACATACTAAGATACTATAACAGAACGAACATACTAAGATGCTATAGCATGGAACAAATACAGGATCTAACTATACCAATGATCACTAACGCATTGTTCTAAACAAAAGGTGATAATAAATTGGGTATACATGATCATATAACTATAATGTGGATACTACGACCTAGCAATTCGCTGCGGAAGTCACCCTTGTTTCCCATAATCTCTTGTAGGGAGAACGTTTAGTATGGGAACTACTTATCACATTATGACCATATTAAAACAAATATTAGACAGAGAATACTATAACAAAAAGAACATACTAAGATGCTATAGCATGGAACAACTATATGATCTAACTATACCATTGATCACTAACGCATTGTTCTAAACAAAAGGTGATAATAAATTGGGTATACATGATCATATAACTATAATGTGGATACTACGACCTAGCAATTCATTGCGGAAGTCACCCTTGTTTCCCAGAATCTCTTGTAGGGAGAACGTTTAGTATGTGAACTACTTATCACATTATGACCTTAATAAAACAAATATGTTTTTAGGTAATTAGTACTGCAGTTTGTCAATTCTGAAGACCCCTGAGTACTTACTTTTCCCATTACTTTCATATAGTAACAATTCTACTTGAAAGTCAAAGCAAGCTAATTTCGAGTTAAGATAGTTATAAACTAGGGAAAAACATCCACTTTTATAGAGAAATAAACATTCAAAACAGTCGGGTCTTGGCAGAAGACTACTTTTTATACTAGTAGGAAATATGGGATTTTCTAAAGGTTTTTAAACATATACAAACATTTACATTGAATATTCACAAACATTTTCATTCAAACTTATACAAACATTGACACTAAATACTTATGAACTCACCAGCTTAAATGGTGATCTACGCTTTCAAAATAACTTGTATTCTCAGGTCGTTATTAGACAGGTACCGATGCCAGGTTTTGAGAAGACGGAGCGTCTTCAAGACTCGTCTTTTATTTTGATTATTCATTTTTGGTGTCTTATTACTATTAAAGAGCACACTTGTATGAAATTATACTATTAATGCAATGGATGATGTTGTTGCATATTTACTACTTTGCATTGTTATGATGTTGTACATGACGTCCTCCGCCCCCAAACGTTTCCGCCGTTCTAGTTTGGGGGTGTGACACCCGCTCTCCCTACAGGAGACTCTGGTTACCAACTCGACAACGGTGAAATATGCGTCATGAGGATGTATCTCATGCTCGATTTGCTATATACGTTTCTTTTTACTAAAAGTACATGTCTTAGAATATTGATATAGCTAGTTTCTCTTCATAAAAGTTATTGTTGGTTCCTAAACTATACCTACTATAGTATACTTGAGAGGTTATCTAGGTACCTTTACTACCCAAAGGCGCTGAACTGGAGTAAGAGTTTTAATATCTAAACAGATATACATAATATATAACTAGGACTTCAACGACACTCGGATAAATAACCGGATACTCTAAGTCCACAACCAAACAAGGAACACGAAATAAAGCGGGCTATCAGTCCTAAGTCCTTCAAACCCTACTTATATAACTATATCTATATAGACATGATTCTAACAAGAATATAAATTTAAAAGACATTGATAAAAGTTTAGTCATTTAAAAAGAGATTTGAAACAAGATTTGAAAACCTTTAGCTTGATAAAACAGTTTAACATGTAAAAATCTATTTGATTGACAGTTATTAATCACATGCGATTGATATAATAACTTAATAGTTTAACTTGTATTCCCCCCCATAAAAGCATTTAAAATCATTTCAAAGGTTGATTAAGGGGTATGAACTCACCTGAAGTGAGTAACTGGAAAGAAAGATTGATATAGGATCGCCGGGTGTCGAATGAAGTCGTGAGCACAAACGGATCCTAGTTTAACATGTAATAACACATATATGAATACACTTATGGTACATAACCACCAATAGACACATGGACACGCCTTAGGGACATGAAAACACTTCGAATTTAGTGTTTTAAACACCTATTGAAGTCCCTAAATGAGTGTAGGGCCATAGATTTGAGTGTAAGGCCACCAAACTCGACTTTTATGTGTGTGCGGCCAGGTGTACGGAGAGGGTGTGCGGCCAGGCCTGTGTGCAGTCGTACACTCCCATGGAAATGTGTCCAAATAGATTTTCCAAAGCTTTGTGATGATCCTAAGAAGGTATTTTGGCCGATGCTATGTTTAGATGAGTGTTTAAGTCGATTTTAGGACTAAAAGATGTGTGTGCGGTCACACATGATGTGTGTGCAGCCGTACACACATGAAGATCATCTAGAATGATGAATTTCATGGATCAAACTCGAGGAAAGGCTTTCTAATGTGTTGTATCAAGGATCTAAGGATGAATACTCACTTGTTTTGCTGATTGGAGATGAAACACGAAGGATCCTTGAGAGAGAATGTTCCAGTTTTGAAGGAGTGGGAAAAGGGATGTAAGGTTGGCTTAGGGTTCTTTATATAGGCTGGAGTGTGAGGCTGGGAGGGTGTACGACTGGTTGTGTGTGGCTGGCTGAGTGTGCGGCCGCACACACCATGTTGGGTGTGTTTGGCCCGATTTATTAATGCTACACACATTCTAACCCTTCCTAAGACTCATACCTAGGTTATACTAGGCTTTAAACACTCATATAGACCCAAAATCGCGTTAAAAAATAGCAAAACATGGTTGACACTCGGTTAAGTTGAATGGCTGAGCTTTACAAGACAAGGAGTTTCGGGTTGTCATAATTTAATAAAAGAATTTCCTTTAACTAATGTGTGTATGTATAAAAAGGAAGAGATAAGACCTAAGCTATTTTACTTTTTCGTCTTCTTTTGTTGTAAAAGCCAAGAGCACAAAGTCCCCCGCCCCTCTTATCTCTCTTTCTATCTCTTTTGCAATTTGTTGCCTAGTATTGAGTGATTTAGTTTCTTGTCCTTTTAAGTCTTATTTGGTATAATTTCTTTAATGCATAAGAAGAACTACCTACATGTGAAGACTAGCATGTTGAAGTGGTTTTGAGACTTGTTGGTGGATACATATAAATAGATTCTACTTTGAATCTTTGACTTCTTCATCAACTTTCTAGACTCCCCTTGAGGACTCAAAGAAATACAAAGGTTATCATTTCTTTTTCATCCTATTTATGTTCTTTAAACTTTCTAATTCTTACATTATGATCTATTGTTTAGTAAATAAAACTAGTTTGATGATATTGTTTAAAATCCTTCTATTGTTGAACTTGTAGTATTTGAGACTATTTTTAAGTATAAACATATCAATTAGTATCAAATCCATCTTGCAATCTTTGTTAGATTATTTTATTATTTGGATAATCTTGCTTTTTCGATAATATAGATATCTTGGTTTTGTTGAAAACATGTCCATACATATTTTCTACAATAACTTTATAATTGTTATTTTATGTGATAAAAGTTGTCATGCACATTTTTCATAAAGTTGTCTTAGAGAAAAAAAAAATTTGTTTTGTATGTTATATGCATTTTAGAGTACATAAAAATCCATGGACCACTTGTGTTGATATCTGTATTAACTTTATAAATTGGTTGTAATATTCTTTTATTCATATGGTAGGTAATAATTAATAGCTAGTTTTTCATCTTTGTTATTTTGTAAATAATAAATTATAATTAGACTAGTTTATTTTAAATAAAATATAACAAGATAAAGATGATGGCCATTTTGGAGCACCCATGGAGTACCCATGATTTTTATTGAAGTTATTGTAACTCTTTGAAATCTTGATGTTTATTCTACAAAGAGTTGTCAAATCATGACGGAGCACAAAGAACTAAAATTTCAAGATTTTGTCCATTTGTCCCATTAGGAAAGGACTTGGCATTTTTGTGATGGCTCATAAAAGTGTTATTAGTACATGGCTTGTTTTATCTCTTAATGCATGCTTGTGTTTAAATTTATGTTAATATTATGTGTGATTGTTAAATTTAATTTCACTCTTTAAATAATATTTTGGACATAAATAACATCACATAGAGTTTGGTTTTAAATATTTAACTTGTAAACATAAGATGTACAAAATTATGGTTTTAAAATAAAAATATTTTCTTTTTATAAAAACCTTAATAACGACAAGTTTTGAAATATTAAATTTTGACATTTAAAATGGAGATTTTGTAACTTACCCAAACTCTAAGTCTTTATAATAAATAAGATACCATTTATTATTTTATGCGTGCAATAATTATGGTATTATATGTTTTTTTAACTAGAATTACAAAACTTATAAATCCCTTTAAAATGCAAGTCTATTCCATCCAAATAAAGGAACATTCATCGTGGTCATAATGTTTGTGGGATAAAGGATATCTAACCACTTGTATTATCTCTTGGTGGCCAAAGAATATTCACGATTTTCATAACTAGTTATATGTCCATTATAAAAGTTTTCTAATTGGATGAATTGATTGAAAATACTTTGTGATAAAGGATACCTAAGCAAAACAGATATGAGGTATTGATGGGAACAAACATATCAATTAAGTAAAGAGTTATTTTGGATTTAGTACATCTAGGAATTACAATTAGTGTAATTAATAAATAGATATTTACCTTGTTGAAATAAATGAATAGGATAAAGATCATCCTAACCATTTATTTATATAAAACTTGGATCCTAGAGTTTAAAAATTAATGTTTTCGGAAACATAAGGATATTAATTTGAAAGAAATAAATACTAAATAAATATTTTTTAAATTTCTAAGATGGACCAAACTTCAATTGTATCACATCACCATATTACCCCATGAACATTCGATATGTGTTGGTCAAAGAAAAACCAGTTCATTCGAACTTTTTAGATTGTCACTAAAACATAAGAATTGTATTAAAACATGAAAAGAAAGACTATGTTATTGAGGGTCCAATTCCCACGGACTCAACTCCTACTCCTAAGGTTGTACATGATCTGTGGATCAAGTATTTTGATGATGTTATTGATGTTTTAAGCCTTATGCTTGCCACCATTATTCTAGATCTTTAGCCGGATCTGGAACATCATAGTGACTTTGATATGATTCAAAGTCTAAATGAGATGTTTCTTCAACAAGCAAGAACTGAGATCCTTAAAAATGTTTGATCTCTTCATGGCTACAAAATGAAGGAAAATGGTAACGTGCGCACACTTGTTCTAAAAATGAAGATTTATCTTGATCATTTAGAGAGATTGAGCTCTCCATATCCACAAAACTTGGCCACAAATTTAATTCTGAACTCATTGGCTATCTCTTATGATATCTTCATAATGGACTACAATATCAATGGATGGGAAAAACATATCGCAGAGTTGCATTTGATGTTGAAAACTGCTAAGAGAACATTCCTAGGAAAAACCCTCAAGTGCTCATGATTCATGAAGGGAAAATCTAGAAAAAAGAGGCAAGAAATTCAAGGGAAGGCCACAAGGTAGCAAGGGCTAAGGGAAACAGGTTCCCCAAGCCATACCACCAATGAAAAAGGAAAAGGTGTCAAAAGAAGATGAAGACTTTGACTGTGTTGCATTGGCCACTACAAAAGGAACTGTCCTACATATGTTACTGTGTTGAAAGGAAAGAATGTTGGGGCAGGGAACTTCAGGTATATTGATTTTCAAGATTGAAATGAGAATATTTTAATATGTTTACCAAATGAAAGTTGCAGTCCCAATGCTTGGATAATATTTTAGCCAAGAGTTCAAATATCATCTAGGAAGTCATGTGAGTATCTCACATCTTACTCCACCCAGATCACCAAAATATCATAGTGTGTCTGAGGTGATCAATCAAACCTTACTTGATATGGTTCGATATATGATTAGTAGAAGAACTCTTCCTTTATTATTTTGGTGTTATCCTTTACTCATCGTCCTCGTATTTCGAATATGGCTGAAACTAAAGAGGTAGATAAATCTACTTAGCAATTATGGTATGGTAAAAAAATGTTGGGTTTTGAGCATTCTAACACTCCTATGGTGTACATGCAACCCTAGAAACATTGGATCTATGTGTTCTCTAAATACATGCAAATTTGATTTTCCAAGGATTACTTCCTATCTACCATGTTATGGGGAACTTGTAATACAAACCTCAAGTAGAATAACATACCTTTTAGTAGCTTGGATTCCTTGATGACTTTGTGATCCTAGCATGTAACACTAGTCAAAAGTAGGTCAATAACAATCACATGTGATTATACCAATCATGTAATGTGATTTGGTTAAAACTAGTAATGTAGTAAACTTACTATGTGTTTCATGATAATTCTAATATAAATATGAACTTTCATACATACTTTATAGTATAAATCAAAGTATATGTCCATACGATTCCAAAAATGTAGAGAACGTCGAAATCTGGCTTCGCGTGAAGAAGTTATGATAAACCGAACACTATAAAATAATTATAACAAGAGGAATTTAAAATAGGCTTATAGTTAGCTATTGTAATCTATTAGAGAGTTGTAGTACTCGTAATTACCTATGCGTGCATATAAAGAACGTCAAAAACGGAGTTCGTATGCAAAAGTTATGGCCTTCCGAAGATGTCGCTCTCAGAAACCCTAATTTGACTGAACTCACGACGTGAGCATAAAAACTCACGACGTGAGGAGTCAAACCGCCATATTTCGGATCTAGAAGGTGTGACGAGTCTGGGAAGGGATAAGATCCAAACTCACGACGTGAATATTGATATTTCACGACGTGAGGAGTCATTTTGCCACCTTCGGAAGCTAGAAGACGGATGGCAAGTCTACGAAGAGATAAGATCCAAACTCACGATGTGAACAATGAGTTTTTGACGTCTTGAGGGCCAAAAATCTTACTATAAATAGCAAGATCGAACCCAATCATTCTTACACCTGAACTTCTTTCTCCTCTCTCCTTTTCTGAAGCCCTCTTGCATCCCGAACCCCGACGACCTCGTACGATGACTGTTTCTGCTTAGATTACATAAAATCACGCTACTAAGGTGAGTTTCACGGCCCCACTTTCTAATATTTCGGGGGAAAACGCATGCTAAATATTATATATACGTTATTATTATGTCTATATGATAGTATATTAGTATCAACGTAGATAGTTATAATAACCGGGATATAGTTATTTCATATTTGAAAGTATACAACTATCGTAAAGTTGTTAGCATGTTATTGTTATAGTAGTATATTAATGTAGATCTTGAGTTATACTTAGGATTCTATATATATTTTGTGTGCGATATAGTTCCGAAGTTATATTCGGAAGTTCTATATGTTAAGCTATAAAGTATGTTGCTATTATTGGTTTTATGTCAAGATAAAACTTGGTATGTTATATGTTGTTATTGTTAGTTTTATGTCAAGATAAAACTTAGTATGTTATATATTGTTATTGATAGTTTTATGTCAAGATAAAACTAGGAACGTTATATGTTGTTATTATTGGTTTTATGTCAAGATAAAACCTGATTTTAATTCTAATTATAGCTGTTGTACTACCTAAGTATTATAAATATTAGGAGTAATGTTAAAAGCATAGTCTAATAACTTAGGGTTTTAGACACGAATATGATTTTACTACTAGAACTAACGGAACTCGACAAGTCTACATGAGCTATTGTATTCATCAACTAAGATTGGAAATCTTAGGGAAAATCCTCTGACCTGTAACCGTTAATCACGTGTGAGCGAGGAAGTCGTGTATGAATAAGATACGGGTTGACAACCCCACTCATGGTTGCTAGCTACAACAAAACCGTGTGCGAGTGACGAACTGTCCTTTTGTTTGTTTATTGTTCCAACGTTGATGAAGCGTGTGGAACTTATCTCAAGATGCGAAACTTGTAGCATCAAGCAAAGGTTTGAAACTAGTCATATAGTCGCGGTTACGGACTCATGGTAGCAAATTGTTAGAAGCATTATACTTTGTTGTTATACAAGTATTAATGTTAAGTATAAGTTTCCCAAACACTTATACTCTAGTTACAAGAAACTGGTAGGTATACTACTTGTATATTAAGTAGATAATTATACATAACACACTTACTCGTATAGAATTGAAATAGATTTATACGTAACGCTTTTACTCGTATAGAATTGAAATAGATTTATACGTAGCGCTTTTACTCGTATAGAATTGAAATAAGGTTTACACGTAGCAACTTTCGTTTGTATGGAATTACAAACACTTATATTCATAGTATATGAGACTTATAGGTAAACTACTTATTTGGTAAGTAAAATTTTATACCTAGGATATATACACTAAACGTTGGAGAGTCAAAATGATACTTTCAAAACTATACTTTTGAACTTGGAAAATGTATTATTTTTATATGGAGTCAAAACCTGTGGACTCATCAACTTTATGTTGACATATTTTAAAATGTATGTGTTTTTAGGAAGTTGATAACTATGATACGAGAAATGGCATTACACCGCCCGGTGTTTCCGCCGACGGCCGGGGTGTGACAGATTGGTATCAGAGCTATTAACTATAGTGAATTAGTACTTTCTTAGGAAAGCACGACTATAGTTTAGGGCTTACTCTGTTAGGTTTAGGTATATCCCTTAGCCTACAAATATAAAGTATTATTAATTATACTACTAAAGGACTACTTACGGGAGCGGTGACAAGGATAGACATGTCGATTTGGGTTGCTGGATTTCAGAACGGCTATATGCTAAAATGATCCTGCCCTTCGACTGTCCTGACTGGCCGGTGCCTTATCAGCTAGACCTGAAGTAACGAATAATAATTAATAGAGCATGAATACAACAAATAACAAATATAGAGTCATATATGAAGACTCAGACCCGCGATGAGAATACACCTAAATACCCGCAATGTTTTTGATCTCAAGGATTTAGATCAGATATTCCAACTAAAGTTCATATGTGCATAGATCTTATCACAACTAGGTGTAGGTGTACAACTATATTTTATTATGATCAGATCATATGAACTATTTAAATTGGGAGTAATATTTGATAGACTAAACACTTGGTGATCTAAAATGTATAGGCACTAAACAAAATGCCTAGAAGAAGTAGCGCTCGGCTAAACCTTAACCAACGACCAGAACCAAAACAACAACAACCGCAACCACCACCACCAGAAACAAACCCTCCAATAAGTTCATCAGAACTTGAAGAAGTCATAGCTCAGAGAATCGCTGCAGCTCTTGCTAATGTCACAAGAGGAGGAGTTAGAAACGAAGGCAATGTAGGGACCGCCAGAATATGTACCTACAAGGATTTTATGAATTGCAAACCTAAGAGCTTCCATGGAACGGAAGGGGTCGTTAGCTTGACTCGGTGGATTAGTATTTCAAATAAGCTTCTGTCCGAATGAATGTAAGGTATGATTTGGTGCGTGTACCTTCGATAATACAGCACTTACATGGTGGAACAGCCATGTGCATACAATGGGTAATGATGCTGCCAATTCCATGAAATGGGAGGAGATGAAGAGGATGCTAGTAGAGGAGTATTGTCCAAGAGAAGAAATACAAAATCTGGAACAGGAGCTGTGGAACCTAACAATGAAGGGTTCCGAGATAAATGCTTATACTGCTAGATTTAATGATCTTGCGGTAATGTGTCCAGCACTAGTAACCCCAGAGCATAAGAAGATTGAGCGATATATCTGGGGTCTAGCATCACAAATCAAAGGAATGGTGATCGCATCAAAGCCTACAACATACGATAGTGCAAAACGTATAGCTCATCAGCTAACCAGCACAGAAATCCAAGTAGGATTTATAGCTGAGTCTCCCGAATCTGAAACGAACAAGGGCAAATTTAATGGGAAGAATCCCATACAATCATCTGAGACGAGACAAGAGGTGGCAACTAATTATGCAGCCACAACAGCAATACCCACACAACCACGACGGTATGAAGGAAAACTCCCAAAATGCACTCAGTGTAGCCGTCACCATCTAGGTAACTGCTTTATATGCACTCACTGCAAGAAAAAGGGACACACCGCCAATTTCTACAGGAGCAAAACACTTACAACTGAAAATCAAGGAACAAACACTGGAATAGGCTATGATGGAGGAAGAGCGTGTTTTGAGTGTGGTGAAATTAGACATATCAAGAAGGAATGTCCAAAGTTAAGGAGTCAAGGAAGTTAGGTCGTGGCAGGGCATTCGTAAAAGGAAGCAGGGAAGTTATCCCGGACCCTGCAGTGGAATCTAGTACAAGATACATTTCGGGACGAAATTTTATCAACGGGGGGAGAATGTAACACTAGTCAAAAGTAGGTCAATAACAATCACATGTGATTATACCAATCATGTAATGTGATTTTGTTAAAACTAGTAATGTAGTAAACTTACTATGTATTTCATGATAATTCTAATATAAATATGAACTTTCATACATACTTTATAGTATAAATCAAAGTATATGTCCATACGATTCCAAAAATGTAGAGAACGTCGAAATCTGGCTTCACGTGAAGAAGTTATGATAAACCGAACACTATAAAATCTTTATAACAAGAGGAATTTAAAATAGGCTTAGAGTTAGCTATTGTAATCTATTAGAGAGTTGTAGTACTCGTAATTACCTACGCGTGCATATAAAGAACGTCAAAAACGGAGTTCGTATGCAAAAGTTATGGCCTTCAGAAGATGTCGCTCTCAGAAACCCTAATTTGACTGAACTCACGACGTGAGCATAAAAACTCACGACGTGAGGAGTCAAACCGCCATATTTTGGATCTAGAAGGTGTGACGAGTCTGGGAGGGGATAAGATCCAAACTCACGACGTGAATATTGATATTTTACGACGTGAGGAGTCATTTTGCCACCTTCGGAAGCTAGAAGACGGATGGCAAGTCTACGAAGAGATAAGATCCAAACTCACGACGTGAACAATGAGTTTTTCACGTCTTGAGGGCCAAAAATCTTACTATAAATAGCAAAATCGAACCCAATCATTCTTACACCTGAACTTCTTTCTCCTCTCTCCTTTGCTGAAGCCCTCTTGCATCCCGATCCCCGACGACCTCGTACGATGACTGTTTCTGCTTAGATTACATAAAATCACGCTACTAAGGTGAGTTTCGCGGCCCCACTTTCTAATATTTCGGGGAAAAACGCATGCTAAATATTATATATACGTTATTATTATGTCTATATGATAGTATATTAGTATCAACGTAGATAGTTATAATAACCGGGATATAGTTATTTCATATTTGAAAGTATACAACTATCGTAAAGTTGTTAGCATGTTATTGTTATAGTAGTATATTAATGTAGATCTTGAGTTATACTTAGGATTCTATATATATTTTGTGTGCGATATAGTTCCAAAGTTATATTTGGAAGTTCTATATGTTAAGCTATAAAGTATGTTGCTATTATTGGTTTTATGTCAAGATAAAACTTGGTATGTTATATGTTGTTATTGTTAGTTTTATGTCAAGATAAAACTTAGTATGTTATATATTGTTATTGATAGTTTTATGTCAAGATAAAACTAGGAACGTTATATGTTGTTATTATTAGTTTTATGTCAAGATAAAACCTGGTTTTAATTCTAATTATAGCTGTTGTACTACCTAAGTATTATAAATATTAGGAGTAATGTTAAAAGCATAGTCTAATAACTTAGGGTTTTAGACACGAATATGATTTTACTACTAGAACTAACGGAACTCGACAAGTCTACATGAGCTATTGTATTCATCAACTAAGATTGGAAATCCTAGGGAAAATCCTCTGACCTGTAACCGTTAATCCCGTGTGAGCGAGGAAGTCGTGTATGAATAAGATACGGGTTAACAACCCCACTCGTGGTTGCTAGCTACAACAAAACCGTGTGCGAGTGACGAACCGTCCTTTTGTTTGTTTATTGTTCCGACGTTGATGAAGCGTGTGGAACTTATCTCAAGATGCGAAACTTGTAGCGTCAAGCAGAGGTTTGAAACTAGTCATATAGCCGCGGTTACGGACTCATGGTAGCAAATTGTTAGAAGCATTATACTTTGTCGTTATACAAGTATTAATGTTAAGTATAAGTTTCCCAAACACTTATACTCTAGGTACAAGAAACTGGTAGGTATACTACTTGTATATTAAGTAGATAATTATACATAACACACTTACTCGTATAGAATTGAAATAGATTTATACGTAGCGCTTTTACTCGTATAGAATTGAAATAAGGTTTATACGTAGCAACTTTTGTTTGTATGGAATTACAAACACTTATATTCATAGTATATGAGACTTATAGGTAAACTACTTATTTGGTAAGTAAAATTTTATACGTAGGATATATATACTAAACGTTGGAGAGTCAAAATGATACTTTCAAAACTATACTTTTGAACTTGGAAAATGTATTATTTTTATATGGAGTCAAAACCTGTGGACTCACCAACTTTATGTTGACGTATTTTAAAATGCATGTGTTTTCAGGAAGTTGATAACTATGATACGAGAAATGACGTTACACCGCCCGGTGTTTCCGCCGACGGCCGGGGTGTGACATAGCACCCCAAATGTGATGCCTCAAATGCTTCACACAACACCACAATTCTTGGAATAACCTTGAGAGAAGTTCACTATACTCAAAAATCAGCTAGCCCTCTTACTTGCTTGTAGTGGTGCCGATTTAGCTAGACAAGGAGTCTTTATATAGTTGTGACACGAGTAGGGTTACATTATGTAAACCCTAATTGTCATGGCTTTCCATATTCCATGATACATGGGTTTTAACCTCCATGGACTATCCATGGAGCACCTTATGGGTTTTAACCCAATCCATACAAACCATGGATCATTAGCCCACAATACAAGAATGGATTATTTACACAATCAACCCCATATATTTAATTACTCTCTTTTTTGATCACTTAATTAATTCAAGATTTATTCTTTGATCAATACTAATTAAATAATATTATTAATATATTAGTACTTATTATATATTAATAAACCTTAAGTGTCCTTTCTCTCATTTTGGTCTATCCAAGTATTGCAATGGCATGCAACCCAAATGGACCATGCCGGGTCGGGTCAAGTACATACCAAATATAGTTATGGACATAGACACTATATCCAACAGTCTCCCACTTGGATAAGTGTAATAACTATAGTTGCAGATATGAATTCAGAATCCGACTAGCAATCGTAGCTCTTTCAAAGTCTCTTGGAACTAAGATGATGATGATGATACGCCATTTAAGATAAGTGATCAAATAATCCTCTGCTCTCAAGATATCAGCCAGACAAATACATGGAACAATGTCGTACTTATTGTCCAGCAGTTGTTTCTCGATCTCTGATCTGTTTTACATAGAATTAAATTGAACACATCAATTAGGTTCTGACCGGGCCCGACACATAAGTCAAAACCAAATAATCAAGGGGCCCAGATATCGCTTCTAATCCTAGAAGGAACAGATAAACTTCGACTCATATGATTGTACTGACTACTTATTGAATTATACACAAAAGCACGTTGTATAACATCGAGTTACTAATGCGTTTTCGTACAATCAATGTATCACCAACTCGTAGTGAACAACTTATACCTCTAGGTTTTAATATTTATATGATATTATCGTCTCACGATCACTCAAGATAAATTCCATGAAGTGATACAAGTGAGCGTGGGTTGAGTCCAATACTCAGAACTTATGAGAACTCATGAATGTTGTAGCAACCATTGTTATGTCTAATACACCTTAGACAATCTACAAACCCAATTCATGACAGTCTTAATTCAATACCTACTTCCAAAGTATGATTGACTGTGGAGAGTTTGAATAATATAATTATCCTGGAAGTCAAAAGATGCAAAATTGAAACAATAGTAAACGATTAACATAAGATAGTAACACTTTACTCATAAATAAACAACAAATTTTATTTAGTCATCAAATGTCAATTACATTTTACAAGTTTCAAAACTATCTAATTATTAAAACTAATATCATCCTTTAGCCTGATGCGCCTCGCATGCTGTAAATGCTTAACCCTACTCAGTCCTGTCGTGAGGGGATCTGTTGGGTTCTCATCTGAAGATACCCTCTTTGCCACGAGGAGTCCTTCTTCTATTCGATGTCTAATGAAATGGTATTTTCTGTCAATGTGTCTGGATCTCCCATTATCCCTTGGTTCCTTAGCTAAGGCAACCGCACTTTCGCTGTCACACAAAATTTCCATTGGCTCTTTTATAGCTGGTACAAATCCAAGGTCTCCAATGAAGTTCTTTAGCCATATCGCCTGCTTTGCTGCCTCGCTTGCTGCTATATACTCTGATTCGCAACTTGACTCAGCTACCGTCTCCTGCTTGGAACTTTTCCAAGTAATTGCTCCTGAATTTAGGATAAAGACCCAGCCTGACTGAGAGCGGAAATTATCCCTATCAGTCTGAAAGCTAGCATCGCTATATCCTACCACTCTCAAGTCAACACTGCCACCAAGGGTAAGGACCTAGTCCTTAGTCCTTCGCAGATACTTAAGAATCTTCTTTACCGCAGTCCAGTGAGCCTTGCCAGGGTTCCCTTCATAACTACAGACCATGCTCAAGGAAAAGGCCACATCAGGGCGAGTACAAGTCGTAGCATACATGATTAAGCCCACAGAGGAAGCATATGGTACATGACTCATCTCAGCTATCTCAGCCTCTGTACTCGGACTCTGAGTCTTACTCAGTTTGGTGTTACTCTGAATCGATAATTCCCCTTTCTTGGAATCCTGCATACTGAACCTCTTCAGTACCTTATCCAAGTAAGTACTCTGACTATGTCCAATTAGTCTCTTACTCCTGTCTCTCAATATCCTTATCCCTAGGATATAGGCAGCTTCCCTAAGGTCCTTCATAGCGAAACACTTCCCAAGCCAGGATTTAACCTCCTGCAAGGTTGGGATGTCATTTCCTATGAGTAGTATGTCATCCATATACAACACCAAAAAGCTAACTATACTCCCACTACCCCTAACATTTACACAAGACTCATCCTCACTGCTCGAAAAGCCAAATTCTTTGACTTTCTCATCGAAGCAAAGATTCCATCTGCGAGGTGCTTGTTTCAATCCATAGATGGATTTCTCAAGCTCACACACCTTATTAGGGTACTCTGTACTGACAAAACCCTCTGGCTAACTCATGTAAACATCCTCAGCCAACTTTCCATTAAGGAAAGAGGTTTTGACATCCATTTGCCATATTTCATAGTCATGAAATGCAGCAATGGCTAACATAACCCTAATAGACTTAATCTTTGCTACTGGTGAAAAGGTCTCATCATAATCAACTACCAGAGTTTGAGAATAGCCCTTTGCAACCAGTCGCGTCTTATAAGTGTGTACATTATCATCCATGTCAGTGTTCTTGTTGAAGATCCATTTGCACCCAACTGTCTTACGACCTTGTACATTGTCAACCAAGTTCCAAACTTGATTGTCATACATGGATTGTATCTCACTGTCCATAGCCTCTTTCCATTTAGTAGCCTCAGGGCCTGCCATGGCTTCCGTGTAACTGTTAGGTTCATCCAGACTTACCAGTGTACTATCACTGATAAGCATATCACCTTCCGCAGTAATACGGAAACCATAGTAATGCTCAGGTGCATTCCTAACTCTCGTGGAACGCCTCAGAGGTATGGGCTATTCAGTCGGATCAATAGGATTTTCTTCCTCAGTTTGATTACTAGGGTTTGAGGTTCCTTCACCACTTGACTCTTGAATTTCTTCAAGGTCAATTTGCCTCCCACTGTTTCCTTGGCTTATGAACTCTCTCTCACGAAAGACTCCTCTTCTAGCTACAAAGACCACATTCTCACTAGGTCTGTAGAAGAGGTAACCATAGGATCTTTGTGGGTGGCCGATGAAAATACACCTCTCACTTTGAGGTTCGAGCTTATCATCAGACTCACTCCTCACAAATGCCTCGCAACCCCAGATCTTGATGTTGTCCAAAGTGGGAACTTTTCCCAGTCCACATCTCATGAGGTGTTTTGGAAACCTTCTTTGTAGGGACTAGATTAAGGATATGGGCGGCAGTCTCTAAGGCATACCCCCAGAATGAGATTGGTAACAAAGCTCGACTCATCATGGAACGAACCATGTCCAACAAGGTTCGATTGCGGCTCTCAGCCACACCATTCAGCTGTGGTGTCCTAGGAGGTGTCAATTGTGAGACAATCCCACATTCCTTAAGATAGTCAATGAACTCGATACTAAGATACTCTCCACCCCGATTGGATCGGAGCATCTTGATGTTCCTGCTCAGCTGATTCTCCACTTCCTGCTTAAACTATTTCAATTTCTCAAAGGTTTCTGACTTATGCTTGATTAAATAGATATATCCATATCTACTCTAATCATCCGTAAAAGTCACATAATACCAATTAGCATCCCTTGTGGCAGTTTTGAAGGGTCCACACACATCAGTATGTATGAGGTCCAACAAACCCTGACCCCTCTCACAAGAACCAGTGAAGGGTGACTTTGTCATTTTTCCAAGTAAACAAGACTCGCAACTATCATCCGACTTTAGGTCAAATGATTCCAAAACTCCAGCCTTTTGGAGTTGGCCCATGCGCTTCTTGTTCACATGTCCAAGATGACAATGCCACAAGTATGCTTTGTCTAAGCTATTTGAAGAATCAATACACAACACATTATTTCTTAGATTATCTACAACATTCACAGCTTCATATACACCATCACAAGGTAATGCTTTAAAGTAAAATACATCATTGTAATAAACTTTAATAGCACCATTATCATTATCAAATGAAAAGGAAAAACCTTGTTTGTACAAGCCATGAAAGGAAATAATATTTCTCGCCATTTCAGACGAGGAACAACATTTATTCAAATCTAACATTAACCCATTAATAATCAATAAAGAATAAACTCATATCTTGGTAACAGGTGATGCTTTCCTATTCCCCATGATTAAGTTTATCTTCCCATGCTCCACTTTCTCACTTCTTCTTAGGCCTTGCAAATCAGTACAAATGTGAATACCACAACCTGTATCAAGCACCCAAGTGTTAGTATGCAATGAGTTTTTAGACAATATAGTGTAAATACCCGCATGGGTGGGTTTAACTTTCATATCCTTTAAATCCTGCAAGTATTTGGGGCAGCTTTGCTTCCAGTGCCCCTTTTACTGGCAGTAGAAGCATTCTGCTTCCTTTGGGTTTGAATTGTAACACCAGTCATGTAACGCCCCATTCCTGGTATGTAATTTAAATATAGTATTTTCCTTTCTTAAGAAGTACTCGACGAGTCAGTAGCCCGACTCGTCGAGTAGAGAAGGGATTTGCATGCGTTTTTAGCGAGCGACTCGACGAGTCCATATTCCGGACTCAGCGAGTCTGCCAATCTAGATGAAGCCCTAATTTTAGGGAGTGTACCCTATTTAAACACCATTATAGCCCCCAAACCAGACTCCTTCACCTCTCAGAGACTTATTCCCGAAACCCTAGCCTCCTTAAAGTATGTGTGAGTGATTTTGCCCTTGTGAAGGAATCTTGGTGCATTGTTGAGCAAGAAGAAGAAGGAGAAGGTAGAAGAACTCAAGGAAGAAGAAGTAGATCTAGATTATACTGCTCTTTGACCATCCTCTTTGGTAATAAAGCTTTCATCTTGTTTAATGTATTGCTAGATCTAGTTTGTCCCCAAACTGATTGTTTTGAGCTCAAAAACCCCAAATCCCTAGTGATGAATGTTTTTAATCAAGCCATATCTCGGATCTAGCCTCTCTTGAGTTCCAGGAGCTCAAGAAGGCCACCTTTTGGCAGCCATGGCCTTGTTCTAGACAAGTAACCCCCATTATAGCCAAGTTTGAGTGTTATTGCTTCATTGGATCATAGATACACGTAAAGTTAGCAACTTTACGTGTTCAGATTGTCCCAGAAACCCAGATCTATGAATTGGATGCCAGGAAATTGATTAGAATCGGCTGAATAGAAACTGCATGCAAAGGACTCGACGAGTCGTTCTTATGACTCGGCGAGTCGGGTCGCGATTCTTAGATTCCCTGTTCAGTAGTAGCGACTCCGTTAGTGAGTGGAGTAAAGACTCAGTGAGTTAAGACATGGATCTGAGTGTAGAGGGACTCGGCGAGTCTACGCCCTGACTCGGCGAGTCCAAGGCAATCTCCTTACCCGTAAGAACAGACTCGACGAGTTGTTCATACAACTCGGCGAGTCACAGACTGGACGTGTTCATATGATGAAGGAGGACTCGACGAGTTGTTCATACAACTAGGCGAGTCAGATACAGGTTGACTTGATGTAATTATAGAAGGAGAACTCGTCGAGTCTTCGCTAACCTCGACGAGTAGAGTCGGGAAGGGGAGTAGAAGGAAAGATAGGGACTCGACGAGTTGGCGGCCCAACTCGGCGAGTCAGGTCCACGAATTGTTGACTTTGACTAGGGGGTAAAATAGTCATTTTACCCTAAGATTAGTTATCAGTGTCTGATTAAGTGTCTTTTAGGAATTGTAGTCGGGGAGTTACCGGAGCAGCAGTCAGACAGTTCCCGAGCAGCATTTCAACAGCCGGCCTTAGGAGGTGAGTTTCCTTCCAGTAGGAACGGGTCTACGGCCACAATGCCGACCCGTTTAGTTAGCAGTAGTTCCGGACATCGGTCTGATGCCGTAATTCAATGTGCTTGATGTCTTTGTGATTCAAGCATGTCTTTGTGTTATGTGTTCCGGACTTCGGTCTGATGCAGTATGCAGTATATGTGTTTATGCTAGTTGTTATGATTATGCTACGCTATGTTCAGTCCGTTCCGGACTTCGGTCCGATGCAGAGGGCAAGGCCCTGCTTAGTTCTGGACTTCGGTCCGATGCAGTTTTCGGACTTCGGTCCGATGCAGAGGCAAGGCCCTGGTTAGTTCCGGACTTCGGTCCGATGCAGTTTCTGGACTACGATCCGATGCAGAGGGCAAGGCCCTGGTTAGTTCCAGACTCCGGTCTGATGCAGTTTTCGGACTTCGGTCCGATGCAGTGGGCAAGGCCCAGTAGTTGCTTTACATGTTATTGTATGGTATGTGGTAGTTTGGGGGAGCTCACTAAGCTTTGTGCTTACAGTTTCAGTTTTTGGTTTCAGGTACTTCCGCTAGTAAGGGGAAGAGCTCAGGATGATGGCATGGCACACACCACAGCTTCAGTTTATCTTGGGAGTTTTATTCAGATATTTTTGATATGTTTTGACATCAGTGGATTTGATACATTCTCTTTTACATTTTGAGACATGCGATTCGTGGTTTTATTATATGATGATTGATTTTAGGGTTTTAGTAATGTTAAAAACAAAATTCTTTTTGGGTTGTATTTTTGGGACGTTTCAATTTGGTATTAGAGCCTTGGTTTGAGGGATTCAGGCACACTCTCGAGTGTGACTGGACTCAAACTAAGGAAATGGTAAAAATATTTTCAAAAGAAAAAAAAATGTTTTTGAAGGAATTTTTAAAAAATAAAACTTAAAAAGAAAAGAGTTTTTGAAAAAGAGAAAAAGGGTGTGGTGCATGCGATCAGCCGAGCTCAAGTAAGTACTCCCAAATTACCAATACAAGTTTATGTTCTGATTATCAGTTTCAGTTTCAGTAGAACAACATGCTAGAATAGGACTAAGGATCTAGGAGGATGCCTTATGTGCCTGCTATATGTGTTTCAACTATATGAAAATTGCATGCTAGTATTGAGTAGACAGTAGTAGGATAGCCTGTTTAGGTTATGCCTAATAGTATGAATTTAGCATTGTATGCTAGTACAGTTTCTTGTTATGAGGATAGAATTTCTTGAATAGTTTCCTGTGTCTGAATGCTGCTTGCTTTGTGCTTTGTGGGACTCTGAGTGGTGGGAGTTAGCCATTAGGTGACTTGGTGGAGTTTCTCAGAGTGCTGGATTTGGCCCTATTGCGCAGCTCTTGTCTGAGTCTAACCGTTGTAGGGACGAGTATTTTACTCGAAGGATTATCTGAGCATCGTCACATGTGATCGTATTCAGGTGATGTCTAAGTGGGATTACAAGGAGGCCTTCAGCAGTTGAGGAATGGGTTTGGGTGGAGTCAGAGATTTCCCTAGGGCAAGCCCAGGATGAGAGTAGCAGAGATCAGTAGCAATAGAAGTGACTTGGTGGAGTCAAGGCAGTTCTTGAGGAAAGTATGGATAGATGTGGAAGGTAGTATGGGCCCGTACTATTGAAAGCAGAGCATCCGTACTTGAACCAATGAAGGCTGAGATGAGACCAGGGAACTTGTAAGTAGTAGCGATCCCTCGAGATATATCAGTGTTTCTGATCTTTATCATGATGTGATTTCAGAATGGTGGTTTTACGCCCTAGGCCAGCAGTCGGCAGTTCAGGTGCCGACGAGGGATCAGGATCAGGCTCGGGGGCCGAGCATCTAGATGAGCAGACCAGGAAGTTCCTCTCTTCAGAGGTTACTCGCACCATACTTGAGTAGACTCCTGTGATCTTCGGTTCGATCAAGGAGGGTATTTTAGAGCTGATGGACGAGAGTTGAGCACATTTCGTGCTGAGGTGGCGGCCATGATAGGGTCGCGCACACTCACCTTCAGGGAGTTCCGGGCTTGTGGAGCTCCAGACTACCATGGGGCATGGGATCCCATTGCGAGTACCAGGTGGTTGGCGGATGTCGCCAATGCGTTCCGCACCAGCAGATGTCCACAGGGGGACAACGTCAGACTAGCATCCTGTCTTCTGAAGGACAGGGCACGAGATTTGTGGGAAGAGATCGAGCATGTTATCGGAGATGACGCAGCTGTTGATGCGATGACCTGGGCTGATTTTACTACCAGGTTCAGAGCCGAGTTTGCACCGGTTATTGAGGTGCAACAGTTAGCTAGGGAGTTTCAGGATCTTACCCAGACTACAGAGACAGTGGCAGAGATTACCGCCAACTTCAGGGGGAGGGCTCTTCTCGTTCCTCAGTATGCAGCTGATGAGGAAATAAAGAAGGCTCGTTATCATGAGATGTTGCGGAGTGATATCTGACAGTTTGTGAGCCGGTCCAGCTGTAAAGCGCTGGATGATATGATTGCGAGGGCTCGAGAGAGAGAGAGATAGATTTGGAGATGGAGAAGAAGAGGAAGCCAGAGGCGGCATCTGGTACAGGGAGTTCGGGAAAAAAGCCCAAGATATCGGATCACAGATCTAGAGGACAACAGAGCCACAGTCGGTGTGGCAAGTGTGGGAGATTGCACGATGGGGCGTGCAAGGCAGGGAGTCCCGGTTGCTACAAGTGCGGCCGGACCGTGGATATGAGCAGAGATTGTACAGCTTCTTCCACCACTACCGCATCATCTGATCGGATTTGCTTCCATTGCAATCAGAGGGGACATAAAAAGTCCTAATGTCCGAGTTTGGCAGCAGCAGGGAAGGTGGCGGCACCTGCCCTTGCTACATTGAGGATTACAGACGACCGTCAGGGCCGGGGTGAGGCGCCAGTGGCGAAGAGTAGAGCTTTCCAGATGACAGCAGAGGCGGCGCGAGCGACTCCTGATGTGGTGACGAGTATGTATTTCCTCTTGTCTCTTTATTGATATTGATTGTTTCTCATGGTTATATGTTTTCGTATAGGGTCATTCTTAGTGAATGACATTTCAGCTACAGTATTGTTTGACTCGGGGGCTACCCGATCATTTGATTCACTTGCGCTTAGCAAGAGGTTTAGCGGAGCTCCGGGGGAGCTGGATTGTCCACTTAAGGTTGAGATAGCGGATGACAGGACCGTCAGGGTCGTGAGAGTACATAAGGGGTGTTCGATGCAGTTATTTGATGAGCAGTTTTCAGTGGACTTGGTTCCTATTCCCCTGCGAGGGAATAAGGTTATAGTGGGTATGGATTGGCTGAGCCCCAATGGGGCAGTGATTGATTGTGAGCTGCAGTTAGTGACGGTTCGCACTCCCAGTGAGGGAGAGTTAGTGATTCAGGGCGAGAGGCCACAACGCGAACCAGCCCTTTGTTCAGCAGCGAGAGCAAGGTGCTACGTTCAGTAGGGTTGTGCGGGGTACATCGCCTATGTTATAGATGCCCGGGAGAAGGGTAAGGCGACAGTTGACGATGTACCAGTAGTGCGAGAGTATCCAGACGTATTGCCAGAGGACTTACCTGGGATACCTCCAGAAAGACAGGTTGAGTTTCGGATTGACCTGGTTCCGGGTGCAGCTCCGATAGCCAAAGCACCGTATCGGTTGGCTCCTCCAGAGATGCAGGAGTTGTCTACGCAACTACAGGAGCTGCTAGACAAGGGTTTCATCAGGCCGAGTAGTTCACCATGGGGAGCCCTGATCCTGTTCGTGAGGAAGATGGATGGGTCGCACCGTATGTGCATAGATTACCAGGAGCTGAACAAGGTAACTGTGAAGAACCGTTACCCACTCCCAAGGATAGACGATTTGTTTGACCAGCTTCAGGGAGCATCTTGGTTTTCCAAGATTAATCTACAGTCAGTGTCACACCCCGCTAAAGCGGAAACGCAAGGTATGACAGCGATAACGGTTTCATTGCAAAAGATAATGATATATCACCATAGCAGTATTTAAAAGTTTACAACCCATAGCTTCAAAAGAAACAAAATACAAGTTTTTCCAAAATAACATTGTTCAAAGAAAACTCCACAATTAACTTCAACACGATGCAGCATGCTCTATGATGATGAATCTTTATATCCACTTACTAATTATTTCCTGAAAAAACATGTAAAACGAGCGTCAACTATGAAAATAGTTGGTGAGTTCACAAGTTTATAAAATCGAGCTTGGAATAAGGCTTTTCGTAAATACAAGTACATTGCTTTGATGATAAACAAAGTTGATTTCTATGAGCAAACAATGAGTCTCAACCAAACCTATGACTGAAGCCCTATCGAGATCTATGCTTATCGTTCCATAGATGAATATGGTATCATGCACTCCAGCGATTCGGGCGAGTGAGGAGTTGTCAATTCCTAATAGCGCTATCCATAATGGCCATTGGCTCAAAGAGTTAATGGTTAGAGATAAGGGAAGGGCCTTAATACGATAAGTTCTCATGTTCCGTGTTGCATAGACATACATAGAGAGATATAGTAATAAAATAGCAATCATGTTTGATACAAATCAATTTAAATACAACGAACAAATAATAGTTTTTCAGGACATGCTTTTCCACCCCAAAACATAAAAAAAAAAACTGAAAATAGGGGAGTGCGTGAATACTCACAACGTTTCGAGTAGGTACAAGGGGTACTTCGGAATGCACCAACGTCTTACTACCGGGATCCTACGACATCAAACACACACTCGTGAGTTTCCATGTCGAAATCTAATGCTAATATACTAAATTCTACATATAGTGAAATGCCAATTTATGTTTTAGTATTTGATTTTATATTAATTGGTTACACTTTTTCTGAAATAATGAAATTCTACAAATCGTGCGATTAATTACAACATTGGAATATAAATTTTCCAAATTTTTAAGTCCTTATTACAACATAAATTCACAAAAATAGTATTCAAAGGATAAAAATTCTCAAACTTTTTATTTAACTGTTATTACACAATACTAAGCTGGGAAAATTATAAAAATGGATTTCCAAGCTGTTTAATTATATTTTATGATTTTTGAGCATTTATTCCAATAAAAATTGAAATAAATAGAAAACAGTTTCCAAAATTACCCAAACTTTTTAATTAACTGTTATTGTACATAAATAGGCTGGGAAAAATATAAAAGATATTTTTCAGTGGGTATTTCTATTTTTCCTTGTTTTATTCCTTTAAATAATCATTAATTGAAGAAATAATATTAAACACTTAAAATAATTTACCAAAAATTTTTGTAACATCATTTACAGTATAAATAACCTGAGAAAAATGCCAAAAGTGGTTTTTATATTGTATAATCCGGTTTTGGGTTTTTATACTGTACATTCGCATCAATCTTATATTGTTATTTCGATACAGTATAAATAACCTGAGAAAAATGCCAAAAATGCCAAAAGTGGTTTTTATACTGTACATTCGCATCAATCTTATATTGTTATTTCGATACTTTCACTAGTTTTTATAATTTAACTCTAGTTTACTTTCTGAATTTGAAACAAATGCATATTATGATATGATTCAAGAAATGCATTTTGAATGCTTAATCCGATTTTAAATGAAAAATTATGTTTGAAATTTTGGACGTTACACAACGGTTCATTGCATCCAAGCAAAAGTAAAAGGGTTTTAACTAATGATCAGAAAATCTTAACATAAAGAAATCAAATATAGATTGTTAAACATCATTGAATATCTTCCAGCTCTTTAGATCCTTGATTCAATGGATACCTTGAGCCTTCAAAAAGCCTTCTTAAGGCTTTTGGTCACTCAAAGACGACGTTTTCTTCAGAATAATGATGATATCCTCTTTATGTCAAAGAAAAAAGTCTTATTTATTCCAAAATTTACCTGGCTTAAGCTGTGTTGCCTATTATCTTTTTCTCGTGTAATCCTCAAATAAGTCCACCATGACGTGTTATGTACTCATGGTGAACCGTGATAGATAAATCAAATTTCCTACACATGATTTATCTTTAGGAACTCCTTTACATCAATTTAGAAATTAGCTCCACTTTAACTTCTTTTTCACCAATAAGAATTCTAATATTCAAATCATCAAATATATTGGGAAACCTAATCTTGAATGTATTATTGACATACTTTCATGTCTTACATTCATATGCATATCTTAAGAACTAAGGAATATTTGATCACTTAATAAGGACTATTCATACCTATAGGTTATGAATACAATTGTAACCACGGATGATGCACACCTTGTTAGGTTAAGGAGTGTATGACTATATAGTTGTTGTGGCATGCGCAAGTGGGAGATTGTTAGATATATACATATGGTCACAACAAGTTAATGACTTTCCATAATTAGCATGGTCTTTTAAGTTACATGCAAGATATGATTTTGGCATAATATGATAAAAGTAGAGGAATAGGGACTAGTTTTTTAATTCATTATATGATGATGTATTAAGTAGAAACTAAAAAGATTAAGGGACCTAAGTGTAAAAGTTCTGAATTTGAATTAGTAGTAATTATATATTCATTTAAGGGATAATTATACTAGCCAAAAGATAAGGCTTTTACCTAAAAAACCTAGCCGATTGCAATAAATAAAACCAACCACTTTCCACCTCCCCCATCTCTCGATATTCTACCATTATCTGCCTCCCCACTCCATTATGGTTTAGTTTCTATTTTACAAGGAAAAAAAATAGAGCTTGTTATGTTGTTACTTGAATCATTCATATTAATGAAGTGTTAGTTTAAACCTTGAAGTCATTCATGAAATCGGTTCATAATCTCCATAAGAAAGGTATTTTCGATGCATATATTATATGTTGTTTCTGTTGCTAAAATTTCATTAGAACAAGTTCCATGGCGAGTTATGATCATCAAAGTTTTGTTTTTTAACTTCCTTTTTATCTTTGTCAAAAATCATCATAACCCAATAGTTAATACCAGATTCTGCAAGTTGGCTTATTTTCCTAGCTAGATAAACCTTAACGTTTAATTTGGATTATTTTCCTAGATAGAATCCTTACCATGGTGAATCTGGCTAAAAGAGACCTTAACTTGCCTTCGTTTTTATGCCCTTCGTGTGTAGTGAAAGTTGTATATTCTCAAGAATCATTATGAAATAATATTTGCTAATAGCATAGAACTTATAGGGTCACACCTAAAGAAAGTAAACATTAATTGATTATATATTAAGTAATTTTATTATTAATAAATACTAACAACAATTTTATTTAATTAGGGAATTATTGTTTTAGGAGAATAATAATAAAAGAGAGTGAAACTAGTTATTTATATCATATGGTATGGTTAAATAAGTTGTGTTTAACATTTTGGACTTATGGAAGTCCACAAGGATATTTCAGGTACATTTAAATAATTAGAAGACATTTTTAGCACTTCTTCCCTTTTCTTCAAAACTGTTTATGCCTAAATGTAGTATGGATTGGATGCTTGCTTTGACTTCTCCTACACATGCTTGTTACTTGCCAGACATCCTTCTCATTTATGTCACACCCCCAAACCGAAATGGCGGAAACATTCGGGGGCGTTGGACGTCATGTCAAGTATCACAACACATGCAGTATAGTAATCAAAGTACAACAACCATTGCATTAATAGTATAAGTTTTTACATAGGTTACATTTAGCAACAACATCAAAAGTAGATATAGAGAATAACATAAGATGCAGCTCGGTACTAGGCTGACTTCGCAAAAGCTCCCGGAGTGTACCTGTCTACTGACGACCTGAGAATACAAGTTATTTTGAAAGAGAGGATCAGCATTTTAATGCTGGTGAGTTCATAAGTATTTTAATGACATTGATATAAATACATGTTTTCCTCAAAATAATCTCATAAAAGTTTATAGAGTATTTGAACTCCTTCCAGAAAAACCTATATTTTCTATTAAAAGTAGTCTTCTACCAAGACTCGACTGTTTCATGTTTCAAAGAATGAGTTTCTCTACTAAAAGCAGTCTTCTACCAAGACCCGACTGTTTTTTGTTTAAAGAATGAGTTTCTCTACTAAAAGTAGTCTTCTACCAAGACCCGACTATTTTGTGTTTAAAGAATGAGTTTCTCTACTAAAAGCAGTCTTCTACCAAGACCCGACTGTTTTGTGTTTAAAGAATGAGTTTCTCTACTAAAAGCGTCTTCTACCCAGACTCGACTGTTTTGTGTTTAACGAGCATTTTTCCCAAATGTTACTATCATTATCAAAATATAGTTTTACATTATCGTTTTATGTCAAAACGTTCTAAGTTTAATGTATTAGGGAAAATATTATAGTGCCGTAGTTTTATATGTAGAACTACCGTGGTACTAATTACCTTAAGGCCATGAATTATAAGGTAAATGTGAAGATACTCGTCACCATACTGATTGACGGATGTAAACACGCCGATCTGCTGACGTCGAAATAAATGTGACATTTTGTCACCCCTTGGCTTGGTTGGGCGGGACTGTAGCTAGCATTCAGGATGTGGGATGATCTGTCCCATATAGATCTATACACACAATGCCCGCTCTCCCTTCAGGAGACTCTGGTTCCCAACTCGACAACGGTGAAATCCGCGTCATAAGGATGTATCTCATGCTCGATTTGCTATATACGTTTCTTTTTACTAAACGTACATGTTTTAGAATATTGATATAGCTAGTTTCTCTTCATAAAAGTTATTGTTGGTTCCTAAACTATACCTACTATAGTTTACTTGAGAGGTTATCTAGGTACCTTTACTACCCAAAGGCGCTGAATTGGAGTAAGAGTTTTAATATCTAAACAGATATACATAATATATAACTAGGACTTCAACGACACTCGGATAAATAACCGGATACTCTAAGTCCACAACCAAACAAGGAACACGAAATAAAGCGGGCTATCAGTCCTAAGTCCTTCAAACCCTACTTATATAACTATATCTATATAGACATGAATCTAACAAGAATATAAATTTAAAAGACTTTGATAAAAGTTTAGTAATTTAAAAAGAGATTTGAAACAAGATTTGAAAACCTTAACTTGATAAAACAGTTTAACATGTAAAAATCTATTTGATTGACAGTTATTAATCACATGCGATTAATAAAATAACTTAATAGTTCAACTTGTATTCCCCCTCATAAAAGAATTTAAAATCATTTCAAAGGTTGATTAAGGGGTATGAACTCACCTGAAGTGAGTAACTCGAAAGAAAGATTGATATAGGATCGCCGGGTGTCGAATGAAGTCGTGAGCACAAATAGATCCTAGTTTAACATGTAATAACACATATATGAATACACTTATGGTATATAAGCACCAATAGACACATGGACACGCCCTAGGGACATGAAAACACTCAAAAATTTAGTGTTGCAAACACCTATTGAAGTCCCTAAATGCGTGTAGGTCCTTTGATTTGAATGTAAGGCCACCAAACTCGACTTTTATGTGTGTGCGGCTAGGGGTATGGCCATGGTGTGCGGCAAGGCCTGTCTGCGGCCGTACACTCCCATAGAAATGTGTCCAAATCGATTTTCCAAAGCTTTGTGATTATCCTAAGAAGGTATTTCGGCCGATGCTATGTTTAGATGAGTGTTTAAGTCAATTTTAGGACTAAAAGATGTGTGTGCGATCACACATGATGTGTGTACGGCCGTACACACATGAATATCATCTAGAATGATGAATTTCTTGGATCAAACTAGAGGAAAGGATTTCTAATGTGTTGTATCAAGGATCTAAGGATTAATACTCACTTGTTTTGCTGATTGGAGATGAAACACGAAGGATCCTTGAGAGAGAATGTTCAAACTATGAAGGAGTGGGAAAAAGGATGTAAGTTTGGCTTAGGGTCCTTTATATGGGTTGGAGTGTGAGGCTGGGAGGGTATACGGCTGGCTGTGTACGGCTGGATGGCCGCACACACCACGCTGGGTGTGTTTGGCCCGATTTATTGATGCTACACACATTCTAACCCTTCCTAAGACTCATACCTATGTTATACTAGGCTTAAAACACTCATACAGACCCAAAACCACGTTAAAACATAGCAAAAAGAGGCTAACACTCGGTTGAGTTGAATGGATGAGCTTTACAAGACAAGGATTTCCGGGTTGTCACATCATCCCCCCGTTAGAGGGAATTTCGTCCCGAAATTAGAATTTTAACGAATACTCATGGATAGATGCGAAAGATGCGGATACTTCATGCTCTATCTGATCTGCCCATTCTCTTGGGGAATCAGATCTATACTGAGCTCTAACGAACATTCACTACGAGGTATGGCTTCTTCTCCAGTCTCTAGGTTACACGGGATAATGTTTCATCAGTTTCCTTTACCGAGCTAGATTTCTCCTGTTTCCCTCAACGAACGCGACTCTGATTTTTTTTATGGATCTAGTCGAGAAAATGATGAGAGTTTTGTCGGGTACTAGTGGTTCATTCGCTGAGACGTGGACAGGTTAGGGTGGAATTTATGGAATCCCTAAAGCAGTCTGGGTCTGACGGATATTGGACCAATTCTATCAAGAATCTCTGATGGTCCTCCGTTCTTTGGAATATGGAACGTTTCAGTACCCCAAACATAATGTACTTCCATGGTGAGATCATCACTTGGCGTGATCACCATTCTGAGGTTCCAAAAGTTTTCCCTTACTGGAGGTGTAATCCTCATGATTGGTTCCTAGGAGTCTCAGGTCGTATTCGGATTCGTATCTCCTACTGGTTAGCTTTCGGAGGCTTTCTGGATCATTGAAGGTGCTGACTATATGTTGGCATCTATTGGTTGCGTGGCATCTACCTCAGCCCAGTGCAGAAAGGACGTGCACTTTCGACTCATGAGGTGTTCCTAACGGAATATCTCACACGTCAGGATGATAGAGGATTTTACCAGATGATGCTTAGATAATTCCAATTTTCATCATCGTCTAATAGATGCTTTCACAGCATGATCGCTAATCGGAAGGAATCGTTCTCCCATTCGGTTCGCTGTTTCATGGCTAGTAGTCTCTGATCAGGGCTAGCTTTGTTCTTAGAGATTTTCTAAAGTGATTGACTATTTCGGGAGATGGTTCTACTATCTCTTTAGAGATAATATTCCTTGGAACACCTAGTAGTCTAACAATCTCTATGACATGCTCCGTTAGTTTTTCCATTGTGTCTGCTTCCTCAAGTTTGTAAGGAGCGCATGATCTTGTATAACCCATCGACTAACACCTAGACTGGTGTCGAGTCCACAATCTCTTTATGGCGTGGGTTATAAAGCTTAATGCAACTTGCTGTCTACTTTACTCAAGTATTCCAGGTCGCGGAGGTAATCATATGGTTCTTAGCATCTTAGTATTAACTTTGGTGAATGCAGACTATCATCTATAGGGCGACGGTAACTTTCTCGCATGAAGAGGCACTATCACAACTCTTTTCGACCTAGGCACTTCTCCTCCGTATCTGGATGAACGAAGTGCTTGAGTAGTGCGAGTGTCCCTTGCAATTACTCTTCCGATGTTAATGAATTTCTCTGTCTAGATTAAATCTAGATGGCATAAGACTCTGCCACCCATAACCTCTAATTTCCCCATCCATTCTTCTCAGAGTTTTACCTGTCACAGCTTTCCAGGTTTCTTGGCTCACTACTGAGATGCTTAATTTGTGGGATCAGGCGTGAATGGATGGTCGTAGTCAATGTTTTTGACTCTTACGACTTGAGTTACTTTTCCTAACTGAGGGTGTCATCTACTATGTTGGCTTAACCCGGGATGACAACAAATTTCGAATTTGTAGTCATTTTAGTAGCCCAACCCACAATTGTTCTCTTGACTTCAGCTGTTTTCCTATGGGTATATGATGAAGGGTTTAATTTTAAGGTTCGTGGTAGACCTCATACTCGGCTCAATCACTATTACTCAGTGTATATAGGTCGTATATAATTGAGATTGACAGGATGTTCAGATGTGTGGCCCCACCCCAAACCGACAACCAAACAAGGAACAGGGAGTAGGGCGGAAGCACACATCTTAAATCTTATCGACCTAAATTATATACTACTCTAATGCATATACTCAGTAGTAGTAAGTTAATCCCATTAGTTCTTTCTCTTGATTCACGAACTAGATCGTGCGGTGCAAGTGGTCTTTCTGGAGGATCTATTGAGTAGGCCTCGGGCGGTTATTGTCTTCCGGAATACCTGCAGTGCCTTTCGCTTCTGGTTTTAATGTCTAATGGGGTTGGTTAACAGCGCATGGTACCCCTCTCCTGGGTACTTCTGAAGGTTGGATGAGAGAGACGATAGATGGTTCTCATTAGGTTTTCTATTAGGTTCGAAATGATTTTATTTGACGCTTAGGATAAGGTGAAAGTTCTTTTTACACAGCACTAGGAATTTTCGCATGGTCGAACCAAGTCGAACCATGGCTGACGGTAGTGTCGAAATTAACGAACATCGACACGATATAGAATGAAGATTGATAGGACCATGTGCTGAATAGAGCACACAAGTTCTTAGCGTTTCGGGTTCGTCCATGGTATTACTACCGCAAATACTTGGACCGACATGATTGACGTTGAACGCTAGGGGTCCTGATACCTTGGGAAGATGTACTTTTCATGAATAGATTTCTCACGAGGCCTCTCTATAATCGCCTAGTATACACTAGTCATGTATAATTAAGATTAAAAGGACTATTGACTGAGCGACTCCGCCCTAAATCCACAACCAAACAAGGAACAAGAGATAAGGCCACATCACTCACTCGAGGTTTATCAATCCTAATTATAAATGGCCTTAACATAGCTTTACCTGATGGGTTTTTAAGTTTTACAACAGTGTTGCGACTTTTGCCTTAATGAGGGAGTAATTACAATTAGAATTGATTATTTAAAGTTTTCGATTAGCTACTTAAGGTTGAGAAACGTACCAAAATTCTACCGGGTTCCTTGATGTTCCTCTAGGTATTAGGGTTAAACTCCTCCAGCGTCTTTGTCATTTCTTTCAGTTGGTCAGTCCCCTCTTGAGATGCCCGATTTCACCACATAGGTGGCATATTGGACTGGTCCCAACATTGGTGGTTGATGTAATAAAAGGGTTCTCGACAGACTCCATAATGATGGTAGTTACACTTGCTGTAGTAGGGGAAGTTTCCTAGGTATGGTCTTCTTGGTGTCGAGATTGGCGGGTTGACAGGGGTATTGTCTACCTCAGCTTGCTGCCCTTCGGAAGGTCCTTGAGCCGAGGTACTCCCCTTCTCGTTCTCAAGCTTCCTTTTCAGGGGATTAGATTGGAGTTCTTCGGTGGCTTTACACACCGGTGCTGGTTGCTGCTGTCTATTGCTATGATCGGGATTCCCGATAGTGCTCCTGCTAACATTTGCGTTGTTAGCATTCAGGTGAGCCATGACAGCTGCTACGGCTGCTGAAACTGCAGCTTGGAACGTAGCTTCATCGATCTGAAGAGTCGGTGTCTTGCTAGCGGGTTGGTTACGTTTCTTCGGAGGCATGGTTTTTCCTACACGATGAGGAACACAAACTGATGAGAGACGATGGTTACCCCTAGACGTATCTTTCTTTATTATAATAGGCATAAATTTTTCCCGCGCTTTGAGCTATGGTTATCTAAGTGTCGCCCTACATCCCTATGATGCAGTCCCGGTAACAGGGTAGAGTAAATGTATTAGAAAGCCATAAAATGGGTGTCGTTCCAACTAAGTTATCTTTATATTGGAGAGGTTCACTCTCTGGCTTTGAAAAGATTTGAAAGAACTTTGGAACGAATATTACACAAGGAAAGATTCATGAATGCCAAGGACTCATCACTCTCAATTAAGACTTTGTTATCCGATCTATTTATATTAATCGCGACAGGAAACACAATTTGCCTAACACATAGTGTGAGTAGTGTAATCACTAGCTCACTAAGTTGTATTATTTTATGGGTTATTAGTGTGACGTTAAAGAGGTAGAAACACTTCTCGGGTTTCATGCATTGGCTCCCTCTGTTCACCGCTTATTCTTGGCTGAAATGAACTTTGGTTTTCTCCGGGTATTTTTATGGGGTTCTCTTTTCCTGTAGACATATTGAATTTCCGCTCCGTCTTACTTCTGATTTTGACTCCGATCGTCGTCACTTCATAATGGATGACTGGAATCTCGGAAGTTCTGGCGAATTTCCCACCGATGTCCCTAAAAGATATAGGCACATGGTGATTTCAATAGTATCATCACTGTTCATTTATTTCCTACTTGGAAATCTTCTCAATGAACCTCTTCTGGGTCTTTATCGACTCCTCTGCCGATTACTGAAGTGGATAAGGTTTTCTAAAGGGGTTTATGCGAGAATAGGAATGTCTAAAGAATCTTAAGAGATTATTAAAACATTTTAATGTGTGATCCATATCGAGTCCTTCTACAATTACATAGTGTACACAAATAATATATAACTTAGATCTAATAGGCCTTCGAATATGTGATACTACTCTATATCCACATCCAAACAAGGAAAAGGAAGTAGAGCGAAACCACACATTTTTAGTCTACGAGATCCTCACTATATAACCTTGAGAGCATATACTTTATAATCATGGATCTATCAAGAAGGGTCTTTTTAGTTTTCATGTAAGGTTATTTATGGTTCCTAAAATACTCCTATAGTATTTTAATTACATGTTTGATTCTAGAACTTCTGAACATGCTTTTAGGTTTATTGTTAGTCTTTTAGTATCATAAAATACACCTATAGTATTTTAAACTTTATGTTTGGCTCTAGCATTCCTACATGGTAAGTTTCAGATTCATTACAACACCACCATCACTCCCAAACACACGTTAGTCGCATCTCGAATAAATATAGTTGATCAGGCTATATTTATTCCAGCTACGATTACATAATTGCCCAGGTTTGACGGTAATGCTCAACATCCAAAGACTTTTATTCTTGTTCTTCTTCTGATACTTGTTCGGGTTTTTATATTCTGGATGTACTTATACTTCTGTAAAATATGGTTATATTTTAAAGTATAATTCTTGGTTAGAGTGTTTTTATCCCATTGCATTTATAGGTTGTATATCTTTTATGATTTGATATACTGAGTTCAGTATAAACAATGCTCTGATACCAATCTGTCACACCCCCAAACCGAAATGGCAGAAACATTCGGGGCCGTTGGACGTCATGTCAAGTATCACAACACATGCAGTATAGTAATCAAAGTACAACAACCATTGCATTAATAGTATAAGTTTTTACATAGGTTACATTTAGAAACAACATCAAAAGTAGATATAGAGAATAACATAAGACGCAGCTCGGTACAAGGCTGACTTCGCAAAAGCTCCCGGAGTGTACCTATCTACTGACGACCTGAGAATACAAGTTATTTTGAAAGATAGGATCAACATTTTAATGTTGGTGAGTTCATAAGTATTTTAATGACATTGATATAAATACATGTTTTCCTCAAAATAATCTCATAAAAGTTTATAGAGTATTTGAACTCCTTCCAGAAAATCCTATATTTTCTATTAAAACTAGCCTTCTACCAAGACTCGACTGTTTCATGTTTCAAAGAATGAGTTTGTCTACTAAAAGCAGTCTTCTACCAAGATCCGACTGTTTTGTGTTTAAAGAATGAGTTTCTCTACTAAAAGCAGTCTTCTACCAAGACCCGACTGTTTTGTGTTTAAAGAATGAGTTTCTCTACTAAAAGCAGTCTTCTACCAAGACCCGACTGTTTTGTGTTTAAAGAATGAGTTTCTCTACTAAAAGCAGTCTTCTACCAAGACCCGACTGTTTTGTGTTTAAAGAGCATTTTTCCCAAATGTTACTATCATTATCAAAATATAGTTTTACATTATCGTTTTATGTCAAAAACGTTCTAAGTTTAATGTATTAGGGAAAATATTATAGTACCGTAGTTTTATATGTAGAACTACCGTGGTACTAATTACCTTAAGGCCATGAATTATAAGGTAAATGTGAAGATACTCGTAACCATACTGATTGACGGATGTAAACACGACGATCTGCTGACGTCGAAATAAATGTGACATTTTGTCACCCCTTGGCTTGGTCGGCCGGGACTGTAGCTAGCAGTCAGGATGTGGGATGGTCTGTCCCGTATATATCTATACACACAATGCCCGCTGTGACAACCTAAAATTTCAAGCCAATATAATGAATTCCAGTCGAACTTTGTAACCCGTTTTAAGTAATAAAATATCTTCGAAAATAAAATGTTCAAAAAGTCTCTATTGAGTTGCATAAAATGATAGATATCGTTTCAAGGGTTTCAGAAATATAAAGAACACTAAAAACCGAGTTATAACGAAGAAGTTATGACCAATCTAAGATTCGCGGCAAAAACCGGCAATACAGGTAAACGTAAAACGCAAAGTTTCAATACAATAATTATTAGCCTTATGTGTATAAATGAAAGTTGTAGATATCATTAAACCGTAAACATACATAAAAAGAACGTCCAAATCTGACTTCATATGAGGAAGTTATGATTTTTCTAAGTTCTGAAGTGGCAGTAGACAGCTAAAAACTCGAAACAGTGATCGAGTGATTTGTGGCCGACACAACCTAAACGAGAATCGAAGATCTCGTCAATGGTAGCACAACGGTAAAAAGTCTGACAGAAACCGACATCGGATGAAGAAGTTATGGATTTTAAACGGACTTTTCGTGTCCCGGCCTATTAAAAATATATAATTAAAAATAGATTCAAAATTTGCCAACGAAGTCCAAACGAGAGTTGTAGATTATATTCTCACCTACACGTGCATATAAAGAACGTCAAAAACAGAGCTCGTATGCGAAAGTTACAGAATTTACAAGTTCAAGGCACACACACCAAGACGATTTACGCCCAGCGTACCCTCGTACGCCCAACGTACTCGGATGCTAGGCCTCGGTTCGTCCACGTCACTCCAATGCTTCGTCCGAGGATGCGGTAAGTGATGACGCACGAGTACGCCCAGCGTAACCTCGCTGGGACGCCCCGCGTACGCGAGGGTTCCAGCCCCTATAAAAGGGATGCGAGAGTTCCGGGTTTCTTTAACCCATTTCTTCTCTTTCTCGTGCCAAAGCTCTGCGTTTAAACCCTCGGAGCCATCCCGAAGTCCTGGTTTTCACATCCAAGTTCGGAAGGAAGTTTTACGCTCCCGAGATTCCCGAGAATCCCGAGAAAATCAACTTTTCCAGTCAAAGTTCTGCTTGGTTTTCGTCTCACCTTCTTCAATCTATCAAGTGACTTCATACCCCTACAAACACACTTTAAATACATTTTAAATGCCTTTTAAATACTTTTAAAAGGGGAGGAATACAAGTAAACACCCGGTTATTATCGTGTGAAAATAGCTATCCGTTGCTATGAATTTTATACTGTTATTTTAACTATCATATGAAAACGTTCGCATGCAACACATATTGCAATAACACATTGTCTTTCAGAATAAAAACATGATGTTATATAGTTATCAAACACTTTAATTATATTTTGAGTATATATATTCAATAATATTATTATAAACGTTATACTTGTATACAAAGTCGATATTACACTAGGGTTTATCATACAAACGAATCACACATTTGGAAAAACTATAATAGGTGTAGTTTACTAGATATTCATGGAATTTTACATACTACAAGTGCTATATCAAGTGAATACTTTCATATACAAGAACAAAGGGAATTTTCATACGTAAATCTATTTGATACTAAGTTTTGTGAGACAGTCAACTTCACGTACTTTCAAGTATGCAGTTAAAGTCCAGTATTACTTTTTGTTATTTAATCAATCATATGTGATTTAAAACCGCGTTTCCAACAATAGGTTTTCATATACTTCAAACTGTGTTTCAAACGATAGGATTTCATTTACTTCAAACTGTGTTATCAAACAAACTACTTTTAAAACCATTTTATAAATTGACATCAAGTCATCAATATTTACTATTAAACTCTTCAAAAGGTTTTACAAAACTTCCTTTTTAACTTATATATCGTCAAATGCATGCATATATATGTATAGTTATGTAAGTAATGTTTAAAGGACTTAGAACTGCTAACCCACTTTATTTCCTTTTTCTTGTTTGAATGTGTACTTAGAGTAATCGGTTAGTTGTCCAAAGGTCGTCTAAACATTAGGTATATATTATGTATACATATGTTGATATAAAAGTACCAGTCAATCATTCAAATACTACAAAGAAGAATACTATAACAGAAATTACTAGTAAGCTATTATAGGTATAGTTTAGGAGAATACTATCATAAACAAATATTACACAGAGAATACTATCATATACAAGTACACACAGAGAATACTATCATATACAAGTACACACATATAATTCTATCATATACAAGTACACACGGATAATACTATCATATACAAGTACACACAGAGAATACTATCATATACAAGTACATACTAAGATACTATAACAGAACGAACATACTAAGATGCTATAGCATGGAACAACTACAGGATCTAACTATACCAATGATCACTAACGCATTGTTCTAAACAAAAGGTGATAATAAATTGGGTATACATGATCATATAACTATAATGTGGATACTACGACCTAGCAATTCCATGCGGAAGTCACCCTTGGTTCCCAGAATCTCTTGTAGGGAGAACGTTTAGTATGGGAACTACTTATCACATTATGACCTTATTAAAACAAATATTAGACAGAAAATACTATAACAGAAAGAACATACTAAGATGCTATAGCGTGGAACAACTACATAATCTAACTATACCAATGATCACTAACGCATTGTTCTAAACGAAAGGTGATAATAAATTGGGTATACATGATCATATAACTATAATGTGGATACTACGACCTAGCAATTCGCTGCGGAAGTCACCCTTGTTTCCCAGAATCTCTTGTAGGGAGAACGTTTAGTATGGGAACTACTTATCACATTATGACCTTATTAAAACAAATATTAGACAGAGAATACTATAACAGAAAGAACATACTAAGATGCTATAGCATGGAACAACTACAGGATCTAACTGTACCAATGATCACTAACGCATTGTTCTAAACAAAAGGTGATAATAAATTGGGTATACATGATCATATAACTATAATGTGGATACTACGACCTAGCAATTCGTTGCGGAAGTCACCCTTGTTTCCCAGAATCTCTTGTAGGGAGAACGTTTAGTATGGGAACTACTTATCACATTATGACCTTAATAAAACAAATATGTTTTCAGGTAATTAGTACTGCAGGTTGTCAATTCTGAAGACCCCTGAGTACTTACTTTTCCCATTACTTTCATATAGTAACAGTTCTACTTGAAAGTCAAAGCAAGCTAATTTCGAGTTAAGATAGTTATAAACTAGGGAAAAACATCCACTTTTATAGATAAATAAACATTCAAAACAGTCGGGTCTTGGCAGAAGACTACTTTTTATATTAGTAGGAAATATGGGATTTTCTAAAGGTTTTTAAACATATACAAACATTTACATTGAATATTCACAAACATTTTCATTCAAACTTATACAAACATTGACACTAAATACTTATGAACTCACCAACTTAAATGTTGATCTACGCTTTCAAAATAACTTGTATTCTCAGGTCGTCAGTAGACAGGTACCGATGCCAGGTTTTGAGAAGACGGAGCATCTTCAAGACTCGTCTTTTATTTTGATTATTCATTTTTGGTGCCTTATTACTATTAAAGAACACACTTGTATGAAATTATACTATTAATGCAATGGATGATGTTGTTGCTTCTTTACTACTTTGCATTGTTATGATACTGTACATGACGTCCTCCGCCCCCGAACGTTTCCGCCGTTCCGGTTTGGGGGTGTGACAGATTGGTATCAGAGCATTGTTTATAGTGAATCGAGTATATCAACCCATAAAAGATATACGAACTATAAACACAACGGGATTAAATATACTCTGACCAAGAGTTTATACCTTTAAATAATAAAATATTTAACGAAGTATACGTACCTGCATTCATACTAAAAACAGTGTCACTAGGACAGAACAAAAGTATTACGATTGTTGAACAACACGATTAGGCTTAGAGACATATAGTCAAACCTGGGAGGATATAGCCTGATCATCTATATTTTCTGAGGAGTGACTAGCATGTGTCTAAGAATGGTTGTGGTGTTGCAACAAGTCTAAAAACTTACCAACCCTACTACAATGAGAACATTAGAACAAAACATATACTTAAAATACTATAGGAATATTTTGCGCCACTATAATTACTTATTTGAGAACTGAACAGGTCTTTATTAGTATGTCAATAGTTGCCAAGTGGATACACTTCGGTTATATGTAACTATGGTGTCATAGACTTAGAATCTGTGATCTTTACTTTACATCCTGTTCCTTGTTTGGTTGTGGACTTAGAGTTAGGATCACTTATTCGAAGGTCTATCCTGTTTGGTTATATATGACTGGTATGCACTACGCAGATGTTGGAGTAACTAATAAAGATCATCTTATAATTATCTTAGTTAGTACATCTATTAACTATTTCTTTTACCCTTATTTCTCGTCTAGATAAATGGCTGAACTAAGTGTTCACCCGAGGGATAACCGTCACTAGTAGGAGATATTCTACCTTTCTTTCCTTGGTTTAAGGAATAGTCTTCCTATCTATGCTCCAAGTAGCACTTTTCTATGTAACTATCCTTGTACTGTAAGTACTTTTAGTAGGCCTTTATGCTGTCAAAACTTTTCTACTTCGGATATGATATAAGACCTACTCCAAGGTCATTTTTTCCCAAACTTATTACATCTTAAATATCAATGATATTGACAGTTGGCTAATTTCTGTGACAAACCTTGTTCAAATACTTTCATTCTACTATTGTTAGGATTCTATCCAACTCTCACCCTAGTCAAATTTGTTGAACTGTGGTAACTTAGCTCATGGATCACTTCCAATTCTTTTCGAATGTTGGATCATGTTATCCACCAACCAATGATAGCCTAGATTGGATAAAAATCGTCTGGCAACCATTCTATGAACTTTCTTACACTCTTTACCACTACTACATCATATGGATGTAGGTCAAACCATCGAGAACAGTTTAACAAAACGAAAAATTTACATTTACCTGAATGATTAGAATACATATGAGGCCAACCACAATCGCTCACGAACTCATTTTCTTATCGTGTAACAGAATCATGATGTCGAAGAAAAGTAAACGACCCATCAACAAAACACCGACTCTTCAGATAGATGCAGCTAATTTTCAAGCTGCGGTCTCAGCGGCAGTGATAGCTGTCATGACTCACCTTAACGCTAATAATGCAAATGTTAGCGGGATTGTGATCAATAATCCCAATCAAAGTAACAACCAAGTACATCAACAAGTATAAAACTACCACGACACCCCGAATCTCAAACCCAAGAGCAATGAACGAAAGTTCTGGGATAGATTTAAAGGCAAATCACCCCAAGGGACGAACAAAAGACAACAACATGTGGCAGCCTTCGCGGCCACGATGTCTGTAACTCCTACTACCATCCCTACTAGTATCCCAGTTATCCTTAACCCAGCCAGGCAGTATGCTGGAAATTTGCTAAAGTGCAATAAGTGCAGTTTCCATCATCTAGGTAGTTGCCGATAGTTACACTGCAAGGACTGCAACAAGAACAGGCACACTACCCGTTTCTGCAAGACTCGGATCCAACACATTACTTGGACCACCAATGTTGAAATTTCTCTGATATGCCATCTATGCGGCGTAATGGGACATTTCAAGAGGGACTGCCCAACAGAGAAGAGTGACGGGGGAACAGGAGGAGTTTGACCTCATAATAACAAAAGGCATCAAAGGATACTGCTGTAATATGGGTACACTTATGAATCACAGTAATTAATTACACTTATAATTATACCCTCGGTCGAATCAAATCTTAACACTTGTATAAAACTAGTGCAACTCGAGTCATATCTTTCTGCGAGGTCCCATCAGTTCAAGGGACTCTCGTGCTGCTTGGACTTGCTTTTACGCAGTATACCTTATTCGTAGCAGCAACGTCATCGGTAAAACTAAAGTACTAAAAGTCCTTCATGAGTTGCACAGTAGTGTTCTTGTAACACCGTTCTGAACTAGTCTAACGCCAGTTATTCCGAGTAGTCCAACATTGTCAATTGACATGAGTCGATTCGACCCTCACAGTGCCAGTTTCGTGCGAAAATTCTTCTCCCTGTAATCGATTTTCTAACAAAGCTGAAGTTCCAGAACTCCGAGGCACTCATGCGTAGATTGCCTTAGGTTTCGTAACCTTCCCGAAGTAATCTCAGCAAACCTCCCCGGAATACCACTCGTATAGTACGTCAAGTTCAACCCGAAGGCCCATACGGTTCATCTATCACTGAGGAATATATACGCAAGGGTGGTACATAATCAAGGTTCTACAGGTTTAGAATTAATGATTCTACTTTAACTTCTTTTCCTTGTTTGGATGTGAGCTTAGAGAAGAATCATTTATTCGACTACCTTTTCAATCTTAATTATATAGGACTCGTGTACTCGAGACTGTGATTGATGAACCAGGTATGAGTTCTACTACGAACTTCAGGATGGAGACTACCCAAGACTGCAAGTGATCGTGCTTCCGTGAGAATAAACTTAGAAGTACCTATCTTTTCCTTAATTCATAAGTAATCATACTTTCTTTTAGATCTTCACGACATCTAATCCACCCCAAGGTTTTGACGTCATAATCAGTATGAGTTGGTTGAGTCTACATAGAGCCGACATCATGTGCTTTGAGAGAGCAGTTCATCCTAACCTCCCTAAACAACGAAACTTTAGTTATTTACAGCGACGAATCAAGTACGAACCTTCTCATTATTTCGTGTATGCAAGCTCAGAAGTGCTTGCGAAAGGAATGGCATACATTCCTTGCACACATCGTCGATACGAGCCAAGAAGTGAAAGACATTCAAAACATTCCAGAACTACGCGACTTTCCCACCACAGCACCAAGTCGAGTTTCAGAATCGACTTAGTTCCAGGAACTACCGCAGTAGCCAAATCGCCTTATCGTCTAGACCCAGCTGAGATACATAAACTTTCCAGTCAGCTTAACGAACTTTTCAAGAAGGGATTCATTAGGCCAAGCTTCAAATCATGGGAAGCATCGGTCTAGTTCGTGAAGAAGAAAGACGGATCGTTTCATCGATGATATCCTTATCTACTCCCAAAGTAAGGAGGAGCATGGTCAACACCTCCAAGGAGTACTATATTCACAGACCACGAGAACATGCAACACACATCTGACCAGGAAGAGTTATCACCCCAATGAAGGCAAACAAAAGAAACAAAGCCGTTCCTCGATAGAGAAAGGTTCGCTGGAATGCCATGCGAGGACCTGAATTCACTTGGGAACGCGAGGACCAAATGAAACTTCTATTTGTAGCGTAGTTATCAATTCTGCGTGAATTCTAATTTCGGGACTAAATTCTCTCTAACGGGGGGATGATGTGACAACCTGAAATTTCAAGCCAATATAATGAATTCCAGTCGAACGTTGTAACCCGTTTTAAGTAATAAAATATCTTCTAAAATAAAATGTTCAAAAAGTCTCTATTGAGTTGCATAAAATGATAGATATCGTTTCAAGGGTTTCAGAAATATAAAGAACACTAAAAACCGAGTTATAACGAACAAGTTATGACCAATCTAATATTCGCGGCAAAAACCGGCAATACTGGTAAACGTAAAACGCAAAGTTTCAATACAATAGTTATTAGCCTTAGGTGTCTAAATGAAAGTTGTAGATATCATTAAACCGTAAACATACATAAAAAGAACGTCCAAATCTGACTTCATATGAGGAAGTTATGATTTTTCTAAGTTCCGAAGTGCCAATAGACAGTTAAAAACTCGAAACAGTGATCGAGTGATTTGTGGTCGACACAACCTAAACGAGAATCGAAGATCTCGTCAATGGTAGCACAACGGTAAAAAGTCTGACAGAAACGGACATCGGATGAAGAAGTTATGGATTTTAAACGGACTTTTCGTGTCCCGGCATATTAAAAATATATAATTAAAAATAGAGACAAAATTTGCCAACAAAGTCTAAACAAGAGTTGTAGATTATATTCTCACTTTCGCGTGCATATAAAGAACGTCAAAAAAGGAGCTCGTATGCGAAAGTTACGGATTTTACAAGTTCAAGGCACACACACCAAGACGATTTACGCCCAGCGTACCCTCGTACGCCCAGCGTAATCGGATGATAGGCCTCGGTTCGTCCACGTCGCTCCATTTCTTAGTCCGAGGATGCGGTAAGCGATGACGCACGAGTACGCCCAGCGTAACCTCGCTGGTACGCCCCGCGTACGCGAGGGTTCCAGCCCCTATAAAAGGGATGCTAGAGTTCCGGGTTTCTTTGCCCATTTCTTCTCTTTCTTGTGCCAAAGCTCTGTGTTTAAACCCTCGGAGCCATCCTGAAGTCCCGTTTTTCATATCCAAGTTCAGAAGGAAGTTTTACGCTCCCGAGATTCCCGAGATTCCCGAGAATCCCGAGAAAATCGACTTTTCCAGTCAAAGTTCTGCTCGGTTTTCGTCTCACCTTCTTCAATCTATCAAGTGAGTTCATACCCCTACAAACACACTTTAAATACATTTTAAATGCCTTTTAAATACTTTTAAAAGGGGCGGAATACAAGTAAACACCCGGTTATTATCGTGTGAAAATAGCTATCCTTTGCTATGCATTTTATACTGTTATTTTAACTATCATATGAAAACGTTCGCATGCAACACATATTGTAATAACACCTTGTCTTTCAGAATAAAAACATGATGTTATATAATTATCAAACACTTTAATTATATTTTGAGTATAGATATTCAATAATATTATTATAAACGTTATACTTGCATACAAACTCGATATTACACTAGGGCTTATCATACAAACGAATCACACATTTGGAAAAACTATAATAGGTATAGTTTACTAGATATTCATGGAATTTTACATACTACAAGTGCTATATCAAGTGAATACTTTCATATACGAGAACAAATGGATTTTTCATACGTAAATCTATTTGATACTAAGTTTTGTGAGACAGTCAACTTCACGTACTTTCAAGTATGCAGTTAAAGTCCAGTATTACTTTTTGTTATTTAATCAATCATATGTGATTTAAAACTGCGTTTCCAACAATAGGTTTTCATATACTTCAAACTGTGTTTCAAACGATAGGATTTCATATACTTCAAACTGTGTTATCAAACAAACTACTTTTAAAACCATTTTATAAATTGACATAAAGTCATCAATATTTATTATTAAACTCTTCAAAAGGTTTTACAAAACTTCCTTTTTAACTTATATATCGTCAAATGCATGCCTATATATGTATAGTTATGTAAGTAATGTTTAAAGGACTTAGAACTGCTAACCCACTTTATTTCCTTTTTCTTGTTTGAATGTGTACTTAGAGTAATCGGTTAGTTGTCCGAAGGTCGTCTAAACATTAGGTATATATTATGTATACATATGTTGATATAAAAGTACCAGTCAATCATTCAAATACTACAAAGAAGAATACTATAACAGAAATTACTAGTAAGCTATTATAGGTATAGTTTAGGAGAATACTATCATAAGCAAATATTACACAAAGAATACTATCATATACAAGTACACACAGAGAATACTATCATATACAAGTACACACAGATAATACTATCATATACAAGTACACACAGAGAATACTATCATATACAAGTACACACAGAGAATACTATCATATACAAGTACATACTAAGATACTATAACAGAACGAACATACTAAGATGCTATAGCATGGAACAAATACAGGATCTAACTATACCAATGATCACTAACGCATTGTTCTAAACAAAAGGTGATAATAAATTGGGTATACATGATCATATAACTATAATGTGGATACTACGACCTAGCAATTCGCTGCGGAAGTCACCCTTGTTTCCCATAATCTCTTGTAGGGAGAACGTTTAGTATGGGAACTACTTATCACATTATGACCATATTAAAACAAATATTAGACAGAGAATACTATAACAAAAAGAACATACTAAGATGCTATAGCATGGAACAACTATATGATCTAACTATACCAATGATCACTAACGCATTGTTCTAAACAAAAGGTGATAATAAATTGGGTATACATGATCATATAACTATAATGTGGATACTACGACCTAGCAATTCATTGCGGAAGTCACCCTTGTTTCCCAGAATCTCTTGTAGGGAGAACGTTTAGTATGTGAACTACTTATCACATTATGACCTTAATAAAACAAATATGTTTTTAGGTAATTAGTACTGCAGTTTGTCAATTCTGAAGACCCCTGAGTACTTACTTTTCCCATTACTTTCATATAGTAACAATTCTACTTGAAAGTCAAAGCAAGCTAATTTCGAGTTAAGATAGTTATAAACTAGGGAAAAACATCCACTTTTATAGAGAAATAAACATTCAAAACAGTCGGGTCTTGGCAGAAGACTACTTTTTATACTAGTAGGAAATATGGGATTTTCTAAAGGTTTTTAAACATATACAAACATTTACATTGAATATTCACAAACATTTTCATTCAAACTTATACAAACATTGACACTAAATACTTATGAACTCACCAGCTTAAATGGTGATCTACGCTTTCAAAATAACTTGTATTCTCAGGTCGTTATTAGACAGGTACCGATGCCAGGTTTTGAGAAGACGGAGCGTCTTCAAGACTCGTCTTTTATTTTGATTATTCATTTTTGGTGTCTTATTACTATTAAAGAGCACACTTGTATGAAATTATACTATTAATGCAATGGATGATGTTGTTGCATATTTACTACTTTGCATTGTTATGATGTTGTACATGACGTCCTCCGCCCCCGAACGTTTCCGCCGTTCTAGTTTGGGGGTGTGACACCCGCTCTCCCTACAGGAGACTCTGGTTACCAACTCGACAACGGTGAAATATGCGTCATGAGGATGTATCTCATGCTCGATTTGCTATATACGTTTCTTTTTACTAAAAGTACATGTCTTAGAATATTGATATAGCTAGTTTCTCTTCATAAAAGTTATTGTTGGTTCCTAAACTATACCTACTATAGTATACTTGAGAGGTTATCTAGGTACCTTTACTACCCAAAGGCGCTGAACTGGAGTAAGAGTTTTAATATCTAAACAGATATACATAATATATAACTAGGACTTCAACGACACTCGGATAAATAACCGGATACTCTAAGTCCACAACCAAACAACGAACATGAAATAAAGCGGGCTATCAGTCCTAAGTCCTTCAAACCCTACTTATATAACTATATCTATATAGACATGATTCTAACAAGAATATAAATTTAAAAGACATTGATAAAAGTTTAGTCATTTAAAAAGAGATTTGAAACAAGATTTGAAAACCTTTAGCTTGATAAAACAGTTTAACATGTAAAAATCTATTTGATTGACAGTTATTAATCACATGCGATTGATATAATAACTTAATAGTTTAACTTGTATTCCCCCCCATAAAAGCATTTAAAATCATTTCAAAGGTTGATTAAGGGGTATGAACTCACCTGAAGTGAGTAACTCGAAAGAAAGATTGATATAGGATCGCCGGGTGTCGAATGAAGTCGTGAGCACAAACGGATCCTAGTTTAACATGTAATAACACATATATGAATACACTTATGGTACATAACCACCAATAGACACATGGACACGCCTTAGGGACATGAAAACACTTCGAATTTAGTGTTTTAAACACCTACTAAAGTCCCTAAATGAGTGTAGGGCCATAGATTTGAGTGTAAGGCCACCAAACTCGACTTTTATGTGTGTGCGGCCAGGTGTACGGAGAGGGTGTGCGGCCAGGCCTGTGTGCAGTCGTACACTCCCATGGAAATGTGTCCAAATAGATTTTCCAAAGCTTTGTGATGATCCTAAGAAGGTATTTTGGCCGATGCTATGTTTAGATGAGTGTTTAAGTCGATTTTAGGACTAAAAGATGTGTGTGCGGTCATACATGATGTGTGTGCAGCCGTACACACATGAAGATCATCTAGAATGATGAATTTCATGGATCAAACTCGAGGAAAGGCTTTCTAATGTGTTGTATCAAGGATCTAAGGATGAATACTCACTTGTTTTGCTGATTGGAGATGAAACACGAAGGATCCTTGAGAGAGAATGTTCCAGTTTTGAAGGAGTGGGAAAAGGGATGTAAGGTTGGCTTAGGGTTCTTTATATAGGCTGGAGTGTGAGGCTGGGAGGGTGTACGACTGGTTGTGTGTGGCTGGCTGAGTGTGCGGCCGCACACACCATGTTGGGTGTGTTTGGCCCGATTTATTAATGCTACACACATTCTAACCCTTCCTAAGACTCATACCTAGGTTATACTAGGCTTTAAACACTCATATAGACCCAAAATCGCGTTAAAAAATAGCAAAACGAGGTTGACACTCGGTTAAGTTGAATGGCTGAGCTTTACAAGACAAGGAGTTTCGGGTTGTCATAACTTAATAAAAGAATTTCCTTTAACTAATGTGTGTATGTATAAAAAGGAAGAGATAAGACCTAAGCTATTTTACTTTTTCGTCTTCTTTTGTTGTAAAAGCCAAGAGCACAAAGTCCCCCGCCCCTCTTATCTCTCTTTCTATCTCTTTTGCAATTTGTTGCCTAGTATTGAGTGATTTAGTTTCTTGTCCTTTTAAGTCTTATTTGGTATAATTTCTTTAATGCATAAGAAGAACTACCTACATGTGAAGACTAGCATGTTGAAGTGGTTTTGAGACTTGTTGGTGGATACATATAAATAGATTCTACTTTGAATCTTTGACTTCTTCATCAACTTTCTAGACTCCCCTTGAGGACTCAAAGAAATACAAAGGTTATCATTTCTTTTTCATCCTATTTATGTTCTTTAAACTTTCTAATTCTTACATTATGATCTATTGTTTAGTAAATAAAACTAGTTTGATGATATTGTTTAAAATCCTTCTATTGTTGAACTTGTAGTATTTGAGACTATTTTTAAGTATAAACATATCAATTAGTATCAAATCCATCTTGCAATCTTTGTTAGATTATTTTATTATTTGGATAATCTTGCTTTTTCGATAATATAGATATCTTGGTTTTGTTGAAAACATGTCCATACATATTTTCTACAATAACTTTATAATTGTTATTTTATGTGATAAAAGTTGTCATGCACATTTTTCATAAAGTTGTCTTAGAGAAAAAAAAAATTTGTTTTGTATGTTATATGCATTTTAGAGTACATAAAAATCCATGGACCACTTGTGTTGATATCTGTATTAACTTTATAAATTGGTTGTAATATTCTTTTATTCATATGGTAGGTAATAATTAATAGCTAGTTTTTCATCTTTGTTATTTTGTAAATAATAAATTATAATTAGACTAGTTTATTTTAAATAAAATATAACAAGATAAAGATGATGGCCATTTTGGAGCACCCATGGAGTACCCATGATTTTTATTGAAGTTATTGTAACTCTTTGAAATCTTGATGTTTATTCTACAAAGAGTTGTCAAATCATGACGGAGCACAAAGAACTAAAATTTCAAGATTTTGTCCATTTGTCCCATTAGGAAAGGACTTGGCATTTTTGTGATGGCTCATAAAAGTGTTATTAGTAGATGGCTTGTTTTATCTCTTAATGCATGCTTGTGTTTAAATTTATGTTAATATTATGTGTGATTGTTAAATTTAATTTCACTCTTTAAATAATATTTTGGACATAAATAACATCACATAGAGTTTGGTTTTAAATATTTAACTTGTAAACATAAGATGTACAAAATTATGGTTTTAAAATAAAAATATTTTCTTTTTATAAAAACCTTAATAACGACAAGTTTTGAAATATTAAATTTTGACATTTAAAATGGAGATTTTGTAACTTACCCAAACTCTAAGTCTTTATAATAAATAAGATACCATTTATTATTTTATGCGTGCAATAATTATGGTATTATATGTTTTTTTAACTAGAATTACAAAACTTATAAATCCCTTTAAAATGCAAGTCTATTCCATCCAAATAAAGGAACATTCATCGTGGTCATAATGTTTGTGGGATAAAGGATATCTAACCACTTGTATTATCTCTTGGTGGCCAAAGAATATTCACGATTTTCATAACTAGTTATATGTCCATTATAAAAGTTTTCTAATTGGATGAATTGATTGAAAATACTTTGTGATAAAGGATACCTAAGCAAAACAGATATGAGGTATTGATGGGAACAAACATATCAATTAAGTAAAGAGTTATTTTGGATTTAGTACATCTAGGAATTACAATTAGTGTAATTAATAAATAGATATTTACCTTGTTGAAATAAATGAATAGGATAAAGATCATCCTAACCATTTATTTATATAAAACTTGGATCCTAGAGTTTAAAAATTAATGTTTTCGGAAACATAAGGATATTAATTTGAAAGAAATAAATACTAAATAAATATTTTTTAAATTTCTAAGATGGACCAAACTTCAATTGTATCACATCACCATATTACCCCATGAACATTCGATATGTGTTGGTCAAAGAAAAACCAGTTCATTCGAACTTTTTAGATTGTCACTAAAACATAAGAATTGTATTAAAACATGAAAAGAAAGACTATGTTATTGAGGGTCCAATTCCCACGGACTCAACTCCTACTCCTAAGGTTGTACATGATCTGTGGATCAAGTATTTTGATGATGTTATTGATGTTTCAAGCCTTATGCTTGCCACCATTATTCTAGATCTTTAGCCGGATCTGGAACATCATAGTGACTTTGATATGATTCAAAGTCTAAATGAGATGTTTCTTCAACAAGCAAGAACTGAGATCCTTAAAAATGTTTGATCTCTTCATGGCTACAAAATGAAGGAAAATGGTAACGTGCGCACACTTGTTCTAAAAATGAAGATTTATCTTGATCATTTAGAGAGATTGAGCTCTCCATATCCACAAAACTTGGCCACAAATTTAATTCTGAACTCATTGGCTATCTCTTATGATATCTTCATAATGGACTACAATATCAATGGATGGGAAAAACATATCGCAGAGTTGCATTTGATGTTGAAAACTGCTAAGAGAACATTCCTAGGAAAAACCCTCAAGTGCTCATGATTCATGAAGGGAAAATCTAGAAAAAAGAGGCAAGAAATTCAAGGGAAGGCCACAAGGTAGCAAGGGCTAAGGGAAACAGGTTCCCCAAGCCATACCACCAATGAAAAAGGAAAAGGTGTCAAAAGAAGATGAAGACTTTGACTGTGTTGCATTGGCCACTACAAAAGGAATTGTCCTACATATGTTACTGTGTTGAAAGGAAAGAATGTTGGGGCAGGGAACTTCAGGTATATTGATTTTCAAGATTGAAATGAGAATATTTCAATATGTTTACCAAATGAAAGTTGCAGTCCCAATGCTTGGATAATATTTTAGCCAAGAGTTCAAATATCATCTAGGAAGTCATGTGAGTATCTCACATCTTACTCCACCCAGATCACCAAAATATCATAGTGTGTCTGAGGTGATCAATCAAACCTTACTTGATATGGTTCGATATATGATTAGTAGAAGAACTCTTCCTTTATTATTTTGGTGTTATCCTTTACTCATCGTCCTCGTATTTCGAATATGGCTGAAACTAAAGAGGTAGATAAATCTACTTAGCAATTATGGTATGGTAAAAAAATGTTGGGTTTTGAGCATTCTAACACTCCTATGGTGTACATGCAACCCTAGAAACCTTGGATCTATGTGTTCTCTAAATACATGCAAATTTGATTTTCCAAGGTTTACTTCCTATCTACCATGTTATGGGGAACTTGTAATACAAACCTCAAGTAGAATAACATACCTTTTAGTAGCTTGGATTCCTTGATGACTTTGTGATCCTAGCATGTAACACTAGTCAAAAGTAGGTCAATAACAATCACATGTGATTATACCAATCATGTAATGTGATTTGGTTAAAACTAGTAATGTAGTAAACTTACTATGTGTTTCATGATAATTCTAATATAAATATGAACTTTCATACATACTTTATAGTATAAATCAAAGTATATGTCCATACGATTCCAAAAATGTAGAGAACGTCGAAATCTGGCTTCGCGTGAAGAAGTTATGATAAACCGAACACTATAAAATAATTATAACAAGAGGAATTTAAAATAGGCTTATAGTTAGCTATTGTAATCTATTAGAGAGTTGTAGTACTCGTAATTACCTATGCGTGCATATAAAGAACGTCAAAAACGGAGTTCGTATGCAAAAGTTATGGCCTTCCGAAGATGTCGCTCTCAGAAACCCTAATTTGACTGAACTCACGACGTGAGCATAAAAACTCACGACGTGAGGAGTCAAACCGCCATATTTCGGATCTAGAAGGTGTGACGAGTCTGGGAAGGGATAAGATCCAAACTCACGACGTGAATATTGATATTTCACGACGTGAGGAGTCATTTTGCCACCTTCGGAAGCTAGAAGACGGATGGCAAGTCTACGAAGAGATAAGATCCAAACTCACGATGTGAACAATGAGTTTTTGACGTCTTGAGGGCCAAAAATCTTACTATAAATAGCAAGATCGAACCCAATCATTCTTACACCTGAACTTCTTTCTCCTCTCTCCTTTTCTGAAGCCCTCTTGCATCCCGAACCCCGACGACCTCGTACGATGACTGTTTCTGCTTAGATTACATAAAATCACGCTACTAAGGTGAGTTTCACGGCCCCACTTTCTAATATTTCGGGGGAAAACGCATGCTAAATATTATATATACGTTATTATTATGTCTATATGATAGTATATTAGTATCAACGTAGATAGTTATAATAACCGGGATATAGTTATTTCATATTTGAAAGTATACAACTATCGTAAAGTTGTTAGCATGTTATTGTTATAGTAGTATATTAATGTAGATCTTGAGTTATACTTAGGATTCTATATATATTTTGTGTGCGATATAGTTCCGAAGTTATATTCGGAAGTTCTATATGTTAAGCTATAAAGTATGTTGCTATTATTGGTTTTATGTCAAGATAAAACTTGGTATGTTATATGTTGTTATTGTTAGTTTTATGTCAAGATAAAACTTAGTATGTTATATATTGTTATTGATAGTTTTATGTCAAGATAAAACTAGGAACGTTATATGTTGTTATTATTGGTTTTATGTCAAGATAAAACCTGATTTTAATTCTAATTATAGCTGTTGTACTACCTAAGTATTATAAATATTAGGAGTAATGTTAAAAGCATAGTCTAATAACTTAGGGTTTTAGACACGAATATGATTTTACTACTAGAACTAACGGAACTCGACAAGTCTACATGAGCTATTGTATTCATCAACTAAGATTGGAAATCTTAGGGAAAATCCTCTGACCTGTAACCGTTAATCACGTGTGAGCGAGGAAGTCGTGTATGAATAAGATACGGGTTGACAACCCCACTCATGGTTGCTAGCTACAACAAAACCGTGTGCGAGTGACGAACTGTCCTTTTGTTTGTTTATTGTTCCAACGTTGATGAAGCGTGTGGAACTTATCTCAAGATGCGAAACTTGTAGCATCAAGCAAAGGTTTGAAACTAGTCATATAGTCGCGGTTACGGACTCATGGTAGCAAATTGTTAGAAGCATTATACTTTGTTGTTATACAAGTATTAATGTTAAGTATAAGTTTCCCAAACACTTATACTCTAGTTACAAGAAACTGGTAGGTATACTACTTGTATATTAAGTAGATAATTATACATAACACACTTACTCGTATAGAATTGAAATAGATTTATACGTAACACTTTTACTCGTATAGAATTGAAATAGATTTATACGTAGCGCTTTTACTCGTATAGAATTGAAATAAGGTTTACACCTAGCAACTTTCGTTTGTATGGAATTACAAACACTTATATTCATAGTATATGAGACTTATAGGTAAACTACTTATTTGGTAAGTAAAATTTTATACCTAGGATATATACACTAAACGTTGGAGAGTCAAAATGATACTTTCAAAACTATACTTTTGAACTTGGAAAATGTATTATTTTTATATGGAGTCAAAACATGTGGACTCATCAACTTTATGTTGACATATTTTAAAATGTATGTGTTTTCAGGAAGTTGATAACTATGATACGAGAAATGGCATTACACCGCCCGGTGTTTCCGCCGACGGCCGGGGTGTGACAGATTGGTATCAGAGCTATTAACTATAGTGAATTAGTACTTTCTTAGGAAAGCACGACTATAGTTTAGGGCTTACTCTGTTAGGTTTAGGTATATCCCTTAGCCTACAAATATAAAGTATTATTAATTATACTACTAAAGGACTACTTACGGGAGCGGTGACAAGGATAGACATGTCGATTTGGGTTGCTGGATTTCAGAACGGCTATATGCTAAAATGATCCTGCCCTTCGACTGTCCTGACTGGCCGGTGCCTTATCAGCTAGACCTGAAGTAACGAATAATAATTAATAGAGCATGAATACAACAAATAACAAATATAGAGTCATATATGAAGACTCAGACCCGCGATGAGAATACACCTAAATACCCGCAATGTTTTTGATCTCAAGGATTTAGATCAGATATTCCAACTAAAGTTCATATGTGCATAGATCTTATCACAACTAGGTGTAGGTGTACAACTATATTTTATTATGATCAGATCATATGAACTATTTAAATTGGGAGTAATATTTGATAGACTAAACACTTGGTGATCTAAAATGTATAGGCACTAAACAAAATGCCTAGAAGAAGTAGCGCTCGGCTAAACCTTAACCAACGACCAGAACCAAAACAACAACAACCGCAACCACCACCACCAGAAACAAACCCTCCAATAAGTTCATCAGAACTTGAAGAAGTCATAGCTCAGAGAATCGTTGCAGCTCTTGCTAATGTCACAAGAGGAGGAGTTAGAAACGAAGGCAATGTAGGGACCGCCAGAATATGTACCTACAAGGATTTTATGAATTGCAAACCTAAGAGCTTCCATGGAACGGAAGGGGTCGTTAGCTTGACTCGGTGGATTAGTATTTCAAATAAGCTTCTGTCCGAATGAATGTAAGGTATGATTTGGTGCGTGTACCTTCGATAATACAGCACTTACATGGTGGAACAGCCATGTGAATACAATGGGTAATGATGCTGCCAATTCCATGAAATGGGAGGAGATGAAGAGGATGCTAGTAGAGGAGTATTGTCCAAGAGAAGAAATACAAAATCTGGAACAGGAGCTGTGGAACCTAACAATGAAGGGTTCCGAGATAAATGCTTATACTGCTAGATTTAATGATCTTGCGGTAATGTGTCCAGCACTAGTAACCCCAGAGCATAAGAAGATTGAGCGATATATCTGGGGTCTAGCATCACAAATCAAAGGAATGGTGATCGCATCAAAGCCTACAACATACGATAGTGCAAAACGTATAGCTCATCAGCTAACCAGCACAGAAATCCAAGTAGGATTTATAGCTGAGTCTCCCGAATCTGGAACGAACAAGGGCAAATTTAATGGGAAGAATCCCATACAATCATCTGAGACGAGATAAGAGGTGGCAACTAATTATGCAGCCACAACAGCAATACCCACACAACCACGACGGTATGAAGGAAAACTCCCAAAATGCACTCAGTGTAGCCGTCACCATCTAGGTAACTGCTTTATATGCACTCACTGCAAGAAAAAGGGACACACCGCCAATTTCTACAGGAGCAAAACACTTACAACTGAAAATCAAGGAACAAACACTGGAATAGGCTATGATGGAGGAAGAGCGTGTTTTGAGTGTGGTGAAATTAGACATATCAAGAAGGAATGTCCAAAGTTAAGGAGTCAAGGAAGTTAGGTCGTGGCAGGGCATTCGTAAAAGGAAGCAGGGAAGTTATCCCGGACCCTGCAGTGGAATCTAGTACAAGATACATTTCGGGATGAAATTTTATCAACGGGGGGAGAATGTAACACTAGTCAAAAGTAGGTCAATAACAATCACATGTGATTATACCAATCATGTAATGTGATTTTGTTAAAACTAGTAATGTAGTAAACTTACTATGTATTTCATGATAATTCTAATATAAATATGAACTTTCATACATACTTTATAGTATAAATCAAAGTATATGTCCATACGATTCCAAAAATGTAGAGAACGTCGAAATCTGGCTTCACGTGAAGAAGTTATGATAAACCGAACACTATAAAATCTTTATAACAAGAGGAATTTAAAATAGGCTTAGAGTTAGCTATTGTAATCTATTAGAGAGTTGTAGTACTCGTAATTACCTACGCGTGCATATAAAGAACGTCAAAAACGGAGTTCGTATGCAAAAGTTATGGCCTTCAGAAGATGTCGCTCTCAGAAACCCTAATTTGACTGAACTCACGACGTGAGGAGTCAAACCGCCATATTTTGGATCTAGAAGGTGTGACGAGTCTGGGAGGGGATAAGATCCAAACTCACGACGTGAATATTGATATTTTACGACGTGAGGAGTCATTTTGCCACCTTCGGAAGCTAGAAGACGGATGGCAAGTCTACGAAGAGATAAGATCCAAACTCACGACGTGAACAATGAGTTTTTCACGTCTTGAGGGCCAAAAATCTTACTATAAATAGCAAAATCGAACCCAATCATTCTTACACCTGAACTTCTTTCTCCTCTCTCCTTTGCTGAAGCCCTCTTGCATCCCGATCCCCGACGACCTCGTACGATGACTGTTTCTGCTTAGATTACATAAAATCACGCTACTAAGGTGAGTTTCGCGGCCCCACTTTCTAATATTTCGGGGAAAAACGCATGCTAAATATTATATATACGTTATTATTATGTCTATATGATAGTATATTAGTATCAACGTAGATAGTTATAATAACCGGGATATAGTTATTTCATATTTGAAAGTATACAACTATCGTAAAGTTGTTAGCATGTTATTGTTATAGTAGTATATTAATGTAGATCTTGAGTTATACTTAGGATTCTATATATATTTTGTGTGCGATATAGTTCCAAAGTTATATTTGGAAGTTCTATATGTTAAGCTATAAAGTATGTTGCTATTATTGGTTTTATGTCAAGATAAAACTTGGTATGTTATATGTTGTTATTGTTAGTTTTATGTCAAGATAAAACTTAGTATGTTATATATTGTTATTGATAGTTTTATGTCAAGATAAAACTAGGAACGTTATATGTTGTTATTATTAGTTTTATGTCAAGATAAAACCTGGTTTTAATTCTAATTATAGCTGTTGTACTACCTAAGTATTATAAATATTAGGAGTAATGTTAAAAGCATAGTCTAATAACTTAGGGTTTTAGACACGAATATGATTTTACTACTAGAACTAACGGAACTCGACAAGTCTACATGAGCTATTGTATTCATCAACTAAGATTGGAAATCTTAGGGAAAATCCTCTGACCTGTAACCGTTAATCCCGTGTGAGCGAGGAAGTCGTGTATGAATGAGATACGGGTTAACAACCCCACTCGTGGTTGCTAGCTACAACAAAACCGTGTGCGAGTGACGAACCGTCCTTTTGTTTGTTTATTGTTCCGACGTTGATGAAGCGTGTGGAACTTATCTCAAGATGCGAAACTTGTAGCGTCAAGCAGAGGTTTGAAACTAGTCATATAGCCGCGGTTACGGACTCATGGTAGCAAATTGTTAGAAGCATTATACTTTGTCGTTATACAAGTATTAATGTTAAGTATAAGTTTCCCAAACACTTATACTCTAGGTACAAGAAACTGGTAGGTATACTACTTGTATATTAAGTAGATAATTATACATAACACACTTACTCGTATAGAATTGAAATAGATTTATACGTAGCGCTTTTACTCGTATAGAATTGAAATAAGGTTTATACGTAGCAACTTTTGTTTGTATGGAATTACAAACACTTATATTCATAGTATATGAGACTTATAGGTAAACTACTTATTTGGTAAGTAAAATTTTATACGTAGGATATATATACTAAACGCTGGAGAGTCAAAATGATACTTTCAAAACTATACTTTTGAACTTGGAAAATGTATTATTTTTATATGGAGTCAAAACCTGTGGACTCACCAACTTTATGTTGACGTATTTTAAAATGCATGTGTTTTCAGGAAGTTGATAACTATGATACGAGAAATGACGTTACACCGCCCGGTGTTTCCGCCGACGGCCGGGGTGTGACATAGCACCCCAAATGTGATGCCTCAAATGCTTCACACAACACCACAATTCTTGGAATAACCTTGAGAGAAGTTCACTATACTCAAAAATCAGCTAGCCCTCTTACTTGCTTGTAGTGGTGCCGATTTAGCTAGACAAGGAGTCTTTATATAGTTGTGACACGAGTAGGGTTACATTATGTAAACCCTAATTGTCATGGCTTTCCATATTCCATGATACATGGGTTTTAACCTCCATGGACTATCCATGGAGCACCTTATGGGATTTAACCCAATCCATACAAACCATGGATCATTAGCCCACAATACAAGAATGGATTATTTACACAATCAACCCCATATATTTAATTACTCTCTTTTTTGATCACTTAATTAATTCAAGATTTATTCTTTGATCAATACTAATTAAATAATATTATTAATATATTAGTACTTATTATATATTAATAAACCTTAAGTGTCCTTTCTCTCATTTTGGTCTATCCAAGTATTGCAATGGCATGCAACCCAAATGGACCATGCCGGGTCGGGTCAAGTACATACCAAATATAGTTATGGACATAGACACTATATCCAACAGTCTCCCACTTGGATAAGTGTAATAACTATAGTTGCAGATATGAATTCAGAATCCGACTAGCAATCGTAGCTCTTTCAAAGTCTCTTGGAACTAAGATGATGATGATGATACGCCATTTAAGATAAGTGATCAAATAATCCTCTGCTCTCAAGATATCAGCCAGACAAATACATGGAACAATGTCGTACTTATTGTCCAGCAGTTGTTTCTCGATCTCTGATCTGTTTTACATAGAATTAAATTGAACACATCAATTAGGTTCTGACCGGGCCCGACACATAAGTCAAAACCAAATAATCAAGGGGCCCAGATATCGCTTCTAATCCTAGAAGGAACAGATAAACTTCGACTCATATGATTGTACTGACTACTTATTGAATTATACACAAAAGCACGTTGTATAACATCGAGTTACTAATGCGTTTTCGTACAATCAATGTATCACCAACTCGTAGTGAACAACTTATACCTCTAGGTTTTAATATTTATATGATATTATCGTCTCACGATCACTCAAGATAAATTCCATGAAGTGATACAAGTGAGCGTGGGTTGAGTCCAATACTCAGAACTTATGAGAACTCATGAATGTTGTAGCAACCATTGTTATGTCTAATACACCTTAGACAATCTACAAACCCAATTCATGACAGTCTTAATTCAATACCTACTTCCAAAGTATGATTGACTGTGGAGAGTTTGAATAATATAATTATCCTGGAAGTCAAAAGATGCAAATTTGAAACAATAGTAAACGATTAACATAAGATAGTAACACTTTACTCATAAATAAACAACAAATTTTATTTAGTCATCAAATGTCAATTACATTTTACAAGTTTCAAAACTATCTAATTATTAAAACTAATATCATCCTTTAGCCTGATGCGCCTCGCATGCTGTAAATGCTTAACCCTACTCAGTCCTGTCGTGAGGGGATCTGTTGGGTTCTCATCTGAAGATACCCTCTTTGCCACGAGGAGTCCTTCTTCTATTCGATGTCTAATGAAATGGTATTTTCTGTCAATGTGTCTGGATCTCCCATGATCCCTTGGTTCCTTAGCTAAGGCAACCGCACTTTCGCTGTCACACAAAATTTCCATTGGCTCTTTTATAGCTGGTACAAATCCAAGGTCTCCAATGAAGTTCTTTAGCCATATCGCCTCCTTTGCTGCCTCGCTTGCTGCTATATACTCTGATTCGCAACTTGACTCAGCTACCGTCTCCTGCTTGGAACTTTTCCAAGTAATTGCTCCTGAATTTAGGATAAAGACCCAGCCTGACTGAGAGCGGAAATTATCCCTATCAGTCTGAAAGCTAGCATCGCTATATCCTACCACTCTCAAGTCAACACTGCCACCAAGGGTAAGGACCTAGTCCTTAGTCCTTCGCAGATACTTAAGAATCTTCTTTACCGCAGTCCAGTGAGCCTTGCCAGGGTTCCCTTCATAACTACAGACCATGCTCAAGGAAAAGGCCACATCAGGGCGAGTACAAGTCGTAGCATACATGATTAAGCCCACAGAGGAAGCATATGGTACATGACTCATCTCAGCTATCTCAGCCTCTGTACTCGGACTCTGAGTCTTACTCAGTTTGGTGTTACTCTGAATCGATAATTCCCCTTTCTTGGAATCCTGCATACTGAACCTCTTCAGTACCTTATCCAAGTAAGTACTCTGACTATGTCCAATTAGTCTCTTACTCCTGTCTCTCAATATCCTTATCCCTAGGATATAGGCAGCTTCCCTAAGGTCCTTCATAGCGAAACACTTCCCAAGCCAGGATTTAACCTCCTGCAAGGTTGGGATGTCATTTCCTATGAGTAGTATGTCATCCACATACAACACCAAAAAGCTAACTATACTCCCACTAGCCCTAACATTTACACAAGACTCATCCTCACTGCTCGAAAAGCCAAATTCTTTGACTTTCTCATCGAAGCAAAGATTCCATCTGCGAGGTGCTTGTTTCAATCCATAGATGGATTTCTCAAGCTCACACACCTTATTAGGGTACTCTGTACTGACAAAACCCTCTGGCTAACTCATGTAAACATCCTCAGCCAACTTTCCATTAAGGAAAGAGGTTTTGACATCCATTTGCCATATTTCATAGTCATGAAATGCAGCAATGGCTAACATAACCCTAATAGACTTAATCTTTGCTACTGGTGAAAAGGTCTCATCATAATCAACTACCAGAGTTTGAGAATAGCCCTTTGCAACCAGTCGCGTCTTATAAGTGTGTACATTATCATCCATGTCAGTGTTCTTGTTGAAGATCCATTTGCACCCAACTGTCTTACGACCTTGTACATTGTCAACCAAGTTCCAAACTTGATTGTCATACATGGATTGTATCTCACTGTCCATAGCCTCTTTCCATTTAGTAGCCTCAGGGCCTGCCATGGCTTCCGTGTAACTGTTAGGTTCATCCAGACTTACCAGTGTACTATCACTGATAAGCATATCACCTTCCGCAGTAATACGGAAACCATAGTAATGCTCAGGTGCATTCCTAACTCTCGTGGAACGCCTCAGAGGTATGGGCTATTCAGTCGGATCAATAGGATTTTCTTCCTCAGTTTGATTACTAGGGTTTGAGGTTCCTTCACCACTTGACTCTTGAATTTCTTCAAGGTCAATTTGCCTCCCACTGTTTCCTTGGCTTATGAACTCTCTCTCACGAAAGACTCCTCTTCTAGCTACAAAGACCACATTCTCACTAGGTCTGTAGAAGAGGTAACCATAGGATCTTTGTGGGTAGCCGATGAAAATACACCTCTCACTTTGAGGTTCGAGCTTATCATCAGACTCACTCCTCACAAATGCCTCGCAACCCCAGATCTTGATGTTGTCCAAAGTGGGAACTTTTCCCAGTCCACATCCCATGAGGTGTTTTGGAAACCTTCTTTGTAGGGACTAGATTAAGGATATGGGCGGCAGTCTCTAAGGCATACCCCCAGAATGAGATTGGTAACAAAGCTCAACTCATCATGGAACGAACCATGTCCAACAAGGTTCGATTGCGGCTCTCAGCCACACCATTCAGCTGTGGTGTCCTAGGAGGTGTCAATTGTGAGACAATCCCACATTCCTTAAGATAGTCAATGAACTCGATACTAAGATACTCTCCACCCCGATCGGATCGGAGCATCTTGATGTTCCTGCTCAGCTGATTCTCCACTTCCTGCTTAAACTATTTGAATTTCTCAAAGGTTTCTGACTTATGCTTGATTAAATAGATATATCCATATATACTCTAATCATCCGTAAAAGTCACATAATACCAATTAGCATCCCTTGTGGCAGTTTTGAAGGGTCTACACACATCAGTATGTATGAGGTCCAACAAACCCTGACCCCTCTCACAAGAACCAGTGAAGGGTGACTTTGTCATTTTTCCAAGTAAACAAGACTCGCAACTATCATCCGACTTTAGGTCAAATGATTCCAAAACTCCAGCCTTTTGGAGTTGGCCCATGCGCTTCTTGTTCACATGTCCAAGATGACAATGCCACAAGTATGCTTTGTCTAAGCTATTTGAAGAATCAATACACAACACATTATTTCTTAGATTATCTACAACATTCACAGCTTCATATACACCATCACAAGGTAATGCTTTAAAGTAAAATACATCATTGTAATAAACTTTAATAGCACCATTATCATTATCAAATGAAAAGGAAAAACCTTGTTTGTACAAGCCATGAAAGGAAATAATATTTCTCGCCATTTCAGACGAGGAACAACATTTATTCAAATCTAACATTAACCCATTAATAATCAATAAAGAATAAACTCATATCTTGGTAACAGGTGATGCTTTCCTATTCCCCATGATTAAGTTTATCTTCCCATGCTCCACTTTCTCACTTCTTCTTAGGCCTTGCAAATCAGTACAAATGTGAATACCACAACCTGTATCAAGCACCCAAGTGTTAGTATGCAATGAGTTTTTAGACAATATAGTGTAAATACCTGCATGGGTGGGTTTAACTTTCATATCCTTTAAATCCTGCAAGTATTTGGGGCAGCTTTGCTTCCAGTGCCCCTTTTACTGGCAGTAGAAGCATTCTGCTTCCTTTGGGTTTGAATTGTAACACCAGTCATGTAACGCCCCATTCCTGGTATGTAATTTAAATATAGTATTTTCCTTTCTTAAGAAGTACTCGACGAGTCAGTAGCCCGACTCGTCGAGTAGAGAAGGGATTTGCATGCGTTTTTAGCGGGCGACTCGACGAGTCCATATTCCGGACTCAGCGAGTCTGCCAGTCTAGATGAAGCCCTAATTTTAGGGAGTGTACCCTATTTAAACACCATTATAGCCCCCAAACCAGACTCCTTCACCTCTCAGAGACTTATTCCCGAAACCCTAGCCTCCTTAAAGTATGTGTGAGTGATTTTGCCCTTGTGAAGGAATCTTGGTGCATTGTTGAGCAAGAAGAAGAAGGAGAAGGTAGAAGAACTCAAGGAAGAAGAAGTAGATCTAGATTATACTGCTCTTTGACCATCCTCTTTGGTAATAAAGCTTTCATCTTGTTTAATGTATTGCTAGATCTAGTTTGTCCCCAAACTGATTGTTTTGAGCTCAAAAACCCCAAATCCCTAGTGATGAATGTTTTTAATCAAGCCATATCTCGGATCTAGCCTCTCTTGAGTTCCAGGAGCTCAAGAAGGCCACCTTTTGGCAGCCATGGCCTTGTTCTAGACAAGTAACCCCCATTATAGCCAAGTTTGAGTGTTATTGCTTCATTGGATCATAGATACACGTAAAGTTAGCAACTTTACGTGTTCAGATTGTCCCAGAAACCCAAATCTATGAATTGGATGCCAGGAAATTGATTAGAATCGGCTGAATAGAAACTGCATGCAAAGGACTCGACGAGTCGTTCTTATGACTCGGCGAGTCGGGTCGCGATTCTTAGATTCCCTGTTCAGTAGTAGCGACTCCGTTAGTGAGTGGAGTAAAGACTCAGTGAGTTAAGACATGGATCTGAGTGTAGAGGGACTCGGCGAGTCTACGCCCTGACTCGGCGAGTCCAAGGCAATCTCCTTACCCGTAAGAACAGACTCGACGAGTTGTTCATACAACTCGGCGAGTCACAGACTGGACGTGTTCATATGATGAAGGAGGACTCGACGAGTTGTTCATACAACTAGGCGAGTCAGATACAGGTTGACTTGATGTAATTATAGAAGGAGAACTCGTCGAGTCTTAGCTAACCTCGACGAGTAGAGTCGGGAAGGGGAGTAGAAGGAAAGATAGGGACTCGACGAGTTGGCGGCCCAACTCGGCGAGTCAGGTCCACGAATTGTTGACTTTGACTAGGGGGTAAAATAGTCATTTTACCCTAAGATTAGTTATCAGTGTCTGATTAAGTGTCTTTTAGGAATTGTAGTCGGGGAGTTACCGGAGCAGCAGTCAGACAGTTCCCGAGCAGCATTTCAACAGCCGGCCTTAGGAGGTGAGTTTCCTTCCAGTAGGAACGGGTCTACGGCCACAATGCCGACCCGTTTAGTTAGCAGTAGTTCCGGATATCGGTCTGATGCCGTAATTCAATGTGCTTGATGTCTTTGTGATTCAAGCATGTCTTTGTGTTATGTGTTCCGGACTTCGGTCTGATGCAGTATGCAGTATATGTGTTTATGCTAGTTGTTATGATTATGCTACGCTATGTTCAGTCCGTTCCGGACTTCGGTCCGATGCAGAGGGCAAGGCCCTGCTTAGTTCTGGACTTCGGTCCGATGCAGTTTTCGGACTTCGGTCCGATGCAGAGGCAAGGCCCTGGTTAGTTCCGGACTTCGGTCCGATGCAGTTTCTGGACTACGATCCGATGCAGAGGGCAAGGCCCTGGTTAGTTCCACACTCCGGTCTGATGCAGTTTTCGGACTTCGGTCCGATGCAGTGGGCAAGGCCCAGTAGTTGCTTTACATGTTATTGTATGGTATGTGGTAGTTTGGGGGAGCTCACTAAGCTTTGTGCTTACAGTTTCAGTTTTTGGTTTCAGGTACTTCCGCTAGTAAGGGGAAGAGCTCAGGATGATGGCATGGCACACACCACAGCTTCAGTTTATCTTGGGAGTTTTATTCGGATATTTTTGATATGTTTTGACATCAGTGGATTTGATACATTCTCTTTTACATTTGAGACATGCGATTCGTGGTTTTATTATATGATGATTGATTTTAGGGTTTTAGTAATGTTAAAAACAAAATTCTTTTTGGGTTGTATTTTTGGGACGTTTCAATTTGGTATTAGAGCCTTGGTTTGAGGGATTCAGGCACACTCTCGAGTGTGACTGGACTCAAACTAAGGAAATGGTAAAAATATTTTCAAAAGAAAAAAAAAATGTTTTTGAAGGAATTTTTAAAAAATAAAACTTAAAAAGAAAAGAGTTTTTGAAAAAGAGAAAAAGGGTGTGGTGCATGCGATCAGCCGAGCTCAAGTAAGTACTCCCAAATTACCAATACAAGTTTATGTTCTGATTATCAGTTTCAGTTTCAGTAGAACAACATGCTAGAATAGGACTAAGGATCTAGGAGGATGCCTTATGTGCCTGCTATATGTGTTTCAACTATATGAAAATTGCATGCTAGTATTGAGTAGACAGTAGTAGGATAGCCTGTTTAGGTTATGCCTAATAGTATGAGCTTAGCATTGTATGCTAGTACAGTTTCTTGTTATGAGGATAGAATTTCTTGAATAGTTTCCTGTGTCTGAATGCTGCTTGCTTTGTGCTTTGTGGGACTCTGAGTGGTGGGAGTTAGCCATTAGGTGACTTGGTGGAGTTTCTCAGAGTGCTGGATTTGGCCCTATTGCGCAGCTCTTGTCTGAGTCTAACCGTTGTAGGGACGAGTATTTTACTCGAAGGATTATCTGAGCATCGTCACATGTGATCGTATTCAGGTGATGTCTAAGTGGGATTACAAGGAGGCCTTCAGCAGTTGAGGAATGGGTTTGGGTGGAGTCAGAGATTTCCCTAGGGCAAGCCTAGGATGAGAGTAGCAGAGATCAGTAGCAATAGAAGTGACTTGGTGGAGTCAAGGCAGTTCTTGAGGAAAGTATGGATAGATGTGGAAGGTAGTATGGGCCCGTACTATTGAAAGCAGAGGATCCGTACTTGAACCAATGAAGGCTGAGATGAGACCAGGGAACTTGTAAGTAGTAGCGATCCCTCGAGATATATCAGTGTTTCTGATCTTTATCATGATGTGATTTCAGAATGGTGGTTTTACGCCCTAGGCCAGCAGTCGGCAGTTCAGGTGCCGACGAGGGATCAGGATCAGGCTCGGGGGCCGAGCATCTAGATGAGCAGACCAGGAAGTTCCTCTCTTCAGAGGTTACTCGCACCATACTTGAGTAGACTCCTGTGATCTTCGGTTCGATCAAGGAGGGTATTTTAGAGCTGATGGACGAGAGTTGAGCACATTTCGTGCTGAGGTGGCGGCCATGATAGGGTCGCGCACACTCACCTTCAGGGAGTTCCGGGCTTGTGGAGCTCCAGACTACCATGGGGCATGGGATCCCATTGCGAGTACCAGGTGGTTGGCGGATGTCGCCAATGCGTTCCGCACCAGCAGATGTCCACAGGGGGACAACGTCAGACTAGCATCCTGTCTTCTGAAGGACAGGGCACGAGATTGGTGGGAAGAGATCGAGCATGTTATCGGAGATGACGCAGCTCTTGATGCGATGACCTGGGCTGATTTTACTACCAGGTTCAGAGCCGAGTTTGCACCGGTTATTGAGGTGCAACAGTTAGCTAGGGAGTTTCAGGATCTTACCCAGACTACAGAGACAGTGGCAGAGATTACCGCCAACTTCAGGGGGAGGGCTCTTCTCGTTCCTCAGTATGCAGCTGATGAGGAAATGAAGAAGGCTCGTTATCATGAGATGTTGCGGAGTGATATCCGACAGTTTGTGAGCCGGTCCAGCTGTAAAGCGCTGGATGATATGATTGCGAGGGCTCGAGAGAGAGAGAGATAGATTTGGAGATGGAGAAGAAGAGGAAGCCAGAGGCGGCATCTGGTACAGGGAGTTCGGGAAAAAAGCCCAAGATATCGGATCACAGATCTAGAGGACAACAGAGCCACAGTCGGTGTGGCAAGTGTGGGAGATTGCACGATGGGGCGTGCAAGGCAGGGAGTCCCGGTTGCTACAAGTGCGGCCGGACCGTGGATATGAGTAGAGATTGTACAGCTTCTTCCACCACTACCGCATCATCTGATCGGATTTGCTTCCATTGCAATCAGAGGGGACATAAAAAGTCCTAATGTCCGAGTTTGGCAGCAGCAGGGAAGGTGGCGGCACCTGCCCTTGCTACATTGAGGATTACAGACGACCGTCAGGGCCGGGGTGAGGCGCCAGTGGCGAAGAGTAGAGCTTTCCAGATGACAGCAGAGGCGGCGCGAGCGACTCCTGATGTGGTGACGAGTATGTATTTCCTCTTGTCTCTTTATTGATATTGATTGTTTCTCATGGTTATATGTTTTCGTATAGGGTCATTCTTAGTGAATGACATTTCAGCTACAGTATTGTTTGACTCGGGGGCTACCCGATCATTTGATTCACTTGCGCTTAGCAAGAGGTTTAGCGGAGCTCCGGAGGAGCTGGATTGTCCACTTAAGGTTGAGATAGCGGATGACAGGACCGTCAGGGTCGTGAGAGTACATAGGGGGTGTTCGATGCAGTTATTTGATGAGCAGTTTTCAGTGGACTTGGTTCCTATTCCCCTGCGAGGGAATAAGGTTATAGTGGGTATGGATTGGCTGAGCCCCAATGGGGCAGTGATTGATTGTGAGCTGCAGTTAGTGACGGTTCGCACTCCCAGTGAGGGAGAGTTAGTGATTCAGGGCGAGAGGCCACAACGCGAACCAGCCCTTTGTTCAGCAGCGAGAGCAAGGTGCTACGTTCAGTAGGGTTGTGCGGGGTACATCGCCTATGTTATAGATGCCCGGGAGAAGGGTAAGGCGACAGTTGACGATGTACCAGTAGTGCGAGAGTATCCAGACGTATTGCCAGAGGACTTACCTGGGATACCTCCAGAAAGACAGGTTGAGTTTCGGATTGACCTGGTTCCGGGTGCGGCTCCGATAGCCAAAGCACCGTATCGGTTGGCTCCTCCAGAGATGCAGGAGTTGTCTACGCAACTACAGGAGCTGCTAGACAAGGGTTTCATCAGGCCGAGTAGTTCACCATGGGGAGCCCTGATCCTGTTCGTGAGGAAGATGGATGGGTCGCACCGTATGTGCATAGATTACCAGGAGCTGAACAAGGTAACTGTGAAGAACCGTTACCCACTCCCGAGGATAGACGATTTGTTTGACCAGCTTCAGGGAGCATCTTGGTTTTCCAAGATTAATCTACAGTCAGTGTCACACCCCGCTAAAGCGGAAACGCAAGGTATGACAGCGATAACGGTTTCATTGCAAAAGATAATGATACATCACCATAGCAGTATTTAAAAGTTTACAACCCATAGCTTCAAAAGAAACAAAATACAAGTTTTTCCAAAATAACATTGTTCAAAGAAAACTCCACAATTAACTTCAACACGATGCAGCATGCTCTATGATGATGAATCTTTATATCCACTTACTAATTATTTCCTGAAAAAACATGTAAAACGAGCGTCAACTATGAAAATAGTTGGTGAGTTCACAAGTTTATAAAATCGAGCTTGGAATAAGGCTTTTCGTAAATACAAGTACATTGCTTTGATGATAAACAAAGTTGATTTCTATTAATGAATACAAGATTATTGCTATAACGAGAAACGAGTTTGTATGTGTATGAGCAAACAATGAGTCTCAACCAAACCTATGACTGAAGCCCTATCGAGATCTATGCTTATCGTTCCATAGATGAATATGGTATCATGCACTCCAGCGATTCGGGCGAGTGAGGAGTTGTCAATTCCTAATAGCGCTATCCATAATGACCATTGGCTCAAAGAGTTAATGGTTAGAGATAAGGGAAGGGCCTTAATACGATAAGTTCTCATGTTCCGTGTTGCATAGACATACATAGAGAGATATAGTAATAAAATAGCAATCATGTTTGATACAAATCAATTTAAATACAACGAACAAATAATAGTTTTTCAGGACATGCTTTTCCACCCCAAAACATAAAAAAAAAACTGAAAATAGGGGAGTGCGTGAATACTCACAACGTTTCGAGTAGGTACAAGGGGTACTTCGGAATGCACCAACGTCTTACTACCGGGATCCTACGACATCAAACACACACTCGTGAGTTTCCATGTCGAAATCTAATGCTAATATACTAAATTCTACATATAGTGAAATGCCAATTTATGTTTTAGTATTTGATTTTATATTAATTGGTTACACTTTTTCTGAAATAATGAAATTCTACAAATCGTGCGATTAATTACAACATTGGAATATAAATTTTCCAAATTTTTAAGTCCTTATTACAACATAAATTCACAAAAATAGTATTCAAAGGATAAAAATTCTCAAACTTTTTATTTAACTGTTATTACACAATACTAAGCTGGGAAAATTATAAAAATGGATTTCCAAGCTGTTTAATTATATTTTATGATTTTTGAGCATTTATTCCAATAAAAATTGAAATAAATAGAAAACAGTTTCCAAAATTACCCAAACTTTTTAATTAACTGTTATTGTACATAAATAGGCTGGGAAAAATATAAAAGATATTTTTCAGTGGGTATTTCTATTTTTCCTTGTTTTATTCCTTTAAATAATCATTAATTGAAGAAATAATATTAAACACTTAAAATAATTTACCAAAAATTTTTGTAACATCATTTACAGTATAAATAACCTGAGAAAAATGCCAAAAGTGGTTTTTATATTGTATAATCCGGTTTTGGGTATTTATGTGAATTTAAGTGTAATTATCTTTAGAAATTAAGAGAAAAATATTTTACAGTGGAGAAAAATCCTCAAAATTGTTATGTAACCTCCTACTGTACAACATGATGTTCTGGTAAATTTTCATGAATATTGGATAATCATAACTATTTTTCCTATTTTTAAACCATTATATTTACCAAAAATTGGGAAAAATAGCAAGGCATGATGAAAAATGTTGAAATTATTTTTTTGAGTCACCCATCACAGGTAAGGTATGCGAAAATTGTTAGATAAAATTTTCACAGTCTCTAAAGTGGTTTTGTGATTTATTATATCCTAACAAAAAGAAAATCGGAAATCATACCAAACAGCAACAAAAATTAATGAAATTTAGTGAGGGGTCATTATCCATCATAAGGGTCATCCATGATATTGTTCCGGATTTATTGACCTCTGGAAGTATTTTATGTGATTTATGCCCTTGGTTGCTAGTAATAATTTAAATAAATCAAAGAAATAATAAAAGCTTTTGGTATTTTACAGATTATCACATGCATCTGAGGGCTTTCAAAAGGAAAAATGTTCGAAATTTATTCAGAAGGGAAATAGGGGTATTGAACCCAAACAAGTTAAGAAATGTTGCATGCAATGGTGCATGAGATATAAATGTGGCTGAAGTTCATGAATTTATGTAGCCCATTCAGTGGTGTTTTAAGCCACGAAATTTCAACCATCATTCACTGGATATGTTAAGTTTCTAAAGTATTTTTCCCCAGATTTATGGTTGGGTTTAAGGCCATTGATCATGCAAGGCAAAAATGGTGATCATAGAAAAAGAGGTGTTTGCGCAACCATTTTGTAAAAATTGCCAAAAATCGGATATTTAATATTTTATAGTGAGACCAGTTGGGTTTGAAATTTAACTCATGGAATTACCCAATACAAAAAGAATATCATGATTTGGTTAAGAAATGACCGAGATATGGTCGTTCAAAGCTGAATAAAGTAATCTGGCAGATTGCATGTTTGCTTTGAGTGCATCCTTAGGACATTTTGACAAGAACATCATGCATGCCTTTGATAAGGTCCGATTTCTAGCACATGCATGGAGTGAATGAGCATCCAAGATGTACTAGAAATGGTTTAAATGCTTTTGATCATGCAAGAACACAAAAGAAATGGAGAAGAAGATGTAATACTTGTTTTTGAAGTCACATGAACATATGTGCATCATTTTCACTCCTTGCATGGGTTTGATCCCGGATTTTCACCATTTCAAACACATGCATTGTGTTATGGTGAGAATCTACAAACCACAAGGGAAAAATAAAGATTTCTAGCCATGGAAAGGCATAGAATCCGAAAAGAAGAGAAAACTAAGAAGAAGAGGAAGTAGAATCATGAAATTATGGAAGAAGATGTTGTTGTTTACCTTGGTTTTGATCTTGAGGGAAGTAAGAACACTTCAAAGTCTTCAAAATCTCGAAATTTGGCAGAGGAATGAGAGAAATTTTGTGGGTTAGAGAGAGAGAGGAAGAGAGTTTGTGGGTTAGGAGGGTGGAGTGTGAGAGAGTGAAGAGAGAAGAGGTAATGTGAAGGTTTAAGCTTAATGATTGAGTTTTGGGAAGAGAGAGGGCATGGGGAGGGGAGAATGGCCAGATTTTTGAGTGGATTAGGGCATTCTCTCTCCTCAATTCAAATTTTATAAAAATCCCTCCTTAATTTTTATAAAAACCCTAATTTTTATAAAAGTGATTTTTTAAGCAATTTGATTTATTTAAAAATCTTGTTTTTAACTAATTAATTATGATTAATGCATGATAATTTATATTTCTATTTCATTGGTATAATCCATAATTTGATTAATAAAATTTGATATTTGGAAGTTTATAGCCAAATTTTATAAAGTTTTTAAGCTTTAAGATTTATAAATTTGGATTTTGGGCTCTTTAGGGTTTTTGGAATATTGTTTGATGTTCATCATCATAATGAAGTATAATTAGAATATTTTAATTTATTTTTAGGGGTTTATACCCTTTTTCAATTATAACAAAGCTTGAAAGTTTCATTCAAATTATAGCATTGGCATTTCCTATTGTAGTTAAGCAACTTACTAGAATCGTAAGTGTCAAGTATATTAGTCCTAGGTCTTAGATGGATCCTAGTTTATGCAAGATTTTGACCTAATTTATACTACTAGGCCATGGCATGATGTGCATGAATGGTTATTATAAAGATGCATGACTCTGAGAATGACCTGAATTGACAGTTGTCACAGTCAGGATATCACCAGATGCGGTTCAGGGATGAGGATGTGCAGAAGACCGCTTTTAGAACCCACGATGGTCATTATGAGTTTGTGGTGATGTCGTTCGGGCTCACCAACGCTCCAGCCTCGTTCATGGATCTCATGAACCGCATATGCAGACCGATGATGGATCGGTCTGTGATAGTGTTCATTAATGACATCTTGGGTTATTCCAAGACTCAGGAGCAGCATGAGGAGCACCTGAGAGAGGTGCTAGAGACGTTGAGGAGGGAGAGACTGTTCGCGAAGTTCTCCAAGTGCGAGTTCTGGTTGCGCGAGGTGCAGTTCCTTGGACACCTCGTCAACCAGAAGGGTATACTAGTAGATCCGGCCGAGATAGAGGTCGTGATGCAGTGGGAGGTCCCGAGATCTCCATCTGAGATTCGAAGCTTCCTAGGACTGGCAGGGTACTATAGGAGATTCATCTAGGATTTCTCCAAGATAGCAGTTCCACTCACCCGAATGACCAAGAAGTCGGTGGTGTTTCGTTGGGGGCCTGAGCAGCAGGCAGCATTTGAGACCCTCAGACAGAGATTGTGCGAGGCGCCGATTCTTACCCTGCCAGAGGGAGTAGAGGATTTTGTAGTTTACTGTGATCGAAGCATGTGATAGCTTATGCCTCTAGACAGTTGAAGCCTCACAAGGCTAACTATCCGACGCACGATTTAGAGTTGGGGGCAGTGGTGTTCGCCCTCAAGATTTGGAGACATTACCTTTATGGGGTCCGCTGTATCATTTACACGGATCACAAGAGTTTGAGGTACCTCATTGATCAGCCGAATCTGAACATGAGGCAGCACCGATGGTTAGACGTGGTAAAGAATTATGACTGTGATATCCTTTATCATCCGGGAAAGGCCAACGTAGTGGCCGACGCCCTGAGCCGCAAGGCGGTAGCTGCCCCGATCAGGGATATTTGTCTAAGGATGACAGTGATTACTCCATTGTTGGAGTAGATTAGAGAGGCACAGGTTGATGGCATGAAGGAGGATAGGCAGAAGTGTGAGAGGATTGTTGGCCGAGTAGCTTCCTTTGACTATGACAGTTGAGGATTGTTGACCCTTCATGGGAGAGTTTGGGTACCATACTGGGAAGGAGTACGGCAGGTGCTGATGGATGAGGCCCACAAGTCTCGGTTCTCTATCCACCCAGGGGCGACGAAGCGGGACGTAGCTTGGTATGTGGAGAGATGCCTGACCTGTAGGAAGGTCAAGGCGGAACATCAGAGGCCCCACGGCAAGATGCAGCCGTTAGACATTCCCGTGTGGAAATGGGAAGATATCACTATGGATTTCTTCACTAAGCTTCCCAGGACCACACGTGGAGTTGATTCGATTTGGGTCATAGTGGATCGGCTGACCAAGAGCGCACATTTCATACCGATTCAGGAGAGCATATCAGCCGAAAAGCTAGCCGATATTTATATGCGCGAGGTAGTGGCACGGCATGGAGTGCCTATATCAGTAGTATCAGATCGAGACATCCGGTTCACTTCCAGGTTTTGGAAGCGGTTTCATGACGAGATGGGGACTCGTCTTCACTTCAGCACCGCTTTCCACCCTCAGACGGACAGGCAGAGCGAGAGGACGATTCAGACTCTTGAGGACATGCTGCGGGCATGTGTCCTAGATTTCGGTGGCAGTTGGGATACATATCTTCCATTAGTGGAATTTTCGTATAACAACAGTTACCACGCCAGTATTGACCGCCCTCCTTTCGAGATGCTTTATGGGAGGAAGTGTAGGACCTCGATTTGTTGGGGCGAGGTCGGTCAGAGGGTCAGTGGGAGCACTGAGGTGGTGCTCAAGACCACAGAGTTGATCCAGCAGGTCCGTAGCAGATTGCAGACTGCGCAGAGTCGGCAGAAGAGTTACGCCGACAGGAGGCGTTCGGACTTGGAGTTTCAGGTGGGCGACCTGGTCCTCCTGAAAGTGTCACCTTGGAAGGGTGTCATCAGGTTTCGGAAGAGGGGCAAGCTGGGCCCCAGGTTCATTGGTCCCTTTAGGTTTTTAGCCCGGGTGGGTCGGGTTGCCTACCGTGTGGATCTTCCATCAGAGCTTAGCCAGATCCACAACACTTTCCATGTTTCTCAGTTACGGAAGTGTTTAGTGGATGAGTCAGCAGTGGTACCATTGGAGGATATTCAGGTTGATAGCAGCCTTAATTATATCGAGAGACCAGTTGCGATCTTAGACCGGAAGACGAAGACCTTGAGGAACAAGGTGGTTCAGTTAGTGAAGGTACAGTGGCAGCACCGGAAGGGTTCAGAGTGGACGTGGGAGACTGAGGAGGAGATGAGGGAGCACTATCCGGAGTTATTTTCAGGATAAATAGCAGCAGACTTCGAGGACGAAGTCTAAGATAAGTGGGGGAGAATTGTAACGCCCCATTTCTGGTATGTAATTTAAATATAGTATTTTCTTTTCTTAAGAGGTACTCGACGAGTCAGTAGCCCGACTCGTCGAGTAGAGACGGGATTTGCACGCATTTTTAGCGGGCGACTCGACGAGTCCATATTCCGGACTCGGCGAGTCCGCCAGTCTGGATGAAGCCCTAATTTTAGGGAGTGTACCCTATTTAAACACCATTATAGCCCCAAACCAGCCTCCTTCACCTCTCAGAGACTTATTCCCGAAACCCTAGCCTCCTTAAAGTGTGTGTGAGTGATTTTTCCCTTGTGAAGGAATCTTGGTGCATTATTGAGCAAGAAGAAGAAGGAGAAGGTAGAAGAACTCAAGGAAGAAGAAGTAGATCCAGATTATACTCCTCTTTGGCCATCCTCTCTGGTAATAAAGCTTTCATCTTGGTTATTGTATTGCTAGATCTAGTATGTCCCCAAATTGATGGTTTTGAGCTCAAAAACCCCAAATCCCTGGTGATGAAGCTTTGTAATCAAGCCATATCTCGCATCTAGCCTCTCTTGAGTTCCAGGAGCTCAAGAAGGCCACCTTTTGGCAGCCATGGCCTTGTTCTAGACAAGTAACCCCCATTATAGCCAAGTTTGAGTGTTATTGCTTCATTGAATCATAAATACACGTAAAGTTAGAAACTTTACGTGTTCAGATTGTCCCAGAAACCCAGATCTATGAATTGGATGCACCGAAACTGATTATAATCGGCTGAATAGAAACTGCATGCAAAGGACTCGGTGAGTCGTTCTTCTGACTCGGCGAGTCGGGTCGCGAGTCTTAGATTCCCTGTTCAGTAGTAGTGATTCCGTTAGTGAGTGGAGTAAAGACTAAGTGAGTTAAGACATGGATCTGAGTGTAGAGGGACTCGGCGAGTCTACGCCCTGACTTGGCGAGTCCAAGGCAATCTGCTTACCCGTAAGAACAGACTCGACGAGTTGTTCATACAACTCGGTGAGTCACAGACTAGACGTGTTCATATGATGAAGGAGGACTCGACGAGTTGGTCATACAACTCGGCGAGTCTACGCCCTGACTTGGCGAGTCCAAGGCAATCTCCTTACCCGTAAGAACAGACTCGACGAGTTGTTCATACAACTAGGTGAGTCACAGACTAGACGTGTTCATATGATGGAGGAGGACTCGACGAGTTGTTCATACAACTCGACGAGTCAGATAAAGGTTGACTTGATGTAATTATAGAAGGAGAACTCGTCGAGTCTTCGCTAAACTCGACGAGTAGAGTCAGGAACGGGAATGGAAGGAAAGATAGGGACTTGACGAGTTGGCGGCCCAACTCGACGAGTCAGGTCAACGGATTGTTGACTTTGACCAGGGGGTAAAATAGTCATTTTACCCTAAGATTAGTTTTCAGTGTCTGATTAAGTGTCTTTTGGGAATTGTAGCCGGGGAGTTACCGGAGCAACAGTCAGAAAGTTCCCGAGCAGCATTTCAGCAACCAACCTTAGGAGGTGAGTTTCCTTCCAGTAGGAACGGGTCTACAGCCACAATGTCGGCCCGTTTAGTTAGTAGTAGTTCCAGACTTCGGTCTGATGTAGTAGTTCAGTGTGCGTGATGTCTTTGTGATTCAAGCATGTCTTTGTGTTATGTGTTCCAGACTTCGTTCTGATGCAGTATGCTACGCTATGTTTAGTCAGTTCTGGACTTCGGTCCGATGCAGAGGGCAAGGCCCTGGTTAGTTCCGGACTTCGGTCCGATGCAGAGGGCAAGGCCCTGGTTAGTTCCGGACATCGGTCCGATGCAGTTTCCTGACTACGATCTGATACAGAGGGAAAGGCCGTGGTTAGTTCCGGACTTCGGTCCGATGCAGTGGGCAAGGCCTAGTAGTTGCTTTACATGTTATTGTATGGTATGTGGTAGTTTGGGGGAGCTCACTAAGCTTTGTGCTTACAGTTTCAGTTTTTGGTTTCAGGTACTTCCGCTAGTAAAGGGAAGAGCTTAGGATGATGGCATGGCACACACCACAGCTTAAGTTTATCCTGAGAGTTTTATTCGGATATTTTTGATATGTTTTGACATCAGTGGATTTGATACATTCGCTTTCACATTTTGAGACATGCGATTCGTGGTTTTATTATATGATGATTGATTTCAGGGTTTTAGTAATGTTTAACAAAAAAAAAATTTGGATTGTATTTTTGGGACGTTTCAAGTCAAATTTAGGTCAAAAATAAATTGATCAATAATCGTTATTGGGATGAACAAAGTGGTAGAGATTGTAACAAGGTTTCCAAAAATATAAAGAACACTGAAATCCGAGTTATAACGAAGAAGTTATGACTAATCGAAGATCCGCGACAAACCCGGCAAAACAATGTTCAGTGTAAAATGTGAATTTTCAATAAAAGGCCTTTTAGCCTTAACAATCTAACTGAAAGTTGTAGAATATGTTAAACCGAGAACTTTCATAAAAAGAACGTAAAAATCTGACTTCGTATGAGGAAGTTATAATTTTTGTAAGTTTCGGTTTAGTAGTAGACAGCTAAAAATTCGAAATAAAAATCGATCAATATTTAGCCGACACAACTTAAACGAGAATCGAAGGTCTCGTCAAAAGTAGTACAACGGTAAAAATACAGACGAAAACGGACGTCGGATGAAGAAGTTATGATTTTTTAATGGATTTCCTGTCCCGGTCTGTTAAAAATAATAATATTAAAAATAAATTTAAAATTAGCCGACGAAGTCTAAACGAAAGTCGTAGAGTATAATTTTACCTACGCGTGCATATAAAGAACGTCGAAAACGGAGCTTGTATGCGAATGTTATGAATTTCGCAAGTTTTAAGCACAAAAATCGAGAAATGTTGAAAACCTTGAAAATTCGCATGGTCACCCTTCGGCCACGTCACCTCGCATGAGAGGCTTCCCCGTGTCACCACATGTTCGCTGCTTATTGGACCGAAGTTGCTTGTGGCACCTCCTGATTGGACCGAAGTTCGGCCCTCTCCTGATCCGACACGCGCCTCGCACCGTGGCAGCTTCCGAGCCTCGCACAACCGCCTCCGACTTCGGCCTCGTGGCTCCTTGCGAACCGAACACGTGGCTTCCTTCCCTCGCTGCTACCTCGTTGATGACTCCTCCTTCCCCTAGCCACCTGTCCGAGACTTCGGACTATAAATAGGAGGTGCGAACCCTCCCGGTTCCTTCACCATTTTTACCTCATTTTTCATCTTTTTTCTCTTCTTTCGCCTCCCCAAACTTCCTTACAACTCCCCAAGGCCCCGGTATCATATCTAAAACCCGAAGCAACCCCGAAGCCCCAGAATTCTCGAGAAGCTAACCTCGTTCCAGTCGAAGTGCTGCCCGCGTAAAGCCCAATTTTTAATCAAAAACTCACGGTTTCTTTGAGAAAGATCATTTATAGAAACGAAACGTTGTCCAAATCACCACTTATCAAGTGAGTTCATACCCCAAATAATCTACCTTTTTAATGGTTTTTAAATGCTTTTTAGGAGGGGAATACAAGTTGAACACAATCTAAATTGTGTTAATAATTGTATGTGATTATAATCACACAGAGGGTTTCCTTATGCTTTTAAGGATTACGAAATATTTCCAAAATGACTTAAATCCATGTTAAATCTTTAAAGTCATGTAAATTCTTTTAATACTGTTAAATTCTTTGAAAAAGGTTTTATAAACTATTTCAAAATATAATTGCCAAAATTATGTTTATATATGTATAAATATATAAATAAGATTTGAAGGGCTTAGGACTAATGAATTATCTTATTTCCTTTTCCTTGTTTGGATATGGAATTAAGGTGGTGTTATTTGTCTGAAGGTCGTTTCCTTCTTAATTACATATATATATTATACATATATGAATATAAAAGGTTACTTGATTCGGTATCATTACCTTTGTATCATGCTGAGCAAAGGTGTTCATTCAGGAGAGATCATGCTAATCACATAGAACGTATAAATTATGATAGGTATAATTTATGATTCAAAACTAAATACATTAAAGAAGTAATAATACATCATACCGAGTTTGCATTAACAGGGGTACAAATACAACGTAGCAGGGTTAGCAATCACGGGGTAATAATACATCATACTGGGTTTGCATTAACAGGGGTACAAATACAACGTACCAGGGTTAGCAATCACGGGGTAATAATACATCACACCGGGTTTGCATTAACAAAGGTACAAATACAACGTACCAGGGTTAGCAATCACGGGGTAATAATACATCGTAATCTCGTTGAAACAATAAATTTGTGAGACTCTTCATGGTGTACTTATCTAAGTACGACCTTAAGTCCTGACTTATTAACCAGAATCTCCTGGAGGGAGAGCGTGAATTTGTGTATAGATCTATACGGGACTGACAGTCCCGCACCTTTGTTGTTCGCTACAGTTTGGCCGACCGGCCTAGGGTGACAAATGTCATATCGTTTCCGACGCCTGAAGAACGTCGCATCAAGCACATCAGTCATATTAGTATGGTTAATAGAACTCACATGGATAAAACAACGAGTAAATTACTAAGTAATATACTTCTCTTAAAACAGTAAGAAAAGATAAATACATCCTATCTATTTTACTGACCAAATATACCTTATGTTAGTTTTTACTTATAGTAAAAACTACGTATCATGAAATCAAGTATGGCAAATATACTTGTACTTTTGGTTTTGGAACGTTTAAAATCACAAATCAGTATTATGGATAATATAATATTTTCCAGGATTAATACCAATGTTATACTGTAGAACAGATATAACTAAGAATACTTTTACAAATGAAACAGTTTATGGGATTTAACTACTTTTACAAATGAAACAGTTTTATGGGGATTTAAAACTACTATTCAGAAACGGTTTTATGGGGATTTAAAACTACTATTTAGAAACGGTTTTATGGTGATTTAAAACTACTTATCAGATGGAACTTAGTCATTCACTCTCTTTAAACTAGTATAACATAAACGACCTTTACTGGTTAATTCTATAATTCCTTAGTTTTTACATCAGAGTTATATATAAGTAATATTCGATTGACAGTGAAATGTGTGACTTCCGCCTTACTTCCTGTTCTTTCTTTGGTTGTGGGCTTAGGGCAGATACACCCATTTAACTGTCCATTCGATATTAAGTTATATATAACTAGTATAAACTAAGTAATTGTAGAGGGAACTATTGAGGTTATCATTTTATCACATCAGGAAATATAGGATTTCCTGGGGAAACCAGCGAACTTTTCCAAAAGAACTTAGAGTATACTTTATAGAACTAAAATACTTATGAACTCACCAGCTTAAATGCTGATCTACTCTTTCAATATAACTTGTATTCTCAGGAAATCCAGTAGACAGGTACACTCCCAAAACTTTTGAGAAGACTACCTAGTACCGTACTGCGACTCTTGTCTTCTACTGTATCTACTTTGGTGTTTGAATATGTAACGTTTAAACACTTATGTAAAACTTATACTTATTAATGCAATGGCTGTGTGACATCCCCATTTTCACGGCCAGAAAAGACCGATTTTTGTTTATGCTTTATAAAAATCAGAGTACTTCTTTTAATAAAAATGTTGCGGAATTTGTTCCCAGAAAAAAATGATAAATACGTTATCAAAGCATTTCCGAAGAAATGTATTTTTATTCATTTAAAACATTTGGGATGTCATCGTCAATACAGAAACATAAGCATAAACAGAACTTACATTCATTTACACCAGTGATCTACATCTCTTTTAAATCTCTCAGTGCAAAGTAGCTTCGTATCGAAACCTGTGATACAAATAAGCTGGAGTGGGTCAGGTTGGGAAACCTAGTGAGTACATAGGGTTTTCAACCCACAATAATATAATTATTATATTTAAACATCAAACAATCAACCCGATTACTCATCCCCGTTATCTTCTTTAATATTCCTTAAAGAACTATCTTAAGGGTCATCTCTTATATCATATTTACCTCTCATCTTTCTACCTCACATTTCCTTATATGCTCGTTCCTAAGGCATGAATACGTAGTTACAACGTCGCCTGAACTCGTAATTCATAGTAAGGGTTAGAGTATCATCGCATGAATGTACAGTTACCACATCACCTAGACTCGTAATTCATCACCTATAGGTTATAAATCTGCTGGTGTTTCCACGGGTTGTCTAGAATATTCCGTGGTCACCATCTATACTCTAGTAGATGAGTACATCTCCAAATTGTCGGACAAGGTTATAGTATCTTTCATCCTACATCATCGATTCATCATCACTTATCCATCACCTAATTATCATCACCTTCCTATCATCACCTATCTCTCATCATTTTATTTCATCACACACCAACTATTTCGTCTACCCATGTTTTATCCCAACGTATTTGTAGATATAAAATAAATATATATTTAAATCATTTAAAACATGTATAAAATCATTCATCCATCATAGACAGCAAGTATTCAGATAATATGCACACATAGCACGTAATTTATATAAAATACTTCATATCTATGTGTAAGATGAAAGGGACCATGCACTCACCTGTTAAAGTGATGATTCCAAACTCAGACAACGCTTCGTTACTCTTAAAACAATTTCCTTCGACAAAACCTAGTATCAATTCCACTAGGGTTTAGTCTAACGTTAACCGCGACTAATTAATAGTCTAGCTATTATTATTATTATTATTATATAAGCGTTAAAGAACACTCTTATATAACTCATAATAATGTCCCAAATAATTGTTTTAAGGTCCTAATAATGTTACTATAATTAATTAGAAGTTATATTAAAAATAGCGTAGGTGTAGCTCACTTATAGCGAATTTTTATTAAAAATCGGGTTTCGCTTTTCTTCTCGGAGCCGTCGGGCGCTCCAGGGCTTTCTTCTCGTGCTAGGGAGGTTCCCTAGACTTGGGAGGGGTTTAGGGAGGTTAGAGAGAAGTTAGAGAGAGAAAGAAAGGTTTGAAGGTGTGAGGAAATTATGAAGAGTTCATCTCTTATTTATAGGAATTGTATAGTAAAGTAGTCTCCAATCTTCGTCCGTAACTTTCGCATACGAGCTCCGTTTTTGTCTGTCTTTTTACCGTTGAGTTCCTATTAATGAGATCTTCAACTCTCATTTAGACCTCGTTGACTAATTCTCATTCTATCTCGGATTTACAAAACTGTATCGAATTCGCCGCGCTCGAAAAGTAGGGACTAAGCTTCGTCCATAACTTTCGCAAACGAGCTCCGTTTTTGTCTTTCTACCGTTGAGTTCCTATTAATGAGATCTTCAACTCTCATTTAGACCTCTTTGGCTAATTCTCATTCTATCTCGGATTTACAAAATTGTATCGAATTCGCCGCACTTGAAAAGTAGAGACTAAGCTTCGTCCATAACTTTCGCATACGAGCTCCGTTTTTGTCTGTCTTTTTACCGTTGAGTTCCTATTAATGAGATCTTCAACTCTCATTTAGACCTCGTAAGCCAAAAACCGCTCGAACTAAAATTCGCGTTTCGGGCTGTACACTGCTAAGCCGAAACTTCGAAAAATCATAACTTCCTCATACGAAGTCAGATTTGGGCGTTCTTTTTATGGACGCTCTCGGTTTAACGTTTTCTACGACTTTTGTTTAGATCACTAAGGCTAAAAGTCGCTCCATCGTAAATTTACTATTTACGCTTCCCGGTGTCGTGCCGGTTTTGCCGTAAAACTTCGACGCGCCATAACTTCTTCGTTATAACTCGGATTTCGGAGTTCTTTATGTGTACGGAAACCTTGAGAAATATTCTACAACTTGGTTAAGATTATTTATTATAAATAATCATTTGCCGAAAATTCGTTTTCGACACTCATTGCCTCTAAATTGACTAGCCCGGATCTACGGGCGTTACATTTATCTCCCCCTTAGGATGATTACGTCCCGGAATCATCAACGAAACAGGGTTGTATAATGACTCCATACGTTATCTCTTCATCCTAGGCATTAATCGTAACTTCTATGTTCCTTCAAATGTGTATCTAACTTTTGGTCTTCTTGACTGCAAGCGGTGGTCGAACTTGCACCTGCTCGTTAGACTCCAAACTATGACATTCGAGTCACAATCTCGATCCTTGATGGAGACTTCTTCTTCTTCTTAGAAAGCTTAAGATAAGCTCCTCTGTTACTACAACGTACCGATGTGTCATATTCTAATGACCTCTCATCGTGTGCTTAAACTCAAATCTCTTAGAGTTAAATTCCAGAACAGACTATACCTTCCTTCATGTTCTAATGTGACATAACCACATCTTAAAACTTAGTATCGCTAGCTACAAGCCTTTTTAGCGACAATCGCGATACTTCTATTGATCGCTTTGATTTCAATCTTTTGGTTTAAGTCGGACGCTACATCAAACTTGGTTCTCTGAACCACGTAACCTACTTATCGTAGTCGAACTCAATTTGATATGGCCACTAGGGTCGGAATAACAATCATCTTCGATGGTAATGACATACTCGAATAAAACAAAATCAATTACTAGCTTCTTGGTAACCTTGTGACTTTCCCTGATCCAAGCGTGAGTCATGTGCTTCCGGTAGTATAGGCCTCTACTACTATTCACACCTACTTATACTCGTCCCAAGTATTGTCTCGTAGTTTTTCCAAGTCACCATACAAGAAAACCACACAATAACTTAACACATCAGATAACAAAACGAAGGTTTTATATTATTTCTTGAAATGATTACATAGGTGTTCAAGTTCACCCTAGACTATGCCTCTACTAGGCTACATCATACGAAACTATGGCTACTGCATAATCTGATCTTCGGGTAAGAAGTCCTCATTCTTGATTCCTCGCGTTGTTGTCTGCTTCATTGAGGATCATGTGGAATGCCCTTGGTTTCGGCGGTGCATTTGGTCTTGCAGCTTTGTTTTTCTTTGGACAGTTCTTTGAAATATGCCCATCATTTCCACATTCGCAAGCACTTCTTGTTGTCGAATGTACAATCTCTGGAATAGTGACCGGTCCTACCACACTTATAGCACGTCACTTCTCCATCGCATCTTCCGAAGTGCTTCTTCTTGCACTTCTCACACCACTTGGATCCATTCCTTCGGTCGTCCAGGTTAGACTTCGAGAACTCCCTTATTATCAGGTCTTGAGGATCCTTCCAGCTTCCTCTTCTCGCCAACTTTAACTTTCTCCAGACCCTTTTCTCTTATTTCGGTCTCAACATTCTTGGCTGCCCAGATGGCGTCTTTCAAAGTGGTTGCTTGTTTGACCATTGGACCAAAGTCCGCTGGTAATCCATTGGCAAACCTGTTGACCTTGGAAAGTTCTGTTGGAACTAAATAAGGAACAAGCTTCATCTTCTCCGTAAAACTTGCAGCGTACTCGGTGATGCTCATTTTTCCTTTCTTTAGGTTCTGAAACTCATTGTTGATCTCTAGTAGATCCTGCTCAGAGTAGTACTGCATTTTCAGTTGCACCAGGAAATCTTCCCAAGACATCTTACTTGCTTCTCCCTTAGGCATCGTATCTGCCAATATATTCCACCAGCTCAAGACTCCGCTCTTCAGTTGCCTGACCGCAAAGACGGTTTTCTGCTTGTTGCTACAGTCGCAACTCTCAAACACCATCTCCATCTCGGAGATCCAGTCCATAATCTCAACAGGCTTTGGGGTTCCTGAGAGACTTGGTGGTTTTTCACCCAAGAAATTCTTGTATATCCGCCCATCCTTGTTGTTTCTCCTCTCCGGGGCATCCCTTTGCTCACCTTGAGTCCCTACTTGACTCACTTGGCGGCTGTAGTTTCCCTCCTCAGATTGCTCGGGAATTGGCTCGGTCGGTTCAACATGTATGGTAGGTTCGTCCCTATTCTCTTGCATCATTTGTCTCATTTCTTCCCTTTGTTCAGCTAACATAGCCCGCATCATGGCTTGTACTCCAGCCATGGTGATCGGCTCAGGTGCAACTTCTACTACGACTGGTATTTGCTGTATCACTGGGGGTTGTTGATTCCCATTTCCGTTTGCGTTCACGACTCCGCTTCGGGTTCTAGCCATTCGATCTATAGACGTTTGGTGTATAATGACGATAATTAAGATAGGAAATATTTTATTTACGATCGACGTGTAAATCTTCCTATTATTCTGAAAAGTTACATGGCAGTTCTAATACCGTATCTAAACGTTTAGAAATCTGAACACATAAAATTTCCAGATCCGGTCGGCAACAGACCATAGATCCGTTCAGACATTTAGCATCATAAATCATTTATCACATAAAATCATGTTAGACATTTTCACTAAATAAGCTAGTGCTTGTGTCTATTCAGGTGTATTACCTAAGACACACTCCTCACAATCATTGCTTAGCATTCTAAGTTTAAGTCTAGAAATAAATCCATATTCCTACTTCGCTTAAACTAATGCTCTGATACCAACTGTAACATCCCTATTTTCACGGCCAGAAAAGACCGATTTTTGTTTATACTTTATAAAAATCAGAGTACTTCTTTTAATAAAAATGTTGCGGAATTTGTTCCCAGAAAAAATGATAAATACGTTATCAAAGCATTTCCGAAGAAATATATTTTTATTCATTTAAAACATTTGGGATGTCATCGTCAATACAGAAACATAAGCATAAACAGAACTTACATTCATTTACACTAGTGATCTACCTCTGTTTTAAATCTCTCAGTGCAAAGTAGCTTCGTATCGACACCTGTGATACAAATATGCTGGAGTGGGACAGGTTGGGAAACCTGGTGAGTACATAGGGTTTTCAACCCACAATAATATAATTATTATATTTAAACATCAAACAATCAACCCGATTACCCATCCCTGTTATCTTCTTTAATATTCCTTAAAGAATTATCTTAAGGGTCATCTCCTATATCATATTTACCTCTCATCTTTCTACCTCACATTTCCTTATATGCTCGTTCCTAAGGCATGAATAAGTAGTTACAACGTCGCCTCAACTCGTAATTCATAGTAAGGGTTAGAGTATCATCGCATGAATATACAGTCACCACATCACCTGGACTCGTAATTCATCACCTACAGGTTATAAGTCTGCTGGTGTTTCCACGGGTTGTCTAGAATATTCCGTGGTCGCCATCTATACTCTAGTAGATGACTACATCTCCAAATTGTCGGACAATGTTATAGTATCTTTCATCCTACATCACCTATCCATCACCTAATTATCATCACCTTCCTATCATCACCTATCTCTCATCATTTTATTTCATCACACACCAACTTTTTCGTCTACCCATGTTTTATCCCAACGTATTTGTAGATATAAAATAAATATATATTTAAATCATTTAAAACATGAATAAAATCATTCATCCATCATAGACAGCAAGTATTCAGATAATATGCACACATAACACGTAATTTATATAAAATACTTCATATCTATGTGTAAGATGAAAGGGACCATGCACTCACCTGTTAAAGTGATGATTCTAAACTCAGACAGCGCTTCGTTACTCTTAAAACAATTTCCTTCGACAAAACCTAGTATCAATTCCACTAGGGTTTAGTCTAACGTTAACCGCGACTAATTAATAGTCTAGCTATTATTATTATTATTATTATTATTATATAAGCATTAAACAACACTCTTATATAACTCATAATAATATCCAAATAATTGTTTTAAGGTCCTAATAATGTTACTATAATTAATTAGAAGTTATATTAAAAATAGCGTAGGCGTAGCTCACTTACAGCGAATTTTAATTAAAAACCGGGGCTTTCTTCTCATGCTAGGGAGGTTCCCTAGACTTGGGAGGGGTTTAGGGAGGTTAGAGAGAAGTTAGAGAGAGAAAGAAAGGTTTGAAGGTGTGAGGAAATTATGAAGAGTTCATCTCTTATTTATAGGAATTGTATAGTAAAGTAGTCTCCAAGCTTCGTCCGTAACTTTCGCATACGAGCTCCGTTTTTGTCTGTCTTTTTACCGTTGAGTTTCAATTAGTGAGATCTTCAACTCTCATTTAGACCTCGTTGGCTAATTCTCATTCTATCTCGGATTTACAAAACTGTATCGAATTCGTCGCGCTCGAAAAGTAGGGACTAAGCTTCATCCATAAATTTCGCATACGAGCTCCGTTTTTGTCTGTCTTTTTACCGTTGAGTTCCTATTAATGAGATCTTCAACTCTCATTTAGACCTCGTTGGCTAATTCTCATTCTATCTCGGATTTACAAAACTGTATCGAATTCGCCGCACTTGAAAAGTAGAGACTAAGCTTCGTCCATAACTTTTGCATACGAGCTCCGTTTTTGTCTGTCTTTTTACCGTTGAGTTCCTATTAATGAGATCTTCAACTCTCATTTAGACCTCGTAAGCCAAAAACCGCTCGAACTAAAATTCGAGTTTCGGGCTGTACACTGCTAAGCCGAAACTTCGAAAAATCATAACTTCCTCATACGAAGTCAGATTTGGGCGTTCTTTTTATGTACGCTCTCGGTTTAACGTTTTCTACGACTTTTGTTTAGATCACTAAGGCTAAAAGTCGCTCCATCGTAAATTCACTATTTACGCTTCCCGGTGCCGTGCCGGTTTTGCCGTAAAACTTCGACGGGCCATAACTTCTTCGTTATAACTCGGATTTCGGAGTTCTTTATATGTACGGAAACCTTGAGAAATATTCTACAACTTGGTTAAGATTATTTATTATAAATAATCTTTTGCCTAAAATTCCTTTTCGACACTCATTGCCTCTAAATTGACTAGCCCGGATCTACGGGCGTTACAAGTTGTTTGTACTTTGATTACTATATTGCATGTGTTGTGATACTTACATGAAGTCCTCCGCTCCCGAACGTTTCCGCCATTCTGGTTTGGGGGTGTGACAGATTGGTATCAAAGCAGTGTTTATAGTGAACTCAGTATATAATTTATAAAAGATATACAACTATAAACCCATTGGGATAAAAACACTCTGAGCAAGAGTTATACTTTAAAAATATAACAATATTTTATAAAAGTATAAGTACATGCAGAATATATATACTACAATGAGTATCACAAGAAGAACAAAACAAAAGTATTTGGATGTTGGACATTACAGTTAAACCTGGACAGTTATGTACTCATATCTGGGATCAATATAGCCTGATCAACTATATTCATTTGAGATATGACCAACATGTGTTTGGGAGTGATTGTAGTGTTGCAACAAGTCTAAAACTTACCTAAGTACCAGAAGAATTCTAGAACCCAACATAAAGGTTAAAATACTATAGGAGTATTTTAGGATGCTATAACAAGAAAACTGAAAACTTATCAACTTCTTATATCTAGAAGTCCAAAAATTAAACTTATAATTAATATACCATGGAAGTATTTTAGATACCATAAATAACTTTGGGGAAATGTTAAAAAGATCTTTTCTGGTAAGTCTATAATTACTAAGTGGATACAGTAAGGTTATATATAGTTGTGATTTTATTGACTTAGAATATGTGATTTTCACTCTACTTCCTTTTCCTTGTTTGGATGTGGTTTTAGAGTAGGATTACTTATTCGAAGGTCTATCTAATCTGGATTATATATAATCGGTACACACCATGTGATTATAGAAGGACTAGAAAGGATCACCTTCGTAAAAAATTAAATTTTCTCATAGATTCTTTAGACATTCCCAATCTCGTATAAACCCCTTAGATAGATGTACTCACTCCAGCAATCAATAGAAGAGTCAAGGAGGATCCAACAGAATTTCATTAGGAGAATTCTGAGAAAGAAACAGATGTGAAGTAAAGAAACTATAGAAATCATTTAGTGCCCTTACCCTAATAAGGACACCAATGAGAGATTCACATGAACTTCTGAGATTCAAAATCTTCATTACAAAGTAATGGGGATCAGTGTCAGAATCGGAAGTAAGACAGCTCGGGAATTCAATATACCTAAAGAGGAGAAGGACACCCTATAGATACCAGGAGAGAACAAATCATTACCGCGCAGAATAGAACTGAGAACGGAGGAAAACCACACATGATTCATGTGAAGTGTTTAAGCGCCTTTTCATCTAAGTAATAACTAATAAATAATACAACCTAGCGAGTTAGTGTTTACATTACTCACATTAGGTTTTGAGCTCATCTTCTTTTCCTGTCACGGCTAATAACAATAAATCGGATCACGAAATCTCAATTGATAGTGATTAATTCTCAAATTCATAAGTCTATTTTATGTAGAAACTGTTTTGAATTGTTTTCAAATATTTTCGAAAGTTGGAAAACGATATCCACCAATCGAAGGTAACTTAGTTCCGATGACACTCGGTTTATTCTAGAAGCTTATTTCTGCTTCTTACCAGGACTGCATCATAGGGATGCAGGTCGAATCATTGAGAACAGTATAACAAAACGAAAGATTTATATGTAGATACAAATGATTAGAATATATCTAGAGCCAACGATAGTCGCTCCCGAGCTCATTTTCTTATCATGTAACAGAATCATGCCTCCGAAGAAACGTAACCAACTCACCAGCAAACACCAATCCTTCAAATAGATGCGGCTACGTTTCAAGCTGCAGTCACAGCAGCTGTAGCAGCTGTCATGGCACACCTTAATGCTAACAACGCAAATGCTAGTAGTAATGCTATCAGCAATCCCGATAGTGGTGATAACCAAGTACAGCAATGAGTACCTATTTGTAAGGACACTTCGAACCTTAAGCCTAATATCCTGAAACGAAAGTTTGAGCACAAGAAATAGAGTTGTTCAACTCAACCGGGGCAGTCAATACCCCCATCAGCCCTGTTATTCTAGCACCAACCACGCCGTACTTAGGAAACCTCCCACACTGTAGCAAGTGCAACTACCATCATCATGGAGTTTTCCGAGAGCTGCATTGCAATAGATACAACATGAAGGGGCATATCGCCCGCATCTGTAGAACTCCGGTTGAGTTCATCACTTCAACTACCAATGTTGGAACCATTCCAATATGTCACATTTGTGGTAAAATAGGACATTACAAGAGGGACTGTCCAACAGAGAAGAACGACGGGGGAGCAGGAGGAGTTTGACCCCGATGCATGGGAAGGCATCAAAGAACCCTGATATTTTTTTGGTACGCTTCCAAACCCCAATAATTATCTATAACTATGATTACTCTCTCATTCAAATTAAATCACAACATTCATATAAAATTTGAAACTCTAACAGGTAAGCTGTGATGGCTTAGTATATACATAAGGGTCATTTATAATTAAGATTTGTAGACTTAGAGTGAGTAATCCCGCCTTATTTCATGTTCCTTGTTTGGTTGTGGATTTAGGGCAGGGTTGCTCAGTCAAAAGTCTTACCAATATTAATTATACATGACTTGTATACACCAAGCGATTATAGAGAGACCTAGTAAGGATCATTTCATGGAAGTTCGTAATTTCAAATTATCAGAACCCTCGTATTGGTAGTACCCGCCAATTTCGAATCAAAAAGGGGATACTTAACAGTAATAACAAAATAAAACCGGAAGCCCTGAAAACCTAGGTACATAGGATAGTTCATCATCCTAGTAATCATTCCTCCCAGAACGACTTAATATCTATTTCGTCCAGGAAATTCCGACATCCTCATTTGACATGGTTTGGCCTGGACCTTACCATGTGAAAATTCTTATGCTGTGTAAGAGAAATTTTTCCTTAATCTGCCGTAAGATGAAATTCTTCCAATCCATAACGCAAACCCTTAGGTTGTCTCTCATTTCAAAACTTCAGAAGTACCCATGCGAAGTGTACCACGCCCTTCTAGCCTACTCAATAGACAGGAAACTTCAAACGAAAAGCACCGAAGTAGTCTTAGAAGTCAATAACCACCGAAGTACCCCAATAGATCTCATAGGAAAATTATTGTACCGCAGGTCAAGTTCAAGAATAGAGACTAAGAACTCATTATGTTAATCTGTCGCTGCTAGGTGTATACACGAGAGTGGTATATAATTTACACTTAACAAGATTTAGGATGTGTAATTCCGCCCTATCTCCTGTTCCTTGTTTGGTTGTGGACCTGGGCAGAGTCACCCCTCCGAACGTTTTGTGAAATCTAAATTCAATACGACTCGTATATACGAGGTGATGATAGATGAACCAAGTATGAGTCCTATCGAAGCAAAAGCCGTAGGCTTACTACAACAACCGGAGATACCTGAGTGGAGGTGGTAACGGATTACAATGGGCTTTATAATCAAGTTACCAAGGCAACAGGTGGACTTGATGCCATTTTGGGTGATCGTCGACAGATTAGCAAAGTCCGCGCACTTCCTACAATTTTGAAGAAATAGGAAAATAGAGAAGATAACTAGAACGTGTGTTAGAGAGATTTGTCAGAGTACACGGTGTTCCATTATCTGTTATCTCCGTTGAGATAATAGAATCATCTCCCAGTTCAGGCAGTCACTTCAAAAATCTCTGGGAACTAGAATAGTCATGAGCCTATGTGATCGACTTTGGTAAAGCATGGGATACCCATTTACCAATTAGTTGAGTCCTTTACCATGCTAGCACTTAAGTTGCTCCATTCGAACCTTCTGTGGTCACAAGTGAAGATCCTATTTGTATTGGACTAAATTAGATGACACGCAACTAACTAGAGGTTCAATTTCCACACATCGCCTTCGCTGGTCTGGAATTCATCCGAGAAACTTCCGAAAAGAAAATACGAATCAGGAAGCGACATAAAGCTTCCAGAGTTAATCAGAGAAGCTAAGACTTCCAGGTCTCATCCTGGAAGGTTACGATACGCTTCAGAAAGCATAAAATACTAAATCCAAGGTACATAGGACCATTCGAGATTATTACCAGAATCGGTCTTGTAGCTTATAAACTTAAACTACCACAAAAACTTAAAAACATTCATCCCACCTTTCTCATATCTAATCTAAAGAGGTGTCTGTCCGATGAAACACTTGTTATTTCACTCGATGAAATCAAGTTAAATAAAAGTCTACACTTTGTAGAAGATCCAATGGAAATCATGGATAGCGAAATCAAAAGAACCAAGCAAAGTCTTATCCCGATAGTGAAGGTTCGCTGGATTGCAAACCGGGGACCTGAATTCACTTGGGAAAGGGAAGATTAGATGAAACGAAAATATCCACATCTTTCCCCTAGTCCATGAGTATCACTTTAGACTTAATTTCGGGAGAAAATTCCCTCTAACAGGGGGATAATGTAACACCAGTCAAATTTAGGTCAAAAATAAATTGATCAATAATCGTAATTGGGATGAACAAAGTGGTAGAGATTGTAACAAGGTTTCCAAAAATATAAAGAACACTGAAATCCGAGTTATAATGAAGAAGTTATGACCAATCGAAGATCCGCGACAAAACCGGCAAAACACTGTTCAGTGTAAAATGTGAATTTTCGATAAAAGGCTTTTAGCTTTAACAATCTAAATGAAAGTTGTAGAATATATTAAACCAAGAAATTTAATAAAAAGAACGTAAAAATCTGACATCGTATGAGGAAGTTATGATTTTTCTAAGTTTCGGTTTAGCAGTAGACAACTAAAAATTCGAAATAAAAATCGATCGATACTTAACCAACACAACTTAAAAGAGAATCGAAGGTCTCGTCAAAAGTAGTACCACGGTAAAAAGACAGACGAAAACGGACGTCGGATGAAGAAGTTATGAATTTTTAACGGATTTCCTGTCCCGGTCTGTTAAAAATAATAATATTAAAAATAAATTCAAAATTAGCCGACGAAGTCTAATCGAAAGTCGTAGAGTATAATTTTACCTACGCGTGCAAATAAAGAACGTCGAAAACGGAGCTCGTATGCGAAAGTTATGAATTTCGCAAGTTTTGGGCACAAAAACGAGAAATGTTGAAAACCGGGAAAATTCGCATGGTCACCCTTCGGCCACGTGACCTCGCATGCGAGGCTTCCCCGTGTCACCACGTGTTCACTGCTGATTGGACCAAAGTTGCTCGTGGCTTCTTGCGAACCGAACACATGGCTTCCTTCCCTTGCTGCCACCTCGTTGATGACTCCTCCTTCCTCTCGCCACCTGTCCGAGACTTCAGACTATAAATAGGAGGTGCGAACCCTCCCAGTTCCTTCACCATTTTTACCTCATTTTTCATCCTTTTTCACTTCTTTCACCTCCCCAAACTTCCTTACAACCCCCCAAGGCCCCAGTATCATATCTAAAACCCGAAGCATGCCCCGAAGCACCGGAATTCTCGAGAAGCTAACCTCTTTCCAGTCGAAGTGTTGCCCGCGTAAAGCCCGGTTTTTAATAAAAAACTCACGGTTTCTTTGAGAAAGATCATTTATAGAAACGAAACGCTTCCCAAATCACCACTTATCAAGTGAGTTCATACCCGTATAATCTACCTTTTTCATGGTTTTTAAATGCTTTTTAGGGGGGGGGGGGGAATACAAGTTGAACACAATCTAAACTGTGTTAATAATTGTATGTGATAATAATCACACAAAGGGTTTCCTTATGCTTTTAAGGATTACCAAATACTTCAAAAATGACTTAAAGCCATGTTAAATCTTTAAAGTCATTTAAACTCTTTTAATGCTGTTAAATTCTTTGAAAAAGGTTTTATAAACTATTTCAAATTATAATTGACAAAATCATGTTTATATATGTATAAATATATAAATAAGATTTGAAGGGCTTAGGACTAATGAATTATCTTATTTCCTTTTCCTTGTTTGGATGTGGAATTAAGGTGGTGTTATTTGTCCGATGGTCGTTTCCTTCTTAATTACATATATATATATTATACATATATGAATATAAAAGGTTACTTCGTTCGGTATCATTACCTTTGTATCATGCTGAGCAAAGTTGTTCATTCAGGAGAGATCATGCTAATCACATAAAACGTATAAATTATGATAGGTATAATTTATGATTCAAAACTAAATACATTAAAGAAGTAATAATACATCATACCGGGTTTGCATTAACAGGGGTACAAATACAACGTACCAGGGTTAGCAATCACGGGGTAATAATACATGATAGCGGGTTTGCATTAACAGGGGTACAAATAACACGTACAAGGGTTAGCAATCACGGGGTAATAATACATCACACCGGATTTGCATTAAGAAAGGTACAAATACAATGTACCAGGGTTAGCAATCGCGGGGTAATAATACATCGTAATTTCGTTGAAATAATAAATTTATGAGACACTTCATGGTGTACTTATCTAAGTTTGACCTTAAGTCCTGACTTATTAACCAGAATCTCCTGGAGGGAGAGCGTGAATTTGTGTATAGATCTATACGGGACTGACAATGCCGCACCTTTGTTGTTCGCTACTGTGACAACCTGAAATTTCGATCTTGTACAACACATAAACTCAATCAAAGTCAGACTCGTATCTGCTATCTTCTAGCACTATTTAGGGTCTATTTGATTGTTCTAATCCTAGTACATCCAAGGAATGAGTGATAAGAAGTGTCTGTTGAAGTTCAAAACCAACAAACAGTCCATAAACCTCTTTCATGAGGAGTTTACGGCCAGCACTCATGATTTTACGGCCGTAAACTGATGAGGCCGTAAACTCTTGCCTATATATGTGATACTTGGCCATTTTTCAACACTTTTACCACTCTTAACTCAAGAACTCGGTTTTTGCTCTCAACTATCATCAAGTTCTACTTTACTCTTAAAAAATGTAAGTGTTTCCATCCCTTGATTAGTGATACATCTTCTTAACTAGCATAACCCATTGATTCCATCCATTAACATCATCTTTTGGGTTAGATCCTCAAGAAACACCAAGAACACACACTAGTGTTTTGGGCCGAAATCAACCTTTTCAGCTTCTATATCGTAAGTATCACTTCCCTATGCTCGATATCTAGTTGAAACGCATGTTAAACACCTTAAAAACGTCCATTTGCCCAAGAATAATAGGTGTTTACAGCCAAGAGCATCTCCCTTGGCCGTAAACCCTAGTTAGAGGTGCATATGAACCATAAATCTTTCCTAAGGCTTGGTCTTGAGTCTAGAACACTTCCTTGTAGTTTGTAAGACCTTAAAACACTGTTTGGCACAAATCATCATGAGTTTACGGCCGTAAACTCATGAGACCGTAAACCCTATCACCGTGAACTCCTAAGGCCGTAAACACTTGGCCGCGAACACCAAGTGTGGCCGTAAACTCCCCTTATACACAATCATTTGTGATTCAAACACTTAGTTCAAGTGATTTCTAGTCCCTAAGATGGTTTCTTAGCACATTTAGATGTATAAACACTAATTATATTCATAAATGTGTGATTATATGCTATTAGGATTCGTTTGTGTTCAAGATTTTACTTGACACTTAGCATCGTACACCAGTTGTACATTTGAATAACTTACTACAGGTGAGTTCATACCCCCACATTTCCCTAGTTTTTACTGTTTTAAGGGGGGGGGGATACAAGTCTAACACAAAGTTTTTGTCTTATAAACAAGTGATTTCAAATATCTTATCAAAATGGATTTCAGTTATCATCAAATCAAATGGTTTTCAATGATTGTGTCAACACGACATCAAGTCACCAAAATGAATTTCAAAATATCAAACTTATTTTAAATGTTTTATAAACTTATATTATTCCCCAAAAATCATACTAGTATATATATATATATATATATATATATATATATATATATATATATATATATATATATATATATATATATATATATATAAGATTTAAAAGATTTAGGACTAATAGCCCACTTTAGTTCCTTTTCCTTGTTTGGATGTGGGATTACAAGTATCAGTTATTTGTACGAGTGTCATTTAAATTTTACTTATATATAATTGTATAAGTATACAAGTATAAAAGTTTGTTCATTTAGTTTCAATTACCTTTTGTAACATGTTGAGCAAAGGATTACATTCATGAATACTCGTTATCAAATCAAAAAGTACATATAAATTATAATAGGTATAATTTATGATTCAAAGAACTTTAATTCACGGTTCAAGTATACTAGAGTATATTGTTTTACAAGAACAAGGGTTTGATTCAAAACTATTCAAGACTATACATTCTTCCAAATACATGTCAAGAATACTAAATCAAGAGCATACTATCAATCATTTACTTCAAAATGATTGGGTTTTTCATAGCTAATATACATGTAACGTTTATATGCTTTTATGAGTCAAGTAGTACATGTTGTTTAATTCGTTTAAACAATATAGTAAAGTCCTGAAATTATAACCAGAATCTCCAGTCGGGGATCGAAACAGTGTGTGTATAGATCTATATTGGGATTGACAACCCTGCACTTGGACTGCTAGCTACAGTCAGGCATACACGCCTGTGAGTGACAAATTGTTATCAACATGTTTTCAGTGCACTAATAGCGCTGGGTCAGGCCATCTAGTCAGTATGGTTATAATAACTCATTAAAACATATTTACAATGCGTTAGTGTATAATTAACTAAACTTATGTACTATTTCAAAGTACTAGTTTAGAAAACACAGTTTATAGTAAAACATTACAGTTTACATTAACAGTTGGTGAAACCATAAACACTCTCAGATACAAGTTTATAAAACGATTATAAATACAAAACATTCATTTACAAATAGAATAGTTTTATGAAAATACAATTACTTTTCATATGCAACAGAAAATATAGGATTTTATGGAAACAATTTACATATTCAAGAAAACAGAAGACATTCTTTCAAAACATAAATACTTATGCACTCACTCAACTTTATGTTGATACTCTCTTTTCAAATTACTTGTATTCTCAGCGAACCAGTAGACAGGTACACCCCGAGCTTTTGAGAAGATGGAGCTATTTATGTCTTGTCTTCTTCTTTTGTATAACTATTTAGTTTCAGTATACAATGTTGAAACACATGTAAATATTTATACCTTTTTAATACAATGGTTGTTTGTACTTTGATTACTATAATGCCTGTGTTGTGATACTACAAATGAAGTCCTCCACCCCTGGACGTTTCCGCCGTCTGGTTTGAGGGTGTGACAGATTGGTATCAGAGCATTGTTTATAGTGAACTTAGTATATCAATCCATAAAAGATATACAAACTATAAATACATTTGGGGCCAAGAGCTCTGACGACAAGTATACTTTTAAAATTTTAATTATGTTTACAAAAAGTATACTAACATTTATATCTACAAGTACAATATCACAATCATAAAAACATAAAAGTATTTGGATGTTGGACATTACAGTCAAACCTGGGCAGTTATGTAATCATATATGGGATTAATATAGCATGATCAACTATATTGATTTGAGATATGACCAACATGTGTTTGGGAGTGATAGTGATGTTGTGACATGTCTAAAACTTACCAATCATACATATTCAGAAGAACTCTAGAATAGAACATAAAGATTTAAAATACTATAAGGATATTTTAGGCACTATATACTAGTAACAAACATGTAAAAACAGTAGAACAATTAAGGGTAGAACTATAAATATAAAGGGTATATTACAATTATATATAATTAAAGTTATATAGACTTAGAATATGTGATTTAGCTTCATTTCATGTTCCTTGTTTGGTTGTGGGTTTAGAGCCGAGTCATTGAATATAAAGTCGGTTATACCCAGTTATATATAATTAGTATACACTTTATAGTTATAAAAATACCTAGAAATAGTCATACATAATACATTATTTGTTAACTGTAGGTCTCTCTGGTAGAAACCTGTATCTTTAATCAATCATTACCAACTATATTCTATATCCCTTATCCCTATTCTCACTTAGATAACACTGGCTAAAGTGAGGTTCATTCAAGAAATACCCGTCGTCAGTAGAAGATGCTCTACTCGTTTCCTATTTACTCTTTTGGTTATAGTTATGTCTACGGATAAGTTATAGCGTAATTTTTCATGTTGTTCAGTAAGACCACGAAAATTTTAATTATTTCGGAAGGTCTGTATGATGTCGATGTCTTCCCATAATTTGGTGTATTGTAGAGCTGTTTAGGGTCAAGTTTTCCAGATTTTATGTGATCAATATGCCAAATCAATCGACATGCATTTTCATAGTCTTTGAAAAATAACCATTCATTTTCATATCGTTTTGTTACAAGTAGTACTTGTCGTAGACTTCTATTTCCAATTCATTACAAGATTCGTGTTCAACTATATGTTTTAGTTCAGAGATATCAAAATTCATATTTACTTTTGATATCTTACCATCTTTGTATCTTTTGACTTTTATAGAAAAAGATGCCTCCTCGTAAAAATCCAAGGCGTAACCTTGTTAATGAAGCGCCAGTGCCACCTCCGCCACCACCTCCTTAGTTCGACCCCGCTATGTTCCAAGCGGCGGTCACAGCGGCTGTAGCTGCTGCCATGTCTCATATTAATACTCCTGGAGCTAGTGGGTCAGGAGCTGGTACAAATCATTCTAACTATGGCGAGAGTCATGGGCACTCGCGAGAGTGCACATATAAAGATTTTTCCAATACCAAACCCAGGACCTTTAATGGAACTGGTGGAGTTATGGCATTAAGGCAATGGATAGAAAAGACAGAAGTAATTTTCGAAATCTGCTCCTGTCTTGAAGGCAGCAAGGTCAAGTTCGCTGCTTGTACCTTTTCAGAAAGAGCTTTAACATGGCGGAATGTCCATGTTAAGTCACTTACTCTAGTGGTGGCTAATTCAATAAGCCGGGAGAACTTCAAAGCCATGCTTATGCGGTAATACTGTCCGCGAGGAGAAGTTTAGAAACTTGAGGAGGAACTCTGGGGTCTCATAATGGTTGGTTCTGTTATATCAACCTATACTAGTAGATTTTATGATCTGGCAATTCTTTGTCCGGATATGGTTGCTCTGGAGAGCAAGAAGATTGAGAGATATATTTGGGGACTGTCGCCCCAAATTCAGTCAAGTGTTTTAGCTTCGAGGCCTGTTACTTTCGACAGTGCAAAAGAGCTGGCAGAATCTCTTATTGACCACGGAGCCCGTCAAAATTCAGTGGCTGCTTTACCAGAATAACCGAAGGGAAACAACAACAACAATAATGACAACAACAACAACAGCAAGAAGGGTCGGAAAAAGAGGAAGGGCAAGTTTACATAGGATTCCTCAAAGAAACAACAGCTAGTCACATTTAATGCTGCTATTGTACCCACTGCTGTTCCTGTTAACCCAGTACTAGCTAAGCCTTATGCTTGTAATCTCCCGAAGTGCAACAAGTGCAATTTTGACCATAATGGAAATTGCAGGGAAATGCAGTGTCGTAACTGCAACAGAAAAGGGCATACTGCCTGATTCTGTAGAGCACCACCCCTACCACTTAATCAAATACCTGCTGCTGGAGTAGGTCAAGCATGCTACAATTGTAGTGAAGTGGGGCATTCAAGAAAGATTTCCCTCAAGCTGGAAACGTTGGTGGAGTTGGGAGAATTTTAGCCTTGGGTCACGAAGAAGCGGTAGCAAATCCTGCAGTTGTCACAGGTACATTTCTTCTCAACAACACTTATGCATGCATTCTATTTGATTGTGGTGCTGAGAAGAGTTTTGTAATCCATAATTTCAAACACTTTCTAAATCAAAACTCCCAACCATTAAAAGAAACATTCATAGTCAAAATGGCTAATGGGAAATCCGAATCCACCAATGATATATACATAGGATGTACTCTTACCTTGAATAACTTTTCATTCCCAATAGACCTTATGCCGGTCTCTATCAAAAGTTTTGATGTCATAATAGGTATGGATTGGTTGTGTCCTAACCATGCTGACATCCTACGCCATGAAAGAGCCGTCCGTCTAAACTTGCCAACTAACGAAACCCTTATTATTTACGGTGACAAACCCGGAACGAACCTCCAGATCATTTCTTGTATCAAGGCACAAAAGTACCTTCGCAAAGAATACTGTGCTTTCTTAGCTCATGTGGTAGACAAAAAGCAAGAAGTGCAAGATATACCGAGCATTCCTGAGGTGTGCAATTTTCCCGACGTCTTTCCTGGTGATCTTCCAGGAGTGCCTCCTGAACGACAAGTCGAATTCCGAATCGACTTAATTCCAGGGGCTACCCCTGTAGCCAAATATCCCTATCGTCTTGCACCTTCTGAATTTCATGGATTTAATGAACAGAGTGTGTCGTCCTTTCCTGGACAAATTCGTCATAGTCTTCATTGACGACATCCTTATCTACTCAAGAAGTGAAGCGGAACATGACCAACATCTTCGTTTAATATTGCAAACTCTTAGAACAGAGAAACTCTATGCGAAGTTTTCAGAGTGTGAATTCTGGATCAAGAAGGTTGAATTCCTAGGTCACGTGGTCAGTTCTGAAGGAATACACGTCGAACCTTCCAAAATTAAGGCAATTGAAAACTGGTCAGCACCCAAAACACCTATAGAAATTCGTCAATTCTTAGGTCTTGCTGGCTATTATCGTAGGTTCATCCCGAATTTCTCTCGAATAGCTAAACCTCTTACCACCCTGACGCAAAAGGGTGTAACATTTAGCTGGGGAGAGAAGCAAGAAACAACGTTCCAAACGCTGAAGCAAGCCTTATGTAGTGCACCAATCATATCTCTTCCTAAAAGGAACAGAGGACTTTATAGTGTACTGTGATGCTTCTAATCAAGGGCTTGGATGTGTTCTTATGCAAAGAGGAAAGGTGTCACACCCCCAAACCAGAATGACGGAAACATTTGGGGGTGGGTGACTTCACGTAGTATCATAACAGTTGAATATTGTAAAGAAAGTAAACACAACCATCATAAATATAATAAAAACTTACATTGTTGCGTGTAATACATGTTTCAAAAGAATATTACAAATATGATGATTTAAAATGTTTTGATAATAGACGCCTTAGCGTTCCTTCTCCAAAAGCTGATGGTTACCTGTATTACTGATTCCCTGAGAAATACAAGTAGTTTTGAAAAAGTGTCAACAATTAAGTTGGTGAGTTCATAAGCGTTTTTGTATTGAAATTTGTATATCCTTTAGTAAAAATAACTGAACGTGTTTTTCCAGAAAATCCAATATTTTCTGCATATAGTTTCAAAAGTTCCAAAAGCTGGAGTGCAATAGTATCTTTCGTGCTCAAATGGTGAAAGTGTATTTATACTCAAATAATGTATTTACTGAATGCATTCAAAAGTCTTGTAAATCAAACTTATTTTAATACTCTGTGTGAGTTTTATAACCATGCTATTGACCCAGACTGCCTGTAACAACGTTCTTCAGGTGTTGTAGTGTTATGACATTTGTCACCACAGTTTAGGTGCGGGATTGTCAATCCCGTATAGATCTATACACAAGTATCACGCTCTCCCTCCAAGAGATTATGGTTTATAATACATGACTTGAAATGCGTACTTGTAAGTACGTTGAAGTTGAATGTCTCACAACACTTAGTATTAATAGATTTACGAAAAGAAAAGTCTATATTTCATGTAGATGAAAGTATTTCATTTTCACAATGTTAACGTAAAGATGTAATGAGTAACCCATAAACTATACCCATTATAGTTTTCCGAAAGTGTGTTCCATTTGGTGATAAAAAATCGATATAATATTTAGTTTGCATGTAAAGTATAAGGTCGATATCAGTGTTTATGCAACATGTATAAAAATGTAGATGATGTATTTGAATTCGTATAAAACGATAAGTTTTTCTCGTATTGCACTTGTATTTCCCCCCCTAAAATATGAAAAGACGTGAAAATGTAGGGGTATGAACTCACCTGGAAAGTGTGACGATTTGAAGAAAACGAGATTTTCTCGGGCGATACTTCGACCGGAAAGCGGTGAGATTCTCGGGAATCTCGGGGCTTCGGACCTTTGTCGGGGCTGAGGTATTAAACCGGGGTGTCGGGGTCGTCTCGGGATGCTAAACGGGAAGTAAAAGTGAGAGAGAAGAGTGAATTGATCAAGGAAAGTCGGAAGTCTCGCATGCTATTTATAGGTGAGGAAGATGCCCTCGTACGCTGGGCGTACACCGAAGTACGTGGGGCGTACCTCGTACGCGGGGCGTACGTTAGCGATGATGTCACGGCCTCCGGTCTTCGGATGGGATGGCAGTAGAGGGTGTAGGGGTGACGTGGCCGATCCGAGGCCCTCGATTCGGTACGCTGGGCGTACTCCTTCGGATAAGCTTCGTAATGCGTGCTAAAAACTTAAAAAATGCGTAACTTTTGCATACGAGCTTCGTTTTTGACGTTCTTTATATCCACACGTAGGTGAGAAAATACTCTACAACTTTTATTTAGATTCCGTCGGCTAATTTTGAATTTAATTTTTAATATTATATCTTAAATAGGCCGGGACAGGATAATTCCGTCAAAAATCCATAACTTCTTTATCTGATATCCGTTTTCGTCTGTCTTTTTACCATTGTACTACTATTGTAGAGACCTTCAACTCTCGTTTAGGTTGTGTCGACTAAAAATCGCTCAATCTTTATTTCGAGTTTTTAGCTGTCTACTACTGTTCCGAAACTTAGAAAAACTTAGAAAAATCGTAACTTCCTCATACAAAGTCAGATTTGGGCGTTATTTTTATGCATGCTCACGGTTTAACGTAATATACAACTTTCGTTTAGATACCTAAGGCTAAAAAGTATTTTATTGAAGTTTCACTTTTTACGCTTAATAGTGTTTTACCGGGTGTGTCGTGGATTTTCGATTGGTCATAACTTCTTCGTTATAACTCGGATTTGAGTGTTCTTTATATTTTTGGAAACCTTGGTACGATATCAAACACTTTATGCATCCCAATTTAGATTTTAGAACACTTCATTTTTGACGCTAATTTCATTGATTCCAAATAGTTCATTGCATTTGACTTTTTGAATGTTACATTGACTTGAAAAATATCGGGTTGTCACATCATCCCCCTGTTAGAGGGAATTTCGTCCCAAAATTTTATCTAAGATAGAGTTATAGGAAAAACATGCGGGTACTTTTGTTTCATCTGATCCTCGCGTTCCCAGGTGTATTCAGGTCCTCGCTTGGCGTTCCAACGGACCTTCACAATGGGTATGCGGCTTTGTTTAGTCCTTTTATTTTCCCGATCCATGATCTCTACTGGCTCTTCTACGAATTGGAGATTCTCGTTGATTTCAATTTCTTCCAGAGGGATAACGAGGGTCTCATCAGACATGCACTTCTTTAGGTTTGATACGTGAAAGGTAGGGTGTACGTTATTGAGTTCTTGCGGTAATCGAAGTTTGTATGCCACCGGGCCGATCCTGGCAAGGATCTTGAATGGTCCGATATACCTTGGGTTTAGTTTCCCACGCTCTCCGAAACGTATTAATCCCTTCCAGGGTGAGACTTTTAGGAGTACCCGGTCCCCAACCTGGAATTCCAAGGGTTTCCGTCTTTTATCCGCATAACTCTTTTTTCTGTCTCTTGAAGCCTTCAGTCGTTCTCGGATTTGAACAATCTTCTCTGTAGTGTCCCTTATGATTTCTGGTCCAGTGAGAGTGTTGTCGGGTACCTGACCTCTTGCCAGTTGTGTGTCACCCACTTCAGCCCAGCACAGGGGTGATCTGCACTTACGGCCGTAGAGGGCTTCGAATGGGGCAACTTTGATGCTAGCGTGATAGCTATTGTTGTACGAAAACTCGACCAATGGTAAATGGGTGTCCCACGCCTTACCAAAATCGATCACACAAGCTCTTAGCATATCTTCTAAGGTTTGTATGGTTCTCTCACTCTGGCTGTCGGTCTGTGGGTGATAAGCGGTACTCATCTCTAACCTCGTTCCTAGAGATCTTTGTAGCGACTGCCAGAACCTCGAGGTGAATCTACTATCTCGGTCCAAGATAATGGATATTGGTACACCATGCAGTCGTACAATATCTCTGATGTAAGTTCTGGTTAGCTTTTCTAGTTTATCCATTTCTTTGATTGGTAGGAAGTGCGCGGATTTGGTTAACCTGTCGAAGATCACCCAGATGGTGTCGAGTCCGCTTGTCGTCTTGGGTAACTTGGTTATGAAGTTCATGGTTATCCGCTCCCACTTCCATTCGGGTGTTTCCAGTTGTTGCAACAATCCCGAGGGCTTTTGGTATTCCACCTTGACTTTGGCGCAAGTCAGACATATGCCTACATAGGTAGCAATTTCGGCTTTCATGTTAGGCCACCAATACAGTTTCTTGAGATCCAGATACATCTTATCTGAACCGGGATGTATGGAGTATCGTGTCTTATGGGCTTCGTCCATGACAACATCTCTGAATCCGCCAAACTTCGGCGTCCAAATCCGATTCATGAAGTAACGAACTCCGTCATCCTTGACTTCAAGATTCTTATCCATTCCTCTTAAGGTTTCCTCTGCCACATTTTCGGATTTCAAGGCTTCTATTTGAGCTTCCTTGACTTGCGTGGACAGGTGTGAATGGATCGTTATGGTTAAGGATTTCACTCGGCGGCCCGAGTATTCCTTCCGGCTGAGGGCATCAGCTACTACGTTAGCTTTCCCGGGATGATAACGAATTTCACATTCATAATCGTGTAGTAGTTCTACCCACCGTCTTTGTCTCATGTTGAGTTCCTTTTGATTGAGGATGTGTTGAAGGCTTTTACGATCGGTGAAGATTGTACATTTCGTTCCCTAGAGATAGTGCCTCCAGATCTTTAGAGCGAAGACGACGGCTCCTAGTTCGAGATCGTGCGTGGTATAATTAACCTCGTGCGTCTTGAGTTGTCTCGAGGCGTATGCGATGACCTTCCCTCATTGCATCAGGACACATCCAAGTCCCTGGTTTGACGCATCACAGTAGACCACGAATTCTTCAGTTCCTTCCGGTAAGGTTAATATAGGTGCACTGTATAGGGCTTGCTTTAGTGTTTGGAATGCAGTGTCTTGTTTTTCTCCCCAGCTGAAGGTTACACCCTTCTGAGTCAGGGTGGTAAGCGGCTTAGCAATCTTTGAGAAGTTTTGTATGAACCTTCGGTAATACCCAGCGAGGCCCAAGAATTGCCGGATTTCCGTTGGAGTTCTTGGAGTTGTCCAATTTTCAATTGCCTTGATTTTGGAAGGGTCCACGTGAATCCCCTCCTTGCTGACCACGTGACCTAGGAAATCTACTTTCCGAGTCCTAAATTCGCACTTTGAGAATTTTGCATAAAGCTTCTCGGTCCTTAATGTTTCCAAGACCTGTCGGAGGTGTTGGCTATGTTCCTCCTTGCTCCTTGAATAGATTAGTATATCATCTATGAACACGATCACAAATTTATCCAGGAAAGGACGACATACTCGGTTCATCAAGTCCATGAACACCGCCGGTGCATTTGTCAATCCAAAGGGCATCACTACAAACTCGTAGTGACCGTAGCGAGTTCGAAATGCCGTTTTGGGAATGTCTCCTTCCAGGACTCGCAGATGGTGATACCTAGATCTTAAATCGATCTTTGAGAAGTAGCTCTCTCCTTGTAGTTGGTCGAACAGATCGTCTATGCGCAGTAAGGGATATCGGTTCTTGATCATGAGTTTGTTCGGTTCCCGTTAATCGATGCAAATGCGAAAAGATCCTTCCTTCTTCTTTACGAATAGAACTGGCGCTCCCCAAGGTGAGAAGCTCGGTCTGATGAATCCTTTGCTTAGGAGCTCGTTCAATTGGCTAGATAGTTCCTACATTTCTGCCGGTGCTAGACGGTATGGCGATTTTGCTACTGGGGTAGCTCCGAGAATCAAGTCGATCCTGAACTCGACTTGACATTCCTGTGGGACTCCTGGAAGATCTTCTGGGAAAATGTCGGGGAAATCGCAGACTTCCGGAATGTCTTTAATGTCTTTCACCTCTCGTCAATTCTTAGGTCTTGTCACCATAAATGACAAGAGTTTTGCCGCTTGGCAGATTGAGGCGAACGGCCCTTTCGTGACAAAGTATATCGGCATGGTGAAGGCTTAACCAGTCCATACCGATGATGACATCAAAACTTCTTATAGTAATTGGCATAAGATCGATTCGGAATGAGTGTTCATTTAAATTTAACGTACAGCCTATGTACATATCGTTTGTGCTTTCCGTTTTACCTTTTGCCATTTCTACTGTGAATATTTTATTGAGTGCTTGGGGTTTCTGATTAAGTAAGTGTTTGTATTTATGACTCACAAAACTTCTCTTCGTACCACAGTCAAAGAGTATGCATGCATAAATGTTGTTGAGGAGAAACGTACCCGTAACCACTGTGGGATCGGCTATTGCCTCGTTCTGCCCAATTGTCAGCACTCTTCCTACACCGCCAACATTCTTTGCCTTAGGGCAGTCCCTCTTGTAGTGCCCAGTTTCCCCACACCCATAACAGGCCTGGCTCACTCCAGCACCAGGGACTTGGGTGATTGGTCGCGCCGGTGCCCCTTCCTGTCGCAGTGTGCCCCTTCCTGTCGCAGTTTTTACAGTGTATCTCCCGACAATTACCGTGGTGATGGTAATTGCATTTGTTGCACTTTGGCAGGTTCCCAACATATTTTTTTGTCGGCGCGGGGGTAGCGGGAACAACAGTGGGGGAAGTAGCGGCATGGACCACCACCATTTGTTTCTCTGAAGGTTCTTGCGAAGTCTGACCTTTCCTCTTGTTCAAAACTTGTTGTTGTTGTTGTTGGCATTGCTGTCATTGTTGTTGCTTCCTTTGTTTGGTTCCGGGACGACGGTCGTGTCAACTTGGCAGACCCCATGATCGACGAGGGTATGTGCCAGTTGTTTGACACTGTCGAACGTCGTGGGTTTGGAAGCTAGCACACTTCCTCGAAGCTGGGGCGACAGCCCCCAGATATACATTTCCACCTTCTTGCTTTCTAGGGCCATCATCCCTGGGCAAAGTATTGTCAATTCACTGAACCTATTCGTATAGGTTGTGATGTCCGCGCCCACCATAGTCAATCCCCAAAGTTCCTGTTCAAGTTTCTGGATCTCGCCCCTTGGGCAGTACTCTCGCAGTAGCATTTGCTTTAGGTTCTCCCAACCCATGGAGTTTGCCACCACCAGAGTTAGTGACTTGACGTGGCCATTCCACCACGTTAGGGCTCGTTCGGAGAAAGTACAGGCGGCAAATTTTACTTTGCTCTCTTCGGGGCATGAGCATATCTCGAACACAGCTTCCGTTTTCTCTATCCATTGGGATAGAGCCATCACTCCCCCAGTTCCATTAAAGGGGATGGGTTTGCTGTTGGAGAAGTCCTTATAGGTACATTCCCCGGAGCGACCTTGGTTTTGGCCATTAGTAGAGCTATTTATTCCTCCTCCTAATCCATTGTTACTCATTTGTGCCATTACTGCGGTTACGGCAGCTGTTACAGCAACCTGAAAGGTAGCAACATCCATTGATGGAGAGGGTGGTGGAGGTGGTGTTCGTGTTTCGTTTGTATTGAAGCGTCGGGGATTTCTTCTTGGTGGCATGATTCTGCCACAAGTTAAGAGACGAATTCTTGATAAGTCATTAGAAATGAATTGGGAGGGTTTATAAGTTTTAGTTCTGAACATTGCATGATACTGAAAAAAAAATAAGTGTATGATTCTTTTAAGAATTAAATGGGATACTCAAGGAAATAATAAATGCGTGTCAATTTCATTGATATTAGTATATGATACAATGATCAGGAAAATTTGACCTTTTTATAGGTCTAGGGTACATCAATGAAAATGGGAAAATTTGACCGCATTCCGACCCCCGAACTGCGTTTCTCACAATCCGTCAGGTTTACATTCTTAAAGGAAAAAGTAGCACCAACAATTATTTGATAGGTATATACATAGCGCCGGAAGTACGCGCTCTACTCCGAGCGGGTGGCACGCTGCAGACCATGGTATGTGGTTGTGGAAGGCTTAGCGCGGGCTACTTGACGTTCAGCCTCGATGACGCGCCTCTCCATTGCGGCTTGGCTCCTACGGAGCTCCCTCACTTCGGTTCTAGTAGGAGTGATGTCTTTCTGCAGGGAAAAGGTGTGCTCTATTGTTCGCTCATGCTCTTCGACCAAACGACAAAGACGTACCGCGATGACAGCAGCGGTGGCCCCAATGTCCAAGAGTTGGCTGGCATTTGCTCTTGCTTGCTCACCTTGGTTGGCAATGCGACGAACCTTGACAGGGAGTGCTCTGTCAGCCGAACCCCCGTTGCTGAGGTTGTAAAAGGCTCATGCCATGCCATAGGGCGGGCATTGCCCTTGTTCCCTGCTCCATCACTTCAGATCCACAGCCCAGCGGGGCGCCGGGCCTTGAAAGTTCCGTCGGGGAATTGCTGCTTCTTGGGGAGGGTTGTAGATCTCAGGCTCCGAGTCTGTGCTCCCACCATCTCCTTCCTCTTCTGTATCTTCGTCTGGGTCTTCCTCGGGATCCTCTTCGGATTCTTCTTCTGGTTCCTCCTCAGGAATTTCCTCTTCGGAATCCTCTTCTGGGTCGTCCTCAATCCATCCTCCATTTCCTTCGTTGGGGTAGTAGGGGTCCCCGGGAATGTGAAATCCTGCCATTTTGCCTAGTCGAGAAATAGAGGTAAGAGAATTTTTATAAAAACTTGGGAGTAAGAAGGGAAATTTTCGATAAGGATAAATTTTATTCGACGATTCCTATTTCTAATTAAATACCGAGGTTCGCACGATTATAACAGTTCTTTTAGTTTTTCTTTTACAAAATACTCCTATAGTATTGTAAATTTGTGATTTTGATTCTAATATTTAATTTGGTAAGTTTTCGACTTGTTGCTCACTACGACCATTCCTCGACATACGTTGGTCACATCCAGGATAAATATAGTTGATCAGGCTATATTTATTCTCGATTTGATTACATACCCCGAGGCCTAGTCGTAGTGTCGCAACTTGCCTTAATACTTTTTATAAAATTTTGCTATGATACGAGACCGATGCATGCGTGTACTTATACTTTAAATAAAAAAAAATATATCATTTTAATTTATTAAAAGTATCGTTTATGAAAACGTTTTGTCAGAGGGTTTTTGGTCCCTTTGCATTTATAGTTTGTATATCTTATGTGGTTCGATATACTTAGTTCACTATAAACAATGCTCTGATACCAATCTATCACAGCCCCAAACCAGAATGGCGGAAACATTCGGGGGTGGGTGACTTCACGTAGTATCATAACAATTGAATATTGTAAAGAAAGTAAACACAACCATCATAAATATAATAAAAACTTACATTGTTGTGTGTAATACATGTTTCAAAAGAATATTACAAATATGATGATTTAAAATGTTTTGATAATAGACGCCTTAGCGTTCCTTCTCCAAAAGCTGATGGTTACCTGTATTACTAATTCTCTGAGAAATACAAGTAGTTTTGAAAAAGTGTCAACAATTAAGTTGGTGAGTTCATAAGCATTTTTGTACTGAAATTTGTATGTCCTTTAGTAAAAATAACTGAACGTGTTTTTCCAGAAAATCCAATATTTTCTACATATAGTTTGAAAAGTTCCAAAAGCTGGAGTGCAATAGTATCTTTCGTGCTCAAATGGTGAAAGTGTATTTATACTCAAATAATGTATTTACTGAATGCATTCAAAAGTCTCGTAAATCAAACTTATTTTAATACTCTGTGTGAGTTTTATAACCATGCTATTGACCCAGACTGCCTGTAACAACGTTCTTCAGGCGTTGTAGTGTTATGCCATTTGTCACCCCAGACCTGCCGGTCTAACTGTAGCTAACAGTTTAGGCGCGGGATTGTCAATCCCATATAGATCTATACACAACTATCACACTCTCCCTCCAAGAGATTATGGTTTATAATACAGGACTTGAAATGCGTACTTGTAAGTACGTTGAAGTTGAATGTCTCACAACACTTAGTATTAATAGATTTACGAAAAGAAAAGTCTATATTTCATGTAAATGAAAGTATTTCATTTTCACAATGTTAACGTAAAGATGTAATGAATAACCCATAAACTATACCCATTATAGTTTTCCGAAAGTGTGTTCCATTTGGTGATAAAAACTCGATATAATATTTAGTTTTCATGTAAAGTATAACGTCGATATCAGGGTTTATGCAACATGTATAAAAATATAGATGATGTATTTGAATCCGTATAAAACGATAAGTTTTTCTCGTATTGCATTTGTATTTCCCCCCCCCCCCTAAAATATGAAAAGACGTGAAAATGTAGGGGTATGAACTCACCTGGAAAGTGTGACGATTTGAAGAAAACGAGATTTTCTCGGGCGATACTTCGACCGGAAAGCGGTGAGATTCTCGGGAATCTCGGGGCTTCGGACCTTTGTCGGGGCTGAGGTATGAAACCGGGGTGTCGGGGTCGTCTCGGGATGCTAAACGGGAAGTAAAAGTGAGAGAGAAGAGTGAATTGAGCAAGGAAAGTCGGAAGTGTCGCATGCTATTTATAGGTGAGGAAGCTGCCCTCGTACGCTGGGCGTACACCGAAGTACGCGGGGCGTACCTCGTACGCTGGGCGTACCCTCGTACGCGGGGCGTACGTCAGCGATGATGTCACGGCCTCCGGTCTTCAGATGGGATGGCAGTAGAGGGTGTAGGGGCGACGTGGCCGATCCGAGGCCCTCCATTCGGTATGCTGGGCGTACTCCTTCGGATAAGCTTCGTAATGCGTGCCAAAAACTTCAAAAATGTGTAACTTTCGCATACGAGCTCCGTTTTTGATGTTCTTTATATCCACGCGTAGGTGAGAAAATACTCTACAACTTTCATTTAGATTCTGTCGGCTAAATTTGATTTAATTTTTAATACTATATCTTAAATAGGCCGGGACAAGATAATTCCGTTAAAAATCCATAACTTCTTTATCTGATGTCCGTTTTCGTTTGTCTTTTTACCATTGTACTACTATTGTAGAGACCTTCAACTCTCGTTTAGGTTGTGTCGGTTAAAAATCGCTCAATCTTTATTTCGAGTTTTTAGCTGTCTACTGTTGTTCCGAAACTTAGAAAAATCGTAACTTCCTCATACGAAGTCAGATTTGGGCGTTATTTTTATGCATGCTCACGGTTTAATGTAATCTACAACTTTCGTTTAGATACCTAAGGCTAAAAAGTATTTTATTGCAGTTTCACTTTTTACGCTTAATAGTGTTTTATCGGGTGTGTCGTGGATTTTCGATTGGTCATAACTTCTTCGTTATAACTCGGATTTGAGTGTTCGTTATATTTTTGGAAACCTTGGTACGATATCTAACACTTTATGCATCCCAATTTAGATTTTAGAACACTTCATTTTTGACGCTAATTTCATTGATTCCAAATAGTTCATTGCATTTGACTTTTTGAATGTTACATTGACTTGAAAAATATCGGGTTGTCATAAAAGGTGATATCTTATGCCTCAAGACAGCTAAAGACACATGAAGTCAATTATACAACATATGACCTTGAACTAGGAGCAGTAGTATTTGCTCTAAAGATCTGGAGACATTACTTGTATGGCACGAAATGTACAGTATTCACGGACCATAAAAGTCTCCATCATATCTTCAATTAGAAAGAGCTGAACATGAGACAACGACGATGGGTGGAGGTACTGAACGACTACGATTGTGAGATACTTTATCACCCTGGTAAAGCTAATGTAGTAGCTGACGCCCTTAGCTGAAAAGAATACTCGGGACGCCGAGTAAAGTCGTTGACCATGACAATCCATTCACATCTGTCCACACAGACCAGAGAGGCTCAACTTGAGGCCTTAAAACCTAAAAATATGGCAGGTGAAGCCTTGACAGGAATGGATAAAAATTTCAAAGTCAGGGATGATGGAGTCTATTGTTCCATGAACCGGATCTAGACACCTAAGTTTGGTGGTTGTAGAGACGTAGTCATGAATGAAGCACACAAAACCAGATACTTCATTCATCCAGGTTCAGACAAGATGTACCTGGACCTCAAGAAACTGTACTGGTTGCCAAACATGAAGGTCGAAATTGCTACCTTGGTGGGCAAGTGCCTTACTTCTGCCAAGGTAAAGGTAGAATACCAGAAACCTTAAGGTTTATTGCAAAAACCTGAAATACCTGAATGGAAGTGGGAGCGGATTACAATGGATTTCAAAACCAAGTTACCCAAGACATCGGGTGGTTATGATACTATTTGGGTAATCGTTGATAGATTAACCAAATCTGCACACTTCTTACGAATCAGAGAATCAGACAAGATGGAGAAGCTAACAAGAACTTACCTCAAAGAAATCGTTAGACTGCATGGTGTGCCAATATCTATTATTTATGACCGAGATAGTAGATTCACTTCTCGTTTCTGGCAGTCTTTACAAAAATCTTTGGGAACTAGGCTCGACATGAGTACAGCCTACCATCCACAAACTGAAGGACAAAGTGAGAGGATGATTCAAACTTTAGAAGATATGTTGCGAGCTTGCGTGATAGACTTTGGTAAGGAATGGGATACTCATTTACCCCTTGTCGAATTCTCTTACAACAATGGTTATCACACTAGCATAAAGGCTGCTCCTTTCGAAGCTCTCTATGGCCGCAAGTGCAGATCACCTCTGTGTTGGGCTGAAGTGGGTGACACGCAGCTAGCTAGAAGCCAAATTCTTGACATTACTCTCACTTGTCCGGAAATCATTCGCGAAACCACAGAGAAAATCGTACAAATCCGGGAACGACTTAAAGCTTACAGAGATAGACAGAAAAGCTACGTTGACCAAAGAAGAAAACCTTTGGAGTTCTAGGTTGGTGACCGCGTCATCTTGAAGGTCTCACCCTGGAAAGGCATGATACGTTTTGGAAAGCGTGACAAGTTGAACCCAAGGTACATAGGACCATTTGAGATTCTCGCTAGAATTGGTCCAGTAGTTTACAAACTCCGACTACCGTAAGAACTAAGTAACATACATCCTGTTTTCCACGTCTGAAACTTGAAAAAGTGTCTGTCCGACGAGACTCTTGTTATCCCACTCGATGAAATCGAAATCGACGATCGCCTCAATTTCGTGGAAGAACTAGTAGAAATCATGGATCGGGAGACCAAACAAATGAAGCAAAGCCGTATTCCTATAGTGAAGGTTCGCTGGAATGCCAAACGTGGACCTGAATTCACTTGGGAACGCGAGGATCAAATGAAATTGATATATCCTCATCTTTTTGCTTAGATATTTGTTTTTGCTTAATTGCTTAAACTCTAATTTCTAGAAGAAATTCTTTCTAACGGGGGGATAATGTGACAACCTGAAATTTCTATCTTGTACAACACATAAACTCAATCAAAGTCAGACTCGTATCTGCTATCTTCTAGCACTATTTAGGGTCTATTTGAGTGTTCTAATCCAAGTACATCCAAGGAATGGGTGATAAGAAGTGTCTGTTGAAGTTCAAAACCAACCAACCAGTCATAAACCCCTTTCATGAGGAGTTTACGGCCAGGACACATGAGTTTACGGCCGTAAACTCTTGGCTATATATGTGATACTTGGCCATTTTCAACACTTTACCACTCTTAACTCAACAACTTGGTTTTTGCTCTCAACTATCATCAAGTTCTTCACTTTAATCTTCAAAAATGTAAGTGTTTCCATCCCTTGATTAGTGATACATCTTCTTAACTAGCATAACACATTGATTCCATCCATTAACATCATCTTTCGGGTTAGATCCTCATGAAACACCAAGAACACACACTAGTGTTTTGCGCCGAAATCAACCTTTTCAGCTTCTATATCGTAAGTATCACTTCCCTATGCTCTATATCTAGTTGAAACGCATGTTAAACACCTTGAAAACGTCCATTTCCCCAAGAACAATAGGTGTTTACGGCCAAGAGCATCTCCCTTGGCCGTAAACCCTAGTTAGAGGTGCATATGAACCATAAATCTTTCCTAAGGCTTGGTATTGAGTCTAGAACACTTCCTTGTAGTTTGTAAGACCTTAAAACACCGTTTGACACAAATAATCATGAGTTTACGGGCGTAAACTCATGAGAACGTAAACCCTATGGCCGTGAACTCCTAAGGCCGTAAACACTTGGCCGCGAACACCAAGTGTAGCCGTAAACTCCCCTTATACACAATCATTTGTGATTCTAACACGTAGTTCAAGTGATTTCTAGTCCCTAAGATGGTTTCTTAGCACATTTAGATGTGTAAACACTATTTATATTCATAAATGTGTGATTATATGCTATTAGGATTCGTTTGTGTTCAAGATTTTACTTGACACTTAGCATCCTACACCAGTCGTATATTTGAATAACTTACTACATGTGAGTTCATACCCCCACATTTTCATAGTTTTTTCTGTTTTAAGGGGAGGGGGGGGGGGGTTACAAGTCTAACACAAAGTTTTTGTGTTATAAACAAGTGATTTCAAATATCTTATCGAAATAGATTTCAGTTATCATCAAATCAAATGGTTTTCAATGATTGTTTCAAAACGACATCAAGTCACCAAAATGAATTTCAAAATATCAAACTTCTTTTAAATGTTTTATAAACTTATATTACTCCCTAAAAATCATACTAGTATACATATATTTATCTAAATAAGATTTAAAAGATTTAGGACTAATAACCTACTTTAGTTCCTTTTCCTTGTTTGGATGTGGGATTACAAGTATCAGTTGTTTGTCCGAGTGTCATTTAAATTTTACTTATATATAATTGTATATGTATACAAGTATAAAAGTTTGTTCATTTAGTTTCAATTACCCTTTGTAACATGTTGAGCAAAGTATTACATTCATGAATACTCGTTATCAAATCAAAAAATACATATAAATTATAATAGGTCTAATTTATGATTCAAAGAACTTTAATTCACGGTTCAAGTATACTAGAGTACACTGTTTTACAAGAACAAGGGTTTGATTCAAAACTATTCAAGACTATAAATTCTTCCAAATACATGTCAAGAATACTAAATCAAGTGCATACTATCAATCATTTACTTTAGAATGATTGGGTTTTTCAGAACTAATATACATGTAACGTTTATATGCTTTTATGAGTCAAGTAGTACAGATTGTTTAATTCACTTAAACAATATAGTAAAGTCCTGACATTATAACCAGAATCTCCAGTCGGGGATCGGAACAGTGTGTGTATAGATCTATATTAGGATTGACAACCCCGCACTCGGACTGCTAGCTACAGTCAGCCGTACATGCCTGTGAGTGACAAATTTTTATCAACATGTTTTTAGTGCACTCATAGCGATGGGTCAGGCCATCTAGTCAGTACGGTTATAATAACTCATTAAAACATATTAACAATACGTTAGTGTATAATTAACTAAACTTATGTACTATTTTAAAGTACTAGTTGACAAAACACAGTTTACAGTAAAACATTAAAGTTTACTTTAACAGTTGGTGAAACCAGAAACACTCTCAGATACAAGTTATAAAAGGATTATAAATACAAAACATTCATTTACAAATAGAATAGTTTTATGCAAATACAATTACTTTTCATATGCAACAGAAAATATAGGATTTTCTGGAAACAATTTACATATTTAAGAAAACAGAAGACATTCTTTCAAAACATAAATACTTATGCACTCACTCAACTTAATGTTGATACTCTCTTTTCAAATTACTTGTATTCTCAGGGAACCAGTAGACATGTACACCCCGAGCTTTTGACAAGATGGAGCTATTTATGTCTTGTCTTCTTCTTTTGTACAACTATTTAATTTCAGTATACAATGTTGAAACACATGTAAATATTTATACCTTTTTAATACAATGGTTGTTTGTACTTTGATTACTATAATGCATGTGTTGTGATACTACAAATGACGTCCTCCACCCCTGGACGTTTCCGCCGTCTGGTTTGGGGGTGTGACAGCTACAGTTTGGCCGGCAGGCCTAGGGTGACAAATGTCATATCGTTTCTGACGCCTGAAGAACGCCGCATCAGGCACATCAGTCATATTAGTATGGTTAATAGAACTCACATGGATAAAACAACGAGTAAATTACTTAGTAATATACTTCTCTTAAAACAGTAAGAAAAAAGATAATTACATCCTATCTATTTTACTGACCAAATATACCTTCTTTTAGTTTTTACTTATCGTAAAAACTACGTATCATGAAATCAAGTATGGCAAATATACTTGTAATTTTGGTTTTGGAACGTTTAAAACCACAAATCAGTATTATGGATAATATAACTAAGAATACTTTTACAAATGAAACAGTTTATGGGATTAAACTACTTTTACAAATGGAACAGTTTTATGGGGATTTAAAACTACTATTCAGAAACGGTTTTAAGGGGATTTAAAACTACTATTCAGAAACGGTTTTAAGGGGATCTAAAACTACTATTCAGAAACGGTTTTATGGGGATTTAAAACTACTTATCATATGGAACTTAGTCATTCACTCTCTTTAAACTAGCATAACATAAAGGACCTTTAGTGGTTAATTCTGTAATTCCTTAGTTTTTACATCAGAGTTATATATAAGTAATATCTGATTGACAGTGAAATGTGTGACTTCCGCCTTACTTCCTGTTCCTTGTTTGGTTGTGGGCTTAGGGCAGATACACTCATTTAACTGTCAATTCGATATTAGGTTATATAACTAGTATAAACTAAGTAATTGTAGAGGGAACTATTGAGGTTATCATTTTATCACATCAGGAAATATAGGATTTTCTGGGGAAACCAGCGAACTTTTCCAAAAGAACTTAGAGTATACTTTATAGAACTAAAATACTTATGAACTCACTACCTTAAATGTTGATCTACTCTTTCAAAATAACTTATATTCTCAGGAATCCAGTAGACAGGTACACTCCCGAAGCTTTTTAGAAGACTATCTAGTACCGTACTGTGACTCTTGTCTTCTACTGTATCTACTTTGGTGTTTGAATATGTAACGTTTAAACACTTATGTAAAACTTATACTTATTAATGCAATGGTTGTTTGTACTTTGATTACTATATTGCATGTGTTGTGATACTTACATGAAGTCCTCCGCCCCCGAACGTTTCCGCCATTCTGGTTTGGGGTGTGACATGAAGAAGGAGGAATGAAACCTTTCTTGGTTCCACTTGAAGAGGATCCATCAAGAGACTTTCCCTTGGTACCCTTCGAAGGGGTCTTTCTCTTCTTCCCCTTTCCCTGTCCAGTTGCCAAGACAGGAGCAGTAGTAGGAGTAGGAGTAACAGCTGATTTACTTTTAAGGCCACTTTCAGCGGTCCTTAAAAGTCCTTGAAGCTTACTCAGTTTGACTTCTTCGTTGTTCATATGATAAGTCATACGAAACTGATCATAACTTGGAGGTAAGGAATGGAGAATGATGTCAATCGCCATGTCCTCAGGAAAGTCCACATTAAACTTCAGTAACCGGTCCATGAACCTTTGCATTTTCTGCAAGTGACCGGTGAGGGGTTCTCCCTCTTTCATCCTAGCTGTTATCATGGAGGAAATGATTTCATACCTCTCCTGACGAGCACTCTGATGGTACCTATCCATCAGATCCTGTTGCTTCTCAAAAGGGTAGAAATCTTCATAGGATTTCTAGATTTCTACTGTCATTGTGGCCAACATGATGCAAGACACCTTAGTGGCATCTTTCTCATGGTTAGTGTACTCAGCAATCTCCTCAGGAGTAGCAGTTGAATCCTCGATAACCTTTAGCTCCTAATCGAGGACATACTCTTTTCCCTCATAGCGAGTAATCATTCTGATGTTCCTAATCCATTCATTGAAATTTGAACCATCAAAAGTGATTTTCCCACACAAGTTCATTAGGGAAAAGGAGCCTGTAGGGTTTGAGCCAGTAGCAGTATTGGAAGACATCTGAAAAGAAAGAAAGACAAGTTTTAGTAGATAAAGAGTCCTTCATAAGGCACCCAAATGAAGTATTAAGGCTAGGACCCAACAAACTATTTATAGTTAGAAGAAGGATGTCGTAATCGAAGCTATAAAATATTTGAAGGTAGGTAAATGAGGATTTACCAATTTCCACCACGAAAACGATATAGATTATTAAGTTGTATTGGATTTGAAATTCCTAGATCTTTTGAGATACATTGAAATTTCAATAGCATGTTTGAATCTCGATTGTGCCCTCTCAAGTTTGTGACTGGGATGCCGAGGATCACAAACAAGGTGTGAATAACCACACAAATTGACTTGGTACCCTTAACTTTTATCACCTAATCGATGTGTCGGTTAACCACACGCGCTCCACCGATCTATGATCAAATTAAGTTACCCTTTGCCACCCTTACTAGTCCTTGTTGGTGTGCCGGTTAACCACACGTGCTCCACTAACGACTTGGTAAGGTACAAAGTATAATTTCATGGGTTTGCACCTATTTCATATTTTCCTAAAGTAACTAAGATTGGGAATTATTAAAGTGTAGTTACTTTATAATTTCATTATACTTTTAATGGGGATTTAAACTCCTTGTCCTACCCGTTCGGCTAACGACCCTCCACCAGTCAAGGAAGCGGTGGGTGAGAGTGGACACCCATTAAGCTGCCATTTTATAGGAAACAACCTTATACCCCCCTTATAGACCGGCTTCGTGAATGAGGCCTACTAACGGTAAGACTGACTTATTCTTATAGATATCTATATATTTAAACTTTTAATATAATAATAGTATAAGGGTTGAATTTTAAACTATTAAAATTCTAAGGTTCAATTTGGAAATTAAAGTATTAGGGTGTAAGACTTTACAAATTCCAAAACTTGAGGGCAAGTCTTGAAACTATTCAAGACTTTTCATAACTTATGAGTTTAATGGTTCATTAAAATGAAGACTCTTCATTTTATGTAACCTCTTATTCTTTAATGACACTTTTAAAGAAGTGACTTTTGGTTATCCATAACTTGAGGACAAGTTATGGACTCCATCATTAGCCATTAAGATCAAGAATCATCCTTACAAGCAAGTTACACATAATTCCTATGATCTTCTAAAACTCATAAGAACATGAACATTCATATCAAAATTTCAAGAATCATATTAACACATATAAAACATGGAATTTTGATATTAGCCATTGTAAATGGATTAGCATAAGCATTACACCATCTAAAACAAGTTTTAAAACACCAAAACAGTTTGGGGTAATGTTTCTAGTCCATTTCCAGCAGCAAAACTCGAAAATCTACATTCAGGGGCTCCTACTCGTCGAGTGCAAGAACCTACTCGACGAGTATGATGAATTTTCACATGGACTCGTTGAGTCCCCCCATGGACTCGGCGAGTTCATGCTGCAGAGTCAAAATTTTTGAGCTTTTTCAACAAGTTTGCATCAAGTATCAAGAAAACAAGCCTAGGCTCTGATACCACTGTTGGGTTTTGAGCATTCTAAAACTCCTATGGTGTACATGCAACCCTAGAAATCTTGGATCTATGTTTTCTCTAAATACGTGCAAATTTGATTTTCCAAGGTTTACTTCCTATCTAGCATGTTATGGGGAACTTGTAATACAAAACTCAAGTAGAATAACATACCTTTTAGTAGCTTTGATTCCTTGATGAATTTGTGAGCCTAGCACCCCAAATATGATGCTTCAAATGCTTCACACAACACCACAATTCTTGGAATAACCTTGAGAGAAGTTCACTATACTCAAAAATCGGCTAGCTCTCTTACTTTCTTGTAGTGGTGCCGATTTTGCTAGACAAGGAGTCTTTATATAGTTGTGACACAAGTAGGGTTACACCATGTAAACCCTAATTGTCATGGCTTTCCATATTCCATGGTCCATGGGTTTGTAACCTCCATGGACTATCCATGGATCACCTTATGGGTTTTAACCCCATCCATACAAACCATGGATCATTAGCCCACTATACATGAATAGATTATTTACACAATCAACCCATATATTTAATTACTCTCTTTTTTGATCACTTAATTAATTTAAGATTAATTCTTTGATCAATACCAATTAAATAATATTATTAATATATTAGTACTTATAATATATTAATAAACCTTAAGTGTCCTTTCTCTCATTTTGGTCTATCCAAGTATTGCAATGCCATGCAACCCAAATGGACCATGCCGGGTTGGGTCAAGTACATACCAAATATAGTTATGGACTTAGACACTATATCCAACAAAAGCTCCATCCTTATCTTATAGGTTAATACAAGCATCTCGTGACTAGAAGCATGAATTCGATGATGAAATCAGAAATTATAACTTCATCAAAAATGAAGAGGAATCTTGTGTTATTATGAAAACTAGTGGGAGCATGGTAACCTTCCTAGTCATATATGTAGATGACATACTTATCATAGGAGAACAGAAGGTGCTCTCCTTGGCCGTCCTAGAAACATAAGTCCCCTTAGCATGATCCCAAACCTACATGTGGCTATACTCTTGTGGTGGAGTAGTAACACAGCTATCAAGATAGGCATAAGATTAAGGACTCATAGTAACCTCAGTTGTATAAATCCCTAGACGCCAACCCAACTTGATCAGGCTGTAGGAGTGGGATATCTTTCCCAGGCGAAAAGTAAAAACTGATCTATCAGCCCATCTTATAGACTTCATGTCAAAGCGGAATATCAAATAGAACTCCCAACAGAGCTCTTTGTAGGCCACCTCCTGAACCCCAACAACCTGCCGCCATCTGTGGCAGACAAAGAGCTCAAGACCGCTTTCATCTTGCAATACACGGGTAAAGAATGGCCCCAGTTGAGCGGTCAACCCGGACTCGTTCGTCTAGGAAAGAGCTTGGGGAATACTGGTCTTCTTGGATAGAAGAGCAGTCAGGCAAGACACAAAAGAAATCCGATCAGGAAGATTATCGGGGAACTCTAGGAAAGGATGCGAATGCCAGTTAGGAGGTAATTGACCTGCAGCTTGTCGACCTCGTCTCTCCATATCTGCAGAAATATAGAAAAAAGACAGTTAGGAATGAACTAGATTAGTTAAAGGCTATTTAATATGTTGAAATGGACCAGACACTCAAGGTGCGCACTACGTGCGAGGGCACGCGACACACATTCATCTGTGCGGCGCACTCCAAGAACACGAAGAACAGTAGGCATTGCAACCTGCTGTTTCGTCCAATTTTCAACCTAAAAACTATATAGGGATGTTCAAATGGACTTCTAGAACACAAATAAGTAACTTATTTCATCTAAAACACCACCAATTTACAGATTTAACAAAAAGTTTAGAAATTGTTTGAAATTTTAAAAATTCAAAATAAGGATCAATGTATGAATTTAACCCAAAATTGAGTACCTAGGAAGTAAAATCGGTAGTATGAGATGATAAATTACTCATCTATTTCACAAAAACTAACAAAAAATTCATCATTTGATAAAAACCTCAAAAACCCTAAAACTCGAAATTTAGCCTAAGTTAGGGTATAGGATTAAGCATGGAAGTTACTGGAAGTAGGAGAGTCGAAGAAGATGAAGAAATTGACGATTGGAAGCGGGCTTTTGAAACGTGCGTCATGCGTGTGGGACCCAGTCGAGGAAAATCATGGCTGTGGGACTAGAAGGAATGTCGGGAAAGTATTAAATGAAGCAAAAATTCGACTTTAATGCTGATCTGCTACAAGTGTGCGACCTACACAACGTGTGCCTGACGCACGCATATTCAAGTTTTTCCAAATTGGCACTTTTCACCCGTAAAAGCCTTTAGATACCCTAGATATTAAAAATATTTACGAATTTAATCTCGCTAGAAGATTAAGAAAAAGGAAGAAGGATTTCAATGAAATAATAAGGGGTTTCCATAATAAGATTTGCTAGGAAAGCAACAATAGCATGTTGTGATAAGAAGGAAAACGAAAATGAAAGAAAAGATACCAGTAAAGTCTCTATTTAAGCAAGTGATAACGGAAAAGTATTGTTAACCCCATTAGGAACAACAAGTAACCTTCTTTATATCGTTTCAAGACAACAACCTTGCAATGCGAACCTTGATTGACCCGAACACTATTCTGACCATGATTCAATGTCAAGTCTCTGATGTATTAAGGATGAGGGAATAAATAAGGAAGGTAGTCAAATGACAAGAACCTATCAATATTTTCTTAAAAGTAATATGAGATCGTTTTATGGAGATAGGGAATAGATAGTTTATTCCACTAGACAAAAGAGATAGAGAGCAAGTGTGCTAGTGAACATAGAGTTAAGTTCACAACATGCATGTTCATGGGAAGACCTCTCCTCTGGTGGATTATTTAGGTCAAGGCTTTAGGCGTAGACGAAACCTATGGAACTCCTTGGGAAGAGTTAAAGAAGCAGATGATAAATGATTCCATTGTAGAAGAGACATGACACGAGCAGAGCATGAATTTAATCATCTAAGCACCAAAGAGTCAAGCCTAGTTTTCTATGTGGTATTATTTGAGTACCTTGTCACCATTTTCCTTGAGTTGGTCAGCTCGGACATCCAAAAAATCAATTCACATATCGAAGCGTTAGCTCCCCAATTTGCAGTCAAGGTGTAGTCACAACAACCCACTACCTATGAAGAACCTTAATATTTAGCCTTCAGTCTCAAGGACCCTGTCCCCCGGAATCCAGGAAGGAGTAAGAAGAAGTCCAAAGAACTTAAGAAGAGGTGGGAAGGAATTCTCAAGGGCCAATCTAGTTGACCCTTGTGGAAGGAAAGAGAGGAAAGGAAACCTCATGAGAGATCACCCACTTCACCAAGGGGATACTTCGGAAGACTCCCCTTGTGAGAAGTTTAGGTGTAACAACTGCGGAAGACCAGGGCACATCGCAAACATTTTCAAGAATCAACCAAGACAGTAGAAGGAAATAATGGGTGTTAGAATAAAGAGGTTGAGGAAAATGTCTCATAGGAATGATTATGTAATGTTTGACCAGGGGAATTGGAAACCCTTGAAGATGTATTCAACATTATATATCTATATATATATATATATATATATATATATATATATATATCTACTGTGAATACACGTAGTAATATACCGATAAATATAGAAATCCTTCTAGATATACACACCAATAGTAAGATAAAAGAATAAGGTTTCCTATTAGTGTAAAATAAGGATAAGAGCAAATAGGATTTCAAAAGACAAATATTAGACCGTAATGACAAATTTGAAGAATTAGAAGTAGGAAACTATGGAAAAGAGAAATTTATTTGTCCCATAAATTAGAAAAAAGGAATCGATTTCCTAATAAAGAAACCGATCTCCCCTAATAAGATTATTATAAGGTCCGAATTTCAAGACAAAATTCCTAAAACATGGGGAGAATGTTACAATTGGGAATTTCCCGTCACTAGATATTTTCATAAAACCACTGATGATAATAGAACATTTCATAGTGAAGGGAGAATATGATCATTTAGATAATAATAAGGTCAATTGCTAAGTGGCCAAAGAGTTATATCACTTTCAATAATGGTTAGTATATTTGGAAAGTACACAACAAAGTGATCTCAAGGATGTAAGCATTGTAAAAACCTAACTCTGATTGGAGAAGTTATGATTTATAAAAGATAAAAATAAATTGTGTTAATAACGCTATTAATGTCAAAATGGCACACAGAAATTGGCTGAGTTTCGACTAACGTCAGAAAAAGTAAAATCATAGTACTCCAAGAGATAATAAATTTGAAAGGAAAATGGTCAAAAACAGAATTCGTAGGAATGGGATACGATTTTAGAAAAGTATAAAATACGGGTTAAAAATAAAAGTTAAAGTTTGGCAATGCAACCTTAAGGAAAGTTGTAGCACTAGTAGAGAGCTACACAAATATATAAAGAGGGTAAGAAACAAGATTCATATAAGGAAGATATGAATTTTTATAACAGATTTAGAGGTGCACGCCAAGTGCACACCATGCTCGACGCACACACCTGACACCCAGATTCGTCGAGATTAGGGAGACGTGGACCATCAGAAGTGTGACACGTGGAAAACTCTAGATGGAGCCATGAAGAAAGTGCACGTCGCACATGATGTGTGCCGCATGCATAACCACTATAAACAGAGGTGCTCCCTATCTGATTTTCTCACACCCAAAATTCTCTTTATATCTCTCAAGTTTTTTTAGAAGTACTCCCAATGGCGCGAAACATCGGTTGGAATAGCTTGGATGCTTCGGATGACACTACTAAACTGACTTTACGACCCTTATTTTACTATTTTAAACATTTCACCGGGGGAGGGGGGGAATACATGCTTATCAAAATGCTTTATCAAATTATATTTATATCCATAAATATCACTCGTTTTATAAAGCTAAAAACCTTAGGATAATGTTGCTATAGATACTATACCTAGTTGTAAGCTATGATATTACATCTAAGATTTATGATGCCCTATAGTCTAGGAAGAGATAATATCTAGAGGTTATAATGGTCAATTCCCTAGGATAACATAATGCCTAGAAGTAATGCTGGTCAAATATAGGGTTATGCACCGTACCTAATCGTTACTCTGTCCAAATATCATGTTTTCAAAATACCCATAATTAGGGTATATAGATGTGTATCGCAAAATATATATATATATATATATATATATATATATATATATATATATATATATATATATCTATATATATATATATATATATATATATATATATATATATATCTATATATATATATATATATATATACACACACACACACACACAAAATAATTATGAGATGTAAAAGGATATAATTATAAAATATAAAATTAAAGGGGTTTATATTATGATAATTATAAGAAATCACTAAAATAAAAGATAAAAGATAAAATACCTATGGTTAATTCGTTAATGAGTTGTTAATATTCATACTTAGTCTGATGAAATTCGGTTACCCCAATACCTATAATCATTAATCTTGTGATAGCTAGAAAGATATGTATAAATCTATACGGGGATTGACACCCCCACCTGTGATTGCTAGGTACAATCCTGACAGTATAACTTTATTATTAATCACTATTCGACGTCCGATAAAGTATTGTGGTAGGGAAATCTTTAGTCAAACCGCGCCAATTATGGGGGCTCATGGTAACAAATTGCAAACACCTTCGAGATCATACTATAATTAGGGACGCCTTAGAATGATAGATAAAATACATTAGGATTAATAAAACATCTTAAAAGATAATAAGATAGGATCATTAGATATCTTGAAAAGATAGTAAATTAGGATTAATAAAAAAATCCTAAAAGATAATAATATAGGATCGTTAGACATCCTACAAAGATAGTAAATTAGAATTAATAAAATATCTTAAAATATAATTATATAGAGCATTAGATATCCTACAAAGATAGTATGCTAGGGTTGATAAAATACTTTAAGAAAGGTTTTATTAAAAAGAAAAAGAATTCTTATTTTAATACAACCAAATAAAACTATTAAAAAAACTCGTGGACTCACAAACATCAACTTGAAGTTTTAAAAAATCGCATGTGTTCCTAGGATGAAGAAGTCATCAAGATGAAGAAAGGATTATCAACTTGAAGACATGTAGATTTTCAAATAAATAGTTAGTTATGATTGGCGCTCTGTTATTTGGGAAATATATGTACGGTTACCACTCAACATTTCTGCCATCGGCTGGGGAATGTGTGACATAGCGTGATACGCAATGTGCTATTGTGGAGTGTCGAAAATTCTCACAACGCTTCATCGACGACGTAAAGAATATGACAGATATCACTTGTTTTGACTCGTCAAGAAAGGTTGTAGCTGGAAGCCGTATGTTGGGATTTTAACCCGCATATATCTATAAATAGCATTACTCACTCGCTAAGTATTAATGATTGGTTAGAGGACTTTACTAAGTTTTTATTCTTGGTTGATGAATGAATAACTCATGTAGGCCCTCCGTTGGGGTGCAAAGTTATCCATGTATTACTTTGTAATGGTTTGACTCATGTAGACCCACTTGCATGTGGTAGTATAGCCTTGTGACATGAGAGATAGAGAGAGAGAGAGAGAGAGAGAGAGAGCGAGAGATGTAAACACCTCTATGTAATGTGGGTTTCATACAACTTGTAGAGGTGTGCTTGAGAGATGTGGTTCATAGTGACTAGTGAGTGAGGTATTTATGAAGTTCTAGTCTAGTACACTCTTTGTACACATTTACTATTTTCGAATTAATCACTGTGTTCTATGTGTTCATTAATTCCACATGCCAAATCAAAGCTCAAAATTCACATCAATTGGTATCAGAGCATGCTTCGAAGATCAAAGTGATTTTTGAAGAAACGGTTCTCGGTTTAGCTACATTCAACACAACTGGAACGCTTATGGTGAGTCTCTCGATGATCTCTCTAAATCTCTTTGATTCATGCTTGCGTTCTTGAATTATTTTGATCATTTTGACTCATTGGATCAATTTTTTTTTAAAAACCCATTTGTTATGATCCAATAATTTTTTCATTGATCAAGCCCCGATCCAATCCTATTCTTTTGTTTGATTTGATTATGAATTAAAATTGAATGTTTAAATCAAGATTTTATCCAAAAATCATTTTGATTCACTTTTAGAATTTGATACTGTACATATTCGAATTCATATTGAGGCCAAATATTTTGATTCGACTATTATTCACTAATTCGTATCTTCAGCTCTAATTCGATATCCATTACTGTTCACAAACGATTTTGAGCCCATACACTTTCTTTTAATCCGATATTAAATTGATGAAATCCCAAAGATTCACTAAAATTAGTTCGATACATATTATTCACTTCTTGCGTCGTTTTTGTCATACGCTTAAATCAGTTGTACCATCCAATCCATATGTCTCAGTTCATAATCGTGTTGTTCTTGAGTTTCGTTTTCATCTCAGCTTTGTTAAGCTGATTTGGTATATGATGAAATGGATTTTGTTCAATTCATAACTTAGAAATCAAAAATTGAGTCTTTGATTATAAAGATTTTGACCAAGAACAATTGAATATGATGAAGAGCGGTTGGTTATACACGTTTTTGATCTGAAAGTTGGTGTTAGAATCTTCAAGTTCTTGTTTGTTGAGCATTGAAATCAAAAAAGTCATACTAAGAAAAAGTCAAAGTCAATTTTTAAGTGATGGATAAATGAATTGGAGGTTGAAATTGTTTGCTACGAGTTGAACATGAGCTATGGATGTCAAAATCATGCTTGAAATTGAATTTTGATGTCGAATTTCTTGGAAAGGAACATGTACTGGAAATCGAAGGTTTGGGAATCGAATTCGATTTGGGACACAATTGATCTCGATATGTGTATCAGGTCTTTTGACGTCGTGAGGAAGAGAGTCCTTTGTTTGGTAGTAAACAAATTCGAGTTTGGTTTGAAGTATTCGATGTTACGATTTTGGGTTGACTTTGGTAAATGGGTAGGTAGACGATCGAAAGTTTTGGATGTTTTGGGTTGATCGAAGAACGAAAGCTTGGAGTCGAGCATCGATGTCTACAATCGAATGGTTGAAGTTATAAACATAAGGTTAGGTCGATAGTCAAAGGCTTGGGGTTCCAATCAACATTAGATGTCTCATGACGGGAGGAGTATTTGGTTTCGAAGGCTGTGTATTTGCTTGATTGGGAAGGTTGAGTGACTGAAAGCGAAGGCTATATATTCGATGTCGAGGTTGAGTGACTGAAAGCGAAGGCTATGTATTCGATATCGAGTGTTGATTTTGAAGAATTCGAAATGGGTCAATTGAACATCGATATCGAGGGTCTATAAATGGTTCGATGTCGATGGTCCTTTTCCAAGCATCTATGTCGAGGGTCTAACTCAATTACGAAGTCGATATTGGTCAATGTCGATATGCGGTTCCTCTTCGACTGGTACAAACAATTTGGGGAAGAAAACAACCATTTTCAGATTGCACCCTTAGAACTTCAACGAAGTGGCAAAAATTACCCAACTTCTAAATCAGAACAAAAGTGGATTTAAAAGCTGAATTTTCGTTTCGAATCCCTAGACTTTATGCGAAATGGCAGAATATACCTAGTTTCGAAAATGGGCTAAAAATTCGGACAAATGGGAATATTTTTGACACAGGCCCCTGCAGTTAATGCGAATTGACACTTTATGCCTAGTTTCGCAATTGGGGTAGAGTTTCGCATCTTAGGCTGTTTTGGGCACACTTGGTCACTATAGAATTTTGAATTTGACAGTTTGTACCCAAGTTGTGAAATTTCGTCAAAGGCGGTCCATGAACGAATTCGAAAATTGAGATTTTTTTGGATTTTTCATGATTTATGCAAAATGTTTATACCATGTGTTAAGGGTGAGATTTTGATAGAAAATTTCTGAATTTGAGCGCTTTCACATTCCTTTTTGGTTTTATAATCATTTTTTGATTATAATAAGGGGGAGAGAATTAAATATGAGAATTTGAAAGTTGAATTTTTCATATTACGCGATCTTGAAGACCCAAGTGGCCTTGAGCAACGAAGTTCACGAAGTGAATTGATTGGAAATTCGGAGGTGATTTGGGTTTTCCCGGTTCATGATGGGTTTGGATTTATTAAATATTTTTGGGGTGTGCTTTTATCCTCAAAATTGGGTAATTTTGTGGAGACTTGGATACTCCTAAGTGCCTTTTGATGCACGGTTTGGAAGGTCTCACACTCTAGAACCCAGATTGCAAAGTCATTGAAGAATTGAATATTTGAAGTTCATATGTACATGTGTCACGCTTTGAGGCTTGGTTCGTGAAGTTGCTTGATTTTTGGAAGATTGAAGTTGGTCATCCATTCCTAACTTTAAAGGGGAGAATGTTGGGGTGCAAAGTTATCCATGTATGACATTGTAATGGTTTGACTCATGCAGACCCACTTGCATGTGGTGGTATAGCCTTGTGACATGGGAGATAGAAATAGAGAGAGAGAGAGAGAGAAAGATGTAAACACCTCTATATAAAGTGATTTTCATACCACTTGTAGAGGTGTGCTTGAGAGGTGTAGTTCATAGTGACTAGTGAGTGAGGTATTAATGAATTTCTAGCCTAGTACCCTTTTTGTACTCATTTACTATGATCGAATACTTCTTTTAGCACCCAAATCACCATGTTCTTTGTGTTCGTTTAATTTTGCATGCTAAATCAAAGCTCATAAATTCACATCACCCTCGAGTTGAACATATCTACAAGTGAGTAAGTGTGTGCCTTAATCTTAAAGTAATAAAGTCTCTAGGAATTTTTTTTTGGCAATTTGTTAGAATTTTATGTAGTTTCAAAACCTACATGCCAAATATACACAATTATATAGAGTCTAAACGAACGTGCTTATCGACTTAAATAAACCTCAATTTATAAAAATAGATACACAATAATTGATATTTATATATCAAATAAATAATCATTTTATTTTTATAGAAACGATAATTAATATACGTAATGCAAGTATTCTCCACCAAAAGAATTTACAATGTTTAAATAGGGGTCGTTAACTCACTTTCGATGTGCGCTTTAAACCATTCCGTCTTTTTCTCGAGAATCAAGTTTTCACCAAAAACCAAACAAACGACACTCCGTTTAACAAAATATCGTAAGAGGGTTGTTGATCAGGTCGAACAGATCCGAAAATGTAAAAAAAAAATATTTGTCTTTGGAAAACAACTTCGACTCGCCGAAAAACCGGTTGGAGGCTTAACGTAAAACCACTTCGGCGACGAATGAAGGTGGTTTTTGGTAGTCGTTTAGGTACGATGAAGGGGAGGGAGGGCAGTGGAAGGGTTGGGGTGGTCTTCAAAAGCAGTAGGTGGCAGATGGAAAACCACCAGTGGCGGAGAAACAACAGCGTCAGGTGGCTCATGTGGCCGGACTGTGTGTGTGTGTGTGTGTGTGTGAGAGAGAGAGAGAGAGAGAGAGAGAGAGAGAGAGATAGAGAGAGAGAGATACTGGTGTAAAGAGTGAGTGATTTCCCATCTCCTTACAAAATGTTTTCATAAATGTTTTCAAAATCACTTAACAAAATGCATAGCTATTCCAACTAATTGTTTGAAGTGACGTTTGCAGGCTGTTACAGGACGTGGACTGTTTTTTGACAGTTCGTTTTCTTAAAACAGTCATAACTTTTGCCTACGATCTCCATTTTTGACCTTCTTTATATCCTCAGAATCATATTTTCATATTCTATATGTTTAGTGTTTTATTTTTTTATAAAATTACTAAATACATAAATGTTTTTTTTAATGTACTAAGTCATTATTTTTGTATAGCCAAAGGTGTTTGCTTATCAACGATCTATATTTATCGAAGACTTGAGCGATATTTTCTCATGCACTTCGAAATGTAAAAACTTTAATTGGACTAAAAGTGTGGAATTAAATACGTTAGGTCTATTGAATAGTGGGTTCGTGGTGGTTTTGACCGGTGATTAATGACCTAAATTTACTAGTTGTCAGATTCTTCCCCGTTAAAGGAATTTCATATTGAAATTCAGCTTGTAGTTGGGGGATCATTATATAGATGGAGGTATTTACGCTAGAATTGATCCTCAAATTCCCAAATAAATTATGGTCCTCGTGTAGAGTTCCATTATACCTTTACTATGGGAATACGACTTTGTTTCGATCATTTGATCTTTCGATCCATGATTCTCACTAGTTCTTCGACGAAGTGGAATTTGGTGTTGACTTGGACCTCATCGAGAGGAACAATAAGAGCGTCAATGGACATACACTTCTTGAGATTAGACACATGGATGACGTTGTGCACACTTTTTAGCTCTTAAGGCAGTTCGAGTCGACATGCACCAGGATCAATTCTTGTAAGAATTTCAAAAGGTCTTATGTGTTGCAGGTTTAGCTTGCATCATTTTTGTTGGGGTTCGAAGGTTGTGAGATGTCGAAATTATCTTTGTTACTTGTATTGTCAAATTTTGGATTGTATTTTATTTTAAGGGCTACTTTTGTAACGAAGCTTAGATGTCGAATGTCCTTATATTTTTTGTGATTTCAGTTTTCCCTATAAATATGGGAAGGATACTTTTAGAGGTTAAGAACTTTTCCCGGATTGTAATCATTTCTCTTTTCCTCTTGTATTCAGTTGATCAAGGAATACAACGTGCCAAACAAATTATATTTAGATCTCTTGTTCTAAATCATTACATACTCTGATTTTGTTTGATTACTCGATTCAATCGGAACTACAATTTTCATAACCAAATCATTCCCTTCCAAGGATATACATTCGTCATTAATCTGTCTCTGACCTGGAATTCTAATGGCTTACGTCTTAGATCAGCATAACTCCTTTGATGGTCACGTACAGCTATAAATCGACCCTTTATTTGCACAATCTTTTCTGTAATTTCCTGGATTATCTCATGGCCATCCAACAAAGTATCTCATGCATGTTTTTTTCCTAGTTGATTATATTTGACTTCTACCTAACATATCGACGAGTGACATTTGCATCCATAGAGGGCCTCAAAAGGTGCAACTTTAAGGTTAGTGTGATAACTTTTGTTGTTGGAAAACTCAATCAATGGTAAATTAGTATCCCATATGTTCCCAAAGCCAATCACACAAGTAATTAGCATGTCCTCGAGTGTTTGGATGAATCTTTCACTCTGACCATCCATCTGCGGATGTTATGCTATGCTCATATCCAGTCAGGTTTGTAAAGATTTTTGTTGTTATTTACAGGTAAGTCCGATTTTGTTTCACCATTTTATCCAACTCTTTTGTTGGCAGGAAGTGGACAGACATGGTCAATCTATCGACAACTACCCAGATGGTGCCGCATGCACTTGATGTCTTAGGCATTTTCATGACGATGTCCATCGAAATCGGTTCCTACTTCCACTCGGGTATTTCTGGTTTTTGTATTAGACCCGAGGGTTTCTGATATTCTACCTTAACTTGATTACATGTCAAACACTTTCCCACAGAAGTGTCAATTTAAGTTTTCATGTTGCGCTACCAATATAGTTTCTTCAAATCTAGGTACATTTTGTCAGAGCTCGGATGGACGGAATACCTTGATTTGTGAGCTTCATCGAAGAGTAAGCTTCTGATGTTATAGAACTTTGTAGTCTAAACTCGGTTTGTAATTTATCGTATTCGTTCATTCCTTTACTCGAATTGTTTATTTATTCCTCACAAAGCTTCATTAGCGATGTTCTCTTCTTTCAAAGCCTCGAGTTGAGCATCTCAGATTTGGGCGGTAAGATTCAAATGGATAATTATTATTTAATCTCATACCCGACGGGTTTTAGGTATTCATTTCGGCTCAAGGCATCTGCCATATCATTTTCCATGTTAGTATGATAATGAATCTCACATTTATAATCATTTAATAGTTCAACCTATATTCGTTGTCTTATGTTGAGTTATTATTTGTTGAAGATGTGTTGGAGACTCTTTTGATTTGTAAAGATGATACACCTCGTACCATATAGGTAATGTCACCAAATCTTTAAAGTGAAAACTATAGCTTTCATCTCAATGTCATGGCTACTGTATTTTTTCTCATGAACGTTGAGTTTTCGGGAGCATAGGCAATAAAATTGTTCCTTTGCATCGATACGCATCCTAACCCTTAATGTCACGTATCACAGTAAACGACGAAGTATGGTGTTCCTTCCTAAACGGATGGGATTGATGCTCTACGCTTCATTTACTTTAGTTTCTGGAAAGCGGCTTCTTGTTTTTCTTCCTATTCAAACTTGTTCTCTTTTTGTGTTAAGGTTGTGAGGAGTTTTCCTATCTTGGATATGTTCTAAATGAATCTCCGATAGTAGCCGGAAAGGCTTAAGAATTGGCTCACTTTTGTTGGCATATTTGGTACTTCCCAATATTTTATTACTTCCCTTTTTTTGAAGGATCGACATGGATCCCTTTGCTATTGACCACATGGCCTAGAAAGTGTACATCTCTAATCAGAAACTAACATTTAGATAACTTGGTGTACAACTTTTCTTTTCTTAGCAGTTGAAGGATTAGTTGTACGTGTTGTCCATGCTCCACATTGGTTCGTGAGTATATCAATATGTCATTGATTAATAAAATAAGTAATTCGTCAAAGTAACGTTTGAATCCATGATTCATAAGATCCATGAATATTGGTAGGGAAATTGTCAATCCAAAAGGCATAACTAGGAACTCATAATGACCATACTGTGTCCTAAATGATGTCTTTGGAATATCTCCTTGTTTTATTCCGAGTTGATGGTACACTAATATGAGATTTGTCTTAAAGTAATAGCTGGATCCATGAAGTTGATTGAACATATCATCAATTCTTGGGAGTGAATAACGGTTCTTGATCGTTAGTTTGCTTAACTCTTGATAATCAATGAACATCAAAAAGGATCCATCCTTCTTTTTGACAAAACAAAACTAGTGCTCCCTAGGGTTAAAATATTTGTTTGTATAACCTTTGTTAATGATTTCTTATAGTTAGCTGGCTAGTTCTTGCATCACTGATGGAGCCAACCGATAAGAAAAATTTGTTACTGGTGTTAATACTAGGATTATGTCGATTCAGAACTCGACTTGCGAACAAGTGGTATCCAAGGTCGATCTTCAGGAAACACATCAGGGTAGTCACATACTTGAGGTATGTATTCGATTTCATTTGTTTTGTTTTATTTATCTACAATATAGGTAAAGAAAGCATTTAATTTCTTTTGTAAATATTTCCGAGCCTTGGTGCAAGATATGATCTTTAGGTTTTACCCTGACTTATATCCATAGATGATTAGGGATTATCCATTGGGTAAGGTTAGTCGTATAGCCTTTTTATAGCAAAAAATTTTGGTGCATTGAGGAGATAACCAATCCATGTCGATAATGACGTCAAAGCTTCAAATGGCATTTGCATGACATTCATGTGGAAGGTGTGATTATTGAAAGTTTACAAGCAGTTTTCTAAAATTTCCTGAGTGCTTCTGGTTTGACCGTTAGCCATTTCTACTACATATGATTCTTTTAATTTACCAGACTCGTTATTTACAATTTCTTTAACCGTAGGGCGGTTATAAAATTCCTATCTACACCAGAGTAAAAAAAATTTGTTTCATATAAGTTGCTAATGAGGAATGTACCAATGAACACAGATGGGTGTACGGATATTTTGTGTTGTGTCAATTATGTTTTGTGCTAGTATAGTCCATTTTATCATGGGCTGGGCCTTTCCACCCGGTTATTAATGATTTTAGGGTTAGACTATATATAGTGCATGCATGCACCGTATTTGTGTATTGATTGAATTGATTGTAATTTTGCCATACTTGCTTTTACAGTAGAAGTTCTTTATCGAGCTCTTCTAAGGCAATAATTATTAATCATTTGACACCAATTTGATCATTGCATTCATTGTTTGATTTACTTTTCTGTTGAGAATCTTTCGATCAACTCATATTTATTCTAACAATTGGTATCAGAGCAGGATATTGTGTAAACCATACGCAACTCTTATGTCGAGTGTTCTAGGGTTTTTTAGTTTTTATTGGATCTGTTCTAGCCGTCTTCATCATTTTTATCATTTGTTGACGTTGGATCTTGATCTTTATTACGTCCTAAACTCGATTTCAGTTTCACACATCTGATTCTTTACAGGTTTTAGTGAATCTACAACATGCAGCCTGAAGATAAACATACTCTATCATTCAATCTTTTTAGCACCATCGGATCTAGCACCAGGATCCCTATTCTCTTCCCACAAGACTATGAAGTTTGGGCTTTCCATTTCGAGGACTATGTTCTGGGTATTGAAGACCATGGAACGACGATTTGGCAAGCAATAACAGAAGGAACATTCATGCACACGGGAAGCAGGAGAACCATCAAAACACAGGAAGAGTACAATACTCGTCTTGTCGATGTTAAAGATATTCCTCAAGATAAGAAAGATAAACTGCTGCGCAACTTTAAAGTTATGAGAATAATAAAGTTTGATTTACCCCCGAATACCTTTCGCCTGGTGAGTTCATGTGAAACAGTGAAAGGGATTTGGGATAAATTAAAAGAGCTATATTCAAGTGATGCAGATCTGGAACACTCCATTCAGACGCTGCTTCTTTCAGGTTTTGGTGCCTTTGTTCAGAAGCCAGAGGAAAAGCTTGATCAAACGTTCAACCGTTACAACCATCTTCTAAGCAGGATCATGAAGCACAAAATAAAACGTGAATTAATGGAAAAAAATGTCACGGTTATGAACAGGTTATGGTCCGAATGGAAAGCAGTAGTTTCAACTGTTAAAGCTCATGAAGAGTTTAAAAATTATTCATTGGCGTGGAAATTCTCAGGTCCCATGAAGATGAAGTAACAAAAGAAGGGAAGGTTGTTTCAGGAATGAGATCTTTGGTCCTTGTTGCAAAGGGCAAGACTGTAGTTCCAATTAAATTGAGTAATCAAACAAACTCAGAGTAAGAAATGATTTAGAACATGAGATCTAAATATAAACTGTTTGGCACGTTGTATTGCTTGATCAGTTGAATACAAGAGGTTGAAAGAGAATACTATTACAATCAGGAAAAGATCTTCACCTCTAACGTATCCTTCCCATATATATAAGGAAAACTGAAATCACAAAAAATATAAGGACTTTGACATCTAAGCTTCTTTACAAAAGTAGTCCTTAAAAAAATACAATCCAAAATTCGACATTACAAGTAACAAAGATAATTTCGACATGTCACAACCTTTGAACACCAACATTCTCCCCCTTTGTGAGAAGTGTCGAATCTAAGTCATTAATATTTGGATTGTTTGATGCATCGAACTTCTAATCGCTGCATACCAATTCATCACCATCTTCAGATCAACCTTATCTTTATCATTGTTTTTATTACAGTATTTCATACGAACCGTCAAGTTCATATAATGAGCTGTAGTATATCTTTCGACATCACAGGCTTGAAACAAATACTTCGTATTTCTTCCCTTCTTGCTTCTTCCAACAAAAACTATTCCAAGTGGCTTTACAAAAATCTCTCCATCAACATAAGGTTGTAAATCAGCTTTACACTTCAAGATTGATTGAGGAACATCTATCTCTTTGCCTATTGTCAAAGCTAATTCAACATCTGTCAAGGCTAAACAATCGAAATAATTGTCTATGAAAACCTTGTTATGAGCAAGACGCACCAAAGAATCTTCTTTACTTGTACCCTGAAGTTTTGTTTCATTGTTGACCTTAAGAATCTCTGCGACTGAGATCAAGTCATTCAGATTCATTAGAGGAAAGTCAGTAACGGTAAAGAATAAAGTTGTATTATTTGCTCTTACCACTTGATATCGAAAAAGTTGAAGTACACCCTCAAATAGAACATCTTTAGATACACTCAAAATTTGAACAATCTTGATATGCAACCAAACTTCTTCTTCTTCTTTCCCAAGTACTGCATGAAAACAAAGTTTTAACTTCTTGAATTCTTCCTTGTCTTCGAACTTGTCAACAATATGATATTGTGAAGTAACAAACATCATCTTGTTGATGGGAAAGTCAAGCAGATTCATATCCAAGTTCTCAGTAGCATAACTCTTCTTTGACTTTTTTTCGAAATCATGCATTTCTCCATGAACTACCATAGCTTAAATATTTTCATAGCTATGTAGTTTCCTTGGAACACCTTTGTTCAGAGTTAGAGGATCATTCTGATGAAGTCTGTGAATACTTTGAATATGGCGTTTCTTTTCCATTTTAGCTTCAATGGCTACTTTTCTCTCTTCCTTCGATTGTTCAATGACAACAAATTTTCCTTTACCTTTGTTTGCTTCAATGGCTACTTTTCCCACAACTTTTACATCACCACTTCCATCTTCACTCGCCTTCCCAGATGCTCCTTCGCCTTTAGTTACACCAACCACCTTTCTTTCTCCACCTTGCACCCTTGTGACAACAGGTGGGGCATCCGTTGGTAGTAAGTTTAATAGTTTCGAAAGCGGAGCCAACTCTGAATGAATTGTCGATTCAAGCAGACAAACTTCTGAGTTAAAAACTTAGGAGCGAAAAGTGATGTAGGACTGGTCTTAGAAATTATTTCTTTCAACTCAACTAGCAAAGAATCAATCTTCCCAAACTGCTTTAACTCTGACTCAGCTTATGTATCCATCTTCGGAAGCATGGAACTGTAACACTCAGCTAATTTAGTTACTGCACCAGTAATAATATCTACCTTAACAAGAATCGAATAGTAAGTACTCGTCCCTACTTGTAACTCCTTGGCCATATCAGATCTTAATTCTTCAATCTTTCGATTGACATCCTCTCGAACAGTGTTCACATCTTGAACAAAAAAAAACATGTCTTTGCTTGGCAAAAGTTTTCAATTCTTTATGTTCGCCATTAAAAGTCTTAGACTGAGCTTTGACCCTTAATTCATTGTTATGGTCAGATTGATCGATTTTGTTGAGAAGACGATGCTTTTGAGCTTTCAACATAACATCTACTTCAATTCCGGAAACATAATGGTTACCCACTGCATCAGCTTGTAATTGGAGTAAAGAGTTAAGTTTGCGATTTAAGATCTTGAACTGCTTCCCAGACAAGAGCATGTTGTCTGGAATATTCTCCTCCTCAGGATCAAATTCGATGTCAGCAAAGGAACCAACAAACCCACCATCATCAAGAACTGTTCTGGGTTTTTCGGTAGATTGTGATGGGAATAAGGAAGTAATAGGTTGATGCATAATTCTATCGAAAGTAGGAGAATGATTAGAAGAAGGAATATGAGATGTATTAGGAACTAAAAATGGTGGTAACGAAACTGAAGTATCAATATTGGAGGTTTTGAAAGAAGATGATACGAGAAGAGAAGGGTTACCTTGGGCTTCATGTGTCAAAACTCCATCACCCTTGTTGACATTTGCACCCATATCTGATACGTTTGTAGTGATGCCTGAGGTTCGAACCTCCTCATGAAATGATTCGGTATGCGAAACCTCGGGTGGTATGACCGTTGTCTGCTCAGGAGTTGAAATCGTTGTTTATTCACCGTGATTGATGGTTGTGTCCACTGTAGAAGTTTTCACAGTGCCATCAAGATTTCCAGTCTCCTCGAAAGTCGACTTAACTGGAGAATCCCTCACAGGTGAAGAATGGCCCAATATTGTATCTGCAAGTGGTGTTTCAGGAACCACTTCTTCATCATTTGAATCTTCTTGAAATACCAATTTTCTCTTATTCCTTTGTTTCTTTGAAATCTTCTTCTCCATATCTTCTGCTCTCCTTTTCTTCGTTTGAGGAGAAACAGGAACATGTATTTGACGAATGAAGGTGAAAAACTTCTAGACCTTTCAGGAGAATGGTGAGGTTTATGAGCCCTTTTCTTGAGTCATTTGAGAACACCAGTCTTCGAAGGTACCATATCCTTTGAAGGATTAACATTTTCAGGAACAACAGTGTCACACCCCCAAACCAGACGGCGGAAATGTTTGTGGGTGGATGACTTCATTTATAGTATCACAACACATGCATCATAGTAATCAAAGTACAAACAACCACTGTATTTAAAAAGTAATAGTACTTACATGTGTTACATCGTTGTATATTGAAACCAAAATAGTTATACAAAAGAAGAATACATGACTCAAAATAGCTCCATCTTCTCAAAAGCTCGGGGAGTACATGTCTACTGATTCCCTGAGAATACAAGTAATTTGAAAAGAGAGAATCAACATAAAGTTGAGTGAGTGCATAAGTATTTATGTTTGAATGAATGTGTTCTGTTTCTTGAATATGTACATTGTTCAAAAAAATCCTATATTTTCTGCTGTATATGAAAAATAGTTTTAATCTCATAAAACCGTTCTGTTTGTAAAACAATGTTCTGTTTTGTATTCCTTGATGTTAAACATGTAACTGTGAGTATGTCTGGTTCCACCAGCTGTTATTGTAAACTGAAATGTAATACTGTAAATTGTATCTTGTAAAACTAGTACTTTGAAAATGCACTTATGTTTAGTTAATTATACACTAACGTATTGTTAATATCTTTTTCATGAGTTATTATAACCATACTGACTAGATGGCCTGACCCAACGCTATGAATGCGTTAAAGCTGCTGATAACAATTGTCACTCATAGGCGTGTATGCCTGATTGTAGCTAGCAGTCTGAGTGCGGGGTTGTCAATCCCAATATAGATCTATACACACATTGTTTCGATCCCCGACTGAATATTCTGGTTATAAGGTCAGGACTTTAACTATATTGTTTAAATGAATTAAACAACCTGAATCAATGACTCATAAAAAGCATATTGACGTTACATGTATAATAGTTATGAAAACCCAATCATTCTGGAATGAATGATTGACAGTATGACCCTAAATTAGTATATGAAAATGTATACTCTTGATTAGTTTTGAATCAAACCTTTGTTCTTGTAAAACAGTGTGATTTAGTATACTTTAATCGTGAATTAATGTTCTATGAATCATAAATTATACCTATTATAATTTATATGTACTTTCTGAATTGATACTAACTGTTCATGAATGCAACCCCTTGCTCAGCTTGTTACAAAGGGTATCTAAGTGAATGAAATAACTTTTATATTTATAAACAGATAAAAATATATATAATTAAAATTTAAATGACATTCAGACAAATAACCGATACTTATAATCCCACATCCAAACAAGGAAAAGGAACCAAAGTGAGTTATCAGTCATAAACCTTTTAAATCTTATATATATATATATATATATATATATATATATATATATATATATATATATATATATATATATATATATATATATATATATATGATTTTTTGGGAAAAACATAAGTTTATAAAATCATTTAAAAGAAGTTTAATATTTTGAAATGCTTTTGGTGACTAGATTTCATTTCAACACAATCTTTGAAAACATTTGTTTTGATGATAACTGAAATCCATTTTGATATGATATTTTGAAACCAATTGTTTATAACACAAAATCTTTGTGTTAGATTTGTATTCCCCCCCCCCCCCTTAAAACAGTAAAAGCTATGAAAATACGGGGGGTATAAGCTCACCTTTTGGAGGGTGATTCAAATGATGATTTGATATAGGATGCTTAGTTCCACGAGTGAAATCCCGCAAGAAAACAAGTCCTATATAGTTATTTGTATAGCATATTTATATCTTATTAGCTAAAATAATCATAGGAATGATTAGAAATCGGACTAATTTGTAAGTATAACTTACAAATCGAAGTGTTTGAAGCTAGATAGGACGCTGAAATGGGTTTACGGCTAGGAGCTTACGGCCAGGTGTTCTTGAAGGATGAAGAACACTTCATAATTCTAGACCAGATTCTAAGAAGATTCAAAGGTTTTGAGGTGCTTGTTCTTCGTGTTCTTCACGTGTTCTTCGCGTTCTTCATGAAAACTACTGAAATCAATGGATTTTAGCCTAATAAAAGAAGATGGAAGAGTGTTCTTGAATTGATAACGAGATCAAGAATTGATACCTGTTAGATCTTGTGATGAACTAGTGTTTAACACTTGAATAAGATGAACATTGATGATCTTGGTGTATTCTTGAGGAGATATGATGTTCGTGGTGGATGATACTTGAGAGAAAAAGCTTGAAATATCGAGTGGAACACATATACATATATATATATATATGTATATATATATATATATATATATATATATATATATATATATATATATATATATATATATATATATATATATATATATATATATATATATCCGAGGGTTTACGGCCGTGAGCCTCGTTTACGGTCCGAGGTCAGCTAGAGTTTACGACCGTGAACATGCCCCAATGCGATAAGGTTCGGTTTCTGAGGCGATAAGATTCGGAGAGTTTTCGGCCGAAGCCTGATTACGGCCGAAGCCGTTCATGGTTGCGATGGTTTGCGGCTGCGAGGGTTTACGGTCCGACGACTGTACGACCGTAAACCCTTTGCGGTCCGAAGTGTTTGTGGTCCGAAGCGAAGGAATAAGATGCGAAGTTTTTCGGTTTTTAAGCCTTTCCTTCTAAATTCAATTGTAGGTATTTTAAGGATTATTATTAAACAAAAGGTTATTATTATAACCTACATAAAAATCCAAACAATAAAAAGGACCTTAGTTGACCCTCATTTGACTTTGGTTGACTTTACAAGATAGAAAATAACGGGATTGTAACATGTCACACCCCAAAACCGGAACGGCGGAAACGTTCGTGGTGGAGGACGTCATGTTTAGTATCACAAGTCATAAATCATAGTAGTCAAAGTGATAAACAACCATTTCATTAGAAAGAAAGTGTTTACAAAGTAAGTGGTTCACATAACATAGACTACAAAGTAAATAATAAAATAAGACATGAAGTTGTACTGCTCCATCTTCTGAATCCCAGAGCGCATACCTGTCTACTGGTCTCCTAAGAATACAAGTTATTTTGAAAGAGTAGATCAGCCTTTAAGCTGGTGAGTTCAAAAGATTTTAGTGATGTAAGAAGTTGTAAGAAAGTTATAGCAAGTTGTAAGTTCTGTTTAGAAAAGTTCGCCTGTTTCTCCAGAAAATCCTATATTTCCTGCTTGGATGATAGATAAGTAAAAATGACTCTACAATCCATTTTATGAGTACTAAATGGATACAAGTTATATAAAACCCAAAGTAAACAAAAAATCGGTTGTGTGCATCTTCCCTAAGCCCACAACCAAACAAGGAACAAGAAATGAGGCGGAAGGCACACAACCCATTGGTTGTTAGATCATCGTTGTATATAACCCTGGCGTATTCACTTGGTACTCACGGAGTTAACTGTAATAGTTCATTTATATTTGATGAAAATACTCCTTAAGAAAACCCTTATTTCTTTTAGTAAAAATGGTAACCACAATGGTTCCTTCTACAATCACTTATTTTATACTAGCTATATATAATCTAATATAGAACAAATAGTTAATTGTGTGAATCTGCCCTAAGCCCACAACCAAACAAGGAACAGGAAATGAGGCAGAAAGTGCACATTCAACTACCTATTGGGTATTAATTATATATGACCCTGATGTATAAACTAAGGTATTATAGAATTAACCACCTAATGTCCTTTAAGTTATACTGGTTTAATAAAATGGATTAAACCCTTTACTGGTTAAGTTTCTAGTTTTGAATACCAATGTTCTATTTGCAAAGTGTGTTTTGTACTAGAAAACTGTGCATTGAATTAGTGTCCTATGACCTTACCCATACCTGGTACCCTTTATGATTATTTGGTGTATACGGAACATATATATAGCTAAGATCGGATAGATAGTAGGCAGGGTGAATCTGCTCTAAGCCCACAACCAAACAAGGAACATGAAATGAAGCGGAAAGCATACATCCTACTACATGTCGAACCCGATTAGTATATATCCCTGAACGCATACACTAAGGAATCATAAAGTTAGCATTATAGGCTGTAACGCCCGTAGACCCGGGCTAGTCGTTTCAGAGACGATAAACATCAAAAATGACTTTTTTATGGAATATTATTTAGAAGAAGTAATCTTAACTAAGTTGTATTATATGTTACAAGGATTCCATACATGTAAAGAACGTCAAAATCCGAGTTATAATGAAGAAGTTATGACCTGTCGAAGTTTCGCGACAAAACCGGCACGACACCGGGAATCGTAAAACGTGAGTTTATGATAGAGTACTTTTTAGACTTAGGGTTCTAAAGTAAAGTTGTGGAGTACGTCTCCACCTTCGCTTGGATATAAAGAACGTCAAAAACGGAGCTTGTATACAAAAGTTATAGCCTTCCGAAAATGCAGCTGTTGAGGGCATGACACGTGGCAGAAACCCTAGCCGCCTTAAGTCACGACGTGAACATGAAGTTCACGACGTGAAATGTGTCAGGGACACTAATCGGAGCTAGAAAACACGTGTTAAAGCTACAGAATGACTCATGGAAGTTCACGACGTGAACCTATCATGTTCACGACGTGAATGGCCCCAGAACACCCTATAAATAGCGATCAAGACCCTTTCATTCCTTACACCTTCTACTTTCTTTCTCTCTCGTTTGCTGAAGCCGTTTCCGCTTCCCGACGCCCCGAAGATCCCGAGAAAAAGAGTTTTTGAGCCGAAACTCTGCCCACGTGAAGCCCGGTTTTTCATTAAAGCTCCCGGTTTCATCGGAAACGATCGTTTTTGGAAACGAAGCGCTGCCCGATTATCATTAAATCAAGTGAGTGTATAGTCACTTTCACCTTACACATAGATATGAAGTATTTTATATAAAATATGTGCTATGTGTATATATGTTGTTTGTTTATTTGAGATAGATGTTGAATGATTGTTTTATACAAATTTTAAACTGTATATGTATTTTATATCTACAAATATTTTGGGTAAAACATAGGTAGATAAAAGAATGTTTTATACATGTTTAAAATGATTTAAAATGTATATATATTTTATCTACAAATATGTTGGGTAAACATGAGTAGGTGAAATAAGTTGATGTGTGTTAAAATGACGAGCAATGAAAGATGAGCGATGATATATGAGTGGTAAAATATGGCGAGAAGCGATGAGCGAAGCGATGACCCAAGCGATGGCCCCGTCATTCAGCAGAGTATGGATGACAACCATGGACTATTCTAGACGGTCCATGGAACACTAGCAGGCTCGCAACCTATAGGTGTGTGAACTATATGTTCATCGGATGTACTTTAAAAAACCTGGCAGCCATGGACTTAGTGCCTATTGTATAAATCCTGGCGACGATGTGAATTCGTGCGTATTCCTTAGGAGGAATCCTTAGTAATGAGTGATAGATGATTCTTAGGGTAAATCCATAAGAAATAAAGAAGATAATGGGGTTGGGTAACTGGGTTGATTGTTTGATGTTTAAACATAATAATTTATTTATTGTGGGTTGAAAACCCTATATGCTCACCAGGATCCCAAGCCTGGCCCACTCAGTTTATTTGTATCACAGGTATCCATACGAAGTTGCTTTACCCTGAGAGATTAAAAGAGAAGTAGATTACTAGTGTAAATAAATGTAAGTTTTGTTTATGCTTATGTTTTTTTATTGACAATGACATCCGAATGGTTTAAATGAATAAAATACATTTCTTCGGAAATGATTTGATAACATATTTATCATGTTTTTCTGGGAACAAATGCCGCAACACTTTTAATCAAATGATTACTCTGATTTTATTTTAAAAAGCATAAACGAAATCGGTCTTTTCTGACCGTGAAATTGGGGATGTCACAGTTGGTATCAGAGCATTAGTTTATGCGAACTAGGAATTTGTAGGAAATTTATAGACTTAAACTTAGAATGCTAAGTGATGATTGTGAGATGAGTGTCTAATATATTTTAGGTAGTACACCTGAGTTGACACAAGCACTAGCTTACTTTAGGATTAGATGCCTAAATTGCTTTTATGTGCTAAATGTTTTATGTTATTGCTATAAAGATGCCTTATATGTTATTATTTGTTTGGATCTATGGTCTGTTGCGGACCAGATCTGGAAACTTTATGTGTTCAGATTTCTAAACCTTTAATTACGGTATTAAAACTGGCATGTAAACATTTCGGAGTGATAAGGAGATTTATACGTCTATCGTAAATAAAGCTTTCTTATCTTAAATTCTCGCCTGGTTCACCGAGCGTCTGCTTGGATGTACAAAACGTTATGGAGAAGAATCGTAGAGAATTGAGTAAATGGAGGAAATGAATTGCTTATGATAGTGAATGACACCTATCGGAATATATCGTAAGAGTGGTATCTTGCCTTTAGAATATGTCTGATAAAATAACAGAACATTTAGAGGAGTACGGTACGTCTGAAGTACACCTTCGATTGGCAGGATGATTGAACGATTGGTGTAATTCTTGAAGTTGTCCCAGCGTCTGGAATTTCCATCACCAACCATGTTGAAGTAGAATTGATGATTGAAGATACGCATGGAAGAAGTCCTAGTAGAGTCTAGGAAAATTTTTATGATTAATTAGACACATTCGTATGTGTTAAATTGTTTTGTGATTTTAGGACTTGGGGACTGCGACACAATACTTGGGACGTGTATGAGTAGGTGTGAATAGTAGTAGAGATCTATACTACTGGAAGCACAGGACTCACGCTTGGATCAGGGAAAGTCACAAGGTTACCAAGAAGCTAGTGATTGATTCCGTTTTTATTCAAGTACGTCGTTACCACTGTTTTGCTAATGACTAAGAAGATGATTGATATTCTGACCCTAGTGGTCATATCAAATTGAGTCCGACTACGATAAGTTTGTTACGTGGTTCGGAGAACCAAGTTCGATGTAGCATCTGACTTGAGTCAGAAGATTGAAATCAATGCGATCAATAGCATCGCGCTCGTTGTTAAAGAAGCTTGTAGCTAGAAATTCTACATGCTAAAATGTGATTATATCACATTAGATATTCCATTCTGGAATTTGACTCTAAGAGACTTGAGTCTAAGCGTTGCATCATACGATGAGAGGTCATTAGTGTTGGATAAGGTGTCTAAGTTCACAACAATATTTGAGATGCACTTGACCCGACCCGGCATGGTCCATTTGGGTTGCACTTCACCCGAACGGTTTGGATAACCTTTTGAGAATAATGTGTTTATGATTTGTTAATATATTATAAGTTATAATATACTAATATTAAATCATATTATTTAATTAGTATTGATCATAAAGTAATTTAGAATTAATTTGGTGATAAAAAAGGTGACTAATTAAATATGGGCTCTTGTATTTTATATAGTGTGGGCTAATACTCATTTGGAATGGGCTAGGCTTGTATGGGAGTCCATGGAGCTTTTAACCCATGGATCCTTGGAAAGGAAGAGTCATGGGTATTAGGGTTTACATGGATGTAACCCTAATCCTCCACACTATATAAAGGAGTCTTTGGCCCTAGATTTGGCACTAGTTGTGTGTGTATAAGAGTGGTGGCCAATTCAAGAGTGTGCATTATTCTCTCAAGTCTTTTCCAAAGTTTGTGGTGATTTGTGATTTCCATTTGAGGCATCCACACTATTGGTGCTAGGCTCTCAAACTCCAAGCAATCAACCACTACTAAAAAGGTATGTCATTCTACTAGTAATTTTAGGATTCAAGTTCCATATGCCATGCTGGTTAGGATGTAAACCTTGAAAATTCTTATTTGCATGTATTTTAGAGAAAACATAGATCCAAGGTTGATAGGGTTGCATGTACACCATAGGAGTGTTAGAATGCTCAAAACCCAACAGTGGTATCAGAGCCTAGGCTTGTTTTCTTGAATACTTGATGCAAAATGCTAAAAAAAGTCAATTTTCTGCCCTCTGAACAGTGGATTCGCCGATTCCATGGGGGGACTCGTCGAGTCCAAGTATATATTCATCCTACTCGTCGAGTAGGTTCATGCACTCGACGAGTAGGAGGCCCAGAGTGCAGTTTTTCGACTTTTAAAGCTGGAATTGGACTAGAATCATTACACTAAACTGTTTTGGACTTATAAAACCTGTTTTTTATGTTGTAATGATTATTCTAATCCAATTTCAAAGGCTATTATCAAAATTTCAAGTTTTTATGTGTTCATATGATTCTTGAAATTGTTGATATGGATGTTCATGAACTTATGAGTTTTGTTAGATCATAGGAATTATTTGCAAATTGTTTGTTAGTTAATTCTTGATCTTGATGTGTTTTAATGGAATCCATAATTTGTCCTCAAGTTATGGATTACCAAAAGTCTTTTCTTTCAAGTCCTTTAAAAACCATAAGTTACATAAGTTGAAGAGTCTTTTCATAATAAATAGTTTTATGGACTCCATAACTTGTCCTCAAATTATGGATGTCCAAGGGTCTCTTCATTAAAAGTTTTTTTTAAAACCTTAATTAAACTCATAAGTTATGAAAATCCAAAAGTTTTTGAATTGTTCAGAACTTGCCCTCAAGTTTTGGAATTTGTAAAGTCTCACACACACTTTAGTTCCAACCCTTAGAGTTTTAAAAGTTAAAATTCAATCCTTATACTTTATAGTATTATAAGTTAATAATCTATATACATACATATATATATATAGATATATATATATATATCTATATATATATATATATAGATATATATATATATATATATATATATATATATATATATATATATATATATATATATATATATATATATATATATATATATATATATATATATATATATATATATATATATATAAGAGCAAGTCAGTCTTACCGTTAGTACGCCTCATTCACGAAGCCGATCTATAAGGGGGGTATAAGGTTGTTGCCTATAAAATGGCAGCTTAATGGGTGTCCACTCTCTCCCACAGCTTCCTTGACTGGTGGAGGGTCGTTAGCCGAACGGGTAGGACAAGGACTATAATTCTCATTAAAAGTATAATGATGAATATAAAGTAACTAAACCTTTTATAAATCCCAATCTTAGTTACTTTAGGAAAAATGTGAAAATGGTGCTAACCCATGAAATTCACACTTTATACCTTACCAAGTCGTTGGTGGAGCGTGTGTGGTTAATCGTCACACTAACTTGGACTAGTAAGGATGACAAAGGGTGACTTAATGTTTATCATAGATCGGTGGAGCGCGTGTGGTTAACCGGCACATCTATTAGGTGATAATATTAAGGTCACCAAGTGAATTTGCATGGTTATTCACACCTTGTTTTGTGATCCTCAGCATCCCAGTCACAAAACCTGAAGGGCACAATCAAGATTGAAACATGCCATTGAAAAGTTCAATGAATCTCAAAAGATCTAGGAGTTTCAAATTCGATTAAAACCTAATTTTATTTCGTTTTTCATGGTGGAAATTGGTGAATCGTCATTCACCTACCTTCGAATATTATATAGCTTGGATTACGGCATCCCTCTTCCAAGTTATAAAATATTGTGTTGGGTCCTAGCCTTAATATTTCATATTGGGTGTTATATTAAGGAATTTAAATCAACTATCTTGGATATCTCCCAAAAGATGTCTGGTTCAGACAACTGTGATCTTCCCAAATCTCAAGGAAATCATACTTCTCTACCTTCACCTCCTCCATTTATTCTCCCTATCCCACAAGTTCAAGGTCACTCAAGCCCTATTGGCAAGCAAGGTCTGTGTGATCACATCTTGGAGATGAAGTCACATATTGACAAGCCGGGAGAGTTGGGTGTCAAAGTCTCGAGAAAGTTGATTGTTAAATCACTTTCTAAGTCACATAGTGAGTGTCATTTGGGACTACTATGTAAAAGACTAGGACATGACCCTTAATGATCTTACCTATTTGCTTGGTGCTGCTGAATCAGCAATGATTTGGAGCACTGGTAGAGCAAATTTGATTAAGAAGATCAACTTCCCAGACTTCCATGGACATTGACAATGGTAACATTGAATATCCAGAAAAGCTTTCTCTACCCAATGGAAAGGGATCGGCCATAGTCAACTCGGTTGACCAAATGGTAAAAAGAATGGATAAGTCTGAGATAGTCACATGTACCATTCCCAAAGGGTCCATATGTATCTATTGCCAAAGGAAGGGGCAATGGTTGTGAAGCTGCCTTAACTACCTGAAAGATCTGAGAGAAGGTCTAGTTAAAAAGCTTGACTCTGCTTCAGGTAAGTCCACTATCAAACTCTGTTAAGTTTCTTATTGATGATTCTTAATACAAAATGTGACTCGGTTACATTTTGAATCAAGCAAAGGGAAGGAAACCTAAAGAAAGAGTATGCTGAATCTGATCGCGAAGATGGATTTCAATCGCATGGTTCGAAGATCGGATTCTTGAGCTACTACTTAGGAGTTATGATATATTGCTAGGAAATATGTAATAGCATCGTTATCATTTAAGTTTGCATTGCAAGGAAAAAGTTTTTCCGCATTTTATAAATAAATAAAATTTTTGATTTTATTTTAGTTTATATCTCCTTGCAATGGCTTTCATAGAAAAATTGATGATTATATATCTCTAGCAATAATAGAAATGTGAATTTTATTCTTTCATTTGTGGTAGTGTCTAAATTTACCAAATAAGGAAAGATTCTCATCACCCAAGGTTTCACTTGGATAGAAACTTGGAAATCATGCAAGTTGTATAGTATGATGAATGAGAATTTTCATCTTTGGAAAATTAAGATTAATTCCTTGTTCACATGTACGTGTGAGTCAAGTGAAGGAGTAAGGGATCGAGTACACATTCTGGTGCACTGATCAAGTCCACCACAAAAGGATCAATAAGACTATTCGTCATAATTTACTAAAGCCTAGTAAATATGGTTATACTTACAAGTTTAAGTATAATTCTGAAACATTGGAAAAGTTTCGATGTATGGCAGAACGAATGGGAAGAATCAAAGTTGGAAGAAAGATAAAAGTTTCTCAAATCTGAAAAGATGGGAGAGTACTTTAGTATCATGTTTTATGATCATCTTAATGATTGTTAGAACATATCACAATTCATCCTCTAGGGACATCTTAGTGCATTCTTATGGCTAAGAAGAGGATTCATGAATTGTTGGAATGGTTAAAATCGAGAAGATGAGTCATACTTCGTTCCAAAAACAAGTCTTAGAGTCATACTACAAGATTGTAACTTGAGTGACACTTCTTAAAGAGGTTTATAACACTTGTCAAATGTAAGAGTAAAATGTTTTCTACTCTGTAATTAGTAAGTTGTGATGTTTTAGATAAAACAAAGACCAACTGAGACCAATTGTGTGAAGTGTTTATCTTGATAAGAATCCGCACTGACTCTTGAATATTTGTTTGGTTGTCAAGGAATGGTTCTTGACAAAGAGAAACTTATATGTCAAGAGGACAGTGGGAGTCTTAATGGTCTTGAAAGTTTCAAGAACTAATCAAGGATAAAACCTATTGTTTATCGCTAGCACACGACTTGAGGTTTGTAACCTATCGTGTTGACATAATTCTTGTTTCTGTGCCTATTCTGGTAAAGTTGACTATGCATGTGAGTTCTCAATTGTGTGCATAACAACTTGGAAGTAATGGTGGGACCTTGTGCTACCAAGAGGCAAGAAATCAAGATTGAACAAGTTCAATTCATATGAGTTTGAGTTTGTCACTAACCTTGTCTTGTGATTATGGTTTTGACGAATTCACATGGATAGGAACACATACACCATAAAATCTAAGTGTCATAAGGTCTCATTCCGATTCATGAAAATGATGGTGAGGAAACGCTTTCACTAAGTAGATTTTAAGTAGATAGCAATTGTGATATTTGCATTCTCAAATTCGTTAGTGGAGCATGTGTGGTTAACCGACACACTAACATGGACTTGTGAGAAATGGAAAAAAGGTCTAAACATTATGATTACGACATCCCTCTTCATAATTGTTTAGACACACATGTGAGCTATCTAAGGAAAGGTGTATGTGTCTGAGAAGCTTAGATAAAGTTTTGTCAAAGCATCTCGCATCAAGAAATCTGAACTTTGGTGATGAAAGTCAATAGAGTATTGATTTCTAGAAGTCGATTTCTGAGTATATGTCAAAGCTAGTGGGAGCATAATTGTTATGCTAAATAATCATTATGCTAATGGGAGCATAATCAATTATGATAAGTATTGCTAATAATAGACAAGGTTGTTTTGCTATAATTAAGGGAAAGGAGATTATACTTCATTTCAATCTTTGAGGTTTAGATTGAGATCTCAATCATCTTTAGTTAAGGATATATATATATATATATATATATATATATATATATATATATATATATATATATATATATATGTATATATATATATATATATATATATATATATATATATGAATTTTATGTAGGAATGGTTCAACATAAGGGAATTCTATATATATTGCGTTCTCAAAATTCGATTATGATTACGGCATCCCTCTTCATAGTCGATTTTTGAAAACATGGTAAATAAAAATATTGTAGCAAAAGGCTGGTCTGGTATCATATCTTTATGTGAGACATCATGAATCGTGTCCCATATGCTTTGCGTATAGGATCGATCACATGTACTACAAAATCTATCCGTTCTAAATTTTCAAAAATGCCTAGAGCATTAAGAGGAAAAAAGGAATAGAACTGGATATGACTGAAATGATTAAGCAATTGTCGAGAACAATCTGAGGTTTACCTAAGATTGGTTTCTCATGGACAGTTGGAAGTATGATGCTAAATTTTGGAGAAGGCCATATTGACATATTCTGAAAAGAGGTAGCTCTTGTTCAGAAGTGATAGTCAAAATGGGAATATGGAAATGTTTTCCATATTGGGAGTTGGATTTTAAGAATCTATGAGAAAGTTAGAATCTTTTATGCAAAAGGATATTCAAAGGAATGTACTTTGAATGTGAGACTTCGTTTCCATGGAATGGATGTCCACTAGAATACTTTGTAATGTCTGTTGCCAGGTCTCAGTGACTTTTGTGCATAGTCATTGCAAGAGGAACAATGCATATGAGTTTAAAATCTAACATATTACAGTAAATGGCAAGAATTTGATATTCTTACGTTTACGGTAAGGATTGGGATTGTAAAATGAGCAACATTGGAATCCTGTTCAATTGATCTAATTCACAAAGTTAGGATCATAGACAAACATAGGTTGCATACTTGGAGTATGACATGACTATTGTTTAGAAAACATAGTGTACATGCTTGGAGCATGGGAAACTATTGTTTTAATTCATGTGTTAAGTTGATAAATCGAAACAGAATAATGTGTAATCAATATGGTGATGAATAAAATGTGTTTTATTCATATTCATAAGTGCTGAGACCATATTGGATTCAATTATTCTTGTATTTCACTTTGCATGTTTTGACTTCCATAATAACTAGGTTATTCTTTCCGAATGACTAAGTTATTCAAACTTGCACAGTCGGTCATACGTCGGAAGTAGGTATGAATTAAGACTGTCATGAATTGGGCTTGTAGATGACTAAAGATGTTTAGCCATAGCAATGGTTGCTACAACATTCATGAGTGCTCATAAGTTCCGAGTATTGGAATAAACCCACGCTCACTTGCATCACTTCATGGAATTTATCTCGAGTGATCGTGAGACGGTATTATCATATAAGTCTTCAAACCTAGAGATATGACTTGTTACCTATGAGTTGCTTATATATTGATTGTACGTAAACGCTGATGGGTTTAGGCCATAAGAACATCCTATGTGCTCATACAAACCCTAATGCTTGGATCTTGGTTTCTCTATTGTACATGCAATTCATCCAAGACTTTAAACCCTAGATCTAGTAAGTGATAATCAATATTAACATATGAATTAGGGTTTAGATCATACCTTGATTGTTATGTAGCAATAACAATCTCAAATCCTCCTTGTAATGCCTTTAGAAAGCTTAGAGTCACAAGTATCACTCCTCTAATGGCTCACAAACACCAAGAGCAAGAGGATGAAGAATGAAGAGAGAGGAGGCTACCCAAAACGTCCAGAAACCCTAGTAGAACTCTTCACCACGTTTTTGGGGCTTAAGGGTACTATATATACATGTAGGCTATTAGGGTTTTCAACTAGGAAACCCTAATCTGACTGCTTAAGCCCTAAGCAGCCCATGGACCCTTTTAGAATATCCCTTGGACGATTTCTAATGGGTTTCCCCATAGAATTCGTCCAACCTATTATTCCAAAGTGATCCATAGCCCAAATGCAATTATCTTATAATTACAGTTCCAGTCCCTTAAGTTTAATTAATCTCTTTTAGCCACAAAATTAATTATCAATTAATTCTTGACTAATATTAATTAAACAATATGATTTCTCCTTTAATATATTATTCTCATAATATATTAATAAATCATAATTAATCCTTTCTCTCCATAGTTCATCCTGTCAAGTTGCTTTGGTGAAGGCAACCCAAAAGGACCATGCACCATCGGGTCAAGTACATACCAAAATAGTTATGGACTTAGACACTAATCCAACAGTCTCCCACTTGGATAAGTCTAATAACTATTCCGCATATGACTTCAGATCCTGATCTGCAATCGTAGCTTTCAAAAACCGCTGTCAACTCTGATCCTATCAGAAGCGCGTCCTTTAGATAAGGGATCATATATTCCTCCATTCTAGATATCGTATAGACTGAGACATGGATTTAAATCATTCTCTCTGTCTATGTGTTGTTTCCCGATTTCCGATTTATGACGACTGACAACAGACTACAATTGAACACATCAAATTAGTCCCGGCTTGGCCAAGCGCTTAGGTGTCATCACTAAATCATCGAGGGGCCCACAGATATCGCTTTCATCCTACTTTGGATAAAAGGAACGGATAAACTTTGATTCAATGCTTGCTTGTACTCACTCACCAAATCACACACAACAATATGTTTTATAACACCAAGTTACTGGTGCGTTTACATATTATCAACGTGTAACCGACTCGCAAGATACAACTCACATATCTCGGTTTCAAGAATATAAGATGTTATCGTCTCACCAATCACTCGTGATAAAATCTATGAAGTGATCCAAGTGAGCATGGGTTTATTCCAATGCTCAAATCATATTCATAAGCACTCATGAACATTGCAACAAACATTTGCTTATGTCTAATACACTTTAGACAATCCACACACCAATTCATGACAGTCTTCATTCATACCTACTTCCAACATATGAACGACTGTGGACCATTCGAATAATTTGATTATTCTGAAATAATTTAATTATTCAGGAAGTCAAAACATGCAAAGTGAAACACAAGAATAATACTAATCCCATATGGCCCCAAACTCTGGGTATAAATAAAACATTTTATTTAATCACCATATTGATTACTCATTATTTGTTATTTCGGGTAATCAACTTCTTACTTGAATTATTACTACACTTGTCCCATGCTCTCAGCATGCACACAATGTTTACCTATGGTCCTTTCTTTGTGAAATAGATCAAATGAACACATTTCCAATCATATTCATTTCACAACTCCCAATCCTTATCACAAGTGTAAGAATATCAAATTCTTGTTACTTATGCTAGATTCTAACATTTTATGCAATGATTCTTTCGTAAAGTCACAGCTCAAAATCATAAAGACTCGGCCAATCTCTATCAGAAACAATTCTATAGATATGATGTCTCTCACTCAAAGTACATTCCTTTGAACATCCTTCTTGCATAAAAGTTTCTAATCTAGATATAGATTCTTAATATCTAACTCCCAATATGGAAACATTTCCATATTTGGCATATGACAATTCATTCTTAATAGAATCTTATCTATTCATAATAATGTCATCCAATACCATACTTCCAACTACTCACAAGCGACCAATCGTCAGCGAGCTTTGGATCGTCCTTTGATAGTTGTTTAATTATTTTAGTCAAAACCGATTCTAGTCCTTTTTCCCTCTAAATGCGCTAGACATTTTGAAAATTTAAGAATGGTCAACTATTATAGCACTTGCAATCGATCCTATACCCGAAGCGTATGGAACACGATGCATAATGTCTTACATAAAGATATGATGCTTTATCCATCTTCTGCCATAATATTTTATGTGTCTCGTTCTTACAATTCGAACTATGAAGAGGGATGCCTTAATCATAATTGAAATTTAAGAACACACTATGTATCCTTTGACTAAATTTATTAAAATTTCTCAATCTAAGCTTTAGATATTGAAACGAAGTACAATATTCTCTCCCTTAATTATAGCAAAACAATTATTCAACCCTTACGACTTTGCAAAGTATGACTCTTGTTTTCTATAATTAATATTGCTAACTTGCAATACTTGCCTTAATAATCATACAAGCACAACATTTATGCTCCCACTATCATGATGATTATTATCATATAAGCATAACACTTATGCTCCCACTAGCTTTGACATGTTTTAGAAAGTAACTGAACTTCCAGAAAACAATACTTATTGAATTTCTGAAGTTCATATTTCTAATACCTAATGCTTTGATAATCCTTTATCTAAGCTTCTTAAACTTATACACCTTTGCCTTAGATAGCTCATATGTGTGTCTAAACAATCCAGACTAATTGCCAAATCTCACAATCGAATTATAGAAAGGGATGCCGTAACCATAATAGAATTCGAGAATACAATTTCACAATCACTATCTTCTTAAAATCTCTCTTAGTGAAAGCATTTCCTCACAGTCATTTTCATGAAGGAGGGAATCTTATGACACTTAGATTTTAATGGTGTATGTGTTCCTATCCATGCGAATTTGTCAAAACCAAAGTTTGCGACAAATCCAAACTCATATGGACTGAACTTTCTCAATCTTGATTTCTTGCCTTATGGTAACACGAGTGCCCACCATGTCTTCCAAGTAGTTAAGCAGCTCACCCTTTCATATCAATGTACTTTTCATTGATCAAGGTCCTTGTCTTTTATGCATTCAAATGAGAACTCATAGAACTCACGTGCATAATTAACTCAATTGGAATGGCACAGAAACAAAATAATGTCAACACGATAGGTTGTAAACCTCAAGTCGTGTGCTAGTGATGATCAATAAGGTTTATTCTTGATTAGTTCTTGAAACTTTTCAAGACCATTAAGACTCCCACTGACTCCTTGACATATAAGATTCTTTTGTCAATAAACATTTCTCGACAAACAAATATTCAAGATTTAGTGTAGCTTTTATCAAGACAAAACACTTCACTAAATTTGTCCTAGTTGGTCTTTGTTTTATCCAAGACATCACAACTTTCCAATTGTGCAAGAATAAGAAAACCTTTTCAAATTTCACATTTGATGAATGTTATAAACCTTCTTAAGACTTGTCACTCAATTCATAATCTTAACTCTAAGACTTGTTTTTGGAACGAAGTATGATTGACTTCTTGATTTAACCATTTCTTCAATTCTTGATTCCTCTTCTCAGACATACAATTGCACTAAGACTCACTTAGAGGATCAATTGAGATATGGTTCTTAATCATTAAGACCTATCATAAAACATAATAAAAAGGTACTTTCCCTTCTTCTTAGAATAGAGAAACTTTTATCTTTCTGCCTACTTGATTCTTCTTATTCGTTATGTTATTTATTGAAACTCTTTCAATCAATTGAGAATTACACTTAATCTCATAAGTATAATCATATTTACTTAACCTTAGTAAATCATGACGAATATCTTTGTTACTCTTGTGGTGGACTTGATCAACACACAACCTTGTGTACTCGATCTCCTAGTCCTTCACTTGACACTTTGTCAATGAATTAGTCTAATTTCCAAATATGAAATTTCTCATTCATCATGCAACCAAGTTGTATGATTCCAAGTTTCTGTCCAATTGAAACTTGGGCGATGAGAAACTTTCCCTATTTGGTAAATTCTTGACCTTTCCACAAATAACATAATTAAGAATCAAATCCATTATTGCTAATAATAGAAACTTACATCAATTTTTCATACACGCCATTGCAAGGATAAATAAATAATATAAAATCAAAATTTATATTATTGCGGAAAAATTTGTCCTTACAATGCAATTCAATTGAAAAACTATGTTGTTAAATATTCATAAGCAATCTATTCTAACTCCAAGTAGTAGCTTAAGATTCTAATCTTCAAGTAATGCGATCGAAATCCATTTCTTCACGATTAGATTCCGCTCACTTCTTCCCTTAAGATTCCTCTCTTTTCTTCGATCCTACAAGACATCGAAATGTAATCTTATCACATTATGTATTAAGAATCTAGAATAGGAACTTAAAAGAGTTAGTTAATGGATTTTACCTAAAGTAGAGCCATACGTTTTGACTCTCCCATCTCTTAGATCTCTTAGGTAAATAGGGCAGCTTCGTCTCCAATGCCCCTTCTCTTGGCAATAAAAGTCAATTGACTCTTTTGGAACAACACACGGAACTACTTCTGACTTTGCCTTTCTCTTATGATCAAACTTTTCGATCATGGCATGCCTTTCGTTGCCATTGCCTATATCCATAGAGGTCTGGATGGCAGATCCACCAATCAACTTTGCTTTTCCAGTGCGCCAAATCATTGTTGATTCAGCAGCAATAAGCATATAGGTGAGATCGATGAGGGTTACGTCGTGGTTCATCATATAGTACTCTCTTACGAACTCGCTATATGAGTCAGGAAGTGACTGAAGAACCCAGTCAACATCCAGCTCCTCACAGACAATAGATCCCAACATTCTTAACCTATCAATGTGTGACTTCATCTCTAGGACGTGTGCACACACTGACTTTCCTTCTTCATGTTTACTTGCCAAAAGGGCTTGAGTGAGTTTGAACTTTTCAATCTTTTGAACTTGTGGGTTAGGGAGAACAATAGGAGGAGGTGGAGGAAGTGAAGCATGATCTCGTGTTCCTCGATCGAATCGTGGAATATCATCTTCATGTGAAAAGCTTTTTCCACGGGATTTGGGAAGACCATAGTTGTCATACTTTGACATCTACAAAACGGGAGAAAAATTCAAGTTAGTTGATTGATTGAGTCCTTAATAAATCACCCAAATGAGATATTAAGGCTAGGACCCAACACAATACTCTACAACTTGGGAGAGGGATGCCGTAACCCAAATTGCAGAACATTTGAAGGTAAGTGAATGACGATTCACTAATTTCCACCATGAAAAACGAAAAAGAAATTTAAGTTTTAAATCTATTGAAAATTCCTAGACCTTTTGAGATTCATTGAACATTTCAATGGCATGTTTAAATCTCGATATGCCCCTCGATTTGTGACTGGGATGCCGAGGATCACAAAACAGGGTGTGAATAACCATGCAAACTTACATGGTGCCCCCAATGTTACAATCACCTATTCGATGTGCCGGTTAACCACACACGCTCCACCGAACTATAACAAACAATGAGTCACCCTTTGCTATCTTTGCTTAGTACCATTCAGTGTGCCGGTTAGCCGCACACGCTCCACTAATGTCTTCGCAAGGGCACAAAGTGTAATTTCATGGAATTGCATCAATTCACTTTTGTCTAAAGTAACTAAGATTGGGAATTTTGTATAAGACATTTAGTTACTTCATTATACTTTTAGTGGAAAGGGTTTGCCTTATCCTACCCGTTCGGCTAACGACCCTCCACTAGTCAAGAGTGCGGTGGGTAAGAGTGGATACCCATTCAATCGCCATTTTATAGGCAATTTCCTTAAACACCCCTTATAGACTAGCTTCGTGAATGAGGCCTACTAACGGTAAGACTGACTGTTTACTCATACATATATATAATACTAGACTTTTAATGTTATATATAGTATAGGGTGTATTTTACACTTTTAAAATACTAGGTGGTCTAATTTAATAAAACATACTTTTAATTTAATTAAATGTAAACCATATCACTATGGATTTATTAACTCTCTTTTAATTATACACTTAATTAATTTAATAAAACCATAAGGGTGTGATTTGAACTTTTCAAAAACAATACTAGGGTTTTAGAATCTAACATTTCTAAATTAAACTTTTAATCTACTTTTCAATTCCAAAACTTGAGGGCAAGTTTTGAAACATTTCAAAACATTAGGGTTTAGAATTTAAATATTTCAAATCAAACCTTTTAATCAAAATTTAAATTCCAAAACTTGAGGGCAAGTATTTGAAACATTTCAAAAACACAAGGATCAAATAGCAAATAATTTAAATTAAACAATTTATTTAATGATTATCTAAATTTGACATAATTTCAATTTCTTGCAAGATAAGTTACCCAATTAATACAAATAATTAATCTTTAATCATATAAGGAAGTTATTATCTAATCAATTGGTAATTATCTTTTGTTTAATCACGGATATTCTCAAATATAAGATAAAATTCGAATATTAAAGACCCAAAACAATTAACGCAAGTATCCTCAAGCAAAATAGCAAGAAATCCCGAAATTTGTTCTTACTGACGCTCGAACTCGCCGAGTTCCTCTATGGACTCGCCGAGTTGGAGCAACTCGCCGAGTCCACATTGGAACTCGCCGAGTTCATCAGTCAGGGAGCCAAAAAATCGATTTTGAAGCTTGAACAAATAACCAAGGCATCAATACAATAGAAACCAATCAAGGCTCTGATACCACTGATGGGTTTAGGCCATAAGAACATCCTATGTGCTCATACAAACCCTAATGCTTGGATCTAGGTTTCTCTATTGTACATGCAATTCATCCAAGACTTTAAACCCTAGATCTAGTAAGTGATAATCAATATTAACATATGAATTAGGGTTTAGATCATACCTTGATTGTTATGTAGCAATAACAATCTCAAATCCTCCTTGTAATGGCTTTAGAAAGCTTAGAGTCACAAGTGTCACTCCTCTAATGGCTCACAAACACCAAGAGCAAGAGGATGAAGAATGAAGAGAGAGGAGGCTGCCCAAAACGTCCAGAAACCCTAGTAGAACTCTTCACCACGTTTTTGGGGATTAAGGGTACTATATATACATGTAGGCTATTAGGGTTTTCAACTAGGAAACCCTAATCTGACTTCTTAAGCCCTAAGCAACCCATGGACCCTTTTAGAATATCCCTTGGACGATTTCTAATGGGTTTCCCCATAGAATTCGTCCAACCTATTATTCCAAAGTGATCCATAGCCCAAATGCAATTATCTTATAATTACAGTTCCAGTCCCTTAAGTTTAATTAATCTCTTTTAGCCACAAAATTAATTATCAATTAATTCTTGACTAATATTAATTAAACAATATGATTTCTCCTTTAATATATTATTCTCATAATATATTAATAAATCATAATTAGTCCTTTCTCTCCATAGTTCATCCTATCAAGTTGCTTTGGTGAAGGCAACCCAAAAGGACCATGCACCATCGGGTCAAGTACATACCAAAATAGTTATGGACTTAGACACTAATCCAACAGTATTGGTAACTCGATGTTATAAAACGTGCCTTTGTGTATGATTCAACAAGTAGTAGAACAAGCATATGAGTTGAAGTTTATCTGTTCCTTCTTGGATTAGAAGCTATATCTGGGCCCCTCGATGATTTTGTGTTGACCTATGTACCGGGCCCGGTCAGAACTAAGTTGATGTGTTCAATTAAATTCTATGTCAAACAAATCGGGAATCGAGAAACAAACTGCTGGACAATAAGCAAGACATTGTTCCATGTATTTGTCCGGCTGATATCTAGAACAGAGGATTATATGATCACTTATCTAAAATGGCGCTTTATAGTTCAACAGAGTTTTGAGAGCTACGATTGCCGGTTGGTTCCTGAAGTCATATCTGCAAATATAGTTATTAGACTTATCCAAGTGGGAGACTGTTGGATAAGGTGTCTAAGTCCATGAAAATATTTGTGATGCACTTGACCCGACCTGGCATGGTCCATTAGGGTTGCACTTCACCCGAACGATTTGGATAACCTTTTGAGAATAATGTGTTTATGATTTGTTAATATATTATAAGTTATAATATATTTATATGAAATCATATTATTTAATTAGTATTGATCATAAATTAATTTAGAATTAATTTGGTGATCAAAAAGGTGACTAATTAATTATGGGCTCTTGTATTTTATATAGTGTGGGCTAATACTCATTTGGAATGGGCTAGGCTTGCATGGGAGTCCATGGAGCTTTTAACCCATGGATCCTTGGAAAGGAAGAGTCATGGGTATTAGGGTTTAGATGGATGTAACCCTAATCCTCCACACTATATAAAGGAGTCCTTGGCACTTGATTTGGCACTAGTTGTGTGTGTACAAGAGTGGTGGCCAATTCAAGAGTGTGCTTTATTCTCTCAAGAGTTTTCCAAAGTTTGTGGTGATTTGTGATTTCCATTTGAGGCATCCACACTATTGGTGCTAGGCTCTCAAACTCCAAGCAATCAACCACTACTAAAAAGGTATGCCATTCTACTAGTAATTTTATGATTCAAGTTCCCCATGCCATGCTAGTTAGGATGTAAACCTTGGAAATTCTTACTTGCATGTATTTTAGAGAAAACATAGATCCAAGGTTTATAGGGTTGCATGTACACCATAGGAGTGTTAGAATGCTCAAAACCTAACAATTAGAACATGACCCATCGATCTGTTGCAATAGATAAAGGAAAGTATTTTCCTAAGAAGAAGAACGATTCCTCAATAAGGAATTATTTTGTAACTCGAAGGTTACGATTGAGCGTCCAGCATAATACGAGGAGCAGGTTCAAGATTGAGCATCGCATGCGGTCAAGAAGTCCAAGATTTAGATACTCATTCGAAGAAACATAGAAGTTACGATTATTACCTAGGATGAAAAGATAACGTATGGAATCATTATACAAGTCCTATTCTCATTGATGATTCCGGGATGTAATTATCCTAAGGGGGAGATAATTGTAACGCCCGTAGACCGGGGCTAGTTGATTTAGAGATGATAAACATCAAAAATGAATTTTTGATGGATTATTATTTACAAGGAGTAATCTTAACTAAGTTGTAGTATATGTTACAAGGATTTCGTACATATAAAGAACGTCGAAATCCGAGTTATAACGAAGAAGTTATGACCTGTCGAAGTTTCGTGACAAAACCAGCACGACACCGGGAATCGTAAAAAGTGAGTTTATAATAGATTACTTTTTAGCCTTAGGGTTCTAAAGGAACTCTGTAGAGTACGTCTCCACCTTCGCGTGGAGATAAAGAACGTCAAAAACGGAGCTCGTATGCAAAAGTTATGGCCTTCCAAAAATGAAGCTGTTGAGGGCATGACACGTGGCAGAAACCCTAGCCGCCTTAAGTCACGACGTGAACAACAAGTTCACGACGTGAAATGTGTCAGGGATACTAATCTGGGCTAGAAAACACGTGTTAAAGCTACGGAATGGCTCATGGAAGTTCACGACGTGAATGGCCCGAGAACACCCTATAAATAGCGATCAAGACCCTTTCATTCCTTACACCTTCTACTTTCTTTCTCTCTCGTTTGCTGAAGCCGTTTCCGCTTCCCGACGCCCCGAAGATCCCCAGAAAAAGAGTTTTCGAGCCGAAACTCTGCCCGCGTGAAGCCCAGTTTTTCATTAAAGCTCCCGGTTTCATCGGAAACGATCGTTTTAGGAAACGAAGCGCTGCCCGATTATCATTAAATCAAGTGAGTGTATAGTCACTTTCACCTTACACATAGATATGAAGTATTTTATATATAATACGTGCTATGTGTATATATGTTGTTTGTTTATTTGAGATTTTATACATATTTTAAACTGTATATGTATTTTATATCTACAAATATGTTGGGTAAAACATGGGTAGATGAAAGAATGTTTTATACATGTTTAAAATTATTTAAAATGTATATATATATATTATCTACAAATATGTTGGGTATAACATGGGTATGTGTAATAAGTTGATGTGTGATAAAATGATGAGCGATGAAAGATGAGCGATGATATATGAGTGGTAAAGTATGGTGAGAAGCGATGACCCAAGCGATGGCCCCGTCATTCAGCAGAGTATGGATGACAACCATGGACTATTCTAGACGGTCCATGGAACACTAGCAGGCTCGCAACCTGTAGGTGTGTGAACTATATGTTCATCAGATGTACTCTAAAAACCCTGGCAGCCATGGATTTAGTGCCTGTTGTATAAACCCTGGCGACGATGTGACTTCGTGCCTATTCCTTAAGAGAAATCCTTAGTAATGAGTGATAGATGATTCTTAGGGTAAATCCTTAATAAATAAAGAAGATAATGGGGTTAGGTAACTGGGTTGATTGTTTGATGTTTAAACATAATAATTTTATTTATTGTGGGTTGAAAACCCTATATGCTCACCAGGCTCCCAAGCCTGACCCACTCAGTTTATTTGTATCACAGGTATCGATACGAAGTTGCTTTACACTAAGAAATTAAAAGAGAAGTAGATCACTAGTGTAAATGAATGTAAGTTTTGTTTATGCTTATGTTTTTGTATTGAAAATGACATCCCAATGGTTTAAATGAATAAAATACATTTCTTCGGAAATGATTTGATAACATATTTATCCTGTTTTTCTCGGAACAAATTCCGCAACACTTTTAATCAAATGATTACTCTGATTTTATTTTAAAAAGCATAAACGAAATTGGTCTTTTCTGGCAGTGAAATTAGGGATGTCACGTAGGCCCCCTTTCTACTGAATGTACTAGACTCGATTGTTCTGTTTGTCGTTTGTAAAGTGTAAGTTTTCCCTAGTTTATAACTATCTTGACTCGGAAATAGTTTGCATTGACTTTCAAGTGGAACTGTCACAATATGAAAGTAATGGGAAAATGTAAGTACATAGTTGTCTTTTGAATTGACATCCTGATGTACTGATTACCTAAAAACTTGTTTGTTTTATTAAGGTCATAATGTGATGGATACTACCCATACTATACGCTCTCCCTGAAAGAGATTCTGGGGGCCAAACGCGACTTCTGCAAACAAATTGCTAGGCCGTGTAAATTCACATTAAAGTTATATGATCATGTACACCCAATTTACTATCACCTTTTGTTTAGAACAATGAGTTAGTGATTATTGGTATAATTAGATCCTGTATTGTTCTTCTGCTATAGTATTTTAGTATGTTCTTTCTGTTATAGTGTATAGTATGCCTCTCTGTTGTATTGTGTCTATGACAACCGTCAAATTCCAGTCAAAGTCAAAATTAAAGTCAACAAGTCAAAGACAAAGTCCACAAGTCAAAGTCAAAGTCAAAAAGTCAAACCGGTCAAACTTAACTAGTACTTGTATGTTAAAAGCTATTCTATGTATAAAATGTGCATTTGCATGTCAAGAATTCAAGTGTCTCGGAGAATCTATGTGTTTAGCAATGTAAAAACCCTAAAAAGGGAGTTAAACGCATCAAAACATGACTATGGACCCCTTTTGGGGACTTAAAACAATCATAAACAAAGCGTAACGGGGTCCATGAACCTTGCATTGCGAGATTATACACTAATAATGACTAAAAGTAAATACCTCCCAAATCTTTCCCAAATCTCTCTCAAAATCTCTCTCAACTTTTTATCGTCATTCGGGTCATCCCGACCCTTAACTTGGCCAAAAACCGCTTGAATCGGGGAGTTATATTGAAAAACAGCTAATTAGGGCCGAAACCCTCTTACGAACCGAACCTCTTGGAGGGAACCTCTTAGGGTCGAACCTTCTATTAGGACCGAAGGTCCCTTGTGAGGACTGAACTAAGCCTTCAGGACCGAAGTCAGCATCTCAGACCGAACCTCCTATGAACCGAAGCCAGTCAGAGCCGAACCCTCCATACGCCCGAAATAGACCGAGCCCTCGGTCCATTTCGGTTCCCTGCCACTTTCGGTCCCTTCTCCCATCTTCTATTCCTCCTTCCACTCTCGGTTCTCACCTCCTAAGAGTCGAACCTCGCAGGTTCGCTCCTTAATGCCCGATTTTCTACTACTTTTGCTTCCTAAGCCCGTTTTTGACGTTTTTGACAGGGATTTTTCACCAAATTCATATTTTTATCATTTTAAACTCCCTAAACTGATATTTTATTTATTTCTCAAGGATTTATTAATTATAAATCATTATTTTACATTAAGAGAAATATCTAAGGATGTTTACACCACAAGTGGGTCAAGTGTGCCCCCTTGCCTTCCATGTGTCATCTTCTCATTTGTCCAACCCTATCCACATCACACAAACCAAGGCAAACATCCTTTCAACTTTGCAACTTGCTCCAGCATCATCTATATAAAGAAACCCCTGGAGTACCTTCTTAAATTCCTTGATCATTTCCTTCACTTACACACTCCTCTTACCCTTCAAGAAAGCTTATTTTCTCTCTACTTCCAGCCACTTTTTGGAAGTGTTCTTGAGCTACTACTTCACTTTTTGGTAAGCCTTTCATCTAAACTCAAGTGTTATTCCATATTTTCCTAACACTCTTGGATCATCTACTCACATCTTAACACCAAAAATTGTTCTTAGGATCATCCAAGCTTCCACGTGTTTATCAAGTGTTCTTGACTTGATACTCCTCGTCTTCGACCTTCCATTCTTAAAGAAATCACTCAAGGTGAGTTCATACCCCTACATTTTCCAGTTTTCTTTAGTTTTCATGGGGGGATACAAGTTAAAACACCAAAACATATTTGAAACTTAACTTGACAGCTTACAACAGAAAAGTTGTGACCTGTTCACGAACTGTTTTACCCAACTTAAACTTACTATTTTTCAAAACTGTTTAATGTCCAAATAGTTCAAGTTTATACCTTTAAAATTAATACTTCCACATCTCCATACGATTTTTCTACTATTTATGGTGATTTTTACAATACTGCCTATCACTGCAGCAACAAAATCGGACCAGGTTGTGAAGATGAACATTTTCACACTGGTTTGAGACCACCAAAAATTATGAAAACATTTATGAATACAGTAGACTCTTTTTATAAACTCTCCGAATTTACGGAGTCAGTTTTCGACTTACGATGATTTTTGTATAAATATTTTAAAACAGTGACAGTTAAGGGTAAAACTATCAAACACAAGTTTAAGAGTTATTCACACCTTGTAACATGTTGAGCAAGGTGTGTAAGATTTACACTTAGTAGATTCAATGTCATTTTCGATGAAGTACAAAGTCATGCATATCAAGGTTTCATTAAATCATAACACACAACTAATAAACTATAATATTTATAGTTTGAACACCTCATTTAACAAAGAAATTGTAATACAATCGATTTACAAAACGGGTATTCAATACAAACAACGTGAACTTCTTAATGAATAAATTTGTGAGACATTCACCTTCGGGGTACTCTTAAGTACCACAGAAAAGTCCTGTAGTTATAACCAGAATCTCTCGGAGGGAGAGTGTGATAGTTATGTAAACATGTATATTGGGTCTGACAAACCCGCACCTAAGTTGCTTGCAACAGTTAGACCGGAAGGTCTGGGGTGACAAGTGCCATAACAATTCCGACGCCTGAAGAACGTCGAGTACGAGGTCTTCGAGTTATAGTATGGATATAACATCTCACATGGGGAATTAACAAAACACACAGTTCACATGGATTTTAGGAGTTTTATTTAAATATAAAACCACACACACAAGTAGGACGATTTACTTACATACACCAAGTCTTGGTTCAGTTAAAACTAAAACAAACCTTTAGAAAATATTGGATTTTTGGAAACAAACTTGTAACAAATTTAAAGGAACATCCGTGCATTTTTCATTTATAAATTGCTTATGAACTCACCAGCTTTAATGCTGATACTCTTTCAAAAACAACTTGTATTCTCAGGTAATCAGTAATTCAGGTAACCACAAGATTTTTGAAGACAAGTCGCCAAGGCGAAGATTCCTTTTGAACTATTTTGACATCATACGTAATTTATTTGGAAACATGTATTTTTGCAACAATGTAACCTTTTAAATTATATTTATGATGGTTGTGTTTACTTTCTTCACTATGGTTATGATACTGAGCATGACGTCCTTCGCCCCCGAACGTTTCCGCCGTTCCGGTTTGGGGGTGTGACAGATTGGTATCAGAGCTTTGTTTATAGTGAACTAAGTATATCGAACCACGTAAGATATACAAACTATAAATACAACAGGACAAAATTCTCTGAGGTAGCTTTTCAATAATACTTTAAAAATAAAAATTTATATTTTTATAAAAGTATTCGTACAATTACACTCATTAATTTAGTATCATAACGGCAATAACATAAAAGTATTGAGAGAAGTTGAACACCATGATCCAGCTTCGGGGTATGAATTCATATCTTGGATGAATATAGCCTGATCAACTATATTTAGCCAATGTATGACCAACGTATGCCGAAGAAGAATCATGATGGGCAACAAGTCTTCAACTTCCCAAAAATATTGAGAATCAAATATAAAAATACTATAGGAGTATTTTAACACAAAAACTGTAATAATCACATTATAAATTGCGACAACCAACTTCTTATTCCCAAATTTACTCGCGATATCCTTCTTATCCCTATTCTCGTACGACCGCAATGGCAGGATATCACTTGTCGGGTGATCCCTATTTCCCCAACCAAGGGAATGCCGGTTGGATTGTGGAAGACCCAGAGGAAGATTCCGAAGATGAGCCCATGGAGGATGAAGAACCCATGGAGGAGGAAGAATCAGTAGACGGTGAAGAGGAAGAAGACTCAGATGGAACCGACTCCGCAACACTTTCAAGGCCCGACGCCCAATGGGCCGAAACTATACATCGCTGGAGCCGAGAGCAAGTTCAGCGACCTCCCTATGCCATGCAACGAGGTTTTTACGACCTCAGCCAATGAGGGTCAGTCGACAGATCCCTTCCTATCATGGTTCACCGTGTCGCACGCCACGAGGAGCAAACCAGGGTAAACACCCGACATCTCATGGAAGTTGGTGCCACTAGCCAAGTCAACTCCGTTCGCCTTCGTCGGTTGGATGATGACCACGATCGGACTCGAGACGGCACCGAGCTTCTTCGACGGGAAATGGCCGCAACCGGAGCTGAGGTGCGAGAACTCCGAGAACACCGAGCCACTTTAGAAGGACGTCTGGCAGAAGCAGAGCGCCAAGCGGTAGAATCCAGAGCTGAAATGAGGGAAACAAGGAACTTCGTGTCTTCACTTCGTGATCCTCAGAGCTTCAACCGCCGCAAGTAGTGTTCTCACTGCTCGCTTCAGTTTAATCTAGTTTTGCGGGTAAATATTACTATTATTTTCTAGTACTTTATGTCCGATCTCGCGATTTAAGTGTTTACACTTCCAGGATCTGTTAGGCGGTCAAAATGTTTCCATACATTGATGTAGCATAGACCCCTTGTAGGGTCAAATTTTCCCCAATATTGTATACTAAGTTATATCAATGAAATTGATACGCTATTTGCTTTATTACATCAAGTTCATGACAAAAATTGTTTTCAAACTAAATTTACTGGTATCCGATTTATGATTGTTTGATGTATAAATCAAAGTTATGTATAATTAAGACCATGTCGACCTAGAAATGGTGGTTCCGCCTTGGATCCTGTTCCTTGTTTGGTTGTGGGCCCAGGGCAGACCCATTACATTCGAAAGTTTATTGAAAACTTAATTATATATAAATATTATACATCGAACGATTGTTGGAAGGGCCCGGTATGGGTACTATCACAGACGTTTCATGTGAACCAAATCTATCAGTATTCATAAAGTCTATATTTCATTATCTGTAGACCTCTAGCAAGAATGGATTCTTACAATATCTTTACAAGTCGGAATCATGATGCATATAAAGAACTAATAATGTTTAGTTTTAACTCTCGACTTGTGACCGCTATCACAGACTTATTGTCTTTTCATTCTTGATATGGCAGAAAATGCTTCCTCGTAGAAATCCTAGACGTGGTGACGCCGCAGGAGCTGCACCACCGCCACCACCACCACCCCCTCAGTTCGATCCAATAATGTTCCAGGCCGCAGTAGTAGCCGCAATGTCCCAAATCAGCACCAATAATGCGGGTGGTGTGGGTAATGGTGCCACAAATTCTAACCAAGGGGACAGCCAGGGACACTCGAGAGAGTGTACCTACAAAGACTTTACAAATGCCAAACCCAAAACCTTCAATGCAAGAGGAGGTGTCATAGCATTGCTGCAATGGTTCGAGAAAACCGAATCCATCTTCGAAATATGCGCATGCCCTGAAGCAAGCAACGTCAAATTTGCAGCATGCACATTCTCTGAAAGGGCCCTCACCTGGTGGAATGGCCACATCAAGGCATTGACACTTCCAGTGGCTAATTCGATAACATGGGAAGACCTGAAAACCATGTTAATGAAGGAGTACTGCCCAAGGGGTGAGATACAGAAGTTGGAAGAGGAACTTTGGGGTCTCAAAATGACAGGTTCTGACATCCTGTCTTATACCTCAAGGTTTAGCGATCTAGCCATGTTGTGTCCCGGGATGCTTCCTTCAGAAGGAAAAAAGGTGGAAAGATACATTTGGGGACTATCTTCCCAACTTCAAGGAAACGTATTGGCCTCAAAGCCAACTACCTTTGACAGTGCCAAAGAGCTGGCACAACAACTCATTGACCATAATGCCAGCCATGGCACTGTGACAACCACCCCCAAGCAAGCAAAAGGGAGAAGTTTTGGAACAAGAAAAAGGGTCAACCTGCTCAAGACCCTGCTAAGAAGCAACAAATGGTTGCGCTGCACGCTGCCACAACCACTGCCAACCCAACTCTGATAAGACAATACGCCGGGAACCTACCCAAGTGCAACAAGTGCAGCTTTCACCACAACGGCGCATGCTGTGAAATGCACTGCACCAACTGTAACAAAAAGGGGCACACCGCCCGATTTTGTAAAGCTCCAGTCCAACAAAACGACAAGCTGCCAACACCGGAGCCAGCCGAACCTGCTATGGATGTGGGGAAGCAGGACACTTCACGCGTAACTGCCCGAAGGCAAGAAACCCTAACCCTGGTGAAGTGGGCAGAGTGCTGGCGATAGGTCATGAGGAAGCGGTTGCAGATCCAACTATGGTCACCGGTACGTTTCTCCTCAACAATACATACCCATGCATTCTTTTTGATAGTGGCGCGGAGAAAAGCTTCGTGATCCATCAATTTAAACGCTTGCTTAAACAAAAACCACAAACACTAAAAGTCACATTCACCGTAGAAATGGCTAACGGAAAAACAGAGAACACTAACGACGTTTATACCGGGTGTACCCTCACCTTAAACAATCACTCTTTCCAAATCGACCTTATGCCGGTCACCATAAAAAGTTTTGATGTCATCATTGGCATGGATTGGTTATGCCTCCACCATGCTGAAATCCTATGTCACGAAAAGGCCGTTCGCCTTAATCTGCCAAGTGGCGAAACTCTCGTCGTCTATGGCGACAAACCTAGCTCAAAAGTATCTCCGCAAGGAGTACCACACCTTCCTAGCCCACGTCGTAGACAAGAAACAAGAAGCGAAAAACATCAAGGACATTCCGGAGGTCTGTGATTTCCCCGACGTATTCCCGGAAGACCTTCCAAGTGTGCCCCCTGCTAGACAAGTCGAATTTCGAATCAACCTAATTCCTGGGGCTACCCCGGTAGCCAGCTCGCCATACCGTCTAGCCCCAGCCGAGATGCAGGAATTGTCCAGTCAATTGAACGAACTGCTAAGCAAAGGTTTCATTAGGCCAAGCTTCTCACCTTGGGGAGCACTGGTCTTGTTCGTTAAGAAAAAGGATGGACCGTTCCGTATGTGCATCGACTACCGTGAATTAAACAAACTCACCATTAAAAACTGATACCCTTTGCCTCGAATTGACGACCTCTTCGACCAACTGCAAGGAGCAATTTTCTTCTCAAAGATTGACCTTAAATCGGGGTACCATCAACTGCAAGTTCAAGAGGAGGATATTCCCACGACTGCCTTCAGAACGCGCTATGGTCACTACGAGTTTGTAGTGATGCCTTTCGGCTTAACAAATGCACCCGCGACGTTTATGGACCTGATGAATTGGGTGTGTCGACCTTACTTAGACAAGTTCGTGATCGATTTCATCGATCATATCCTAGTCTACTCCCGAAGTGAGGAAGAACATGGCCAACATTTACGTCAAGTCCTGGAGACGCTGCGAGAGGAGAAATTGTACGCAAAATTCTCAAAGTGCGAGTTCTGGATTCCAGAAGTGAATTTCCTCGGACATGTAGTCAGCAAGGAAGGAATACATGTGGACCGTTCAAAGATCAAGGCAATCGAAAGTTGGGCAGCACCAAGAACACCCACATAAATCCGACAATTTTTAGGACTCGCCGGTTACTATCGAAGGTTCATTCAAAACTTCTCCAAAATCGTAAAACCACTCACCACCTTGACTAAAAAAGGAGTGCCTTTCGTCTGGGGGGACAAGCAAGAGGCTGCATTCCAAACGGTGAAACGAACTCTATGCAGTGCTCCGATTTTGTCCTCGACGGATGGAACAGAGGACTTTATGGTTTATTGCGATGCGTCAAATCAAGGTCTAGGATGTGTGTTAATGCAACAAGGAAGGTTCATTGCCTACGCCTCAAGACAATTGAAGACACACGAGGTAAACTACACGACGCACGATCTCGAATTAGGAGCAGTAGTTTTCGCCCTAAAAGAACTCAACATGTCCTCAACCAAAAAGAACTCAACATGAGGAAAAGACGATGGGTGGAATTGCTAAATGATTATGAATGGGAGATTCATTATCACCCCGGAAAAGCCAACGTGGTTGCAGACGCTTTGAGCAGAAAGGAATACTCGGGCCACCGAGTAAAGGCGTTAAGCATGACCACCCATTCACACCTGTCCGCACAGATCAAGGAGGTACAGGAAGAAGCCTTAAAACCAGAGAACGTGGAAGGTGAAGCGTTGAGAGGAATGGACAAAATCTTGAAGTCAAGGATGACAGAGTTCGTTGTCTCATGAACCGGATCTGAACACCAAAATTTGGTGGATTCAGGGACGTTGTCATGAATGAAGCTCATAAAACTCGTTACTCAGTGCATCCCGGCTCAGACAAGATGTATTTAGACCTCAAGAAGCTGTATTGGTGGCCAAACATGAAAGCCAAAATAGCTACCTTTGTGGGCAAGTGCCTGACTTGCGCCAAGGTTAAGGTAGAGTATCAGAAGCCCTCAGGACTACATCAACAACCAGAGATACCCGAGTGGAAGTGGGAGCGGATTACGATGGATTTCATTACCAAGTTACCCAAGACAATGGGTGGAATTGACACCATTTGGGTAATCGTCGACAGATTAACCAAATCCACACACTTCCTAACAATAAAGGAAACAGACAAAATAGAGAAACTGACAAGGCTCTACATTAAAGAAGTCATGCGACTTCACGGAGTACCGATATCCATTATCTCCGATAGAGATAGTCGGTTTACGTCACGATTCTGGCAGTCACTGCAGAAAGCTATGGGAACTATGGGAACTAGGCTTGTGTGATAGACTTTGGTAAGGCTTAGGATGTTCATTTACCCCTTATCGAATTCTCATACAATAATAGTTATCACACTAGCATCAAAGTTGCTCCGTTCGAAGCCCTCTATGGCTGTAAGTGCAGATCACCCCTGTGCTGGGCTGATGTGAGCGATACGCAACTACCAAGAGGGAAAGTTCCTAACAGCACACTCACTGGCCCGGAGATCATCAGGGAAACAACAGAAAAGATCGTCCAAATTCAAGAACAAATGAAGGCTTCACAAGACCGACAAAAGAGCTACGCAGATAAGAGACGAAAACCCTTGGAGCTCCAAGTTGGGGATCGAGTACTACTAAAAGTATCACCTTGGAAGGGATTAATACGTTTCGGAAAACGTAGGAAACTAAATCCAAGGTATATCGGACCATTCGAAATCCTCGCCAGGTTGGCCCGGTGCCATACAAGCTACGATTACCCCAGGAACTCAATCATGTTCATCCTACCTTTCATGTGTCGAACTTAAAGAAATGTTTGTCTGATGAGACCCTTGTCATTCCTTTGGAAGAAATTGAGATCAATGAGAACCTCCACTTTGTAGAGGAACCTGTTGAAATCATGGACCGAGAGGTCAAATCGATGAAACAAAGCCGCATTCCCATCGTAAAGGTCCGCTAGAACGCCAAGCGAGGACCATAATTTACTTGGGAACGTGAGGACCAAATGAAGCAAAAGTACATACATCTATTCCCCAACCCTTGAAGTCCCACTCAAATGCAAATTTCGGGACGAAATTCCTTCTAACGGGGGGATAATGTGACAACCGTCAAATTCCAGTCAAAGTAAAAATTAAAGTCAACAAGTCAAAGTCAAAGTCAACAAGTCAAAGTCAAAGTCAAAAAGTCAAATCGGTCAAACTTAACTAGTACTTGTATGTTAAAAGTTATTGTATGTATAAAAATGTGCATTTGTATGTGACGAATTCAAGTGTCTCGGAGAATTTATGTGTTTAGCAATGTAAAAATCCTAAAAAGGGAGTTAAACGCATCAAAACATGACTATGGACCCCTTTTGGGGAATTAAAACAATCATAAAAAAAGCATAACGGGGTCCACGAACCTTGTATTACGAGATTATACACTAATAATGACTAAAATTAAACTCTCCCAATTCTCTCCCAAATCTCTCTCAAAATCTCTCTCAACTTTTTATAGTCATCCGGGTCATCCCGACCCTTAACTTGGCTAAAAACTGCTTGAATCGGGCAGTTATATTGAAAAACAGCTAATTAGGGCCGAAACCCTCTTAGGAACCGACCTCTTGGAGGGAACCTCTTAGGGCCGAACCTTCTCTTAGGACCGAAGGTGCCTTGTGAGGACCGAACTAAGCCTTCAGGACCGAAGTCAACATCTCGGACCGAACCTCCTGCGAACCGAAGCCAGTCAGAGCCGAACCCTCCCTACGCCCGAAATAGACCGAGCCCTCGGTCCATTTTGGTTCCCTGCCACTTTCGGTCCCTTCTCCTATCTTCGGTTCCTCCTTCTTCCACTCTCGGTTCTCACCTCCTAAGAGCCGAACCTTGCAGGTTCACTCCTTAATGCTCGGTTTTCGACTACTTTCGCTTCCTAAGCCCGTTTTTGACGTATTTGACGGGGATTTGTCACCAAATTCATATTTTTATCATTTTAAACTCCCTAAACTCATATTTTATTTATTTCTCAAGGATTTATTAATTATAAATCATTATTTTACATTAAGAGAAATATCTAAGGATGTTTACACCACAAGTGGGTCAAGTGTGCCCACTTGCCTTCCATGTGTCATCTTCTCATTTGTCAAACCCTATCCACATCACACAAACCAAGGCAAACATCCTTTCAACTATGCAACTTGCTCCAGCATCATCTATATAAAGAAACCCCTAGAGTAACTTCTTAAATTCCTTGATTATTTCCTTCACTTACACACTCCTCTTACCCTTCAAGAAAGCTTATTTTCTCTCTACTTCCAGCCACTTTTTGGAAGTGTTCTTAAGCTACTACTTCACTTTATGGTAAGTATTTCATCTAAACTCAATTGTTATTCCATATTTTCCTAACACTCTTGGATCATCTACTCACATCTTAACACCAAAAATCGTTCTTAGGATCATCCAAGCTTCCACCTGTTTATCAAGTGTTCTTGACTTGATACTCCTCGTCTTCGACCTTCCATTCTTCAATAAATCACTCAAGGTGAGTTCATACCCCTACATTTTCTAGTTTTATTTAGTTTTCAGGGGGGGATACAAGTTAAAACACCAAACCATATTTGAAACTTAACTTGACAGCTTACAACAGAAACGTTGTGACCTGTTCACAAACTGTTTTACGCAACTTAAACTTAATATTTTTCAAAAATGTTTTATTTACAAATAGTTAAGGTTTATACCTTTAAGATGACTACTTGCACATCTACATACGATTTGTCTACAATTTATGGTGATTTTTACAAAACTGCCTATCACTGCAACAACAAAATCGCACCAGGTTGTGAAGATTAACATTTTCACACTGGTTTGAGACCCCCAAAAATTATAGAAAAATTTATGAATACAGTAGACTCTTTTTCTAAACTCTCCAAGTTTACGGAGTCAGTTTTCGACTTACGATGATTTTTCTATAAATATTCTAAAACAGTGACAGTTAAGGGTAAAATTGTCAAACACAATTTTAAGAGTTATTCACACCTTGTAACATGTTGAGCAAGGTGTGTAAGATTTACACTTAGTAGATTCAATGTCATTATCGTTGAAGTACAAAGTCATGAATATCAAGGTTTCATTAAATCATAACACACAACAGATAAACTATAATAGGTATAGTTTGAACACCTCATTTAACAAAGAAATGGTAATACAATCGATTTACAAGACGGGTATTCAATACAAACATTGTGAACTTGTTAATGAATAAATTTGTGAGACATTTACCTTCGGGGTACTCTTAAGTACCACAGAAAAGTCCTGTAGTTATAATCAGAATCTCTTGGAGGGAGAGCGTGATAGTTGTGTATAGATCTATATTGGGTCTGACAAACCCGCACCTAAGCTGCTTGCAACAGCTAGACCGGCAGGTCTGGGGTGACAAGTTTCATAACAATTCCGACGCCTGAAGAATGTCGACTACGAGGTCTTCGAGTTATAGTATGGTTATAACATCTCACATGGGGAATTAACAAAACACACAGTTCACATGGGTTTTAGGAGTTTTATTTAAATATAAAACCACACACACAAGTAGGACGATTTACTTACATATACTATGTCTTGGTTCAGTTAAAACTACAACAAACCATTAGAAAATATTGGATTTTTTGGAAACAAACTTGTAACAAATTTAAAGGAACATCCGTGCATTTTTCATTTATAAATTGCTTATGAACTCACCAGGTTTAATGCTGATACTCTTTCAAAAACAACTTGTATTCTCAGGTAATCAGTAATTCAGGTAACCACATGATTTTTGAAGACAAGTCGCCAAGGCGCAGATTTCTTTTGAACTATTTTTGCATCGTATGTAATTTATTTGGAAACATGTATTTTTGTAACAATGTAACCTTTTAAATTATATTTATGATGGTTGTGTTTCTTTCTTCACTATGCTTATGATACTGAGCATGACGTCCTCCGCCCCCGAACGTTTCCGTCGTTCCGGTTTGGGGGTGGGACATTATCTTCCTCCCTCATTCTCTTTATAGTATGTTCTAGCATCTAGTATGAACTGAACCCCTAAACTATACCTACTATAGTTTACTAGCATGTTTACTTGAACTGTTATTGAAAAGACTCATTTATGTACTAAGTTATGATTGTACTTTAAAAACCGAGTTTTATAAACTATAAAGAAACATAACTTAAAAAGAGTTTTTGAAATGTTTTGATCATTTATAAAAACATAAGCAATGCGCGTAAGGATGAGAAGTTCCACGAATGAAGTCCCGAGACACAAACGAGTCCTAAATGACATATATTGACATATATTGGCAAGAATATAGTGTTTAGATGCAACCACATGCAAGGAAACACCTTTAGGGACTAGGAAACACTTGGACCAGGTGTTAGAATCACATGTGATTCATCTAAGGGGAGTGTACGGCCACTAAATGGAGTGTGCGGCCATGCGTCTATGGCCATGGAGTGTGCGACCGTACACTCATGGTAACAAGTGCACAAAAGTGATTTCTAATGATAGGGAAGCTTGTGGGACAATTGCTCATCAAGTGTTGAAGCTAGAAATGCACTTTGGAGGCCCTTTAGGGGTGTTTTGAGGGGTGTACGGCCATACAGGGGTGTACGGCCGTACACTCCTTATGTTCTTGAGTTCTGGACGTTTTTAAGGTGTTAATCTAGTGTTCCTATCAAGTACTAAGAATAGGGAAGGAGTACTTATGATCTGGAGGCCGAAGAAGGTTCACAATCACAAAGAACAAGTGTATGTTCTTGGTGTTATTGGTGTTCTTGGTGAAATGGATGAAGATTTGAAGATCTAGCCAAAAGATGATTTCCATGGATGATATCAAAGGGTGTTACTAGGTGAAGAAGGATAACAACAAATCAAAACGGAAGAAAGGCTTACATTCTTGAAGATCGGGTGAAAGGCTCGATGATAGTTGAGAGAGAAATCGATGTTCTTGACTTGGAAACTGAGGAAATGTCTTGGAAATGGAAGGATATCACTCTTATGGAGGGGGTGTACGGCCAACATCGGTGTACGGTCGCACACACAGGTGTGTACAGCGGCACACTCATGTGTACGACTGTACACTCCCTCAAATGGAGTGTAGGGCTTGATTTCAAGGCTAGGAACTTACGCGACTCAATCCTATACTAAATGTTTGAATGTACCGAGCTTTGAACCCTTGAACAGACTCTAAACAAGGCTAACTGATAGCAGAAACGAGTCTGACACACTGTTGGATTGAATGGCTGAAGTTACAAGGCAAAGATTTTCGGGTTGTCACATCATCCCCCCGTTAGATGGAATTTCGTCTGGAAATTAGCTTTCTTAGCAGTATTGTTGGGTTTGTGCTCCTCTGATTGGTAGAATACCCACTCGTAGACCTGGAAACTTGGCCCTATTATTCATGATAGGATTCATACTCAGTCCATCTATCATTATCTCGTGTATACAAGTCGTATATAATTAAGATTAGTTAGGCGGTCGGATGTGCGACTCTGCACCAGGTCCACAACCAAACAAGGAACAGGAGATAGGGCGGAAACACATATACTAGATCTGCGTAATCATAATCATATACTACTCTCACATATACACTAAATAGTGATAGGTGGGCTGTATTCGTCCTTAGCCTCTGTGCTCGAACTCGGTCTGCTGGACGAGTGGTATTTTGGGAAGGTCTGCGGAACATACGGCAGCAAGGCTTCGGAGGGCAAAGTACTCTTCGCACGAGTACTTCGGGGTTTAGAATACGAAGGAAAAAAACTGATGTCTAGGTCGGACTGTCGTTAGGAATGACGAAGGTTTCGTGAATTTGACAGTGAAAGCGATAGAAACATATGAACTTAGTATCGTGAGGACCACACCAACTCACGACGAATGATAGCAACAGACTCTTTACTAAGAAAAAGTTTGGCTGATTTGAAAGAAACGTTTGTTATACAATGATGTACTCCCCTAGTGTGCTCGAAAATGTACTCTTTGTAAATGTTCTAGTGCTTTCTGTTTTTCCCCCTGATGTTAACACTTCTACGTATCGTACCGCGATGAGCGAGTACGTACTGTGTAAGTGCTTTGATAACTAGTCTCGATACTTTATACTACGATTCCTCCTCGGTACCACTACGATCGCCTGGAATATACAAGTTATGAATAATTAAGATGAATTAGACAGTAGATTGAGTAACTCTGCCTCAAATCCACAACGAAACATGGAACAAGAATTAAGGCGGAGTCACTCACTCTAAGTCTGCAAAATCTTAGCTATGCACAATCCTAATGTACATACTAAGCCATCATAGCTTCTCTGAACGGATCTTTTAGTACTCTTGAATATTGTGACTTGTTCCGATAAGTGAGTTATTATAATTACTATTAAGTGTTTTCCCCAAGTTTTAATCTTATACAAATATAAATTAATTTTTAAAGTAATTCATAGATTGAAGCCGTACCACTGCTCGCTGAGGACTCCGAGGTTGATTCTCCTGCGGTGATCATCAGAATCGTCCATCCGCTCCTGAGTTCTTTGTTATCGGGCAGTCTCTCTGGTAGTGACCAGTCTCACCATATCCATAGCAGGCTTGGTTTTCTTCAGCTCCGGGGACTTGGGAGATCGGTTGAGCCGGTGCCTTGCAGAAACGGACTGTGTGTCCCTTTCTGTGGCAGTTCACACACTGCATTTCCCGGCATACTTCGGTGTGGTGATAGTTGCACTTTCCACACTTCGTAAGGGTTCCAGCATATCGACGGGAGGTGCTAGAGTAGCAGGTGTTGTGGAAGCGTACATAGTACTCGTTTGTTGCTCTTACGGGGGTTCCTGTGTTGTTCACTTCTTCTTCCTCTTGTTCCCCGACTTCCGTTTATAGTCCTCTCCCTTTGATGGCTCGGGAACGGGGACTTCTACACCATGGCAGAATCCATGGTTAATGAGTCGCTGGGCCAGACGTTTGGCACTATCGAATGTGGCTGGGTTAGAAGATAATACATCTCCTTGGATTGGGGCAGTTAGACCCAAGATGTATCTTTCTATCTTCTTGTTCTCCGGGGTAACCATCCCGGGGCATAGTGATGCTAGGTCGCTAAACCTGTCAGTGTAGGTCACTATGTCTGAGCCGACCATCGTGAGCTCCCATAGTTCTTGTTCCAACTTTTGAACTTCGTCCAACGGACAATATTCTTCCAGCATTAACTCTTTTAGGCTTTCCCAACCTATTGAGTTAGCCACTGATAGGGTCAATGAATTAATGTGGCTTTTCCACCATGTCATGGCTTTGTCGGAGAAGGTGCAGGCATCAAACTTCACTTTGTTCCCTTTTGAGCACGAACAGATTTCGAAGACCGACTCTGTTTTCTCGAACCATCACATCAGAGCGATGACTCCACCATTTCCATTAACGAAATTGGGTTTGCAGTTTATGAAGTCCTTATACGGACACTCCCTTGGGTGTTTGTGAGAATCTCCGGGGTTGGCTAAGTGGGTACCGCTACTAGATCCGAAGGTACCACCTTCGCCGAAGTGAGCTAGAGTAGTCGCCACTGCGGAGGATATCGCTGCTTGGAGGGCTGCAGGATCGAACTGTGGCAGAGGTAGTGGCGGTTGAGTGGGAGTTATCGGAGTAGTGCGTCTGTTTGATCTGCGAGGATGCATCTTTGCTAAAAGAATACAAAGATGAGATGGAATAAGTCTATAGCAGTGGATATAAGCCAAAAGCTGAAAGACAAGGTTATCCTAGTTCTGAGTGTATCGGGTCCTGACTTCCACAGGGTTCTGGAAACAATTCATAAAAAGAGTCTATACCAAATAAACTTTACGAATTAGAAATGGCTATCCTCGAATGAATATCTGTGACCTGAATAACTGTTACCAGTTGCATGTAAATAAAATAATCCTAACACATAATGTGAGGAGTGTTTCCACTAACTCATTAAGTTAACCAAGATTATTATTTATTAGAGTGACTCACAAGACGTTTTGGTTACTTCGGTTGATCCTTCTTTGAAAACTTCTCATGAACTAGCTCTTGTTCCTCCTTGACTCTTCTGTTGTCCGCTACGAGGAAGTGGTTACATCTATCTGGGTTTGTCGTGCTAGAATAGAAGTGTCTAAAGAATCTATTAGATTTAAGTGAAACATTATGGGGTGATCCTTACAGACTCCTCCTATAATAGCACAATGTATACAAGTTGTATATAATTTAAGATTAAATAGACCTTCGATTAAGTGATCCTACTCCAAAACCACAACCAAACAAGGAACAGGTAGTGAAGCGTAGATCACAAATTCTAAGTCTATAAAGTCTCAATTATATAAAACCTTGGGAGTATACATTGCAAGATTATAGACCTATCTGTAAGGGTCTTTTAAGTTATCACATAAGTTATTTATTAGTGCCTAAAATACTCCTATAGTATTTTAATGTAATGAACTTGGTATGTTTTAAACTTGTTATCGTGTTACAGTATGATAAAATACTCCCATAGTGTATTATGCTTATGTTCTGATCTAGAATTCCCTTGAATAGAGTTAGGTAAGTTTTAATACTGTTGCAACACCACATCACTCCCAAACACATGTCGGTCACATCTCGAATGAATATAGTTGATCAGGCTATATTGATCCTAGCTGTGATTACATAACTGTCCAGGTTTAACCACAATGTTCAACCTTTAAATACTTATGTTCAATTCTTCTTGTGATACTTGTTCTAGTATGTATATATGTATAAGCACATATGTATAATTTTATAAGGTATCGTTATATATTTAAAATATATTATTATCCAGAGCACTTCGGCCCCATTGTGTTTATAGTTGTATATCTTTTATCGGTTGATATACTTAGTTCACATTAAACAATGCTCTGATACCAATCTGTCACACCCCAAAACCGGAACGGCGGAAACGTTCCGGGTGGAGGACGTCATGTTTAGTATCACAAGTCATGCATCATAGTAATCAAAGTGATAAACAACCATTTCATTAGAAAGAAAGTGTTTACAAAGTATGTGGTTCACATAACATAGACTACAAAGTAAATAACAAAATAAGACACGAAGCTATACTGCTCCATCTTCTGAATCCCAGAGCGCGTACCTGTCTACTGGTCTCCTGAGAATACAAGTTATTTTGAAAGAGTAAATCAGCATTTAAGCTGGTGAGTTCATAAGATTTTAGTGATGTAAGAAGTTGTGAGAAAGTTATAGCAAGTTGTAAGTTCTTTTTAGAAAAGTTCGCCTGTTCCTCCAGAAAATCCTATATTTCCTGCTTTGATGAGAGATAAGTAAAAATGACTCTACAATCCTTTCTATGAGTACTAAATGGATACAAGTTATATAAAACCCAGAGTAAACAAACAATCGGTTGTGTGTATCTGCCCTAAGCCCACAACCAAACAAGGAACAAGAAATGAGGCGGAAGGCACACAGCCCATTGGTTGTTAGATCATCGTTGTATATAAACCTGGCGTATTCACTTGGTACTCACGGAGTTAACTATAATAGTTCCTTTATATTTGATGAAAATACTCTTTAAGAAAACCCTTATTTCTTTTAGTAAAAATGGTAACCACAATGGTTCCTTCTACAATCACTTAGTTTATACTAGCTATATATAATCTAATATAGAATAGATAGTTAACTGTGTGAATCTGCCCAAAGCCCACAACCAAACAAGGAACAGGAAATGAGGCGGAAAGCGCACATTCAACTACCTATCAGCTATTAATTATATATAACCCTGATGTATAAACTAAGGTATTATAGAATTCACCACCTAAGGTCCTTTAAGTTATATTGGTCTAATAAAATGGATTAAACCCTTTACTGGTTAACTTTCTAGTTTTGAATACCAATGTTCTATTTGCAAAGTCTGTTTTGTACTAAAAAATTGTGCATTGAATTAGTGTCCTATGACCTGACCCATACCTGGTACCCCTTATGATTATTTGGTGTATACGGAACATATATATAGCTAAGATCGGATAAATAGTAGGCTGGGTGAATCTGCTCTAAGCCCACAACCAAACAAGGAACATGAAATGAAGCGGAAAGCACACATCCACCTACCTATCGGACCCGATTAATATATATCCCTGAATGCATACACTAAGGAATCATAAAGTTAGCATTATAGGTCCCTTTCTTCTGAATGTACTAGACTCGACTTTTATGTTTGTTGTTTGTAAAGTGTAAGTTTTCCCTATTTTATAACTATCTTGACTCGAAAATAGTTTGCATTGACTTTCAAGTGGAACTGTCACAATATGAAAGTAATGGGAAAATGTAAGTACACAGTTGTATTTTGAATTGACATCCTGACGTACCGATTACCTTAAAACATGTTTGTTTTATTAAGGTCATAATGTGATGGATAGTACCCATAATATACTCTCTCCCTGCAAGAGATTCTGGGGACCAAACGCGACTTCCGCAAACAAATTGTTAGGCCGTGTACATTCACATTAAAGTTATATGATCATGTATACCCAATTTACTATCACCTTTTGTTTAGAACAATGAGTTAGTGATTATTGGTATAATTAGATCATGTATTGTTCTTCTGCTATAGCATCTAGTATGAACTGAACCCCTAAACTATACCTACTATAGTTTACTAGCATGTTTACTTGAACTGTTATTGAAAAGACTCATTTATCTAATAAGTTATGATTGTACTTTAAAAACGGAGTTTTATAAACTATAAAGTAACATAACTTAAAAAGAGTTTTTGAAATGTTTTGATCATTTATAAAAACATAAGCAATCCTTTGAAAGATGTTTATAACAAACATTTACACAATTATCATTGTGTTCAACTTGTATTCCCCCCCCCCCCCTTAAAAGCATTTAAACCAGTTTAAAAGATTCACTACAGGGGTATGAACTCACCTTATGTGGGTGATTCAAACAAATATGCGCGTAATGATGAGAAGTTCCACAAATGAAGTCCCGAGACACAAACGAGTCCTAAATGACATATATTGACATATATTGACATGAATATAGTGATTAAAAGCAACCACATGCAAGGAAACACCTTTAGGGTCTAGGAAACACTTGGACCAAGTGTTAGAATCACATGTGATTCATCTAAGGGGAGTGTACGACCACTAAATGGAGTGTGCGGCCATGGGTGTACGGCCATGGAGTGTGCGGCCGTACACTCATGGTAACAAGTTCACAAAAGTGTTTTCTGATGATAGGGAAGCTTGTGGGACGATTGCTCATCAACTGTTGAAGCTAGAAATGCACTTTGGAGGCCCTTTAGGGGTGTTTTGAGGGGTGTACGGCCACACAGGGGTGTACGGCTGTACACTACTTATGTTCTTGAGTTTTGGACGTTTTAAAGGTGTTAATCTAGTGTTCCTATCAAGTACTAAGCATAGGGAAGGATTACTTACGATCTGGAGGCTCAAGAAGGTTCACAATCACCAACAACAAGTGTGCTAGAGCAGTCGCCACTACGGAGGATATCGCTGCTTGGAGGGCTGCCGGATCGAATTATGGCGGAGGTAGTGGCGGTTTAGTGGGAGTTATCGGAGTAGTGTGTCTGTTTGATCTGCGAGGATGCATCTTTGCTAAAAGAATACAAAGATGAGATGGAATAAGTCTAAAGCAGTGGACATAAGCCAAAAGCTTAAAGACAAGGTTATCCTAGTTTTGAGTGTATCGGGTCCTGACTTCTACAGGGTTCTGGAAACAATTCATAAAAAGAGTCTATACCAAATAAACTTTATGAATTAGAAATGGCTATCCTCGAATGAATATCTGTGACCTGAATAACTGTTACCAGTTTCATGTAAAGAAAATAATCCTAACACATAATGTGAGCAGTGTTTCCACTAACTCATTAAGTTAACCAAGATTATTATTTATTAGTGTGACTCACAAGACGTTTTGGTTACTTCGGTTGATCCTTCTTTGAAAACTTCTCATGAACTTGCTCTTGTTCCTCCTTGAATCTTCTGTTGTCCGCTATGACGAAGTGGTTACATCTATCTGGGTTTGTCGTGCTAGAATGGAAGTGTCTAAAGAATCTATGAGATTTAAGTGAAACATTATGGGGTGATCCTTACAGATTCCTCCTATAATATCACAATGTATACAAGTTATATATAATTTAAGATTAAATAGACCTTCGATTAAGTGATCCTACTCCAAAACCACAACCAAACAAGGAACAGGTAGTGAAGCGTATATCACAAATTCTAAGTCTATAAAGTCTCAATTATATAAAACCTTGGGACTATACATTGCAAGATTATAGACCTATCTGTAAGGGTCTTTTAAGTTATCACATAAGTTATTTATTAGTGCCTAAAATACTCCTATAGTATTTTAATGTAATGAACTTGTTATGTTTTAAACTTGTTATCGTGTTACAGTATAATAAAATACTCCCATAGTGTATTATCCTTATGTTCTGATCTAGAATTCCCTTGAATAGAGTTAGGTAAGTTTTAATACTGTTGCAACACCACATCACTCCCAAACACATGTCGGTCACATCTCGAATGAATATAGTTGATCAGGCTATATTGATCCTAGCTGTGATTACATAACTGTCCAGGTTTAACCACAATGTTCAACCTTTAAATACTTATGTTCAATTCTTCTTGTGATACTTGTTCTAGTATGTATATATGTATAAGCACATATGTATAATTTTATAAGGTATCGTTATATATTTAAAATATATTATTATCTAGAGCACTTCGGCCCCATTGTGTTTATAGTTGTATATCTTTTATCGGTTGATATACTTAATTCACATTAAACAATGCTCTGATACCAATCTGTCACACCCCAAAACCGGAACGACGGAAACGTTCGGGGTGGAGGACGTCATGTTTAGTATCACAAGTCATGCATCATAGTAATCAAAGTGATAAACAACCATTTCATTATAAAGAAAGTGTTTACAAAGTATGTGGTTCACATAACATAGACTACAAAGTAAATAACAAAATAAGACACGAAGCTATACTGCTCCATCTTCTGAATCCCAGAGCGCGTACCTGTCTACTGGTCTCCTGAGAATACAAGTTATTTTGAAAGAGTAAATCAGCATTTAAGCTGGTGAGTTCATAAGATTTTAGTGATGTAAGAAGTTGTAAGAAAGTTATAGCAAGTTGTAAGTTCTGTTTAGAAAAGTTCGCCTGTTCCTCCAGAAAATCCTATATTTCCTGCTTTGATGAGAGATAAGTAAAAATGACTCTACATTCCTTTCTATGAGTACTAAATGGATACAAGTTATATAAAACCCAGAGTAAACAAACAATCGGTTGTGTGTATCTGCCATAAGCCCACAACCAAACAAGGAACAAGAAATGAGGCGGAAGGCACACAACCCATTGGTTGTTAGATCATCGTTGTATATAACCCTAGCGTATTCACTTGGTACTCACGGAGTTAACTATAATAGTTCCTTTTATATTTGATGAAAATACTCTTTAAGAAAACCCTTATTTCTTTTAGTAAAAATGGTAACCACAATGGTTCCTTCTACAATCACTTAGTTTATATTAGCTATATATAATCTAATAGAGAACATATAGTTAACTGTGTGAATCTTCCCTAAGCCCACAACCAAACAAGGAACAAGAAATGAGGCGGAAAGCGCACATTCAACTACCTATCAGCTATTAATTATATATAACCCTGATGTATAAACTAAGGTATTATAGAATTAACCACCTAAGGTCCTTTAAGTTATACTGGTCTAATAAAATGGATTAAACCCTTTACTGGTTAAGTTTCTAGTTTTGAATACCAATGTTCTATTTGCAAAGTCTGTTTTGTACTAGAAAACTGTGCATTGAATTAGTGTCGTATGACATGACCCATACCTGGTACCCCTTATGATTATTTGGTGTATACGGAACATATATATAGCTAAGATCGGATAAATAGTAAGCTGGGTGAATCTGCTCTAAGCCCACAACCAAACAAGGAACATGAAATGAAGCGGAAAGCACACATCCTACTACCTATCGGACCCGATTAATATATATCCCTGAATGCATACACTAAGGAATCATAAAGTTAGCATTATAGGCCCCTTTCTACTGAATGTATTAGACTCGACTATTCTGTTTGTTGTTTGTAAAGTGTAAGTTTTCCCTATTTTATAACTATCTTGTCTCGAAAATAGTTTGCATTGACTTTCAAGTGGAACTGTCACAATATGAAAGTAATGGGAAAATGTAAGTACACAGTTGTATTTTGAATTGACATCCTGACGTACCGATTACCTTAAAACATGTTTGTTTTATTAAGGTCATCATGTGATGGATAGTACCCATAATATACTCTCTCCCTGCAAGAGATTTTGGTGACCAAACGCGACTTCTGCAAACAAATTGCTAGGCCGTGTAAATTCACATTAAATTTATATGATCATGTATACCCAATTTACTATCACCTTTTGTTTAGAACAATGAGTTAGTGATTATTGGTATAATTAGATCCTGTATTGTTCTTATGTTATAGCATCTTAGTATGTTCTTTCTGTTATAGTGTATAGTATGCCTCTCTGTTGTATTGTATCTTCATCCCTGATTCTCTTTATAGTATGTTCTAGCATCTAGTATGAACTGAACCCCTAAACTATACCTACTATAGTTTACTAGCATGTTTACTTGAACTGTTATTGAAAAGACTCATTTATCTACTAAGTTATGATTGTACTTCAAAAACGGAGTTTTATAAACTATAAAGTAACATAACTTAAAAAGAGTTTTTGAAATGTTTTGATCATTTATAAAAACATAAGCAATCCTTTGAAAGATGTTTATAACAAAAATTTACACAATTATCATTGTTTTCAACTTGTATTCCCCCCCTTAAAAGCATTTAAACCAGTTTAAAAGATTCACTACAGGGGTATGAACTCACCTTATGTGGGTGATTCAAACGAATATGCGCGTAATGATGAGAAGTTCCACAAATGAAGTCCCGAGACACAAACTGTTGGATAAGGTGTCTAAGTCCATAACTATTTCTGGTATGTACCCGACCCAGCATGGTCCATTTGGGTTGCATTGTGCCATGCAATTGGATAAACTAAAATGAGAGAAATAACACTTATGGTTTATTAATATATCATAAGTTCTAATATATTAATAATATTATTTAATTAGTTTGATCAAGAATTAATTTAGAATTACTTAAGTGATCAAAAGATAACTAATTAAATATATGGGTTGATTATGTAAATTATGCATAACTTGTATAGTAGGCTAAGAGGCTCCATGGATTATCAAGTTGGGTTAAACCCATAGGATGCTCCATGGATGCTCCATGGGAGTTACAAACCCATGGGTCATGGAAATGAAGAGTCATGACACATTAGGGTTTACATGGTGTAACCCTGGATGTGTCAACACTATATAAAGAACCCATGCTCCACCAAAATCGGGGGCACACAAGAATCAAGAGGGCTAGAGCCAATTTTGCAAGTGTAAGATTCTCTCAAAGTTTACTCCTTTGCATTTAGTGTTGTGTGAAGCATTTGAGGCATCACACTTGGGGTGCTAGGCTCACAAGGTTTCAAGGATCATAATCAACAACAAGGTAAGTTATTCTATCTTTCATTCAAGTTAAAAATGTTCCCCATGTATGCTAGATAGGAATATAACCTTGGAATTCAACCTTGAATAATAATTAGACAAACATAGATCCAAGGTTATTAGGGTTGCATGTACACTTAGGAAGTGTTAGAATGCTCAAAACCCATCAGTGGTATCAGAGCCTAGGTTTGTTTGTTGTTTTTTTTTGTGCAAACTGCTTGAAAAAAAAATTGTTTTTCTGTTTTCTGCTCGTATTAAAGTTTGCACATTTGTTGCTGGAAATGGACTAGACACATTACCCTAAACTGTTTTGATGTTTTAAAACTTCTGTTAGATGGTGTAATGTTTATGCTAATCCATTTACAATGGCAATTATCAAAATTACAAGTTTTTTTTAAGTGTAATTTTTGATTCTTGAAAGTGTTCATATTCATGTTCTTGAAGTTATGAAGATTAGATGATCATAGGAATTGTTTGTAACCTTCATGGTAGTTTAATTCATGATCATAATGTGTTTTAATGGAGTCCATAACTTGTTCTCAAGTTATGGAAAACCAAAAGTCTCACTTTTATTAAAGCCATTAAAAGAACACAAGAGTTATAAAAATGAAGAGTCTTCATTTTTATTACTCAATTAATTCATAAGTTATAAGAAATGAAAAGTTTTTTGAAGTTTACAAAACTTGCCCTCAAGTTTTGGAACAAGTAAAGTCTTGATTAAAACTTTAGTTCCAACCCTTAGAATTTTAAAAGTTAAAATTCAACCCTTATACTTTATAATATTATAAGTTACTAATATATATATATATATGTATAAGATCAAGTCGTCTTACCGCTAGTACGCCTCATTCACGAAGCCGGTCTATAAGGGGGGTATAAGGTTGTTGCCTATAAAATGGCAACTTAATGGGTGTCCACTCTCACCCACCGCTTCCTTGATCAGTGGAGGGTCGTTAGCCGAACGGGTAGGACAAGGACTTATAAATTCTCATTAAAAGTATGATGAATACTATAAAGTAACTAAATGCTTTTATTAAATTCCCAATTTTAGTTACTTTAGGAAAAATGTGAATAAGGTGCTAATCCATGAAATTACACTTTACACTTTGTTTAAGTCGTTGGTGGAGCGTGTGTGGTTAACCGGGACACTAACTTGGACTTAACAAGGTAGGTAAGGGTGACTTAAGGTTTACCATAGCATCGGTGGAGCGTGTGTGGTTTACCGGCACATCGATTGAGTGATAAACTTTGAGGGTACCAAGTGATTTGCATGGTTACTTCACACCTCGTTTTGTGATCCTCGGTATCCCAGTCACAAAACTTGGAGGGCACACTCGAGATTGAAACATGCCTTTGAAAAGTTCATTGAATCTCAAAAGAATCTAGGAATTTCTAAGAACCAATTAAAAACCTAATATTTATATTTCGTTTTTCATGGTGGAAATTGGTGAATCGTCATTCACCTATCTTTCAAATATGTTATAGCTTGGATTACGGCATACCTCTTCTAAGTTATAATATATTGTGATTGGATCCTAGCCTTAATATTACATTTGGGTGTTTTATTAAGCACTCTCTTAATATCTAAACTAATCTTGTCCTCTTCTTTCAGATGTCTTCAAACAATGCTGCTTCTGGATCTAATCCTAATGTCTCCTTTACCCTTATGAACTTGTGTGGGAAAGTCACTTTTGATGGATCCAACTTCAATGAATGGATCAGAAACATCAGGATGATTACCCGCTACGAGGACAAAGAATATGTCCTTGACAAGGAGCTTAAGGAGATTGATGAGACCACTGCAACTCCCCAGGAGATCGCTGACTTCCGGGCACATGAAAGGGATGCTACAAAAGTGGCATGCATCATGTTGGCCACCATGACAGTGGAACTCCAAAAGTCCTACGAGGACTTCTACCCTTTTGAAATGCACCAAGATCTGATGGAAAGATACCATCAAAGTGCACGACAAGAGAGGTATGAAATCATATGCTCTATCATAACAACCATGATGAAGGACGGGGAATCTGTCACGAGCCACATGCAGAAAATGCAAAGGTATGTGGATTGGTTGCTGAAGCTTAATGTGAACTTCCCTGAGGAGCTTGCAATATATATCATTTTGCACTCCTTACCATCGTGCTATGATCAATTCCACATGACATATCACATGAATAAGGAAGAGGTCACACTCAGCAAACTTCAGGGACTCCTCAAGACCGCAGAAACAGGTCTTAAGGGTAAGTCGGTTGTTAACACTCCTACTCCAAACTCCGCCCCGGTTTTGGCAATCGGGAAAGGTCGAGGGAAGAAGAGGAAGAGCTCTTCGAAGGGTACCAAGGCTAGGATCCTTGATGGCTCTTCTTCAAGTGGAACCAAGAAAGGTTTCGTCACTCCTTCTTCTGACCCTAAAGAGGCTGAATGTTTCTATTGCCATGAAAAGTCACATTGGAAGTGGAACTGCCCAAAGTACCAGCAAGATGTGAAGGATGGGAAAGTTAAACCCAACCATGCAAGTATTTACACTATCTTATCTAATAACTCACCCCATTCTAACTCTTGGGTCCTTGATACCGGTTGTGGTATTCATATCTGCTCTAATTTGCAGGGACTAAGAAGAAGTGAGAATGTGGAGCATGGAAGAATAAACTTAATCATGGGGAATAGGAAAGCTTTACCTGTCACCAAGATTGGAGTTTATACTTTATCGCTAAGTAGTGGGTTTAGTTTAGATTTGAATAAATGTTGTTATTCGCCAGAAATGGCAAGAAATATTATTTCCTTTCATGCATTGTATAAACAAGGTTTCACCTTTTCATTTGATAATGAAGTTGGTTCGATTAATGCTTTCTTTAATAATGTTCTTTATTTTAAAGCATTACCTTGTAATGGTGTATATGAAACTGTATATGTGGTTGATAACTTAGGAAATAATGTATTGTGTATTGATTCTGTTAATGATAATAACTTGGATAAAGCATCATTATGGCATTGTCGTCTTGGACATATAAGCAAGAAACGCATAGGCCAACTCCAAAAGGATGGAGTCTTGGAGTCATTTGACCTAAAGTCAGATGATAGTTGCGAATCATGCTTACTTGGAAAAATGACAAAGTCACCCTTCACAGGTTCTTGTGAGAGGGGTGAAGGTTTGTTGGATCTTATACACACGGATGTGTGTGGGCCCTTCAAACATGCCACAAGGGATGCTAATCGTTATTATTTGACTTTTACTGATGATTACAGTAGATATGGATATGTCTACTTAATCAAGCATAAGTCAGAGACTTTTGAAAGGTTTAAAGAATTTAAACAGGAAGTCGAGAATCAATTGGGCAGGAAAATTAAGATGCTACTATCTGATCGAGGTGGTGAGTATCTTAGTTCAGAGTTCCTCGACTATCTTAGGGAATGTGGGATTGTCTCACAATTGACACCTCCCAGGACACCGCAGTTGAACGGTGTAGCTGAGAGGCGTAATCGAACCTTGTTGGATATGGTTCGTTCCATGATGAGTCGAGCTTCGCTACCAATCTCATTTTGGGGGTATGCCTTAGAGACTGTCGCTCATATCCTTAATCTAGTCCCTACAAAGAAAGTTGCCAAAACTCCTCATGAGATGTGGACTGGTAAAGTACCCAAACTAGACCACATTAAGATTTAGGGTTGCGAGGCTTTCGTGAGACGCGAGACTCATGATAAGCTCGAACCTCAAAGTGAGAGGTGTATTTTCATCGGCTACCCACGGAAATCCTTTGGTTACCTCTTCTACAGACCTAGTGAGAATGTGGTCTTTGTAGCTAGGAGGGCTTTCTTTCGAGAGAGAGAGTTCATAAGACAAGGAGACAGTGGGAGGCAAGTTGACCTTGAAGAAATTCAAGAGTCAAGTGGTGAAGGAACTTCAAACCCTAACACTCAACTTGAGGAGGAAACTCCTATTGAGCCAATTGACAAGACTGTACCTCTGAGGCATTCCACAAGGGTTAGGAACGAACCTGAGCATTACTATGGATTCCGTATTACTGCGGAAGGTGATACACTTATCAGTGATGAGACACTGATAGGTCTGGATGAACCTAACAGTTACGCGGAAGCCATGGCAGGCCCTGAGTCAGCTAAGTGGAAAGAGGCAATGGACAGCGAGATACAGTCCATGTATGACAATCAAGTTTGGAACTTCGTTGAGAATGTACCAGGTCGTAAGACTGTAGGGTGCAAATGGATCTTCAAGAAGAAGACCGACATGGATGGTAATGTACACACTTATAAGGCACGAATGGTTGCAAAGGGTTTCTCACAAACTCCGGGAGTTGATTATGATGAGACCTTTTCTCCAGTGGCCAAGATTAAATCTATTAGGGTTCTGTTAGCCATAACTGCATTTCATGACTATGAAATATGGCAAATGGATGTCAAAACCGCTTTCATTAATGGAAAGTTGGCTGAGGATGTTTACATGAGTCAGCCAGAGGGTTTTGTCAATACTGAGTACCCTAATAGAGTGTGTAAGCTTGAGAAATCCATTTATGGGTTAAAGCAAGCACCTCGCAGATGGAATCTTTGCTTTGATGAGAAAGTCCAAGAATTTGGCTTTTCTAGGAGTGAAGATGAATCTTGTGTATATGTCAAGGCTAGTGGGAGTATAGTTAGTTTTTTGGTATTATATGTGGATGACATACAACTCATAGGAAATGACATCCCAACTCTGCAGGAAGTTAAGTCCTGGCTTGGGAAGTGTTTCTCTATAAAGGACCTAGGAGAAGCTGCCTATATTCTAGAGATAAGGATCGTGAGAGACCGGAGTAAAAGACTAATTGGACTTAGTCAGATTACCTACTTGGATAAGGTGCTGAAGAGATTCGACATGCAGGACTCCAAGAAAAGAGAGTTACCCATCCAGAGTAACGCCAGATTGCGTAAGACACAAAGCCCTAGTACTGAGGCTGAGATAGCAGAAATGAGTCGAATACCTTATGCTTCGGCTGTAGGATCGATCATGTATGCTATGACGTGTACTCGACCTGATGTAGCCTTTGCTTTGTGCATGGTTAGCAGGTATCAGGGGAACCCTGGCAAGGCACACTGGACTGCGGTAAAGAATATCCTCAAGTACCTACGGAGGACTAAGGACTGGGTCCTTACCCTCGGTGGGAGTGAAGACTTGAGAGTTGTAGGGTATAGTGATGCTTGCTTTCAGACTGATAGGGATAATTTCCGCTCTCAGTCGGGCTGGGTGTTTACCTTAAACGGAGGAGCAATTTCTTGGAAGAGTTCCAAGCAAGAGACAGTGGCTGATTCAACTTGCGAATCAGAGTATATAGCAGCTAGCGAGGCAGCAAAGGAGGCGATATGGCTGAAGAACTTCATTGGAGACCTTGGAGTTGTACCAGCTATTAAAGAGCCAATGGAAATTTTTTGTGATAGTGAAAGTGCAGTTGCCTTAGCCAAGGAACCAAGGGATCACGGGAGATCCAGACACATAGACAGAAAATACAATTTCATCAGACATCGAATAGAAGAAGGACTCCTCGTGGCAAAGAGGGTATCATCGGATGAGAATCCAGCAGATCCCCTCACGAAGGGACTGACTCGGGTTAAGCATCTCCAGCATGCTCGGAGCATAGGGCTGAAGGATGATATTAGATTTAGTAGTTAGATAACCTTGAAATTTGTAAAGTGTAATTGACATTAGATGATGAATAAAAGGTGTTTTATTTATGAGTAAAGTGTTGCTATCTCTTGTCGATCGTTTACTATATTTCTTTTGCATGTTTTGACTTCCAGAATAATTATGTTTGGTATATCATATTATTCGAACCTCCACAGTCGGTCATATGTCGGAAGTAGGTATGAATCAAGACTGTCATGATTGGTTGCAGAGGTCTAAGTTGTTGGACATGGCTACAACACTCATGAGTGCTCATAAGTTCTGAGCATTGGACTCAACCCACGCTCACTGGAATCACTTCATGGAATTTATCTCGAGTGATCGTGAGACGGTAATATCATATAAGTCTTCAAACCTAGATATATGATTTGTTACTTATGAGTTGGTTATGCATTGATTGTACGAAAACGCATTGGTAACTCGATGTTATAAAACGTGCCGTTGTGTATAATTCAATGAGTAGTAGAACAAACATATGAGTCGAAGTTTATTTGTTCCTTCTTGGATTAGAAGCTGATATCTGGGCCCCTCGATGATTTTGTTTTGACCTATGTACCGGGCCCGGTCAGAACTAAGTTGATGTGTTCAATTAAGTTCTTTGTCAAACAAATCGGAAATCGGGAAACAAACTGCTGGACAATAAGTAAGACATTGTTCCATGTATTTGTACGGCTGATATCTAGAACAGAGGATTATATGATCACTTATCTTAAATTGCGTATCATCATCTTCTCAGTTCCGAGAGACCTTGAAAGAGCTACGATTGCTGATCGGTTCCTGAAGTCATACTTGCAGTTATAATTATTTGACTTATCCAAGTGGGAGACTGTTGGATAAGGTGTCTAAGTTCATAACTATTTCTGGTATGTACTTGACCCGACCCGGCATGCTCCATTTGGGTTGCATGGCACCATGCAATTGGATAAACTAAAATGAGAGAAATAACACTTATGGTTTATTAATATATTATAAGTTCTAATATATTAATAATATTATTTAATTAGTTTGATCAAGAATTAATTTAGAATTAATTAAGTGATCAACAGATAACTAATTAAATATATGGGTTGATTATGTAAATTATGCATAACTTGTATAGTGGGCTAAGAGGCTCCATGGATTATCAAGTTGGGTTAAAACCATAGGATGCTCCATGGATGCTCCATGGGAGTTACAAACCCATGGGTCATGGAAATGAAGAGTCATGACACATTAGGGTTTACATGGTGTAACCCTAGATGTGTCAACACTATATAAAGAACCAATGCTCCACCAAAATCGGGGTAACACAAGAATCAAGAGGGCTAGAGCCGATTTTGCAAGTGTAAGATTCTCTCAAAGTTTACTCCTTTGCATTTGGTGTTGTGTGAAGCATTTGAGGCATCACACGTGGGGTGCTAGGCTCACAAGGTTTCAAGGATCATAATCAACAACAAGGTAAGTTATTCTATCTTTCATTCAAGTTAAAAATGTTCCCCATGTATGCTAGATAGGAATATAACCTTGGAATTCAACTTTGCATGATAATTAGACAAACATAGATCCAAGGTTATTAGGGTTGCATCTACACTTAGGAAGTGTTAGAATGCTCAAAACCCATCACAAACGAGTCCTAAATGACATATATTGACATATATTGACATGAATATGGTGATTAGAAGCAACCACATGCAAGGAAACACCTTTAGGGACTAGGAAACACTTGGACCAAGTGTTAGAATCACATGTGATTCATCTAAGGGGAGTGTACGACCACTAAATGGTGTGTGCGGCCATGGTTGTACGGCCATGGAGTGTGCGGCTGTACACTCATGGTAACAAGTTCACAAAAGTGTTTTCTAATGATAGGGAAGCTTGTGGGACGATTGCTCATCAACTGTTGAAGCTAGAAATGCACTTTGGAGGCCCTTTAGGGGTGTTTTGAGGGGTGTACGACCATACAGGGGTGTACGGCCGTACACTACTTATGTTCTTGAGTTTTGGACGTTTTTAAGGTGCTAATCTAGTGTTCCTATCAAGTACTAAGCATAGGGAAGGATTACTTACGATTTGTAGGCTCAAGAAGGTTCACAATCACCAACAACAAGTGTGCTAGAGCAGTCGCCACTGCGGAGGATATCGCTGCTTGGTGGGCTGCAAGATCGAATTGTGGCGGAGGTAGTGGCGGTTCAGTGGGAGTTATCGGAGTAGTGCGTCTGTTTGATCTGCGAGGATGCATCTTTGCTAAAAGAATACAAAGATGAGATGGAATAAGTCTATAGCAGTGGATATAAGCCAAAAGCTGAAAGACAAGGTTATCCTAGTTCTGAGTGTATCGGGTCCTGACTTCCACAGGTTTCTGGAAACAATTCATAAAAAGAGTCCATACCAAATAAACTTTATGAATTAGAAATGGCTATCCTCGAATGAATATATGTGACCTGAATAATTGTTACCAGTTGCATGTAAAGAAAATAATCCTAACACATAATGTGAGCAGTGTTTCCACTAACTCATTAAGTTAACCAAGATTATTATTTATTAGTGTGACTCACAAGACGTTTTGGTTACTTCGATTGATCCTTCTTTGAAAACTTCTCATGAACTTACTCTTGTTCCTCCTTGACTCTTCTGTTGTCCGTTATGACGAAGTGGTTGCATCTATCTGGGTTTGTCGTGCTAGAATGGAAGTGTCTAAAGAATCTATGAGATTTAAGTGAAACATTATGGGGTGATCCTTACAGAGTCCTCCTATAATAGCACAATGTATACAAGTTGTATATAATTTAAGATTAAATAGACCTTCGATTAAGTGATCCTACTCCAAAACCACAACCAAACAAGGAACAGGTAGTGAAGCGTAGATCACAAATTCTAAGTCTATAAAATCTCAATTATATAAAACCTTGGGAGTATACATTGCAAGATTATAGACCTATCTGTAAGGGTCTTTTAAGTTATCACATAAGTTATTTATTAGTGCCTAAAATACTCCTATAGTATTTTAATGAAATGAACTTGGTATGTTTTAAACTTGTTATCGTGTTATAGTATCATAAAATATTCCCATAGTATGTTATCCTTACGTTCTGATCTAGAATTCCCTTGAATAGAGTTAGGTAAGTTTTAATACTGTTGCAACACCACATCACTCCCAAACACATGTCGGTCACATCTCGAATGAATATAGTTGATCAGGCTATATTGATCCTAGCTGTGATTACATAACTGTCCAGGTTTGACCACAGTGTTCAACCTTTAAATACTTATGTTCTATTCTTCTTGTGATACTTGTTCTAGTATGTATATATGTGTAAGCACATATGTATAATTTTATAAGTTATCGTTATATATTTAAAATATATTATTATCCAGAGCACTTCGGCGCCATTGTGTTTATAGTTGTATATCTTTTATCGGTTGATATACTTAGTTCACATTAAATAATGCTCTGATACCAATCTGTCACACCCCAAAACCGGAACGGCGGAAACGTTCGGGGTGGAGGACGTCATGTTTAGTATCACAAGTCATGCATCATAGTAATAAAAGTGATAAACAACCATTTCATTAGAAAGAAAGTGTTTATAAAGTATGTGGTTCATATAACATAGACTACAAAGTAAATAACAAAATAAGACACGAAGCTATACTGCTCCATCTTCTGAATCCCAGATCGCGTACCTGTCTACTGGTCTCTTGAGAATACAAGTTATTTTGAAAGAGTAAATCACCATTTAAGCTGGTGAGTTCATAAGATTTTAGTGATGAGAGATAAGTAAAAATGACTCTACAATCCTTTCTATGAGTACTAAATGGATACAAGTTATATAAAACCCAGAGTAAACAAACAATCGGTTGTGTGTATCTGCCCTAAGCCCACAACCAAACAAGGAACAAGAAATGAGGCAGAAGGCACACAGCCCATTGGTTGTTAGATCATCGTTGTACATAACCCTGGCGTATTCACTTGGTACTCACGAAGTTAACTGTAATAGTTCCTTTATATTTGATGAAAATACTCTTTAAGAAAACCCTTATTTCTTTTAGTAAAAATGGTAACCACAATGGTTCCTTCTACAATCACTTAGTTTACACTAGCTATATATAATCTAATATAGAACAGATAGTTAACTGTGTGAATCTTCCCTAAGCCCACAACCAAACAAGGAACAAGAAATGAGGCAGAAAGCGCACATTCAACTACCTATCAGCTATTAATTATATATAACCCTGATGTATAAACTAAGGTATTATAGAATTAACCACCTAAGGTCCTTTAAGTTATACTGGTCTAATAAAATGGATTAAACCCTTTACTGGTTAAGTTTCTAGTTTTGAATACCAATGTTCTATTTGCAAAGTCTGTTTTGTACTAGAAAACTGTGCATTGAATTAGTGTCCTATGACCTGACCCATACCTGGTACCCCTTATGATTATTTGGTGTATACGGAACATATATATATCTAAGATCGGATAAATAGTAGGCTGGGTGAATCTGCTCTAAGCCCACAACCAAACAAGGAACAGGAAATGAAGCGGAAAGCACACATCCTACTACCTATCGGACCCGAAGTAAGCTTGAGAAATCCATTTATGGGTTAAAGCAAGCACCTCGCAGATGGAATCTTTGCTTTGATGAGAAAGTCAAAGAATTTGGCTTTTCTAGGAGTGAAGATGAATCTTGTGTATATGTCAAGGCTAGTGGGAGTATAGTTAGTTTTTTGGTATTATATGTGGATGACATACAACTCATGGGAAATGACATCCCAACTCTGCAGGAAGTTAAGTCCTGGCTTGGGAAGTGTTTCTCTATGAAGGACCTAGGAGAAGCTGCCTATATTCTAGAGATAAGGATCTTGAGAGACCGGAGTAAAAGACTAATTGGACTTAGTCAGATTACCTACTTGGATAAGGTGCTGAAGAGATTCGACATGCAGGACTCCAAGAAAGGAGAGTTACCCATCCAGAGTAACGCCAGATTGCGTAAGACACAAAGCCCTAGTACTGAGGCTGAGATAGCAGAAATGAGTCGAATACCTTATGCTTCGGCTGTAGGATCGATCATGTATGCTATGACGTGTACTCGACCTGATGTAGCCTTTGCTTTGTGCATGGTTAGCAGGTATCAGGGGAACCCTGGCAAGGCACACTGGACTGCGGTAAAGAATATCCTCAAGTACCTACGGAGGACTAAGGACTGGGTCCTTACCCTCGGTGGGAGTGAAGACTTGAGAGTTGTAGGGTATAGTGATGCTTGCTTTCATACTGATAGGGATAATTTCCGCTCTCAGTCAGGCTGGGTGTTTACCTTAAACGGAGGAGCAATTTCTTGGAAGAGTTCCAAGCAAGAGACAGTGGCTGATTCAACTTGCGAATCAGAGTATATAGCAGCTAGCGAGGCAGCAAAGGAGGCGATATGGCTGAAGAACTTCATTGGAGACCTTGGAGTTGTACCAGCTATTAAAGAGCCAATGGAAATTTTTTGTGATAGTGAAAGTGCAGTTGCCTTAGCCAAGGAACCAAGGGATCACGGGAGATCCAGACACATAGACAGAAAATACAATTTCATCAGACATCGAATAGAAGAAGGACTCCTCGTGGCAAAGAGGGTATCATCGGATGAGAATCCAGCAGATCCCCTCACGAAGGGACTAACTCGGGTTAAGCATCTCCAGCATGCTCGGAGCATAGGGCTGAAGGATGATATTAGATTTAGTAGTTAGATAACCTTGAAATTTGTAAAGTGTAATTGACATTAGATGATGAATAAAAGGTGTTTTATTTATGAGTAAAGTGTTGCTATCTCTTGTCGATCGTTTACTATATTTCTTTTGCATGTTTTGACTTCCAGAATAATTATGTTTGGTATATCATATTATTCGAACCTCCACAGTCGGTCATATGTCGGAAGTAGGTATGAATCAAGACTGTCATGATTGGTTGCAGAGGTCTAAGTTGTTGGACATGGCTACAACACTCATGAGTGCTCATAAGTTCTGAGCATTGGACTCAACCCACGCTCACTGGAATCACTTCATGGAATTTATCTCGAGTGATCGTGAGACGGTAATATCATATAAGTCTTCAAACCTAGATATATGATTTGTTACTTATGAGTTGGTTATGCATTGATTGTACGAAAACGCATTGGTAACTCGATGTTATAAAACGTGCCGTTGTGTATAATTCAATGAGTAGTAGAACAAACATATGAGTCGAAGTTTATTTGTTCCTTCTTGGATTAGAAGCTGATATCTGGGCCCCTCGATGATTTTGTTTTGACCTATGTACCGGGCCCGGTCAGAACTAAGTTGATGTGTTCAATTAAGTTCTTTGTCAAACAAATCGGAAATCGGGAAACAAACTGCTGGACAATAAGTAAGACATTGTTCCATGTATTTGTCCGGCTGATATCTAGAACAGAGGATTATATGATCACTTATCTTAAATTGCGTATCATCATCTTCTCAGTTCCGAGAGACCTTGAAAGAGCTACGATTGCTGATCGGTTCCTGAAGTCATACTTGCAGTTATAATTATTTGACTTATCCAAGTGGGAGACTGTTGGATAAGGTGTCTAAGTTCATAACTATTTCTGGTATGTACTTGACCCGAACCGGCATGCTCCATTTGGGTTGCATGGCACCATGCAATTGGATAAACTAAAATGAGAGAAATAACACTTATGGTTTATTAATATATTATAAGTTCTAATATATTAATAATATTATTTAATTAGTTTGATCAAGAATTAATTTAGAATTAATTAAGTGATCAACAGATAACTAATTAAATATATGGGTTGATTATGTAAATTATGCATAACTTGTATAGTGGGCTAAGAGGCTCCATGGATTATCAAGTTGGGTTAAAACCATAGGATGCTCCATGGATGCTCCATGGGAGTTACAAACCCATGGGTCATGGAAATGAAGAGTCATGACACATTAGGGTTTACATGGTGTAACCCTGGATGTGTCAACACTATATAAAGAACCAATGCTCCACCAAAATCGGGGTAACACAAGAATCAAGAGGGCTAGAGCCGATTTTGCAAGTGTAAGATTCTCTCAAAGTTTACTCCTTTGCATTTGGTGTTGTGTGAAGCATTTGAGGCATCACACTTGGGGTGCTAGGCTCACAAGGTTTCAAGGATCATAATCAACAACAAGGTAAGTTATTCTATCTTTCATTCAAGTTAAAAATGTTCCCCATGTATGCTAGATAGGAATATAACCTTGGAATTCAACTTTGCATGATAATTAGACAAACATAGATCCAAGGTTATTAGGGTTGCATCTACACTTAGGAAGTGTTAGAATGCTCAAAACCCATCACAAACGAGTCCTAAATGACATATATTGACATATATTGACATGAATATGGTGATTAGAAGCAACCACATGCAAGGAAACACCTTTAGGGACTAGGAAACACTTGGACCAAGTGTTAGAATCACATGTGATTCATCTAAGGGGAGTGTACGACCACTAAATGGTGTGTGCGGCCATGGTTGTACGGCCATGGAGTGTGCGGCTGTACACTCATGGTAACAAGTTCACAAAAGTGTTTTCTAATGATAGGGAAGCTTGTGGGACGATTGCTCATCAACTGTTGAAGCTAGAAATGCACTTTGGAGGCCCTTTAGGGGTGTTTTGAGGGGTGTACGACCACACAGGGGTGTACCGCCGTACACTACTTATGTTCTTGAGTTTTGGACGTTTTTAAGGTGTTAATCTAGTGTTCCTATCAAGTACTAAGCATAGGGAAGGATTACTTACGATTTGTAGGCTCAAGAAGGTTCACAATCACCAACAACAAGTGTGCTAGAGCAGTCGCCACTGCGGAGGATATCGCTGCTTGGTGGGCTGCAAGATCGAATTGTGGCGGAGGTAGTGGCGGTTCAGTGGGAGTTATCGGAGTAGTGCGTCTGTTTGATCTGCGAGGATGCATCTTTTCTAAAAGAATACAAAGATGAGATGGAATAAGTCTATAGCAGTGGATATAAGCCAAAAGCTGAAAGACAAGGTTATCCTAGTTCTGAGTGTATCGGGTCCTGACTTCCACAGGTTTCTGGAAACAATTCATAAAAAGAGTCCATACCAAATAAACTTTATGAATTAGAAATGGCTATCCTCGAATGAATATATGTGACCTGAATAATTGTTACCAGTTGCATGTAAAGAAAATAATCCTAACACATAATGTGAGCAGTGTTTCCACTAACTCATTAAGTTAACCAATATTATTATTTATTAGTGTGACTCACAAGACGTTTTGGTTACTTCGATTGATCCTTCTTTGAAAACTTCTCATGAACTTACTCTTCTTCCTCCTTGACTCTTCTGTTGTCCGCTATGACGAAGTGGTTGCATCTATCTGGGTTTGTCGTGCTAGAATGGAAGTGTCTAAAGAATCTATGAGATTTAAGTGAAACATTATGGGGTGATCCTTACAGAGTCCTCCTATAATAGCACAATGTATACAAGTTGGATATAATTTAAGATTAAATAGACCTTCGATTAAGTGATCCTACTCCAAAACCACAACCAAACAAGGAACAGGTAGTGAAGCGTAGATCACAAATTCTAAGTCTATAAAGTCTCAATTATATAAAACCTTGGGAGTATACATTGCAAGATTATAGACCTATCTGTAAGGGTCTTTTAAGTTATCACATAAGTTATTTATTAGTGCCTAAAATACTCCTATAGTATTTTAATGTAATGAACTTGGTATGTTTTAAACTTATTATCATGTTATAGTATCATAAAATATTCCCATAGTATGTTATCCTTACGTTCTGATCTAGAATTCCCTTGAATAGAGTTAGGTAAGTTTTAATACTGTTGCAACACCACATCACTCCCAAACACATGTCGGTCACATCTCGAATGAATATAGTTGATCAGGCTATATTGATCCTAGCTGTGATTACATAACTGTCCAGGTTTGACCACAGTGTTCAACCTTTAAATACTTATGTTCTATTCTTCTTGTGATACTTGTTCTAGTATGTATATATGTGTAAGCACATATGTATAATTTTATAAGGTATCGTTATATATTTAAAATATATTATTATCCAGAGCACTTCGGCGCCATTGTGTTTATAGTTGTATATCTTTTATCGGTTGATATACTTAGTTCACATTAAATAATGCTCTGATACCAATCTGTCACACCCTAAAACCGGAACGGCGGAAACGTTCGGGGTGGAGGACGTCATGTTTAGTATCACAAGTCATGCATCATAGTAATAAAAGTGATAAACAACCATTTCATTAGAAAGAAAGTGTTTATAAAGTATCTGGTTCACATAACATAGACTACAAAGTAAATAACAAAATAAGACACGAAGCTATACTGCTCCATCTTCTGAATCCCAGATCGCGTACCTGTCTACTGGTCTCCTGAGAATACAAGTTATTTTGAAAGAGTAAATCACCATTTAAGCTGGTGAGTTCATAAGATTTTAGTGATGAGAGATAAGTAAAAATGACTCTACAATCCTTTCTATGAGTACTAAATGGATACAAGTTATATAAAACCCAGAGTAAACAAACAATCGGTTGTGTGTATCTGCCCTAAGCCCACAACCAAACAAGGAACAAGAAATGAGGCGGAAGGCACACAGCCCATTGGTTGTTAGATCATCGTTGTATATAACCCTGGCGTATTCACTTGGTACTCACGAAGTTAACTGTAATAGTTCCTTTATATTTGATGAAAATACTCTTTAAGAAAACCCTTATTTCTTTTAGTAAAAATGGTAACCACAATGGTTCCTTCTACAATCACTTCGTTTACACTAGCTATATATAATCTAATATAGAACAGATAGTTAACTGTGTGAATCTTCCCTAAGCCCACAACCAAACAAGGAACAAGAAATGAGGCAGAAAGCGCACATTCAACTACCTATCAGCTATTAATTATATATAACCCTGATGTATAAACTAAGGTATTATAGAATTAACCACCTAAGGTCCTTTAAGTTATACTGGTCTAATAAAATGGATTAAACCCTTTACTAGTTAAGTTTCTAGTTTTGAATACCAATGTTCTATTTGCAAAGTCTGTTTTGTACTAGAAAACTGTGCATTGAATTAGTGTCCTATGACCTGACCCATACCTGGTACCCCTTATGATTATTTGGTGTATACGGAACATATATATAGCTAAGATCGGATAAATAGTAGGCTGGGTGAATCTGCTCTAAGCCCACAACCAAACAAGGAACAGGAAATGAAGCGGAAAGCACACATCCTACTACCTATCGGACCCGATTAATATATATCCCTGAATGCATACACTAAGGAATCATAAAGTTAGCATTATAGGCCCCTTTCTACTGAATGTACTAGACTCGACTATTCTTTTTGTTGTTTGTAAAGTGTAAGTTTTCCCTATTTTATAACTATCTTGACTCGAAAATAGTTTGCATTGACTTTCAAGTGGAACTGTCACAATATGAAAGTAATGGGAAAATGTAAGTACACAGTTGTATTTTGAATTGACATCCTGACGTACCGATTACCTTAAAACATGCTTGTTTTATTAAGGTCACAATGTGATGGATAATACCCATAATATACTCTCTCCATGCAAGAGATTCTGGGGACCAAACGCGACTTCCGAAAACAAATTGCTAGGCCGTGTAAATTCACATTAAAGTTATATGATAATGTATACCCAATTTACTATCACCTTTTTTTTAGAACAATGAGTTAGTGATTATTGGTATAATTAGATCCTGTATTGTTCTTCTGCTATAGCATCTTAGTATGTTCTTTCTGTTATAGTGTATAGTATGTCTCTCTGTTGTATTGTATCTTCATCCCTGATTCTCTTTATAGTATGTTCTAGCATCTAGTATGAACTAAACCCCTAAACTATACCTACTATAGTTTACTAGCATGTTTACTTGAACTGTTATCGAAAAGACTCATTTATCTACTAAGTTATGATTGTACTTTAAAAACGGAGTTTTATAAACTATAAAGTAACATAACTTAAAAACAGTTTTTGAAATGTTTTGATCATTTCTAAAAACATAAGCAATCCTTTGAAAGATGTTTATAACAAACATTTACACAATTATCATTGTTTTCAACTTGTATTCCCCCCCTTAAAAGCATTTAAACCAGTTCAAAAGATTCACTACAGGGGTATGAACTCACCTTATATGGGTGATTCAAACGAATATGCGCGTAATGATGAGAAGTTCCACAAATGAAGTCCCGAGACAAAAACGAGTCCTAAATGACAAATATTGACATGAATATGGTGATTAGAAGCAACCACATGCAAGGAAACACCTTTAGGGACTAGGAAACACTTGGACCAAGTGTTAGAATCACATGTAATTCATCTAAGGGGAGTGTACGACCACTAAATGGAGTGTGCGGCCATGGTTGTACGTCCATGGAGTGTGCGGCCGTACACTCATGGTAACAAGTTCACAAAAGTGTTTTCTAATGGTAGGGAAGCTTGTGGGACGATTGCTCATCAACTGTTGAAGCTAGAAATGCACTTTGGAGGCCCTTTAGGGGTGTTTTGAGGGGTGTACGGCCACAGAGGGGTGTACGGCCATACATTACTTATGTTCTTCAGTTTTGGACGTTTTGGAGGCTCAAGAAGGTTCACAATCACCAACAACAAGTGTGTGTTCTTGGTGAAATGGATGAAGATTTGAAGATCTAGCCAAAAGATGATTTCCATGGATGAAATCAAAGGGTGTTACTAGGTGAAGTAGGATAACAACAAATCAAAACGGAAGAAATGCTTACATTCTTGAAGATCGGGTGAAAGGCTCGATGATAGTTGCGAGAGAAATCGATATTCTTGACTTGGAAACTGAGGAAATGGCTTGGAAATGGAAGGATATCACTCTTATAGAGGGGGTGTACGGCCAACATGGGTGTACGGCCGCACACACAGGTGTGTACGGCTACACACTCATGTGTACAGTCGTAAACTACCTCAAATGAAGTGTAGGGCTTGATTTCAAGGCTAGGAACTTACGCGACACAATCCTATACTCAATGCTTGAATGTACTGAGATTTGAACCCTTGAACAGACTCTAAACAAGGCTAACTGAAACCTTTTTATTAATTTGTGGCTGAGATTACCCCTTCTAATAAAAAAAATACCCAAACGTTTTTACTTTATTTCACTTAGGGTAAAATCATTTATTGTTCCAAATCCCCAACTATAAAACCCCATCTTCTTCCCCAAGAAAAGGTTACACTTTCTGAACATTGAACTTACTCCATCTTTCTTGCACTCTGTTTCTGCAACCTTACTCAAACACTCAAAAATGGTGAAATCTGGTGTTTCAAAGAAAATATCCAAGGCCTCTGCCTCTGCAAACCCAACTGGTTCTGATTCTGAAACGAGAAACCAGATGCCTTCGATTGCTTCAAGCAATTTTAGGGCTGTGTTCGAAGAGCATTCCTCCTATAATGCTCCAATCAAGCTAATGATCAAGTTCTTGACCAATCACCCCCTGTTTGGCCCTTTCGATTCATTCACAGACGTGGTTCCTCTTTCAACTTTGTTCAAATGTGCTTTCTCCGCTTACAGACCCCTCGGAAATCATCAAGAGGTACATTTGAATCTGGTGAATGATACTTTGGTCATTCTGACCAAAGAAAAGTTCCTCAATGCCATCAATCTACTTGTTCATCCTTCTACCAAGGTTTTCACTCCTAGCATGGCGGACATTTTGTCTGCACTTTACCAAATGGGTTACCAGAAGAAAATCAAAGGCATCGGCGAATTCAAGAAAAATCAACTGCCTGCGGTGTGGCAATTCGTTTGTCACTTTGTCATCTAAAGTCTGTCAGGCCGAACCGGAGGCACTGATAATATGGGTCTCAAGCTACAAGAGTTGGTGTGGAGCATTTTCACTAGCCACGATGTCAACTATGGTCAGATCCTATGGGATGACTTCCTGCAGTACATTCCCAAAGAGAGCCCAAGAGAAAACCCTACCGAACTCACATTTGCTAGGTTTTGGTCTCTATGCATCTCATATCTTCATGCGGATGCAGGACTTAGCATGGGCAATGATATCAACCTCTTCATCACCAAAGATATGAAAAGTTATAATCCCTATACTGATCAATATGTGTTTGGCCCCATCAGACAACTACCAGTCCATATTGTATCTTCCCTTGGTCTTGAAACCCATGAAGTCACAGACCATATAGAGGCTACGGAAGGTATTCGCCCATACCTTTCTACCCCGTCTCTACAAGCCACAACCGCACTCACCATTCCTGGTAGTACCGCAGTCCCATCCTCCACCACTCTCTCCAATATTTCAAACAGACGTAAACAGTTGGCCTCATCCCGTCAAGGTCCCCACAACTTATCCAAGAAACAAAAAACCCCAAAGAAGAAAGATGCTCCCAAACAAGCTGACCCCTCAAAGAAGCGAAAGGTCATACAAACTGTGCCCTCAGATGACGAATCATATGACCATCAATCTCCCTCTTCCTCTAATGATTCTGATGATGACACCCAACCCATTGCCATTCTAAAGAAAAGAAAAACCAATCCCACAGACCATATGCATAACCGAACTCATGCCGCAACCTCTCAAAAGGCTCCGGTAGTCCTTGGGGTGGCCGCAGACCCATTCAATATCACAATCGAATTCCACTCAGACACAGAAAGTGTGTCTGTTTCACCTCGACGTGGAGACTCACCCCCAGTTCACTCCCAAGGGGATGGAACTGGTTCTCGCCCTAAGGTCTCCAGGGCTTCCCGTCTACACTTCTTTTCCCCTGAGGAGTTGAACTCCATACTTTTGTTTGTCACCCAAACACTGCAAACACCTTCCCAACTGCAGGGCAACTCTTCAGCCCTTGCCAGAACTGAGCCGAGGCCAGACTTGACCATGGGTTAAGGAGACCGAGGAAGCTTAGGAAATCCCACTCTTCTTACATCTTTTACAGGTGGTTTAGGCACGGTGAGCACCAATGTCCAAGGATTCGTGGACCCAAGGGACACCTCGATGCGATTCCAAGGATTTGACGGTGAAGAATCGAATGATTCATGGTTACACTACACTCCAGTTTCTGACTCCGAGATCAAGAAATATGTCGCTTTCCGTAGGGCATTCCAAGCAAGGAAGGATCAGCAAGTCAAACAACTTCAACAGAAACAACAGGAGATTCAATCCGTAGCCAAGTATTGGGCGGACACAATCAATAATGCCAACACCGTAGCCACCATTTTAAAAGTACAAGAGTGGATGACCGCAATGGCTGAGACAATCCACAAGGCTCAGGCCACTCTTGGTGGCGAAGGTACATCCAAGGTCCCTCCAACTACAACTCCAATTGTTCAAGATTCTCAAGAAGAAGGAACCACAATCGAATTTAGCTCAGCTCCCACATTCGGCATCGATGACTTTGATCTTAATGAGGTAAATCAAGCTACTCCCTCTGATGATGATCTAATGATTTTTGATGAAGAAGAAGAATCGAGTGGTTCCCAACACTCCACCTCCAAGCCAAAGTCAAAGAACAAGAAGAAGAAGAATGCAGTAACCAGAAAAGAGTTCCTCAGTCTGCAAGCTAAAGTAGATCAAATCCTGGCTGCAGTAAAGCCCACTCAACCGCAACCAGAAAACATTCCAGGACCGCAGTCCTTAATCGAAAGAATTGAAAGACTGGAAACCCGAGAAAGACTGGCTGTTGAGCGCATTTCTATCAAAGTTGAAATGGGAATCAGATCCCTGGACTCAAGTTGCCAAACTGATCACAAGCAATTCATGGCTGCTGCGGAGCGCCTCATCTCTGAGGTATCCGCAATCAAGACAGATTACAAACAGCCATTGCGAACTAGTCCACTCACTCTCAAAAGCTGATAGTTGAGACTCACACTGCTTATGAGTCCACTATCTCAGCCCTTCAATCCACCATCAACAGACTCCAACACTCTCTTTCTTCCAACTTTCATGGCCCTGAAATTTTTCAACTCACAAAGGAGATTCACCGACTGCTCTTCAACACCGCCATCCCAGACAATCAGGAACTGGCTGATGCTCTGAAAACCCAATTCCAGGAGGTGTGTGCCAAAGTCGATGGTCTCACACAATGATTTAGGAAGCTCCAGTGTTGCATTCCTCAATAGGGGGAAGTGATGAAGAAGACCATCATTCCAACAACATTTCCCATCATCAAAGTCCCCCCATCACAACTGAAAAAATTCCATCACCGCATCAGTCACCACCGCATTAGTCACCACCGCATCAGTCTCTACCGCAAAAGGAGATCACTCAAAAAGATCCCTCTCCTGAGCAACCAGAGACCCCTCCCCACTTCAAAAATCTTGCTTCAAAGATGTCATCCGAACACTCAAATGACTCCCCCGCAACGCAACAAAAGAAAAAAGACTAGAAAGCAGCCAAGTTCGCGAAGCTCATCTGGACAGAAAATGGTTTCGACATTAATATGGATGAATCCTTAGTAAATTCCTGGATCAATCCCCACCGCAGACTGCTAGATGATGACTACAAACCTTACCTTACCTATGCTGAACCCCCTTCAGATGGTTACTGGGATGTTCCAATCTCCCCAAATGCTAAATACTTCACCGTATTTGAGCCATTTGACCGCAACCTACCTGATCACAACAGACTGCCCATGGAATTCGAAAGACTTAATCGATTCTATGCCAAACATGCTTCCTCCATAGAGAAAATCTGGTCTAATGATACACCATCAGCAGTCAAGAACTTAAAGCCCCGGAAGTTCATGAAAGTAGACTTCATCCAATACACTCTCACAAGAAGGAATCAGGACTATGTCCGCACCCAGGCTGACTTCCCATGCATGAACCCTGAAGAAGTCTTTCTGATAGCCAAGGTGTTCCAGAACAAATCCGAAAAACATCTGAAGATGAAGATAGCACTTGCGAAGGCAAGTATTTTCTTGAAGGAAACTGTCTGTGACTTTGCCAAAATTGATGCAGACATTCACCCTATCCTAGCCAAAAAATTTGATCTTCCACAACTTGACCCTGCACCCATGATTACTAAAGGATTCCAAGAAAGATCCCTAGGTGAAACAAACTTCCCAGATCTTGGAGTCATCTTCAAACGGAAACTCAATGATACCAAATATTTCATTCAGATGACTGCCATGAATCGCCTCACAAGAAAGCACATTGAAGTTTGTCGAACCGCAGTTGAAAAGTCAAAACACACAACTGCCGAAGTCAAGTTCGAAATTTTGAGAAGAATCACTTGGTTGGAAAATGTCAGGAAATTTTGGTGGATACTGATCAAGTTTCTAAAACTTGATAACTGAAGAAAAGTTAAAGAGGTCACTTAGGGGGAAATTCTTGAATCATGAAAGTGACCCTCTTAAACTTGATCCACCGCAGCCATCAAAGAACCACAGTCAGCAATACCATCCGAAGTCATCACTCATCCGCAGTCTATCTATCCAGTTTCTTAGTTTATCTTTTTATCTACTTAGTTAGAATACTCTCTATTGTCCAGCATGCCTTGCATGGCTACTCTTAGAGATGTGATCCAGTATATTTCTTGTGACTCTATAAATAGAGTTCCTTCTTACTTATTCAATACAATCTGATTACGCATCTTAAACATTCTCTATCTTATGTCTTCACTCTCTTACTCTCAAAGTTCACTTGAAGACAACTGAATATTATCTCTCTTCGGAGCAAGTCACTTGTGACTTAATCACTAAGTTTGATCTCACTTACTAACTTGGTCTGAATGCATTCCATGTTATGAATCAACTTATGTGTATACATTATATATCACCTGCTGTCATTTATGTTTCCTTACATTTCCGCAACTAACTCTCTAACTATCTAACTCGTTAACTTATTATTATTGTTGAGCTTTTAGATCCTTTGAGATAAACTATTCCGCAACTATACTTGTTCTAACGTTTGTTCAAGTGTCTCAAATTTTTCTCTCAACAAATCCAATATGGTTTCAGAACTTATGAATATAAATAAAAACACATTATATTTATCACCATATTGATTACACATTATAATGTTTCAAATTTATCAACTTAATACTTGAATTAAAACACTAGTTGTCCCATGCTCCAAGCATGTACACTATGTTTTCTAAACAATAGTCATGCCATACACCAAGTATGCACACTAAGTTTGTCTATGATCTTTACATTGTGAAACAGATCGATTGAACATAATTCCAATGATTCTAATTTCACACTCCCGAATCCTTATCGTAAATGTAAGAATTCCAAATTCCTATCATTTACCGAAATCTGTTAAATTTTAAACTTATATGCACTACCCTCTTGTAATGAATATGTACAAAGTCACAAAGACTTGTCAACAGACATTACAGAGTATTCCAATGGAGATCATTCCATGGAAATGAAGTCTCAAATTCAAAGTGCATTGCTTTGAACATCCTTCTTGCATTACGTTTCCTAATCTTACACATATTTAATGAATAACTTCCACCTATGGGACCATTTCCATATTCTCATTTTGACTATCACTTCTGAACAAGAGTTGCCTCTTGTCAGAATATGTCAAAATGGTCCTTCCAAAATTAACACTATACTTCCAACTGTCCCTGAGCAACCAATCTTTGGTAAACTTTAGATTGTCCTCGATAATTGCTTAATCATTTTAGTCATATCCAATTGTAGACCTTTTCCCTTCTTAATGTTGGGTTTTGAGCATTCTAACACTCCTATGGGTTAAAAGCTCCATGGACCATCCATGAAAGCTTAGCCCAACCTAAATGAACTTGGCCCATTCCATATATATTAGAGTCCATATTTAATTAGTTCTTTTTGATCACTTAATTAATTCTAAATTAATTCTTGATCAATACTAATTAAATAATATGATTCCATATTAATATATTAGAACTTATAATATATTAATATAAATCATAAATATACTATTCTCAAAAGACTATCCATATAAATTGTGCCGGTGAAGTGCAACCCAAATAGACCATGCCGGGTCGGGTCAAGTACATACCAAATATAGTTATGGATTTAGACATTAATCCAACAGTCTCCCACTTGGATAAGTCTAAAACTATTGTTGAGTATGACTTCAAAACCTAACTGCCAATCGTAGCTCTTAAAGCCGCTGTCGAACTCTGACCTTGTCAATGACTTGTCCATTAGATAAGGGATCATATATTCCTCCATTCTAGATATCATATGGACTGAGACATGGATTATAATCATTCTCTCTGTCCATTTGTTGTTTCCCGATTTTCGATTTATGATGACTGACTGATTGAACAAATCACATCAGTCCTGGCTTAGCCAAGCACTCACATGTGTCATCGCTAAATCATCGAGGGGCCCACAGATATCGCTTTTATCCCAAAGGTAAAAGGAATGGATAAACTTCGACTCATATGGCTTGTTTTACTACTTGTTGAATCATACACAAAGGCACGTTTTATAACATCAAGTTACCAAATGCGTTTTCGTGCAATCAATGTATAACCAACTCATAGTAACAACTCATATCTCTAGGTTTGAAGAATATAAGATATTATCGTCTCATGATCACTCGTGATAAAATCCATGAAGTGATCCAAATGAGCGCGAGTTGAATCCAATACTCAGAACTTATGATCACTCATGAGTGTTGTAGCACCACTTTGTCCACCAACTTGGACCTCTACAAACCAACCCATGACAGTCTTGATTCATATCTACTTCCAACATATGACCAGCTGTGGATGGTTTGAATAACTTAATCATTCAGGAAGAGCGACTTAGTTATTCTGGAAGTCAAAACATGCAAAGGGAAACACAAGAATAAATGAATCAAATATGGTATAAAACCCTATGAATATAAATAAACACTTTTATTGATCACCATACACCAAGTATGCACTCTATGTTTGTCTATGATCCTTACTTTGTGAAATAAACCAATTGAACATAATTTCAATGATTCTAATTTCACGCTCCCAAATCCTTATCGAAAAATGTGAGAATTTCAAATTCCTATCATTTATCAAAATCTGTTTAGATTTTAAACTTATATGCACTGACCCTCCTGTAATGAATATGTACAAAGTCACAAAGACTTGTCAACAGTCATTATAAGGTATTCCAATGGAGATCAACTCCATGGAAACTAAGTCTCATATTCAAAGTACATTGCTTTGGACATGCTTCTTGCATTAAGTTTTCTAATCTTACACAGATAACTTCCACCTATGGAGACAACTCCATATTCTCATTTTGACTATCACTTCTGAATAAGAGATGCCTCTTTTCAAAATATGTCAATATGGTCCTTCCAAAATTAGCACTATACTTCTAACTCTCCCTGAGCAACCAATCTTTGGTAAACCTCAAATTGTCCTCGACAATTGCTTAATCATTTTTGTCATATCCAATTCTAGACCTTTTCCCTTCTTAATGCCTCTGGGCATTTCGAATAATTTAGAAATGACAAATATTATAGCACATGCAATCGATCCTGTACCCAAAGCAAATGGTACACGATTCATGATGTCTCACATAAAGACATGATTCTAGACCAGTCTTTTGCTACAATATTTTTATTTGCCATGTTTTCAAAACTTGACTATGAAGAGGGATGTCGTAATCATAATCGAATTTTGAGAACGCAATATATACAATTTCCTTAAGTTGAACCAATCCAACATGAAATTCATATATATATTCTTGACTAAAGATGATTAAGGTCTCAATCTAAGCCTTTAGAACTGAAATGAAGTATATCCTCTCCCTTAATTATAGCAAAACAACTTTTTCAATCCCTGCAGCCTCACGAATTGAAACTTTTGTTTTCTATAATTAACATTGCTAACTTGCAACACTAACAATAATTATCATGCTCCCACTAACATGATGATTATTAGCATAACACTTATGCTCCCACTAGCTTTGACATGTACTCAGAAATCAGCTGGACTTCTAGAAATCAATACTTTATTGACTTTCCTACCAAAGTTCAGATTTCTGATACGAGATGCTTTGATAAAACTTTATCAAAATCATACACCTTTCCTTAGATAGCATGCATGTGTGTCTAAACAATTTCAGAACTATGAAAAGGGATGTCGTAATCATAGTCTCAATTGTTTAGACCTTTTGGCATCTGCTTCAAATCTACTTGGTGGAAGTGTTTCCTCACCATCATTTTCATGAATCGGAGGGAAACCTTATGACCCTTAGATTTTATGGTGTATGTGTTCTTATCCATGTGAATCGTCAAAACCATAGTCACAAGACAAGGATAATGACAAATCCAAACTCATATGGACTGAACTTATGCAATCTTAACTTCTTGCCACCTGGCAGTACAGGGCCTGCCATTGCTTCCAAGTTGTTATGCAACCAATTGAGAACTTTCAGAACTCCTATGCAAAGCCAACTTTAACTGGAATGGGCACAGAATATGTCAACACGATAGGTTATAAACCTCAAGTCGTGTGCTAGTGAAGAACCTCAGGTTTTATTCTTGATTAGTTCTTGAAATTCTTTTTAGGATCTTTAAGACTCCCACTATCCTCTTGACATATAAGACTATCTTGCCAAATACTCAAGAGATAGTTCGGATTCTTTATCAAGACAAACACTTCACACAATTGGCCTTAGTTGGTCTTTGTTTTATCCAAAACATCACAACTTACCAATTTCAAATGTACAAGAGTAGGACACTTTTACTCTTACATTTGACAAGTGTTTTAAACCTTTCTTTAAGTTATGTCACTCAAGTTACAATCTTGGAGTATGACTCTAAGAATTGTTTTGGAACGAAGATTGACTCATCTCCCTGATCTAACCATTTCAACAATTCATGACTCCTCTTCTTAGTCATCAGAATGCACTAAGATGACCTTTAGAGGACTAATTGTGATATGATTTCTAAATCATTAAGATGATCACAAACATGATACTAAAGTACTCTCCCATCTTTTCAGATTTGAGAAACTTTTATCTTTCTGCCTAATTTGATTCTTCCCATTCGTTCTGCCATACATTGAGACTTTTCCAATGTTTCAGAATTATACTTAAACTTGTAAGTATAACCATATTTACTAAAATTTAGTAAATCAAATAGTCTTAACGAGCTTTGTGGTGGACATGACCAGTGCACAAGAATGTGTACTCGATCCCTTTAGTCCTTCACTTGACTCACACATCCATGCGAACAAGTAATTAGACTTGATTTCCCAATGCTTGAAAGTTCTCATTCATCATACTATTCAACTTGCATGATTACAAGTTTCGGTCCAATTGAAACTTGGGTGATGAGGAACTTTCCTGATTTGGTAAATTTAGACACTACCACAAATGAAAGAATCAAATCCATTTTCCAATATTGCTGTCAGTGGAATCATATAAGCAACAATTTTCCACAAATGCCATTGTAAGGATACTTCAAATAAATAAAATTAAACAATTTTCTTTTATTTTAAAACTTTGTGGAAAAACTTATCCTTACAATCCACATGGAAAATTGTTGTTATCTATTCCTTAGCAATATATCATAACTTCTTAAGCAACTGCTCAAAATTCTGATGCGATCGAAATCCACCTTCGTGATCAGAATCAGTATATACTTCCTTTAAGATTTCTCTCTATTCTGTGATTGTTAAAACATCAACATGTGACCCAGTCACATCATGTAATAAGGATCTCAGAATAGAACTTAACAGAGTTAGATAATGGGCTCTACCTGATGTAGAGTCAAACTTATTGACTTTAACATCCTTAGGTAAATTTGGCAGCTTTGCAATCAACGCCCCTTCCTTTGGAAAAATAAACATATGGACCCTTTGGTAATGGGACTATCTCAGACGTAGCCTTTCTCTTTACCATTTGGTCAACCGGGTTGACTATGGCCAATCCCTTTCCATTAGGAAGAGAATGCTTTTTCTGGATTTCCAGTGTCACCATTGTCACTGTCCATAAAGTTTTTGGGAAGTTGATCTTCTAATCAAATTTGCTTTACTATCGTTCCAAATCATTGCTGATTCAGCAGCACCAAGCAAATAGATATGATCATTAAGGTTCATGTCATAGTCTGTTTCATAGTAGTCCCAAAGGAACTCACTATGTGACTTAGAAAGTGATTGAACATCCAACTTTCTCAAGACTTTGACACCCAACTCTCCCGGCTTGTCAATATGTGACTTCATCTCTAAGATGTGATCACACATAGACCTTGCTTGCCATTAGGGCTTGAGTGACCTTGAACTTGTGGGTTAGGGAGAATAATTGGAGGAGGTGGAGGAAGAGATGTATGACTTCCATGAGCCAAACTCGGGAAGTCATATTCATTAGGAAAGCTTGGTTTGGGAAGATCATTGTTGTCTAAACCAGACATCAACAATGGGAGAAATTCACGTAAAGTTGATTTAAGTCCTTAATATAACACCCAATATGATATATTAAGGATAGGATCCAACAACCTATTTATAACTGGAAGAGGGATGCCGTAATCCGAGTTATAAAATAGTTGAAGGTAGGTAAATGACGATTTACCAATTTCCACCATGAAAAACGAAATAATTTAATTAGGTTTTTTACTTGGATTTGAAACTCCTAGATCTTTTGAGATTCATTGAACTTTTCAATGGCATGTTTCAATCTCGAGTGTGCCCTTCAGGTTTTGTGACTGGGATGCCGAGGATCACAAAACAAGGTGTGAAGTAACCATGCAAATATACTTGGTACCCTTAATATTTACCCCTCAATCGATGTGCCGGTTAACCACACGAGCTCCACCGATACTATGATAAATATTAAGTTACCCTTTGCCTACTTTGTTAAATCCAGGTTAGTGTGCCGGTTAACCACACACGCTCCACTAACGGTTTAAACAAAGTGCAAAGTGTAATTTCATGGATTAGCACCTTATTCACATTTTCCTAAGTAACTAAGATTGGGAATTAATAAAAGGTTTAGTTACTTAGTATTTATCATTAATACTTTTAATGAAGGGAGAATTATAGTCCTTGTCCTACCTGTTCGGCTAACGACCTTCCACCAGTCAAGGAAGCGGTGGGTGAGAGTGGACACCCATTAAGCTGCCATTTTATAGGCAACAACCTTATACCCCCCTTATAGACCGGCTTCGTGAATGAGGCCTACTAATTGTAAGACGACTTGCTCTTATACATATAATATATTAAACTTTTAATATTATAATAGTATAAGGGTGTATTTTAGACATTTAAAATACTTGATGGTTTAATCTATTAATTAAACTAGACTTTTAATTTAATTAAACTCAAAATTAAAACCATTTAATTAATTGTTTAAGTTATGAACCCAAGAGTTTTAGAATTCAATTCTTTTTTTCATAAAAAACTTTTCTCAAATTCCAAAACTTGAGGGCAACTTTTGTAATTCTTGAAACCCTTTGGATTCCATAACTTATGGAATTAATGGTGTTTTATGATGAAACTTTCCATGTTCCATAACTTAAGAACAAGTTATGGAATTCTTTAAAACATTAACACCAAATTTTCTAACTCCATAAAAACTTTGAATCAGTTTCTTTTTTTTTTTTTTTTTTTTTTTTTTTTTTTTTAAACTTTCGTATCTATAACTTATGGAAGTTTCAAAAACCCTTAAGATCACAACTTTAAAAAAACTTTTGAGCTCCAAAATTTTATGACAAAATATGTAACTCTTTAAAACATTTAGATCAAACTTTTAAAACTAATAAAATAATCATATCATTTTATCTTTTACTAAATTTGACCTAATTTGTCACACCCCGCTAAAGCGGAAACACGAGGCGTGGCAGTATAAAGGGTTTCATAGCAAAAATTAAAAGACAACACCAACCATAGTTTAAAAATCATTACAAATTTACAATGGGTTTGAACAAAATTTTAAAAGAAATTACAATGTAAACTGAAATACAACACATGCGAATGCTCCTAAAAGTGATGTATCCCTAAGTGCCACTTACTCGATGATTCCTGAAAAAGCATGTAAAACGAGCGTCAACTATAAAAATAGTTGGTGAGTACTCACAGGTTAAAAATAATATTGGTTTCATGAATCGTAATCAAAGTTTTAATAGAAGTTTCCATAAATAAGGTATATTGTTAAAATGAGTAAATAAGTTTGTATAAACAAAGTTCATTGTCATCATGAGAGATAAAGTATGTTGCCCAAATGAGATGCAACGTTCATATTCTCATGGGAAATAAAGTTTCCATAAATAGAAATATATTGCAAATGAGTAAATAAGTTTACATAAACAAAGTTCGTTGTCATCATGAGAGATAAAGTATGTTGCCCAAATAAGATGCAACGTTCATATTCTCATGGGAAATAAAGTTTCCATAAATAGAAATATATTGCAAATGAGTAAATAAGTTTACATAAACAAAGTCCGTTGTCATCATGAGAGATAAAGTATGTTGCCAAAATAAGATGCAACGGTCATATTCTCATGGGAAATAAAGTTTGTTGCTAAAACGAGATACAAGGTTCGTATGTGCATAATGATTATACCATGAGTTCACAACCCAAGCCTAATGACCGAGGGTGCCCTCTTCTATGTCTATAGCTAACATAGGGAAATATGGTAAAATGCACTCAAGCGAATCGTGCGAGTGAGGAGTTGTCTACCTCCTAATAGCACTATCCATAATAACCATAGGCTCAAATGAGTTAATGAGTTGTGTGAATTGATTCCAGGGACTTAAACACGATAAAGCCTCATGAATTAACAATAGCATACACATACATAGCAACATTTAGCAACCAAGTTTGATACAAGTCAAATTAAATACAACGAACATAAATAGTTTAAGACATGCTTTTCCACCCCAAAACATAAAAACCGAAAATAGGGGGAGTCGTGAATACTCACAATGCATAGAGATGATGAAAATGATGCCTTGAACTATGTTCCACGTGTACCACTACCGATTCCTACAATAATGGTATTCGCTAGTGAGTCTCTAATCGAAATCTAACACTAGTATACTTACTACTACAATAGAATTATGCCAATATTGTGTCAATATTTAATATTGATAAGTTACAAACATTTTTCTGAAATGGTGAAATTTTATAGCTCATGTGATTAAGACAATTTTGGATATTAATTTCCAGATTTTTGTAATATTAATTGAGGGTATTTCAACACATTTAAATGTGTTTTAAGCTCTTAAAAAGCCAAAATATTATCAAACAATTTCCCAAAAATTCTCAAACTTTGCATTTTTATTCTAAACACAGTAGAGGTCTCCAGAAATTTTCCCTTGAATTTTTGATGTGGTTAACTATTTTTCCTAATTTTTAAGCCTTCATAACAATATAAATTCGTGAAAAATAGGATCCAGATGATAAAAATTCCCAAACTTTTTATAATACTGCCATTAGACATACTTAAGCTGAGAAAAATATAAAAATGAATTTCTAAACTGTTTAACCCAATTTTATGATTTTTGTGCATTTATTCTAATAAAAATGGATTTAAGTGTATTTAATCTTGGGAAAATAGATGAAAAATAGCATACAGAAGAGAAAAATTATCAAAATTTCTATGTAGCATTCTAATATATTATAAGGTGTTCTGGTAAATTTTCATGAATTTTGGATGAGTAAAACTATTTTTCCTGTTTTTAGTCCATTATAAACACAAAAAAATCATGAAAAATAGATATACATTTTGAAAAATTCCCAAAATATTTTCCTGAGCCTTCCACATAGGGTAGAAGCTGCGAAAATTATTAGATACTCTTTTTATATTCCCTAATGTGGCTTTATGATTTATTAGAGCTAAACAAAAAGAAAATTCAAAACCATATTAAACAGTAACAAAAGTCATTGAAACTTCATGGGAGATGTTTATTAACTTGAAGGATCATCCAATGATTTTTACAGAATTTATTTACGACTCTAAGTATTTTATATGATTTAACACTCTATTTTCTTATTATTTTCATATAAAAATAAAGAAAATATATATTGAGCTGAAAATTTCCAGAATGCATCTTCATACAATGAAAAATTGTTTTCTTATTTTTGATGTTGAAAACCATGCCTAAAGGCTCAATAAATTATAGAGAAAACTTGGTTCTTGTGATTTATGTAAAGATTATTGATGTTACTTTGAGAATTTTTGCAACATGTTACAAAGACTTCTGAATCAAGATCTTTTTGTACCTAATAATACATGATATTAAGAGTTCAAAATAATTTTTGAATGATTTTTAGTGATGAATAAGTCATTTGAACATGCAACACAAAACAAATGTTCATAAGGAAAGTGCTGTTTGAGCAACAGTTTTGTAAAAATTGGTAAAAATCGAAATATTGGAATTTTCCAGTGAGTTCAGATGGGTTTGAAAGCTAACTCAAAATATTATATATCAGAAAAAGAATCACGAATTTTGGTTAAGAAATGAGTTTTCATCATTTCCTTGAGTAAATCTTTTGAAATATTTTAAATATATCATGATAATCTCATATTTTAGTCATGTTTCCAGAGATTAAAAGATTAAAACTTATCAAAATGTATACATGCATTTATGAACAAAATTTTGTTTCTCAAAAACTCTTAACTTGAGTTTAATGTTTTAGTCCTTAAAAATCAATTTTTGCACTAAGATCATGAACATGCAACCTTGTTTATCATACATGCATGGTGTTAGAACACATCCATGATGTTCTAAAAACCATTTTAACAAAAAGAAAACAAGTTTGAAGAAGATGAAGAAGTAGAAGTCGGTTTTTGAAGTAAAATGCACATGCATGGCTTAAATCATTGTTGTGGATCTTCAAGAGATGTATGTTCTTTACCTTAAATTTATTTGTGGCTTGAAAACCCCTTATGAATCTCCATAATTTCGTGGTTAACAGGCTGTGGTTGTGGTGTTTGGAGAAAAAAAATTAGAGAGAAGATAGAGAGAGTTTTCTATAGAGAGAAAGAAAAGAGATGTGTGTATGTTGGAGAATGAGAGTGTGAGAGACAGATATGGGGAGGGAGAGAATGAATTTTAGGGGAGGAGAGGCTCCCTCTCTCTTGTTTCTTTTATAAAAATTCAAATCTTTTATAAAAATATCCAACTTTTTATAAAATGTGCACCTTAACCTAGTTTTTATGCATAAAACTCTTGATTTTTGACTTATAAATCAAGGGTAAATGTTAATAACTAAATCTTTATTTTTCAATGATTGTATTTCATAATAATTATTATGATAAGATAATATTATAAGGTTCATAATTGTTTTTATATGATTTTTAAGGTTAAAGTTTATATATATGAGTTTTTAGGGCTTTTAGGGTTTTTAGGGTTTTTCGGATTTTGGTAAACTTTAGATATCAAGGTAGATTGAATTTTGGAGGCATCAAATTATTTTTGAGTCTTATAACTCTTTTATAGTTATAAATAATGTTTTTAATTCCTTTTTGTCGGTTTATTGGCATTTATATGTAGTGGTTCCGAGATTCAAGTGAACTTGAAGAACCAAGTATACTAGTCATAGTTTCAACTTTGACTTAAGTTCCACGAGACTCCGACCTAATTTTTACCACTAGGTCAAGTGCATAATGTGTGTATATGATTCATGAAAAGGTGCTCGAGTCAAAGAGTAACCCGAATATGGATAGCCTCTACAGTTAAGTTGTTGTAGAATTCACATATCAATATGAAATCTAAGTACATTATCCATTGTTTCTAATTGTTTCCAAGTTCCTAGTAGGTTATAACTTAGCTTCTAGTTACTAAGTCTAGTATGTGTCGTGTCTGTACGTGCAACTAAGTTTAGTCAAATCTAGAACCGACTCGAATTTTGACGGTTGTCACAGTCTCCCCCGGTTGAAAGAATTTCGTCACGAAATTCAATTCGTGACGTATTCTATTAGAACTCAGTCGAATACAATTGTATAGCTGGAGAGGTGGTGACTTGAAGAGCTCTTTGATTATTTTAGGTTAATTCCTCAAGGGAAGAGCGCAGCTCTTTAGCTACAACTAATTTAATGTCTCCTGAATTCGAGTTCTTTCGTCTAGATTATGGAAAATTTGGGTCATGGAATCATGATCCAACCATGGCGACCTAGTCGAAAAAGATCATCTAGTTAGATATTATCTGAATTAAGAGAGCGCTATAAGTTTGGCTGAAGCACCAACTACATTGAGTGTTTGATCCTCATTGATTCCTAAGTCGCATTCTAAATTAGCACTAAGTGTAAATTCGTCATCTAATAAAGAAGGGATTAAGAACAATTTGTTCACTTCCGGGCTGGCTACTAAATTTGGAAAATACATATTCCGAAATAAGAAGGGGTAGCACGAATGAAAAAAAATGATCAAGGGTAAGTTCCTAATGATACGTACTAAGGGTAGGCAACGAAGTTTTGGTACCTCTCGAACGTAAAGGCTATTTAAGTGTCGTTTACAAAATAAGTTACGAAATGATTGAGGATCTCCGAGGCTATAATTACTACTACGGTTACTCTTACAATAATAGAACTATATTCGAAGAATATATATATTTAGAGAGTCAATGTTGCAAATGGAGGCGATGAAATCACATTGTGTAGATAGCATTTTAAGTGTTTAGAAGTGATAAAAATCTCATTGTTATCAAAATGTGTGTTTAGAAATGATAATTAATCTCACCATTATCAAAATATGTAATAATTCCAAGATATTGAAAATACATGTTTGGCGATCAAACGAAGTAGTAAAATAATATAAAGATTAATTAATGTTAAATGTTTAAGTCGTCATTAAGGGAAATTTTTTATAGAAATATTGATATTATGCTTTTTGTAAAATTGAATAATTATCTAAGTCAAGACAAATACAAGTTTAAAAGGAGTCAAAATATTTATGAAAACAAGTTTGAGAGTTTAGGAACTCACTGAAAATTGCAAAGTAGAATGCTATTTTTAAGAAATGTGTAAAAATATCGATCATTGAAAATAGTGGATTGTTGATTTAGTGTTTCTACAAAACAATCATTTAGAGAATATATAATAGTAAAATCCAAGACTTTTGTTGTATTTAAAGGAAAGAAGAAACATAAGGAAACATATCCTTCACATATATTTTCCGGATATAGAAAAATTATAAGCATAAGGGTCTTCATCTTGTGTATTAATTATAAGGAAAAATATAATGAAACTTGCATTTTAAATCAAGTTTCCGAATTTAGAACGAAAGAGCAAATGTAAATAAGGATCACTTGTTTATACTAGATTTCAAAATAAAAACAAGATGTATATGATAAAAGGAGTAATTGAATATATCAAAGTTGACTAAATCAAAATTATGTCTCACGACTATACAAGTATTAATCGCTCAAAACGAAAGGGTAGACTTCTAGTCTGTATGTGTACGAACATGATACCATGAGAAGCAAAATTGACAGAAACAAAGTTAGTCAATGTATTATGTTATTATCGTGGGTGTGCAATATCTAAAATTAGAAGGAGAGCAAGAAATCAAGTGCGGGGGATAGAGAAGGAAGGTACCGGCGACAATGATTGCTATCGTTAAAATTTAAAGAATAATATGTATAGGTAGATTTAAAGCCAAGTCGAGATATTTTTCAAACTTTAATATTTGATGTATGTTGATGATTAAATAGACATGTGGAACTTTTAAAGTGTTTGCTAAAAATCATGAGTGATCTATTAAGTTAAACTCCATTTGTGAAAAAGAAGAAGCACTATAATGGTAGTTGAAAATCTGACAATTTGACTTTTTAGAATGGAGTTCAATAATAGTTAAAACATATAAGGTAAAGACTCAATAGATTTAGAAGAGTAATTATACATTGTTGAAGGTGCGTCACTGGAAATTTAAAAGTGAACACTAAGTTTTGCAATGCTTTATAATTTAGAAGTTTTACAGATTATTTAACTAATTTGTAATAAAATATACAAATAAGGTGTGTTTTGAAATGTACGCATTAGTGATGCCTTGTAATCACGCTTGGAGTAGAAAGTTGTAAAAAAAAATATCATGTTCGGTTTCAAGAAAACACATTTAAGTAAAGTACAATGCCTAAATAAGAAAGTGGTCAAAAGAGTCAAAACAAAAGTGGTTTCAAAGATCCGATGAAGCTTTTACACGTAATATGAACTTCAATGTCATATGTCTAAGTTTTATAGAATAGAATTTAAACACTTTTATAAAAGAAAATGTTTCTAAGTTTTTCGAAAACGTGTCAAATTGGTAAGCAAGGTTTAAAATGGTTTATATGCCCTTAAAAGCATATGTATCCATTGAAATGGATTTGAATTGAAATTGAAATAGCAATGTTAAAACCAATATTGATTAAATTGAGTTTAGAAGAAAATTGTTAAGTTAAAGCAAGTTGTCAAAAGATTTTAGCGAGAATATGGCTTACATTGTTTGGAATGGTCTACTAAGTTGTATGAAGTGGTATAAAATATTTTATCAATGATAAACAAAACCGATGAAGCAAAATAACTTTTCGATGGAAGATTAAAAGTAAGGGATAGGTAGATTAGTGTAGATGATCGTACCTAAATACTAAGGCGAGTATAAGGCAAGTATAAGGCGAGTACTGATGTCTTTTCCTCAAGATAAAGGACAAGAAAAAAAATTATTTATGAAAATTGTTTGAAAAACGTTTTACGGTGTCAATGTAGTTTATGACCTTTTATAGAGGTCAAAGGGACATCCTATGTTAAGTTTTAAGCTCAAGGTGGAAACAACCTAGAGCTAAGTCGTAACGTAGTAATAAGGTCTCACGTATGGGTTAAACCTCCTTACGCGATGCTCCAATTTTCATCCGTGTCGGTATCGGAACGCTTTCCTAGTTGTAACTCTAGTACGAAGACGATGAATAGGTATTGAGGAATAATTGGAATAGGTTTCGACTTAAGATTATTACTTGTGTATATCTAACTACTAACCTTACATCTAAAGTTAACAGCTACCGAGGAATACTCATTCTCAGTACTAAGTGCATTGCTCCTAGAGTGACTAGTGATATAACCTAAGTGGTTAACCTAGCACTTGATAAGGGGTAAGAATATTTCTAGATAAAGGCATTGTTATAAAAGTGCACTTAGTTTCTAAGTGTATCTAGATGAATGCCTATAATATGCAATGCCCGTACGCACACCGAAAAAATTTTGTTTTTCAAAAGTTTAAGTTGAAAATTGTTTGGAACGTAATTCTAGTATAACCGTTTCCAGCCTCACATTAACCTTCCTTAATTAAGCATAGTTGGCCAGACTATACTTAATTAAAGTCCAATAATGCGTACTCGAATTAGTTATACCAGTAGTATGTTCTATATTTTAAAAACGTTTAGAAAATTTTTGGCTATAGTCGTGGTTCTCCAAAGGAAAACCGGTATTCTCTATAACCTTCGGCTCTGATACCATTTCTGTCACACCCCGCTAAAGCGGAAACACGAGGCGTGGCAGTATAAAGGGTTTCATAACAAAAGTTAAAAGACAACACCAACCATAGTTTAAAAATCATTACAAATTTACAATGGGTTTGAACAAATTTTTAAAAGAAATTACAATGTAAACTGAAATACAACACATGCGAATGCTCCTAAAAGTGATGTATCCCTAAGTGCCACTTACTCGATGATTCCTGAAAAAGCATGTAAAACGAGCGTCAACTATAAAAATAGTTGGTGAGTACTCACAGGTTAAAAATAATATTGGTTTCATGAATCGTAATCAAAGTTTTAATAGAAGTTTCCATAAATAAGGTATATTGTTAAAATGAGTAAATAAGTTTGTATAAACAAAGTTCATTGTCATCATGAGAGATAAAGTATGCTGCCCAAATGAGATGCAACGTTCATATTCTCATGGGAAATAAAGTTTCCATAAATAGAAATATATTGCAAATGAGTAAATAAGTTTACATAAACAAAGTTCGTTGTCATCATGAGAGATAAAGTATGTTGCCCAAATAAGATGCAACGTTCATATTCTCATGGGAAATAAAGTTTCCATAAATAGAAATATATTGCAAATGAGTAAATAAGTTTACATAAACAAAGTCCGTTGTCATCATGAGAGATAAAGTATGTTGCCCAAATAAGATGCAACGTTCATATTCTCATGGGAAATAAAGTTTGTTGCTAAAACGAGATACAAGGTTCGTATGTGCATAATGATTATACCATGAGTTCACAACCCAAGCCTAATGACCGAGGGTGCCCTCTTCTATGTCTATCGCTAACATAGGGAAATATGGTAAAAGGCACTCAAGCGAATCGTGCGAGTGAGGAGTTGTCTACCTCCTAATAGCGCTATCCATAATAACCATAGGCTCAAATGAGTTAATGAGTTGTGTGAATTGATTCCAGAGACTTAAACGCGATAAGGCCTCATGAATTAACAATAGCATACACATACATAGCAACCTTTAGCAACCAAGTTTGATACAAGTCAAATTAAATACAACGAACATAAATAGTTTAAGACATGCTTTTCCACCTCAAAACATAAAAACCGAAAATAGGGGGAGTCGTGAATACTCACAATGCATAGAGATGATGAAAATGATGCCTTGAACTACGTTCCACGTGTACCACTACCGATTCCTACAATAATGGTATTCGCTAGTGAGTCTCTAATCGAAATCTAACACTAGTATACTTACTACTACAATAGAATTATGTCAATATTGTGCCAAAATTTAATATTGATAAGTTACAAACATTTTTCTGAAATGGTGAAATTTTATAGCTCATGTGATTAAGACAATTTTGGATATTAATTTCCAGATTTTTGTAATATTAATTGAGGGTATTTCAACACATTTAAATATGTTTTAAGCTCTTAGAAAGCCAAAATATTATCAAGCAATTTCCCAAAAATTCTCAAACTTTGCATTTTCATTCTAAACACAGTAGAGGTCTTCCAGAAATTTTCCCTTGAATTTTTGATGTGATTAACTACTTTTCCCAATTTTTAAGCCTTCATAACAATATAAATTCGTGAAAAATAGGATCCAGATGATAAAAATTCCCAAACTTTTTATAATACTGCCATTAGACATACTTAAGCTGGGAAAAATATAAAAATGAATTTCTAAACTGTTTAACCCAATTTTATGATTTTTGTGCATTTATTCTAATAAAAATGGATTTAAGTGTATTTAATCTTGGGAAAATAGATGAAAAATAGCATACAGGAGAGAAAAATTATCAAAATTTCTATGTAGCATTCTAATATATTATAAGGTGTTCTGGTAAATTTTCATGAATTTTGGATGAGTAAAACTATTTTTCCTGTTTTTAGTCCATTATAAACACAAAAAATCATGAAAAATAGATATACATTTTGAAAAATTCCCAAAATATTTTCCTGAGTTTTCCACATAGGGTAGAAGCTGCGAAAATTATTAGATACTCTTTTTATATTCCCTAATGTGGTTTTATGATTTATTAGAGCTAAACAAAAAGAAAATTCAAAACCATATTAAACAGTAACAAAAGCCATAGAAACTTCGTGGGAGATGTTTATTAACTTAAAGGATCATCCAATAATTTTTACAGAATTTATTTACTAGTGTAAGTATTTTATATGATTTAACACTCTATTTTCTTATTATTTTCATATAAAAATAAAGAAAATATATATTGAGATGAAAATTTCCAGAATGCATCTTCATACAATTTAATAACAATGAAAAATTGTTTTCTTATTTTTGATGTTGAAAACCATGCCTAAAGGCTCAATAAATTATAGAGAAAACTTGGTTCTTGTGATTTATGTAAAGATTATTGATGTTACTTTGAGAATTTTTGCAACATGTTACAAAGACTTCTGAATCAAGATCTTTTTGTAACTATTAATACATGATATTAAGAGTTCAAAATAATTTTTGAATGATTTTTAGTGATGAATAAGTCCTTTGAACATGCAACACAAAACAAATGTTCATAAGGAAAGTGCTGTTTGAGCAACAGTTTTGTACAAATTGGTAAAAATCGACATATTGGAATTTTCCAGTGAGGTCCGATGGGTTTGAAAGCTACCTCAAAATATTATATTTCAGAAAACGAATTACGAATTTTGGTTAAGAAATGAGTGAGATATGGCAGTTTAAAGTCAGGTAAAGAAATCTGGCAGATTGCATGCATGATGATTGGTTACAAAAGTGAGTTTTCATCATTTCCTTGAGGAAATCTTTTGAAATATTTTAAATATATCATGATAAACTCATATTTTAGTCATGTTTCCAGAGATCAAAAGATTAAAACTTATCAAAATGTATACATGCATTTATGAACAAAATTTTGTTTCTCAAAAACTCTTAACTTGAGTTTAATGTTTTAGTCCTTAAAAATCAATTTTTGCACTAAGATCATGAACATGCAACCTTGTTTATCATACATGCATGGTGTTAGAACACATCCATGATGTTCTAAAAACCATTTTAACAAAAAGAAAACAAGTTTGAAGAAGATGAAAAAGTAGAAGTCGGTTTTTGAAGTAAAATGTACATGCATGGCTTAAATCATTGTTGTGGATCTTCAAGAGATGTATGTTCTTTACCTTAAATTTATTTGTGGCTTGAAAACCCCTTATGAATCTCCATAATTTCGTGGTTAAGAGGCTGATGTTGTGGTGTTTGGAGAAAAAAATTAGAGAGAAGGTAGAGAGAGTTTTCTAGAGAGAGAAAGAAAAGAGATGTGTGTATGTTGGAGAATGAGAGTGTGAGAGAGAGATATGGGGAGGGAGAGAACGAATTTTAGGGGAGGAGAGGCTCCCTCTCTCTTGTTTCTTTTATAAAAATTCAAATCTTTTATAAAAATATCCAACTTTTTATAAAATGTGCACCTTAACCTAGTTTTTATGCATAAAACTCTTGATTTTTGACTTATAAATCAAGGGTAAATGTTAATAACTAAATCTTTATTTTTCAATGATTGTATTTCATAATAATTATTATGATAAGATAATATTATAAGGTTCATAATTGTTTTTATAGGATTTTTAAGGTTAAAGTTTATAAATATGAGTTTTTAGGGCTTTTAGGGTTTTTAGGGTTTTTCGGATTTTGCTAAACTTTAGATATCAAGGTAGATTGAATTTTGGAGGCATCAAATTATTTTTGAGTCTTATAACTCTTTTATAGTTATAAATAATGTTTTTAATTCCTTTTTGTCGGTTTATTGGCATTTATATGTAGTGGTTCCGAGATTCAAGTGAACTTGAAGAACCAAGTATACTAGTCATAGTTTCAACTTTGACTTAAGTTCCACGAGACTCCGACCTAATTTTTACCACTAGGTCAAGTGCATAATGTGTGTATATGATTCATGAAAAGGTGTTCGAGTCAAAGAGTGACCCGAATATGGATAGCCTCTACAGTTAAGTAGTTGTAGAATTCACATATCAATATGAAATCTAAGTACATTATCCATTGTTTCTAATTGTTTCCAAGTTCCTAGTAGGTTATAACTTAGCTTCTAGTTACTAAGTCTAGTATGTGTCGTGCCTGTACGTGCAACTAAGTTTAGTCAAATCTAGAACCGACTCGAATTTTGACGGTTGTCACATAATTCAACACATAAAAAAAAATTATTCAAATTTTACAAATAATTCGTTTTTCACAAAACAAGTAATTATCTTAAAATTTGACAAATGTCATGTTTTTTTTTCCATTTTTTTTCAACTTGAAAATAAAACATTTGCATCAATATAACAGAAAACAACCCATGGCTCTGATACCACTGTTGGGTTTTGAGCATTCTAACACTCCTATGATGTACATGCAACCCTATAAACCTTGGATCTATGTTTTCTCTATTATACATGCAACTATTAACTATTCCAAGGTTTCATCCTAACTACCATATTATGAAGCACCTATACTACAAAGTTCTAGTTAGATGACATACCTTTTGATGTACCTTGATGTCTTCAAGCTTTAAGAGCTTAGCCCCAATAGTGTGGAAGCCTCAAATGGAATCACAAATCACCAAAACACCTTGGAAGAACTTGAGAGAATATGTATGCACACTAAAATCGGCCCACTCTTATTTTCACACACTTGTGCCAATTTTGTGAGCCAAGGACCCCTTTATATATTATGGAGGATTAGGGTTACATCCATGTAAACCCTAATACTAATGACCTTTCATTTACATAGGATCCATGGGTTAAAAGCTCCATGGACCATCCATGAAAGCTTAGCTCAACCTAAATGAACTTGGCCCATTCCATATATATAAGAGTCCATATTTAATTAGTTCTTTTTGATCACTTAATTAATTCTAAATTAATTCTTCATCAATACTAATTAAATAATATGATTCCATATTAATATATTAGAACTTATAATATATTAATATAAATCATAAATATACTATTCTCAAAAGACTATCCATATAAATTGTGCCGGTGAAGTGAAACCCAAATGGACCATGTCGGGTCGGGTCAAGTACATATCAAATATAGTTATGGACTTAGACATTAATCCAACACTTAATGCCCCATGCATTTGGAAAATTTTAGAAAGGATGAATATTATAGCACATGCAATCGATCCTATATCCCACGCATATGCGACACAATTCATGATGTCTCACATAAAGACATGATACTAGACGAGTCCTTTTCCTACAATATTTTTTATTTGCCAAGTTCTCATAAATCAGATTATGAAAAGGGATGTCGTAATCATAATCGAATTTTAGAACGTAAATAATGGACCCATATATAGAATTTTCCTTATGTTGAGCCATTCCAACATAACATTCATATATATACTTGACTAAAGATGATTAAAACCTCAATCTAAACTTTTAGTAAAGATGATTAAAACCTCAATTTAAGCTTTTAGCATTGAAATGAAGTATAATTTCCTCTCCCTTAATTATAGCAAAACAAATTTTCAACCCCAGCAACTTCACGAATTGAAACTTTTGTTTTCTATAATTAACATTGCTAACTTGCAATACTTATGATAATTATCATGCTCCCACTAACATGATGATTATTAGCATAACACTTATGCTCCCACTAGCTTTGACATGTATCCAGAAAACAGCTGGAGTTCTAGAAATCAATACTGTATTGCCTTTCTTACCAAAGTTCAAATTTATGATATAAGATTCTTTGATAAAACTTTATCAAAATCATACACCTTATCTTAGATAGCTCACAGGTGTGTCTAAACAATTTTAGAACTATGAAAAGGGATGTCATAATCATAGTCTCAATTTTAGAGACTTTTGTCATTTCTCATAAGTCCATGTTAGTGTGCCGGTTAACCACACACGCTCCACTAACCCTAAGATTTTATGGTGTATGTATTTTTATCCACGTGAATTTGTCAAAACAATAATCACAAGACTAGGTTAGTGATAAATCCAAACTCATATGGATTGAATTTCTGCAATCTTCTTGCCACCGGGCAGTACAAGGGCCTGCCACTACTTCCAAGTAGTTATGCAAACAATTGAGAACATGTAGAACTCAAATATATAGCCAACTTTAACTGGAACGGGGCACAAAAATGTCAACATGATAGGTAATAAACCTCTAGTTGTATGCTAGTGATGAAACACAAGTTTTATTCTTGATTAGTTCTTGAAACTATTTCAGGATCTTTTACACTCCCACTGTCCTCTTGACCTATAAGACTTTCTTGCCAAATATTCAAGAGATAGTGTGGATTCTAATCAAGACAAACACTTCACACAATTGGCCTTAGTTGGTCTTTGTTTTATCCAAAACAACACAACTTACCAATCTTCAAATGTACAAGAATAGAAAACTTTTACTCTTACATTTGACAAGTGTTGTAAACCTTTCTTTAAGATATGTCACTCAACTTACAGTCTTGGAGTATGACTCTAAGACTTGTTTTTGGAACGAAATATGACTCATCTTCTTGATTTAACCATTTCAGCAATTCTTGATTCCTCTTCTTAGCCATAGGAATGCACTAAGATTCCCTTAGAGGACTAATTGTGATATGGTATCTTAATCATTAAGATGATCACAAAACATGATACTAAAGTACTCTCCCATCTTTTCAGATTTGAGAAACTTTTATCCTTCTGCCTAATTTGATTATTCTCATTCGTTCTGCCATACATCAAAACTTTTCCAATGTTTCGGAATTATACTTAAACTTGTAAGTATAATCATATTTACTAAACTTTAGTAAATCATGACGAATAGTCTTATCGATCTTTTGCGGTGGACTTGATCAGTGCACCAGAATGTGTACTCGATCCCTTAGTCCTTCACTTGACTCACATATACATGTGAACAAGGAATTAATCTTAACTTTCCAAAGATGAAAATTGTCATTCATCATACTATACAACTTGCATGATTTCCAAGTTTCTATCCAACTGAAACTTATGGTTATGAGAATCTTTCCTTATTTGGTAAATTTAGACACTACCACAAATGAAAGAATGAAATTCATATTTCCAATATTGCTATCAATGGAATCATATAAGCAACAATTTTTCACAAATGCCATTGTAAGGATACTTAAAAAAAATTTGCTTTTATTTTAAGACTTTGCGGAAAAACTTATCCTTACAGTGAAAAAGCATATGAAAAACATGTTGTTATCTATTCCTAAGCCATGTATCATAACTACTAAGCAACAGCTCAAAAATTCTGATCACCGAACCATGCGATCGAAATCCATCTTCGCAATCAGAATTAGCATATACTTGCTTTAAGTTTCTTCACTTTTCTTTGATTCTTAAAACATCAACATGTGACCCAGTCACATCATGTAATAAGAATCTCATAATAGAAACTTAACAGAGTTAGATAGTGGAGTTTACCTGAAGTAGAGTCAAACTTCTTGAGTGGATCAACCTTATGATCTTTCAGGTAAATAGGCAGCTTCGCAATTAATGCCCCTTCCTTTGGCAATAGACACATATGGACCCTTTGGGAATGGTACATGGGACTATCTCAGACTTAGCCATTCTCTTTAACATTTGGTCAACCGAGTTGACTATGGCCGATCCCTTTTCATTGGGAAGAGAAAGCTTTTCTAGATATCCAATGTTACCAGTTTCAAAGTCCATGGAAATTTGGGAAGTTGATCTTCTAATCAAATTTGCTCTACCAGTGCTCCAAATCATTGCTGATTCAGCAGCACAAGGCAAATAGATAAGATCATTAAGCGTCATGTCATAGTCTTTTACATAGTTGTCCATAAAGAACTCACTATGTGTCTTAGGAAGTGATTAGTCAACATCCAACTTCCTCAAGACTTTGACACCCAACTCTCCCGGCTTGTCAATATGTGACTTCATCTCCAAGATGCGATCACACATAGACCTTGCTTGCCAATAGGGCTTGAGTGACCTTGAACTTGTGGGTTAGGGAGAATAATTAGAGGAGTTGGAGGGAGTGAAGAATGATTTCTGGGACATCATCTTCATTAGGAAAGCTTGTTCCAAGAGTTTTGGGAAGATCATAATTGTCTGAACTAGACATCTTTTGGGAGATATTCAAGATAGATGATTTAAAGTCCTTAACATAACACCCAATATGATATATTAAGGCTAGGACCCAACACAATACTTTTATAACTTGGAAGAGGGATGACGTAATCCAAGCTATAAAATATTTGAAGGTAGGCGAATGACGATTCACCAATTTCCACCATGAAAATGAAATAATTTAATTAGGTTTTACTTGGATTTGAAACTCCTAGATCTTTTGAGATTCATTGAACTGTTCAATGGCATGTTTCAATCTCGATTGTACCCTCTCAAATTTTGTGACTGCGATGCCGAGGATCACAAAACAAGGTGTGAATAACCATGCAAATATACTTGGTACCCTTAATATTTACCCCTCAATCGATGTGCGGGTTAACCATACTCGCTCCACCGATACTATGATAAACATTAAGTTACCCTTTGCCTACCTTGCTAAATCCAGGTTAGTGTGCCGGTTACCCACACGCGCTCCACTAACGACTTCAGGAAATTGCAAAGTGTCATTTCATGGGTTAGCACCAAATTCACATTTTCCTAAGTAACTAAGATTGGGAATTTATAAAAATTTAGTTACGTAGTATTTCTCATTAATACTTTTAATGAAGGGAGAATTCTAGTCCTTGTCCTACCCGTTCGGCTAACGACCCTCCACCAGTCAAGGAAGCGGTGGGTGAGAGTGGACACCCATTGAAGTGCCATTTTATAGGCAGTAAACTTATACCCCCCTTATAGACCGGCTTCGTGAATGAGGCCTACTAACGGTAAGACTGACTTACTCTTATACATATATATATATATATATATATATATATATATATATATATATATATATATATATTATTAACATAATAATACTATAAACTATAAGGGTTGAATTTTAACTTTTAAAATTCTAAGGGCGTAACTTGGAATTAAAGTATTCATAAGGGAAAACTTTACAAATTCCAAAACTTGAGGCCAAGTTTTGAAACTTTTCAAAACTATTCAATTCCATAACTTATGTGTTTAAAGTAGTTTTAATTCAAAAAACTCTTCAAGTTCCATAACTTGAGGACAAGTTATGGAATACTTTAAACTATTAAAAGAATATGACTTTTCTTTATTCATAACGTATGGAAATATTTATGAGTTTTATGAATCTTAAATGTGACTTTTCATATAACTTGACGACAAGTTACAAAAACACATTTTAGAACCAACTCTTATATTAATTTGGATTGAAAATAACAATTTCACATAACTTTTCTATTAATCTAAGCAACTCATAAGAACAAGATAATTCAATCAAACTTTTCCATGTAATTAGCCTAACCATTAAACTAATACAAAACATGAATCTATTTGACAATTATCTTTGGAATTGGATTAGAATGAACATTACCACATCAAAAATAGGTTTATAGGTTCAAAACAGCTTAGGGTAATGATTCTAGTCCAATTCCAGCCTTAAAAGTCGAAAATATGTTGTCAGGGTGTCCTACTCGTCGAGTGTATGTCACACCCCGGCCGTCGGCGGAAACACCGGGCGGTGTAACGTCATTTCTCGTATCATAGTTATCAACTTCCTGAAAACACATGCATTTTAAAATACGTCAACATAAAGTTGGTGAGTCCACAGGTTTTGACTCCATATAAAAATAATACATTTTCCAAGTTCAAAAGTATAGTTTTGAAAGTATCATTTTGACTCTCCAACGTTTAGCATATATATCCTAGGTATAAAAGTTTACTTACCAAATAAGTAGTTTACCTATAAGTCTCATATACTATGAATATAAGTGTTTGTAATTCCATACAAACGAAAGTTGCTACGTATAAATCTTATTTCAATTCTATACGAGTAAAACCGCTACGTATAAATCTTATTTCAATTCTATACGAGTAAAACCGCTACGTATAAATCTATTTCAATTCTATACGAGTATGTGTGTTAGGTATAATTATCTACTTAATATACAAGTAGTATACCTACCAGTTTCTTGTACCTAGAGTATAAGTGTTTGGGAAACATATACTTAACATTAAGACTTGTATAACGACAAAGTATAATGCTTCTAACAATTTGCTACCATGAGTCCGTAACCTTGGCTATATGACTAGTTTCAAACCTCTGCTTGATGCTACAAGTTTCACATCTTGAGATAAGTTCCACACGCTTCATCAATGTTGGAACAATAAACAAACAAAAGGAAAGTTCGTCACTCGCACACGGTTTTGTTGTAGCTAGCAACCACAAGTGGGGTTGTCAACCTGTATCTTATTCATACACGACTTCCTCGCTCACACGGGATTAACGGTTACAGGTCAGAGGATTTTCCCTAAGATTTCCAATCTTAGTTGATGAATACAATAACTCATGTAGACTTGTCGAGTTCCGTTAGTTCTAGCAGTAAAATCATATTCGTGTCTAAAACCCTAAGTTATTAGACTATGCTTTTAACATTACTCCTAATATTTATAATACTTAGGCAGTACAACAGCTATAATTAGAATTAAAACCAGGTTTTATCTTGACATAAAACCAATAACAACAACATATAACATACATGGTTTTATCTTGACATAAAACCAACAATAACAACATACTTATCAATTAACATATAAAACTTCCGAATATAACTTCGGAACTATATCGCACACAAAATATATATAGAATCCTAAGTATAACTCAACATCTACATTAATATACTACTATAACAATAACATGCTAACAACTTTACGATAGTTGTATTCTTTCAGATATGAAATAACTATATCCTGGTTATTATAACTATCTACGTTGATACTAATATACTATCATATAGATATAATAATAACGTATATATAATATTTAGCATGCGTTTTCCCCCGAAATATTAGAAAGTGGGGCCGTGAAACTCACCTTAGTAACGTGATTTTATGTAATCTAAGCAGAAACGGTCAGCGTACGAGGTCGTTGGGGCTCGGGATGCAAGAGGGCTTCATCACAGGAGAGAGGAGAAAGGGAAATGGTGTAAGGAATAGCTGAAGTCGGACCTGCTATTTATAGTAAGGATTTTGGACCCTCACGACGTGAGAATCTCATTGTTCATGTCGTGAGTTTCGAGCTTATCTCTTCGTAGACTTGCCATCCATCTTCTAGCTTCCGAAGGTGGCAAAATGACTCCTCACGTCGTGAGGTTAGTTAAATTAGGGTTTCTGACAGCTGAATCTTTGAAAGGTCGTAACTGTTGTATACAAACTCTGTTTTTGACGTTCTTTATATCCACGCGTAGGTATTCACGAGTACTACAACTCTCTTTTAGACTCCAATAGCTAATTATAAGTCTATTTTTAATTCCTTTTATTATAGAGATTTATAGTGTTCGGTTTATCATAACTTCTTCACGCGAAGTCAGATTTAGACGTTCTTTATATTTTTGGAATCTTATGGACGTATACTTTGATTTATACTATAAAGTATGTATGAAAGTTCATATTTATTTTAGATTTATCATGAAACACTAGTCAAAATAAGGTCAATAACAATCACATGTGATTTTGCCAATCATGTAATATGATTTTGTTAAACTAGTAATGTGATAAATCTGTCACACCCCGGCCGTCGGCGGAAACACCGGGCGGTGTAACGTCATTTCTCGTGTCATAGTTATCAACTTCCTGAAAACACATGCATTTTAAAATACATCAACATAAAGTTGGTGAGTCCACAAGTTTTGACTCCATATAAAAATAATACATTTTCCAAGTTCAAAAGTATAGTTTTGAAAGTATCATTTTGACTCTCCAACGTTTAGCATATATATCCTAGGTATAAAAGTTTACTTACCAAATAAGTAGTTTACCTATAAGTCTCATATACTATGAATATAAGTGTTTGTAATTCCATACAAACGAAAGCTGCTACGTATAAATCTTATTTCAATTCTATACGAGTAAAACCGCTACGTATAAATCTTATTTCAATTCTATACGAGTAAAACCGCTACGTATAAATCTATTTCAATTCTATACGAGTATGTGTGTTAGGTATAATTATCTACTTAATATACAAGTAGTATACCTACCAGTTTCTTGTACCTAAAGTATAAGTGTTTGGGAAACATATACTTAACATTAATACTTGTATAACGACAAAGTATAATGCTTCTAACAATTTGCTACCATGAGTCCGTAACCGCGGCTATATGACTAGTTTCAAACCTCTGCTTGATGCTACAAGTTTCACATCTTGAGATAAGTTCCACACGCTTCATCAATGTTGGAACAATAAACAAACAAAAGGAAAGTTCGTCACTCGCACACGGTTTTGTTGTAGCTAGCAACCACGAGTGGGGTTGTCAACCTGTATCTTATTCATACACGACTTCCTCGCTCACACGGTATTAACGGTTACAGGTTAGAGGATTTTCCCTAAGATTTCCAATCTTAGTTGATGAATACAATAACTCATGTAGACTTGTCGAGTTCCGTTAGTTCTAGCAGTAAAATCATATTCGTGTCTAAAACCCTAAGTTATTAGACTATGCTTTTAACATTACTCCTAATATTTATAATACTTAGGCAGTACAACAGCTATAATTAGAATTAAAACCAGGTTTTATCTTGACATAAAACCAATAACAACAACATATAACATACATGGTTTTATCTTGACATAAAACCAACAATAACAGCATACTTATCAATTAACATATAAAACTTCCGAATATAACTTCGGAACTATATCGCACACAAAATATATATAGAATCCTAAGTATAACTCAACATCTACATTAATATACTACTATAACAATAACATGCTAACAACTTTACGATAGTTGTATTCTTTCAGATATGAAATAACTATATCCTGGTTATTATAACTATCTACGTTGATACTAATATACTATCATATAGATATAATAATAACGTATATATAATATTTAGCATGCGTTTTCCCCCGAAATATTAGAAAGTGGGTCCGTGAAACTCACCTTAGTAACGTGATTTTATGTAATCTAAGCAGAAACGGTCAGCGTACGAGGTCGTTGGGGCTCGGGATGCAAGGGAAATGGTGTAAGGAATAGCTGAAGTCGGACCTGCTATTTATAGTAAGGATTTTGGACCCTCACGACGTGAGAATCTCATTGTTCATGTCGTGAGTTTCGAGCTTATCTCTTCGTAGACTTGCCATCCGTCTTCTAGCTTCCGAAGGTGGCAAAATGACTCCTCACGTCGTGAGGTTAGTTAAATTAGGGTTTCTGACAGCTGAATCTTTGAAAGGTCGTAACTTTTGTGTACAAACTCTGTTTTTGACGTTATTTATATCCACGCGTAGGTATTCACGAGTACTACAACTCTCTTTTAGACTCCAATAGCTAATTATAAGTCTATTTTTAATTCCTCTTATTATAGAGATTTATAGTGTTCGGTTTATCATAACTTCTTCACGCGAAGTCAGATTTAGACGTTCTCTATATTTTTGGAATCGTATGGACGTATACTTTGATTTATACTATAAAGTATGTATGAAAGTTCATATTTATTTTAGATTTATCATGAAACACTAGTCAAAATAAGGTCAATAACAATCACATGTGATTTTGCCAATCATGTAATATGATTTTGTTAAACTAGTAATGTGATAAATCTGTCACACCCCGGCCGTCGGCGGAAACACCGGGCGGTGTAACGTCATTTCTCGTATCATAGTTATCAACTTCCTGAAAACACATGCATTTTAAAATACGTCAACATAAAGTTGGTGAGTCCACAGGTTTTGACTCCATATAAAAATAATACATTTTCCAAGTTCAAAAGTATAGTTTTGAAAGTATCATTTTGACTCTCCAACGTTTAGCATATATATCCTAGGTAGAAAAGTTTACTTACCAAATAAGTAGTTTACCTATAAGTCTCATATACTATGAATATAAGTGTTTGTAATTCCATACAAATGAAAGTTGCTACGTATAAATCTTATTTCAATTCTATACGAGTAAAACCGCTACGTATAAATCTTATTTCAATTCTATACGAGTAAAACCGCTACGTATAAATCTATTTCAATTCTATACGAGTATGTGTGTTAGGTATAATTACTTACTTAATATACAAGTAGTATACCTACCAATTTCTTGTACCTAGAGTATAAGTGTTTGGGAAACATATACTTAACATTAATACTTGTATAACGACAAAGTATAATGCTTCTAACAATTTGCTACCATGAGTCCGTAACCGCGGCTATATGACTAGTTTCAAACCTCTGCTTGATGCTACAAGTTTCGCATCTTGAGATAAGTTCCACACGCTTCATCAATGTTGGAACAATAAACAAACAAAAGGAAAGTTCGTCACTCGCACACGGTTTTGTTGTAGCTAGCAACCACGAGTGGGGTTGTCAACCCGTATCTTATTCGTACACGACTTCCTCGCTCACACGGGATTAACGGTTACAGGTCAGAGGATTTTCCCTAAGATTTCCAATCTTAGTTGATTAATACAATAACTCATGTAGACTTGTCGAGTTCCGTTAGTTCTAGCAGTAAAATCATATTCGTGTCTAAAACCCTAAGTTATTAGATTATGCTTTTAACATTACTCCTAATATTTATAATACTTAGGCAGTACAACAGCTATAATTAGAATTAAAACCAGCTTTTATCTTGACATAAAACCAATAACAACAACATATAACATACATGGTTTTATCTTGACATAAAACCAACAATAACAACATACTTATCAATTAACATATAGAACATCCGAATATAACTTCGGAACTATATCGCACACAAAATATATATAGAATCCTAAGTATAATTCAAGATCTACATTAATATACTACTATAACAATAACATGCTAAACCCTTTACGATAGTTGTATTCTTTCAGATATGAAATAACTATATCCTGGTTATTATAACTATCTACGTTGATACTAATATACTATCATATAGATATAATAATAACGTATATATAATATTTAGCATGCGTTTTCCCCCGAAATATTAGAAAGTGGGGCCGTGAAACTCACCTTAGTAACGTGATTTTATGTAATCTAAGCAGAAACGGTCAGCGTACGAGGTCGTTGGGGCTCGGGATGCAAGAGGGCGTCAGCACAGGAGAGAGGAGAAAGGGAAATGGTGTAAGGAATAGCTGAAGTCGGACCTGCTATTTATAGTAAGGATTTTGGACCCTCACGACGTGAGAATCTCATTGTTCACGTCGTGAGTTTCGAGCTTATCTCTTCGTAGACTTGCCATCCATCTTCTAGCTTCCGAAGGTGGAAAAATGACTCCTCACATCGTGAGTTCAGTTAAATTAGGGTTTCTGACACCTGAATCTTCAGAAGGTCGTAACTTTTGCATACGAACTCCGTTTTTGACGTTCTTTATATCCACGCGTAGGTATTCACGAGTACTACAACTCTCTTTTAGACTCCAATAGCTAATTATAAGTCTATTTTTAATTCCTCATATTATAGAGATTTATAGTGTTCGGTTTATCATAACTTCTTCACGCGAAGTCAGATTTAGACGTTCTCTATATTTTTGGAATCGTATGGACGTATACTTTGATTTATACTATAAAGTATGTATGAAAGTTCATATTTATTTTAGAATTATCATGAAACACTAGTCAAAATAAGGTCAATAACAATCACATGTGATTTTTCCAATCATGTAATTGATGGGTTTTGTACATAACAAACAATCCTATTTGTGCATGCAACCCTAAGATGAGGATCTATGTTTTCACTATTAGACATACAAGCATTGAACACAAAAACTTGAAACCCTAGGAGGCACATGTAATTTTCGAAATTAACATATAATTAGGGTTAGGATACATACCTTGATTGTTATATTGTAATAACAATCAAATCCTTGAAGATCTTGAACTTTGATAGCAAGCGCCACAAGTGTCGCGCCTCTAATGGCTCACAAACAAACCTAGCAACCAAGGATTACTATGGAGAGAGAGAAGTAGAGTATAATTTCGTCCCTTAGCCTTTCTTGGAGTGCCTTAGACGAAATCCAACCCTATAGGGGTTTATATAGGTGATAAGGAAGGTTTAGGATAAGGCAGGTGTATCTTAGATAACCCTAATCCCTTAACTTCGTCCCTAAGGCTTCCAAGGCACCCTTAGAGCCCAAGGAAACCCTAGGACACTCTAGATTTCGTTCCCCACCTCTAAGGGAGGTTCTAGAATGCTCAATGCACAACTTTTGAACATTGTCACCTTTAGTCCCTGCAGTTTCAATTAATTCCTTTAATCCCAAAATTAATTCCAAATTAATTTCTGATTAAATATTAATTAAACAATATGATTTCTAATTAATATATTATATCCATAATACATTAATAAATCATTTATCTTGATTATTAATTTATTAACCAAGCAATAAATTAATAAATCATTCTTCTCTCTCCAACAATTATCCTATTCAATTGCCAGGTTTGAAGGCAACCCAAAAGGACATTGCTATTATCAATTCAAGTACATAACAATTATAGTTATGGGCTTAGACACCTAATCCAACAGTCTCCCACTTGGATAAGTCTAATAACTATAATTGCAAGTATAACTTCAAAAATTGACTAGCAAATTTTAGCTACCAAAAGTCGTTGTCGAACTCTGACCTAGTCAGTGGCGTGTCCTTAGATAAGGGATCATATATTCCTCCATTCTAGATATCGTATAGACACGAGACATGGATTTTAATCATTCTCTCTGTCTATGTTCTGTTTCCCGATTTCCGATTTATGACGACTGACTAATTGAACAAATCAAATCAGTCCCGGCTTGGCCAAGCACTTTATGGTGTCATCACTAAATCATCGAGGGGCCCACAGATATCGCTTTTATCCAACTTTGGGTAAAAGGACCGGATAAACATCGACTCATATGCTTGCTCTATTTACTCATCAAATCACACACAACAATACGTTTTATAACACCAAGTTACTGGTGGGTTTACGTATTATCAATGTGCAACCGATTTGCAAACTGTAACTCATATCTCTTTGTTTCAAGAATATAAGATATTATCGTCTCACAATCACTCATGATAAAATCCATGAAGTGATTCAAGTGAGCGTGGGTTTAATTCAATACTCTAGTCTTATTAAAACACTCATGAACTCTGCAACAAACTTTTGCTATGTCTAAACACTTTAGACAATCTACAGACGGACTCATGACAGTCTTGCTTCATACCTACTCCCAATGTATGAGCGACTGTAGATGTTTGAATAACCTAGTTATTCTGGAAGTCAAAACATGCAAAGTGAAACACAATAATAATACTTAATCCTATATGACCCCAAAACTTTTGAGTATAAATAAAACACCTTTTATTTAGTCACCATATTGATTACTCATTATTCATTGTATACTGTTTCAGATAATTAACTTGACACTTGAATTATAACAACAGTTGTCCCATGCACCAAGCATGCACACTATGTTTACCTATCATCCTTTCTTTGTGAAATAGATCAAATGGAAAACATTTCCAATGAAACTCATTTCATAATCCCCAAAACTCATTGTTAGTGTAAGAATATAAAATTCTTGCCACTATTAGAATATGTTAGATTCTAACATTTTATGCAACGATCCTTTCGTAATGTCATTGCACAAAAGTCACCAAGACTCAACCAATGAAATTACAAAGTTCTCTATCGGAGATTGTTGCAAGATAATTCCATAGACGTGAAGACTCACATTCAAAGTACATTCCTTTGAACATCCTTCTTGCATAAAAGTTTCTAATCTAGACATAGATTCTTATATATATCCAACTCCCAATATGGAAACATTTCCATATTTGCCATATGACAACTCATTCTTAATAGAGTCTTACTTATTCATAATGATGTCGATATGGGCCATTTACTAATTTACTTCCAACTGCCCACAAGCGACCAATCCTTAGCGAACCTTAGATTGTCCTTGACAGATGTTTAATTAATTTAGTCAAATCCAGTTCTGGTCCCTTTTCCTCTTAATGCCCTAGGCATTTGAAAAATCAGAACGATCGGATATTATAGCATATGCAATCGATCCTATACCCAAAGCGTATGGGACACGATTCATAATGTCTTACATAAAGACGTGATACTTTACCAGTCTCCTACTATAATATTTCTATTTGCCATATTCTCACAATTTTGATTATGAAGAGGGATGATGTAATCATATCCAAATTTTGAGAATGCAATTATCCTTTCCATATATAGAATTTCCTTACGTTGAACCATTCCAACATAACATTTATATATATTTGACTAAATTTGACTAAAATCTCACAATCTAAGCTTTTAGATTTGAAATGAAGTATAATATTCTCTCCCTTAATTATAGCAAAACAACTCTTCAACCCTTGCAACTTTGCAAATTGAAATTCTTGTTTTCTATAATTAATATTTCTAACTCGCAAATCATAATAATCATGCTCCCACTAACATGATAATTATCTTCTTACCAGCATAACATTTATGCTCCCACTAGCTTTGACATGTATTCAGAAATCAATTGGACTTCTAGAAATCAATACTTATTGACTTTCTTACCGAAGTTCATATTTCTGACACGAGATGCTTCGATAAGCTTTTATCTAATCTTCTAGAAAACAACTCATACACCTTTCCTTAGATAGCTCACATATGTGTCTAAAAATTCTAGAACTTATATCAATAAGTCTCGAATGTTCAAACTAATTGCCAAATCTCACAATTCGAACTATGAAGAGGGATGCCGTAATCATAATCGAATTCGAGAATGCAATTTACATAATCGCCATCTCCTTAAAATAAAGCGTTTCCTCACAATCATTTTCATGAAGGAGAGAAACCTTATGACACTTAGATTTTATGGTGCATGTGTTCTATCCATGTGATTTTGTCATAACCACAATCATAAGATAGTGTTTGTGACAAATCCAAACTCTTATGGATAGAACTTGTTCATTCTTAATTTCTTGCCATCAAGGGTCCCACCATTGGTTCCCAGTTATTTAGCAGCTCACCTATGTCAGTCAATGTACTTTCATTGATCAAGGTGTTTGCCCTTATGCATTCAATTGAGAACTCGTAGAACTCATATGCATAATCACTCAACTGGATTGGCACAAAAATACAATTTTGTCAACACGATAGGTTATAATCCTCAAGTCGTGTGCCAGTGTTTAATAGGTTTACTTCTTGATTTGTTCTTGAAACTTTTCAGGATCTTTAGACTCCCACTGACCTCTTGACATATTAGATTCTCTTATCAAGAAACATTTCTTGACAAAACAAATATCGAAGAGTTAGTGTGTGTCTATATCAAGACAAAACTACGCGTAATTTGGTACTAGTTGGTCTATGTCTTATTCAAGACATCACAACTTACCAAAATGTGCAAATGTAAGAACATTCCTACTTAAGATTATGTCACTCAAGCCATAATCTTGGAGTTTGACTCTAAGACTTGATTTTGGAACAAAGTACGATTCATCTTATTGTCTTAACCAATTTGACGATTCTCGACTCCTCTTCTTAGCCATACTAGTGCACTAAGGTGTCCTTAGAGGATGAATTGTAATATGGTTCTTAAGACGATCATAAACATGATACAAAAGTACTCTCCCTTCTTCTTAGATTGGAGAAACTTTTATTTTTCTTGCCTAATTGATTCTTCTTATTCGTTCTGCCATTCATTGAAACCTTTCAATGATTCAGAATCACACTTAATCTTTTAAGTATAATCATATTTACTAATCTTTTAGCAAATCATGACGAACATTTTATCGATCTTTGAGGTGGAATTGACTAGCGCACAACATTGTGTACCAGATCTCATTATCCTTCACTTGACTCACATACTTATGTGAACAAGGAATTAGTCTCAATTTTCCATATACGAAGGTTCTCATTCATCACACAATATCAGTTGCATGATTCCAAGTTTCTGTCCAATTGAAACTTGGGCGATGAGAATCTTTCCTCATTTGGTAAATTTTTGACATTTCCACAAATAACATAACTAAGAATCGAATCCATTCACAATATTGCTAACAATAGAACCATTCAAATACCAATTTTCATAAAATCCATCGCAAGGAAACATAAATAAGATAAATCAAAATTTATTTTATTGCGGAAAAATATTGTCCTTACAATGCGATTACTAATGAAAACTATGTAAATATTACTTAGCAATCTATCCTAACTCTAAAGTAGTAGCTTAAATATCTGATCCTTGAATCATGCGATCGAAATTCATTTCTTCGCGATTAGACTCAGCTTGCTCCTTCCTTTAAGCTTCCTTTCCGTTCTTCGATCCTTTAAAACATCGAAATGTAATCTTATCACATCATGTATTAAGAATCTCCAAATGGGAACTTAATAGAGTTAGATAGTGGATTTTTACCTGAAGCAGAGTCATACATCTTGACTCTCCCATCTCCTAGATCTCTCAGGTAGTCAGGGCAGCTTCGTAACCAATGCCCCTTCTTTTTGGCAGTAGAAACTTATGGACACTCTGGAATGGCACACATGACTATCTCAAACTCAGTCTTTCTCTTGCGTAGAGAAAACTTTTCTGGACTTCCAATGTTACCATTGCCCACAGAGGGTTGGGATATTGATTTACCAGACAAATTTGCTGACCAGTGCGCCAAATCATTTCTGATTCAGCAGCAATAAGCAAATAAGTCAAATCAATAAGGGTCATGTCGTGGTCCATCATATAGTACTCTCTAACGAACTTACCATATGATTCGGGAAGTGACTGAAGAACCAAGTCAACAGCCAACTTTCTTTAAACATCGACACCCAATAATCCCAATTTATCAATATGTAACCTTTTATCCAAGATATGGCACATATAGACTTTCCATTTTCGTGTCTTTTGCCAATAGGGCTTGAGTGACCTTGAACTTTTCAAGTCTTCGAACATGTGGGTCAGGGAGAATTATTGGAGGAGGTGGAGGAAATGAAGCATGATTTCTATTTCCACAATACAATCGTGGAACATCATCTTCACGTGGAAAACTTTTTCCAACGGATTTAGGAAGACCATACTTGTCAGACTTTGACATCTATAAAACGGGAGAAAATTCAAGTTAGTTGATTGAGTCCTTAATAAAACACCCAAATAAGATATTAAGGCTAGGATCCAACACAATATTATACAATTTGGAAGAGGGATGCCGTAATCCAACTTGCAGAACATTTGAAGGTAAGTGAATGACGATTCACTAATTTTCCACCATGAAAAACGAAAAGGAGATTAAGTTTTAAATGTATTGAAAACTCCTAGATCTTTTGAGATTCATTGAACACTTCAATGGCATGTTTAAATCTCGATATGCCCCTCGATTTGTGACTGGGATGCCGAGGATCACAAAACAGGGTGTGAATAACCATGCAAACTTACATGGTGCCCCCAATGTTACAGTCACCTATTCGATGTGCCGGTTAACCACACACGCTCCATCGAACTATGACAAACACCGAGTCACCCTTCGCTAACTTTGCTTAGAACCCATTTAGTGTGCCGGTTAACCACACACGCTCCACTAACGTCTCAACAAAGGTACAAAGTGTAATTACATGGAATTGCATCGATTTCACTTTTTCTTAAAGTAACTAAGATTGAGAATTTGGTAAAAACATTTAGTTACTTTATTCATTATACTTTTAATGAGGAGAGGGTTTGCCCTATCCTACCCGTTCGGCTAACGACTCTCCACCAATCAAGGAAGCGGTGGGTGAGAGTGGACACCCATTAAACGGCCATTTTATAGGCCATAACCTTATACCCCCCTTATAGACCGGCTTCGTGAATGAGGCCTACTAACGGTAAGACTAGCAGTTTAAGTTATACATATATAATATTAGACTTTTAATTATATATATATAGTATAAGGGTGTATTTGACACTTTTAAAATACTAGGTGGTTTTATTAATTTTCTCTTTTAATTAACTTAATAAAACCATAAGGGTGTAATTTGAACTATTTTGATTTAATAATTATTCAAAAATTAAACAATTAACTAAATTATTAAATCAAATAAGGATTACCAATTTAAATTAAATATATTAACTTAATTTAATCCTATATCCATGGATTTCGAAATTTAGGCAGGGATATCTTTAATTATCCAATTAAACAATTAACAAGATAATTACCAAAAATAACAAGCTACTAACAGATTCCTTAGATTTCGAAATCTTCTGCTTGGAGTGGAAGGCAAGGCTTTCAAACTTGCCTAAAAATCAAAAACCCTAGGGTTAGGATTTAATAGCCATAAACCCTAATTTTGTATAGTTCAATCAATTGTACCAAATCTAATTGAAAACAAAAACCATACGCTCTGATACCACTGATGGGTTTTGTACATAACAAACAATCCTATTTGTGCATGCAACCCTAAGATGAGGATCTATGTTTTCACTATTAGACATACAAGCATTGAACACAAAAACTTGAAACCCTAGGAGGCACATGTAATTTTCGAAATTAACATATAATTAGGGTTAGGATACATACCTTGATTGTTATATTGTAATAACAATCAAATCCTTGAAGATCTTGAACTTTGATAGCAAGCGCCACAAGTGTCGCGCCTCTAATGGCTCACAAACAAACCTAGCAACCAAGGATTACTATGGAGAGAGAGAAGTAGAGTATAATTTCGGCCCTTAGCCTTTCTTGGAGTGCCTTAGACGAAATCCAACCCTATAGGGGTTTATATAGGTGATAAGGAAGGTTTAGGATAAGGCAGGTGTATCTTAGATAACCCTAATCCCTTAACTTCCTCCCTAAGGCTTCCAAGGCACCCTTAGAGCCCAAGGAAACCCTAGGACACTCTAGATTTCGTTCCCCACCTCTAAGGGAGGTTCTAGAATACTCAATGCACAACTTTTGAATATTGTCACCTTTAGTCCCTGCAGTTTCAATTAATTCCTTTAATCCCAAAATTAATTCCAAATTAATTTCTGATTAAATATTAATTAAACAATATGATTTCTAATTAACATATTATATCCATAATACATTAATAAATCATTTATCTTGATTATTAATTTATTAACCAAGCAATAAATTAATAAATCATTCTTCTCTCTCCAACAATTATCCTATTCAATTGCCAGGTTTGAAGGCAACCCAAAAGGACATTGCTACTATCAATTCAAGTACATAACAATTATAGTTATGGGCTTAGACACCTAATCCAACAGTAATATGATTTTGTTAAACTAGTAATGTGATAAATCTGTCACACCCCGGCCGTCGGCGGAAACACCGGGCGGTGTAACGTCATTTCTCCTATCATAGTTATCAACTTCCTGAAAACACATGCATTTTAAAATACGTCAACATAAAGTTGGTGAGTCCACAGGTTTTGACTCCATATAAAAATAATACATTTTCCAAGTTCAAAAGTATAGTTTTGAAAGTATCATTTTGACTCTCCAACGTTTAGCATATATATCCTAGGTATAAAAGTTTACTTACCAAATAAGTAGTTTACCTATAAGTCTCATATACTATGAATATAAGTGTTTGTAATTCCATACAAACGAAAGTTGCTACGTATAAATCTTATTTCAATTCTATACGAGTAAAACCGCTACATATAAATCTTATTTCAATTCTATACGAGTAAAACCGCTACGTATAAATCTATTTCAATTCTATACGAGTATGAGTGTTAGGTATAATTATCTACTTAATATACAAGTAGTATACCTACCAGTTTCTTGTACCTAGAGTATAAGTGTTTGGGAAACATATACTTAACATTAATACTTGTATAACGATGAAGTATAATGCTTCTAACAATTTGCTACCATGAGTCCGTAACCGCGGCTATATGACTAGTTTCAAACCTCTACTTGATGCTACAAGTTTCGCATCATGAGATAAGTTCCACACAATTCGTCAATGTCGGAACAATAAACAAACAAAAGGACAGTTTGTCACTCGCACACGGTTTTGTTGTAGCTAGCAACCACGAGTGGGGTTGTCAACCCGTATCTTATTCATACACGACTTCCTCGCTCACACGGGATTAACGGTTAGAGGTCAGAGGATTTTTCCTAAGATTTCCAATCTTAGTTGATGAATACAATAACTCATGTAGACTTGTCGAGTTCCGTTAGTTCTAGCAGTAAAATCATATTCGTGTCTAAAACCCTAAGTTATTAGACTATGCTTTTAACATTACTCCTAATATTTATAATACTTAGGCAGTACAACAGCTATAATTAGAATTAAAACCAGGTTTTATCTTGACATAAAACCAATAACAACAACATATAACATACATGGTTTTATCTTGACATAAAACCAACAATAACAACATACTTATCAATTAACATATAGAACTTCCGAATATAACTTCGGAACTATATCGCACACAAAATATATATAGAATCCTAAGTATAACTCAACATCTACATTAATATACTACTATAACAATAACATGCTAACAACTTTACGATAGTTGTATTCTTTCAGATATGAAATAACTATATCCTGGTTATTATAACTATCTACGTTGATACTAATATACTATCATATAGATATAATAATAACGTATATATAATATTTAGCATGCGTTTTCCCCCGAAATATTAGAAAGTGGGGCCGTGAAACTCACCTTAGTAACGTGATTTTATGTAATCTAAACAGAAACGGTCAGCGTACGAGGTCGTTGGGGCTCGAGATGCAAGAGGGCTTCAGCACAGGAGAGACGAGAAAGGGAAATGGTGTAAGGAATAGCTGAAGTCGGACCTGCTATTTATAGTAAGGATTTTGGACCCTCACGACGTGAGAATCTCATTGTTCACGTCGTGAGTTTCGAGCTTATATCTTCGTAGACTTGCCATCCGTCTTCTAGCTTCCGAAGGTGGAAAAATGACTCCTCACGTCGTGAGTTCAGTTAAATTAGGGTTTCTGACAGCTGAATCTTCGGAAGGTCGTAACTTTTGCTTACGAACTCCGTTTTTGACGTTCTTTATATCCACGCGTAGGTATTCACGAGTACTACAACTCTCTTTTAGACTCCAATAGCTAATTATAAGTCTATTTTTAATTCCTCTTATTATAGAGATTTATAGTGTTCGGTTTATCATAACTTCTTCACGCGAAGTCATATTTTGACGTTCTCTATATTTTTGGAATCGTATGGACGTATACTTTGATTTATACTATAAAGTATGTATGAAAGTTCATATTTATTTTAGAATTATCATGAAAAACTAGTCAAAATAAGGTCAATAACAATCACATGTGATTTTGCCAATCATGTAATATGATTTTGTTAAACTAGTAATGTGATAAATCTGTCACACCCCGGCCGTCGGCGGAAACACCGGGCGGTGTAACGTCATTTCTCGTATCATAGTTATCAACTTCCTGAAAACACATGTATTTTAAAATACGTCAACATAAAGTTGGTGAGTACACCGGTTTTGACTCCATATAAAAATAATACATTTTCCAAGTTCAAAATTATAGTTTTGAAAGTATCATTTTGACTCTCCAACGTTTAGCATATATATCCTAGGTATAAAAGTTTACTTACCAAATAAGTAGTTTACATATAAATCTCATATACTATGAATATAAGTGTTTGTAATTCCATACAAACGAAAATTGCTATGTATAAATCTTATTTCAATTCTATACGAGTAAAACCGCTACATATAAATCTTATTTCAATTCTATACGAGTAAAACCGCTACGTATAAATCTATTTCAATTCTATACGAGTATGTGTGTTAGGTATAATTATCTACTTAATATACAAGTAGTATACCTACCAGTTTCTTGTACCTAGAGCAAAAGTGTTTGGGAAACATATACTTAACATTAATACTTGTATAACGACAAAGTATAATGCTTCTAACAATTTGCTACCATGAGTCCGTAACCGCGGCTATATGACTAGTTTCAAACCTCTGCTTGATGCTACAAGTTTCGCATCTTGAGATAAGTTCCACACGCTTCATCAATGTTGGAACAATAAACAAACAAAAGGAAAGTTCGTCACTCGCACACGGTTTTGTTGTAGCTAGCAACCACGAGTGGGGTTGTCAACCCGTATCTTATTCATACACGACTTCCTCGCTGACACGGGATTAACGATTACAGGTCAGAGGATTTTCCCTAAGATTTTCGATCTTAGTTGATGAATACAATAACTCATGTAGACTTGTCGAGTTCCGTTAGTTCTAGCAGTAAAATCATATTCGTGTCTAAAACCCTAAGTTATTAGATTATGCGTTTAACATTACTCCTAATATTTATAATACTTAGGCAGTACAACAGCTATAATTAGAATTAAAACCAGGTTTTATCTTGACATAAAACCAATAACAACAACATATAACATACATGGTTTTATCTTGACATAAAACCAACAATAACAACATACTTATCAATTAACATATAGAACTTCCGAATATAACTTCGGAACTATAGCGCACACAAAATATATATAGAATCCTAAGTATAACTCAAGATCTACATTAATATACTACTATAACAATAACATGCTAACAACTTTACTATAGTTGTATTCTTTCAGATATGAAATAACTATATCCTGGTTATTATAACTATCTACGTTGATACTAATATACTATCATATAGATATAATAATAAGGTATATATAATATTTAGCATGCGTTTTCCCCCGAAATATTAGAAAGTGGGGCCGTGAAACTCACCTTAGTAACGTGATTTTATGTAATCTAAGCAGAAACGGTCAACGTACGAGGTCGTTGGGGCTCGGGATGCAAGAGGGCTTCATCACAGGAGAGAGGAGAAAGGGAAATGGTGTAAGGAATAGCTGAAGTCGGACCTACTATTTATAGTAACGATTTTGGACCATCACGACATGAGAATCTCATTGTTCACGTCGTGAGTTTCGAGCTTATCTCTTTGTAGACTTGCCATCCGTCTTCTAGCTTCCGAAGGTGGAAAAATGACTCCTCATGTCGTGAGTTCAGTTAAATTAGGGTTTCTGACAGCTGAATCTTCGGAAGGTCGTAGCTTTTGCATACAAACTCCGTTTTTGACGTTCTTTATATCCACGCGTAGGTATTCACGAGTACTACAACTCTCTTTTAGACTCCAATAGCTAATTATAAGTCTATTTTTAATTCCTCTTATTATAGAGATTTATAGTGTTCGGTTTATCATAACTTCTTCACGCGAAGTCATACTTAGACGTTCTCTATATTTTTGGAATCGTATGGACGTATACTTTGATTTATACTATAAAGTATGTATGAAAGTTCATATTTATTTTAGAATTATCATGAAACACTAGTCAAAATAAGGTCAATAACAATCACATGTGATTTTGCCAATCATGTAATATGATTTTGTTAAACTAGTAATGTGATAAATCTGTCACACCCCGGCCGTCGGCGGAAACACCGGGCGGTGTAACGTCATTTCTCGTATCATAGTTATCAACTTCCTGAAAACACATGTATTTTAAAATACGTCAACATAAAGTTGGTGAGTACACCGGTTTTGACTCCATATAAAAATAATACATTTTCCAAGTTCAAAATTATAGTTTTGAAAGTATCATTTTGACTCTCCAACGTTTAGCATATATATCCTAGGTATAAAAGTTTACTTACCAAATAAGTAGTTTACATATAAATCTCATATACTATGAATATAAGTGTTTGTAATTCCATACAAACGAAAATTGCTATGTATAAATCTTATTTCAATTCTATACGAGTAAAACCGCTACATATAAATCTTATTTCAATTCTATACGAGTAAAACCGCTACGTATAAATCTATTTCAATTCTATACGAGTATGTGTGTTAGGTATAATTATCTACTTAATATACAAGTAGTATACCTACCAGTTTCTTGTACCTAGAGTATAAGTGTTTGGGAAACATATACTTAACATTAATACTTGTATAACGACAAAGTATAATGCTTCTAACAATTTGCTACCATGAGTCCGTAACCGCGGCTATATGACTAGTTTCAAACCTCTGCTTGATGCTACAAGTTTCGCATCTTGAGATAAGTTCCACACGCTTCATCAATGTCGGAACAATAAACAAACAAAAGGACAGTTCGTCACTCGCACACGGTTTTGTTGTAGCTAGCAACCACGAGTGGGGTTGTCAACCCGTATCTTATTCATACACGACTTCCTCGCTCACACGGGATTAACGGTTACAGGTCAGAGGATTTTTCCTAAGATTTCCAATCTTAGTTGATGAATACAATAACTCATGTAGACTTGTCGAGTTCCGTTAGTTCTAGCAGTAAAATCATATTCGTGTCTAAAACTCTAAGTTATTAGACTATGCTTTTAACATTACTCCTAATATTTATAATACTTAGGCAGTACAACAGCTATAATTAGAATTAAAACCAGGTTTTATCTTGACATAAAACCAATAACAACAACATATAACATACATGGTTTTATCTTGACATAAAACCAACAATAACAACATACTTATCAATTAACATATAGAAATTCCGAATATAACTTCGGAACTATATCGCACACAAAATATATATAGAATCCTAAGTATAACTCAACATCTACATTAATATACTACTATAACAATAACATCCTAACAACTTTACGATAGTTGTATTCTTTCAGATATGAAATAACTATATCCTGGTTATTATAACTATCTACGTTGATACTAATATACTATCATATAGATATAATAATAACGTATATATAATATTTAGCATGCGTTTTCCCCCGAAATATTAGAAAGTGGGGCCGTGAAACTCACCTTAGTAACGTGATTTTATGTAATCTAAACAGAAACGGTCAGCGTACGAGGTCGTTGGGGCTCGGGATGCAAGAGGGCTTCAGCACAGGAGAGACGAGAAAGGGAAATGGTGTAAGGAATAGCTGAAGTCGGACCTGCTATTTATAGTAAGGATTTTGGACCCTCACGACGTGAGAATCTCATTGTTCACGTCGTGAGTTTCGAGATTATATCTTCGTAGACTTGCCATCCGTCTTCTAGCTTCCGAAGGTGGAAAAATGACTCCTCACGTCGTGAGTTCAGTTAAATTAGGGTTTCTGACAGCTGAATCTTCGGAAGGTCGTAACTTTTGCATACGAACTCCGTTTTTGACGTTCTTTATATCCACGCGTAGGTATTCACGAGTACTACAACTCTCTTTTAGACTCCAATAGCTAATTATAAGTCTATTTTTAATTCCTCTTATTATAGAGATTTATAGTGTTCGGTTTATCATAACTTCTTCACGCGAAGTCATATTTTGACGTTCTCTATATTTTTGGAATCGTATGGACGTATACTTTGATTTATGCTATAAAGTATGTATGAAAGTTCATATTTATTTTAGAATTATCATGAAAAACTAGTCAAAATAAGGTCAATAACAATCACATGTGATTTTGCCAATCATGTAATATGATTTTGTTAAACTAGTAATGTGATAAATCTGTCACACCCCGGCCGTCGGCGGAAACACCGGGCGGTGTAACGTCATTTCTCGTATCATAGTTATAACTTTCCTGAAAACACATGTATTTTAAAATACGTCAACATAAAGTTGGTGAGTCCACCGGTTTTGACTCCATATAAAAATAATACATTTTCCAAGTTCAAAAGTATAGTTTTGAAAGTATCATTTTGACTCTCCAACGTTTAGCATATATATCCTAGGTATAAAAGTTTACTTACCAAATAAGTAGTTTACATATAAATCTCATATACTATGAATATAAGTGTTTGTAATTTCATACAAACGAAAGTTGCTACGTATAAATCTTATTTCAATTCTATACGAGTAAAACCGCTACGTATAAATCTTATTTCAATTCTATACGAGTAAAACCGCTACATATAAATCTATTTCAATTCTATACGAGTATGTGTGTTAGGTATAATTATCTACTTAATATACAAGTAGTATACCTACCAGTTTCTTGTACCTAGAGTATAAGTGTTTGGGAAACATATACTTAACATTAATACTTGTATAACGACAAAGTATAATGCTTCTAACAATTTGCTACCATGAGTCCGTAACCGCGGCTATATGACTTGTTTCAAACCTCTTCTTGATGCTACAAGTTTCGCATCTTGAGATAAGTTCCACATGCTTCATCAATGTTGGAACAATAAACAAACAAAAGGAAAGTTCGTCACTCGCACACGGTTTTGTTGTAGCTAGCAACCACGAGTGGGGTTGTCAACCTGTATCTTATTCATACACGACTTCCTCGCTCACACGGGATTAACGATTACAGGTCAGAGGATTTTCCCTAAGATTTTCAATCTTAGTTGATGAATACAATAACTCATGTAGACTTGTCGAGTTCCGTTAGTTCTAGCAGTAAAATCATATTCGTGTCTAAAACCCTAAGTTATTAGATTATGCGTTTAACATTACTCCTAATATTTATAATACTTAGGCAGTACAACAACTATAATTAGAATTAAAACCAGGTTTTATCTTGACATAAAACCAATAACAACAACATATAACATACATGGTTTTATCTTGACATAAAACCAACAATAACAACATACTTATCAATTAACATATAGAACTTCCGAATATAACTTCTGAACTATATCGCACATAAAATATATATATAGAATCCTAAGTATAACTCAACATCTACATTAATATACTACTATAACAATAACATGCTAACAACTTTACGATAGTTGTATTCTTTCAGATATGAAATAACTATATCCTGGTTATTATAACTATCTACGTTGATACTAATATACTATCATATAGATATAATAATAACGTATATATAATATTTAGCATGCGTTTTCCCCCGAAATATTAGAAAGTGGGGCCGTGAAACTCACCTTAGTAACGTGATTTTATGTAATCTAAACAGAAACGGTCAGCGTACGAGGTCGTTGGGGCTCGAGATGCAAGAGGGCTTCAGCACAGGAGAGACGAGAAAGGGAAATGGTGTAAGGAATAGCTGAAGTCGGACCTGCTATTTATAGTAAGGATTTTGGACCCTCACGACGTGAGAATCTCATTGTTCACGTCGTGAGTTTCGAGCTTATATCTTCGTAGACTTGCCATCCGTCTTCTAGCTTCCGAAGGTGGAAAAATGACTCCTCACGTCGTGAGTTCAGTTAAATTAGGGTTTCTGACAGCTGAATCTTCGGAAGGTCGTAACTTTTGCTTACGAACTCCGTTTTTGACGTTCTTTATATCCACGCGTAGGTATTCACGAGTACTACAACTCTCTTTTAGACTCCAATAGCTAATTATAAGTCTATTTTTAATTCCTCTTATTATAGAGATTTATAGTGTTCGGTTTATCATAACTTCTTCACGCGATGTCATATTTTGACGTTCTCTATATTTTTGGAATCGTATGGACGTATACTTTGATTTATACTATAAAGTATGTATGAAAGTTCATATTTATTTTAGAATTATCATGAAAAACTAGTCAAAATAAGGTCAATAACAATCACATGTGATTTTGCCAATCATGTAATATGATTTTGTTAAACTAGTAATGTGATAAATCTGTCACACCCCGGCCGTCGGCGGAAACACCGGGCGGTGTAACGTCATTTCTCGTATCATAGTTATCAACTTCCTGAAAACACATGTATTTTAAAATACGTCAACATAAAGTTGGTGAGTACACCGGTTTTGACTCCATATAAAAATAATACATTTTCCAAGTTCAAAATTATAGTTTTGAAAGTATCATTTTGACTCTCCAACGTTTAGCATATATATCCTAGGTATAAAAGTTTACTTACCAAATAAGTAGTTTACATATAAATCTCATATACTATGAATATAAGTGTTTGTAATTCCATACAAACGAAAATTGCTATGTATAAATCTTATTTCAATTCTATACGAGTAAAACCGCTACATATAAATCTTATTTCAATTCTATACGAGTAAAACCGCTACGTATAAATCTATTTCAATTCTATACGAGTATGTGTGTTAGGTATAATTATCTACTTAATATACAAGTAGTATACCTACCAGTTTCTTGTACCTAGAGCAAAAGTGTTTGGGAAACATATACTTAACATTAATACTTGTATAACGACAAAGTATAATGCTTCTAACAATTTGCTACCATGAGTCCGTAACCGCGGCTATATGACTAGTTTCAAACCTCTGCTTGATGCTACAAGTTTCGCATCTTGAGATAAGTTCCACACGCTTCATCAATGTTGGAACAATAAACAAACAAAAGGAAAGTTCGTCACTCGCACACGGTTTTGTTGTAGCTAGCAACCACGAGTGGGGTTGTCAACCCGTATCTTATTCATACACGACTTCCTCGCTGACACGGGATTAACGATTACAGGTCAGAGGATTTTCCCTAAGATTTTCGATCTTAGTTGATGAATACAATAACTCATGTAGACTTGTCGAGTTCCGTTAGTTCTAGCAGTAAAATCATATTCGTGTCTAAAACCCTAAGTTATTAGATTATGCGTTTAACATTACTCCTAATATTTATAATACTTAGGCAGTACAACAGCTATAATTAGAATTAAAACCAGGTTTTATCTTGACATAAAACCAATAACAACAACATATAACATACATGGTTTTATCTTGACATAAAACCAACAATAACAACATACTTATCAATTAACATATAGAACTTCCGAATATAACTTCGGAACTATATCGCACACAAAATATATATAGAATCCTAAGTGTAACTCAAGATCTACATTAATATACTACTATAACAATAACATGCTAACAACTTTACGATAGTTGTATTCTTTAAAATATGAAATAACTATATCCTGGTTATTATAACTATCTGCGTTGATACTAATATACTATCATATAGATATAATAATAAGGTATATATAATATTTAGCATGCGTTTTCCCCCGAAATATTAGAAAGTGGGGCCGTGAAACTCACCTTAGTAACGTGATTTTATGTAATCTAAGCAGAAACGGTCAACGTACGAGGTCGTTGGGGCTCGGGATGCAAGAGGGCTTCATCACAGGAGAGAGGAGAAAGGGAAATGGTGTAAGGAATAGCTGAAGTCGGACCTACTATTTATAGTAACGATTTTGGACCATCACGACGTGAGAATCTCATTGTTCACGTCGTGAGTTTCGAGCTTATCTCTTTGTAGACTTGCCATCCGTCTTCTAGCTTCCGAAGGTGGAAAAATGACTCCTCATGTCGTGAGTTCAGTTAAATTAGGGTTTCTGACAGCTGAATCTTCGGAAGGTCGTAGCTTTTGCATACAAACTCCGTTTTTGACGTTCTTTATATCCACGCGTAGGTATTCACGAGTACTACAACTCTCTTTTAGACTCCAATAGCTAATTATAAGTCTATTTTTAATTCCTCTTATTATAGAGATTTATAGTGTTCGGTTTATCATAACTTCTTCACGCGAAGTCATACTTAGACGTTCTCTATATTTTTGGAATCGTATGGACGTATACTTTGATTTATACTATAAAGTATGTATGAAAGTTCATATTTATTTTAGAATTATCATGAAACACTAGTCAAAATAAGGTCAATAACAATCACATGTGATTTTGCCAATCATGTAATATGATTTTGTTAAACTAGTAATGTGATAAATCTGTCACACCCCGGCCGTCGGCGGAAACACCGGGCGGTGTAACGTCATTTCTCGTATCATAGTTATCAACTTCCTGAAAACACATGTATTTTAAAATACGTCAACATAAAGTTGGTGAGTACACCGGTTTTGACTCCATATAAAAATAATACATTTTCCAAGTTCAAAATTATAGTTTTGAAAGTATCATTTTGACTCTCCAACGTTTAGCATATATATCCTAGGTATAAAAGTTTACTTACCAAATAAGTAGTTTACATATAAATCTCATATACTATGAATATAAGTGTTTGTAATTCCATACAAACGAAAATTGCTATGTATAAATCTTATTTCAATTCTATACGAGTAAAACCGCTACATATAAATCTTATTTCAATTCTATACGAGTAAAACCGCTACGTATAAATCTATTTCAATTCTATACGAGTATGTGTGTTAGGTATAATTATCTACTTAATATACAAGTAGTATACCTACCAGTTTCTTGTACCTAGAGTATAAGTGTTTGGGAAACATATACTTAACATTAATACTTGTATAACGACAAAGTATAATGCTTCTAACAATTTGCTACCATGAGTCCGTAACCGCGGCTATATGACTAGTTTCAAACCTCTGCTTGATGCTACAAGTTTCGCATCTTGAGATAAGTTCCACACGCTTCATCAATGTCGGAACAATAAACAAACAAAAGGACAGTTCGTCACTCGCACACGGTTTTGTTGTAGCTAGCAACCACGAGTGGGGTTGTCAACCCGTATCTTATTCATACACGACTTCCTCGCTCACACGGGATTAACGGTTACAGGTCAGAGGATTTTTCCTAAGATTTCCAATCTTAGTTGATGAATACAATAACTCATGTAGACTTGTCGAGTTCCGTTAGTTCTAGCAGTAAAATCATATTCGTGTCTAAAACTCTAAGTTATTAGACTATGCTTTTAACATTACTCCTAATATTTATAATACTTAGGCAGTACAACAGCTATAATTAGAATTAAAACCAGGTTTTATCTTGACATAAAACCAATAACAACAACATATAACATACATGGTTTTATCTTGACATAAAACCAACAATAACAACATACTTATCAATTAACATATAGAACTTCCGAATATAACTTCGGAACTATATCGCACACAAAATATATATAGAATCCTAAGTATAACTCAACATCTACATTAATATACTACTATAACAATAACATCCTAACAACTTTACGATAGTTGTATTCTTTCAGATATGAAATAACTATATCCTGGTTATTATAACTATCTACGTTGATACTAATATACTATCATATAGATATAATAATAACGTATATATAATATTTAGCATGCGTTTTCCCCCGAAATATTAGAAAGTGGGGCCGTGAAACTCACCTTAGTAACGTGATTTTATGTAATCTAAACAGAAACGGTCAGCGTACGAGGTCGTTGGGGCTCGGGATGCAAGAGGGCTTCAGCACAGGAGAGACGAGAAAGGGAAATGGTGTAAGGAATAGCTGAAGTCGGACCTGCTATTTATAGTAAGGATTTTGGACCCTCACGACGTGAGAATCTCATTGTTCACGTCGTGAGTTTCGAGATTATATCTTCGTAGACTTGCCATCCGTCTTCTAGCTTCCGAAGGTGGAAAAATGACTCCTCACGTCGTGAGTTCAGTTAAATTAGGGTTTCTGACAGCTGAATCTTCGGAAGGTCGTAACTTTTGCATACGAACTCCGTTTTTGACGTTCTTTATATCCACGCGTAGGTATTCACGAGTACTACAACTCTCTTTTAGACTCCAATAGCTAATTATAAGTCTATTTTTAATTCCTCTTATTATAGAGATTTATAGTGTTCGGTTTATCATAATTTCTTCACGCGAAGTCATATTTTGACGTTCTCTATATTTTTGGAATCGTATGGACGTATACTTTGATTTATGCTATAAAGTATGTATGAAAGTTCATATTTATTTTAGAATTATCATGAAAAACTAGTCAAAATAAGGTCAATAACAATCACATGTGATTTTGCCAATCATGTAATATGATTTTGTTAAACTAGTAATGTGATAAATCTGTCACACCCCGGCCGTCGGCGGAAACACCGGGCGGTGTAACGTCATTTCTCGTATCATAGTTATAACTTTCCTAAAAACACATGTATTTTAAAATACGTCAACATAAAGTTGGTGAGTCCACCGGTTTTGACTCCATATAAAAATAATACATTTTCCAAGTTCAAAAGTATAGTTTTGAAAGTATCATTTTGACTCTCCAACGTTTAGCATATATATCCTAGGTATAAAAGTTTACTTACCAAATAAGTAGTTTACATATAAATCTCATATACTATGAATATAAGTGTTTGTAATTTCATACAAACGAAAGTTGCTACGTATAAATCTTATTTCAATTCTATACGAGTAAAACCGCTACGTATAAATCTTATTTCAATTCTATACGAGTAAAAACGCTACATATAAATCTATTTCAATTCTATACGAGTATGTGTGTTAGGTATAATTATCTACTTAATATACAAGTAGTATACCTACCAGTTTCTTGTACCTAGAGTATAAGTGTTTGGGAAACATATACTTAACATTAATACTTGTATAACGACAAAGTATAATGCTTCTAACAATTTGCTACCATGAGTCCGTAACCGCGGCTATATGACTTGTTTCAAACCTCTTCTTGATGCTACAAGTTTCGCATCTTGAGATAAGTTCCACATGCTTCATCAATGTTGGAACAATAAACAAACAAAAGGAAAGTTCGTCACTCGCACACGGTTTTGTTGTAGCTAGCAACCACGAGTGGGGTTGTCAACCTGTATCTTATTCATACACGACTTCCTCGCTCACACGGGATTAACGATTACAGGTCAGAGGATTTTCCCTAAGATTTTCAATCTTAGTTGATGAATACAATAACTCATGTAGACTTGTCGAGTTCCGTTAGTTCTAGCAGTAAAATCATATTCGTGTCTAAAACCCTAAGTTATTAGATTATGCGTTTAACATTACTCCTAATATTTATAATACTTAGGCAGTACAACAACTATAATTAGAATTAAAACCAGGTTTTATCTTGACATAAAACCAATAACAACAACATATAACATACATGGTTTTATCTTGACATAAAACCAACAATAACAACATACTTATCAATTAACATATAGAACTTCCGAATATAACTTCTGAACTATATCGCACATAAAATATATATATAGAATCCTAAGTATAACTCAAGATCTACATTAATATACTACTATAACAATAACATGCTAACAACTTTACGATAGTTGTATTCTTTCAGATATGAAATAACTATATCCTGGTTATTATAACTATCTACGTTGATACTAATATACTATCATATAGATATAATAATAACGTATATATAATATTTAGCATGCGTTTTCCCCCGAAATATTAGAAAGTGGGGCCGTGAAACTCACCTTAGTAACGTGATTTTATGTAATCTAAGCAGAAACGGTCAACGTACGAGGTCGTTGGGGCTCGGGATGCAAGAGGGCTTCATCACAGGAGAGAGGAGAAAGGGAAATGGTGTAAGGAATAGCTGAAGTCGGACCTACTATTTATAGTAACGATTTTGGACCATCACGACGTGAGAATCTCATTGTTCACGTCGTGAGTTTCGAGCTTATCTCTTTGTAGACTTGCCATCCGTCTTCTAGCTTCCGAAGGTGGAAAAATGACTCCTCATGTCGTGAGTTCAGTTAAATTAGGGTTTCTGACAGCTGAATCTTCGGAAGGTCGTAACTTTTGCATACAAACTCCGTTTTTTACGTTATTTATATCCACGCGTAGGTATTCACGAGTACTACAACTCTCTTTTAGACTCCAATAGCTAATTATAAGTCTATTTTTAATTCCTCTTATTATAGAGATTTATAGTGTTCGGTTTATCATAACTTCTTCACGCGAAGTCATATTTAGACGTTCTCTATATTTTTGGAATCGTATGGACATATACTTTGATTTATACTATAAAGTATGTATGAAAGTTCATATTTATTTTAGAATTATCATGAAACACTAGTCAAAATAAGGTCAATAACAATCACATGTGATTTTGCCAATCATGTAATATGATTTTGTTAAACTAGTAATGTGATAAATCTGTCACACCCCGGCCGTCGGCGGAAACAACGGGCGGTGTAACGTCATTTCTCGTATCATAGTTATCAACTTCCTGAAAACACATGTATTTTAAAATACGTCAACATAAAGTTGGTGAGTACACCGGTTTTGACTCCATATAAAAATAATACATTTTCCAAGTTCAAAAGTATAGTTTTCAAAGTATCATTTTGACTCTCCAACGTTTAGCATATATATCCTAGGTATAAAAGTTTACTTACCAAATAAGTAGTTTACATATAAATCTCATATACTATGAATATAAGTGTTTGTAATTCCATACAAACGAAAATTGCTATGTATAAATCTTATTTCAATTCTATACGAGTAAAACCGCTACATATAAATCTTATTTCAATTCTATACGAGTAAAACCGCTACGTATAAATCTATTTCAATTCTATACGAGTATGTGTGTTAGGTATAATTATCTACTTAATATACAAGTAGTATACCTACCAGTTTCTTCTACCTAGAGTATAAGTGTTTGGGAAACATATACTTAACATTAATACTTGTATAACGACAAAGTATAATGCTTCTAACAATTTGCTACCATGAGTCCGTAACCGCGGCTATATGACTAGTTTCAAACCTCTGCTTGATGCTACAAGTTTCGCATCTTGAGATAAGTTCCACACGCTTCATCAATGTCGGAACAATAAACAAACAAAAGGACAGTTCGTCACTCGCACACGGTTTTGTTGTAGCTAGCAACCACGAGTGGGGTTGTCAACCCGTATCTTATTCATACACGACTTCCTCGCTCACACGGGATTAACGGTTACAGGTCAGAGGATTTTTTCTAAGATTTCCAATCTTAGTTGATGAATACAATAACTCATGTAGACTTGTCGAGTTCCGTTAGTTCTAGCAGTAAAATCATATTCGTGTCTAAAACCCTAAGTTATTAGACTATGCTTTTAACATTACTCCTAATATTTATAATACTTAGGCAGTACAACAGCTATAATTAGAATTAAAACCAGGTTTTATCTTGACATAAAACCAATAACAACAACATATAACATACATGGTTTTATCTTGACATAAAACCAACAATAACAACATACTTATCAATTAACATATAGAACTTCCGAATATAACTTCGGAACTATATCGCACACAAAATATATATAGAATCCTAAGTATAACTCAACATCTACATTAATATACTACTATAACAATAACATGCTAACAACTTTACGATAGTTGTATTCTTTTAGATATGAAATAACTATATCCTGGTTATTATAACTATCTACGTTGATACAAATATACTATCATATAGATATAATAATAACGTATATATAATATTTAGCATGCGTTTTTCCCCGAAATATTAGAAAGTGGGGCCGTGAAACTCACCTTAGTAACATGATTTTATGTAATCTAAGCAGAAACGGTCAGCGTACGAGGTCGTTGGGGCTCGGGATGCAAGAGGGCTTCAGCACAGGAGAGAGGAGAAAGGGAAATGGTGTAAGGAATAGCTGAAGTCGGACCTGCTATTTATAGTAAGGATTTTGGACCCTCACGACGTGAGAATCTCATTGTTCACGTCGTGAGTTTCGAGCTTATCTCTTCGTAGACTTGCCATCCGTCTTCTAGCTTCCGAAGGTGGAAAAATGACTCCTCATGTCGTGAGTTCAGTTAAATTAGGGTTTCTGACAGCTGAATCTTCGGAAGGTCGTAACTTTTGCATACGAACTCCATTTTTGACGTTCTTTATATCCACGCGTAGGTATTCACGAGTACTACAACTCTCTTTTAGACTCCAATAGCTAATTATAAGTCTATTTTTAATTCCTCTTATTATAGAGATTTATAGTGTTCGGTTTAACATAACTTCTTCACGCTAAGTCAGATTTAGACGCTCTCTATATTTTTGGAATCGTATGGACGTATACTTTGATTTATACTATAAAGTATGTATGAAAGTTCATATTTATTTTAGAATTATCATGAAACACTAGTCAAAATAAGGTCAATAACAATCACATGTGATTTTGCCAATCATGTAATATGATTTTGTTAAACTAGTAATGTGATAAATCTGTCACACCCCGGCCGTCGGCGGAAACACCGGGCGGTGTAACGTCATTTCTCGTATCATAGTTATCAACTTCCTGAAAACACATGCATTTTAAAATACGTCAACATAAAGTTGGTGAGTCCACAGGTTTTGACTCCATATAAAAATAATACATTTTCCAAGTTCAAAAGTATAGTTTTGAAAGTATCATTTTGACTCTCCAACGTTTAGCATATATATCCTAGGTATAAAAGTTTACTTACCAAATAAGTAGTTTACCTATAAGTCTCATATACTATGAATATAAGTGTTTGTAATTCCATACAAACGAAAGTTGCTATGTATAAATCTTATTTCAATTCTATACGAGTAAAACGGCTACATATAAATCTTATTTCAATTCTATACGAGTAAAACCGCTACGTATAAATCTATTTCAATTCTATACGAGTATGTGTGTTAGGTATAATTATCTACTTAATATACAAGTAGTATACCTACGAGTTTCTTATACCTAGAGTATAAGTGTTTGGGAAACATATACTTAACATTAATAGTTGTCTAACGACAAAGTATAATGCTTCTAACAATTTGCTACCATGAGTCCGTAACCGCGGCTATATGACTAGTTTTAAACCTCTGATTGATGCTACAAGTTTCGCATCTTGAGATAAGTTCCACACGCTTCATCAATGTCGGAACAATAAACAAACAAAAGGACTGTTCGTCACTCGCACACGGTTTTGTTGTAGCTAGCAACCACGAGTGGGGTTGTCAACCCGTATCTTATTCATACACTACTTCCTCGCTCACACGGGATTAACGGTTACAGGTCAGAGGATTTTTCCTAAGATTTCCAATCTTAGTTGATGAATACAATAACTCACGTAGACTTGTCGAGTTCCGTTAGTTCTAGCAGTAAAATCATATTCGTGTCTAAAACCCTAAGTTATTAGACTATGCTTTTAACATTATTCCTAATAATTATAATACTTAGGCAGTACAACAGCTATAATTAGAATTAAAACCAGGTCTTATCTTGACATAAAACCAATAACAACAACATATAACATACATGGTTTTATCTTGACATAAAACCAACAATAACAACATACTTATCAATTAACATATAGAACTTCCGTACATAACTTCGGAACTATATCGCACACAAAATATATATAGAATCCTAAGTATAACTCAAGATCTACATTAATATACTACTATAACAATAACATGCTAACAACTTTACGATAGTTGTATTCTTTCAGATATGAAATAACTATATCCTGGTTATTATAACTATCTACGTTGATACTAATATACTATCATATAGATATAATAATAACGTATATATAATATTTAGCATGCGTTTCCCCCGAAAATATTAGAAAGTGAGGCCGTGAAACTCACCTTAGTAACGTGATTTTATGTAATCTAAGCAGAAACGGTCAGCGTACGAGGTCGTTGGGGCTCGGGATGCAAGAGGGCTTCAGCACAGGAGAGAGGAGAAAGGGAAATGGTGTAAGGAATAGCTGAAGTCGGACCTGCTATTTATAGTAAGGATTTTGGGCCCTCACGACGTGAGAATCTCATTGTTCACGTCGTGAGTTTCGAGCTTATCTCTTCGTAGACTTGCCATCCGTCTTCTAGCTTCCGAAGGTGGCAAAATGACTCCTCACGTCGTGAAAAACTCCTTGTTCACGTCGTGAGTTTGGATCTTATCCCCTCGCAAACTCGTCACACCTTCTAGATCCGAAATGTGGTGGTTTGACTCCTCACGTCGTGAGTTTCTGTGCTCACGTCGTGAGTTCAGTTAAATTAGGGTTTCTAACAGCTGAATCTTCGGAAGGTTATAACTTTTGCATACGAACTCCGTTTTTTACGTTCTTTATATCCACGCGTAGGTATTCACGAGTACTACAACTATCTTTTAGACTCGAATAGCTAATTATAAGTATATTTTTAATTCCTCTTATTATAGAGATTTATAGTGTTCGTTTTATCATAACTTCTTCACACGAAGTCAGATTTTGACGTTCTCTATATTTTTGGAATCGTATGGACGTATACTTTGATTTATACTATAAAGTATGTAGGAAAGTTCATATTTATTTTAGAATTATCATGAAATACATAGTGAGTTTATCACATTACTAGTTTAACAAAATCACATTACATGATTGGCAAAATCACATGTGATTGTTATTGACCTAATTTTAACTAGTGTTACATTCTCCCCCCGTTAAAGAAATTTCGTCCCGAAATTTATCTTGTAGACGAGGAACTGTTAATTAGTTGGGGAACACATTATGGATATTGCTTTGCTCTTGATGTAACTTAGCTCGTGGGTTTAGTTTGCCTCGTTTCCCGAATCGAATCATGCCTTTACAAGGAGAGACCTTCAACATTACTTTATCTCCAACTTGGAATTCTAAAGGCTTACGTCTTACATCAGCATAGCTCTTCTGACGATCACGTGATGCCTTTAATCGATACTTAATTTGCACGATCTTTTGAGTTTGTCTCGTGGATTATTTCTGGCTCGGCACATAAGGTATCACATATATGTTCTCTGGCCAATTGTGTGTCTCCAGCTTCTCAATGAAAAAAAACTACAGCTCCCAATTCAAGGTCATGGGTAGTGTAATTATTCTCATGCACCTTAAGTTGTCGTGATGCGTAGGCGATAACTTTTCCTCTTTGCATCAATACACATCCCAATCCTTGATTTGATGCGTCACAGTGTACGACTAAATCTTCTGTCCCATCTGGGAGGGATAGGATTGGTGCACTACACAACATTTGCTTTAGTTTCTGAAAAGAAGCTTCTTGTTTGACTTCCCAGTTGAACTTCATATCCTTCTGGGTTAGTGGTGTAAACAGCTTGGCTATTTTGGAGAAATTCTCTATGAATCTACGGTAATAGCCAGCAAGTCCTAAGAATTGACGCACTTCTGTTGGCGTCTTTGGTGCTTCCCAACTCTTAATTGCTTCAATCTTGGAGGGTTGGACATGAATCCCTTTGTTGCTAACTACATGACCTAAATATTGTACTTCTCTAATCCAAAATTCACATTCGGAGAATTTGGCATACAACTTTTCTTTTCTTAGTAATTCCAAGATTATTCGCAAGTGTTGACCGTGTTCTTCCTTGGCTCGTGAATATATCAATATATCATCGATAAACACTATCACGAATTTATCCAAGGATGGTTTACAAACACTATTCATGAGGTCCATGAACATTTTTGGGGCGCTGGTCAATCCAAAGGCATTGACCATACCGAGTCCTAAATGCTATTTTCAGAACATCGTCTTCTTGTACACCAAGTTGATGGTATCCTGATCTGAGATCTATCTTTAATCTTCTAGAATCTTCAGGTGTTTTAGTCTATCAAACACCGTATCCAAGTTTAGTTGTGCATTGGTCTAACCAAAATTAAACATAGGTGATCAGTCTACGTTTAGTTGTGGTTCGTACCATGTACAATAAAACTCGACTAAGTAGTTTGACCTAAAACCTTGCTTTGAATTCTTATCGAGGGTTTGGGTTTTCTATATTTTTGGGTTATATACATGTGTTCTCATCGCGGGACTGAGTTCATACATAACTCTATATCTTTGTGTTCATTGTATTCACGGGTATTATTAATTATTGTTTGTTACTTCAGGTCTAGATAAGGCACCAGCCAGTCAGGACAGTCGGTGGGCAGGATCATTTTAGCATATAGCCGTTCTGAAATCGAGCAACCCAAATCGACATGTCTATCCTTGTCACCACTCCCGTAAGTAGTCCTTCAGTAGTATAATTACTAATACTTTATATTGTAGGCTAAGGGATATACCTAAACCTAACAGAGTAAGCCCTAAACTATAGCCGTGCTTTCCAAAGAAAGTACTAATTCACTATAGTTAATAGCTCTGATACCAATCTATCACACCCCGGCCGTCGGCGGAAACACCGGGCGGTGTAACGTCATTTCTCGTATCATAGTTATCAACTTCCTGAAAACAAATGCATTTTAAAATACGTCAACATAAAGTTGGTGAGTCCACAGGTCTTGACTCCATATGAAAATAATACATTTTCCAAGTTCAAAAGTATAGTTTTGAAAATATCATTTTGACTCTCCAACGTTTAGCATATATATCCTAGGTATAAAAGTTTACTTACCAAATAAGTAGTTTACCTATAAGTCTCATATACTATGAATATAAGTGTTTGTAATTCCATACAAACGAAAGTTGCTACGTATAAATCTTATTTCAATTCTATACGAGTAAAACCGCTACGTATAAATCTTATTTCAATTCTATACGAGTAAAACCGCTACGTATAAATCTATTTCAATTCTATACGAGTATGTGTGTTAGGTATAATTATCTACTTAATATACAAGTAGTATACCTACCAGTTTCTTGTACCTAGAGTATAAGTGTTTGGAAACATATACTTAACATTAATACTTGTATAACGACAAAGTATAATGCTTCTAACAATTTGCTACCATGAGTCCGTAACCGCGGTTATATGACTAGTTTCAAACATCTGCTTGATGCTACAAGTTTCGCATCTTGAGATAAGTTCCACACGCTTCATCAATGTCGGAACAATAAACAAACAAAAGGACAGTTCGTCACTCGCACACGGTTTTGTTGTAGCTAGCAACCACGAGTGGGGTTGTCAACCCGTATCTTATTCATACACGACTTCCTCGCTCACACGGGATTAACGGTTACAGGTTAGAGGATTTTCCCTAAGATTTCCAATCTTAGTTGATGAATACAATAACTCATGTAGACTCGTCGAGTTCCGTTAGTTCTAGCAGTAAAATCATATTCGTGTCTAAAACCCTAAGTTATTAGACTATGCTTTTAACATTACTCCTAATATTTATAATACTTAGGCAGTACAACAGTTATAACTAGAATTAAAACCAGGTTTTATCTTGACATAAAACCAATAACAACAACATATAACATACATGGTTTTATCTTGACATAAAACCAACAATAACAACATACTTATCAATTAACATATAGAACTTCCGAATATAACTTCGGAACTATATTGCACACAAAATATATATAGAATCCTAAGTATAACTCAATATCTACATTAATATACTATTATAACAATAACATGCTAACAACTTTACGATAGTTGTATTCTTTCAGATATGAAATAACTATGTCCTGATTATTATAACTATCTACGTTGATACTAATATACTATCACATAGATATAACAATAACGTATATATAATATTTAGCATGCGTTTTCCCCCGAAATATTAGAAAGTGGGGCCGTGAAACTCACCTTAGTAACGTGATTTTATGTAATCTAAGCAGAAACGGTCAGCGTACGAGGTCGTTGGGGCTCGGGATGCAAGAGGGCTTCATCACAGGAGAAAGGAGAAAGGGAAATGGTGTAAGGAATAGCTGAAGTCGGACCTGCTATTTATAGTAAGGATTTTGGACCCTCACGACGTGAGAATCTCATTGTTCACGTCGTGAGTTTCGAGCTTATCTCTTCGTAGACTTGCTGTCCATCTTCTAGCTTCCGAAGGTGGCAAAATGACTCCTCACGTCGTGAGTTCAGTTAAATTAGGGTTTCTGACAGCTGAATCTTCGGAAGGTCATAACTTTTGCATATGAACTCCGTTTTTGACGTTCTTTATATCCACGTGTAGGTATTCACGGGTACTACAACTCTCTTTTAGACTCCAATAGCTAACTATAAGTCTATTTTTAATTCCTCTTATTATAGAGATTTATAGTGTTCGGTTTATCATAACTTCTTCACGCGAAGTCAGATTTACACATTCTCTATATTTTTGGAATCGTATGGACGTATACTTTGAACGCGTCAGGAGAATTGGTGAGCCCGAAGGGCATCACCACGAACTCGTAGTGGCCGTAGCGAGTCCAGAAAACATTCTTCTGTACATCATCATCCCTGACCCTCATCTGATGGTAACCGGACCGCAAGTCTATCTTGGAAAACCAATATGCTCCCTGAAGCTGGTCGAACAAGTCATCTATCCTCGGGAGTGGGTAACGGTTCTTCACCGTTACCTTGTTCAGCTCCCGGTAATCTATGCACATGCGATGCGACCCGTCCTTCTTCTTGACAAACAGGATCGGGGCTCCCCAAGGCGAACTACTTGGCCTGATAAATCCCTTGTCTAACAGCTCCTGCAGCTGCGTAGACAACTCCTGCATCTCGGGAGGAGCCAACCGATATGGTGCCTTGGCTATCGGAGCCGCACCAGGGACTAGTTCGATCTTGAACTCCACCTGTCGCTCCGGAGGTATCCCAGGCAGCTCCTCTGGGAATACGTTCGCGTAATCTCGCACCACCAGAACATCGCTCACCGTAGCCTTACCCGCCTCCCGGGTATCCATAACATAGGCGACATACCCAGCGTAGCCGTGCTGAAGGTAGCGCCTAGCCCTCGCTGCTGAATATAGCGCTAGTCTGCGTTGTGGCCTCTCGCCCTGAATCACCAGCTCTCCCCCCACTCGGGGTCCTGATCCGAACTAACTGTTGCGCACAGTCGATCACTGCCCCGTTGGGGCTCAACCAATACATGCCTATAATCACCTTTTTCCAACGCAACGGAATGGGAACCAAGTCTACTAGGTAACGCTCCTCGAATAGCCTCAGAACACAATCTCTGAAAACCGCTGACGCTCGTACTTATCGGTCGTCGGCAATCTCGACCTCTAGAGGGCAAACCAATATGCCCGAAGACTCGGGGAACCTCTTGCTAAGCGCAAGAGAGACAAATGATCGGGTAGCACCCGAATCAAACAGCACCTAAAATGGGATATCGTTCACATGGAACGATCCTAAACAATACATATCACATGGCACATCAATATCATAAACAACATACAATAAAAGCTAGGGAGAAGAAATCATATCCGTCACCACATCGGGTGCGGCGCGTGCCTCCTCGGTAGTCAACTGGAAGGCTCAGCTCCTCACCACTGGAGCCCCTGTCTTGCCCTGCCGACCATCAGACATCCGCAGGGTTGCTGGAGCTGGTTGCAGTGAAAACATAGCAAATCTGATGTCTGGAAAGTGGGCGTAGGGGCGGTACAATCCCTACTGAAGTAACCCAACGTACCGCACTTGTAGCAGCCCGATGATCCAAACCGACATACCGCCCCCCCCCCCCCCCCCCATGAGTCTTGCCACACTTTCCGCAGCGGCCCCGACCCTGCTGGGCCTTCGACCAAGAGTCGGATCCCTTGGGCTTCTTCTCCGAAGCCCTAGTAACCTGTCCCTCCTCCTCCTTCCTCTTCCTGAGGTGCTCCAAGTCTATCTCCCTCTCCCTCGCCCTGGCAATCATGGAATCCAGGGTCGGGCATGTAGAGAAGCTGACATGCTTCCGAATGTCTGCCCTCAACATATCATGGTAGCGGGTTTTCCACATCTCCTCGTCTCCTGCATACTGGGGCACCAACAATGCCCTCTCCCAGAACTTGGCGGTAATCTCCGCCACTGACTCAGTCTTCTGCCTCATATCAAGAAACTCCCTGGCCAGGTGCTGAAGCTCCACAGCTGGCGCAAACTCAGACCTGAACCTGGTCACAAAGTCCGACCAGGTCATAGCCTCAACGACTGAGGCTCCCAAGGAATCACCAACTGACTCCCACCAAAATCTAGCTCGATCCCTCAAACATCCTGCATCATATCGAACCTTCGACCCCTCGGGGCAGAAGCTCGTCAGCTGTGCAGACTCCATGTCGTAAATCCATCTCCTGGCTACGATGGGGTCCTTAGCCCCATGGAAATCCGGCGCACCACTGCTCCTGAAGTCCCTGAAGGACAGTGTGTGTGATCCTGACTGACTGGAGGCCATATTGCTCCTGAATGCCCTAAGGCGATCCTCCATCATCTCAATAATCCCTTCCTTGATCGACCCGAAAATCAAAGGGGTCGACTCAAGGATGCCTCTAGTGATCTTAGAAGCAATGAAAGCTCGTAGTCCCTCATCAACTGGCTCGGCACCTGATCCCGAACCTGATCCTGAACCTCCTCCTCCATGACGTGTGATCATCACCATTCTGAAACATAACACATAATTGTCAGAATCATACTAAAACCTCGGGAGGTCTCATACACTCTACAAGTTTCCTGGTTCTATCTCGGCCCTCCTTGACTCGAGTACGGATCCTCTGCTTTCAATAGTACGGGCCCATACTACCTTCCACATCTATCCGTACTTTCATCAAGGATTGCTTTTGTTGGGTTTTGAGCATTCTAACACTCCTAAGTATACATGCAACCCTAGAAAACCTTGGATCTATGTTTGTCTATAATACATGCAAAATACTTTTTCCAAGGTTCATAATCCTATCTAGCATACATGGGGAGCTTCTAAATATAAAAGTTAGCTAGAGTTACATACCTTGTAATTGATTTGATTCCTTGAAAACCTTGAGAGCCTAGCACCCGAAGTGTGATGCCTCAAATGTCTCACACAACACCAAATGCACTTGGAATAAACTTTGAGACAAAATGTCACACTTAGAAATCGGCTTGCCCTCAATCTTGCTTCTAGTGCTGATTTTGGTGAGCTTCATATCCTTTATATAGTGTGTTACAATTAAGGTTACTCCATGTAAACCCTAATGTAACATGGCTCTTCATTTCCATGACCCATGGGTTTGTAACTCCCATGGAGCATCCATGGAGCATCCTATGGACCTTAGCCCAACTTGATAATCCATGGAGCCTTTAGCCCACTATACAAGTTATGGATGATTTACATAATCAACCCATATATTTAATTAGTCATCTTTTGATCACTTAATTAATCCTAGATTAATTCTTGATCAATACTAATTAAATAATATTATTAATATATTAGAACTTATAATATATTAATAAACCATAAGTGTTATTTCTCTCATTTTAGTTTATCCAAATCCATGATGCCATGCAACCCAAATGGACCATGTCGGGTCGGGTCAAGTACAACCCATAAATAGTTATGAACTTAGAGACCTAATCCAACAGTCTCCCACTTGGATAAGTCTAATAACTATAACTGCAAGTATGACTTCAGGAACCGATCAGCAATCGTAGCTTTTTTCAAGGTCTCGCGGAACTAAGATGATGATGATACTCCATTTAAGATAAGTGATCATATAATCCTATGTTCTAGATATCAGCCGGACAAATACATGGAACAATGTCTTACTTATTGTCCACCTGTTTGTTTCCCGATTTCCGATTTGTTTAACATAGAACTCAAGTGAACATATCAACTTAGTTCTGACCGGGCCCAGTACATAGGTCAAAACACAATCATCGAGGGGCCCAGTGTCACACCCCGCTAAAGTGGAAACACGAGGCATGGCAATATAAAGGGTTTCATAGCAAAAGTTAAAAGACAACACCAACCATAGTATTAAAAATCATTACAAATTTACAATGAGTTTGAACAACTTTTAAAAGAAATTACAATGAAAATTGAAATACAACACATGTGAATGCTCCTAACAGTGAAGTGTCCCTAAGTACCACTTACTCGATGATTCCTGAAAAAGCATGTAAAACGAGCTTCAACAATAAAAATAGTTGGTGAGTAGTCACAGATAAACAAAATAATATTGGTTCCATGAATTGAAATCAAAGTTTTGATAAACGTTTCCAATAATAAAAATATATTCTTAAAATGAGTAAATAAGTTTGTAAAAAAAATTTATTTGTCATCACGAGAGATAAAGTATGTTGCCCAAATGAGATACAACGTTCATATTCTCATGGAAGATAAAGTCTGTTACTCAAACGAGTAAACAAGTTTCATTGCTAAAATGAGCAATCAATTTCGTTGCTACAAGGAGCAAAAAATTTCATTGCTAAAACATGTATATAAGTTTCCAGTAATAAAAGTTCGTTGTTATGATGAGATACAAATTTTATTGCTATAATGAGAAACAAAGTTCATTGCTATAATTTAATAAACGAGTTTGTATGTGTATGAGCAAACAATGAGTTCCCAACCAAGCCTATGACTGATGCCCTATCAAGATCTACGCTTATCGTTCCATAGATTATATGGTATCATGCACTCCAACAATAGGGCGAGTGAAGAGTTGTCAGTTCCTAATAACGCTATCCATAATGACCATTGGCTCAAAGAGTTAATGGTTGGAGTAAAGTATAAGGGGAGGGACTTAAGAGGATAAGTTCACATGTTTCGTGTTGCATAGACATTTATAGCAAAATATAGCAAATTATAGCAAAATATAGCAAGCAAGTTTGATACAATTCAATTTAAATACAACGAACAACAAATAGTTTTTCGGACATGCTTTTCCATCCCAAAACATAAAAACTGAAAATAGGGGAGTGCATGAATACTCACTATGCATTGAGATGATGCAAATTGTGCCTTGAACTACTCTCCACTCGTACCACTAATGAGTCTCTAATAGAAAGCTAACACTAGTATATTTGCTACTACAATAGAATTATGCCAGCATTGTGTCAAATTTTAATATTCATAAGTTACAAACATTTTTCTGAAATGGTGAAGTTTTATAACTCATGTGGTTAAGACAATTTTGGATATTAATTTTCCAGATTTTTGTAATACAATTGAGGGTATTTCAACACATTTAAATGTGTTTTAAGCTCTTAAAAAGCCAAAATATTATCAAACAGTTTCCAAAAATTCTCAAACTTTGCATTTTCATTCTAAACACAGTGGAGGTCTTCCATAAATTTTCCTTTGAATTTTTTATATGATTAACTATTTTTCCAATATTTTAAGCCTTCATAAAAATAGAAATTCGTGAAAAATAGTATCCAAATGATAAAAATTCCCTAACTTTTTATGATACTGCCATTAGACATACTTAAGCTGAGAAAAATATAAAAATGGATTTCTAAACTATTTAACCCAATATTATAATTTTTGTGCATTTATTCTAATAAAAATTAAAATAAATATAAAAAAGTATATAAAATTTCCCAAACCTTTTGTATTACTGTTATGAAACCTTATTAAGCTGGGAAAAATATTAAAATGGATTTCTAAACTGTTTACCCGAATTGTATGATTTATGTTCATTTATTCTAATAAAATTTGAAATAAATAGAAAACAGTTTCCAAAATTGCCCAAACTTTTTGTAACACTGTTATTATACATGTAGAAGCTGTGAAAAATAGAAACTATATTTTTCAATTAGTCTTTCTATTTTTCTTTGTTTTATCCTCTTAAATAATCATTAATTGGAGAATAATTATTAATCAGTTAAAGTAAATTACCAAAATTTTGTAAACTTTATTTACAGTGTAAATAATCTTGGAAAAATCACAATGGTGATTTTTATATAGTGTAATCCGATTTTTTGGATTTAAGTGTATTTAATATTAGAAAATAGAAGAAAAATAGCATACTGAATATACAAACCATCCAAATTTTTATTTAGAGTTCTAATATATTATAAGGTTTTCTGGTAAATTTTCATTAATTTTGGATGAGTAGAACTATTTTTCATGTTTTTAGTCCATTATAAACACAAAAATCGGGAAAAATAGGAATGCATTATGAAAAATTCTGAAAATATTTTTCTTAGTCTTAAACATAGGTTAGGAATTGCGAAAATTATTAAATACCCTTTCCACATTCTCTAAAGTGGCTTTGTGATTTATTGGGGCTAAACAAAAAGAAAATTCAATACCACACTAAACAGTAACACAAATCGTTGAAACTTAATGAGAAGTCATTATTTAGGATAAGGGTTATCCACGAATTTACCTAGGATTTATAGACCTCAGAAAGTATTTTATATGATTTATTGCCCTATTTTATTGCAATAATTATAATAATTTGTAGAACGTCTCATTTTGTTGGTGGAATACAGGGAATAATCGGATTTCATCAGAAAAGTTGTTTTAGATATTTATTTGGGAATAAATCCTTTATAAACCTATTTGAAATCTTTTTAACAACAAACTTTGATCATCAAGCATCTAAGCTTGAAGATCATCACATGCATGTTGGTTTGAAGACCATTCATGAGTTGGAAGTGTTCAAAAATCATTTTTGATAGAAAACTTCGGGTGCATGTGGTGTTTTTCACCAAAAAGTTGTAGAAAAAGTAAATTATGTTGATTTTGACCTAGGTTTTGGTCCTTGGTTTTCACCATTTACAACATGCATGTTGTTTTTGGGTGAAATCCTACCACCATCATCATCAAAACCGTGAGTTTGAGCAAGTGTTCATGATTTTACCATAGAATGGAGTAGGAGGAGAAAGTGTAAGAAAAACGTTTAAAACTAGAAAGAAAAGTGAAGGAAAGTAAAGGATTTTCATGTCTACCTTTAAGAATAACATCAAATGATGAAGATTTTGTGCTTGAGAAGTGTTCTTGGCTATAAAATTTTCGTGAGTTTAGAGAGAGATTTGAGAGAAATGAGTGGAGTGGGTGTTGGAGTGTGAGAGAGAGTGAAGAGGGGAAGATGGAGTGTGAGGGTGAAGTGAATGATTAAATTTTTTAGGAACAGGGTGCCTAGGAAAGAGGGGGGACGAATTTTGATGAGGAGAGAGGTTCCCTCACTCTTCCATTTTTATAAAATTCCAATTATTTTATAAAAACACCAAATTTTTATAAAATATGCACCTTAATATAGTCTTTACTCATAAAATATTGATTTTTGACTTATAATTTAAGGGTAAATGTTAATAACTTAAATTTTTATTTTCCTTGATTATATTTCCTTGAGTTTAATTATTTTAAGATAATATTATAAGTTTCATAAATATTTTTATAAAATTCTTGATATTAAACTTTATAAAATTTAGGTTGTAGGGCTTTTAGGGTTTTGGAGTTTAATAAACTTTGAATATCAAAATAAATTGAATATTTGAGACTTCAAATTATCTTATGGTATTATAACTCTTTTATAGTTATAAATAATGTTTGTAATTTATTTTTATTGGTTTATTGGCATTCTATGTAGTGATTCCGAGATTCAAGCTAAATTGAGGAATCAAATATACTAGTCCTAGTCTTCAACTTTGACTTAAGTTTCTATGAGGCTTTGACCTAATTTCTACCACTAGGTCAAGTGCATGATGTGTGTCTATGATTCATGAAAAGGTGTTTGAGTCAAAGAGTGACCTAAATATGGATATTCACTACAGTTAAGTAGTTGTAGAATTCACATATCAATGTGAAATCTAAATATATTATCCATTGATTCTAATTGTTTCCAAGTTTCTAGTAGGTTATAAATTAGTTTCTAGTTACTTAGTCTAGTATGTGTCGTGCCTATACGTGCAACTAAGTTTAGTCAAATCTAGAACGGACTCGAATTTTGACGGTTGTTACACCCAGATATCGCTTCTAATCCAAGAAGGAACAGATAAACTTCGACTCATATGATTGTTCTATTACCTGTTGAATCATACACAAAGGCGCGTTTTATAACATCGAGTTACCAATGCGTTTTCGTACGATCAATATATAACCAATTCATAGGCAACAAGTCATATCTTTAGGTTTGAAGACTTATATGATATTACCGTCTCACGATCACTCGAGATAAAATTCCATGAAGTGATACGAGTGAGCGTGGGTTGAATCCAATACTCAGAACTTATGAGCACTCATGAGTGTTGTAGCACTACTTTGTCCAACATCTTAGACCTCTACAATCCAACCCATGACAGTCTTGATTCATATCTACTTCCAACATATGACCGACTGTGGATGGTTTGAATAACTTAGTCATTCAGGAAGAGCGACTTAGTTATTTTGGAAGTCAAAACATGCAAAGTGAAACACAAGAATAATCGAATCAACTATGGTCTCAGAACTTATGAATATAAATAAAAACACCTTTTATTTATCACCATATTGATTGCACATTATTCATTGTATACTGTTTCAAACTATCAACTTTATACTTGAATTAAAACAATAGTTGTCCCATGCTCCGAGCATGTACACTATGTTTTCTAAAGACTAGTCATGCCATACACCAAGTATGCACACTATGTTTGTCTAAACATTAGTTATGCAATACATCAAGTATACACACTAAGTTTTTCTATGATCTTTACTCTGTGAAATAGATCGATTGAACATACTTCCAATGATTCTCATTTCACAATCCCAAATCCATACTGCAAATGCACGAATCCCAGATTCCTGGCATTTAGTTAAATCTGCTAGATTCTAAACTTATATGCAGTGGTCCTCTTGTAATGATTATGCACAAAGTCATAAAGACTTGTCAACAGACATTACAGGGTATTCCAATGGAGATCAATTCCATGGAAACAATGTCTCATATTCAAAGTTCATTGCTTTGAACATTCTTCTTGCATTAAGTTTCCTAAGCTTACACAGATTTAATGAATAGCTTCCACCTTTGGGATCATTTCCATATTCCCTTTTTAACTATTACTCTTAAACAAGGGTTACATCCTTTCAGAATATGTCCATATGGTCCTTCCAAAATTAACACTATACTTCCAACTGTCCCTGAGCAACCAATCTTTGGTAAACCTTAGATTTTCCTCGACAATTGCTTAATCAAATTAGTCATATCTAGTTCTACTACTTTCCCCTCTTAATGCTCTAGGCATTTTTTTGGAAAAATTTAGAACATATGAATATTATAACACATGTAATCGATCCTACATCCGAAGCATATGGGACACGATTCATAAATACATGATACTAGACCAGTCTTTTGCTATAATATTTCTATTTCTATTTGCCAAGTTCTCATAATTCAGATTATGAAGAGGGATGCCGTAATCATAATCGAATTTTAGAACGTAAATAATGGACCCATATATAGAATTTCCTTATGTTGAGCCATTCCAACATGAAATTCATATATATATATATATATATATATATATATATATATATATATATATATATATATATATATATATATATATATATATATATATATATATATATCCTTGACTAAATTGATTAAAACCTCAATCTAAGCTTTTAGAATTGAAGTGAAGTATAATTTCCTCTCCCTTAATTATAGCAAAACAACTTTTCCCAATTGAAACCTTTTTGTTTTCTATAATTAACATTGCTAACTTGCAACACTTATCATAATTATCATGCTCCCACTTGCATGATGACTATTAGCATAATACTTATGCTCCCACTAGCTTTGACATGTACTGGACTTCTAGAAATCAATACTTTATTGACCTTCTTACCAAAGTTCACATTTCTGATACTAGATGCTTTTGATAAAACTTTATCAAAATCATACACCTTTCCTTAGGTAACACATATGTGTCTCTAAACACTTTCAGAACTATGAAACGGGATTCTGTAATCATCATCTCAATTGTTTAGACTTTTTCCACTTCTCACAAGTCCATGTTAGTGTGCCGGTTCACCACACACGCTCCACTAACGACTTTGAGAATGCAAATATCACAACTGTTATCTACTTAAAATCTACTTAGTGAAAGTGTTTCCTCACCATCATTTCATGAATCAGAGAGAAACCTTATGAAACTTAGATTTTATGGTGTATGTGTTCTTATCCATGTGAATTTGTCAAAACCATAATCACAAGACAAGGTTAGTGACAAAACCAAACTCTTATGGATTGAACTTGTACAGTCTTAACTTCTTGCCACCTGGCAGCTCAAGGGCCTGCCATTGCTTCCAAGTTGTTATGCGACCAATTGAGAACTCTTCAGAACTCATATGCAAAGCCAACTTTAATTGGAATGGGCACAAAAATAAGAATATGTCAACACGATAGGTCATAAACCCCAAGTCGTGTGCTAGTGATAAAATATATAGGTTTTCCTTCTTAATTAGATCTAGAAGCCTTTTTCCAAGATCTTTAAGACTCCCACTGTCTTTTTGACTTATAAGACTCATTTACCAAATATTCAAGAGATAGTGCAGATTCTTTATCAAGAGAAACACTTCGCACAATTGGCCTTAGTTGGTCTTCGTTTTATCCAAAACATCACAACTTACCAATTTCAAATGTACAAGAGTAGGACTCTTTTACTCTTACATTTAACAAGTGTTATAAACCTTTCTTTAAGATATGTCACTCAACTTACAATCTTGGAGTATAACTCTAAGACTTGTTTTTGAACGAAGTATGACTCATCTTCTTGATTCAACCCTTTCAGCAATTCTTGATTCCTCTTCTTAGCCATAGGAATGCACTAAGATGTCCTTAGAGGATCAATTGTGACATGAATTCTTAATCATTAAGATGATCACAAAACATGATACTAAAGTACTCCCCCATCTTTCCAGATTTGAGAGACTTTTTATCCTTCTGCCTAATTTGATTCTTCTCATTCGTTCTGCTATACATCGAAGTTTTTTCAATGTTTCAGAATTATACTTAACTTGAAAGTATAACCATTTTTACTAAACCTTTGTAGATCATGACGAATAGTCTTATCAATCTTTTGTGGTGGACTTGACTAGTGCACAAGAATGTGTACTCGATCCCTTAGTCCTTCACTTGACTCACATATACATGCGAACAAGGAACTAGTATTAATTTTTCCAAAGCTGAAAGTTCTCACTCATCATACTATACGACTTGCATGATTCCAAGTTTCGGTCCACATGAAACTTGGTTGATGAGAATATTCCTTATTTGGTAAATTTAGACATTACCACAAATGATAGAATCAAATCCACATTTCATTTATTGCTAGAACCATACAAACATCAATTTTCCATAAATGACATTGCATGGAGATATAAAATAAAGTAAAACAAAATATTATTTATTTAATAAATGCGGAAAACTTATCCTTACAATGAAACTATAAATGAAAACTATGCTATTACATATTTCCTAGCAATTTATCTTAACTCTCTAAGTAGTAGCTCAAGAATCCGATATTCAAACCATGCGATTGAAATCCATCTTCGCGATCAGATTCAGCATACCTTTCCTTTAAGTTTCCTTCCCTTTGCTTGATCCTGCCAAAAACAAAAAAATGTAACCGAGTCACATTTTGTATTAAGAATCATCAATAAGGAACTTAATAGAGTTAGATAGTGGACTTACCTGAAGTAGAGTCAAATCTTCTTGATTTTTTCTTCTCTCTTAGATATTTCAGGTAGTTACGACAGTTTCGCAACCAATGCCCCTTCTCTTGACAATGAAAACATATGGACTCTTTGGGGATGGTACATGGGACTATCACAGACTTAGCTTTTCCCTTTACCTTTTGCTCAACCGGGTTGACCAAGGCCGATCCCTTTCCATTGGGAAGAGAAAGCTTTTCTGGACTTCCAATGTTACCATTGTCAATGTCCATGGAGGTTTGAGAAATAGACCTTCCACCCATATTTGCTTGACTTGTGCGCCAAATCATTGCTGATTCAGCAGCAACAAGCAAATAAGAAAGATCTATTAGGGTCATGTCGTCATCTGTCACATAGTAGTGTTTAATAAACTCACTATACGACTCAGGAAGTGACTGAAGAACCCAATCAATAGCAAACTTCCTTGAAATAACAACACCCAACATTCTCACCCTGTCAACGTATGACTTCATTCTTAAGACATGAGTGCACACAGGTCTTCCATCTTTATGTTTCATTTCTAGTAGTGCTTGAGTGACCTTGAACCTTTCAAGTCTTCGGGCTTGTGGGTCGGGGAGAATAAATGGAGGAGGTGGAGGTAGAGAAATATGATTTCCATGAGATTTGGGAAGATCACAGTTGTCTAAACCAGACATCTGCAATGGGAGATATTCAAGTTAGTTGATATTAAGTCCTTAATATAACACCCAATATGAAATATTAAGGCTCGGACCCAACACAATATTTTATAACTTGGAAGAGGGATGCCGTAATCCAAGATATAAAATATTTGAAGGTAGGTGAATGACAATTCACCATTTTGCACCATGAAAAACGAAATAAATTATTAGGTTTTAATTTGATTTGAAACTCCTAGATCTTTTGAAATTCATTGAACTTTCAATGGCATGTTTCAATCTCGAGTGTGCCCTTCTCGAGTGTGCCCTTCATTGTGACTGGGATACCGAGGATCACAAAACAAGGTGTGAAGTAACCATGCAAATTACTTGGTACCCTTAATGTTTTTCACTTAATCAATGTGCGGGTTAACCACACGCGCTCCACCGACCTATGAAAAACCTTAAGTCACCCTTTTCCTACCTTGTTAAGTCCAAGTTAGAGTGTCGGTTAACCACACACACCCCACTAACCGACTTAAGCAAAGTGCAAAGTGTAATTTCATGGGTTAGCACCTTATTCACTTTTTCCTAAAGTAACTAAGATTGGGAATTATAAAACATTTAGTTACTTTATATTCATCATTAATACTTTTAATGACGGGAGAATTCTAGTCCTTGTCCTACCCGTTCGGCTAACGACCCTCCACCGATCAAGGAAGCGGTGGGTGAGAGTGGACACCCATTAAGCTGCCATTTTATAGGCAACAAGCTTATACCCCCTTATAGACCGGCTTCGTGAATGAGGCCTACTTGCGGTAAAACGGCTTAATCTTATACATATATAATTATTATTAAACTTGTAATATTATAAAGTATAAGGGTTGAATTTTAACTTTTAAAATTCTAGGGGTTGGAACTAAAGTTTTTAATGTGACTTTACATGTTCCAAAACTTGAGGGAAAGTTTTGTAACTTTCAAAACTTTTCATCTTTCATAACTTATGAGTTAATGGTTTAATAAAATGAGTGACTTTTCATTTTTTGTAACCTATGTGTTTCTTTAATGGACTTTAACAGAATGACTTTTGGTAATCCATAACTTGAGGACAAGTTATGGACTCCATTAAAACACATAAAGATCAAGAATTAAGCATTAAACAAGTAATTCCTATGATCTATCAAGAACTCATAAGAACATGAATAGTCATATCAAAATTTCAAGAGCATATGAACACATATAATCATGTAATTTTGGATATTATCCATTGTAAATGAATTAGAACAAGCATTAATACACCAAAAACAAGTCGAAAATCTGCACCCTGGGGCTCCTACTGGTCGAGTGCAAGAACCTACTCGACGAGTAGGATGAGTTTATGCTTCGACTCGACGAGTCCCCCCATGGACTCGGCGAGTTCCCTGTGCAGACAGCAAGAAATTCGACTTTTTTCACTATTTTGTATCAAGTATCAACAAACAAGCCTAGGCTCTGATACCATTGTTGGGTTTTGAGCATTCTAACACTCCTAAGTGTACATGCAACCCTAGAAAACCATGGATCTATGTTTGTCTATAATACATGCAAAATACTTTTTCCAAGGTTCATAATCCTATCTAGCATACATGGGGAACTTCTAAACATAAAAGTTAGCTAGAGTTACATACCTTGTAATTGATTTGATTCCTTGAAAACCTTGAGAGCCTAGCACCCCAAGTGTGATGCCTCAAATGTCTCACACAACACCAAATGCACTTGGAATAAACTTTGAGAGAGAATGTCACACTTAGAAATCGGCTTGCCCTCAATCTTGCTTCTAGTGCCGATTTTGGTGAGCTTCATATCCTTTATATACTGTGTTACAATTAGGGTTACTCAATGTAAACCCTAATGTAACATGGCTCTTCATTTCCATGACCCATGGGTTTGTAACTCCCATGGAGCATCCATGGAGCATCCTATGGACCTTAGACCAACTTGATAATCCATGGAGCCTTTAGCCCACTATTCAAGTTATGGATGATTTACATTATCAACCCATATATTTAATTAGTCATCTTTTGATCACTTAATTAATCCTAGATTAATTCTTGATCAATACTAATTAAATAATATTATTAATATATTAGAACTTATAATATATTAATAAACCATAAGTGTTATTTTTCTCATTTTAGTTTATCCAAATGCATGATGCCATGCAACCCAAATGGACCATGCCGGGTCGGGTCAAGTACAACCCAGAAATAGTTATGAACTTAGACACCTAATCCAACAGCTTCGACTTCACCAAGTCCCTTCTACTACTGTTGCACTCTTTACTAATCTCATCCTAGGCGTACCCTAGGGTAACTCTCCGGCCTACTCTCCGCCATCAGCTGCATAAGGAACCCCTGCTACCTTTACCTAACTAAAGATAACTAGGACTCCTAAAGTGTCACACCCCCAAACCAGAATGGAGAAAACGTTTGGGGGCGGATGACGTCACGCTCAGTATCATAACCATAGTGAGGAAAGTAAAACACAACCATCATAGATATAATTTAAAGGATTACATTGTTTCCAAAATACATGTTTCCAATTAAATTACATATGATGATAAAATGTAGCGAAAGAATCTACGCCTTAGCGTCTTGACTTCAGAAATCTTGTGGTTACCTGTATTACTGATTATCTGAGAATACAAGTTGTTTTGAAAAGAGAGTATCAGCATAAAGCTGGTGAGTTCATAATTATTTTATAAAAATGAATGTTGTTTCCTTAACGTTTGTTACAAGTTTGTTTCAAGAGAATCCAATATTTTCTAAAAGATTTGTTGTAAACTGAATTGAAACAAGGCCTAGTATGTGTAAGTAAGTCATCATAATTATGTGTGTGTTTTATATTTAAATAAAACTCCTTTGTATAAAACCTTAGAATTTCCGTGACTTGTATGGTGTGTTCATATTCCATGCGAGATGTTATAATCATACTAAAGACTAGATGGCCTTGTATGCGACGTTCTTCAGGCGTCGGAAAGTTATGACACTTGTCACCCCAGACCTGCCGGTCTAGCTGTTGCAAGCAGCTTAGGTGCGGGTCTGTCAGACCCAATATAGATCTATACACAATTATCACGTTCTCCCTCCCGGAGATTTTGATTATAACTACAGGACTTTTCTGTGGTACTTAGGAGTACCGCGAAGGAGAATGTCTCGCGAGTTTAATTAATACAAGATCACGTAGTGTGCAATGAAATATTTGTTTTGTAAGTCGATTGGATTACTGTTTTCTTTTTCTAACGAAGTGCTCAAACTATACCTATTATAGTTTATCAAAAAGTATTGTGCGTGTTTGGATGAAACCTTTTTATGCAAGTCATTGTATTTCCATAAATCGACATTTGAAATGATAAGTGTAAAACGTATACACGCCTTGCTCAGCATGTTACAAGGTGTAGGAAAACTCTTAAACATGTATTAGATAATTTTGGTATTTTGAACTTGTATTCCCCCCTGAAAACTAAAGAAAACGTAAAAATGTAGGGGTATGAAATCACCTGGAAAGTGTGGTGATTTGAAGAAAACGAGTTTTTCTCGGGTAGCACTTCGACCGGGAAGTGGTAAGTTTATCGGGATTCTCGGCGCTTCGGACCTTCGTCGGGGCTTGGATATGTAACCGGGGTGTCGGGGTCGTCTTGGGGTGCTAAACGTGGAGTAGAAGTGAGAGAGAAGAGTGAAATGAGCAAGGAAGGTCGGAAGTCTCGCATGCTATTTATAGGGTGCATTCTCAGGATTCACATTGTGAACATGGGATAGTTCATGTCATGAGTTTGGTTTGTAGAGGCGACGCCTGGTGGTCTAGTTCTGGCACACATCAGTCATAGACTCACGTCATGAGTCTCTTGCTCACGTCGTGAGACTCAGATAAGGTTGGTGTGCGTGCCTCGAACTTCAGAAAATCATATCTCTCGCATACGAGCTCCGATTTCGATGTTCTTTTAATCCACGCGTAGGTGAGAATATACTCTACAACTTTCATTTATACTCTGTCGGCTAATTCTGTCTTTTTACTGTTGTACTACTATTGTCGAGACCTTCAATTCCCGTTTAGGTTGCATCGGCTAAAAATCGCTCGATCTTTATTTCGAGTTTTTAGCTGTCTACTGTTGTTCTGAAACTTAGAAAAAATCATAACTTCCTCATATGAAGTCAGATTTGGGCGTTCTTTTTATACATGCTCACGATTTAACATAATCTACGACTTTTGTTTAGATACTTAAGGCTAAAAAGTATTTTATTGAAATTTCATTTTTCGCGCTTAACAGCTTTTTACTGGTTTTGTCACGAATCTTTGATTGGTCATAACTTCTTCGTTATAACCCGGATTTGAGTGTTCCTTATATTTTCGAAAACCTTGACAATATATCTAACACTTTTTGTACTCTAATTGAGACTTTAGAACACTTCATTTTTTATGCAAATTTTTATTGATTCAAGATAGTTTATAATATTTGATTTTTCGAACATTACGTTGACTTGAAATATCGGGTTGTCACATCATCCCCCCGTTAGAGGGAATTTCGTCCCAAAATTTTAACCTAAGACAGAGTTTATGTACTAGGAAAAAGATGCGCGTACTTATGTTTCATCTGATCCTCGCGTTCCCAGGTGAATTCAGGTCCTCGCTTGGCATTCCAGCTGACCTTTACGATGGGGATACGGCTTTGTTTCGTCGACTTCACTTCTCGGTCCATGATTTCAACAGGTTCCTCTACGAAGTGGAGGTTCTCGTTGATCTCAATTTCTTCCAAGGGAACGACAAGGGTCTCATCAGACAAACATTTCTTCAGGTTTGACACATGAAAGGTAGGATGAATGTGATTGAGTTCCTGTGGTAATCGTAGTTTGTATGCCACCGGGCCAATCCTGGCGAGAATTTCGAATGGTCCGATGTACCTTGGATTTAGTTTTCCACGTTTTCCGAAACGTATGAGTCCCTTCCAATGTGATACTTCAGAAGTACACGATCCCCAACTTGAAACTCCAAAGGTTTCCGTCTCCTGTCCGCGTAGCTCTTTTGTCGGTCTTGCGAAGCCTTCATTCGTTCTCGAATCTGGACGATCTTTTCGGTTGTTTCCCTGATGATCTCCGGGCCAGTGAGTGCGTTGTTAGGGACTTGTCCTTTTGCTAGTTGCGTATCTCCCACCTCAGCCCAGCACAGGGCGACCTACACTTACGACCATAGAGGGCTTCGAACGGAGCAACTTTGATGCTAGTATGATAACTATTATTGTAGGAAAAATAGATAAGAGGCAGATGAGTATCCCAAGCTTTTCCAAAGTCTATCACGCAAGCTCTTAGCATGTCCTCTAACGTCTGAATGGTTCTTTCACTCTGACCGTCAGTCTGTGGGTGGTAAGCTGTACTCATGTCCAACCTAGTTCCCATAGCTTTCTGTAGTGACTGCCAGAATCGTGACGTGAACCTACTATCTCTGTCGGAGATAATGGATATTGGTACTCCATGAAGACGCACTACTTCTCTAATGTAGATCCTTGTCAGCTTCTCCATTTTGTCTGTTTCCTTTATTGATAGGAAGTGTGCGGATTTGGTCAATCTGTCGACGATTACCCAAATGGTGTCAAGTCCACCCGTGGTCTTAGGTAACTTGGTAATGAAATCCATCGTAATCCGCTCCTACTTTCACTCGGGTATCTCTGGCTATTGTAGTAGTCCTGAGGGCTTTTGATATTCTACCTTAACCTTGGCGCAAGTCAGGAACTTGCCCACAAAGGTAGCTATTTCGGCTTTCATGTTCGGCCACCAATATAACTTCTTGAGGTCTAAGTACATCTTGTATGAGCCGGGATAAACGGAGTAGTGAGTTTTATGAGCTTCGTTCATGACAGCGTCCCTGAGTCCACGAAATTTTGGTGTCCAGATCCTGTTCATGAGACAACGAACTCCGTCATCCCTGAATTCAAGATTTTTGTCCATTCCTCTCAATGCTTCTCCTGTCACATTCTCCGGTTTCAAGGCTTCTTCCTGAGCTTCCTTGATTTGTGCGGACAGGTGTGAGTGGATGGTCATGGTTAATGCCTTTACTCGGCGGCCCGAGTACTCCTTTCTGCTTAAAGCGTCTGCAACCACGTTGGCCTTTCCGGGGTGATAACGAATCTCGCATTCGTAATCGTTTAGTAATTCCACCCATCGCCTTTGTCTCATGTTGAGTTCCTTCTGATTGAGGATATGCTGGAGGCTTTTGTGATCGGTGAAGATGGTGCATTTAGTGCCGTAAAGGTAATGCCTCCAGATTTTTAGGGCGAAAACTACTGCTCCGAATTCGAGATCGTGCGTCGTGTAGTTTACCTCATGCGTCTTCAGTTGTCTGGAAGCGTAGGCAATGACCTTTCCTCGTTGCATTAATACACACCCTAGACCTTGGTTTGAAGCATCGCAGTAAACCACAAAGTCTTCGGTTCCATCTGGTAGGGACAAGATCGGAGCACTGCATAGAGTTCATTTTAGTGTTTAGAATGCAGCCTCTTGCTTATCTCCCCATACGAATGTCACCCCTTTTTGAGTCAGGATGGTGAGTGGTTTTGCGATTTTGGAGAAGTTTTGAATGAACCTCCGATAGTAACCGGCGAGCCCTAAAAATTGTCGGATCTCCGTGGGTGTTCTTGGTGCTGCCTAACTTTCAATCGCCTTGATCTTTGAAGGGTCCACATGGATTCCTTCCTTGCTGATTACATGTTCGAGGAAATTCACCTCTCGAATCCAAAATTCACACTTTGAGAACTTTGCGTATAATCTCTCCGCCCTCAGTGTTTCTAGGACTTGACGTAAATGTTGACTGTGTTCTTCCTTACTTCGGGAGTAGACTAGTATATCATCGATGAAAACAATCACGAACTTGTCTAAGTAAGGTCGACACACTCTGTTCATCAGATCCATAAATGATGCGGGTGCATTAGTTAAGCCGAAAGGCATCACTACAAATTCGTAGTGACCATAACGCGTTCTGAAAGCTGTCTTGGGAATATCCTCCTATTGAACTCGTAGCTGATGGTACCCAGATCTAAGGTCAATCTTCGAGAAGAAACTCACCCCTTGTAGTTGGTCGAAGAGGTCATCAATTCGAGGCAAAGGATATCGGTTTTTGATGGTGAGTTTGTATAATTCGCGATAGTCAATGCACATGCGGAACGATCGGTCCTTCTTCTTGACGAACAAAACCGGTGCTCCCCAAGGCGAGAAGCTTGGTCTAATGAAGGCTTTGCTCAGTAGTTCGTTCAATTGACTAGACAGTTCCTGCATTTCGGCTGTGGCTAGACGGTATGGCGATTTGGCTACGGGAGTAGCTCCGGGAATTAAGTCGATTCGGAATTTGACTTGTCGAGGAGGGGGCACTCCTGGAAGGTCTTCCGGGAATACATCGGGGAAATTGCAGACCTCCGGAATGTCCTTGATGTCTTTCATTCCTTGACCCTTATCTACGACGTGGGCTCGGAAGGCATGGCACTCCTTGCGGAGATACTTTCGAGCCTTGAGACAGGAGATGATCTGAAAGTTTGAGCTAGGTTTGTCGCCATAGACGACTAGAGTTTCGCGAATTGGCAGATTAAGGCGAACGGCCTTTTCGTGACATAGGATTTCAGCATGGTGAGGGCATAACCAATCCATGCCAATGATAACATCAAAACATTTTATGGTGACCGGCATAAGGTCTATTTGGAAGGAATGATTGTTTAAGGTGAGGGTACACCCGATGTAAATGTCGTTAGTGTTCTCTGTTTTTCCGTTAGCCATTTCTACGGTGAATGTGTCTTTTAGTGTTTGTGGTGTTTGATTAAGCAAGCGTTTAAATTGGTGGCTCACGAAGCTTTTGTCCGTGCCACTATCGAAAAGAATGCATGCGTATGTATTGTTGAGGAGGAACGTACCGGTAACCACAATTGGATCTGCGATGGCTTCCTCATGACCTATCGCCAGAACTCTACCCACTTCACCGGGGTTGGGGTTTCTTGCCTTCGGGAAGTTACGTTTGAGGTGTCCTGCTTCTCCACATCCATAGCAGGTTCGGCTTGCTCCGGCGTTGGCAGCTTGCGCGTTTGGTTGGGCTGGAGTGCTACAGAATTGGGCGGTGTGCCCCTTCTTGTTACAGTTGGTGCAATGCATTTCACGGCATGCACCGTTGTGGTGGTAGTTGCATTTGTTGCACTTGGGTAGGTTCCCGGCGTATTGCCTTATTGGAGTAGGGTTGGTAGGGGTCGTGGCAGCGTGCACAACAACCACTTGTTGCTTCTTGGCTGAGTCTTTGGCAGGTTGGCCCTTCTTCTTATCCCATAACTTCCTCTTGTTGTTTCCCCCTTTTTCTTGCTCGGAGGGGGTCGTTACAGTGCCATGACTGGGATTATGGTCGATGAGTTGCTGTGCCGGTTCCTTGGCACTGTCGAAGGTAGTTGGCTTTGAGGCCAATACGTGTCCTTGGAGTTGTTGAGATAGTCCCCATACGTATCTTTCCACCTTCTTGCTTTCAGTAGGAACCATCCCGGGACATAGCATGGCTAGATCGCTGAACCTTGAGGTGTACGATAGGATGTCAGAGCCTGTCATTTTAAGACCCCAAAATTCTTCTTCCAGCTTCTGTATCTCACCCCTGGGGAAGTACTCCTTCATTAACATGGTTTTCAGATCCTCCCATGTTATCGCATTAGCCACCGGGAGTGTTAGTGCCTTGACGTGACCCTTCCACCAGGTGAGGGCTGTTTCGGAGAATGTGCATGAAGCAAATTTGACCTTGCTTGCTTCAGGGCATGCGCATATTTCGAAAATGGTCTCGGTTTTCTCGAACCATTGTAGCAACGCTATGACACCTCCGCATCCGTTGAAGGTTTTGGGCTTGGCGTTAGTAAAGTCTTCGTAGGTACACTCTTTCGAGCGTCCCTGGCCATCCCCGTTATTAGAATTCGAGGCACCACTGCCTGCACCTCCTGAATTACTGGGGTTGATTTGGGCTATCACGGCTACCACTGCGGCCGCCACCGCAGCCTGGAACGTGGTTGGGTCGAACTGAGGAGGTTGTGGTGGGGGTGGTGCAGTCTCAGCTGTGTCGCCGCGCGTAGGATTTCTATGAGGTGGCATTTTCTGCCATAATCAAGAATGGAAAGACAATAAGTCTACGATACAAGTCGAGTGTTAAACTAAACATTATTAGTTCTTTGTATGCATCATGATTCCGACTTGTAAGAATGTTGTAAGAATTCATTCATACTAGAAGTCTATAAACAATGAAATATAGACTTTATGAATTTCTGTAGTATTGATTTTTATGCAATGTTTGTGATAGTATCCATACCGGGTCCAACCGACAATCACTTGATGTATAATATTTACATGTAATTAAGATTAAATAAACTTTCGAATCTGATGGGTCTGCCCTGGGCCCACAACCAAACAAGGAACAGGATCCAGGGCGGAACCACCATTTCTTGGTCGACATGGCACTAATTACATACAACTTTGATTTATACCTCGGGCGATCATAGGTTGGTCACCAATAAATTTTTATCTGATAATAGCTCATGTTATGAAATTGGAGTAGTGTTAATAAAGTAAATAGTGTGCCAATATCATTGATATAACTTAGTATACAATACTTGGGAAAATTTGACCCTAGTAGGGGTCTATGCTACATCAATGTACGGAAAATTTTGGCCGCCTAACTGATCTCGGAAGTGTAAACACTTAAATCCCGAGATTGAACTTAAAATACTAGAAAGTAATATTTATCCGTAAAACTAAATTAAACTGGGGCGAATAGTGCAAGCACTACTTGTAGTGGTTGAAGTTCTGAGGATCACGAAGTGTAGATACGAGGTTCCTCATCTCGGCTCTGGACTCAGCCGCTTGGCGCTCTACTTCAGCTAGACGTCCCTCTAGGGTGGCTCGGTGCTCTCGGAGTTCTTGCACTTCGGTTCGTGTTGCAGCCATTTCCCGTCGAAGAAGCTCGGTGCGGTCTCGAGTCCGATCGTGGTCGTCGTCTAACCGGCGAATGCGAACGGAGTTGACTTGGCTGGTAGCACCAACTTCCATGAGATGTTGGGTGTTAACTCTTGTTTGCCCTTTGTGACGTGTGACACGGTGAACTATGACAGAGAGAGCTTGGCCGGCTGACCCTCCCCTACTGAGATCGTAGAAGCCTTGTTGCATGCCATAGGGAGGTCGTTGACCTTGTTCTCGGCTCCATCGATGTATTGTTTCGGCCCATCAGAGTAGGGGCAGTGTGTGGATTGTAAACTTCGGGTTCATCAGAGTAGGGGCAGTGTGTGGATTGTTTCGGCTCCATCGATGTATTGTTTCGGCCCATCAGAGTAGGCCCATCAGAGTAGGGGCAGAGTAGGGAGGTCGAGCCCTGGAAGTGTCGCGGAGGATTAGGGGCAGTGTGTGGATTGTAAACTTCGGGTTCGGAGTCGGTTCCATCTGAGTCTTCTTCCTCTTCACCGTCTACGAATTCTTCTTCTTCCATGGGTTCCTCATCCTCCATGGGCTCTTCTTCGGGTTCTTCCTCTGGGTCTTCCACAATCCAACCGGCATTCCCTTGGTTGGGAAAGTAGGGATCACCTGGCAAATGAAATCTTGCCATCGTACCTGTGCGAGAATAGGTAGGAGGAATGTCGCAAGAAACTTTGGGAACAAGAAGTTAGTTGTCGAAGTTGTGATTACAGATTTTTGTGTTAAAATACTCCTATAGTATTTTTAAGTTTGATTCTTGGAATTTTTGGTAAGTTGCAGACTTGTTGCTCACCATGATCCTTCTTCGGCATACATTGGTTCTATCTTGGTTGAATATAGTTGATCATGCTATATTCATCCAAGATCTGACTACATACCCCGAAGCTGGACCATGGTGTCCAACTTGTCTTGATACTTTTATGTTATTGCCCTTATGATACTGAATGTGCGATTATTCGAATACTTTTATAAAAATATTAATTCTTATTTTTAAAGTATTTTTGAAAAGCTACGTCAGAGATTTTTTTTTTGTCCCGTTATATTTATAGTTTGTATATCTTACGTGGTTCGATATACTTAGTTCACTATAAACAAAGCTCTGATACCAATCTGTCACACCCCCAAACCAGAACGACAGAAACGTTCGGGGGCGGATGACGTCATGCTCAGTATCATAACCATAGTGAAGAAAGTAAAAGACAACCATCATAGATATAATTTAAAGGATTACATTGTTTCCAAAATACATGTTCCAAAAATACATGTTTCCAATTAAATTACATATGATGATAAAATGTAGCAAAAGAATCTACGCCTTAGCGTCTTGACTTTAGAAATCCTGCGGTTACCTGTATTACTGATTACCTGAGAATACAAGTTGTTTTGAAAAGAGAGTATCAGCATAAAGCTGGTGAGTCCATAAGTATTTTATAAAAATGAATGTTGTTTCCTTAACGTTTGTTACAAGTTTGTTTCCAGAAAATCCAATATTTTCTAAAAGATTTGTTGTAAACTGAATTGAAACAAGGCCGAGTATGTGTAAGTAAGTCATCATAATTATGTGTGTGTTTTATATTTAAATAAAACTCCTTTGTATAAAACCTTAGAATTTCCGTGACTTGTATGCTGTGTTCATATTCCATGCGAGATGTTATAATCATACTAAAGACTAGATGGCCTTGTATGCGACGTTCTTCAGGCGTCGGAAAGTTATGACACTTGTCATCTCAGACCTGCCGGTCTAGCTGTTGCAAGCAGCTTAGGTGCGGGTGTGTCAGACCCAGTATAGATCTATACACAATTATCACGTTCTCCCTCCCGAAGATTCTGATTATAACTACAGGACTTTTCTGTGGTACTTAGGAGTACACCGGAGGAGAATGTCTCGCGAGTTTAATTAATACAAGATCACGTAGTGTGCAATGAAATATTTGTTTTGTAAGTCGATTGGATTACTGTTTTCTTTGTCTAAAGAAGTGCTCAAACTATACCTATTATAGTTTATCAAAAAGTATTATGCGTGTTTGGATGAAACCTTTTTATGCAAGTCATTGTATTTCCATAAATCGTATACACACCTTGCTCAGCATGTTACAAGGTGTAGGAGAACTCTTAAACATGTATTAGATAATTTTGGTATTTTGAACTTGTATTCCCCCCTGAAAACTAAAGAAAATGTAAAAATGTAGGGGTATGAACTCACCTGGAAAGTGTGGTGATTTGAAGAAAATGAGTTTTTCTCGGGTAGCACTTCGACTGGGAAGTGGTAAGTTTCTCGGGATTCTCGGCACTTCGGACCTTCGTCGGGTCTTGGATATGTAACCGGGGTGTCGGGGTCGTCTTGGGGTGCTAAACGTGGAGTAGAAGTGAGAGAGAAGAGTGAAATGAGCAAGGAAAGTCGGAAGTCTCGAATGCTATTTATAGAGTGCATTCACAGGATTCACATCGTGATCATGGGATAGTTAACGTCGTGAGTTTGGTCTACAGACGCGACGCCTGGTGGTCTAGTTCTGGCACACATCAGTCATAGACTCACGTCGTGAGTCTCTTGCTCACGTCGTGAGTCTCGGATAAGGTTGGTGTGTGTTCCTTGAACTTCAAAAATTCATATCTCTAGCATACGAGCTCCGATTTCGACGTTCTTTATATCCACGCGTAGGTGACAATATACTCTACAACTTTCATTTAGACTCCGTCGGCTAATTTTGAATTTAATTTTTAATATTATATTTTAAATAGGCCGGGACAGGATAATTCCGTTAAAAATCCATAACTTCTTCATCCGATGTCCGTTTTCGTCTGTCTTTTTACCGTTGTACTACTATTGTCGAGTCCTTCAATTCTTGTTTAGGTTGCGTCGGCTAAAAATCGCTCGATCTTTATTTCGAGTTTTTAGCTGTCTACTGCTGTTCTGAAACATAGAAAAATCATAAACTTCCTCATATGAAGTCAGATTTGGGCGTTCTTTTTATACATGCTCACGGTTTAACATAATCTACGACTTTCGTTTAGATACTTAAGGCTAAAAAGTATTTTATTGAAATTTCATTTTTCTTTCTTAACAGCGTTTTATTGGTTTTGTCACGAATCTTTGATTGGTCATAACTTCTTCGTTATAACCCGGATTTGAGTGTTCCTTATATTTTTGAAAACCTTGACAATATATCTAACACTTTTTGTACTCCAATTGAGACTTTAGAACACTTCGTTTTTGACACAAATTTTTATTGATTCAAGATAGTTTATAATATTTGATTTTTCGAACATTACGTTGACTCGAAATATCGGGTTGTCACATAAAGCACAAAGCAACAACATTTGGGCATTGAGTAACCCAATCCAATCATACTATATCCAAGCTATCATATAACTGACTAATCAAGTATTAGCTCAATAAACACCTATAGCAGGCATATCAAGCATCTTCCTAGATCCTGTAGCCCTAATCTAGCATGCAGTTCTCATACATATAATGTAGGCATATAAGGCATCCTTCCTAGATCCTTATCCCTAATCTAGCATGCAGTTCTCATAATCATATCATATCATAACATAACATGTACGTGTATCTTGGGGAAAACTTACTTGAGCTCGGCCGATCGCGCGCTTCACACATCTTGTTATTTTTCAAAGTTCTTTTCTCTTTTCAAACTTATTTTCAAAACACTTTTTAGAAAACGATTTTCCTTTTCAAAATTTCCATACCAAGTCCTTAGTTTGAGTCCCGACACACTCGAGAGTGTGCTCGAATCCCTCAAACCAAGGCTCTGATACCAACTTGTAACATCCCAAATCTCAAGCCCAAAAAAATTGCTTTTAAACATATTACTTATAAAATCATTTGAGGAAAACATTGCTGTTATATATCAAACCACCAAAACGTAGTACATGTCTCAAAAATCATAATGTCAGATAGTGATAATATCAGAATACAATCCAGAAACCTCTATGCAGAACTCATGTGTGTGTGTGTGATGCGCTGCTACACCGCCGGCTCCTTCCCTTTGGATGAAGAGGTACCTGAAACCAAAACTGAAACTGTAAGCACAAAGGTTAGTGAGTTCCCCCATCATACCACATACCATACGATCACATAGCATACATACTACCGGACATATCTGGGTTCCCGACCTACCCCTTCAGTCCTCTCGACCGGTGGCCTTGCCAAGCATATCTGGGTACTGGCCTACCCCTTCGGTCCTCTCGACCGGTGACCTTGCCTCGCATATTTGGGTGCTGGCCTACCCCTTCGGTCCTCTCGACCGGTCTGTCGCATACAATCACATAATCATAATCTGTCTAGCATAGCTGGGTACTAGACTACCCCTTCGGCACAATCGGCCGGTAACTTCGGGACTATCTCCCCCTACTACTACCACTACCACATAACATCATATCCTGCTAGCACGTAGAACATAACAGGTAGCAGCAAACCTAGATGAATATCACAAAGACAATAATCTAACATACATCTGCTATTAGTGGGCCGACATTGTGGCTGTAGACCCACTGCTACAGGAAGGTAACTCACCTCGTATGACTGACTGCTGAAAACCCAAGCGAGGAATCACTGACTGCTGTTTCGGCTGCTCTCCGACTATCATGACCAAATGAACACTTAGTCAGAGTTGAGGATTCTTCTATGGGTAAAACGACTATTTTACCCTTCTGATCCAATTTGGGCCATGACCCAAGCCCAATCCTTTCTAGTCCTTCTAAACTCAGTAAGGCCCATTAATCCCCAAATGGCCCAATTTTCTAAATTTGGCCCAACTCTTCAAATTGGGCTTTCCTTTCCAAACCTACTAAACCTTAACCCTTAACTGACTTCTGCAGGCCCAACACGGCCCACAGCTCCTATGTTCAATACTTGGCCCAAACCGAGCCCAATAAGGCAATGTCAATAGTCTGAGTGTACGCTTAGCGTACCCATCTGTACGCTGCGCGTACTGTTTGAATGGCTTGTACGCTGCGCGTACTGGCATGTACGCCCACCGACACTCCTTTTAAGCCATCTTTTCCAAAAGGACTTAATCCCTCAAGGGTGGCAACCCTAAGCTCAAAATCGAAGTTTCATAATCAAGATACAATCTTTGGACCTAAAAAGGACCAAATCTTCCAAAACCCTAGATCTAGACTTTGAGGAGGAAAGTTAGGAGCTTTATACCTCCTTTTGATGCCAAATGACGAGCTTAAACCAGATCTCTGAGCTCAAGGTACTCAAAGGCTTCTTCTCCAACCGCTCCTTCTCTTCTTCAAAGCTTTTCTTCACCAAAATGAGCTCAAAAAGGTCAAACACACACAACAATGGAGCAAGAGGCGTATTAGGGTTTTCTGAGGGTGAGGGGGCTGGTAGGAAGGCCAGGGGGTGGCTATAATGGGGTCTTAATATGCCTTAAACCCTAAAAATTAGGGTTTGGTATCTGCTCACGTACGCTGCGCGTACGTGCGCTCGCCCCCGTATCCGATGCGTGCCTATACCCACCGCGTACGCCAAGGCTACGCCCAGCGTACGTCTTATGGGCTGCCCAATTCCTTGGCCCCTTTGCTTAAGTCCAATTCAATGGTCCTTTTATCTATATCTAACCCAACTATCATTTTAAAAAATAATTAATAATTAATACCTCAAAAGTCGGTCGTTACAGGGATGTTACATTATCCCCATGTTAAAGAGAATTTTGTCCTGAAATTTGGATTAAAGAGATACATAAAGACTACGGAAAAAGATGTGGATACTTCTGTTACATTTGATCCTCCCGCTCCCATGCGAATTCCGGTCCCCGTTTTGCTATCCAGCGAACCTTCACTATCGGGATACGGCTTTGTTGGTTCTCTTTACTTCCCTGTCTAAAATCCCTACGGGTTCTTCCACGAAGTTGAGATTCTCGTTTATCTCGATTTCATCGAGTGGAATAACAAGAGTCTTGTCGGATAAACACTTTTTCAAGTTAGAGACGTGGAAGACGGGATGTATGTTACGTAGTTCTTGGGGTAGTCGTAGTTTGTAAGCTACTGGACCGATTCTAGCAAGAATCGCGAATGGTCCTATGTACCTAGGATTCAGCTTGTCATGCTTTCCAAAGCGTATCATGCCCTTCCAGGGTGAGACCTTCGACATGACGCGGTCACCAACCTGGAATTCCAAAGGTTTCCTTCTTTTGTCAGCGTAGCTTTTCTGTCGATATCTGGAAGCTCTAAGTTGCTCCCGGATTTGTACGATTTTCTCTATAGTTTCACGAATGATTTCTGGACCAGTAAGAGTACTTTCAGGAACTTGACTTCTAGCTAGCTGCGTGTCACCCACTTCAACCCAGCACAGAGGTGATCTGCACTTGCGTCCATAGAGGGCTTCGAAAGAAGCAGCCTTTATGCTAGTGTGATAATTGTTGTTGTAAGAGAATTCAACAAGGGGTAAATGAGTATCCCATGCCTTTCCAAAGTCTATCACGCAAGCTCGCAACATGTCTTCTAAAGTTTGAATCGTCCTCTCACTTTGTCCGCCAGTTTGTGGATGGTAGGTTGTACTCATGTCCAGCCTAGTTCCTAGAGAGTTTTGTAAAGACTGCCAAAAAGGAGAGGTGAATCTACTATCTCGGTCTGAAATAATAGATATTAGCACACCATGCAGTCTAACGATCTCCTTGAGGTATGTTCTTGTTAGTTTCTCCATCTTGTCGGTTTCTTTTATTGGCAAGAAGTGTGCGGATTTGGTCAATCTATCAACGATCACCCAAATAGTATCATAACCACCCGATGTCTTGGGTAACTTAGTTATGAAATCCATCGTAATCCGCTCCTACTTCCATTCAGGGATTTCAGGTTGTTGCAATAAACCTAAAGTTTTTTGGTACTCTACCTTGACTTTGGCACAAGTAAGGCACTTGCCCACAAAGGTAGCGATTTCGGCCTTGATGTTAGGCCACCAGTATAGTTTCTTGAGGTCCAGATACATCTTGTCTGAACCTGGATGAATGGAGTATCTTGTTTTGTGTTCTTCATTCATAACCACGTCTCTGTAACCACCGAACTTTTCTGTCCATATTCGGTTCATGAAACAGTAGACTCCATCATCCCTGACTTCGATTTTCTTATCCATTCCTCTAAGGGTTTCACCTACCACGTTTTCGGGTTTTAAGGCCCCGAGTTGAGCCTCTGTGATCTGTGTGGACAGATGTGAATGGATTGTCATTGTCAATGACTTTACTCAGTATCCCGAGTATTCTTTTCTGCTAAGGGAGTCAGCTACTACGTTGGCCTTACCGGGGTGATAATGAATCTCCCATTCATAGTCGTTCAGTAGCTCCACCCATCGTCGGGGTGATCAAATATATGTTGAAGGCTTTTATGATCAGTAAAGACGGTGTACTTTGTACCATACGGGTAATGCCTCCAGATCTTTAAGGCAAAAAGCACTGCTCCTAGTTCAAGGTCATGTGTTGTATAGTTTACCTTATGTGTCTTTAACTGCATTGAGGCGTAGGATATAACCTTTCTCTTTGCATAAGAACACATCCAAGCCCTCGATTAGAAGCATCACATTACACTACAAAATCCTCTGTCCCTTCAGGAATAGACAGGATTGGTGCGCTGCACAGAGCTCGCTTCAGCGTTTGGAATGCTTTTTTTTGTTTCTCTCCACACCTAAAAGTTACACCCTTTTGCATCAGGGAGGTAAGAGGTTTAGCGATTCGAGAGAAATTTTGGATGAATCTGCGATAGTAGCCAGCAAGGCCTAAGAATTGACGGATTTATGTAGGTGTTTTAGGTGCTGACCAGTTCTCAATTGCCTTTATTTTGGAAGGGTTCGCATGTATTCCTTCTGAACTGATCACGTGACCTAGGAAATCAACCTTCCTGATCCAAAACTCTCATTTTGAGAACTTCGCATAGAGTTTCTCTATTCTGAGAGTTTGAAATACTTGACGAAGATGTTGGCCATGCTCCTCTTCACTTCTTGAGTAGATAAGGATGTCATCAATGAAGACTATGACAAATTTGTCCAGGAATGGACGACACACTCTTTTCATCAAGTCCATGAACACAGCAGGTGCATTCGTCAATCCGAATGGCATCACTACAAACTCGTAATGAACATAACGAGTTCTGAACGTGGTTTTGGGAATGTCCTCCTCCAAAATCCATAACTAATGATACCCGAATCTTAAGTCTATTTTCGAGAAGTAGCTCGCACCTTGAAGTTGGTCGAATAGATCGTCAATGTGAGGCAGAGGATATCGATTCTTGATGGTAAGTTTATTCAGCTCGCGGTAGTCTATGCACATACGGAATGATCCATCTTTCTTCTTTACGAACAAAACTGGTGCTCCTCAGGGTGAGATGCTTGGTCTTATGAAACCTTTGCTAAGGAGTTCGTTAAGCTGGCTGGATAATTCCTGCATTTCAGAAGGTGCAAGACAATGGGGGGATTTGGCTACAGGGGTAGCCCTAGGGATTAATTCGATTCTGAATTTGACTTGTCATTCGGGAGGCACTCCCGGAAGGTCGTTGGGAAAGATGTCGGGAAAGTTGCAGACCTCAGGAATGCTCGCGATGTCTTTCACTTCTTGTTTTTTTTCTGCTACGTCAGCTAAGAAAGCATAGTACTCTTTGCGAATGTACTTCTATGCCTTGATGCAAGAAATGATCTAAAGGATCGTTCTAGGTTTGTTGACGTAGAGAATAAGAGTTTCGTTAGTTGGCAAGTTCAGGTGAATAGCTCTTTCATAGCATAGGATGTCAGTATGGTTAGGGCACAACCAATCCATACCTATAATAACGTCGAAACTTTTGATAGAGACCGACATAAGGTCCATTAGGAATGAAAAGTTATTTAAGGTAAGGGTACATCCTATGTATATATCATTGGTGGATTCGGATTTTCCGTTAGCCATTTCGAATGTGAAAGTTTAATTTAGTGGTTGGGAGTTTTGATTTAGCAAGTGTTTGAAATTAGGGCTCACAAATCTTTTCTCAGCACCAAAATCAAAATAGAATGCATGCATAAGTATTGTTGAGAAGAAACGTACCCGTGACCACCGCAGGGTCTGCCACCGCTTCTTCGTGACCCAAAGCTAAAATACTCCCAACTCCACCGGCATTTCCACCTTTTGGAAAATCTCTCTTAAATGCCCTACATCACCATATTGGTAGCATGCTTGACCTACTCCAGCGGAAGGTACTTGGTTACTCGGTTGGGGTGGTGATCTACAGAATCGGGCAGTATGCCCTTTTGTTGTTGCAGTTATGACACTGCATCTCCCGACAATTTCTGTTGTGGTGAAAATTGCACTTGTTGCACTTGGGGAGATTACCAGCATAAGGCTTAGCTGGTGTAGGGTTAGCAGGAACAGCAGCAGGTACAGTAGCAGCATGGACTGCCACTAACTGTTGCTTTTTCGAGGGTTCTTGTGAAGACTTGCCCTTCCTCTTATTCAAACCTTTCTTCTTGCTTTTGTTGTTGTTGTTTCCCTTCGATTGTCCTGGTGCAGCAACCACTGAGTTTTGACGGGATCCATGGTCTATAAGAGACTGTGCCAGCTCTTTGGCACTATCAAAGGTAACATGCCTGGAAGCTATGACACTTGACTGAATCTGGGGCGACAGTCCCCAAATGTATCTCTCAATCTTTTTGCTCTCCAGAGCAACCATTTCTGGACAAAGTATCGCTAAGTCACAAAATCGATTTGTATAGGTTGTTATGTCTGAACCAACCATTGTAAGACCCCAGAGCTATTGCTCAAGTTTCTGAATTTCCCCTCGTGGACAGTATTCCCGCATCAGCATTGTCTTTAAGTATTCCCAACTTATAGAATTAGCCACTACCAGGGTCAGTGACTTAACATCGTCGTTCCACCATGTTAGGGCTCTATCCGCAAAGGTACAAACAACGAATTTGACCTTGCTGCTCAATCCATTGTCTTAACGCCATAACTCCTCCAGTGCCATTAAAGGTCCTGGGTTTGGTGTTCGAGAAATCTTTATAGGTACACTCTCATGAGTACCCGTGATTCTCGTCGTGGTCCTGATCCACTTGCACCAGGGGTGTTTATATGAGACATAGCAGCTGCAACAGCTGCCGTGACTGCCGCCTGAAACATGACAACGTCAAATTGAGGAGGTGGTGGCGGAGGTGGTGTTGGCGCTTCATTAACATTGAAACGCCTTGGGTTTCTCCGAGGAGGCATCTTTTACTATAAAAGTTAAAAGATGAAAAGATGGTAAGATATCAAGAGTGAACATGAATATGATATCTCTGAACTAAAACACTTAGTTCAATATGAATCTTGTAAAGAATTGGAAATAGAAGTCTACTGCATATACAATCTTGCAACATGATATTATGAAATTTGAATGGTTATTTATCAAAGAGTATGAAATGTATGTCGATTATACTAGTATATTGAGTACATAGAGTTTGGAAAATTTAACCTTAAACAGGTCTACAATACACCACTGTACTGGGAAAACATCGACATCAAACCGACCTACCGAAATTAAAATTTCTGCGGTCGTACTGAAAGACATGAAAATAACACTAGAACATATCTACAGATTTAACTATAACCAAAAGAGTAAACGGAGGACAAAATAGAGTATAATCAATTTCTTAAACCAAAAGAAAGGACGAGTAGAGCATCTCCTACTGGAGATGGGTACCACTCGGATGAACCCTTAATTCGGCCAGCTGACGCTCCACATCAAGCAGGTGTCTTTCATACACTGTCTGGCATGCTCGGAGCTCTATGACTTCCGCTTGAGTTGCTGCTAGCTCTTGTCTGCATCAAGCTCCATGGTTTGTTGAATGGCTGTCATTCCTAGCTCAACATTTCGATCCACTCGGCGAACCAAAATAGGAAGAATTATGTCTGTAGAGCCTCGCTCACTTACGTTGTAGAAGCTTCGGTCTTCATTGTAGGGTAAGGGTTGACCCTGCTCCCGGCTCCACCTACCCAATTTCTCAGCCCATGAAGGCGTCGGACCTTGAAAATTCTATCGTGGATTGGGATTCTGGGCAACTGGTGGTGGATTATAGGCTTCTGATTCGGAATCAGTGTCTTTAGGAAAATTTTCTGCAAAATCATCATCTAAAGGAATTTCATGATTCTCTTTTGGCTCTGCATCTTGTCCTCGATCGGGAAAGTAAGGGTCTCCGGGTAAATGAAATCCAGCCATGGATATCTAGGCGAGATTAGGGATAAGAGATATAGGTATTATTATAACTATAAAGTGTATACTAATTATATATAACTTGGGTATAATCGACCTTCGATTAAATGAACCGGCTCTAAATCCACAACCAAAGAAGGTAGAGGAAATGAAGCTAGATCACATATTCTATGTCTATATATCTATAATTATATATAACTGTAATATACCCTTAATATTTATAGTTCTACCCACAATGGTTCTTTTGTTTTCACATGTTTGTTATTAGTATATAGCGCCTAAAATACTCCTATAGTATTTTAATCTTTATGTTATGTTCTATAGTTCTTCTATATATGTATAGTTGGTAAGTTTTAGACATGCCGCAACACTACCATCACTCCCAAACATATGTTGGTCTTATCTCAAATGAATATAGTTGATCAGGCTATATTAATCCCATATATGATTACATAACTACTCAGGTTTGACTGTAATGTCCAACGTCCAAATATTTTTAAGTTCTTATGACTGTGATACTGTACTTGTAGGTACAAGTTTTAGTATACTTCTTGTAAAAATACTTAAAATTTTAAAAAGTATACTTGTAGTAAGAGCTCTTAGCCCCAATGTATTTATAGTTTGTATATCTTTTATGGATTGATATATACTGAGTTCACTATAAACAATGCTCTGATACCAATCTGTCACACCCCCAAACCAGACGGCGGAAACGTCCGGGGGTGGATGACTTCATTTATAGTATCACAACACATGTATCATTGTAATCAAAGTACAAACAACCACTATATTTAAAAATTAATAGTATTTACATGTGTTTCATCATTGTATATTGAAACCAAAATAGTTATACAAAAGAAGAAGACATGACTCAAAATAGCTCCATCTTCTCAAAAGCTTGGGGAGTACCTGTATACTGATTCCCTGAGAATACAAGTAATTTGAAAAGAGAGAATCAACATAAAGTTGAGTGAGTGCATAAGTATTTATGTTTGAATGAGCGTTTTTTGTTTCTTGAATATGTAAATTGTTCTAGAAAATCCTATATTTTCTGCTGTATATGAAAAGTAGTTTTAATCTCCTAAAACTGTTCTGTTTGTAAAACAATGTTCTATTTTTCTATTCCTTTTTGCTAAACTTGTAACTGTGAGTGTGCCTGGTTCCACCAGCTGTTATTGTAAACTGAAATGTAATACTGTAAATTGTATCTTGTAAAACTAGTACTTTGAAAATGTACTTATGTTTAGTTAATTATACACTAATGTATTGTTAATATCTTTTTAATGAGTTATTATAACCATACTGACTAGATGTCCTGACCCAACGCTATGAATGCGTTAAATCTGTTGATAACAACTGTCACTCCTAGGCGTGTATGCCTAACTGTAGCTAACAGCCTGAGTGCAGGGTTGATAGATCTATACACACATTGTTTCGATCCCCGACTGGAGATTCTGGTTATAATGTCAGGACTTTAACTATATTTTTTAAATGAATTGAAAAACCTGAATCAAATGACTCATAAAAAACATATTGACGTTACATGTATAATAGTTATGAACACCCAATCATTCTGGAATGAATGATTGACAGTATGCCCCTGAATTAGTATATGAAAATGTATACTCTTGATTAGTTTTGAATCAAACATTTGTTCTTGTAAAACAGTGTGATTTAGTATACTTGAATCGTGAATTAATGTTCTATGAATCATAAATTATACCTATTATAATTTATATGTGTGCTTTCTGAATTGATACTAATTGTTCATGAATGCAACCCCTTTCTCAGCTTGTTACAAAGGGTATCTAACTGAATGAAATAACTTTTATATTTGTGTACAGATACAAATATATATAAGTAAAATTTAAATGACATTCGGAAAAATAACCGATACTTATAATCCCACATCCAAACAAGGAAAAAGAACCAAAGTGAGTTATCAGTCCTAAACCTTTTAAATCTTATATATATATATATATATATATATATATATATATATATATATATATATATATATATATATATATAAATATATATATATATATATATATATATATATATATATATACATATATATATATATACATATATATATATATATATATATATATATATATATATATATATATATATATATATATATATATATATAAATATATATAAATATGATTTTTAGGAAAAAAACATAAGTTTGTAAAATCATTTAAAAGAAGTTTAATATTTTGAAATGCTTTTGGTGACTAGATTTCATTTCAACACAATCTTTGAGAACATTTGTTTTCATGATAACTGAAATCCAATTTGATATGATATTTTTGAAACCAATTGTTTATAACATAAAATCTTTGTGTGAGACTTGTATTCCCCCTCCCCCCCTTTAAAACAGTAAAAACTATGAAAATCTGGGCGTATGAACTCACCTTTTGGAGGGTGGTTCAAATGATGATTTGATATAGGATGCTTAGTTCCACGAGTGAAATCCCGCAAGAAAACAAGTCCTATATAGTTATTTGTATAGCATATATGTATCCAATTAGCTAAAATAATCATAGGAATGATTAGAAATCGGACTAATTTGTAACTATAACTTACAAATTGAAGTGTTTGAAGCTAGATAAGAGGCTGAAATGGGTTTACGGCCAGGAGTTTACGGCCAGGTGTTCTTGAAGGATGAAGAACACTTGATGATTCTAGACCAGATTCTAAGAAGATTCAAAGCTTTTGAGGTGCTTGTTATTCGTGTTCTTCACGTGTTCTTCGCGTTCTTCATGAAAACTAGTGAAATCAATAGAGTTTAGCCTAATAAATGAAGATGGAAGAGTGTTCTTGAAGTGATAACAAGATCAAGAATTGATACCTGTTAGATCTTGTGATGAACTAGTGTTTAACACTTGAATAAGATGAACAATGATGATCTTGGTGTGTTCTTGAGGAGATATGATGTTCTTGGTGGATGATACTTGAGAGAAAAAGCTTGAAATCTTGAGTGGAAGTGAAGAAATGAAGTGAAAACTAGTTGCAACATATATATATATATATATATATATATATATATATATATATATATATATATATATATATATATATATATATATATATATACACACACACACACATATATATGCGAGGGTTCACGGTCCGAGGGTTTACGGCCGTGAACCTCGTTTACGGTCTAAGGTCGGCTAGGGTTTACGACCGGGAACGTGCCCCAATGCGATAAGGTTCGGTTTCTGAGGCGATAAGATTCGGAGAGTTTACGGCCGTAGCCTGATTACGGCCGAAGCCGTTCACGGTTGCGAGGGTTTGCGGCTGCGAAGGTTTACGGTCCGAGGAGAGTACGGTCGTAAACCCTTTGCGGTCCGAAGTTTTTGTGGTCCGAAGCGAAGGAATAAGATGTGAAGTTTCTCGGTTTTAAGCCTTTCCTTCTAAATTCAATTTTAATTATTTTAAGGATTTTTATTAAAAAAAGGTTATTATTATAACCTATATAAAAACCCAAACAATAACAAGGACCTTAGTTGACCCTCGTTTGACTTTGGTTGACTTTACAAGATAGAAAATAACGGGATGTTACAAACATGCTTTGAGCTTTTCTTCGAAACTTTTACTTTAACTGTGACCTTCTTTGGAGATTCCGCTTCTTTTTCAACAGGAACAACTGTCGAAGGACTTGGCTAAGCTTCCTTCTTTGAACCCCTTCTCTTCTTCGTTGGACCTTCAGTTGTGTTTGTGAATAACACCCCTGTTTCAACATCAGGATTAATAGTTGTCAAATAATTCACCAACATAGGATTCATAGGACCAACTTTTTGAAGCATTACATCTGGAATTCTAGAAATACTTGGAAAAACTTTAGCATCATCTTCAACAGTTTTAGGAAACTGATATAAAGCAAACCCAGCAGTTTCTTCGTTTCCAGGGACTTGAATACCCTCTTTTGTGACAACCCGAAATTTCCAAGCTTGTTAAATAAATTAAACCTATCAGTGTTAGACTCATTTTGCTTCCAGTTATCACTGTTTGGAACCTGTTTTGAGTATTCTAACCCTAGTACATCAAAGGAATAAGAGATTGGAATTAGTAGCTTAAGTTCTTAACTGCCTGCAACCGTAAACTTCCTCAAAAAGGGAGTTTACGGTCAAGACCAAGGAGTTTACGGTCATGGTGACCGTAAACCCATCCCTAGATATATGGAGGGTGATCACTTCAGCCACTCTTTTCCCTCTCTCAAGCCTTAGAATCGATTCTCTCTCAAAAATCATAAAGTTTTGCTTCCAAGTCTTCAAGAACAAGTAATAATTCCTTCCTTGTGTGTTAAATCCTTCCTAAATCCATGTTTCACTCTTGATTCATCCAAGGGTTTCATCTTTTATCTAGATCATCAAAGATCCTCAAGAACACGGTTGTGTTTGGACCGAAAACACCCCCCTTGCCTTCAAAACCGTAAGTACCATCCTCCCTTACCTCTATCTAGTTAGGAACCTTCATTTTGGACTTAAAATAATCACTCCTACATGAACAAAAGAGTTTATGGTCTATGAATCTTTATAGACCGTAAACCCTTATAAAGGGTGTTCTTATAGCCTTTACCTTTCCTAAGGCTAAGTATGGTCCCCAGAATCCGATGCCTTTGAATGAAGCCCTTGAAAACCATCATTTGTGCAAGATTTGGTGAGTTTACGGTTGAATCTCCTTAGACCGTGAACTCCATGACCGTAAGGTCATTAGACCGTGAACCTTATAACCGTAAGGTCATAGGACCGTAAACACATGGGACCATAAACCCATTTGAACCGTGAACTCAATGGACCGTGAACCCAAGAACCGTACACTCTAAGGACCGTGAACACTTTGACCGTAAACTCTATAGGGTGGCCATATACCCTAGTTATGCAATCATATGTGATTGTATCCCATAAATCTTAGAGTTTCCTAACCAATAAGGGTGTCACCCTTCTTATTTATTCGTCTATACACTAAATTCATACACATACATGTCTATATGTGTCTATTAGGATCACATGTGACTAATAACTAGAACAAACAGAATGATTTTCCTATGACTCTCAAATTGTTATCAAACTTATGCATTTCAAATACTTCAAAACACTTTCTTAAACTCTTTTAAAAGCTAAATCCCTTACCAAACTCTTTTTAAACTTATACTATTGTCAATTTCATGTCTATACAGATATATTTATATAAGTAAGATTTGAAGGAGTTAGGACTGATAGCTCAGTTTATTTCCTGTTCCTTGTTTGGTTGTGGACTTAGAGTACCCCGTTATTAGTCCGAATGTCGTTGAAATCTTAGTTATATATCATATATATGTGTTTAGATATAAAAGCTTTTACTTTAGTTCAATACCTTTGGGTAGCAAAGGCATACAAACGACATTACTAGTAAACTATAATAAGTATAGTTTAAGAGATTACTACTCACTATGATTAGTACAATGAAACATACAAGAGTCAGTTCATTCATGAGTCGATATAAACCTACTATTATGAGAAACAACACACGCTATACACTATACAAGAGAATATACTATACACTAGTATAGAGAGAACATTACTACGCTATGACTTACTATACAAACTCTGAAATACGATAATTTAAATGTGAAACACTAATTCATGATACAATAATATATTGTTGTATCACTTTGTAACCAGAGTCTCCTGGAGGGAGAGCGGGCATCGTGTGTATAGATCTATACATGACAGACACTCCCACACCCCGACTGCTAGCTACAGTCCCAACCGATAAGGCCAAGGGGTGACAAAATGTCACCTCACTATTTTATGACGCCGGAAGGCCGTCAAGTATTCAGCCGTCAATCAGCATGTTTACAAACTAATTCACATCTAAACCTTTAATTAACAATTAAAGACAATAGGACTCATTAGGGAGTATGGTACATTTAATACGAACTTAAGTCTTAATTTTTATCATTTAATAGTCAGTAGTGTCACCACTGAGATAGAACACACTATTTTCCTAGTAGAGAATAGAAATGATTGGGAGAAAACATATTTTTGCACAGTAACAAAGTACTACTATATTTTTCCCTCTATTACCTATACATATGCAAACATTACGTTTTTATACAAGAATAAACATGTAAAATAGTCGGGTCTCGGGTAGAAGGCTACATTATTTACAAGCAGGAAATATAGGATTTTTTGGGAAAACATTACAAATTGTTCAAGGTTTTAATACAAACATATTGTGGCTTTTAACTACTAAATGACACTAAACACTTATGAACTCACCATCATTTTTATGATGATACTCTCTTTCAAAATAACTTGTATTCTCAGGGAACCAGTAAGACCGGTACACCCATGCAGCTTTTGAAGGACGGAGTGGATCCAAGACACGTCTTATTTTGATTGTACATTTTTGGTGTCATTTAAACTTACAACAGAACACACATGTATTTAACTATTATATTAATTCAATGGATGTTGTTGCTTGTCTTTACTATTATGCATTGTTATGATACTATACATGACGTCCTCCACCCCAGAACGTTTCCGCCGTTCCGGTTTTGGGGTGTGACAGATTGGTATCAGAGCATTGTTTATAGTGAATCGAGTATTTCAACCCATAAAAGATATACAAACTATAAACGCAACGAGATTAATATACTCTGACCAAGAGTTTATACTTTTAAATAATAAAATATTTAACTAAGTATACATACCTGCATTCATACAAAAATCAGTGTCATTAGGACAGAACAAAAGTATTACGATTGTTGAACAACACGATTAGGCTTAGAGACATATAGTCAAACCTAGGAGGATATAGCCTGATCAACTATATTTTCCGAAGAGTGACTAGCATGTGCCTAAGAATGGTTGTGGTGTTGCAACAAGTCTAAAAACTTACCAATACTACTACAACGAGAACATTAGAACAGAACATAAACCTAAAATACTATAGGAGTATTTTGTGTTACTATAATTACTTATTTGAGAACTAAAACGGGTCTTTACTAGTAGGTCAATAGTTCCTAAGTGGATACGCTAAGGTTACATGTGACTAAGTGTTATAGACTTAGAATCTGTGACCTTTGCTTTACTTCCTGTTCCTTGTTTGGTTGTGGATTTAGAGTTAGGGTCACTTATTCGAAGGTCTATCCTATTTTGATTGCATGTAATTGGTATGCACTATGCAAGTATTGAAGCAACTAGTAAAGATCATCTTATAATTATCTTAAGTAGTACGTCTATTTTTATAAGATTCTTATACCCCTTTTCCCGCGTAGATATCATGGCCGGATTCCATCCCCACGGCGACCCATACTTCCCAAACCAAGGCAATGCTGGATGGCTTGAATAAGAGCCAGAAGATGATCATCCAATCCCTTTGGATAATCACCGCGCAGAAGGTTCTTCGGATGGGTCTGACTCCGAGGCAGAAGTCAACAACCTGCCCCAAGAGGCTCCAATCCCAAACCTCAACCCCCGACCAGCATTTCAAGGCCCCACTCCCTTGTGGGCGACAACCTTGAACCGTTGGAGTGATGAGCAGGGTCAGCCCTTACCCTTCAACAGAGACCGAAGATTTTACAATCTAAGTGAGGGAGGCTCAGCTGACCGAGTCCTGCCCATTATGGTCCGCAGGATTGCTCGGAATGTGGAACAAGGTCGAGCAGCCATCGACCGAGTCATGGGAGTTGATGCCAACTCTGGCATTAACACGTTCCATATTCGCCAACTCGAAGAGGCTGTGGAAAGGACTAGGAGAACCAATGAGGCCCTACAGAAACAACTAGCTGCATCCCGAGCTGAAATTATGGAACTCCGAGTGCATCAGAGGGCACATGAGCGACACCTTCAAGAAGTTGTAGATCAACTGGCAGAACTGAGGGTTCACCCGAGGAACATCCGTCGCCGGTAGAAGACGTCTGACTCATCTCTTCTTTTGGTTTAAGGAATAGCCTTTCTTTCTGTGCGATATGAAGCACTTGTCTGTAAAATATTCCTATCTTTCAAGTACTTTAACTAGACTTCTAAACTGTCAACATTTCCCCTATATGGTTTGATGTAAGACCTGCTGCCAGGTCATTTTTCCCGAAATCATTTACATCATTAATACCAGTAATATTGGCAGTTATCTAATCTATTGGAAAGTCCTTACCCTTGTGTTTCCCTACTCTATTGTGGTGTCTCTATTTCAATCATACACTCATTCTAATGGTTGCGCTATGGCGATTTAGTCCATGGATCACTCTCATCATACTTGCAATTGATCCTTACTATTATCATCATCTCTATAAACTTTCAGTAAAAGATGCCGCCTCGCAAGCGTCCGACCAGAGGCACGCCTGTAAATCAAACTCCACCACTGTGACAACCCGAAATTTCTATCTTGTACAACCATTCACTTCAATAGAAGTCAGATTTATTTCTGCTAATTTTTAAGCTTTTTGGAGTCAGTTTGAGTGTTCTAAAGCCTAGTACTTCAAGAGATAATTAGAGGAAGTATACTTTAGGATTTATTGTGCAACATTTAAGTCGCAAAACTCCAAGAGTTTGGAGTTTTCGGCCCAAAATAATGTTAGGGCCGAAAACCGTAAAGGGTATATAAATGACACTTAGTCATTTTTGCCATTTTTTTTCCATTTCCAAGTCAAGAACAATTCTCTCTCAAGTATCATCCGAAACTTTTTCAAGATCTTCAAGATTGTAAGTGTTTCCTTCAATTTTTAGTTGATCTCTTCCATTATCTAGTGATCTTACATGATTTCATCCATGAAATCATTCCATTTTCTTAGATCTTCAAGTGTTCTTCATTTCACCAAGAACACCAAGAACACACACTAGTGTTTTGGGCCGAAAACACCCTTCTTTGCTTCCATATTGTAAGTATCTATCTCTTATACTTGTTATCTAGTAAGAATACTGGATTTAGGGCCTTGAAAACATCCATTTCTCAAGAAATATAGGTGTTTTTGGTCTAGTGCATCTCCTTAGACCGAAAACCCTTATGAAAGGTGCAAAAATGACTTTAAGCCTTTCCTAATACTTAGTATTGAGTCTAGAACACTTCATTGATGGTTGAAAGCCCTTGGAAATCACCTTATGCATCAAAGACCATGGGTTTTCGGTCACCTTTTGGACCGAAAACCATTACGCCCGAATACCATTTGGACCGAATACCATTTGGACCGAATACCATTTGGACCGAATACTCCAAGAAACATACCACTTGAACTGAAAACTCCCTTAAGTGGCTTTACAACCCTTAGATGCAATCCTTAGTACTTATAACACTTAAATCAAAGTGTTTCCTTGTTCTAGGGTGTCTTAACTTGGTTAATTAGTTGCTAAATGACTAATTGGTTACATATATGTGTCATTATATGTTGAATAGGATCTGTGTGTGTGTTCAAGTCTTCACTTGACATTTAGCATCCTATACCATCTGTTCTTCCAAACCACTCACTACAGGTGAGTTCATACCCCTTAATCAACCTTTTAAATGATTTTAAATGCTTTTATGGGGAGTTCATACAAGTTGAACTATTATAGTTATTATATCAATCACATGTGATTAATAACTACCAAACAAGTGGATTTCTTACTTTTCAACCTATGTTATCAATCAAACTACTTCAAACTGTTTTGCAAACTCTTTTACATGTTAAATACTTTTATTAAACTTATACTTTGTCAAATGTGTATCTATATGGATATAATTATATAAGTAGGATTGAAAGGACTTAGGACTGATAGCTCGCCTTGCTTCTTGTTCCTTGTTTGGTTGTGGACTTAGGGTATCGGTTGTTTGTCCAAAGGTCGTTTAAATCCTAGTTATATATTATGTATATGTAGATAGATATAAAAGTTACTTCTTTCAGTCCAATACCTTTGGGTAGCAAAGGTATACAAACATGTTCATTTATACAAACAACATTGCTAGTAAACTATAATAGGTACAGTTTAGGAAGTTACAAATACTATTACTAGAACACTGAAACATACAATGAGTCAGTTTATACATGAGTCAATAAATACTATGATGAGAAACAAACATAACATACATATAGAGAATACTATAACAAGAAACAAACGATAACATACAGAGAGAACATACATACATACTAGATAGAGAGAGAACATACAATACAACTAGTACATACAATACATATACAAGAACATTACAACAGTTATGTGAGCCACGTAACGGGACATGGCATCACCTGTCATGGCTCGTTTCGTATCCAGAGTCTCCTACAAGGAGAGCGTTGAATTTGTGTATAGATCTATATTAGATTGACTATCCTACACCTTGCTGCTCGCTACAGTGGGACTTGCAAGTCTACGGCTGCCAAATGTCATTTCTTCCGACGTCTTTCATCGTCGTGTTTATAGTCGGTAGTATGGTACAGGCATATCACATGGCACTTTAAATAACAATTGGTTTAAGGTAGTTAGTACAACAGTAGTTACTTAATACAACACTACAGTACTTTATTATTTCCCCATTGCATTCACTTTGTGATCTTCACACAATGAACGGTAATGTAAAACTATATTTTTGGTTAATGATAGTCATATTTGGGAAAATACACACTTTTACAAGAGACAAACACACATTTCATTTGAGGCCTTGGTAGAAGGCTACGTTTAGTAGAAAATATAGGATTTTCTAGGAGATTCAAACATTCACAAACATTTACAAACATTACATCAAGTACATACAAACACTTTCATACAAACAACGACACTAAAATACTTATGAACTCACCAGCTTTAAAGCTGATCAACTCTTTCAAAATAACTTGTATTCTCAGGTCATCAGTAGACAGGTACCGATGCCAGGCTTTTGAGAAGATGGAGCTCGTTCAAGACTCATCTCATATTTTGATTACTTTTTGGTGTCTTATAACTTTACAGAACACACTTGTATGAAATTATATTATTAATGCATTGGATGATGTTGTTGCTTGTTTACTACTATGCATTGTTGTGATACTGAACATGACGTCCTCCACCCCTAAACGTTTCCGCCGTTCCGGTTTTGGGGTGTGACAGATTGGTATCAGAGCATTGTTTATAGTGAATCGAGTATATCAACCCATAAAAGATATACAAACTATAAACACAATGGGATTAAAATACTCTGACCAAGAGTTTATACTTTTAAATAATAAAATATTTAACCAAGTATACAAACCTGCATTCACACTAAAATCAGTGCCACTAGGGCAGAACAAAAGTATTACGATTGTTGGGCAACACAATTAGACGTAGAGACATATGGTCAACCCTGGGAAGATATAGCCTGATCAACTATATTATCCGAGGAGTGACTAGCATGTGGCTAAGGATGGTTGTGATGTTGCAACAAGTCTAAAAACTTACCAACACTACTACAATGAAAACAATAGAACATAACATAAACTTAAAATACTATAGGAGTATTTTGTGTTACTATAATTACTTATCTGAGAATTAAAGATCCTTATTAGTAGGTCAATAAGTGCTAAGTGGATACGCTAAGGTTATATGTACCTAGGACGTCATTGACTTAGAATCTGTGATAAGGATCATCTTATAATTATCTAATTAGTGCGTCTATTTAGTTATATCTTATACCCCTTTTCTCGCGTAGATATCATGGCTGTATTCCATCTTCCCGGAGACCCGTACTATCCTAACAACGGCAATGCAGGATGGCTTGAAGAAGAGCCAAAAGATGATCATCCAATCCCTTTGGATGATCACTATGCTGAAGGCTTTTCCAATGGTTCTGACTCAGAACCTGAAGTCAACAACCTACCCCCAGTAGCTCCAAACCCAAACCCTCGTCCAACATTTCGAGGATTCACACCTTTGTGGGCCACAAACTTGAACATATGGAGTCAGGAACAGGGTCAACCCATTCCCTATAATGGAGACAGAAGCTTTTACAACCTTAGCGAGGGAGGTTCAGCTGACAGGGTCCTACCCATCATGGTCCGTAGGATTTCTCGGAACACCGAGCAAGGACGAGCAGCTATCGACCGAGTCGTGGAGATTGACACCAACTCTGGCGTTAACACAGTCCGCATTCGTCAGCTGGAGTCTGCTCATGAAAGGACTCAGGTCCATAATGCAGCCCTGCAAAGAGAACTTACTGAAACTCGAGCTGAAGTCAGGGAACTTCGAGCTCGTCAGGCAATGACAGAAAGGCACATGAGAGACATGGAGTGTCGTCTGTCAGAATCAAGGACTCACTCTAATAGCTCTCATCGTAGATAGAGCCTACTCAACCTTCTCTTTTGGATAAAACTTAGTTTACGTAAAAACTCTAGTTTAATTTCCTATCTTTGCATCAATATAACAGAAAACAACCCATGGCTCTGATACCACTGTTGGGTTTTGAGCATTCTAACACTCGTATGGTGTACATGCAACCCTATAAACCTTGGATCTATGTTTTCTCTATTATACATGCAAATATTAACTATTCCAAGGTTTCATCCTAACTAGCATATTATGAAGCACCTATACTACAAAGTTCTAGTTAGACGACATACCTTTTGATGTAGCTTGATGTCTTCAAGCTTTAAGAGCTTAGCCCCAATAGTGTGGAAGCCTCAAATGGAATCACAAATCACCAAAACACCTTGGAAGAACTTGAGAGAATATGTATGCACACTAAAATCGGCCCACTCTTATTTTCACACACTTGTACCAATTTTGTGAGCCAATGACCCCTTTATATATTATGGAGGATTAGGGTTACATCCATGTAAACCCTAATACCCATGACCTTTCATTTACATAGGATCCATGGGTTAAAAGCTCCATGGACCATCCATGAAAGCTTAGCCCAACCTAAATGAACTTGGTCCATTCCATATATATAAGAGTCCATATTTAATTAGTTCTTTTTTATCACTTAATTCATTCTAAATTAATTCTTGATCAATACTAATTAAATAATATGATTCCATATTAATATATTAGAACTTATAATATATTAATATAAATCATAAATATACTATTCTCAAAAGACTATCCATATAAATTGTGTCGGTGAAGTGCAACCCAAATGGACCATGCCGGGTCGGGTCAAGTACATACCAAATATAGTTATGGACTTAGACATTAATCCAACAGTCTCCCACTTGGATAAGTCTAAAACTATTATTGAGTATGACTTCAAAACCTAACTGGCAATCGTAGCTCTTAAAGCCGCTGTCGAACTCTGACCTTGTCAATGACTTCTCCATTAGATAAGGGATCATATATTCCTCCATTCTAGATATCATATGGACTGAGACATGGATTATAATCATTCTCTCTGTCCATTTGTTGTTTCCCGATTTTCGATTTATGATGACTGACTGATTGAACAAATCAAATCAGTCCTGGCTTGGCCAAGCACTCACATGTGTCATCGCTAAATCATCGAGGGGCCCACAGATATCGCTTTTATCCCGAAGGTAAAAGGAATGGATAAACTTCGACTCATATGGCTTGTTCTACTACTTGTTGAATCATACACAAAGGCACGTTTTATAACATCGAGTTACCAAATGCGTTTTCGTGCAATCAATATATAACCAACTCATAGTAACAACTCATATCTCTAGGTTTGAAGAATATAAGATATTATCGTCTCATGATCACTCGTGATAAAATCCATGAAGTGATTCAAATGAGCGCGGGTTGAATCCAATACTCAGAACTTATGAGCACTCATGAGTGTTGTAGCACCACTTTGTCCACCAACTTGGACCTCTACAAACCAACCCATGACAGTCTTGATTCATATCTACTTCCAACATATGACCGACTGTGGATGGTTTGAATAACTTAATCATTCAGGAAGAGCGACTTAGTTATTCTGGAAGTCAAAACATGCAAAGTGAAACACAAGAATAAATGAATCAAATATGGTATCAAACCCTATGAATATAAATAAACACTTTTATTTATCACCATACTGATTACTCATTATTCATTGTTTCGGTTTTATCAACTTTATACTTGAATTAAAAACACTAGTTGTCCCATGCTCCAAGCATGTACACTATGTTTTTCTTAAACAACAGCTTTGCCATACACCAAGTATGCACTATATGTTTGTCTATGATCCTTACTTTGTGAAATAAACCAATTGAACATAATTTCAATGATTCTAATTTCACACTCCCAAATCCTTATCGAAAAATGTGAGAATTTCAAATTCCTATCACTTATCGAAATCTGTTTAGATTTTAAACTTATATGCACTGACCCTCCTGTAATGAATATGTACAAAGTCACAAAGACTTGTCAACAGTCATAAGGTATTCCAATGGAGATCAACTCCATGGAAACTAAGTCTCATATTCAAAGTATATTGCTTTGGACATGCTTCTTGCATTAAGTTTTCTAATCTTACACAGATAACTTCCACCTATGGAGACAACTCCATATTCTCATTTTGACTATCACTTCTGAATAAGAGATGCCTCTTTTCAGAATATGTCAATATGGTCCTTCCAAAATTAGCACTATACTTCCAACTGTCCCTGATCAACTAATCTTTGGTAAACCTCAGATTGTCCTCGACAATTGCTTAATCATTTTAGTCATACCCAATTCTAGACCTTTTCCCTTCTTAATGCCTCTGGGCATTTGGAAAAATTTAGAAATGACAAATATTATAGCACATGCAATCGATCCTGTACCCAAAGCAAATGGTACACGATTCATGATGTCTCACATAAAGACATGATTCTAGACCCGTCTTTTGCTACAATATTTTTATTTGCCATGTTTTCAAAATTTGACTATGAAGAGGGATGCCGTAATCATAATCGAATTTTGAGAACGCAATATATAGAATTTCCTTAAGTTGAACCAATCCAACATGAAATTCATCTATATATTCTTGACTAAAGATGATTAAGGTCTCAATCTAAGCCTTTAGAACTGAAATGAAGTATATCCTCTCCCTTAATTATAGCAAAACAACTTTTTCAATCCCTGCAGCCTCACGAATTGAAACTTTTGTTTTCTATAATTAACATTGCTAACTTGCAACACTAACAATAATTATCATGCTCCCACTAACATGATGATTATTAGCATAACACTTATGCTCCCACTAGCTTTGACATGTACTCAGAAATCAGCTGGACTTCTAGAAATCAATACTTTATTGACTTTCTTACTGTGACAATCGTCAAAATTCGAGTCAGTTCTAGATTTGACTAGACTTAGTTGCACATATAGGCACTACACATACTAGACTTAGTAACTAGAAGCTAAGTTATAACCTACTAGAAACTTGGAAACAATTAGAATCAATGGATAGTGTACTTAGATTTCACATTGATATGTGAATTCTACATCTACTGAGCTGTAGTGACTATCCATATTTGGGTCACTCTTTGACTCGAACAACATTTCATGAATCATATACACACATCATGCACTTGACCTAGAAGTAGAAGTTAGTTCAAAGTCTCATAGAAACTTAAGTCAAAGTTGAAGAGTAGGACTAGTATACTTGATTCCTCAATTTCGCTTGAATCTCGGAATCACTACATAGAATGCCAATAAACCGATAAAAATAAATTACAAACATTATTTATAAATATAAAAGAGTTATAATACCATAAGACAATTTGAAATCTCAAAGATTCATTTTATTTTTATATTCAAAGTTTATTAAACTCCAAAACCCTAAAAGTCATAAAAACTCAAATTTATGAAGTTTTATATTAAAATCTTATAAATTTTTTTTATAAACACTATAATATCAGATTAATATATTTAAAATGTTGAAATATAATCAAGGAAATTAATTTAATTCATTAATATTGACATTACATTTATAAGTTAAACATCCAAGTGTTATGAACAAATTTTATATAAAATGCATATTTTATATAAATTGAAAGAAAATTTATAAAAATTTAGGAATTAATATAAAATAAATAAGCAAAACAAGATAAAATCTCATCTCTCCACTCAAAGGTCGGCCTCATCCCTCCCAAGACCACTCTTCCCCAAAACTCAATCAATTCACTCACTTATTCACTCTACCACTCCATCTTCTCTCTCACTCTACCCCTCATTCTCTCTCACACTCTTCATCACCACCACTCCATTTCTCTCTTCATTTCTCTATACCCACGAAATTTTCCAGAGAATAAGTCCAAGACGACACCTCAAACTCAAAATCTTCATCATCTAGTGGTGTTCATTAAGGTAGAACACGATTTCCTTTCATTTTCCTCCATGTTTTCAAGGTTTTTCTTGCATTTCCTTCTTCTTCTACACCTTTCTCTTAGAAAATTTGTGTGCATGTTCATTCACTTCAGTTTTGATGATGATGGTGGTAGGATTTCACCCAAAAACAACATGCATGTTGTAAATGGTGAAATCCAAGGACCTAAACCTAAGTCAAGATCATGAAAATGCACTTTTCTACAAGTTTTGGTGGAAAATCACCACATGCACTCTAAGTTTTCTTTCAAAAACAATTTTTGAACATTTCAAACTCATGAATGGTCTTCAAACAAACATGCATGTGATGATCTTCAAGCTTAGATGCTAGACCATCAAAGTATGTTGTTAAAAGCTTTCAAATATGTTCATGAAGGATTTATTTCCAAATAAATATCTAAAACTCCTTTTCTGACCAAATCCGATTTTTCCCAGATTCCAATCAACAAAATGGATGTTCAACAAATTTTCAGAAAATAATTCATTTTTCTCGAATTATTATAATTATTGAAATAAAATAGGGCAATAAATCATATAAAATATGTTCTGAGGTCTATAAATCCTAGGTAAATTCGTGGATGACTCCTATGCTAAATAATGACCCCACATTAAATTTCATCGGTTTTTGTTACTGTTTAATATGGTTTTGAATTTTCTTTTTGTTTTGCCCCAATAAATCATAAAACTACTTTAGATAATTTGAAAAGGGTATATAATAATTTACGCAGCTTATACTCTCTGTGGAAGACTTAGAAAAATATTTTCAGAATTTTTCATAATGTATTCCTATTTTTCTCCGATTTTTGTATTTATAATGGACTAAAAACAGGAAAAATAGTTTTACTCATCCAAAAATTATGAAAATTTACGAGAACACCTTGTAGTACATTAGGACGCTACATACAAATTTTGATGATTTTTCTCTTCTGTATACTATTTTTCTCCTATTTTCTAAGATTAAATACACTTAAATACACAAAATTGTATTCCAATAGATAAATACCATCTTTGGGATTTTTCCCAGATTATTTACACTGTAAATGAACTTTACAAAAATTTTGGTAATTTACTTTAACTGTTTATTAATTATTCTCCAATTAATGATTATGTAAGAGGATAAAACAAAGAAAAATAAAAAGACTAATTGAAAAATATCTTCTATATTTTTCACAGCTTCTACATGTATAATAAAAGTTTTACAAAAATTTTGGGTAATTTTGGAAACTGTTTCCTATTTATTTCAATTTTTATTAGAATAAATGCTCAAAAATCATAAAATTTGGTTAAACAATTTAGAAATCAATTTTTATATTTTTCCCAGCTTAATAATGTTTAATAACAGTAATACAAAAAGTTTGGGTAATTTTGGAAACTGATTTCTATTTTTCATGAATTTGTATCTATTTAGAGAATTAAATATATGAAAAATGGTTATACATATTCATAATCCATGAAAATTTTTCTAGAAGTCTTTTAGTACATTTAGAACCAAAATCTGAAGTTTGGTAATTTTTATTAACTGTTTAGTATTTTTCATGATTTTATGGTTATTCAAGAAACTAAAATCGTGAAAAATAGTCAGACAAAAAAAAAATTCAAGAAAATTTATCTTGAGATCTTTGACTTCAATTAAAACTAAAATTCAAACTTTGGGAAATTTTAGAACTAAATTAATTTAGTTTTTGAATATTTAATCATTGGAACACCTCTTAAAATGTTAAATATTAGCATTTCAACAATGAGAAATTTCCACTTAAATTGTTATATAACAATTGATTCATTGAAATTAAATTTTCACAGAAAAATGTTTGTAACTTATCAATATTAAATTTTGACACACTATTGGCATAATTCTATTGTAGTAGTAAGTATACTAGTGTTAGATTTCGATTAGAGACTCACTAGCGAATACCATTATTGTAGGAATCGATAGTGGTACGAGTGAAGCGTAGTCAAGGCACCATTTGCATCATCTCAATGCATATTGTGAGTATTCACGCACTCCCCTATTTTCAGTTTTTATGTTTTGGGGTGGAAAAGCATGTCCCGAAAAACTATTATTTGAATGTTGTATTTAAATTGATTTGTATCAAACATGATTGCTATTTTATTGTTATATCTCTCTATGCATGTCTATGCAACACGGAACATGAGAACTTATCGTATTAAGGCCCTTCCCTTATCTCTAACCATTAACTCTTTGAGCCAATGGTCATTATGGATAGCGCTATTAGGAATTGACAACTCCTCACTCGCCCGATTGCTGGAGTGCATGATACCATATTAATCTATGGAACGATAAGCATAGATCTTGATAGGGCTTCGGTCATAGGTTTGGTTGAGAACTCATTGTTTGCTCATACACTTACAAACTCGTTACTCATTATAGCAATAAACTTGTTTATTAATTATAGCAATGAACTTTGTTTTTCATTACAACAACGAACTTTTATTATTGAAAACTTATATACATGTTTTAGCAATGAAATTGTTTGCTCATTCTAGCAACAAAATTGATTGCTCATTTTAGCAATGAAACTTGTTTACTCGTTTGAGTAACGAACTTTATCTTCCATGAGAATATGAATGTTGCATCTTATTTGGGCAACATACTTTATCTCTCATGATGACAAAGAACTCTGTTTTTTTTTACAAACTTATTTACTCATTTTAACAATATACTTTTATTATTGGAAACTTTTATCAAAACTTTGATTTCAATTCATGGAACCAATATTATTTTGTTTATTTGTGAGTACTCACCAACTATTTTTATAGTTGACGCTCGTTTTACATGCTTTTTCAGGAATCATCGAGTAAGTGGCACTTAGGGACACTTCACTGTTAGGAGCATTCGCATGTGTTGTATTCCAATTTTCATTGTAATTTCTTTTAAAAGTTGTTCAAACCCATTGTAAATTTGTAATGATTTTTAATACTATGGTTGGTGTTGTCTTTTAACTTTTGCTATGAAACCCTTTATACTGCCACGCCTCGTGTTTCCGCTTTAGCGGGGTGTGACAGAAAATGGTATCAGAGCCGAAGGTTATAGAGAATACCGGTTTTCCTTTGGAAAACCACAACTATAGCCAAAAAATTTCTAAACGTTTTTAAAATACTGAACATACTACTGGTACAACTAATTCGAGTACGCATTATTGGACTTTAATTAAGTATAGCCTGGCCAACTATGCTTAATTAAGGAAAGTTAATGTGAGGCTGGAAACAGTTATTGTAGAATTATGTTCAAAACAATTTTCAACTTAAACTTTTGAAAAACAAAATTTTTCGGTGTGTGTACGGGCATTGCATATTATAGGCATTCATCTAGATACACTTAGAAACTAAGTGCACTTTTATAAAAATGCCTTTCTTTAGAAATATTCATGTCCCTTATCAAGTGCTAGGTTAACCACTTAGGTTATATCACTAGCCACTCTAGGAGCAATGCACATAGTACTACAAATGGATATTCCTCAGTAGCTATTGACTTTAGATGTAAGGTTAGTAGCTAGATATACACTAGTAATAATCATAAGTCGAAACCTATACTAATTATTCCTGAATACCTCTTCATCGTCTTCGTACTAGAGTTACAACTATGAAAAAGTGTTTCTATATCGACACGAATGATAATTGGAGCATCGCGTAAGGAGGTAGATGAGTCGCCACTAAGTAATCACTTGTATACCATTGATGGGCATTCTGGATTCGACTCATGAGGAGACACGAAAGTTTAACCCATACGTGAGACCTTATTACTACGCTACGATTTAGCTCTACGTTGTTTCCACCTTGAGCTTAAAACTTAACATAGGATGTCCCTTTGACCTCTATAAAAGGTCGTAAACTGTATTGAGACCATAAAATGTTTTTCAAACAATTTTTCTTGTCCTTTATCTTGGGGGAAAAGACATCGGCACTCGCCTTAGACTCGCCTTAGTATTTAGGTACGATCAGCTACACTAACATACTTATTCCTTACTTCTTAATCTTCCATCGAAAAATTATTTCGCTTCATCGGTTTTATTTATCATCGATAAAAAATTTTATATCCACTTCATTCAACTTAGTAGACATTTCCTAACAATTTAAGCCATATTCTCGCTAAAACTCTTTTGACAACTTGCTTTAACTTAACGCTTTTCTTCAAAACTCAACTTAACCAATATTGGTTTTTACCTTGCTATTTCAATTTCATTTCAAATCCATTTCAATGGATAGATGTGCTTTTAAAGGGCATAGAAACCATTTTAAACCTTGATTACCATTTTGGCACGTTTTCGAAAAACTTAGAAACATTTTCTTTTATAAAAGTGTTTAAATTCTATGCTATAAAACATAGACATATGACATTGAAGTTCATATTACGTGTAAAAGCTTCATCGGATCTTTCAAACCACTTTTGTTTTGACTCTTGTGACCACTTTCTCATTTAGGCATTGTACCTTACTTAAATGTGTTTTCTTGAATCCCAACATAATATTTTTACAACTTTCTACTTCACACATGTTTCTAAGATATCTCTAATTCCTAAATTTCCAACACACATCATTTTTTTATTTTATTTCAAATTAGTTTTATAATCTGTGTTTATAAAACTTACAGCATTGCAAAACTTAGTGTTCACTTTTAAACTTCCAGCGACGTACTTTTGACAATGCACAATTATTCATCTAAATATGTTAAGTCTTTACCTTATCCGTTTTAACCATTGTTGGACCCCAATCAAAAAGGTCAAAACTGTCAGATTTTCAATTACAAGTTTTAGTGTTTCTTCTTTTTCACAAATGGAGTTTAACTTAATAGATAACTCGTGGATTTTTAGCAAAACTTAGAAAACACTTTAGAACTTCTACATTTCTATTTAGTCATCAATATACATCAAATATTGAAGTTTGAAATATATCTCAACGTGGTTTTAAATCTACCTATAGGTATTGTTCTTACAATTTTAACAATAACAATCATTGTCGCTGCTACCTTCCTTTTTCTTTCCCCCAAACTTTATTTCTCGCTCTCCTTCTGATTTTAGATCTCGCACGCCATAATATTAACATAATACATTGTCTAACTTTGTTTCTATCTATTTTGCTTCTCTTGGTACCATGTTCGTACACATATAGACTAGAAGTCTACCCTTTCGTTTTGAGCGATTAATACGTGTATAGTTGTGAGTCATAATTTTGATTTAGTCAACTTTGATATATTCAATTATGCCTTTTTCCATATACATCTTGTTTTTATTTTGAAATCTACAATAAACAAGTAATCCTTATTTACATTTGCTATTTCGTTCTAAATTTGGAAACTTGATTTAAAATGCAAGTTTCATTGTATTTTTCGTTATAAGTAATACACAAGATGAATACCTTTATGCTTATAATTTTTCTATATCCGAAAAATATATGTGGAGGATATGTATCCTTATGTTTCTTCTTTTCTTTAAATACATCAAAAGTTTTGAATTTTACGATTATCTATTATCTAAATGATTGTTTTTGTAGAAACACTAAACTATGAATGCACTATTTCCAAAGATTGACATTTTTTTACACCTTTCTTAAAATAGTATTCTACTTTGCAATTTTCAGTGAGTTCCTAACTCTTAAACTTTTTTTTCATAAGTATTCCGACTCCTCTTAAACTTGTATTTGTCCTCACTTAGACAATTAGTCAATTTTTACAAAAAGCATAATATCAATATTTCTATAAAACAAAATTCCCTTAATGACGACTTAAACATTTAACTTTAAATTATCTTTTTTTTTACTACTTCGTTTGATCGCCACACATATATCTTCATTATCTTGGAATTATTACACATTTTGATAATAATGAGATTAGTTATCATTTCTAAGAGTTCCCTTGGGATGAGGCTAGACATGAGTACCGCCTACCATCCACAGACCGACAGACAAAGTGAGAGAACTATTCAAACCTTGGAAGATATGTTGCGAGCCTGTGTGATCGACTTTGGGAAGGCATGGGATACTCGTTTACCCGTTGTCGAGTTTTCCTACAATAACAGTTATCACACGAGCATAAAGGCTGCTCCATTCGAAGCCCTCTATGGCCGAAAGTGCAGATCCCCTCTGTGCCGGGCCGAGGTAGGTGACACTCAGTTATCTAAAGGACGAGTTCTTGACAGCACTCTCATTGGTCCGCAGATCATTCGGGAAACGAAAGAGAAGATCGTTGAGATTCGTGAACGATTGAGAGCCTCTAGAGACCGACAGAAAAGCTACGCAGACAAACGAAGGAAACCTTTGGAATTCCAGGTGGGGGACCGAGTCATTTTAAAAGTCTCACCCTGGAAGGGCTTGATACGCTTCAGAAAGTGTGGAAAGCTAAATCCAAGATACATAGGGCCTTTTGAGATTCTCGCTAGAATCGGCCCTGTAGTTTACAAACTCAACCTACCCCACGAGCTTAGTATCGTACATTCTATTTTCCACGTCTCGAACTTGAAAAAGTGCCTATCGGACGAGACTCTTGTAATCCCACTCGACGAGATCGAGTTCAATGAGAGCCTCACTTTCGTGGAAGAACCTATAGAGATCATGGACCGAGACGTCAAAAGAACGAAACAGATCCGTATCCCGATAGTGAAGGTTCGCTGGAATGCCAAGCGAATTCCCGAATTCACTTGGGAGCGCGAGGATCAAATGAAACTTAAATATCCTCATCTTTTTACTTAATTATTTGTAATAACTCAGTTGCTTAATTTCAGGACAAAATTCCCTCTAACGGGGGGATGATGTGACAACCCGAAATTTCCAAGCTTGTTAAATAAATTAAACCTATCAGTGTTAGACTCATTTTGCTTCCAGTTATCACTGTTTGGAACCTTTTTTGAGTATTCTAACCCTAGTATATCAAAGGAATAAGAGATTGGAATTAGCAGGTTATGTTCTTAACTGCCTGCAACCGTAAACTTCCTCAAAAAGGGAGTTTACTATCAAGACCAAGGAGTTTACGGTCATGGTGACCGTAAACCCATCCCTATATATATGGAGGGTGATCACTTCAGCCACTCTTTTCCCTCTCTCAAGGCTTAGAATCGATTCTCTCGCAAAAATCATAAACTTTTGCTTCCAAATCTTCAAGAACAAGTAAGTAATTCCTTCCTTGTATGTTAAATCCTTCCTAAATCCATGTTTCACTCTTGATTCGTCCAAGGGTTTCATCTTTTATCTAGATCATCAAAGATACTCAAGAACACGGTTGTGTTTGGACCAAAAACACCCCCCCCCCCCTTGCCTTCAAAACCGTAAGTACCATCCTCCTTTACCTCTATCTAGTTAGGATCCTTCATTTTGGACTTAAAATCATCACTCCTACATAAACAAAAGAGATTACAGTCTATGAATCTTCATAGACCGTAAACCCTTATAAAGGGTGTTCTTATAGCCTTTACCCTTCCTAAGGCTAAGTATGGTCCCTAGAATCCGATGCCTTTGAATGAAGCCCTTGAAAACCATCATTTGTGCAAGATTTGGTGAGTTTGCGGTTGAATCTCCTTAGACCGTGAACTCCATGACAATAAGGTCATTAGACCGTGAACCTTATGACCGTAAGGTCATAGGACCGTAAACACATGGGACCATAAACCCATTTGAACCGTGAACTCAATGGACCGTGAACCCAAGAACCGTACACTCCAAGGACCGTGCACACTTTGACCGTAAACTCTATAGGGTGGCCATATACCCTAGTTATGCAATCATATGTGATTGTATCCCATAAATCTTAGAGTTTCCTAACCAATAAGGGTGTCACCCTTCTTATTTATTCGTCTATACACTAAATTCATACACATACATGTCTATATGTGTCTATTAGGATCATTGTGTGCTCAAGGTTACACCTGACACTCTGTAATCCTTTTTTCCAACCACACGTCAGAACCACTCACTACAAGTGAGTTCATACCCCTTAATCAACCTTTGAAATTATTTTAAATGCTTTTAGTGGGGGAATACAAGTTGAAACATTCTAGTTATTATATTAATCACATGTGATTAATAACTAGAACAAACAAAAAGATTTTCCTATTACTTTCAAATTGTCATCAAACTTATGGATTTCAAATACTTCAAAACACTTTATTAAACTCTTTTAAATGCTAAATTCCTTACCAAACTCTTTTTAAACTTATACTATTGTCAATTTCATGTCTATACAGATATATTTATATAAGTAAGATTTGAAGGACTTAGGACTGATTGCTCACTTTATTTCCTGTTCCTTGGTTGGTTGTGGACTTAGAGTACCCCGTTATTTGTCCGAATGTCGTTGAAATCTTAGTTATATATCATATATATGTGTTTAGATATAAAAGCTTTTACTTTAGTTCAATACCTTTGGGTAGCAAAGGCATACAAACGATATTACTAGTAAACTATAATAGGTATAGTTTAAGAGATTAGTACTCACTATGATTAGTAGAATGAAACATACAAGATTCAGTTCATTCATGAGTCGATATAAACCTACTATTATGAGAAACAACACACGCTATACACTATCCAAGAGAATATACTATACATTAGTACAGAGAGAACATTACTACGCTATGACTTACTATACAAATTCTGAAATACGATAATTTAAATGTGAAACACTACTTCATGATACAATAATACATTGTTGTATCGCTTTGTAACCATAGTCTCCTGGAGGGAGAGCGAGCACCATGTGTATAGATCTATACGGGACAGACACTCCCACACCCCGACTGCTAGCTACAGTCCCAGCCGATAAGGCCAAGGGGTGACAAAATGTCACCTCACTATTTTATGACGCCAGAAGGCCGTCAAGTATTCAGCCGTCAATGTGCATGGTTACAAACTAATTCACATCTAAACCTTTAATTAGCAATTAAAGACAATAGGACTCATTAGGGAGTATGGTACATATAATACGAACTTGAGTCTTCATTTTTATCATTTAATAGTCAGTAGTGTCACCACTGAGGTAGAACACACTATTTTCCTAGTACAGAATAGAAATGATTGGGAGAAAACATACTTTTGCACAGTAACAAAGTACTACTATATTTTTCCCTCTATTACATATACATATACAAACATTACGTTTTTATACAAGAATAAACATGTAAAACAGTCGGGCCTCGGGTAGAAGGCTACATTATTTACAAGCGGGAAATATAGGATTTTCTGGGAAAACTTTACAAACTGTTCAAGGTTTTAATACAAACATATTGTGGCTTATAACTACTAAATGACACTAAACACTTATGAACTCACCAACATTTTTATGCTGATACTCTCTTTCAAAATAACTTGTATTCTCAGGGAACCAGTAAGACAGGTACACACATGCAACTTTTGAAGGACGGAGTGGATCCAAGACTCGTCTTATTTTGATTGTACATTTTTGGTGTCATTTAAACTTACAACAGAACACACATGTATTTAACAATTATATTAATGCAATGGATGTTGTTGCTTGTATTTACTATTATGCATTGTTATGATACTGTACATGACGTCATCCACCCCAGAACGTTTCCGCCGTTCCGGTTTTGGGGTGTGACATCTTTGTCATACACGAATTGAAGAATAGGCTCCAGTACCTAGCACATGAAATCCCATCCTTGGCATTTTTATTCCCAATACTTTTAACAAATTCATCCCATAGTTGAGTAGGATAATGAAATTGTAGGTCATAATAAATGCCAGCCACCATTGCATAGAATTCCAACCTCGCTTTATCTGACCCCACACTTCGACTTGTCAAGCATCAAAGATCGATGCCAAACAAAAAGTTCCTAATACACGGCAACCCCAATTTCTTGAACTCATTGATCTTGGTGAGAGTAGGTTGATAAACCATCTCATTGAACATGTGAATTACTTGTTCATTCGAGACTTTGTAAAACGGTTCACTATTAGGGATGTTCAAGATTTGGGCGAACAACTTCTTTGACAGTCTGAACTTCTTTTCATTCGTCAATTGAAAGGTAACAATCATCATGGTTTTGCTGTAGGTTGCAGTAGAACCAGCCAAATATAGCCAAGACATTGGAACAATAAAAGAGTTGAACATGGCAGTAGACAACACCGAACTCTTGAGGGCCACAACGAGCATATCGAATTCCTCTGGATAAACACTTTCATCACCTTGAACTTGGTAATTTGTGCTTTGAATCTTCATCAGTGGTTGAGACGAGACATCGTCTGTGGTTTGCGATTGATGAGCAGCCACGATCAGGGTTTTCAATAGATCTTGAAGAAACAGAGAGTATAAAAGCACAAAACTTTTGAGAATAATTTGTGAGCGTAAAATTGGAATAAATCTCCAGATCCCCTTTTATATGTAACCACAATTTGAATCCCAAACGGTTAGCATTAATAGCCTTGCCACGTGTTACTTGAAAGTTATACCCGTAGCCGTAAAGTACACCATGTCAGGAAAAAGTGATGAGCACTATACCCTAGAAAAGTGCACAATAATCAAACCGTCACATCAAAAGTTGTTTCGAAAGTACCCAGTGGATAAGTATCAAAAACTTTCGGCATGGAGGTTGGGCTCTTTTACTTTTGGGTTTATAAGCGAAGTCATATGCCAGACTTGCGAAATTATCAGCCTGATTTGGTATTACTCAGAACCTCAAGGATTTTGTGAGTGCAATGTGTGCCAATGAAAACGATGAGAAACAAATTAAAAAAAATTTGAGTCATGTGATGTCGAAAATAAAAATTCGACAGAAAGGCAGTTAGATCCCAGGCAAAGATCGCTTCGCTAATTACCAAGAGAGATAGACAACAGCTTGTGTGGTTTCCCGTAAAGTACAATCGAATACTTGTAGAGAAGTATCGAAGGGCTTCTTTTATCAAGTTTCGAAGGTGGTTTAAAATTTCGTTTCAAAGCACATCTAAACATAAGAGTGACAAGTTGTAAACGAAATTACCTGTTTCACCAGTGTAATCAGGGACAAGTAGGCTTTGGAAAATTTATTAAGTAACTAAGGTTGAGAATGACACTCATACAAAAATCATATTCTTCAAACCAAATTATTCCTGAATCCTGTTGGGTAACAAATGCCGTGGGTACTGAAACAAAAGTTTCATTAATATCTGGAACAAAGTTCCCTATCAAATCCTTATGTTTCGAAAGTTTGAGTTTCACTTCCATCACGGTCTCATGATGTTAGATCATAAACATAGAGTTTTGATATGTCTAGATCCTGATTGGTTTATACCAAAAAACTCTTGGACATATGTCATTGTGAAAGAAAATTAGGATAAAAAAGATTGGTTTGAACATTCGAAAGTACCACTGCTATTCATTGACCAAGGAAAAAACTCTAAACTCTGTTGAGTAGAGTATGGTAGCTCAATGACTAATGGGAATATAGCCTAGTTGGGATGAATCATCAAAATGAGAGATTCATTAAGGCTTCGAAACCCATTGAGTCGTGGAGGCTTGGGTCGACATGCTGCAACATGCTTATAGGGACATCCTAACTAGCACATAGTTTCGAAAATATACCTTTCTCTTAAGCAGCAAACATGAACCACCAAAAATCTTCACTAATACCTACACACAAAAAGATTAACAAAAACAAAAAAAGAAAAAAATTGGATTTTTATGTTTTTGAATGAAAATAACAAAAATAACGAAATATCTTTTTGGAATTTCTGATATTTGAAAAATAAAGACAAGAATGAAAATCTTTCTGTTGTTTTTGATTTTTGAATACGTGAGAAAAAAATTGTACCTGACTAACGAAAATTTGAAACATAGAAAAAATAACGAAGATTTTTGTCAAACCATTGAGTATTATGTCGAAAGCGAAGCATGTCGAAGCGTTGACTATGAACAGTAACCACTGAATCATGAACAGTAACCGCTGAATCGACATTCTTTTTCCAGTTTGGCTTGTCATTCTAACGAAATTTGTCCAGGAACAAAATTCGCATTCATCATTCCTAAGCCATTTAGAATTCTTCCAAAATATTTTTCATCCAAAGGTTTTGTAAAGATATCAGCAAGCTGATCAGTGGTCTTTACAAAATGAACTTCTATGTTTCCATCTTCAACATGATCTTTTATAAAATGGTAACGACGAGCAATGTGTTTTGTTTTCGAATGTTGCATAGGGTTATGGCATATGCGAATGGCACTTTTTGAGTCACGCAGTTGACTTTGTATCCATATGATTTGTGAAGTGCAAGCTGCAGCAGCAACATATTCTACTTCTGTTGTGGAAATCGACACACATGATTGCTTTTTCGATTGCCAGCTTACTAACTTCTCATCCAATAGTTGACACCCACCACTTTTGCTTTTTCGATCAAGATTACACCCTCCTAAATCAGAATCTGAAAATGCTTGTAAGAAAAATCCTGACTTCGAAGGATACCATAATCCTAACGAATTTGTTCCTATGAGATAACGAAATATGTTGTTTACAGCAGTAGGATGAGGTTCCCCGGGATTCGATTGGTACCTTGCACAATTGCACACAGAAAACATAATATCAGGTCGACTTACCGTAAGGTAAAGTAACGAACCTATCATGCTTCGATACATTGTGAGATCAACAGCTGGTTTATCCAACGAAGGATTAAGTCTTGTTCAAACTGCCATTGGTACTCTAAACTTTGTGCTATTCGTTAAACCAAACTTTTACAGCATATTTCTTGTGTACTTATCTTGATTAATAAATATTCCTTCTCTGCTTTGACGAATAATTAATCCCAGAAAATTGTTTATTTTCCCCATCATACTCATCTCAAACTGACTTTTCATCAAATTTTCGAATTCTCTTGACAAAACAGGGCCAAAAGAGCCAAAAATAATATCATCGGCATAAATTTGAACAAGCATAAGATCACCCTCAACATTATTTCGAAAGAGAGTAGGATCAACTGATCCTTGTTTAAATTTCGATTGCTTTAAAAAATTGGTAAGAGTTGCATACCAGGCTCTTGGTGCTTGTTTTAACCCATAAACAGCTTTGTCTAAGATATAACAATGATCATGATATTTTTCGTTAACAAAACCTGGAGGTTGTTTAACATACACCGTCACTTCGAGTTCACCGTTGAGAAACACACACTTGACATCCATCTGGTAGACATCAAAATCCTTGTGTGCTGCATAGGCCAAAAATATTAGAACTGCCTCGAGTCATGCGACATGGGCGAAGGTTTCTTCATAGTCGATACCTTCTTGTTGCGAATAACCTTTAACTAGAAACCTAGCTTTGTTTCGAACAACGTTACCTTCTTTATCAGTTTTATTTTTAAAAATTCATTTTAATCCTATCGCTGACAAGTCTTTTGGTTTAGGAACTAGACGCCAAACTTTATTTCTTTCAAATTCAGCCAATTCAGATTGCATAGAAACAATCCAATCAGGATCTTCCATCGCAATCTTGACTATTTTCGGTTCAATTTTCGAAATAAAAACATTGAACATGCAAAATGTCTGATGAGTATTGAGTACCTCATTCTTTGCACGAATTTGAGCTCTCGTTAATACTCCAGCTTGTGGATCACCAAGAATTTGTTCATGCGGATGATTTCGTGTCCATTTGTCCATCGGAGGATATGTTGGATCAATGTCCAAGTGTGCATCTTCAAATGTTTCATCATTCTTTGATCCTGCATTTGACACATTACCAGTCGAATCATGAAGACCTGCAACCAAAAACATTGAAAAATTTTACATTCGGTTACCTATTGTTAATGATTTCATAAGGGGTGATATCGAATCTTATATGAATAAAAGACCGATTTTGAGTATAGCAAGCAGTAGAAACAGTTTCTGCCCAAAGATATCATGGAAGATTCGCATATGTCAACATCGTCCTTGCTGCCTCACATAATGAACGATTTCTCTTTTCGACAACACCATTCTGTTGAGGTGTGTAAGGAGAAGAGAAGTTGTGCGAAATTCTATTATCAGTCAAAAACGAATCGAGAACCTCGTTCTTGAACTCAGATCCATTATCACTCTTGATTTTGCAAACCTTTTTCTTAAGACTTAATTCGATATGTTTGATAAAATTCATCATCACTTGGGTTGTTTTTGATTTCAAACGAAAAATATATACCCAAGTAAACCTGGAAAAATCATCAACAATAAAAAAATGTACCTCTTTTTGTTGAGTTTTTCAACTGTCGAAGGACCACAAAGGTCAATATGAAGAAGTTCCAAAGGTTCAACGATCTTTGAATCTATCACAATCGGATGACCTTGTCTATGTTGTTTTCCTTGTTCGCAAGCTGCACAAAGAAAATCATTATCAAATTTTAACGCAGGCAAACCTCGAACAAGATCTTTTACCACCAATTTGTTCAAATTTTTAAAATTCAAATGTGACAAACTTCGATGCCACATCCAACTTATATCAGAGGAAGCCTTCGAAAGTAAACAAACTGAAGGAGCACCAACAATGGGTTTGATGTCAAGTGTAAACATATCTCCTTTTCGTTTAGATTTAAGAAGAACTTCTTTCGTTTCGATGTTGGATATGACACTTCCTTCGTCATTAAAAACAATTTGATTGCCAGTACCCACAACAAGTTGCGAAACACTGATCAACTTGTGTTGAAGAACTTCTACATAAGCAACTCTATTAACTGTAAACTTCCCATTGGTCACCTTCCCATAACCTTTGACTTGACACTTGTTAATATTTCCAAATTTCACAACACCAGCATTGTCCAGACTTCGAAAATCTGTCAGGTTTTCCTTCTTCCCATTCATGTGATGAGAGCAACCACTGTCGATATACCATTTGTCATTGTATTGGTCGTCACACAAAACCTACAATCATTTAAAGAATTTAGGTCCCCAAGGCTGTTTGTGTCCTGGACTCTTAGAATAAAAAGCTTGATGTATCGAAGATCCAATTATCCAGTTTCGAACTTTTGTTTTGACACTATCAAGTAAGTCCACATCATTATTTAAGGGTATCGAAATGTAATCATTCGAAGATTTAAAGTCAACATCAATGTGCACCTCATTCTTCTTAGGTTCTTTCTTACTGACTTTTTCTGTCGAAATTTCTATCCATTTTTGAACAGAAGGATTTAATTCTTTTGAAGAAAAACTTCCATTTTATGATTCATTCAGATACTTTTCATATGCATTCGTAATCTGTTCTTGAGAGAATTTGCCAGATTGAAAATTCTTTCCCTTTCCTTCCAACCAATGATTGATATTTTGCACATATGTTTTTCCTTTCACAAATGTAGCTTTTGTGGTTTGTTTCAAAGGTGGGTTTTGAAAATGAGGTTGATCTGGCTTCAAAAATTCATTTCTTCTCCCTTGAAATTTGAATTTCTAAAAGTGTCTTGTTGGCTTTCTTGTCGAATATGAGGATTGTAACGATTCTGAAATCGGTTTTGATATCCAACATTCTTCTTTGAACAAACTGTTTGTGAATTTGAAAACTGATTTTGATAAGGAATACGATGATAATTCTTAACAAAACCTTTTTGTTGACTTTTCACACAATTCTTATGATAAGATGTTTGAAATTTTGACTTTTGATTTGGTTTCGAAATATGTTCCTTGTCTGTAGAAAAATCTTTTTGTGATTTCGAAGTTTTGGACATTGATTTCTTTTCACCAGAAAATGAATTTTGTGATTTTGTCTTAACAAATTCAGACTTTTTCTTTTATGATGATTTGGAAGAAAAATTATGTTGTTTCTTTTTAGACACATAAGTATTCCAATAAGCCTTGTTTCGTGCCTTATTCATTGAAATCCCATTTTCTTGTGAAATCTTTTGAATCTTTTCTTTTTGGCACTGAATTTTATTAACTAGTTTTCCAAAAACGTTATCATTTGTTTGTTTCTCAACCTTTGACGATTTAGTTTTAACGAGCCAAGTTCGACTTGGCTTTTGTCTTTGAAAAGTGTATGAGTTTTTGGTAAGATTGTTCTCAATGGTGCTTTGATTTGAGAAAAATTCTTCCTTCGAAGCTTTCTTGTTGTCCTCTTCAACCAATTTTTTTATCTCTGGGTTCACACTATCTCCATTACCCTTTGTGACAAAAACTTGGTTTGGAAAGACAACATTATCAGTGCACTTGAAGTTTGGATAAACCACAGAATTAGATTCAAGATAATGAGAATCTTTTTCTTTCATGATTTTGTCAAATTTCTTTGTTTCTTCATACACCTGATCTTCAACAATTTGAGGAATTTTTGTTTCTTTCGAAACATTTGGGTCTATTGTTTCCTTCGAAACATCGTCATCATCATCACTATCCGTCTGACTATCTTCGACAGTCACATGATCAGGGTCAAAAACATTTGAAGTGGAGGGTTGGTCTTTGTCAACTTTAATATTCGAATCATGATATTTTTCTTTACCCTTAGCTAATGATTTGACATTAATGACAGATAACTAAGAACAGTCAATAACTTCCTCTGCTTCAATTTCACTAATATTGTCATCTTCGATATCAACAAAGTTGTTTTGGGAGTCAGAAGTCGAATTCTCAGTCTTTTTCAAAATCTTGATTTGTTCATTTACAGTCAAAGTCTTATTAACTATATCAAAAAGATCATTAGCATCTAGATGTTCATCAATCTTCACTATTCCATAGGGATATCTTTTATCGGGGACTTTATCAAAGTCATAAATATTCATCTCACAATCATAAGAAGTTACATCTACTTTTTCCCTTTCGAAAGATAAGAATGGTAAAAGCTTCCTATGTTGTTCTTTACTTATGTTACTAGAGTTATGCAATTCAGTCAATTTACAATAGAGTATTTTAGCAGAATTACAGTAAATATTCCTTTGTATTAACAAAATCGTATTATCTGCATTCAAACTATCTCTATCAATCATGATGTTTGTTATTTGCAACTCTAGATGATCTATCTTAGCCTTCTTCCCCTCCAACATCCTTTGGGTTTCTAGTAACTGAGTACTAGATTTTTTAGCCTCATTGCTAACAGTGATCACTAGATTATTAACATAAGTAACAGCAACATCAAACTCAGTTAACACAAAATTATAGGCACTTGAAGGAATATTAAAGGATTGAAGTAGAGAACGTACCTTCGAATTCATTGGTGCTTTGTCTGCTGATGTCGAAACAAAGCAATAACCAACAATCTTCTCTTCTTCATCCTCCTCATACTTTGTAAACATGGCTCCATGTGTCAGATATCTCATCTCTTCATCATCCGAGCCTGAAGACCATACTTAGTATTTTCCCTCATCCTCATCTTCTCCTCTTGCTACCAGTGACAATCCCTTCGACTTAGCCCTCACTTCTTCCATCTTTTCGGAATAGTATGCCTCATCCTCAACTCTATTCCTCTTTTGTTCTTTCTTCTTCAGCATACAGTCATTGGCCATGTGATTTGCTCCATGACAGTAGTGACAATCAATTCCCGAATCACCCTTTAGCTTTTTCTCTTGTTTCGAATCTTCACCCTTAACCTCTTTCTTCTCAAACTTCTTCTCATCACTAACTTTTCCAGTGTTACTTCCCTTCATTTCACCAACTTTCGACTTTGCATTGAATGTATTCTTATAAAACTTCTATACTCTGTTGTTAGAGTAAAAAGCCACCGCTTTGTCATCAGAGTTGACGATAAGACCTTCGCCTTCAGAGCTTTCCTTCTCAATAGCTTCCATCTCACCTATTTTTCCCGATACCTTCAAAACAAATGCTAATGGACCTCCCAAATTGATCTTCGACTCTTCAGCTATTTCATTCACTTCAGCTTAGTAAGCTTTTAGTAGGTTGTACAGATCACTGAGAGTCAAAAAATCGAAGGTTTGTTTTGTCTACATCATTATGCTTACATTCCTCCACTCCTTGCGAAGCCCCATTATGAAAGTAAGGTTGTATTCCATAGCAGACATGGTAATTCCATACCTATTACACTTGTAGATGAGATCGTTCAGACGATCATAGTACAATTCGATCGATTCACCATATTTTTTCTTAAACTCCCTTAATTCAATCAAACATTGCTTGATTGAACTAATTTTGGTCTTCTCACTACCCTGGTACTTTTCCTTCAGTGTATTCTATATTTGTTTTGAGGTTTTTCAGGTTCGAACGTAATTATACACCACAGGAGGAAGAGCACCACGAAGCTCTCTCATGCATCTATTCTCATTCTTCTGTAGCCTTTCAGTTTATTCAATAACACTTTGAGTTGATGCAGAATTACCAATGCTTTGAACAGATGGAGGTGGATGAACATCATCAGTAATGAACTTCCATATCACTTCATCGAGTCCGTTCAAATAATCCTCCATTCGATCCGTCCATTGATCGTAATACTATGGAAATCTTGACAAATGAGAGAAAGAAGTCATGGCATTCATGTTGAAATTCACCATTAATGTACGGACGATTTCAGAGAAAATCTTGAAAAATTTGAGATTAACAAGATGAATCATACAACAAATGAACACCGAACAATCGATTTATCAATCGAAATGTAGAATCAAATCAAAACTGAAGATCTACAAAGATTTTCTAGATCAAAAGTGCAGAAACTTTTGAATATTCAAACGATATTAATTTTTTTTTTGAAGAAAATTAAAGCAAAATATTTTAATTCCTGCACTGATACCAAATGTAGTTCCGATTGAATCGAGTAATCAAACAAAATCAGAGTATGTAATGATTTAGAACAAGATATCTAAATATAATTTGTTTGGCACGTTGTATTGCTTGATCAGTTGAATACAATAGGAAAAGAAAAATGATTACAATCCGGGAAAAGTTCTTAACCTCTAAAAGTATCCTTCCCATATTTATAGGGAAAACTGAAATCACAAAAAATATAAGGACATTCGACATTTAAGCTTCATTACAAAAGTAGCCCTTAAAATAAAATACAATCCAAAATTCGACATTACAAGTAACAAAGATAATTTCGACATCTCACAACCTTCGAACCCCAACAAAAATGATGCAAGCTAAACCTGCAACACATAAGACCTTTTGAAATTCTTACAAGAATTGATCCTGGTGCATGTCGACTCGAACTGCCTTAAGAGCTAAAAAGTGTGCACAACGTCATCCATATGTCTAATCTCAAGAAGTGTATGTCCGATGACACTCTTATTGTTCCTCTCGATGAGGTCCAAGTCAACACCAAATTCCACTTCGTCGAAGAACTAGTGGAATCATGGATCGAAAGATCAAATGATCAAAACAAATTCGTATTCCCATAGTAAAGGGATAATGGAACTCTACACCAGGACTATAATTTATTTGGGAATTTGAGGATCAGTTCTAGCGTAAATACCTCCAACTATATAACGAGCCCCAAACTACAAGCTGAATTTCAATATGAAATTCCTTTAATGGGGAAGAATCTGACAACTAGTAAATTTAGGTCATTAATCACCGGTCAAAACCACCACGAACCCACTATTCAATAGACCTCATGTATTTAATTCCACACTTTTAGTGCAATTAAAGTTTTTACACTTCGAAGTGCATGAGAAAATATCACTCAAGTCATCGATGAATATAGATCGTTGATAAGCAAACACCTTTGGCTGTACAAAAATAATGACTTAGTACATTAAAAAAACATTTATGTATTTAGTAATTTTATAAAAAAATAAAACACTAAACATATAGAATATGAAAATATTATTATGTGGATATAAATAAGGTCAAAAATGGAGATCGTAGGCAAAAGTTATGACTGTTTTAAGAAAACGAACTGTCAAAAAACAGTCCACGTCCTGTAACGGCCTGCAAACGTCACTTCAAACAATTAGTTGGAATAGCTATGCATTTTGTTAAGTGATTTTGAAAACATTTATGAAAACATTTTGTAAGGAGATGGGTAATCACTCTCTCTTTCTTTACACCAGTATGTCTCTCTCTCTCTCTCTCTCTCTCTCTCTCTCTCTCTCTCTCACAGTCCGGCCACCTGAGCCACCCGACGCTGTTGTTTCTCCGCCACTGGTGGTTTTCCATCTGCCACCTACTGCTTTTGAAGACCACCCCAGCTTCGACATCCCTTCCACTGCCTTCCCTCCCCTTCATCGTACCTAAACGACTACCAAAAACCACCTTCAGTCGTCGCCGAAGTGGTTTTCCGGCAAGCCTCCAGGCGGTTTGTCGGCGAGTCGAAGTTGTTTTCCAAAGACAAATATTTTTTTTTTTACATTTTCAGATCTGTTCGACCTGATCAACAACCCTCTTACGATATTTTGTTAAACGGAGTGTGGTTTGTTTGGTTTTTGGCGAAAACTCGATTCTCGAGAAAAAGACGGAATGGTTTAAAGCGCACATTGAAAGTGAGTTAATGACCCCTCTTTAAACATTGTAAATTCTTTTGGTTGAGAATACTTGCATTACGTATATTAATTATCGTTTTTATAAAAATAAAATGATTATATATTTGATATATAAATATCAATTATTGTTTATCTATTTTTATAAATTGAGGTTTATTCAAGTCGATAAGCACGTCCGTTTAGACTCTATATAATTGTGTATATTTGGCATGTAGGTTTTGAAACTACATAAAATTCTAACAAATTGCCAAAAAAATTTCCTAGAGACTTTATTACTTTAAGATTAAGGCACACACTTACTCACTTGTAGATCTGTTCAACTCGAGGGTGATGTGAATTTATGAGCTTTGATTTAGCATGCAGAATTAAACGAACACAAAGAACATGGTGATTTGGGTGCTAAAAGAAGTATTCAATCATAGTAAATGAGTACAAAAAGGGTACTAGGCTAGAAATTCATTAGTACCTCACTCACTAGTCACTATGAACTACACCTCTGAAGCATACCTCTACAAGTGGTTTGAAACTCACTTTATATAGATGTGTTTACATCTCTCTCTCTCTCTCTCTCTCTCTCTCCATCTCTATCTCTATCTCCCATGTCACAAGGCTATACCACCACATGCAAGTGGGTCTGCATGAGTCAAACCATTACAAAGTCATACATGGATAACTTTGCACCCCAACATTCTCCCCTTTAAAGTTAGGAATAGATGACCAACTTCAATCTTCCAAAAATCAAGCAACTTCACGAACCAAGCCTCAAAGCGTGACTCATGTACTTATGAACTTCAAATATTCAATTCTTCAATGACTTTCCAATCTGGGTTCTAGAGTGTGAGATCTTCCAAACCGTGCATCAAAAGGCACTTAGGAGTATCCAAATCTCCACAAAATTACCCAATTTTGAGGATAAAAGCACACCCCAAAAATATTTAATAAATCCAAACCCATCATGAACCGGGAAAACCCAAATCACTTCCGAATTTCCAATCAATTCACTTCGTGAACTTCGTTGCTCAAGGCCACTTGGGTCTTCAAGATCACGTAATATGAAAAATTCAACTTTCAAATTCTCATATTTAATTCTCTCCCCCTTATTATAATCGAAAAACGATTATAAAACCAAAAAGGAATGAGAAAGCGCTCAAATTCGGAAATTTTCTATCAGAATCTCACCCTTAAAACATGGTATAAACATTTTGCATAAATCCGGAAAATCCAAAAAATCTCAATTTTCGAATTCGTTCATGGACCGCCTTTGACGAAATTTCACAAATTTGGGTAGAAACTGTCAAATTCGAAATTCTATAGTGACCAAGTGTGCCCAAAACAGGCTACGATGCGAAACTCTACCCCAATTGTGAAACTAGGCATAAAGTGTGAATTCGCATTAACTGTAGGGGCCTGTGTCAAAAATATTCCTATTTGTCCGAATTTTTAGCCCATTTTCGAAACCGGGTAAATTCTGCCATTTTGCGTAAAGTCTAGGGATTCGAAACGAAAATATAGCTTTTAACTCCACTTTTGTTCCGATTTCGAAGTTGGGTAATTTTTGCCACTTCGTTGAAGTTCTAGGGGTGCAATCTGAAAATGTTTGTTTTCTTCCCCAAATTGTTTGTACCAGTCGAAAAGTGTATGAGTTTTTGGTAAGATTGTTCTCAATGGTGCTTTGATTTGAGAAAAATTCTTCCTTCGAAGCTTTCTTGTTGTCCTCTTCAACCAATTTTTTTATCTCTGGTTTGACACTATCTCCATTACCCTTTGTGACAAAAACTTGGTTTGGAAAGACAACATTATCAGTGCACTTGAAGTTTGGATAAACCACAGAATTAGATTCAAGATAATGAGAATCTTTTTCTTTCATGATTTTGTCAAATTTCTTTGTTTCTTCATACACCTGATCTTCAACAATTCGAGGAATTTTTGTTTCTTTCGAAACATTTGGGTCTATTGTTTCCTTCGAAACATCGTCATCATCATCACTATCCGTCTGACTATCTTCGACAGTCACATGATCAGGGTCAAAAACTTTCGAAGTAGAGGGTTGGTCTTTGTTAACTTTAATATTCGAATCATGACATTTTTCTTTACCCTTAGCTAATGATTTGACATTAATGACAGATAACTGAGGACAGTCAACAACTTCATATGCTTCAAATTCACTGATATTGTCATCTTCGATATCAGCAAAGTTGTTTTGGGAGTCAGAAATCGAATTCTCAGTCTTTTTCAAAATCTAAATTTGTTCATTTACAGTCAAAGTCTTATTAACTATATCAACAAGATCATTAGTATCTAGATGTTCATCAATTTTCACTATTCCATAGGGATATCTATTATCGGGGACTTTATCAAAGTCAGAAATATTCATCTCACAATCATAAGAAGTTACATCTACTTTTTCCCTTTCGAAAGATAAGAATGGTAAAAGCTTCCTATGTTGTTCTTTACTTATGTTACTAGAGTTATGCAATTCAGTCAAATTACAATAGAGTATTTTATCAGAATTACAGTAAATATTCCTTTGTATTAACAAAATCCTATTATCTGCATTCAAAATATCTCTATCAATCATGATGTTTGTTATTTGCAACTCTAGATGATCAATTTTAGCCTTCTTCGCCTCCAACATCCTTTGGGTTTCTAGTAACTGAGTACTAGATTTTTTAGCCTCATTGCTACCAGAGATCACTAGATTATTGACATAAGTAACAACATCATCAAACTCAGTTAACATAGAATGATAAGCACTTGAAGGAATATTAAAGGATTGGAGTAGAGAAAGTACCTTCGAAGTCATTGGTGCTTTGTCTACTGATGTCAAAACAAAGTAACGACAATTAATCTTCTCTTCTTTATCCTCCTCAAACTTTACAAACATGGCTCCATGTGTCGGATTTCTCATCTCTTCATCATCCGAGCAAGAAGAGCATATTTGGTATTTTCCCTCATCCTCATCTTCTCCTCTCGCAACCAGTAACATCCCTTTCGACTTTGCCCTCACTTCTTCCAGCTTTTCGGAATAGTGTGCCTCATCCTTAACTCTATTCATCTTTTCTTCTTTCTTTTTCAGCATGCAGTCATTGGCCATGTGATTTGCTCCATGACAGTAGTGACAATCAATTCCCGAATCACCTTTTAGCTTTTTCTCTTGTTTCGAATCTTCACTCTTAACCTCTTTCTTCTCAAACTTCATCTCATCACTAACTATTCCAGTGTTACTTCCCTTCATTTCACCAACTTTCGACTTTTCATCGAATGGATTCTTATAAAACTTCTTTACTCTGTTGTTGGAGTAAAAACCCACCGCTTCGTCATCAGAGTTGACGATAAGACCTTCGTCTTCATGGCTTTCCTTCTCAGTAGCTTCCATCTAAACTACACTTCCTGATACTTTCGAAACCAAAGCTAATGGACTTCCCAGATTGATTTTTGACTCTTCAGTTATTTCATTTACTTCAGTTTCGTGAGCTTTTAGCATATTGTAAAGATCATTAAGAGTCAAAAAATTGAAGGTTTGTTGTGTCTTCATCATGAAACTCACATTCCTCCACTCCTTGTGAAGCCCCATTATGAAAATAAGGTTGTATTCCATAGCAGATCTGGTAATTCCATACATATTACACTTGTAGATTATCTCGTTCAGATGATCATAGTAAAATTCGATCAATTCACCATCTTTTTGCTTAAACTTCCTTAATTCAATCAGACATTGCTTGACTGAACTGATTTTGGTCTTCCCACTACCTTGGTACTTTCCCATCAGTTTATTCTAGATTTGTTTTGATGTTTTATAGGTTCGAACGTAATTATACACCACAGGAGGAAGAGCACCACGAAGCTCTCTCTTGCATCTTTTCTCATTCTTCTGTAGCCTTTCAGTTTGTTCAGTAACACTTTGAGTTGATGCAGAATTACGAATACTTTGAACTGATGAAGGTGGATGAACATCATCAGTAATGCACTTCCATAGCTCTTCATCGACTCCATTCAAGTAATCCTCCATTCGATCTTCCCATTGATCATAATACTCTAGAATAAGCATAGGAATCTTAGTTGAAGATCCTTGCAAATGTGAGAAAGAAGTCATAGTATTCATGTTGAAGTTCGCCATTGATGTAGGGACAATTTCAGATAAATGCTTGAGAAATTTGAGATTAACAAGATGAATCAAACAGCAAATGAACAGCGAACACTCGATTTATCAATCGAAATGCAGAATCAAATCAGAACTGAAGATCTACAAAGATTTTCAGGATCAAAAGTGCGGAAACTTTTGAATCTAGAATGAGATTCAAAAAGCTTTTGAAACAGAAGAAAATCAGATCAAAACAGTTTGATTATTGCTCTGATACCAAATGTAGTGCCAATTTAATCGAGTAATCAAACAAAATTAGAGTAACAAATGATTTAGAACATGATATCTAAATATACTATGTTTGGCACGTTGTATTGCTTGATCAGTTGAATAAAAGAGGTTGAAAGAGAATACGATTACAATCAGGAAAAGTTATTCACCTCTAAAGTATCCTTCCCATATATATATATATATATATATATATATATATATATATATATATATATATATATATATATATATATATATATATATATATATATATAAGGAAAACTGAAAGGACAAAAAATATAAGGACTTCGACATCTAAGCTTCGTTACAAAAGTAGTCCTTCAATAAAAATACAATCCAAAATTCGACATTACAAGTAACAAAGATAATTTCGACATCTCACAACCTTTGAACCCCAACAAAGACTGTAGCAGAAGAAGATTCGGAGTCTGATCTTTCAGATTGCGAACTTACGAAAGTTGAATACGCTTTGATGATCTATAACCTAAGAAAATTTGGAAAGAAGAATTTTGGGCGTCCCTAAAGCAGGAACTGGCAAGGCAACTATAGCTCCGAAAAGCTTAAAGACGAAGGCCCCATAGACTCGCAAAAGGATGAGCTGAAGAAAGAGAAAAAGCTTATGAGAGACTCTGGATATGATTGTAACTATTGTCATGGGAAGAATCATCTATCCAAGGATTGTATGTTGCATAGAATGAGCGAAAATAAAGATGTAGAAGATAAAAATTAAGCTTATTATCTCTGAAAAATTGAGGAGATCAGAAAGAAGAAAAGTGTTGCCAATGCTAAGCCTGCTTTGATTATGCAGGAAGATGATGACGTGTTGAAGTCTGGTCGATTGATTCGGAGGATGAAGAGGTTCGCAGACCCACACATTGTGAGTGGTTTGTCGCGAAGGTTGAACTCCCTAAGTACGAGGGAAAGTGTATGATGGTTCGCAATGATGTTTCAAATCAAAGACGATACGTCACTGATCGCGGCAAGACTTCGGACAACTGCTTCACTGCTAAATCTGTCTTCGAACAGATCAGTGAATGTGAGAAAGTGATCAGCAAGGTACATTCAATTCGTGAATCTCTTAATATTCCTGTCTCACGATATGAAACCAAATTAAATGATTTAAAATTTACAGTCTCTAGTCTAAGTGATAGTTTAAAAAGGACATGTTTAAGTAATACTAACTTAACTGATCAAATCAGTAGGGTAACATCAAAGAGTGAAGAGAAACGACTGTGGATTGAGAAGTTGGAGTCAAATTTGTCTAGGTCTAGGGATGATTTAACTTATTTGCAACGAGACAATTTAGGTCTTTTGAAACAGTAAAACATTTTCTATTTGATTGCTAAACGTCTTTATTTTAATATCACTCAGCTGCATATTGACTGTGAAATAGGCTAGAATATCCACAAAATGATTTTGTTCTTTCTCGAATTAAAAGAGGACGAAATCGATGCAGACTATTACAGGTGCGAATCCATTGTCTCTTCTGACGATGTCTCTGACTCTTACAGAGTTGAACTGAACAAATTTGAAGCTTACATACAGTCCAAAGAACATAAAGACATGCTGAAACAAATTTTCAGCGAAAAAGATAAAGAGCAAATTAAATTTGATACTATACAGAAATTTGACTAATTGTGCACTAAGTTGAGTTCAGAAGATACTCTTGATGTTGAAAATGTATTTGAATTTGATGATGATAGTGACATGACTGAGATTTATGTGGAGGTTGAGGCTGATTGCTCGAAATTTATAAAAAGCGAATCTGAACCAAAGAAAAATCTGATTTCTGAAAATTCAGTTGAGTATGCTCGTGTTTCACAAAATAAAGGTTCAAATATTTTAAAACAAAAGGCAACAATTTTTTCAAAAGTTCAAACTGTTCCAAATCAGATTTTCGCAACTTCTGGACTGAACGAAAATTAGACTTTGGAATTGTCGTCCCTCGTACAAGAAGACAATGCTGATGGATGCGACGAATTCTTTTTGTCCGTTCCCATTGATAATGCAGATGAAACCAAAGGTCTTTCGGAGATGACCTCTTGGAAATCGAAAGGAAGATAAGTGGAAGAACCACTTAACAAGGTCAAATCAAGTTACGAGAAAGGAAGTCCAAGTGGAACCAAAAATGTTGCAACATATACGTCATCCGAACAGTCTGAAACCCCTATTAGAAAGGCGAAACCTAGAGCTAGTATTCACAAGCCTGCTAAGGAATTTGTTGCTCAAAAACGTCAAATAAATTCTAGATATCATAAAAAACTAAAAGAAAGAAAGCATTTCTGGAGAACTAAAAATTCCAATTTTGTTAATCAAGAAAGATCGGTAAATCCGAATGCGAAAGTCTCTTCTCCGAATCCTAAAAAGTTTTCAAAACCCCAGTCTTCGTCTTCACAGGTTTCAAAACCTAAAGTTTTTCAAAACCAATCATTTTCAAAACCAAAGAAACCTTTTGGAAAGGCCAAAACTAATTTTTCTCTAAATCCTCATGTTTCAAAATCTGCCAACACATCGAAAGATGTTAAGGGCAAACAAAAGGTTGTTTCAGAACTTAAAACTCCTGTGACAACCGTCAAATTTCGGTCAATTCAAAGTCAACAAGTCAAACCGCTCAACTCCAATAACCCTTGTATGCTAGGGTTTACGTTATGTAATCACTATACAATTCGCTATTTTAATGAGAAATCATCATTTGGAAAGTTCATGTGTTTGATTTTCCTTAGCCTTAACAAGTGCTAAACAACGAACCAAAGCGATAAAACACTATTACACAATCATCGGGATTGTGTAAGACACTAAAACACGGTTTAATGGGGTTTACGAACCTTACGTTGTGAAGCCGGACACTCAAATTAATCACAAACGAAACCTCTCTAAATCGTTTTCACTCTATCTCTTTCTATTTGAAATCTCTCCCAAATCTCTCCCAAATCTCTCTCAAAAGTTACTTTAACTTTTTGAAATCATTTGGGTCATCTCGACCCTTGACCGGGTCAAAAATCGCTTGAAACGGGGTAAAAACGAGTAAAATAGCTTTAAGGATCCGAAACCGAAGCTTCTGGACCGAAGCCTCGCATCCGAAGCCTCTGATCCGAAGCGAGGGTCCGAAGGTCCGAAGCGAAGGTCCGAAGGTCCGAAGCGAGGGTCCGAAGGTCCGAAGGTCCGAAGCGAAGGTCCGAGGGTCCGAAGTCCGAAGCGATTTACCGGTTTTTCGACTACGACTTCGTTTTAACTCTGTTTTTCATTATTTTAACGTGGGATTTTCACCCAAAACTTTATTTTATAAACTAAGGCCCCAAAATATATAAATCTCCAGGGTTTTTATAAAATATATTAAAAGAATTGGTGATTGAACTAATTATTGAGGGAATATTTGCTTTTCCTTAATTTATGGCAAAAGCAAACCACTACCACCTCACTCTATGATTAGCCACTCTTTCCCACTACCCCTTGTCTCCTTAGTGGACCTTTACAGCCAATCTCCAGCTCTTCCCATGTTCTAAGAGCTGGAGGATTGATCCTCTCTCCTAATTCTCCATAAAACTCTTTCATTCTACACTTAGCAACCAAGAACACTCTCCAAAATTCTCTCATCTTTTCTCTTAACTTCAAGAACTTCAAGGCTTTCTCCAGGGATTTCTTTCTTCAATTAGTAAGTATCTTCATCATTCATATAATTATTAAACTCCATTCTACTCAAATCATTGATATCTTACACAAGTTCCATCTTATTCGGTGTTAGATTCTCGAATCATCAAGACATCTTCTTAGTGTTCTTGAGTTGAACACTTCCTCTCTCTCACTTTCATCTACTGAAACCACATAAGGTGAGTTCATACCCGTACACTTACATGTTTTTCTTAAGTTTTAAGGGGGGAATACAAGTAAAATCATCAAGAACACAATTAAACTTTTTCTAATAGATTACGTCAGAAAAGATGGACGTTAATCACGGACTATTTTGGTCAACTTAAATATTTTAGTTTTCAAAACTGTTTCAGGTGCAAGTAGTTCAAACTCTTAGCTTTAAAATGGCTACTTGCACATCTCCATATGATGTTTTTACAATTTATGGTGATTTTTACAAAACTGCCTGTCATTTCAGAGGCAAACCCGGACCAGTCTGTGATTATGAACATTTTCACCTCTGTTAGAGATCACTAAAAATCATGATAAAATTTACGAACAAACTAGACTCATATTCCAAACTCTCAAAATTTGCGGATTTGTATTTAGAGCTTTGATGATTTTTCTATAAATTTTCTAAGAACGGTAACAGAAACTGTTTTTAACGAAAAGTTGCTGTTAATTTCATATCACCTTGTAACATGTTGAGCAAGGTGTATATCTTTATGTGATTATATGTTACTGCAATATATGACATTTTGTCTTAATATTTAGACACACATCAGTTTACAAATGGATTTGGTCATATAAAATACAAAGAATAACAAGTGATTATAATCAAAGTACAATAGATACATTCAAACATTAAATAAACTATTTTGAATATAGTTTGCATACATTACCACGTACTACCCTTGGTTGATAAACTATAATAGGTATAGTTTATGATACATTACATAACACATACATTTAAAAAGGGTACATTTATACAAAGGATATTTTCATTAAGCAAGGTACGGCCATACGGTACCAAATTTTCATAACACGTAATTCCGTTAATGACTTTGTGAGACATTTACTTCAAACTACCATTAAGTCCTGTATTGTAACCAGAGTCTCCTTGAGGGAGAGCGTGATACTTGTGTATAGATCTATATTGGGTTTGACAAACCCACACCTAAACTGCATGCAACAGTTAGACCGATAGGTCTGGGGTGATAAATGTCATAACATTTCCGACGCCTGAAGAACGTCGTTTTAGGCAACCTTGGTCATAGTATGGTTATAATAAACTCACATAAAGTATTAACAAACATTGGAATTTACGGGAACTTCATTAAAATTTAACGAGTTTATGTCGATTTAAACTTGCATTGTTTTACTATAAATATGACAAATTACTTGTACATTTCGGTCTTTGGGTTTTAAGACTACATTTACACATTAAGGAAAATATTGGATTTTTCTAACACAAATACTACTTTTACAAACGAAAGGCTTTTAATAATACCAAACAAAAGCTTATGAACTCACCAACCTTTGTGTTGACACTTTTTCAAACAACTTGTATTCTCAGGAAATCATTAAACAGGTAATCAAGTGCTTTTGAGGATGGGACGCTAAGGCGTCTACTATTTCATATTTTATCAACATATTGTAATTGATTCGTAAACATGTAATTCATACAATGATGTAAATTTTTTTAATTATATATATGTTGGTTGTGTTTGCTTGAATTACTATTACAATTGCTGTTATGATACTATACATGAAGTCCTCCACCCCCGGACGTTTCCGCCATCCTTGGTTTGGGGGTGTGACAGATTGGTATCAGAGCGCAGTTTATAGTGAATTAAGTATATCAAAACACATAAGATATACAAACTATAAACACAATTGGGACTAATAGTCTCTGATTTGTGCATTTTTCAAATAAATATACCTTTAGAAAATAAATGATTTTTTTTTTATTAAAAGTATAAATACATGCATACATGCTCACATAGTGTCATAACTAGAAAAACATAAAATAAAAGAAGAGGAGTTGTACATTATGGGTATGCCTTGGTATATGTAAATCAAGTCTGGGAAGGATATAGCCTGATCAACTATATATGTCCGGGAATTGACTTGCATATACCGGGGGATGGTCAGGATGGACAACAAATCTAACAAACCTAATAACATACTACAAAGGATACTTTAAGAACTCAAAACTAAACATTTACAAATACTATAGGAGTATTTTGTGTTACTATAATAAAAATATTTTATACTTTCATTTTACCTCATAACCCAATGTATTGGGTCAATAAAAAGTATAAAATCGTATGTATCGTAAACATACCGGAAAACAACGTAATAATATACTTTATGTATAAAAGATTTCTCTCCCTATAAATACACTTTTACTAAAAGTACATTGGTTTACGACTTATGCCAGAATCATGCCGCCAAGGAGAAGACCAAGACCTTCCAGCAACACAGCAACACCTCCTCCGCCGCCGCCTCCACAGTTTGATCCCGCGATGTTCCAGGCTGCAGTAACAGCAGCCGTAGCGGCCGCAATGTCGCAGATAGGGACCAACGGAGCTGGTGGTTCGGGATCGGGAGCTACACACTCTAACCACGGAGACAGTACGTGGCGTGCAAAAGAGTGTTCATACAAAGACTTCATAAATGGCAAACCCGACAACTTCAATGGAAGCGGAGGAGTCATCGCTTTGATGCAATGGTTTGAAAAGACCGAAGTAGTCTTTCAGGTGTGCTCTTGCCCCGAAGCGAGCAAAGTTAAGTTCGCAGCCTTCACCTTCACCGGCCGGGCCCTTACTTGGTGGAACTGCCGGATTAAGTCACTTACTCTCGAAGTGGCTAGCTCCATAACCTGGGCAGAACTAAAAGCGTTGATGATGAAGGAGTACTGCCCGAGAGGTGAAATTCAAAAGCTGGAACAAGAACTTTGGAACCTCAGGATGACGGGCTCTGACCTTGAAACCTACACCACCCGATTCAATGAATTGGCTCTCCTCTGCCCAACAATGGTTACTCCGGAGGAGAAAAAGGTGGAGCGATACCTTTGGGGACTGTCTCTCCATGTGCAAAGCAGTGTCCTGGCTTCAAGGCCAACTACTTTTGACAGTGCCAGGGAGCTGGCACAACAACTTGTTGACCACCGAGCCGGTCATAATACTACAACCACCACCACTGATAAATCAAAAGGAGGAAACAACAAAAGGAAGTTCTGGAACGAAAAGAAGAGCCAACCAGCACAGGACCCCGCTAAGAAGCAACAAATTGTTGCTGTCCATGCTGCCACTAATACTGTCACTACTGCTACCACTCCAGCACCACCGAAGCCATATGCGGGAAAACTACCTAAGTGCAACAAGTGCAACTTTCACCACAATGGTGCTTGTAGGGAGATGCACTATAACAACTGCGACAGGAAGGGGCACACTGCTCGTTTCTGTAAAGCGTCGGCTCAACCAATCAACCAAGTCGCCAGTACGGGGGCAACCCGGACCTGCTACAACTGTGGAGACGCAGGTCACTTCAAAAGAGACTGCCCCAAAGCACAAGCCCCTAATGCTGGTGGAGTAGGAAGAGTCCTGGCAATAGGACATGGGGAAGCAGTCGAGGATCCCACGGTGGTTACCGGTACGTTTCTCCTCAATAACTCTTATGCATGCGTACTATTCGATAGTGGAGCGGAGAGGAGTTTCGTAAGCCACCAATATAAACATTTACTTGAACAAAATCCCCAATCACTAAAGGATACTTATGTAGTAGAAATGGCAAATGGGAAAGTAGAACGCACTAGCGATATATACTCAGAATGTACTCTCACTATAGACAACCATACATTTAAAATTGACCTGATGCCAGTCACCATAAAAAGCTTCGACGTAATCATCGGGATGGATTGGTTAGTTCCTCACCGTGCCGACATTCTATGTTACGAAAGGGCCGTTCGCCTCAATCTACCAAATGACGAAACCCTTCTCATCTATGGTGACAAACCTAGTGCGAATTTACAAATCATCTCATGCATCAAAGCCCAAAAGTATCTCCGGAAGGAGTACCACGCCTTCTTAGCCCATGTAGTAGACAAGAAACAAGACGTGAAAGACATCAAAGACATCCCCGAAGTGTGTAACTTCCCGGATGTGTTCCCAGAGGATCTTCCTGGTGTACCACTCGCACGACAAGTCGATTTCAGAATTGACTTAATACCCGGAGCTACCCCCGTAGCCAGAGCTCCATACCGCCTCGCACCATCAGAAATGCAGGAGTTGTCCAGTCAGTTGACCGAGCTTTTGAGCAAAGGGTTCATCAGACCAAGCTTCTCACCTTGGGGAGCACCAGTCCTTTTTGTAAAGAAGAAGGACGGATCCTTTCGCATGTGCATCGACTATCGGGAACTAAACAAACTCACCATCAAAAACCGATATCCTCAACCCCGAATCGACGACCTTTTCGACCAACTCCAAGGAGCAAATTTCTTCTCAAAAATCGACCTAAGGTCAGGCTACCATCAGCTACGAGTTCAAGAAGAAGATATTCCCAAAACTGCATTCAGAACTCGCTATGGGCACTACGAGTTTGTGGTGATGTCCTTCGGTTTAACAAACGCACCTGCGGTATTCATGGACCTAATGAATAGAGTGTGTCGACCCTACCTAGACAAGTTTGTAATCGTATTCATCGACGATATCTTGATCTACTCGCGAAGCGAAGAAGAGCATCGCCTACATCTACGCCAAGTGCTAGAGACACTAAGAGCGGAGAAGCTTTATGCTAAGTTCTCTAAGTGTGAATTCTGGATTAGAGAAGTGGATTTTCTTGGACATGTGGTAAGTGAGAAAGGCATACATGTGGATCCCTCCAAGATCAAGGCAATCGAGAATTGGTCAGCACCCAAGACGCCAACCGAAATTCGACAATTCCTTGGGCTTGCTGGCTACTACCGAAGATTTATACAAAACTTCTCCAAGATTGCGAAACCACTCACCACCTTGACGCAGAAAGGTGTGATATTCAAGTGGGAAAATAAACAAGAAACTGCTTTCCAAACGTTAAAACAAGCCCTATGCAGCGCACCGATCTTGTCTCTCCCAGAGGGAACCGAGGACTTCGTAGTGTACTGTGATGCTTCGAATCAAGGCCTCGGATGTGTGCTCATGCAGAGAGGGAAGGTTATCGCGTATGCATCAAGACAGCTTAAGACGCACGAGGTTAATTATACTACGCACGACCTGGAATTAGGAGCAGTGGTATTCGCTTTGAAGATCTGGAGACACTACCTCTACGGCACGAAATGCACTATCTTCACTGATCACAAAAGTCTTCAGCATATCCTCAATCAGAAAGAGCTCAACATGCGACAGAGGAGATGGGTAGAGTTGCTGAATGACTACGAGTGCGAAATTCGTTATCATCCGGGCAAGGCCAATGTAGTGGCCGATGCTCTAAGCAGGAAGGAGTACTCGGGCCGCCGAGTAAAATCCTTAACAATGACAATCCATTCCTACCTGACCATACAAATCAAGGAAGCTCAACTGGAAGCTTTGAAACCAGAAAAGGTGGCAGGAGAGACATTAAGGGGAATGGATAAAAACTTAGAAGTCAAGGATGATGGAGCACGTTATATCATGAACCGGATTTGGACACCGAAGTTCGGTGGACTCCGAGATGTCGTCATGAATGAAGCACACAAGACTCGATACTCCATCCATCCCGGGTCGGATAAGATGTATCTGGACCTCAAGAGATTATACTGGTGGCCGAACATGAAAGCTGAGATTGCTACCTATGTGAGCAAGTGCCTGACTTGCGCTAAGGTCAAAATAGAATACCAGAAACCATCCGGGCTATTACAACAGCCGGATATACCTGAGTGGAAGTGGGAACGAATAACCATGGACTTCATAACCAAGCTGCCTAAGACATCGGGCGGGCTTGATACAATATGGGTAATTGTAGACAGATTGACCAAATCAGCACACTTCCTACCAATGAAAGAAACCGACAAGATGGAGAAGCTGACTAGAACGTACATCAGAGAGATTGTACGACTCCATGGTGTGCCGATATCCATTATCTCCGATAGAGATAGTAGATTTACCTCACGGTTTTGGCAGTCCCTACAAAAATCATTGGGAACTAGGCTTGACATGAGTACGGCCTACCACCCACAAACCGACGGACAGAGCGAACGAACCATTCAAACATTGGAAGACATGTTAAGATCTTGTGTGATAGACTTCGGTAAAGCATGGGATACCCATCTACCGCTTATCGAATTCTCCTACAATAACAGCTATCATACTAGCATCAAAGTCGCTCCATTCGAAGCTCTTTACGGTCGCAAATGCAGATCACCCCTGTGTTGGGCTGAGGTGGGGGATACACAGCTGGCTAGAGGGCAAGTCTCTAATAGCACCCTCACTGGCCCTGAAATCATAAGGGAAACTACAGAAAAGATCGTTCAAATTCGAGAGAGACTGAAAGCGTCTCGCGATCGGCAAAAGAGTTACGCAGACAAACGACGCAAACCCTTGGAATTCCAGGTGGGTGATAGAGTACTACTAAAAGTTTCCCCTTGGAAAGGAATGATACGATTCGGCAAACGCGGGAAACTAAATCCAAGGTACATCGGGCCATTCGAAATCCTTGATAGGATTGGGCCAGTAGCATACAAACTTCGATTACCTCAGGAACTCGACAAAGTACATCCCACATTTCACGTGTCGAACCTAAAGAAGTGTTTGTCTGATGAGACACTCGTAATACCACTCGACGAAATCAAAGTTAACGAAAATCTCCACTTCGTGGAGGAACCAGTCGAAATCATGGATCGGGAAATCAAACGAACGAAACAAAGTCGTATTCCCATCGTGAAGGTACGTTGGAACGCTAAACGAGGACCCGAATTCACCTGGGAACGCGAGGATCAGATGAAACAAAAGTATCCACATCTCTTCCCAAACTCTTGAAATCCCAGTCAAAATGAAAATTTCGGGACGAAATTCCTTCTAACGGGGGGATGATGTGACAACCGTCAAATTTCGGTCAATTCAAAGTCAACAAGTCAAACCGCTCAACTCCAATAACCCTTGTATGCTAGGGTTTACGTTATGTAATCACTATACAATTCGCTATTTTAATGAGAAATCATCATTTGGAAAGTTCATGTGTTTGATTTTCCTTAGCCTTAACAAGCGCTAAACAACGAACCAAAGCGATAAAATACTATTACACAATCATCGGGATTGTGTAAGACACTAAAACACGGTTTAATGGGGTTTACGAACCTTGCGTTGTGAAGCCGGACACTCAAATTAATCACGAACGAAACCTCTCTAAATCGTTTTCACTCTATCTTTTTCTATTTGAAATCTCTCCCAAATCTCTCCCAAATCTCTCTCAAAAGTTACTTTAACTTTTTGTAATCATTTGGGTCATCTCGACCCTTGACCGGGTCAAAAATCGCTTGAAACGGGGTAAAAACGAGTAAAATAGCTTTAAGGATCCGAAACCGAAGCTTCTGGACCGAAGCCTCGCATCCGAAGCCTCTGATCCGAAGCGAGGGTCCGAAGGTCCGAAGCGAGGGTCCGAAGGTCCGAAGGTCCGAAGCGAAGGTCCGAGGGTCCGAAGTCCGAAGCGATTTACCGGTTTTTCGACTACGACTTCGTTTTAACTCCGTTTTTCATTATTTTAACGTGGGATTTTCACCCAAAACTTTATTTTATAAACTAAGGCCCCAAAATATATAAATCTCCAGGGTTTTTATAAAATATATTAAAAGAATTGGTGATTGAACTAATTATTGAGGGAATATTTGCTTTTCCTTAATTTATGGCAAAAGCAAACCACTACCACCTCACTCTATGATTAGCCACTCTTTCCCACTACCCCTTGTCTCCTTAGTGGACCTTTACAGCCAATCTCCAGCTCTTCCCACGTTCTAAGAGCTGGAGGATTGATCCTCTCTCCTCATTCTCCATAAAACTCTTTCATTCTACACTTAGCAACCAAGAACACTCTCCAAAATTCTCTCATCTTTTCTCTTAACTTCAAGAACTTCAAGGCTTTCTCCAGGGATTTCTTTCTTCAATTAGTAAGTATCTTCATCATTCACATAATTATTAAACTCCATTCTACTCAAATCATTGATATCTTACACAAGTTCCATCTTATTCGGTGTTAGATTCTTGAATCATCAAGACATCTTCTTAGTGTTCTTGAGTTGAACACTTCCTCTCTCTCACTTTCATCTACTGAAACCACATAATGTGAGTTCATACCCGTACACTTACATGATTTTCTTAAGTTTTAAGGGGGGAATACAAGTAAAATCATCAAGAACACAATTAAACTTTTTCTAACAGATTACATCAGAAAAGATGGACGTTAATCACGGACTGTTTTGGTCAACTTAAATATTTTAGTTTTCAAAACTGTTTCAGGTGCAAGTAGTTCAAACTCTTAGCTTTAAAATGGCTACTTGCACATCTCCATATGATGTTTTTACAATTTATGGTGATTTTTACAAAACTGCCTGTCATTTCAGAGGCAAATCCGGACCAGTCTGTGATTATGAACATTTTCACCTCTGTTAGAGATCACTAAAAATCATGATAAAATTTACGAACAAACTAGACTCATATTCCAAACTCTCAAAATTTGCGGATTTGGATTTAGAGCTTTGATGATTTTTCTATAAATTTTCTAATAACGGTAACAGAAACTGTTTTTAACGAAAAGTTGCTGTTAATTTCATATCACCTTGTAACATGTTGAGCAAGGTGTATATCTTTATGTGATTATATGTTACTGCAATATATGACATTTTGTCTTAATATTTAGACACACATCAGTTTACAAATGGATTTGGTCATATAAAATACAAAGAATAACAAGTGATTATAATCAAAGTACAATAGATACATTCAAACATTAAATAAACTATTTTGAATATAGTTTGCGTACATTACCACGTACTACCCTTGGTTGATAAACTATAATAGGTATAGTTTATGATACATTACATAACACATACATTTAAAAAGGGTACATTTATACAAAGGATATTTTCATTAAGCAAGATACGGCCATACGGTACCAAATTTTCATAACACGTAATTCCGTTAATGACTTTGTGAGACATTTACTTCAAATTACCATTAAGTCCTGTATTGTAACCAGAGTCTCCTTGAGGGAGAGCGTGATACTTGTGTATAGATCTATATTGGGTTTGACAAACCCACACCTAAACTGCATGCAACAGTTAGACCGATAGGTCTGGGGTGATAAATGTCATAACATTTCCGACGCCTGAAGAACGTCGTTTTAGGCAACCTTGGTCATAGTATGGTTATAATAAACTCACATAAAGTATTAACAAACATTGGAATTTACGGGAACTTCATTAAAATTTAACGAGTTTATGTCGATTTAAACTTGCATTGTTTTACTATAAATATGACAAATTACTTGTACATTTCGGTCTTTGGGTTTTAAGACTACATTTACACATTAAGGAAAATATTGGATTTTTCTAACACAAATACTACTTTTACAAACGAAAGGCTTTTAATAATACCAAACAAAAGCTTATGAACTCACCAACCTTTGTGTTGACACTTTTTCAAACAACTTGTATTCTCAGGAAATCATTAAACAGGTAATCAAGTGCTTTTGAGGATGGGACGCTAAGGCGTCTACTATTTCATATTTTATCAACATATTGTAATTGATTCGTAAACATGTAATTCATACAATGATGTAAATTTTTTTTAATTATATATATGTTGGTTGTGTTTGCTTGAATTACTATTACAATTGCTGTTATGATACTATACATGAAGTCCTCCACCCCCGGACGTTTCCGCCATCCTTGGTTTGGGGGTGTGACAACTCCCATCAAGAAATATGAAACACACTAAAAAGGGAAGGAAAAGAAGATTGTAACAAACCGTTATTTCAAACCAATGTAATAATGTAGGTCAATCTGTAGTTCTTTTTAAAATAATAAAGGGAAATTTTAGCATACTGTGTATACTTACATAATTGACCCTTAAAAATAAAATATTAAAAATTCTCGAGTGGGATGAACAAAGTGGTAGAGATTCTAACAAGGTTTCCAAAAATATAAAAAAGTTATGACCAATCGAAGATTCGCGACAAAACCGACAAAACACTATTTAGTGTAAAAAGTGATTTTTCAATCAAATGCTTTTTAGCCATAACAATCTAAATGAAACTTGTAGTTTATGTTAAACCGAGAACTAAAATAAAAAGAACGTCAAAATCTGACATCATATGAGTAAGTTATTAATTTTGTAAGTTTCTGTATAGCAGTATACAGCTAAAAACTCGAAATAAAGATCGAGTGATTTTTAGCCGACACAACCTAAACGAGAATTGAAGGTCTCGTCAATAGTAGTACAACGGTAAAAAGACAGACAAAAATGGACGTCAGATGAAGAAGTTATGAATTTTTAACGGATTTCCTGTCATGGTCTGTTAAAAATAATAATATTAAAAATAAATTTAAAATTAGCCAACGAAGTCTAAACGAAAGTCGTAGAGTATAATTTTACCTACGTGTGCATATAAAGAACGTCGAAAACGGAGCTCGTATGCCAAAGTTATGATTTTTGCAAGTTTTGGGCACAAAAATCGAGAAATGTTGAAACCGGGAAAATTCGCATGGTGTACCTTCGGCCACGTCACCTCGCATGCGAGGCTTCCTCGTGTCCTCCCCGTGTCAGCTTCTGATTGGACCGAAGTCGCGGTCTAGTAGCCATCCGACACGCCCTTCGCACGCTGGAGCTTCCGAACTCGCGTGGTGCCTTCTTCCGATTCGACCGAAGTTCGGTCCACTCCTGATCCGACGTTTCTCGCTGCTGACTCCTCCTCCCCCTCGCCACCTGTCCGAATACGCAGTAGCTTCCCCTTGCTTCGGATCCGAGGCTTCGGCCTATATAAGGCACGTGAGACCCTCCAGACATTTCACCTTTTTCACCCCATTTTCCATACTTTTTCACTTCTTTCACCACTTTAAACTATCCTACAACCCCTAAAGCCCCGATATCAAGTCTAAAACCTTAAGCAAGCCCCGAGATTCCCGAGAAAAACAACTTTCTCCAGTCGAAACTCTGCTCGATTTAAGCCGGTTGTCCAAATTACCACCTATCAAGTGACTTCATACCCCCGTATTTTCATAATTTTAACTTTTTTAAGGGGGGGGGGGGGGAATACAAGTCTAACACAAGAATCTTCGTGCTACAAACAAATGATTTAAATCGTGATAAAATGACATTAAGTCATTAAAAATACTCAAAATATTAAACTCCTTAATACACTTATATTTTCCCCAAAATTCATATTTGTATATATATATATATATATATATATATATATATATATATATATATATATATATATATATATATATATATATATATATATATTGTTATAAATAAGATTCAAAAGGCTTAGGACTGATAACTCATTATGGGTCCTTTTCCTTGTTTGGATGTGGGCTTATAGTACCGGTTATTTGTCCGAATGTCGTTTAAATTTTACTTATATATAATTGTATATGTATATGAATATAAAAGTTATTTCATCAGTTTAAATCCCTTTGTAACATGCTGAGCAAAGGGTTACATGCAAAAATAGTAAAATACCGATTCAGAAAGTACATATAAATTATAATAGGTATAATTTATGATACATAGAACAATAATTCATGATTCAAGTATACTAGAATACACTGTTTTACAAGAAACAAGGGTTTTGATTCAAAACAAATCAAGGGTTTACAATTGTCAAATACATGTTCGGAATACTAATTCATGAACATACAATCAATCATTATTTCTGGATGATTGGGTTTTCATAACTATTATACATGTAACGTTTATATGCTTTTTATGAGACACAGTTAAAGTCCTGACATTATAACCAGAATATCCAGCCAGGGGTTTGAAACAAGTTGTGTGTAGATCTATGTTGGGATTGACAACCCTACACTCAGACTGCTAGCTACAATCAGACATACACGCCAATGAGTGACAATTGTTATCAACAGTTTAAACGCCTACAAGAGTTTCTTTCAGGCTATCCAGTCTCAGTATGGTTATAAGAACTCATTAAAAAGATATTAACAATACATTAGTGTATAATCAACTAAACGTAAGTACATCTTTAAAGTACCAGTTTACAAAATACAAGCTACAGTAGTATATTACAGTTTTCATATGTTTGTTGTTAGTATATAGTGCCTAAAATACCCCTATAGTATTTTAATCTTTCTGTTTTGTTCTAGAGTTCTTCTGAATATGTATGGTAGGTAAGTTTTAGACATGTCACAACACTACTATCACTCCCAAACACATGTTGGTCATATCTCAAATCAATATAGTTGATCAGGCTATATTAAACCCACATATGATTACATAACTGCCCAGGTTTGACTGTAGTGTCCAACATCCAAATACTTTTAAGTTCTTATGACTGTGATACTGTACTTGTAGGTATGAGTGTTAGTATACTTCTTGTAAAAATACTTAAATTTTTAAAACGTATACTTGTAGTCAGAGCTCCTAGCCCCGATGTATTTATAGTTTGTATATCTTTTATGGATTGATACACTGAGTTCACTATAAACAATGTTTTGATACCAATCTGTCACACCCCCAAACCAGACCGCGGAAACGTCCGGGGGTGGAGGAATTCATTTGTATTATCACAACACATGCATCATAGTAATCAAAGTACAAACAACCATTATATTTAGAAAGTATAAGTATTTACATATGTTCAATAATTGTATATTGAACCCAAAATAGTTATACAAAAGAAGAAGATATGACTCAAATTAGCTCCGTCTTCTCAAAAAGCTCGGGGAGTACCTGTTTATTGTTTCCCTGAGAATACAAGTAATTTGAAAAGAGAGTATCAACATAAAGTTGAGTGAGTGCATATGTATTTATGTTTAAAAGGATGTTTCGGTATCTCGAATATGCAAACTGTTCCAGAAAGTCCTATATTTTCCACTGTATATGAAAAGTAGTTTTATTCCCATAAAACTGTTCCATTTGTAAACCAATGTTCTGTATTTGTCAAACTTGTAACTGACAGATACCAATCTATAAAAGATATACAAACTATAAATACATCGGGGCTAGGAGCTCTGACTACAAGTATACTTTTTAAAAATTTAAGTATTTTTACAAGAAGAATACTAACACTCATACCTACAAGTACAGTCACAGTCATAAGAACTTAAAAGTATTTGGATGTTGGACATTACAGTCAAATCTGGGCAGTTATGTAATCATATGTGGGATTAATATAGCCTGATCAAATATATTAATTTGAGATATGACCAACATGTGTTTGGGAGTGATAGTGGTGTTGTGACATGTCTAAAACTTACCTACCATACATATTCAGAAGAACTCTAGAACAGAACATAAAGATTAAAATACTATAGGGGTATTTTAGGCACTATATACTAATAACAAACATATGAAAACAATAGAACAATCGAGGGTAGAACTATAAATATTAAGGGTATATTACAATTATATATAATTAAAGTTATATAAACTTAGAATATGTGATCTAGCTTCAGTTCCTGTTCCTTGTTTGGATGTGGATTTAGATCCAGGTCATTTAATCGAAGGTCGATTATACCCAAGTTATATATGATTAGTATACACCTTATAGTTATAGTAATACCTAGAACAAGTCATAAAGAATACATGACCTGTTAACTGTAAGTCTCTCTCGTAGAAACTTGTATCTTTAATCTATCGTTACTAACCATATTCTATATCTCTTACCCATATTCTCGCTTAGATAACAATGGTTGAATTAAGGGTTCATCCGAGTGATGCCCGTCGCCAGTTGAAGATTCTCTACTTATCCATTCTTTTGGTTTAAGAAATGGATAATACTCTACTGGTTTCCTATTCACTCTTTTGGTTATAGTTAAAGTCTACGGATATGTTCTAGTGTTATTTTTCATGTTTTTCAGTACGACCGCGAAAATTTCATTTTTGGTAGGTCAGTTTGATGTCGATGCTTTCTCAGTATTGTGGTATATTATAGACCTACTTTAAGGTCAAGTTTTCCAGATCATATGTACTTAATATACCAATACAATCGACATGTATTTTCATACTCTTTGAAAATTAACCACTCAATTTCATATTATCCTATTGCAAGTTATACTTGTAGTGGACTTCTATTTCCAACTCCTTACAAGATTCATGTTGAACTATATGTTTTAGTTCAGAGATATCAAAATTCATATTCATTCTTTATATCTTACCATCTTTCTATCTTTTGACTTATATTGAAAAAGATGCCTCCTCGTAGAAATCCAAGACATAACAATGTCAATGAAGCACCGACGCCACCACCAGCTCCTCAATTCGACCCCGCTATGTTCCAAGCGGCGGTCACGACAGCTGTAACTCCTGTCATGTCTCATATCAATACTACTGGTGCTAGTGGGTCAGGAGCTGGTGCACATCCTTCTAACCATGGGGAGAGTCATGAGCACTCGCGAGAGTGCACTTTTAAAGACTTCTCGAATACCAAACCCAGGACCTTTAATGGAACTGGAGGAGTGGTGGTTTTAAGGCAATGGATTGAGAAGACAGAAGCAATCTTTGAAATTTGCTCCTGTTCGGAGAGCAGCAAAGTCAAATTCGTTGCTTGTACCTTTTCAGATAGAGCTTTAACTTGGTGGAATGGCCACATTAAGTCACTTACTCTGATAGTGGCTAACTCGATCAACTGGGAGAACTTAAAATCCATGGTAATGCGGGAATACTGTCCGCGAGGGGAAATTCAAAAACTTGAGCAAGAACTATGGGGTCTTACAATGGTTGGTTCTGACATATCAACCTATACCAGTAGATTCTGTGATCTGGCAATTCTTTGTCCGGATATGGTTCCTCTGGAAAGCAAAAAGATTGAGAGATATATTTGGGGAATGTCGCCCCAAATTCAGTCAAGTGTTTTAGCTTCGAAGCCTGTTACTTTTGACAGTGCCAAAGAGCTGGCACAATATCTTATCGACCACAGAGCCCGTCAAAACTCAGTGGTTGCTGTACCAGAACAACCGAAGGGAAACAACAACAACAATAACACCAACAACAACAACAACAACAAGGGTTGGAACAAGAGGAAGGGTAAATCTCCTCTGGAACCTTCAAAGAAGCAACAAGTAGTACCAGTCCATGCCACTAATGTACCTGCTACTGTACCTTCTGTTGCCCCTAATAACCCAGCACCAAATAAGCCCTATGTTGGTAACCTCCCTCAATGCAACAAGCACAATTTTCACCACAATGGAAATTGCCAAGAAATGCACTGTCGTAACTGCAACAGGAAAGGGCATACTGCCCGATTCTGTAGAATACCACCCCAACCACTTAACCAAGTACCTGCCGCTGGAGTAGGTCAAGCATGCTACCAATGCGGTGATGTGGGGCATTTCAAGAGAGATTGTCCAAAAGCTGGAAATGCCAGTGGAGGATTCTAGCACCAGGTCACGAAGAAGCGGTACCAGACCCTGCGGTGGTAACGGGTACGTTTCTTCTCAACAATACTTATACATGCATTCTATTTGATTGTGGTGTTGAGAGGAGCTTCGTGAGCCATAATTTTAAACATCTACTAAATCAAAACTCCCAACCACTAAATGAAACATTCACAGTAGAAATGACTAACGGGAAATCCGAATCCACCAACGATATATACGTAGGATGTACCCTTACCTTGAATGACTTGTCTTTCCCAATAGACCTTATGCCGGTCTCTATCAATAGTTTTGACATCATAATAGGTATGGATTGGTTGTGCCCCAACCATGCCGACATCCTATGTTATGAAAGAGCTATTCGTTTGAACTTGCCAACTAATGAAACTCTTATTATCTATGGCGACAAACCCGGAACGAACCTTCGGATCATTTCTGGCATCCAGGCACAGAAGTACCTTCGCAAACAGTACTGTGCTTTTTTAGCTCACGTGGTAGAAAAAAAGCAAGAAGTGAAAGACATCGCGAGCATTCCTGAGGTCTGTAACTTTCTCGACATTTTTCCCGATGATCTTCCAGGAGTGCCTCCCGAATGTCAAGTCGAATTCCGAATCGACTTAATCCCTGGAGGTACCCCTGTAGCCAAATTCCCTTATCGTCTTGCACCTTCTGAAATGCAGGAATTATCCAGCCAGCTTAACAAAATCCTTAGCAAAGGTTTCATAAGACCAAGCTTCTCACCTTGGGGAGCACCGGTTTTGTTCGTAAAGAAGAAGGATGGATCATTCCGCATGTGCATAGACTATCGCGAGTTGAATAAACTTACCATCAAGAATCTATATCCTCTGCCTCGCATTGACGATCTGTTCGACCAACTTCAAGGTGCGAACTACTTCTCGAAAATAGACTTAAGATCCGGGTATCACCAGTTACGGATTTTGGAGGAAGACATTCCCAAGACCGCGTTTATAACTAGTTATGGTCATTACGAGTTTATAGTGATGCCATTCGGATTGATGAATGCACCTGCTGTGTTCATGGACCTAATGAACAGAGTGTGTCGTCCATTCCTAGACAAATTCGTCATAGTCTTCATTGACGACATCCTTATCTACTCAAAAAGCAAAGAGGAATATGGCCAACATCTTCACCAAATATTACAAACCCTTAGAACAGAAAAACGCTATGCGAAGTTTTCAAAGTGCGAGTTTTGGATTAGGAAGTTTGAATTACTAGGTCACGTGGTCAGTTCAGATGGAATACACGTGGACCCTTCCAAAATAAAGGCAATTGAAAACTGGTCAGCACCCAAAACACCTATAGAAATCCGTCAATTCTTAGGTCTTGCTGGCTATTATCGCAGATTCATCCAGAATTTCTCTCGAATAGCTAAGCCTCTTACCACCCTGACATAAAAGGGTGTAACTTTTAGCTGGGGATAAAAGAAAGAAACAACTTTCCAAACGCTGAAACGAGCTTTGTGCAGTGCACCGATCCCGTCTCTTCCTGAAGGGACAGAGGATTTCGTAGTGTACTGTGATGCTTATAATCAAGGCCTTGGATGTGTTCGTATGCAAAGAGGAAATGTTATATCCTATGCCTCAAGACAGCTAAAGACACATGAAGTCAACTATACAACACATTACCTTGAGTTAGGAGCAGTGGTGTTTGCTCTGAAGATCTAGAGACATTACTTATATGGCACGAAATACACAGTATTCACGGACCATAAAAGTATCCAACATATCTTCGATCAGAAAGAGCTGAACATGAGACAACAACGGTGGGTGGTGCTACTGAACGACTACGATTGTGAGATCGTTTATCACCCTGGTAAAGCTAACGTAGTAGATGACGCCCTTAGAAGAAAAGAATACTCGGGACGCCGAGTAAAGTCGTTGACCATGACAATCCATTCACATCTGTCCACACAGATCAAAGAAGCTCAACTTGAAGCCTTGAAACCCGAAAACGTGGCAGGTGAAACTCTAAGAGGAATGGATAAGAACTTTGAAGTCAGGGATGATGGAGTCTGTTATTTCATGAACCGGATCTGGACACCAAAGTTCGGTGGTTACAGGGACGTGGTTATGAATGAAGCACAGAAAACCCGATACTCCATTCATCCAGGTTCAGACAAGATGTATCTGGACCTCAAGAAATTATACGGGTGGCCTAACATGGAGGCCGACATCGCTAAATTTGTGGGCAAGTCCCTTACTTGTGCCAAAGTCAAGGTATAGTACCATAAACCTTCAGGTTTATTACAACAACCTGAAATCCCTGAATTGAAGTGGGAGCATATTACAATGGACTTCATAACTAAGTTACCCAAGACATCGGGTGGTTATGATACTGTTTGGGTAATTGTCGATAGATTAACCAAATCCGCACACTTCTTACCAATCAAAGAGACCGACAAGATGGAGAAACTAACAAGAACTTATCTCAAGGAGACCGTTAGACTGCATGGTGTGCCAATATCTATTATTTCGGACTGAGATAGTAGATTCACTTCTTGTTTCTGGCATTCTTTACAAAAATCTTTGGGAACAAGGCTGGACATGAGTACAGCCTACCATCCACAAACCGACGGACAAAGTGAGATGACGATTCAAACATTAGAAGACATGTTGCGAGCTTGCGTGATAGACTTTGGAAAGGCATGGGATATTCATTTACCCCTTGTTGAATTCTCTTATAACAACAGTTATCACACTAGCATAAAGGGTGCTCCATTCGAAGCCCTCTATGGCCGCAAGTGCAGATCCCCTGTATGCTGGGCTGAAGTGGGTGACACGCAGCTTGCTAGAGGTCAAACTCCTGACAGTGCTGTCACTAGTTTGGAAATTATTCGAGAAACTACCGAGAAGATCGTACAAATTTGGGAGCGACTTAAAGCTTCCAGAGATAGACAGAAAAGCTACGCTGACAAAAAGAGAAAACCCTTGGAATTCCAGGTTGGTGACCGCGTCTTGTTAAAGGTCTCACCCTAGAAGGGAATGATACGCTTTGGAAAGCATGAAAAACTGAATCCAGGGTACATAGGACCATTCGACATTCTTGCCAAAATCGGTCCTGTAGCTTACAAACTTCGACTACCCCAAGAACTAAGTAACATTCATCCTACCTTCAACGTTTTGAATTTGAAAAAGTGTCTATCCGACGAGACTCTTGTGATCCCACTCCAGGAAATCGAGTTAAACGAGAGTCTCAACTTTGTGGAAGAACCCGTAGAGATTCTAGACAGGGAAGTTAAGAAAACCAAACAAAGCCGTATCCCGATAGTGAAGGTTCGCTGGAATGCAAAACGGGGACCTGAATTCACTTTGGAGCGGGAGGATCAAATTCAATAGAAATATCCATATCTTTTTCCCTAGTCTATCTGAAATGCTAATTTCGGGACGAAATTCTCTCTAACGGGGGGATAATGTAACAAACCGTTATTTCAAACCTATGTAATAATGTAGGTCAATTTGGAGTTCTTTTTAAAACAATAAAGAGAAATTTTAGCATACTGTGTATATTTACATAATTGACCCTCAAAAATAAAATATTAAACAATATCGATTGGGATGAACAAAGTGGTAGAGATTGTAACAAACTTTCCAAAAATATAAAGAACACTAAGATCCAAGTTATAACGAAGAAGTTATGACCAATCGAAGATCCGCGACAAAACAGGCAAAACATTGTTCAGTGTAAAAAGTAAATTTTTAATAAAAGGATTTTTAGCCATAATAATCTAAATGAAAGTTGTAGTTTATTTTAAACCGAGAACTTTCATAAAAAGAACGTCAAAATCTGACTTCATATGAGGAAGTTATGATTTTTCTATGTTTCAGTATAGCAGTATACAACTAAAAACTCGAAATAAAGATCGAGTGATTTTTAGCCGACACAACCTAAACGAGAATTGAAGGTCTCGTCAATAGTAGTACAACGGTAAAAAGACAGACAAAGACGGACATCAGATGAAGAAGTTATGAATTTTTAATGGATTTTCTGTCCCGGTTTGTTAAAAATAATAATATTAAAAATAAATTTAAAATTAGCCGACGAAGTCTAAACGAAAGTCGTAGAGTATAATATTACCTATGCGTGCATATAAATAATGTAGAAAACGGAGCTCGTATGTGAACTTTATGATTTTCGCAAATTTTGGGCACAAAAATCGAGAAATGTTGAAAACCGAGAAAATCCACATGGTGTACCTTCGGCCACGTCACCTCACATGCAAGGGTTCCTCGTGTACTCCCCGTGTCATCTTCTGATTGGACCGAAGTCGCGGTCCAGTAGCCATCCAACACGCCCTTCGCACGCTGGAGCTTCCGAACTCGCGCCGTGCCTTCTTCCGATTCGACCGAAGTTCGGTCCACTCCTGATCCGACACGTCTCGCTGCTGACTCCTCCTCCCCCTCGCCACCTATCCGAACATGCGGAAGCTTCCCCTTGCTTCGGATCCGAGGCTTCGGCCTATATAAGGCATGCGACACCCTCCAGATATTTCACCTTTTTCACCCCATTTTCCATACTTTTTCACTTCTTTCACCACTTTAAAATATCCTACAACCCCTAAAGCCCTGATATCAAGTCTAAAACCTTAAGCAAGGCTCGAAGGCCCGAGATTCCCGAGAAAAACAACTTTCTCCAGTCGAAACTCTGCTCGATATAAGCAGGTTTTTCGTCAAATAACTCCTTTCCAGGAAAAGAAACGCTGTCCAAATCACGACCTATCAAGTGAGTTCATACCCCCGTATTTTCATAATTTTTATTGTTTTAAAGGGGGGGGGGGGGGGAATACAAGTCTAACACAAGAATCTTTGTGTTACAAACAAATGATTTCAAATCGTGATAAAATGACATTAAGTCATTTAAAATACTCAAAATATTAAACTCCTTAATAAACTTATATTTTTCCCCAAAATTCATATTTGTATATATATATTGTTATAAATAATATTGAAAAGGCTTAGGACTGATAACTCATTCTGGGTCCTTTTCCTTGTTTGGATGTGGGCTTATAGTACCGGTTATTTGTTCGAATGTCGTTTAAATTTTACTTATATATAATTGTATATGTATATGAATATAAAAGTTATTTCCCCAGTTTAAATACCCTTTGTAACATGTTGAGCAAGGGGTTACATGCACAAATAGTTAAATACCGATTCAGAAAGTACAAATAAATTATACTAGGTATAATTTATGATACATAGAACAATAATTCATGATTCAAGTATACTAGAATACACTGTTTTAAAGGAAACAAGGGTTTTGATTCAAAACAAATCAAGGGTTTACAATTGTCAAATACATGTTCGGAATACTAATTCATGAACATACAATCAATCATTATTTCAGGATGATTGCATTTTCATAACTATTATACATGTAACGTTTATATGCTTTTTATGAGACACAGTTAAAGTGCAGACATTATAACTAGAATCTCCATCCAGGGGATCGAAACAAGTTGTGTGTAGATCTATGTTGGGATTGACAACCCCACACTTGAACCGCTAGCTACAGTTAGGCATACACGCCAATGAGTGACAAATGTTATCAACAGTTTAAACGCCTACAAGCGTTTGTTTCAGGCCATCCACTCTTAGTATGGTTATAAGAACTCATTAAAAAGATATTAATAATACGTTAGTGTATAATCAACTAAACGTAAGTACATCTTCAATGTAGCAGTTTACAAAATACAAGCTACAGTAGTATATTACAGGTTTCAATAACAGCTGGTGGAACCTGGCACACTCTCAGTTCCAAGTTTTACAAATACAGAACATTGGTTTACAAATGGAACGGTTTTATGGGAATAATACTACTTTTCATATACAGCAGAAAATATAGGATTTTCTGGAACAGTTTACATATTCGAGATACCGAAACATCCTTTTAAACATAAATACACATGCACTCACTCAACTTTATGTTGATACTCTCTGTTCAAATTACTTGTATTCTCAGGGAAACAATAAACAGGTACTCCCCGAGCTTTTTGAGAAGATGGAGCTAATTTGAGTCATATCTTCTTCTTTTGTATAACTATTTTGGCTTCAATATACAATGATTGAACATATGTAAATACTTATACTTTCTAAATACAATGGTTGTTTGTACTTTGATTACTACGATGCATGTTTTGTGATACTACAAATGAAGTCCTCCACCCCCGGACGTTTCCGCCGTCTGGTTTGGGGGTGTGACATAATTGGTTGTAGGTACCGGATTGAAAGTGTTGTTTGATGATGAGGGATCTGAGATCATAGAAAAGAAGACCGAAACAGTGCTTCTAAAGTCCAAGAGAAAAGGTGAGATGTATCTATTGAATCTGAATCCTATAAAAGGAAAGCCAACCATATGCCTTCTTACGAAAGAACCTTCAGATAAGAGTTAGCTCTGGCACCGAAGGCTCTTACACCTAAACTTCAAGGATATCAACAAACTCATGCTTGGTGATCACGTGCGAGGCTTGTCACTTCTAAAGTTTGAGAAATAACATCTCTAAGCAGCCTGCGAACTTGGGAGGTAGAGCAGGAAGAGTCATTCAACAATTATAAACACCAAAGTGATCAAGCCACTTGAGCTTTTACATATAGATCTCTATGGTCCATCTGCCATCGAGAGCATTGGTGATAACAAGTATATTTTAGTTATTGTTGATGACTTTTCCAGATTTACGTGGGTTTATTTTCTTAAACAAAAATCAGAAGCCACTACCAAGCTTAAGGACTTTATCAAACAGATCAAGCTTCAACTGCAAAAAGCTAGTTCGAAATGTTCGCAGCGATAATGGATCGGAGTTCAAAAAGCACGAGTGTGAAGAATTCCTCATTGCAAAGGGAGTTGCTCACAAATTCTCTGCTCCTTATACTCCCCAACAGAACGGAGTTGTTGAAAGACGAAACTGTTCTCTATGCGAAGCTGCGAGGACCATGCTATCGTTTGCGAATTTTCGCTTTACTTCTGGGTAGAAGCTATTTGCACAACTTGTTTTACTCAGAATCGATCTCTCCTTAATAAAAAATTCTCCATTACCCCTTCTGAAGTTCTTAATAAAAGAAAACCTAACATTAAGTTCTTTCATGTCTTCAATTCCAGGTGTTTCATTTTCAATTAAAAGGAGCAAAGGAACATGTTTGATGTGAAAGCAGACGAAGGAATCTTCTTAGGGTACTCTCTGAATTCAAAACCATATAGGGTTCTCAACAAGAAATCCAAGAGGATTGAAGAAACGTAATATGTTACGTTCAACGATTCATATCTAAAGAAATATCAGACATGAAATCGTCAATCTGAGGAGATCTTTCCAGTAACAAATCCAATGACCATTCCTCTCTCAAATCTCTACAAGGAGTTCATGAACCTCTTTGACGAGCCAGAAAAGGAGATTTCTTCAAAATCCAAAGCAGCAGATAACAAGGAAGACGAGCTCAAGAAGATCATTGATGATGATGCGAAGGATCTTGAAAACGAGCCCCCATGTTCGAAAGACTCTTATATTCAATCTCAACCACAAGCTGTGAATGCTCAAATTCAGGGGTAGGGTTCTACACCAACCTCCACACCTAGCACACCTGTTCAGGGGGAGCATTCAACTCCTCCAATAAACCACAAAAATCAATCATTCGAGGGGGGCGAATGCAAATGATGATTCGGATGCTCAGTGCTGAACTGGATCCATCCTATGATCCAGACTACCCTCCACTGACGAAATGGATAGAGATCATCCTAAAACACAAGTAATCAGAAAAACATCTTCAGCAGTTCTTACGAGAGCACAACAAAAGGTGAATCATACTACAGTATTCTACAAAATGGAATTTTCCATGTTCAATTCGTTTATCTCCAAAATTGAGTCCAAAAGTGTTAAGATTGCTCTTGATCATTCTGATTGGGTGTAAGCAATCCAGGAGGAGCTCAATGAGTTTGAACGTAACAAGGTTTGGATACCGATTCCAACTCCGAAGGATGCATCTGTTGTTGGTCTCAAATGGATGTTCTGTAATCAGCTTGACAAAGTGGGGAATGTTATACGAAACAAGGCTCGATTAGTCATAAAAGGGTATTTCCATGAGGAAAGCATAGACTACGAGGAAAATTTCACACCAGTTGCAAGACTGGAGTCAGTTCGCATCTTTCTGGCATATGCAGCTCACAAGAAGTTTTATGTCTATCAAATGGACGTCAAGTGTGACTTTCTGAACGAAGAACTAGAAGAAACAGTCTACGTGGAACAACCACCTGGGTTCCTAAATGAGAAATATCCGAACCACTGTTATATTATGGATAAAGCCGTGTATGGTGTGAAGCAAGCTCCACGAGCATGGTATGGAACTCTCTCACTAGATTCTTAAAACAATATAAATTTAAACAAGGCTTGGTCGACCCAACCTTCTTTCGCAAGAAAGATGGTGACCATCTGATGATCGTCTAAATTTATGTTGTTGATATCATTTTCTGATCAACTAATCCCAGTTTAATTGCTGAGTTCCGAAAGTTAATCGAAACTAAGTTTGAGATGAGCTCCATGGGTCCGATTAACTTGTTCCTTTGTTTGAATATAAGACAGAGTCAAGAGGAAATATTTATCAACGAGGAGGCTTATACGAAGACCTTACTTGCGTAGTTCGGAATGGTGGGAGATTCGAAGGTTAAGGTTCCAATGGCATTCGGAACAAAGCTAACACCATATTTGGACAAACCAGTTGTTGATATAACTCTCTATCAACAAATGATAGGTTCATTGATGTATCTAACTGCTAGTCGTCCAGACGTTATGTTTTCTGTTTGGTATAGTGCCAGGTTTCAAGAAAATCCTCGTGAACCCCACATGACTGCTGTGAAGACTATCCTCAAATATCTTAAATGAACCTTCTCGCTCGGAATTAGGTACCCTTCTAGCTCAGGATTCTTTGTGTAAGCATTCTCGGACGCTGATCTTGGTGGATGCGGTCTGGATCGCAAACATACTACTAGGGGATGTCAATTTCTTGATGGCAAACTCGTAAGCTGGCAATCGAAAAAGAAAACATGTGTCTCCCTATCTACTGTTGAAGTTGAGTATATTGCAGCCGCCTCATGCACCTCACAAGTCATTTGGATCCAAAGTCAGCTAAGCGACTAAGGGATAAATATGAAGCGAATCCCTTATATTGCAATTCTGAAAGTGCAATTCGCATTTGCCACAACTCAGTGCAGCACTCCAAGACTAAACATATTGCACTGAGGTATCACTTCAATAAGGATCACGTAGAAGATGGCAATGTTGAAATTCACTTTGTGAGATCTGCTGATCAAGTGGCTGATATCTTTACGAAGGCCTTACCTGAACAAATCTTTAATAGAATACTTCAAGGCCTAGGAATGATTGAAGTTGAATTTGTTCCGAAACTACCTTCGTAGCTAGTAAGAATTCGCTGTGAATTGGTCTGAATGCTAGTAGTGATTCGGAGTCTACTGTTTACGCTGTGAATTGGTCCGAATGCTCGTAGTGGTTCGGAGCCTACTGTTCATACTACGAATTGGTCTGAACGCTCGTAGTGGGTAGTCCATTATTCATACTGCGAACGGGTCCGAACGCTCGGAGCGACTCACAGTCCACTGTTCATTCGGAGGTTCGGAACTTCATGTATCCTTTGTATATTATGTTTTCTTAGGTCTTTGTACACTTGTATCTTCGTTTTTATTATTTTCTGTTTTTATTTCTTTTTCAGAAAATCAAAAACTCAAAACTATTTTCTTTATTTTCTGTTTTTATTTCGTTTCAGAAAAAATTAAAATTAGAAAAATCATTTTTCTTAAATTCTGTTTTTTTAATTTCTTTTTCAGAAAAATCAAAAATACAAAAATATTTTCTTTTTGTCTTTCTTTTTCAGCAAAATATTAAAATACCAAAAATAATAGATAATTATGCAGGATTGAAGGAACATATCATGACACTCTCAATTATGAATGATGGGGCAGGTATTTAATTCCTAATCTTTGCACTAGTTAAGTGTCCCTAGAAGCACGTTGTTGCATGTTGTCCGCAGACTTTGAGACTCTATGTTTGAAGCCTTAATAAATCAATAATACCAATCGTTTCTTCCCAATTAGGCTAAAAATTCACATAAGTCATTGAGCTAGCTTACTCTTCTCATATTGAGTCAAGAGTTAACTGCTTGATCATTCTTTCGTAGCAGAGGTACATTTCTCTTCGGAACCACCTCCTATACTTCTCCATCACATTCGTTTTCACACTCGTAATCCTTGAGACTCTCAGAAATTAACACTGAGGTTTATGGTTACACAACTTTTGTGTTAATGATATTCAATTCGTTCTCACCATGAATTGAGTGAAACCCAATATCCAAAATCATCATGTGAATTAACGGTGGAAAATTGATATTTTCTAGCTTTTCACCATAGAATTGATGTGAATCCACCTTCTTCGTTCGTACCTTGAAATCTCATTATTTTCTTTTTGTGTGATCATAATCAAATGTTCTAGACCTAAGACATTTCTTCCCTTAAGATCCAGTTTTTATTTTTCTTCAAATTTTTATATTGTCCAGCCACTAAAATATTTCCAAAGGATACTTGTTCTTATGGCTACACTGGTCAAACAAGTACTTCTTCCGAACGTTCGGACTTATGTTGAGTTTCGGAGTTTGGTGAAGAAGGAGCCACCCTTAAGCCTACATGAGAAGAAGCCTTTCCCTATTTTGTTAACAAACAGATGATCTTGTAAGTCCCCAATCTGCTTGTGTATCAATCAGATCTGTTTGATGGTGCGGAATCCCAATCAAACGGATGATGCCAGATCAAATGAAGGAGAAGTAGAAGAAGAAGATGATGAATCTAATGTATTGATGATATGAAGAAAGATCCTTACAAGAGATTCCCACACACACACACACACTAATCTTCTCTCTAGTTTCTCTATCTACAATATGCTCTCCTTCTCTCGCCATACACACTCAAGCACTCCTCACCCTATATATATATATATATATATATATATATATATATATATATATATATATATATATATATATATATATATAAGATAGTTGGTCGTACACGGGTTTACGGCCGTAAACCCGTGTACGGTCTTACACACAACCGTACACATACAACCGTAAACACCTAGCTGTTTACGGTCCTAGACTGAAAAATACATTTTCCTAGAAAAGCAAAGTATAAACCATATTTTTGACCCAACAATCTCCCTCTTGGTTTATAAATTTCTTTTCTAATTGACCCAACAAGCTCCCCCTAAAAAGTAGATGGCTTTTCTTGTTAATCTTCATTGGGAGCTTTGAGTTCAGCGTTTATCTTCGATTTCTTCACAACTTTAAGATGAACTTGATGAATCTGCAATGAATGACTTCATCTTGAGAAGTTGGGCTTTTCTTTAAAATTTGACTCTGAACGTACATTGGGTGAGGAGGCTTCTTGTACTGATTCTTGAAAGATATCGCTTTCAGCTTGAGATTCTTCAGAGAGAACAATAGAGAAATCTAATCTTCTAGATCATATCAGCAGGCTCAAGATAGCAGCAAATTGATTGAGGAGGCTTCAATGCAATCTGTCACATAATCTTCAGTTGCAACTTCACCTTGCTTCTGGGGTTGAAGGATTGAATGTTGAAAGAATAGTCTTCATTTCTTGCTCCTTTGAATGAGAATTTTTCGATGATCACGGACGACGCCTTGGCTCAGAAAATTTCGATTCAGTCTCCATGAGTCTCATCTACATCTGAATTCACTTTTCAAGACAAAACAAAACTAAAAGAAAACTTAGCACACAGTATTTTTGGATTTTTTATTTTTCTGAAAAAGAAACAAAAATATTTTTGTGTTTTTCATATTTTCTGAAAAGAAATAAAACAGAAATAACACAATTTTTTTTGGTTTTTTTTATTTTCTGATTTTTGTTTGGCTTTTTTAAAATTTTTAATTCTCCACCTAATTTTTTAAATTAGAAGAAACTATGAACAAATTTAACAAAAACAAAAATAATAGCTAACTTTAAGAGTGATTTGGGATCAAAGTTTTCTAGACAGCCTTTATCCGTTTATCAGTACCTCTCCCTTCATGAATAGATCTGGTCAATCGCTGGTATTGTGGTCCTCTTAAACACGAGAGATTGTGACAAAATTAGGACACACTACAAGTGAGAAGGCAATGTGATCCTATGTTTCTAGATAATATTCCTAAAGGACCATTCAGCTGACGACGACCAAAGATATTATTATCCACCAAAATTGAGCAGCGAGATCTACAGACAACCTAGTGATTGTTCAATTTTAAATGTACTAGAACATGTTTCCCGCTTCGTAACATACCCCATATGCTGTACACCCAGGTCGGATCTTCCGATCACACAGAGGGTGAAACATATAACTAACCAGATTTAGAGGGATTGAGAAGTAGAATGGTACATATGCTGTGTACCAGGTCGGATGTATTTCAATCATGCAAAGGAGACAGCATATGACTAACAGACAGGAAGAATTGCATAGATAGAAGATGCAGAGAAACATAATTGCATATGTTGCAGTCCAGGTCGGATGTATTTCAATCACGCGGAGGAGGCAACATATGTCTAATAGAGAAAAAGCAAGAAAATAATTCCCTACAGACCTTCTGATGGGTTTTGAGCATTCTAACACTTCCTAAGTGTACATGCAACCCTAATAACCTTGGATCTATGTTTGTCTAATTATCATGCAAAGTTGAATTCCAAGGTTATATTCCTATCTAGCATACATGGGGAACAAATTTTAACTTGCATGAAAGATAGAATAACTTACCTTGTTGTTGCTTATGATCCTTGAAACCTTGTGAGCCTAGTACCCCAAGTGTGATGCCTCAAATGCTTCACACAACACCAAATGCTTTTGGAGTAAACTTTTGAGAGAATATTACACTTGCAAAATCGGCTCTAGCCCTCTTGATTCTTGTGTGCCACCGATTTGGTGGAGCATGGGTTCTTTATATAGTGTTGACACATCTAGGGTTACACCATGTAAACCCTAATGTGTCATGACTCTTCATTTCCATGACCCATGGGTTTGTAACTCCCATGGAGCATCCTATGGGTTTAACCCAACTTGATAATCCATGGAGCCTCTTAGCCCACTATACAAGTTATGCATAATTTACATAATCAACCCATATATTTAATTAGTTATCTCTTGATCACTTAATTAATTCTAAATTAATTCTTGATCAAACTAATTAAATAATATTATTAATATATTAGAACTTATAATATATTAATAATCCACAAGTGTTATTTCTCTCATTTAGTCTATCCAATTGCATGGTCCCATGCAACCCAAATGGACCATGCAGGGTCGGGTCAAGTAAATACCAGAAATAGTTATGGACTTAGACACCTTATCCAATAGTCTCCCGCTTGGATAAGTCTAATAACTATAACTGTAATACTTCAGGAACCGAACGGCAATCGTAGCTCTTTCAAGGTCTCTCGGAACTGAGAAGATGATGATAAGCCATTTAAGATAAGTGATCATATAATCCTCTGTTCGAGATATCAGCCGGACAAATACATGGAACAATGTCTTACTTATTGTCCAGCAGTTTGTTTCCCGATTTCCGATTTGTTTGACAAAGAACTTAATTGAACACATCAACTTAGTTCTGACCGGGCCCGGTACATAGGTCAAAACAAAATCATCGAGGGGCCCAGATATCAACTTCTAATCCAAGAAGGAACAGATAAACTTCGACTCATATGTTTGTTCTACCACTCATTGAATTATACACAAGAGCACATTTTATAACATCGAGTTACCAATGCGTTTTCGTACAATCAATGCATAACCAACTCATAAGTAACAAATCATATCTCTAGGTTTGAAGAATCATATGATATTACCGTCTCACGATCACTCGAGATAAATTCCATGAAGTGATTCCAGTGAGCGTGGGTTGACTCCGATGCTCATAACTTATGAGCACTCATGATTGTTGTAGCCATGTCCAACACCTTAGACCTCTGCAATCAATCATGACAGTATTGATTCATACCTACTTCCGACATATGACCGACTGTGGAGGTTCGAATAATATGATATACCAAACATAATTATTCTGGAAGTCAAAACATGCAAAAGAAATATAGTAAACGATCGACAAGAGATAGCAACACTTTACTCATAAATAAAACACCTTTTATTCATCGTCTAATGTCAATTACACTTTACAAATTTCGAGGTTATCTAACTACTAAATCTAATATCATCCTTCAGCCCTATGCTCCGAGCATGCTGGAGATGCTTAACCCGAGTCAGTCCCTTCGTGAGGGGATCTGCTGGGTTCTCATCCGATGATACCCTCTTTGCCACGAGGAGTCCTTCTTCTATTTGATGTCTTATGAAATGGTATTTTCTGTCGATGTGTCTGGATCTCCCATGATCCCTTGGTTCCTTGGCTAAGGCAACTACACTTTAACTATCACAGAAAATTTCCATTGGCTCTTTAATAGCTGGTACAACTCCAAGGTCTCCAATGAAGTTCTTCAGCCATATCGCCTCCTTTGCTGCCTCGCTAGCTGCTATATACTCTGATTCGCAAGTTGAATCAGCCACTGTCTCTTGCTTGGACTCTTCCAAGAAATTGCTCCTCCGTTTAAGGTAAAGACCCAGCCTGACTGAGAGCGGAAATTATCCCTATCAGTCTGAAAGCTAGCATCATTATACCCTACAACTCTCAAGTCTTCACTCCCACCGAGGGTAAGGACCCAGTCCTTAGTCCTCCGTAGGTACTTGAGGATATACTTTACCGCAGTCCAGTATGCCTTGCCAGGGTTCCCCTGATACCTGCTAACCATGCTCAAAGCAAAGGCTACATCAGGTCGAGTACACGTCATAGCATACATGATCGATCCTACAGCCGAAGCATAAGGTATTCAACTCATTTCTGCTATCTCAGCCTCAGTACTAGGGCTTTGTGTCTTACTCAATCTGGCGTTACTCTGGATGGGTAACTCTCCTTTCTTGGAGTCCTGCATGCCGAATCTCTTCAGCACCTTATCCAAGTAGGTACTCTGACTAAGTCCAATTAGTCTTTTACTCCGGTCTCTCAAGATCCTTATCCTATAATATAAGCAGCTTCTCCTAGGTCCTTCATAGAGAAACACTTCCCAAGCCAGGACTTAACTTCCTGCAGAGTTGGAATGCCATTTCCTATGAGTAGTATGTCATCCACATACAAAACCAAAAAACTAACAATACTCCCACTAGCCTTGACATATACACAAGATTCATCTTCACTCCTAGAAAAGCCAAATTCTTTGACTTTCTCATCAAAGCAAAGATTCCATCTGCGAGGTGCTTGCTTTAACCCATAAATGGATTTCTCAAGCTTACACACTCTATTAGGGTACTCTATATTGACAAAACCCTCTGGCTGACTCATGTAAACATCCTCAGCCAACTTTCCAATAAGGAAAGCGGTTTTGACATCCATTTGCCATATTTCATAGTCATGAAATGCGGCTATGGCTAACAGAACCCTAATAGACTTAATCTTGGCCACTGGAGAAAAGGTCTCATCATAATCAACTCCCGGAGTTTGTGAGAAACCCTTTGCAACCAGTCGTGCCTTATAAGTGTGTACATTACCATCCATGTCGGTCTTCTTCTTGAAGATCCATTTACACCCTACAGTCTTACGACCTGGTACATTCTCAACCAAGTTCCAAACTTGATTGTCATACATGGACTGTATCTCGCTGTCCATTGCCTCTTTCCACTTGGCTGACTCAAAGCCTGCCATGGCTTCCGCGTAACTGTTAGGTTCATCCAGACCTATCAGTGTCTCATCACTGATAAGTGTATCACCTTCTGCAGTAATATGGAATCCATAGTAATGCTCAGGTGCATTCTTAACCCTTGTGGAACGCCTCAAAGGTACAGACTTGTTAATTGGCTCAACAGGAGTTTCCTCCTCAAGTTGAGTGCTAGGGTTTGAAGTTCCTTCACCACTTGACTCTTGAATTTCTTCAAGGTCAACTTGCCTCCCACTGTCTCCTTGGCTTATGAACTCTCTCTCTCGAAAGAAAGCCCTCCTAGCTACAAAGACCACATTCTCACTAGGTCTGTAGAAGAGGTAACCAAAGGATTTCTGTGGGTAGCCGATGAAAATACACCTCTCACTTCGAGGTTCGAGCTTATCATGAGTCTCGCGTCTCACGAAACCCTCGCAACCCCAAATCTTAATGTGGTCTAGTTTGGGTACTTTACCAGTCCACATCTCATGAGGAGTTTTGGCAACTTTCTTTGTAGGGACTAGATTAAGGATATGGGCGGCAGTCTCTAAGGCATACCCCCAAAATGAGATTGGTAGCAAAGCTCGACTCATCATGGAACGAACCATATCCAACAAGGTTCGATTACGCCTCTCAGCTACGCCGTTCAACTGCAGTGTCCTGGGAGGTGTCAATTGTGAGACAATCCCACATTCCCTAAGGTAGTCGAGGAACTCTGAACTAAGATACTCACCACCTCGATCGGATCGAAGCATCTTAATGTTCCTGCCCAATTGATTCTCGACTTCCTGTTTAAATTCTTTAAACCTTTCAAAAGTCTCTGACTTATGCTTGATTAAGTAGACATATCCATATCTACTGTAATCATCAGTAAAAGTCAAATAATAACGATTAGCATCCCTGGTGGCATGTTTGAAGGGCCCACACACATCCGTGTGTATAAGATCCAACAAACCTTCACCCCTCTCACAAGAACCTGTGAAGGGTGACTATGTCATTTTTCCAAGTAAGCATGATTCGCAACTATCATCTGACTTTAGGTCAAATGACTCCAAGACTCCATCCTTTTGGAGTTGGCCTATGCGTTTCTTGCTTATATGTCCAAGACGACAATGCCATAATGATGCTTTATCCAAGTTATTATCATTAACAGAATCAATACACAATACATTATTTCCTAAGTTATCAACCACAGATACAGTTTCATATACACCATCACAAGGTAATGCTTTAAAATAAAGAACATTATTAAAGAAAGCATTAATCGAACCAACTTCATTATCAAATGAAAAGGTGAAACCTTGTTTATACAATGCATGAAAGGAAATAATATTTCTTGCCATTTCTGGCGAATAACAACATTTATTCAAATCTAAACTAAACCCACTACTTAGCGATAAAGTATAAACTCCAATCTTGGTGACAGGTAAAGCTTTCCTATTCCCCATGATTAAGTTTATTCTTCCATGCTCCACATTCTCACTTCTTCTTAGTCCCTGCAAATCAGAACAGATATGAATACCACAACCGGTATCAAGGACCCAAGAGTTAGAATGGGGTGAGTTATTAGATAAGATAGTGTAAATACCTGCATGGTTGGGTTTAACTTTCCCATCCTTCACATCTTGCTGGTACTTTGGGCAGTTCCGCTTCCAATGTGACTTTTCATGGCAATAGAAGCATTCAGCCTCTTTAGGGTCAGAAGAAGGAGTGACGAAACCTTTCTTGGTTCCACTTGAAGAAGAGCCATCAAGGGTCCTAGCCTTGGTACCCTTCGAAGAGCTCTTCCTCTTCTTCCCTCGACCTTTCCCGATTGCCAAAACCGGGGCGGAGTTTGGAGTAGGAGTGTTAACAACCGACTTACCCTTAAGACCTGTTTCTGCGGTCTTGAGGAGTCCCTGAAGTTTTCTGAGTGTGACCTCTTCCTTATTCATGTGATATGTCATGCGGAATTGATCATAGCACGATGGTAAGGAGTGCAAAATGATATCTATTGCAAGCTCCTCAGGGAAGTTCACATTAAGCTTCAGCAACCGATCCACATACCTTTGCATTTTCTGCATGTGGCTCGTGACGGATTCCCTTCCTTCATCATGGTTGTTATGATAGAGCATATGATTCCATACCCCTCTTGTCGTGCACTTTGATGGTATCTTTCCATCAGATCTTGGTGCATTTCAAAAGGGTAGAAGTCCTCATAGGACTTTTGGAGTTCCGCTGTCATGGTGGCCAACATGATGCATGCCACTTTTGTAGCATCCCTTTCATGTGCCCGGAAGTCAGCGATCTCCTGGGGAGTTGCAGTGGTCTCATCAATCTCCTTAAGCTCCTTGTCAAGGACATATTCTTTGTCCTCGTAGCGGGTAATCATCCTGATGTTTCTGATCCATTCATTGAAGTTGGATCCATCAAAAGTGACTTTCCCACACAAGTTCATAAGGGTAAAGGAGCCATTAGGATTAGAGCCAGAAGCAACATTGTTTGAAGACATCTGAAAGAAGAGGACAAGATTAGTTTAGATATTAAGAGAGTCCTTAATAAAACACCCAAATGTAATATTAAGGCTAGGATCCAATCATAATATATTATAACTTAGAAGAGGTATGTCGTAATCCAAGCTATAACATATTTGAAAGGTAAGTGAATGACGATTCACCAATTTCCACCATGAAAAACGAAATATAGATATTAGGTTTTTAATTGGTTCTTAGAAATTCCTAGATTCTTTTGAGATTCAATGAATTTTTTTTTTCAAATGCATGTTTCAATCTCGAGTGTGCCCTCCAAGTTTTGTGACTGGGATACCGAGGATCACAAAACGAGGTGTGAAGTAACCATGCAAATCACTTGGTACCCTTAAAGTTTATCACTCAATCGATGTGCCGGTAAACCACACACGCTCCACCGATACTATGATAAACCTTAACTCACCCTTTACCTACCTTGTTAAGTCCAAGTTAGAGTGCCGGTTAACCACACACGCTCCACCAACAACTTAAACAAAGTGTAAAGTGTAATTTCATGGATTAGCACCTTATTCACATTTTTCCTAAAGTAACTAAAATTGGGAATTTAATAAAAGCATTTAGTTACTTTATAATATTCATCATACTTTTAATGAGAATTTATAAGTCCTTGTCCTACCTGTTCGGCTAACGACCCTCCACCGATCAAGGAAGCGGTGGGTGAGGGTGGACACCCATTAAGTTGCCATTTTATAGGCAACAACCTTATACCCCCCTTATAGACCGGCTTCGTGAATGAGGCGTACTAGCGGTAAGACGACTTGATCTTATACATATATATGTTAGTAACTTATAATATTATAAAGTATAAGGGTTGAATTTTAACTTTTAAAATTCTAAGGGTTGGAACTAAAGTTTTAATCAAGACTTTACTTGTTCCAAAACTTGAGGGCAAGTTTTGTAAACTTCAAAAACTTTTCATTTCTTATAACTTATGAATTAATTGAGTAATAAAAATGAAGACTATTCATTTTTATAACTCTTGTGTTCTTTTAATGGCTTTAATAGAAGTGAGACTTTTGGTTTTCCATAACTTGAGAGCAAGTTTTGGACTCCATTAAAACACATTATGATCATGAATTAAACTACCATGAAGGTTACAAACAATTCCTATGATCATCTAATCTTCATAAGTTCAAGAACATGAATATGAACACTTTCAAGAATAAAAAATTACACTTAAAAAAAAACTTGTAATTTTGATGATTGCCATTGTAAATGGATTAGCATAAACATTACACCATCTAAAACAAGTTTTAAAACATTAAAACAGTTTAGGGTAATGTTTCTAGTCCATTTCCAGCAACAAATGTGCAAACTTTCATACGAGCAGAAAACAGAAAAACGAATTTTTTCAAGCAGTTTGCACAAAAAAAAAAACAACAAACAAACCTAGGCTCTGATACCACTGATGGGTTTTGAGCATTCTAACACTTCCTAAGTGTACATGCAACCCTAATAACCTTGGATCTATGTTTGTCTAATTATCATGCAAAGTTGAATTCCAAGGTTATATTCCTATCTAGCATACATGGGGAACAAATTTTAACTTGCATGAAAGATAGAATAACTTACCTTGTTGTTGCTTATGATCCTTGAAACCTTGTGAGCCTAGTACCCCAAGTGTGATGCCTCAAATGCTTCACACAACACCAAATGCTTTTGGAGTAAACTTTTGAGAGAATATTACACCTGCAAAATCGGCTCTAGCCCTCTTGATTCTTGTGTGCCACCGATTTTGGTGGAGCATGGGTTCTTTATATAGTGTTGACACATCTAGGGTTACACCATGTAAACCCTAATGTGTCATGACTCTTCATTTCCATGACCCATGGGTTTGTAACTCCCATGGAGCATCCTATGGGTTTAACCCAACTTGATAATCCATGGAGCCTCTTAGCCCACTATACAAGTTATGCATAATTTACATAATCAACCCATATATTTAATTAGTTATCTCTTGATCACTTAATTAATTCTAAATTAATTCTTGATCAAACTAATTAAATAATATTATTAATATATTAGAACTTATAATATATTAATAATCCACAAGTGTTATTTCTCTCATTTAGTCTATCCAATTGCATGGTCCCATGCAACCCAAATGGACCATGTCGGGTCGGGTCAAGTACATACCTGAAATAGTTATGGACTTAGACACCTTATCCAACACCTTCTTTATCGGCATTCCCCCAGTCGCCCCATCAATACCGGAATTAAGGACAGAGTCTGTACATCGAGGAAGAGTTAAACCATGGTTCTAGGTACAAATTATTTAGTGTATCCACAGATTCCCATGTATATCTCCTTGCTCAACCTATCTAAGCGTCGTATTGTCAAGCTAAATGGATCTATCTAGGTCAAGATTTTTCAAGGCTCTAGATTCCTTAAGTTTATCTATGCCTAGTCATGTCCAATTCAATCTTTCGTGCCTACCAGCGCAATGAACACAGAGCCTAGACCATTCAGATTCAGTCCCTTACACATGTTTTAGACTGCCCGTTATCACTTTATATTTATATCACTTCCCAACACATCACCTGCAAGCACATTCCATTAACAACATATTTTTGGATTTTCTGATTTTCTATTGTTTTAGGATTTTTTTTTTTTAATTTTTATAATTTTTGCTTTGTTTTTATTTCTCCCCCTAAATTTGTGCATAGCAAAGAAACGAAAGTAAATGCGCAAATTTAAACTATCCTAAAACAAAAATTTGTCTTTGAAGCGAATCAGCTTAAGAAAAACTCAGTAGTATAAGGAAGAAAACTCAAACCGTAAGTCACCGATTGAATTTGCATCCAGAAGGTCTGAGAACAGCACGAATAATATCAAAACAGATCCGAAAATTCTTCATGTCATTAAGCACTGAACCCATGAGTGATCCCTTCCTTTCTTCCTTTCCCGCAAAGGACATATACTCTCAAACAATGTTTTGAATGTTATACAGGTGAGAGATGCCTCCTATAATGTGCCTGGAACAGCCACTACCAACAAACGAAGTCTGATGATATGCCTCCATAGCTGCTCCAGCGCAGGGCGGGATCAGTTGGTCTTTGGAACCCAGTCCATTTTGAAACTGGTTTGACCTTTGTCATCTACGCAAGGAACTCTCTCCCATGACATGTCCTGCTTATCACAAAAATAAGATGTAGAAATTTTAGAATCATTAGGTGATTTGGGAGATTGAACCTTTGGTACCCATCTGTAGTTGGGTTTAACCCATTTCTTTTTCTAGCGGATGGGTGCCTCGTCACTTGATTTTGAACATGAAGTCGGCCGTTGAGATGACTTTGATTTTAGCTTCACAGGAGCATCTCTTGGATTTGGCTTCTTAGCAGGCATTTCCTTCTTGACCTTTGGATTTTGATTCATGGCCTTGTGGGTTTGATTCTTGGCCTTCTGCGCATTCCAGTCACCATTGCGCGATTGTGACCTTGAGGGGTTTCTTTTGGAAAATCTCCCTCCTGGCATGTTCTGCCAGCCTTGTGCGTAGTAGGGAATGTATGCACGATTTGGACAATTTCTGGCAATTTGTCCAGGTGTTCCACAGTGAAAGCAAGTCTGCTTCTTCACGTAGGAGTTGTTTCTTCCTGCCCCTGGTGTCGTGACTTTGCCTTGTCGCTAGTTGTTCCCACACGCACACTTGCAACAGACACTCTGTTTCACTGGAATTAGTGGCTTGTATTTCTCAACGGTAGGTTTGTCAAAGTAACTAGTTAAAAGGAACAAATTTAGAGTTCAAGGGGTCGTTTGTTTGTTCAGTATTTTTCTCCTTGTTCTCATCCTCTACTGCTTTACCTGCACAGGAAGTAGAATCATTAGTATCTTTCATCTCAACACCCTCAGTTGCGTGTTCAGCAGCTGGTTTACCGTATACCGTAAATGGTTCTTGGTAAATCTCTTCCTGAGTCAAAGGATTAACATAATACGAATGATTAAATGGAGTAGGGACTTTATCATACCCTAGATCCTTTGTTTGATTATCTTTAAAACTCAATTGTTTTTCAACTAAGGACTCGACTGTCTTACTTGACGCAGTATAATTTTTGAAATTAACATATGTTTTTCCACACTTAATTTTCAAAGTGTCAAGTTCTTTAGTTACAGCAGCAAGTTTGCTTTTAATGTGATCATAGTTTACACACTTGTTGCTGTAATCTTCTTGCAATTTCCTGAAGTCCTTAGTTTTGGCCTCTAATTTTTCTTTTAATAGTTTTTGTTCTTTCCTAATAGTATACCTCTCATATTTTAGATCCTTATTTTCTCTTTTAATCAACTCGATTTGTTCACGTAAAAACTTGACAGTCTTAATAAAACATTGAGAACAAGAAACTTCTTTAACCGGGATGTTTGAGGAAGTCATTTTTATCAAAAATGCCCTTTGACTATAAACCGATAAAGTCAACCTTAAAAACTAAAAACTAATATTTTTGGTTGAAAATTTAATTTAAAAATAAAGGAAATTGAATTTTAGGCTAAAAGTGTCAAAAATGCGAAATTGGGTTGTAGCAGCGAGTCTTTATGAATTAAATTTGGAAGGAAAAAAGCGTGTGGATTAGTAGCTCAATTAGTAAGACGCGCTGGGGTGAGGAATCAGGAGACCCTGGTTCGATCCCTTGCATCCCCCAATTTCGTTTCCTAATTTTTTAGACGTGCGTGCGAGGAAGCGAGGATGCGAGGACGACTGCTGCGAATGCGAGACCGAGGCTGCTGAACGAAGACGTGAGAGGTGCGAGGTGCGAGGCGTTTTTAATATTCTTGGATTTGGCTTCTTACCAGGCATTCCCTTCTTGACCTTAGCGTCTCTTCTCCAAAAGCTGATGGTTACCTGTATTACTGATTCCCTGAGAAATACAAGTAGTTTTGAAAAAAATGTCAACAATTAAGTTAGTGAATCATAAGCGTTTTTGTTCTAAAAGCTATATGTCTTTTGGTAAAAAAAAATTAACTGAACGTGTTTCCAGAAAATCCAATATTTTCCATGTATGTGTGGTAGTTTGAAAAAGTTCCAAAAACTGAAATGCAATAGTATCTTTTATGCTAAAATGATGACAGTGGATAATTTGCATATATAATGTAATTACTGAATGTATTTAAGGGTCTCGTAAAACAAGTACATTTTGATACACCATATGAGTTTTATAACCATGCTATTGACTCAGACTGCCTGTAACAACGTTCTTCAGGCGTTGCCGTGTTATGACTTTTGTCACCCAGACCTGCCGGTCTAACTGTAGCTAACAGTTTAGGTGTGGGATTGTCAATCCCGTATAGATTTATACACAAGTATCACGCTCACCCTATAAGAGATTATGGTTTATAATACAGGACTTGAAATGCATACTCGAGAGTACGTTGAAGATGAATGTCTCACAAAACATAGTATCAAAAGGTTTACGGAATGAAAAGTCTTTATGAAAATAGTTCCTTTTTCAGTGTTTATGTAAAGATGTTATGAATAACTCGTAAAATATACCCATTATAGTTTTTCGAAAGTGTGTTTCATTTGATGACAAGAACTCAGTGTAATACCAACTTGCATGTAAAGAGTAACGTTGGTAGAAATATTGTTTATCATTTATAAACAAAATGTAGATAAAGTATTTGAAAATGTATCTAACGATGCGTAGTTTAGATGTGAGTTTATCTCGTGTTTCACTTGTATTTCCCCCCATAAAAACCTGAAAAAGACGTGAAAATAAGGGGTATGAACTCACCTGGAAAGTGTGGTGATTTGAAGAAAACGAGATTTTCTCGGGCGGCACTTCGACCGGAAAGTGGTGAATTTCTCGGGAATCTCGGAGCTTCGGACCTTCATCGGGACTTTGGTACGTAACCGGGGTGTCGGGGTCGTCTCGGGGTGCTAACAGAGAGTAGAAGTGAGAGAGGAGAGTGAAATGAACAAGGAAAATCGGAAGTCTTGCATGCTATTTATTGGGGGGTGAATTGCCTTCGTACGTTGGGCGTACACCGAAGTACGCGGGGCGTACGTTGGGCGTACTCCGAAGTACGCTGGGTGTAACCCTTCGGATAAGCCTCGAAGTGTGTGCCCAAAACTTCAAAAATGCATACCATTCGCATACGAGCTCCGTTTTTGACGTTCTTTATATCCACGCAAAGGTGAGAAAATACTCTACATCTTTCGTTTAGACTTCGTCGGCTAATTTTGAATTTATTTTTAATTGTATTTTATTTAATAGGCCGGGACAGGATAATTCCGTTAAAAATCCATAACTTCTTCATCCGATGTTCGTTTTCGTCTGTCTTTTTACCTTTGTAGTACTATTGTTGAGACCTTCAATTGTCGTTTAGGTTGTGTCGGCTAAAGATCGCTCGATCTATATTTCAAGTTTTTAGCTGTCTACTACTGTTCCGAAATTTAGAAAAATCATAACTTCTTCATACGCAGTCAGATTTGACCGTTCTTTTTATGTACGCTCACGGTTTAACATAATCTACGACTTTCGTTTAGATACTTAAGGCTAAAAAATATTTTATTGAAATTTCACTTTTTACATTTGGCAGTGTTTTGCCGGTTTTGTCGTGAATCTTCGATTAGTCATAACTTCTTCGTTATAACTCGGATTTGAGTGTTCTTTATATATTTTGAAACCTTGACCATATATCTAACATTTTATGCAACTCAATTGAGACTTTAGAACACTTCATTTTTGACGTTGTTTTTATTGATTTCCAAAATAGATTTAACATTTGACTTTGAACATTACATGGATTTGAAATATCGGGTTGTCACATCATCCCCCCGTTAGAGGGAATTTTGTCCAGAAATTTAATCTAAGACAGAGTTTATGGACTAGGAAAAAGATGCAGGTACTTTTGTTTCATCTGATCCTCGCACTCCCAGGTGTATTCAGGTCCTCGCCTGGCATTCCAACGGACCTTTACAATGGGTATGCGACTTTGTTTAGTTCTTTTAACTTCCCGGTCCATGATTTCTACAGGCTCTTCCACGAAGTGGAGACTCTCATCGATTTCAATTTCGTCCAGCGGGACGACGAGGGTCTCATCGGACAAGCACTTCTTTAGGTTCGATACGTGAAAGGTAGTGTGTACGTTATTGAGTTCCTGCGGTAATCGAAGTTTGTATGCCACCGGGCCGATCCTGGAAAGGATCTCGAATGGTCTGATATACCTAGGGTTGAGTTTCCCACGTTTTCCAAAACGTATTAATCCTTTCCAGGGTGAGACTTTCAATAATACTCGGTCCCCAACCTGGAATTCCAAGGGTTTCCATCTTTTGTCCGCATAACTCTTTTTTCTGTCTCTGGAAGCTTTTAGTCGTTCTCGGATTTGGACAATTTTCTCTGTAGTTTCCCTTATGATTTCCGGGCCAGTGAGAGTGCTGTCTGGAACTTGACCTCTTGCTAGTTGCGTATCACCCACTTCAGCCCAACATAGAGGTGATCTGCACTTCCGGCCGTAGAGGGCTTCGAACGGTGCAACTTTGATGCTGGTGTGATAACTATTATTGTAGGAAAACTCAATGAGAGGCAAATGAGTATCCCAAGCTTTACCAAAGTCTATCAAACAAGCTCTTAGCATGTCCTCTAATGTTTGAATGGTCCTTTCACTCTGCCCGTCTGTTTGTGGGTGGTAGGCTGTACTCATGTCCAGCCTAGTTCCCATAGCTTTATGTAGTGACTGCCAGAATCATGATGTGAATCGGCTATCTCTATCAGAGATAATAGATATCGGTACTCCGCGAAGGCGCACTATCTCTTTAATGTAGATCCTTGTCAGCTTCTCCAGTTTATCTGTCTCTTTTATTGGTAGGAAGTATGCGGATTTGGTTAATCTATCAACGATAACCCAAATGGTGTCGAGTCCACCCGTTGTCTTAGGAAACTTGGCTATGAAATCCATGGTTATCCGCTCCCACTTCCACTCGGGTATCTCTGGCTGTTGAAGTAGTCCCGAGGGCTTTTGATGTTCTACCTTAACCTTGGCACAAGTTAGGCACTTGCCCACAAAGGTAGCTATTTCGGCTTTCATGTTCGGCCACCAATACAACCTCTTGAGGTCTAAGTACATATTGTCTAAGTCGGGATGTACGGAGTAGCGAGTTTTATGAGCTTCGTTCATGACAACGACCCTGAATCCACCAAATTTTGGTGTCGAGATCCGGTTTATGAGACAACAAACTCCGTCATCCCTGACCTCAAGATTTTTGTCCATTCCTCTCAAAGCTTCACCTGCCACGTTCCCTAGCCTCAAGGCTTCTTCCTGTGCTTCTTTAATTTGTGCGGACAGGTGTGAGTGGATGGTCATGGTTAATGCCTTTACTCGGCGGCCCGAGTACTCCTTCCTGCTCAAGGCGTCTGCAACCACGTTGGCTTTTTCGGGGTGATAATGAATTTCACATTCGTAATCATTTAGTAATTCCACCCACCGTCTTTGTCTCATGTTGAGTTCTTTCTGATTGAGGATATGCTGGAGGCTTTTGTGATCGGTGAAGATGGTGCACTTGGTACTGTAAAGATAATGCCTCCAGATTTTCACGGCGAACACTACTGCTCCCAATTCGAGGTCGTGCGTCGTGTAGTTTACCTCGTGCGTCTTCAGTTGCCTTGGAACACAGTGTCTTGTTTTTCTCCACAATTGAAGGTTACACCCTTCTGAGTCAGGGTGGTAAGTGGTTTAGCAATCTTCGAAAAGTTTTATATGAACCTTCGGTAATACCCAGCAAGGCCCAAGAATTGTCGGATTTCTGTTGGAGTCCCTGGAGTTGACCAATTCTCGATTGCCTTGATTTTGGAAGGGTCCACATGTATTCCTTCCTTGCTGACCACGTGACCCAGGAAATCTACTTTCCGAATCCAAAATTCGCACTGTGAGAATTTCACGTATAGCTTCTCTGTCCTTAATGTTTCCAAGACCTGTCGGAGGTGTTGGCTATGTTCCTATTTACTTATTGAATATATGAGTATGTCATCAATGAATACGATCACAAATTTGTCCAGAAAAGGACGGCATACTCGGTTCATCAGGTCCATGAACACAGCCGGTGCATTTGTCAACCCGAAGGGCATTACTACAAACTCGTAGTGACCATAGCGAGTTCGGAATGCCATTTTTGGAACGTCTCCTTCCAGGACTCGCAGCTGGTGATACCCAGATCTTAAATCGATCTTGGAGAAGTAGCTCGCTCCTTGTAGTTGCTCGAATAGATCGTCTATATGTGGTAAGGGATATCGGTTCTTGATCGTGAGCTTGTTCAGTTCCCGGTAATCGATGCACATGTAAAAAGATCCATCCTTCTTCTTCACGAACAAAACTCGTGCTCCCCAAGGTAAGAAGCTCGGCCTGATAAATCCTTTAATGAGAAGTTCATTCAGATGGCTGGACAATTCTTGCATTTTTGTCGGTGCTAGGCGGTACGGCGATTTTGCTACTGGGGTAGCTCCGGGAATCAAGTCGATCCTGAACTCGACTTGACGTTCTGGTGGGACTCCTGGAAGGTCCTCAGGGAAGACGTCAGGGAAGTTGCAGACTTCCAGAATGTCTTTAATGTGTTTCGCTTCTCGTTTCTTATCTACCACGTGAGCTAGGAAGGCATGATATTCCTTGCGCATATATTTTTGGGCTTTGACGTAGGAGATGATTTGTAAATCGGTACCGGGTTTGTCACCATAGATGACAAGAGTTTCGCCACTTGGCAGATTAAGGCGAACGGCCCTTTCGTGACATAGTATATCAGCATGGTGAAGGCCAAACCAATCCATACCGATGATGACATCAAAGCTTCTTATGGTGATTGGCATTAAATCGATTTGGAAAAAGTGTTATTGCTATTGTTGTTGCTTCCTCTGGTTGGTTCCGGGACGACGGTCATGACATCTTGGCAGACTCCATGATCAACGAGGGATTGTGCCAGTTCTTTGGCATTGTCGAACGTCGTGGGTTTTGAAGCTAGCACACTTCCTCGAAGCTGGGGCGATAGTCCCCAGATATACCTTTCCACCTTCTTACTTTCAAGGTCCATCATTCTTGGGCAAAGTATCGTCAATTCACTGAACCTATTCGTATAGGTTGTGATGTCCGAGCCCACCATAGTAAGGTCCCAAAGCTCCTGTTCCAGCTTCTGCATCTCGCCCCTTGGGCAGTACTCTCGTAGTAGCATTTGCTTCAGGTTCTCCCAACCCATGGAGTTCGCCACCACCAGAGTTAGTGACTTGACGTGGCCATTCCACCACATTAGGGCTCGTTCGGAGAAAGTATAGGCAGTGAATTTTACTTTGGTCTCTTCGGGCTCGAATACAACTTCTATTTTCTCTATCCATTGGGATAGAGCCATTACTCCACCGGTTCCATTAAAGGGGATGGGTTTGCTGTTGGTGAAGTCCTTGTAAGTACATTCCCCGGAACATCCCTGGTTTTGGCCATTTGTAGAGCTATTTATCCCTCCTCCTGATCCGTTGTTACTCATTTGTGCCATTGCTACGGTTACGGCAGCTGTTACAGCAGCCTGGAAGGTAGCAGCATCCATCGTTGGAGGTGGTGGTGGGGGTGGCGTTGGTGTTCCTGTAGTATTGAAGCGTCGGGGATTTCTTCTTGGCGGCATGATTCTGCCATAAGTTAAGATACGAATTCTTGATAAGTCTTCAGAAATGATTACGGAAGGTCTTAGTATTATATGTTTTGTGTTCTGAACGTTACCGAATTTTGTATGTTTATGGAAACTATCAAAAATAATTGTATGATTTCCTTAGTATTTTATGGACTTAATGGAATACTCAAAGAAATAATAAATGCGTGTCAATTTCATTGATATTAATATTTGATACAACGATCAATGAAAAGGGAAAATTTGACAGCATTTCGACCCCCGAACTGTGTACTCACAATCCGTCGGTTTTACATTTATAAGAGAAAGAGCAACACCAACACTTAGTCGATAAGTATGTACATAGCGCCAGAAATACATGCTCTACTCTGAGCGGGTAACACGTTGTGGACCATGGTATGTCGTTGTGGAGGTCTTAGCTCGGGCTATTTGTCGTTCAGCCTCGATGGCGCGCCTTTCTAATGCGGCTTGGCTTTTACGGAACTCCCTTACTTCGGCTCTTGCAGCAGTGATGTCCTTTTAAAGGGAAAAGGTGTGCTCTATTGTTCGTTTGTGTTCCTCGTCCATACAACGAAGTCGTACCACAGTGACAGCAGCAGAGGCCCCAATGTCCAAGAGTTGGCTGGCATTCACTCTAGTTTTCTCGCCTTGGTTGGCAATGTGACGAACCATGACAGGGAGTGCCCTGTCAGCCGAACCCCCGTTGCTGAGGTTATAAAAACCTCGCTCCATGCTGTAAGGTGGTCGTTGTCCTTGTACCTTGCTCCATCGTTTCAGGTCCACAACCCAGCGGGACGCCGGGCCGTGAAAGTTCCGTCGGGGAATTGCTGCTTCTCAGGGAGGATTGTAGACCTCGGGTTCCGAGTCGGTGCTCCCACCATCTCCTTCTTCTTCTGAATCTTCGTCTGGGTCTTCCTCGGGATCCTCTTCGGAATCCTCCTCTGGTTCTTCCTCGGGAATCTCTTCGGGATCTTCCTCTGGGTCTTCCTCAATCCAGCCTCCATTACCCTGATTGGGGTAGTAGGGATCCCCTGGAATGTGAAATCCTGCCATTTTGTCTGGTCGAGAAATAGAGGCAAGAGAATTTTATATAAAAACTTGGGAGTAAAAAGGAAATTTTTGATAAATAAAATTCTTATTTATTTGACGATTCCTAATTTTTAACTAAATATCGAGGTTCGCATGATTATTATAGTTCTTATGGTTTTTCAAAATACTCCTATAGTATTTTCAAATTTGTAAGTTTGATTCTAGTATTTTATCGGGTAAGTTTTTGACTTGTCGTTTACTACGATTATTCCTCGACATATGTTGGTCATATCCAGGATAAATATAGTTGATCAGGCTATATTTATTCTCGATCTGATTACATACCCCGAGGCCTAATCGTAGCGTCGCAACTTGCCTTAATACTTTTGTAAAATTTTAGCTATGATACGAGACCGATGCATGAAGGTACTTATACTTTTATAAAACTAGCATTTTATTTTCTTAAAAGTACATTTTGCGAAAACGTTTTTGTCAGAGGGTTTTTATTCCCTTTGCATTTATAGTTTCTATATCTTATGTTGTTTGATATACTTAGTTCACTATAAACAATGCTCTGATACCAATCTGTCACACCCCCAAACCAGAATGGCGGAAACATTCGGGGGCGGATGACTTCACGTAGTATCATAACAGTTGAATATTCGCAAAGAAAGTAAACACAACCATCATAAATATAATAAAAAGTTACATTGTTGCATATAATATATGTTTCCAAAGATTATTACAAATATGATGATTTAAAATGTTTTGATAACAGACGCCTTAGCGTCTCTTCTCTAAAAGCTGATGGTTACATGTATTACTGAATCCCTGAGAAATACAAGTAGTTTTGAAAAAAATGTCAACAATTAAGTTGGTGAGTTCATAAGCATTTTTGTTCTAAAAGTTATATGTCTTTTGGTAAAAAAAAAAATAACTGAACGTGTTTCCAGAAAATCCAATATTTTCCATTTATGTGTGGTAGTTTGAAAAAGTTCCAAAAACTGAAATGCAATAGTATCTTTTATGCTAAAATGGTGACAGTGGATAATTTGCATATATAATGTAATTACTGAATGTATTTAAGGGTCTCGTAAAACAAGTACATTTTGATACACCATGTGAGTTTTATAACCATGTTATTGACTCAGACTGCCTGTAACAACGTTCTTCAGGCGTTGCAGTGTTACGACTTTTGTCACCGAGACCTGCCGGTCTAACTGGAACTTTTTCGGAAAGTGGTGAATTTCTCGGGAATCTCGGAGCTTCGGACCTTCGTCGGGACTTGGGTACGTAACCGGGGTGTCGGAGTCGTCTCAGGGTGCTAACCGGAGAGTAGAAGTGAGAGAGGAGAGTGAAATGAACAAGGAAAATCAGAAGTCTCGCATGCTATTTATAGGGGGTGAACTGCCTTCGTACGCTGTGCGTACACCAAAGTACACGGGGCGTACCTCGTAAGCTGGGCGTACCCTTGTACGCGGGGCGTACGTCAGTGATGACGTCTGCAGTCTCCCTTCTTCGGATGGGATTGTGTAGAGGGACGACGTGGCTGATCCGAGGCCGTGCATTGGGTACGCTGGGCGTACTCCGAAGTACGTTGGGCGTAACCCTTTGGATAAGCCTCGAAGTGTGTGCCCAAAACTTCAAAAATGCGTAACTTTCGCATACGAGCTCCGTTTTTTGACGTTCTTTATATCCACGCGAAGGTGAGAAAATACTCTACATCTTTCGTTTAGACTTCAACGGCTAATTTTGTATTTAATTTTAATTATATTTAATTTAATTGGCCGGGACAGGATAATTCCGTTAAAAATCCATAACTTCTTCATCCGATGTCCGTTTTCGTCTGTCCTTTTACCGTTGTAGTACTATTGTCGAGACCTTCAATTCTCGTTTAGGTTGTGTCGGCTAAAAATCACTCGATCTATATTTCGAGTTTTTAGCTGTCTACTGTTGTTCCGAAATTTAGAAAAATCATAACTTCCTCATACGAAGTCAGATTTGGGCGTTCTTTTTTTGTACGCTCACGGTTTAACATAATCTATGACTTTCGTTTAAATACTTAAGGCTAAAAAGTATTTTATTAAAATTTCACTTTTTACATTTGGCAGTGTTTTACCGGTTTTGTCGTGAATCTTCGATTAGTCATAACTTCTTCGTTATAACTCGGATTTGATTGTTCTTTATACATTTGGAAACCTTGACCATATATCTAACATTTTATGCAACCCAATTGAGACTTTAGAACACTTCATTTTTTACGCTGTTTTTATTGATTTCCAAAATAGATTTAACATTTGACTTTGAACATTACATGGATTTGAAATATCGGGTTGTCACAAACGCGAAGAACAAACCCCCCCTAATTTTCAGAGATCTATCGAAAAACGCAAAAATCTTTCAAAAATAAGATCAAATACGCTCCAGATCTGACAAAATTGATTGCTACAATCCAAGCTCTGATACCACTTGTAAGTCCCCAATCTGCTTGTGTATCAATCAGATCCGTTTGATGGTGCGGAATCCCAACCAAACGGATGATGCCAGATCAAATGAAGGAGAAGGAGAAGAAGAAGATGGTGAATCTAATTTATTGATGATATTAATGAAGATCCTTATAAGAGATTCACACACACACACACACACTAATCTTCTCTCTAGTTTCTCTCTCTACAATATGCTCTTCTTCTCTCGCCTTACACTCTCAAGCACTCCTCACCCTATATATATGAGATAGTTGGTCGTACACGGGTTTACGACCGTAAACCCGTGTACGGCCGTACACACAACCGTACACATACAGCCGTAAACACCAAGCTGTTTACGGTCCTAGACTGAAAAATACATTTTCCTAAAAAAGCAAAGTATAAACCATATTTTTTACCCAGCAGATCGTAATTCAACAGGATACCAAACAGACACTTTCGAGTCTCTCTTGACTTTGAAGGAAGAGATCGTTGCACGGGATCTAACTATTTCATGTCTTTAATGGCATCACTATAATCGCTTAGATAACTTCCTTTATTTCATTATCTCTGGCACACTTTTGCACGAAGATCCATGTGATTTCACAAAGTCTGGTTCGTAGTTCTAATGATTACTTTCAGATTCGAAAAATAGGAAATGGGTTTCGATAACGCAAGTAAGCTTTTTCTTACTATTCTCTATGGTGTTTACTCTGGGATCAATCTAGATTACGGTTCAGTTCTTTGGGATCAACTCGTTCAGAGTACTATTTCTGTAAAAAGGCACTCGCAGATATCTTATGCTCGTTTTTGGGCTATCATCATTCAGAGAGCAATTGATCGTCACAACACTCTGGTGATAGAGGGTTCGGTGATTGCAACAATTCCAGTTTTCCATACTTCCAATGTCATTGTGTCTGACAGTTCAAGGTTCGCATTCATCGAATCTATTCAAGAGACCATGCTTCGCAATGTTCCAGCAGACAGTGAAGTAATCAACGAATATCGCAGACAACTAGCATCCAGTCCTCGTCGACTAACCGCTGATATGTGAAAGGCCTTAGAAGAGGCTGACAAGCCAAAGAAAGGGGGTAAACGAAACACGAAGGTTGGACCTTCCGAGCATGCTCACACTCCAATGAAGAAAATCAGGCGAATCGCTCGCAAGCCTAAGTCTCCTATACCAGACATCTTTGGCGTTTGTATACCAGAGCAAGTCTAGCATACGACTGAAGACACAGCTGCGACTTCGCAACCCATGGTTTCGGAGCCATCAACAACTAATCCTGAGGTAACTTTTTCTGTGCCAACTTCTGTTCCCAAAAAAGATTTCACTCCAAATAGAGAATGAAGCTCTTAAGAAGGTTCGTACTGAAATCCAGGCTGACAATAATGTGACAACCCGAACCTTTTTCCGTTAACGTTAGTCGATTCCGTTAAATAAATTTCGAATTTTATTTGTTCCGTTAAATTCTCATGGTTTAGAAGATCGTTTTTATATATATGAGTCGGAAGCAAAATCGCGAGGAAACCCCAACTATTTCGAAAATCAGTGAAAATCGGTCTGACTAGTGTTCACGGCCGTACACCCGTTCACGGCTGTTGGACCCATCACCGACCATGAAAACCCCCTATATATATGAGCTCCTACCCCTCATTTACACTTTTTTGGCCAATTACTCTCCCATTCCCTCTCTAACCCCTCAACCGCAAACACCAAAATACCCTATTTTCTTCCGAAAATCATCAAGAATCACCTTTGGTCGTTGTTGTGGAACATCTAAAACGCATTTTTCATCGAATCCAGCAGTGCTGTTCTTGAGTTCACGGCCGTATACCCTTCAAATCTTCAAACCTTCAAGAGCCGCAATCTGTTCACGACCGTGAACCCTTCAAACATTCATATTTCCTTCAAGAACACTATTCACGGCCGTAAACCCTTCCAGGGGCTGTTCACGGCCAAGAACTGTTCACGGCCATAATCCTCTTCACGGCCGCAAACCTTCCCAAGTCGTGAACTTGACTGAAAACCCACTTTCTCCGATTCAATCGAGTCCCAGTAACATTCCTAAACCAAAAGCAAGTGTTTTTCCAACACTATAAATAATGGTTTCGCTAATAAATGCATATATAAATTTCATTGATATTAGGATCCCGTTAAGTGTCGCGTACATCAATTCGAGAATCTTCACTCCCAGCTTTGTTGTTCGACATTTCACACAAACAATAGTGAGTTCATACCCCTATGCTTTTACTGTTTTTCATATTTCAGGGGGAGAGTACAAGCCAAACACAAATGATTTTTGTGAATTTTATACAAAAGGATTCCAACACGATTAAAACTTATGCAATTGATACATCCATATGTTTTCCGCATTTTATAAAATATTTAGATATTTATTCCCTTTTGTATTATGCTGAGCATAAGGGACATTTTCAACTTACTGCCAAATTGCATAGTTTCCAGATCAATTCATGAACCAAATACATAATAATCATGCAAACTATAATAGGTATAGTTTGGGGTTTTCGATATACAGTTTTACAAATTCAGAGCTTATACATTGTTAAACATATAAACTATGACAGACTTAGTTTATAATATTCATTTATATCTCTCGGTTAACAAGGATTCATTACCAAATAGTTATTTAAGTATAACTATTACTCTATAAAGTATACAAACTGATTTAATCACAAAATAACAATATAGAACTATATGTAAACTAGTTAATACACGATTGCGAGACAACTCTTCATTTGTACCTTTCAAGGTACATGTTAAATCCTATATTTTAGTATAATCATAGTCTCTTGGAGGGAGAGCGTGAGATTTGTGAATAGATTTATTCGGGACTGTCAATCCCACACCTAAACTACTAGCTACAGTTAGGAAGGTATGCCTGGGGTGACAAATATCATACCGTCCGACGCCTGAAGAATGTTGTAGAGGTCATCAGTCATATCAAGCATGGTTATACGACTCACTATAGTACAAACTAACTTATCGTTCATGGGATTTCATTCTTCATTAGTTTTATTTTATAAATAGAACTACTATACATTATACTGGAGGATTCCAGGGGACAAAATACATGGTTTTATTTTAATTAATGAAATTACTATACATATTGGTGGTAACCAGGGTTTTCCAATAGAACATTTTATACATACTAGTGATAGCCTGGGTTTTCGTACTTATAGCTCACTGCAACAAACTCATACTTTAGAAAATATTGGATTTTCTTGGAAACATATAAACATTTTCACTGATTCATTAACTGGTTTTTATCACAAAAACATGCTTATGAACTCACCAGCTTTTATGTTGATACTCTCTTTTCAAAATCGCATGTATTCTCAGGAAATCAGTAGACAGGTACCTCAGCAGACTTTTGAGAACACGGAGCATATAGAGTCACGTCTTTATATTTTGTTTTACTTTTGATGTATATGATTATGAATCAAACAGATGTAAATACCTTTTATATATATTCAATGTAATGGTTGTATTTACTTTGATTACTATGATGCAATGGTTGTGCTACTACGTATGATGTCATCCACCCCCGAATGTTTCCTCCGTTCTGGTTTGGGGGTGTGACAAATAAGGAGTTTCAAACATCCATCTCCTCCAGAATCGGAAAGCTTCAGGACGATCTGGCCATCAAGAACACGATCATGGATGAAATTGCTGTTAAAATAGAAAAAAGGAAGGTTCTATTCGCAAAGTTATCTTATGTGGATAAGGAAATTGTTGAAATCCAGTCTGAGAAAGCTGTAATCAAGAGCTGTGTTGCTGATGTAAATGTTGACTTGCATAATCTCATAGACTCGTGATTCTCTTCTCACAGTTTCTGTTCGTCAGCATCTTGCAGAGAAATTGAAGCCCATCTTCTCCATGCTTGACCGAATTCAGGGTGTTTCAGAATCTTCTATTCTAAAACAAGGGGGAGAACCGGGGAGAACTTCTGTTGGTGGCAAAGCAACTGATGGTGGTGATGATCACAAACAAAAACCAACGTCTAATATCCGAAGGGTAATGAAGCTTTGGGTTCTAAAGGAAAAGGGATGCTTGGTGATGATTATGATGATGACGATGAAGAGGATGAAGGGGATAAGCTAAAACGCAAGACTCTTGATGCAGAGATTGATGAAAATCTGTGAGTTGGTAGGGAGGCTGAAGAACGAGAGAAGGCAACTCGTGAAGCTGAGGAAACTCTAAAGACTCAGAAATCTCTTTTTCCTTTATGGTCAATGGAACGCATCTTGAATAAATTCATTGATAACCCAAGTTTTTTCTGGCTAGAACCTTTTGTTTCATTTGATTTGGAGAACTCTCCTGATTCGCAACTTGATCTTCCAATCACACCGAAGGCTTTTCAGTTTCGTTGTTTTGATAGGATTGGGAACGCTGCTCCTTCTAATAATGATGTTGATCAAATGTTATTCTCGTTTTATCTCAAGCACATGAAGCCACAATACGAAACTTGGAGTTCAAAGAAAATAATTGTTGTGAAGGTTTTTGGCCCCGTTGAAACCGAAAGCTTCCTGAACGCTCGTTTCAAGGTTGCACGAGGAGATGAGAGCTCGGTGTTTGAATTTACTCTTGCTAATTTGCCCTGACTTAATCCTTTTGACTGAATTTCTCTATTGCATCTTTTGCTGAAGGATGAATAGAAATTTGAACCAATTGTGGCACACATCAAAAGGATGTTGGTCTCGTACATCCAAGAAATTGGCAAGATAGATGTAGTGATAGCAACTGTCCTTCGCGAGAAACCTTCAATGCTTCCTAATGAGCCTCCAAAAGATCTTGACAAGATGAAACTGGAGAGAATATGAAAGGATGATTGGAGTGTGGCATTTCAAATACGAGAAAGAGTTGATGCTAATTTTCATAGAGTTTTCTTCTTTCTACCTGGCAAGCATCTATTCTACGCCCCTTGCTTGGAATAAAGTTTGGAGTTTATAAATCAATGCAAAGAGAACAGTGCTGGGGAGAAGAAATGTTTCTCATATATGATTAACTGGTACATCTTGGTTCACAAAATTTGCTGGGAATGACGCCAAAACTTTTCAAAGTTCAAAAGTGCCAACAAAACTGAAGAATCTGCCTTCCTTATTTGACACAAAGGGGGAGATTGTCGGGATATTTTGTGTTGTGTCAATTATGTTTTGTGCTAGTATAGTCCGTTTTGTCATGGGTTGGGCCTATCCACCCGGTTATTAAGGATTTTAGGGTTAGACTATATATAGTGCATGCATGCACCGTATTAGTGTATTGATTGAATTAATTGTAATTTTGCCCTACTTGCCTTTACAATAGAAATTATTCATCGAGCTCTTCTAAGGAAATTATTATTAATCATTCGACACCAGTTTGATCATTGCATTCATTGTTTGATTTACTTTTCTGTTGAGAATCTTTCGATCAACTCTTACTTATTCTAACAATGGGTAGTGGATTGCATCCCTTGTTTCTATCACACAATGCTCTGCGTCAAGCACCCCCTCCCTGATTTTTCAACTTTGGACAATCTCTCTTGAAATGTCCAACTTCACCATAGTCAAAACAAGTTTGTCGTCCATGATCACCTGTTCCCGTGCCTATTCCTTAGTTTCCTGCGGCAGGTGTTGAGCTTCTACTAAAATTAGTATTGTGCCTCTTTTTGTTGCACTTTTTGTAGGTGAAGCATTTACCTAAGTGATGACAGTTGTACTTGTTGCACATCAGGTATTTTAAAACATACTATTTCTGTTGTGCGGGTGCTGCTATTGCGGTTGTTATTGTCGTGGTGGTTGTATAAGCTGTTTCTACCTCCTGCTTCTTCCCTAAGGATTTCCTTGAGTTTCTTCTATAACTTCCACCAGTATTGCACTTATTGTTTCTAGACTTTGGAGGTTCAGGATTTGTAACCATGGTTCTTTGATGGATCTCATTATTTGGTCAAATGGGAGGCTATGTGGTCGACATTATCATAGGTTGTTAGCCTTGAAGATATGAATATTCATAGGATCTATGGTACCAACCCCCAGATGTATCGTTTAACCGTTTTGTATTTCAGAGTTATAGATATCGAACACAGGAGGTGAAGGTCATTAAACATAGTAGTATAAGAAGCTATTTCTAAACCTTTCATCGTTAAGTTCCAAAGTTCTTATTCTAGGTTTTACATTTCATCCCTAGGATAGTATTCTTTGATCGGTAGTACCTTTAGTTCCTCCCAAGTAATCGCATTCGCAATGCTAACACCCATTGTTTTTGCGTGGTCATTCAACTATGTCAAGACCGCATCTGAGAATGTGTAAGCGGCAAACCAGACTTTGAAATCATCGTGGAAAAATCTAATTTGAAATACAAACTCCATATTTTCAATCCACCTCATTAGACCCACACCTCCTTCATTTTTGTAGAAGTTCTTCGGTCTGTAATTCATGAAGTCCTTGTAAGAGTAAGTTCTTATGGGTCCCCAGTTGTTACCGTGGGAACTATTGCTACCACTATTTCCATTTCCATTACCACTATTGCCTCCTCTTGATGCAACATTCTAGATCGTTTCATAATTATCCCAAGCATCCATGACTCGTTGAGCTATTATCTACTCAAGAGTCGTCGAGTCCATTGGCAGGGTTACCACTGGTGGTGACGGTAGTGTTGGTTGTACTACTAGTATTGTTTTCTTGGAGGTATTTTGTTTGCCCTATTATGATTAGTAATAAGTGGGTATGTTTGTATGAACCATTTTGTTAGTCATTTGGATACGAGTGTTAATGAATATTTATTTACAAAAGTAGTGTAATATATCTCCAACAAATCCCTAGGATCTTTATGTTGGAAAGACAATGTGTGCAAACCTTACGATGCTCATGAAAGTAGTATAAACATATATGTCATATTTTTGTATAGAATTGTTTGGTTACGTTAGTTTTTTACATCAAAAAAAAGTGTGTGCATGATTAGGGTGGAAAAAAACCCTATACACGGACTAATAAAAACTAAGCATAAAATTTCCAAGATGAATTATACTCTTGCTAAATACATCTCCCAACTAACACTAATCATAACATATATTATATATACACACCACCATCACCAACACATCTACCAAATGCCAAGGTTGTAGCCCAATGCATGGCCTAACTCATTCATTTCCTCATGTAGTTACTCTATCCTCTGTTATGCATTGGTTTCCCTACTGTTTGTAGCCTGAGCTTGAAGCCCCATCCTTGTGATCCTAGTATCATGAGCCATCATATTTTTGTATGTGTTATCAATATGATGGTGGACAATAGGCATGGACTTTTGATCATGAGGGTGTTGTCCCTCGAGCTTCTTCACTCTTCCAGATAGATACATAACATTACCCTCGATGATATTGAACTAGTCTTTCATAATTTTGAGTTTTTGCCTACGTATGACAATATGTCATAGTAGGAGAGGTACAATATCCCTATCTACAATAGGTGGGGTATGTGTTCCGGGGAAAAATATAATTTCTGGGGAAAAATGTAAGTTTATAAAATCATTTAAAAGAAGTTTAATATTTTAAATACATTTGGTAACTTGATGTCATTTTAACACAATCTTTGAAACCATTTGATTTGATGATAACTGAAATCCATTTTGATAAGATATTTGAAACCATTTGTTTATAACACAAAATCTTTGTGTTAGACTTGTATCCCCCCCCCCCTTAAAATGGTAAAAACAATGAAAATACGGGGGTATGAACTCACCTGTAGTGAGTGATTCGAATGAAAGATCGATATAGGATGTTAAGAATGTCAAGTGAAGTCTTGAGCACAAACGGATCCTATTAAGCATATAATGACACATACATATGTATAATTAGTGTGTATAATAACTAATCATGTAAGGTAACAACCTTAGGTGCTAGGAAACACTTGAAATGAAGTGTTACAATCACATGTGATTGATGAAACGGTGTTCACAGCCACACTATAAGTCTTTACGACCATAGAGGTGTTTACAACCACACACATGAAGTGTTTACGGACAAGACTTGTTCTCATGAAGGGTTTACAGCTAAGACTTGTTCCTATGAAGGGTTTACGGCCACATCAATATCCTATGAAGGGTTTACGGCCACAACAAGATCCTACGAAGGGTTTACGGCCATGGATGAAGGGTTCACGGTCGTGACCTCTTGAAGATCATGCATTTGGGTGTTTGTTTCATGGTTGGAATCAAGTGTTTCTAATGTATAATAAGATGATAAAAGAGATACTCACGTTTTGGAAGTGTTTAGGGAGTTTACGGCCCAAGAACAAGTGTGTGTTCTTGGTGTTCTCTGTGAAAAAGATAATGATTTGAAGATCTAAGCCAAAAGTGTTGAATTCATGGATGAGATCAAAGAGTTTCTTGTGAATAAGAAAGATATCAAGTAATAAGGGATAAATCACTTACGATTTTGAATAGAAAGAAGAGTGTTCTTGATGATACTTGAGAGAGTTTTGAGAGTTCTTGACTTGAAGATTTGAGAAATGAAGAAATAATGAAGGAACACCATATATATGAAGAGGGGTTCACGGCCAACATGGGTTCACGGCCGTGAACCCTAGTTTGCGGCCATGAACTCCTTGTGAAGGTGTTGCCGGCTCAATTGCAACTCAAGGATCTCAGTTAATACTTCCTAACACACAATCCTTGAGTGTACTAGGCTTAGAACTCTCAAAACAGACCCTTAACAAAGCTAAAAGTTAAAAGAAACAAGTCCGACTTTTGATTGAACTGATTGGCTTTACAAGATAGAAAAATAACGGGATGTTATTGTTGGGTTTTGAGCAATTCTAACACTCCTAAGTGTACATGCAACCCTAGAAAACCTTGGATCTATGTTTGTCTAAGATACATGCAAAATACTTTTTCCAAGGTTCATAAACCTATATAGCATACATGGGGAACTTTATAATAAAAGAGATAGCTAGAAATACACACCTTGCTGTTATGATTCCTTGAAACCTTGTGTGCCTAGCACCTCAAGTGTGATGCCTCAAATGCTTCACACAACACCAAGTACACTTGGAATAAACTCTAAGAGAATAAGAACACTTGGATTTTCGGCTAGCCCTCTTTTATTCACACTAGTAACCGAAAATGGTGAATAATAGCTTCTTTATATAGTATGTTACAATTAGGGTTACACCATGTAAACCCTAATTGTCATGACCTTTTATTTCCATGACCCATGGGTTATGTAACCCCCATGGAGCATCCATGGAGCATCTTATGGGTTTAACCCAACTTGATAATCCATGGAGCCTTGGCCCACTATATAAGTTATGGATGATTGACACAATCAACCCATATATTTAATTAGCCTTCTTTTGATCACATAATTAATTCTAAATTAATTATTGATCAATACTAACTAAATATTATTATTCTTATTATTAATATATTAGAACTTGTAATATATTAATAAACCATAAGTGTCTTATTTCTCTCATTTAGTCTATCCAAGTGCATGATGCCATGCAACCCAAATGGACCATGCCAGGTCGGGTCAAGTACATACCAAATATAGTTATGGACTTAGACACTATATCCAACAGTTACATTATCCCCCCGTTAGAGAGAATTTTGTCCTGAAATTTGGATTAAAGAGATACAGAAAGACTAGGGAAAAAGATGTGGATACTTCTGTTGCATTTGATCCTCCCGCTCCCAAGTGAATTTCGGTCCCCGTTTTGCATTCCAGTGAACCTTCACTATTGGTTCTCTTTACTTCCCTATCTAAGATCTCTATCGGTTCTTCCACAAAGTTGAGATTCTCGTTTACATCGATCTCATTGAGTAGGATAACAGGAGTCTCGTCGGATAAACACTTTTTCAAGTTAGAGACGTGGAAGGAAGGATGTATGTTACTTAGTTCATGGGGTAGTCGTAGTTTTTAAGCTACTTGACCGATTCTAGCAAGAATCTCGAATGGTCCTATGTAACTTGGGTTCAGCTTGCCACGCTTTCTGAAGCGTATCATGCCCTTCCAAGGTGAGACCTTCAACATGACGCGGTCACTAACCTGGAATTCCAAAGGTTTTCTTCTATTGTCAGCGTAGCTTTTCTGTCTATCTCTAGAAGCTTTAAGTTTCTTCCGAATTTGTACGATTTTCTCCGTAGCTCCACGAATGATTTCCGGACCAGTGAGAGTACTGTCAGGAACTTGACCTCTAGCTAGCTGCGTGTCACCCACTTCAGCCCAACACAATGGTGATCTGCACTTGCGGCCATAGAGGGCTTCGAAAGGAGCAGCCTTTATGCTAGTGTGATAAATGTTGTTGTAAGAGAATTCGAAAAGGGGTAAATGAATATCCCATGCCTTTCCAAAGTCTATCACGCAAGCTCGCAACATGTCTTCTAAAGTTTGAATCGTCCTCTCACTTTGTCTGTCGGTTTGTGGATGGTAGGTTGTACTCATGTCCAGCCTAGTTCCCAGAGAGTTTTTTAAAGACTGCCAGAAACGAGAGGTGAATCTACTATCTCGGTCAGAAATAATAGATATTGGCACACCATACAGTCTAACGATGTCCTTGAGGTAAGTTCTTGTTAGCTTCTCCATCTTGTCGGTTTCTTTTATTGGCAAGAAGTGTGCGGATTTGGTTAATCTGTCGACGATCACCCAAATAGTATCATAACGACCCGATGTCTTGGGTAACTTAGTTATGAAATCCATCGTAATCCGCTCCCACTTCCATTCAGGGATTTCAGGTTGTTGAAATAAACCTGAAGGTTTATGGTACTCTACCTTAACTTTGGCACAAGTAAGGAACTTGCCCACAAAGGTAGCGATTTTGGCCTTCATCTTAGGCCACCAGTACAGTTTCTTGAGGTCCAGATAAATCTTGTCTGAACCTGGATGAATGGAGTATCGGGTTTTGTGTGCTTCATTCATAACCACGTCTCTGTAACCACCAAAATTTAGTGTTCATATCTTGTTCATGATGCAATAGACTCAATCATCCCGAACTTCGAAGTTCTTCTCCATTCCTCTCAGGGTTTCACCTGCGACGTTTTCGGGTTTTAAGGCTTCGCGTTGAGCCTCTTTGATCTGTGTGGACAGATGTGAATGGATTGTCATGGTCAATGACTTTACTCGGCGTCCCGAGTATTCTTTTCTGCTAAGGGCGCCATCTACTACGTTAGCTTTACCAGGGTAATAAAGAATCTCACATTCGTAGTCATTCAGTAGCTCCACCCATCGTCATTTCCTCATGTTGAGTTCTTTCTGATCAAAGATATGTTGAACGCTTTTATGATCAGTAAAGACTGTGCACTTTGTACCATACAGGTAATGCCTCCAGATCTTCAAGGAAAAAACCACTGCTCCTAGTTCAAGGTCATGTGTTCTGTAGTTCACCTCATGTGTCTTTAGCTGTCCTGAGGCCTAGGATATAACCTTTCCTCTTTGCATAAGAACACATCCAAGACCATGATTAGAAGCATCACAGTACACTACGAAATCCTCTGTCCCTTCAGGAAGAGACATGATCGATGCGCTGCACAGAGCTCGTTTAACGTTTGGAACGTTGTTTCTTGTTTCTCTCCCCAGCTAAAAGTTACACCCTTTTGCGTCAGGGTGGTAAGAGGTTTAGCAACTTGGGAGAAATGTTGGATGAATCTGCGATAGTAGCCAGCAAGACCTAAGAACTGACGGATTTCTGTAGGTGTTTTGGGTGCTGGCCAGTTCTCGATTGCCTTGATTTTTGAAGGGTCCACGTGTATTCCTTCTGAACTCACCAGGTGACCTAGGAAATCAACTTTCCTAATCCAAAACTCGCACTTTGAGAACTTCGCATAGATTTTCTCTGTTCTAAGAGTTTGCAATACTTGACGAAGATGTTGGCCGTGCTCTTCTTCAGTTCTTGAGTAGATTAGGATGTCGTCAATGAAGACTATGACGAATTTTTCCAAGAATGGACGACACACTCTGTTCATCAAATCCATGAACACAGCAGGTGCATTCCTCAATCTGAATGACATCACTACAAACTTGTAATGACCTTAACGAGTTCTGAACGCGGTTTTGGGAATGTCTTCCTCCAAAATCTGTAACTGGTGATACCCGGATCTTAAGTCTATTTTCGAGAAGTAGCTCACACCTTGGAGTTCCTCGAACAGATCGTCAATGCGAGGCAGTGGATATCGATTCTTGATGGTAATTTTATCAGCTCGCGGTAGTCTATGCACATATGGAATGATCCATCCTTCTTCTTTACGAACAAAACCGGTGCTCCCCAGGGTGAGAAGCTTGGTCTTATGAAACCCTTGCTAAGGAGTTTGTTCAACTGGCTGGATAATTCCTGCATTTCAGAAGGTGCAAGACGATAGGGGGAATTGGCTACAGGGGTAGCCCCAGGGATTTAGTCGATTCTGAATTCGACTTGTCGTTTGGGAGGCACTCCTGGAAGGTCGTCGGGAAAGATATTGGGAAAGTTGCAGACCTCGGGAATGCTCGCGATGTCTTTCACTTCTTGCTTTTTGTCTACCACGTGAGCTAAGAAAGTACAATACTCTTTGCGAAGGTACTTATGTGCCTTGATGCAAGAAATGATCTGAAGGTTCATTCCGTGTTTGTCTTCGTAGATAATAAGAGTTTCGTTAGTTGGCAAATTCAGGCGAATGGCTCTTTCATAGCATAGGATGTCAGCATGGTTAGAGAGCAACCAATCCATACCTATTATGACGTCGAAACTTTTGATAGAGACCGACATAAGGCCTACTGGGAACAAAAAGTTATTCAAGGTAAGGGTACATCCTATGTATATATCATTGGTGTATTCAGATTTCTCGTTAGACATTTCGATTGTGAAAGTTTCATTTAGTGTTTGGGAGTTTTGGTTTAGCGGGTGCTTAAAATTATGGCTCACGAAGCTCTTCTCAGCACCATAATCAAATAGAATGCATGCATAAGTATTGTTGAGAAAAACGTACCCGTGACCTCCAAGGGGTGTGTCACTGCTTCTTCGTGACCCAAAGCAAGAATCCTCCAAACTCCACCGGCCTTTCCAGCTTTTGGACAATCTCTTTTGAAATGCAACACATCACCGCATTGGTAGCATGCTTGACCTACTCCAGCGACAGGTACTTGATTAATCGGTTGGGGTGGTGATCTACAGAATCGGGCAGTATGCCCTTTTCTATTGCAGTTACGACACTCCATTTCCCGGCAATTTCCGTTGTGATGAAAATTGCATTTCTTGCATTTGAGGAGATTACCAGCATAAGGCTTAGTTGGTGCAGGGTTAGCAGGAACACCAGCAGGTACAGTAGCAGCATGGACTGCCACTAATTGTTTCTTCTTTGAGGGTTCCTGAGAAGATTTGCCCTTCCTCTTATTCCAACCTTTCTTCTAGTTGTTGTTGTTCTTGTTGTTATTGTTGTTGTTGTTGTTTCCCTTGGGCTGTTCTGGAGCAGCAACCACTGAGTTTTGACGAGCCCCATGGTCAATGAGCGACTGTGCCAGCTCTTTGGCACTATCAAAGGTAACAGGCCTGGAAGCAATGACACTTGACTGAATCTAGGGCGACAATCCCCAAATATACCTCTCGATCTTTTTGCTCTCCAGAGCAACCATTTCTGGACAAAGTATCTCTAAGTCACAGAATCGATTTGTGTAGGTTGTTATGTCTGAACCAACCATGGTAAGACCCTAGAGTTCTTGCTCAAGTTTCTGAATTTCACCCCGCGGACAGTACTCCCGCATCAGCATGGTCTTCAAGTTCTCCCAACTTATAGAGTCAGCCACTACCAGGGTCAGTGACTTAACATGGCCGTTCCACCATGTTAGGGCTCTATCAGCAAAGGTACAAACAACAAATTTAACCTTGCTACTCTCTGGACAGGAGAAGATTTCAAAAATGGCCTCTGTCTTCTCAATCCATTGTCTTAACGCCATAACTACTCCAGCCCCGTTAAAGGTCCTTGGTTTGGCGTTCGAGAAATCCTTATAGGTACACTCTCGTTTGTGCTCATGACCCTCGCCGTGGTTGGAGGGATGCGCACCAACTCCTGATCCACTTGCATCAGTGGTGTTTATATGAGACATAGAAACTGCAACAGCCGCCGTGACTGTCGCCTGAAACATGGCAGCGTCGAATTGAGGAGGTTGTGGCAGAGGTGGTGTTGGCGCTTCATTAACATTGACACGCTTTGGGTTTCTCCAAGGAGGCATCTTTTACTATAAAAGTTAAAAGATGAAAAGATGGTAAGATATCAAAAGTGGACATGAATATGATATCTCTGAACTAAAACACTTAGTTCAATATGAATCTTGTAAAGAATTGGAAATAGAAGTCTACTACAAGTACAACTTGCAACAGGATAATTTGAAATTGAGTGGTTATTTTCCAAGGAATATGAAAATGCATGTCAATTGAACTGGTATATTAATTACATAGAGTTTCTGAAAACTTGACCTTAGAGCAGGTCTACAATATACCAAAGTATTGGGAAAACATTGACACTACACCGACCTACCGAAAATGAAATTTTCGCGGTCGTACTGAAAGACATGAAAAAAACACTAAAACATATTTGAAGACTTACCTATAACCAAAAGAGTAAAAATAGGGTGAGTAGAGTATAATCTATTACTTAAAACAAAAGAAAGGATGAGTAGAGCATCTCCTACTGGTGACGGGCACCACTCGGATGAACCCTTAATTCGGCCAGCTGATGCTCCACAACAAGCAGGTGTCTTTCATACACTGTCTGGCGTGCTCGGATGTCACACCCCCAAACCAGACGGCGGAAACGTCCGGGGGTGGAGGACTTCATTTGTAGTATCACAGCACATGTATTATAGTAATCAAAGTACAAACAACCATTGTATTTAAAAAGTATAAATATTTACATGTGTTTCAACATTGTATACTGAAACTAAATAGTTGTACAAAAGAAGAAGACAAAACATAAATAGCTCCATCTTCTCAAAAGCTCGGGGTGTACCTGTCAACTGGTTCCCTGAGAATACAAGTAATTTGAAAAGAGAGTATCACCATAAGGTTGAGTGAGTGCATAAGTATTTATGCTTTGAAAGAATGTCTTCTGTTTCTTGAATATGTAAATTGTTTCCAGAAAATCATATATTTTCTGTTGTATGTGAAAAGTAATCTTTGTTGTATAAAACTGTTCTATTTGTAAACCATGTTCTGTATTCGTAATCCTTTTTGTAAACTAGGATCTGAAAGTATATCTGAATTCATCATCTGTAATGTAATACTATAAACTGTATCTTGTAAACTAGTACCTTCAAAATTGTACTTAAGTTTAGTAAATTATACATTAACGTATTGTTAATATCTTTTAATGAGTTATGATAACCATACTGACTAGATGGCCTGACCCAGCGCTATGAGTGCACTGAAAACATGTTGATAACAATTTGTCACTCATAGGCGTGTATGCCTGACTGTAGCTAGTAGTCCGAGTGCGGGGTTGTCAATCCCAATATAGATCTATACACACATTGTTTCGATCTCCGGCTGTAGATTCTGGTTATAATGTCAGGACTTTACTATATTGCTTAAATCAATTTAACAACCTGTACTACTTGACTCATAAAAGCATATAAACGTTACATTTATAATAGTTATGAAAACCCAATCATTCTGAAGTAAACGATTGATAGTATTTTCTTGAATTAGTACTCCTAACATGTATATGAAAGAATGTATACCCTTGAATAGTTTTGAATCAATCTTTGTTCTTGTAAAACAATGTAATCTAGTATACTTGAATCGTGAATTAAAGTTCTTTGAATCATAAATTATACATGTTATAATTTATATGTACTTTCTGATTTGATAACGAGTATTAATGAATGTAACCCTTTTCTCAACATGTTACAAAGGGTAATTGAAACTAAATGAACAAACTTTTATACTTGTATACATATTCAAATATATATAAGTAAAATTTAAATGACACTCGGATAAACAACTGATACTTGTAATCCCACATCCAAACAAGGAATAGGAACTAAAGTGGGTTATTAGTCCTAAATCTTTTAAATCTTATTTATATAAATATATGTATACTAGTATGATTTTTGGGGAAAAATATAAGTTTATAAAACATTTAAAAGAAGTTTGATATTTTGAAATTCATTTTGGTGACTTGATGTCATTTTGAAACAATCATTGAAAACCATTTGATTTAATGATAACTGAAATCCATTTTGATAAGATATTTGAAATCACTTGTTTATAACACAAAAACTTTGTGTTAGACTTGTATTCCCCCCCCCCCCCCCCCTTAAAACAGTAAAAAATATGAAAATGTGGGGGTATGAACTCACCTGCAGTAAGTTATTCAAATGTACGACTAGTGTAGGATGCTAAGTGTCAAGTAAAATCTTGAACACAAACGAATCCTAATAGCATATAATCACACATTTATGAATATAATTAGTGTTTATACATCTATGCTAAGAAACCATCTTAGGGACTAGAAATCACTTGAACTAAGTGTTAGAATCACATGTGATTCATTTGAGGGGAGTGTATGGTCAGAATGAGGAGTATGCGGCCATGGGTGTACGGATAGGGAGTGTGCGGCCGCACACTCATGGTAACAAGTGCACAAAAGTGTTTTCTAATGTTAGGGAAGTTTGTAGGACAATTGATCATTAAGTGTTGAAGCTTCAAATGCACTTTGGAGGCCCCTTTAGGGGTGTTTTGAGGGGTGTACGACCACACATGAGTGTACGGCCGTACACTCCTTATGTTCTTGAGTTCTGGATGTTTTTAGTGTGTTAATCAAGTGTTCCTATCAAGTACTAAGCATATGGAGGGAGTACTTACGATCTGGAGGCTCAAGAAAGTTCACAACCACTGAGAACAAGTGTGTGTTCTTGGTGTTCTTGGTGAAAGATGAAGATATCTTTGAAGGTTAGGTTGAAGAACTTGATGAACTTTGAGAGAGAATCGAATTTCCTTGAGGTGTAAGTGTGTGAAATGAGAGAAAATGAAGGAAAAACCTTCATATACGTTTGGGTTTGCTGCCACACATGGGTGTACGGCCGTACACCCATGTGTGCGGTTGTACACTCCTGTGTACGGTTGTACACACGTGTACGGCCGTACACTCCTCAAGTTGGAGTGTTTGGCCCGAATGCTATACGATGACTAAAGTTATCTTATTCCTAAACTTTAATCTTGAATGTACTTGACTTAGAACATTCAAATAGACCCTGAACAATGCCAAAAGTTAGCAAAAACGAGTCTAACTGTAATTGAATTTGAAACACTGTACAAGGTAAAAATTTCGGGTTGTCACATTATCCCCCGTCAGAGAGAATTTTGTCCCGAAATTAGAGTTTAAGCAATTAAGAAAATACAAATAACTAAGCAAAAAGATGAGGATATTTCAATTTCATTTGATCCTTGCGTTCCCAAGTGAATATAGGTCCACGTTTTGCATTCCAGCGAACCTTCCGATCCATGATTTCTACTGGTTCTTCCACGAAATTGAGGCTCTTGTCGATTTCTATTTCATCGAGTGGGATAACAAGAGTCTTGTTGGATAGACACTTTTTCAAGTTTGAGACGTTGAAAACAAGATGTATGTTACTTAGTTCTCGCGGTAGTCGGAGTTTGTAAGCTACTGGACCGATTCTAGCGAGAATTTCAAATGGTCCTATGTACCTTGGATTTAACTTGTCACGCTTTCCAAAACGTATCATGCCTTTCCAGGGTGACACCTTCAACATGACGCGGTCACCAACCTGGAACTCCAAAGGTTTTCTTCTTTTGTTGGCGTAGCTTTTCTGTCTATCTCTGGAAGCTTTAAGTCGCTCCCGGATTTGTACGATTTTCTCTGTAGTTTCGCGACTGATTTCTAGACCAGTTAGAGTACTGTCAAGAATGTGGCTTCTAGCTAGTTGCGTGTCACCCACTTCAGCCCAACACAGAGGTGATCTGCACTTGCAGCCATAGAAAGCTTCGAAAGGAGCAGCCTTTATGCTAGTGTGATAACTATTATTGTAAGAGAATTCGACAAGGGGTAAATGAGTATCCCATGCCTTAAAAAAGTCTATCACGCAAGCTCGCAACATGTCTTCTAAGGTTTGAATCGTCATCTCACTTTGTCCGTCAGTTTGTGGATGGTAGGTTGTACTCATGTCCAGCCTAGTTCCCAAAGATTTTTGTAAAGAATGCCAGAAACAAGAAGTGAATCTACTATCTCGGTCAGAAATAATAGATATTGGCACACCATGCAGTCTAATGATTTCTTTGAGGTAAGTTCTTGTTAGTTTCTCCATCTTGTCTGTTTCTTTGATTGGTAAGAAGTGTGCGGATTTGGTTAATCTATCAACGATTACCCAAATAGTATCATAACCACCCGATGTCTTGGGTAACTTGGTTATGAAATCCATTGTAATCCACTCCCACTTCCATTCAGGTATTTCAGGTTGTTGCAATAAACCTAAAGGTTTCTGGTATTCTACATTTACCTTGGCACAAGTAAGGCACTTGCCCACAAAGGTAGCAATTTCGGCCTTCATGTTTGGCCACCAGTACAGTTTCTTGAGGTCCAGGTATATCTTGTCTGAACCTGGATGAATGGAATATCTGGTTTTGTGTGCTTCATTCATGACTACGTCTCTGTAACCACAGAACTTAGGTGTCCAGATCCGGTTCATGAAACAATACACTCCATCATACCTGACTTTGAAAGTTTTATCCATTCCTCTCAAGGCTTCACCTGCTACGTTTTCAGGTTTTAAGGCCTCAAGTTGAGTCTCTCTGATCTGTGTGGACAGATGTGAATGGATTGTCATGGTCAACGACTTTACTTGGCGTCCCGAGTATTCTTTTCTGCTAAGGGCGTCAGCTACTACGTTAGCTTTACCAGGGTGATAAAGTATCTCACAATCGTAGTCATTCAGTAGCTCTACCCATCGTCGTTGTATCATGTTCAGTTCTTTCTGATTGAAAATATGGTGGAGACTTTTATGGTCCGTGAATACTGTGCATTTCGTGCCATATAAGTAATGTCTCCAGATCTTCAGAGCAAATACTACTACTCCTAGTTCAAGGTCATGTGTTGTATAATTGACTTCATGTGTATTTAGCTGTCTTGAGGCATAGGATATAACCTTTCCCCTTTGCATAAGAACACATCCAAGCCCTTGATTAGAAGCATCACAGTACACTATGAAATCCTCTGTCCCCTTCAGGTAGAGACAAGATTGGTGGAGTACTCAAGGCTCGTTTCAATGTTTGGAACGCTGTTTCTTGCTTTTTTCCCCAGCTAAAAGTTACACCCTTTTGCATCAGGGTGGTAAGAGGTTTAGCTATTCGAGAGAAATTCTGGATGAACCTGCGATAATAGCCAGCAAGACCTAAGAATTGACGGATTTCTGTAGGTGTTTTGGGTGCTGACCAATTTTCAATTGCCTTAATTTTGGAAGGGTCGATGTGTAGTCCTTCAGAACTGACCACGTGACCTAGGAATTCAACCTTCCTGGCCCAAAATTCACACTTTGAAAACTTTGCATAGAGTTTCTCTGTTTTAAGAGTTTGCAAAACTTGACGAAGATGTTGGCCATGATCCTCTTCACTTCTTGAGTAGATAAGGATATCGTCGATGAAGACTATGACGAATTTGTCCAAGAAAGGACGACACACTCTGTTCATTAAATCCATGAACACAGCAGGTGCATTCGTCAATCCGAATGGCATCACTACGACCTCATAATGACCATAACGAGTTCTGAACGCGGTTTTGGGAATGTCATTCTCTGAAATTCGTAACTGATGATAACCGGATCTTAAGTCTATTTTGGAGAAGTAGCTCGCACCTTGAAGTTGGTCGAACAGATCGTCAATGCGAGGCAAAGGGTATCGATTTTTAATGGTATGTTTATTCAGCTCGCGGTAGTCTATGCACATACAGAATGATCCATCCTTCTTCTTCATGAACAAGACCGGTGCTCCCTAAAGTGAGAAGCTTGATCTTATGAAACCTTTGCTAAGGAGTTCGTTAAGTAGCTGGATAATTCCTGCAGTTCAGAAGGTCCAAGACGATAGGGAGATTTAGCTACAGGGGTAGCCCCTGGAATTAAGTCGATTAGGAATTCGACTTGTCGTTCAGGAGGCACTCCTGGAAGATCATCACGAAAGACGTCAGGAAAATTGCAGACCTCAGGAATGCTCGCTATATCTTTCAGTTCTTGCTTTTTGTCTACCACATGAGCTAAGAAAGCACAGTACTCTTTGCGAAGGTACTCTTGTGCCTTGATACAAGAAATGATCTGGAGGTTCGTTCCGGGTTTGTCACCGTAAATAATAAGGGTTTTGTTACTTGGCAAGTTCAGACGAACGGCTCTTTCATGGCATAGGATGTCAGCATGGTTAGGACACAACCAATCCATACCTATTATGACGTCAAAACTTTTGATAGTTACCGGAATAAGGTCTATTGGGAATGAAAAGTTATTCAATGTAAGAGTACATACTATGTATATATCATTGGTGGATTCGGATTTCCAATTAGCCATTTTGACTATGAATGTTTATTTTAATGGTTGGGAGTTTTGATTTAGCAAGTGTTTGAAATTATGGCTCACAAAACTCTTCTCAGCACCACAATCAAATAGAATGCATGCATAAGTGTTGTTGAGAAGAAATGTACCCGTGACAACTGCAGGATTTGCTACCGCTTCTTCGTGACCCAAGGCAAAAATTCTCCCAACTCCACCAGCGTTTCCAGCTTTAGGGAAATCTTTCTTGAAATGCCCCACTTGACCACAATTTAGCATGCTTGACCTACTCCATCAGCAGGTATTTGATTAAGTGGTTGGGGTGGTGCTCTATAGAATCGGGCAGTATGCCCTTTTCTATTGCAGTTACGACACTGGATTTCCCTGCAATTTCCATTATGGTGAAAATTGCACTTGTTGCACTTCGGGAGATTACCAGCATAAGGCTTAGCTGGTACTGGGTTAACCGGAACAGCAGCGGGTACAGTAGCAGCATTAACTGTGAATAGTTGTTGTTTCTTTGAGGAATCTTGTGTAAACTTGCCCTTCCTCTTGTTTCGACCCTTCTTCTTGCTGTTATTGTTATCATTGTTGTTGTTATTGTTTCCCTTCGGTTGTTCTGGTAAAGCAACCACTGAGTTTTGATGGGCTCCGTGGTGGATAAGAGATTGTGCCAGCTCTTTGGCACTGTCGAAAGTAACAGGCCTCGAAGCTAAAACACTAGACTGAATTTGGGGCGACAGTCCCCAAATATATATCACAATCTTCTTGCTCTCTAGAGCAACCATATCCGGACAAAGAATTGCCAAATCACAGAATCTACTAGTATAGGTTGATATATCAGAACCAACCATTGTGAGACCCCAGAGTTCCTTCTCAAGTTTCTGAACTTCTCCTCGCGGACAGTATTCCCACATAAGCATGGCTTTGAAGTTCTCCCAGCTTATTGAATTAGCATGGCCATTCCACCTCGTTAAAGCTCTTTCTGAAAAGGTACAAGCAGCGAACTTGACCTTGCTGCCTTTAGGACAGGAGCAGATTTCGAAAATTGCTTCTGTCTTTTCTATCAATTGTCTTAATGCCATAACTCCACCAGTTCCATTAAAGGTCATGGGTTTGGCATTGGAAAAATCTTTATAAGTGCACTCTCACGAGTTCCCATGACTCTCGACATGGTTAGAAGGATTTGCACCAGCTCCTGACCCAATAGCTCCAGGAGTATTAATATGAGACATGGCAGCAGCTATAGCCGCCGTGACAGCTGCTTAGAACATAGCGGGGTCGAACTGAGGAGGTGGTGGTGGAGGTGGCACCGGCGCTTCATTAACAATGTTATGTCTCAGATTTTTACGAGGATGCATCTTTTTCTATAAAAGTCAAAGATACAAAGATGGTAAGAAATCAAGAGTGAATATAAATTTTGATATCTCTAAACTAAAACATATAGTTCAATAGGAATCTTGTAATGAATTGGAAATAGAAGTCTACGACAAGTACAACTTGTAACTGAATGATATGAAATTGAGTTGTTATTTTTCAAAGACTAAGAAATGCATGTCAATTGATTTGGCATATTGATCACATAAAGTTTGGAAAACTCGACCCTAAACAGGTCTACAATACACCAAATTCTGGGAAGACATCGACATCATACAGACCTTCCGAAATAATTAAAATTTTCATGGTCTTACTGAACAACATGAAAAATAACGCTATAACTTATCCGTAGACTTAACTATAACCAAAAGAGTGAATAGGAAATGAGTAGAGCATCTTCCACTGACGAAGGGTATTTCTTGAATGAAACCTCAATTCAGCCAGATAAAGGATATAGAATATAGTTAGTAACGATTGATTAAGGATATAAGTTTCTACAAAAGAGACCTACAGTTAACAAGTAATGTATTATGTATGACTTGTTCTAGGTATTTCTATAACTATAAAGTGTATACTAATTATATATATCTTTGGTATAATCGACCTTCGATTAAATAACTCGGCTCTAAATCTACAACCAAACAAGGAACAGGAAATGAAGCTAAATCACATATTTTAAGTCTATTTAACTTTAATTATATATAATTGCAATATACCCTTTATATTTATAGTTCTACCCTTAATTGTTCTATTGTTTTCACATGTTTGTTACTAGTATATAGTGCCTAAAATACCCCTATAGTATTTTAATATTTATGTTTTGTTCTAGTGTTCTTCTGAATATGTATGGTTGGTAAGCTTTAGACATGTCACAACATCACTATCACTCCCAAACACATATTGGCCATATCTCAAATCAATATAGTTGATCAGGCTATATTAATCCCAAATATGATTACATAACTGCTCAGGTTTGACTGTAATGTTCAACATCCAAATACTTTTAAGTTTTTATAATTGTGATATTGTACTTGTAAGTATGAGTGTTAGTATACCTCTTGTAAAAATACTTAAATTTTTAAAAGTACACTTGTAGTCAGAGCTCTTGGCACCAAATGTATTTATAGTTTGTATATCTTTTATGGATTGATATACTGAGTTCACTATAAACAATGCTCTGATACCAATCTGTCACACCCCCAAACCAGACATCAGAAACGTCCGGGGGTGGAGGACTTCATTTGTAGTATCACAACACATGCATTATAGTAATCAAAGTACAAACAACCATTGTATTTAAAAAGTATAAATATTTACATGTGTTTCAACATTGTATACTGAAACTAAATAGTTGTACAAAAGAAGAAGACAAAACATAAATAGCTCCATCTTCTCAAAAGCTCGGGGTGTACCTGTCTACTGGTTCCCTGAGAATACAAGTAATTTGAAAAGATAGTATCAACATAAACTTAGGTGAGTGCATAAGTATTTATGTTTTGAAAGAATGTCTTCTGTTTCTTGAATATGTAAATTGTTTCCAAAAAATCCTATATTTTCTGTTGTATGTGAAAAGTAATCTTTGTCGTATAAAACTGTTCTATTTGTAAGCCATGTTCTGTATTTGTAATCCTTTTGTAAACTAGTATCTGAGAGTATATCTGAATTCATCAACTGTAATGTAATGCTGTAAATTGTATCTTGTAAACTAGTACCTTGAAAATTATACTTAAGTTTAGTAAATAATACATTAACGTATTGTTAATATCTTTTAATGAGTTATTATAACCATCCTGACTAGATGGACTGACCCAGCGCTATGAGTGCACTGAAAACATGTTGATAACAATTTTTCACTCATAGGCGTGTATGCCTGACTGTAACTAGCAGTCCGAGTGCGGGGTTGTCAATCCTAATATAGATCTATACACACATTGTTTCGATCCCCGGCTGGAGATTCTGGTTATAAGCTCGGGACTTTACTATATTGTTTAAATGAATTAAACAACATGTACTACTTGACTCATAAAAGCATATAAACGTTACATGTATACTAGTTATGAAAACCCAATCATTCTGAAGTAAACGATTGATAGTATGTTCTTGAATTAGTACTTTTAACATGTATATGAAAGAATGTATACCCTTGAATAGTTTTGAATCAATCTTTGTTCTTGTAAAACAATGTAATCTAGTATACTTGAATCGTGAATTAAAGTTCTTTGAATCATAAATTATACCTATTATAATTTATATGTACTTTCTGATTTGATAACGAGTATTAATGAATGTAACCCTTTGCTCAACATGTTACAAAGGGTAATTGAAACTAAATGAACAAACTTTTATACTTGTATACATATATAAGTAAAATTTAAATGACACTCAGACAAACAACTGATACTTGTAATCCCACATCCAAACAAGGAAAAGGAACTAAAGTGGGTTATTAGTCATAAATCTTTTAAATCTCATTTATATAAATATATGTATACTAGTATGATTTTTGGGGAAAAATATAAGTTATAAAACATTTAAAAGAAGTTTGATATTTTGAAATTCATTTTGGTGACCCGATGTCATTTTGAAACAATGATTGAAAACCATTTGATTTAATGATAACTGAAATCCATTTTGATAAGATATTTGAAATCACTTGTTTATAACACAAAAACTTTGTGTTTGACTTGTATTCCCCCCCCCCTTAAAACAGTAAAAACTATGAAAATGTGGGGGTATGAACTCACCTATAGTAAGTTATTCAAATGTACGACTGGTGTAGGATGTTAAGTGTCAAGTAAACTCTTGAACACAAACAAATCCTAATAGCATATAATCCCACATTTATGAATATAATTAGTGTTTATACATCTAAATGTGTTAAGAAACCATCTTAGGGACTAGAAATCACTTGAACTAAGTGTTAGAATCACATGTGATTCATCTAAGGGGAGTGTATGGTCACAATGAGGAGTGTGTGGCCATGACTGTACGGCCAGGGAGTGTGCGGCTGCACACTCATGGTAACAAGTGCACAAAAGTGTTTTCTAATGTTAGGGCAGTTTGTAGGACAATTTATCATTAAGTGTTGAAGCTTGAAATGCACTTTGGAGGCCCCTTTAGGGGTGTTTTGAGGGGTGTACGGCCACACATGAGTGTACGGCCATACACTCCTTATGTTCTTGAGTTCTGGATGCTTTTAGTGTGTTAATCTAGTGTTCCTATCAAGTACTAAACATATGGAAGGAGTACTTACGATCTGGAGGCTCAAGAAGGTTTACAACCACTAAGAATAAGTGTGTGTTCTTGGTGTTCTTGGTGAAAGATGAAGATATTTTTGAAGGTTAGGGTGAAGAACTTGATGAACTTTGAGAGAGAATCGAATTTTCTTGAGGTGTAAGTGTGTGAAATGAGAGAAAATGAAGGAAAAACCTTCATATACGTTCGGGTTTGCTGCCACACTTGGGTGTACGGCCGTACACCCATGTGTACAGTTGTACAGTCCTGTGTACGGTTGTACACACGTGTACGGCCGTACACTCCTCAAGTTGGAGTGTTTGGCCCGAATGCTATACGATGACTAAAGTTATCTCATTCCTAATCTTTAATCTTGAATGTAATTGACTTAGAACATTCAAATAGACACTGAACAATGCCAAAAGTTAGCAAAAACGAGTCTAACTGTGATTGAATTTGAAAGACTGTACAAGGTAAAAATTTCTGGTTGGCACATCGGAGCTCTATGACTTCAGCTTGAGTTGCATCTTGCTCTTGCTGTAGAGCCTCATTCTCTCTCATAGCTCTCCCATGAGCAAATTCAAGATTGTGAATACGATCCGTATTGGTGTTCGTGTCCGCATCAAACTCCACGGTTTGTTGAATAGCTGTCATTCCTAGCTCAACATTTCGAGCCACTCGTTGAACCAAGATGGGAAGAATTCTGTCTACAGAGCCTCCCTCACTTAGGTTGTAGAAGCTTCGGTCTCCATTGTAGGGGTAAGGGTTGACCCTGCTCCCGGCTCTACCTACCCAAGTTCTCAGCCCACGAAGGCGTCGGGCCTTGGAAATTTTGTCGTGGATTAGGATTCTGGGCAACTGGTGGTGGACTATAGGCTTCAGATTCTGAATCAGTGTCTTCAGGAAAATTTTCTGCAAAATCATCATCTAAGGGGATTTCATTATTCTCTTCTAGCTCATCCACAAGCCATTCTCCATTTTCCTGATTGGGGAAGTACGGGTCTCCGGGTATATGAAATCCAGCCATTGATATCTAAGCGAGAATAGGGATAAGAGATATAGAATATTTAGTAACGATAGATTTAAAATACAAGTTTCTACGAGAGAAACTTACAGTTAACAAGTAATGTATTTTGTATGACTTCTTTTTGGTATTACTATAACTAAAAAGTGTATACTAATTATATATAACTTGGGTATAATCGACCTTCGATTAAATGATCCGGCTCTAAATCCACAACCAAACAAGGAACAGGAAATGAAGCTAGATCACATATTCTAAGTCTATATAACTTTAATTATATATAACTGTAATATACCCTTAATATTTATAGTTCTATCCACAATGGTTCTTTTGTTTTCACATGTTTGTTATTAGTATATAGTGCCTAAAATACTCCTATAGTATTTTAATCTTTATGTTCTGTTGTAGAGTTCTTCTATATATGTATGGTTGTTAAGTTTTAGACATGTCGCAACACTACCATCACTCCCAAACACATGTTGGTCATATCTCATATCAATATAGTTGATCACGCTATATTAATCCCATATATGATTACATAACTGTCCAAGTTTGACTGCAGTGTCCAACATCCAAATACTTTTAAGTTCTTATGACTGTGATATTGTACTTGTAAGTATGAGTGTTAGTATACTTCTTGTAAAAATACTTAAATTTTTTTAAAAAAATATACTTGTAGTCAGAGCTCTTAGCCCCAATGTATTTATAGTTTGTATATCTTCTATGGATTTATATACTGAGTTCACTATAAACAATGCTCTGATACCAATCTGTCACACCCCCAAACCAGACGGCGGAAACGTCTGGGGGTGGATGACTTCATTTGTAGTATCACAACACATGCCTCATAATAATCAAATACAAACACCAAATGTATTTAAAAAGTATAAGTATTTACACGTGTCCAATCATTGTATATTGAAACCAAAATAGTTATAGAAAAGAAGAAGACATGACTCAAAATAGCGCCAACTTCTCAAAAGCTCGGGGAGTACCTGTCTACTGATTCCCTGAGAATACAAGTAATTTGAAAAGAGAGTATCAACATAAAGTTGAGTGAGTGCATAAGCACTACAAGAAAAACATGATTTTGCTACGGAAGGAATCCGTTGCGAAAAGGTGAAATTTCGTTGCAAAAGATGAATACTGACGGAATTTGCAACGACCTATTTTCGTCCCTAAAAACGCCGTAGCGAGGGGTTTGCAACGGAAACGATAATTACGTCGCAATTATGAAAACGGAATGAAATCCGTGGTGGATGGTATTCCGTCGTGTATTCCGTAGTAGGTTTCCATCACAAATTCCGTGGTAGTTCTTCCGTCACAAATTTCGTTGTAGTTAATCCCTAGCAAAATCCGTGGTGATGAATCCCTAGCTAAATCCGTGGTGATGAATCCCTAGCTAAATCCGTGGTGATGAATCCCTAGCTAAATTTGTGGTAATGAATCCCAAGCAAATTCCGTTTGATCACTTCCTAGCAAATTCCGTGGTCATGAATCTCTATCAATTTCAGTGGTGTATATATTATATACCAGATTCAATATGGACCGATGGATAATTAATTTATAAATTATATCCAAATAATTTCGTAGTAATATATGAAAAATAAAAAAAAATAAAAAAATTATAACCAACATATCATAAAATAACAAAATAATTATTTATTACATTGAAAAAAGAAAGTTGCTACTCTAAAATACATAATCTTCAATAAACATATATCAACCTACTACTCTTGTTGTTTTGTAAAGCCATTAATAAGATCCAATGCTGTTTGAAGTTGTTTTTCAAGATACCCGACCCTTGCTTTGTTTTCGTCTTGTTGAGCGTTCATCATTTCTTTAAGCTCTTCGTTCTGCTGTTGTTGTTTAGCAACAAGCTCCCTCATTTCTTCTATTTCATCATTTTTTCCGGAATGTAAGTTACATCCGTTTTACCATTCCTATTGGGAACCGCCTTTGCAAAAGAGCCTAATCCATAAAGTCATCTTTTTTTATCATGACCACCTACAACAGCATAAAATAGCTTGTCCTCCTCAAATTCAACACCTTCAGCTTCCAAATCTTCCTGTTTTTCTGTATATTCCACCTACAAAATAAAAATATTATAAGTTAAAAGATATCAAATTTAGGAATGATATTATGGAGTAGCTACAATATAAACGTTAATTTAAACTGAAATGAATATTACATGAATTTTTCTATCTTTTTCATTTGTGAATGTGACTCCATCATGATTCTTAGTGTGTGTATACAGGAACAATTCACTATGGGGTGGCTCATGTCCTAATTTCCTCTTCTGCATAAATGCCATATAAAAAGTCAAATATACAGATAAACATATTGAAGGGTCCAGTAAATGGTTTGGTCTAGGCTTTCATTGTAATAGTTCAGTATGAGTCTATAATGCATTTTTGTGGGTTGTCTAGGTGTTTACGGTCAGGAAGTGACTTTACGACCGTAAACAGAGTTTATGGCCGTAAACACGTTTACGACCGTAAACCCAATTTACGGCCGTAAACACGTTTACGACTGTAAACCCAGTTTACAGTCCTGTCTACTATATATAGTGGAGGTGTAGGTCTAGTTGTGGTTGTTGATGCCATTGCGTTTATAGAGTGTTCTATCGAGTTGTACCTGACGTTTTTCTGAATATAAGCGTGTGCAAGCTCGATTTCTTTTCTTCTTCTTCTTCTATTGTGATTGTTTGTTGCTTGACTATTGGTAAAGATCCTTTCCAGGACCTTACAATTGGTATCAAAGCAAGAATCGGTGTTAAAGCTTCATTCAATCAAGTTTTAGGCTGCTTAATCTGACATTCTTAGCGTTTGAGATTGGTTTTAGTGTTTTCGTGGTTAAAGGAACTGAGTCTACTGCAAAAACGTGTTTTTGAAGACCTTCTGGGAGTGTATACACTCATCATAACTTGTTATATGCTCATTCGATCTATGATCATCGAAGGCTTCATCTATGATCATCGAAGAATTCTCATTCGAAGGAGCAAGAAATGAAGATTATTCTTTCGACATTCAATCTTTCAACCCTTGAAGCAAGGTGAAGCTGCAATTGAAGATTATGGGACGGATTGAATTGAAGCCTCCTCAATCAGTCCGCTGCTATCTTGAACCTGCTGAAGTGATCCTGAAGATTAGTTCTCTCTGATGTTCTCTCTAAAGATTCTCAAACTGAAATGTGACAACCCGAAATTTCTATCTTGTATAAGAGACTAATTTAATCAAAGTTAGACTCGTTTTGCTAGCTTTTAGCACTGTTCGGGGTCTTATTGAGTGTTCTAAAGCCAGTATAATTAAGGTAGGAACCTAGAAATGGGATAACACGATGCATATCAAGAAAAATCGGCCCAAACACTCCAACACATGGAGTGTGCGGCCGCACACTTGAGTGTACGGCCACACACAGGTGTGTGCGGCCGCACACCCATCCCAACCGCACACTCTCCCATATATATTTCACACTTGTCATTTTTGAACACTTTTTCCACTTCTTCAAAGCTAGAACTCGTTTTCTCTCAAGTATCGTCAAAAGTTTCACTTTAATCTTCAATCAAGTGAGTGATTCATACTTTGAATAGCTAATACATGACCTTAACTAGCCTTTTCCCTTGATTTGAACCATGAAAACACCTATTTGGTGTTAGATCACCAAGAACACCAAGAACACACACTAGTTTTGGACCTTAATCACCCTTTCAAGCCTCTATAACGTGTATACACTCATCATAACTTGTTATATGCTAAGAACACTTGATGATATACTAGAAAAACACGATTTTATCATCTTCATAAAGGGTGTGCGGCCGCACACACCATGTGTAGCCGCACACACCCTTTTTAGGTCCAAAAATGTCAATAAACTCCATATAAGGCTAAAGCATGAAGTAAGAAACCTTCCTAGATGACTCATAAAGCCTTAAAATACGTTTTGGCACATTCCATAGGGAGTGTGCGGCCGCACACACTTCCTGGCCGCACAGCCTGGCCGCACACACACAAATGTTGTGCATTTTGACCATACACTCCCTTGTATGGCCATATACCCCTTATATACAACCATGCATGGTTGTAACACTTCAAAATAAGTGTTTACTAGTCCCTAAGGTGGTTCAAAATCAATAATTAGTTGTTATAAGCACTAATTGTAGTCATATATGTGTAATTATATGTTAAATAGGATTCGTTTGTGCTCAAGACTCCAATTGACACCCAACAATCTTATATCGACCTTTCATTCGAGTTACTCACTATAGGTGAGTTCATACCCCTTAATCAATCTTTTAAATGATTTTAAATGCTTTCATGGGGGGGGGAATTCAAGTAGAAAACAAGAAGTTATAGAATCAATCATATGTGATTTATAACTGTGTTCTCAATCAACTGATTTTCACATGCTTCAAAATGTGTTAATTACAAAGGTTTTCAGTTACTTTATACTTTGTTATCAAACAAATTACTTTTGAATTCTTTTGAAAACTGACATCAATTCATGGTTATTTATTGTTCAAAACCCTTAAGGTATTACAAAACCTCTTTCATCTCATTGTTAAAAACTATATCTATACACTTATGTTTCATGTATATATGTATTAATATGAGAGTTTTCATTCTTTCATCAGTTCCAACACTCTTGTGTAGCAAGGGTGTATAAACCTACTTGAACATTCAGTCTACATTCCAGTAAACTATAATACGTATTGTTTAGGAGATATGGATTTCTATTCCTAGTACAAGGAATTACACAAGAGTCAGTTCATTCATGAGTCTATACTAATATACTTGTATGAAGAGATTCTATTACTTGTTATACAGAGAGAAATACTATATCTATACAGAGAGATACTTTATATATATACTATACAGAGAGTAATATTGTATAATTTATGGGACTAACCATCCTACACCTGGCTGCTAGCTACAGCGGGACCTGTTCATCGACGGATGTTCTCGGTTATACTTTACATCGAGTTTCCACGCCGTGTTTATCCTAGTACCCAAGGATACCATTTCAATGATTATATTATTTTCCCTATTACTTTTATTTTGTGACACATTCACATAAACGATGAAGTAGACTATATATTTATAATAATAGTTGTTCGGGGGAAAAACCTTCATTGATACAGAAATGCAAACCTTCATAGCATTCAGGTCTTGGTAGAAGACTGCCTTTATTACTAGTAGGAAAATATGGGATTTTCTAGGGTTTTCACACTTATACTAAATGTTTCATTAAATATTTACATGTCTTTCATAACAGCTTCATAAATCAATGACATTGAAATACTTATGAATTCACCAGCTTTATGCTGATCTACACTTTCAAAATAACTTGTATTCTCAGGTCACCAGTAGACAGGTACAATGACCAGGTTTTGAGAAGACGGAGCAGACAAGACTCGTCTTTTATTTTGATTACATATTTTGGTGTCTTATTACTATGAAAGAACACTCATGTATTAAAATTTTACTTTTAATGCAATGGATGATGTTGTTGCTTGTTTACTACTTGCACTGTTATGATACTTTACATGCCGTCCTCCACCCCTGAATGTTTCCGCCATTCTTGGTTTTGGGGTGTGACGGATTGGTATCAGAGCTTTGTTTATAGTGAATTGAGTATATCAACCCATAAAAGATATAGTAACTATAAATACATTGGGATTAAAATACTCTGACCAATAGTTTATGCTTTTAAATAATAAAATATTTAACTAAGTATACATGCCTGCATTCATACTAAAATCAGTGTCACAATGACAAGAACAAAAGTATTACGATTGTTGAATATCACAAGTGAGCCTGGGGATATATGGTCAGTCCTGGGACTGGCATAGCCTGATCAACTATGCTGGTCCGAGGAGTGATTAGCATATGCCCAAGAATGGTTGTGATATGGCAACAAGTCTAAAAACTTACCAACACTTCCACAATGAAATACCATAGGGGTATTTGGTGTTATTATAATTACTTCTTTGCGAATTAAAAAGGTCTTTAGCAGTAGGTCAATAGTTACTTAGTGGATACACTAAGGTTATATGTATCTAGGACATCATAGACTTAGATTCTGTGAATCTTTGCTTTACTTCCTGTCCTTGTTTGGTTGTGGGCTTAGAGTTAGGGTCGCTTATTCGAAGGTCTATCTTGTCTTAGTTACATATAACTGGTATGCACTAAACAAGTATTGAAGTAACTGATAGAGATCATCTGATAATTATCTAATTAGTTCGTCTATTTAGTTATTTCTTATCCCTTTTTCTCGCGTAGATATCATGGCTGGATTCCATCCCCACGGTGACCCGTACTATCCCAACCACGGCAATGCTGGATGGCTCGGAGAAGAGCCAGAGGATGATCACCCAATCCCTTTGGATGATCACGAAGCTGAAGGCTTTTCTGATGGTTCTGACTCAGAACCGGAAGTCAGCAACCTACCCCCAGCTGCGCAAATCCCAAATCCTAACCCTCGTCTAGCATTTCAAGGACCCACACCTCTGTGGGCCACAAATTTGAATAGATGGAGTCAGGAACAGGGTCAACCCATCCCCTATAATGGAGACAGATGCTTCTACAACCTCACTGAGGGAGGTTCAGCTGACAGGGTCCTACCCATCATGGTTCGTAGGATTTCCCGGAACACCGAACAAGGTCGAGCAGCTATCGACCGAGTCGTGGAGATTGACGCCAACTTTGGCATTAACACAGTCCGCATTCGCCAACTAGAGGCTGCTCATGAAAGGAATTTGTTCCACGATGCAGCTCTGCAGAGAGAACTTGCTGGAACCCAAGCTGAAGTTAGGGAACTTCGAGCTCAGCAAGTAATATCTGACAGGCGTGTGAGGGACATAGAACGCCTTATGTCGGAATCAAGAACTCACTCTAGTAGTTCTCGTCGTCGTTAGAATCTCATCGACTTCTCTTTTGGATATAACCTAGTTTATGTAAATACTCTGGTCTAATTTCCTATCTTTGTAAATCTTAGACCTGTTAGGTCTTGATTTAGTCATAGTTCTGTCAAAATTTTCCCCATCTTGGTTGATGTAAGGCCTACTTATAGGTCATTTTTCCCGAACTTATTACATCTGTAATTCCAATATTTTGACAGATATCTAATCTTATGGAAATTATTATCCAAATGCTATCATCTTTCAGTACTAGATCTTCATTCAAACGTGCTATTCAATTGTGTTGTTGGACTATGGAGAGTTAGTCCATGAGTCACTCTCATTTATTTCTTTATTCTTACCCGTGTTGTCATCTTTGTAAACGTATAGTTAAAAGATGCCTCCTCGCAGAAATCCAAGGCATAACAATAATAACAAAACACCGATACCACCACCACCTCCACCACCTATTCAATTCGATGCTGCTATGTTCCAAGCGGCTGTCACGGCGGCCGTAGCGGCTGCCATGTCACACATCAATACTCTTGTCCCTAGTGGATCAGGAACTGGGGCACCTCCTTCCAACCATGGCGAGAGTCATGGACAACCCCGAGAGTGCACCTACAAGGATTTTACGAATGCCAAACCCAGGAATTTCAATGGAGCTGGAGGGGTTATGATCTTAAGATAGTGGATAGAAAAGACGGAGGCAGTCTTTGAAATCTGCGCCTGCCCAGAGAACAATAAGGTCAAGTTTGCTACTTGTACCTTTTCCGACAGGGCTTTAACTTGGTGGAATGGCCACGTTAAGTCTCTGACTCTAATAGTGGCAAATTCGATCAGCTCGGAGAACTTGAAAGCCATGCTGATGAGAGAGTACTATCCTCGAGGGGAAATTCAAAAACTCGAGCAGGAACTCTGGGGTCTTGTAATGGTTGGTACCGACATATCAACCTATACAAATAGATTCTGTGATCTGGCAATTCTTTGCCCTGATATGGTTGCTCTTGAGAGCAAGAAAATAGAGAGATATATTTGGGGACTGTCGCCCCAGATCCAGTCAAGTGTGTTAGCTTCAAGGCCTGTTACATTTGACAGCGCTAAAGAGCTGGCACAATCTCTCATAGATCACAGAAACTACCAGAACCCAACGATTACTACACCCGAGCCACAAAAGGGAACAACAACAACAAGAAAAAGGGGTGGAACAAGAGGAAAGGCGGGACTTCACAAGAATCCTCAAAGAGACCACAGCTAGTTACACTCAATGCTGCTACGGTAACTCCTGTTGTCCCTGCTAATCCCTTACCAGCTAAGCCTTATGTCGGTAATCTTCCGAAGTGCAACAAATGCACCTTCCACCACAACGGACCTTGCCGGGAAATGCAGTGCACTAACTGCAACAGAAGGGGGCATACTGCCCGTTTCTGCAAAACTCCAGCAAGGCCGACCGCTCAAGTTCCTAACACCGGTGTGGGCCAAGCTTGCTACAATTGTGGCGAAGTGGGCCACTACAAGAGGAACTGCCCCAAGGCAGGGATAGCTGGCGGAGTAGGAAGAGTTATGGCTATAGGCCACGAGGAAGTCGTAGCTGATCCTACGATAGTTACTGGTACGTTTCTCCTCGATAACTCATATGCATGCATACTCTTCGACAGTGGAGCGGAGAAAAGCTTCGTAAACCAGAAATTTGTACACTTACTTAAACAAAAACCACGTGCACTTGATAAATCATTCACTGTGGAAATGGCAATCGGGAAAACGGAAAGTACTAATTGCATATACGTAGGTTGTACCCTAACTTTAGATGGCCATACTTTCAAAATAGATATCACGCCTGTCCTAATTAAAAGTTTCGACATCATAATCGGCATGGATTGGCTAAGTCATTGTCGCGCCGACATCATGTGCTTTGAGAAAGCAGTTCGTCTTAACCTCCCTAACAACGAAACCCTAGTTATTTACGGCGACAAACCTAGTACGAACCTTCGCATCATTTTGTGTATCTAAGCTCAGAAGTGCTTGCGAAGGGAAAATCAAGCATTTCTCGCACACATCGTCGATACGAGCCAAGAATTGAAGGACATTCAGAACATCCCAGAAGTACGCGACTTTTCCGACATCTTTCCCGAAGAACTACCGGGATTACCACCTCAACGCCAAGTCGAGTTCAGAATCGACTTAGTGCCAGGGGCTACTCCAGTAGCCAAATCTCCATATCGACTGGCACCAGCAGATATGCAGGAACTTTCCAGTCAGCTTAACGAACTTCTCAAGAAGGGATTCATTAGGCCAAGCTTCTCACCATGGGGAGCACCGGTCTTGTTCGTCAAGAAGAAAGACGGATCGTTTCGTATGTGCATCGACTACTGGGAACTCAACAAGCTTACCATTAAAAATCGTTACCCTCTACCCCGCATTGACGATTTATTTGATCAACTTCAAGGAGCCAACTACTTCTCGAAGATAGATCTATGATCCGGCTATCACCAACTACGAGTGTTAGTGGAGGATGTTCCCAAGACAGCCTTCCAAACTCGTTATGGACACTACTAGTTTGTAGTGATGCCATTCGGATTAACAAACGCACCTGCAGTATTCATGGATCTAATGAATAGTGTGTGCCGTCCTTACTTGGATCAGCTCGTCATTGTCTTCATCGATGACATACTTATCTACTCTCGAAGTAAGGAGGAACATAGTCAACACCTACGAAGAGTCTTAGAAACATTACGATCGGAGAAACTCTATGTGAAGTTCTCTAAGTGAGAATTTTGGATCCGGCGAGTCGAATTCTTAGGTCACGTGGTTAGCGAAGAGGGAATACACGTGGACCCTTCCAAAATCAAGGCCATTGAGAACTGGTCAGCACCAAAGACGCCTACAGAAATTTGTCAATTTCTAAGCCTCGCTGGCTACTATCGCAGGTTCATTCAGAACTTCTCCCGAATCGCGAAACCTCTTACAACACTGACCCAGAAAGGCGTGGCCTTTGACTGGGAAGAGAAACAGGAAAGAGCGTTCCAAACGCTCAAACGAGCCTTGTGCACCGCACCATTACTATCCCTCCCCGAAGGGATAGAAGACTTCGTTGTCTATTGCGATGCGTCAAATCAAGGGCTCGGATGTATCTTGATGCAACGAGGTAAGGTCATCACCTATGCCTCGAGACAGCTGAAGACACACGAGGTCAACTACACCACCCACGATCTTGAACTAGGAGCAGTTGTGTTTGCTCTGAAGATCTGGAGACACTACCTGTACGGTACAAAAAGCACGATCTTTACAGACCACAAAAGCCTACAACATATATTCGACCAGAATGAGCTCAACATGAGACAACGACGGTGGGTCGAGCTACTCAGTGACTACGAATGTGAAATTCGTTATCATCCGGGTAAAGCCAACGTAGTAACTGACGCCCTAAGTCGGAAAGAATACTCTGGTCGTAGAGTCAAATCTTTGACTCTAACTATCCATTCACACTTGTCCACGCAAATTAAGGAGGCTCAGCTCGACGCTTTGAAACCTGAAAATGTGGCGAGTGAATACCTGAGAGGGATGGATAAAAACTTGGAAGTCAAGGGTGGCGGAGCCTTATACCTCATGGATCGGATCTGGACACCGAAGCACGGTGGCTTCAGAGACTTGGTCATGGTAGAGGCACACAACACTCGTTATTCCGTCCACCCAGGTTCAGATAAAATGTATCTGGATCTTAAAAAGCTATACTGGTGGCCTAACATGAAAGCAGAAATTGCTACCTTCGTGAGTAAATGCCTTACTTGCGCCAAGGTCAAGGTCGAATACCAGAAACCCTCAGGTCTACTACAACAACCTGAGAAACTAGAATGGAAGTGGGAGCAGATCACTATGGACTTCATAACCAAGTTTCCCAAAACAACGGGTGGACTTGATACCATATGGGTCATCGTCGACAGATTGACCAAATCTGCACACTTCCTACCGATCAAAGAAACAGACAAGATGGAGAAGCTTACAAGAATCTACATTATGGAGATTGTATGATTGCACGGTGTTCCCATATCCATTATCTCGGACAGAGATAGTAGATTCACTTCGAGGTTCTGGCAGTCGCTACAAAGTTCCCTAGGAACCAGGCTGGACATGAGTACAGCCTATCATCCACAGACCGACGGACAAAGTGAGAGGACTATCCAAACCTTGGAAGATATGTTGCGAGCCTGTGTGATCGACTTTGGAAAATCATGAGATACTCATTTACCCCTTGTTGAATTTTCCTACAACAATAGCTATCACACGAGCATAAAGGCTACTCCATTCGAGGCCCTCTATGGCCGAAAGTGCAGATCCCCTCTGTGCTGGGCTGAGGTGGGTGATACCCAGTTAGCTAAAGGGCGAGTCCCTGAAAGCACTCTCACGGGTCCGAAAATCATTCGGGAAACGACAGAGAAGATCGTTCAGATTCGTGAACGATTGAAAGCCTCTAGAGACCGACAGAAAAGCTATGCAGATAAACGAAGGAAACCGTTGGAATTCCAGGTGGGAGACCGTGTTCTACTGAACGTCTCACCCTAGAAAGGCTTGATACGCTTCGGAAAGCGTGGAAAGCTAAATCCAAGATACATAGGGCCTTTCGAGATTCTCGCAAGAATTGGCCCCGTAGCTTACAAGCTCAATCTACCTCGTGAACTCAGTAACGTACACTCTACTTTCCACGTCTCAAACTTGAAAAAGTGTCTGTCCAACGAGACTCTTGTAATCCACTCGACGAGATCGAGATCAATGAGAGACTCAACTTCGTGGAAGAACCTGTGGAGATCATGGACGGAGAGGTCAAGCAAACGAAACAAAGTCGTATCCCGATAATGAAGGTTCGCTGGAACGCCAAGCGAGGACCTGAATTCACTTGGGAGCGAGAGGATCAGATGAAACTGAAATATCCTCATCTTTTTACTTAGTTATTTGTGATAACTTAATTGCTTAAACTCTAATTTCGGGACGAAATTCCTTCTAACGGGGGGATGATGTGACAACCCGAAATTTCTATCTTGTTTAAGAGACTAATTTAATCAAAGTTAGACTCGTTTTGCTAGCTTTTAGCACTGTTTGGGGTCTTATTGAGTGTTCTAAACCCAGTATAATTAAGGTAGGAACCTAGAAATGGGATAACATGATGCATATCAAGCAAAATCGGGCCAAACACTCCAACACATGGAGTGTGCGGCCGCACACTTGAGTGTACGGCCCCACACAGGTGTGTGTGGCCGCACACCCATCCCAACCGCACACTCTCCCATATATATTCCACACTTGTCATTTTTGAACACTTTTTCCACTTCTTCAAAGCTAGAACTCATTTTCTCTCAAGTATCATCCAAAGTTTCACTTCAATCTTCAATCAAGTGAGTGATTCATCCTTTGAATAGCTAATACATGACCTTAACTAGCCTTTTCCCTTGATTTGAACCATGAAAACACCTATTTGGTGTTAGATCACCAAGAACACACACTAGTTTTGGGCCTTAATCACCCTTTCAAGCCTCTATAACGTGTATACACTTAACATAACTTGTTATATGCTAAGAACACTTGATGATATACTAGAAAAACACGATTTTATCATCTTTATAAAGGGTGTGCGGCCGCACACACCATGTGTAGCCGTACACACCCTTTTTAGGTCCAAAAATGTCAATAAACTCTATATAAGGCTAAAGCATGAAGTAAGAAACCTTCCTAGATGAGTCCTAAAGCCTTAAAATACGTTTTGGCACATTCCATAGGGAGTGTGCATCCGCACACACTTCCTGGACGCACACCCTGGCCGCACACAAATGTTGTGCATTTTAACCATACACTCCCTTGTATGGACATATACCCCTTATAGACAACCATGTATGGTTGTAACAATTCAAAATAAGTGTTTACTAGTCCCTAAGGTGGTTCAAAATCAATAATTACTTGTTATAAGCACTAATTGTAGTCATATATGTGTAATTATATGTTAAATAGGATTCGTTTGTGCTCAAGACTCCAATTGACACCCAACAATCCTATATCGACCTTTCATTCGAGTTACTCACTACAGGTGAGTTCATACCCCTTAATCAATCTTATAAATGATTTTAAATGCTTTCATGGGAGGGGGGAATTCAAGTAGAAAACAGGAAGTTATAGAATCAATCATATGTGATTTATAACTGTGTTTTCAATCAACTGATTTTCACATGCTTCAGAATGTGTTAATTACAAAGGTTTTCAGTTATTTTATACTTTGTTATCAAACAAATTACTTTTGAATTCTTTTGAAAACTGACATCAAGTCATGGTTATTTATTGTTCAAAACCCTTAAGGTATTACAAAACCTCTTTCATCTCATTGTTAAAAACTATATCTATACACTTATGTTTCATGTATATATGTATTGATATGAGAGTTTTCATTCTTTCATCAGTTCCAACACTCTTGTGTAGCAAGGGTGTATAAACTACATTCCAGTAAACTATAATACGTATAGTTTAGGAGATACAGATTTTTATTCCTAGTACAAGGAATTACACAAGAGTCAGTTCATTCATGAGTCTATACTAATATACTTGTATGAAGAGATTCTATTACTTGTTATACAGAGAGAAATACTATATCTATACAGAGAGATACTTTATATATATACTATACAGAGAGTAATATTGTATACTTTATGGAACTAACCATCCTACACCTGGCTGCTAGCTACAGCGGGACCTGTTCATCGACGGATGTTCTCGGTTATACTTTACGGCAAGTTTCCACGCCGTGTTTATACTAGTACCCAAGGATACGATTTCAATGATTATATTATTTTCCCTATTACTTTTATTTTGTGACACATTCATATAAACAATGAATTAGACTATATATTTATAATAATAGTTGTTCGGGGGAAAAACCTTCATTGATACAGAAATGGAAACCTTCATAGCATTCAGGTCTTGGTAGAAGACTACCTTTATTACTAGTAGGAAAATATGGGATTTTCTAGGGTTTTCACACTTATACTAAATGTTTCATTAAACATTTACATGTCTTTCATAAAAGCTTCATAAATCAATGACATTAAAATACTTATGAATTCAACGGCTTTATGCTGATCTACACTTTCAAAATAACTTGTATTCTCAGGTCACCAGTAGACAGGTACGATGACCAGGTTTTGAGAAGACGGAGCAGACAAGACTCGTCTTTTATTTTGATTACGTATGTTGGTGTCTTATTACTATGAAAGAACACTCATGCATTAAAATTTTACTTTTAATGCAATGGATGATGTTGTTGCTTGTTTACTACTTGCACTGTTATGATACTTTACATGACGTCCTCCACCCCTGAATGTTTCCGCCATTCTTGGTTTTGGGGTGTGACATGAAAGCATTATCTTTCAAGAATCAGCACAAAAGCCTCCTCACCCGACGTGCGTTCAATGTCAAATTCTGAAGAAAAGCCCAACTGCTCAAGATGAAGTCATTCATTGAAGATTCATCAAGTTCATCTTGAAGTTGTGAAGAATTTGAAGATTAAAGTTGAAGCCAAAGCTCCCAATGAAGATTAACAAGAAAAGCCAGCTACTTTTTAGGGGAGCTTGTTGGGTCATTTAAGAAAAGAAAAGAAAGCTATAAACCAAGGGGGAGATTGTTGGGTCAAAAACATGGTTTATACTTTGCCTTTCTAAGCATTTATTGTTTTTATTATTTGGGCCAAAAATAGTATAGGATTAATTGTAGCTTGGACCGAGCATTGGATTATTTTATTTTGGGCTAGGCCTTAGGTCCATATATATATATATATATATATATATATATATATATATATATATATATATATATATATATATATATATATATATATATATATATAGGGTGAGGAGTGCATGTGAAGGATAAACACATAGAATAGAGGAGCTTAAGTGTATGCATTTGAAGGTGTTCTAGAGAGAGAGAAAAGAGAGTGTGTGTAAGTGTGTGTGAATCTCATGTAAAGGATCATCATTCTATTCATTAATACATTGAGATTCATATTACTCTTCTTCTCCTTCTCTTCTATTAGATCTGACATCATCCGTTTGATTGGGATTCCGCACCATCGAACGGATCTGATTCATACACAAGCAGATTGGGGACTTACAATTGGTATCAGAGCAAGAACCGATGTCAAAGCTTCATTCAATCGAGTTTTGGGTTGCTTAATATGATATTCTTAGCGTTTGAGATTGGTTTTAGTGTTTTCGTGATTAAAGGAACTGAATCTACTGCAAAAACGTGTTTTTGAAGACCTTCTGGGAGTTTACTGCCAACCGTAAACCCTGTTTACGGTCGTATACTCAAGATCTTGAACAACCGTAAATTGTGAATCTTCAACAACCGTAAACTAAGCTTCATTAACTGTAAACGTTTAAACCGTAAAAACAAACAAACCGTAAACAGCTCAACCATAAACCCAGTTTACGGTCGTAATCAGCCCAACCGTAAACCAAGTTTACGGTCGTAAACTCTTCAACCGTAAAATCAGTTTACGGTCGTAATCTCATCATCATCAACCGTAAACTATTTTCTGAATTTAATTTTCTTTAATTTCAAATGGAATCTCAAATTCAAACTCATTTTCACGAACTTGATACTGTCATGGGCACCACTACGTGTATACCAAGATTAATGTCTGCAGATGGTTTTCCTGAGTGGAAGTACAAAATTGAAAAATATATTAAAATGAAGGATTTCAAAGTTTGGAGAAGCGTTCTTAGAGGCCCTGTTAGAATCACTGTGACAGTTGGAGGCCAAGTGATTGACAAGGCTCTTGAAAACTACACAGATGAGGAGTTTGAGAAAATTGAGGAGCAGGAAAGGGCTTTAGCCACTCTAACCATGGCATTATCTCCTGATATTGCTCAAGGTTTCCGAGGGTATACTTCAGCTAAGGATTTGTGGGAAGCCCTAATTGAGGTATATGAGGGCAATGAAGATATGAAGGAGAGTCGCCAGGACATGTTGAGACAAAAGCTCAATATGTTCAACTATATTCCAGGAGAGACTCTTGAGGCTCAGCTGCAGCGGTTCACAACTCTTACCACTGACATGAACATATCTGGGATTTGCTTGACCAAGTCAGAAATTAACAAGAAGCTTCTGAATGCTCTTCCCAGGTCATGGGATATGAATGTTGTGTGATTAAGAAGACCAAGGATCTAAATCGCCTCACTCTTGCTGAAATCATGGCGATCAGCAAAGCCTGTGACATTGATGACAAACAGAGAGGAATTAATCATGTGAACTCGTACTCTACTGCAAACCTTGGAATTTCATCCAACAATGCTCTCTCCTCAATCATGTCTTCATCAGGTCAAGTTTTTCCTGCTCAACAACCTCAGATTCAGACCTTTGCTGCTGCATCATCCATTCCTTATTCTCAAAGCCAGCCATTTGTCACTCCACAAGCTGTTCCCCCTCCAAATGTGCCAGTTGTAGCCTCTTCCTCAAACACGAAAGACACTGATGAAAATCTGGCTCTAGCCACTGGGCTTGTTAACTGCTACAATGCCTTTGTACCTGGAGAACTTCCACATCAGCTGTCATTTGCTGACCTGGATCAGATTCATCCAGAAGATGTGGAAGAGATGGACATTACATGGCAGATTGTTATGGCTGTTTTCAGGGCCAAGCAGTTTGCTAAAAAGACAGGGAAGAACAACTGGGGCATGAATGCAGACAAGAAGGTAGGATTCAACAAGGGCATGCTGCGATGTTATAACTGCCACGAGCCGGGTCACTTTGCTCGTGAGTGTCCAAAGCCAGATCGAAGGACGAACAACAACAGGACAATGGTTGCAGTGGGAAACAACCGTGCAGGTGCTGTGGTAAATGGTGAGACTGCTATGGTCGCTCAGTCCTTTGACTGGGAGGATCAGATTCAGGCCTTAAACATTTCAGGGCCAGAAAATGCTCACCTAGCTCAAATTGATGATGATCCCCTGAAGAATGATACAACTGATCTTGAAGCAGAAATGATGGAGCTGCAGTTTGCTCTAATGGTGTCTTCTACTTCCGAGCCCAGGAAAAGTGAGGTAAATCTACCGTCCTGTTCTCAAGCATGTAATGAGTATGTTAAACTTCTTCATGATGAAATTCAATTATTGCATAGAGAAGTAGAGGACCTTAGATATGAGGGCTATCAACTTAGGAAAGGACAAAAACCCCTTAAGGCCCAGTTAGAAACAAAGTTAAAAGATTTTAAAAGAATTCAAACAGAATACAGTGAAAATTGTGAACTTTATGATTATGTTAAGAGACAAAATGATGAGTTAATTACTGAGCTTGATACATTAAAGAGACAATTTGATACTACAAATTTTGCTTTTCAAAAATTTTATGGATCAAGCGAGGTAGTTGCCAACATGATTTATCACTGCATGCAATTTAAACGAAATCAGTCTAAGGGTTTAGGATATGATAATGTACCTCCTCCTTATAATCATACATATCAGTATCAACCCCTATCCAAGGATGAGATTGCCAACGAACCATTTATGGTTTATGGCAAGCCATCTGGTTTCGTTTCAGGCGGATTTATTAATGTTGAAAGTACTAACATTTCTACTTCCCCTGCAGATCAGGCCAAGCGTGAAGTTGAAGAATCTGTTTCTGTTTCTAATTCTGATAATTTTGTTTCAAATGAAAAAGTTTTTGTTTCTGATGTTAAGACTGATAATGTTTCGTGTGATGCTTCTACATCTGCTACTATTGAACTTAATTTCTTTGATATGTTTGATGAATTGTTTGGTAATTATAATGCTTGTGATTCTCATGAAAACCCATCAATTCCATAAGTCACACCATCTGAGGCACCCTCACTTATCTCACAACCTATTTCTCATGCAAGTTCTTCTGAGAAGAGTAAGAGTGTCTGTCAAGAAAATAAATCTGAGAAATGCAGTACAAGTTCAAAAAACAAACAGATTTAATTTAATTGTGGTGTTGGTGGTCATATAGCTAGGAATTGTCAAAATAGGATCTTTGTGAATTATATGTCACCAAGAGGAGAGAACGAATCTCGAGGAAGGTCTTTAATTAGAAAATCCTCAAGAACTCGTTCTCAAAATGATGATTGGAAAGATGATCAAAGCAGGAAAAGGGCAGTTTTTCAAAAGAACAAAAAGGCTTTTAATAACAAATCTCCAAATAGTTTGCCAAAACCGAACAAGGCTCCGCCAAGATCGGTTTCGTCAAAAAGCAATTCTGGATCTTCAACCACTTCTGGTAGAACATCCAGAGGCTCAGTGCAAACTAATAAGAAACTTATTTCAAAACCACCTGAGAATGTTATAAAACCTAAATATCATTGGATGCCCAAATCAATTTCCAATCCATCATCATCATCCTCTGAAGTGATTAGGAATGAGGATCCTAGTTTGAAAACATTAAAAGATAAATCAGAGAAAGTGAAAAGGAAACCCAGGACAGTGATGACCTGGGTTCCCAAATCTAAATGATTCCGCTCATTTCGCAAGGACAGTTGCGGAGGAATGTCGTTCGTCCTTGGTACGTTGACAGCGGCTGCTCCCGGCATATGACAGGAGACATCTCCCAATTGAGCGACATTCAATCTTTTAATGGGGGTTATGTTTCCTTCGCGGGCGGAGATGGTGGCAAGATCAGTCAAAGAGGAACCGTTACAAATGGAGTGCTAAGTTTTGAAAATGTCAACTTTGCTCCCGAGTTAAAGCATAGCTTGTTGAGTGTTTCCCAAATTTGCGACAAAGGCTATTCTACCCATTTTACCGATATAGAATGCATGATTCTCAAGCCAGGCATTATCATCCCTGAAGAATGGATTCTTGTCAAATCTAAGCGGGATGGGAATGCTTACATTATTGACATGAACAGTAACATACATGAACAAGTCACTTGCCTATTTTCAAAAGTATCCGAACAAAATGCAATGTTGTGGCACCGACGACTCGGACATGCTAACGCGAAAAACCTGAATCGCCTTGCTAAGAATGAGATGGTCCGAGGCTTACCTGTCAGAGACTTTATTACATTTGAGAAGTGTGTGTCCTATGCCCAAGGAAAACATCATAGAAAATCACACCTGCCAAAGCAAGTCAACTCAATCAGTCAGGTGCTCCAATTATTGCATATGGACTTATTTGGTCCGGTCAACGTCCTGAGCATCAACAGAAGTTCGTATTGTTTAGTTGTGATCGATGATTTCTCTCGTTTTACGTGGGTCTTCTTCTTATCCAACAAAGTTGGGGTTGCTGATCTGATAAAGAAGTTCGTTGTGATGATTGAGAAACAAACCAACAACCAAGTGAAGGCGCTTCGTACTAACAATGGCACTGAGTTCAAGAATGCGGTTCTTGACCATTTTTGCGCAGAAAGGGGGATCGTGCGTCAATACAGCTCTACTCACACGCCTCAACAGAAGGGTGTTGCTGAAAGGAGAAATAGAACGTTAAAAGACGCTGCAAGGACAATGTTGTGTGATTCAAAATTACCTGTTTTCTTTTGGGCTGAGGTGATTAACACTGCTTGCTATGTGCAAAATCGTGTTCTAATCAACAAAGCTCAGATGAAGACACCGTACGAAATTCTCTATGGTCACAAGCCTTCAGTCAGCCATTTCCGTGTATTTGGCTGCCCTTGCACCCTTTTTCACTTGGAATCCAACCCTAAGTTCAATGCCAAAGCCGATGATTGTTATTTCATAGGATATGTTGCGCGCACCGCATATAGGGTTTACAACAAGAAGACTAAGCAGATTGTCAAATCCTATGACGTGCGCTGGTTGGAGGAGAATGAAACAGACGCTCGAGTGGGTCCTGACCGGCTATTTGATTACACATCGCATTTCAAATCCTTAAATGTGTCTTCAGATGGTTCAAATGGATCCTCCTCTGGTTCGAAGATTGTTTCTGAAGACGAAGACGAAGAAGTTGTTTACAGACCTCCAACTGTTGAGGGGGAGTCATCTGCTCCATTTGAGGGGGAGTCCTCTGCTCCACCTGAGGGGGAGTCATCTGATCGACTTAATAGTCCAGAGTCTAAAGTTCAAAATGGAACTCCTGATGTTGATACTACACCTCTTACCCCTATTGAAAGAGAGTTCATGTCTAGAGATGCTTCCGCTGTCACTTCAACTTTTATGGAACTACTCTTTCCTGAAGAAATTGCTAATGATTTTGTAGCAGATTCATCTAATGTGGACCAATCAGCAAATGATGGAGGTTTCTATTGGGTTTGGAGCATTCTAACACTCCTATGGTGTACATGCAACCCTATAAACCTTGGATCTATGTTTTCTCTATTATACATGCAAATATTAACTATTCCAAGGTTTCATCCTAACTAGGATATTATGAAGCACCTATACTACAAAGTTCTAGTTAGATGACATACCTTTTGATGTAGCTTGATGTCTTCAAGCTTTAAGAGCTTAGCCCCAATAGTTTGGAAGCCTCAAATGGAATCACAAATCACCAAAACATCTTGGAAGAACTTGAGAGAATATGTATGCACACTAAAATCGGCCCACTCTTATTTTCACACACTTGTGCCAATTTTGTGAGCCAAGGACCCCTTTATATATTATGGAGGATTAGCGTTACATCCATGTAAACCCTAATACCCATGACCTTTCATTTACATAGGATCCATGGGTTAAAAGCTCCATGGACCATCCAAGAAAGCTTAGCCCAACCTAAATAAACTTGGCCCATTCCATATATATAAGAGTCCATATTTAATTAGTTCTTTTTGATCACTTAATTAATTCTAAATTAATTCTTGATCAATACTAATTAGATAATATGATTCCATATTAATATATTAGAACTTATAATATATTAATATAAGTCATAAATATACTATTCTCAAAAGACTATCCATATAAATTGTGCCGGTGAAGTGCAACCCAAATGGACCATGTCGGGTCGGGTCAAGTACATACTAAATATAGTTATGGACTTAGACATTAATCCAATAGTCTCCCACTTGGATAAGTCTAAAACTATTATTGAGTATGACTTCAAAACCTAACTGGCAATCGTAGCTCTTAAAGCCGCTGTCAAACTCTGACCTTGTCAATGACTTGTCCATTAGATAAGCGATCATATATTCCTCCATTCTAGATATCATATGGACTGAGACATGGATTATAATCATTCTCTCTCTCCATTTGTTGTTTCCTGATTTTCGATTTATGATGACTGACTGATTGAAAAAATCAAATCAGTCCTGGCTTGGCCAAGCACTCACATGTGTCATCGCTAAATCATCGAGGGGCCCACAGATATCGCTTTTATCCTGAGGGTAAAAGGAATGGATAAACTTCGACTCATATAGCTTGTTCTACTACTTGTTGAATCATACACAAAGGCACGTTTTATAACATCGAGTTACCAAATGCGTTTTCGTGCAATCAATGTATAACCAACTTATAATAACAACTCATATCTCTAGGTTTGAAGAATATAAGATATTATCGTCTCATGATCACTCGTGACAAAATCCATGAAGTGATTCAAATGAGCGCGGGTTGAATCCAATACTCAGAACTTATGAGCACTCATGAGTGTTGTAGCACCACTTTGTCCACCAACTTGGACCTCTACAAACCAACCCATGACAGTCTTGATTCATATCTACTTCCAACATATGACCGACTGTGGATGGTTTGAATAACTTAATCATTCAGGAAGAGCGACTTAGTTATTCTGGAAGTCAAAACATGCAAAGTGAAACACAAGAATAATTGAATCAAATATGGTATCAAACCCTATGAATATAAATAAACACTTTTATTTATCACCATACTGATTACTCATTATTCATTGTTTCGATTTTATCAACTTTATACTTGAATTAAAAACACTAGTTGTCCCATGCTCCAAGCATGTACACTATGTTTTTCTTAAACAATAGCTTTGTCATACACCAAGTAAGCACTCTATGTTTGTCTATGATCCTTACTTTGTGAAATAAACCAATTGAACATAATTTCAATGATTCTAATTTCACACTCCCAAATCCTTATCGAAAAATGTGAGAATTTCAAATTCCTATCATTTATCGAAATCTGTTTAGATTTTAAACTTATATGCACTGACCCTCCTGTAATGAATATCTACAAAGTCATAAAGACTTGTCAACAATCATTATAAGGTATTCCAATGGAGATCAATTCCATGGAAACTAAGTCTCCTATTCAAAGTACATTGCTTTGGACATGCTTCTTGCATTAAGTTTTCTAATCTTACACGGATAACTTCCACCTGTGGAGAAAACTCCATATTCTCATTTTGACTATCACTTCTGAATAAGAGATGCCTCTTTTCAGAATATGTCAATATGGTCCTTCCAAAATTAGCACTATACTTCCAACTGTCCCTGAGCAACCAATCTTTGGTAAACCTCAGATTGTCCTCGACAATTGCTTAATCATTTTAGTCATATCCAATTCTAGACCTTTTCCCTTCTTAATGCCTCTGGGCATTTGGAAAAATTTAGAAATGACAAATATTAGAGCACATGCAATCGATCCTGTACCCAAAGCAAATGGTACACGATTCATGATGTCTCACATAAAGACATGATTCTAGACTAGTCTTTTGCTACAAAATTTTTATTTTCCATGTTTTCAAAATTTGACTATGAAGAAGGATGTTGTAATCATAATCAAATTTTGAGAACGCAATATATAGAATTTCCTTAAGTTGAACCAATCCAACATGAAATTCATATATATATATATATTCTTGACTAAAGATGATTAAGGTCTCAATCTAAGCCTTTAGAACTGAAATGAAGTATATCCTCTCCCTTAATTATAGCAAAACAACTTTTTCAATCCCTGCAGCCTCACGAATTGAAACTTTTGTTTTCTATAACTAATATTGCCAACTTGCAACACTAACAATAATTATCATGCTCCCATTAACATGATGATTATTAGCAGAACACTTATGCTCCCACTAGGTTTGACATGTACTCAGAAATCAGCTGGACTTCTAGAAATCAATACTTTATTGACTTTCTTACCAAAGTTCAGATTTCTGATACGAGATGCTTTGATAAAACTTTATCAAAATCATACACCTTTCCTTAGATAGCATGCATGTGTGTCTAAACAATTTCAGAACTATGAAAAGGGATGCCGTAATCATAGTCTTAATTGTTTAGACCTTTTGCCATCTCCTTCAAATCTACTTGGTGGAAGTGTTTCCTCACCATCATTTTCATGAATCGGAGAGAAACCTTATGACCCTTAGATTTTATGGTGTATGTGTTCTTATCCATGTGAATCGTCAAAACCATAGTCACAAGACAAGAATAATGACAAATCCAAACTCATATGGACTGAACTTATGCAATCTTAACTTCTTGCCACCTGGCAGTACAGGGCCTGCCATTGCTTCCAAGTTGTTATGCAACCAAATGAGAACTTTCAGAACTCCTATGCAAAGCCAACTTTAACTGGAATGGGCACAGAATATGTCAACACGATACGTTATAAACCTCAAGTCGTGTGCTAGTGAAGAACCTCAGGGTTTATTCTTGATTAGTTCTTGAAATTCTTTTTAGGATCTTTAAGACTCCCACTGTCCTCTTGACATATAAGACTATCTTGCCAAATATTCAAGAGATAGTGCAGATTCTTTATCAAGACAAACACTTCACACAATTGGCCTTAGTTGGTCTTTGTTTTATCCAAAACATCACAACTTACCAATTTCAAATGTACAAGAGTAGGACACTTTTACTCTTACATTTGACAAGTGTTTTAAACCTTTCTTTAAGATATGTCACTCAAGTTACAATCTTGGAGTATGACTCTAAGAATTGTTTTGGAACGAAGTATGACTCATCTTCCTGATCTAACCATTTCAACAATTCATGACTCCTCTTCTTAGTCATAAGAATGCACTAAGATGACCTTTAGAGGACTAATTGTGATATGATTTCTAAATCATTAAGATGATCACAAACATGATACTAAAGTACTCTCCCATCTTTTCAGATTTGAGAAACTTTTATCTTTCTGCCTAATTTGATTCTTCCCATTCGTTCTGCCATACATTGAGACTTTTCCAATGTTTCAGAATTATAATTAAACTTGTAAGTATAACCATATTTACTAAACTTTAGTAAATCAAATAGTCTTAATGAGCTTTGTGGTGGACATGACCAGTGCACAAGAATATGTACTTGATCCCTTTAGTCCTTCACTTGACTCACACATCCAGGTGAACAAGTAATTAGTCTTGATTTTCCAATGCTTGAAAGTTCTCATTCATCATACTATTCAACTTGCATGATTCCAAGTTTCGGTCCAATTGAAACTTGGGTGATGAGGAACTTTCCTGATTTGGTAAATTTAGACACTACCACAAATGAAAGAATCAAATCCATTTTCCAATATTGCTGTCAGTGGAATCATATAAGCAACAATTTTCCACAAATGCCATTGTAAGGATACTTCAAATAAATAAAATTAAACAATTTTCTTTTATTTTAAAACTTTGCGGAAAAACTTATCCTTACAATCCACATGGAAAATTGTTGTTATCTATTCCTTAGCAATATATCATAACTTCTTAAGCAACTGCTCAAAATTCTGATGCGATCGAAATCAACCTTCGCAATCAGAATCAGCATATACTTCCTTTAAGATTTCTCTCTATTATTTGATTCTTAAAACATCAACATGTGACCCAGTCACATCATGTAATGAGGATCTCAGAATAGAACTTAACAGAGTTAGATAATGGGCTCTACCTGATGTAGAGTCAAACTTATTGACTTTAACATCCTTAGGTAAATTTGGCAGCTTTGCAATCAACGCCCCTTCCTTTTGGCAAAATAAACATATGGACCCTTTGGTAATGGGACTATCTCAGACTTAGCCTTTCTCTTTACCAATTGGTCAACCGGGTTGACTATGGCCAATCCCTTTCCATTGGGAAGAGAATGCTTTTTCTGGATTTCCAGTGTCACCATTGTCACTGTCCATAAAGTTTTTGGGAAGTTGATATTCTAATCAAATTTGCTTCCGTATCGTTCCAAATCATTGCTGGTTCAGCAGCACCAAGCAAATAGATATGATCATTAAGGTTCATGTCATAGTCTGTATCATAGTAGTCCCAAAGGAACTCACTATGTGACTTAGAAAGTGATTGAACATCCAACTTTCTCAAGACTTTGAAACCCAACTCTCCCGGCTTGTCAATATGTGACTTCATCTCTAAGATGTGATCACACATAGACCTTGCTTGCCATTAGGGCTTGAGTGACCTTGAACTTGTGGGTTAGGGAGAATAATTGGAGGAGGTGGAGGAAGTAAAGTTCCAAGAGATTTGGGAAGATCATAGATGTCTGAACTCGACATCTTTTGGGAGATATTCAAGATAGTTGATCTAAAGTCCTTAATATAACACCCAATATGAAATATTAAGGCTAGGATCCAGCAACCTATTTATAACTGGAAGAGGGATGCCGTAATCCGAGTTATAAAATAGTTGAAGGTAGGTAAATGACGATTTACCAATTTCCACCATGAAAAACGAAATAATTTAATTAGGTTTTTTTACTTGGATTTGAAACTCATAGATCTTTTGAGATTCATTGAACTTTTCAATTGCATGTTTCAATCTCGAGTGTGCCCTTCAGGTTTTGTGACTGGGATGCCGAGGATCACAAAACAAGGTGTGAAGTAACCATGCAAATATACTTGGTACCCTTAATATTTACCCCTCAATCGATGTGCCGGTTAACCACATGAGCTCCACCAATACTATGATAAATATTAAGTTACCCTTTGCCTACTTTGTTAAATCCAGGTTAGTGTTCCGGTTAACCACACACGCTCCACTAACGGTTTAAACAAAGTGCAAAGTGTAATTTCATGGATTAGCACCTTATTCACATTTTCCTAAGTAACTAAGATTGGGAATTAATAAAAGGTTTAGTTACTTAGTATTTATCATTAATACTTTTAATGAAGGGAGAATTATAGTCCTTGTCCTACCTGTTCGGCTAACGACCCTCCACCAGTCAAGGAAGCGGTGGGTGAGAGTGGACACCCATTAGCTGCCATTTTATAGGCAACAACCTTCTACCCCCTTATAGACCGGCTTCGTGAATGAGGCCTACTAATGGTAAGACGACTTGCTCTTATACATATAATATATTAAACTTTTAATATTATAATAGTATAACGGTGTATTTTAGACATTTAAAATACTTGATGGTTTAATCTATTAATTAAACTAGACTTTTAATTTAATTAAACTCAAACTATATATTTATGGATTTAATAATACTCTTTTAATTAAACGCTTTAATTAACTATTAATAAAGTCCATAAGAGTTAATTTGAACTATTCAACAAAACATCATAATTCCAATTATTAAACTCAAAATTAAAACCATTTAATTAATTGTTTAATTTATGAACCCAAGAGTTTTAGAATTCAATTCTTTTTTTCATAAAAAACTTTTCTCAAATTCCAAAACTTGAGGGCAAGTTTTGTAATTCTTGAAAACCTTTGGATTCCATAACTTATGGAATTAATGGTGTTTTATGATGAAACTTTTCATGTTCCATAACATAAGAACAAGTTATAGAATTCTTTAAAACATTAACACCAAATTTTGTAACTCCATAAAAACTTTGAATCAATTTTTTTTTTAAAATAACTTTCATATCCATAACTTATGGAAGTTTCAAAAACCCTTAAGATCACAACTTTAAAAAAAACTTTTGAGCTCCAAAATTTTATGACAAAATATGTAACTCCTTAAAACATTTAGATCAAACTTTTAAAACTAATAAAATAATCATATCATTTTATCTTTTACTAAATTTGACCTAATTCAACTCATATAACAAATGATTCAAATTTTACAAATAATTCGTTTTTCACAAAACAAGTAATTATCTTAAAATTTGACAAACGTCATGTTTTTTTTTCCTTTTTTTTCAACTTGAAAATAAAACATTTACATCAATATAACAGAAAACAACTCATTGCTTTGATACCACTGTTGGGTTTTGAGCATTCTAACACTCCTCTGGTGTACATGCAACCCTATAAACCTTGGATCTATGTTTTCTCTATTATACATGCAAATATTAACTATTCCAAGGTTTCATCCTAACTAGCATATTATGAAGCACCTATACTACAAAGTTCTAGTTAGATGACATACCTTTTGATGTAGCTTGATGTCTTCAAGCTTTAAGAGCTTAGCCCCAATAGTGTGGAAGCCTCAAATGGAATCACAAATCACCAAAACACCTTGGAAGAACTTGAGAGAATATGTATGCACACTAAAATCGGCCCACTCTTATTTTCACACACTTGTGCCAATTTTGTGAGCCAAGGACCCCTTTATATATTATGGAGGATTAGGGTTACATCCATGTAAACCCTAATACCCATGACCTTTCATTTTCATAGGATCCATGGGTTAAAAGCTCCATGGACCATCCATGAAAGCTTAGCCCAACCTAAATGAACTTGGCCCATTCCATATATATATAAGAGTCCATATTTAATTAGTTCTTTTTGATCACTTAATTAATTCTTGATCAATACTAATTAAATAATATGATTCCATATTAATATATTAGAACTTATAATATATTAATATAAATCATAAATATACTATTCTCAAAAGACTATCCATATAAATTGTGCTGGTGAAGTGCAACCCAAATGGACCATGCCGGGTCGGGTCAAGTACATTCCAAATATAGTTATGGACTTAGACATTAATCCAACAGTTTCAACATTCACACTCTTCCTGTTTCACTCAATGATATCAGCCAAGACATACCTTTACGAATTCAACGCGATCATATGATCGATAACGTCATTGGCCAGCTGGGTGATGGAGTTAAAACCAGAAGTCAGAGTGGAGATGTCAACGCATGTCTCTATTCTTGCTTTATATCTCAAATAGAGCCCAAGAATGTTGAAATGGCTTTGAATGAGCCCAGCTGGGTAGATGTGATGCATGAAGAGCTAAATCAGTTTGAAAAGCTCGGGGTTTGGAAATTGGTTGAGTTACCAAAGGGCAAAAGGTCTCTTGACACACGTTGGGTCTATCGAAACAAGAAGGATGATTCTGGTGTAATAGTGCGTAATAAATCAAGGTTGGTGGTTCGCGGGTTTCAACAAGTTGAGGGTCTTGATTATACTGAGGTGTATGCTCCCGTGGCTCGCTTGGAGGCTATTCGTATCTTCCTTGCATATGCTTCCTACATGAAATTCACGGTTTACCAAATGGATGTCAAGACTGCCTTCTTGTATGGCAAGGTGAAGGAAGAAATTTACGTTGATCAACCCCCTGGGTTCGTTAACTCAAAGTTCCCTAATCATGTCTACAAGTTGGACAAGGCGTTGTATGGGTTACATCAGACTCCTCGAGCATGGTATGCGACTCTCACAAAGCACTTGCTCGAGCATGGATACTCTCGCGGCACTATTGATCAAACTTTATTCATCAAGCATGTTGGTAATGATCAGATTCTAGTTCAGATCTACGTTGACGACATTATCTTCGGGTCTACCAGTCCACAGCTATGCAAAGAATTTGAAGTTGTTATGAAAAAGAGGTTCGAGATGAGTTCACTGGGTGAGATGACCATGTTTCTGGGGCTTCAGGTCAAACAAAATTCAACCGGAATCCTGCTGCATCAAGCTAAGTACGTGGAGGATATTCTTGAGAAGTTCGGGTTTCAAGACGCAAAACCTGAATCGACACCAATGGCTGAAAGACCCCTGCTGAATCTAGATATTGATGGCGAATCCGTAGATCAAACACACTACAGATCGATGATCGGATCGTTGATGTATCTAACTGCAAGCCGTCCCGACATCATGTTTGCAGTTTGTCAATGCGCTCGCTATCAGGCTAATCCTAAACTATCTCATCTTATTCCTGTCAAAAGAATTTTTCGGTATATCAAAGGCAGCCCAAAATTGGGTCTTTGGGATCCGAAGAATTCTGAATTTGATTTATATGCTTTTGCTGACAGTAATTATGGTGGCTGTGAGCTTGACAGTAAATCTACTTCAGGAGGGTGCCAATTCCTTGGAGATAGGCTGGTGTCGTGGCAGTGCAAGAAACAACATACAATGTCGACCTCAACAGCAGAAGCGGAATACGTTGCTGCTTCTGCCTGCTGTTCTCAAGTTATCTGGATCCAACATCAGCTGTTGGACTACGGTTTTAACTATGTAGAAACCCCAATTCACTGTGATAATGAGGCCGCAATTCAAATTACAAAAAATTATGTCCAACATTCCAAGACCAAGCACATTGATATCAAAATTCATTTTATCAGAGATTGTTATGAGCGCTCGCTCATCCGGCTAGAATAGGTTCCCACTGCCAATAATGTGGCGGATCTGTTCACCAAGCCTTTTAACAAAGCTCGATTCGATGTGCTTGTGGGATTTTTAAAAATGATTCGTTTTGAGGATTAAATTTTTGCTTTTTGGTTAGATTAGTTTTAAATTTGCGCATTTTAGTAATTTCATTCTCACCCATGCACAAATTTAGGGGGAGATGTAAACAAAAACCAAACAAAAATTGAAAATTTTAAAAAATCCAAAAACATTTTGTTTCAGTTTTATTTTTTTCAGAAAACATTCAAAAATCCAAAAACATTACAAATTCAGAAAAATCAAAAATATTGTCGCTTACAGTTTTGCTTGTAGATGTAGTACTGGGAAGTGATATAATCATGTGATAACAGGCAATCTGAGTCTACGTAACGTACCCAAAATTAAATTGTCTATGCTTTGTGTTTGATGCGCTGGTAGGCACGAAAGATTATAAATGGACATGACGATACGTTTAGCCTGACAAAACTTGACAAAACTTGACCTAGTTAGATCCATTTAGCCTGACAATACGACGCTTGGATAGGTTGAGCAGGGAGATATATATGGGAATCTACTGGTCACATTAAAAGAACTTGTATCTGAAACCGTGGGTTAACTTTTCCTCGATGTGCGGATTCTGTCCTTAATTCTGGTATTGATGGGGTGACTGGTGAATTCCGATAAATTAGGTCTGTAGAAGGTTATATTCTTTCTTTCTATCTGTTAGTCATATGTTGCCTCCTCTGTGTGATCGAAAGATCCGACCTAGAATGTAGCATATGCAACTCTATTTCTCTACATCTTATATCTATGCAATTCTTTCTATCTGTTAGCCATATATTGTCTCCTTTGCGTGACTCACAACCCGACCTGGTACACAGTATATGCATCATTCTTTTTCTCAATCCCTCTAAAACCCCAGTTAGTCATATGTTTCACCCTCTGCGTGATTGGAAGAGATCCGACCTGGGTGTATAGCATATGCATTCTAAATCCATCTTCTCTCTTAATAATTGTCTGCTCACCCGATATAAGGAGTATTCTGGAAGTCCTTGATTACTGGAGCATATCAGGAAGCGGGAAACATGTTCTAGTACAATTAAAATTGAACACTTACAGATTGTCTATAGATCTCGCTGCTCAATTTAGGTGGACAACAATATCTTTGGTCGTCGTCAGCTGAATGGTCCTTAAGGAATATTGTCTAGGAATTTAGGATCACATTGTCTTGTCACTTATAGTATGTCCTAATTCTGTCAAAAATTTTCGTGTTTAAGTGGACCACAATACCGGCGATCGACCAGACAAAGACGTGAAGATAAACGGTACCGACAAGTGGATTAAGGCTGTCTAACAACTTTGATCCCAGTGTCACAAGATTTTTTTCAGTGATGTGGCCCGCTACTGCTCAAGTAAAGCAGATTCCCGTTCTTCAAAATTATCCAGATGGATCTCTTGCATCCATGTTATATTGGGTGTTTGATGAATCTACTGCTTCTGCTGTCATCAAGCTTAAAGACGATTGTATCAGTTTGTATGACAAGAGGGATTTGCTTCAATTTGGTAAGTGGGATATACATCAGCTCTCCATTCATCAAATCGTGGTGGTTGAAGAACTTTTTGAGTTTGCTGCAAAGGAGTACACTTCAATGGTTGCTGAGATTATCGAGAAAGAGATGTGGAACGGAGCGATGGGAAAATCTGATGTGCTGGTGGTCGACAAAGACTGAGTCCAAGCTAGCACCAAACCAAGGGGGAGATTGAAGGGTCCAGTAAATGGTTTGGTCTAGGCTTTCATTGTAATAGTTCAGTATGAGTCTGTAATGCATTTTTGTGTGTTGTCTAGGTGTTTACGGTCAGGAAGTGAGTTTACCACCGTAAACAGAGTTTACGGTCCTGTCTACTATATATAGTGGATGTATAGGTCTAGTTGTGGTTGTTGATGTCATTGCGTTTACAGAGTGTTCCATCGAGTTGTACCAGACGTTCTTCTGAATATAAGCGTGTGCAAGCTCGATTTCTTTTCTTCTTCTTCTTCTATTGTGATTGTTTGTTGCTTGACTATTGGTAAAGATCCTTTCCAGGACCTTACACATATGCAAACATTGATACGATGTACCATTTAAAAAATTACCAAATCAAAATCTATCTTCAAATGACATGCAGATCCGGCGTTATGTGTGGGTTTTGCTACTCCATCAGCCACACCGTTACCCCTATTCTTCTTATTCTGCTCAGATTTTAGCTTGTATTCTTCTGTATTCCATTTTAATTGCCAGGAGTTCCAGACTTCTTGTGGAATATGAGCTGGTTTAAAGCCATGTTTGTTTCTTTTTGGGCTCCTCATGTTGAAGAGATATTGACCATAACTTTGTGTCGCTTTCCTTGCCCAAGCTTGCCTCACCAGCGAGCCTATTTTCTCATCTCGACAACATTTTTTCTACACATTAACAATATAAACATAAGTTGAAGTGTAAATGTTTACCAAACAACAATCTATCACTTATAGTTACCTGAAACTCCTCCCAATATAATTCGCGCATTTCTTTGCTTACTTGTGCCCAAGCGTACCCTACTGGATCTACTCTTTGTTTAAAGGACTGACTAATAACGTGTGCACAAGGTGCTGGTGGCATTAGCCTGCAAGTAATCATGTGATGTGTTTAGTTATGAATTGATATGTAGGTGTAAACCAAAATTTAATACATAAAAAAAGTTGTAATTAAGATTTGAATTGGTAACTCATGTATTTTTCCAAACATGAACATTAAAACGACCATCTGGTCCACAATCTTCAGAGGAATTGTTTTCACCTTCTACACTTTCCACTATAAATCCATTCATGGGTGGTTGTGTTGGTGATGGGGTAGATTTTGGGATAGGTTTTGTTGATGGGGTAGGTGTTGGGATAGATGTATATGTTGAGGATATGGTAGTTCCTTTACTTAAGGAGGGTGTGGTAGTTATTGTAGTTGTGGAGGATGGTAGTGTAGATGCAGGTTTTGAGGTTGTGGTAGTAGATATATGTGTTGATGTTGTGGTAGTGTGTGTTGGTGTTGAGGATGGTTTAGATTATGTAGGTTCTGAAGTTTTCGTTATTGATGTTCGTGTTGACAATTGTATTGTTCCAGTTTCTGAAGTTTTAAATGTTTTTTCTAAGGAGGGTGTGGATGTTTTAAGTGATGTCGAGGAAGTGGTAGTCATGGGTGATGTTAATGATATAGGTTTAGGGATTTTGTTGGTAGATGTTATAGGTGCTTTGGATGTGGTTGTTGGTATTGGCAAGTCGATTTCTTCATCTTGTAAGTGTCTGTTTATGAATTTTGCAGCAGAAATCTTGTTGCGTTTCATAACTTGTGGTGCAATGAATTTAGTTGGCTTCACACCAGATGCTCCTTTTGCTTTCGAGGTCGACATCTTTCTGACACAAACAATAAAAATAAATTATATATGAAGGCATTACTTTGCATGCAAACTATTGAATACAATCACAACTACCAATTTACATGAAGACGATCAGAGAACAAAAAATGATCGATCATCACGACAACAGTAAATTAAATTAAAATAAATTTTAGATGAGTGACAACCTATATCGCCAAAGTCAGTGCACAAACGTATAACGAACAAATATTTCTATCAATAAGCCGCAGGAGATGATGATTACAGAAAATGTAAACCCTATTTCTAATCGGTAATTAATTACCCTAATATAGAGCATAAACGTGTGTAGGTTGGAGGGAAACAAAATGTGAAATACTTTGAACCTCTGCTAAAAAAAATTCGAATTGTGCTAATTTCCGCTAAATATTTAGTAATTCAAATTTATTTAAAGTAGCTACAGATTGATAGATAGGATATATACATATAAATAACATCAAGAAAGAACATAGAGTAACGATGTGTTCATAGTATAATTTTAACTTAAAATTATATACGAGGACTAAACATTAAAAAACTATACATCTTTATGCTTTTCTAATTAAACCGAAATTTATATACAAAAGACGTACGGGTCATGTCAATATATATGGTAGTGGCTTATTGTGTCCATGGTTGGCATATGGGCCATTGGTCAACATGGTAGTTGCTTATGGTGTCCATGGTTGACGTATGGATGACATATGGGCCATTGGTCAACATGGTTGTTCCTTATGGTGTCCATGGAGGACATATGGGCCATTGGTCAACATGGTTGTTGCTTATGGTGTCCATGGTTAACATATGGATGACATATGGGCCATTGGTCAACATGGTTGTTGCTTATGGTGTCCATGGATGACATATGGGCCATTGGTCAACATGGTAGTTGCTTACGGTGTCCATGGTTGACATATGGATGACATATGGGCCATTGGTCAACATATATCATTTGTGTCGGTTGTGTATTAAAATTTAAAATTTTCAAATACTTAATTTTGTAGGAAATATTAATTTTTTAAATAATTTTATTAATAATTTAGGGTCCCCGATTAATCCCTGCTGAGTCTGATTAATAGCTTATCATCAGTCGACCGTCGAGCTACCGACAAGCGATTTTTACAACCTTGATTAATTAAAATAGAAATTGATTTTTCTTTTAAATATGAGTTTTTACAAAACTACCCTTACTAATTAAATACGAGTCATTGTATGTATTAGGATAATTTGGTCATTTTGTAATGGAACATCTTCTAGGCGCCATAATGTTTTCCGATGAAACACGTTGTTTCAGTTCTTCACTCTGAAATTCAGTCACTTTGAAACATCCCCAACTTAAAAATTCTGACAGACAAAAAACCCTAAAATCAATTTCGCAGAATCGTTATCTTAGTGAATGTTTATTATTATGGAAGCCAGTACTTCATCTAAGATTCATACAAGAAATCAAACGAAATCGCTATCAGACATGCCATTTGAAGTGATGGAGAAAATAATAGTCGACTTGGCAAAAATTTCAGCAGTCGAGGCTTTCAGGATGAAGAGTGTGTAAGTTTTGCCTTTGATCATTCTATTTCACAAGTGTATTTGAGTTGTCTTTACATTATCGAGCGAATATTGTGTTTCGTTTGCAGTTGTAGATTCTTCAACGAGGCGGGAAACACGGATAAAGTATATAAACATATGGAGTTAGATGGATTACGATTTCGTGTTTGCTCTGACCAGAAACATACAGTTGTCAATAAATGCATAGAGATGAGAAACCCAAATATTCTATTCAGGAATGGATTGGTACGTTGGTGTATATATGCATAGTAGTAATTAATCTATTACTTGTTTTGCATAACTTTAACTACAAATTATGTGTTTAATGTTTTTTTTAGATGAAGTTATTTTTCTTAGAAGCTGAACATGAAGGGAAAACGATGCTTGAAGAAGCATCTGCATTGGGACATTTGGATTCAACATTTGTCTTGGGAATGATGTTGATGGCTGAAGGGAGACATAGGAAGCACGAAGCTTTGGACATGTTGAACAATGCTTACCGCAGAGCAAAAGGTAAGTGGAATCTTAGAGCAACTTGTTCTAAGGTTCATCTCCACTTAAATAGGGAGGGGAGGAAACATGTACACTTCCATGGCTTCCATAGATCTTGTGCATTGCATAAGTCTGTAGGTAGTGTGTCAGACGTTTTTGTGAATGGATACAAATGGGTGTTTATGTGTGACATTTTTTTATGGGATGCTTGTTTCGTTAGGTTTTCTAGGGAGTTTGGTATAATTTATGAGTAGTTTGTTGATATGTACTTTCATATTATGACAATTAATGCTATGTAGATTCTTTTGGTTTAATATAAGGGACTAAATGAGTTAAAGTTTGGAATGATGTTTGAATGATTAAATAATGTTTGAAATTTGAATAATGTATTTTGGACTTTTAATATTAGTGTTCATATTGTATTGTATTTATAGTTATATGTAGCAAATGTTTGTTCTTTCCTAGTATTAAATACATATAAAATACATTTGTAATGGCATAAACAAACATGTATTTTATTTTGGACTTGGTAATTTGGTTTAATATCAACTAGTGGAGTACCTATGCTTTTCATAGGGTAAAATTGTAAAGGAATAAACATATGGACTAAAAGTGGCAACAAAGAAAAAGTATTGTGGCTGAAATCAAAGTAAAAAAAGTTACTATAAAGATAGGGACTAAAAGTGGCAATAAAAGAAAAGTATTGTGTCTAAAATCTAATGTAAATAAGTTTACTATTAAAATCTTTTTCCACTTTTAATATGTATGTTAGTACATGAATATATACTAGTAATTTGGTGAAATGTTAATATAAATGTATTACATTATGGATTATGATATATATATTATTTGTGTCTTTTTCATTTTAACAATCAAAAGTACAATATTACCTAGCTATAAAAGGCTATAATATTTGAATATGTGTTTTGACACAAATACCCTTAGTATTCACATATTTGGAATGATTTCAGGCGCAATTTGGTCTTTTTTCACTATAAATTGTTAAGGCACCATCATACATCTGACGTCACGCCGGCGTTCCAGTTCTTCAACCATTCATAACATCTCAACTTTTCCAGACGATAAATATGTATACAAACAGTAAAATCCCCAAATCGTCTTAGAATAATCGTTCTCAAAAACGATTTTCTCCGATAATAGAGACTCTTGTACTCCTCTCGACCAAATCAGCATAAAGTAAGTTTTTTTCCATACCCTATTACACTGTCTTTTATATTTACGCTTAATTTTTAAAAAAAGAAATTGAAATCAACTACTCCAATGTGTATTTTGTAAGTAGAATGTCGAATACTAGAAGTCGTCTTTCGTTAGATGATCTCCCACTGGAGCTTTTGAGTTGGATAATTGTAGTATTAGGGTCAGAATCTGCGAAAGACATCGTCTCTGCAAGACTTTGGTAATTATCAATAAACATCAACTAATGAATGTATATTTGATGAAATAAAACTTTATTTGTTTGTTATTTACTGTGTATTTAAATTTTTGAAGTTCAAAGAAGATGTATGAAGCAGGGGGTGATCCTCAAGTGTACAAAACAGCATGCATTGACATGTTTGAAGCAATGGGTCCTATAACTCTGAAAGCTGATTCATTTATACGCACATGTGCATTGCATAATAACATTGAAGCCATGTATAGACACGGAATTGTATGTGTAATTTCAGTAATTATATGTAATCTAAATATACCATTTATTAATATTTTGTGTCATAGATGTTATATATTGATATTGTTAGTCTGTCAACAGGATGAGTGCTTTTATTATGGCAATTTTGATTTAGGATTGACTTTGTTGAGAAAAGCAGCAGATGAAGATCATCTTGAGGCAATTTATTTGCTTGGAATAATCTACATTTCAAGAGGGCCTCATCAATGTGATGAAGGTATGTATATATGGTATATATGTAAATTAAATAATATATATAGTTACTTAAGGCATGTTTGTAGTTTGGGGTTAGTATTTAGTTGCGTTGTGTTGTATAATATTTACTGTTTTATTGAAAAAGGTACATTGGATTAATTGATGGATATTTTAATGTGTAGGTTTACAATTACTTGATGCCAATTTTGGCTGGCCAATTCCGGATGATGGGGAGTACACGGGTGTTGTTGATAGTGCCAAAGAGTTGTTGCGGGCTAATGATGTTGTTCATAGACTTACAACGAATAACATCACATTCCAATGTCAAGACCCACGTCATTTTGTTAAAGGTGCATTGGCAATAGGCCATGAAGAGGATGAGGATCGACAAAGATATTGCACGGTTTGTCGTTGGTATGTAGACTATGGTAGGTTTGTATATTTCTTAAAAATATTAATGATTGATAATAGAATGGAGATTGAATATTAGTGTTCTTATTGTATTGTATACGAAGTTGTATAGTACTACTATAATTTTATTTTGGTTCTGTTAAAAGCGCATTTTAGTCATTTTTGCTTGCTATGTTGTTTGAGTAGGATGAAGTATTTGTAAAACCCATGTTATTTTTGTGATGAAGTATAGTTAATGTAATTAAAAATAAGTTTGTAATGAATTCGTTATTAAGGAAAATAATCTACATAGATTATATATACTTTAACATGCCCGGTTAATGTAATTAACTGCGCCCTTTTCTACCATAAGCTTAAGTTCGAGTCTGCTTGCCAGCAATCTATTCATTTTTACATTTTTTAGCCGTTAGTTTATGCCATATATTACCAATTCAAAAACATTTCATTCAAACCATATCTTACAAACTCCAATGATCATAATAATAATTCATCCATAGTATAACAAAATTAATTAAGCATACAACATCCGAATAAATGCCGTCACAAATTAGCTACGCGTTTTGTTCCATAGAAAAACAAGAAAACGAAATCATATTCCATAGCAGAATTTCCGAGCAAATACCTACGAATGGTACTTCCATTGCAATTCAAATATGGAATTGGTTTCCATCACAAACTCTGTTTCATATTAACCACGATCATGAATTCCATAACAGCAGTACAACGGAAAGTGATTTGGTAACAAATGTCGTTGGAAAATTGCTACGAATTTTTGTTCCATAAAACTATCGGTAGCATAATACCAACGGATATTGAGTCGGTAGCATTTTCCCTAGCAACTCGCACTCTCGCTACCAGAAATAAAATCCGTAGACAATGTGGTAGCAACATTGTTATGGAACGACATTCCATAGCACGATCCATTGCAGATTAACAACGAAAATACGTTCCATAGCAACCTTCCCTAACAAAATCGCATTTTTCTTGTAGTGAAGTATTTATGTTTGAATGAATGTTTTCTGTTTCTTGAATATGTAAACTGTTCCAGAAAATCCTATATTTTCTACTGTATATGAAATGTAATTTTAATCTCATAAAAACTGTTATGTTTGTAAAACAATGTTATGTATTTGTATTCCTTTATGTAAAACTTGTAACTGAGAGTGTGCATGGTTCCACCGGTTCTTATTGTAAACTGTAATGTAATACTGTAAATTGTATCTTGTAAACTAGTACTTTGAAAATATACTTATGTTTAGTTAATTATACACTAACGTATTTTTAATATCTTTTTAATAAGTTATTATAACCATACTAAAACTAGATGGCCTGACCAAACACTTTGAAGGCGTCAAAAACTGTTGATAACAACTGTCAATCGTAGGCGTGTATGCCTGATTATAGCTAGCAGTCTGAGTGCGAGGTTGTCAATCCTAATATAGATCTATACAACATTGTTTTGATCTGCAGCTGGAGATTCTGGTTATAATGTCAAGACTTTAACTATGTTGTTTAAATGAACTAAACATCCTGAATCAAATGACTCATAAAAAGCATATTAGACGTTACATGTATAATATTTATGAAAACCCAATCATTCTGAAATGAAAGATTGATAGTATGCCCCTGAATTAGTATATGAAAGATGTATACTCTTGATTAGTTTTGAATCAAACATTTGTTCTTGTAAAATAGTGTACTTTAGTATATTTGAATCGTGAATTAATATTCTATGAATCATAAATTATACCTATTATAATTTATATTTACTTTCTGAATTGATACTAACTGTTCATGAATGCAAACCCCTTGCTCAACATGTTACAAAGGGTATTTGAACTGTATGAAATAACTTTTATATTTATATACATATACAAATATATATAAGTAAAATTTAAATGACATTCGGAAAAATAACAGATACTTATAATCCCACATCCAAACAAGGAAAAGGAACCAAAGTGAATTATCAGTCCTAAGCCTTTTAAATCTTATTTATATAAATATATATATATATATATATATATATATATATATATATATATATATATATATATATATATATATATATATATATATATATATATATATGATTTCTGGGGAAAAATATAAGTTTATAAAATCATTTAAAAGAAGTTTAATATTTCAAAATACATTTGGTGACTTGATGTCATATTAACACAATCTTTGAAACCATTTGATTTGATGATAACTGAAATCCATTTTGATAAGATATTTGAAACCATTTGTTTATAACACAAAATCTTTGTGTTAGACTTGTATCCCCCCCCCCCCTTAAAATAGTAAAAACTATGAAAATACGGGGGTATGAACTCACCTGTAGTGAGTGATTCGAATGAAAGATCGATATAGGATGCTAAGAATGTCAAGTGAAGTCTTGAGCACAAACGGATCCTATTAAGCATATAATGACAGATACATGTGTATAATTAGTGTATATAATAACTAATCATATAAGGTAACAACCTTAGGTGCTAGGAAACACTTGAAATGAAGTGTTACAATCACATGTGATTGATGAAACGGTGTTCACGGCCACACTATAAGTGTTTATGGCCATAGTGGTGTTTACGGCCACACACATGAAGTGTTTACGGCCAAGACTTGTTCTCATGAAGAGTTTACGGCCAAGACTTGTTCCTATAAAGGGTTTACGGCCACATCAAGATCCTATGAAGGGTTTACGTCCATGGATGAAGGGTTCACGGTCGTGAACTCTTAAAGATCATGCATTTGGGTGTTTGTTTCATGGTTGGAATCAAGTGTTTCTAATGTATAACAAGATGATAGAAGAGATACTCATGTTTTGGAAGTCTTTAGGTAGTTTACGGCCCAAGAACCAGTGTGTGTTCTTTGTGTTCTTGGTGAAAAAGATGATGATTTGAAGATCTAAACCAAAAGTGTTGAATTCATGGATGAAATCAAAGAGTTTCTTGTGAATAAGAAGGATATCAAGTAATAAGGGATGAATCACTTACGATTTTGAAGAGAAAGAAGAGTGTTCTTGAGGGTTCTTGACTTGAAGATATGAGAAATGAAGAAATCTTGAAGGAACACCATATATATGAAGAGGGGTTCGCGGCCAACATGGGTTCACGGCCGTGAACCCTAGTTTACGGCCGTAAACTCCTTGTGAAGGTGTTTCTGGCTCAATTGCAACTCAATGATCTCAGTTAATACTTCCTAACACACAATCCTTGAGTGTACTAGGCTTAGAACTCTCAAACAGACCCTTAACCAAGCTAAAAGTTAACAGAAACAAGTCCGTCTTTTGATTGAACTGATTGGCTTTACAAGATAGAAAAATAACGGGATGTTACACCAAGCTTCAAGGATCAATATTCCATGAAAACACTTCTCCAAAACCACCAAAAATTCCAAAAATGTATGAGAGAGCGAGAGGAGAGGGGAGGCTGAAATCTTGAAAATGGAGGCTAGGCTTTCTCCCAAGAGGTTCTATATATAATGGAGGCTAGGAAAATACCTTAAAACATGAATCCTTACCTTTAAATACCTTAAAAACCCTACAAATTTCGTGGGCTTTGGGCTGCACGGTTCTTACGTCGTGAGAATATATTCTCACCTCATGAGGACTCTCACGTCGTGACACAATTTTGTCATGTCGTGAAGACATACTTTCACCTAATTTCACTCCAACAATCATAACTTCTTCGTTAAACCTTCGTTTTCGGTGTTCTTTATATGCACAAAAAGACATTGATGAGCCCCATAACCCTATCTAATTACTTTTGACTTAAAACACACCGAACTTAAATCGTTAATTCATGAAAGATGTTTGAAACATCACTTTTCCCATTTTACCCTTTAACTCAAAGACACAAACCAAGGCCTTAATCAATTATCCAACATTATCATCATCCAACAAGGTTTATACCCTATTCCCTTGAAGCCTAAGGCCTTTACTAGATCCATTTATTGTCCATAATCCTAAAATAAATAAAAAAACTTCTTGAAACAGGATGTTACAACTCTCCCCACTTAAATTGGATTCCGTGCTCAGAATCTGTCTTCGTTAGGATCTCTAAAAACAACAGGAACAGATTCCATAAGCTTCCTCAAATCACTTCGAAATCAAAGCATCTTATAGATAAATTCGAGAGACCACTCGGAAACTCACAACTACCAACAAACAAGCCGACAATTTGAAAATACTCAACCGCAACAACTATCTTTCTCTCCCTAACTATAAGAACCAACCTCTAGTGAGAACCACTCAAACCGGAAACTCTCAAAACTACAACCACAAACCAATTCAATCAATATACTTCCTGGAACCGGCAACCCAACAATCTAATCTTTAGAAACCAAAAGTGTGATGTTCATCCATTCGTCAAACCTACCCCTAGATGCCTGGCTAGGATCACCACCAATACATGCAGAAAGAATACTTAAGACATCCAGATCATGAATTTCACCCAAACCCAAATATGGAAATTATGTGCAAAACCTTAAATACACACTTGACTTCCTGACAAGTCATCACCAACCCAATGCTCCCATGAGCGTAATGATGGTCAATCTAAGAATCTCAAGTTGCATCCAATTTCCTTATCAGCTCAGGTGTACATCCACCTGACAAAACACTCGAGAGATTTACAACGAACTTCATGACTCTAGGTATCAGAACCAATACCCTACATTGGTAAGCAACTACTAAGAGATAGCGCACAAGCAATCGAGATTCATACTACAAACATTCATCAAGAGATATTTGATGCATAGATAATAGTCCCAACAAAGTTTTATTATCCACATGATCCAAACCAGTTGGGCACTGAGTCTCCCGACTCCTAACAACGCACTAACACCCAAACATTCCAATAAGACTAACGATCCGAGACCTAAGAGTCTCAATTAAATGACTACCAGGTTCCACCCATATGAATCATACAGTCACCGGTTCACGATACATCATGACACATTCTAACAACTAAAATGATAAGTTCACGGTAGTACACCGATCTTGCCGCCATTCAACCATTGGCCTAAATATACTCAACCATCTATCTACCGACTTGTAGGAACCCAATCAACATCCCACTCAACACTAACCAAAGACAACATGAGTCATACCCTTCTATAACACACATTTCCTTTAACAGAGTAGGCTACTACCAACGCAAAAAAAAATGAAAACATGGTCGCAGACAACCAGGGAATGAGATAGGCGGACGTAATCTTGTTCCAATTCAAAAGCTATAAACTACATTAGGACCATACCAATAAATTCGGACCAAATGTTCTCTTGATATATTATTCATTTCACATACCTCCTCATGACCATACTTGATGGACTACCACAATATCCACCTTTAAGGGAACCTATAACCACTCCCTAGACCTACTGCATTCCTTCTTCCTTAAAACCTTAACCAAAGGGCGAAGTACCAGTAAATCTACCGAAATGACGAACCTCAACCCTTAATAGAAACATCCTCATGAATGACTGAAACATGATCCTACACCTTGATTGAAACTGAACAGATTCCACCAATACGTAACTAGATCGATAAAACTTCCATAAATATCTAAAATTGCTAATAAAACTGTGGTCAGATCAATCCAAATACCAACCCTATCAGCACGACATGACAAAATTGGATTCTCCGCATATCTAAAGCCACACCTGAAAAAATAACAATACCGCTCCGAAGTCCGAACTCCTAATAACCAACGACAGTTACCAAACCGAGCTTGTTATAAACAATACTTCCATAACCAACAATTAAGGGTACCCATACCCAGAAACCAAAATATACAATGTACAGATTTTGACGATAGGTTGACGCATCCATTAAAATTCAACAAATATGCTCAAAACTTTCGAACAACCTCAACTATTGACGATGAACGGAATGACCAACGATCGAGAATGCATTGACAACTAATCCAATGACCCAATACACTACTAATGAAAACCCATGTGAAACAAAACATACAAAACTCTAAAGCTGATTTACCGATCAACAACTGTCCAACCTGGACTATGGATATAAATTTATGCAACGAGTTGTAAAATCCCTTAACAAGTGATACTCAACTTGAGCGATCCAAATGCCTCTTGACCTATAAATTGGTGTTACCGAAAGGAACCACTCTCTACTACGAGCTACTTCTCCATGGCTTCCTGTCGTGAAGACAACTCATGAATTCCAGAGCACATATATCAGATAGTAACTTACTCTGCGCCCCTGTCTTAACCAAATCTTGAACCAAAGTCTCACATACGCGAACTGTAGATCCCAATGACCCATTCTTTTAAAATCATAAACTTGAACAGATCGATGATCCTCCAAGAAAAATACCCCGTTCTCCCCCACTTACGGTTCGAACCACCACAAACTAACATTCCAAACAAACCAAATCTCAAACCGGCTCAACCGGATACATAGCATCACAGACCCTTGGAATATATAACACAATGCAATATGATCTTCTAGATAATGACCAAGCAAAATCAAAGAGATTACAAATCTCATATGGAGACCTCGGAAACTTCCCAATCATAACCGTCTCTAACCTCAAGAATCCCATGAAAATGCACAAGCAATAATTCTAACAGTCCATTCATAGCATCGATTCTCTATCTAGAAACAAATATACTACCACACACCTCGTCTACAAATCCCCAACGATCAATTTATCATCTAAATCATTCATAAATACAAAAGGCATCATTCTCATAGTCGGGATAAATTAGAGATAACAATAAGTTGTCGTTCCCCATTCACTTCCCTAATTACCTGAAACAATCAACTAGCACCTGACCTGACTATATTCAAGGAAGCAGACCCTTGATCTCATCAGAAGGAAAACCTACCATAAGAATCATCTTTTGCATTCCCACACTGCCATAATTGCAACCAAAACCCACAATAGTTGGAACACCGTAACCCCTGTCATGGATAGTGACATCCAATCCATCTGGCAATCACTCATCCTTTGGCTCCAATGCTCAAGCCGATCATCACAATCCCTTCCTTCTTGATTCCTATGACTCAATTGGCACTAGCTCGAGCAAGGCCCTCGAGACCTCAAAATCAACTAGCTCGCCTAGGTCTGCACTATTCAAACCTAAACTGACATGCCCACTAAGGTCCAAACAATCACCAGACTTATCCTCTGCTTGAACAACTATAGTTGATAAACTGAATAAGATGGAAACAAATTGCAATGAATCATGGTGCCTAACCATACAATCTACCTCTATAAGCTCTTTAGAATCCCTAAAAGTTTTTCTCGACTCGAGTATGGATTATGTGCTTTTCAGTACTATGGGCCCAATACTACCTTCCACACATATCCATACTTTCCTCAAGGATCGTTCCAGATCCTATAGGTAACTACTCATATCCACTACTGTCTGATCCAAACACATATACCCATTATCAAACATATACCCACCGCTATACATTGCATCAATTCCTCTAAGGCACTTCTTAGGGTCTCCTAGGATTCCAACCTCACCCTGCTATCAACTGTTGAAGAACTGCTACTAATATCAACTAACTACTTCATGAATACAATTACATGTAACAAACGTTAAATAATCTTTCGAATAAAAGATCCAACCCTATAACGGTTGGAATCATACAAGAGTTGCACAATATGGCCAAGTGAATCACTCTAAAAAATTTTAACCTTTACTGCATGTAACTTAACATATTCACTTAATAGTTAGCTCATATCAATATGAGACCCACAAAGTACAAAGAAAGCAACATTCGGGCAATAACACCCTAAATCATAAAGACATTTCCCCAACTCACTAGCTACTACGATGCTAGGTACTTCCACTAACAATGTCGGTTTCCTTATACATGTAAATTATACATAAATTGGGATCATATAGACTATCGAATGAATGATTCTACCCTAAGCCCATAACCAGACAGGAAATAAGGCCAAATCAGTCCTTCTAGGGCTATATGATCCTAATTCTATAAAAAATTTAAAGCATACACATAACAATCAATTACACCAACATAGATTCCAAATCTAGCATACCATCCAATTCCTCCTAGGCTACAAGGCATCACAAATCAGGCCATTTATCCAACATCTGAAATCCATACTATCATGTAGTTCTAAAAGCTCAATCAACAAGCAAATAAAGGCATCTCTCCTAACATTCTATAATGTAAATCCTAAGCAGATCCTTAGCCCTAATCTAGCATGCAATTCTCATATACTAATAACAAAACAACAAGAAAAACACATGTATGGGTATTTTGGTAAATACTTACTTGAGCTCGGTTGATTGCACGCACTACACCTATTTTTCTTAAAAACCTTTTTGGAAAACTCATTTTCTTTTAAAAGATTTTATTAACTCCTCACTATGAGTTCATACACACACGAGAGTGTACCCAAATCCCTCAAACCAATACTCTGATACGAACTTCTAACATCCCATAAATAATGAGTAAAAAATTTCATTTTATCTAAGTCAAAACCATTCATCCGTTATCCCAAAACATCAGAGTACATCATAAACAATCATTATAGAATAAATCTTCAGGGGATGCAGTGCAATCAAGTCGGACCCTTCCTTTTGAAACGAAAAGTACCTGAAAACATCTAAACATAAAACCGTAAGCACAAATCTTAGTGACTCTATACAACAACATGTAGCTGTTTCGATTATGTAGCAAACCTTGGCTCCGTATCAACCCCGAGTCCATAATGACTCTATACAACAACATATAGTTGTGTTGGATCCGTATCAACTATAGGTCCGTATCAACCCAGAGTCCATAATGACTCCATATAACAACATGTAGTTGTGTCGGGTCCATATCAACCCCACATACATAAAACATATACTCATATAAACAAGAGTCACAAAGACAACAATCACATACAAACATATAATGTAGTGCGCCACCATTGGAGCCTTCGACCCACAAGTACAATAAAGAAACTCACCTTAACTACTCAACAGAAGCCCAACAGCTTCTAAAATATCATGATAACCAGCCTAAACTCCCTAAAACCAAACTGAGACCAATCCTAAGTTAAATACTCAATTCTACTCAAGTTTGACCAAAAGTCAAACTAGTCAAAAAGTTAACGGTCAAAGTCCACAAGGTCAACGGTTGACTTATACAAAGTCAACATCACGCCATGACCATTCCTTGGTCACATCATGAGAATGCAATGACAAAAAAATTGTGATTCTAGGCACTGTCACGTCATGACACATCCTATGTCACGTCATGAATTCTGGTCAAAAGGCCAAAATCTTCATTAAGTTCTTAATCTCTTCCGACCAAGGCCCATAACATTAGATCTGGTTCCTAAATAGCTTTATAATGGATAGTATTTCCAACTTTATCCATTAGGATGGTCCAAACAACCAAGATCTAGTCTTTATGTCTCAAATGGACAAAGAATGCATCTTTCTCAACTAACTCCATTAAGTCCAAGTCCCCACCCTTAAAATCTGAATCAACATGATGTTTAGATGGATAAAGTTTCCAATTTTATCCATAATAATGTCCCAAGCAAAAGATCAAAACTTTCCTATTCCATGATGTCCAAGAAAACATTCTAAACTGATCAAAAGGTGTTGGATTCCAGATCTGAAACATACAATGTTCTTAGGACCTAGGAGAGGAATAAAGTTGCAAACTTTATTCCCAACTCTCACTCAAAACTCGTTATAATGGACCAAAACACCAAAATACACTTAGATCAAAAATGAAATGCAATAAATCTTGGAACTTTATAACGTACAAAGGTCTAGAAGGTAGATGAAAGTTAATATCATCAATTGCCATGCTTTAAGGATCAATCTAGCATGAAAACATAACTCCAAAACCGCCAAAAACTCCAAAAATAGGTGAGAAAGGAGAGGGGAGGCTCAAATCTTGAAAATATAGGCTAGTGTTTCCCCTAAGGGGTTCTCAATACGATGGAGGCTATGAAAATACCCTAAAACATGAATCCTTACCTTTAAATACCTTTAAAACCCTAAAACATTTTGGGCTTTTGAAATGTCGTGATTTTACCAAATTTTTTTTAAAATTTTTAAAACACTTTTTAATAGAATATGTTAGCGGAAGATATGACAACCCTGAGAAATTCCATCACTAGTCACCATTAAGAAATAATAGGAAAATAGATGTAATAGAAAGCATTGTGATATTCGATTTTTAAGATAATAATAATCAGATATGCCGTTATATTTATTTGCTAAAAATCGTCCATTAGACTCTAAAAAACAGCGAGCAAAAAGTTGTGATGTTTTTCGATTTGGTTAACATACTTGGATAATACTTGTAAACTTGATTTCAAGGATATAAGATTCGTAAAAATCCAACTCCGAAGGAGAGAGTTATGGATTTTATAAATATAGAAATCAACTACGTATTTAAAATTAATTACGTCAAAACGGTACTTAGAGATTGGTTGAGTTTTGACTAAAAGTACACAAAAGAGTTTCATAGTACTCCATTAGATATAAACTTCAGGAAAAAGTTTGTTGAAAACAGGATCCATATGATTAAGTTATGATTTTTATAAAATCACTAATTTTTACCCATTGGGCTCGAAAATAAAAATCGAAACCGACCAAAACAACCAAAAAGAAAGTTGTAGTACCCGTTGAGATCGTCACATAGATATAGCGAGGGTCTAGATTGGAGAACACACGAGGAAGTTATGATTTTTGAAAAAAAAAATCATTACTTGCACGTCAAGTGCGCGCCTCCACACGTCGTGTACTTGACACGGGATTTAGACAGATTTCGAGTGATGTGGCTGAGTGGGGAGGTAACATGTGGAAACTTTCTGTGGAGTCACGGTGTTTGAGTGCACGCCGTGCATAGGAAACGCATCATGCGGACCCCTAAATCTCAAGTATAAATAGAAGGCTGTGCCATTCAGTTTCAGCACACCTTCATTCATTTCTCTCTTTCTCTCCGATCTGTGCGCTACCTCGTGGTGCGGTCCCCAGAGTTCTGAGCTCGTCTCTACCCTACATCAACGGTTTCAAGACATAGAGTGAGTTCACAGCCCCTATTTTACTGTTTTAAATGTTTTCAGGAGGGATACAAGCTTATCAAATGTTTCTATAAAAATATTTATTTTATAAATGTCAAAATCCTTTTATAATAAGCTAGATGCCTTAGGATAGTATAACTGTAGATACTCTGCCTAGTTTTAAGCTATTATCTTATGTCTAAAGGTTATAATTCCCAATACTCATGGAGTAGGTGTTACCTAGATGATATATAATGGCCAAATACCGAGGAACCCTTAGTACCTAGGAGTTATGCAAGACAAGATTTAGGATATGCATAGTACGTAGTTGTTACTCACCCCAAATATCCTGTTAAAATTATCATATGTAGGGTATATATATATATATATATATATATATATATATATATATATATAAATCATTTGATGATATATACACGGGAGAGGTATATACGAAGATAGTGTGATATATATATATATATATATATATATATATATATATATATATATATATATATATATATATATATGTGTGTGTGTGTGTGTGTGTAAGGGTAATTATGGTAAGATAAAAGATAAAAGTCTAGGGTTAATGCGTTATTGAGTTGGTTATTCATCCAAAAGCCTTGATTAAATTCGGCATATCCCCAGTAGCTATAATCGTTAGTCTTGCGAGAGCTAGGAAGTTATGAATAGATCTATACGGGGCCATGAGAACCCCACCTGTGATTGCTAGCTAGAATCCCGACATGATACCTTCCATATAAGTTAGTATTCAACGTCTAAGGAAGCGTTGTGATTTGGGGTACATTTACGATCATAGCATCGATTATAGGGGCTCACGATAATACATTAAAAACTGCCTTAGACTTTAGATTACCATTAGCAAAGCCTGATATGGTAACTAAAATACGTTAGGATCGTTAGATATCCTAAAAAGATAATAAATTAGGATTAATAAAATATATCCTAATTAAAATACGTTAGGATCGTTATATGTCCTAAAAGAGATAGTAAATGAGGATTAACAAAAAATATCATAATTAAAGTACGTTAGGATCCTTAGATATCCTAAAAAGATAGTAAATTAGGATTAATAATTAAAATACATTAGGATCGTTAGATATCCTAAAAAGATTGTAAATTAGGATTAATAAAAGATATCCTAATGAAAATACGCTACGATCGTTAAATATCCTAAAAAGATAGAAAGCTAGGTTAATTATAAAGAAAGGTTTTCTCAAAGAAAAGGATTCTAAATAAATTCAAAAATAAAAACTCGTTCACTCACCAATATTATGTTGACTTTAAAAATACATGTATTCTCAAGAAAATGAGTGTGGAGGAGTGTCTCACTAGTAAGAAGGAGGTCTGGAAGGGAGGTGTTGATGTTTAGTATCGTTTGTTTTTAGAAGTTTGTGTCTGTCTCAAAAACAATGTAATCCTTCAAAAATCAATACTAAATAAATGTTTAAAATATACCTTTGTGTTTGATTGTAGCTGTTGCCGAGATCCAATTATCCCTACATCACACTGCCTGGTATTTCCGCCAACGGCTGGGAAGGGTGTGACAGATTGGTATCATAGGCTCAGGTTATAGCGAACTAGTAATTCCTTAGGAAATACGACTATAGCCTAGGGCAAAAACACTCTGAATTAGTCAAACCTAATCAAAAGTAGTATTAATAATCACCGTATGGATAAACTACTCTTGGTGAGTTGTCTAGATTGGAAAAACTTATCGACAGGGTTGTTGGAATTTAGAACAACTATATGTCAAAATGGTTCTGCCCTTCGACTTCCTAACTTGTCGGTCCTTGTAGTTTAATAGTACACAAAGATAGGATTAAATAAAATACCCCAACCAAACATAAATTAAATAAAGAGTTGTGAAAACTCTTATATATACACCCTCGTATCAACAAGATTATCCATTCAAATCACAACTTAAGATTTTTGGACAAAAACGAATCCTAGGTTTAGTTAGTATCACGGCCAACCCACAATTAGACCTAGAATGTGCAACTATGTTTTATTATGGTCTGACCGATGCACGCTTAAACCTGGATGTCTTATTTGACAATCTAAACGCTTAAGGATTTATGGATCGATAGTTAGTGCACCTAGTTACGAAATTAGGAAGAAGCCTATGACTAGAAGATGTTCAGATTAGTAGCACTAATCAACTCCCCCAAGAACTAGAGTCGTATAGAGTGATATGTCGAGAGATTTTAAGGATTTACATTGTAGAGTTCTTAGTGTCGAGTCCGACTTACTACTTGGAGAGTTTCGTTCATAGCTTAAGGATGATGATCTAGGTAGAGCTTACTTCACACACTTAGGAGAAAATCATAGTAGATGTAGTACTATATACTATATACCTATAATTCTATAATTATACTTATTAAGATTTTACTTTTATCTCTCATAAACATCTAACCCTTTTGGATGTCTTATGCAGGGTGGTCGGACCAGGCGTGATCATCAGGAGCACATCCATGGAGGATATTTAGGATTGGTTTTCTCATCCTTCCCCAGAGGGAGATCAGGTGGTGTCGTACTCCCCAGTGACGGATGAGGTATAGTACGATTCGTGGATGCCAAGGCCACTTACCCCGACTGATATGTAGTTTATCGAGGACAAGGAGTCCTATTAGCACGAGGAACCCTATGAGGATGAGGAGCCACTGGAGGAGGATTTGCACAGCGAGCAAGAAGGAGGAGATCCAAGTGACAAATCGCCATATCTCGACTCGTACTCCCATGGTGATGGACATCCGAGACTCAGGACGAGGACACTCTTGAGTCAGAGCCGTCATCAAAGTCTTCAGCCATAGACCATCCTCCGAGCGTGTACGCCTCATGACCCTAAGTGATCTACACCCCCAGAAAATCCATTCCTATTCCATCCCGAAAGAGAGCAGTCTCACCCCGATCATCCCCAAATCCATCCAAGAAACCTTGCCCTACCCATAAACGGACACCCCAAGTAGACGAGTGGATCCAAGAGAACAAAATTGGTCACTACGAGATCAGAGAGTCGTCCCAGGCTCTGAGACACGACCCTATTCCTAAGGATCCCACAGATCAAGCGATTTCAGTGTTAGTTATGCATGTGGCATGACACTAGGATCGCATACATTAGTTGGAGGAGGATCGCGACTCATTGTGGATGGTTGTTAGGATGTTGACCGACGTCGTCAGAGGATTGGAGGAAGGAAGCGATTTTGAGGATATGAGGAGCCTGCATGCATATAATCATATAGAGGTGACCCATTCTCTGGTGCAGTATCAGCAGATCGATATTGAGAGTCTCGATTAGAGCGTGATAGTGGAGGAGTTGAGATTGTTGGTGTCGGAGATAGGAGTAGCCACTATGGAGGTGATGATTGGGTACCTCCAACAGTAGTTAGCTTAGATAGTGATTTGGTTGGTAGTTTACTTTAGGTTGTGCTAGATAGTTCTAGCCTTGGGTAGGTAGGATCTATGATATCTTTGGGTTTGAGGGAGGGAATAGCAGCGTAGCCGATATAGGAATCCGCTACTTCATTTGTGTATAATAGATCGTATTCTTGCTCAAACCATACTTGTATACACTCTTTTGGTTATGATAAACTTATGTAAAAGGTTTATGAAAATCTATGAAAGTTTGTATGATCTAAATATTGTGTGTTGTTTGTTTGTTTTGATTGCTTTAAATTAGTTAACCCTTCTAACTTAGCAAGATAAAATAACAACTAACTCGTACCTTAAATTTAGAATCATGCCTCGCACTAGACGTAACCCATGAACACCTGAAAGAAATCCTGAGCCAATGAGATCAACCGTGATTGAGGCATTAATCGCCCAACGTGTAGCTAATGCCATAGTGAGTCTAGAAACCCCTAGGATTGTAGGATCGGGAGGCAATGGAGGCGAGAGTTCGCAAGGAGATAATCGAGTTCCTACTAGAGTCTGTTCATATAAGGATTTTATGAACTTTAAGCCAAAACCCTTCTATGTAAATGAGGACGTTGTAGGGATGACTATGTGGATAGAGAAGATGGAATTGGTCTTTGAGATTACTTTCTTCCCAGAAGGCTGTAATGTTAAGTTCGCCGCCTGCACTGTGGAAGATGCAGCCTTGAGCTGGTAATACAGTTACACTAAGACCATAGGTTTACACGTAGCTAATGACATGTCTTGTGATGAGTTGAAGCAACTCATGATTAGAGAATACCGTCGAAACGAGGAGATGCAGAAACTGGTGCAAGAGTTATGGAATCTAATGATGTAGGAAGCTGATATTGCCACCTATATAAGTCGTTTGAATGAACTAACCACCCTGTGTCCTGGGATGGTTACCCTAGAGGAGAAGAAGATATAGAGGTGTATTTGGGGTTTCCTCAGCCTATCCAAGGCTTAGTCATGGCCTCAAAACCTACTACCTTTGATAGCACAAAGAGATTAGCCTTTAGTCTGACCCATGATAGTTCAGAAGGCTGACCTTCCCAAGGTATAGGGTAGAAAAAGGAAATTTGGAAAGCAGGCCAAAGCGAAGGCTAGGAAGTCATCAGAGAAGAAGCGGGAAGTGATTTGAACGTTTATAGTTACAGGACCCTCGGTAGGGACTACTTCAGGAGGTAGTCCTAAGTGCAAGGAATGCGGGTATCATCATCATGGACCATGTTAGGTCAGTACCAGCTACGGCAAGAGAGGTCATCTTGCAAAGAAGTGTAGAAACCCATCCAATCGATATAGACGAGGGTTCTATGAGTGAAAGGAAATTGGACACATCAGGAGGGATTGTCCAAAATTAAGAGGTCACGGAGGGACTGCTAGAGGCAGGGCATTTATTATCGGAGTGAGGGAGGTCGTCAAACATCCGACGGTAGTGACAGGTACGTTCCTAATCAATAATTTGTATGTAAATATTCTTTTTGATACCGGCGCCGATGGAAGCTATATTACTCATGAATTTAGAAAGTTATCAGACCAACCCTCTAGTAAACTTAGGGAAGCGTATAGAGTAGAAATGGCTAACGGCCAAGTGTGTAGTGTTAGGGAAATACTTAGGAACTGCACCTTAACTCTAAATTCTCATCCCTTTCTTGTCGACCTTATGGCAATGGTCATTGGAAGTTTCGACATTGTTATCGACATGGATTGGTTATCCGCTAACCACATTGACGTGTTATGCTTCGAAAAAGGCCATACATCTACCCTTACCCAACGAAGAATCTGTGATCATCTTTAGCGACAAGCGTAGTAGAAACCATAGGATAATATCGTGCATGAAGGCTAGGAAATACTTGTAAAAAAATTATTTCACCTTCTTAGCTCATATTGTTGATAGGAAAGACAGTAAGAAGAAAACGATCGAGGAAGTACCATAGGTGTGTGAATTCCCTAATGTATTCCCTGAAGATCTACCCGGTCTACTGCCAGCTCGTCAAGTAGAGTTTAGGATTGATCTGGTCCTAGGAGTTGCCCCAGTAGCAATCTAACTTCCCAAAAATACGGTCCGAAAATTTCATTTTTAAATCATTAGTGAAAGCCATAATTATCCACCATTTCATTCATAGATAAAATTGTTATATCAAATCAGAGTATAATCTCAAAACATATTCTTTTTATCAGAGTAAAACATCCCAGGCTAAACAAACTACGGTGTGTGCCATGCGATCACCCCAAGCTCTTCCTTTTGCTATCGGAAGTACCTGAAACCAAAACTGAAAATTGTAAGCACGAAGCTTAGTGAGTTCCCCAATCTACCACATACCACATACATAACCACATACTGGGCACCCGCCCGCAGCATCGGGACTTGCCCGGCATCGGGCCCCGCCCGGCAGCAGGCCTCGCCTGGCATCGAGCGCCACTCGGTATATAGATCTGTTCTCTTAGGCCCCGCCTGCCTCTGGGCCCCGCCCGCTAAGCATATAACATATCACATAACAATTAAGCGAAACATACTCTACTATACTCTTGATCTAAGGCCTCTCCTAACTTGGGCCTCAACCCTGTCCTGCTACTGGTGAGTCATGGAACCCCGTCCACACTCATGTTGATAGTGAGATACGGGCCCCTGCACACACTCACCTCCCTCCTAACTCGGGCCTCGCCTCTGATTTGATACTAATGAGATACGGAACCCCGTCCATACTCCGCTAGTGAAGAGATACGGGACCTCGCCCGAACTCACCTCCCTACCAGGAACATACAAGTATCACAAAGACAATAAGTATAATCTAACAAGCAACATATAAACCTTCCTCGGGCTTGCTCCAGCATCGGACCTTGGTCCGGAACCATACTATCATAAACATTCCTCGGGCTTACCCCGACATTGGACATTGGTCCAAACCTTTAAATACTGACACATGTAAGAATCACAACTACCACTGGCATACTAACATTCCTCGGGCCTCGCCCGACACATATCATAAAACGCCTAGGGCTAACCCCCGAGTCTTCCTACTATACACAAACATAATGGGCCGGCATTGTGGCCGTAGACCCATACACACAATGAGGAGACTCACCTCGCACTGCTGAAGACTAGCTGAACACTACTGACTGCTAACCGGCAACTTCCGAACTGCTGATCCTTCGGCTTCCCGATCTATCAATACCCAAAATAACATTTAGACCACAATACCCTCAAAAGTCAACCCAGGTCAAACTTGGTCAAAGTCAACGGTCAAGGCCAACGCTCCGAGCTGAACCAACTCGCCGAGTTGACCCACCAACTCATCGAGTCCCACAGTCCACACAAAACTCTGGACTTCGATCCTACTCGTCGAGTTCTCTGTGAACTCGCCGAGTGCACCTTCAACACATCGGAACCCTCCTTCATTAGACTCGTTGAGTTCCCCTTTGAACTCGCCAAGCCCACCTTCATAAACTAAGGAGATTGCCTCAGGCTCGCCGAGTTCCTTATTGAACTCGTCGAGTATGATGATCTTCATGTCCACTATGGACCCAGACTAACTGAGTCCCTTACCTACTCAACTCACACCTTCTAATAGAAGGGTTTTGGGGCAAGAAACGACCTGACTCGTCGAGTCCCACAAGTGACTCGTCGAGTCCCTCCATGTCCAGTTCTAGTCAGACGATTTCAGTCAAGCACAAAGCATCCACGACCCAGATTTAACCTTCTCGGGTTGGAATAACACGCAAGGCTACTGCCTTTACATCTATGCATGGCCCTTTTTGCTCAAAAGGCCAAAACAACCTCTTAAACTTTTCATGGGGAGTTCTAATGACATAAATTTTCCACCTTTATGCCTTAACTACCCTAAACACTCTTAGATATGAAAGGATCTTTCTTAGAGACATCCAAATCCTACAAGTAATCATTCTTGGACCAAAAACTTCATAAAAGGGACTATAAGGAGATCAAATAAACCAAAAGCCAAGATGAAGACTTGATCACCAAGAATTGCAGCCAATGGAGTGTATCTTCTGGATCTACTTCCTCCTCCTTGAACCTCCAACTTCCTTCCTCTCCTTCTTCCTCTTCAAGAGCACACAAATCACACAAAGGTGACTCAAACACTCACAAGATGCACTAGGGTTTCGTGGGTGAGGATTTAGGGTCTGGTGGCTGAAGATGTGGCTGTGGAAATGAGAATGAGATGCTTAAATAGGGCACCAAGTCCCGAAATTAGGGTTTCCCAACTCAGACCAGACTCGCCGAGTCCATCCCCTGACTCGCTGAGTCGTCCACTTAATCCGCGACACGGAACTCATTTCTACTCGTCGAGTTCTTCCTTGGACTCGACGAGTTGACTCCTTGACTTAGGGTTTTCCTTTCATTTCTTGGTCTTCTGAATTCGGGGTATTACAACTCTCGCCCACTTAAACTAGACTTCGTCCTCGAAGTCCACCACAGTCAACTGCCTTACAACCCGCTTACAACCTTACCACTAATTACGCACTTCGCCCATTCGGTCCGAACCTTGAAAATATCATCTTCAGAATAATCTGATCATTACTATCCTCGAGTACAACACTTTTACTCAACCGGTAACCCTACTGGTACTTTCCGAGTACTTACACTTGACATACAAGGGGTTCAACCTTTTTTCCCTGCACTGACACTGGCCTTCCCAAGGCGACTTGCCATAGGCAACAAACCTTTCCAAACTCTATCAAGGATAAATCTTTTGCTGAAACTGCAATCTCGGCCTCTCCCGGTGCCGGCCATCACACCAATACTCACTGAAAGATTCAGGTATGATGCTCCAATACTGAAAACTCCACCCAGTGTGTAAATCAGATAACCCCTTATCATCACTCATGTCTGAAGTCATGCTGACTCCCATCCGCCTTCCGGATAAACCGAGACCACCCTGGTCTCTACTAACCTGCCATCAATTGGGTTACCGGACTTCCACCGGTTACTGAACCCAAGCTCAAATGCTCAGTCACTCCCATCGACTTCCGAAGAAACTTCGGCTATCTAAATCTGCTCTATCTACATTGCCACTCTGGCTCCCTAAGTCCAGGGATCCTCGATCCCCTAACTTGGCCCCCTGCTCTCAACCAGGTCCCACCTGCGCTGCTATAATCATAAGGGCCTCGCCCACGGGTCTCACCCAACTATATCCCGGAGTGGCCTCTCCCACAAGTCTCACCTATCTTGGGCTATGCAGGACCCACTCCATCCTAAAACTCAACGAACTACTCTCTCTATTGATCTTCATCATGCTAACTAGGAGATACGAGCCCTCGCTCACACTCCTCTAACTAGGAGATACGGGCCCTCGTCCACACTCCTCTAAGTAGATGCTAACGAAATGCTATGGCTACCTCGCAACCTTACCCTCTTCCGCTCCATCTAACGCTGGAGATTGCTATGGCGACCCAGTAGCCTAACATCCTGACTAAACTCGCATCCTATTGAGAAACTCTCCCACCTGGTTGCCACCCAGGTACCATCTACCGCGATTACACGAACCCAATGTTGGGAAGTTTCCTAAACTCCCAACTCGCGCGCTCCTCTATCCTAACAGCCATTGGGGCTGCTTTCCCTTCCAACAAGGTTGCGAACTCATCCCAATTTGCACTTACTCCTGCTCCTGAACTCTGGGATAGTTCTCCCCCACTTCGATTCGACTAGATCTCTACAGCTCCTAGCTTGGGAAGAATTTCCAATCCTTCTCTCCATCTAAAGGGTCGATCTGCTAACATCTAGTGCTCACCACTGCTAGCGCTCCAACCAACCAACTCTGAACCACTCTTGAAGACTAACAAAACACCTCCCGAGCCCCACTCACACCTGCTACAGTGAGTGCATCTTGAGAATCGGCTCAAATAGGGGGTACTAGTATGAACTACCGCCCGAAAATTCATGGTATGCAGATGGCATATGATCCGAACACGAACAGAAATAAAATTCTAACATACATTCGCTAACATAGATGCAGTACCATAACAATATAATCATAAATAAAAATTGCCAGGAAGCAAAAGATACATACCTGCAACGTCCGGTGCTGCTCGCGTCTCCACGGTAGACAACTGAAAAGCCCTACTCCCCACCGCGGCCGCCTCTACTCGGCCCTGACGGCCGTCGGTGATCCTCATGGTCGCAGGGGCAGGTGCCATCACCTGTCCTGCTGGAAGCAAACTTGGACACCGGGCCTTCTTGTCGCCCTTCTGACTGCAATGGAAACATATCAGTTCTGATCCCTGAGTGGTGGTAGCAGTACAATCCCTGCTGAAATGACCAGTCCGGCCGCACTTGAAGCAGCCAGAATCACCACCACTACCACTCCTACACGCACCCTCGTACGTCCTGCCACACTTGCCACAACGACTACGACCCTGATAATCCCTCGATCTCACATCCGACCCCTTGGGTCTCTTGCCTGAACCTGCAACTACCTGAACCTCCTCCAGCTTCCTATTCCTGAGGTGCTCCAGATCGATATCCCTCTCCCTAGCCCGAGCAATCATATCCTCCAGCGTCTTGCAGCTGGACCTGCTCACAAACTCCCTGATGTCACTCCTCAGCATCTCGTGATATCGGGCCTTCTTCATTTCCTCGTCCGCGACATACTGTGGAACAAGAAGATCCCTCTCCCTGAACTTCGCGGTGATTTCCTCCACTGTCTCTGTAGTTTGCCGTAAATCCTGAAACTCTCGTGCTAACTGTTGCTCCTCAATCCCTGGTGCAAACTCGGCCCTGAACCTGGTCGAGAAATCACTCCATGTCATCGCGTCCAACGCGGCATCATCCCCAATGGCATGACCAACCTCATCCCACAAATCATATGCTTTGTCCTTCAAAAGACAGGAGGCAAGTCGGACCTTGTCCCCCTCAAGGCACCGGCTCGTACTAGCATGCAGCTCAATAAACGCATATAACAGGCATACAAGGCATCATTCCTAGATCCTTAGCCCTACTACTAGCATGTTGATCACATAATCATATCATAACATAAACTTGTATAGGTAATTTGGGAGAACTTACTTGAGCTCGGTTAATTGCATGCACCACACCCTTTTCTCTTTTTCTCAAAATTCTTTTCTTTTCACAAAGTTCCTCTTTATAAAAACGATTTTCTTTGAAAATTTTCATACCAAGTCCTCAGTTTGAGTTCAGACACACCCGAGAGTGTATCTGAATCCCTCAAACCAAGGCTCTGATACCAACTTGTAACATCCCAAAAATCCAGTCCGGAAATTTCATTTTTAAATCATTAGTTAAAGCCATAATTATCCACCATTTCATTTATAGACAAAACTGTTATATCAAATCAGAGTATAATCTCAAAACATATTCTTTTTGTCAGAGTAAAACATCCCAGGACAAAACAAACTATGGTGTGTGCCATGCGATCACCCCGAGCTCTTCCCTTTGCTACCGGAAGTACCTGAAACCAAAACTGAAAACTATAAGCACGAATCTTAGTGAGTTCCCCAATCTACCACATACCACATACATAACCACATATTGGGCCCCCGCCCGCTGCATCGGGACTTGCCCGGCATCGGGCCCCGCCCGGCATCAGGCCCCGCCTGGCATAGACCCCCGCTCGGTATACAAATCTGTTCTCTTAGGCCATGTCTGCCTCTGGGCCCCACCCTCTAAGCATATAACATATCACAAAACAATTAAGCTAAACATACTCTACTATACTCCTGATCTAAGGCCTCGCCTAACTTAGGCCTTGCCCCTGTCCTGCTACTGGTAAGTCATGGAACCCCGTCCACACTCCTGCTGATAGTGAGATACGGGCCCCCACCCACACTCACCTCCCTCCTAACTTAGGCCTCGCCCCTGCTCTGCTACTAATGAGATACGGAACCCCGTCCATACTCGGCTAGTGAAGAGATACGGGACCTCGCCTCCCTACCAGGCACATACAAGTATCACAAAGACAACAAGTATAATCTAACAAGCGACATATAAAGCTTCCTCGGGCTAGCCCCGGCATCGGACCTTGGTCCGGAACCATACTATCATAAACATTCCTCGGGCTTACCCCGACATCGGACCTTGGTCTGGAACCTATAAATACTGACACATGCAAGAATCACAACTACCACTGGCATACTAACATTCCTCGAGCCTCGCCCGACATATATCATAAAATGCCTAGGGCTAACCCCCGGGTCTTCCTACTATACACAAACATAATGGGCCGGAATTGTGGCCGTAGACCCATACACACAATGAGGAGACTCACCTCGCACTACTGAAGACTAGCTGAACACTTCTGACTGCTAACCGGCAACTTCCAAACTGGTGATCCTTCGGCTTCCCGATCTATCAATAGCCAAAATAACATTTAGACCACAATACCCTCAAAATTCAACCCAGGTCAAACTTGGTCAAAATCAACGGTCAAGGTCAAAGCTCCGAGCTGACCCAACTTGCCGAGTTGACCCACAAACTCGTCGAGTCCCACAATCCACACAAAACTCTTGACTTCGATCCTACTCGTCGAGTTCTCCGTGAACTCGTCGAGTGTACCTTCAACACATCGGGACCCTCCTTCATCAGACTCGCCGAGTTCCCCTTTGAACTCGCCGAACCCACCTTCATAAATTAAGGAGATTGCCTCTGGCTCGCCGAGTTCCTCCTTGAACTCGTCGAGTATAATGATCTTCATGTCTAGTATGGACCCAGACTAACTGAGTCCATTACCAACTCAACTCACACCTTCTAACAGAAGGGTTTTGGGGCAAGAAACGGCCTGACTCGCCGAGTCCCACAAGTGACTCGCTGAGTCCCTCTATGTCCAGTTCTATTTAGACGATTTCAGTCAAGCACAAAGCATCCAGGACCCAGATCTAACCTTCTAGGGTCGGAATAACACGCAAAGCTACTACATTTACATCCATGCATGGCCCTTTTTGCTCAAAAGGCCAAAACAACCTCTTAAACTTTGCATGGGGAGTTCTAATGGCATAAAGTTTCCACCTTTATGCCTTAACTACCCTAAACACTCTCAGATCTGAAAGGATCTTGCTTGGGGACGTCCAAATCTCACAAGTAATCATTCTTCGACCAAAAACTTCATAAAAGGCACCATAAGGAGATCAAATAAACCAAAAGCCAAGATGAAGACTTGATTACCAAGAATTGCAGCCAATGGAGTGTATCTTCTGGATCTACTTCCTCCTCCTTGAACCTCCAACTTCCTTCCTCTTCTTCTTCCTCTTCAAGAGCACACAAAGCACACAAAGGTGGCTTAAACACTCACAAGATGCACTATGGTTTTGTGGGTGAGGGTTTAGGGTTTGGTGGCTGAAGATGAGGCTGTGGAAATGAGAATGAGATGCTTACATAGGGCACCAAGGCCTGAAATTAGGGTTTCCCAACTCAGACCAGACTCGCCGAGTCCATCCCCCGACTCGCCGAGTCGGCCACTTAATCCGCAACACAGAACTCGGTTCTACTCATCGAGTTCTTCCCTGGACTCGACGAGTTAACTCCTTGACTTAGGGTTTTCCTTTCATTTCTTGATCTTCTGAATTCGAGGTGTTACAAGTAAAGTCTCATTATAGATTGGCACCCTCAGAGATGCAAGAGCTCTCCAGCCAACTATAAGAACTCATTGACAAGGGTTTCATCAGACCAAGCTTTTTGCCTTGGGGAGCACCTTTTTATTTGTCAAGAAAAAGGACAGATCTTTTTGATTGTGCATGAAGTACAAAGAGCTAAATACGTTGACCATTAAGAATAGATACCCACTACCCCGAATAGATGATATATTTGATCAATTGAAAGCATCCAGTTACATCTCTAAGATCGACTTGAGATTAGAATATCATCAACTTCGATTCATAGAATAGGACATTCCAAAGACTTTTTATCTAGAACATGCTACGACCATTATGAATTCTTTCTCATGCCTTTCGTATTGACCAATTCCCTGACTATCTTTATGGATCTTATGAATCGAGTGTGTAAACCATACTTGGATAAATTCGTTATTTTATTCATCGATGATATTCTGGTATAATCACGAACCAAGGAAGAGCATGGGAAACACCTTTGAGTAATCCTAGAACTGTTAAGGAAAGAAAAGTTGTACGCCAAATTTTCTAAGTATGAATTTTGGTTAAGAGAAGTATACTTTCTTGGGCATGTGGTGAGCAGTAAGGAATTCATGTCGACCCTTCTAAGATAGAAGCAGTCAAGAATTGGGAAGCGCCCAAGACGCCAACATAAGAGCGTTAATTTCTAGGACTGGCCGGATACTATCGGAGATTTATAGAGAATTTCTCTCGTATAGCCAAACCCCTCACAATGTTAACCGAAAAGGAAGTAAAATTCATTTGGGAAGACAGGCATGAAGCAACTTTCAAAAATCTGAAGGACATGATGTGTAGTGCGCCAATCCTATCTCTTCCAAAAAGAAATCATGACATCCTAGTATACTGCGATGCATCACACCAAGGAATGGGATGCGTACTAATAAAAAGGGGGAAGGTCATAGCCTACACCTCAAGACAACTTAAGGTGCATGAAAACAACTACACCACCCATGACCTAGAGTTGGGTGTAGTAGTTTTCGCCCTGAAGATCTGGCATCATTACCTCTACAGAGCAAAGTGTGTGGTATACACGGATCACAAGAGTCTACAACATATCTTCAATCAGAAAGAACTCAATATAAGGCATAGAAGATGGTTGTAATTACTGAACGACTATGATTGTGAAATTCCTTACCACCTAGAAAAGGCTAATGTCGTAGCTAACACTTTTATCCATAAGGAACGAGTGAAACCTCGTAGAGTGAAAGAACTTGCAATGACTATTCAGTCAAATCTAATCTCCCAGATTAGAAGTGCCCAGCTCGAGGCTTTAACGGAAGGAAACGTTAAAGAAGAAAGCCTCAGAGGTATGGAAAGAAAGCTCGAAGTAAAGAATAATCGAGTATGGGTTCCGAAATACGGAGGAGTCAAGGAACTAGTCTTAGATGAAGATCATAAGAATAGGTATTTCGTTCATCCAGGAACAGACAAGATGTATCTGAACCTAAAGGCCCATTATTGGTGCCCGACCATGAAGGTTGAGATTGCAACCTACGTAAGCAAGTTCCTAACATGTTCGAAGGTTAAAGCAGAATATCAACGACCCTCGGGATTATTACAACAACCAGATATACCCGAGTGGAAGTGGGAGCAGATTGCAATGGACTTTGTCACCAAGTTGTCAAAGGCTACCGTGGGTTATGAAACTATATGGTTAGTTTTTGATAGATTAACCAAATCTGCTCACTTCATACCTATAAAAGAGACAGACAAGATGGAGAAGCTGACTAGAACATACCTTAAAGAGACTTTTATATTACATGGGGTACCCTTATCCATTATCTCTGACAGAGATAATAGGTTTACCTCTCATTTCTAGCAGAGCATACAGAAATCCCTTGGTATGCGCTTGGATATGAGTACAACTTATCATCCACAAACCGATAGTCAGAGCGAAAGGACCATTCAAACGTTGGAAGACATGCTCAGAGCATGTGTGATATATTTTAGGAATGCATGGGATACTCACCTACCTCTGGTTGAGTTTTCATACAACAATAGCTATCACACGAGCATCAAAGCAGCGTCGTTCGAAACACTATATGGTCGGAAATGTTGTTCTCGCATTCGTTGGATAAAGGTTGGCAACACCCAATTATCCAAAAAGTTCGTAGGGGATAACTTACGAACGAGCCTATAAATCATCAACGAGACGACAAAAAATATAATACAGATAAAGGAACGCATGAAGGCATCACGTGATTGACTAAAGAGCTACACCGGCATGAGACGTAAACCCCTAGAATTCCATGTGGGAGACAAGGTGATGCTCAAAGTATCTCCTTGGAAAGGTGTTATAAGGTTCGGAAGCCGAGGTAAACTAAACCCAAGATACATAGGACCATTCAAGATCCTTGAAAGGATAGGTCTAGTTTCATATCGACTTAGATTACCTCTAGAGCTTCATAACATGCACAACGTCTTTGATGTGTCAAATCTTAAGAAATGCCTTTCTGACGATACACTCGTCATTCCACTTGATGAAATTCAGGTTAACCTTGAGTTGAACATCATCGAAGAGCCTGTCAAAATAATGGATAGAGAGGTCAAACGACTCAAGCAGAGTCAGATTCTCATAGTTAAGATACGATGGAACTCCAAGTGAGGACTAGAGTACACGTAGGAACGAGAAGACTATATGAAGAACAAGTACCCTCACTTGTTCTAAAAGAAATCCATCGACAAGGTCAAATCCAGGGATGAAATTTCGTAAACGGGGGGAGACTGTGAGAACCTTGAGAAATTCCGTCACTAGTCAGCGTTAGGAAATAATAGGAAAATAAATGTAATAGAAAAAATTGTAATATTCGATTTTTAAGATAATAAGAATCAGATATGTTGTTACATTTATTTGCTAAGAATCGTCCATTAGACTCTAAAAATTAGCCATCAAAAAGTTGTGACATTTTTTTATTCGATTAACATACTTGGATGATACTTGTTAACGTGATCTCAAGGATATAAGATTCGTAAAAATCCGACTCCGAAGGAGAGAGTTATGGATTTTATAAAAATAGAAATCAACCACATAGTTAAAATTAATTACGTCAAAACGGTACTTAGAGATTGGTTGAGTTTTGACTAAAAGTGCAAAAAGGAGTTTCATAGTACTCCTTGAGATATAAACTTTAGTAAAAAGTTTGTCGAAAACAGGATCCATATGAGTAAGTTATGATTTTAATAAAATCAATAATTCTTACCCCCGTTGGGCTCGAAAATGAAAGTCAAAACTGGCCAAAACAACCAAAAGGAAAGTTGTAGTACCCGTTGAGATCGTCACATAGATATAAAGATGGTCTAGATTGGAGCACACACGAGGAGGTTATGATTTTTGGAAAAAATACTTACTTACGCATCAAATGCACGCCTCCCTGCGCCACACATCTGACACCAGATTCAGACTCGAACAGATTGCGAGTGACGTGATTGAGTAGGCAGGTGACACGAGGCAACTTCTTGTGGAGCCACGGTGTTCGAGTGCATGCCGCGCATAAGAAACGCACGATGTGAACCCCCAAAACATGACTGTAAATCAAGGTTGTGCCATTCAGTTTCAGCATGCCTTCATTCACTTCTCTCTTTCTCTCTACTACGTCTGCTACCTCGTGGAGCGGTCTCCAGAGTTCCAAGCTCGTCTCTACCCTACATCAACGATTTACAACCCTAGAGTGGGTTCACAACCCCTATTTTACCTTTTTAAAGGTTTTCAGGTAGGGGGATGGGGATACATGCTTATCAAATGGTTATATAAAAATATTTATTTAATAAATGTCAAATAATTTTATAATAAGCGAGATTCCTTAGGATAGTATAACTGTAGATACCATGCCTAGTTTTAAGTTAGGATCTTATGTCTAAAGGTTATAATGCCCATTAATCTAGGACTAGGTGTTACCTATATGTTCTAACAGCTAAATCCCTAGAAAACCTTAGTACGTAGGAGTTATGCCAGACAAGATTTAGCAGAGGCACAGTACGTAGTTGTTACTCTGCCCAACTATCCTGTAAAAATAACCATGATTAGGGTATATATACGATGATTTTTATATATATATATATATATATATATATATATATATATATATACACACACACACACACACAAAAATCACTTGATGATATATACGCGGGAGTCATGAGCCACTTAGGTGTAATTATGATAAGATAAAAGATTTAAAGATAAAAGATAAAAGCCTAGGGCTAATGAGTTTGTGAGTTTTTTATTCATCCAAAAGTCTTGATTAAATTCGGCATATCCCTAATACCTATAATCGTTAGTCTTGCGAGAGCAAGGAAGTTATGTATAGATCTATACGCAGCCATGACAACCCCACCTGCGATTGCTAGATACAATCTCGACATAATACATTCCATATAAGTTAGTATTCAACGTTCAATGAAGCATCGTGATTTGGGGTACATTTACGGTCATAGCGTCGATTATACATAAAAAATTGCCTTAATAAAATATATCCTAATTAAAATACGTTAGGTTCGTTAGATATACTAAAAGAGATAGTAAATTAGGATTAATAAAGTATAACCTATATAAAGTACTTTAGGATTGTTAGATATCCTAAAAAGATAGTAAATTATGATTAATAATTAAAATACGTTAGGATCGTGAGATATCCTAAAAAGATAGTAAATTAGGATTAATAAAAGATATCCTCATTAAAATACGCTAGGATCGTTAAATATCCTAAAAAGTTAGAAAGCTAGGTTAATAATTAAGAAAGGTTTTCTCAAAGAAAAGGATTCTTAAAAAGATTCAAAAATAAAAACTCGTGCACTCACCAACATTATATTGACTTTTAAAATACATGTATTCTCAAGAAAATGAGTATGGAGGAGTGTCTCACTAGTAAGAATGAGGTCTGCAAGGGAGCTGTTTAAGTTTAGTATCGTTTGTTTTTAGGAGTTTGTGTCTATCCAAAAACAATGTAATCCTTCCAAAATCAATAATAAATAAATGTTTAAAATATATTTTTGTGTTTGATTGTACCTATTACCGAGATCCAATTATCCCTACGTCGCACTTCCCGTTTTTTCTGCCAACGGCTGGGCAGGGTGTGTCAGAAGACTTGGTTATTTCTAAAAAAATTCAAATCACCATGTTAACTTAAAATTCATTCATAATTTCAAATCATTGAAAGAATAACCAAGTTAAATGTTTAATTTTATAAAACATATAACATGTTCAAAATGGTATCACTATAAAAATCTAACTACCCATTATGAGACCCAACCACACCAAGCAGTGCGGCTAAGCTACCTGCATCGATCGTAAAGGTATATAGCAAGAAAGAAATGTCAAAAAAAGCTTCATGGGACGACAATTTGTGACAACGAAAGGGAAAACATACAATCCCTTAATAGGTCATCCACACAAATTATGATAATATAACAACAAAATAGCAAACAAATTCAACTGTATATATATATGTCATAATTCATTTCAACCATTTACATTACAACATTTTACCATATCATTTTAATTTTAATTTCACCAATTGTAGGTATCAACTTAATTCAACCGTTTATTACATATAATTCAATTCGTCGTTTATTGTACGTAATTCCTTTCAACCGCTTATCATATACAAGTTGAATTCAACCAATTATAGTTATCAACTAAAATCAATTGATTACTACATATAATTCAATTCACTGTTTATTATACGTAATACTTTTCAATCGATTATCATATACAAGTTCAATTCAACTAATTATAGTTATCAACATAGAAGACTCGACTAATATATATATATATATATATATATATATATATATATATATATATATATATATATATATATATGTGTGTGTGTGTGTGTGTGTGTGTAATTCAATTCACCGTTTATTATTTGTAATTCCTTTCAATCGATTATCACATACAAGTTCAATTCAACCGATTATTTTATATAAAGACCTTTCAAGTGATTATCTATTTTGGAGTTTCCAAGTAAAACATCCCCAACAACTTGGCCCCATTCACTACTCGTGTGCTTGGCCAGTTTAGTGATCTAAGGGGCTCATGACTTTCACCCGAGTTCACCAACCCCAAGGCTTCCACTTTCTCTACTTCCACCTGCAAAGTACAATCACTTCACGGTGTCGTTCAAGATCGGTACAAATGGTGTCAATTCTACCGATACACCTCCCGATTCCTATGTGATGCTTGATCCCGGCCACACCATAAATCCAACACCACTCCCATTCTCGTACACCGGCGTACATGTGAACTACGTGTCACACGACCATCTAGAAAGACCATGTAAGTAATCACCATTATGGCTTAAGTTCTTTCAACCTATTAGGCTTGCAAGGTTCTTTCCTTAACACTATATTATAGCATGTGTCTACCAATTCATTACAACTTTAATTAAAAATGAGTATGCTAGATGATCAACCAAATCAAGCAATAGAACATGCAACAAAATGACATACCATCAATCAAGCATAACATAGACCAAGGCATAACCATACACAATGTGAAAATAATAAGATTTACTAAACAATCATTAGCAATTCTAGAATGATCCTAGTTTGCATTTATAACCCACTTATGAGGTGTAGTTTTCGGTAATGCCCTAAAGTTAAGAAAATTATGCACTGATAAAAAAAACTATCTTGTCATGTCAAATTCATTTGAGTGAAAGCATCTTAGCAAATAACTCATAATATGGCAATAGCACAAAGCATATGATGGTATCACAAATATCAGGTCATCATTAAGCATAACAAATGACAAGGTCATCCTAAAGTGAATCAAGTTACCATCTACGGATTGCAAGTTTCACTTATGCAACCTAAGTGTGTTAAAACAATAAAATCACCTTTAGCCTTGATGAAACTCTCCTTGTAATCCAAGTGTTGAATGTACTTGAAGTTCTCAAGGCCCCACCTTTAATGAGATACATGGTCGGATTACCCACCAATCAAATCCTAATGAAACCCTTTCTCGAACCCTAGCCTCGCCGGAGTTGCCATCTCTGACGAAGCAATCCCACCAGCACCAACCTCCAAATGTTCCCCTTCAATTAACTCTCTAACTCACACCCTCTCTCTCTCTCTCTCAAATCTCTCTCATGTAAGCAAGAGCAGCGGCTTACAAGGAGATATATTGTTTTTTATTAGGAATGGTGAAGTCGGACGTAACCCACGACGATGAGCAAAGAAGTCGACGGGAGTTTCCGGTCGCTTGGGTTCATAATCTAATATTTGCAAATTTTAACCCCTAGTTTTCCATATTTGCGCATTATATTCCATAACCAAAAACATAACATTCCAAGTTCCATTTAATGACAAACCAACCCCTCCATTTTAATTATACCTTTTAACGAATTATATTTACCTTATTTTTCGTCATAGATCATTTTAATTAAATTATAAACATTATAGTTATTAATTTTTTTTATATATTAATTTACACCATTTTTAATTAGTTTATTTCATTCTAAACTGTTAGAATTGAAATAAACTTTATATTGCCTAATATTCTTGTAACGGGACACTAATATATTTAAAGGAAGGATTTTCGGCTTGTTACAATTTTCTCCTCCTTCAAAGTATTTCGTCCTCAAAAATCTCTATGTCACTACATCATCTTATTTTAGATCACACTCTCAAGTTATGCTCCACACTTGATCATGAATCAGAATTTGTATGCCAAACTTGTATACTTATTCAACCACTTTGATTACTCGCTCTAACGAGATGTAGTTTTCATACGTTTAGTGACTTTTCATAAAGAGCATCTCTAGTCGACTTACATCACTTGCTCTCTCCTCGCGCTAGGTAACATCCTCTAACTCATTTCCATTAAATGGAAAGTATTGTATGGTTCCTAATCTTATGAATTGGCTTGCAAACACATCACATACTTTGACACATACTTCACTATGTGCCATTTCGTCTTTGGCCGCTAATAATCGAATTTGAAGTAATGAAACATTATCGTAGTTCTTGGGTGAACCTATTATTTTGACTTGTACATGTCTCATAATAGTGTGTCATGAACACCATCGACCTTAGGGAACCAAAGTCACCCCCGAAAGCTCTCAAGTCTTCGACTACTATCTACCAAATAAACTTGTTGTTTAACCATCGCGTCATTCTTTAACAAGTATTCTTTCAAAACTTCAACCTGAGAAGCTCGGGTCTACTAAAGAAAATACCAGGAACAACCACCAGACTCATATATATGAGATAGTATGAGGATTTGGATTCCTTTCGACTCAATATGTCAGATACTACATTCGCCGCCTTACCAGGGTGGTAACTGATCTTGCGAACATAATCGACAAAAAACTCAATCCAACATTGGTACACATTCAGATCTTTCTTTCTATGAGTGTGCTGTAAGTTCTTATGATCTGCATATAGCATAGACTTGGTATCATGCAATTAATAACGACATAGTTTCAGAGTAATTACCACTGCCGCGAAATCCTAATCATCCACCGAGTGATTCAATCTAACACTTTGTGTCCATTAGGGAGCATACACAATTACCTTTATTCGTTGCACTATCCCATGCCCCAAACCAGAATATGATGTAGATGCATACTCACTTTCATCTTAATCTTATTTAACCTTCAATAATCAATACCCAACCATGTGTATCATCTTTCTTTTAGCGAAATGGACCAATGCTCCCCAAGACAAATAACTTATTCAACTAAACCCGCACTCAATCAACCTTGAAGTTGCGAAAGTATCTCCTTAAATTCCAAAGGAGTCAACCTAAAAGGTTCTTTGGATTTAGGAGTCATACCAGGAATAAGGTCAAACTGAAACTTTACCTAATGTGGTGTTATAAACCCGATAACGCATCAACAAAAAACATCGCTATATTCCATAACAAGCTCCAAATTTTAGCGATTCACCGTCTTCCTTGAACTCTCAATCGCACGAGTAAAGAAGACCTCACATCACCTTGCTAGGCACTAACATGCCTTCAACATAGAAATTATAGGAATAGACTCTAGAATAAAATTTTCTCCCTATGAAAATAGACATATTCTCTATCAACAAGAAGAATACGTACATGCTTTTTAGAGCATCGGATTTAGACCTGAATGGCAGAAAGTCAATGTCTACTGACAACATCATCAAATGACTTGATTTCAAACGGAAATCAATGTCAAGGAAAAGTGTGGTCATCCAGAAAGATTATATACGTGTCAAACATTTTCTCACACTGATACTAGATCTCCCATAGCCGAATCACTATCTAAGGTCAAAAGCAACAGACTCTGAGGTACATCAAAACGAGAACAAAATAAACACTAATACAAAAATGACCTACAGTCACACTTTTCGAAAAACGACCTGTCATACTTTTTATTAAAAGTGTGGCAAAAAGTCACTAAAAATGACTGTTTTTGGATACATTTAAATTAATTTGTGTAGCCATTGTATAGATAATCAAAACTTTAACCACACTTAATTATACCAAATGTGACCATTATTAGCCACACTCGAACACTGTGGTCGTATGTTACCATCAATCATGATTACTGATTAACTATAGGAGACAATAGATAAATATACGGTGACATGAGGCAATTGTATATGTTTCTGTATCATGGTGCCTTTTTGGACACATGAAATCCAATGTAGCTAACATGTGATACATAAGGCCACATTAAATATTTGTGTCCACAGGGTGGTGTTTACTAGTGACTTAGTAAAAGAAAGAAAACAAGTAACTTGTAGTGGTCTATGGTCACGTGTCTTTTAATATTTGTGTCAAAATATAATGAATCGGCTTTCAAAAAAACAAATATTGTGAGTGTAGGTAGCATTTGGTTATGTTTACAATTATTATGTATGTATATAGATAAATCTAAGTATATAAGAAATATGATGTTTGATCCGTATAATTATAATATGGTCATTCAATGTGTGACTATGATTATATAATTGCCATTATTTTTGTACTAGTGTATGTCTAAAGTTAAAGAATAGTCTTCATAAAACGAAAATATGTTGCTATAAGTATTCAATGGTGACTTATTAATATATTTTTTTCTTCGCATTTTTATTTATTTGGGATAGAGATATCCTCTGGCAATTTTTATAAAACAAAAAGAAAATGATACAAAAAAATTGGGAGACCGTCTTGAACACTTCTACTATCATCACCTAAATCCTCAACCATAATCATTTATTTAGTTTATTAATTCAATAAGTTACTTTTAGTGGTTTATAGTCATGTGTCATTTATTATGCTTGTCAAAATATGATGAATTGACTTTGAAAAAAAAACAAATATTGTGAGTATAAGTAGCATTTGGTTATGTTTATTGTGACAACCGTCAAAATTCGAGTTAGTTTTAGATTTGACTAAACTTAGTTGCACATATTGGCACTACACATACTAGACTTAGTAACTAGAAGCTAAGTTATAACCTACTAGAAACTTGGAAACAATTAGAATCAATGGATAGTGTACTTAGATATCACATTGATATGTGAATTCTACATCTACTGAGCTGTAGTGACTATCCATATTTGGGTCACTCTTTGACTCGAACACCATTTCATGAATCATATACACCCATCTTGCACTTGACCTAGTAGTAGAAATTAGGTCAAAGTCTCATAGAAACTTAAGTCAAAGTTGAAAACTAAGACTAGTATATTTGATTCTGCAATTTCGCGTGAATCTCGAAACCACTACATAGAATGCTAATAAACCGATAAAATAAGTTACAAACATTATTTATAACTATAAAAGAGTTATAATACCATAAAATAATTTGAAGTCTCAAAGATTCAATTCATTTTGATATCCAAAGATTTATTAAACTCCAAAAACCCTAAAAGCCATAAAAACTCATAGTTATAAACTTTAACCTTAAAGTTTTTATAAAAATAATTATGAACCTTATAATACTATCTTATAATAATAAAAATTATGAAAATGCAATCAAGAAAAATAAAAAATAAAAAAAATTAAGACATTGACATTACCCTTAATTTAAAAGACAAAATACAATTGAACCTTGTAAAAACTAAAGATGATTTTTATAAACACTAAAGATGATTTTTATAAAAATGATTAGGAGGCCATATTTATTCAAAGTAAAGCTTTAAAAGCCTCTTAAAACCCTCTCTAATCCCTCTTAAAGTCGGACTCCACCTCCCAAGAAATCTCTTCCCAACAAACATTAATCATTCTTCACCCACACACTCCATCTCCTTCTCTCTCTCTCTTTCTCTCATTTCTCTCTCACACTCTCACACACATTTTCTCTCTTCCTCTCTCTATGAACCACGAAATTTCCAGAGAATAGGACCCAAAAACACTCCTTAAACTCGAAATGTTCATCATCTAGGAGTGTTCTTAAAGGTAAACACGAAAATCCTTCAATCTCCTTCACTTTTCTTTCTAGTTTTAAAGGTTTTTCTTGCACTTATCCTTCTTCTACACCATTCTTTGTGAACATTCATGATCATAGCCATGAATTTCGAGTTTGATGATGATGGTGGTAAGGTTTCACCCAAGAACAACATACATGTTGTTTGATGGTGAAATCCAAGGACCAAAACCTATGTCAAACCCTAAAATACGGATTTTTACAAGTTTTAGAGGTTCATCTACCTTATGCATTCAAGTTTTTCCTTGAAAAACATCACTATGGACAAAATATATTCATGCATGGTCTTCAAACCGTGATGCATGTGATGAACATCAAGTTAAAGAGCTTTATGATCAAAGTACATTGTTAATAGTGCATGTAAATATATTTTATTCATAAAAAAAATCTAAAAATCCTTTTCTGTTCAAAACAAAATTTTCTCAGAATCCCAGTAAGATAATAAGAGGATCTGGAAAAATACCAAGAGTTTTTATCATTTTCTCAGAATCCCAGTAGATAAAAACCACCTTTGGGATTTTTCCCACATTATTTACACTGTAAATGAAGTTTACAAAAATTTTAGTAATTTAATTTAACTGTTTAATAATTATTCTTCAATTAATGATTATTTAAGAGGATTAAACAAAGACAAATAGCAACACTAATTGAAAAATATCTTCTATATTTTTCGCAGCTTCTATATATGTAATAACAGTGTTACAAAAATTTTGGACAATTTTGGAAACAGTTTTCTATATATTTCAATTTTTATTAGAATAAATGCACAAAAATCATAAAATTTGGTTAAACAGTTTATAAATCCATTTTTATATTTTTCCCAGCTTAAATATGTGTAATGGCAGTATTATAAAAAGCTTGGGGAAGTTTCTTAACTAATTGCTATTTTTCACGAATTTTTATCTATTTAGAAAATTAAATATAAGAAAAATGGTTATACACATCTATAATCCATGAAAATTTATCTGGAAGTCTTCTAATGTAGTTAGAACCAAAATCTAAAGTTTGGTAATTTTTATTAACTGTTTAGTATTTTTCATGATTTTATGGTTATTCAAGAAACGAAAAAGGTGAAAAATAGTTTGACAAATCAAAAATTCAAGAAAATTTATCTTAAGGTCTTTGACTTCAATTAAAACTGAAATGCAAAGTTTGGGAAATTTTAGAACTAAATTGATTTAGTTTTTAATATTTAATCATTGGAACACCTCTTAAAATGTTAAATATTAACATTTCAATAATGAGAATTTTCCACTTAAATTGTTTTATAACAATTGAGTCATTGAAATTTAATTTTCACAGAAAAATGTTTGTAACTTATCAATATTAAATTTTGACAGAATATTGGCATAATTCTATTGTAGTAGTAAGTATACTAGTGTTAGATTTCGATTAGAGACTCACTAGCGAATACCATTATTGTAGGCTTCGGTAGTGGTACAAGTGGAACTTAGATCAAGGCATCATTTGCATAATCTCAATGCATTGTGAGTATTCACGCACTCCCCTATTTTCGGTTTTTATGTTTTGGGGTGGAAAAGCATGTCCGAAAAACTGTTTTTTGTTCATTGTATTTAAAGTGATTTGTATCAAACATGATTGCTATATTTTGCTATATCTCGCTATGTATGTTTATGCAACTTGAAACATGAGGCCTTGTCGTCTTAAGTCCCTTCTCTTTTACTTTACTCCAACCATTAACTCTTTGAGCCAATGGTCATTGTGGATAGCGCTATTAGGAATTGACAACTCCTCACTCGCCCGATTGCTTGAGTGCATGATACCATATTAATCTATGGAACGATAAGCATAGATCTTGATAGGGCATCAGTCATAGGCTTGGTTGTGAACTCATTGTTTGCTCATACACATACAAAATTGTTATTTATTATGGCAATAAACTTGTTTATTAATTATAGCAATGAACTTTGTTTCTCATTATAGCAATGAACTTTGTTTCTCATTACAGCATCGGAATTTTATTATTGGAAACTTATATACATGTTTTAGCAATGAAATTGTTTGCTCTTTGTAGCAATGAACTTGATTACTCATTTTAACAATATATTTTCATTTATGGAAACTTTTATCAAAACTTGATTTCGATTCATGAAACCAATATTATTATTTTAATCTGTGAGTACTCACCAACTATTTTTATAGTTGACGCTCGTTTTACATGCTTTTTCAGGAATCATCGAGTAAGTGGCACTTAGGGCACATCACTTTTAGGAGCATTCACATGTATTGTATTTCAATTTACATTGTAATTTCTTTTAAAAGTTGTTCAAACCCATTGTAAATTTGTAATGATTTTTAAAAGTTGTTCAAACCCATTGTAAATTTGGAATTGACAACTCCTCACTCGCCCGATTGCTATGAAACCCTTTGTGCTGCCACGCCCCGTATTTTCGCTTTAGCGGGGTGTGACATTTATAATTATTATGTATGTCTACAGGTAAATCTAAGTATAGAAGAAATAGAATGTCTTATCAGTATAATTATAGTATGGTCATTGTATGTGTGGCTATGAGTATATAATGCTTATTCTTTTGGTATTAGTATATGTCTAAAGTTAAACAATAGTCTTCACCAAAATACCCTTTGTTGAGTAGTCAACCATTAGACTTATATAGAGCCATTGAGTCCTACCCAAACTGCATAACGTGTTATTAGACTTTGGGACAGTTTTTGCAAAAACAAATGTCATGCTTTTCATTTGAAGACTTTTTGAATTGCCTACATCAAATGAGTTTTGGTCATATCACTTTAACTTTTGGGACCTATTTTGGCCATTTAACACTTGGAGTGATGCCAACATGCAAAAAACAAATTGTTAAAGTTGCATCTGATGGGATCCTTTAAGTCGACCAAAATACCCTTTAGAAGGGGACATAAATCGTGACTAGTGTCTGTACAAAAATTTGCATCAGAACCCCAAAAAAGTTAAAAACAAATTAAAGTAAAAATGTAATGGATTGACTGATTCCATTCATGTAATTTAATATTGCGAAAGTGACTCTAGTCTTGCAGTTTAATATGGTTAAACTGAAAAGGGTATATAAGTACACATTGCTCAGTATGGTAACTTTTATGTTTAAATCCCAACAATTAATTGTCATTTTAGCATCGAACTATTATAATATGTTCATATGTACTTTGTATGGTTAAACTAAAAGCGTGTATGTATATCCATCAACAACAGTAAAAGACCAAATTGCCCTTTTCCAGTAAATTGTTCCAGTTTCTTATATAACATTAATAAATATAACATTGTATCTATTAAAAAATTAATAAATATAACATTATAAAATGAAACTATGATTACAAAAAACCCATTTGATCCTTAATACATCACATCTAAATAACCAACCAATGCATTTGGATCCAAGTCTGCATAAATTAGGGAGAAAAAAGTGTTATGAACAATGGGTTCCAGTAGCATAGGGAAGAGGATGTGGACCTACAACCTGCTGTCTACTGCATTTGGAACTTTGTGAATGTTGAGGGAATTCAATAGCATGAGACTGTAGATATGAGGGAATTCCCTGGTCGATGATTCCATCCTGATTATTGCTATATAACACAGGAGTTACAGTTAGCTTCCAAAGCAAAATCAAAATCAAATGCCAGGAAAAACGAACATATGTTATTTCAAATTAATTCCTCCAAGACATATATATGGGTCAAGGTCCAAACAACCCATGTTCTTAAAAGGTAAAAAAACTTTATTTTTTTTCGTGTCTGTAGATATAGATGGACCCAAAGTCTGTAATATGCAAAAAAAAGGCCATTTTTCTTTAAAAAAATTAGAGGTTGCATAAACGATATTAGAGCATGCCTCATATATAATACTAAACAAACAAAATAGGTGGTGTTAGCGATGGTGGAAGGCATAGAAGATGGTGGTGGATCTGTAAGTGGTGATGGTGATGACGACGACGGTGGTGCTATAACTGCCAATGGTTGGGGGAACTGGTGGTGTTGGTAGAGATAGAGGCAACGATGTGTCAGACCCCAAAACTGGAACGGCGGAAACGTTCGGGGGTGGAGGACGTCATGTTTAGTATCACAAGACATACATCATAGTAATCAAAGTAATAAACAACCATTTCATTAGAAAGAAAGTGTCTACAAAGTATGTGTTCACATAACATAGACTACAAAGTAAGTAACAAAATAAGACATGAAACTATACTGCTTCATCTTCTGAATCCCAGTGTGCGTACCTGTCTACTGGTCTCCTGAGAATACAAGTTATTTTGAAAAAGTAGATCAGCATTTAAGCTGGTGAGTTCATAAGATTTTAGTGATGTAAGTAATTTGTAGTAAGTTGTAAGTTCTGTTTAGAAAAGTTTGTTTGTTCCTCCAGAAAATCCTATATTTCCTGCTTTGATGAAAGATAAGTAAAAATGACTCTACAATCCTTTCTATGAGTACTAAATGGATACAAGTTATATAAAACCCAGAGTAAACAAATAATCGGTTGTGTGTATCTGCCCTAAGCCCACAACCAAACAAGGAACAGGAAATGAGGAGGAAAGCACACAGCCCATTGGTTGTTAGATCATCATTGTATATAACCCTAGCGTATTCATTTGGTACTCACGGAGTTAACTATAATAGTTCATTTATATTTGGTGAAAAGATTCTTTAAGAAAACCCTTATTTCTTTTAGTAAAAATGGTAACCACAGTAGTTCCTTCTATAATCACTTAGTTTGTACCAGCTATATATAATCTAATATCGAATAGATAGTTAATTGTGCGAATCTGCCCTAAGCCCACAACCAAACAAGGAACAGGGAATGAAGCGGAAAGCACACATCCAACTACCTATCGGGTATTAATTATATATAACCCTGATGTATAAACTAAGGTATTATAGAAATTACCACCTAAGGTCCTTTAAGTTTATACTGCTTTAATAAAATGGATTAAACCCTTTACTGGTAAGTTTCTAGTTTTGTTTATCAAATGTTCTAATTGAAGAGTATGTTTTGTATTAGAAGACAGTGCATTGAATTAGTGTCCTACGACCTGACCCATACCTGGTACCCCTTATGATTACTTGGTGTATACGGAACATATATATAGCTAAGATCGAATAGATAGTAGGCTGGGTGAATCTGCTCTAAGCCCACAACCAAACAAGGAACATGAAATGAAGCGGAAAGCACACATCCTACTACCTGTCGGGTCTGATTAATATATGTCCCTGATGTATAAACTAAGGAATCATAAAGTTAGCATTATAGGCCCCTTTCTACTGAATGTACTAGACTCGACTGTTCTGTTTGTAGTTTGAAAAGATGTAAGTTTTCCCTAGTTTATAACTATCTTAACTCGAAAATAGTTTGCATTAACTTTCAAGTGGAACTGTCACAATATGAAAGTAATGGGAAAAATGTAAGTACACAGTTGTCTTTTGAATTGACAACCTGACGTACTGATTACCTTAAAACATGTTTGTTTTATTAAGGTCATAATGTGATGGATAGTACCCATACTATACGCTCTCCCTGCAGGAAATTCTGGGGACCAAACGCGACTTCCGCAAATAAATTGCTAGGCCGTGTAAATTCACATTAAAGTTATATGATCATGTATACCCAATTTACTATCACCTTTTGTTTAGAACAATGAGTTAGTGATTATTGGTATAATTAGATCATGTATTGTTCACCTGCTATAGCATTTAGTATGTTCGATCAGATATAGTATCTTAGTATGTTCTTTCTGTTATCATGTATTGTATCTTCCTCCCTGTTTCTCTTTACAGTATGTTCTCTTATGTTATCGTGTATTGTATCTACCTCCCTGATTCTCATTATAGTATGTTCTAGCATCTAGTATGAACTGGACTCCTAAACTATACCTACTATAGTTTACTAGCATTTTTACTTGAACTGTTATTGAAAAGAATCATTTATCTACGAAGTTATGATTGTACTTTAAAAACGAAGTTTTATAAACTATAAAGTAACACAACTTAAAAAGAGTTTTTGAAATGTTTTGATCACTTATAAAAGACATAAGTAATCTTTTGAAAGATGTTTATAACAAAAATTTACACAATTATCATTGTGTTCAACTTGTATTCCCCCCCTTAAAAGCATTTAAAACAGTTTAAAATATTCATTATAGGGGTATGAACTCACCTTATGGGGGTTATTCAAACGAATATGCGCGTAAGGATGAGAAGTTCCACAAATGAAGTCCCGAGACACTAACGAGTCCTAAAAGACATATATTGACATATATTGGCATGAATATAGCCTTTAGAAGCAACCAGATGCAAGGAAACACCTTTAGGGACTACGAAACATTTGGACCAAGTGTTAGAATCACATGTGATTCATCTAAGGGGTGTTTATGGCCACCAATTGGTGTTTATGGCCATGGGTTTACGACCATGGAGTTTATGGCCGTAAACGCATGGTAAAATGTGCACAAAAGGGTGATTGAATGATATGGAAGCTTGTGGGACTATCGCTCAACAAGAGGATGAGCAAAACTAACCTTTTGGAAGGTTTTAAGGTGTTTACGGCCAAGATGGATGAGTTTACGGCCAAGCAAAGAGTTTACGGCCGTAAACGCATGAACATTATGCACAAGATGGTGTTTTAAAGTCCTATCTGATGGGTTTTAGCCACAAGAACATCCTATGTGCTCATGCAAACCCTAATGCTTGGATCTAGGTTTCTCTATTGTACATGCATTCATCCAAGACTTTAAACCCTAGATCTAGCATGTGATAATCAATATTAACATATGAATTAGGGTTTAGATCATACCTTGATTGTTATGTAGCAACAACAATCTCAAACCCTCCTTGTAATGGCTTTAAAAAAAGCTTAGAGTCACAAGTGTCACTCCTCTAATGGCTTACAAACACCAAGAGCAAGAGGATGAAGAATAAGGAGAGAGGAGGCTGCCCAAAAAGTCCAGAAAGCCTAGTAGAACTCTTCACCACGTTTTTGGGGCTTAAGGGTACTATATATACATGTAGGCTATTAGGGTTTTTAACTAGGAAACCCTAATCTGACTGCTTAAGCCCTAAGCAGCCCATGGACCCTTTTAGAATATCCCTTGGACGATTTCTAATGGGTTTCCCCATAGAATTCGTCCAACCTATTATTCCAAGGTGATCCATAGCCCAAATGCAATTATCTTATAATTACAGTTCCAGTCCCTTAAGTTTAATTAATCTCTTTTAGCCACAAAATTAATTATCAATTAATTCTTGACTAATATTAATTAAACAATATGATTTCTCCTTTAATATATTATTCTCATAATATATTAATAAATCATAATTAATCCTTTCTCTCCATAGTTCATCCTATCAAGTTGCTTTGGTGAAGGCAACCCAAAAGGACCATGCACCATCGGGTCAAGTACATACCAAAATAGTTATGGGCTTAGACACTAATCCAACAGTCTCCCACTTGGATAAGTCTAATAACTATTCCGCGTATGACTTCAGATCCTGATCTGCAATCGTAGCTTTCAAAAACCGCTGTCAACTCTGATCCTATCAGAAGCGCGTCCTTTAGATAAGGGATCATATATTCCTCCATTCTAGATATCGTATAGACTGAGACATGGATTTAAATCATTCTCTATGTCTATGTGTTGTTTCCCGATTTCCGATTTATGACGACTGACAACAGACTACAATTGAATACATCAAATTAGTCCCGGCTTGGCCAAGCGCTTAGGTGTCATCACTAAATCATCGAGGGGCCCACAGATATCGCTTTCATCCTACTTTGGATAAAAGGAACGGATAAACTTTGATTCAATGCTTGCTTGTACTCACTCACCAAATCATACACAACAATATGTTTTATAACACCAAGTTACTGGTGCGTTTACATATTATCAATGTGTAACGGACTCGCAAGATACAACTCACATATCTCGGTTTCAAGAATATAAGATGTTATCGTCTCACCAATCACTCGTGATAAAATCCATGAAGTGATCCAAGTGAGCGTGGGTTTATTCCAATGCTCAAATCATATTCATAAGCACTCATGAACATTGCAGCAAACATTTGCTTATGTCTAATACACTTTAGACAATCCACACACCAATTCATGACAGTCTTCATTCATACCTACTTCCAACATATGAAGGACTGTGGACCGTTCGAATAATTTGATTGTTCTGAACCAATTTAATTATTCAGGAAGTCAAAACATGCAAAGTGAAACACAAGAATAATACTAATCCTATATGGTCCCAAACCTTTGAGTATAAATAAAACACCTTTTATTTATCACCATATCGATTACTCATTATTTGTTGTTTCGGGTAATCAACTTCTTACTTGAATTATTACTACACTTGTCCCATGCTCTCAGCATGCACACAATGTTTACCTACGGTCCTTACTTTGTGAAATAGATAAATGAACACATTTCCAATCATACTCATTTCACAACTCCCAATCCTTATCATAAGTATAAGAATATGAAATTCTTGTTACTTATGCTAAATTCTAACATTTTATGCAATGATTCTTTCGGAAAGTTATAGCTCAAAATCATCAAGACTTGGCCAATCTCTATCAGAAACAATTCTATAGATATGATGTATCTCACTCAAAGTACATTCCTTTGAACATCCTTCTTGCATAAAAGTTTCTAATCTAGATACAGATTCTCAATATCCAACTCCCAATATGGAAACATTTCCATATTTGCCATATGACAATTCATTCTTAATAGAATCTTATCTATTCATAATAATGTCATCCAATACCATACTTCCAACTACTCACAAGCGATCAATCCTCAACGAGCTTTGGATCGTCCTTTGATAATTGTTTAATTATTTTAGTCAAAACCGATTCTAGTCCTTTTTCCCTCTAAATGTGCTACACATTTGGAAAATTTTAGAATGGTCAAATATAATAGCACTAGCAATCAATCCTATACCCTAAGCGTATGGGACACGATGCATAATGTCTTACATAAAGATATGATACTTTATCAATCTTCTGTCATAATTATTTTATGTGTCTCGTTCTTACAATTCGAACTATGAAGAGGGATACCGTAATCATAATCGAAATTTAAGAACACACTATGTATCCTTTGACTAAATTTATTAAAATTTCTCAATCTAAGCTTTAGATTTTGAAACGAAGTACAATATTCTCTCCCTTAATTATAGCAAAACAATTCTTCAATCCTTACGACTTTGCAAAGTATAACTCTTGTTTTCTATAATTAATATTGCTAACTTGCAATATTTGACTTAATAATCATACAAGCACAACATTTATGCTCCCACTATCATGATGATTATTATCATATAAGCATAACACTTATGCTCCCACTAGCTTTGACATGTTTTAGAAAACAACTGAACTTCCAGAAAACAATACTTATTGAATTTCTGAAGTTCATATTTCTAATACCTAATGCTTTGATAATCCTTTATCTAAGCTTCTTAAACTTATACACCTTTGCCTTAGATAGCTCATATGTGTGTCTAAACAATCCAGACTAATTGCCAAATCTCACAATCGAATTATGGAAAGGGATGCCGTAACCATAATAGAATTCGAGAATACAATTTCACAATCACTATCTTCTTAAAATCTCTCTTAGTGAAAGCATTTCCTCACAGTCATTTTCATGAAGGAGGGAATCTTATGACACTTAGATTTTAATGGTGTATGTGTTCCTATCCATGCGAATTTGTCAAAACCAAAGTTTGCGACAAATCCAAACTCATATGGACTGAACTTTCTCAATCTTGATTTCTTGCCTTATGGTAACACGAGTGCCCACCATGTCCTCCAAGTAGTTAAGCAGCTCACCCTTTCATATCAACGTACTTTTCATTGATCAAGGTGCTTGCCTTTTATGCGTTCAAATGAGAACTCATAGAACTCACATGCATAATTAACTTAATTGGAATGGCACAGAAACAAAATAATGTCAACACGATAGGTTGTAAACCTCAAGTCGTGTGCTAGTGATGATCGATAAGGTTTATTCTCGATTAGTTCTTGAAACTTTTCAAGACCATTAAGACTCCCACTGACTCCTTGACATATAAGATTCTTTTGTCAATAAACATTTCTCGACAAACAAATATTCAAGAGTTAGTGTAGTTTTTATCAAGACAAAACACTTCACTAAATTGGCCCTAGTTGGTCTTTGTCTTATCCAAGACATCACAACTTTCCAATTGTGCAAGAATAAGAAAACCTTTTCAAATTTCACATTTGATGAATGTTATAAACCTTCTTAAGACTTGTCACTCAATTCACAATCTTAACTCTAAGACTTGGTTTTGGAACGAAGTATGATTGACTTCTTGATTTAACCATTTCTTCAATTCTTGATTCCTCTTCTCAGACATACAATTGCACTAAGACTCACTTAGAGGATCAATTGAGATATGGTTCTTAATCATTAAGACCTATCATAAAACATAATAAAAAGGTACTCTCCCTTCTTCTTAGAATAGAGAAACTTTTATCTTTCTGCCTACTTGATTCTTCTTATTCGTTCTGCTATTTATTGAAACTCTTTCAATCAATTGAGAATTACACTTAATCTCATAAGTATAATCATATTTACTTAACCTTAGTAAATCATGACGAATATCTTTGTTACTCTTGTGGTGGACTTGATCAACACACAAACTTGTGTACTCGATCTCCTAGTCCTTCACTTGACACTTTGTCAATGAATTAGTCTAATTTCCAAATATGAAATTTCTCATTCATCATGCAACCAAGTTGTATGATTCCAAGTTTCTGTCCAATTGAAACTTGGGCGATGAGAAACTTTCCCTATTTGGTAAATTCTTTACCTTTCCACAAATAACATAATTAAGAATCAAATCCATTACTGCTAATAATAGAAACTTACATCAATTTTTCATACACGCCATTGCAAGGATATAAAATCAAAATTTATATTATTGCGAAAAAATTTGTCCTTACAATGCAATTCAACTGAAAAACTATGTTGTTAAATATTCCTAAGCAATCTATTCTAACTCCAAGTAGTAGCTTAAGATTCTAATCTTCAAGTAATGCGATTAAAATCCATTTCTTCACGATTAGATTCCGCTCACTTCTTCCCTTAAGATTCCTCTCTTTTCTTCGATCCTACAAAACATCGAAATGTAATCTTATCACATTATGTATTAAGAATCTAGAATAGGAACTTAAAAGAGTTAGTTAATGGATTTTACCTAAAGTAGAGCCATACGTTTTTGACTCTCCCATCTCTTAGATCTCTTAGGTAAATAGGGCAGCTTCGTCTCCAATGCCCCTTCTCTTGGCAATAAAAGCAAATTGACTCTTTTGGAACAACACACGAAACTAATTCTGACTTTGTCTTTCTCCTATGATCAAACTTTTCGATCATGGCATGCCTTTCGTTGCCATTGCCTATATCCATAGAGGTCCGGAAGGCAGATCCACCAATCAACTTTGCTTTTCCAGTGCGCCAAATCATTGCTGATTCAGCAGCAATAAACATATAGGTGAGATCGATGAGGGTTACGTCGTGGTTCATCATATAGTACTCTCTTACGAACTCACTATATGAGTCAGGAAGTGACTGAAGAACCCAGTCAACAGCCAGCTCCTCACAGACAACAGATCCCAACATTCTTAACCTATCAATGTGCGACTTCATCTCTAGGACGTGTGTACACACTGACTTTCCTTCTTCATGTTTACTTGCCAAAAGGGCTTGAGTGAGTTTGAACTTTTCAACCTTTTGAACTTGTGGGTTAGGGAGAACAATAGGAGGAGGTGGAGGAAGTGAAGCATGATCTCGTGTTCCTCGATCGAATCGTGGAATATCATCTTCATGTGAAAAGCTTGTTCCACGGGATTTGGGAAGACCATAGTTGTCATACTTTGACATCTACAAAACGGGAGAAAAATTCAAGTTAGTTGATTGATTGAGTCCTTAATAAATCACCCAAATGAGATATTAAGGCTAGGACCCAACACAATACTCTACAACTTCGTAGAGGGATGCCGTAACCCAAATTGCAGAACATTTGAAGGTAAGTGAATGACGATTCACTAATTTCCACCATGAAAAACGAAAAAAAAATTAAGTTTTAAATCTATTGAAAATTCCTAGATCTTTTGAGATTCATTGAACATTTCAATGGCATGTTTAAATCTCGATATACCCCTCGATTTGTGACTGGGATGCCGAGGATCACAAAACAGGGTGTGAATAACCATGCAAACTTACATGGTGCCCCCAATGTTACAGTCACCTATTCGATGTGCCGGTTAACCACACACGCTCCACCGAACTATGACAAACAATGAGTCACCCTTTGCTACCTTTGCTTAGAACCATTTAGTGTGCCGGTTAACCACACACGCTCCACTAACGTCTTCGCAAGGGCACAAAGTGTAATTTCATGGAATTGCATCAATTCACTTTTGCCTAAAGTAACTAAGATTGGGAATTTTGTAAAAGCATTTAGTTACTTTTGTACTTCATTATACTTATAATGGAAGGTATCTGCCCTATCCTACCCGTTCGGCTAACGACCCTCCACTAGTCAAGAGTGCGGTGGGTAAGAGTGGATACCCATTCAATCGCCATTTTATAGGCAATTTCCTTAAACACCCCTTATAGACTAGCTTCGTGAATGAGGCCTACTAACGGTAAGACTGACTTTTTACTCATACATATATATAATACTAGACTCTTAATGTTATATATAGTATAGGGTGTATTTTACACTTTTAAAATACTAGGTGGTCTAATTTAATAAAACATACTTTTAATTAAATGTAAACCATATCACTATGGATTTTATTAACTCTCTTTTAATTATACACTTAATTAATTTAATAAAACCATAAGGGTGTGATTTGAACTTTTCAAAAAATAATACTAGGGTTTCAGAATCTAACATTTCTAAATTAAATTTTTAATCAACTTTTAAATTCCAAAACTTGAGGGCAAGTTTTGAAACATTTCAAAACATTAGGGTTTAGAATTTAAATATTTCAAAATCAAACCTTTTAATCAAAAATTTAAATTCCAAGACTTGAGGGCAAGTTTGAAACTTTCCAAAACACAAAGGATCAAATAGCAAATAATTTAAATTAAACAATTAATTTAATGATTATCTAAATTTGACCTAAAATCAATTTCTTGCAAGATAAGTTACCCAATTAATACAAATAATCAAACTTTAATCATATAAGGAAGTTATTATCTAATCAATTGGTAATTATCTTTTGTTTAATCAAGGATATACTCAAAATATGTTTAAAATCGGATTTTAATGACCCAAAACAATTAAGGCAAGTATCCATGAGTAAAACAGCAAGAAATCCCGAAACTGCCTCCTTCTGACGCTCGAACTCGCCGAGTTCCTCTATGGACTCGCCGAGTTGGAGCCAACTCGTCGAGTCCACATTGGAACTCGCCGAGTTCAGCAGTCAGGGAGCCAAAAAATCGATTTTGCAACAAGAATGAATATGCTAGGCATCAATACAATAGAAACCAACCTGGCTCTGATACCACTGATGGGTTTTAGCCATAAGAACATCCTATGTGCTCATGCAAACCCTAATGCTTGGATCTAGGTTTCTCTATTGTACATGCATTCATCCAAGACTTTAAACCCTAGATCTAGCATGTGATAATCAATATTAACATATGAATTAGGGTTTAGATCATACCTTGATTGTTATGTAGCAACAACAATCTCAAACCCTCCTTGTAATGGCTTTAAAAAAAGCTTAGAGTCACAAGTGTCACTCCTCTAATGGCTCACAAACACCAAGAGCAAGAGGATGAAGAATAAGGAGAGAGGAGGCTGCCCAAAACGTCCAGAAACCCTAGTAGAACTCTTCACCACGTTTTTGGGGCTTAAGGGTACTATATATACATGTAGGCTATTAGGGTTTTTAACTAGGAAACCCTAATCTGACTGCTTAAGCCCTAAGCAGCCCATGGACCCTTTTAGAATATCCCTTGGACGATTTCTAATGGGTTTCCCCATAGAATTCGTCCAACCTATTATTCCAAGGTGATCCATAGCCCAAATGCAATTATCTTATAATTACAGTTCCAGTCCCTTAAGTTTAATTAATCTCTTTTAGCCACAAAATTAATTATCAATTAATTCTTGACTAATATTAATTAAACAATATGATTTCTCCTTTAATATATTATTCTCATAATATATTAATAAATCATAATTAATTCTTTCTCTCCATAGTTCATCCTATCAAGTTGCTTTGGTGAAGGCAACCCAAAAGGACCATGCACCATCGGGTCAAGTACATACCAAAATAGTTATGGGCTTAGACACTAATCCAACACTATCTACCATCCATTAGGGGTTCAAGGTCTAATGCTTGGATGTGAGAAGGGTTTGCGGCCAACATGTGACCAAAACATGGGTTTACGGCGAAGGGAGATTCCATGGCCGTAAACTCTTGATGTTTATGCTAAGGTGGTTGTTTCAAGGCTATGATCTAGTGTTTAACTTGTCTAACTAGATGATAGATGGAATACTCACACTTCTGAGGGCTTTTGAGGAGTTTTCGGCCACCAAGAACAAGTGTGTGTTCTTGGTGTTCTTGGTGAAAGTTGATGATCTTGAAGATCTAACCAAAAGAGATGATTTTATGGATGAAATCATAGGGGTGTACTAGATTAAGAAGAATAACAACTCAAAGATGGAAGAACATTCGTTTTTAAAGATCTAGGATGAAAGGCTTGATGATACTTGAGAGAGAATGGAAGTTTCTTGAGTTGAAAGTGTAAGAATGAAAGAAAAGTGAAGGAAATGAGACTTATGAAGGGAGTTTACGGCCAGCCTTGAGTTTACGGCCGTAAACTCATGTTTTATGGTCGTGAACTCCTTTTGGTGGTGATTAAGGCTTGAATGTTGTACAGTGACTCTAGCAGGTACTTCCTATTACCCATTCCTTGGATGTACTAGGCTTAAAACTCATTAGAATGAACCTTAACAAGGCTAGAAGGCAATGAACTTAAGTCTGACTTTTGGTTGATTGGCTTGACTTTACATGACAAAAAATTTCGGGTTGTCACATCATCCCCCCATTAGATGGAATTTCGTCCCGAAATTAGCTTTCTTAGCAGTACTATTGGGGTTGCGCTCCTCTGATTGGCAGAATACCCACTTGTAGACCTGGCAACTTTGCCCTACTATTCATGATAGGATTCATATTCGGTCCATCTACCATTACCTCGTGTATACAAGTCGTATATGACAAAGATTAGTTAGAAGTTCGGACGTGCGACTCTGCCCCAGGTCCACAACCAAACAAGGGACAGGAGATAGGGCGGAAGCACACATACTAAATCTGCGTAATCATAATCATATACCACCCTCGCGTATACACTGAATAGTGATAGGTGGGCTGTATTCATCCTTAGCATTTGTGCTCGAACTTGGTCTGCTGGACGAGTGGTATTTCGGAAGGTTTGCTGAATATACGGAGGCAAGGTTTCAGAGGGCAAAGTACTCTTCGCACGAGTACTTCGGGGTTTAGATTACGAAGGACATAACTGAGGTCTAGGTCGGACTGTCGTTACAAATGACGAAAGTTTAGTGAATTTGAAGGCCGAGGCGATAGAAACATATGAACTTAGTATAGTGAGGACCACGCCAACTCATGACGAATGATAGCAACGGACTCTTTACTGAACAAAGTTTGGCCGATTTGAAAGAAACGCATGTTATACGATGATGTACCCCTAGTGTGTTCGACAATGTACTCTTTGTAAACGTTCTAGTGCTTTCTGTTTTCTCCTTGATGTCACACTTCTACGTATCGTACCGCGATGAGCGAGTACATACAATGCAAGTGTTTTGATAACTAGTGTCGATACTTTATACTACGATCCTCCTCGGTACCACTATGATTTCCAGACATATATAAGTTATGAATAATTAAGATGAATAAGACGGTCGACTGAGTAATTCTGCCCCAAATCCACAACCAAACAAGGAACAGGAATTAAGGCGGAATCACTCATTCTAGGTCTGCAAAATCTTAGCTATGCACAACCCTGATGTACAAACTCAGCCATCATAGCTTCTCTGAACGGATCTTTTAGTTCTCTTGAATACTATGACTTGTTCCGATAAGCGAGTTAGTATAATTACTTTTAAGTGTTTTCCCCAAGTTTTAATCTTATATAAATATAAATTAATTTTTAAAGTAATTCATAGATCGAAGACGTACCGCTGCTCGCTGACGACTCCGGGGTTGATTCTCCTGCGGTGATCATCAAAATTCTTCCATCCGCTCCTGAGTTCTTTGCTATCGGGCAGTCTCTCTGATAGTGTCCAGCCTCACCACAGCCATAGCAGGCGTGGTTTTCTTCAAGTCCGGGGACTTGGGAGATCGATTGAGCCAGTGCCCTGTAGAAACGGACTGTGTGTCCCTTTCTGTGGCAGTTCAGACACTGCATTTCCCAGCATACTCAGGTGTGGCGATAGTTGCACTTTCCATACTTCGGAAGGGTTCCAGCATATCGACTGGCAGGTGCTGGAGTAGTAGGTGTTGTGGCGGCGTACATAGTACTTGTTTGTTGCTCCTGCGGGGTTTCCCGTGTTGTTCGCTTCTTCTTCTTCTTGTTCCCCGACTTCCGTTTATAGTCCTCTCCCTTTGATGGCTCGGGAATGGGGACTTTTACACCATGGCGGATGCCATGGTCGATGAGCCGCTGAGCCAGGCGTTTGGCACTATCGAATGTTATTGGGTTAGAAGATAGTACATATCCTTGGATCGGGGCAGTTAGACCCCAGATGTATCTTTCTATCTTCTTTCTCTCCGGGGTAACCATCACAGGGCATAGTGCTACTAGGTCGCTAAACCTGTCAGTGTAGGCCACTATGTCTGAGCCGACCATCGCTAGCTCCCATAGTTCTTGTTCCAGCTTTTGAACTTCTCCCAACGGGCAGTATTCTTCCAGCATTAACTCTTTTAGGTTCTCCCAACCTATTGAGTTAGCCACTAATAGGGTCAGTGACTTAACATGGCTGTTCCACCATGTCAGGGCTCTGTCGGAGAAGGTGCAGGCAGCAAACTTCACTTTGCTCCCTTCTGGGCACGAACAGATTTCGAAGACTGAATCTGTTTTCTCGAACCATCTCATTAGAGCGATGACTCTACCATTTCCATTAAAGGAATTTGGTTTGCAGTTCAGGAAATCCTTGTACGAGCACTCCCTTGAGTGTTCGTGAGTAACTCTGGGGTTGGCTAATTGGGTACCGCTACCATATCCGAAGGTACCACCTTCGCCGAAGTGAGCTAGAGCAGTTTCCACTACGGAGGATATCGCTGCTTGGAGAGTAGCAGAATCGAACTGTGGCGTTGGAGTTGGAGTTATCGGAGTAGTGCGTCGGTTTGATCTGCGAGGGGCATCTTTGCTAAAAGAATACAAAGATGAGATGGAATAAGTCTATAGCAGTGGATATAAGCCGAAAGCTGAAAGACAAGGTTATCCTAGTTCTGAGGGTATCGGGTCCTGACTTCCACAGGGTTCTGGAAACAATTCATAAAAGAGTCTATACCAAATAAACTTTATGAATTAGAAATGGCTATCCTCGAATGAATATCTATGACCTAAATAACTGTTACCAGTTTCATGTAAAGAAAATAATCCTAACATATAGTGTGATCAGTGTTTCCACTAACTCATTAAGTTCTACAAGATTATTATTTATTAGTGTGACGCATAAGACATTTTAGTTACTTCGGTTGATTCTTCTTTGAAAACTTCTCATGAACTTGCACTTGTTCCTCCTTGACTCTCCTGTTGACCGCTATGAGGAAGTGGTTACATCTATTAGGGTTTGTCGTGCGAGAATGGAAGTGACTAAGGAATCTATGAGATTTAAATGAAACATTATGGGGTGATCCTTACAGAGTCCTTCTATAATTGCACAGTGTATACAAGTTGTATATAATTTAAGATTAAATAGACCTTCGAATAAGTGATCCTACTCCAAAACCACAACCAAACAAGGAACAGGTAGTGAAGCGTAGATCACAAATTCTAAGTCTATAAAATCTCAATTATATATAACCTTGGGAGTATACATTGCAAGACTATAGACCTATCCATAAGGGTCTTTTAAGTTATCACATAAGTTATTTACCTAGTGCCTAAAATACTCCTATAGTATTTTAATGTAATGAACTTGGTATGTTTTAAGCTTGTTATCGCGTTATAGTATCATAAAATACTCCTATAGTATCTTAACCTTATGTTCTGATCTATAATTCCCTTGAATAGAGTTAGGTAAGTTTTAAGACTGTTGCAACACCACATCACTCCCAAACACATGTCGGTCACATCTTGAATGAATATAGTTGATCAGGCTATATTGACCCTACCTTGTGATTACATAACTGTCCAGGTTTGACCGCAGTGTTCAACCTTTAAATACTTTTGTTCTGTTCTTCTTGTGATACTTGCTCTAGTATGTATATATGTATAAGCATGTATGTATACTTTTATACGGTGTTGTTATATATTTAAAATATATTAATATCCAGAGCACTTCGGCCCCATTGTATTTATAGTTGTATATCTTTTATCGGTTGATATACTTAGTTCACTATAAACAATGCTCTGATACCAATCTGTCACACCCCAAAACCAGAACGGCGGAAACGTTCTGGGGTGGAGGACGTCATGTTTAGTATCACAAGACATGCATCATAGTAATCAAAGTAATAAACAATCATTTCATTAGAAAGAAAGTGTTTAGAAAGTATGTGTTCACATAACATAGACTACAAAGTAAGTAACAAAATAAGACATGAAGCTATACTGCTCCATCTTCTGAATCCCAGTGTGCGTACCTATCTACTGGTCTCCTGAGAATACAAGTTATTTTGAAAGAGTAGATCAGCATTTAAGCTGGTGCGTTCATAAGATTTTAGCAATGTAAGTAAGTTGTAGTAAGTTGCAAGTTCGGTTTAGAAAAGTTCGTCTGTTCCTCCAGAAAATCATATATTTCCTGCTTTGATGAAAGATAAGTAAAAATGACTCTGCAATCCTTCCTATGGGTACTAAATGGATACAAGTTATATAAAACCCAGAGTAAACAAACAATCGGTTGTGTGTATCTGCCCTAAGGCAACAACCAAACAAGGAACAGGAAATGAGGCGGAAAGCACACATCCCATTGGTTGTTATATCATCGTTGTATATAACCCTATCGTATTCATTTGGTACTCACGGAGTTAACTGTAATAGTTCCTTTATATTTGGTGAAAAGATTCTTTAAGAAAACCCTTATTTCTTTTAGTAAAAATGGTAACCACGGTAGTTCCTTCTATAATCACTTAGTTTATACTAGCTATATATAATCTAATATCGAACAGATAGTTAATTGTGCGAATCTACCCTAAGCCCACACCCAAACAAGGAACAGGGAATGAAGCGGAAAGCACACATCCAACTACCTATCGGGTATTAATTATATATAACCCTGATGTATAAACTAAGGTATTATAGAATCAACCACCAAAGGTCCTTTAAGTTTATACTGCTTTAATAAAATGGATTAAACCCTTTACTGGTAAGTTTCTAGTTTTGTATATCAAATGTTCTAATTGAAAAGTATGTTTGTACTAGAAAACGGTGCATTAAATTAGTGTCCTACGACCTGACCCATACCTGGTACCCCTTATGATTACTTGGTGTATACGGAACATATATATAGCTAAGATCGAATAGATAGTAGGCTGGGTGAATCTGCTCTAAGCCCACAACCAAACAAGGAACAAGAAATGAAGCGGAAAGCACACATCCTACTACCTGTCGGGTCCGATTAATATATGTACCTGATGTATAAACTAAGGAATCATAAAGTTAGCATTATAGGCCCCTTTCTACTAAATGTACTAGACTCGACTGTTCTGTTTGTAGTTTGAAAAGATGTAAGTTTCCCTAGTTTATAAATATCTTAACTCGAAAATAGTTGGCATTCACTTTCAAGTGGAACTGTCACAATATGAAAGTAATGGGAAAAATGTAAGTACACAGTTGTCTTTTGAATTGACAACCTGACGTACTGATTACCTTAAAACATGTTTGTTTTATTAAGGTCATAATGTGATGGATAGTACCCATACTATACGCTCTCCCTGCAAAAGATTTTGGGGACCAAACGCGACTTCCGCAAACAAATTGCTAGGCCGTGTAAATTCACATTAAAGTTATATGATCATGTATACCCAATTTACTATCACCTTTTGTTTAGAACAATGAGTTAGTGAGTACTGGTATAATTAGATCCTGTATTGTTCACCTACTATAGCATTTAGTATGTTCGTTCTGATATAGTATCTTAGTATGTTCTTTCTGTTATCATGTATTGCATCTTCCTTCGTGTTTCTCTTAATAGTATGTTCTGTTATGTTATCGTGTATTGTATCTACCTCCCTGATTCTCTTTATAGTATGTTCTAGCATCTAGTATGAACTGGACTCCTAAACTATACCTACTATAGTTTACTAGTATGTTTACTTGAACTGTTATTGAAACGAATCATTTATCTACGAAGTTATGATTGTACTTTAAAAACGAAGTTTTATAAACTATAAAGTAACATAACTTAAAAAGAGTTTTTGAAATGTTTTGATCACTTATAAAAGACATATGTAATCTTTTGAAGGATGTTTATAACAAACATTTACACAATTATCATTGTGTTCAACTTGTATTCCCCCCTTAAAAGCATTTAAAACAGTTTAAAAGTTTCATTATAGGGGTATGAACTCACCTTATGTGGGTGATTCAAACGAATATGCGCGTAAGGATGAGAAGTTCCACGAATGAAGTCCCGAGACACTAACGAGTCCTAAATGACATATATTGACATATATTGGCATGAATGTAGTGTTTAGAAGCAACCACATGCAAGGAAACACCTTTAGGGACTAGGAAACACTTGGACCAAGTGTTAGAATCACGTGTGATTCATCTAAGGGATGTTTATGGCCACCAATTGGTGTTTACGGCCATGGGTTTACGACCATTGAGTTTACGGCCGTAAACTCATGGTAAAATGTGCACAAAAGGGTGATTGAATGATAGGGAAGCTTGTGGAACTATGGCTCAACAAGAGGATGAGCAAAACTAACCTTTTTGGAAGGTTTTAAGTTGTTTACGACCAAGATGGATGAGTTTACGGCCAAGCAAAGAGTTTACGGCCGTAAACTCATGAACACTATGCACAAAATGGTGTTTTAAAGTCCTATCTACCATCCATTAGGGGTTCAAGGTCTAATGGTTGGATATGAGAAGGGTTTGCGGCCAACATGTGACCAAAACATGGGTTTACGGCCAAGGGAGATTCCATGGTCGTAAACTATTGATGTTTATGCTAAGGTGGTTGTTTCAAGGCTATGATCTAGTGTTTAACTTGTCTAACTAGATGATAGATGGAATACTCACACTTTTGAGGGTCATTGAGGAGTTTTCGGCCACCAAGAACAAGTGTGTGTTCTTGGTGAAAGTTGATGATCTTGAAGATCTAACCAAAAGAGATGATTTTATGGATGAAATCATAGGGGTATACTAGATTAAGAAGAATAACAACTCAAAGATGGAAGAACACTTACGTTTTTTGAAGATCTAGGATGAAAGGCTTGATGATACTTGAGAGAGAATGGAAGTTTCTTGAGTTGAAAGTGTAAGAATGAAAGAAAAGTGAAGGAAATGAGACTTAAGAGGGGAGTTTACGGCCAGCCTTGAGTTTACGGGCGTAAACTCATGTGTTATGGTCGTGAACTCCTTTTGGTGGTGATTAAGGCTTGAATGTTGTACAGTGACTCTAGTAGGTACTTCCTATTACTCATTCCTTGGATGTACTAGGCTTAAAACTCATTAGAATGACCCTTAACAAGGCTAGAAGGCAATGAACTTAAGTCTGACTTTTGGTTGATTGGCTTGACTTTACAAGACAAAAAATTTCGGGTTGTCACACGATGGTAGCATCAGAAGGATAAGAAAAAGAAGAGGTGGAGATGGTGGCGATGGTAGCATAACTGGTGGTGGTGGTGGCGGCAGTAGAGGTGGTGGTGATGAAAGTAGTGTTGGGTGATGATAATAGTGGTGGTTGCGACAAGGGAAAGGTATTGGTGGCGACAGAGGTAGTATTAGTGGCGATAATGATGACAACGGTAGCAAGGGAGGAGGTGGTGATGGCGGTGGAGGTGGTGGCGGAGTGATGTTGGTGGTGGCAGCGAATATGCTGGCTTATGGCTTATGGCTTATAGCGTAGGGCTTATGGTTTATGGCATATGGTGTATCGCATACAGATCAAGGCTTAAAACTTAGATCTTATGGCTTAGGGTGTATAGATTAGTGCTTATGGCTTAAGGTTTGTGCCTTATGGCTTGTGAATTATGGACTATGGATTAGGGTGTATAATATAAGGCTTAATACTTATGGCTTAAGGATTATGGATTATGGATTATGGTTAATGATGTATGGCTTAAGGCTTAAGACTTAAGATTAATATATTATTGCATATAACTTAGGGCTTAAGGCTTAGTGCCTAATGATTAAGGTTTATGAATTATGGTGTAGGGCTTAGGGTTTTAGGCCTAGGACATATGACTTATGGCTTATGTGTTATGGATTAATTCTTAAGGCTTATGGCATATGACATATGACATACGACTTAAAACTTAAACATTATAGCATACATCTTAAGACTTAAGTCTTAGTGCCTAATGCTTAGGGTTTAGCACTTATGGTGTAAGGCTCAAGGCTTAATGCTTATGGATTAAGGCTCATCCCCATACCCACCCTACCTCATCTCCACACCCATATTCTCACGCCTACCTGCCCTCACCCCATATAACCTACACTTACCCTCACCCAACTGACCCCTACCCTCGTACCTATACTACCATATACTCACCCAACCCCACCCTACATTTACTCGAACCCTAAACCTTACCCCATATTGCCCACAATCCTACACAACATACTACATTGAAGCCTACCCTACCTCACATCCGCATCCTCCTCCTACACCACACACACACACACCCTACCCCCCACACTAACCCATATTACCCTCTACATACTCACACCCACACTCACATCCCTACATACTTTTACACTACCCCTATACTTATATCAATAACCATATCCACACCCACACCCATGCCTACATGTACTACTCAATACTTATGTTTTAACTTTCATTGTCATATTTGACCTTTCAAGTTTGAGTTTATATATATATATATATATATATATATATATATATATATATATATATTAATTTATTTCATTATTGTTATTTTTTTAAGTGTGCTAATTGTTTCAGATATATTAGAATTGCACTTACCAACACACTCTCCCACTCCACATACACACATACCCGAAGCTCGCTTCACCCCTACACTACCCAACTTAAATATTCACTTTATAGTAATTCATGCTTTATCATCATTAATCATATTTCAAAAAAAAAATTAGGATTTAAAAAATGAAGTGAATTCAGAATTTTAAAAATAATTCAGTAGACATTGATTTTTTTTATATAAATGGTATGTAAAATTATTATTAAATCTACTATCATAAAAAAAAGGTTTTTTTGCCAAATGTCACACTCTCATTCAATTTGCCAAATGTCATTTTATGGTTATTTTGAATTAATTTCTCTTCCACATGTCATTTTATGGGTTTTTCTATTTTAATAAATTTCACATAATACTTTAATATAATAATTACAATAAATGTAATAATAAATGAATATCAATTTTCATTAATGGACTTACCTTCTAATTTCAAATTCTCAAATTAAACCTCATTAGTTTATTTTGTTTATTTATTTAAATTTAAAAGATAAAAAAATCAATTTTAATAATTCATTACTTTTCTTGTTTTTTTATAAATCCAAAGTTCTTAAATATTTAGACCTTTATAATTAATTTTTTTAATTAACCCATGTAATAAATGGGATTACATGGGTCTTCTACCAAATAAATTTTATATACTCCATTTTTTAAAACCCAAAATATTTGACTAGAATTATTTTATTTTTCAGATTTTATTTATTTTTTTTTTAAAAAACTTTGAATTATTTTTATACATACACCTTAATCCCTCTCCCCCCAAAAAACGAAAGCTTTCATTTTAGTTCAGTTTTCCCTAAAAAATCTATTTCCTCCTCTCTCGATTTCGTCTCTCTGCCTATCTCGATCTCGCCTCATCTTTATCTCGCGATCTAATCTATGTTCCTCTCAATCGGTGGCATCTGCATATGAAGAATTTCGATTAGCGATCCAATAACCCTTTGCACTATCGTCACATAATCAAGAACTAGAAAGATGACTCGATGCAGGCTGTAGGATGCCAGGTCAGTGTTCTTCCCTTGAAAACATATTATTTTCTTTTTTATTTATATACTTTTCTGGTTGAATGTCAATAGATACCTACCATGTATTTGATGCAGTAGATCCACTGGTTTAATATGATGATAATTTTTTAGCTTTTTCATTGTATTATTTGTCTTGATTTTTCATTTTATAGAGTTAGTTCCTATAATCACTTAAATCATATTTCTGTTTTTCTAAATTACTTCCCGATTTCTCATGTTTCTGCGATTTTCCCCTGAGTCATGGAAAATCTAATTCGCCCTTTTGCGCATTGGTACCAGTCTCCTACTTTTTTTTTCAATTACATAAACAACAATTTGTTGATCTCAATATTTATATTTTTAGTTAATATATCCGTTACCCATTCGCCCTTAGTCATTGGGTACCTCATCCAATCCGATTTGACAATACTAAACCTATTATGATATGATTACCTTACCTTTTTACCCAATCATTACCAACTTCTCCAATTGTTATCTCAGTGGTTAAATTTATGCAACTTCTTTTCACTTATTGACTTTCAACGATTTTTGTGTAGAAGAAAATGTCAACCAGAGTTTGCAGAAACATTTCCCTGGAAGAAGTTCATAAGGTAGACTTTTTGATTGTTGAATGCTTTTGTTTACTAGCTTTGATATTTGAAAGACTAATTATAATTTTTTTTAATGACTGAATTCAGGTATAAAATATCATAGAACAATGTTTATCACATTACATGGACATGAAGCAGGTGATAGATATTCTCTACACTTATTTATATTAGCAATTTGATTCTGTTTCATCATCCTCATTCATAATTTGAGTCACTATTTCTTATGTGGCTTGTTATGTTTGGATTACATAATAAACTTCACTCTTTACTCTCATTAACCAAAGTTTTGACAATGCATAATGGTTTATGTGGGAAAGAAAATATATATTATTGCTCTTATAGTGATTCTGATTTCCTTGATGTTAGGCGTGCGTACTTTGGTAATGAGCTATGTGCTATTATAATCACATTTTGAAGTCCTCGTGACAATAAGGTTTGTTCCTTAAATTATTTTCCTTAATGCATCACATATATATTTTTTTCATAAACTAGTCTATCAAATTACATAATTTTTCCTTTTTGTTTCAAATTTTGACACTAACAACGTTTTGTTGCTACATGTGACAACTCTAACAACCAATCTAAATGAAAACAGCGAAACATCAAATATCTCAGAAGCCAAATAAATGTTTTACAAGGGTAGATGTCATCAACAAGCAGACAATGAGCAAGACCAACAAGTCGAAAACATTGGAAATATAGGTCATAGGTCATACATTAATTACCCTTTGCAAGTATTGTAGATATATTTTGGTTACAATTTTATATATTTAGTATTTAAATTGATTTTTTTTGTATGGGTTTTGTTTTACAATTGTTAACATGATTCAATTTATATGTTTTATAATGTTTATTGTTGTATTGTTTGCAAAATTTCAAAAAAATGGCTAATATGCCTAGTTTCTGTATTGTCATGTTTAGATCATATTTGTGTGTCAAATTATAAAAAAATGACATTTTATTATACAAATAATGTGACAATATGAAAGACAATAGTCATGTTCATCTAAATTGTGTGTGTTGATTAGACACTAATGACTACAGCTTAAAAAACTCGTTATGATTGTATACAAACAATAGTTACACTCAATAATGTTTGTGTGTGTAAATGATAAAATAGGTTATACTAATACCAATTTTTGTGATAACAAACTGATTATTGGTCACAATTACAAATACTATTGTGTCTATAAATAGATTACAATTATTTTTTAATTGATTTTCTAAGTTGAAATGATATAAAATAGTCATAGTTACGACTTTTTATATGTCTAAATGATAACATTGGTTATGATAAGTAATATAAATATAACCGTAAGCTAATATTAAATCCATAATTTTAATAAAATGTGTGTATTTATAGTATTTATGATCACGTTTCACTTAATTGTGTCTCTATATGATATACAATAGTCACCAAAATTGATTGTTTTTGTAACTAATTGTTATTAAATCGCCACTTATGGAATTAATTACATGTGGCCATTTAGCGAACATGGTCATGTTCACGATAATTACATGTTTGCAAAACATTAAACTGTGTGACAATATATTAGTAAAACACCACACTAAAACAACATGCATGTCGCAAATTGGTGATATACAGTCACTACAATTACTAAATAAATGTGTCTACTGACGGTTTAACGCCACAATATTGGATAAAATAATTGATTTTAGCAATAAAATTCCCTACCAAATAGCCACACTTTTATAATACAACCACATTTTTTTCATATCATACGGACACTACATTTTAAAGTGACCATAAGACCCATACGATGACGTCACCTTCCGTCACACTTTCAGCGAAAAAAATAAAATGTCACTATATGCATATGGTGTGTCCGTTGATCATTTTTGTAGTAGTGAAAACAATGACACAAAAGGTTTACCATACATACTTCTATTCCAAGTTTGAGTAGTGACCACCAGGTCCTTTGGTTTCCTCATGGCTCTTCCAGTCCCAATTATATATCCTGTGCTTATGATAGTATTGGGACCATACTAACGTTCACACCTATATATAACTGCTTTTGGCATTACCACGAAGTCTCATGTCTCACTGGTTTAGATTAAAGACCGGTACACCTAATTCACTTCCTAAATTCCATAACATAGATACAGTCTATAGACTAAATAAAGGTTCTCTTCCAGGTCTGTCATCGACAACAATAAACCAACAACTTTCAAGGCTTACCAAATTTGTGCAGTCCAGTCATCACTCCAAGATGATCTTCTATTTCCTTGATACACGTAACACTAGTCGAACTACGAATATTCTAGGATAACTGAGCTTGCATGTCACGAGAAAATTGAGACATTAGGAATGCAACCCACCTTAATCCTTTCAGGTAATTCAAACCACTTCTTGTTGCTCCTTGATTGTTTTTCCTTTGATATAAAACCATTTCCTTTAATGTTGAGCGATATTAACGATTACAACATCCGCGAGAAAGAAGAGAGCATTTTCCTATATCGAAAAGAAAAAGAGTCCTACACGTACATACAGATAACATATGACTCTCAGCACCCCCCCCCCCCCTTTATGAGTCTAAACCACCTAAATGAGCCAATGTACACTGCGAGTTTGAACACCGACATCTGTATTCAGTTCGCTCACAACATCGCTATGATACAAACTTGTAACATTGTGATTTTTACCACATTTTTTTAAAACACTTTTTAGCAAAATATGTTAGCAGAAGACTTGGTTATTTCAAAAAATCTTCAAATCACCACGTCACCTTAAAATCCATTCATAATTTCAAACTATTTCAAACATAACCAAAGTAAATGTGTAATTTGATAAAACATGTAACGTGTCCAAAAAGGTATCACTATAAAAATCTAACTACCCATTACGAGACCCAACCTCACCAAGCCATGCGCCTAAGTTACCTGCATCGATCATAAAGGTATATAACAAGAAATAAATGTCAGCAAATGATTCGTGAGCAGCAAGTTGTGCATAACCAAAGGGAAAACATACAATCCCCTAATGGGTCATCCACACAAATTAGGACAACGAAACAACAAAATAGAAAACAAAATTCAACTGTATATATCATAACTGATTTCAATCATTTACACTAAAACGTTGTACCATATCATTTTAATTTTAGTTTCACCAATTTTATTTATCAACATACTTTAACTATTTATTACATATAAATCAATTCACCTTTTATTTATTACATATAATTCAGTTTCACTGTTATGGAGTGAATTATAGAAGAGTTTGATGGGTTTTGAGCATTACAACATCCCTATGGTGCACACGCAACCCTAATTGCTTTCGATCTAGGTTTTTCTCAAGTTATACGTGAATAATAATTTTCCAAAGCAAAACCCTAATCTAGCATACATATTTTCGGATTCAATGAATAAAACAATAGTTAGAAGAATGCCTTTCTTGTTGATTCCTTGATCTTGATCTTCAAGAGCTTAGTGCCTCAATTGTTGCACCTCTAATGGAGTCATAAACACCACAAGAAAAAGATGAACAAGAGAGAGAGCATGGAGGCTTATTGAAATCGGCTAGGGGTTTCTCTTAGAAAGCATAAGGGCCGAATTCTGTAAGCCATGTGGCCTATTTATACTTGTGGCTGCTAGCTTTTTAGGCGGAAACCCTAATTTGACTGCTTAAGCCTTAAGCAGCCCATGGACACCTTCTAGAATACTTCTTGGACGAATTCTCTATGGGCTTCCCATACATTTCGTCCAACCTTATTCCAAGGTGATCCATGAGCCCAATTGCAACTATCAGTGATTTGCAATATCAATCCTCGTTCTTTTAATCAGTCTCTTTTGATCGCTAATTTAATTCCAAATTAATTCTTGATCAATACTAATTAAATAATATGATTTATCAATTAATATATTATTCTTATAATATATTAATAAATCATTTGTCAACCTCTTTCTCACAACTCATCCTGCCAAGTTGCTATGGTGAAGGCAACCCAAAAGGACCAGGCTACTATCGGGTCAAGTACATACCAATTATAGTTATGGGCTTAGACACCTAATCCAACAGTCTCCCACTTGGATAAGTCAAATAACAATAACTTCAAGTATGACTTCAAAATCCGATTAGCAATCGTAGCTCTCAAAAGCCATTGTCGAACTCTGACCTGCGTCCTTTAGATAAGGGATCATATAATCCTCTGTTCTGCAAGATATCATGTGGACAAAGGCATGGAACATAATCATTCTCAATGTCCAAAAGTTAGTTTCCCGACTTCCGACTTGTTTGACATAGAACTGAATTGAACACATCAATTTAGTCCTGACCGGGCCCGACACATAAGTCAACACAAAATCATCGAGGGGCCCAAGATATCGCTTTTACCCTCCTAGGATAAAAGAAATAGATAAAATTTGACTTATATGCTTTTACTATTTACTCGTCAAATCGTACACAACAACACGTTTTATAACATCAAGTTACTGATGCGTTTGCGCATTATCAATGCACAACTGACTAGTGAACAACAAATCATATATCTCGGTTTAAAGATTATACGATGTTATCGTCTCATAATCACTTGTGATGGATTCCATGAAGTGATTCAAATGAGCGTGGTTTTAATCCAATACTCAAATCTTATTTCAGAAGTACTCATGAATGTTGTAGCAAACTTTTGCTATGTCTAAGCACTTAGACAATCTACAAACCAATTCATGACAGTCTAACCTCATAACTTACTTGCAAAGTATGATTGACTGTGGATAATTTGAATAATATAATTATTCTAGAAGTAAAACATGCAAAAGTGATACAATAGTAAACAATTGACACAAGATAGTAAACTTTACTCATAAATAAATCTCCATTACTTAATCATCAAATGTCAATTACATTTATCTATTACAAGTTTCTAAACAACTACCTAATCACTAAAACTAATATCGTCCTTCAGACCAATGCTCCTTGTATGCTGCAAGTGCTTAACCCTGCTCAGAACATTTGTGAGGGGATCTGATGGGTTCTCCTCTGACGATACCCTCTTGACTGCGAGGAGTCCCTATTCTACCCGATGTCTGATGAAGTGGTATTTTCTGTCGATGTGTCTGGATCTACCATGATTCCTTGGTTCCCTGGATAAGGCATCCGCTCCTTCGTTATCACAGAAAATCTCCATAGGCTCCTTTATGGCTGGTACAACTCCAAGGTCTCCAATGAAGTTCTTCAACCATATTGCCTCATTCGACACTTTGCTCGCGGCTATGTACTCTGATTCGCACGTTGAATCAGCCATGGTATCCTGCTTCGAACTTTTCCAAGTAATTGCTCCTCCATTTAGGGTAAATAACCAACCCGATTGAGAGTGGAAGTTATCTCTGTCGGTCTGAAAGCTGGCGTCACTATACCCTGTCACTCTCAAGTCATCACTCCCACCAAGTGTAAGGACCCGGTCCTTAGTCCTTTACAGGTACTTAAGAATGTTCTTAACTATAGTCCAATCTACTCTACTCGGGTTCCCTTGATATCGGCTAACCATGCTCAACGCAAAAGCCACATCAGGGCGAGTACATGTCATAACGTACATGATCGAACCAATCGCGGAAGCATATGGAACCTGACTCATTTCTGTTATCTCGGCATCGATACTCGGACTCTGAGTCTTACTCAGCTTGGTATTGCTTTGGATTGGCAGTTCCCCCTTCTTGGAATTCTCCATGCTAAAACGTTTCAGCACCTTGTCCAAGTAAGTACTTTGACTAAGTCCTATTATTTTCCTACTTCTGTTTCTCAATATCTTTATCCCTAGAATATAAGCATCTTCTCCTAGATCCTTCATAGCGAAACACTTCCCAAGCTAGGACTTAACTGAAGGGTTTTGAGCATACTAACACTCCTAAGGTGTGCATGCAACCCTAGAAACCTTGGATCTATGTTTTCTCTATTATACATGCAAACTTTCATTTTTCCAAGGTTTCATCCTAACTAGCATACCATGAAGTATATGTAATACAAAAACTAGTAGAATGGCATACCTTTTCTTGTAGCTTGATGCCTTAAGCCTTTTAGATCCAAGCACCCCAAGTGTGATGCCTCAAATGCTTCACACAACACCACCAACATTTGGAAGAACTTGAGAGAAGTATACTTGCACTCAAAATTGGCTAGCCCTCTTTCCTTTTACTTAAGTACCGATTTTGGTAGCTATGGGGTCCTTTATATAGTGTGACACAACTAGGGTTACACCATGCAAACCCTAATGTGCATGGCTTTCCACATTCCTCATGCTCCATGGGTTATAACCTCCATGGAGTATCCATGGGTCACCACATAGGTTTAGCCCAACACAAAGGATTATGGATCATAAGCCCACTATATAAGATTAAATGATTTATACAATCAATCCCCATTTATTTAATTAGTCTCTTTTGATTACAAAATTAATTCGAAACTAATTCTTGATCAATACTAATTAAATAATATGATTTCATATTAATATATTAGAGCTTATAATATATTAATAAATCATAAGTATCCTCTTCTCAAAAGTCCATCCTTCGGATTGTTCCGGTGCCATGCAACCCAAATGGACCATGCTACTCTCGGGTCAAGTGCATACCAATTATAGTTATGGGCTTAGACACTAAATCCAATAGTCTCCTACTTGGATAAGTCTAATAACTATAACTGCAAGTACGACTTAAAACACCGACTAGCAATCGTAGCTCTTAAAAGTCTCCGTCGAAACGAGACGCTCCATTTTAGATAAGTGATCATATAATCCTCTGTTCAGGATATCAGCCAGACAAATACATGGAACAACGTCATACTTATTGTCCAGCAGTTTGTTTACCGATTTCCGATTTGTTTGACATAGAACTTAATCAAACACATCAATTTAGTTCAGACCGGGCCCGACACATAAGTCAAAACAAAATCATCGAGGCGCCCAAGATATCTCTTTTAATCCTCCAAGGACTAAAAGGAACAGATAAAATTCGACTCATATGCCTGTACTAACTATTCATCAAATTGTACACATCAACACGTTTTATAACATCGAGTTACCGATGCGTTTTTGTACTATCAATGTACAACCAATTCATAGTCAACAACTCATATATCTTGGTTTGAAGACTTATATAATATTATCGTCTCACGATCACTCGAGATAAATTCCATGAAGTGATACAAGCGAGCACGGGTTGAATCCAATACAATTCAGACAAATCTACGAGCCGAATTCATGACAGTCTTGATTCAATACCTACTTCCAACGTATGATCGACTGTGGATAGTTTGAATAATATAATTATTCTGGAAGTCAAAACAGGCAAAGTGAAACAATAGTAAATGATTGGCACAAGAAAGTACCATAATGGTAAATAAAAGCACCTTTTATTTAAACATCAAATGTCAATTACATTTCAACTATTACAAGTTTCGAAAGCTATCTAATCAGTAAAACTAATATCGTCCTTCAGCCAGATACGCCTCGCATGCTGTAAATGCTTAACCCTACTCAGTCCATTCTTGAGTGGATTTTCTGGGTTCTCATCCGATGATACCCTCTTTGCCACGAGGAGTCCTTCTTCTATTCGATGTCTAATGAAGTGGTATTTTCTATCGATGTGCCGGGATCTACCATGATCCCTTGGTTCCTTGGCTAAGGCAACTGCACTCTCGCTGTCACAGAAAATCTCCATAGGCTCCTTTATAGCTGGTACAACTCCAAGGTCTCCAACGATGTTCTTCATCCATATTGCCTCCTTCGCCTCCTCGCTTGCTACTATGTACTCTGATTCGCAAGTTAAATCAGCTACTGTTTCCTGCTTGGAACTTTTCCAAGTTATTTCTCCTCCATTCAGGGTAAAGACCCAGCCCGACTGAGATCGGAAATTATCTTTTTCAGTCTGAAAGTTGGCGTCACTATACCCTACCACTCTCAAGTCATCACTCCCACTGAGGGTAAGGAACCAGTCCTTAGTCCTCCTCATGTACTTGAGAATGTTCTTAACTGCAGTCCAGTGAGCCTTACCCAGATTCCCCTGATATCTGCTGACCATGCTCAAAGAAAAGGCCACATCAGGGCGAGTACAAATCATAGCATACATGATAGATCCAACAACGGAAGCATATGGTATTCGACTCATCTCAGCTATCTCAGCCTCTGTACTCTGACTCTGAGTTTTACTCAGTTTGACATTGCACTGGATCGGTAAGTCACCTTTCTTGGAATCCTGCATGCTGATTCTTTTCAGCACCTTGTCCAAGTAGGTACTTTGACTAAGTTCAATTAGTCTCTTACTCATGTCTCTCAGTATACTTATCCCAAGAATATAGGCAGCTTCTCCGAGGTCCTTCATAGCGAAACACTTCCCTAGCCAGGACTTAACCTCCTGCAAGGTTGGGATGTCATTTCCTATGAGTAGTATGTCATCCACATACAATACCAAAAAGCTAACTACGTTCCCACTATCTTTTACATATACATAGGACTCATCCTCGCTTCTCGAAAAGCCAAACTCTTTGACTTTCTCATCGAAACAAAGATTCCATCTACGAGATGCTTGTTTCAATCCATAAATGGATTTCTCAAGCTTACACACTCTATTAGGGTACTCTGCATCGATAAAATCCTCTGGATGACTCATGTAAATATCCTCAGCCAACTTTACATTAAGGAAAGAGGTTTTGACATCCATTTGCCATATTTCATAATCATGAAATGCAGCAATGGGTAGCATAACCCTAATAGACTTAATCTTCGCTACTGGTGAGAAGGTTTCATCATAGTCAACTCCCAGAGTTTGAGTAAAGCCCTTCGCAACTAGTCGCGCCTTATAAGTGTGTACTTTCCCATCCATGTCGGTCTTCTTCTTGAAGATTCATTTGCACCCCACTGTCTTACGACCCGGTACATTGTCAACCAAGTTCCAAACTTGATTTTCATACATGGATTGAATCTCGCTTTCCATAGCCTCTTTCCATTTACTAGACTCGGGGCCTGCCATGGCTTCCATGTAGTTGTTAGGTTAATCCGAATTTATCAGTGTGCTATCACTGATAAATTTATCACCCTCAGATGTTATATGAAAACCATATAACACAGGTGGAACAGTAACTTTACTGTAACACTTCAGAGGTACGGACTCGTCAACCGGATCAACAGGAGCTTCCTCCTCAGGTTGATCGCTACTGTTTGATGCTCCTTCACCGCTTGACTCTTGAAGTTCTTCAAGGTCAAGTTGCCTCCCACTGTCTCCTTGGCCTATGAGCTCTCTCTCGCGAAAGACTTCTCTCCTCACAACGAAGACAACATTGTCGCTTGGTCTGTAGAAGAGATAACCAAAGGATTTCTGTGGGTAGCCGATGAAAATACACCGCTCACTCATAGGTTCGAGCTTGTCGTGAGTCTCACGCCTCATGAAAGCCTCGCAACCCCAAACCTTGATGTGGTCTAATGTAGGAGCCTTCCCGGTCTACATGTCGTGAGGTGTTTCGGCAACCTTCTTGGTAGGGACTAGATTAAGGATATGGGCGGAAGTCTCTAAGGCATACCCCCAGAATGAGATTGGTAACGAAGCTCGACTCATCATGGAACGAACCATGTCCAACAAGGTTCGGTTGCGCCTCTCAGCCACACCATTAAGTTGTGGTGTCTTAGGTGGCGTTAACTGTGACACAATTCCACATTCCTTAAGATAGTCAATGAACTCGATACTAAGATACTCACCACCCCGATCAGATCAGAGCATCTTTATCTTCCTTCCCAGCTGATTCTCCACTTTCCTGTTTAAACTCTTTGAATTTCTCAAAGGTTTCTGACTTATGCTTGATTAAGTAGACATATCCATATCTACTGTAATCATCAGTAAAAGTCACATAGAACCGGTTAACATCCCTTGTGGCGGTTCGGAAGGGCCCACACACATCGGTGTGTATGAGATCCAACATACCCTCACCCCTCTCACAAGTACCTATGAAGGGTGATTTAGTCATCCTTCCAAGTAAGCAATATTTGCAAGTGTCATCCAACCTTAAGTAGAATGACTCCAAAACTCCAGCCTTTTGGGGTTGGCATATGCGCTTCTTGCTAATGTTGGGTTTTGAGCATTCTAACACTCCTAAGTGTACATGCAACCCTAAATACCTTGGATCTATGTTTTCTCTATTATACATGCAATTATGAACTTTCCAAGGTATTACCCTATCTAGCATATAATACTTGATACTTGGGTAATCAAATGGATAGAATACATACCTTTGTTTGATGTAGCTTGTCTCCATGAAGCTTGAGTGCCTAGTGCCCCAAGTGTGACACCTCAAATGGTTCACACAACACCAAATGCACATGGAATGACTTGAGAGAAATGGAGCACTCCTTGAAATCGTCTAGCCCTCATATTCACACATTAGTGCACGATTTCTTGAGCCATAGGATTCTTTTATATGGTGGCTATTAGGGTTACACCATGTAACTCATAACTTTACCCATTCCTTATGCTCCATGGATTTTAACCTCCATGGGGTATCCATGGGTCACCCCATGGACTTAGTTCAACATAAGGAATCTTGGATCACAAGCCCACATATATAAGAATGAATGATTTACACAATCAACCCATATATTTAATTAGTCTCCTATTGATCACTTAATTAATTCCAAATTAATTCTTGATCAATACTAATTAAATAACCTTATTAATATATTAGAACTTATAATATATTAATAAACCTTAAGTGTTATTTCTCTCATTTTAGTCTATCCAAATGCATGATGCCATGCAACCCAAATGGACCATGCCGGGTCGGGTCAAGTCTTACCAATTATAGTTATGGACTTAGACATTAATCCAATAGTCTCCCACTTGGATAAGTCTAAAACTATTATTGCGTATGACTTCAGGAACCGATCAGCAATCGTAGGTCTCAAAAGCTTCTGTCGAACTCTGACCTTGTCGATGAACTCTGACCTTTGTCAATGACTTGTCCATTAGATAAGGGATCATATATTCCTCCATTCTAGATATCATATAGACTGAGACATGGATTATAATCATTCTCTATGTCCATTTGTTGTTTCCCGATTTCCGATTTATGACGACTGACTAATTGAACAAATCAAATCAGTCCTGGCCAGGCCGAGCACTTACATTTGTCATCACCAAATCATCGAGGGGCCCACAGATATCACTTTTATCCCGAAGGTAAAAGGAATGGATAAACTTCAACTCATATGGCTTGTTCTACTACTTGTTGAATCATACACAAAGGCACGTTTTATAACATCGAGTTACCAATGCGTTTTCGTGCAATCAATGTATAACCAACTCATAGTAACAACTCATATCTCTAGGTTTGAAGAATATAAGATATTATCGTCTCATGATCACTCGTGATAAAATCCATGAAGTGATTCCAATGAGCGCGGGTTGAATCCAATACTCATAACTAATGAGCACTCATGAGTGTTGTAGCCCTTTGTCCAACATCTTAGACCTCTACAAGCCAACCCATGACAGTCTTGATTCATATCTACTTCCAACATATGACCGACTGTGGATGGTTTGAATAACTTAGTCCATCAGAACAATGACCTAGTTATTCTGGAAGTCAAAACATGCAAAGTGAAACACAATAATAATCGAATCCAATATGGTCTCAGAACTTATGAATATAAATAAAACACCTTTTATTTATCACCATATGATTACACATTATTCATTGTATACTGTTTCAGCTATCAACTTTATTCTTGAATTTAAAACAATAGTTGTCCCATGCTCCAAGCATGTACTCTATGTTTTCTAAACACCAGTCATGCCATACACCAAGTATGCATACTATGTTTGTCTATGATCTTTACTTTGTGAAATAGATCAATTGAACATAACTCCAACGATCCTCATTTCACATTCCCAATTCCTTACTGCAAATGCAAGAATTCCAAATTCATGCCATTTACTAAAATCTGTTAGATTCTAAACTTATATGCATTGATCCTCTTGTAATGATTATGCACAAAGTCAGAAAGACTTGACAACAAACATTACAGAGCATTCCAAAGGAGATCAACTCCTTGGAAACATCCTTCTTGCATTAAGTTTCCTAATCTTACACAGATTTATTGAACAATTTCTAACTTTGAAACATTTCCATATTCCATTTTGACTATCACTTCTGAACAAGAGTTGCCTCCTTACAGATTATGTCAATATGGTCCTTCCAGAATTAACATTATACTTCCAACCGTCCTTGAGCAACCAATCTTTGGTAAACCTTAGATTGTCCTCGACAATTGCTTAATCATTTTAGTCATATCCAATTCTAGACCTTTTCCCTTCTTAATGCCCCAGGCATTTGGAAAATTTTAGAAAGGATAAATATAGCACATGTAATCGATCCTATATCCGAAGCATATGGGACACGAGTCATGATGTCTCACATAAAGACTAAACCAGTCTTTTGCTATAACATTTCCATTTCTATTTGCCAAGTTCTCATAATTCAGATTATGAAAAGGGATGCCGTAATCATAATCGAATTTTAGAACACAAATAATGGACCCATATATAGAATTTCCTTTTGTTGAGCCATTCCAACATGAAATTCATATATATATCCTTGACTAAATACGATTAAAATCTCAATCTAAGCTTTTAGAATTGAAATGAAGTATAATTTCCTCTCCCTTAATTATAGCAAAACAACTTTTTCAACCCCTGCAGCCTCACGAATTGAAACTTTTGTTTTCTATAATTAACATTGCTAACTTGCAACCTTTATCATAATTATCATGCTCCCACTAACATGATGATTATTAGCATAACACTTATACTTCTTTTTAGGCCCTGCACATCAAAAAAATGTGAAATCCACAACCTATGTCAAGCACCCAAGAGTTAGTATGTGATGAGTTTTTAGATAGAATAGTATAAATACCTGCATGGGTGGGTTTAACATTCCCATCCTTAACATCCTTCAAGTATTTGGGGCAACTTCGCTTCCAGTGCCCTTTTTCGTGACAGTAGAAACACTCTGCTTCCTTTGGAATGGAATAGGGAGCAGCAGAACCAGCCTTGGTCCCACTTTAAGAGGATCCATCAAGAGACTTTCCATTGTGGCTCTTTGAGGGAGCCTTCCTCTTCTTCCCTTTCCCTTGTCCAATTGCCAGAACAGGGGCGGTGGTAGGAGTCGTAACAACCGATTTACCTTTGAGACCACTTTCAGCAGTCCTCAAAAGCCCTTGAAGTTTGCTAAGTGTGACCTCCTCCTTGTTCATATGATAGGTCATGCGGAACTGATCATAACATGGAGGTAAGGAGTGTAGAATGATATCTATAGCCAGCTCCCCAGGAAAGTTCACACTCAATTTCAGCAACCGGTCCACAAATATTTGCATTTTCTGCAAGTGGCCCGTGATGAGTTCACCATCCTTCATCGTGGTTGTTATCATGGAAGAGGTGATTTCATACCTCTCTTGACGAGCACTCTGATGGTATCTTTCTATCAGGTCCTGGTGCATCTCAAAAGGGTAGAAGTCCTCATAGGACTTTTGGAGTTCATCTGACATAATGGCAAACATGATACAAGCTACCTTGGTGGCATCCTTTTCATGTGCCCTAAACTCAGCAATCTCCTCAGGAGTAGCAGAAGACTCATCAATTTCCTTTAGCTCCTTGTCTAGGACATATTCTTTGTCCTCATAGCAACTGACCATCCTGATGTTCCTAATCCAATCATTGAAGTTGGAACCATCGAAGATGACTCTCCACAAAGGTTCATGAGAGAGAATGAGCCAGTAGGGTTTGAGCCAGAAGCATTGTTGGAAGACATCTGAAAAGAAAGAAAGACAAGTTTAGATTAGATAAATAGTCCTTAATAAAACACCCAAATGAAATATTAAGGTTAGGACCCAACACAATATTTTACAATTTGGAAGAGGGATGCCGTAATCCAACTTGCAAAATATTTGAAGGTAAGTAAATGATGATTTACCAATTTCCACCATGAAAAAACGAAATTGTTATTAAGTTTTAATTGGATTGAAACTCCTAGATCCTTTGAGATTCATTGAACAATTCAATGGCATTTTAAATCTCGATTATGCCCTTCATGTTTGTGACTGGGATATCGACGATCACAAACAAGGTGTGAATAACCATGCAAAATGTGCTTGGTACTCTCGACTTTATCACCCAATCAATGTGTCGGTTAACCACACACGCTCCATTGATCTTATAATAAACATCGAGCTACCATTTGCAATCCTTACTAGTCCAAGTTAATGTGTCGGTTAACCACACACGCTCCATTAATGACTTGGCAAGGTGCAAAGTGCAATTTTCATTGATTAGCATCAATTTCACATTTTCCTAAAGTAACTAAGATTGGGAATTTAATAAAACATTTACTTACTTTATTATCATTATACTTAATGAGAATTATAGTTCTATCCTACCCATTCGGCTAACGACCCTCCACCAGTTAAGGAAGCGGTGGGTGAGAGTGGACATCCATTAAACTGCCATTTTATAGGCAGTAACCTTATACCCCCGTTATAGACCGGCTTCGTGAATGAGGCCTACTAACGGTAAGATTGACTTGATCTTATATATATATATATATATATATATATATATATATATATATATATATATATATATATAGGGAAATCTCAAGAAAAGTCCTAAAATTTTACCCTAATTTACGAAAAATCCCAAACTAAAATTTGTTTACGAAAAAACATGAATTACCGGTAAAAATGACGATTTGACCCATTTTTTCCGGTTTACCGGTTTTATTACTTACATGTTTCACTAAAGTCTCATTACTTTACCTTAATTTGCGAATAAGTCCCAAAATAAAAGTTACTGATGATTTGGCCATTTTCTTCATGTAACATACATTTTATCGGTTTCATTGCTGACTTAGACACCTAGTCATTAAATTAGCTGATAAGATGAATACGATGGGTTACATAATGTCACATTTACTGTAAAATTTAATGTCCATCTCATCGACTCATTTATGACTATGTATCTATGTCGGCAATGAAACCAATAAAATGTGTGTTTCCAAGAAAAAAAGGCAGAAAATGAGTTGATGTCTGATTAGATGGATATATTGGGTTACATAAGATTAGATAGACAATTTGATATTTTTTATAAACGTAAAAAATAACGCAGTTGTTGTTAGTTTATGTAATTATTGTAGTTTTCGTTGGATGCATTTTATGTTCCAAAAAGATATATAATACATCAGGATATCAAGTTTTATACTAAACATATAATTATATAACTCAACATATCCATCTCATCATCTCATTTAATGACTAGGCGTCCGGGTGAGCAATGAAACCGGTAAAATGTATGTTACATAGAGAAAAGGGCCAAATTATTAGAAAATTTTATTTTTGGACTTATTCGCAAATTAAGGTAAAATAATGGGACTTTAGTGAAACAGGTAATTAATAAAACCGGTAAACCGGAAAAAAAAGGGGTAAAATCGTCATTTTTACCTGTAGTTCATGCTTTTTCGTAAACAAATTTTAGTTTGAGACTTTTTCGTAAATTAAGGTAAAATTTTAGGACTTTTCTGGAGATTTCCCTATATATATATATATATATATATATATTATATATATATATATATATATATATATATATATATTATTAACTTATAATACTATAAAGTATAAGGGTTGAATTTTAAACTTTAAAATTCTAGGGTTTGGAATTAAAGTATTCTAAAGTGACTTTACAAATTCCAAAACTTGAGGGCAAGTTTTGAAACTTGTCAAAACTTTTCAAGTCCATAACCTATGAGTTTTAATGCCTCTTAAAGAAGTGACATTTCATTTTTCATAACTTGAGGACAAGTTATGGAGCACATCAAAGGCCATTAAGATCATCAGTTAAACTAACAAGCATATCAAGTAATGTCCACGATCTAAATTAAACTCATATCGACAAGACAATTCAAATCAAACAAATTTCATGTAATTAGTCTAACCATAAACTAATACAAAAGATGAAACTTTGAAAATTATCTTTTAAATTGGATTAGCATGATCATTACCACATCAAAAACAGGTTTATAAGTTCAAAAACAGTTTAGGTTAATGATCCTAGTCCAATTCCAACTTTAAAACTCGAAAATCTGCACTTAGGGGCACCAACTCGTCGAGTGCATGAACTGACTCAGCAAGTTGGTTGGTTTTTAAGTGTGACTCGCTGAGTCTGTCAGTGGACTCGGTGAGTCCACTGTCCGGAATGCAGAAAAACGATTTTTGAAGCTTTTGAAAGCAAGTAGCATCAAGTATAATTGAAAACAAACCTGGCTTTGATACCACTGAAGGGTTTTGAGCATTCTAACACTCCTAAGGTGTGCATGCAACCCTAGAAACCTTGGATCTATTTTTTTCTCTATTATACATGCAAACTTTCATTTTTCCAAGGTTTCATCCTAACTACCATACCATGAAGTATATGTAATACAATAACTAGTAGAATGACATACCTTTTCTTGTAGCTTGATTCCTTAAGCCTTTAAGAGCCTAGTACCGCAAGTGTGATGCCTCAAATGCTTCAGACAACACCACCAAGAGTTGGAAGAACTTGAGAGAAGTATACTTGTACTCAAAATCGGCTAGCCCTCTTTCCTTTCACTTAAGTGCCGATTTTGGTAGCTATGGGGTCCTTTATATAGTGTGACACAACTAGGGTTATACCATGCAAACCCTAATGTGCATGACTTTCCACATTCCTCATGCTCCATGGGTTTTAACCTCCATGGAGTATCCATGGGTCACCACATGGGTTTAGCCCAACATAAAGGATTTTGGATCATAAGCCCACTATATAAGATTGAATGATTTACACAATCAATCCTCATTTATTGAATTAGTCTCTTTTGATCACAAAATTAATTCCAAACTAATTCTTGATCAATACTAATTAAATAATATGATTTCCTATTAATATATTAGAACTTATAATATATTAATAAATCATAAGTATCCTCTTCTAAAAAGTCCATCCTTCATATTGTTCCGGTGCCATGCAACCCAAATGGACCAGGCTACTCTCGGGTCAAGTGCATACCAATTATAGTTATGGGCTTAGACACTAAATCCAACATTAACCTCCTACAAGGTCGGGATGTCGTTTCCTATGAGCAGTATGCCATCAACATAAAAAACTAGAAAGCTAACTATACTCCCACTAGCCTTGACATACATACAGGACTCATCTTCGCTTCTCGAAAATCTAAACTCTTTGACTTTCTCATCGAAACAATAATTCCATTTGCGAGACGCTTGATTCAATCCATAAATGGATTTCTTAAGCTTGCACACTCTATTGGGGTATTGTGCATCCACAAAACCTTCTGGATGACATTTGTAAACATCTTAAGCCAGCTTCCCATTAAGAAAAGCGGTTTTCACATCCATTTGTCAAATTTCATAATCATGAAAAGCAGCGATAGCAAACATAACCCTAATAGACTTGATCTTGGCCACTGGTGAGAAGGTCTCATCATAGTCAACCCCCGGGGTTTGAGTAAAGCCCTTCGCAACCAGTCGTGCCTAGAACGTATGCACTTTCCCATCCATGTCGATATTCTTCTCGAAGATCCATTTGCAACCGACCGTCTTACGACCTGATACATTGTCAACCAAGTTCCAAACTTGATTGTCATACATGGACTGAATCTCGTTGTCCATCACCTCTTTCCATTTTGTAGACTCCCGGCCCGCCATGGCTTCCTTGTAGTTGTTAGGTTCATCCAAATTTATCAGTGTACTATCACTGATAAACGTATCACCTTCAGCAGTTATATGGAAACTATACAACACATGTGGAACACTAACTCTACTGGAACGTCTCAGAGGTAAGGACTCGTCAACTGGTTCAACAGGAATCTCTTCCTCAAGTTGAGCGTTAGTGTTAGAGGTTACTTCACTGCTTGATTCTTAAAGCTCTTCAAGATCAATTTGCCTCCCACCGTCCTCTTGGCATATGCGTTCTCTCTTGTGGAAAACCCCTCACGTTGCTACGAAGACCACATTGTCACTAGGTCTATAGAAAAGATATCCAAAAGATTTTTGTGGGTAGCCGAGGAAAATACACCGCTCACTGCGAGGTTCAAGCTTGTCGTGAGTCTCTCGTCTTAAGAAAGCCTCGCAACCCCAAACGTTGATATGAGCTAACGAGGGAACCTTCCCTGTCCACATCTCGTGAGGTGTTTTGGAAACCTTCTTGGTTGGGACTAGATTGATGATATGGGCGGCAGTCTCTAAGGCATACCCCCAAAATGAGATAGGTAACGAAGCTCGACTCATCATGGAACAAACCATGTCCAAAAAGGTTCGACTACGTCTCGCAGCCACACCATTTAGCTGTGGTGTCCTAGGCGGCGTCAATTGTGAAGCAATTCCACATTCCTTAAGATAGTCGTGGAACTCGATAATATGATACTCACCACCCTTATCGAATATGATCATCTTTATCTTCCTTCCAAATTGATTCTCCACTTCTTGCTTAAACTCTTTAAGCTTTTCAAAGGTTTCCGACTTGTGCTTGATTAAGTAGATATACCCATATCTGCTATAATCGTCGGTAAAAGTTACGTAGAAGCGGTTAGCATCTCTTGTGGTGGATCTGAAGGGCCCACACACATTTGTGTGAAAGAGATCCAACAATCCCTCACCTCTTTTACAAGTATCAGTGAAAGGTGATTTAGTCATCTTTCTAAGTAAACAAGATTCGCACGTGTCATCTGACTTTAGGTAAAATGACTCCAAGACTCCATCCTTTTGGAGTTGGGCCATGCGCTTGTTGTTGACGTGTCCAATACGACAATGCCACAAGAATGCATTTTCTAAACCATTAGACGAATCGATATGCAACACATTATTCCCTAAGTTTTCTACAACCATCATAGTTTCATATACACCATTACAAGACAATGCTTCAAAATATAAAGTAGCATTATAGAAAGCATTAATAGAACCAATTTCATTATTAAATGAAAATCTAAAACCGTGTTTGTACAAACCATGAAAAGAAATAATATTCCTCGTCATTTCTTACGAGTAGCAACAATCATTCAATTCTAAACCTAAAACACTACTAAGCACTAAAGAGTAAATCCTGATCTTGGTGACAGGCGACAATTTCCTATTCCCCATTATCAGGCTCATCTTCCCATGCTCCACATCCCTACTTCTTCTTATCCCCTGCAAATCAGAAAAAATGTGAAAACCACATCCTGTATCAAGGACCCAAGAACTAGCATGTGATGAGTTATTAGATTGTATAGTCTAAATACCTACGAAGGAGGGCTTTATCTTCCCATCCTTGATGTCCTGCAACTATTCTGGGTAGCTTTTTTTCCAATGCCCCTTCTCGTGACAGTAGAAGCACGTTGCTTCTTTAGGATCAGATGAGGGAGTGGCAGAACCGGTTTTACCTTTAGATCCAATTGAGGAGGATCCATCATGGGAATTTCCCTTGTGGCTCTTAGAGGGAGCTTTCCTCTTCTTCCCTTTTCCATGTCCTATGGCGAGGATAGGGGCAACAGAAGTAGGGGTGGACTCAGTCCACTTTCAACAGTTCTCAACAAACCTTGAAGTTTGCTCAAGGTGACTTCCTCCTTGTTCATATGATAAGTCATCTTGAACTGATCACCACAAGGAGGTAAAGAGTGGAGAATGATATCAATCGCCAACTCTTCATGAAAGTTGACATTCAACTTGAGCAGAGGATCCACATACCATCCTTTGCAAGTGGCCCGTGATGGACTCTCCATCTTTCATCTTGGTCGTTATCAACGAGGAGAGAATTTCATACCTTTCTTGACGCGCACTTTGATGGTACTTTTCCATCAAGTCTTGGCACATCTCGTAAGGCTAATAGTCCTCGTAGAACCGCTGGAGCTCAGGAGTCATAGTGGCTACCATTATACACGACACCTTTGTCGCGTCCTTTTCGTGAGCACTGTACTCAACTATCTCTTCAGCAGAAGCTTTGGTTTCATCTATCTCTTTGAGCTTTTCGCCGAGGACGTATTCTTTCTCCTCGTATGGAAGGGCCATGTGAATGTTGTGGATCCAATCATTAAAATTCGACCCATCGAAGGTGACCCTCCCATAAATGTTCATAAGAGAAAAGGAGCTTGAGGAGTTCGAGCCAGAAGCGTTGTTTGAGCCAGACATCTGAAAAAGAAAAGGAACAAAGTTTAGATTAGATAAGAAATCCTTAATATAACACCCAAATGAAATATTAAGGCTAGGAACCAACATTATAATTCATAATTCGGAAGAGGGATGCCATAATCCAATTGTAAGTTGTATGAAGATAGGTAAATGACGATTTTCCAATTCCACCACGAAAAACGAAATGAAGAATTACGTTTAAAATGAAATGAAATTTCTAGATTCTTTTGAGATTCATTGAACTTTTCAATGACATGTTTAATCTCGATTATACCCTTCAAGTTTGTGACTGAGATACTGAGGATCACAAACAAGGTGTGAATAACTATGCAAATTAGCTTGGCACACTCTATGTCATTTACCACCTAATCAATGTGTCGGTTAACCACACACGCTCAATTGATGTATGATAATCATCGAGATACCCATCGCCACTCTTTTTAGTCCACGTTAGTGTGCCGGTTAACCACACACGCTCCACTAATGACTTGGCAAGGTGCAAAGTGCAATTTCATGGAATAGCATCATTTTCACATTTTCCCTAAAGTAAGTAAGATCGAGAATTTATAAAAAGATTTAGTTACTTTATAATATTCATTATACTTATCAATGAGGAATTAATGTCATATCCTATCTGTTCGGCTAACGACCCTCCACCAATCAAGGAAGCGGTGGGTGAGAGTGGACACCCATTCAACCGCCATTTTATAGGCAGTTTCCTTATACCCCTTAGAGATCGGCTTCGTGAATGAGGCCTACTAGCGGTAAGACTGACTCATCTTATACGAATATATATATATATATATATATATATATATATATATATATATATATATATATATATATATATATATATATTAAACTTTTAATATTATAATAGTATAATGGTTGTATTTTTAAAGTTTTAAAACACCAGTGTTTTAGAATTTAATATTTCAAAATTAAAACTTTTAATCAAATTTTAAATTCCAAAACTTGAGGGCAAATTTTGAAACTATTCAAAACTTCTACATCAAATTTTAGATAATTAAACTAATCATATAATTTATCCTTATCATAAATTTGACCTTATACATTTTACTTGGTAAGAAATATCAAATCAAATTTTACAAATAATTAATTTATCACAAAATCTCATAATTATCTTAAAATTTGACAATTATCTTTCAATTAGATGAGGATATTCATTACCATATCAGAAAATTCGAATTTAATCACTAAAAACAACTTATGGTAATTATCCAAATGTAATTTAGGCCAAAAATCCGAAAATCTACCAACAGACTGGTCTCCACGCCGTGTCGTGCCATAACACGTCGTGGAAGAACAACACATTGTGTTCAACTATGAACTCGTCGTGTTCATCAGACAGAGATAAAAATGATTTTTTTATTGCTTTGAACAAATCACAAATGCATCAAATATAATAGAAAAACACCCTAAGCTCTGATACCACTGATGGTTTTTGAGCATTAGAACATTCCTATGGTGCACATGCAACCCTAATTGCTTTGGATCTAGGTTTTTCTCAAGTTATACATCCATAATAATTTTCCAAAGCAAAACCCTAATCTAGCATACATATTTTCGAATTCAATGAATAAAACACGTCACACCTCCAAACCGAAACGGCGGAAACGTTCAGGGGTGGAGGACGTCATGTATAGTATCATAACAATTGCATCATACTAAGCAAAGTAAACACAACCATTACATTGAATATATATAAGATATTTTTACATCAGTTTGATACATAGTTGTATACATCAAAAGTATAGCAAAATATAAAAGACGTGACTCTATACGCTCTGTCTTCTCAAAAGCCTGCTGAAGTACCTGTCTACTCATATCCTGAGAATACAGGCAGTTTTGAAAAGAGTATCAGCATTAAAGCTGGTGAGTTCATAAGCATGTTTTTGTAATGAAAACCTGTTGATGAATTTGTGAAAAATGTTTGTCTGTTTCCAAGAAAATCCAATATTTTCTTTAGTAAAAAGGTAGTCTTAAACCCAAAGGCCAATTGCATGTTCGTTATTGAATTCCTGTTTTGTGTATGAAATCCCTGGCTACCACCAGTAATGTAAGTAATGCATTGTATGAAAATCCTGGCTAACACCAGTATGCATAGTAGTTGTATTACTTAAAATAAAACTATTGAAGAATGAAGTCCCGTAAACAAAAAGGTTAGTTTAGACGGTTGTGAGTTCGTATAACCATACTTGATATGACCTAGTAACCTTTACGACGTTCTTCAGGCGTCGGACGTTATGACATTTGTCACCCCAGGCATGCCTTCCTAACTGTAGCTAGCAGTTTAGGTGTGTGATAGTCAGTCCCGAATAGATCTATTCACAAATCTCACACTCTCCCTCCAGGAGACTTTGGTTATACTATGATAGGATTTAGCTCGCACCCCGAAGGGTACAATTGAAGTGATTCTCATAACCCTGTATTAACTAGTTTATGTGTAATGTAATGTTCTCTGGTACTTGAATCTACACTTACGTCTTGTAGAATAAAAATAATTATACTTAAATAATTATTTAGTAATGTACTCTTGTATTCGAATAATAGCATTGTATACCATTAACTATTTTTACCATAGTTTATATGTTGTTATGATGTACGGTTCTTGAATTCGTGAAACGGTGTATTGAATCCCAAACTATACCTATTATAGTTTTGTATGTATGTTTACTCGTATGTATTCAATTCTGTAAAAGTTCGATGATGCTTCCAAAGTATATCCACAAAGTTTGGATGTATAACATGTATGGTACTGAAAACTTTGCAACTAACATTGTATATTGAAAACTACCCTCATGCTCAGCATGTTACATAAAGGATTAGGATATGTAAATATTTTCATAAAATGTAGTGTTTTTTTTCTCGGTTTGTATCAATTACAAAGGTTTTTAAATCCGTTTGAAACCATTTTGTATAAAAGCACAAAATTTTAGTATTTTACTCGTATTCTCCCCCTGAAAACACTAAAAGTAGTAAACATGTAGGGGTATGAACTCACAGTTAGTTGCGTGTATGTGCCGGACAGCGAAACTGGAAATGAGGACCCTCGAGTTGTTGTATGCGAAGTTAACGGGATCCTAATAATAATTAAACACATATTTGTATTTAAATTAGTGAATCGATTAGTGAAAGTGTTAGAAATACACTTGCTTTTGGTTAAGTAATGTTACCGAGACACGATCGAAGTGGAGAAAGTGGGTTTTCAGCAAAGATTCGCGATTTAGGGTTGTTTGCGGCCGTGAAAGGTTTTTGGCCGTGAACTATTCTCGGCCGTGAACTAATTTCGGCCGTTGAATTGTTTACGACCCTTGAATGGTTTACGGCCTGTTCTTGGTGTTCTTGGTGAAAATTTGAAGATTTGAAGGTTTTACGGCCTTGAACTCAAGAATGAAGAATGTTTGATTTGATGAAATGATGAATGTTTGATGCTCCAAAACAAGTTCCAAGGTGGATTCGATGATTTTCGAAGGGTAGATGAAAGAAATCTTGAGTTTTCGGTTGGTGGGTTTAGAGAGAGAAAGTAGTGTTTTCGGCCAGAAATGAAGAAATGCGGGTATATATATATATATATATATATATATATATATATATATATATATATATATATATATATATATATATATATAAGCTGGGTTCACGGTCGGAGGCGGGGTCCCCAGGCCGTGAACAGTTTACGGCCGTAAACACCGGGATGAACGAGACTCGGCTGATTTTCGAAGAAAAACTTAATTTTTCGCACGATTTTTATCCCGATACTTATATAAATTTAATTTATATCATCTAAGTTGTTTTCAACCCTTACGAGCTTGACAAGATATGACAAAATAAAATTATAAATTTTTATGTACCGGGATTTGACTTTCGTTGACTGAAAAAGGTTCGGGTTGTCACATCATCCCCCTGATATAGGGAATTTCGTCCTGAAATTCTAAAACGAATATAATTACGAACTAGGAAAAGAGATGCAGATACTTCTGTTTCATCCGATCTTCGCGCTCCCAAGAGAATTTAGGTCCCCGCTTGGCATTCCAGCGAACGTTCACTATCGGAATGTGACTTTGTTTCGTTCGCTTGACATCCCTATCCATGATTTCGACTGGCTCTTCCACGAAGTTAAGACTCTCATTGAAGTTGATTTCATCGAGTGGGATTATAAGAGTCTCGTCGGATAGACACTTTTTGAGGTTTGACACGTGGAAGACGGGACGTACGTTGCTAACCTCTTGGGGTAAATGGAGTTTGTAACCTACGGGGTCGATCCTAGCGAGGATCTCGAATGGTGCAATGTATCTCAGATTTAGCTTTCCACGCTTTCCGAAGCATATAATGCCTTTCCAGGGTGAGACTTTTAACAGAACGCGGTCACCAACCTGGAACTCCAAATGTTTTCGACTTTTGTCGGCGTAGCTCTTTTCTCTATCTCTTGAAGCCTTTAGTCGTTCCTAGATTTGTACAATATTTTCTGTGGTTTCTCGGATGATTTCTGGGCCAGTGAGAGAGCTATCAGGGACTTGACCTTTGGCTACCTGCTTGTCACCCACCTCAGCCGAACAAAGAGGGGATCTGCACTTACAGCCATAGAGGGCTTCGAAAGGAGCAACCTTGATGCTGGTATGATAACTTTGGTTGTAAGAGAACTCGACCAATGGCAAATGGGTATCCCATGACTTACCAAAGTTGATAACGCATGCTCTCAGCATGTCGTCTAGGGTTTGAATGGTTCTCTCACTCTGCCTGTCGGTCTGTGGATGGTACGTTGTGCTCATATCCATCTTAGTTCCAAGAGCCTTCTGCAATGACTGCCAAAATCTCGAGGTGAATCTGCTATCTCGATCAGAGATTATGGACACAGGCACACCATGCAATCGAACTATCTCTTGCATATAGATTCGAGTCAGTCTCTCCATCTTGTATGTTTCTTTGATTGGCAGGAAGTGGGCAGACTTAGTCAATCTGTCGACGATTACCCAGATAGTGTCATCGCCACTCGGGGTCTTGGGCAATTTGGTAATTAAATCCATTGTAATTCGTTCCCACCTCCACTCAGGTATTTTTGGCTGTTGAAGTAGACCTGGGGGCTTTTAATATTCCACCTTCACCTTGGCGTAAGTCAACCACTTGCCCACGAAGGTAGCAATTTCTGCTTTCATGTTTGGCCACCAATAGAGCTTTTTGAGATCCAGATACATCTTATCCGAACCTAGGTGAACGGAGTATCTAGTCTGGTGAGCTTCGTTCATGACAACCTCCCTGTAACCGCCGTACTTTAGGGTCCAGATCCGGTTCATGAAATAATAAACTCTGTCTCCCTTCATTTTCAAGTTCTTTTCCATTCCCATCAAGGCTTCATCCAACACGTTCTCTGGTTTCAAGGCTTCTGGTTGAGCCTCTCTGATTTGTGCGGACAGATGGGAATGGACAGTCATTGTGAATGCCTTCACTCTGCGACCTGAGTACTCTTCACGGCAGAGGGCATCTGCTACCATATTGGCCTTGCCAGAATGATAGCGTATTTCACACTCATAATCGTTGAGTAGCTCTACCCACCGCTGTTTTCTCATGTTCAGCTCCTTCTGGTCAAAAATGTGTTGAAGGATTTTATGGTCAGTGAAGATTGTGGACTTGGTTTCGTAGAGATAATGTCTCCAAATCATTAATGCAAAGACCACTGCTCCCAACTCCAGATCGTGAGTTGTATAATTGACTTCCTGTACTTTTAGTTGTCTCAAGGCATATACAATGACTTTTCCTCGCTGCACGAGCACACAACCTAGCCCTTGATTGGATGCATCGCAGTAGACCACGAAGTCCTCCATCCCTTCTAGAAGAGACAAGATAGGTGCGCTACATAGGGCCTGCTTCAATGTTTGGAACACAGTGTCTTGATTTTCTCCCCAACTAAAGGTTACACCTTTATGAGTCAGGGCGGTAAGAGGCTTAGCAATCCTGGAGAAATTCTGGATAAACCTGCGATAATAGCCAACAAGACCCAAGAATTGACGGATTTCTGTGGGTGTCTTCGGTGCTGACCAATTCTCGATCGCTTTAATTTTGGAAGGGTCCACGTGTATTCCTTCTTCGCTAACCACGTGACCGAGGAAAGTTACTTTTCTTATCCAGAATTCGCACTTTGAGAATTTTGCATATAGTTTCTCCGCTCTTAGAGTTCCCAGCACTTGCCTCAAATGCTATTTGTGATCTTCCTGACTCCGATAATAGACAAGTATATTATCTATGAATACTATCACGAACTTGTCTAGGAATGGGCGGCACACATGATTCATCAGATCCATGAATACTGCGGGTGCGTTGGTTAGACCAAAGGGCATTACTACAAACTCGTAGTGACCATATCGAGTCCGAAATGATTTCTTAGGAACATCACCCTCATTGACTCGTAACTGATGGTATCCTGATATCAGGTCTATCTTTGAGAAGTAGCTGGCTCCTTGGAGTTGATCGAAGAGGTCGTCGATTCTGAGTAGGGGTAATGGTTTTTGATCTTAAGCTTGTTCAGTTCACGATAATCTATGCACATCCAAAAGGACCCATCCTTCTTTTTCACAATAATACCGGGGCTCCCCAGGGTGAGGAACTTGGTCTGATGAATCCCTTGTTGAGTAGTTCATTGAGCTGGCTGGATAACTCTTGCATTTATGTCGGCGCTAGACGGTAATGGGATTTGGCTACGAAGATAGCTTCGGGGATTAAGTCGATTCGGAACTCGACTTTGCGCTCAGGAGGAATTCCGGGAAGATCTTCAGGGAAGACATCAGGATATTTGCAGACTTCGGGGTTGCTCTCGAGGTCTTTAAGTTCCTTTTTTTCGTTAATGACATGGGCTAGGAATGCATGACACTCCTTTCGCAGGCATTTTTGGGCTTTGATGCACGAAATGATACGAAGGCTTGAGCTGAGTTTATCACCATAAATAATGAGAGCTTCGCCGGATGGCAGATTGTGGCGAATGGCTTTTCCATAACAAAGAATATCAGCACGATTGGGGATCAACCAATCCATGCTGATGGTGACATCAAAGCTTTTTATGGAGACTGGCACGAGGTCGATTGGAAAAGAATGGTCGTTTAAGGTAAGGGTACAACCTATGAACATGTCGTTAGTGCTCTCTTTCTTTCCGTTATCCATCTCGACGGTGAATGTTTCAGTTAAAGGTTGAGATTTATGCTTGAGTAGATGTTTAAATGCATGACTAACAAAACTCCTCTCCACACCACTATCGAAAAGAATACATGCATAAGAGTTTTCGAGGAGGAACGTACCCGTAACTACGGTGGGATCAACGACTGCCTCCTCCTGGCCCATAGCTAGAACTTTCCCTGTATTGCCCGTAGTTGTCGCTTTTGGGAAATTCCTCTTGTAATGCTTGGTTTCACCACAATCATAGCAAGCTTGACCAAGTCGAGCTCTAGGAGCCTGATTGGTTGGTTGGACTTGTGTTTTGCAGAAACGGGTTGTGTGTCCCTTTTTGCCATAGCTTTTGCATTGCATGTCACGGTAGGGTCCGTGATGATGAAAGTTACACTTATCGCACCTTGGAAGGGTTCCAACATATCTACTGGTAGGTGCTTGACTTGCAGGAACAGTAGCAGGAGTTGTAGCAGCATAAACTGCCACTATTTGTTGTTTCTTGGAGGGCTCCTGCGAAGATTTGCCCTTGCGCTTGGTCCATAACTTTCTCTTTCCACCGCTCTCCTTTGGTGGTTCGGGAACAGCTGTTATAGGTTCATGATCATCTCCATGATCTATCAGAGTCTGCGCCAGACACTTGGCGCTGTCAAATGTGAGAGGTTTAGCAGCCAAGACGTTCCCTTGAGTTGGGGGTGTTAATCCCCATATGTACCTCTCAATTTTCTTGCTTTCCGGGGTGACCATCCCGGGACACAGAAGAGCCAAGTCACTGAACCTAGAAGTGTATGCAGCAATGTCGGAACCCTTCATCTTCAAGTTCCAGAGCTCATGCTCCAGCTTTTGCATCTCGCCCCTTGGGCAATACTCCACAAGCATTAGTTCTTTCAAATTTTCCCAACCCATTGCATTGTCTACCGGCAGAGTTAGGGATTTGACTCGGCTATTCCACCAAGTTAGTGCTCTATCGGTGAAGGGGCAGGCGGCAAACTTCACCTTGCTTGCCTCGGGGCATGCACATATCTCAAAAATTGATTCGATCTTCTCGAACCAACAAGTTAGGGAAATGACACCTCCCTTGCCGTCAAAGGATTTGGGTTTCACATTCATCAAGTCTTTGTAGGAACACTCCTTTGGGTGTCCCTGACCACCATCAAGATTAAGGGGATGTGTACCACTTCCCGATCCGCTAGTTCCGCCAGAATTGATCTATGACATTGTGGCAGCCACAACGGCTGTAACTGCTGCTTGGAACATAACAGGATCGAACTGAGGAGGTGGTGGCGGCGGATCCTTCGGAGGGTTGTTGTTCTTTCTGTTGGGTCTCTTACTGGGAGGCATCTTTATGTAAAAGATACAAGGGGAAAATGACGATAAGCCTTCTATATTGATCATGAGTCAGATATTTTTGAACAAGATATATCTTAATCCTATAGCGTTAACAGAGATCTACAATAAAGGTTTACTAACATAAACAAGGAATTGCAGGTCTTTCATTTGTGAGGATTAGTACTACTTGTAACAATTCTGTGCAGTGTTATAAAGTCATAAAATACTCCTATTGTATTTTAACTATATGCTTCATTAGTATCGGATTTTGTGAGTTTTAGACTCTTCGCAACACCACAGTCACTCCCAAACACATGTTGGTCATATCTCGGAAAAATATAGTTGATCAGGTTATATTGGCCCCACATATGATTACATAACTATTCAGGTTTAACCGTAGTGCCCAACTCGTCCTAAATACTTTTATGTAGTTCTTACTATGATACAACTTCTAGTATGTATGTATACTTGTATACTTCTTGTAAAATCCTTAAATTTTAAAAGTATACTTTTAGTTTCAGAGCGCTTCGGCCCCTTTAGTGTTTATAGTTGTATACCATGTAAGGTTTGGTATACTTAGTCCACTATAAACAATATCTCAGATACCAATCTGTCACACCCCCAAACCGAAATGGCAGAAACGTTCAGGGATGGAGGACGTCATTAGGGATGTCAAAAAGTCCCGTGGGACCCCGATCGCGTGGGGGCCCCGTCCCGTATGGGGGCATTTGTTGAAAAAAATCGGGGATGGGGGTGGGGGCGGGGGCAAGGTTAACCCCAATTTTAGTTTCGGGGGCGGGGGCGGGGGTTGGCAGTCTCGTCCCGAAACCCCCGTGGGGGCCCCGTTAATAAATTATATATATTAACATATATTAATTATATAAATATAATAAACGATAAAATGATTTTTACGTACAAAAATTCAACAAAAAACATGTTTTTAAGTTGTTTGTAATATGTAAAATAATGCTACAAATAACTATTTGTAATTCAAAAAATAGTTTCTTTTAATCCAAACAAAAACGTCTTTTATCCCAAATAAGGTAGCCCAAAATCAATCGGGGGCGGGGGAACGGGGGCGGGGACGGGGGTAAGAAGGGGAATTCGGGGGCGGGGGCAGTGGTGGAAACGATGGAGATTTTGGGGGCGGGGGCGGGGGAATGAGAAAATTTTGGGGGCGGGGGCGGGGGATGCCTTCCCCATCCCGTTTGCCCCCGTTGACATCCCTAGACGTCATGTATAGTATCACAACAATTGCATCATAGTAAGCAAAGTAAACACAACCATTACATTCAATATATATAAGATATTTATATCAGTTTGATATATAGTTGTATACATCAAAAGTATAGCAAAATATCAAAGACGTGACTCTATACGCTCCGTCTTCTCAAAAGCCTGCGGAAGTACCTATCTACTGATTTCCTGAGAATACAAACGGTTTTGAAAAGAGTATCAGCATTAACGCTGGTGCGTTCATAAGCATGTTTTTTTATTGAAAACCTGTTGATGAATCTGTGAAAAATGTTTGTATGTTTCCAAGAAAATCTAATATTTTCTTTATTAAAAAGGTAGTCTTAAACCCTAAGGCCAATTGCATGTTTGTTATTGAATTCTGTTTTTGTGTATGAAAGTACTTGTATGAAATCCCTGGCTACCACCAGTAATGTAAGTAATGCATTGTATGAAAATCCTGGCTAACACCAGTATGTATAGTTGTTTTATTACTTAAAATAAAACTATTGAAGAATGAAGTCCCTTAAACGAAAAGGTTAGTTTGTACTGCTGTGAGTTCGCATAACCATACTTGATATGACCTAGTATCCTCTACGACGTTCTTTAGGCGTCGGACGTTATGACATTTGTCACCCTAGGCATGCCTGCCTAACTTTAGCTAGCATTTTAGGTGTGGGATAGTCAGGCACGAATAGATCTAATCACAAATCTCACGCTCTCCCTCCAGGAGACTCTGGTTATACTATGATAGGATTTAGCCCACACCCCGAAGGGTACAATTGAAGTGATGTCTCACAACCCTGTATTAACTAGTTTACGTGTAATGTAATATTCTCTGGTACTTGAATCTACACTTATGTCTTGTAGAGTAAAAATAATTATACATCAATAATTATTTAGTAAAGTGCTCTTGTATTCAAATAATAACATTGTATACCATAAACTAGTTTTACCGTAGTTTATATTTTGTTATGATGTACGGTTCTTGAATTCGTAAAACGGTGTATTGAATCCCAAACTATACCTATTATGGTTTTGTATGTATGTTTACTCGTATGTATTGAATTCGGTAAAAGTTCGATGATGCTTCCAAAGTATATCCACAAAGTTTGGATGTATAACATGTATGGTACTGAAAACTTTGCAACTAACATTGTATATTGAGAACTACCCTCACGCTCAGCATGTTACATAAGGGATTAGGATATGTAAATATTTTCATAAAATGTAGTGTTTTTTTTCTCGGTTTGTATAAATTGCAAAGGTTTTTAAATCCGTTTGAAATCATTTTGTATAAAAGCTCAAAATTTTAGTATTTTACTCATATTCTCCCCCTGAAAACACTAAAAGTAGTAAACATGTAGGGTATGAACTCACAGTTAGTTGCGTGTATGTGCCGGACAGCAAGACTGGAAATGAGGACCATCGAGTTGTTGTACGCGAAGTTAACGGGATCCTAATAATAATTAAACACATATTTGTATTTAAATTAGCGAACCCATTACTTAAAGTGATAGAAATACACTTGCTTTTGGTTAAGGAATGTTACCGAGACTCGATCGAAGTGGAAAAGTGGGTTTTCAGCCAAGATTCACGATTTAGGGATGTTTGCGGCCGTGAAAGGTTTTCAGCCGTGAACTGTTCTCGGCCGTGAACTGATTTCGGCCCTTGAATGGTTTACGACCCTTGAATGGTTTACGGCATGTTCTTGGTGTTCTTGGTGAAAATATGAAGATTTGAAGGTTTCACGGCCGTGAACTCAAGAATGAAGAATGTTTGATTTGATGAAATGATGAATGCTTGATGCTCCAAAACAAGTTCCAAGGTGGATTGGATGATTTTCATAGGGTAGATGAAAGAAATCTTGAGTTTTCGGTTGGTGGGTTTAGAGAGAGAAAGAAGTGTTTTTGGCCAGAAATGAAGAAATGAGGGTATATATATATATATATATATATATATATATATACCCTCATATATATATATATATATATATATATATATATATATATATATATATATATATATATATATATATATATATATAGGCTGGGTTCACGGTCGGAGGCGAGGTCCCCAGGCCGTGAACGGTTTACGGCCGTAAACACCGGGATGAACGAGACTCGACTGATTTTCGAAGAAAAACTTAATTTTTCGCACGATTTTTTTCCCGACACTTATATAAATTTAATTTATATGATCTAAGTTGTTTTCAACCCTTACGAGCTTAACAAAATTTGAGAAAATAAAATTCGAAATTTTTATTTAACGGTATTTGACTTTCGTTGACTGAAAAAGGTTCGGGTTGTCACAAAACAATAGTTAGAAGAATACCTTTCTTGTTGATTCCTTGATCTTGACCTTCAAGAGCTTACTGCCTCAATTAATGCACCTCTAATGGAGTCACAAACACCACAAGCAAAAGATGAACAAGAGAGAGAGGATGGAGGCTTATTGAAATTGGCTAGGGTTCTCTTAAAAAGCATAGGGTCCGAATTCTGTAAGCCATGGCGTCTATTTATACTTGTGGCTGCTAGGGTTTTAGGTGGAAACCCTAATTTGACTGCTTAAGCCTTAAGCAGCCCATGGACACCTTCTAAAATACTTCTTGGACGAATTCTCTATGGGCTTCCCATAGATTTCGTCGATCCTTATTCCAAGGTGATCCATCAGCCCAATTGCAACTATCAGTGATTTGCAATATCAGTCCCGTTCTTTTAATCAGTCTCTTTTAATCGCTAAATTAATTTCAAATTAATTTCTGATCAATACTAATTAAATAATATGATTTGTCAATTAATATATTATTCTTATAATATATTAATAAATCATTTATCAACCTCTTTCTCACAACTAATCTTGCCAAGTTGCTATGGTGAAGGCAACCCAAAAGGACCATGCTACTATCGGGTCAAGTACATACCAATTATAGTTATGGGCTTAGACACCTAATCCAACAGTGTTCTCATTGCAAGTCTATATTTTTTATATGTAATTATATTTCTTCTGTTTGTTATGTGTACTATTAATTTTTATTCTGATAAGGTTCGACCAATCAAGATAGTCGGAGGGTAGGACCATATAGGCATATATCCGTTCTGAAATCCAGCAACACAATGTGATAAAATCCATCCTAGACACAATTCCTATAAGTAGCCTATCTGTAACATAAATCATAATACTTTTTGTACTTAGGTTTAAATAATAAATCAAATTTAGGAGTGTAAGCGCTAGGCTATAGTAGTAATTTCCAAAAAAGATACTAGTTCTCCATAACCAACCACTCAGATACAAATATGCTACATTCGCGACCGGTGGCGAAAACACTGGTTCTGTGCCTTATTCATGGATCATAGTCATTGCATATATTGTTGTGTACAAAAATAACAACATAAAAATATAAACTTATATTAATACTGAAAAGGAATTACATTGTTTTCGTACTGTGAGTATGTTGTATCAATACTTGCCTTAATAGATAAGAATTATACACATAAAGTGTGGAACTATGGTTGATAAAAAAACTCTCATGAGTATTCCTGAGTGTGTGTGAAGTTCTGGCTTCTAATGTTCCTGAGCATACATGCGTTTTGAGAATACATCAACATAAATTTGGTTTTGACGTTGCGTATTTTTATAAAAAAATGGTATGTTTATATGTTTTACAGTGTATAAGTTCTTACCTGACTTACGTGTAATCTTACTTGTAAAATGTGTAAACCTTACAAGTATGTATGTTGTGTGTAACTACTGCGTGACTTATATGTAATCGTACTTGTAAACCATACAAGTATGATTGTTGTGTATAATTGTTTATTTATATAAAATATGAGTTTTATAACAACAAAACGTTGTCTAATTCGTATGTTTATGATACTTATATAAATATAGATACTTGCAAACCGTACAAGTATGAGTCTAGACTACGTATATATACTATTTCAACTTATATGATAGAGTGTATTTGCTGTTACCATGTGTCTATAAACGAGCTATATAAATAGTTCTAGCCTCCATTTGGCACCAGTTTGGTGCGCCATGAGCTATCGTGGTGTGGCGAAAATTCTAGCCACGCTTCAACGACGTCGTAAAAAAATGGATAGTTATCACTCGTTATGACTCGTCAGGTAAGGTTGTAGCTAGCAAACATAGATGGGGTGTCCACTTGTATATACATAACGTTCCTATCTCTCCTAGGATTAAAGATTATAGTTCAAAGGAGTTTACAAAGTTTTTATTCTTAGTTGTGTAGCCCCCGAGTTGAACATATCTAAATGTGAGCGAGTGTGTGCCTTAATATAAACCCAAAATGTTAGTAATGTGTTCCTGACATGTGAGTGTACTTTCTGATGTGTAAAGTGGTTAGATTTGTCATTTCCTCTTTTTTGAATGTTGATGATCTCTTACCTTGGATGGATTCGGTTAATGTGGTGGAACCAAGGAGAAAATTTATCAAGGTCATTGTTCTTACCACGGTATGGATAAAGTTTGCTGCCATTTAGAGAAACCTTATTTTAAAAAATTGATATTGTTAGTAGTTCATTTGATTGGTTTTCAGTTAAAACAAATAGAGTTGCCATTAATTGTACATTGTGGTTTAAAACCGATTGTTTTTTTAATTATCTGTGGTTGTTTTGTTCATCTAGCATCCTGCTACTTAGCTATTTATAAATTTTAGTGTTCCAAAAAAGGTTATTTTTAGTAAATAAAATTTATTAAATACAATTAAAAATATAGTTCGTGTAATCAATTTCATATAATCTTGTATCATATTTCATGCATTGAATTCCAAGCAATCAGCCAACTTATTTCCGTATCAAATGATTTCATATGACAAATCTTCTATTTCATGAAGCAATAAATGGTCTAAATAGTGACGTCTAACAAACCTTTAATAAATTTCTTTAAACATCTCAATTGTCTTGTACAATGTATGAATAAATACAATTGTGTAAATATCGTAGGTAGGGTAGACAGTATTCGATATATTTATGTCGTTGGGTTCATTTTGCACTTGTCAAAATGTAGTCACTGGATTGTTTTTAATAAACAAATTTTAGTTTATTTGTCGAGTGATGTGCTAATTTTTATTATACGTGCATAGTCATTATATATATATATATATATATATATATATATATATATATATATATATATATATATATATATATATATATATATATATATATATATATATATATATATATATATATATATGGGAAAAGTGAATATACCCTTAAGGGTATATAAGCTTAGGTACCCAAACTCACTATATACTACATCGTTTTGTGTCATATATAGACATTGTAATTGTCCAATGTTCTTATAATTCAACTTCTAACTTGAATTACTTCAAAGATTTTTATAAATTTCATATTTATCTTCCTCTTACATAATTGTCATTTTCAACAATAATATATATAGCCTAGTAAGTGTTCGACAAAAAGATATGATGTAAGATGAAGATAATAGTGAAATTTTAAAAATATTGAATATAAATCAAGTTAAGGATTGAAGTTTAACAGTATTATAATGAATATATCAAACAAAACAACGTATTATTATGAATTTGGATACCTAAGCTTATATACCCTTTAAGGGTATATTCACTTTTCCATATATATATATATATATATATATATATATATATATATATATATATATATATATATATATATATATATATATATATATATATATATATATATATATGAGAAATAAATAGTATAGTTTGTGGGTTTCAAACTTTGGCCACAACATTTTTATATATTGGACGTTTTGATCCCCATTGGCAGGTTCGATTATTGTACTTTTGTATATTGTCATGTTTTGTCTGTAGATTTTTTGGGTTTAACACTTTGGTCATTGAACTTTCATATATTTTCATGTTTTCTTCTTACAATTTCCTAGTTACACAAGTTCGATCTCTGGCAAAGCGGGGATGGTAACTTACAATTTAAGTTTATTGATACTACTGATTATGATTCATATTACTACTCAAATATATAAAAACTAAGTTTCTATCTTAGAATATACTAAAGTGAAAAACAATAACATGTTCATTGTTTTTTGTTTGGTTTCTTTTATAAAATTTAAATAAAATGACTTCAATTTTTTAAAAACTTGAGGTTAGATTATCATAATTCGTCAATGGACAATGGTGGAAAAAAATTTAGGTTAACAAATGAACAACTGTTATGTTTTTTTTTTTGCAAAATAACCATTTATTCCTAACACCATATTTTGGAGTACCATTTTGTATTCTAGACATATGATCATTAAGACTTAGATAACTACTTCTTGTTTGTGAATTTTGTTGTGGTAAATCCAAGCCTAAGAATGATCATTACAGTGTGATATAACCAAATGGATAACATACAAAGAAATATATTACAAAAAAAAATGATATATGAGTTTGTATGCATATATGAGACGTTTCATATATGTATAACTATAATATTCTAAATAAACTACACATACTAGTCGTTTTAAGAAAGAGCATATAACAACATAAATAAATAGGCAAATATTTTAATATACATATCAACAAAGACAATACAATATGCAAAAATACCCTAAATCCTAAACCATAATGAAATATAATATATTCCGAAATAATCTCTAAAACTAAACCTTAACAATAATTAAATACAATACCATATTTAGGTGCACTCGGTCTACATGCACTTGGTTACTTGTGACCAAAATACCGGGTATATATCGTATGATTTTGTAAGAGATGCTTGAAGTGTTTAATATGAAACTTTGGTAGATATGTTATGCACCCTAAACCAAATCTAAAAGGGAGGGTACTACATTTTTTAACTTGATGCCCTGAAGCGACTAATCTAGGATTCTTCTTAGCTACACTTGTTGACTTCATAATACACACATAATCGAAGAAGCAACCTTAAAATGTTTAGTGTTCTTCCGGTTAATATATATATATATATATATATATATATATATATATATATATATATATATATATATATATATATATATATATGAATGTGTATGTATGTTAATTTGTAGTGAAACACTAAAAAGTAAATGACTTCTGATAACACACAACAAATATGGAACATATATTCCAAACCTGAACACGAGGAACTAGTCTAGAATACGACGAATTTTTCTAGAATTATATCTATGATGCTTTGTTTGGGGCTCATATGGACAAACTTCAAAACATTACCTATAACAAAGTGAATTAAGATATAAGCTCGTTAGGAACTTCCATTTTGGCAAATAAGCGATATTTCCAAAAATATATGTGATAAGTTTACAGATTTTCATGAGATGGATTGTGTAAATGAAAATAAAATTAACATTAAATAAATATTGAATAGGTTGTCCTTGATTAGTCTGGAGTAGTTTTCTATCTAACTCACGTACTTTATGTCATGTCTCACCACTTTGGAATAATCCGAAACGGATCTTATTTTTGACATATGAGGTTATGGACTATATTTGGATCAAATCTCAAACAACTCTGTAATATACATTATTACTTTGGAATGTCATCAATCTATTATACTCTCAAAATTGGTTATTTTTAAAAGTGAGATAAACACCGTCATTTTTTAATTGCATATTTTATAGTAGTTAGTTTAATCATAATCCCTAAAGTTTACTGATTTACTGTATTAATAATACTTTTTTATTCTATTTATCTCATAATTTTTTTCAATCTATTAAACTCCAAAAATTTATATATTGTGTAATAAATATTCTATTTTTTATAAGTTATCATTTGTTTATATTAAAATCAAAATTTATAACCATTTCATAAAACTCAAAAATATAAAAATATGTTAAAGCATTAACATTTCATAATTTTCAAGTTTTAAGAAATTCATATTTTTAAAAATATAATGTGGTATGAAGAATATTCCATAAAATTTAGACTATACAATATTTCATAAAATCAGATTTAAAAAAAGAAAATACAAAAATTAATAATTTTTACAAAATTATATATATATATATATATATATATATATATATATATATATATATATATATATAATACAATAATTAAATTGAATTATGATTTGTTTTTTGTAATAAATAAAGGGGTCCCCAATTTATTTATTAAATGGTTGAATGGTAGTTGAACCTTATAAGGTCATTGAGCCCCACCATGTCATTGGCCCTACAATATCATTCAAGCTCAATGAACCCCACAATGTCATTGAGCCCCATCATGATATTCAACACCATTCAACCTCACAATTATCATTCAACTCCCGTTTAACCCTCTATTCAATTTCAACTCATCATGTTACAAAAAACAAAAAAAACAAAAAAACAAAAAGAAAAAAACTTCAGCTTAACCCTTATTCAGTTTTAACTCGTCTCTCTCTCTTTCTCTCTCTCTCTCTCCATAGTTTTCTCTCTCTCACACACACACCCCCTCTTTCATTTTCAAGTAATATCACTCTTTGTTTAGAAGACAAAATTTTGAAGAAAATTTTCAGTCAAAACTCCATGAAGTTCATATGTGACAAGTGAGAATTTCCAGAAGGTTTCCTCCAACCCTAAGAATTATATGTGAAAAGTGAGACTTTCATCAACAATCGTCACTAGAAATTAGCATAGACAAATGGAAGCAATAGAGTTTTTCATATTTCGAGAAATATACTATTACTTATAAATGGAAAAAAGATTAATAGAGTAAAAAATGAGAGACCAAAATGTTATACATCTATTAATAATGGTTAATATATTTGGAAAGTATACAACATCGTGATCCCAAGGATACAAACTTTGCAAAAATCCAACTCTGATTGGAAGAGTTATGGCTAAAGTCATTAAAAGGAAAATCCTAGGAGTCTGTGAGATAAGAACTTCGAGATAAAAAGGTAAAAAATGGAGTACGTATAAAGAAGATACGATTTTTGGAATAACATAAAATACGGGTTAAAAATGATAGTTCAAATTTGACAACGCAACCTTAAGGAAAGTTGTAGTACTCAATGATAGCTCGAAAAGTATATAAAGAAGGTAAGAAACAAGGTTCATACAATGAAGAATGAACTTTTATAGAAAGTTAAGAAGAGCGTGCGAAGTGCACGCCATGCACGACGCGCATATATGACACCGAGATTCGTCAAGATCTGAGAGACGTTCACCACTAGAAGTATGACATGTGACCAGCTTTAGTGGAGCTACGAATTATGTGCATGACGCGCACAAGATGGACCGCCCACATAAGCCCTATAAATAGAGGCCATCACTTCTCAAATTCCACACATCAAAAATCTATCCTCTCCTTCTCGACATTCCGTTACACCTCCTGATGGCACGAAGCTTTGGATGCAGTAGCCAGAATTTTCATGATCATGCTAGTAGGGTGAGTTCACAGCCCTACTTTTATGGTTTTACATGATTTTACGCGGGGGGGGGGGGAGGAATACATGCTTATCAAACTACTTTATCAAAATATATTTTTACAACTAATTTAGTAGTTTATGTAAAACATGATGTAACATCCATAAAAATCAGGCTAAATTTAAACTTTTTAAAGCATTTAGAAACCAACAGTTATTACAAAATTGTTTTCAAAACAACTCTATATCAGAGTATCCCAGAAACATAGACATAAAATATGAGGAGTTGTACGATCACGCCTTTGCCTTCCCGCAATCAACAGATGCACCTGAAACAATAATCGATAAATGTAAGCTCGAAGGCTTAGTGAGTTACCCCCAAAATACTGATACACATACAATTCACATAACCATAACAACAATATCATAACATAACAAACAAAACAACATGCAATGGGTCCACAACTTTACAGACTGGATTACCCCTAGGCCCACAGTGTGAGTCTGGATTGCCTTCCGGGCCCACAGCTCACATTTGGCTTGCCACCGAGCCCACAGTACGAGTCTGGCATGCCCTACCCGGCCCTCAGCTCGTATCTGGAATGCTCCCGAGTCCTCAGTATGATTCTGGCATGCCCTGCCCGGCCCTCAACTCATATATGGAATACTCTAGGGTTTGTTGGCTACCGCACGAAGCAGTACAACCTCAACCCATCCCACATAATATGTCGGCATATAACACAACTAATGCACATATAGATAATCAGATAAGAACATAGGTAGTCCTACAGATCTACCAAACTGGCATAACAACTAGCATGCAAAACTACTCATACTCAACATAATACCAACTGCTAGGATAATATATCCAATGGGTCGACCTTGGTGCCTTAGACCCCTTAGTATAGTGAGGACAACTCACCTGGCATTGCTGAAGTCCCGTGGATGAAACTCCAGCTGCTGGTTGACAGATTCCCGAACTGCCAATATCAAACAATACCAAATTAATAATTAGGTTCCAAGCCCAAGGTCGAACTCACACTCCAAAGGCCCAATAGTCAAGTAATGGGCCAAGGCCCAACATACGACCCAATTTTCCAAATTGGGCCCAGACCTCTACATGGTCTTTCCTTAAGGCCCATCCAATTATTCTAGTCCAAACTCATGGTATTCCCATGGCCCAATATCACATAATCATAAAGGTCTAATTATGGCCCATCTATGGCCCAATTTTCCAAATTGGGCCCAAGTTTCTCACATGGGCCTTATCCTAAAACCCATATAATTATGTTAGTCCATTTACTTGTTCTTGGAATGCCCATCAATAGTCCAATCACCAAAGCCCCATAGAAAGGCCCAACTCAAGGCCCAAGTGAAATTAGGGTTTTCACATGAAATGACGGTTAGGGTTAAGTGTTCCTACTTAACCCATTAAGGACTTAATCCATTAAGTCCAATATTTCCTTAGGTTAATTTGCAAATGATTATTAATTAACATTTTCAGTTTCGTAATTAATTCAAGTACGGGTCCCGATAATTCCCCAAAACTAGGGTTTTATGCCATTAGGGTTTTCCAAACCCTAATTAGGGTTTTCCAACCAAGTACTAGCCCATTAGTCACATGGTTGAGCTTTTAGGTCAATTAGGGCTTCATTGGGTCCATTAGCGTTTCATTGGGCCCACTTGGGTTTCATTGGGCCCACTTTGTCCAAGCATCCCCAAACGAGTCAAAACAAAAATGAGGCACACCGCCACCCAACACGGCGGCTGGTGGCGGCAGCCACCACCCCACGGTGGTGGTTAAGGGTTTTTCTTTGATTATTTCCACACGCTTACAACTTTACAACAATACTCAAACACACACACTCACATAAAATAATACACACACACACACAGCCGCACTGTGGCGGCAGGCGGTGGTCGGAGGTGTTAGCCACCACCTCACGGTGGTGGTGGTGGCACTCTTGTGATTTCCATCCAATCAACACTCGCATAACACATCTCAGGTTCGACAGCATCACACACATCCATCTTTTTGCTCGAAACATGAACACTATCACCCACCTAAAGGTAGCATACAACGACGGCCACCACCTTACGGTGGTGGCGATGTAACAGAAGATGGAGAAACAAAGAAGGCGGCGACTTCGTTTTGCAAACAGCTGCAACGATAGGTCGTCACATAGACTCCTATAATCATTCCCTGCCCCATCGTGCAAGGTAGCCTTCGTCTTCGTTGACAACAACATCAGCGATGGTAGATATGCAGTGGTTTTTTCGGCGTCATCAGGTAAGGAGGTGGCGGCAGCAACACTCGTCTTCAACAAAAATGATGCCACGACGGTTGGAGGTGAGAATCCGGCAGCACCTATAGGTCACCGGTTGTCTTCGTTGGTCGGAAACACGAGAGGAACAGAGTGGTGGTGTGGCGCCGGAGATCGAAGAAGGAGTATAAGGTTGTGGCGGCTGGAGGTCAAGGGTAGAGAGGGAGGTGACGGCTGGAGTAGCATTAGGGTTAGGGTTTAGAAGCAACGGAGCAGTTATATATCGACTCCATTCAAACAATGATCCGTATTGAGAAAACTGGTCCCTCCTTCTCCTTTTCCTTTCATATTAAGTCCCAAAATTATCATTTAGCCCCTGACTCCATAAAATTCGTTCAACTTTGATCCAATATTTACCAAATAACGCCATCTTTCATAATTCATTACAATTCTGGTACAATACTTACCAAACACACCCTAACTTCTGAAATCCTTTTCAAAATAAATCCTGAAATTACACTTTAACCCCGAACTAACATCCCGATAATTTATTATTTGCTTTTGGCTATAATAATCTAAAATAATAATAAAAATTACTTCTCGAGGTTCCGGGTTTATTATTTCATTATTCTATTTTAAACGAGATGTTACAATTCTCCCCCACTTAATTTTAATTTCGTCCTCGAAATCGTTTCTTATCAACCCTTACACGCCAGACAACTTGAGCAACACGGCCACAACTACAATCATAACTCCAGCCTTTCCAAGGCAACCGTAACCAACCCTCGCATGGTTCTAAAATCTGAAGATAAACGAATTCCTTGCAATATGATCACATTTACTCAATCCGAAATCTGAAGTCTCGAGATGGTATGGCTCCCTGACAAACCGCCCACACTGGATCATTGCCCAATTCATTGCACTTAACTCCCAACTCACTTCTCAACTTCTGATAACCTGAGGTTCCCACCAGAGAACAAAATTACAATCACACGCTGCTACCTATAATTCTTTTCTTGACAAGAGATTAGGTACTCCTTCAAGAGAAACTCATTCTGATAACCAATTCCCAGGGATATAATGAACAACGGGGTGTAAACTGGGAGATGAACCCCTTTAGGAATGACAAGGAAATGATTCCTTAATCCCTAGGACCTCATACATATAAGAACCAGGTCATAAGTACGAACACTCATACCTGGCCCAATTAGCCTCGGGCTGGAATACTAGGCATGCCTATGACGGGTCCAGTTATGTCACAGCTAGGAATTCTAAGGTTTTTGTAAAGATTAACAAGGGTAACAACTGTGGCTAAAACTTGAAAGTATACATGATGTTTATTCAATGACAACAAAATTTCCATCAAACACCCTATACAAACACTTCAAATGGCCAACAAAAGATTGGAAACCCTAAAAATCCCGGTTTAAGTCCATTATGGACTAGGATTTCCTTATTGGGCCTAATGGACCAATAAGCTTCCAATTTGAGTCTTTTGGGCTTAGGACCCTTAAATGGGCCCTAATTGGACCCACTTCCATGAAACTTAACATTTTGAGCCATAATGGATCCAAAATAAATTGGTTTACCTTAATGGGCCTTATTGGGCCATAACAAACCTAATAAACTTCAATGGGCCGTGAAACCCATTCTTTCATTCTAATTGGGCCGTAAACCCTCCTAAGGGCCCAATGGGCCGAAAGCCATCAAAGTGGGCCTCCTATTATTAGAAACAAGCATTAAAGGCCCATTCTATCTCTCTTCTTTCTCCCTCTCAGCCCAACTATAAAAAAAAGAGGTTAAGAAGAGTTGACTTTTATGTTGCCACCTCTTTCTTACACAACATATAACCATGCACTTCTCATGCATCCATTCACCCATCACTTCAACTCTCTCCCCCCTCTCTTTTTCTTCTGCGGCCGAGAGCAAGAGGAAAACACACACACACACCTTCAAACTTCCTTCAAACTCTCTCTAGTATTCTCTTCCTTCTCCCTCCAAAATCTCGAAGTTTTGCTTGTGTATTCAAGAGGATTTTCACAAGAACATCATCATTACTTGGTAAGTTATACATATCCAAGAATTATATAACTTTTTTCTCATGTTAGATCCCTTCTCTTAAACATTTGTGGTAATCATACTCCTAGAATCATCTCAAGTTCGAGATCCACATCAAGGTGTTGCTAGGACCAAAAATCTTCTTCACATCTTTTTCAAAACCCAAACAACTAAGCAAGGTGAGTTCATACCCCCTTGTTTTTCGGTTTTTACTTGTTTTTTTTTGGGGGAGAATACAAGTATTATGTGATGATCTATGTGTGTTTGCATGTTATGTGTGATTTCTTTAGTTTTTTGGTTGTGATAATATGTAATACTTGTGATATTTCGAGATCTATAGCAAAAAGGGTGAAAGAATCATAAACAAAAACATAATAAACAACATACATCATAGATCTAAGGGTTCTTAAGTTTAAAAAGTGAAAAACAAAGCCAAAGAACTTTACAAGTGTCATTTTTGCAAAAATTACAAAGATTGGGTTTAAATTGATAATTATCGGTTTTATGAGGGTTATAAGGTATTTATTTGTATAAAAGCTGATTTTTATGAAAATAATACTTTTCAAAGGGTCAATAACATAAATTTTAGCTTATTGGGCTTTAAATTGGGCCTCACGAGTTTTTGGGCCCAAGGTTGCAAAAAAATGAAGTTTTGAGGGGCTGAAATGTAAAACTTAACAAACTATGAGTCTAAAACGTAAATCAACTATTTCAGGGGTTGAAAATGATCTTATTACCAAATTGGACTAAAAATGCAAAGTTTTTGATTTTGGGGTCAAAATTGTAAAACTTACGGGAATTGGGCCAAAAATGTAAACTTTTTACAAATAAAGGCTGGAAATGACAAATGCAATAGTTTTGGACTGAAATTACTATTCAAACAAAGTTTGGGTGGAAAATGTCAAGAAAATTGGTTTAAGGACCAAAAATGTCAATTTTCATAAAAAAGGACTAAAAGTGCCATTTTTATAGAAAAAGGGGCCACAATGGTCAATCTAAATGTTTTTGAGCCAAATAAGCAATTATAAATGTTTGGGTTAAAAATATCAAGTTATAACGCATGGCTTTAAAAATATATACATATTCATAACGAAAAGCTTCGTTATAAATCAAACGTTAAGATATCTTTTTAACATTGCAAATAAACATTTAGCATACAACAAATACCAAAAATACAAACTTAAACTCGACAAAACATAAGTGATTTAGTGACTGGGCCCAAATACCTTCTATTCGTGCTATTGGGCCTTGTGGCCCAATATCATGATTATTGGGCCCAATATAATTACACATGTTTATTGGGCCTCAAGTGACCCAATTACATGCTTAATGGACCCTCAATGGCTTTTACATGCTATTGGGCCGTAGTGGCCCATTTGAATTGCTAGTAAGGTCCAAATCAATCATAATATGTGATGAGCTAACGTGTCCGTCGCATACTCGACAACCTATAATAACATACGTGATTAGTGGGCCCCGTAGTCCTCTTCTCTTCGTCTGTTAGGCTTACCTTTTATTCAAGTAAACATAAATCAGGTTGTTAAACAAGGTTATTCAATTTCATTGGATTTAGTGAGTAATAACGGGCGACACCAACAAGTGTCAGTCGTAGTATGTAGTTATAATCAAATTCTCCTGGAGGGAGAGCGAGAGTTTGTGTATAGATCTATACGGGGGTGACTCCCCCACACCTAAGTTGTTCGCTACAGTTAGACTCGGCCAGTCTAGGGTGACAAAATCTTAAATTCAATACCGACTTTCACTAGAATGCCAAGATAGACGAAATAGTCATTATTATGCATGGTTATAACGACTCACATAGAGATCCAATACCATCTAAGTAATCATGGGAAATCATATTTATTCGTTGTGACGATACAATAATACAAAACGATCATACTATCTATAGCGGAAAACATCGGGTTTTCCGGGGGAACAACATTATTCACTTTTACCTTCGATAACTATAATACAAGAATTCATTATGAGAAACATACTACTTTTACACATTTTGAAATCATTCACGCATATACTTATGGATCATCACACCTATTTCGTAAACAATTGTCGTTTCAGAAAATATCGGATTTTCTGGGTTTTACAAACTACACAAAACATTTTCATATCAAACGTACTTATGAACTCACCAACATTATATATGTTGACCGTTTTCAAAATAACTTGTGTTCTCAGGTAACCGTTAGAATGAAGAATTATCAAGCATGTGTCTGAATGTCTTTTATGTGATGTCATTTGATAAACAATTTATTTTTGGGATTATGTAATGTAAACAATGTACTGGATGTGAACAATGACGGTTGTAATGTATTAATGCATGGTGATCTTTATGTTATGTTTCATGTATATTCATTGTGATGGTATTTGAATTTAAGTCACACGAGCCTTCGGACGTTTCCGCCGTCTGGTTCGGGGGTGTGACAAGTTATCCTTAGGATGGAATACCCTCGTATCATGTACATATTTGGCCCAATCAACCCTCGGGTTGGAATACCAAACACGTCAGGTCCAATCAATCATAGGGTCCGGTCATCATCGGGATGGAATACCCTAGTTCAGAATACGACTATATACGAAACTCGGGTCTAAACTCATATCTTGAGGTTCAAGGACCTACCCTTGTATTTCGCACAAAATCTTCTGATTCCTCGCCGCCGATTACAGCTCGCCCGAACCTCAACAATGTGTCCATTCCAAAAACGCTCCAACAGAATAAATGAACTACTATGATCACTAGGTCCACAACCTATGACTGGAATACCCCTACAAGGTCCTCAGCATAGGTCTGGATTGTCTTTGAGCCCACAGCATGAGTCTGGTATGCCCTACCTGGCCCTCAAATCATGACTGGAATGCTCCCGATAAACTATCCACGTTGTCCAAAGAGAAGAGTCCTAACCAACGTCCTTCACAACACCAACCAACGCCACGATGCTGAAATCCCACCATGCACGATACACCTATAGAAAAAGTTGTTATCCAAGCAAAATCCTACAAACCATGGTCGCGCATGACCCTAGAATAGAATGATAGTCGAACTCTAGAGCCAATTGCAGACTATTGCCACCTTGAATACCCACAGATACACACGAAGAATCACTACCATGCACATATTTGGGAATCCCTAACTACATATTCACTCGCCACGAAGCCCATACTTGACCGAGACTGCTCCGATTCTACGAATACAAAACTAGTCCGAGAAGACTTCCATGATTATCCCGAAGGTTACCGAAATCCGAGTCCGATACGGATCAAAATTCTATTCCATCCTCGAGGGGAAACATACACCAAAGATTTAGGAAACATAAACACACTGCACAAGGGAATTGGTGACGCGTTCCTAGCTTCTCAACTGTCGCGTCTTGAATTCCTTCGGAGAATTCCTTCTTCCTGAGAGCATCACCGATTAACGCCTGTCCGACCATTCTGGAAACTTCAATGTAAACCGCAACAAACAAAACCTTCAATGGCTGACGCTCAACCAGAGAATTCCTAATTCTCCCCCACTTAGAACACTAACCACACCCACTGGTGTGAATCCCAAACATAACTTAACCGACAGTCCCTGAGGCTTGAATGATCCCACACTCCAATCTTGAAGACCAAAAGATAAATGCTCCAACTAATACTTCAACAACGAGCTATTTCCCTTGGCGCTTTCATCCGCCAATCAATAATGGTTACTAAAACCGTTGAATCCTGAAAATGCTGAATCACCATCCTGTGGGTCCTGTCCGCAGACCACCCATATAATACTCTTCTTCCCAACGTGCTCCAAAAATCTATTGCTCTCGAGCTTTAGAAATCATATCATTCAGGGTCTCGCACCCTGACTCATTCACCAGGTCAATCATCCACAACTGAACTGCAGTAGCTGAAGCAACCTCTGCCCTAAACCGGGCTACAACTACTCCCAAGACATAGTCCCTAATCACATAAGTGAAATAGATCGTACAATCAATCATTCTACTCGCTTCTGCAAAACTCGAGCTGATCACAATCATCACCCCCTTCCCGATTCCTGCGACTCGCATCCCGGCCTCGAGCAGAACCCCCGAAGCCTCAAATCCAGAAACTCCTGTGCTAGCCTCTCCCGCTCAACCTGCGGAATGTAATGAGGACAAAACATATCCCTGATCCGAAATAACTACAACCCTCTATTCATCAGAATATGTCCCAGTAACAAGTCCCGGTACTGGAAAGCTCGACCAGCTCCTCCTCTTGCCGTCGTTACAGCTGTTGCAGCTGCTTCAACAGCCGTCTCAGAAAGGGCTGCATAGCGCTCATCGAAATAATCAACCATGACGGTCTTAATAGACCCAAACATCTCCGACAACTGTCCCCGGACAATCTCCTTCACCTCCTCTCGGATGATCTCACTGACATGATCCTCTGACAATACTGGCCTATCCTGGATGCCAGCTCCCGGTCCTGATCCAGATCTGATCTCAAGACGTTCTGTAACCATCATTCTGATAATAGACCATAAAGATCTCTGATAACCCATATGATGACAGGGAACCAACTCTCAACTAAACCCCAGGGGTTGTGACTTCCTTGATACGCGTATGGGTCATGTGCTTTCAGTAGTACGGGCCCATAATACCTTCCACACCTACCCATATTTGTCTCAAGTATCACCACAACGCCCTAACTGTATACATAACTTGGCAAGCGCTCAATCCTCACTCCTAGAGGAATGCTAAGTATCTCATAACTGGCCTACCGGCCTCGCACAACCACCCATGAAACTTCCACCAACCCTGCAGCACTCGTGTACGCTAACCATATATAACGTTGGACCCTATAGACATTCGAATACTCGGTGCTACTCTAAGCCCACAACCAAACAAGGAACAAGAAATAGAGCTAAACAAAATATTTTCAGGCTATAAGATCTTAAATATTTACATTCGTGATGCATACACTAAGCAACTATAGTAATGATGTCAATCTCATATAAGGAAAACCCTAGGCTAGCAGGCATCATATAATCAGGCAATTATATCATGCAATTCCTGAAGATCCCTAGCTTAGTACTAGCATGCTATTCTAACATATCACAATATCAAATAACTGATATTTTGGGGTCCACATTCTGGCTCTGGCTGATCATACCCTCTGCATCCTCCTTTGATATTTTTTAAACCTTTTTGAAAATCATTTTGAAAATCTTTTCCTTAGTTTGAGACTGCATTCACACAAGTGTTCCTCAAATTCACTCAAACCAAGGCTCTGATACCAACTTGTAACATCCATAAAAATCAGGCCAAATTTAAACTTTTTAAAACATTTAGAAACCAACAGTTATTACAAATTTGTTTTCAAAACAGTTCTATATCAGAGTATCCCAGAAACATAGACATAAAATATGAGGACCTAAACGATCATGCGTTTGCCTTACCGTATTCAACTGATGCACCTGAAACAATAATCGATAAATGTAAGCTCGAAGGCTTAGATAGTTACCCCAAAATACCAATACACATACAGTCCACATAACCATAACAACAATATCATAACATAACGAACAAAACAACATGCAATGGGTCCACAACTTTACAGACTGGATTACCCCTGGGCCCACAGTATGAGTATGGATTGCCTTCCGGGCCCACAACTCACATCTGGCTTGCCACCGAGCCCACAGTATGAGTCTGGCATGTCCTACCCGACCCTCAGCTCGTATCTGGAATGCTCCTGAGTCCTCAGTATGAGTTCTGGCATGCCCTGCCCGACCCTCAGTTCATATCTGGAATTCTCTAGGGTTTGTTGGCTACCGCACATAGCAGTACAACCTCAACCCATCCCACATAATATGTCGACATATAACACAACTAATGCACATATAGATAATCAGATAATAACACAGGTAGTCCTACAGATCTAACAAACTGGCATAGCAACTAGCATGCAAAACTAATCATACTCAACATAATACCAACTGCTAGGATAACATATATCCAATGGGCCGACCTTGGTGCCTTAGACCCCTTAGTATAGTGAGGACAACTCACCTAGCACTGCTAAAGTCCTGCGGATGAAAATCCATCTACTGGTTGATAGATTCCCGAACTGCCAACATCAAAAAATACCCAATTAATAATTGGGTTCCAAGCCCAAGGTCCAACTCACACTCCAAAGGCCCAATAGTCAAGTAATGGGCCAAGGCCCAACATATGGCCAATTTTCCAAATTGGGTCCAGACCTCTACATGGTCTTTCCTTAAGGACCATCCAATTATTCTAGTCCAAACTCCTGGTATTCCCATGGCCCAATATCACATAATCATAAAGGACCAATTATGGCCCATCTATGGCCTAATTTTCCAAATTTGGCCCAAGTCTCTCACATTCGCCTTATCCTAAAACCCCTACAAGTATTTTAGTCCATTTACTTGTTCTTGGAAAGCCCATCAATAGTCCAATCACCAAAGCCCCATAGAAAGGCCCAACTCAAGGCCCAAGTGAAATTAGGGTTTTCACAAGAAATGACGATTAGGGTTAAGTGTTCCTACTTAACCCATTAAGGACTTAATCCATTAAGTCAAGTACTGCCTTAGGTTAATTTGCAAATGATTATTAATTAACATTTTCAGTTTCGTAATTAATTCAAGTGCGGGTCCCGATAATTCCCCAAAATTAGGGTTTTATGCCATTAGGGTTTTCCAAACCCTAATTAGGGTTTCCAACCCAATACTAGCCCGTTAGTCACATGGTTGGGCTTTTAGGTCAATTAGGGCTTCATTCGGCCCATTAGGGTTTCATTGGGCCCAATAGGGTTTCATTGGGCGCACTTTGTCCAAGCATCCCCAAACGAGTCAAAACGTAAACGAGGCACACCGCCACCCAACACAGCGGCTGGTGGCTGCAGGAGGTGGCAGCCACCACCCTATGGTGGTGGTTAAGGGTTTTTCTTTGATTAATTCAACACGATAACAACTTTACAACAATACTCAAACACACACACTCACATAAAATAATACACACACAGCCGTACTGTTGCGGGAGGCGGTGGTCGGAGGTGTTAGCCACCATCTCACGGTGGTGGTGGTGGCCCTCTTGTGATTTCCAGCCAATCAACACTCACATAACGCATCTCAGGTTCGAAAGCAACACACACATCCATATTTTTGCTCGAAACATGAACACTATCACCTACCTCAAGGTGGCATACAACGACGACCACCACCTTACGGTGGTGACGATGTAGCAGAAGATGGAGAAACAAAGAAGGCGTTGACTCCGTTTTGTAAACAGGAGCAACGATAGGTCATCACGCAGACTCCTCTAATCATCCACTGCCCCATCGTCTAAGGCAGCCTTCGTGTTCGTTGATAGCAGCATCGTCGACGGTATATATGCAGTCGTTTTTCCGGCGTCATCAGGTAAGGAGGTGGCGGCAGCAACACTCGTCTTCAACAGAAATGATGCCATGACGGTTGGAGGTGAGAATCCGACATCACCCATATGTCACCGGTTGTCTTCGTTGGTTGGAAAGACGAGAGGAACGTAGTGGTGGTGCGGCGTCGGAGATCGAAGAAGGAGTATAAGGTGGTCGCGGCTGGAGGTCAAGGGTAAAGAGGGTGGTGACGGCTGGAGTTGCATTAGGGTTAGGCTTTAGAAGCAATGGAACAGTTATATACTGGCTCCATTCTAACTATGATCCATATTGACAAAACTGGTCCCTCCTTCTCCTTTTCCTTTCATATTAAGTCCCAAAATTATCATTTAGCCCCTGACTCCATAAAATCCTTTCAACTTTGATCCAATATTTACAAAATAACCCCATCTTTCATAATTCATTACAATTCTGGTACAATACTTACGAAACAAACCCAAACTTCTGAAATCCTTTTCAAAATAAATATTGAAATTACACTTAAACCCCCGCACTAACATCCTGATAATTTATTATTCGATTTTGGGCTATAATAATCTAAAATAATAATAAAAATTACATCTCGGGTTTCGGGTTTATTATTTCATTATTCTATTTTAAACGGGATGTTACACATGAAACGATAGGTTAATATACCGGTATAAACTCTATCCACTCTTAAGCAATGATATTATGTCTAATCGTTATGCTACACGATATACTAGGAAAAGATTATACGAAGAGGCTATGCTAGCCAATTTCCTATGATAACTTAGTACCTAGAAGTAATGTGGGCCAAATTTTTAGGATATACATTGTACTTAGTTGTTACTCTGCCATAATATCATGTTATCCAGATAATCGTAATTATTGTACACACACACACACACACATATATATATATATATATATATATATATATATATATATATATATATATATATATATATATATAGTGATAGTTATGGAATGAAATGTAAGGATAAACAATGTACTTAACTGTACCATAACCTATCAAAGAATATCTATAAAAAAGATAATTATTATATATATGGTTAAGTGTGTATACATATATATATATATATATATATATATATATATATATATATATATATATATATATATATATATATATATATATGGTGATAATTATGGAAGGAAAAGAAAGGATAGACAGTGTACTTAACTATACCATAAGCTATCAAAGAATATCTATAAAAAAGATAATTATTATATATATGGTTAAGTATTTATGAATAATTGTGTAAAGAAATTGGTATAAAAAAAAGACTTAGTAAGGAAAAGAAAAAATAATAGTCATACTCAATATCAAATAAACACGTGTTAGTGAGATGTTATCATTCATCCTTTAGCCTGATTGAGTTTGGCTAACACTGAACCTATAATTTTTAATCTTGTGAGGTCCAAAAAGATATGTATAGATCTATACGGGGCTAACACCCCAACCTGCAATTTCTAGCTACAATCTCGACAAGATAACTTTCTTTAGTATAAAAATAATATTATCTGACATTTGATGAAGCTTCATGCGGTTTATATACCGGTCCGCATCGTCGATTATAGGGGCTCATGGTAATACTTTTCGAAAAAACTTAAATTAAATTACCTAGTGGGACGCATTCAACTAGTTGTATGATTCTATCAAAAAGGATTCGATAACAATTATAAAATTTTAGGATAGGTATTATATCCTAAAAGAAAGAAAGATCTCTAAAGAAAGAAAATTTGAAAATATTAGGATAGATAGTACATCCTAAGAATACGATTCAAGAAACGAAAACAGGATTATTAGATCTGGAAATCCTAGAAAATGAGGAACTAATTCATAAACAATGATCCTAAAAGTTTTCAAAGAATTTTATCAATATTTATAAAACCTGTGAACTCACCAACACCAAGTTGACATTTTAAAAAATCACATTTGTTCCTAGAATGAAGAGATGCTCAGTGCAAGGAAGCGCAAGCCGCAGTGCGATAGATATGTTTTATTCTAGTCGATGTAATTGATGTCATTAATAAAAGAAGATTTATGTTATGTGATTTGTAAACGCCGTCAACCCTCGATGTTTCCACCATCGGGCAGGGGTGTAAAAGAGTGGTATCAGAGCCGAAGGTTATATTGAATTAGTACTTCTTGAGGAAATTAGGACTTTAACCTAGGACATATACTCCGATAAGGTTTATTCTTAAAAATTAAAATAAATAAAAGTGTTATTATTAATAAACCTATTGATACACCATCTAAAGGGAGAAGTGACTAGGCTAGAACTGTCTCCTTGGGTTGTTGGATTTCATAATGGCTATATTCCAAAATGGTTCTGCCCTGTGACACTTCCTACCTGGCTGATTCCCATGGAATGGCCTAAAAGTACGAAACAAAAATATAAAAACTCACATAATCCAGAACAAGAAAGTATACAAATCAAGAACATAAACTATGAAAGTAAACTATCTTAGCTGATTCAGCCTGTAAAGGTTGTGCTACAAATAAACGTAGCCTGATCACCTATGTTTAGTCTTAGCTGAACCAAAGCACCATCTGTATTTAGACTCGGTAATTGATAAACTAGAAAGAATAGAAGGATGAATGAAAAATAAAGATTTTAAACATACATAAGTGTATCAAATATATGATGTCAAACCCATAAAAAATGTCTTAAAATACAACACATTATCAATCATCACTACTATCATACTTCCCCTCCTCATCCTCCTTACTATCATCGTCATCACCCATTTGTTGTGTGCACGAAGGACCTGCACCCTCATGACCAACACCCCTCTACTGAGCATGAGGAGGATCAACAACATGACTTGCTCGTGGAAAAGGTGGATGATCCATCCCCTGGAGCTCCATCATCCTAGAAATCGATGCAATGATCCAATGATGCTCCTCCTATAGGACATCCATATGTTGCACCACGTCACATAGAGTTAGCTCTTGATCAGGCTCTACATATATAGGTCTATGTCGCCTCTCGAAAGTAGGCTCATGACCATGCTCCATCTCCACTTGACTGATCAGAGCCATGATGTCATCCTCTGGAACCCCCCACCGTTGATCAGCTTCCAAGTAGAATACATAACCATCTGGCTAGTATCAAGCACATAGGAGTGAGCTAAGAGAGTAACCCAATGGCCTCCACATATCTGACGCTTTGTCGCAGAGCCTATAGCCGAGGTCGACAAGTATAAAGCCATTGTATAAGGGAGGTTGAGGCAAACCTCAGTACAAATCATGAACCACATCAGGAAAAGGTCACTCGAAGGAACCTTGTTACACTCCTCACTTTGATAGATGGTGGAACCAACTAGGCGATGGAGCAGCCTAAAGATATAGGATCTAAAAGTTTTCTCATTGGCCGTCCTAGAGACATACAAGCCCCTATCATGAGTCCATACCTGCAGATGGTAATACTCATGAGGTGGAGAAATGATACATTTGTATAGACATGAGAGGAAGTTAGGCCTAACAACCTCCTCCTCAGTATAGATCCCTGTTTGCCATCCAAACTCGGCAATGCTGTAGGAGCGGGATACCCCTCCCATGCGGAAAGAGAAGAAAAAAGGATATGTTCGGGCTGTCGATTTCCTGTCAAACTGAAGCATACAAAAGAACTCCCAACTGAGCTAATGATAAATAACCCCCTGAAGTCTAAAAATCTGACACCATCCTTTGCAAGTAGAAAGCCCATGACTGTTATCATCGCAGAAGCCCCACATAAGATACGAACCTAGAGGATCCGACAATGCAAGGTCATCAACATACTACCATACAAGAGCCTGTGGATTACTAAGCTGCCAAGATAGCAGTGCAGTCAACCGATAAACGAATGAGCTTTGGTCCTCGACATGCATATCAGTGGAAGCTACAAAAATGGGTGAGATGGCCAGTTTGACGGCAACTGAGCAGCCCGTTGATGACCCTAGCGAGACATAACCTGAGAAAATTAGGGTAAGGTAGTTAGAGTTAAGATAAGAAAAGTAAAAGGATGAAAAAGTATAGAAAAATATGTTTGCATGCATCAAGAAATGCGCCATGCGTAGGATGAAGATGCCTGTCGGACATTGATGACGCCCGGTGTGCCTCAAGAACTCGACGAAAAGTCGGTTCCATAAACTTTAAATTCGTCAAATTTCAACTTAGGATCTATAGGGAAATGTTAGACATGGTGTATACAAGCAGAGTAGACCATCAACTGGGTAAAAAACATCACAAATCGATAAATTTAGTAAAACCCTAGGTTTTACCCCAACCCCAAAAATCCTAAATTGGGGATAAATTAAAGAATTAAACCAGAAATTATGTATCAGAGTATGCTAATCAATAGTTATACTATTTATTTAGACAATCCATTTCATGAATTTTGATAAAAAATGTCCGAACAATATAAATCCCAAAAACCAGATTTTAAGGGTTAGGAACTAAAAGAAAATTTGGATACACGATAAAGAGTACTTGGAAGTAGAACGAATCAAATATCAAAACCTGAAATCAACAAACACGCGACATACTCGTCGCGTGTGGGGTCCAGTCGAAGTGGGAACCATTTGATCTCTTTTGTGAATAATGTCGAATAAAGCCAAAAATTCGACATTAGATATTGATCTGTTGTCGGTGCACGACGCGCATATGACATGCCCGACAATCAGTATCTAAACTTTCAAAAATGCACACTTTGTACCCCCGATTATTTTTCATTCTAAGTACTAGAGACCCTTACGAATATGACCTAACTAGAAATCAAGAAAGAAAGGAATAATTAGAAAAAAATTTGAGACCAATAAGAAGACAGGTTGCTAGGGTAGCTACATAGTACAAAGCATCAAACATCTACGAGGAATAAACTTATAACCACATTAGTCAAATCTAAGCATATGAAATAACAAGTATCATGTCTGTTATCATTTCAGATCCAACCAACATCAAGAAAATGATCGAACGTCAAGTCTATGATGCTTTAGGAAATCTCAGAGCCAACAAGGATGTAACACCCGATTTCGAATCGCTTCATTATTTAGGGCTGTGGCCCGATCATCAGTTATCAAAAGGCTTAGGGCCTTGGGGAAGAAAGAATTTGTCCATTTTTGGATGTGGGTATTATAGATTAGATGATCCAAGAGTTCGACTGTGTTTCAGATCCCAAGGGTATAATCGTAATTTGGGCAGTTCGGGTCATTATGAATTTTGGGTTATTGTTCGGGAGGTTTTAAGGCAGGGGTGAGTTGTTAGAAGTGTAGGGCTTCTCGTCACCTTTTCGTGCATATAAAGATCGTCGGAAACGGACTTAGAATGAAAAAGTTTGGACGAAGTGAAGTTTTAGGGTTTTAGAGGTTCAATGGGTATGCAGGACTTACTCATTGTGAAATCGGGGCATAATGGGTGAGATGGTCGCGGATGGTCCTTGAGTACACCCATCAGCACCAAACCCTAATTTCGGGGTTTTACCCCTATATAAGCATCATTTTATCATTCCTCTGGGTATTTTAAGTCAGCCTCCATCCCCTTTAGCATACACTGAAACCCTAAAGTGCCTTGAGTGAGTTATGGAGCTTGGAAGAGGGTTTATGGTGGCTTTTGTAAGAGAACAAGAAGGTTGAAGAGTGATTTATTCGAGAAGAGCTTAGAGATCCAGTGTTAGCATCTTCCTTTCGTAAATTTGGAGGTATAAAGTCCCTATCTTGTCTATTCATTGTATAGATCTCCTTTTTGGGTTTGTTATGGTCAAGTTAGCCTCTTTTGGTTGGTCCTTATGAGCTAAGGTTGTTTCAGAGGCTTAAATCTTGTAGATCTGGACGTTTTAGGTGTCCCAAAAGCATAAAAATGTGATCTTTATGGTTTATTTGGTCTCATGCATGTGTTAAGACCTTTCATTAAGTTCTTTTGAGTTCTAGAGCCCTATTAGGCCATGCATGGAAGGAAAGTTGCCAACTTTACGTGATAAGTCATCCATAGGAATCAAATATGATAGTTTGGAGGAAGGACTTAAGTGGTTAAGTGCTTATTGGACAAGATTTGGGTTCATGGAGTAAACTGGGTGTACCCATCTAGTACGCTCCGCATACTTGCCCCAAAGGGTGTACACTAGGTGTACCAGCTGAGTATGTGGGGCATACTCGGCTTGTTTTGTTGACTTGTTGACTATAAACCTTTGACCATAACTTGTCCCAGGGTTGACTTTTAGATATTTTGGGCCTTTTAGGATATTGGGCCTTCTCGGGCTAGGTCCATGATTGTTTTCGGCCCAATTTGGATAATTGGGCCATATTTGGGCTTTGGGCAATTGATGAGATTTTGGGCTTTTGGATTTCGGGTTATCAGGTCAATTATTAATTAAAATTTTATTCATTGTTAGTTGGTGCGGGGTTATCCGGTTCGGTGGTGCGAGCAGTCATTTAAGTATCAACAAGTTGAGGTGAGTTTTCTTCACTGTATTTTCGGGTCGAAGGGACCAAGGCCGACCCATCGGTTTGATATAATGTTATCCTCTGATATGCTGAGTAAGGATTAGATATGCATTATCATGCTAGTTGTCGATATTATGGTCTGGTAGTTATGTAAGACTACCTTTGATTTTGTCGATTTTTTCTATATGGGTATTGTGTTGGGTTGAGGTTGTATTGTTTTGTGTTGTATCCAACAAACCCTCGAGCTTTCCAAATATGAGCTGAGGGTCGGGGAGGGCAAACCAGACTCAATTTGGATAATTGAGCCATATTTGGGCTTTGGGCAATTGATGAGATTTTGGGCTTTTGGATTTCGGGTTATCAGGTCAATTATTAATTAAAATTTTATTCATTGTTAGTTGGTGCGGGGTTATCCGGTTCGGTGGTGGGAGCAGTCATTTAAGTATCAACGAGTTGAGGTGAGTTTTCTTCACTGTATTTTCGGGTCGAAGGGACCAAGGCCGACCCATCGGTTTGATATAATGTTATCCTCTGATATGCTGAGTAGGGATTAGATATGCATTATCATGCTAGTTGTCGATATTCTGGTCTGGTAGATCTGTAGGACTACCTTTGATTTTGTCGATTTTTTCTATATGGGTATTGTGTTGCGTTGAGGTTGTATTGTTTTGTGTTGTAGCCAACAAACCCTGGAGCATTCCAAATATGAGCTGAGGGTCGGGGAGGGCAAACCAGACTCAAACTGAGGGCTCAGTAGCATTCCATATGTAAGCTACAGGCCGAGTAGGGAAAGCCAGACTCACACTAAGGCCTCAGTGGCATTCCAGATATGAGTTAGGGAAGGGTTGGTATGCCAGACTCGTACTGAGGGCTAAACATTGTTACTCCAGTCTGATGACTGATAGAGTAAGCCATACATAAGCCATGGGCCCCGATGGCAAGCCAGACTTATGCTGTGGGCTCGGGAGCAAGCCATATATGAGCTGTCGGCCTGATAGGTTGGCCAGACTCATAGTATGGGCTCAAAGGTACTCTAGTCTTTTAGTTATGGACCTATTACATTCTGTTATTTTGTATATGTTATATGTTTGTGTGTTGGTACTTTCAGGGAAATCACTAAGCTTTGTGCCTACAATTTTGGTGTATGGTTTCAGGTACTTTAGAGAATCTTGGCAAGGAGAAGGCGTGACCGTACACATCCTGATTTTATGTCATTGATCTTGGGAGATACTGATTTTAAATAATGTTTTTGGAAAAAATGTTTTGGTATGTACTTTTATTAGTAAATGGGTTGTTTTGAAAAGCTTTAATTGGTTGAAATTTTTGGGATGTTACAAAGGAAGAGGGGAATATCAATCCCAAAGAAAAAGAAGTTGGTCTGGTAGCACATGCCTATAAGGAATTTATCAATAGTAAACAAAGATCATTCTATGGAGACGAAGGAGTAAATGGTTTAATTCACTAGATAATGGAAGTAGAGAGCAAATGTGCCAAGGAATGTTGCGTTAAGTTTACACAATGCACATTCATGGGAAGAGCTCTCATCTAGTGAAATAACTAGATCAATACTTTAGGTGTAGAAGCAGCCTATGCACTATCGTGGGAAGAATTAAAGAAGAAAATGACAAGGGAATTTTGTTCTGAAGAAGACATGGCCTGAGTAGAACATAAATTAAATCACTTAAGCACAAGGAAATAAAGTCTAACCATTTATACAATACGCTTTGAGGATGTAGGCAATTTATGGTCGGAATTGATCGGCTCAGAAATGAAGAAGATCGAAGCATACCTTCAAGGGCTAGCTCATCAAATTAGAAGAGCGATATATGCAACCCAACTCGACGCCTACACATAAGCTAGACACTTAGCCTTTAACTTCAAGGAACCGATGATCGAGTGGAAGTAATTCAACCCTAGCATGGCTAAGAAGAGATCCAATGGACTTAGGAAGGAATGGGAAGGGAATCTTAAGAGAGAGTTTAATCAACATTCATGGAAAGAGTGAGACAACATGAAATATCGAGAAAGAACAACAACTCCAGTAGGAGGATACTTGGGAAGGCTCCCCAAGTGCGATGATTGTGGATTTCATTATCAGGGCAATTGCAAAGAATTTACGTGTAACAACTGTGGTAAAATAGGACACATCGCGAGTTCTTGAAGAGGTCAACTAAGCTAGTGAAAGGAAAATACTGGAAGTTAGGAATTTAAGAATAAGAGATTTCGAGAAATGTCCCATGAAAATAATTACGTAATGCTTGAAAATGGATTGGAAATACTTAAAGTTGTACTTATTAATACATATTTTTTGAGTAAAATATATATAGGAATGGGTAAATAAACATAGAAATCCCTACAAAAATTCATATCAAAACCAGAATAAAAACTTAGGGTTTCCTATTGGTGGAAAATAGAAATAAATAAGCAAACAACAAAAGGACTAGTTTTAGTTTCTAATGATGAAGTTAAAGAATTAGAATTAGATCCAACAATCAAATAAATGTGATAAAAAGGAAATTATGTTTTCCCAACAAAATGGAAAGGGTCGATCCCAGAATAAGAAACTGGTCTCCCTAATAAGACCACCATGTGGTCTGAATTTCAGGACGAAATTCCTAAAACAAGTGGAGAATGTGACAAATGATAAATTTCCATCAGCAACCGTCACTAGAGATTACCATAGACAAATGGAGGCAATAGAGTTTTTTCATATTTCAGGAAAATATATACAATTACTTATAAGTGGAAAAAAGATTGATAGGGTAAAAAATGAGTAACCAAAAAGTCATATCGTTATTAATAATGATTAGTGTATTTGGAAAGTACAATTCAAAGGATACAAAACTTTTAAAAATCCTATTCCGATTGGAGGAGTTATGATTTTATAAAAAGTAAAAATCAACCACGTAATTAACGAAATTAACGTCAAAATGGTGTAAAGAAATTGGTTGAGTGTTGGCTAAAATCATTAAGAGGAAAATCGTAGTACCCCGCGGGATAAGAATTTTGAGATAAAAAATGTCAATAACGGAGTGTGTATAAAGAAGATACGATTTTTGGAAATACATAACATGAAGGTTAAAAATGAAAGTTAATGTTTTACAACACAACCTTAATGAAAGTTGTAGTACTCAATGATCGCCGCACAAATATAAAAAGAATGTAAGAAACTAGGTTCATACAAGGAAGATATGAATTTTTTATAGAAAATTAAGAGGAGCGCACTAAGTGCATGCCATGCACGAAGCACATATTTGACACCATGAATCGTCGAGATCTGAGAGACGTGGACCATCAAAAGTATGACACGTGGCAAGTTTTGGTGGAGCCATAAATTGTGTGCACGACTCGCACAAGGTGTGTCGCACGCATAAGCCCTATAAATAGAGGTCTTCACTTCTCAAATTCCACACTTCAAAGATCTATCCTCTCTTTCTTGACATTCCGTTACTCATGTTGATGGCGCACAACTTTAGATGATGTAGTAGCTAAAATCTGCATGATCACGCTACTAGGGTGAGTTCATGGCCCCACCTTTATGGTTTCAAAAGTTTGTTTTAGGGGGTGGGGGGATACATGCTTATAAAATTGCTTTATCAAAAATATATTTTTACAAATATATTAGTAGTTTATGTAAAACATGAAAGGATAGGATAATATGCAGGTACAAACTATGCTTAGTCTTAAGTAGTGATATTATGTCTAATCGTTATGCTAGCCGATATACAAGGAAACGATTATACCTAGATGTTACGCTAGCTGATTTCCAAGGATAACTTAGTACCTAGAAGTAATGTTGGCCAAATTCTTAGGATATGAATTGTACTTAGCTGTTACTCTGCTCTAATATCATGTTATCCATACAATCGTAATTATTACATAGGCAATGCACTAACTGTACCATAACATATCAAAGAATATATATAAAAAGATTATTATTATATATACGGTTAAGTATATATGAAGAATTATGTAAAGTAATTGGTATCAAAGAAAGACTAAGTAAGGAAAAGTTAAAACGATAATAATGCTTATGTAACATGCCAAAAATTAAGACAAAAAATTGAACTTTTAAAAATGATAAAACCATCATTCAGAACATGGTCATAAAACCATGATAAAATCAGAGTATATATATGTGGTGTGTGCGATGTTATCACCTCGAGCTCTTCCCCTTAGATCCGGAAGTACCTGAAACATAAACTAAAAACCGTAAGCACGAAGCTTAGTGAGTTCCCAAAAATACCACATACCATACATAACAAACACATAATAGGCCCTGAACGTCATCGGGCCTCGCCAGACATCGAGCCCGCTCGGAATAGATCTGTTACTCATCAGGCCCCGCCTGGCATCGGGCCTCGCCCGGTATACATACAAACACATAAAAACATGCAAGTTTCACAAAGATAAATAGCATACAATATAATCATCAGTCCCCGCTCAACATTGGGCTCTACCCGGTACTGTCACACCCCCAAACCGAAACGGCGAAAACGTTCGGGGGCGGAGGACGTCATGTACAATATCACAACAATTGAATAATAGTAATCAAATCAACAACAACCATTGTATTAATAGTATAGTGTTTACATTACATTTGAATCATATATGAATGACTCCAAAAGTAAATAACAAGTAAAGACTCGAACTACGATGCTCCATCTTCGTCAATCCGGGCGTGTACCTGTCTACTAACGTCCTGAGCATACAAGTAGGTTTTGAAAGAGTATCAGCATAAAGCTGGTGAGTTCAAAAGCGTTTAGTCTTGGAAAATAGTTCTTTGTTCTTTTGAAAAGTGCATTATGTTTCTCCAGAAAATCTTATATTTTCTAATGTATAAACCTTAAGTAAAAATGATTCTTAGAAGTTCCTCCTATAGGTACTTAGTGTATACAAATCATATATAATCCAGATCGAACAAACAATTGATTGTGTGGTTCTGCCTCAAGCCCACAACCAAACAAGAAACAGGAAGTGAGTCGGAGTCCAGACATCCTACTGGTTGTCGGATCCTCATATACATAATCATGAAGTATTCACTAGATACTTACAAAGTTAACAGTATTGTTCCTTTGATATCTGTTGAAAGTATTCCTCAAGAAAATCCAATATTTTCTTATGTAAAGCATGATTAAACCCATTCCTTCTATGACTTCTTAGTTCATACTAGTCTCGCATAAACCAATATCGAATAGACAGTCAATTGTGTGGATCTGCCCTAAACCCACAACCAAACAAGGAACAGGGAATGAGGCGGAAACCACACATTTCACAGTCTATCGGGTATTCTCCATACGTAACCCGGATGCATAATCTAAGGAGCCATGGAATTAAAATGAATATTCGTTAGTTGAATAATAAACCATCTGTTTATAAAATACTGATGTTTACCCTGGAAAATCCTATATTTCCCTAAGTGTAAGTTATTGAATTATCTGTTCTCAATCGAAAAGTACAAGTATCTACCATACTTATATTGTTTAAGCATTGTTGTTTTTGAAAACCATGGCTACCTACAGTGATGTATATTAGTCTTATTATATAAATAAAACTAGTTGAAAACGTGTTATCCTGAATACCGAAAGTGATGTTAATACCCTCCTGTTTTCAGGGGGTGATCCCGCCCTAAGCCCACAACCAAACAAGGAACAGGAAATGAGGCGGAGATTACACATCCCACTGTAAGTCGGATGTTAACTTCATATTACCCTAGTGTATATACTAAGTTATCACATAGTTATTAACACAAATGTTAGTTCGTTCGATCTATTATTACGTATATATATCGTTGTTATCTACTTGCGAGTTTTATGACCATACTAAACTTGATATGGTGCGAATCGGGCACCAGTATCCTTTATGACTTTGTCACCCGTAGACCTGCTAGCAGCAAGGTGCGGGATAGTCAGTCCCATATAGATCTATACACAAACTCACGCTCTCCCTCGGGGAGACTCTGGATCATAAGGGTAGTCCTCGACTTAGTTATGTTTGTAAGCACCCAAGGACGTGTCTCCAACTAGATTAAGGACTTTACAAGTAATAATACAAGAAAATCCTTTTTGTTATGAAAATAATATATTTTATTTCATAATTTATAAGTTGGTTTCTTTGCTTGAAATCCGTATTTGCAACATTTATATCTTAACATGTTTATATAGCTGTCCGCAAATCTAGTAGTAACTATGTTCATTATGTTTAGTAAGTTCTATGTTCAATGTTTACTAATGATAGGAAAATATAATAAACCAAATTATATTTTTAAACACCAGAATACTTGTGCTTTTACTTGTATCCCCCCCTGAAAACATTAAAAACTCGGAAAATGTAGGGGTATGAACTCACCTTATGTGTTTGATTCGATTGAAAGTTTGCGTAAGGATGGGGAGTTCCACGAATGAATTTCCGAGACACAACGAGTCCTAAATGACATATAATAGCATATATAGGCATGTAATTAGTGTTTTGGACAACTAACATGCAAGGAAACACCCTTAGGGACTAGGAAACACTTGAAACTAAGTGTTACAATCACATGTGATTGACTAAAAGGGGTCTACGGCCATACAAGGGAGTGTACGACCAAGGGTTCACGGCTAACATGAGTGTACGACCATGGAGTGTACGGCCGTACACCCATGAAAAATCATGCAAAAAGGGGTGTTTGAACAATGGGGAAGCTAGTGGGTCGATTCCTCATCAAGAATATGAACTAGGTTCTCACTTTGGAGTCCCTTTTGGGGTGTTTTGAGGTGTGTACGGCCATACAAGGGTGTACGGACGTACACTCCTTTTGTTCCAACTAAAAGGTCGATTATAAGGTGTTAAACAAGAGCCCTTAACGTGTACTAAACATAGGAAAATGATACTTACGTTTTGGAGGCTCAAAAGGGTGTTCACAGCCACTAAGAACAAGTGTGTGTTCTTGGTGTTTTTGGTGAAAGATGAAGATCTTGAATATCTAACATAAAAAGGATGTTTTCATGGATGAATCAAGAGATGTTTACAACACCAAGGAAGATATCAAGAAGGGTAGAAGGATCACTTATGGTTTTTGGAGGATATGGATGAAGAACTTGATGATAGTTGAGAGAGAAATCCGATTTCTAGACTTGGGAGTTGAAGAAATGGCTAGAAATGAAGGGATCCCCTACTTATGGGGGAGAGTGTACGGTCAACATGGGTGTACGGCCGTACACTCCCTTGGATGGAGTGTTCGGCTCGATTTCAACGCGAAGAACTTTAGCTGACACTTCCCTGAGCCCATAGCTTGATTGTACTGAGTTTTGAACCCTTAAAGAAACTCTAACTAATGCTAAAAAATAGCAGAAACGGGTCTGATACTCGGTTGAATTGAATGGCTGGACTTATAAGGCAAAAAATTTTGGGTTGTCACATCATCCCTCCGTTAGAGGGAATTTCGTCCCGAAATTCAGACACTGAATATGAATCATGAACGTGGAAATAGATGTGGGGTATCACAAGTGTCTCATCGGATAGACACCTCTCTAGGATCGGTGGGGTACTTGGGTTTCATAAATCCCTTGCGTTCTCCAGTGAATTCAGATCCTCGCTGGGTGTTTCTGCAGATCATCACTGTTGTATTTGCTGTTCTGATCTGTGGAGGGTGTGTAGGTTTAGCTTGCTCAACCATGTTGATCCATCTTGTAGAATGCCCGTTTTGAGGTCATGAGCAACCTTTGTCCTGAAGTTCGTGGTAGGACTCATACCTGGTTCATCTATCATTGTCCCGTGTACATAAGTCGTATATAATTAAGATTGACAAGACGGTTGGATGGGTGGCTCTGCCCCAGGTCCACAACCAGACAAGGAACAGGAGATAGGGCGGAAACACACATCCTAAGTCAGTAGAATCTTAATTATATACCACCCTCGCGTGTACATTTAACATTGATAGGCTAACCGTATCTGTCCCTAGCCTTTGTGCTTGAACTTGACTTGCTGCGCGAGTGGTATTTCCAAAATGATCTGCTAAGGGTGCTTAAGGAAGGTTACGGGTGGATACCATACTCCTTGCATGAATACTTTTCAGGGGTTAAAGCGAGATGAAATTTCAAGGTTCGCATCTAGTTTGTCGTTAGGAGTGACGAGAGTTTTGTTATTCGGTCGGTTTAAGGAAAAGGGTCTCCTTGGTGACACATAGGTTCGGCATCGCGTGGACTCAGTTAGACTAGGTGGGATGACATCGTCGGATCGCGTGTTAAGTTAGTTCAGAAAGAGTGCTTTGTTAGAACATCGGTGCATCTGGGTGTATGTTTCTGGTGCTTTCTGTTTTGATCCTGATATTACTACTACGATAGTTTTGTATTGATCTACGTGTGTATTAACTGAAAGATTGTTCTCGTGAATGATACTTGATATTATGATACCTATCCAGTCTCTCTATAATCGCTTGGTGTCTACAAGTTATATATAATTAAGATTGACCAGACGGTCGACTGAGTGACTCTGCCCTAAATCCACAACCAGACAAGGAATAGGAAATAAGGCGGAATCATGCACTCTAAGTCTATTGGTTCCTAATTATATATGGCCCTAATGTTTACACCAAGTCATTATAGCTTACCATAAAGAGTATTTAGTTTCTATATAAACTATGTGCTTAGTTTAGACGAGGAAGAAAGTATTATAGCTAGGATTTAGTTGGGAAACGTACCGCTGTTCTCAGGTGTTTCCGGGGTAGACTCTCCTGCAGTGATCATTAACACTCTCCCTTCTTCACCAGGGTTCCTAACCAATGGACAATCTCTCCTGTAGTGTCCTGCTTCACCACATTCGTGACAGTTCTGGCTTACTTCCTCAAATGGGATCTGTCACACCCCAAAACCGGAACGGCGGAAACGTTATGGGGTGGAGGACGTCATGTTTAGTATCACAAGACATGCATTATAGTAAGCAAAGTAATGAACAACCATTTCATTAGAAAGAAAGTGTTTACAACGTGTGTGTTCACAAAACATAGAATACATAAGTAAATAACAACCAAGACTTGAAGCTATACTGCTCCATCTTCTGAATTCCCGGTACGAGTACCTGTCTAAACGGCTCTTGAGAATACAAGTTATTTGAAAGATTTGATCAACAATTAAGCTGGTGAGTTCATAAGACTTTAGTGATGTAAGTTTGTAAAACGTTGTGGTAAACTGCAGTTGAAAGTATAGTTGCAAAATATAGTTGCAAAGTGTAGTGATTTGTAAGTTCTGTTTAGAAGAGTTCGCCTGTTCCTCCAGAAAATCCTATATTTCCTGCCTTGATAAAAGATAAGTAAAAATGACTCTACAATCCTTTCTATGTGTACTAAATGGATACAAGTTATATAAAACTCAGACTATACAAACAATCGATTGTGTGTATCTGCCCTAAGTCCACAACCAAACGAGGAACAGGAGATGAGGCATATAACACACATCCCATTGGTTGTTAGATACTTATTGTATATGACCCTGGTGTATTCCTTTGGTACTCACGGAGTTAACTGTAAAAGTTCCTTTGTAATCAATGAAAAGATCCTTTAAGAAAACCCTTATTTCTTATAGTAAAATAGTGACCACAGTGATCACTCCTATAATCACTTAGTTTATACTAGTTATATCTAATCTAATATCGACTAGATAGTTAATTGGGTGAATCTGCCCTAAGCCGACAACCAAACAAGGAACAGGAAGTAAGGCGGAAAGCACACATCCAACTATCTATTGGGTACCAAGGACATATAACCATGATGTATAAACTAAAGTATTATAGAGTTATTCACCTAAAGTCCTTTGAGTTTATACTGGTTTAACAAATGGATTAAACCCTTAGCTGGTAAGTTTCTAGTTTTGTATACCAATAGTTCTATTTTGGACTATGTATTTTGTACTAGAAAACCATGCATCGACTCTGTGTACTATGACTTGACCCATACCTGGTACTCTTATGATGACTCAATGTATACTGGACATATATATCTAGAATCGAATAGAAAATAGGCTGGGTGAATCTGCTCTAAGCCCACAACCAAACAAGGAACAGGAAATGAAGCGGAAAGCACACATCCTATTACCTGTCGGATCCTATTGATATATATATATATATATAGGTATCCTTTGATGTATACATTAAGGAATCATAAGGTTAGCATTATGGTCCTTTCTACTAAATGTAGCCTTCTACCAAGGCATCTAATGTTATGTATGTTTGTTCTTTGCCTGAGTGTGTATTTTCCCAAGTGAGACCCTCACTAACTAAATATAGTTATACATTAATGAGTATGTGATATGATCATACAGTAATTGTAATAGGGAAAATAATGTTTTACCTCAGCAGTAACACTACTGGTTATAAAGTAATAAAATACAGACTCTAGGTAGTATTAAATGTACAATACACCTCGGGGAGTCTAAAGTAATAAAATGCAGACTCCAGGTGGTATTAATGATCAATACGCCTCGGAGAGTCTAAAGTATTGAAATGCAGACTCCAGGTGGTATTAAATGAACAATACGCCTCAGAGAGTCTGTTTTGCCTTTAATTCTTAAAATGGGTTAATTAAAGGTTTGAATGTGAACTCGTATGTAACCATGTTGATCAAAGGCTGAATAATTCATGACCCTCCGGTGTCATATGTAGTGAGGTAACATTATGTCACCCCTTGGCCTTATCGGCTGGGACTGTAGCTAGCAGTCGGGGTGTGGGAGTGTCTGTCCCGTATAGATCTATACACACAATGCCCGCTCTCCCTCCGGGAGACTCTGGTTACAAGGTGATACCACAATTAAGTGTTGTATCGAGAAGTAGTATGTCACATCTAGTTATAGTATTCAAATGTTTGTATAGTGTGGTAATGCTCACTCTATACTATTGTATAGTATATTCTCCTCGTGTTCTGACTCATGTATGAACTGACTCTAAACTATACCTATTATAGTTTACTACTAATGTCTTCCTTGAACTGTTATTGAAAAGACTCTTTTATCTACCAAGTTATGCTTGCACTTTAAAACGGAGTTTTGGTAAAACTATAAAGTAACATAACTTTAAAAGAGTTTTTGAAATGTTTTGACAACTTATAAATGACATAAGTAATCCTTTTGAAAATGTTTATAACAAACAATTACACAATTAACATTGTGTTCGACTTGTATTCCCCCCTTAAAACATTTAAAACAGTTAAAAGATTCATTACGGGGTATGAACTCACCTGATGTGGGTGATTCAACGAATATGCGCGTAGGGATGAGAAGTTCCACGAGTGAAGTCCCGAGACACAACAAGTCCTAAATGACATACATTGGCATATACGGACATAAATATAGTGCTTGAAAGCGACCAAATGCAAGGAAACACCTCACGGGACTAGGGAACACTTTGACCAAGTGTTGGAATCACATGTGATTCAACTAAAGAGTGTTTAAGGCCACAGTTTGGTGTTTACGGTCCTGAGTTTACGGCCAAGGGAGTTTACGGCCGTAAACTCATGGTCAAAGTTGCATAATTATGGGTTTGAATGCTAGGGAAGCTTGAGGGATTTTTGCTCTATACAATGGTGAGGAAGACCATTTCATTGGAGGATTTTGATGAGTTTACGGCCCAAAGGAGTTTACAGCTGTAAACTCATGGAAATTATGAAGTGAGTGTGGTTTAAGGTCTTTCAAGGCACCTGGGAGTGTTCTAGCCTCAAGTCCAAGCCTTAGGAAGAGTTTAAGGCTTAAATGACACATTTATAGGGGTTTACGGTCAAGGGAGATGGCATGACCGTAAAGTCCTTTTGGTCCTCCCTTCTTGATGTTTTCAAGGTCCTAAGCACGAACCTTAACTGGATATCAAGTATAGGGAAGAGTACTTACGATGTAGAGGCTTGAAATGGCCGATTTTGGCCAAGAACACTAGTGTGTGTTCTTGGTGTTCTTGGTGAAACTTGAAGATTTAAAGATCTAGATGGAAATGAATGTTTTCATGGATGGAATCAAAGAGTGTGATTAGGAGATGAAGTGTAACAACAAATCTAGGAAAGAACACTTACGTTTTTGAAGATCTCAAGTGAAGATCGGGATGATAGTTGAGAGAGAATTGGAGTGTTCTTGAGGTGGAAATGTGAGAAATGGATGAAAATGATCAAGGACCACATATATACTCTTGGGTTTACAGCCAGGGTTGGGTTTACGGTCGTAAACTCCATGTTTACGGTCGTAAACTCCATGTTTACGGTCGTAAACTCCACATGTTGGAGTTTAGGGCTTTAACATTGCACAATGTCTCTAGCAGGTACATTCTAACACTTATTCCTTAAGTGTACTAGGCTTGCAACTCCTTAGAATGACCTTTAACCAGACTAGGACTCATTTCCAATAAGTCTGCCACTCAGCTGAGTTGACTGACTGTGATTTTAAAATCAAAAATTTTTCGGGTTGTCACATCATCCCCCCCGTTAGAGGGAATTTCGTCCCGAAATTAGCTTTCTTACAGTACTACTGGGGTTGCACTCTTCTGATTTGCAGAATACCTACTCGTAGACCTGGCAATTTTGCCCTGGTGTTCATGATAGGATTTGTACTTGGTCCTTCTATCATCACCTCGTGTATACAAGTCGTATATAATTAAGATTAGCAAGACGGTCGGATGTGCGACTCTGCCCCAGGTCCACAACCAAACAAGGAACAGGAGATAGGGCGGAAGCACACATAATAAATCTGCGTAATCATGATCATATACCACCCTCGTGTATACACTGAATTGTGATAGGTGGGCTGTATTCGTCCATAGCCTCTCTACTCGAACTGGGTCTGCTGGACGAGTGGTATTCCGTGACGGTCTGCAGACATTCGACGATGAGGTTTTGGAGGACAAAGTACTCTTCGCATGAGTACTTCGGGGTTTAGAATACGAAATATAAAACTGAGGTTTATGTCGGGCCATCGATATGAATGACGAAAGTTTCGAGAACTTGCCGATCGGGCGATAGAAACATATGAACTTAGTATGGTGAGGACCACGCCAATTCATGACGAATGATAGCATCAGACTCTTTACTGAACAAAGTTCGGCCGATTAGAAGGGAATGTATGTTATACGATGATGTATCCCTAGCGCGCTCGAAAATGTACTCTTAGTGCGTTCGAAAATGTACTTCTAGTGTGTTCGAAAATGTACTCTTTGTAAATGTTCTAGTGTTTTCTGTTTTCCCCTTTATGTTAACACTCCAACGTATCGTACCGTGATGTGCGCGTACATACTGTGAAAGATATATTATTAACTTTATCACCTCGTGCCTGGTAGTCCTTAGTACGTGAAATCGTACCAGTGTCAACGCAAGGACGGAAGGATATATTTTACGTGCTTTTCCCAGTACTTTGTGCTTTTCCCTGGTACTTAGTATGTTCTCCTCTTTACTTGATATAGTATGTTTCTCCTTTGTACTTGTTATAGTGTGTTTCTCTATGTGTCTGTTATAGTATGTTCCTCCCTGTATTATCGTGTAGTGTGTCTAGTATGCACTGAATCTCTAGACGGGTCGTTTAGTTCTCTTGAGTAGTGTGATTCGTTCCTATGAGTGAGTTATTATAATTAATTTTAAGTGTTCTCCCCAAGTGTTAATCTTATATAAATATACATTAAGTTTCAAAGCAATTACTAGGTCGAAAATGTACCGCTGCTCAGAGGCGACTCCGAGGTCGATTCCCCTGTGGTGATCATCAGAATTTGTCCATCCGCGCCTGATTTCTTTGTTATCGGGCAGTCCTCTTGGTAGTGTCCAGTGTCACCACAGCCATAGCAGGCTTGGCTTTCTTCAGCTCCGGGGACTTGGGAGATTGGTCGAGCTGGTGCCCTGCAGAAACGGACTGTGTGTCCTTTTCTGCGGCAGTTCAGACACTGCATTTTCCGGCATACTCCGGTGTGGTGATAGTTGCACTTCCCACACTTTGGAAGGGTTCCAACATATCGACTGGCAGGTGCTGGAGTAGCAGGTTTTGTGGCGGCGTACCTAGTACTCGCTCGCTCCTCCTTCCTCTTGTTCACCGAATTCTGTCCATAGTCCTCTTCCCTTGATGGCTCGGGAACCGGGACTTCTACGTCTTGATGGACTTCATGGTCGATAAGTAGTTGATCCAGGCGTTTGGCACTATCGAATGTGGCTCGTTTAGAAGACAACACATTTCCTTGGGTCGAGGCCGTCATACCCCAAATGTATCGTTCTATCTTCTTGCTCTCCTGGGTAACCATCCCGGGGCATAGTGCCGCCAAGTCGCTAAGCCTATCAGTGTAGGCCACTATATCTGAGCCAACCATCTTGAGCTCCCATAGTTCTTGTTCCAGTTTTTGTACTTCGCCCCTTGGGCAGTACTCTCTCATCATCATTTCCTTCAGGTTTTCCCAACCCATAGAGTTTGCCACTGATCAAGTCAATGACTTAACATGGCCATTCCACCATGTTAAGGCTCTGCCGAAGAAGGTGCATGCAGCAAACTTCACCTTGCTCCCTTCGGGGCGCGAACAGATCTCAAAAATCGACTCCGTTCTCTCGAACCATTGCATCAGAACGATGACTCCACCATTTCCGTCGACGGAACTGGGTTTGCATTTCATGAAGTCTTTATACGAACATTCCCGCGGGTATTCGTGGGTATCTCCGTGGTTGTTTTGGTGAGCACCGCCACCAGATCCACTGATACCACTTGCACGAATTTGAGTTAGAGTGGCTATCGTTGCTGCTGTTACCGCTGCCTGAAAAGCAGCTAGGTCGAACTGGGGCGGGGGTAGTGACGGTGGAGTTGGAGTTATCGGACTAGTGCGTCTGTTCTATTTGCGAGGAGGCATCTTTGCTAAAAGAATACAAAGATGAGATGGAATAAGTCTAAAGCAATGGACACAAGCCGAAAGCTGAAAAGACAAAGTTATCCCAGTTCTGAGTGTATCGGGTCCTGACTTCCATAGGGTACTAGAAACAATTCATAAAAGAGTCTATACCAAACAAACTCTATGAATTTCAAATGGCTATCCTCGAATGAATATCTGTTACCTGAAGAACTGTTACCAGCTGCATATAAGAAAATAATCCTAACACATAATGTGAGCAGTGTTTCCACTCGCTCATTTCGTTATCAAAATTATTATTTATTAGTGTGACGCATAAGTGGTTTTGGTTACTTCGGTTGATCCCTCTTTGAAAACTTCTCGTGAACTGGCTCTTGTTCCTCCTAAACTCTTCTGTTGTCTACTTATGAGGAAGTGGTTGTATCTATCTGGGTTTGTCGTGCGAGAATGGATGTGACTAAAGAATCTATGAGATTAATGTAACTTTATGGGGTGATCCTTACAGTGTCCTCCTATAATTGGAAAATGTATACAAGTTGTATATAACTGAAGCTCGAATAGACCTTCGAATAAGTGATCCTACTCCAAAACCACAACCAAATAAGGAACAGGTAGTGGAGCGTAGATCACAAATTCTAAGTCTATAAAATCTTAATTATATATAACCTTGGAGGTATACATTGTAAGATTATAGACCTATCCATAAGTGTCTTTTAAGTTATCACATAAGTTGTTTATATAGTGCCTAAAATACTTCTATAGTATTTTAATGTAATGTACTTAGTATGTTTCAGACTTGTTATCGCGTTATTGTATCATAGAATACTCCTATAGTATTCTAACTCAAATGTACTTGTTCTAGTATTCTCTTGACATAGTATTCGGTAAGTTTTAAGACTGTTGCAACACCACATCACTCCCAAACACATGTCGGTCACATCTCGAATGAATATAGTTGATCAGGCTATATTGATCCTAGTTATGATTACATAACTGTTCAGGTTTGACGACAGTGTTCAACCTTTAAATACTTTTAGTTCTGTTCTCCTTGTGATACTTGCTCTAGTATGTACATGTATAAGCAAGTAGGTATATTTTTATAACTTATCGTTATACTCTTAAACTATACCATTATTCAGAGCACTTAAGCCCCATTGTATTTATAGTTGTATATCTTTTATTGGTTGATATACTTAGTTCACTATAAACAATGCTCTGATACCAATCTGTCACACCCCAAAACCGGAACGGCGGAAACGTTCTGGGGTGGAGGACGTCATGTTTAGTATCACAAGACATGCATTATAGTAAGCAAAGTAATGAACAACCATTTCATTAGAAAGAAAGTGTTTACAACGTGTGTGTTCACAAAACATAGAATACATAAGCAAATAACAACCAAGACTTGAAGCTATACTGCTCCATCTTCTGAATTCCCGACATGAGTACCTGTCTAATCGGCTCCTGAGAATACAAGTTATATGAAAGAGTTGATCAACAATTAAGCTGGTGAGTTCATAAGATTTTAGTGATGTAAGTTTGTAAAATGTTGTGGTAAACTGCTGTTGAAAGTATAGTTGCAAAATATAGTTGCAAAGTGTAGTGATTTGTAAGTTCTGTTTACAAGAGTTCGCCTGTTCGTCCAGGAAATCCTATATTTCCTGCCTTGATAAAAGATAAGTAAAAATGACTCTACAATCCTTTTTATGTGTACTAAATGGATACAAGTTATATAAAAGTTAGAGTAAACAAACAATCGATTGTGTGTATCTGCCCTAAGTCCACAACCAAACGAGGAACAGGAGATGAGGCAGATGACACACATCCCATTGGTTGTTAGATCCATATTGTATATGACCCTGGTGTATTCCTTTGGTACTCATGGAGGTAACTGTAATAGTTCCTTTGTAATCAATGAAAAGATCCTTTAAGAAAACCCTTATTTCTTATAGTAAAATAGTGACCACAATGATCACTCCTATAATCACTTAGTTTATACTAGTTTTATCTAATCTAATATCGACTAGATAGTTAAATGGGTGAATCTGCTCTAAGCCCACAACCAAACAAGGAACAGGAAGTAAGGCGGAAATCACACACCCAACTATCTATTGGGTACCAAGGACATATAACCATGATGTATAAATTAAAGTATTATAGAGTTATTCACCTAAAGTCCTTTCAGTTTATACTGGTTTAACAAATGGATTAAACCCTTAGCTGGTAAGTTTCTAGTTTTGTATACCAATAGTTCTGTTTTGGAATGTATATTTTGTACTAGAAAACCATGCATCGACTTTGTGTACTATGACTTGACCCATACCTGGTACTCTTATGATGACTCAATGTATACTGGACATATATATCTAGAATAGAATAGATAATAGGCTGGGTGAATCTGCTCTAAGCCCACAACCAAACAAGGAACAGGAAATGAAGCGGAAAGCACACATCCTATTACCTGTCGGATCCTATTGATATATATAGGTATCCTTTGATGTATACATTAAGGAATCATAAGGTTAGCATTATGGTCCTTTCTACTAAATGTAGCCTTCTACCAAGGCATCTAATGTTATGTATGTTTGTTCTTTGCCTGAGTGTGTATTTTCCCAAGTGAGACCCTCACTAACTAAATATAGTTATACATTAATGAGTATGTGATATGATCATACAGTAATTGTAATAGGGAAAATAATGTTTTACCTCAGCAGTAACACTGCTGGTTATAAAGTAATAAAATACAGACTCTAGGTAGTATTAAATGTACAATACACCTCGGGGAGTCTAAAGTAATAAAATGCAGACTCCAGGTGGTATTAATGATCAATACGCCTCGGAGAGTCTAAAGTATTGAAATGCAGACTCCAGGTGGTATTAAATGAACAATACGCCTCAGAGAGTCTGTTTTGCCTTTAATTCTTAAAATGGGTTAATTAAAGGTTTGAATGTGAACTCGTATGTAACCATGTTGATCAAAGGCTGAATAATTCATGACCCTCCGGTGTCATATGTAGTGAGGTAACATTATGTCACCCCTTGGCCTTATCGGCTGGGACTGTAGCTAGCAGTCGGGGTGTGGGAGTGTCTGTCCCGTATAGATCTATACACACAATGCCCGCTCTCCCTCTAGGAGACTCTGGTTACAAGGTGATAACACAATGAAGTGTTGTATCAAGAAGTAGTATGTCACATTCTAGTTATAGCATTCAAATGTTTGTATAGTGTGGTAATGCTCACTCTATACTAGTGTATAGTATATTCTCTTGTATAGTGTATAGTGTGTATTGTTTCTCATAATAGTGTGTCCTGACTCGTGTATCAACTGACTCTAAACTATACCTATTATAGTTTACTAGTAATGTCTTCCTTGAACTGTTATTGAAAAGACTCTTTTATCTACGAAGTTATGCTTGCACTTTAAAACGGAGTTTTGGTAAAACTATAAAGTAACATAACTTTAAAAGAGTTTTTGAAATGTTTTGACAACTTATAAATGACATAACTAATCCTTTTGAAAATGTTTATAACAAACAATTACACAATTAACATTGTGTTCGACTTGTATTCCCCCCCTTAAAACATTTAAAACAGTTAAAAGATTCATTACGAGGTATGAACTCACCTGATGTGGGTGATTCAACGAATATGCGCGTAAGGATGAGAAGTTCCACGAGTGAAGTCCCGAGACACAACAAGTCCTAAATGACATACATTGGCATATACGGACATAAATATAGTGCTTGAAAGCGACCAAATGCAAGGAAACACATCACGGGACTAGGGAACACTTTGACCAAGTGTTGGAATCACATGTGATTCAACTAAAGAGTGTTTAAGGCCATGGTTTGGTGTTTACGGTCCTGAGTTTACGGCCGTAAACTCATGGTCAAAGTTGCATAATTGTGGGTTTGAATGCTAGGGAAGCTTGAGGGATTTTTGCTCTACACAATGGTGAGGAAGACCATTTCATTGGAGGCTTTTGATAAGTTTACGGCCCAAAGGCGTTTACGGCCATAAACTCATGGACATTATGAAGTGAGTGTGGTTTAAGGTCTTACAAGGCACCTGGGAGTGTTCTAGCCTCAAGTCCAAGCCTTAGGAAGAGTTTAAGGCTCAAATGACACACTTATAGGGGTTTATGGTCAAGGGAGATGGTTTCACCGTAAAATCCTTTTGGTCCTCCATTCTTGATGTATTCAAGGTCCTTAGCATGAACCTTAACTGGATATCAAGTATAGGGAAGAGTACTTACGATGTAGAGGCTTGAAATGGCCGATTTTGGCCAAGAACACTAGTGTGTGTTCTTGGTGTTCTTGGTGAAACTTGAAGATTTGAAGATCTAGATGGAAATGAATGTTTTCATGGATGGAATCAAAGAGTGTGATTAGGGGATGAAGTGTAACAACAAATCTAGGAAAGAACACTTACGTTTTTGAAGATCTCGAGTGAAGATCGGGATGATAGTTGAGAGAGAATTGGAGTGTTCTTGAGGTTTAAATGTGAGAAATGGCTGAAAATGATCAAGGACCACATATATACTCTTGGGTTTACGGCCAGGGTTGGGTTTACGGCCGTAAACTCCATGTTTACGGTCGTAAACTCCATGTTTACGGCCGTAAACTCCGCATGTTGGAGTTTAGGGCTTTAGCGTTGCACAGTGTCTCTAGCAGGTACATTCTAACACTTCTTCCTTAAGTGTAATAGGCTTGCAACTCCTTAGAATGACCTTTAACCAGACTAGGACTCATTTCCAATAAGTCTGACACTCAGTTGAGTTGACTGACTGTGATTTTAAAAGCAAAATTTTTTCGGGTTGTCACTTGATCTGAGAGATTGGTCGTGCCGGTTCCCTACAGAAGCGGATGGTGTGCCCCCTTCTGAGGCAGTTCTTGCAAAACAACTTCCGACACCTTCCGATATGGTCGAAGTTGCACTTATTACATTTAGGGAGGGTTCCAGCATAGTCACTGCCGGGTGCTGACGTGGTTGGTGTCGTGGCAACATAGGTTGCACCTATTTGTGGTCTCTCGGAGGGTCCTTGTGTTGACTGTCTCTTCTTCCTGCTCTCGGACCCTTTTTTATCATCGCCTCCTTTGGTTGACCCGTGAACGGGGTCCATTATGCCTTGGCGGATCCCATAGTCCACCAAGGTTCGAGCCAGGCGTTTGGTACTGTCAAACGTAAGAGGTTTCGCTACTATTACGTTTCCTTGGATTGGAGAAGGTAGTCCCCAAATCTATCTCTCTACCTTCTTGCTCTCCGGGGTAACCATCCCATGGCATAGCGTAACTAAGTCGTTGAATCTATCTGTGTAGGCTTCTATGTCTGAGCCTGCCATGGTGAGATTCCATAGCTCATGCTCTAGTTTTTGCACTTCGCCCCTCGGGCAGTACTCTTCCAGCATCATCTGTTTTAGATTCTCCCAGCCCATTGCGTTTGAGATCAGAAGAGTCAATGACTTGACATGGCTATTCCACCATGTAAGAGCCCTGTCAGATAAGGTGTAGGCAGCAAACTTCACTGCGGCTGTTCCACTACCCGATCCAGTGGTACCACTTGCATTGATTTTTGTCATGACAGCTGTCACTGCGGCTGATACTGCTGCTTGAAAGGCAACCGGGTCATACAGAGGAGGTGGTGGTGGTGGTGCATTGTTTTTGTTTTTGTTCGACTTCTTTGGTGGCATCTTGCTGCCACAAGGTTTAAAAAGATGAAACGAGGGTAAGTCCTTAGATGTTACGAATCGAGTATATTATGAATCGAAGTTATCCTAGTTCTAAGTGTTTCATGTTCTGACGTTTGAAGTAATTCATAACAGAGATCTACGCAACATAGACTTATGAATTTTATAGTGACTACCCTCTTAATGATGTTATGGAATCTGGTTTACTTTTACTTAGATGATATGATAAAGACAATAAGCCTGACACATAGTGTGAGTAGTGTAATCACTAACTCACTAGATCATATTAGTTAGTTAATTATTAGTATGACGTATATGGTTCTCTACCACCTTGCGCGCCTCGGGAGGGGTTTCCTGTCCTAGTTATGATGGTCCTGAATTCAGCTGTGAGGGTTTGTTGTCTCTGAACTTACCTATAGTTTTCCTATTCACTGTAGCTCATGTTCGGGTTCTACCACAGATCTCCATCACCTCTTGATGGGAGATTTGCCTCCTCGTATGATTCCTTCTTGGAATCCACTTTACGAACCCTCTCTTATTCCTCATTGACTTCTCTGTTGGCGGTTGGAGTGGCTATCTATATCTAGGTTGTTTGCACGAGAATGGGGATGTCTAAAGAATCCTATGAGATTAAGTAGAACATTTCTTATGTAGTTATTGATGATCCAAACTGGGTCCTCCTATAGTCAAGCAGTGCATGCAAGCTGTATATATGACCAAGATCAAATAGACCTTCAAATAGATGATCCTACTCCAAAACCACAACCAAACAAGGAACAAGTAGTAGAGCGAAGATCACCAATTTCTAAGTCTATAAGATCCCAATTATATATAACCCTGGAAGCATGCACTTCGCAACTATAGAGCTGCCAGTAAACGTCTTTTAGTTCTCATTCAAGTTTGTTATAGTACCTAAAATACTCCTATAGTATTTTATCTTTATGTTTTGTTCTAAATATACTTTTGTATATGGAGTTAGGTAAGTTTTAGACTCGTTGCAACACCATCATCACTCCCAAACACATGTTGGTCGTATCTCGAATAAATATAGTTGATCAGGTTATATTTATTCCAAATATGATTACATAACTGCTTAGGTTTGATTGTAGTGTCCAACATCTAAATACTTTTATTCGTTTTGTTCTTACTTGTTCTTATAGTGATAGTTGTTCTTAGTATGTATGCTTATTATTATACTTATCGTAAAATACTTGTATTTTAAAAGTATACTTTTAGTCAGAGCACTCCGGCCCCATTGTTATTTATAGTTGTATATCTTTTACTGGTTGATATACTAAGTTCACTATAAACAATGCTCTGATACCAATCTGTCACACCCCCAAACCGAAACGGCAGAAACGTTCAGGGGTGGACGACGTCATGTATAGTATCACAACAATTGAATAATAGTAATCAAAGCAACAACAACCATTGTATTAATAGTATAGTGTTTACATTACATTTGAATCATATATGATTGACTCCAAAAGTAAATAACAAGTAAAGACTCGAACTACGATGCTCCATCTTCGTGAATCCGGGCGTGTACTTGTCTACTAACGTCCTGAGAATACAAGTAGGTTTTGAAAGAGTATCAGAATAAAGCTGGTGAGTTCATAAGCGTTTAGTCTTGGAAAACAGTTCTTTGTTCTTTTGAAAAGTGCATTATGTTTCTCCAGAAAATCTTATATTTTCTAATGTATAAACCTTAAGTAAAAATTATTCTTACAAGTTCCTCCTGTAGGTACTTAGTGTATACAAATCATATATAATCTAGATCGAACAAACAATCGATTGTGTGGTTCTGCCTCAAGCCCACAACCAAACAAGGAACAGGAAGTGAGGCGGAGTCCACACATCCCACTGGTTGTCGGATCCTCATATACATAATCCTGAAGTATTCACTAGATACTTACAAAGTTAACTGTATTGTTCCTTTGATATCTGTTGAAAATGTTCCTCAAGAAAATCCAATATTTTCTTATGTAAAGCATGATTAAACCCATTCTTTCTATGACTTCTTAGTTCATACTAATCACGCATAAACCAATATTGAATAGACAGTCAATTGTGTGGATCTGCCCTAAACCCACAACCAAACAAGGAACAGGGAATGAGGCGGAAACCACACATTTCACAGTCTATCGGGTATTCTTCATACGTAACCCGGATGCATAAACTAAGGAGCCATGGAATTAAAATGAATATTCGTTAGTTGAATAATAAACCATCTGTTTATAAAATACTGATGTTTACCCTGGAAAATCCTATATTTTCCCTAAGTGTAAGTTATTGAATTATCCGTTCTTAATCGAAATGTAGAAGTATCTACCATACTTATATTGTTTAAGCATTGTTCTTTTTGAAAACCCTGGCTACCTCCAGTGATGTATATTAGTCTTATTACATAAATAAAACTAGTTGAAAATATGTTATCTTGAATACCGAAAGTGTTGTTAATACCCTCCTGTGATCACTTAGTACATACGAGTTATAGAAATCTAGATCGAACAAAAAGTCGATTGGGTGATCCCGCCCTAAGCCCACAACCAAACAAGGAACAGGAAATGAGGTGGAGATTACACATCCCACTGCAAGTCGGATGTTAACTTCATATTACCCTGGTGTTCATACTAAGTTATCACATAGTTATTAACCCAAATGTTAGTTCGTTCGATCTATTATTACGTAGATATATCGTTGTTATCTACTTGCGAGTTTTATGACCATACTAAACTTGATATGGTGCGAATCGGGCACCAGTATCCTTTATGACTTTGTCACCCGTAGACCTGCCGGTCTTACTGTAGGTAGCAGCAAGGTGCGGGATAGTCAGTCCCGTATAGATCTGTACACAAACTCACGCTCTCCCTCGGGGAGACTCTGGATCATAAGGGTAGTCCTCCACTTAGTTATGTTTGTAAGCGCCCAAGGACGTGTCTCCAACTAGATTAATGACTTTACAAGTAATAATACAAGAAAACCCTTTTTGTTATGAAAATAATATCTTTTATTTCATAATTTATAAGTTGGTTTCTTTGCTTGAAATCTGTATGTGCAACATTTATACCTTATCATGTTTATATAGCTGTCCGCAAATCTAGTAGTAACTATATTCTTTATGTTTAGTAAGTTCTATGTTCAATGTATACTAATGATAGGGAAATATAATAAACCAAATTATATTTTTAAACACAAGAATACCTGTGCTTTTACTTGTATTCCCCCCTGAAAACATTAAAAACTCGGAAAATGTAGGGGTATGAACTCACCTTATGTGTTTGTTTCGATTGAAAGTTTGCGTAAGGGTGGGGAGTTCCACGAAAGAATTTCCGAGACACAACGAGTCCTAAAAGACATATAATAGCATATATAGGAATGTAATTAGTGTTTTGGACAACTAACATGCAAGGAAACACCCTTAGGGACTAGGAAACACTTGAAACTAAGTGTTACAATCTCATGTGATTGAGTAAAAAGGGTCTACGGCCATACAAGGGAGTGTACGGCCATGGGTTCACGGCTAACATGAGTGTACGGCCATGAGTGTACGGCCATGGAGTGTATGGACGTACACCCATGAAAAATCATGCAAAAAGGGGTGTTTGAACAATGGGGGAAGCTAGAGGGTCGATTGCTCATCAAGAATATGAACTAGGTTCTCACTTTGGAGGCACTTTTGGGTTGTTTTGAGGTGTGTACGGCCATACAAGGGTGTACGGCCGTACACTCCTTTTGTTCAAGCTAAAAGGTCGATTCTAAGGTGTTAAACAAGAGTCCTTAACGTGTACTAAGCATAGGGAAAGGATATTTACATTTTGGAGGCTCAAAAGGGTGTTCACAGCCACCAAGAACAAGTGTGTGTTCTTGGTGAAAGATCAAGATCTTGAAGATCTAACATAAAAAGGATGTTTTCTTGGATGAATCAAGAGATGTTTACAACACCAAGGAAGATATCAAGAAGGGTAGAAGGATCACTTACGATTTTTGGAGGATTTGGATGAAGAACTTGATGATAGTTGAGAGAGAAATCCAATTTCTAGACTTGGGAGTTGAAGAAATGGCTAGAAATGAAGGGATCCTCTACTTATGGGGGAGAGTGTATGGTCAACATGGGTGTACGGCTGTACACTCATGTGTACGACCGTACACTCCCTTGGATGGAGTGTTCAGCTCGATTTCAAAACGAAGAACTTTAGCTGACACTTACCTGAGCCCATAGCTTGATTGTACTGAGTTTTGAACCCTTAAACAGACTCTAAACAATGCTAAAAAATAGCAGAAACGGGTCTGACACTCGGTTGAATTGAATGGTTGGACTTATAAGGCAAAAAATTTCGGGTTGTCACATGTACACATACAAACACATATCAGATATCATTCATGTAAGAGTCACGCAGACCAAGTAGCATCATAATCAGAATAAAACATAGGCTGGCATTGGTGGCTTCTACCCGCTAAATACGGTGAGGAAAACTCACCTCAAGCTGCTGATTCTCATTGATTAAATCTTGGACTGGTGATCCAGAAAAATCCCCGCTCTAACACCATCAAATAATATCCAATTAATAATTGGTCCACAACCAATACACGAAATTCTAGTCTGATGTCCAATCCTCAGGGTAAAATTCCATTTTACACTTTCCTCACTTGGCCCAAAGTCCAAAGTCCATTCCAACAACATCAAAAAGTAGAATATGGCCCAACTTCCTAATTAGGCCCATGACCCATCATGGGCCAAACTCCAATAAGGCTCGAGGCCTAGCCATGGCCCAAAATCAGAAAGCTAATGACCTTAAAGCGCTAAAAACTCTTTTATCCCAAAAAGCGGCCCAAACCGGGAAGGTCAACCTAAGTCAACGACGGTTGAGTACTCCCGGCGTACTCATGCTTATGCCCGACGTTCTACAAGGATTCCTAGTACACGCTGTGTATGAGTTGGGTATGCCAACATACTACCATGCGAGCTATAATCGAGGACCAGGCAGCGTACGCGCATCGTACACATACGTACGCCTAGCATACGTGCCCATTCAACACTTTCCATTAAGTGTTTAATACTTGCAACAAAAAGCCCAAACTTCAGATCCAATTCTTATCAAACGTCTAATGCCATAAAGTCATAAACTTGGAGCCTTTGCACGGCTTTAAAGGACCCAAACCTCACTTTTAGCATTCTACTTTCACTATAATGACCTAAACTCTAAAAGATCTTGTATGCTCAAGAATCATATTACCGTGATATTGCTAATTAACATATGACACTAATGGGTCACATTAACAACAAGTTGATATAATTGATTATTTATTAAAAATTGATTTTAATAAATATTCAATAAACTCTTATAATTAAATTGGAAATTATTTATTTCTAGGAAATAATAATTTTCATTATCAAGTACCATTATATACAATTCATATGATATGAATTAATAAGTCATGCACAACATTTTGGACTAGATAAATTCTTTTGTCTTTTACCAAAAAGTTAAAGTTTATATTTTATAAAGTTGGTTTATAAAATATAAAAGAATTTTGTGTTCTTTTGCCTTTATAATAATCAAAATCTGGCTAGACAAAAGAGAGTATGGGCTTTTCATTTGTTTAATGCAAAGAACACTCCTCTAAAAAGACAAGCATGGACAATATGACTAAACTAAGGAGTGATGGTCTTTTGATTAATTTACTCAAAAGCAGGGTATGGATTAAAGCATTGGAACACATAGGCTTTAGGGGCATGGCTTCTTAAAGTGTTAAGAACTAATGGACCAATGATTTTCTATATAAAGTGAGGCTTTCATTCTCTTGTTAAAAACCCATGCAAAAATTCGAAAATTGTTCTCTTCATCTCACTGTCTCTAGTTTTGTTATGAACACATAAAGATTACTTGCTTCTTGATGCTCTCTTTGTGTTCTTATTTTGATAAGAACATAAAGCATAAGAGTCTTAATAGTTTATACAAAAGAACTAGCATTCTAGATCAAGTTGATTCATTCTTAGTGTCTCTAAAGTTTTACATTCTTCATCAACTTCCAAGCCTCCTAAGAGGATCCAAAGAATTACAAAGGTTGCAATTTTCAACATCTTCTTCTTTGGTGCTTGTTTTCTTTCCAAACTTTGCAAGATGGTCCTTGGTGGGTTTAACTTATTTATGTTATAAAAAAATAATCAATTCTTCCATTGTCGAATATCATGTTTTATAAAATAATTTTTGAATAAAAACCCAAAATTGGTATTAGAGCCACATTGAAAGTTTGGTTAGATTTTATGACTTTTGGAAATCTTAGTTTTTGGAGAATATGAATAACATGGTTTTTTTATAATAACAAGTTAATGCATATTTTCTATGACAACTTTATAATTGTTATTTTATGTGACTAAAGTTTTCATGCATCGTTTGTTATTTAAAGTTGTCTTAGAAAAACAAAGGTTGTTCTATGTGTATGTTGATATGTATGATGTGCATAAACTAGCCAAGGACCATAGTGTTTGTTATGTTGTTGTGTTGGTTGTTTTTATTATAAAAATGGTTGTAATAATCTATTTATTCATATGATATGTATTAAATTAAATAGATTAGTTTTATTGGTTTATTTTTCTAAAGTAGTAGATTAGTTGTTAGAAATAATTTATTTCTACAAAAATGTAACAATTAATGAAGTTGGAGCCATTTCTTGAAGACAAGAAGGGAATTTTCGAAGTTTAGGGTTGTGAAGGGAGAAATGCAACCTTTTCAACAATCTGTTGCAAAAGGTGTTGCTGTCGACAACTTCCCTTGGAGCTGTTGGACCTAATGCAACCTTTTCTGCAGCTTTTTCTGAAAAGTGTTGCATATTGCTGAAATATTGCTTTAATGAAGTTTTTCCAGTGTTTTTTAAGCAAGAGGTGTTTTCTCAAGTGAGAGCTTATACAACAACATTACAAGAAGATTTTTGTTCCTTTAAAATTTCCCTCAGGAGTGGTCTTGATATTTTTTTGTTGGCTCACAAAAAGTGTCATTAGTTGGTTATGTTATGCACATATATTTTATGCATGTTGTGTTGTTTATTTTTCTGCAATTATTATGTGTGGTTGATAAATTAGTTTTTCAGATGATAAAATAATTTTTGAGAAAATAAACATCATATGGAGTTTGGTTTTCAAAATTTATAATGTGGACAGAAGATGTAACAAGTTATGATTTTAAAATAAAATCCGATTTTATAAAACTGTTAATAACGTCAAATTTTGAAATACTCAAATATAAGTTTTAAAATGGTGATTTTTTATAACTTATACCAACTCCAAATATATAAGTAATAAAAGGAACTTTTATTAAATATATAAAAAGGTTCAAATGCACTCAAAATTAATACTGGTTATTAAAATTGAATCACGTTAAAATTATATAAAAAGTAGCTTTTTATATAGAACCTTTAAAAGTGATTTTCTTTTGAAAATTGATACCATTGTTGATTATATGCATGTAATAACCATGATATCATATGTTTCTAAAACTAGAATTAAAAAACCTATAAAAGACCCTTTTACAAACCTTAAATCTATGCAATCCTTTTTGAAGAACACTCACACATCTTGTAACACCAGTCAAATTTAGATCAAAAATTAGTTGTTCAATAATATTAATTGGGATGAACAAAGTGGTAGAGATTGTAACAAGGTTTCCAAAAATATAAAGAACACTAAAATCCGAGTTATAACGAAGAAGTTATGAGCAATCGAAGATCCGCGACAGAACCGGCAAAACACTGTTCAACATAAAACATGAGTTTTCAATAAAAGGTTTTTTAGCCTTAACAATCTAAATGACAGTTGTAGAATATGTTAAACCGAGAACTTTCATAAAAAGAATGTCAAAATCTGACTTTGTATGACGAAGTTATGATTTTTCTAAGTTTCAGTATATCAGTATACAACTAAAAAGTCGAAATAAAGGTCGAGTGATTTTTAGTCAACACAACCTAAACAATAATTGAAGGTCTCGTCAATAGTAGTACAACGGTAAAAAGACAGACAAAAACGGACGTCGGATGAAGAAGTTATGAATTTTTAACGGATTTTCTTATCCCGGTCTGTTAAAAATAATAATATTAAAAATAAATCAAAACTAGCCGACGAAGTCTAAACAAAAGCCATAGAGTGTAATTTTACCTACGCGTGCATATAAAGAACGTCGAAAACGGAGCTCGTATGCGAAAGTTATGAATTTCGCAAGTTTTAGGCACAAAAATCAAAAAATATTGAAAACCGGGAAAAATCGCAAGGCTAAGAACCGGCCACATCCCCTTGCATTTGAGGTTTGCCGCGTGTCACCTCGTGGTAGCTTCTGATTGGACCGAAGCCGTGGTCCAATGCGCATCCGACACACCCTTCGCACGGTGGCGCCTCCGAGCTCGGACCCGTGTCTGCTTGCTAGCCGAGACACGCGTCCCTCTTCCCTCGCTGCCACCTCGCCTGCTGACTCCTCCCCCTCGGTCTGAACTTCGGCTTATAAATAGGCTGCGAGATCTCCCGGTTCTTAACTCATTTTCACTCCAAATTTCATGCTTTTTCACAATTTTCACCCCTTTAAACTTCCTTACAACCCCCAAAGCCCCGATATCATATCTAACACTCGAAGCAAGCCCCGAAGCCCCGAAATTCTCGAGAAGCTAACCTCTTTCCAGTCAAAGTGCTGCCCGCGTAAAGCCCGATTTTAAACAAAAACTCGCGGTTTTTTCGAGAAAGATCATTTATAGAAACGAAACGCCTCCCAAATCACCACTTATCAAGTGAGTTCATACCCATATAATCTACCTTTTTAATGGTATTAAATGCTTTTTAGGGGGGAATACAAGTTGAACACAAGCTAATTGTGTTAATAATTACGTATGATATCAATCACATAAACGATTTCCTTATGCTTTTAATTACCAAATGCTTCCAAGATGACTTATAGTCATGTAAAATCTTTAAAACCATGTATACTCTTTTCAAAATCACATAGACCCTTTTTAAAATACCGATAAGCTCTTTTAAATATGTTTATAACTCTTTCAATTTATAATTGTCAAAAGCATGTTCTTATATCTATAAGTATATAAATAAGACTTAAAAGGCTTAGGACTAATGAGTTGCCTTAATTCCTTTTCCTTGTTTGGATGTGGACTTAAGGTGGTGTTATTTGTCCGAAAGCTGTTTCCTTCTAAATTATATATATTATACATATGGAAATATAAAAGGTTACTTCAGTCGGTATCATTACCTTTGTATCATGCTGAGCAAATGGGTACTTTCAGGATAGATCATGCTAATCAGATAGAACATATAAATTATAATAGGTATAATTGATGAGAACAACGAGAAATCTATTTTCTAGATAAGTATACGAGATCTAAATTACTTTGTCAAGAAAAGGTTATAATTCAATCTTTACTCAAATTAAAATGTGATGGTACGTCTTCAGGACATTGCAATACTTGTTATGTTATATCCTTGTAACCAGAATCTCCTGGAGGGAGAGTGAGCATTGTGTGTATAGATCTATACGGGATCGACAATCCCACATCCCGACTGCTAGCTACAGTCCGGCAGACCAGCCATGGGGTGACAAATGTCACATATTCAGTTTCGACACTAGTAGGTCGTCGTGTACATTCAAGTCCAGCATGGTTACAACTTTATCACATTATAAACCCCAATTAACAAGGTTAATATTAGGGTAGTTATTCATCGGTAGTTTATTTATAATAAATACTACTATATTAATCTCCTTCCATAAATAAAACTGAACAATTTTATGGGGATTTAAAACTACTATTTAGAAACAGTTTTATGGGGATTTAAAACTACTATTCAGAAACGGTTTATGGTGATTTAAAACTACTATTCAGAAACGGTTTTATGGGGATTTAAAACTACTTATCAGAATGGTTTTATGGGGATTTAAAACTACTTATCAGATGGAACTTAGTCATTCACTCTCTTTAAACTAGTATAACATAAAGGACCTTTAGTGGCTAATTCTATAATTCCTTAGTTTATACATCAGAGTTATATATAAGTAATATCCGATTGACATTGAAATGTATGACTTCCGCCTTACTTCCTGTTCCTTGTTTGGTTGTGGGCTTAGGGTAGATTCACCCATTTAACTGTCCATTTGATATTAGGTTATATATAACTAGTATCAACTAAGTAATTGTAGAGGGAACTATTGAGGTTATCATTTTATCACATCAGGAAATATAGGATTTTCTGGAGGAACCAGCGAACTTTTCCAAGAACTTTAGAGTATACTTTATAGAACTAAGATACTTATGAACTCAGCAGCTTAAATGCTGATCTACTCTTTCAAAATAACTTGTATTCTCAGGAATCCAGTAGACAGGTACACTCCCGAAGCTTTTGAGAAGCCTACCTTGTACCGTACTGCGACTCTTGTCTTCTACTGTATCTACTTTGATGTTTGAATATGTAATGTTTAAACACTTATGTAAAACTTATACTTATTAATGCAATGGTTGTTTGTACTTTGATTACTATATTGCATGTGTTGTGATACTTACATGACGTCCTCCACCCCCGAACGTTTCTGCCGTTCTGGTTTGGGGGTGTGACACATCTCTTGTATGTACTTGTGGGATAAAGGATTCCTAAATGATTAGTGTTATCTTTGTGGGATAAAGGATTCCTAAATGATTAGTGTTATCTTTTGATGGCCGGGGTGTCTTCGCGATTTCTATAACCAAGTTATAGGCCGATTACACATGTTTTTCAAATTGGATGATTTGATCGGAAATCTTTTGTGATAAAGGATACCTAAGCAAGACAGTTCCGAGGCATAGATGAGATCAAACATGTCCCCTAAAATTTGTTATTAGCGATCCCATAAATCTTGGAATTATATAGTATGATATAATTGATAATCGATATCTACCGAGTTAAATTCAAATAGATGGGATAAACGATACCTAACAATTTATTTGTTTTGTAACTTGGATGCTAGACTTTGATAATTAATGTTTTTTTGAAACTAAAATGATATTAATTATTAAAGAGTTTAAATATTGAAAATACTAAATGAATTTTGTTACAATTTTGTAGTTAAATAATCTATTGTCATTACCATGAATTATCATTTTCTTTAATGACTTAATGAAACAATAACATTCAATAGATACAATTTAAATGAATGGGTTCATGTCTTAAGAGACAATCTCGTGAGAGATATGAAATTTTATACACTCAAAAGTCCAAGTCCCAAACTATTTTCTTTAAGCAATAAATCTGAACATATACCTAGTAAAGGCATCACTGTGATGCTAAAGATGTTTCTAACATTAAACTAGGAATAACTCAAGGCCCAAAAGAGTCACTTTGTGTGATATATAAGGCGCATGTCTTATGGACTGAACACTTTGAGGCCTAAAAATCCAATAAGACCCACATAGATGGATCTTGTTCTTTTATGGAGAAACTAGACACTGGAAGAGGATCTGCTCCTCTTATCTGGAAAGAAAGTCTGGAAGAGACTAGTATTTATGGTATCTTCTAGATAGAACTCATACTTTTCATATAACACTTTGGTACTTAGTACTTAAATGTTAATCTAATATTTGTAAATGGCTTACAAATATTTATAGAAGAGTAACCATTTGAGCACAATCAAGTTGGAACAACATTTAGGAGTTTTGTTTATTAATTATGATGGGAACATAATGTACTTCTAGTATAAAACAATGATTGTTTTGGAACAATATATGTTTTCAATTTAGCTTGTCTAAATATCTGTCTTAGTTTAATTTATGAATGATTGACTATTACTTAAATCGTTTTTCATAACGATCACCTTCATATTCGGAAATGAGTAAAATTCTTTTATGAAACTAGATCTCTTAAAAAGAAGTATAAAGTAAATATCAATGTTTTATAAATAACAAGTTCTATATGCAAAATACTTTTTGACTTAAACTTGTTTTAAATGAAACTCATCTTTGACATTGTTATCTTTATTATATAAATGACATTCACATATTCCAACTCAAGAAAGGGATCCTTGAAGGAAAATAATGTAGTTTATTTGAAATATGTAAATCTTATTCATATATAAAAGATTACTAACAATATTTTTATAAAGTAGATGAGAAAATAATTATTAAGGAACTATACGCTATGGTGTATGAATTTCTTTCTAAAGAATGTCTAAGATTTATCATAAGATACCAAATCAACTTTATTAATAACTATGGTAGTTTCAATTATATTTTACATGGTAAAACATAATTGTGAAACCTTTGTTTAAGTTTTCAATTATAAATTCGAGATACAAACCGATAAGAACCATTTATGGCCTTAATGATAATGAATGATGAATTAAATCCTACTTAGTATGATTTACTTTCTAATTTGTAGAAATGTCCTCCTTTTGTTTTCTTGGGAGAATGGTTGAGGTCGAAAGATGTTGTGAGGTGTCGAAGTCTATCTAGGTCTTTCTTCGTGTTGAAGTATGTTTGTATGTTTGTTAATTATAAGGGCATTTTGTATCAAAGCTTCAGAGTCTTAGTCACTTATATTTTTTGTATGTTTTACTTATCCCAATATATATGGGATGAATACTAGAGTTAGAGGGTAGCTTTTGCATTCGACTTGTACCCTCTCATATTTCTCTGTATTTCCAGAAACCGTAATCAAGCCAACCAAATTATATTTAGATCTTGTGTTATTAATTCTTTCTTGATTCTGATCTCGTATTACATACTCGATTAAATCGTAACTACATTTGGTATCAGAGCAGGAATCATTCAGTTTTGATATGATTTTCTTACGTTTTCAAAATGTTTTGTGTCTCGTTCTAGATTCAAAATATTCTGCTCTTTCGATTCTGAAAATCATCACAAATCATCTGTTTTGATTCGATTCTGCTTACAGTTTGATAGATCGAGTGTTTTGTCTCAGTTTTCTGGCAGTTTTGTCAATCAAATATCTATTTCTGAAGCTTTTCACAAATTTTGTCCGTACAACAATGACGAACTTTAAGATGAACACCATGACTTCATACTCTCATCTTCTTAGTTCATCAAATAAAATTTCTATGTTGATTCCTCAGTTCTACGATTAATGGGTTGATCGTATGGAGGACTATTTGAATGGAATAGCTAAGGATCTTTGGAAATGCATCATTGGTGATGTTCGTCCTCCTACTTCAGTTCAAAGTGTTGGAACTGTTGCTAATAATCCAGATGTTGCAGAACAGGCTGAGAAACTAAAGAAAAATGAAAAGAAATGTATGTGTGAACTACGTGGTGCTTTTCCTCTAGTTGTATTCAATTATGTGCGCAACTGTAAAACTTCAAAGGAGATTTAGGATACACTAAAGGAGAAGTATCAAGGCAGTGAGAAAACTAAGATTAGCTCAGTCAAACAATGTATGTTAGAGTTGGGAGAGTTTAAGCAGAAGGAAATAGAATCCATTGAGCTCTGCTATGACCGTCTGAATGAACTCATATTCAAATGTAACAGATATGGAGTTACAAGCTCTACTATGGAGTTCAATCTAAAATTTATCATGGGACTTCACAAAGAATGGCGAAATGTCATACTTATGATAAAGACACAACAAAGTTTCGACTATTTATCACCGAATGATCTCCACAATGTGTTGAAAGCACATGAATCTGAAGGGAATGAGATTGCTGAGGAAACAAAGATCAGTCTGGGTGGTCCTCTTGACCTTGTGTCGAAGGTTGCTGGAAGAGAGGTTGAGAAAGAAATTGCTGAGAAGGAAAATTCGGAAGATGAAGGCTTGATCGTCAACTCTGATGACGAAGCAGTGGATTTTTACTCGAACAATCGAGTGAATAAATTTTTCAAAAAGCCTTTTAATTCGAAGTCACGATCAAGTGAAGTCAAAGGAAATTTCTCTGGAAAGACTGTGAGTGAGGAAAAGAAAGTGGAGAAGAAGGATGTCAAGGCTGAAGAAGCGAAAATGGAAAAGAAGCTTAAAGGCGACTCAGGATTCGACTGCCATTACTGTAATGGAGCGAATCACATGGAAAATGATTGTATGATTTAGAAGAGAGATGAGAAGAAGAATAGAGTCAAGGAGGAATCCTAATATGTGGAGAGGCTTGAGGAAGTGAGATCGAAGACTAAGGGAATGTCGTTGGTTGCAAAAGGAATGGATGAGGAAGAAGGTACGTATCAAATATGGTCATCAGGATCTGAGGACGAGGAGATGTGAAATCCTACTCACGGATCAAGGTTTGCAAGTTTCGAGGAAGAGGATGAGGAGAAAGTCACTGGGAAGTGTTTTGATTAAACATCTAGTTACAAGTCTCCCATGACTTCGCATGTACGTTCTCTTTTTCAATCTTTTAATATTCCCTCTAGTGCATATAATTCGATATTATATGAGTTTGATGACATAATTACATACGTTAATGATTTGCTTATTTCTACTAGTAGTGATGCCAAAAAGTTCACTACACAACTACTAGAAACTCAGAGGATTTGGAGACCAAGAAAACTATGATGGATCAATTAGATTTACAATTGACTCATGTAATGTGTGACCGAGAGAATCTCAGATCTGATAATAAAGATTTGCATAAACAACGAAACATTTATTGTAATACTGATAAAAGGTTGTATGCAAAATTAACTGCTTTACATCATTCATCTGATATTAGCAAAGAACAGCATAGGAAACTTCTGCCCTTTTTAGCCTTCGAAAGGGAGAAAATAGATTTGACTTCCTATGACTGTGAAAAGAAATTTTTTGAATATGATAAGGTCCCAATAGATTCTTATGCGTATGGTGTTGTGAAGATTGATGAATGTTTAGATGCAAATGATCTTGTTGACATTGTAAATGAGACCCTGACCAAAAACAAACAAATCAAAATTTTGAAAAGAAATGAGAATTTGACATCTAACTCTCAAAACAATTTTGCTGATATCGAAGATGATTCTGATGATATTAGTGAAATTGAGGCGGAGGAAGTTGTTGATTGTTCTCTGTTATCTGTCCTTAATGTCACTTCTCTAGCTAAGGGTAAAGAAATATGTAATGATTCTTCGGGTAAAGTTGACACTGACCAATCCTTGACTTTGAAAGTTCATGATCCTGACTATGTGACTGTCGAAGATAGTCAAACAGATAGTGACGATGATAATGATGATGCTTCAAAAGAAACAATCATTCCCAGAGTTGTTGTTGATCAAGTCTATGAGGAAACTGAGAAATTCGAAAAAATCTTGAAAGAAAAGGGACCTCATTATCTTGAATTAAATATGGTTGTGTATCCTAACTTCAAATGATCAGATGAAGTTATCTTCCCAAATCAGGTGTTTGTTACCTCAAGAAATGGTGATAAAGTTAAACCTGAAATTAACAAAATTGTTGAAGAGGACAACAATGAAGCGTCGAAAGATGGATTTTCTCAAATGAAAGCACTATCGAAAATAATATCAACAAGAACTCGTCCACTTTTCAAAGACAAAAACCTCAAAGAAAATGGGTTGTTAAAACTGTCAAACCAAAAGAAGAAAAACAATCAAAAGAAATAGTTTTTCAAAAGTCACAACAAAAGGTTCAAAATTTCAAAGAACAAACTAAAAAGATTTCAAAAGAACCGGAAATTTCGATGACTAAAGTGAGAAAGAAGGTTTATTGGCGAAATATTGAGTCTCGAAAGAAACAAAGTGTTTTGTCAAATAAGTCGTCTGAAACAATTGATTCTAAATATGTTCAGACAAATTCTCAGAACAAGTCTTTTGTTAAAAAAACACTCCCTCAGAATCAAAAAGTTTTGTCAAAAAGTCAATCACAAGTCTCGTAGTCCAATTCAAAACCAAATTTTCAAAACTCAAACAAAGAGAATTTTGTAAGACATCCACAGTCAAGGAATTTTGTTCATCATTCTCAAAACAAAAGATTTTCACAAAATAATTTTCAAAGAAATGGTTTTCAACAAAATGAACAAAGGAATTCTTCTCAATTTTTTAATCAACGAAGATTTTTGAATGGTCCACAAGTTTTTCATCACTCAAATGCTGGTTATCAAAAACATTTTCAAAATCGTTTTCAATCACAAGTCAAATATGACTTTCCAAAACAACATTTTGAAAAGGTAAATGTCAACGCAAAGACAAATGTGACCTTTAACCCTACACAACCTCATTTTCCCAATCCATCTTCGAAGAAGCAAAGAAATGTTATATTTTCAAAAGGAACAACCAATGTCAAAAACATTAATCACTGGTTGGAAGGGAAAGGCAAAGTTTATCAAAATGGGAAGTTTTCACAAAAAGAAATCAAAGTTGCATATGAACACTACTTGAATGAGTCTTCTAATGGAAGTTCATCATCTAAAGAGTCGATTTCATCTGTTCGACAGTGGAAAGTTGTTCCAAAAGCAAAAGTTGATGTGAAACGAACTGAGAAGGTTAAAGTGAAAGTCATTTCTATACCTTCTCAGTTCTAAGTGGACTTAATTGATATTTTGAAATCAAAAGTTCGTAATTGGGTTTTTGGATCTTCGTTTCATCATGCATTTTGTTCTAATAACCAAGGACCCAAACAGCCTTGGGGACCTAAATTCTATCACTGATTGCAAGTTTTATGTGACGAACAATATGATGACAAGTGGTACATTGATAGTGGTTGCTCTCGTCACATGACTGGGAAAAAGGAAAATCTTATAGATTTTCGATGTCTGGAAAATGTTGGAGTGGTAAAGTTTAACAATAATAACAAATGCAAAGTCAAAGGATATGGAAAAGTAACGAATGGCAAGTTTACTGTTAACAGGGTAGGATATGTCAAAGGCCTTCAACGTAACTTGATAAGTGTTTTGCAACTTCTTGTGGGCACTGGCAATCAGGTGGTTTTTAGTGAAGAAGGAAGTGTGATTTCGAACATAGAAACAAAAGAAGTTTTGCTCAAATCCGAGAGAAAAGCCGATATGTTTACCCTTGACATCAAACCTATTGTAGGTGTTCCCTCAGTTTTCTTACTCTCGAAAGCATCCTCAGACATCAGCTGACTATGGCATCGAAGGCTCTCTCACTTTAATTTCGAGAATTTGAATAAATTGGTCATTAATGATCTTGTTCGTGGTTTGCCAGTATTAAAATTTGATAATGATACTTTATGTGTAGCTTGCGAACAAGGGAAGCAACATAGACAAGGTCATCCGATTGTCATTGATTCGAAGATTGTTGAACCTTTGCAACTTCTTAATATTAACCTTTGTAGTCCTTCGACCGTTGAACCTCTCAACAAGAAGAGGTACATCTTGGTTATTCTTGATGACTTTTCCAGGTTCACTTGGGTGTATTTTCTTCGCTTAAAATCAGAAACAGCTCATGCTATGATTGATTTTATCAAGCACACCGAAGTGAGTTTAAAGAAAAAGGTTCGTAAGATCAGGAGTGACAATGGCTCAGAGTTCAAGAATAAAGTTCTTGATATGTTTTTAACTGAAAATGGAATTTCGCTTAATTTTTCCTCTACTAACACACCTTAGCAAAATGGTGTTGTCAAAAAGAGGAACATATCTCTTTGTAAAGCAGCAAGAACTATGCTTACATATGCAAATCTTCCACAATATCTTTGGGCTGAAGCTGTTTCGAAAGCCGGTTTTACTCAGAATCGATCTTTCATTCATCATCGTTTTAATATAACTCTTTTTGAAATCATTAACTACAGGAAACCAAATGTTAAAATTTTCCATGTTTTTGGTTGCAGATGCTTCATTATGCATCTCAAGGATAACCTTTCGAAGTTTTAGTTAAAAGCCGGCGAAGGAATATTCCTGGGATATTCTCATAATTTTGTTGAATACAAGGTTTTAAACAAATGAACTAGGAAAATCGAAGAAACATTTTATCTCACTTTTGATGATTATTATGTTAAAAGAGTTGAAAATGAATTGAACAAAAGTCAATCATTAATGAATCTAATGATAATACTCAAAGTTTTAATTCTTTAGATTTTGATTACGATTCAATTTTTGGTGTTCCTGATAGAGCTATTAATCCAGAAGTTCATGCTGATGATAATCAAGTACCTAAAGCTTTAAAGCACACTGAGGATTCGACTAGCACACATGATGTTGTTGATAAGAACTCTTCAACGAATTCTCCAATGAACAATGAAAGTGTACCAGTGGTACCTAACGCTCAAATGGAGGGGGAGAACTTGAGTTCAACTAGTTTTATTGAGGGGGAGCATAATTTGGATGGGGAGCAAGGTCAAATGAATGATAATGTTGAGGATGAGCATCCTATTGTTGATCCAATTGTTGAGGGGGAGCAAAATGAATTCTTACCAAATACTTCGCTTATTCATACTGATGTTTTTCATGACATACCTGATAATGTGTCCATTGCAAGCGAATTCTCTGAAATAGATGAAACATTCGAAGATGCACCGTATGATTTTGATCCTGCATATCCACCAATGGATATATGGACACGAAATCATCCATACGAACAAATTCTTGGTGATCCTCAAACTGGAGTTTTGAAGCGAGCCCAGCTACGTGCGAAGAACGAGGTATTAAATGCTAATCAAGAATTTTGTATGGTCAACGTGTTTATTTCTAAAATTGAACCAAAATCAGTCAAGACTGCTATGGATGATCCTGATTGGATTGTATCCATGCAATCTGAATTGGCTGAGTTTGAAAAAAATAAAGTGTGGAGACTTGTTCCGAAACCTCAAGATTTATCAGTAATAGGTTTAAAATGGATTCTCAAAAATAAAACTTATAAAGAAGGGAACATTATTCGAAATATTGCTAGGTTGGTAGTAAAAGCATATTCACAAGAAGGTATTGATTATGAAGAAACCTTTGCCCCTGTGGCAAGACTCGAGGCTGTTCGAATCTTTTTGGCCTATGCAACACACAAGGATTTTGATGTCTATCAAATGGATGTAAAGTGTGTCTTTCTTAATTGAGTTCTAGAAGAAACGGTGTGTCGAGCAACCTCCAAGTTTTGTCAATTCACAATATCCTGATCATTGTTATGTTTTAGATAACGCTGTTTATGGACTTAAACAATCTCCTCGAGCCTGGTATGCCACTCTTACTAATTTTTAAAAATCATCAAAATTTAAAAAAGGCTCAGTTGATCCTACTCTCTTTTGAAAGAAAGTTGGGGATCATCTCATGCTTGTTAAAATTTATGTTAATGATATTATTTTTGGCTCTACTGATCCTAATATGTCGAAGGAATTTGAGAATATGATGAAAAGCCAGTTTGAGATGAGCATGATGGGGAAAATCAACAATTTTCTGGGATTAAACATTCATCAAAGAAGAGAAGGCATCTTTATCAATCAAGAGAAATACTCTCGAAATCTGCTTGAAAAGCTTGGAATGACGAATAATTCAAAGTTACGAGTACCGATGGCATTTAGAACAAGGCTTGGTCTTTCGTTAGACAAACCAGCAATTGATCTCAGTTTGTACCGAAGCATAATAGGTTCGTTACTATACCTAACGACTAGTCGTCCTGATATTATGTTTTCTGTGTGCAATTGTGCTAGGTACCAATCGAATCCCAGGGAACCTCATCTCACTGCTGTCAAGAATATTTTTCGTTATCTCAAGGCCACTGTTTCGTTAGGATTCTGGTATCCTTCGAAAACAGGATTTTTCATTCAAGAATTTTTAGATGCAGACTTGGGAGGTTGTCAACTTGATCGCAAAAGCACAAGTGGCGGATGTCAACATTTGGATAGGAATCTTGTTAGCTGGCAATCGAAAAAGCAAACTTGTGTTTCAATTTCCACATCAGAAGCATAATATGTTGCTGTTGCAGCTTGCACTTCTCAAATCATATGGATTCAAAGTCAATTACGTGATTATGCAATCAACATGAAGAAAATTTCGTTGTATTGTGATTCACAAAGTTCTATTCACATCTACCATAATCCAGTACAACATTCGAAGACTAAACACATTGCGCTTCGTTACCAATTTATCAAAGATCATGTTGAGGAAGGCAACATTGAAGTTTATTTTATGAAAACTACTTATCAACTTGCTGATATTTACATAAAACCTTTGGACGATAAATCTTTTCTAAGGATTTTATCGGGCTTTGGCATGCTAGATGCGAATGCTGTTCTTGGTCTGAATTCGTCATAATCTCAAGTGATGTCAAACTCTCGCTGATCCATTCAGAGGTTACTGTTCACAGTCAATGCTTCGAGAGGCTTCACATTCGACATTCCTCTGAGCGATTCAGCACATGCTTCACTGCCTCATTCCTTCCACAAAGTCGATACTTTCATTCCTTATGTCGACACTTTACACTTCGCATGTCCGGTACATTTTTCTGTCTCTTCTTGTTATTTTTCATTCAAAAATTAAAAATTACAAAAAAGATTGTCTTATTTTTGTTCTTTTCATTCAAAAATCAAAAATATCAAAATTTTTTTTTTATTTTTGTTATTTTTCATTCAAATATCAAAAATCACAAAAAGATTTTCTTATTTTTGTTCTTTAAATTCAAAAATCAAAAATAACAAAAAGATTTTCTTATTTTTGTAATTTTCATTCAAAAACAAAATAAAGTCAAAATTATTTTGTATTTTGTCTAGTTAACATGCTTGCACAACTTCCTAGTGAATATCTATAGTGGAACATGTTTGCAGCTTTAGGGAAAGGTAAATTTTCGATACTTTGCACTAGTTAGGTGTCCCTATAACCATGTTGCAACATGTTGACCCTAGGCTCCATGACTCAATGTGTTTCGAAGCCTTAACGGATTTTTCATCATGAGAATTCCTTCCTTATCAGGCTATATTCACATTAGTCCCTGAGTTACCTTATTCTTCTCAAATGAGTTAAGAGTTTCCTTCTTGGTCCACTAATACCAGAGGTACTTTCGATTCTCTCACCAATCTTTTTCATCAACTATTCTTACACGATCACACACAAAGACACATACCCAAGACATCTCTGGTCCAAACCAACCAGATTTTAGGTATATAATCAGTCTGTGTTTAGGATCCTGATTCATGATACCGTGATGTAGGTGAAACCCAATTTTTCTAAATATTTAAGGAATTGACGGGAAACTTTTGTTCTAGAATGTAACGGAACATTTGTTTTAGTACCTTATTTCGATATTCAAAATCATATTCTTTCTTTTTGCGTAGTCTTGCTAAAATGTTCGAAACCCACGACATTTTTACCCAACAAGATCCAGGATTAAAAATTTTTTGGAATATGATTTTCGTTTGTATATATGTTTGATAGTTAGTTACTTGCAAAAAATTTCCAAGCATTTTTGTCACTGACTACACTGATCAAACAAGTAATTTCGTTAGCAACTTCTCACACTTACATTGAGTTGTGATATGTCACGTAATTTTTTGTACACCAGGAAATTCTTATAAAAGAAGCCCTTCGATACTTCTCTATAAGTACTCGATTGTAATTCACGGGTAACCACACAAGCAGTGCGACATCTCTCTTGATGTTGCACGAAGTGATCTTTACCCAAGATCTATCTGTCTTTATGTCGAATTTTATTTGACGTCACAGAACCAAAATTCACTTTTATTTATTTCTTATCTTAATTCTTTGGCACACATAAACACATACCGAAATCCTTGAGGTTCTGAGTAATACCAAGTCAGACTGATGATTTCGAAAAGTCTGGCGTATGACTTCGCTTTTCAACCCACAAGAGAAAGATCCTTGTTTCCATGCCGAAAGGTTACTGACGGTTCCTATCTTCTTGGGGCAAACAACAGACTGATTGATATGATGTTCTGGTTACCTTGTGGTTTGCAAGTAAAAAGTGATCATCTCTTTTCAGACGTGGCTACTTTTACGGCTACTGGTCCGATTTTCAAGGTGACACATGGATTGCATTTAATGCTCAAACCGCTTCAAATTCAAATTGAGGTTTACATATAAAAGGGTTTTGGGTTACCTCTTTCCAACTTTATGTTATCCAAAATTTCCCTAAAGCCTTTCTTGCCCAATACGTTCTGTTCTCTCAAGTTCTTTCTAAACCCTAACAATGGCAGCTGTTCATGATTAAGTTGATCCATCTCAAACAACATATGATGTCACTTCTCAACCTTTAATGAAGATTCAAAGCACTAGTTACCGAGTTAAACCGGATGTTACTAAGTATCCTGACGAATTGAAGATGTTCGTCATTGCTTTGAACCATTATGTTTTGTCTACAGCAATGTCAGCATATTTTTCTGTACCGATGACATGGTTGTCTCTTGCTGGTTCCACTACGGTGTACAATAAAACAATCAAGGTGGTTACCTTTCAATTGTCTATAGGAAGAAGTTCACATTAAATAAGAAGACATTTGCTCAAATTCTGAAACATCCAAATGTCGACCCTTTCTATGAAGTCTCGAATGAACAAGTGCTTCATATGTTCAATGAGATGGGTTATCAACCAACTTTAACCAAGATAAGTGATTTCAAGAAATCTTCTTTACCTTGTATTTGGAATTTCTTGTTTGGTATTTTTCTTCGATGCTTGACGGGTCGAAGTGTTGGATTGGATAAGGCCAAACTGGAGATTTATGCCATGGTCGCAGGGATTTATTATGATTTACAGGTGGATTATGCGACACCATTATGGGAAGATTTTGTTAAATGCATTAGTAAAACGAATTTCGTGAATGGAATTTCGAGTTCTCGGTACTGGTGTCTCATCTTGTAGTATGCGAATGAAAAAGAAGGTATTACTATTCGTAATGATGAACCTAAGTCTGAATTCTCTCTGTATCATCATCCAAAGGCGGTGGAGGATAATCTGGATGAGTTTCCATCAGTTTCACGCATTCCTGATGCTATTCTTCGAAGAGTTGATCCTACAAATCCATTTTTGGTGGATTATCTTCTAGCTATGAATCCTACAAATTTAAACTGGATTGTTGTTATCAAAAGCTGCTGGTGGTCCATCGAAGAAGAGTAAAGGTTCTAAGAAAGGAGTTAAGGCTAGTCCTTCGAAGCCTAGTTCAAAACCTGTGGACAAAGTTGTTAAAGTATCTCCAAAGAAAGTTGAAAAGAAAGTTGCTAAGCTTATTGTCGAAGATGTTTCCACTCAAGTAAAGGAGATTATGCCTTTAAAGTTTGGAGTAGTTTAACGATTGAAGAAAATGGCTCACAGACCTCGTCATTCACCTAAATATGATTCTATATCCAAGAAAATTCATAAGCCTCAAGTTAATCAAGAGGGAGTCGTTTTTCATGAGATTCCAGCTCCTGTGTCACCTGCATCCAAAAAGCGAAGAGCTGAAGATATGGCGAAACGCATATCTAAAAAGAAGAAGAAAGTTGTTGATGATTCTATGGACAAAGCTGTTCCTCAGTCAGATTTTGATGAAAGTGGTAAGTCTCAATCACCACCTCATGATATTGATCTAGGTATTCCATCACCAACGAGGGTCTCTCCAATCAATTCGAATGTAGAGGAGACTGGAAGTCCTGGTGGAACTGTGAAAACATCTAATGTGGATACAACCACTAATCAAGGTGATCCTTCGAAGACATCTACTCCTGAGAAGACTGTTGTAATACAACCTGAAGTTTCGATTGCTAAGTTAGTTTCTGAGGAGGTTCGAACTTTAGGCATGCCTGTGATCATATCTAATATGGACGCAAATGTCAATATGAGTGAAGGAGTGTCGACAAATGAAACCCAAGGTACTTCCAATATTATTATTTCATCTTACTTCGAAATTTTTATCATTGGCACCATTGTTTCTTTACCACCATTCCATACTTCTGTATCTACCACCTTACCTCAATCACCAACTTTTGAAAACATCATGAATCAACCCATCACTTCATTGTTTCCATCATAATCCATCGAAGGCCTCAAAACTGTTCAAGAAGATGAAACCACTGAAGATTGTGAATTTATGGGAACTTTTGCTTATATTGAATTCGATCTAGAACAAGAGAACATTCCTGATCACATGTTGATGTCTGGGAAACAATTCAAGATTATCAACAAGTAGCTTAATTATTTATTGCAACTTCAAGCTGACGTAGGGGGTCGAAATTTTGTGTATGGGATTGAAGTAGATGGGATGCTCAAGGCTCAAGAGCTTCGATTGAGAAATGAATTGGATCTACTGGAAAAGAATAATGAGAACCGTTTAAAGGCTCAATCTTCGATTGTCAATCATGAGCTTAACGAATCGAAATTTGTGGCAAAAGAAAGACATCTTTTATTTGTTCAAGATGTAAAGAAGGTTCGTGATGGAGAAGGAAGTTGCAACTCTTAGTCACGATTATTTTTCTCCCCACACAAATGTGGATATAATCGTTGATGCTGTTATGAATATTTTCAAGTGGTATCATTCATTACTTCCAAAGATTGATAAGAAGGTTGAACTTGATGTTCAGAGTTTTGGCAAAGTTGAAGAGATGTTGAATACTCTTAAGGAATTGGTTTCGAAGTCTGGTTCTTCATCCTCCTCATTACTTACTCCTAAGTTTTTAACTAAAAAGTTTCGCTTGATAGAATTTGTTATTCACAATGAATTAGCTCGACTTGCGAAGCTGGCTACTTTAATGCCAATGGATACCCCACCATTTCACACAGGGGTGCAAGGGGGAGAAAAGGTAAGTGTTGGCATGTGCATGGGTTCAAAGACCAGTATGGGAGGAAGTGGTTCTTCGAAAGGAGATGATGATGCGAAAGTAGTTGGGAAAGTCATCTCTACTCAAATTCACACTTCGTTGCCAAAGACTTCAACAACAACAACAACAACAATACCATTGACAAAAGGGGTTGTGATTGGTTTTGCTGTTGGAGGTTCAAGTTCGTCAAAGTCACCTCCATCGACAAAAGAGATGAAAAACAAAGGGAAAGGTATCTCTACAGAAACCACTACTGAAGAAAAGAAAGTTGCTGTTGAAAAAGAAATGGAGAAGCCAAGGCAGATTCAAAGCATTCTTCGATAAAGGGAAAATAACCCTCCTAGTCTTGATATGGGTGATCGTTCAAAGCATTTTTGTTATTAATACATTGAAGCCCAAGTTTTAACTGGTGAAATGCATGACTTTGAGAAAATTCCCAATAATAGCTATGCCACAGAAAATTCTGATTTCAGTCAGTTAGATTTTCCAATCAATAAGATGATGTTCATGGCTAAACAATATCAAATTGCTGATAAATTCATAGACAAAGAAGAATATAAAAGAATGAAGATTCGTTTCCATGCAATCATTGGAAAAAAGAAGTAGGAGATCTGGTCATTGGTCAAGATACTTCGAATTCTCAATATTTCCAAATATGTTTTGTTCGAGGAGTGTTGCAGAATTGTAGTTATCATGCTGTCAGAGAAAATAATGTAGCATTTGACTTTTTAGTGGCTGACTTCCCTTTGATGAATGTTCATGATTTGATTTATGTTGCAAGAATATTGAAGGGGACCGATGTCTCAAAGCTTCAGTTAACAAGCAAATAAGATTTTCTAATCGAATTTTCTCACATCAAGTTGTTCATAGACAATTACTGTGAATATCTTGCTTTAACTGATGTCGAATTAGCATTGGCTATTTGTAAACAAATCCCTGTGCCTCAATAAATGTTGAAAAGCCAAGCTAGTTTGAAGAGCTATGAAGATGGGGAGATTTGTTTGAACCCTTTGGGGTTTGTGTTTGTTGGAAATAATAAGAAGGGGAATATTACGGAGTTTCTGTTTCAAGCATGTGATGTTGAAAGATATACCACACCTCATTACACAAACCTTATTGTTCAAATGAATAGTTGTGCAAAGAACAATGAAGGTGACAAATCTGAAATTCGTAAGGTGGTTAACTGGTATTGAGAAATTCGTAGAATTATACATCCAGCTGCTCATATGCTGATGACGTAGATTCGACACTTATCACAAAGGGGGAGAATGTTGAGGTCGAAAGATTTTGTGAGGTGTCGAATTCTATCTAGGTCTTTCTTAGTGTCGAAGTATGTTTGTATGCTTGTTTAGTGTAAGCTCATTTTGTATTGAAGCTTAAGAGTCTTAGTCCCTTATATTTTTTTTGTACATTTTCCTTATCCCTATATATATATGGTATGAATACTAGAGTTAGAGGGTAGCTTTTTCATTCGACTTGTACTCTCTCATATTTCTTTGTATTTCCAAAAAGCATAATCGAGCCAACCAGATTATATTTATATCTTGTGTTCTTAATTCTTTCTTGATTCTGATCTCGTATTACATACTCAATTAAATCGTAACTACAATAACACCTAGAACACTATCAATTATACCTTGAGTAGAAATACCAACTAACTAGTAGATATAACATTTTCTTCATAAGATTTTGTATGGAAATGCTTCATCCCTATCTTATTAAATGTTTTATGGATTTAAAGCCTACGTTGGACTAAAGATTTTAAACCCAAAATCTACTAAATACATGTTATATAATAAGCTAAATGTGGCTTAGATTATTATATGCAAAACTACGAAGAATAAGTTTTTTCTTATTCCTATGATAGCTGAGTTAGTAGAAAGGAAGCTTCTAATGACAAAGCAAGTGCAGGGCACATGGAACTTGAAGTAGCTCAAGAACCATTAATTGATGTAATTATAGTTGGCACTAGATTTAACAAGGATTTTTAAACTTGAATAGTAGCTATTCACAAACACAAATTGTTCGCATTAGTGGTAGAAAACATATATGACTTGACAAATATGGAATCTCTCATTGATGAGCTTTTATTGATGATTTCTAGAAAAAATCATCTAATACCAAGATGCTATGTCAGATCTCGAATATGATTAATGACTTAGAGTCATGAACATGAGATGTAATCCATTTATGATAATCAAGTATGGTCTATAGCAGGGCTAGAAGGAGTAAGTGATTTTTATAGAAAGAATACATTACCTGGATAACTATAGACATTTAAAGAAAAACCTGTTATAAAAGGATTTTCTCATACTCATGTTATTGACTATGGTCCTTATCAACTAATGACATTGACTATGATCAAACCTTTTTCACAAGTAGCTATGATTAGATCAACAAGGATGTTGGTTACTATAAATTGATATTCTCAATATGAAATATAACAAATAGATTTCAAGAAAGACAACTTTTCTTAATAGACATCTTAGAAGATTTCTATATAGATTAGCCAGGAGGTTTTCTTAATCCATGTTATTCTAACAAAATGTGTAAAGCTTGAGTTCCACTTGTGGATATAAAGAAAACATCTCAATGTTGCAATCATTGATTTAATGTAAAACCATAAGGTATGCTTTTACATCAAAATGAATAGAACATGTGTGTTTACTACGACTTAGTGGGAGCATAATGAGATTCCTAATCTTGTATGAATGAGAAATACTTTATCATGAGAAAGTACATTCTGACCATGCCGTGCCTTTCATCTTGACTCAGAATGTGTTTCTAAAATGAAAGACTTAGGAAGGACAAGACACAATCTTGGAATGTAAAATCTATAGATATAGATAAAATGAATGTTAAAAGTTTTATATACTTTTGCATATATTGACAATATCTTGAAAGAGATCAAGATGGAAGATTCCTTTGGAGGAACCTTTACGTTGTCACATGGCACTGATTTTGAGCCAGCCTCAAAAGGACCTAACTCATAGGTTTAAACTAGCTGAAATGATTTATATTCGATTTGCTTGGCAATTGAATCCATTATTTATGCCATATTATGCATAAGATATAGTGTACGATCATGCTATGAGCATATTATAATATATGAAGTTAATACGTGGTTAAGTCACTAGATGAATACAAAAACATTCTAAGAGTAGTTTGGAAGAACTAAGAGAATGTATATGAGACATATAGTTTGTAATAAAATCTTCATGTAAAGAGCTAGATAAGATTTTGATTCTAAACAAATATATATAATTATGAATTTTAATTGGATTATGACTTCATTGAGGGTTGAAGAGTAAGTTTAGTTGGAATGAATGAGTTCATTTAAAAACTATGTTGATTTCAGACATTCAAGGATTACGAGAGTATATTTAATCAAGTTAAGAGACTCTATATCATGAAAGAGAACCAATCATATACTCCAAGATATTTAACTATACCTATAGTAAAGTCAAATATGGAGATGATAGTATTCACAAACTTCACACAAATTAAGTTTACTCAAACCCGTTAATAAAATTCTTCTTTTGAGCTAAGTATGAATGGTCAAACTTTAGCCGTAGGACTTTATTATTATAGAAATGGGATTTTAATTTGGATTTAGTATTTGGATATTGGAACATTGTGACAACAACTCTTATATAATGCTTTGATATATTTGGATATGATCATAACATCAATACTTGTTGTCTTCTGTATTAACATGTTTAATCCATGAATAATGTTATTATTCTAAAAGTTCATAGTCAGTTATAATTGTGAGAGCAATTATGAAATAAGATTAATATGAATTGGATTGTCTGACTTTCACCAGATGAAGGTAGGAAATGGTTTGTAACCAAGGTTCATAGATACTTATCAGAGAACTGGTATTGAACTGACCCGCATCAAGATCATCTCATGGATCCCTATCGTTAATGATACTTAAGTAAAAGGTACTATCTTTGTATCCTTAACACCTGAGATACACAGTGGGACTTAATTGTATGGAGTATTGTGCTTAGATATGGTCAAACGCTGGTCCTTAATCTGACAGTTATAAAATCCATTTTCACGTATGGTATGAAATATGGAAGAGGCTAATGTAGTGAAGATTGGATTTGTTCCACTTATGTGTTGAGAGCTAGACATCTAAGGCCCCTTACCAAAAGTTGAACATCATATAAGAGTAATTGTGATCTATATCTCATGTTTAACATGATGTCTGTGACAAAGGGATAAGTGATAAACTTACCTTATACATGTATATTGTATCTTGAAGCTTTTTGGGAATTGAGTGTTGATAGAATGGCACAAAGTTTTATTTTGATAGGGGCAGTGAAATGTTTCTAAACGTTCAACACTGTCTACGTCAGTCTAATATTAATCTTGCACAAGTGGAAAATTGAAAGTTCTTGTATGCTCAAAAATCATATTAAAGTAATATTGCAAATTAACATATGATACTAATGGGTCACACTAACAACAAGTTGATATAATTGATTTTTTATTAAAAATTGATTTTAATAAATATTCAATAAACTCTTACAATTAAATTAGAAATTATTTATAGGAAATAATAATTTTCATTAGCAAGTAACATTATATATAATTCATATGGTATGAATTAATAAGTTATGCACAATATTTAGGACTAGATAAATTCTTTTGTCTTTTGGACTAGTAACATTATATATGAACTTGGTTGATAATAAAGGACTTTGTCTTCTTTTGCCTTTATAATAATCAAAATTTGGCTAGACAAAAGATAGTATGGGCTTTCCATTTTTTTAATGAAAAGAACACTCTGCTAAAAAGACAAGCGTGGACAATATGATTAAAATAAGGATTGATGGTCTTTTGATTAATTTCTTCAAAAGAAAGGCATGGCTTGAATCATGGGAACACATAGGCTTTAGGGGCATGGGCTCTTAAAGTGTTAAGGACTTATGGACCAAAGATTTTCTATATAAAGTGAGGCTTTCATTCTCTTGTTAAAAACCCATGCAAAAATTCGAAATTTGTTCTCTTCATCTCACTCTCTCTAGTTTTGTTAAGAACACATGAAGATTAGTTGCTTCTTGATGCTCTATTGATGTTCTTATTTTGATAAGAACATAAAGTTTAAGAGTCTTAAGAGTTTTATAAAAAGAACTAGCATTCCAGATCAAGTTGATTCATTGTTGGTGTCTCTAAAGTTCTACATTCTTCATCAACTTCCAAGCCTCCCAAGAGGACCCAAAAATCTACAAAGGTTGTAATTATCTCCATCTTCTTCTTTGGTGCTTGTTTTCTTTCCAAAATGTGCAAGATGATCCTTGGTAGATTTAACTTGTTTATGTTATTAAAAAATGATCAGAATTTCCATTTCCGAATATCATGTTTTATAAACTAATTTTTGACTAAAAACATAACAAACCTATGCATTGTTGATCCACAACCATCAAGATGCGAACTTTATGGACTTAGGACCTCAGAAACATCAGGAGAAGAAACTCCTAACTTCTGGAGTTGAAAGAACCCACTAAATTTCATCATATGACCAAAATGGGACCAAAACTTCGTAATTACTAGATCTAAGAAAACAAGGAGAATGTTCCAAGATTTATACCTCAATGAAGTTGGAAATGATGTGAGAAATCTGGATTTGCAAGCTCGTCTTTGATCAAGACTCCTTCTTCCAAGTTCTTCTTCTTCAAGTATCACCAACACACTCTAAAACACACACAAGAGGGGTCAAATCTCTTCAAAAGGGAGCTCGCTTCGAAATGTGATTCAAAGGGTTTTGGAGACTAAGATATGAGAGGCTCAAGGATCAAAATTTTGTTTAAATAGGGTCCAACCCCTAAATGTTAGGAATTGTCCCCTGCATGCGTACCCCCCGCACACCAGGAGTACGTCCCGCCTACCACAAGTTTGTCGGAAAAGGCAAAACAGCCCCTAGGCACCAAATCTGCAAAGTATTTAACGAATCAAGGGTCTAAAATGAAAAATACCTTGGATCGGGTGTTACAACTCTCCCCCACTTGAATCAGACTTCGTCCTCGAAGTCTACTACCACAAATAACTCTGGGTAGTGCTCCCTCATCTCATCCTCAGGCTCCCATGTCCACTCAGACCCATTCCGGTGCTTCCATTGCACCTTCACCAACTCGACAACCTTGTTCCTCAAGGATTTCGTCTTCCGATCAAGAATCGCCACCAGTCTCTCGATATAACTCAAGCGATCATGCACTTGAATATAATCCAATGGAACCACACCAGAATCAACGACCAAGCATTTCTGCAACTGAGAGACGTGAAACATCTAGGGATCTGACTAAGATCCTCGGGAAGATCCAGGCGATAAGCAACCCGACCCACCCACGCGAAAACCCTGAAAGGTACGATGTACTTGGGGCCTAACTTTCCCCTCTTCCTGAATTGGATGACACCTTTCCAAGGTGACACCTTCAGGAGAACCATATCCCCAACCTAAAACTTCAGACCTGATTGACGTTTGTCGGCATAGCTCTTCTGCCAACTATGAGCTGGCAGTAGTCTACTCTGAACCAGTTGAATCAAATCGGTAGTCTTGAGTACCACTTCGGAACTCCCCATGACTCGCTAACCGACCTCACCCCAGCATATCAAGGTCATGCATTATCTTCCAAAGAGTATCTTAAAAGGAGGTCGATCGATGCTGGTGTAATAACTGTTGTTATACAAAAACTCCGCTAGAGGGAGATACGTATCCCAAATCCCACCGAATAACAATAAACACACCCTAAGCATATCCTCCAAGGTTTGGATAGTCCGTTTGTTCTGTCTGTCAGTTTGTGGGTGGAAAGTTGTGATGAAGTGCAGATGAGTACCCAACTCCTCATGAAATCTCTTCCAAAACCTGGAAGTAAACTGAACATCCCTGTTTGAAACTACTAAAACCAGCACCCCATGCCATGCCACAACCTCCTTGATGTAAATGTCGGCCAACTTCTTCGCAGATATACTCTCATGAATCGGAACAAAATGTGCGCTCTTGGTCAGTCGATCCACAATGGCCCAATTCGAATCCACTCCACGCGCTGTCTGTGGCAACTTCGTAAGGATGTACATGTTAATCTCCTCCCATTTCCAAACGGGAATGTCTAATGACTTCATCTTTCCATGAGGTCGTTGATGCTTGGCCTTGACTTTCTTGCAATTCAAGCACCTCTCCATATATCAGGCTACATCCCGCTTCATACAGGGCCACCAATAAGCAGGACGGAGATCTCTATACATCTTTGTCGCCCCTGGATGAATGAAGAACCCTGATTTGTTTGCCTCCTCCATAAAAATTTGTCGTGCACCACCCCAGTAAGTAACGCACACTCTCCGATGTAGATTCAATAATCCTCGACCATCATAACCAAAGGAAGCCACCTGACCCACTATGTGCTCACTCTTCGGGTGCTCTTCCTTCATAGGCTCAACCTGAGCCTCTCGAATCTGCTCCAAGAATGGAGTAATAACTGTCATCCCCATACAGACATCCGTGATCAGAGCCGCAACAACCTTGCAGTTGAGAGCATCGGCGACCACATTGGCCTTTCCCGGATGGTAAAGGATCTCACAATCATAATAGTTCAACACATCCAACCACCTGTTCTACCTCATATTCAGATTCAGATGATCCATCAAATACCTCAGACTCTTACCAACTGTGTAAATAGTACAATGAACCCCATAGAGTTAATGTCACCAAATCTTCAGGGCGAATACCATAGGCCCCAACTCCAAATCATGCGTCGGGTAATTCGCCTCATAAGGCTTCAACTGCCTTAAAGCATAAGAAATAATACGACCCCTCTGCATTAGAACTACACCTAAACACGTGATCAGCGCATCACAATAAACAACAAAATCCTTGACACCCTCCGTCAGGTTCAGAACGAAGGTCTCAAAAGCTACCTGCTGCTCAGGCTCGTAGCGAAAAGTGACCGTCCTCTTTGTCGATTGCGTCAGAGGAACTGCTATCCTGGCGATATCCTGAATGAATGACAGATAGTAACCTGCCAAACCAAGGAAACTCTGATTCTTAGATGGAAACCTCAGCACCTCCCACCTCATCATGACCTCGGGCTTGGCCGGATTGACCAGAATACCATTCTAGTTGATAAGGTGCCCTAAAAAATTCACCTCGCGCAACCAGAACTCACACTTGGAGAATTTCACATATAATCTCTCCCTGCTCAGAGTCTCCAATACCTTACGCAAGTGCTCCTCATGCTGCTCCTGGGTCTTGGAATAGACGAGGATGCCATCAATGAATACAATCACAGACCGATCCAATATCGTCCTACATACCGGTCCATCAGGTCCATGAATGCGACAAGAGCATTGGTGAGCCCAAAGGGCATCACCACGAACTCGTAATGACCATAATGATTCCTAAAGGTGGTCTTCTACACATCGTCCTCTCTTACCCGCATATGATGATAACCCGAACATATACCAATATTGGAAAACCAAGATGCACCCTAAAGTTGGTGAAACAAATCATCAATCCTTGGGAGTGGATAACAGTTTTTCACCATTATCTTATTCAGCTCCCAGTAGTCAATACACATCTGATACGACCCATCCTTTTTTTTCACAAATAGAATCGACACTCCCCATGGCGACCTTCTCGGTCGAATGAACCCTTTGTCTAACAGCTCATGCAACTGGGTAGACAACTCTTGCATCTCTGGATAAGCTAATCGATATGGTGCCTTGGCTATTAGACCTGCACTAGGAACCAAGTCAATCAAAAGCTCCAGTTGCCTCATTGGAGGTACTCCTGGAAAATCCTATGGAAACACATTCGGGTACTCCCGTAGAATCGACACATCTTCCACAGTTGCTTCACCCTTCTCCGGGTATCCATAACATAGGTGGCATATCTTGAACAACCCTATTGAAGATAGGACTGGCCCTAGCTGCTGAACATAGAATTGGCCGACGCTGAGCTTTCTCTCCCTGAACCACTAACTCTCCCCCACTTGGGGGTCCGAATACGTACCATCTGATGCTCACAATAAATTACTGAACCATCGGTGCTCAACCAGTCCATCCCGACAATAACCTTGTTCCCATCCATAGGGATAGGAACCAAATCAATCGGATACTACTCGTTGAACATCTCCAGAATACAACCCCGATGAACCCTCGATACCCAAACAAATCGATCATCCTAAATTTCACCCTCTAATAGACTATCCAGTCCCCCCAGAGCACCAACAAACTTCTTACTGAGTGGAAGATATACAAAAGATCGGGTTGCCCCTGAATCAAACAATACCAAGGTAGAGATATCGGTCACAAGGAACGATCCTAAAACAAAAACACAAATATATTTAGGAAAATCAACATAAATAAGGAGATAAGGAGAAGATACATACTCGTGACCACATCAGGCACTACACGAGCCTCCTCGACTTTCAGTTGAAAAGCTCTGCTCCTCACAACATGCACATTCGCCTTGTCCTGGTGACCATCAGTAATCCATAGAGTAGCTGGAGTGGGTGCTGCAACTGGTCCTCCTGCTGCTAAACTTGGACAATTGTCCTTCTCATGCCCCCTTTGATTGTAATGAAAGAATATCAAATTAGATATCGGGGTGATGGTGGTAGTAGCAGTACAATCCCTGCTAATATGACCCGTTCGGCTGCACTTGAAGCAGCCTGAACCACCCACCCTGCATGCCACGTCGTGCGTCTTGCCTTACGTGCTACAACGGCTCTGGCCCTGATGACCTCTCGATCCCGAATGAAATACCTCGGGCCTCTTGCCCGAACCCCCTGAAATCTAAGCCTAATCTGGATTCCTCTTCCTCTCCACCTCTAAATGAATCTCCCTCTCCCTGGCGTTCGCTATTATATGATCCAGTGTCTTGTAACTAGATCGGCTCACAAACTGCCAGATATCACTCCTCAACTTCTCATGGTATCTCGCCTTCTTCATCTCCTCATCCGCCACATACCGCGGAACTAGAACGCCCTCTCGCGAAACATAGTTGTGATCTAAGCGATCATCTCAGTAGTCTGGCGAAGGTCCTGGAACTCCCTCGCCAACTGTTATACCTCAATCACCGGTGCAAACTCAGCTCGAAATCTAGTTATAAAATCATCCCATGTCATCGAATCAACTGTCGTGTCTCCCACAACGTACCCAACCTCCTCCCACCAATCTCAAGCTCTGTCTTTTAGAAAACATGAAGCAAGTCTGACCTTTGCCCCATCGGGACAATTGGTAGTGCAGAAGGAATTAGCGACATCCGCTAACCAACGTCAGCTCACTATCGGGTCCTTCTCTCCGAAGTAATTCGGAGCCCTACATGCTCGGAGCTCATAGAAGGTTAATGTGCGAGCTCCCATCAATGCAACCATCTCAGATCATAGGAGTTTGCTTAAGTATGCTCCAGGTAATCTCAGATGAAATGAACTCTCTGCCATCAGCTGAAGAAGGAACTCCAACTAACACCCTCTAACTAGCTTACGAAAACAACTACATATCACTCACACCAGATAATTGTTTGAATGAAAGGTCTCACACTAAAACGGTTGGACTCAAACAAGAGTTGTGCAATTGAGTTAAAACCTAAACATCTAAAATTATTTAGTCTCAATAATATGTAACTTAGCAGATTCACTTACTAGTTAGCTGAAGTTAATGAGAACTCCTAAAAAGCATAAAGCAAGCAGCATTCGAGCATTGAGTAATCAGAATCAAGGATAAACCTAAACATGTCATCCTATCACTAACTGATTAGTACTAGCATGCAAGTTTACAAGCTCATATAGCAGGCATACAAAGGCATCTCTCCTAGATCCTTAGCCCTAATCTATTATGCGGTTCATAGATTCACAGATCAAGCATATCATAAAACATGTATGGGTATTCTGGGAAAACTTTCTTGAGCTCGCTCGATTGCATGCACCACACCCTTTCTTTTGTTAGAAAATTCTTTTTATAAAATATTCCTTTTATAAAAACCTACCAAATCCTTTGTATGAGTTCAGACACACCCGAGAATGTGCCCAAATCCCTCAAACCAAGACTCTGATATCAACTTGTAACGTCCCAAAAATTAAGACCAAAAATTTCAATTTTTAAAAAGATAAAACATAACATGTTCATAAAACCATGATAAAATTAGAGTATAATGAAAATATCCAAATACATCAGAGTCAAATAAAATGCGGAACAATGTAGTGTGTGCCAAGCGATCACCCCGAGCTCTTCTGCTTGGATCCGGAAGTAATTGAAACATAAACTGAAAACCGTAAGCACGAAGCTTAGTGATTTCCCCAGAATACCACGCATCATACATAACAAATAGATAATGGGCCCCACATGTCATTGGGCCCCGCCCGACATCGAGCCCCGCTCGGAACAGATCTGTTAGTCATCAGGCCCCGCCTGGCATCGGGCCCCGCCCGGTATATATAGAAACACATAAACACATGCAAGTATCACAATGATAAATAACATACAATATAATCATCATTACCGCCGGTATCGGGCTCTGCCCGGTACACTTACAAACACATATCAGATATCATTCATGCAAGCGTCACGCAGACAACTTGCTTCCTAATCATAATAAAACATGGTCCTACTCATCTGGAAAAATCCCCGCTCTAACACCATCAAATAATATCCAAATAATAACTGGTCCACAACCTATACCCGAAATCCTAGTCTGATGTCCAACCCTCAAGGTAAAAGTTCATTTTTACCCTTTCCTCACTTAGCCCAAAATCCAAAGCCCAATACAATAGCATCAAAATGTCTAATATCGACCAGCTTCCTAATTAGGCCCAAGACCCATCATGGGTCTAAGTCCAAATAGGCCCGAGGCCTAGCCATGGCGCAAAATAAGAAAGCTAATTGCCCAAAAGGGCCCAAACCTGTTTTAGCTCAAAAAGCGGCCCAATCGAAGTTAACCGTGGCTGAGTATGCCCGACCTACTCAGGCTTACGCTCGACATTCGACAATGATTTCTAGTATGCGTTGTGTACGAGCTGGGTATGCCCAGCGTACTACCAAGCGAGCCATGATCGAGGACCGCACAACGTACACATACGTACGCCCAACGCAGGTGCCCATTAAGAACTTTTCCATTAAGTGCTTAATACTTGCAACCAAAAACCCAAACTTTATATCCAAGTCTTATCAAACGTCTTAAGCCATAAAGCCATAAACTTGGAGCTTTTTCATGGCTCAACATGACCTAAACCTCCCTTTTAGCATTCTACTTTCACTATAATGACCTAAACTCATGCATGGTTGATCCACAACCATCAAGATGCTAACTTTATGAGCCTAGGACCTGAGAAACATCAAGAGAAGCAACTACTAACTTATGGAGTGGAAAGAATCCACTAAATATTGTCATATGACCAAAACGGGACAAAAACTTCCTAAATACTAGATATAAGCAAACAAGGAGCAAGTTGCAAGATTTATACCTCAATGAAGCTGGAAATGATGTGAGAAATTTGGATCTACAAGCTCTTCTATGACTAAGGCTCCTTCTTCCAAGTTCTTCTTCTTCAAGTCTCACCAACACACTCTAAAACACATACAAGTGTGTTCAAATCTCTTCAAAAGGGTTAGGGTTTCGAAATGTGACTCAAAGGGCTTTGGAGGCTGAGAAATGAGAGGTTCAAGGCTCGTAATGTTGTTTAAATATGGTCCAAACCCTAAACATTAGGGTTTGTCCCCTACATGCATACGCCCCGTGTAACACAAGTTTGCCTGAAATGGCAAAACTGCCCCCTAAGGACTAAATCATCAAAGTATTTAACATATCAAGGGTCAAAAATGAAGAATACCTTGAATCGGATGTTACAACTTAAGATTAAATAAACACATGTTTGTTAGATGTTATTATTCGTCCTTTATCCAGATTAAATTCTACTAATCTTGAACCTATAATCATTAATCTTGTGGGATTCAGAAAGATATGTATAAATCTATACAGGACTAGCACCCCCACATGCGATTGATAACTACAATTCCGACAAGATAACTTTCAAAAGTATAAAACTAATATTATTTGACATCCGATGAAGTGTCGTGCGGGGTATATATCGATTATAGGGGATCATGGTAATACTGTTCAAAAAATCTTGATTTAATTTGCCTAGAGGGACGTCTTCAAGTAGTTATATGATTTTATCAAAATGGATTTGATAACAATTAAAAATGTTTAGGATGTGTATTATATCCTAAAATAAAGAAAGATCTCTAAAGAAAGAAACTTTTAAAATGTTAGGATAGATAGTACGTCCTAAGGATAAGATTCAAGAAACGAAAATATGAATATTACATTTTAAAATCCTAGAAAATAAGGAACTAATTCATAAACAAAGTTCCTAAAAGTTTTCAAATAATTTTATCAATACTTATAAAACGTATGAACTCACCAACATCAAGTTGGCGTTTTCAAAAATCGTATGTGTTCCTACAATGAAGAGAAGCTTGATGCAAGGAAGGGAAAACTCCACGAAAATAGGTAGGTTTTAGTCAAGGCGATGTAATTTATGTCATCAATAAAAGAAATTTTATGTTCTATGATTTGTAGATGCCGTCAACCTACGATGTTTTTCTCGTCGGTCGAGGGTGTGACACCATACAAATTGTTGCTTTTCATTCATCCATATCCAATGCATGACTTGAACACTAACTATGTTAAAAAGGAGAAAATACGGGCAAGACTCTGTAACATCCCGAAATTCAGGTAAAGCTATTTTAACCCTTCTCTTTTGCCAAGTTGTCAAGACTAGCCTTTGATTGGAAATTGTAGCAAATGAGTACGCTGGGCGTACTGGGGAGTACGATGCGCGTACTCATGCGCTTAATTTGGACGCGGACTCGCCTAGGTACGCAGGGCGTACCCAGGGTTACCCTGGGCGTAGTAGGCCCAGATGCAAACCCTAATATTTGGCTTGTGCACTATATAAGGAATGCTAAGGCTTTATCCTCAGCCTCCATATCAGAGAGTGAAACCCTAAGAGAGCATTTCCTTCGTCCTAAAGCTTGTGTGTGAGTGTTTTGAGCTAAAAGTGCCTTTATGTGTTAGTGAAGAAGAAGGAGAGGAGCTTGGGGAGACTAGGGCTTGAAGTGCAAGTTTGGATCTGAGTTCTTCAGAGGGAGGAGCTTCATCTAGAGTTATAAAGCTCAAAACTTTCCTCTTTATTTTGGTTTGGTGTTCCATGGACCATTTCTAGGGTTAAAAGTCCCAAAGGTGGAGACTTTATGAGTGTATGGGGCTCCATGGACCTAGATCTGTCCCATTTCAGTGATATTTGTGTTATAGAACCATAAAAATCCTAACTTGGTCGTTGTTATGGGGTCATGCTTGAGTTATGAGCCTTTCTAGGGTTGGAAATGGAATGTTATGGGTGTTGGTGACTTTTTCAGCCATGCAAAGGCATAAAGTCACCAACTTTATGGATTAAGAGACTTAGTGATGGCCAGATCTGAAAGTTGGACGTTTGTCTTAACTGTTGAAAACCCTAAAAGCTAAGGAGTCTGAAACTGGGAGTTACGCGGGGCGTAATCCCAGTACGCACAACGTAAAGGGGGCGTGTTCCCCGTTTCTGTGAGGTCGCCGGGTACGCCCAGCGTACAGGTTTGGTACGTGCAGCGTAACCTGGAGAGTTGACTTTTATTGACTTTTAGGGTTTGGTCAACTTTAGGGTCTTTGAGCCATGAGAGGGGTAAAATTGTCTTTTACCCTTCTGAGAGTGATAAGAGAGGAAATAGTCTAGCCTTGAGAGTTGTATTGATTAGAGTGCTTATTCCATGTGATTAGGCGGAGGCTAGACCGGATTTTCACCGAGTTCGAGATTACCGAGTTACCCGAGGTGAGTCTTCTCACTATGCTTTACCTTGAGTGGTAAGTAGAGTATGTGAGAGAGTATCTTGTATGCTATGTATGTGATGTGTTGCACTGTATTATTTCTATGTGATTTATGGTGTGTGTATTCCAGAGTTTACAGAGTTAGGACCGGAAGGTCCCCGAAAGTTAGGAACAGAGGGTGCACAGAGTTTGGGCCAGTGGGCCCATAGAGTTATAGCCTCAAGTGGCTAATATGTGTTATATGTGGTATTTTGGGGAACTCACTAAGCTTTAATGCTTACAGTGTTTTGTGTTATGTGTTTCAGGTACTAGTGAGGATCGCGGGAAGGTGCCGACATGATCAGTACACACTATCGGAGTTTTATACATTTTGATCTTGGGATGTGTTTTTATGGTGTTGACATGTGATACAATGAGATTTGAGAATATGTATGAATTAAATTACATTTTTAAAAGTGAAAAATTATTTGAAAATTTTGGGTGTTACAAGTTGGTATCAGAGCCTTGGTTTGAGGGATTCGGGTGCACCTTCGGGCGTATCTGAACTCAAACTGAGGATTTGAGAGATTTTCAAAATAAAATCACAAAATTTTTCTCAAAGAGTAAAAGGTTTTGAAAGAGCAGGGCAGAGCAGTGTGTACGATCATCCTGCGCCCGAACGGTGATTTCCCAAAATACCCGTACATTATGAGTTATGAGATATGTTATGTTATGATATGATATGCATGCTAGAGTAGGCTAGGTATTCTTATTAGGACTAGAGTTGCCTGATTTGTGATGCCTTAGCCTAGGGATTTTGCTGCTAGGAGATGCATGAGAGTGAATAGATAGCAGCGAGGCGCTTATGAGAGATCTGCTAGAGAGTAGACTATGCTTAGAGAGAGTAGAGTACTTGGGACTTGGGATCCTAGGAGGAGGACTTGGGGTGAATACTGATGCGGGGTGGACGGTAGTATTGGGCCCGTACTACCGAAGGCACCGGATCAGTGCGCAGCCCAAGTAAGAATCCTTAGGGTACCAAGGAACAAGTAGGAATGGGATATCGAGTGTGTGTACACTCGAGCGAGTCTCTGATATTTTTTTTATGTTGTATTTCAGAGAGACATCATGGTTAGGACACGCCACACACCTGAGAGCAGTGGTGCTAGCGATGAGGAGATCCGCAAGTTGATTCACGAGGAGGTGGCTGCTGTCATCCGAGCCGAGATACCAGAGATGTTTGGGTCTATCAAGACCACCCTGATTGAGACTTTTGACGAGCGGTATGCTGCTCTTACTGATGCTGTTGTTGCTGCGGCCACCGCAGCCGTCGCTGCTGTGAGGCCACAGGGGGGGTGACTCGTTGCTGTACCGGGAGTTCAGCAACGCGAAGCCACCAGAGTTTGATGGGACGCAGGATCCGATCGCTGCGATGAGATGGATTTCTGATATTGAGGGATGCTTCTATACGTGTTCTTTTCCGGAGCATCTGAGAGTTCGGTTCGCGCTAAACCAGCTTCGCTTGGGAGCGAAGGACTGGTGGAAGTTTCTGACAGCGCACTATTCTTGTGCAGAGCTTGCCGCGGTGACATGGGAGAGGTTCACCGCTATTTTTCGTGACGAGTACGTTCCCCCGGTGGAAATGAAACGTTTGGCCCATGAGTTCTTGACCCTCAAGCAGGGTACCGAGTCTGTTACAGTGATCACCAGGATGTTTCATGAGAGGGCGATGTTCTGCCTTGAGTACGTGTCTTCCGAGCAGGCACGCATGAGTAGATATTTGAGCATTTTCAGGAGTGACATCCGCGAGTTCGTGGCGAACTCGACGTACCGGACATTTTCTGAGCTTCAGGCAAATGCCCGGAAGAGGGAGATTGAGCTCGAGACTCAGGCCAGGGAGGAGGCGGAATCCCAGGGGAAGGATGGGCGACCGGCACAGTCCCAGCCGGCAGCCAAGCGGGCCAAGCCCGCCGATTCGACATCATGGAACCAGAAGGGCCGCACTTATGGCAAGTGCGGCAAAAGTCACGAGGGGGTTTGTAGAGCAGGGTCTTGCTACAAGTGTGGCAAGGAGGGGCACATGGCCAAGGATTGCACCAAGGGGTTTGCAGTCTATTTTCACTGCAACCAGACCGGACACCGGAAGGCCGAGTGTCCGCAGTTGCGGGGGTCATCACAGGGATCTGCCCCTGCTGCCGTATGAGCTATGGAGAGTCGGCCGGTGAAGGCCGAGGCGCCGAAGGCTCGCGGGAGGGCCTTCCAGTTGACAGCGGAGGAGGTCCGCGCAGCGCCCGATGTTGTGGCTGGTATGTATTCTTTCATTTATTTATTTAGAGTTTGTGGTGTTATGCTTATATTATGATATGCGTAGGTACATTTCTTGTGAGTTCTGTACCTGCTTTGGTGTTATTTGACTCGGGTGCGAGTCGGTCTTTTGTTTCATTGGCCTTTTGTCAGCACATCAGTATCTGTCAGGAGGCGTTGAGTCGACCTTTGCGGGTTTCCATAGCTGACGAGAGAGCGGTGTATGCCACTGAGGTGATTCGAGGATGTGTACTCAAGATCTTCGGTGTGAGGTTTCCGATTGATTTGATCCCGATTGTTATGGGAGATGTTTGTGTCATCGTGGGCATGGACTGGTTGAGCAGATTTGGAGCGGTTATCGACTGCGAGCGACAGCTGGTGACCATACGAGACCCTAGTGGGGGAGTTCTTTCAGTTTATGGCGAGGGTACCCGTTCTGGGTCAGCATTTTGTTCGGCCGCTAGAGCGAGGCAGAGTCTACAGCAGGGTTGTAGCGGGTTTGTGGCTTATGTGGTAGATACGAGAGTAGGTGCAGAGAGACCGAGGTCGGTCGATGAGGTCCCGATAGTACGTGAGTTCCTGGATGTGTTCCCCGAGGAGTTGCCGGGTGTGCCTCGTGAGAGGCAGGTGGAGTTCCGGATCAATTTGGTTCCGGGGGCAGCGCCTATCGCCAAGGCGCCTTACCGCCTTGCGCCTCCAGAGATGTAGGAGTTATCCTCGCAGCTTCAGGAGCTGCTGGGAAATGGGTTTATACGGCCGATGAGCTCGCCATGGGGAGCGCCGATCCTTTTTGTCAAGAAGAAGGATGGTTCACACCGGATGTGCATTGATTACCGGGATTTGAACAAGCTGACGGTCAAGAACCGTTACCCCTTACCGAGGATCGACGATTTCTTCGATCAGCTGCAGGGAGCGTCTTGGTTCTCCAAGATTGATTTGAGGTCTGGATATCATCAGATGAGAGTGCGTGATGAGGATATCCAGAAGACAACGTTCAGGAATCGTTATGGGCATTACGAGTTCGTGGTGATGCCTTTCGGGCTCACCAACGCACCGACGGCGTTGATGGATCTCATGAACAGGGTGTGCAGGCCGATGTTGGATCATTCGGTGATCGTGTTCATTGATGATATACTGGTGTATTCGAGATCCAGAGAACAGCATGAGGAACATTTGAGGGAGATCCTCGGAGTTTTGAGATCGGAGAGGCTTTATGCCAAATTCTCCAAGTGCGATTTCTGGTTACGAGAGGTCCAGTTCCTAAGACACCTCGTCAACCAGAATGGGATATTGGTCGATCCGGCCAAGATTGAGGCGGTGATGAGTTGGGAGGTGCCGAGATCCCCTTCAGAGATCAGGAGTTTTCTGGGGTTGGCAGGTTATTATCGGAGGTTTATCAAGGATTTCTCCAAGATTGTTGTTCCTCTCACTAGACTGACCCGGAAGGGCGTGGCTTTCAGTTGGGGCCCGGAGCAGCAGGCCTAATTCGAGACACTTCGCCAGAGATTATGCGAAGCCCCAGTGTTAGCCCTTCCGGAGGGGATGGAGGATTTTGTGGTATATTGTGACGCATCGATATCAGGACTGGGTGCGGTGCTGATGCAGAGAGGGAATGTGATAGCATACGCGTCGAGGCAGCTGAAGCCTCATGAGACAAGGTATCCTAATCACGATTTGGAATTGGGGGCTGTGGTGTTCGCCCTCAAGATTTGGCGTCACTATTTGTATGGGGTCCGGTGTACCATATACACGAACCACAAGAGCTTGAAGTATCTGATGGATCAGCCCAACCTGAACATGCGCCAGAGGAGATGGTTGGACATGGTAAAAGATTATGAGTGTGAGATCCTGTACCACCCAGGCAAGGCTAACGTGGTAGCCGATGCCTTGAGTCGTAGGGCAGGGAGTGCCCTGATACAGGATGTTTGTATGAGGTTGACAGTGATGACTCCGGTGTTGGACACCATTCGGGAGGCACAGGTAGAGGCCATGAGACCGGAGAACCGCAAGAGAGAGCGGGTGATCGGGCAAGTATCTGAGTTCATTGCCGATAGCCGAGGGCTTATGACCTTCCAGGGCCGGATCTGGGTGTCATTTGAGGGCGGGGCACGTACCATTTTGATGGAAGAGGCGCATAGGTCGAGGTTTTCGATCCATCCCGGGGCTACTAAGATGAATTTGGACCTGAAGAGAGACTACTGGTGGCCCTGTATGAAGAGGGATGTGGCGTGGTTTGTAGAGAGGTGGTTGACCTGTCGCAGGGTTAAGGCTGAGCACCAGTGTCCACATGGCAAGTTGCAGCCACTTAAGGTTCCCCAGTGGAAGTGGGAACAGATTTCCATGGATTTTATCACCAAATTGCCGAGGACTGCGAGAGGTGTCGATGCAATTTGGGTGATCGTTGACCGGCTGACAAAGAGCGCTCATTTCCTTGCTATCAGTGAGAGCTCTTCCGTAGAGAGGCTGGCAGAGGTGTATGTGAGGGAGGTGGTATCGCGGCATGGTGTACCGATCTCGATTGTGTCAGATCGAGATGTGCGTTTCACTTCCAGGTTCTAGAAGAAGTTCCATAAGGAGTTGGGTACTAGACTGCATTTCAGTACCGCTTACCACCCACAGGCGGACGGACAGAGTGAGCGGACAATTCAGACGCTCGAGGACATGCATCAGGCATGTGTGTTGGACTTCGGAGGGAGTTGGGACACGTATTTGCCATTGGCTGAGTTTTCCTATAACAACAGTCACCATTCGAGCATTGGTATGCCTCCATTCGAGTTGTTGTATAGGAGGAGGTGTCGGACTCCCATTTGTTGGGGAGAGGTAGGGCAATGAGTGATGGCCAGCACTGAGATAGTACTTCAGACGACATAGTAGATTCAGCAGGTTAGACAGAGGTTGTTGACGGCTCAGAGTCGCCAGAAGAGTTACGCGGATGGGTGACGATCCGAGCTCGAGTTTCAGGTCGGAGATTTTGTACTCCTGAAGGTGTCTCCTTGGAAAGGAGTGATCCGATTCAGGAAGAGGGGCAAGTTGGGGCCCCGGTACATCGGTCCATTCAGAGTGTCCGCGAGGGTGGGCATGGTAGCATATCGTTTGGAGCTACCTGCAGAATTGAGCCAGATTCATGATACCTTCCACGTGTCTCAGCTGAGAAAGTGTATAGCCGACGAGTCGGCAGTGGTGCCGTTGGAGGATATCCAAGTGGACGCGAGTATGAAATATATTGAGAGACCGATCGCGATCTTGGACCGGAAGGTCAAGGTACTGAGGAACAAGGAGGTGCCTCTGGTTCAGGTCCAGTAGCAACATCAGAGAGGGTCCGAGCTGACTTGGGAGCCGGAGTCAGAGATGCGGGAGTAGCATCCGGAGTTGTTTTCGTCATGAGACTTCGAGGGCGAAGTCTGGTTCTAGTGGGGGAGAATTGTAACATCCCGAAATTCAGGTAAAGTTGTTTTAACCCTTCTCTTTTGCCAAGTTGTCAAGACTAGCCTTTGATTGGAAATTGTAGCAAATGAGTACGCTAGGCATACTCATGCGCTTAATTTGGACGCGGACTCGCCTAGGTACACGGGGCGTACCCAGGATTACGCTGGGCGTAGTAGGCCCAGATGCAAACCCTAATATTTGGCTTGTTCACTATATAAGGAATGCTAAGGCTTTATCCTCAACCTCCATATCTGAGAGTGAAACCCTAAGAGAGCATTTCCTTCGTCCTAAAGCTTGTGTGTGAGTGTTTTGAGCTAAAAGTGTCTTTTGTGTGTTAGTGAAGAAGAAGGAGAGGAGCTTGGGGAGACTAGGGCTTGAAGTGCAAGTTTGGATCTGAGTTCTTCAGAGGGAGGAGCTTCATCTAGAGGTATAAAGCTCAAAACTTTCGTCTTTATTTTGGTTTGGTGTTGCATGGACCATTTCTAGGGTTAAAAGTCCCAAAGGTGGAGACTTTATGAGTGTAAGGGACTCCATGGACCTAGATCTGTCCCATTTCAGTGATATTTGTGTTATAGATCCATAAAAATCCCAACTTGGTCATTGTTATGGGGTCATGCTTGAGTTATGAGCCTTTCTAGGGTTGGAAATGGAACGTTATGGGTGTTGGTGACTTTTTCAGCCATGCAAAGTTATAAAGTCACCAACTTTATGGATTAAGAAACTTAGTGATGGCCAGATCTGAAAGTTGGACGTTTGTCTTAACTGTTTAAGACCCCAAAAGCTAAGGAGTCTAAAACTGGGAGTTACGCGGGGCGTAATCCCAGTACGTGCAGCTTAAGTGGGCGCGTACAGGTTTGGTCATCACTATCATCCTCATACACACATCTCGGATCGGAGCACTCTCTGCTCCGCGACTCAAAGAAACGGCTACCACATTAGCCTTGCCTGGGTGATATAAGATCTCACAGTCGTAGTCTTTCACTACATCCAACCGTCTCCTCTGTCTCATATTTAGATTAGGCTGATCCATCAGATACGTCAGGCTCTTATGGTCGGTGTATAAGGTACACCGGACACCGTAAATATAGTGGTGCCAAATCTTAACGGCAAACACCATCGCCCCTAACTCCAAATCATGGGTGGGATACCTGGTGTCATGAGGCTTCAGCTGCCTCGACGCATATGCTATCACATGACCCCTCTGCATCAACACTGCACCCATTCCTGAGATAGACGCATCGCAATAGACCACAATGTCCTCCATGCCCTCCGGAAGGGCTAACACCGGAGATTCGTACAATCTCTGGTGAAGAGCCTAGAATGATGCCTGCTGCTCAGGCCCCGAAACAAAAGTAACGCCCTTCCGGGTCAATCTGGTGAGAGGAACCGCAATCTTGGAGAAATCCCTGATAAATCTCCGATAGTAGCCGGCCAATCCCAGAAAACGCCTGATCTCGGATGGGGATCTCGAAACCTCCCACCGCATAACCACCTCAATCTTCGCCGGATCGACCAATATCCCATTCTGATTAACGAGTTGTCCCAGGAACTGGACCTCTCGTAACCAGAAATCAAAATTGGAGAATTTGGCATACACCATCTCCGACCTCAAAACCCCAAGAACCTCTCGCAGATGCTCCTCATGCTACTCTCTGGATCTCAAATATACTAATATACCATCGATGAACATGATCACCGACCGGTCCAACATAGGCCTGCACACCCGATTCATGAGATCCATGAATGTCGTCGGTGCGTTGGTGAGCCCGAAAGGCATCACCACAAACTCGTAATACCCATAACGAGTTCTAAATGTCGTCTTCTGAATATCCTCCCCGCATACTCTCATCTGGTGATATCCAGATCTCAAATCAATCTTGGAAAACCAAGATGCTCCCAGCAGCTGATCGAATTAATCATCAATCCTCGGTAGCTGATAACGGTTCTTGATCGTCACTTGTTCAACTCCCACTAATCAATGCACAACCGGTGCGAACCATCCTTTTTCTTGACAAAAAGAATCGGCGCTCCCCACAGCGAGCTACTCGGTCGAATAAATCCCTTCCCCAACAGCTCCTGAAGCTGTGAAGATAACTCCTGCATCACTGGTAGCACAAGGAGATAAGGTCCCTTGGCGATAGGCGCCGCTCCCGGAATCAAATCAATCCGAAAATCCACTTCCCTTTCGGGAGGCACACCCGACAACTCTTTGGGAAAAACATCAGGAAACTCGCACACTATCGGAACCTCGGAGATAGAACTCAACCTCTCTGACACAATCCGCGTATCCATCACGTACGCCAGGAAACCCATACAATCCTGATGCAAAGTCTGCCTCGCCCTGGCAGCAGAGCAGAAAGCTGACCCAGATCTGGTACCCTCGCCATACACTGCAAGCACTCCTCCACTAGGGTCTCCTATAGTCACGAACTGACGCTCGCAGTCAATCACTCCTCCAAAACGGCTCAACTAATCCATGCCCACAATAACACATACATCACCCATCGTGATCGGTAACAGGTCAATCGAAAACTCGACACCAAAAATCTCCAACACACACCCTCGGAATACATCAGTAGCAAAAACCGCATCCTCATCTGCTATATATACCCTCAGAGGTCGACTCAACGCCTCACGTCGGGTAGTAATGTGACGACTAAAACCTAAAGACACGAAGGATCGACTCGCACCTGAGTCAAACAACACTAAGGTAGGTACAGAACTCACAAGAAATGTACCTAAATATAGCACAGAATAAGCACAATAAATCTCAGAATAAATAAATAAGGAAATACCTACCAGCCACGATATCAGGTGCTGCGCGGACCTCCTCCACTGTCAGCTGAAAATCTCTCCCACGAGCCTTCGGAACCTCGGCCTTAACTAGACGAACATCAGTAGCATGCAAAGAAGCAGGAGCAGAACCCTGGGCTGATCCCTGAACAATCTGAGGGCACTCAGCCTTCCGATGGCCGGTCTGATTGCATTGAAAATAGACTGCAAATCCCTTGGGGCAATCCTTCGCCATACGCCCCTCCTTGCCACATTTGTAGAAAATCCCCGCCCTGCAAGATCCCTCATGACTCTTGTTGCACTTGCCATAAGTGGGGCCCTTCTGACCTCCTGATCTCGAATCAACGGGCTTAGCCCGCTTGGCTGCCGGTTGCGACTGCACCGGTCGCCGATCCCTCCCCTAAGACTCAACATCCTCCCTGGCCTAAGTCTCCAGCTCGATCTCCCTCCTCCTGGCATTTTCCTGAAGCTCAGTAAATATACGATAGGGCGAGTTCACCACGAACTCTCGAATATCCCTCCTCAGTCGACAAATGCTCAGGGCAGAACAACGCCCTCTCGTGAAACATCCGCGGAATCTCAGTCACCGAATCTGCCTTCTGCCTGAGAGACAGAAACTCATGGGCCAACTATTCCCTCTCCACCGGGGGAACATACACATCTCGGAACATCACAACAAACCTCTCCCAAGTCACTGTAGTATGCTCTGCAGGAGTAAAACTGGCTGTCGCAAACTTCCACCAGTCCTTCGCTCCCAAGCGAAGCTGGTTCAGTGCGAATCGAAACCTCAAATGCTCTGGGCATGAACAAGTGTAGAAACATCCCTCGATATCAGAGATCCAAATCATCGCATAAATCGGATCCTGACTCCCACCAAACTGTGGTGGCTTCGTGTTGCTGAACTCCCGATACAACAACGAGTCACCCCCTGTAGCCTGGCAACAACGACAGCTGCGGTGGCTACAGCAGCAACCGCCTCGGAAACAGCAGCATATCGCTCATCAAATGTCTCGATCAGAGTGTTCTTAATAGACCCAAACATCTCCGGAATAGCCTCTCTAATGACTGTGGCCACCTCGTCATGAATTATCATGCGAATCTCGCCATCGCTAACTCCACTGCTCTCTGGGGTGTGGCATGTAACTACCATGATGTCTCTGAAACACAACACAAAATCATCAGAGACTCGCTCAAGTATAGTCACACTCGATCACTCGCCCCTACTTGCTCCTTAGCATCCTAAGGATTCTTACTTAGGCTACCTGCAGATTTGGTGCTTTCAGTAGTACGGGCCCAATACTACCTTCCACACCAAGCCTGCAGTCACCCGAAGTCCTCCTCCTAGGATTCTAATTCACAAATACTCTATATCTCACAAATCACAGACTACTCTCTCAGAAGACCCCTCTCAAGCTCATCTAGGTATCTCTTCCTAGATTATCTCCCGACTCAGAACTCAACACATACTCAGAGCAAATAGCAGATAACACTGATCAAAAGAATCTCCTAGGCTAAGGCATCACAAATAAGGCAACTCTATCCCTAGAATATGAAATACCTAGCCTACTTTCTATCATGCAATTCTAACAGAATATTTCATAAATATCTCATAACACAAAAGTAAGGGTATTTTGCGAAATCACCGTTCGGGCTCTGGCTGATTGTACACACCGCTCCAACTTGTTTTCTCTTATAGCTCTTTCTCGTTTTTGAAAAATCATTTCATTTAAAAATTCTTCTCAAATCCTCAGTTTGAGTCCAAACACACCCGGAGGTACATCCGAATCCCTCAAACCAAGGCTCTAATACCAACTTGTAACAACATAAATTTTCAAACCACAATTTTCAACTTAAAAACACATTTATCTCATTAATTAAATCAAAAAATGTCACAATGTCAAATCATCCAAATCTCATATCCAAAAACTGTATATATCAAAACTCCAGGATCCTCTCAATCATAACTAAATCTCTTATGTGTGTACAATCAAGCCGGTGCCTTTTCTTGATCCTTAGAAGTACCTGCACACATAACACATAACACGGTAAGAACGAAGCTTAGTGAGTTCCCCAAAATACCACATACAACTCATTAGCCACCCTAGGCTATACTCAATAAAACCCTCCGGTCGTTGTGTCTCAGTGGGACCCTACGGTCCCAACTCAGTAAGCTTATAACAACAATACTCAACATAAATCACAAAGACAAAATGCAGAATATTAAAATACACAGGTAAGCACAATAAACATCTCAATCACACAAAGGTACCACTTATGGTAAGTATTGTGAGAAGACTCACCTCACAAGAAATCAGCTAATCTAAAACTCAAATCACCAGTCTAGCCTCCACCTAACACATACATCAATTATCCCTAATTAGTCACGACGCTCTCTTTCTCAATAAGAAAAACTAATCCTTTTACAAACTCACAAAAGGGTAAAAGACCATTTTACCCCTCAATAGCCTTAAAAGTCCACAATTTGACCAAACCCTAAAAGTCAACCAAAATTCTACAACAGAGAGTACGTTGCGTGTACCAGCTCTCTACACTAGTCGTACTCAGATGCCATGCATGAGTCGGGGATGCGCGACCCCTACGTTGCACATACTGGGATAACGCCCACCGTACGCCCCAGTTTCACTTTTCTCACTCATTTGGTCTTAATCAGTTAAGACCTTGTCTCAAGTCAGAAATATGGACTCCCTAACAACTCTTACTCCATAAAGTCAGTGACTTTAAGCCTTTGCATGGATGGAAAGTTCACAAACACACAAAACATTCACTCTGTTATGCCAAAAAGCCTATATCTCATGCATGGCTTAATTCCAACGTCCAAGATTGGATTTTTATGACACTACACCACTGAATACACTCAAATCGGGTAGATCATAGTCTCTGGAGTACAATATCACATAAAGACCTCAACTTCTAGGACAAAACCCTAAAATACTCTACTATGATGCACAAATCAAAAGAGTGGAAAAGATTTGAGCTTTATACCTCAAAATGATGCTCCACACTCAGATAAGCTCAGATCCAAGGCCTGGAATCCCACTCCTTCTTCTTCAAGGATCCTTCATCACTCCAAAGAAACACAAGAATACTCTCATGGCTCTCAAATGCACTCACAAGCTCTAAGAACGAAAACTAGGGTTTAGGGGGTTATTGTCTGAGAATGGTGGCTAGAAATGAGGCTATCATATCCTTTAAATAGGGGTCTGAGCCTAAATTAGGGTTTTCACTCTGGGCCTAGTACGCCCAGCGTACTAGGTGGCTTCTGTGTCAAATGCATGCATATGAGTACGTTGAGCGTACACTCACATACGCCCCGCGTACTAATTCACCACCCTTTTCTTATTAAGAGGCTAAAATGGACAAGTGCTCAAAAGATCAAGGGTTACAAGGTATATCTGGACTTGGGATGTTACACTTTGGTTGTAGTACATCTCACGTCGTGAGCTCTTATGGTTCACGTCGTGAGCTCAACATAAATCAACATTTTCATTTAATCACTCCTCACATCGTGACCCTTACATGGTCACGCCGTGAGCCCTGGTTTTACCCAAAAACAAAGCCTTTCACTTCATGAAGCCCTAAATCGATCCGATATGGAAAAAGCGGGTGTTATAGTTCTCCCCTACTTAAATTTGATTTCATCCTCGAAATCACTTCTCACTCCTAATTTAGAAGTAACACCTTGAGGACCTTCAAACCCGACTCCTTTAACACAATCTATGATCGCTTGAATTCCAAGACCTGCGCCATTAGCATTCAAGAGCCAAAGCCAAGCTCATAAGCTAATTTTAGGAGAGACTCTCGTGGTCCACGACACAACTACTGCAACACCTCATACGATCTGTATGCCTTAAAAGAAAGAAGCAACATGATGATAAACACTTCCCCACAACATCGTTAATCGACAAGAGAAAAATTCACTTTCCGGTCTACGATCTTTAGGTCCTGAAATCATGGAAAACCATCAAGCAAACAGAACCACTCCATTGACACTCATGCTACCCAAGGCTTCCAATCCTAACCCAACCAAGGTCTCCCAACCTTACATTGTTCCTCAATATCTGAATTAGGAACTTCATCCCACCTTATAGCTTCCAACCTCACACACCGATGCACTAGTGAGGAAAACTTACCAAACCCTATAGACAAGGCTAAACCATCCTTTCTATCACTTATGCTGATGGAAATCTGCAGATTTGATCGGTCCTAGATCAACTCAGTCCATTGCCGCTACACTAACCTCGCATGAAAATGCACCAACATAAGGAACTCGAATAATCACTAACAAAACTAGACCATGCTTCTACTTAGCTCCGACATCCCTTCTTAGTTATCTACTGACAAAACTCAGGCTCACCCCTGATCCACCAATTGATAGCAGCACTCGGACTTACCCCCGATCCACTAGTTGATAACAACGCTCAGGCTCGACAAGACATAACTGGTCCTACCAGGTCTTCAAGTGGTGACTCAAACCTCCAAGTCTCAATAAAAAAAAGAACAGAAAAGGAATCCCTTATCACATCCCTCAACCTGGGCTCCTAACACCCTAGAGTCTAAAGCACAAGCACACCATACATATGATGCCACAACTAAAACTAATACGACTTAAAGGGAAATCTGACAACTGATGATAATCTTGATGCAAAATAAGAAGATTCAACAGTTGCGCGGAGGTCTTGAACTTGGAGAAATCCAACTGAGAACTGAACCTTTGCATAAGGTCTTCCAGCTACGAGGTTCCGCTCTACCCAAGTTGAGATATGCTAGAGTCTGACAACTTCATAATCCTTCGATACTCAGATTAACTTGAACTCCACCACTTGATCCTAACGACTGATATCCAAGTACACAAGAGAATCTGAACCCTTACAACATTCATAAATTTCAATACGCATACAACCGAGGACAAAGATAATTAATCTATTCATAACAAGAAATAATTTAAACATAGATAAATACAATAATTCCATTTAACAGGTCATTCAAGATTACAACTGAACTTTGAAATACAAACTGGAATTATAAATGAATACCTTCCACGTGTCTCAGCTGAGAAAGTGTATAGCCGACGAGTCGGCAGTGGTGCCGTTGGAGGATATCCAAGTGGACGCGAGTATGAAATATATTGAGAGACCGATCGCGATCTTGGACCGGAAGGTCAAGGTACTGAGGAACAAGGAGGTTCCTCTGGTTCAGGTCCAGTGGCAACATCGGAGAGGGTCCGAGCTGACTTGGGAGCCGGAGTCAGAGATGCGGGAGTAGCATCCGGAGTTTTTTTCGTCATGAGACTTCGAGGGCGAAGTCTGGTTCTAGAGGGGGAGAATTGTAACATCCCGAAATTCAGGTAAAGCTGTTTTAACCCTTCTCTTTTGCCAAGTTGTCAAGACTAGCCTTTGATTGGAAATTGTAGCAAATGAGTACGCTGGGCATACTCATGCGCTTAATTTGGACGCGGACTCGCCTAGGTACACGGGGCGTACCCAGGATTACGTTGGGCGTAGTAGGCCCAGATGCAAACCCTAATATTTGGCTTGTTCACTATATAAGGAATGCTAAGGCTCTATCCTCAACCTCCATATCAGATAGTGAAACCCTAAGAGAGCATTTCCTTCGTCCTAAAGCTTGTGTGTGAGTGTTTTGAGCTAAAAGTGTCTTTTGTGTGTTAGTGAAGAAGAAGGAGAGGAGCTTGGGGAGACTAGGGCTTGAAGTGCAAGTTTGGATCTGAGTTCTTCAGAGGGAGGAGCTTCATCTAGAGGTATAAAGCTCAAAACTTTCGTCTTTATTTTGGTTTGGTGTTGCATGACCATTTCTAGGGTTAAAAGTCCCAAAGGTGGAGACTTTATGAGTGTAAGGGACTCCATGGACCTAGATCTGTCCCATTTCAGTGATATTTGTGTTATAGATCCATAAAAATCCCAACTTGGTCATTGTTATGGGGTCATGCTTGAGTTATGAGCCTTTCTAGGGTTGGAAATGGAATGTTATGGGTGTTGGTGACTTTTTCAGCCATGCAAAGTTATAAAGTCACCAACTTTATGGATTAAGAAACTTAGTGATGGCCAGATCTGAAAGTTGGACGTTTGTCTTAACTGTTTAAGACACCAAAAGCTAAGGAGTCTAAAACTGGGAGTTACGCGGGGCGTAATCCCAGTACGTGCAGCTTAAGGGGGCGCGTTCCCCGTTTCTGTGAGGTCGTCGGGCATGCCCAGCGAACAGGTTTGGTACGCGCAGCGTAACCCGGAGAGTTGACTTTTATTGACTTTTAGGGTTTGGTCAACTTTAGGGTCTTTGAGCCATGAGAGGGGTAAAATGGTCTTTTACCCTTCTGAGAGTGATAAGAGAGGAAATAGTCTAGCCTTGAGAGTTGTATTGATTAGAGTGCTTATTCCATGTGATTAGGCGGAGGCTAGACCGGATTTTCACCGAGTTCGAGATCACCGAGTTACCCGAGGTGAATCTTCTCACTATACTTTACCTTGAGTGGTAAGTAGAGTATGTGACAGAGTATCTTGTATGCTATGTATGTGATGTGTTGCACTGTATTATTTCTATGTGATTTATGATGTGTGTATTCCAGAGTTTCCAGAGTTAGGACCGGAAGGTCCCCAGAGTTAGGACCAGAGGGTCCACAGAGTTAGGGCCAGTGGGCCCACAGAGTTATAGCCTTGAGTGGCTAATATGTGTTATATGTGGTATTTTGGGGAACTCACTAAGCTTTTATGCTTACAGTGTTTTGTGTTATGTGTTTCAGGTACTAGTGAGGATCGCGGGAAGGCGCCGACATGATCAGTACACACTATCGGAGTTTTATACGTTTTGATCTTGGGATGTGTTTTTATGGTTTTGACAGGTGATACAATGAGATTTCAGAATATGTATGAATTAAATTACATTTTTAAAAGTGAAAAATTATTTGAAAATTTTGGGTGTTACAGACTCACGCTTGTATTCTAAAACCAACACCAAACCATAGATCTGAAACATATACAAAAGAAAACGCCTCAAAAGAAAAGGCAAGGGCATTTGGACTTATAATGGTCTAGAAGCAATTCCAGGTGGTGAGGAAGGGAATTTTTTAGAAAAATGATGCACCGAAGGAGTCGTCTTCATCTTCTTCTTCAAGGAGCCAAAATTACCAAATGATCTCTTCAAGATCACAAAGGAGGCTAATATCGATTTGGGCACGAGGGACATGATGGAGGCTGAGGGTGTGCAAACCCAAGCCTCTCACTTCCCTTAAATAGGGCGAAAATCTTGGGATTAGTGTTAGCCCATCCTCATAGTGTGAACACCTATGTGTCATGTCGTGACCCACTACAATGGCCATGCGTTTCAGTCTGATGGTCACGTCGTCAGGCATCCTCTCTCACGTCATGACGAGCTATAAATTAAGGTTTTTCATTCTTTAATTTACTCCAAACACTGAAAGACTAAATACCCGCTTTGGATGTTACAATTCTCCCCCATTAGAATCATACTTCTCCCTCGAAGTCCTAAGTTTCGAAGAAGGCAGGATAATGGGTAGGCATCTGATCCTCAGGTTTCTTACTCCACTCAGACACCCTTCTGGTGCTGCCACTACACCTTCACCGAGCCCACCTCCTTGTTACACATGGTCTTCGTTTTCCTGTCGATAATTTCCATGAGATGCTTGACATAATTCAGAAGGTCATCAACCTAAATATCATCCAAAGTCCAATCAGTAGGTTACCTTACCCACCCCAACTACCACCCATAGCGTTCTGATAAAATTGGGGCCCGCCTTGCCCCACTTCCTAAATTGGATAATGCATTTCCAAGGTGACACATTTAGGAGTACCATATCCTCTACAGGGAACACCAACTCAGACCGTCGTCGGTCGGCGTAACTGTTATTTCGGCTATGGGTCATATGTAACCTCTATGTGACCTTTTGTATGAGTTTCGTAATCTTAAGCACTATCTCCATGCTCCCCATGAACCTATGACCAACCTCTCCTCAAAGAATCGCAGTTTGAAACTTCCTCCCATAGAGAACCCCAAAGGGAGCCATATGGATGCTGGCTTGATAGTTGTTGTTGTATGAAAATGTTACGTCCCATTTTCACAACCAAATATTTTCATTTTTATGGAAGTAAAACTTCCCAATTCTAAATCCATTATTAAGAAAAACGTTTATTCCAAAATACATTTATTAAAAATGTGAGTAATATTAAAGCTTGGAATCTTCATTGTTGCTGGTGAATGTGTACAATCACGCCTTTGCCTTCACATGACAACAAACGTTTATTCCAAAATACCCATATGATAACCATGCAAGCATGTATAACAGCCCATAATAACTGGATTGGAATGCCCAGGGTCTGTTGGGCTACCGCCTCACCCAACCGCTCACCCCGAGCCTCTATTCATACGGCTTACGGTCGGCCCGCACCGGGTATCTTGGCATACAACACATAGTAGGACCGCCTCAACCCACTACTACCATATTTTGATATATAAACATTCAAGGATCAGGTAGGCACATAACACATGCAAACACAATTCATATAGCTCAGTCTCGCCTACTAGTCCTCTCACAGCACATGGTCCCACTACCAGCTAACCTCCATGAAATGAGTAACCATAAGTAACCAGATGTGAGATAGCCACCCTAACAGATGATCCTACACTAGAGAATCAACCAAACAAGGAACATGCAAGAAAGACTAGATCAAGAGTTCTCAAGCTATCCTACATGACCACATATAGTCCCTATTGGACTTCACTGCATGATAACCATCAAGTATAGGTAGTCAAACAAATATACAGATCAATACCACATAACAACATCATATATATCAGTATACAGATCTAACAGATCACTACATCATAGCAACATCCTATATACAAAGATACAAATCTAACATATCAGTACAAGATAACAACATCCTATATACCAGGATACAGATCTAACAAATCACTACAATATATCAACATCATATATACTAGGATATAGATCTAACAGATCACTGCAACACAACAACATCCTATATACCAAGATACAGATCTAACATATCACTACAACATAACAACATCCTAAATTCCAATATACAGATCTAACAAATCACTAGAACATAGTAACATCCTAAATACTAACAATCTAAGGAATACATAACCCTATATACTCAGATGTGAGATAGACACCCGAACAGGTGATCCTACTCTAGGGTCATAACTAAATAAGGAACATACAAGAAAGCCTAGATCAGGAGTCGTCAGTATATGCTAGATGATTATATACAGTCCTTAGGCATCCTTCTACTATAAGATAACCAAAACTAGTTGGCTGACATTGGGGCCTTCGACCCATGGTACAATGAGGCAAAACTCACATGACTCAAAGAACTTTGAAACAATGCGATAGGATCCATTTTCAGCATTACTTGCACTCGCGAATCCACTAACACAAGAACCAGATAGAATCTTAATCAATAGCCCAAAAACCTCAAGTTTGACCTAAACTCAAACTTGTTCAAAAAGTCAACAAAAGTCAACAGTTAGCAGACTCTCACGACGTGACCATCTATGGCCCACATCGTGAGCCACTACAGGACAAAATAATTGGGTCTCATAATCCCCACGACGTAATAGAAATATCCTTACGTTGTGACATCAGTGTGAATGTCATTTTGATCCAAGTACTTTGTAATCCATTAAGCCATTAATCCATCTTTTCCAGGAGGCTTCCTAACAATCCAAGGATCATAAAAACCGATGCTTTTTGGTCTTGTATGTCCAATACAAGATTTGAGCTCAAAGTAGGTCATTCATGAAGAAAATGGAGATAAATTCTCAAGCATGAACACAAACATCCTCCAAAACTCAAATCCATAACATACAAGCACCAAGGGACCCTAAAGGACACATATAGTTGCTAACTTTATGGAGTCTCAACACTCTAACTCTTAAGCCATGGATAAACATGTATAAAACCTTATATCTAGCAACAAGGAAACATAAATCTAGGATCTTGGTTACTCACAAAGGTCCAGAGGTGTTGTTAGAGGTTGCAAATGGAACTTCCAAGCTAAAACTACGCTTCAATGGTATCTCTTCTTCTTCAAACCACCAAAACTCCACTAAAATCTCAACAATCACAATGAGAGGCTAGGGTTAGCGTTTTAGTGAGCTTAGGGACAAAGGAGGCTATTTTGGAACCCTAAAATGAAGTCATAAGCCCTTGACTATCCATTGTAAACTCAAACACCTACCCAATCACCCGCTCCCTCTTGCAGTTCTCCAGTCTCACGACCTCCACCTGGGCCTCTCGAATGGTATCTAAGACTGGAGTCATCACTATCATCCTCATACACACATCTCGGATCGGAGCACTCTCTGCTCTGCGACTCAAGGAATCGGCTACCACATTAGCCTTGCCTGAGTGATATAAGATCTCACAGTCGTAGTCTTTCACTACATCCAACCGTCTCCTCTGTCTCATATTTAGATTAGGCTGATCCATCAGATACGTCAGGCTCTTATGGTCGGTGTATAAGGTACACCGGACACCATAAATATAGTGGCGCCAAATCTTAAGGGCAAACACCATCGCCCCTAACTCCAAATCATGGGTGGGATACCTCGTGTCATGAGGCTTCAGCTGCCTCGACGCATATGCTATCACATGACCCCTCTGCATCAACACTGCACCCATCCCTGAGATAGACGCATCGCAATAGACCACAATGTCCTCCATGCCCTCCGGAAGGGCTAACACCGGAGATTCGTACAATCTCTGGTGAAGAGCCTAGAATGATGCCTGCTGCTCAGGCCCCGAAACAAAAGTAACGCCCTTCCGGGTCAATCTGGTGAGAGGAACCGCAATCTTGGAGAAATCCCTGATAAATCTCCGATAGTAGCCGGCCAATCCCAGAAAACGCCTGATCTCGGATGGGGATCTCGAAACCTCCCACCGCATAACCACCTCAATCTTCGCCGGATCGACCAATATCCCATTCTGATTAACGAGTTGTCCCAGGAACTGGACCTCTCGTAACCAGAAATCAGAATTGGAGAATTTGGCATACACCATCTCCGACCTCAAAACCCCAAGAACCTCTCGCAGATGCTCCTCATGCTACTCTCTGGATCTCAAATATACTAATATACCGTCGATGAACACGATCACCGACCGGTCCAACATAGGCCTGCACACCCGATTCATGTGATCCATGAATGTCGTCGATGCGTTGGTGAGCCCGAAAGGCATCACCACAAACTCGTAATGCCCATAACGAGTTCTAAATGTCGTCTTCTGAATATCCTCCCCGCATACTCTCATCTGGTGATATCCAAATCTCAAATCAATCTTGGAAAACCAAGATGCTCCCAGCAGCTGATCGAATTAATCATCAATCCTCGGTAGCTGATAACGGTTCTTGATCGTCACTTGTTCAACTCCCACTAATCAATGCACAACCGGTGCGAACCATCCTTTTTCTTGACAAAAAGAATCGGCGCTCCCCACAGCAAGCTACTCGGTCGAATAAATCCCTTCCCCAACAGCTCCTGAAGCTGTGAGGATAACTCATGCATCACTGGTAGCACAAGGAGATAAGGTCCCTTGGCGATAGGCGCCGCTCCCGGAATCAAATCAATCCGAAAATCCACTTCCCTTTCGGGAGGCACACCCGACAACTCTTTGGGAAAAACATCAGGAAACTCGCACACTATCGGAACCTCGGAGATAGAACTCAACCTCTCTGACACAATCCGCGTATCCATCACGTACGCCAGGAAACCCATACAATCCTGATGCAAACTCTGCCTCGCCCTGGCAGCAGAGCAGAAAGCTGACCCAGATCTGGTACCCTCGCCATACACTGTAAGCACTCCTCCACTAGGGTGTCCTATAGTCACGAACTGACGCTCGCAGTCAATCACTCCTCCAAAACGGCTCAACTAATCCATGCCCACAATAACACATACATCACCCATCGTGATCGGTAACAGGTCAATCGAAAACTCGACACCAAAAATCTCCAACAGACACCCTCGGAATACATCAGTAGCAATAACCGCATCCTCATCTGCTATATACACCCTCAGAGGTCGACACAACGCCTCACGTCGGGTAGTAATGTGACGACTAAAACCTAAAGACACAAAGGATCGACTCGCACCTGAGTCAAACAACACTAAGGCAGGTACAGAACTCACAAGAAATGTACCTAAATATAGCACAGAATAAGCACAATAAATCTCAGAATAAATAAATAAGGAAATACCTACCAGCCACGATATCAGGTGCTGCGCGGACCTCCTCCGCTGTCAGCTGAAAAGCTCTCCCACGAGCCTTCGGAACCTCGGCCTTAACTAGACGAACATCAGTAGCATGCAAAGAAGCAGGAGCAGAACCCTGGGCTGATCCCTGAACAATCTGAGGGCACTCAGCCTTCCGATGGCCGGTCTGATTGCATTGAAAATAGACTGCAAATCCCTTGGGGCAATCCTTCGCCATACGCCCCTCCTTGCCACATTTGTAGAAAATCCCCGCCCTGCAAGATCCCTCATGACTCTTGCTGCACTTGCCATAAGTGCGGCCCTTCTGACCTCCTGATCTCGAATCAACGGGCTTAGCCCGCTTGGCTGCCGGTTGCGACTGCACCGGTCGCCGATCCCTCCCCTAAGACTCAACATCCTCCCTGGCCTAAGTCTCCAGCTCGATCTCCCTCCTCCTGGCATTTTCCTGAAGCTCAGTAAATATACGATAGGGCGAGTTCACCATGAACTCTCGAATATCCCTCCTCAGTCGACAAATGCTCAGGGCAGAACAACGCCCTCTCGTGAAGCATCCGCGGAATCTCAGTCACCGAATCTGCCTTCTGCCTGAGAGACAGAAACTCATGGGCCAACTGTTCCCTCTCCACCGGGGGAACATACACATCTCGGAACATCACAACAAACCTCTCCCAAGTCACTGTAGTATGCTCTGCAGGAGTAAAACTGGCTGTCGCAAACTTCCACCAGTCCTTCGCTCCCAAGCGAAGCTGGTTCAGCGCGAATCGAAACCTCAAATGCTCTGGGCATGAACAAATGTAGAAACATCCCTCGATATCAGAGATCCAAATCATCGCATAAATCGGATCCTGACTCCTACCAAACTGTGGTGGCTTCGTGTTGCTGAACTCCCGATACAACAACGAGTCACCCCCTGTAGCCTGGCAACAACGACAGCTGCGGTGGCTACAGCAGCAACCGCCTCGGAAACAGCAGCATATCGCTCATCAAATGTCTCGACAGAGTGTTCTTAATAGACCCAAACATCTCCAGAATAGCCTCTCGAATGACTGTGGCCACCTCGTCATGAATTATCATGCGAATCTCGCCATCGCTAACTCCACTGCTCTCTGGGGTGTGGCATGTAACTACCATGATGTCTCTGAAACACAACACAAAATCATCAGAGACTCGCTCAAGTATAGTCACACTTGATCACTCGCCCCTACTTGCTCCTTAGCATCCTAAGGATTCTTACTTAGGCTACCTGCAGATTTGGTGCTTTCAGTAGTACGGGCCCAATACTACCTTCCACACCAAGCCTGCAGTCACCCGAAGTCCTCCTCCTAGGATTCTATATCACAAATACTCTATATCTCACAAATCACAGACTACTCTCTCAGAAGACCCCTCTCAAGCTCATCTAGGTATCTCTTCCTAGATTATCTCCCGACTCAGAACTCAACACATACTCAGAGCAAATAGCAGATAACACTGATCAAAAGAATCTCCTAGGCTAAGGCATCACAAATAAGGCAACTCTATCCCTAGAATATGAAATACCTAGCCTACTTTCTATCATGCAATTCTAACAGAATATTTCATAAATATCTAATAACACAAAAGTAAGGGTATTTTGCGAAATCACCGTTCGGGCTCTGGCTGATTGTACACACCGCTCCAACTTGTTTTCTCTTATAGCTCTTTCTCGTTTTTGAAAAATCATTTCATTTAAAAATTCTTCTCAAATCCTCAGTTTGAGTCCAAACACACCCGGAGGTACATCCGAATCCCTCAAACCAAGGCTCTGATACCAACTTGTAACAACATAAATTTTCAAACCACAATTTTCAACTTAAAAACACATTTATCTCATTAATTAAATCAAAAAATGTCACAATGTCAAATCATCCAAATCTCATATGCAAAAACTGTATATATGAAAACTCCAGGATCCTCTCAATCATAACTAAATCTCTGATGTGTGTACAATCAAGCCGGTGCCTTTTCTTGATCCTTAGAAGTACCTGCACACATAACACATAACACGGTAAGAACGAAGCTTAGTGAGTTCCCCAAAATACCACATACAACTCATTAGCCACCCTAGGCTATACTCAATAAAACCCTCCGGTCGTTGTGTCTCAGTGGGACCCTATGGTCCCAACTCAGTAAGCTTATAACAACAATACTCAACATAAATCACAAAGACAAAATGCAGAATATTAAAATACACAGGTAAGCACAATAAACATCTCAATCACACAAAGGTACCACTCATGGTAAGTATTGTGAGAAGACTCACCTCACAAGAAATCAGCTAATCTAAAACTCAAATCACCAGTCTAGCCTCCACCTAACACATACATCAATTATCCCTAATTAGTCACGACGCTCTCTTTCTCAATAAGAAAAACTAATCCTTTTACAAACTCACAAAAGGGTAAAAGACCATTTTACCCCTCAATAGCCTTAAAAGTCCACAATTTGACCAAACCCTAAAAGTCAACCAAAATTCTACAACAGAGAGTACGTTGCGTGTACCAGCTCTCTACACTAGTCGTACTCAGATGCCATGCATGAGTCGGGGATGCGCGACCCCTACATTGCACATACTGGGATAACGCCCACCGTACGCCCCAGTTTCACTTTTCTCACTCATTTGGTCTTAATCAGTTAAGACCTTGTCTCAAGTCACAAATATGGACTCCCTAACAACTCTTACTCCATAAAGTCAGTGACTTTAAGCCTTTGCATGGATGGAAAGTTCACAAACACACAAAACATTCACTCTGTTATGCCAAAAAGCCTATATCTCATGCATGGCTTAATTCCAACGTCCAAGATTGGATTTTTATGACACTACACCACTGAATACACTCAAATCGGGTAGATCATAGTCTCTAGAGTACAATATCACATAAAGACCTCAACTTCTAGGACAAAACCCTAAAATACTCTACTATGATGCACAAATCAAAAGAGTGGAAAAGATTTGAGCTTTATACCTCAAAATGATGCTCCACACTCAGATAAGCTCAGATCCAAGGCCTGGAATCCCACTCCTTCTTCTTCAAGGATCCTTCATCACTCCAAAGAAACACAAGAATACTCTCATGGCTCTCAAATGCACTCACAAGCTCTAAGAACGAAAACTAGGGTTTAGGGGGTTGTTGTCTGAGAATGGTGGCTAGAAATGAGGCCATCATATCCTTTAAATAGGGGTCTCAGCCTAAATTAGGGTTTTCACTCTGGGCCTAGTACGCCCAGCGTACTAGGTGGCTTCTGTGTCAAATGCATGCATATGAGTACGCTGAGCGTACACTCACATACGCCCCGCGTACTAATTCACCACCCTTTTCTTATTAACGGGCTAAAATGGACAAGTGCTCAAAAGATCAAGGGTTACAAGGTATATCTGGACTTGGGATGTTACACTTTGGTTGTAGTACATCTCACGTCGTGAGCTCTTATGTTTCACGTCGTGAGCTCAACATAAATCAACATTTTCATTTAATCACTCCTCACATCGTGACCCTTACATGGTCACGCCGTGAGCCCTGGTTTTACCCAAAAACAAAGCCTTTTACTTCATGAAGCCCTAAATCAATCCGATATGGAAAAAGTGGGTGTTACAGTTCTCCCCTACTTAAATTTGATTTCGTCCTCGAAATCACTTCTCACTCCTAATTTAGAAGTAACACCTTGAGGACCTTCAAACCCGACTCCTTTAACACAATCTATGATCGCTTGAATTCCAAGACCTGCGCCATTAACATTCAAGAGCCAAAGCCAAGCTCATAAGCTAATTTTAGGAGAGACTCTCGTGGTCCACGACACAACTACTGCAACACCTCATACGATCAGTTACCTCCTGACACCTCTGTATGCCTTAAAAGAAAGAAGCAACATGATGATAAACACTTCCCCACAACATCGTTAATCGACAAGAGAAAAATTCACTTTCCGGTCTACGATCTTTAGGTCCTGAAATCATGGAAAACCATCAGGCAAACAGAACCACTCCATTGACACTCATGCTACCCAAGGCTTCCAATCCTAACCCAACCAAGGTCTCCCAACCTTACATTGTTCCTCAATATCTGAATTAGGAACTTCATCCCACCTTATAGCTTCCAACCTCACACACCGATGCACTAGTGAGGAAAACTTACCAAACCCTATAGACAAGGCTAAACCATCCTTTCTATCACTTATGCTGATGGAAATCTGCAGATTTGATCGGTCCTAGATCAACTCAGTCCATTGCCGCTACACTAACCTCGCATGAAAATGCACCAACATAAGGAACTCGAATAATCACTAACAAAACTAGACCATGCTTCTACTTAGCTCCGACATCCCTTCTTAGTTATCTACTGACAAAACTCAGGCTCACCCCTGATCCACCAATTGATACCAGCACTCGGACTTACCCCCGATCCACTAGTTGATAACAACGCTCAGGCTCGACAAGACTTAACTGGTCCTACCAGGTCTTCAAGTGGTGACTCAAACCTCCCAGTCTCAATAAAAAAAGAACAAGAAAGGAATCCCTTATCACATCCCTCAACCTGGGCTCCTAACACCCTAGAGTCTAAAGCACAAGCACACCATACATATGATGCCACAACTAAAACTAATACGACTTAAAGGGAAATCTGACAACTGATGATAATCTTGATGCAAAATAAGAAGATTCAACAGTTGCACGGAGGTCTTGAACTTGGAGAAATCCAACTGAGAACTGAACCTTTGCATAAGGTCTTCCAGCTACGAGGTTCCACTCTACCCAAGTTGAGATATGCTAGAATCTGACAACTTCATAATCCTTCGATACTCAGATTAACTTGAACTCCACCACTTGATCCTGACGACTGATATCCAAGTACACAAGAGAATCTGAACCCTTACAACATTCATAAATTTCAATACGCATACAACCGAGGATAAAGATAATTAATCTATTCATAACAAGAAATAATTTAAACATAGATAAATACAATAATTCCATTTAACAGGTCATTCAAGATTACAACTGAACTTTGAAATACAAACAGGAATTATAAATGAATACCACTAATGAAGAAATTTCTAAATAGAAGAATTGCTAACTCAAATCTCGGTCTCCGGGACTGAGTCCATCCCATGACGATCGTCGGGTAACTGCCACGCTAGGGGTGTAGGATCCAACACCTTACCGAAAATGAGAAATGGTAAACGAGCTCTGATATGGCCTTCCTTGCCATAATGGAAGGAAACTCGAGCACTATGCCTGCAATTACTACCAAAATGGCCCTCCTTGACAAAACTGTGACATACAAAAGATCTACACCTTCCCTTAGCTGATCTCGAACTTCGGCCGACAGACTTGAACCGCTTCACTCCGGGTTGGGAATGAACCAGCGCATGAAGTTGTTCCCTCATCTGGGTCTCTAACTCAATCTCTTGCCTCATCTTGGCATCCTGAAGCTCAACGAGGGTACTACGTCGCTAAGTAGACACACACTTCTAAATATCTATCTTGAGCATGCTCATGTACTAAGTCATTTGAGTTTTCTCTAAAGCAACGAACTCAAGAAAAAAGAAAGCTATTTCAGTGAACGCCTTGGTGATCTCCGTCACCACAGACCTCTGCTCAGGAGTGTAAGAACTAGTCACCAATCTCCATCAATTCTTCGTCCCTAGCTTGAGGAGATTCAGGGTGCACTTGACCTTTTGGTCATCCGAATAAGAACAGGTGAAAAAGAAACCCTCGACATTAGACAACCATCCCATCACCAAAAATTAGGCCCTTGACCCCATCAAATTATAGGGGCCTCATATTGTCGAAGTCCTGGTAGTGGAAAACTCTCTCCCCTCGAACCCTTATGACAGCAACAACTATGGTAACTGTAGCAACAACAGCCTCAGAAAGTGCAGCGTAGTGATCATCTATTAGATCAATCATGGCAGTCTTGACCAACCCAAACAACTCTAGATTCGCCACCCTTATCGCCTCGACCACTCCTGCAGCAATGATCCTACATATCTCCTCCTCACTCAGACATGCTCTCCCAGTGCCGCCAACACCTAATCCTAAACCTTCAATAGCGGCCATACTGAAATATACCAAGGAAAAATTAGACATCAAAAAAAAATTTCAACACACTAGGCCACATTCCTATTAGTTCCTTAGTAACCTTGAGAGTCCCCCTGAATCTCATATGGATCTTGTGCTTTGAGTAGTATGGGCCCATACTACCTTCCACACCTATCCGTTGTCGATTCAGAATTCATCCCAAGGTCCTAAGTCACTACAGTAGACCACCCCTAGGTGTGCTAACCCCTACCTCTCGTTGGAGCTATAACTAACTTCCAAAGCACTCTTCCAAGGTTAGCCTCGATCCTGCACCACTGGTAGCTTTTGTACATGCTTGTTGTACATAATACGGGGTCGGATAGACTGTCGAATAATCAATTTTGCCCTAAATCCACAACAAAACAAGGAATAGGAAGTAATCAATCCGAACCATGTACAACTAATCAACATACATGTAGCAATCACACACTCAAGTAAGATATAGTAAGTAATTCCCTATATCATAAGGCATCACTGAAATCAAGCACTTCTATCCAACTGTTTCTATAAGAACCCTAGATTATCCAATAGCATGCATCCTAACAGTTCACATATCACCTAAATCAAGAACTCAACGCATATAGAAATTATGGGTACTTTGGGAACCATTCTCCTGTTCGGGCTCTGGATGACTATACACACCACATCTTTCTATAAAACCCAAGCTAAGTCAAGGTCCACATTCCCAATCCGAAGTCAAGAATCAAACAAGAACATGAAAAGAGACCGAGTCGATGTCCCTAAACCAATCATTTTATTATAATTTCTTTTTCAAAAACATTTTACAAAAACCTTCGGATCCTAGTTTGAGATTGGATTCACACAAGTGTTCCTCCAATTTGCTCAAACCAGGGCTTTAATACCAACACGTAAGGTCCTATTTTCACAACCAAAAATTTTCATTTTTGTAGAAGTAAATTTACCATTTATAAACCCTATATTAAGAAAACCATTTATCCCAAATAACATTAACGAAAAATGTGAGTGATATTAAACGATGGAATCTTCATTGCTGTTGATGAATGTTTATAGTCACACCTTCACCATCACATGATGACAAATGGTAGCTGAAACAATAAACAACTGGGTAAGTACAAGGATAAGTGAGTTTCCCCCAAAATACGCCATATGATAAACATACAGGCATTCATAACGACCCACAACGATAAACATATAAGCATTCATACCAACCCACATACGATAAACATACAAGAATTTATAATGACCCAGGGTATGTTGGCCTACAGCTTCGCCCAACCGCTCACCCTACAACACAAAGTCGGACAACCTCAACCCACTACCACCATACGTCAACATATAAAAAATCAAGGATCCAGTAGGCACATAATACATGAAAACAACAATCATACACCTCACTACCGTCTACTAGTCCTCTCACAACAAACTGTCCCGCTACCAAAAAACCTCCACAAAATGTGTAACCATAAGCAACCAGAGGTCAGATAGCCATACAAACATATGATCCTACTCTAGAACCATAACCAAACAAGGAACATACAAGAAATCCTAGATCAAGAGCTCTCATTCTATCCTACATGACCACATATAGTCCCTAGGACAATTCACTAGATGATGACCAGCAAGTACAAGCAATCATATAGATCTACAGATCACTACCATATAGCAACATCATATATCCTAATATACTGATGTAATAGATCACTATAGTATAACGACATCCTATATACAAGGATACAGATCTAACAGATCCCTAGAGCATAGCAACATCCTATATATCATGATATATATTTGACGTATCACTACAACATAACAACATCCTATATACCAAAATACAGATCTAACATATCATTACAACATAACAACATCCTATATACCAGGATACAGGTCAAACAAATCACTACATCATAACATCCTATATACTACGATACAGACCTAATAGATCACTACAGCATAGCATCATCCTAAATACTAGAAATCCAAGGAATACATAACTATATATACTTAGAGGTGAGGTAGACACCCAGAGAGGTGATCCTACTCTCGAGCCGCAACCAAACAAGGAAAATACAAGAAACCCTAGATCAAGAGTCCTAAGTCCATCCTACATGATTATATATAGTCTCTATGCATCCTTTTACTATAAGATAACCAAAACTAGTGGGCCGACATTGGTGCCTTCCACCCATGTACAATGAGGCAAAACTCACCAGAATTGAAAAACTTTGAAACACTGTGATACAATCCCTCTTCAGCACTTCTTGCATCCTCAACTTCACTAACACTAGAACAAGAGAGAATCTGTCAAACCCCTAAACCGAGATGGCGGAAACATTCGGGAGCGGAGGACGTCATGTACAGTATCATAACAATGCACAATAGTAAAACAAGTAACAACATCCATTGCATTAATAATATAGTTAATACAAGTGTGTTCTGTGTAAAGTTGTAAGACACCAAAAATTATATCAAAATAAAAGACGAGTCTTGAACATGCTCCGTCATTTCAAAACTTGGTCATCTGTACCTGTCTACTAGTGACCTGAGATTACAAGTTATTTTGAAAAAGAGTATCAACATAAAAGTTGAGTGAGTGGATAAGTATTTTTGTGTCAAATGTTTGCATTTGTTTCATGAAAATGTTTGTATATGTAAAGTAAAAATGTTTGTATCTTTCGAAAAAATCCTATATTTTCTACTTAAATGAAAAGTGGTCTCCACTAAGCCTAAATTGTTTGTATTTGAAATAGTATAAATGTATGTTTTTCCATATTGGTAACTATCTTTACATCGAAAAATAGTATGCGTTTTTCTAGCGAGAATATCATTGTATGAATGTAAATGAAAAAAATGAAGATTTACAGTAGTATTGTATAAAATACACTACTAATGCTGTCACACCCCCAAACCAAGGATGGCGGAAACGTCCGGGGGTGGGAATGACTTCGTGTATAGTATCACAACAACGAGTATAACAGTTCTCATAATAAATACAACCATCATAATTATAATTGAAAAAGTTACACCGTAGTATGAGTTTACATGTTTCAACATTAATTACACTATGATGTGCAAAAATGAAATGTTTGACGATTTAACGTCCCATCCTCAAAAGCAAATGATTTCGTGTTTCACTGAGTTCCTGAGAATACAAGTAATTTCGAAAAAGTGTCAACAATTAAGTTGGTGAGTTCATAAGCTTTTGGTTGTAGTGTTGGAAAACCCTTATTTGTAAATGTAATGTATACACAAAAAATCCAATATTTTCCTTATAAAATGTTATGTAGTCTTAAATCCCAAGACCGAATGTATGAGTGTGTTTCGTAATTTTAACGAAGAATGCAGTTTTAAATAGATAAAACCCTTTTTAAAATAGAATTTCTCGTAAACTTTAAGTGTTGTTAACTCCCTATGTGAGTCGCAATAACCATACTACGACTAGATGAGCTGATACAATGTGTTTCAGACGTTAGAATTTGTTATGACATTTGTCACCCGTAGACCTGCAGGTCCCGCTGTAGCTAGTAGGAAGGTGTGGGGTGTCAATCCCAATATAGATCTATACACAATTATCAGGCTCTCCCTACAAGAGACTCTGGTTATAACTTACAGGAATTTTAACCCGTACTCTAAGAATACAATGAAGACGTTTCTCACAATTTACGATAATGAGTTTACGTGTAGTATGTTTAGTAATGCATAACTATACTTCTTATGTTTCATCTTGTATGTTTGTAATGTTAATGGGACTCTTACAATTCAGTGAGTAATTTCTGTTATTTAAATGTAACTTAACAAAAAACACATGTAAAATATGAAGTCATCAAAGACAAACACTTTGCTCAACATGTTACAAAGTGTTATGAAAGTTGTAAGCTGTGAACTAGTTTTTAACCTTTCTGCACTGTTTTAGAAAATCATACGTAGTCGAAAATTGAATCCATAAACTCTGAGAGTTTAGAAAATGTGTCTAGTTTATCCATAATTTTTATTATGATTTGTAGACAAATCGTATGGAGATGTGCAAGTAGTCATTACAAAGGTATAAACCTGAAATACTTGCATATTAAACAATTTTGAAAGATATTAAGTTTAAGATGGTCAAAACAGTCCGTGAATAGGACTCAACTTTTCTGATGAAAGTTGATGTTTGAGTTTAGTTAAGTTTTTAGTGTATTAACTTGTATTCTCCCCCTAAAACTTGAAGGAAATATGAAAATGTAGGGGTATGAACTCACCTTGAGTGGTTTCCTTAGATGAATGTTAGAGAGAAGATGTTTCCAAGTCAATAACACTTGGTAAGTGCTTGAAGAGTTGAAGATCTAAGAGCAAATATGGCGATATTTGTTATGAGAGATCCATAATTTGAGTGAAGGTGTGAAGAATGTTCAAATGTAGGATGAAAATACTTACCAAAAGTGAGTGAAAAGCTCAATATCAGCCTTGGAGTCTCAAGTTTTTAGAGAGAGAAAGTGAAAGAGAGGTGCTTGCTTCTAGGTGAGAGAGTGAGTAAAGTGGAAGGAGAGATGAGGGTTTTCCAGCTTTTGATCAAGACTCTTGCTGGAGGGGAGTATGAGAGGACAAATAGTTGACTAGGTAGGGAGGAATAGTGACTGAAGGTTGTCATAAGTGGGTATGGGGGATAGCTTGTGTCATACTTAATGAAAAGTCAACACTCTACATCCATATCTTACACAATAGATATTATTCTTAGATTAAGATTTCCCCTAAAAAGTGATTAAAATATGAATATATGGGGTCTTATATATCAAAATATCAGTTTGGAGAGTTTAAGTCATGAAAATTACAAGTCTGAGGAAATTTGCGGAGTCAAAATCACTCAAAATCACTAAAAACTCCGAAATGGTTGAAAATCCAGAGTGGGGCTCGGATTTGCGAGGGTTCCGGAGTCAAAATCACAATTCTGGAGCCAAAAGTGGAAATTCCAAAGTCATTTCAAAGATTCCGGAGTCGGTTTGCAGCTTCCGGAGTGGATCCAAGGTTTCGAGATGCGAGGTTGTCTGGGCGAAGTCCTCCTGTCGTATGCGAGATGGTCCGAAGCAAGGCATTCCGGAGCCACTTTCCGGAGTGAAGTAGTTCCGAAGCTGAGCGAGGTGCGAAATTATCGGTTCTTAAGAGGGTTCCGGACCAAGAGGGTTCTTTTGGTTTTTCTCCTTCGATTTTGAGCTGTTTTTAGGAAAGGAAAGGATTGGGTTGGTACAGATGTTTATAAAAGTTCGAGAGAGATATCAGAGAGATTTGGGAGAGATTTGGGATAGAGAGAGATCTTTAGGAGAGATTTGGGATAGAGAGAGATCTTTGGGAGAGATTTGGGATAGAGAGAGATATTTGGAAGAGATTTGGGATAGAGAGAGATCTTTGGGAGAGATTTGGGAGAGACATATATATTTGGGAGAGATTTGGGAGAGAGAGAGAGATAGAGTGGGAGAGATTTAGAGAGATTTTGTTGGGGGCCTTTATTAGTGTTTTTCTTCGTAGTGCAAGGACTGTAGGCTTCGTTAAGCCTTGTTATGAGTGTTATATGCCCCCGAAGGGTACTTAAAGGTGTCTTATCGAGTTGTCACATCACTTACTCCTTTTAAAATTTTAGATTTTCTGAACATTGAAAAACTCTAAGCGATACTTGCAGCCATAGAGAGCTTCGAATGGTGCGACCTTGATGCTAGTATGATAGCTGTTGTTGTACGAGAATTCAATAAGTGGTAAGTGGGTATCCCACGCTTTACCGAAGTCAATGACACAAGCTCTTAGCATATCTTCCAAGGTTTGAATAGTTCTTTCGCTCTGCCCGTTGGTTTGAGGGTGGTAGGCCATACTCATGTCTAGCCTGGTCCCTAGGGATTTTTGTAAGGACTGCCAGAACCGTGAAGTGAATCTACTATCCCTGTCAGAGATAATGGATATCGGCACACCATGTAGTCGTATAATCTCTTTGATGTATGTCCTAGTCAATTTTTTCATCTTGTTGGTCTCCCTTATTGGCAGGAAATGCGCAGATTTGGTCAATCTATCGACGATTACCCAAATGGTATCCAGACCACCCGTTGTATTAGGCAGCTTGTCCATGGTTATTCGTTCACACTTCCATTCGGGTATCGCAGGTTGCTGTAGTAGACCCGAAGGCTTTTGGTACTCTACTTTAACTTTGGCGCAAGTTAGACACTTGCTCACATAGGGAGCGATTTCGGCCTTCATGTTCGGCCACCATTAGAGTTTCTTCAGGTCCAGGTACATCTTGTCCGAACCAGGATGTACGGAGTATCGAGTTTTGTGTGCTTCGTTCAGGACGACGTCCCTGAGTCTGCCGAATTTTGGTGTCCAAATTCGGTTCATGAGATAACGAGCTTCGTCGTCCTTGACCTCTAGATTTTTATCCATTCCTCTTAATGCCTCACCTGTCACATTCTCAGGCTTCAAAGCTTCCAGCTGGGCCTCTTTGATTTGCATGGACAGGTGCGAATGGATTCTCAAGGTTAATGACTTTACTCGGTGCCCCGAGAATTCTTTTCGACTTAAGGAGTCAGCTACCACGTTGGCCTTACCTGGGTGATAACGAATCTTACACTCGTAATCATTCAGTAATTCTACCCATCGTCTCTGCCTCATGTTGAGCTCTTTTTGATTGAGGATGTGCTGAAGGCTTTTGTGATTGGTAAAGATAGTACACTTTGTTCCGTAAAGGTAATGCCTCTAGATCTTTAGGGCGAATACTACTGCTCCCAATTTGAGGTCATGTGTGGCGTAATTGACCTCGTGTGTTTTTAATTTCCTCGATGCGTAGGCAATGACCTTTCCTCATTGCATTAACACACATCCAAGGCCCTGGTTTGATGCGTCGCAGTAGACCACAAAGTTTTCGGTTCCGTCTATAAGGGATAAAATCGGGGCGCTACACAGGGCCTGTTTTAATGTTTGGAAGGCGGTTTCTTGTTTCTCTCCCCAGATGAAAGTTACACTCTTTTGGGTTAGGGTGGTAAGTGGTTTGGAAATCTTGGAGAAGTTTTGGATGAACCTCCGGTAGTAGCCAGCGAGGCCTAAGAATTGGCGGATTTTTGTAGGCGTCCTTGGTGCTGGCCAGTTCTTGATTGCCTTGATTTTGGAGGGATCCACGTGTATCCCTTTCTCGCTAACCACATGACCGAGGAAGTCCACTTCTCGGATCCAAAATTCACACTTCGAAAATTTTGCATATAACTTCTCCGCCCTTAGTGTCTCCAATAGCTGTCGTAGATGTTGGCTATGCTCTTCCTTACTCCTTGAATAGACCAGGATGTCGTTTATGAAGACAATCACGAACTTGTCTAGGTAAGGCTGGCACACCTGGTTCATTAGACCCATGAACACTGCGGGTGCGTTTTTTAACACAAAGGGCATTACTACAAAATCGTAGTGACCGTACCGAGTCTTGAACGCTGTTTTAGGAACATCCTCCTCCTGAACCCATAGTTGATGGTATCCCAATCTCAGATCGATCTTTGAGAAGTAAGACGCTCCTTGGAGTTGGTCAAATAGGTCGTCGATTCGGGGTAAAGGGTATCGGTTTTTGATGGTAAGGTTATTTAGCTCGCGGTAGTCGATGCACATGCGAAACGATCCATCCTTCTTTTTCACAAACAGAACTGGTGCTCCCCAAGGCGAGAAGCTGGGTCTAATGAACCCTTTGCTCAACAGTTCGTTAATTGGCTGGATAGTTATTGCATCTCGGTTGGCGCTAGGCGATAAGGCGATTTGGCTACGGGGGTAGCTCCGGGGATTAGGTCGATTCAGAATTCGACTTGTCGTGCGGGTGGAACTCCGGGAAGGTCTTCTGGGAATACGTCAGGGAAATTACAGACCTCCGGAATGTCGTTGACGTTCTTCACCTCTTGTTTCTTATCCACTACGTGGGCTAAGAAGGCATGGTATTCCTTGCGGAGATACTTTCGGGCTTTGGCACAAGAGATGATTTGTAGGTTTGCACTAGGTTTGTTTCCGTAGATGTGACAACCGTCAAAATTCAAGTCGGTTCTAGATTTGAATAAACTTAGTTGCACGTATAGGCACGACACATACTAGACTTAGTAACTAGAAGTTAAGATATAACCTATTAGAAACTTGGAAACAGATAGAAACAATGGATGGTGTACTTAGATTTCACATTGATATGTGAATTCTATAACTACTTAACTGTAGAAACTATCCATATTCGGGTCACTCTTTGACTCGAACACCTTTTCATGAATCATATACACACATCATGCACTTGACCTAGTAGTAGAAATTAGGTCAAAGTCTCATAGAAACTTAAGTCAAAATTGAAGACTATGACTAGTATACTTGATTCCTCAATTTCGCTTGAATCTCGGAATCACTACATAGAATGCCAATAAACCGATAAAAATAAATTACAAACATTATTTATAACTATAAAAGAGTTATAATACCATAAGATAATTTAAAGTCTCAAATATTCTATTTATTTTGATATCCAAAGATTTACAAAATCTCAAGACCCTAAAAGCCATAAAAACTCATATTTATAAACTTTAACCTTAAAAATTCTATAAAAATAATTATGAAACTTATAATATGATCTTATAATAATTAAAATTATGAAAATGCATTTAAGGAAAATAAAATTTAAGTCATTAACAATTGCCCTAAATTTATAAGTCAAAAATCAAGGTTTCATGAGCAAAAACTTGGTTAGGGTGTATATTTTATAAAAAGTTTGATATTTTTATAAAAGAATTGAATTTTTTTTATAAAATTAAAAGAGAGGGAGGGCATTTTACACTTAAAACCGTCCACCCTCTTCCCAAGATGCTTCCCCTCTTCCCAAAACACATAATCACTCCTCTCTCACACTTCATCTCCTTTACTTCTCTCTCTCTCTACACTCTCTCTCACACTCCACCATTTACCACACTCAAACTCTCTCTTTCCCTATCTAAAACACGAAATTCTCCAGCCAAGAACATCTCTTAACCGTCAAATCTTCATCTTCTAGGGTTGTTCTTCATGGTAATCACGAAAATCCTTCAATCTCCTTCACTTTTCTTTCTAGTTTTAAAGGTTTTTCTTGCATTTCCTTGTTCTTCTACACCATTCTCTTAGAAAATTTGTGTGAATGTTCATTCACTTCAGTTTTGATGATGATAGTGGTAGATTTTCACCAAAAACATCTTGCATGTTACAAAATGGTGAAGATCCATGACCTAAACCTAAGTCAAAACCATGTAAATGCACTTTTCTACACGTTTTGGTGGAAAATCACCACATGCATCCAAAGTTTTCTTTCAAAAACGAATTTTAAACATTTCAAACTCATGAATGAACTTCAAACAAACATGCATGTGATGATCTTCAATCTTAGAAGCTAGATCATCAAAGTATGTTGTTAAAAGCTTTCAAATATGTTCATGAAGGATTTATTTCCAAATAAATATCTAAAACTCCTTTTCTGACCAAATCCGATTTTTCTCAGATTCTCATCAACAAAATAAGATGCTCTGTAAATTTCCAGAAGATAATTCATTTATCTCGAATTACTATAATTAATGCAAGAAAATAGCGCAATAAATCATATAAAATACTTTCTGGGGTCTATAAATCCTAGTTAAATTCGCGGATGACCCCTGTGCTAAATAATGATCCCTCATTAAGTTTCATCGATTTTTGCAACTGTTTAATATGGTTTTGAATTTTCTTTTTGTTTGGCTCCAATAAATCATAAAAGCACTTTATAAAATCTTAAAATGATATATAACAATTTTCGCAGTTACTACCAGAGGTATAAGACTCAGAAAAATATTTTCAGAATTTTTTATAATGCATTCCTATTTTTCCCTGATTTTTGTATTTATAATGGCCTAAAAATAGAAAAAATAGTTCTGCTCACCCAAAATTCATGAAAATTTACCAGAACACTTTGTAGTACATTAGGAGGCTACATAAAAATTTTGATGATTTTTCTCTTCTGTATACTATTTTGCTCCTATTTTCTAATATTAAAATACACTTAAATACACAAAATCGGATTTCAGTATATAAAAACCACATTTGGTATTTTTCCCAGATTATTTACTCTGTAAATGAAGTGTACAAAAAATTTGGTAATTTACTTTAACTGGTTAATCATTATTCTCCAATTAATGATTATTTAAGAGGATAAAACAAAGAAAAATAGAAAGACTAATTGAAAAATATCTTTTATATTTTTCACAGCTTCTACATGTATAATAAAAGTGTTATAAAAATTTTGGGCAATTTTGGAAACTGTTTTCTATTTATTTCAATTTTTATTAGAAAAGATGCTCAAAAATCATAAAATTGGGTTAAACAGTTTAGAAACCCTTTTTTATATTTTTCCCAGCTTAAGTATGTGTAATGACATTGTTATAAAAAGTTTGGGGTATTTTCATAACTGATTTCTATTTTTCATGAATTTGTATCTATTTAGAGAATTAAATATGTGAAAAATGGTTATACATATTCATAATCAATGAAAATTTATCTAGAAGTCTTTTAGTACATTTAGAACCAAAATCTGAAGTTTGGTAATTTTTATTAACTGTTTAGTATTTTTCATGATTTTATGGTTATTCAAGAAACTAAATGGTGAAAAATAGTCAGACAAATCAAAAATTCAAGAAAATTTATCTTAAGGTCTTTGACTTCAATTAAAACTTAAATGCAAAGTTTGGGAAAGTTTAGAACTAAATTGATTTAGTTTTGAATATTTAATCATTGGAACACCTCTAAAATGTTAAATATTAACATTTCAATAATGGAAATTTTCCACTTAAATTGTTATATAACAATTGATTCTTTGAAACTTAATTTCCACAGGAAAATGTTTGTAACTTATCAATATTAAATTTTGACATATTATTGGCATAATTCTATTGTAGTAGTAAGTATACTAGTGTTAGATTTCGATTAGAGACTCACTAGCGAATACAATTATTGTAGGAATCGGTAGTGGTACACGTGGAACGTAGTTCAAGGCACCATTTGCATCATCTAAATGCATTGTGAGTATTCACGCACTCCCCTATTTTTGGTTTTTATGTTTTGGGGTGGAAAAGCATGTCCGAAAAACTATTTATTGTTCGTTGTATTTATTTGACTCGTATAAACTTGGTTGCTATGTTTTGCATATTGTGAGTATTCACGCACTCCCCTATTTTCAGTTTTTATGTTTTGGGGTGGAAAAGCATGTCCCGAAAAACTATTATTTGAATGTTGTATTTAAATTGATTTGTATCAAACATGATTGCTATTTTATTGCTATATCTCTCTATGTATGTCTATGCAACACGGAACATGAGAACTTATCGTATTAAGGCCCTTCCCTTATCTCTAACCATTAACTCTTTGAGCCAATGATCATTATGGATAGCGCTATTAGGAATTGACAACTCCTCACTCGCCCTATTGCTGGAGTGCATGATACCATATTCATCTATGGAACAATAAGCATAGATCTTGATAGGGCTTCAGTCATAGGTTTGGTTGAGACTCATTGTTTGCTCATACACATACAAACTCGTTTCTCGTTATAGCAATAAACTTGTTATTAATTATAGCAATGAACTTTGTTTCTCATTACAACAATGAACTTTTATTACTGAAAACTTATATACATGTTTTTGCAATGAAATTGTTTGCTCCTTGTAGCAACGAAATTGATTGCTCATTTTAGCAATGAAACTTGTTTACTCGTTTGAGTAACGAACTTTATCTTCCATGAGAATATGAATGTTGCATCTTATTTGGGCAACATACTTTATCTCTCATGATGACAAAGAACTTTGTTTTTACAAACTTATTTACTCATTTTAACAATATACTTTTATTATTGGAAACTTTTATCAAAACTTTGATTTCAATTCATGGAACCAATATTATTTTGTTTATCTGTGAGTACTCACCAACTATTTTTATAGTTGACGCTCGTTTTACATGCTTTTTCAGGAATCATCGAGTAAGTGACACTTAGGGACACTTCACTTTTAGGAGCATTCGCATGTGTTGTATTTCAATTTACATTGTAATTTCTTTTAAAAGTTGTTCAAACCCATTGTAAAATTGTAATGATTTTTAATACTATGGTTGGTGTTGTCTTTTAACTTTTGCTATGAAACCCTTTATACTGCCACGCCTCGTGTTTCCGCTTTAGTGGGGTGTGACAGGAAATGGTATCAGAGCCGAAGGTTATAGAGAATACCGGTTTTCCTTTGGAGAACCACAACTATAGCCAAAATTTTTCAAAATGTTTTTAAAATACCGAACATACTACTAGTATAACTAATTCGAGTACGCATTATTGGACTTTAACTAAGTATAGCCTGGCCAACTATGCTTAATTAAGGAAGGTTAATGTGAGGCTGGAAACGGTTATAGTAGAATTATGTTCAAAACAATTTTCAACTTAAACTTTTGAAAAACAAAATTTTTCAGTGTGCGTACGGGCATTGCATATTATAGGCATTCATCTAGGTACACTTAGAAACTAAGTGCACTTTTACCACAATGTCTTATCTAGAAATATTCTTATCCCTTATCAAGTGCTAGGTTAACCACTTAGGTTATATCACTAGCCACTCTAGGAGCAATGCACTTAGTACTGAGAATGAGTATTCCTCGGTAGCTGTTGACTTTAGATGTAAGGTTAGTAGCTAGATATACACTAGTAATAATCTTAAGTCGAAACCTATACCAATTATTCCTTAATACCTCTTCATCGTCTTCGTATTAGAGTTACAACTAGGAAAAAGCGTTTCGATATCGACACGAATGATAATTGGAGCATCGCGTAAGGAGGTAGATGAGTCGCCACTAAGTAATCACTTGGATATCATTGGCATGCATTCCGAATTCGACTCACGAGGAGACACGGAGGTTTAACCTATACGTGAGACCTTATTACTACGCTACGATTTAGCTCTAGGTTGTTTCCACCTTGAGCTTAAAACTTAACATAGGATATCCCTTTAACCTCTATAAAAGGTCATAAACTGCATTGACACCATAAAATGTTTTTCAAACAATTTTTCTTGTCCTTTATTTTGGGGAAAAGACATTGCACTCGCCTTATACTCGTTTTGTACTCGCCTTAGTATTTAGGTACGATCAACTACACTAACATACTTTCTCCTTACTTCTTAATCTTCCATCGAAAAATTATTTCGCTTCATCTGTTTTATTTATCATCGATAAAATATTTTATAACCACTTCATTCAAGTTAGTAGACATTTCCTAACAATGTAAGCCATATTCTCGCTAAAAATCTTTTGACAACTTGCTTTAACTTAACACTTTTTCTTCAAAAATCAATTTAACCAATATTTGTTTTAACCTTGCTATTTTAATTTCATTTCAAATCCATTTCAATGGATAGATGTGCTTTTAAGGGCATGTAAACCATTTTAATCCTTGCTTACCATTTTGACACGTTTTCGAAAAACTTAGAAACATTTTCTTTTATAAAAGTGTTTAAACTCTATGCTATAAAAATTAAACATATGATATTGAAGTTCTTAATATGTGAAAAAGTTTCATCGAATCTTCAAAACACTTTTGTTTTGACACTTTTAACAGCTTTCTCATTTAGACATTGTAATTTACGTTAATGTGTTTTCTTGAAACCCAACATGGTATTTTTACAACTTTCTAATCCAAATGTGTTTACAAGACATCACTGATGCCTACATTTCAAAACAAACCTTATTTGTTTATTTTATTTCAAATTAGTTTTATAATCTGTGTTTATAAAACTTACAACATTGCAAAACTTAGTGTTCACTTTTAAATTTCCAGTGACACCTTCAACAATGTATAATTACTCTTCTAAATCTATTGAGTCTTTACCTTATATGTTTTAACTATTATTGAACTCCATTCTAAAAAGTCAAATTGTCAGATTTTCAACTACCGTTTGTAGTGCTTCTTCTTTTTCACAAATGGAGTTTAACTTAATAAGGTAACTCGTGATTATTAGCAAACATTCTAAGACTCTCACATGTCTATTTAATCATCAATATACATCAAATATTAAAGTTTGAAATATATCTCAACCTGGTTTTAATCTACCTATAGGTATTGTTCTTATAATTTTAACAATAACAATCATTGCCGCCGCTATCTTCCTTTTTCTTTCCCCCCGAACCTTATTTCTCGCTCTCCTTCTGATTTTAGATCTCGTACGCCATAATATTAACATAATACATTGTCTAACTTTGTTTCTATCTATTTTACTTCTCCTGGTATCATGTTCGTATGCATAAAGACTAGAAGTCTACCCTTTCGGTTTGAGCGATTAATACGTGTATAGTCGTGAGACATAATTTTGATTTAGTCAACTCTGATATATTCAATTACGCCTTTTATCATATACATCTTGTTTTATTTTGAAATCTCTATAAACAAGTGATCCTTATTTACATTTGCTATTTCGTTCTAAATTCAGAAACTTTATATAAAATGCAATTTTCATTGTATTTTTCCTTATAATTAATACACAAGATGAATACTCTTATGCTTATAATTTTTCTATATACGGAACATATATGTGAAGAATATATTTCCTTATGTTTCTTCTTTTCTTTAAATACATCAAAAGTTTTGAATTTTACGATTATCTATTCTCTAAATGATTGTTTTTGTAGAAACACTAAACTATGAATGCACTATTTTCAAAGATTAACATTTTTACACCTTTCTTAAAATAGTATTTTACTTTGCAATTTTCAGTGAGTTCCTAAACTCTCAAACTTGTTTTCATAAGTATTCTAACTCCTCGTAAACTTGAATTTGTCCTGACTTAGACAATTGGACAATTTCTCAAAAGTTTAATACAAATATTTCTATACAAATTCCTTTAATGACGGCTTAAACCTTTAACCTTAATTAATCTCTATATTATTTTACTACTTTGTTGGATCGCCACACATGTATCTTCACTATTTTGGAATTATTACACATTTTCATAATAGTGAGATTAATTATCATTTCTAAACACGCATTTTGATAACAATGAGATTTTTATCACTTCTAAGCACTTAAAATGCTATCTACACAATGTGATTTAATTTCTCATAAACTTTCATCGCCTCCATTTGCAAAAATGACTCTCTAAATATATTTATTTTTCGAATAAGGTTTTATTATTGTAAGAGTAACTATGGTAGTAAATATTGCTTCGGAAATCCTCGATCGTTTCGTAACTTATTTTATAGACGACACTTAAATAGCCTTTACATTCGAGAGGTACCAAAACTTCGTTGCTTACCCGTAGTGCGTATCTTTAGGAACTTACCCTCGATCGCTTCTTTTTCATTCGTGCTACCCCTTCTTATTTTAGATTATATATATTTTCCATATTTAGTAGCCAACCCGGAAGTGAATAAATTGTTCTTAATCCCTTCTTTATTAGATGGCGAATTTACACTTAGTGCTAATTTAGAACGCGACTTAAGGATCAATGCGGATTTAACGCTCAGTGCAATTAGTGCTTCAACAAAACTTATAGCTCTCTTAATTCAGATAATATCTAACTAGATGATCTTTTTCGACAAGGTCGCCATGTTTGGATCATGATTTCCATGATCCTAATTTCTCGCAATCTAAATTGTAGAACTCAAATTAAGGAAACATTAATTTGACTATAGCTAAAGAATTGGGTTCTTCCTTTGAGGAAATAAACCCGGAATAATCAAAGAAAACTGCAAGTCACCACCTCTCCAGCTATATAATTGTATTCGACTGAGTTCTAATAGAATACGTCACGAATTGAATTTCGGGGCGAAATTCTTTCAACCGGGGGAGAATGTGACAACCGTCAAAATTCGAGTCGGTTCTAGATTTGAATAAACTTAGTTGCACGTATAGGCACGACACATACTAGACTTAGTAACTAGAAGTTAAGATATAACCTATTAGAAACTTGGAAACAGATAGAAACAATGGATGGTGTACTTAGATTTCACATTGATATGTGAATTCTATAACTACTTAACTGTAGAAACTATCCATATTCGGGTCACTCTTTGACTCGAACACCTTTTCATGAATCATATACACACATCATGCACTTGACCTAGTAGTAGAAATTAGGTCAAAGTCTCATAGAAACTTAAGTCAAAATTGAAGACTATGACTAGTATACTTGATTCCTCAATTTCGCTTGAATCTCGGAATCACTACATAGAATGCCAATAAACCGATAAAAATAAATTACAAACATTATTTATAACTATAAAAGAGTTATAATACCATAAGATAATTTAAAGTCTCAAATATTCTATTTATTTTGATATCCAAAGATTTACAAAATCTCAAGACCCTAAAAGCCATAAAAACTCATATTTATAAACTTTAACCTTAAAAATTCTATAGAAATAATTATGAAACTTATAATATGATCTTATAATAATTAAAATTATGAAAATGCATTTAAGGAAAATAAAATTTAAGTCATTAACAATTGCCCTAAATTTATAAGTCAAAAATCAAGGTTTCATGAGCAAAAACTTGGTTAGGGTGTATATTTTATAAAAAGTTTGATATTTTTATAAAAGAATTGAATTTTTTTTATAAAATTAAAAGAGAGGGAGGGCATTTTACACTCAAAACCGTCCACCCTCTTCCCAAGATGCTTCCCCTCTTCCCAAAACACATAATCACTCCTCTCTGACACTTCATCTCCTTCACTTCTCTCTCTCTCTCTCTCTCTCTCTCTCTCCACACTCTCTCTCACACTCCACCATTTACCACACTCAAACTCTCTCTTTCCCTCTCTAAAACCACGAAATTCTCCAGCCAAGAACATCTCTTAACCGTCAAATCTTCATCTTCTAGGGTTGTTCTTCATGGTAATCACGAAAATCCTTCAATCTCCTTCACTTTTCTTTCTAGTTTTAAAGGTTTTTCTTGCATTTCCTTGTTCTTCTACACCATTCTCTTAGAAAATTTGTGTGAATGTTCATTCACTTCAGTTTTGATGATGATGGTGGTTGATTTTCACCAAAAACATCTTGCATGTTACAAAATGGTGAAGATCCATGACCTAAACCTAAGTCAAAACCATGTAAATGCACTTTTCTACACGTTTTGGTGGAAATCACCACATGCATCCAAAGTTTTCTTTCAAAAACGAATTTTAAACATTTCAAACTCATGAATGAACTTCAAACAAACATGCATGTGATGATCTTCAATCTTAGAAGCTAGATCATCAAAGTATGTTGTTAAAAGCTTTCAAATATGTTCATGAAGGATTTATTTCCAAATAAATATCTAAAACTCCTTTTCTGACCAAATCCGATTTTTCCCAGATTCTCATCAACAAAATAAGATGCTCTGTAAATTTCCAGAAGATAATTCATTTATCTCGAATTACTATAATTAATGCAAGAAAATAGCGCAATAAATCATATAAAATACTTTATGAATAAATCCTAGTTAAATTCGTGGATGACCCCTGTGCTAAATAATGATCCCTCATTAAGTTTCATCGATTTTTGCAACTGTTTAATATGGTTTTGAATTTTTTTTTTGTTTGGCTCCAATAAATCATAAAAGCACTTTATAAAATCTTAAAATGATATATAACAATTTTCGCAGTTACTACCAGAGGTATAAGACTCAGAAAAATATTTTCAGAATTTTTCATAATGCATTCCTATTTTTCCCCGATTTTTGTATTTATAATGGCCTAAAAATAGAAAAAATAGTTCTGCTCACCCAAAATTCATGAAAATTTACCAGAACACTTTGTAGTACATTAGGAGGCTACATAAAAATTTTGATGATTTTTCTCTTCTGTATACTATTTTGCTCCTATTTTCTAATATTAAAATACACTTAAATACACAAAATCGGATTTCAGTATATAAAAACCACATTTGGTATTTTTCCCAGATTATTTACTCTGTAAATGAAGTGTACAAAAATTTTGGTAATTTACTTTAACTGTTTAATAATTATTCTCCAATTAATGATTATTTAAGAGGATAAAACAAAGAAAAATAGAAAGACTAATTGAAAAATATCTTTTATATTTTTCACAGCTTCTAAATGTATAATAAAAGTGTTACAAAAATTTTGGGCAATTTTGGAAACTGTTTTCTATTTATTTCAATTTTTATTAGAAAAGATGCTCAAAAATCATAAAATTGGGTTAAACAGTTTAGAAACCCCTTTTTATATTTTTCCCAGCTTAAGTATGTGTAATGACAATGTTATAAAAAGTTTGGGGTATTTTCATAACTGATTTCTATTTTTCATGAATTTGTATCTATTTAGAGAATTAAATATGTGAAAAATGGTTATACATATTCATAATCCATGAAAATTTATCTAGAAGTCTTTTAGTACATTTAGAACCAAAATCTGAAGTTTGGTAATTTTTATTAACTGTTTAGTATTTTTCATGATTTTATGGTTATTCAAGAAACTAAATGGTGAAAAATAGTCAGACAAATCAAAAATTGAAGAAAATTTATCTTAAGGTCTTTGACTTCAATTAAAACTTAAATGCAAAGTTTGGGAAAGTTTAGAACTAAATTGATTTAGTTTTGAATATTTAATCATTGGAACACCTCTAAAATGTTAAATATTAACATTTCAATAATGGAAATTTTCCACTTAAATTGTTATATAACAATTGATTCTTTGAAACTTAATTTCCACAGAAAAATGTTTGTAACTTATCAATATTAAATTTTGACACATTATTGGCATAATTCTATTGTAGTAGTAAGTATACTAGTGTTAGATTTCGATTAGAGACTCACTAGCGAATACCATTATTGTAGGAATCGGTAGTGGTACACGTGGAACGTAGTTCAAGGCACCATTTGCATCATCTAAATGCATTGTGAGTATTCACGCACTCCCCTATTTTTGGTTTTTATGTTTTGGGGTGGAAAAGCATGTCCGAAAAACTATTTATTGTTCGTTGTATTTATTTGACTCGTATAAACGTGGTTGCTATGTTTTGCATATTGTGAGTATTCACGCACTCCCCTATTTTCAGTTTTTATGTTTTGGGGTGGAAAAGCATGTCCCGGAAAACTATTATTTGAATGTTGTATTTAAATTGATTTGTATCAAACATGATTGCTATTTTATTGCTATATCTCTCTATGTATGTCTATGCAACACGGAACATGAGAACTTATCATATTAAGGCCCTTCCCTTATCTCTAACCATTAACTCTTTGAGCCAATGATCATTATGGATAGCGCTATTAGGAATTGACAACTCCTCACTCGCCCTATTGCTGGAGTGCATGATACCATATTCATCTATGGAACGATAAGCATAGATCTTGATAGGGCTTCAGTCATAGTTTTGGTTGAGACTCATTGTTTGATCATACACATACAAACTCGTTTCTTGTTATAGCAATAAACTTGTTATTAATTATAGCAATGAACTTTGTTTCTCATTACAACAATGAACTTTTATTACTGAAAACTTATATACATGTTTTAGCAATGAAATTGTTTGCTCCTTGTAGCAACGAAATTGATTGCTCATTTTAGCAATGAAACTTGTTTACTCGTTTGAGTAACGAACTTTATCTTCCATGAGAATATGAATGTTGCATCTTATTTGGGCAACATACTTTATCTCTCATGATGACAAAGAACTTTGTTTTTACAAACTTATTTACTCATTTTAACAATATACTTTTATTATTGGAAACTTTTATCAAAACTTTGATATCAATTCATGGAACCAATATTATTTTGTTTATCTGTGAGTACTCACCAACTATTTTTATAGTTGACGCTCGTTTTACATGCTTTTTCAGGAATCATCGAGTAAGTGACACTTAGGGACACTTCACTTTTAGGAGCATTCGCATGTGTTGTATTTCAATTTACATTGTAATTTCTTTTAAAAGTTGTTCAAACCCATTGTAAAATTGTAATGATTTTTAATACTATGGTTGGTGTTGTCTTTTAACTTTTGCTATGAAACCCTTTATACTGCCACGCCTCGTGTTTCCGCTTTAGCGGGGTGTGACAGTAGACGACAAGAGTTTCGCCACTCGGCAGATTAAGGCATACGACACTTTCGTAACACAGAATGTCAGCATGGTTTGAACTGAACCAATCCATGCCAATGATGATGTTAAAGCTTTTTATTGCAACCGACAATAGATCGATTTTGAATGAGTGATTGTCTAGAGTGAGGGTACACCCTGAGTATATGTCGTTCGTGCTTTCTGTTTTTCTATTAGCCATTTCTACGACATATGTATCTTTTAGTGATTGGGGATTTTGTTTTAATATGTGTTTGAATTTGTGGCTAAAGAAACTCCTCTCCGTTCCACTATCGAATAATATGCATGCATATGAGTTATTGAGGAGAAACATACCGGTAACCACCATGGGATCTTCCCTTGCTTCCCCCTATCCTAAGGCCAGGATCCTTCCGACACCGCTGGTGCTTGCGTTTTTAGCTTTTCGGCAGTCCCTCTTGTAGTGCCCAGTTTCCCCGCAACCGTAACAGGCTCAGCTTGCTCCGGCGTTGGCGGCCGGGTTGGCTTGTTGGGCAGACGCCCTACAGAAATGGGCGGTATGCCTCTTTTTGTTACAGCTGTTGCAGTGCATTATCCGACAAGGACCGTTGTGGTGAAAGTTGCACTTGTTGCACTTGGGAAGGGTTCCATCATATTGTCTCAGTGGTGCTAGAGTGGAAGGAGTAGTGGCAGCATGGATGGTAACAGTTTGTTGCCTCTTGGCGGGGTCCTGCGCCGCTTGTTTCTTTTTATTGTTCCAGAACTTCCTCTTGTTGTTGCCTCCTTTTTCTTGATCGGAGGTGGTTGTCACAGTGACATGGCTGGCCCGATGATTAATGAGTTGTTGTGCCAACTCCTTGGCACTGTCAAAGGTAGTTGGCCTTGAGGCCAACACGCTATTTTGAATCTGGGGAGATAGTCCCCAGAGGTATCGCTCCACCTTCTTGCTTTCCGGAGTGACCATCGTTGGGCAGAGGAGTGCTAGATCATTGAATCGGGCACTATAAGCTGCAAGGTCAGGACCCGTCATCTTGATGCTCCATAGTTCTTGCTCTAATTTTTGGACTTCATCCATCGGGCAATACTCCTTCAGCATCATAGTTTTCAAGTCTTCCCAGCTTATCGAATTAGCCACGACGAGTGTCAGAGATTTTACGTGGCCGTTCCACCAAGTAAGGGCCCTGCCGGTGAAAGTGTAAGCTGCGAATTTGACTTTCTTGCTTCGGGGCATGCACATATCTCGAAGACGGATTCGGTCTTCTCGAACCACTGCATCAAGGCGATGACTCCCCCACTTCCATTGAAAGGATCGAGTTTGCCATTTGTGAAGTCCTTATAGGAACATTCTCTCGAACGCCCTTGGCTATCTCCTTGAGTGGAGTTATTAGTACCACTCCCTGTCCTCTTGGCACAGTCAGTGCTGATTTGGGACATAGCAGCTGCCACCGCGGCCATAACCGCAGCCTGGAACATAACATGATCATACTGGGGAGGTGGCGGTGGTGGATTTGTTTATGTTCTGCCAGTGCGTCTAGCAGACCTACTGTCACACCGCCAAACCAGAATGGCGGAAACATTCGGGGGTGGGTGACTTCACGTAGTATCATAACGGTTGAATATTTGTAAAGAAAGTAACCCAACCATCATAAATATAATAAAACTTAGATCATAGCATGTAATACATGTTTCAAAATAATATTACAAATATGATGATTTAAAATGTTTTGATAACAGACGCCTTAGCGTTCCTTCTCCAAAAGTTGATGGTTACCTGTATTACTGATTCCCTGAGAAATACAAGTAGTTTTGAAAAAGTGTCAACAATTAAGTTGGTGAGTTCATAAGCGTTTTTGTACTAAAATTGGTATGTCTTTTGGTAAAATAACTGAACGTGCTTTCCAGAAAATCCAATATTTTCTATGTATGTGTGACAGTTTGAAAAAGTGGCAAAGGCTGGGATGCAATAGTATCTTTTATGCTAAAATGGTGAAAGTGGATTTTATACATATATAATGTAACACTGAATGCATTTAAGAGTCTCGTAAATCAAAATATTTCGATATTCCATGTGAGATTTATAACCATGCTATTGACCCAGACAGCCTGTAACAACGTTCTTTACGCGTTGCAGTGTTATGACGTTTGTCACCCCAGACCTGCCGGTCTAACTGTAGCTAACAGTTTAGGTGCGAGATTGTCAATCCCGTATAGATCTATACACAAGTATCATGCTCTCCCTACAAGAGATCAGTGGCGAGGCTACATATATCAAATGTGGGTCACTTGACCCACCTATTTTTTTTTATAAAAGGTTATATAAAAATATAAATTGTGAACTACCTTAAATATTTTAAGTGAACCACCTTAATGCTTTTGGAAAAAACAAATATGTACAAATCAAGATTTTCAAAGCCTATCTTTGAGTTTTTTATTGGTTTCCTTTGAATAGTGAACCATGTGGTTTTATGTTCTAAACTCGCCACTGCAAGAGATTATGGTTTATAATACAGGACTTGAAATGCGTACTCGAGAGTACGGTGAAGTCGGATGTCTCACAAAACTTAGTATCAATAGATTCACGGAATGAAAAGTCCACATTACTTGTAAATAAAAGTATTTCCTTTTTATCGTGTTTATGTAAAGCTGTCATGAATATTTCGTAAACTATACCTATTATAGTTTTTCAAAAGTGTGTTCCATTTGGTGATAAAAAAAACTTGACGTAATACCAACTTTGCATGTAAGGTGTAACGTTGGTATTAATTTTGTTTAACATTTATAAACAGAATGTAAGTAAAATATTCGAAACAATGCGTATTTGAACATAAGTTTTTCTCGTGTTTCACTTGTATTCCCCCCCCCCCCTAAAACATGAAAAAGACGTGAAAATGTAGGGGTATGAACTCACCTGGAAAGTGTGATGATTTGATGAAAACGAGACTTTACTCGGGTAGCGCTTCGACCGGGAAGTGGTAAGTTTCTTAGGATTCTTGGAGCTTCGGACCTTCGTCGGAACTTGGATATGTAACCGGGGTGTCGGGGTTGTCTCGGGATGCTAAACGTAGGGTAGAAGTGAGAGAGAAGAGGGAAATGAGCAAGGGAAGTCGGAACCCTCGCATCTTATTTATAGGGGCTGGTCATGGTGCGAATGCGGGGCGTTCCTGTTGGGTACGCAGGGCGTTCCCCTGAATGCAGCGCGTTTCGAAGCTGAATTACGTCATCGCTTACAAACCTCGGATCAGACGGCGAAGAGTCAGGTCTGCGAGCACGAACGCGGCGCGTTCCCTCATAACGCAGGGCGTTCCCTTCGGACTCGCCTCGAAGTGTGTGCCCAAAAGTTGTAAAATCCGTAACTTTCGCGTACGAGCTCCGTTTTCGACGTTCTTTATATGCAAGCGAAGGTGAGAAAATACTCTACAACTCTCATTTATACTTCATCGTCAAATTTTGACTTTATTTTTAATAATATATTTTTAACAGGCCGGGACTGGAAAAGTCCGTTAAAAATCCATAAATTCTTCATCCGACGTCCGTTTTCGTCTGTCTTTTTACCATTGTATTACCGTTGACGAGATCTTCGATACACGTTTAGGTCGTGTTGGCTAAAAGTTGCTCGATCTCTATTTCGAGTTTTTAGTTGTCTATTGTTGTTCCAAAACTTAGAAAAATCATAACTTCCTCATACGAAGTCAGATTTGGGCGTTCTTTTTATGTATGCTCACGGTTTAACCTAATCTACGACTTTCGTTTAGATACCTAAGGCTAAAAGTATTTTATTGAAATTTCACTTTTTACGCTTAACAGTGTTTTACTGGTTGTGTCGCAGATTTTCGATTGGTCATAACTTCTTCGTTATAACTCGGATTTGAGTGTTCTTTATATTTCTGAGAACCTTGAAACAATATTTAATATTTTATGTATCCCAATTGAGACTTTAGAACACTTCATTTTTTACATTATTTTATTACATCGAATATAGTTTATAATATTTGACTTTTTGAACATTACATTTACTCGAAATATCGGGTTGTCACATCATCCCCCCGTTAGAGGGAATTTCGTCCCGAAATTTAATCTAAGATAGATTTTATGGACTAGGAAAAAGATGTGGGTACTTTTGTTTCATCTGATCCTCGCGTTCCCAGGTGTATTCAGGTCCTCGCTTGGCATTCCAACGGACCTTCACAATGGGTATGCGGCTTTGTTTAGTTATTTTAATTTCCCAATCCATTATCTCTATTGGCTCTTCTATGAAGTGGAGACTCTCGTTGATTTCAATTTCGTCCAGAGGGATGACGAGGGTCTCATCGGATAAGCACTTCTTTAGGTTCGACACCTGAAAGGTAGGGTGTACGTTATTGAGTTCCTGTGGTAATCGAAGTTTGTACGCCACCGGGGCGATCCTGGCAAGGATCTCGAATGGTCCGATATACCTTGGGTTTAGTTTCCCACGTTTTCCAAAACGTATTAAACCCTTCCAGGGTGAGACTTTCAATAGTACCCGGTCCCCAACCTGGAATTCCAAAGGTTTCCGTCTTTTATCCGCATAACTCTTTTGTCTGTCTCTTGAAGCCTTCAGTCGCTCTCGGATTTGGACAATCTTCTCTGTAGTTTCTCTTATGATTTCCGGCCCAGTGAGAGTGCTATCAGGTACTTAACCTCTTGCTAGTTGCGTGTCACCCACTTCAGCCCAGCACAGGGGTGATCTGCACTTACGACCGTAGAGGGCTTCAAATGGAGCAACCTTGATGATAGTGTGATAGCTATTGTTGTACGAGAACTCAACCAATGGTAAATGTGTATCCCAAGCTTTACCAAAATCGATGACACAAGCTCTTAGCATATCTTCCAAGGTTTGAATGGTTCTCTCACTCTGACCGTCGGTCTGTGGGTGGTAGGCGATACTCATGTCCAGCCTCGTTCCAAGAGATTTTTGTAGTGACTGCCAGAACCTCGAGGTGAATCTACTATCTCGGTCCGAGATAATGGATATTGGTACACCATGCAGTCGTACAATCTCCCTGATGTATGTTCTAGCTATTTTCTCCAGCTTATCTGTTTCCTTTATTGGTAGGAAGTGCGCGTATTTGGTTAACTTGTCCACGATCACCCAGATGGTGTCAAGTCCACCTGATGTCTTGGGTAACTTGGTTATAAAATCCATGGTTATCCGCTCCCACTTACACTCGGGTATTTCCGGTTGTTGCAACAATCCCGAGGGCTTTTGGTACTCTATCTTGACTTTGGCACAAGTCAGACATTTTCCTACATAGGTAGCTATTTCGGCTTTCATGTTTGGCCACCAATACAGGTTCTTGAGATCCAGATACATCTTATCCGATCCAGGATGTATGGAGTATCGAGTCTTATGGGCTTCATTCATGACAACATCTCTGAATCCGCCAAACTTTGGCGTCCAGATGCGATTCATGAAGTAACGAACTCCGTCATCCTTGACTTCAAGATTCTTATCCATTCATCTGTAGGCTTCATCCACCACATTTTCGGATTTCAAGGCTTCTATTTGAGCTTCCTTGATTTGTGTGGACAGGTGTGAATGGATCGTTATAGTTAAAGATTTCACTCGGCGGCCCGAGTATTCCTTTCGGCTGAGGGCATTAGCTACTACATTAGCTTTCCCGGGATGATAACGAATTTCACATTCGTAATTGTTTAGTAGTTCTACCCACTGCCTTTGTCTCATGTTGAGTTCCTTTTGATTGAGGATGTGTTGAAGGCTTTTATGATCGGTGAAGATTGTGTTGGATTAATGTCTAAGTCCATAACTATATTTGGTATGTACTTGACCCGACCCGACATGGTCCATTTGGGTTGCACTTCACCGGCACAATTTATATGGATAGTCTTTTGAGAATAGTATATTTATGATTTATATTAATATATTATAAGTTCTAAAATATTAATATGGAATCATATTATTTAATTAGTATTGATCAAGAATTAATTTATAATTAATTAAGTGATCAAAAAGAACTAATTAAATATGGACTCTTATATATATGGAATGGGCCAAGTTCATTTAGGTTGGGCTAAGCTTTCATGGATGGTCCATGGAGCTTTTAACCCATGGATCCTATGTAAATGAAAGGTCATGGGTATTAGGGTTTTCATGGATGTAACCCTAATCCTCCATAATATATAAAGGGGTCATTGGCTCACAAAATTAGCACAAGTGTGTGAAAATAAGAGTGGGCCGATTTTAGTGTGCATACATATTCTCTCAAGTTCTTCCAAGGTGTTTTTGGTGATTTGTGATTCCATTTGAGGCTTCCACACTATTGGGGCTAAGCTCTTACAGCTTGAAGACATCAAGCTACATCAAAAGGTTTGTCATCTAACTAGAACTTTGTAGTATAGGTGCTTCATAATATGCTAGTTAGGATGAAACCTTGGAATAGTTAATATTGGCATGTATAATAGAGAAAACATAGATCCAAGGTTTATAGGGTTGCATGTACACCATAGGAGTGTTAGAATGCTCAAAACCCAACAGTGGTATCAGAGCCATGGGTTGTTTTCTGTTATATTGATGCACATGTTTTATTTTCAAGTTGGAAAAAAAAAGAAAAAAAACATGACGTTTGTCAAATTTTAAGATAATTACTTGTTTTGTGAAAAACGAATTATTTGTAAAATTTGAATCATTTGTTATATGAGTTGAATTAGGTCAAATTTAGTAAAAGATAAAATGATATGATTATTTTATTAGTTTTAAAAGTTTGATCTAAATGTTTTAAGGAGTTACAAATTTTGTCATAAAATTTTGGAGCTCAAAAGTTTTTTTTAAAGTTGTGATCTTAAGGGTTTTTGAAACTTCCATAGTTATCGATATGAAAGTTTTTTTTTTTTAAAAAAAATTTGATTCAAAGTTTTTATGGAGTTACAAAATTTGGTGTTAATGTTTTAAAGAATTCCATAACTTGTTCTTAAGTTATGGAACATGGAAAGTTTCATCATAAAACACCAGTAATTCGATAAGTTATGGAATCCAAAGGTTTTCAAGAATTACAAAACTTGCCATCAAGTTTTGGAATTTAAGAAAAGTTTTTTATGAAAAAAAGAATTGAATTCTAAAACTCTAGGGTTCCTAACTTAAACAATTAATTAAATAGTTTTAATTTTGAGTTTAATAATTGGAATTATGATGTTTTGTTGAATAGTTCAAATTAACTCTTATGGACTTTATTAATAGTTAATTAAAGCGTTTAATAAAAAGAGTATTATTAAATCCATAAATATATTGTTTGAGTTTAATTAAATTAAAAGTCTAGTTTAATTAATAGATTAAACCATCAAGTATTTTAAATGTCTAAAATACACCCTTATACTATTATAATATTAAAAGTTTAATATATTATATGTATAAGAGCAAGTCGTCTTACCATTAGTAGGCCTCATTCACGAAGCCGGTCTATAAGGGGGGTATAAGGTTGTTGCCTATAAAATGGAAGCTTAATGGGTGTCCAGTCTCACCCACCGCTTCCTTGACTGGTGGAGGGTCGTTAGCCGAACAGGTAGGACAAGGACTATAATTCTCCTTTCATTAAAAGTATTAATGATAAATACTAAGTAACTAAACCTTTTATTAATTCCCAATCTTAGTTACTTAGGAAAATGTGAATAAGGTGCTAATCCATGAAATTACACTTTGCACTTTGTTTAAACCGTTAGTGGAGCGTGTGTGGTTAATCGGCACACTAACCTGGATTTAACAAAGTAGGCAAAGGGTAACTTAATGATTATCATAGTATCGTTGGAGTGTGTGTGGTTAACCGGCACATCGATTGAGGGGTAAATATTAAGGGTACCAAGTATATTTGCATGGTTACTTCACACCTTGTTTTGTGATCCTCGGCATCCCAGTCACAAAACCTGAAGGGCACCCTCGAGATTGAACCATGCCATTGAAAAGTTCAATGAATCTCAAAAGAATCTAGGAGTTTCAAAACCAATTAAAACCTAATAATACATTTCGTTTATCTTGGTGGATATTGGTGAATCGTCATTCACCTACCTTCACATATTTTATAGCTTGGATTACGGCATCCCTCTTCCAAGTTATAAAATAGTTTGTTGGATCCTAGCCTTAATATATCATATTGGGTGTTATATTAAGGACTTAAATCAACTTTACGTGAATTTCTCCCATTGTTGATGTCTGGTTTAGACAACAATGATCTTCCCAAACCAAGCTTTCCTAACGAATATGACTTCCTGAGTTTGGCTCATGGAAGTCATACTTCTCTTCCTCCACCTCCTCCAATTATTCTCCCTAACCCACAAGTTCAAGGTCACTCAAGCCCTAATGGCAAGCAAGGTCTATATGTGATCACATCTTAGAGATGAAGTCACATATTGACAAGCCGAGAGAGTTGGGTGTCAAAGTCTTGAGAAAGTTGGTTGTTCAATCACTTTCTAAGTCACATAGTGAGTTCCTTTGGGACTACTATGAAATAGACTATGACATGAACCTTAATGATCATATCTATTTGCTTGGTGCTGCTGAATCAGCAATGATTTGGAACGATAGTAAAGCAAATTTGATTAGAAGATCAACTTCCCAAAAACTTTATGGACAGTGACAATGGTGACACTGGAAATCCAGAAAAAGCATTCTCTTCCCAATGGAAGGGGATTGGCCATAGCCAACCTGGTTGACCAAATGGTAAAGAGAAAGGCTAAGTCTGAGATAGTCCCATTACCAAAGGGTCCATATGTTTATTTTGCCAAAGGAAGGGGCGTTGATTGCAAAGCTGCCAAATTTACCTAAGGATGTTAAAGTCAATAAGTTTGACTCTACAGCAGGTAGAGCCCATTATCTAATTCTGTTAAGTTCTATTCTGAGATCCTCATTACATGATGTGACTGGGTCACATGCTGATGTTTTAAGAATCAAAGAATAGAGAGAAATCTTAAAGGAAGTATATGCTGATTCTGATCGCGAAGGTGGATTTCGATCGTATCAGAATTTTGAGCAGTTGCTTAAGAAGTTATGATATATTGCTAAGGAATAGATAACAACAATTTTCCATGTGGATTGTAAGGATAAGTTTTCCCGAAAAGTTTTAAAATAAAAGAAAATTGTTTAATTTTATTTATTTGATGTATCCTTACAATGGCATTTGTGGAAAATTGTTGCTTATATGATTCCACTGACAACAATATTGGAAAATGGATTTGATTCTTTCATTTGTGGTAGTGTCTAAATTTACCGAATCAGGAAAGTTCCTCATCACCCAAGTTTCAATTGGACCGAAACTTGGAATCATGCAAGTTGAATAGTATGATGAATGAGAACTTTCAAGCATTGGAAAATCAAGACTAATTACTTGTTCACATGGATGTGTGAGTCAAGTGAAGGACTAAAGGGATCGAGTACACATTCTTGTGCACTGGTCATGTCCACCACAAAGCTCGTTAAGACTATTTGATTTACTAAAGTTTAGTAAATATGGTTATACTTACAAGTTTAAGTATAATTCTGGAACATTGGAAAAGTCTCAATGTATGGCAGAACGAATGGGAAGAATCAAATTAGGCAGAAAGATAAAAGTTTCTCAAATCTGAAAAGATGGGAGAGTACTTTAGTATCATGTTTGTGATCATCTTAATGATTTAGAAATCATATCACAATTAGTCCTCTAAAGGTCATCTTAGTGCATTCTTATGACTAAGAAGAGGAGTCATGAATTGTTGAAATGGTTAGATCAGGAAGATGAGTCATACTTCGTTGCAAAACAATTCTTAGAGTCATACTCCAAGATTGTAACTTGAGTGACATATCTTAAAGAAAGGTTTAAAACACTTGTCAAATGTAAGAGTAAAAGTGTCCTACTCTTGTACATTTGAAATTGGTAAGTTGTGATGTTTTGGATAAAACAAAGACCAACTAAGGCCAATTGTGTGAAGTGTTTGTCTTGATAAAGAATCTGCACTATCTCTTGAATATTTGGCAAGATAGTCTTATATGTCAAGAGGATAGTGGGAGTCTTAAGGATCCTAAAAAGAATTTCAAGAACTAATCAAGAATAAAACCTGAGGTTCTTCACTAGCACACGGCTTGAGGTTTATAACCTATCGTGTTGACATATTCTGTGCCCATTCCAGTTAAAGTTGGCTTTGCATAGGAGTTCTGAAAGTTATCAATTGGTTGCATAACAACTTGGAAGCAATGGCAGGCCCTGTACTGCCAGGTGGCAAGAAGTTATTATTGCATAAGTTCAGTCCATATGAGTTTGGATTTGTCATTATCCTTGTCTTGTGACTATGGTTTTGACGATTCACATGGATAAGAACACATACACCATAAAATCGAAGGGTCATAAGGTTTCTCTCCGATTCATGAAAATGATGGTGAGGAAACACTTCCACCAAGTAGATTTGAAGCAGATCGCAAAAGGTCTAAACAATTGAGACTATGATTACGACATCCCTTTTCATAGTTCTGAAATTGTTTAGACACACATGCATGCTATCTAAGGAAAGGTGTATGATTTTGATAAAGTTTTATCAAAGCATCTCGTATCAGAAATCTGAACTTTGGTAAGAAAGTCAATAAAGTATTGATTTCTAGAAGTCCAGCTGATTTCTGAGTACATGTCAAAGCTAGTGGGAGCATAAGTGTTATGCTAATAATCATCATGTTAGTGGGAGCATGATAATTATTGTTAGTGTTGCAAGTTAGCAATGTTAATTATAGAAAACAAAAGTTTCAATTCGTGAGGCTGCAGGGATTGAAAAAGTTGTTTTGCTATAATTAAGGGAAAGGATATACTTCATTTCAGTTCTAAAGGCTTAGATTGAGACCTTAATCATCTTTAGTCAAGAATATATATATGAATTTCATGTTGGATTGGTTCAACTTAATGAAATTCTATATATTGCTTTCTCAAAATTCGATTATGATTACGGCATCCCTCTTCATAGTCAAAATTTGAAAACGTGGCAAATAAAAAATATTGTAGCAAAAGACTGGTCTAGAATCATATCTTTATGTGAGACATCATGAATCGTGTACCATTTGCTTTGGGTACAGGATCGATTGCATGTTCTATAATATTTTTCATTTTAAAATTTTTCCAAATGCCCAGAGACATTAAGAAGGAAAAAGGTCTAGAATTGGATATGACTAAAATGATTAAGCAATTGTCGAGGACAATCTGAGGTTTACCAAAGATTGGTTGCTCAGGGACAGTTGGAAGTATAGTGCTAATTTTGGAAGGACCATATTGACATATTCTGAAAAGAGGCATCTCTTATTCAGAAGTATTAGTCAAAATGAGAATATGGAGTTGTCTCCATAGGTGGAAGTTATCTGTGTAAGATTAGAAAACTTAATGCAAGAAGCATGTCGAAAGCAATGTACTTTGAATATGAGACTTAGTTTCCATGGAGTTGATCTCCATTGGAATACCTTATAATGACTGTTGACAAGTCTTTGTGACTTTGTACATATTCATTACAGGAGGGTCAGTGCATATAAGTTTAAAATCTAAACAGATTTCGATAAATGATAGGAATTTGAAATTCTCACATTTTTCGATAAGGATATGGGAGTGTGAAATTAGAATCATTGAAATTATGTTCAATTGGTTTATTTCACAAAGTAAGGATCATAGACAAACATAGAGTGCATACTTGGTGTGTGGCAAAGCTATTGTTTAAGAAAAACATAGTGTACATGCTTGGAGCATGGGACAACTAGTGTTTTTAATTCAAGTATAAAGTTGATAAAACCGAAACAATGAATAATGAGTAATCGGTATGGTGATAAATAAAAGTGTTTATTTATATTCGTAGGGTTTGATACCATATTTGATTCATTTATTCTTGTGTTTCACTTTGCATGTTTTGACTTCCAGAATAACTAAGTCGCTCTTCCTGAATGATTAAGTTATTCAAACCATCCACAGTCGGTCATATGTTGGAAGTAGATATGAATCAAGACTGTCAGGGGTTGGTTTGTAGAGGTCCAAGTTGGTGGACAAAGTGGTGCTACAACACTCATGAGTTCTCATAAGTTCTGAGTATTGGATTCAACCCGCGCTCATTTGAATCACTTCATGGATTTTATCACGAGTGATCCTGAGACGATAATATCTTATATTCTTCAAACCTAGAGATATGAGTTGTTACTATGAGTTGGTTATACATTGATTGCACGAAAAAGCATTTGGTAACTCGATGTTATAAAACGTGCCTTTGTGTATGATTCAACAAGTAGTAGAACAAGCCATATGAGTCGAAGTTTATCCATTCCTTTTACCTTCGGGATAAAAGCGATATATGTGGGCCCCTCGATGATTTAGCGATGACATATGTGAGTGCTTGGCCAAGCCAGGACTGATTTGATTTGTTCAATCAGTCAGTCGTCATAAATCGAAAATCGGGAAACAACAAATGGACAGAGAGAATGATTATAATCCATGTCTCAGTCCATATGATATCTAGAATGGAGGAATATATGATCCCTTATCTAATGGACAAGTTATTGACAATGTTAGAGTTCGACAACGGCTTTAAGAGCTACGATTGCCAGTTAGGTTTTGATGTCATACTCAATAATAGTTTTAGACTTATCCAAGTGGGAGACTGTTGGATTAATGTCTAAGTCCATAACTATATTTGGTATGTACTTGACCCGACCCGGCATGGTCCATTTGGGTTGCACTTCACCGGCATAATTTATATGGATAGTCTTTTGAGAATAGTATATTTATGATTTATATTAATATATTATAAGTTCTAATATATTAATATGGAATCATATTATTTAATTAGTATTGATCAAGAATTAATTTAGAATTAATTAAGTGATCAAAAAGAACTAATTAAATATGGACTCTTTTATATATATGGAATGGGCCAAGTTCATTTAGGTTGGGCTAAGCTTTCATGGATGGTCCATGTAGCTTTTAACCCATGGATACTATGTAAATGAAAGGTCATGGGTATTAGGGTTTACATGTTTGTAACCCTAATCCTCCATAATATATAACGGGGTCCTTGGCTCACAAAATTGGCACAAGTGTGTGAAAATAAGAGTGAGCCGATTTTAGTGTGCATACATATTCTCTCAAGTTCTTCCAAGGTGTTTTGGTGATTTGTGATTCCATTTGAGGCTTCCACACTATTGGGGCTAAGCTCTTAAAGCTTGAAGACATCAAGCTACATCAAAAGGTTTGTCATCTAACTAGAACTTTGTAGTATAGGTGCTTCATAATATGGTAGTTAGGATGAAACCTTGGAATAGTTAATATTTGCATGTATAATAGAGAAAACATAGATCCAAGGTTTATAGGGTTGCATGTACACCATAGGAGTGTTAGAATCCTCAAAACCCAACAGATTGTACATTTCGTGCCGTAGAGATAGTGCCTCCAGATCTTTAGAGCGAAAACGACTGCTCCTAGTTCGAGATCGTGCATGGTATAGTTGACCTCGTGCGTCTTGAGTTGTCTCGAGGCGTATGCGATGACCTTCCCTCGTTGCATTAGGACACATCCAAGTCCCTGGTTTGACGCATCGCAGTAGACCACAAAGTCTTCCGTTCCTTCTAGCAAAGATAATATAGGTGCACTGCATAGGGCGCACTTTAGTATTTGGAATGCAACATCTTGTTTTTCTCCCCAGCGGAAGGTTACCCCCTTCTGAGTCAGGGTGGTAAGTGGCTTAGCGATCTTCGAGAAGTTTTGTATGAACCTCAGGTAATACCCGGCAAAGCCCAAGAATTGTCGGATTTCTATTGGAGTCCTTGGAGTTGTCCAGTTCTCGATTGCCTTGATTTTGGAAGGGTCCACGTGTATCCCCTCCTTGCTGACCACGTGACCTAGGAAATCTACTTTCCTAATCCAAAATTCGCACTTTGAGAATTTTGCGTATAGCTTCTCTATCCTTAATGATTCTAAGACCAGTCGGAGGTGTTGGCTATGTTCCTCCTTGCTCCTTGAATATATGAGTATATCATCTATGAACACGATCATAAATTTATCCAGGAAAGGACGACACACTCGGTTCATCAAGTCCATGAACACCGCCAGTGCATTTGTCAATCCAAAGGGCATCACTACAAACTCGTAGTGACCATAGCAAGTTCGTAATGTCGTTTTGGGAATGTCTCCTTCTAGGACTCACAACTGGTGATACCCAGATCTTAAATCGATCTTTGAGAAGTAGCTCGCTCCTCGTAGTTGGTCGCACAGATCGTCTATGCACTGTAAGGGGTATCGGTTCTTGATCGTGAGTTTGTTCAGTTCCCGGTAATCGATGCACATGCGAAAAGATCTGTTCTTCTTCTTTACGAACAGAACCGGTGCTCTCCAAGGTGAGAAGCTCGGTCTGATGAATCCTTTGCTTAGAAGCTCGTTCAGTTGGCTGGATAATTACTGCATTTATGTCGGTGGTAGACGGTACAACGATTTTGCTACTGCGGTAGCTCCAGGAATCAAGTCGATTCTGAACTCGACTTAACGTTCTGGTGGGACTCCTGGAAGATCTTCAGGGAAAATGTCGGGGAAATTGCAGACTTCCGGAATGTCTTTAATGTCTTTCACTTCTCGTTTCTTGTCTACCACGTGGGCCAGGAAGGCATGATATTCCTTGCGAAGGTATTTTCGGGCTTTGATGCAAGAGATGATTTGTAAATTGGTATTGGGTTTATCCCCATAAATGATAAGAGTTTTGCCGATTGGCAGATTAAGGCGAACGACCCTTTCATGACAAAGTATATCGGCATGGTGAAGGCTTAACCAATCCATACCGATGATGACATCAAAGCTTCTTATAGTGATCGACATTAGATCGATTTGGAACGAGTGTTCATTTAAATCTTGTTAGATAAGGTGTCTAAGTCCATAACTATTTCTGGTATGTACTTGACCCGACCCGGCATGGTCCATTTGGGTTGCATGGCACCATGCAATTGGATAGACTAAATGATAGAAATAACACTTGTGGATTATTAATATATTATAAGTTCTAATATATTAATAATATTATTTAATTAGTTTGATCAAGAATTAATTTAGAATTAATTAAGTGATCAAAAGATAACTAATTAAATATATGGGTTGATTATGTAAATTATGCATAACTTGTATAGTGGGCTAAGAGGCTCCATGGATTATCAAGTTGGGTTAAACCCATAGGATGCTCCATGGGAGTTACAAACCCATGGGTCATGGAAATGAAGAGTCATGACACATTAGGGTTTACATGGTGTAACCCTAGATGTGTCAACACTATATAAAGAACCCATGCTCCACCAAAATCGGTTGCACACAAGAATCAAGAGGGCTAGAGCCGATTTTGCAAGTGTAATATTCTCTCAAAAGTTTACTCCAAAAGCATTTGGTGTTGTGTGAAGCATTTGAGGCATCACACTTGGGGTGCTAGGCTCACAAGGTTTCAAGGATCATAAGCAACAACAAGGTAAGTTATTCTATCTTTCATGCAAGTTAAAATTTGTTCCCCATGTATGCTAGATAGGAATATAACCTTGGAATTCAACTTTGCATGATAATTAGACAAACATAGATCCAAGGTTATTAGGGTTGCATGTACACTTAGGAAGTGTTAGAATGCTCAAAACCCATCAGTGGTATCAGAGCCTAGGTTTGTTTGTTGTTTTTTTTTGTGTGCAAACAGCTTGAAAAAAAAAAACGTTTTTCTGTTTTCTGCTCGTATGAAAGTTTGCACATTTGTTGCTCGAAATGGACTAGAAACATTACCCTAAACTGTTTTGATGTTTTAAAGCTTGTTTTAGATGGTGTAATGTTTATGCTAATCCATTTATAATGGCAATTATTAAAATTACAAGTTTTTTTTAAGTGTAATTTTTTGATTCTTGAAAGTGTTCATATTCATGTTCTTGAACTTATGAAGATTAGATGATCATAGGAATTGTTTGTAACCTTCATGGTAGTTTAATTCATGATCATAATGTGTTTTAATGGAGTCCATAACTTGTCCTCAAGTTATGGAAAACCAAAAGTCTCACTTTTATTAAAGCCATTGAAAGAACACAAGAGTTATAAAAATGAAGAGTCTTCATTTTTATTACTCAATTAATTCATAAGTTATAAGAAATGAAAAGTTTTGGAAGTTTACAAAACTTTCCCTCAAGTTTTGGAACATGTAAAGTCTTGATTAAAACTTTAGTTCCAACCCTTAGAATTTTAAAAGTTAAAATTCAACCCTTATACTTTATAATATTATAAGTTACTAATATACATATGTATAACAACAAGTCGTCTTACCGCTAGTACGCCTCATTCACGAAGCCGGTCTATAAGGGGGTATAAGGTTGTTGCCTATAAAATGACAACTTAATGGGTGTCCACTCTCACCCACCGCTTCCTTGATCGGTGGAGGGTCGTTAGCCGAACGGGTAAGACAAGGACTTATAAATTCTCATTAAAAGTATGATGAATATTATAAAGTAACTAAATGCTTTTATTAAATTCCCAATTTTAGTTACTTTAGGAAAAATGTGAATAAGGTGCTAATCCATGAAATTACACTTTACACTTTGTTTAAGTCGTTGGTGGAGCGTGTGTGGTTAACCGGCACACTAACTTGGACTTAACAAGGTAGGTAAAGGGTGACTTAAGGTTTACCATAGCATCGGTGGAGCGTGTGTGATTTACCGGCACATCGATTGAGTGATAAACTTTGAGGGTACCAAGTGATTTGCATGGTTACTTCACACCTAGTTTTGTGATCCTCGGTATCCCAGTCACAAAACTTGGAGGGCACACTCGAGATTGAAACATGCCTTTGAAAAGTTCATTGAATCTCAAAAGAATCTAGGAATTTCTAAGAACCAATTAAAAACCTAATATTTATATTTCGTTTTTCATGGTGGAAATTGGTGAATCGTCATTCACCTACCTTTCAAATATGTTATAGCTTGGATTACGGCATACCTCTTCTAAGTTATAATATATTGTGATTGGATCCTAGCCTTAATATTACATTTGGGTGTTTTATTAAGGACTCTCTTAATATCTAAGCTAATCTTGTCCTCTTCTTTCAGATGTCTTCAAACAATGCTGCTTCTGGCTCTAATCCTAATGGCTCCTTTACCCTTATGAACTTGTGTGGGAAAGTCACTTTTGATGGATCCAACTTCAATGAATGGATCAGAAACATCAGGATGATTACCCACTACGAGGACAAAGAATATGTCCTTGACAAGGAGCTTAAGGAGATTGATGAGACCACTGCAACTCCCTAGGAGATCGCTGACTTCCGGGCACATGAAAGGGATGCTACAAAAGTGGCATGCATCATGTTGGCCACCATGACAGCGGAACTCCAAAAGTCCTATGAGGACTTCTACCCTTTTGAAATGCACCAAGATCTGATGGAAAGATACCATCAAAGTGCACGACAAGAGAGGTATGAAATCATATGCTCTATCATAACAACCATGATGAAGGACGGGGAATCCGTCATGAGCCACATGCAGAAAATGCAAAGGTATGTGGATCGGTTGCTGAAGCTTAATGTGAACTTCCCTGAGGAGCTTGCAATAGATATCATTTTGCACTCCTTACCATCGTGCTATGATCAATTCCGCATGACATATCACATGAATAAGGAAGAGGTCACACTCAGCAAACTTCAGGGACTCCTCAAGACTGCAGAAACAGGTCTTAAGGGTAAGTCGGTTGTTAACACTCCTACTCCAAACTCCGCCCCGGTTTTGGCAATCCGGAAAGGTCGAGGGAAGAAGAGGAAGAGCTCTTCGAAGGGTACCAAGGCTAGGACCCTTGATGGCTCTTCCTCAAGTGGAACCAAGAAATGTTTTGTCACTCCTTCTTCTGACCCTAAAGAGGCTGAATGCTTCTATTGCCATGAAAAGTCACATTGGAAGCGGAACTGCCCAAAGTACCAGCAAGATGTGAAGGATGGGAAAGTTAAACCCAACCATGCAGGTATTTACACTATCTTATCTAATAACTCACCCCATTCTAACTCTTGGGTCCTTGATACCGGTTGTGGTATTCATATCTGTTCTGATTTGCAAGGACTAAGAAGAGGTGAGAATGTGGAGCATGGAAGAATAAACTTAATCATGGGGAATAGGAAAGCTTTACCTGTCACCAAGATTGGAGTTTATACTTTATCGCTAAGTAGTGGGTTTAGTTTAGATTTGAATAAGTGTTGTTATTCGCTAGAAATGGCAAGAAACATTATTTCCTTTCATGCATTGTATAAACAAGGTTTCACCTTTTCAGTTGATAATGAAGTTGGTTCGATTAATGATTTCTTTAATAATGTTCTTTATTTTAAAGCATTACCTTGTGATGGCATGTATGAAACTGTATCTGTGGTTGATAACTTAGGAAATAATGTATTGTGTATTGATTCTGTTAATAATAATAACTTGGATAAAGCATCATTATGGCATTGTCGTCTTGGACATATAAGCAAGAAACGCATAGGCCAACTCCAAAAGGATGGAGTCTTGGAGTCATTTGACCTAAAGTCAGATGATAGTTGCGAATCATGCTTACTTGGAAAAATGACAAAGTCACCCTTCACAGGTTCTTGTGAGAGGGGTGAAGGTTTGTTGGATCTTATACACACGGATGTGTGTGGACCCTTCAAACATGCCACAAGGGATGCTAATCGTTATTATTTGACTTTTACTGATGATTACAGTAGATATGGATATGTCTACTTAATCAAGCATAAGTCAGAGACTTTTGAGAGGTTTAAAGAGTTTAAATAGGAAGCCGAGAATCAATTGGGCAGGAACATTAAGATGCTTCGATCCGATCGAGGTGGTGAGTATCTTAGTTCAGAGTTCCTCGACTATCTTAGGGAATGTGGGATTGTCTCACAATTGACACCCCCCAGGACACCGCAGTTGAATGGTGTAGCTGAGAGGCGTAATCGAACCTTGTTGGATATGGTTCGTTCCATGATGAGTCGAGCTTCGCTACCAATCTCATTTTGGGGGTATGCCATAGAGACTGCCGCCCATATCCTTAATCTAGTTCCCACAAAGAAAGTTGCCAAAACTCCTCATGAGATGTGGACTGGTAAAGTACCCAAACTAGACCACATTAAGATTTAGGGTTGCGAGGCTTTCGTGAGACGCGAGACTCATGATAAGCTCGAACCTCGAAGTGAGAGGTGTATTTTCATCAGCTACCCACAGAAATCCTTTGGTTACCTCTTCTACAGATCTAGTGAGAATGTGGTCTTTCTAGCTAGGAGGGCTTTCTTTCGAGAGAGAGAGTTCATAAGCCAAGGAGACAGTGGGAGGCAAGTTGACCTTGAAGAAATTCAAGAGTCAAGTGGTGATGGAACTTCAAACCCTAGCACTCAACTTGAGGAGGAAACTCCTGTTGAGCCAATTGACAAGTATGTACCTCTAAGGCGTTCCACAAGGGTTAGGAATGCACCTGAGCATTACTATGGATTCCATATTACTGCGGAAGGTGATACACTTATCAGTGATGAGACACTGATAAGTCTGGATGAACCTAACAGTTACGCGGAAGCCATGGCAGGCCCTGAGTCAGCCAAGTGGAAAGAGGCAATGGACAGCGAGATACAGTACATGTATGACAATCAAGTTTGGAACTTGGTTGAGAATGTACCAGGTCGTAAGACTGTAGGGTGCAAATGGATCTTCAAGAAGAAGACCGAAATGGATGGTAATGTACACACTTATAAGGCACGGCTGGTTGCAAAGGGTTTCTCACAAACTCCGGGAGTTGATTATGATGAGACCTTTTCTCCAGTGGCCAAGATTAAGTCTATTAGGGTTCTGTTAGCCATAGCTGCATTTCATGACTATGAAATATGGAAAATGGATGTCAAAACCGCTTTCCTTAATGGAAAGTTGGCTGAGGATGTTTACATGAGTCAGCCAGAGGGTTTTGTCAATACAGAGTACCCTAATAGAGTGTGTAAGCTTGAGAAATCCGTTTATGGGTTAAAGCAAGCACCTCGCAGATGGAATCTTTGCTTTGATGAGAAAGTCAAAGAATTTGGCTTTTCTAGGAGTGAAGATGAATCTTGTGTATATGTCAAGGCTAGTGGGAGTATAGTTAGTTTTTTGGTATTGTATGTGGATGACATACTACTCATAGGAAATGACATCCCAACTCTGCCGGAAGTTAAGTCCTGGCTTGGGAAGTGTTTCTCTATGAAGGACCTAGGAGAAGCTGCCTATATTCTAGGGATAAGGATCTTGAGAGACCGGAGTAAAAGACTAATTGGACTTAGTCAGAGTACCTACTTGGATAAGGTGCTGAAGAGATTCGGCATGCAGGACTCCAAGAAAGGAGAGTTACCCATCCAGAGTAACGCCAAATTGAGTAAGACACAAAGCCCTAGTACTAAGGCTAAGATAGCATAAATGAGTCAAATACCTTATGCTTCGGCTGTAGGATCGATCATGTATGCTATGACGTGTACTCGACCTGATGTAGCCTTTGCTTTGAGCATGGTTAGCAGGTATCAGGGGAACCCTGGCAAGGCACACTGGACTGCGGTAAAGAATATCCTCAAGTACCTACGGAGGACTAAGGACTGGGTCCTTACCCTCGGTGGGAGTGAAGACTTGAGAGTTGTAGGGTATAGTGATGCTAACTTTCAGACTGATAGGGATAATTTCCGCTCTCAGCCAGGCTGGGTCTTTACCTTAAACGAAGGAGCAATTTCTTGGAAGAGTTCCAAGCAAGAGACATTGGCTGATTCAACTTGCGAATCAGAGTATATAGCAGCTAGCGAGGCAGTAAAGGAAGCGATATGGCTGAAGAACTTCATTGGAGACCTTGGAGTTGTACCAGCTATTAAAGAGCCAATGGAAATTTTCTGTGATAGTGAAAGTGCAGTTGCCTTAGCCGAGGAACCAAGGGATCACGGGAGATCCAGACACATCGATAGAAAATACCATTTCATCAGACATCGAATAGAAGAAGGACTCCTCGTGGCAAAGAGGGTATCATCTCCAGCATGCTCGGAGATCCCCTCACAAAGGGACTGACTCGGGTTAAGCATCTCCAGCAGATCCCCTCACGAAGGGACTGACTCGGGTTAAGCATCTCCAGCATGCTCGGAGCATAGGGCTGAAGGATGATATTAGATTTAGTAGTTAGATAACCATGAAATTTGTAAAGTGTAATTGACATTAGATGATGAATAAAAGGTGTTTTATTTATGAGTAAAGTGTTGCTATCTCTTGTCGATCGTTTACTATATTTCTTTTGCATGTTTTGACTTCCAGAATAATTATGTTTGGTATATCATATTATTCGAACCTCCACAGTCGGTCATATGTCGGAAGTAGGTATGAATCAAGACTGTCATGATTGATTGCAGAGGTCTAAGGTGTTGGACATGGCTACAACAATCTTGAGTGCTCATAAGTTCTGAGCATTGGACTCAACCCACGCTCACTGGAATCACTTCATGGAATTTATCTCAAGTGATCGTGAGACGGTAATATCATATAAGTCTTCAAACCTAGAGATATGATTTGTTACTTATGAGTTGGTTATGCATTGATTGTACGTTAACGCATTGGTAACTCGATGTTATAAAACGTGCTTTTGTGTATAATTCAATGAGTGGTAGAACAAACATATTAGTCGAAGTTTATCTGTTCCTTCTTAGGATTAGAAGCTGGTATCTGGGCCCCTCGATGATTTTGTTTTGACCTATGTACCGGGCCCGGTCAGAACTAAGTTGATGTGTTCAATTAAGTTCTTTGTCAAACAAATCGGAAATCGGGAAACAAACTGCTGGACAATAAAGTAAGACACTGTTCCATGTATTTGTCCGGCTGATATCTAGAACAGAGGATTATATGATCACTTATCTTAAATGGCGTATCATCATCTTCTCAGTTCCGAGAGACCTTGAAAGAGCTACGATTGCCGATCGGTTCCTGAAGTATTGCAGTTATAGTTATTAGACTTATCCAAGTGGGAGACTGTTGGATAAGGAGTCTAAGTCCATAACTATTTCTGGTATGTACTTGACCCGACCCGGCATGGTCCATTTGGGTTGCATGGCACCATGCAATTGGATAGACTAAATGAGAGAAATAAGACTTGTGGATTATTAATATATTATAAGTTCTAATATATTAATAATATTATTTAATTAGTTTGATCAAGAATTAATTTATAATTAATTAAGTGATCAAAAGATAACTAATTAAATATATGGGTTGATTATGTAAATTATGCATAACTTGTATAGTGGGCTAAGAGGCTCCATGGATTATCAAGTTGGGTTAAACCCATAGGATGCTCCATGGGAGTTACGAACCCATGGGTCATGGAAATGAAGAGTCATGACACATTAGGGTTTACATGGTGTAACCCTAGATGTGTCAACACTATATAAAGAACCCATGCTCCACCAAAATCGGTTGCACACAAGAATCAAGAGGGCTAGAGCCGATTTTGCAAGTGTAATATTCTCTCAAAAGTTTACTCCAAAAGCATTTGGTGTTGTGTGAAGCATTTGAGGCATCACACTTGGGGTGCTAGGCTCACAAGGTTTCAAGGATCATAAGCAACAACAAGGTAAGTTATTCTATCTTTCATGCAAGTTAAAATTTGTTCCCCATGTATGCTATATAGGAATATAACCTTGGAATTCAACTTTGCATGATAATTAGACAAACATAGATCCAAGGTTATTAGGGTTGCATGTACACTTAGGAAGTGTTAGAATGCTCAAAACCCATCAAATCTAACGTGCAGCCTATGTACATATCGGTTGTGCTTTCTGTCTTACCGTTTGCCATTTCTATTGTAAAGATCTTATTAAGCGCTTGGGGTTTTTGATTAAGTAAGTGTTTGAATTTATGACTCACGAAACTTCTCTCCGCACCACAGTCAAAGAGTATGCATGCATAAATGTTGTTGAGGAGAAACGTACCCAAAACCACTGTGGGATCGGCCATTGCCTCGTTCTGCCCTATTGCCAGCACTCTTCCTACACCGCCAACATTCTTTGCCTTAGGGCAATCTCTCTTGTAGTGCCCAGTTTCCCCACACCCATAATATGACTGGCTCACTCCAGTACCAGGAACTTGGGTGATTGGTCGCGCTGGTGCCTTACAGAAACGGGCAGTGTGCCCTTTCCTGTCACAATTTTTACAGTGCATCTCCCGGCAATTCCCGTTGTGATGGTAATTGCATATGTTGCACTTTGGTAGGTTCCCAGCATATTGTTTTACCGGTGTAGGGGTAACAGGGACAATAGTAGGGGCAGTAGCGGCATGGACCGCCACTATTTGCTTCTTTGAAGGTTCTTGCGAAGTTTGACCTTTCCTCTTGTTCCAAAACTTCTTCTTGTTGTTGTTGTTGGCATTGTTGTTATTGTTGTTGCTTCCTTTGGTTGGTTCCGGGACGACGGTCGTGACATCTTGGCAGACCCCATGATCGACGAGGGACTGTGCCAGTTGTTTGGCACTGTCGAACGCCGTGGGTTTGGAAGCTAGCACACTTCCTCGAAGCTGGGGCGACAGCCCCCAGACATACCTTTCCACCTTCTTGCTTTCTGGGGCCATCATCCCTGGGCAAAGTATTGTCAAATCACTGAACCTATTCATATAGGTTGTGATGTCCGAGCCCACCATAGTGAATCCCCAAAGCTCCTGTTCAAGCTTCTGGATCTCGCCCCTTGGGCAGTACTCTCGCAGTAGCATTTGCTTCAGGCTCTCCCAACCCATGGAGTTTGAGATTTCCAGAGTTAGTGACTTGACGTGGCCATTCCACCACGTTAGGGCTCGTTTGGAGAAAGTATAGGCGGCAAATTTTACTTTGCTCTCTTCGGGGCATGAGCATATCTCGAACACGGCTTCCGTTTTCTCTATCTATTGGGATAAAGCCATTACTCCCCCAGTTCCATTAAAGGGGATGGGTTTGCTGTTGGAGAAGTCCTTATAAGTACATTCCCCGGAACGTCCCTGGTTTTGGCCATTATTAGAGCTATTTATTCCTCCCCCTGATTCGTTGTTACTCATTTGAGCCATTGCTGCAGTTATGGCAGCTGTTACAGCGGCCTGAAAAGTAGCAGCATCCATCGACGGAGGTGGAGGTGGTGGTGGTGTTGGTGATCCTGTAGTATTGAAGCGTCGAGGATTCCTTCTTGGTGGCATGATTCTGCCATAAGTTAAGATACGAATTCTTGATAAGTCTTCAGAAATGATTATGGAAAGTCTTAGTATCATATGCTTTGCGCTCTGAACATTACCGAAATTTGTAAGTAAAGGGGAAAATTTCAATAATAAGTGTATGATTTCCTTAGTATCTAAAGAACTTAATGGTATACTCAACGAAATAATAAATGTGTTTCATTCTCATTGATATTAATATTTGATACAACGATCAGGAAAATTTGACCTTACATGGGTCTAGGGTACATCAATGATAAAGGGAAAATTTGACAGCATTCGGGCCCCCGAATTGTGCACTCACAATCCGTCGGGTTTACATTTAAAGGAAAGATTAACACCAACACTTAGTCGATAACTATATATATAGCGCTAGAAGTACGCGCTCTATTCCAAGCGGGTGGCACGCTGCGGACCATGGTATGTGGTTGCGGAAGTCTGAGCTCGGGCTACTTGACGTTCAGCCTCGATGATGCGCCTCTCCATTGCGGCTTGGTTCTTACGAAATTCCCTTACTTCGGCTCTAGTAGCAGTAATGTCCTTCTGAAGGGAAAAGGTGTGCTCTATTGTCCGCTCATGTTCTTCGTCCAGACGACGAAGACGTACCGCAGTGACAGCAGCGGTGGCCCCAATGTCCAAGAGTTGGCTGGCATTCACTCTTGCTTGCTCGCCTTGGTTGGCAATGCAACGAACCATGACAGGGAGTGCCCTGTCAGCCGAACCCCCGTTGCTTAGGTTATAAAGCCTCGTGCCATGTCGTAGGGTGGGCGTTGCCCTTTCTCCCTTCTCCATCGCTTCAGATCCACAGCCCAGCGTGGCGCCGGGCCCTGGAAGTTCCTTTGGGGATTTGCTGCTCCTCGGGGAGGATTGTAGATCTCGGGTTCCGAGTCAGTGCTCCCACCATCTCCTTCCTCTTCTGACTCTTCATCTAGGTCTTCCTCGGGATCCTCTTCGGAATCCTCTGCTGGCTCTTCCTCGGGGATCTCTTCGGGATCTTCCTGTGGGTCTTCCTCAATCCAGCCTCCATTACCCTGCTTAGGGTAGTAGGGATCCCCGGGAATGTGAAATCCTGCCATTTTGTCTAGTCGAGAAATAGAGGCAAGAGCATTATATAAAAAAATTTGGGAGGAAAAGGTAACTTTTGATAAATAAAATTTTTATTTATTTGACGATTCCTAATTTTAACTAATATCGAGGTTCGCATGATTATTATAGTTCTTATAGTTTTATAACATACTCCAATACCATTTCAAATTTGTAAGTTTGATTCTAGTATTTAGTTTGGTAAGTTTTCGACGTGTTGCTCACTACGACCATTCCTCGACATACGTTGGTCACATCCATGATAAATATAGTTGATCAGGCTATATTTATTCTCGATCTTCTTACATACCCCGAGGCCTAATCGTAGTGTCGCAACTTACCTTAATACTTTTGTAAAATTTTAGTTATGATACGAGACCGATGCATGCGTGTACTTATACTTTTATATAAAAAAAATATACCATTTTAATTTATTAAAAGTATCGTTTATGAAAACGTTTTGTCAGAGGGTTTTAGTCCCTTTGCATTTATAGTTTGTATATCTTATGTGGTTCGATATACTTAGTTCACTATAAACAATGCTCTGATACCAATCTGTCACACCCCCAAACCAGAATGGCGGAAACATTCGCGGGTGGGTGACTTCACGTAGTATCATAACATTTGAATATTTGTAAAGAAAGTAACCCAACCATCATAAATATAATAAAAGTTACATCGTTGCATGTAATACATGTTTCAAAAGAATATTACAAATATGATGATTTAAAATATTTTGATAATAGACGCCTTAGTGTTCCTTCTCCAAAAGCCGATGGTTACATGTATTACTGATTCCCTGAGAAATACAAGTAGGTTTGAAAAAGTGTCAACAATTAAGTTGGTGAGTTCATAAGCGTTTTTGTACTAAAATTTGTATGTCTTTTGGTAAAATAATTGAACGTGTTTTCCATAAAATCCAATATTTTCTATGTATGTGTGATAGTTTGAAAAAGTGCCAAAGGCTAGGATGCAATAGTATCTTTTATGCTAAAATGGTGAAAGTGGATTTTATACATATATAATGTAACACTGAATGCATTTAAGAGTCTCGTAAATCAAAATATTTCGATATTCCATGTGAGATTTATAACCATGCTATTGACCCACACAGCCTGTAACAACGTTCCTCAGGCGTTGCAGTGTTATGACGTTTTTCACCCCAGACCTGCCGGTCTAACTGTAGCTAACAGTTTAGCTGTGGGATTGTCAATCCCATATACATCTATACACAAGTATCACGCTCTCCCTACAAGAGATTATTGTTTATAATACAGGACTTGAAATGTGTACTCGAGAGTACGGTGAAGCCGGATGTCTCACAAAACTTAGTATCAATAGATTTACGGAATGAAAAGTCCACATTACTTGTAAATAAAAGTATTTCCTTTTTATCGTGTTTATGTAAAGTTGTCATGAATATTTCGTAAACTATACCTATTATAGTTTTTCAAAAGTGTGTTCCATTTGGTGATAAAAAAACTTGACGTAATACCAACTTTGCATGTAAGGTGTAACGTTGGTATTAATGTTGTTTAACATTTATAAACAAAATGTAAGTAAAATATTCGCAACGATGCGTATTTGAACATAAGTTTTTCTCGTATTTCATTTGTATTTCCCCCCCTAAAACATGAAAAAATGTGAAAATGTAGGGGTATGAACTCACCTGGAAAGTGTGATGATTTGATGAAAACGAGATTTTACTCGGGTAGCGCTTCGACCGGGAAGTGGTAAGTTTCTTGGGATTCTCGGAGCTTCGGACCTTCGTCGGAACTTGGATATGTAACCGGGGTGTCGGGGTCGTCTCGGGATGCTAAACGTAGGGTAGAAGTGAGAGAGAAGAGGGAAATGAGCAAGGGAAGTCGGAACCCTCGCATCTTATTTGTAGGGGCTGGTCATGGTGCGAACGCGGGGCATTCCTGCGGGGTACGCAGGGCGTTCCCCTGAATGCAGCGCGTTCCGAAGCTGAATTACGTCATCGCTTACGAACCTCGGATGGGACGGCGAAGAGTCAGGTCTGCGAGCACGAACGCGGCGTGTTCCCTCGGAACGCAGGGCGTTCCCTTCGGACCCGCCTCGAAGTGTGTGCCCAAAACTTGTAAAATCCGTAACTTTCGCGTACGAGCTCCGTTTTCGACGTTCTTTATATGCACGCGAAGGTGAGAAAATACTCTACAACTCTCATTTAGACTTCATCGGAAAATTTTGAATTTATTTTTAATAATATATTTTTAACAGGCCGGGACTGGAAAAGTCCGTTAAAAATCCATAACTTCTTCATCCGACGTCCGTTTTCGTTTAGGTTGTGTTGGCTAAAAGTCGCTCGATCTCTATTTCGAGTTTTTAGCTGTCGACTGCTGTTCCGAAACTTAGAAAAATCATAACTTCCTCATACGAAGTCAGATTTGGGCGTTCTTTTTATGTATGCTCACGGTATAACCTAATCTACGACTTTCGTTTAGATACCTAAGGCTAAAAAGTATTTTATTGAAATTTCACTTTTTACGCTTAACATTGTTTTACTAGTTGTGTCGCGGGTTTTCGATTGATCATAACTTCTTCGTTATAACTCGGATTTGAGTGTTCTTTATATTTCTCAGAACCTTGACACAATATTTAATATTTTATGTATCCCAATTGAGACTTTAGAACGCTTCATTTTTGACATTATTTTATTACATCAAATATAGTTTCTAATATTTGACTTTTTGAACATTACATTTACTCGAAATATCGGGTTGTCACACCTACGAGGTGGCATCTTTCTGTCAAAGAGTTTTAAAGACAAAATGAGTATAATTCTTTTAGTAATAGTTATAAGTCGGGCGTCGTAGAACTGGTTACTAGTTTTCAAGTATAGTATATTCCGACTTTCAAATGTTTGTAAACAATTCAGAGCAGGAGTTTATATAATAAACTTATGAATTTAGTAGTAATAACTCAAGTGTAATCTTGTAATCTTTGTTTCATGCCTGATCCACTCATAAGACCACTCGATGTATACTAGTTTTGTGTAACTAGGGTTCAATAGACCGTCGAACTTAATGAGTCTGCACTAAGTCCACAACCAGACAAGGAACATGACCCGAGGCGGACTCACCATTTCTAAGTCGATCGCCTCTTAATTACATATAACCTCAAGGTATATATTAAATGATCTTAGAGTTACCATAAGCAATTCGTTTGTAATGCTATGTTATGAAATCTGAGGTAAACTTCCAATAAAATAGAATGCATGTCAATTTTCATTGATACAACTTAGTACATGTTTGTAGTAAAATTTGACCTTATAGAAGGTCTACATTATATCAACGTAACTAAAAATTTGACAGCACTTAGACCCTTCGACTAGTGTATACACTTCGACGCAGGGCTAAACCTACTTGCAGGAAAGAGTAGCCCCAACGCATACCCGTAAACCTAGTTTATAACAAAATGTGAGTAGTGCAAACACTACTCGAGGCGGGTGGTATCAGCTGGTCCCTTGCGGCCTTGAGACGAGGTCGAGGCTCCTTGTAGCTCCTCAATTCAGCGTTCCGCCGCGATCACTCTCTCCTTGAGAGCCGCGTGCCTTACCTGGTACTCCCTTACCTCTGCCCGAACGGTGGTAAGGTCCTCGATGAGTTGGTCTATTGGATAGAAGTATTTTTCCAAGTCCCTAGTACGTGCATCGGCAGCTTCAGCAACAGCGTTGAGATCCCGAACTCGATCTTCCATTTCCCTATTATGGTCCCCCAGGCTCGTGATTTGCTGGACCACGATGGGGAGGGCTCTGTCAGCCGGTCCCCCATGACTGAGGTCGTAGTAACCCCGTTGATTGCCAAATGGTGATCGTTGTTGTTGATGACGACTCCATCTCTCGATCACTGTTGCCCAACGGGGCTCTGGCCCGTTGTAGCCAAAACGGTTCGCAGGCACCCTGGCGATGTAAGGAGGGTTGATGACTTCCTCCTCCGGCTCCTCCTTTTCTTCTTCGTCCTCCAATTCTTCTTCAAGTTCTTCTTCGTCCACTTCTTCTTCCTCTTCGTGTTCTTCTTCTTTTTCCGCCTCTTCGGGGTCTTCTTCGGACTCCTCCTCGAGTACTTCCTCGGGATCCTCTTCTGGTTCTGCTTCTATCCAACCACCGTTCCCCTGGTTCGGAAAGTAGGGGTCTCCGGGTAAGTGGAATCCTGCCATGACGTCTGTGCAAGAATAGGGGTGTAAGAGGCACATAATGAATCTAGAAATATTGAGCTTAAGCAACATAAAATACTCCTATAATATTTTAACGGTTGTGTTTGATTCTTATCGTGTTTCTTGTATGGGTGTTGGTAAGTTGATAGACTTGTTGTCCACAATGACTATTCCCCGGCATATACTAGTCACTTCTCGGACAAATATAGTTGATCATGCTATATTCCTCCCAGACTTGATTGCATATCCCAAGGCATAATCACATTGCACAACTCCTCTATTTTTAACTTTCCCGTTTTCCTTAGATGTGACACTATACTAGTATGCATGTATGTACTTATATATATATATATATATATATATATATATATATATATATATATATATATATATATATATATATATATATATATATTATATAAGAATAACATGTTATTATTTTTAAAAGTATAATTGTAGGGAAAACATTTAAATCAAAGAATCTTAGTCCCTTTGTGTTTATAGTTTGTATATCTTATATGGTTTGATATATTATGTTAACTATAAAGAAGGCTCTGATACCAATCTGTCACACCCCAAAACCAAGATTGGCGGAAACGTCCAGGGTTGGAAATGACTTCATGTATAGTATCACAACAACGAGTATAATAGTGCTCATAGTCAATACAACCATCATAATTATAATTGAAAAAGTTACACCGTTGTATGAGTTTACATGTTTCAAAATCAATTACATTATGATGTCCAAAAATGAAATGTTTGACGATTGAACGTCCCATCCTCAAAAGCTGTTGATTTCCTGTTTCACTGATTTCCTGAGAATACAAGTAATTTCGAAAAAGTGTCAACAATTAAGTTGGTGAGTTCATAAGCTTTTAGTTGTAGTGTTGGAAAACCCTTATTTGTAAATGTAATGTATACACTAGAAAAATCCAATATTTTCCTTATAAAATGTTATGTAGTCTTAAATCCCAAGACCGAATGTATGAGTGTGTTTCGTAATTTTAACGAAGAATGCAGTTTTAAATAGATAAAACCCTTTTTAAAATAGAATTTCCCGTAAACTTTAAGTGTTGTTAACTCCCTATGTGATTCACTATAACCATACTACGACTAGATGACCTGATACAACGTTTTTCAGACGTTAGAATTTGTTATGACATTTGTCACCCGTAGACCTGCAGGTCCCGCTGTAGCTAGCAGCAAGGTGTGGGGTGTCAATCCCGTACTCTAAGAGTACAATGAAGATGTGTCTCACAATTTACGATAACGAGTTTACGTGTAGTATGTTTAGTAATGCATAATTATACTTCTTATGTTTTATTTTGTATGTTTGTAATGTTAATGGGACTCTTAGAATTCAGTGAGTAATTTCTATTATTTAAATGTAACTTAACAGAAAACACATGTAAAATGTGAAGTCATCAAAGACAAACACTTTGCTCAACATGTTACAAAGTGTTATGAAAGTTGTAAGCTCTGAACTAGTTTTTAACCTTTCTGCACTGTTTTAGAAAATTCGTAGAAAAATCATACGTAGTCTAAAACCGAATCTGCAAACTCTGAGAGTTTAGTAAATGTGTCTAGTTTATGCATAATTTTTATTATGATTTTTAGAAGTCTCTAACTTACATGAAAAGTTTCATATTCACAGACTGGTCCGAATTCATTTCGGAAATGATAGGTAGTTTTGTAAAAATCACCATAAATTGTAGCAAAATCGTATGGAGATATGAAAGTAGTCATTAGAAAGGTATAAACCTGAACTACTTGTATATTAAACAGTTTTGAAAGATATTAAGTTTAATATGGTCAAAACAGTCTGTGAATAGGACTCAACTTTTCTGATGAAAGTTGATGTTTGAGTTTAGTTAAGTTTTCGGTGTATTAACTTGTATTCTCCCCCTAAAACTTGAAGGAAATATGAAAATGTAGGGGTATGAACTCACCTTGAGTGGTTTGCTTAGATGAATGTTAGAGAGAAGAGGTTTCCAAGTCAAGAACACTTGGAAAGTGCTTGAAGAGTTAAAGATCTAAGAGCAAATATGGCGATATTTGTTATGAGAGATCCATAATTTGAGTGAAGGTGTGAAGAATGTTCAAATGTAGGATGAAAATACTTACCAAAAGTGAGTGAAAACCTCAATATCAGCCTTGGAGTCTCGTGTTTTTCGAGAGAGAAAGTGAAAGAGAGGTGCTTGCTTGTAGGTGACAGAGTGAGTAAAGTGGAAGGAGAGATGAGGGTTTTCCAACTTTTGATGAAGATCTCTTGCTGGAGGGAAGTATGAGAGGACAAATAGTTGACTAGGTAGGGAGGAATAATGACTGAAGGTTGTCATAAGTGGGTATGGGGGATAGCTGGTGTCATACTTAATGAAAAGTCAACACTCTACATCCATATCTTACACAATAGATATTATTCTTAGATTAAGATTTCCCCTAAAAAGTGATTAAAATATGAATATATGGGGTCTTATATATCAAAATATGAGTTTGGAGAGTTTAAGTCATGAAAATTACAAGTCTGAGGAAATTTTCGGAGTCAAAATCACTCAAAATCACTAAAAACTCCAAAATGGTTGAAAATCCGGAGTGGGACTCGGATTTGCGAGGGTTCCGGAGTCAAAATCACAATTTTGGAGCCAAAAGTGGAAATTACAAAGTCATTTCTAATATTCTGGAGTCGGTCTGTAGCTTCCGGAGTGGATCCAAGGCTTCCGAGATGCGAGGCTGTCTGGGCGAAGTCCTCCTGTCGTATGTGAGATGGTCTGAAGCAAGGCATTCCGGAGCCACTTTTCGGAGTGAAGGAGTTCCGAAGCTGAGGGAGGTGCGAAATTGTCCGGTTCTTAAGAGGGTTCCAGACCAAGAGAGTTTTTTTGGTTTTTCTCCTTCGATTTTGAGCTGTTTTTAGTAAAGGAAAGGATTGGGTTGGTGTGGATGTTTATAAAAGTTCGAGAGAGATATGAGAGAGATTTTGGAGAGATTTGGAATAGAGAGAGATATTTGGGAGAAAATTTGGATAGAGAGAGATCTTTAGGAGAGATTTGGGATAGAGAGAGATCTTTGGGAGAGATTTCGGATAGAGAGATATATTTGGGAGAGATTTGGGATAGAAAGAGATCTTTAGGAGAGATTTGGGGGGGGGGAGAGAGAGAGAGAGAGAGAGAGATATATATATATATTTGGGAGAGATTTGGGAGAGAGAGAGAGAGAGATAGAGTGGGAGAGATTTAGAGAGATTTTGCCGGGGTCCTTTATTAGTGTTTTTCTTTGTAGTGCAAGGACCGTAGGCTTCGTTAAGCCTTATTATGAGTGTTATATGCCCCCGAAGGGTACTTAAAGGTGTCTTATCAAGTTGTCGCATCACTTACTCCTTTTAGAATTTTAGATTTTCTGAACATTGAAAAACTCTAAGCGATACTTTATATTAAGATAGTGAGTTGTACAAAGTAAGCATAATGTAAACCCTAATATACGAAAGGTTAATTGAGTTGACCAGTTTAACTTGTTGACTTTATTTGACTTTGACTTTAACAGAAATTTATGGTTGTCACAGATGCATTAACTACCTTGTAACGAAATTGGTAAATTTTAAGGTTAAAATGTGATAAAGTTATAACCATGCTTGATTGACTAGTGTGAAACACGATATTCTTCAGGCGTCGAAAAGTTATGATACTTGTCACCCGTAGACTTGCAGGTCCTACTGTAGCTAGCAGAAAGGTGTAGGATTGTCAATCCATTATAGATCTATACACAAACTCATGCTCTCCCTATAGGAGACTCTGGTTATAAAACGTGACATAGCAAGGAAATTGCTATGCCATGAAATAGTATCTCACATTTTAGTTATCTTATTCTTGTTATAGTATGTATGTTCCTTCTTGTTCTTGTTATAGTATGTATGTTCCTCTTGTTCTTGTAAATGTATAGTAATAGTATGTCTGTACTGACTCGTCTATGTTTTCTTTGATTTAGAAATAGTATGTAGAAATCCTCTAAACTATACCTATTATAGTTTAATAGTATGGTTGTTTGAACTGTTATTGATTTGTAGAAAAGACTCAATTGTTCAACATAAGCAACCGATTTAGTATGTTCCTTAAAATGGGTTTAATATTGATGTATATATTCAATGAGTATAGCTATGATGTAGCCGACAGTCGGACTAGTGATCCTACCCTAAGCCCACAACCAAACAAGGATCATGAGTCAAAGTATTTAGCAATATTCCTAAGTCCGTTAAAGCATATTTATAAGTAAATAGATACACGAATATGAATTTGATAAAAACAGAAATCTATGAATAGTTTTAAAATGGTTTTAACAAGTATTTGAGTATAAGAAATCCTTTCGTTTGATGTTTTCACACGTAAGGTTTAACACAATTATATCGTGTCCTAATTGTATTCTCCCCTTTAAAAGCATTTAAAAAGCATTTAAAACCATATAACACTGTAATTTGTAGTGGTATGAACTCACCTCGTGTGAGTGATTCGATTTGGAGTTCGATATAGGATGAATGTTTCACTGGTTAGCTCCCGGGACAAAATCAAGTCCTAAATGACAATATATTCAACATATTGGCATTAATTTAGTGAATATAACCTCTAAGTTATCAAGGAAACAACCTAGGATGTAAGAATTACTTACAAGAGAAGTGTTATAAGAAAAGATGGGAGGCTGCAAGGAGTTCACAGCCAGATGAAGGGTTCATGGCCCAAGAACACTTTATGTTCTTGAGTTCACAGCCGAAAACTGGGTGTTCACGTCCCAAAGATCTTGAAGATTGGTGAATGATTGAAGGTCCTAAGCAAGTTCCCTTGAAGAAGAAGAGAAGGAGGATGATATTTGAGAGCAAAGGGATGTTTAGGGTTGAAGATCTTTGAGAGAGAAGGGAGGTGTTCACGGTCAGAAGAGTAGAAGTGATGATAAAAATCAGTCAAACTTCTATATATAGTTAGATTTTACGGCCGCAAACTGAGGTTGACGGCCCGGAGGCTCGTTCATGGCACGAAGGTTGTTCACGACCGAAGCCTCGTTCACGGCGCTAGCCGGGTTTGCGGTCCGAAGGGAAGAGAGAAGAAGAGAGGTGCGAAGTTTCTCGGTTCCAACTAATCCCTTCTTAAACACATAAAACCTTGAATACAATGTTTAAACACTTAAAAGCCATTACTCTAACCCATTTAGGATAGAATAAAAATTAGGTTGCCGATACTTGACCAAGTTTGACTTTTATAAGAATAGAAATTACCGGTTGTCACATCATCCCCCCGTTAAAGGGAATTTTGTTCCGAAATTAAAACTAAGAAATACACATGGACTAAGGAAAAAGATGAGGATACTGAAGTTTCATTTGATCCTCCCGCTCCTAAGTGAATTCAGGTCCTCGCTTTGCATTCCAGCGAACCTTCACTATTGGAATACGGATTTGTTTTGTTTGCTTGACTTCCCTATCAATGATTTCTTTCGGTTCATCAACGAAGTTGAGGCTCTCATTGATCTAGATTTCATCGAGTGGGATAACAAGAGTCTCATCAGAAAGGCACTTCTTTAGGGTCGATACATGGAAGGTAGGGTGTACGTTACTAAGTTCTTGAGGTAGACGAAGTTTGCAAGCTACAGGGTCGATTCTAGCGGGAATCTCAAAAGGCCCACTGTACCTTGGATTTAGCTTACCACGCTTTCCGAAGCGTATCAAGCCCTTCCAGGGTGAGACCTTCAATAGAAAAAGGCACCAACCTAAAACTCCAAAGGTTTCCGTCTCTTGTTAGCGTAGCTTTTCTGTCGGTCTCTTGTGGCTTTCAATCGTTCACGAATCTGAACGATCTTCTCTGTCGTTTCCCGAATGATTTCCGGACCTGTGAAAGTGCTGTCAGGAACTTGTCCTTTAGCTAGTTGCATGTCACCCACCTCAGCCCAGCACAGAGGGGATGTGCACTTACGGCCATAGAGGGCTTCAAATGGAGCAACCTTGATACTAGAATGATAGTTGGTGTTGTATGAAAACTCGACCGGTGGCAAATGGATATCCCATGCTTTAGCAAAGTCGATCACACAAGCTCTCAGCATGTCTTCCAACGTCTGTATCGTCCTCTCACTTTGTCCATCAGTTGTGGTTGGTAGGTTGTACTTATGTATAACCTAGTTCCCAGGGTATTTTGTAGCGACTGCCAGAATCTTGAAGTGAATCTACTATCTATGTCAAAGATAATAGATATGGGAACACCATGCATTCGTGCAATCTCCCTAATCTATGTTCTTGTCAGTTTCTCCATCTTGTCGGTTTCATTCATTGGTAGGAATTGCGCGGACTTAGTTAACATGTCTACGATCACCCAAATGGTATCTAGACCACCTGTTGTCTTGGGAAATTTGGTTATGAAGTGCATCGTAATCCGCTCCCACTTCCACTCAGGTATCTTCGGATGTTGTAGTAAACCTAAGGGTTTTTGGTATTCAACCTTAACCTTGGCGCAAGTAAGACACTTGCCCACGAAGGTAGCAATCTCTGCTTTCATGTTAGGCCACTAATATAACTTTTTGAGATCCAGATACATCTTATCTGAACCTGGATGAACGAATTATTGAGTATTGTGCGCTTCGTTCATGACCACGTCTCTGAACCCACCGAGCTTCGGTGTCCAGATCCGATCCATGAGGTAATAAGCTCCGTCACCGTTGACTTATATGTTCTTATCCATCCCTCTAAGGGATTCACCTGCCACATTTTTAGGTCTTAAGGCTTCCTGCTGAGCCTCTTTAATTTTTGTGGACAGATGAGAATGGATCGTCATAGTCAATTCCTTGACTCTACGACCTGAGTTTTCTTTCCGACTTAGGGAGTCAGCTACTACATTGGCCTTACCAGGATGATAATGAATTTCACATTCGTATTCATTTAGTAGCTCAACCCACGTCGCTGTCTCATGTTGAGCTCCTTCTGGTCGAATATATGTTGGAGGCTTTTGTGGTCTGTAAAGATAGTGCTTTTTGTACCATACACGTAGTGTCTCCAGATCTTCAGAGCAAATACCACTTCTTCTAACTCAAGATCATGTATAGTGTAGTTGACTTTGTGTGTCTTAAGTTGTCTTGAGGCATAGGCGATGACCTTCCCTCGTTGCATAAGAACATAGCTAAGCCCTTGGTTGGATGCATCGCAATAAACCACGAAATCTTCTATCCCTTATGGGAGGGATAATATCGGTGCGGTGCATAAGGCTTGCTTTAGCGTTTGGAACGCCTTCTCTTGTTTCTATTCCCAGTCAAAGGTCACACCTTTCTGGGTGAATGTGGTAAGTGGTTTCGGAATTCTTGAAAAGTTCTGAACAAACCTGCGATAGTAGCCAACAAGGCCTAGAAATTGACGACTTTTCGTAGGCGTCTTTGGATCTGACCAGTTCTCAATGGCCTTTAGTTTGGAGGGGTCCACATGAATTCCCTCTTCTCTAACCACGTGACCCAAGAATTCGACTCTTCGAATCCAAAATTCGCATTTAGAGAACTTCGCATAAAGCTTCTCTGCTCGTAGTGTTTCTAAGATCCGTCGTAGGTGTTGACTATGTTCCTCCTTACTGCGAGAATAGATGATTATGACGTCAATGAACACGATTACGAACTTATCTAAGTAAGGGTGGCACACCCGGTTCATTAAGTCCATGAACACAGCGGGCACATTGGTTAATCCGAAAGGCATCACTACAAACTCATAGTGTCCATAACGAGTTCGGAAAGCTGTTTTGGGAACATCTTCCTCTAAAACTTGTAATTGGTGATAGCCGGATCTTAAGTCAATCATTGAAAAGTAGTTCGCTCCTTGAAGTTGGTCGAACAAATCGTCGATACGCGGTAGAGGATATCGGTTCTGAACAGTAAGTTTGTTTAGTTCTCGGTAGTCGATGCACATACGGAACGATCTGTCCTTCTGCTTTACGAACAAGACCGGTTCTCCCCAGGGTGAGAAGCTTGGTCTAATGAATCCCTTGCTTATCAGTGCGTTCAGTTGACTGGATTGTTCGTGCATCTCAGCTGGTGCTAGTCGTTAAGGCGATTTGGCTACAGGAGTAGCTCCTGGAATTAAGTCGATTTGGAACTCGACTTGACGTTGTGGTGGTAATCCTGGGACTTCTTCAGGAAAGATGTCGGGAAAGTCGCGTACTTCTGGGATGTTCTTTAGGTCTTTTACTTCTTGGCTCATATCAACCACATGAGCAAGGAATGCATGATATTCCTTCCGTAAGTACTTCTGGGCTTGTATACTTGAGATGATCCGAAGGCTCGTACCTGGTTTGTCGCCATAGATAACTAGGGTTTCGCTATTCGGTGGATTAAGACAAACAGATTTCTCAAAACACATGATGTCAGCACGATGAAGACTCAACCAATCCATGCGGATAATGACGTTGGAACTTTTAATTGACACATGCATGAGGTCGATTTGAAATGAATGGCTATCTAGAGAGAGGGTACATCCTACGTATATATTGCTAGTGCTCTCAGTCTTCCCGTTAGCCATTTCTACGGTGAACGTTTCTTTTAGTGGTCATGGTTGTTGTTTAAGTAAGTGTGCAAATTTTTGGTTTACAAAACTCCTCTCCGCTCCACTATCAAATAGTATGCATGCATAAGAGTTATCGAGGAGAAACGTACCAGTGACCACTGTAGGGTCTGCCACCGCTTCCTCATGGCCTATCGCCAAAACTCTTCCTACTCCGCCAATATTCCCTGCCTTCGGGCAGTTCCTCTTGTAGTAACCAACCTCACCACACCCGTAGCATGCCTGACCTACTCCAATGCCAGGGACCTGGGTTATTGGTCTTGCTGGAGCCTTGCAGAAATGAGTAGTGTGCCCTTTCCTATTGCAGTTTGCACATTGCATCTCCCGACAGGGTCCGTTGTGGTGGAAGATGCAATTGTTGCACTTCGGCAAACTCCCAGAGTATTGCTTTGCCGGTACAGTGACAGTAGGTGCTGTTGCAGAATGAACAACCATAATCTGCTGTTTCTTGGCAGAGTTCTGCACCGAGTTGTTCCTCTTCCTGTTCCAAGACTTCCTCTTGTTGTCGGTTGTTTTGGATGGTTCTGGGACAGCAAGGGTTGTTTTTGGTGTGCGGACTCCATGGTCGATGAGTCGCTGTGCCAATCGCTTGGCACTGTCGAAGGTAGTAGGGTTGGAAGACAATACATTCCCTTGGAAAGGAGGTACCAATCCCCAGATGTACCTCTCAATCTTCTTGCCCTCAGTGGGGACCATCCCCGGAAATAGAGCCGCCAGATCACTGAACCTGGCAGTGTAGGCTACTATGTCGAAGCCTTTCATGGTTAGGCTCCAAAGTTCCTGTTCAAGTTTCTGAACTTCGCCCTCGGGCAGTACTCCTCTATCATGAGGTCCTTCAGTGTTTCCCAGCCCATCGCATTAGCCAGTATGAGAGTAAGTGACTTGACATGGCCATTACACCACATGAGCGCTCTATCCGAGAAGGTGCAGGCAACAAATTTTACTTTGCTTCCTTCCGGGCAGGAGCAGATCGCGAATATAGACTCCGTTTTCTCTATCCATTGCGATAGAGAGATGATTCCTCCGTTGCCATTAAAGGCTTTGGGTTTGCAGTTAGCGAAGTCGTCGTATGAACACTCCCTAGGGTGCCCATGACTATCACCTTGTGTCGAGTTAACACCAGTTCCACGTCCGCTAGTACCGCTAGCATTTATTTGAGTCAAGGCTACCATTATAGTCGCAGCCACCGTAACTTGGAAAACTGCAGGATCGTATTGTGGAGGAGGTGGTGGTTGAGTTGGAGTTATCGGAGGATTGTGTCTCGTTGATCTATGAGGAGGCATCTTTCAACTGTAAGTTTACAAAGATGAAGATAATAGTAAGCATTCAATAGTGAGAATAATGAGAGTGATCCTTGATCTAACACACCATAGATCAACATGTAAATGAAGTGTTTGCAATTGAGTTCTACCATTTGAAAGATGAAAGGATTTGGATAAGGATTTTCCAAGAGGATTGGATGCTTGTCAATATCATTGGTATTATAGAGGTAAAGAGTTCATGAAAATTTGACCTTGTAATAGGTCTACAAATACCAATACAGGGAAAACCTTGACAGCATACGACCTAACGAACTGAAAGTTCAAGGTCTAGATACAAATAGGAAAATAATACTAGAGCCTAAAAGTAGACTTAATCTATATCCAAAAGAGTGAGTAGAGTAGGCTCTACTCGCGAGGAGTGTTGTTCTGATTTGTGCTAGATTTTGCCCTAGATCCAGCCAACTGTTGTTCTGTTTCCCATACACGCCTTTGCAATGCCACTTGGTTCTGTCGAAGATCCCTAACTTCAGAATGGCAGGCATGCAGTTCTATCTGCAGAGCGTCAGTGTGAGTCCTGGTTAAATCCTGGTCATCGGTCAGGTGGCGGAGATGAACTGTGTTGACTCCTGAGTTAGCCCTAATCTCCATGACTTGGTCAATGGTTGCCCTTCCCTGTTCAGCATTGCGAGCAACACGACGAACTAAGATAGGAAGGAATATGTCTGCTGATCCTGCCTCATTCAAGTTGTAGTAACTTCGGTCTCCATTGTAGGGAGGTGGTTGTCCCTGTTCGTGGCTCCACCTTCCCAAGTTCACAACCAACAAAGGCGTCGGGCCTTGAAAATCCTGAGGAGGGTTGGGGTTTGGAGCAACTTGAGGTGGATTATAGACCTCGGGTTCCGAGTCCGTGTCTTCATGTTCATCTTCTTCGTTTTCTTCCTCAAAACTCTCCTCGGGGTCTTCTTCTACTGGGACCACCGAGTTCTCTTCTTTGGGCCCAGCTTCAAGCCATCCACCGTTCCCTTGACCGGGAAAGTACGGGTCGCCACGTAGATGGAATCCAGCAATATTATCTAAGCGATAAAAGGGGTGTAAGAGACATATAAATAGACGTATCAATAAAGATAATTATAGGATGATCATTACCAGTTACTTCAATACGTGTGTAGTGCATACCAGTTGTATATAACCAAGATAGAATAGACCTTTGAATAAGGGACCCAACTCTAAGACCACAACCAAACAAGGAACAGGAAGTAAAGTGAAGATCATAGATTCTATGTCTATAACATCTTAAGCACTGTTGAATCATAAAAAGTGACCCTCTTGAACTTCAGCTACCGCAGCCGACAAGCACCCGCAGTCAAGCTCCTCCATCAGCAACCGCATCCGGAGTCTCTACCTACCGCTGTCCCTTTACTAAATTACTTTACTTGTCTTTTATTATAATACTCTCTATTGTCCAGTATGCCTTGCATGGCTACTCTTAGAGATGTAATCTAGTGTACTTCGTGAGTCTCTATAAATAGAGCTCATTCTCTTTGTATTCATCACACATCTATCTATTCAGAATACACATCTCTGAAGTTATCTTTTCTATCTCTCTATCTAATTACTCATCCCTTCTTACTCTCAAATCTTACTAGAATACAACTGATTATAACCTCTCTTCGGAGCAAGTCTTTTGTGACTTAATCACTAAGTTTGATCTTCCTTACTAACTTGGTTTGAATGCATTCCTTGTTATGAATCAACTTATGTGTATACTTGATATAACAATTGTTGTCATTTCTACTTCCTTACTTTTCCGCAACTAACTCTCTAACTATCTAACTCTAACTTATTAATATTATTGTTTAGCTTTTAGATCCTTCGAGATTAACTATTCCGCAATATACTTGTTCTAATATTTGTTCAAGTGTGTCTCTAAGTTTTTCTCTCAACAATTGGTATCAGAGCCATAGTGGTTACTTTTTGAAAAACGGAACTCTGATTTTTCAAAGGGCCTTCTATACCACTGAAGCTCATTTCTTAAAAAAAACTTCAAAAATGGCACAATCGTTATCTCTGAATGTTTCCAACAGTGTTGGTGGTTCTAATCGAGCCCCAATACCGGTAGCAAATGAATATCATCGCTGGTCACAAAGAATGGAATGATACTTAAGGAGACTTGGTAGAGACGTATGGCGATCCGTAGAAGAAGGACCACATGTCCCAGTCCTTACACCAGTCCAAACTGACAGAGCTACAACCAGACTAGGAGGAGGTCAACCAGTCATGAACCGTCCCACCAAGGATGACCTCGATAAAATGGAAAATGATGTTGTTGCTTTTTATGAAATCTCCTGTGGAGTTGCTCCTGACAACTTCGATATTATCATAAATTGCAAATCAACAAAAGAGATCTGGGAAGTTCTCAAGAATTTGTACGAAGGCTCAGAACAAGCACAAGACAAGAAGCTTACCACCGCACTCAATGAGTTCAACAACTTCAAAGCTCATACTGGCGAAAGCTTGGAAGACTCCTTCAAAAGGTTCAACCTGATAGTCACCAAGTTATCCAATGCGGGCACCATCCGTAGTAACCATGAAACAAATCTTCAGTTTCTGAATAGTTTGCGAAGACATTGGACTACAGCTAAGATGATAGTCCAAGGCGATAGAAAGATTCATTCTTTGTCACTCTACAAGCTCTATGGAGAACTGCAAGCACAAGAATTCACCGTACTCAAAGACTGTGTTGACTTCGGAGGACCACTTGCTCTCATAGCACAAGCTCCACATAATCAATCTTACTCTCCCTCGTATGACACTCCACCGCAGTCATACGAAGCTGACTCAGAGTATGATGATGAAGAAGAATTTCAGAAGGCTATTGCTCTAGTTAGCCAACAGTTCAACCGTCTACCACCTCCTTCCTTCCGCAAGAATCAACAATTCAACAAACCTCCATTCAACCGTAACTTCAGTTCCCAGAATAACCATCCTCGATATCCCAAAATTTCTCATCCACCACCGCAATCTCAAAATAATCAACCAAAGGAGGCACCGCAATCTACTCAAACCACTGACTCCGGTACTCCCTCAGAAGACAAGACTGATGTTGTAATTTGTCACAAATGCAACAAAGAGAATCACTTGGCAAGAGATTGTAAGGCCAATGTAGTAACAGACAGAGCATTCTACCTTAGAATGGCTCAAGAGTTGGAAGATAAGGAAAAGGCAAGGGCATACGTAGCCCATGTCAAAAGAGACCATCAAGTTTGGACATCCGGAGACGAAGATGAAGCCATCAGCAGTGTCAAAGGAAAAGGGAAAATCTGCATGCTGGCATCTGCGGATGGTGATGGGTCTACAAAGATGGACAAGAACTACTGCTACATGGCAAATGATGGAACTCTAAGCATCGTCTAACAGGTAAAACTTATGATCCAAACTCTAAACCATAACATGCATGACTGTCAACCCTACATATATGATCTTAATGACACTTGTGATGCCGTCCTTACAGACTATAACAAAGCCTTAGATAAGAAGAACATTGCGTCCCAAGAGATGTTCCACGTGAGAAGACGACTGGATAACAAAAGACTCAAAATGGCTATGTTAGAAAAGGACTTAGAGTTAGAAAAAGATGAAAGAATGTTGGGTGAAACATAATTAGAGATAGCTTTGAACCAGAGAGATTTAGCTCAGAGTGAAATTCTACGCTTAAATCTCTTAATCGAAAAATTGTTCAATGAAAGTGAAGCTATTGAAAATTTGGTAAACAATGGAACCGTGGACAATACATACAATTGGGGTTGGTCAAATGGATATCCTACCGCAATGGATTTCTCACCCCGGTTCAACAAAGACAGACTGTATGTCCCTCCAGACCGAGAATTTCATTTCCCAGTCAATGACAAGACCTTTCCCGAAGACATCAAAACTCACTTCGGTAGACTGCATAATCTAAGCAATAATTGTGTCATTGAGGAAATTGTGCATGAGGTTTCGGGTCACACACGTGATCAAATTCCTATCTGTGGCACCATTTACCCAAATTCTCAAACCTCATCCATAGTTGATGAAGAAATTGTCATTGAGGGCCCCGAAGTCTCGAAAGACTTTCCATCTCTGCCCTCAGACCGTAGTGTTTCTCACTGTAGCCAAAAGTCCCACAAAAGTTCGATTGCAGTCCCAACTAAGACTTAATCTGCGGTAGTCAAGTCATCCCTACCGCAGTCTTCGAACAAAAGTTCTGCCACTCTTCAAACAATTCATCACGAATTACCCATAGAAAACTTTGAAGTGGGTCAATGCTCACAAATCCCTGAATCTTCAAGTTCTGATGACTCAAGCTCTCGTTTTCACAAATTTGCAAAGGGTTCTAGGAAACCGCAGTTGAACAACAAAGACCGTAGTTCACCAAAATCCTTAGCTAAAAAGGCTCTCAAAGAAGAAATCCGATCCCGTGGCACAAATAGACAAACTTTTTCGAAAAACAAGAAGCATGTCAGATTTCCAAAATCCAAAAGTCCAGAAAAATTTGTTTTCTCACATTACTTTTCAAAAAACTCTCGTATCAAGAAAACACACAAAAAGGAATGTCAAGTTTCATCAGTCATTCCTAATTCATCTGACAAAAATAAAAAAAGTGTTAAGTCTTTTCAAAACAATGGTTTTCAAGTCTATTCCTCAGATGATCCAAAATGGAAGGGTATCTTACCCACTCTAACACTTTTAAAGTCGCGTCAAAATTTCAAAAAGTGGAAGGGTATTCTACCAAATCCACCAAAAGGAACTCAAAAACCTACACGTGCTAAACCTTTTCAAAAACAAACTTTTTCAACACCCAACAACACTCATGTCAGGGATTACCAACCTCGGACCGGTAACAAGTCCAATTTATCCTATAGACCGCTGACCAAGCATAATGTCAATTCAGGTCATTCTCGGACTCATGCATCTTTATAAAAACCATTCATGCACAACATGCCATGGCCTAGTAGTATAAATTAGGTCAAAATCTTGCATAAACTAGGATCCAACTAAGATCTAGGACTAATATACTTGACTCTTACGATTCTAGTAAGTTGTTTAACTACAATAGGAAATGCCAATACCATAATTAGAATGAAACTTCAAACTTTGTTACAATTGAAAAAGGGTATAAAACCCTAAAAATAAATTAAAATATTCTAATTTCATTCCAATATGATGGTGAATATCAACAATGTTCCAAAAACTCAAAAGAGCCCAAAAATCCAAATTTATAAACTTTAAAGCTTAAAAACTTTATAAAATTTGCTATAAACTTCCTAATATAAAATTTTTATTAATCAAATTATGGATTATAATCAATGAAATAGAAATTTAAATTATCATACATTAATCATAATTTATTAGTTAAAAACAAGATTTTTAAATAAATCAAAAATTGCTTAAAGAAACATTTTTATAAAAATTTAGGTTTTATAAAAATTGAAGGGAGAATTATATAATTTGAATTTTAGGAGAGAGGGAGCCTCTCTCACTCATAAATTTCGTGCATCCTCTCCCCATGCTCTCTCTTCCCAAAAACTTCAATCATTAAACTCATTCTTACACTTCAACTTCCCTCTTCATTCTCTCTCTCACACTCCACCCTTTCAACTCTCAAACTCTCCCCCTCTCTCTCTAAACTCACGAAAATATTCAGTCAAGAACACCTCTCCACACTCAAATCTTCATCTTCTAAGGCTATTCTTCAAGGTATTCACGAAAATCTTTCACCCTTCCTTACTTTTCCTTTTGTTTTTAAAGGGTTTTCTTGTACTTCTCCTCCTTCTACACCATTCTTTATGAACATTCATGAACATGTTCATGAATGTCGTGTTTGATGATGATGGTGGTAGGGTTTCACCCAAGAACAACATGCATGTTGTTTATTTTTAAAGGGTTTTCTTGTACTTCTCATCCTTCTACACCATTCTTTATGAACATTCATGAACATGTTCATGAATGTCCTGTTTGATGATGATGGTGGTAGGGTTTCACCCAAGAACAACATGCATGTTGTTTAATGGTGAAATCCAAGGACCAAAACCTATGTCAAACACTAAGGTTCGAATTTTTACAAGTTTTAAAGGCTCATACACCTTATGCATTCAAGTATTTCTTTTAAAAACATCACTATAACAAACATATGTCCATGCATGGTCTTCAAACCGTGATGCATGTGAAGAACACCAAGCTAAAGAGCTTGATGATCAAAGTACATTGTTAATAGTGCATGTAAATGATTTTGTCTAGAAAAATATCTAAAACTTCTTTTCTGCTCAATTCAAAATTTTTCCAGATTCCCATTAAGGTAATATGAATATCTAGAAAATCCCAAGAGTTTTTATCGTTTCCTTGATTTATTAAAATTGTTGCAAGAAAACAAGGGCATAAATCACATAAAATACTTCCAGAGGTCTATAAATCCGGAATAAATTCGTGGGTGTCCCCTATGGTGAATAATGACCTCTCATTAAATTTCATCGATTTATGTTGCTGTTTAATATGATTTTCGATTTTCTTTTTGTTTGGGTGCAATAAATCACAAAACCACTTTAAAGAGTGTGCAAATTGTATCTAACAATTTTCGCAGCTCTTGTCTTTCTATTTTTCCCAATTTTTGGTAGTTATAATGGCCTAAAAATAGGAAAAATAGTTCTGATTATCCAAAATTCATGAAAATTTACCAGAACATTATGTTGTACATTAGGAGGTTACATAAAATTTTTGATGATTTTCCTCTACTGTATACTATTTTTCTCCTATTTTCTAAGGTTAAATACACTTAAATACACTTAAATACACATAAATACCCAAAACCGGATTATACAATATGAAAACCTCTTTTGGTATTTTTCCCAGATTACTTATACTGTAAATGATGTTACAAAATTTTTTGGTAATTTATTTTAACTGTTTGTTATTTATTCTTCAATTAATGATTATTTAAGGGGATAAAACAAGGAAAAATAGAAACACCCACTGAAAAATATCTTTTATATTTTTCCCAGCCTAGTTATGTATAATAACAGTTAAATAAAAAGTTTGAGTAATTTTGGAAACTGTTTTCTATTTATTTCAATTTTTATTAGAATAAATGCTCAAAAATCATAAAATTTAATTAAACAGCTTGGAAATCCATTTTTATATTTTTCCTAGCTTAGTAATGTGTAATAACAGTAAAATAAAAAGTTTGAGAATTTTCATCCTTTGAATGCTATTTTTCGTGAGTTTATTTGGTTATGAAGGCTTAAAAACTTGGAAAAATAGTTAACCATATCAAAAATTCAAGGGAAATTTTCTGGAAAACCTCTATTGTATTTAGAATGAAAATACAAGGTTTGACAATTTTTGGAAACTATTTGATAATATTTTGCGTTTTTAGGAATTTAAAACACCTTTAAATGTGTTGAAATACCCTCAAATTATATTACTAAATCTGGAAAATTAATATCCAAAACTTTCTTAATCACATGACTTATAGAATTTCACCATTTCAGAAAAATCATAACCAATTAATATAAAACCGATATTAGAACATAAATTTGGCATTTCTCTATATGTAGAGTTTAGTATATTAGCATTAGATTTCGACATGGAAACTCACTAGTGTGTGTTTGATGTCGTAGGATCCCGGTAGTAAGGCGTTGGTGTATTCCGAGGCACTACTTGTACCTACTCGAAACATTGTGAGTATTCACGCACTCCCCTATTTTCAGTTTTTATGTTTTGGGGTGGAAAAGCATGTCCCGAAAAACTATTATTTGAATGTTGTATTTAAATTGATTTGTATCAAACATGATTCCTATTTATTGCTATATCTCTCTATGTATGTCTATGCAACACGGAACATGAGAACTTATCGTATTAAGGCCCTTCCCTTATCTCTAACCATTAACTCTTTGAGGCAATGGTCATTATGGATAGCGCTATTAGGAATTGACAACTCCTCACTCGCCCTATTGCTGGAGTGCATGATACCATATTCATCTATGGAACGATAAGCATAGATCTTGATAGGGCTTCAGTCATAGGTTTGGTTGAGAACTCATTGTTTGCTCATACACATACAAACTTGTTATTTATTATGGCAATAAACTCGTTACTCATTATAGCAATAAACTTGTTATTCATTATAGCAATAAACTCGTTTCTCGTTATAGCAATAAACTTGTTATCAATCATAGCAATCAACTTTGTTTCTCATTAAAGCAATGTACTTGTATTTATGAAAAGCCTTATTCCAAATCTTGATTTTATAAACTTGTGAACTCACCAACTATTTTCATAGTTGACGCTCGTTTTACATGCTTTTTCAGGAAATAATTAGTAAGTGGATATAAAGATTCATCATTATAGAGCATGTTGCATCGTGTTGAAGTTATTTATGAAGTTATATTTTGAACAATGTTATTTTGGAAAAACTTGTACTTGTTTCTATTAAGCTATGAGTTGTAAACTTTTGAATATTGCTATGGTGATGTATCTTTATCTTTTGCAATGAAACCGTTATCGCTGTCATATCTTGCGTTTCCGCTTTAGCGGGGTGTGACAGAAGTGGTATCAGAGCTAAAGTTATAGAGAACATCAGTTTTCCTTTAAGAAAACACAACCTATAACCAAAACTTATAAAAATTCTTTTTACATCAAACATATTACTAATATAATTAGGTCGGGAATTGTATCGTTGGACCTCAATTAAACATAGCCTGATCACCTATGTTTAATTAAGGAAAGATTTATACAAAGCTTGAGCTAATTATAATGGGAATATGTTCAACAAAATTTTTGAGAAAACTTTATTTCAAAAAATTCAAAAAGGTTAATTTTGGTGTGTGTAAGCATTGCATATTATAGGCATGCATTGTCATTTATTTCATATCTCATTGAATCTATGTCTCAGTCCACTATGTCGACATCGTCATCTTCTCACGCTACCGCCTCAGCTGATGAGTCCGGCTACGTCACTGTTATCCCTCGACGTGATCCCCCCGCCTCGGTGGAGGAAGACCCCTCGGAAGACACAGAAGATACAGGAAACTCGGTGGAGATCAGCAATGACAACGCCCCGAGTCAGCAACGCGAGGCATCGCCTACATCGGTGTTGCCACAGCCACCATTTTATGGGCTTCGTATTCGGAGGACGGCGAGGAAAAGTGTTCCTATTCCAGGAAGGATAGCAACCAGTACAGCAGGACTTGGCACGGCAGGACCCAGTAGGGTAGGACCCAGTAATACAGGACCGAGAGCACCCCCACCACAGCGAGTCATAGGGATACCTGTCAGGCAGCCAGGTATGACCCCGGAGGAGTCCCGGAGAATGCAGTCGATGGCAGCGGGCCTACGTCACAGTCTCGCTGTGATAGCTGGGCATCGGGAAGTTTTGGATGAAGTGTTGACAAGGATGGAAATCCTGTTTCAGCATTCGATGGAGGCTGCTGACACTGCTAGTGCTGCTAGACGAGTGGCAGGTCGTGCGATGACCGCATATTATGTGCTTGGAGGGCTATTACTGATTGTGGTGTTGATGTTTCTTGTTGGGATAGCGATTAGTATTTGTTTCTGATTTCAGTATTTTATTTTATTTTGTCATGAAACGAAAACCCATGTTGGGTGTCTTTTGGGGAAAAACATTTAAAACTTTATTTTGGGAATTGATGTATTGCTTTGGTTTTAAGACTATTTCAAATGGTGATGAGAAGTTTATTTTATGTTTGAAAACTTTTACTATGAGGTCAAACCCTAGAATTTTCTTAGTCAATGGTCGAATAAAAAGATTTTTCTTTTCTTTCCTTTCTAAAATCTATATGCCTAGTATTAATGCAAACCATTAATTTGACAACACTTACGGTTTTCAAAATAGTAGTGAACTAAATATTATACCTTATTTTATGTATTTATACGTATTTCTTCTCTTGTGTCTTAGAACCATGTCAGGAAGGCCTAATCGCGGGCGCCCATAGAACGAAACACCCGATGTTGCTCAAATTGTAGCACACCAGCTCTTGGAAGCAATCCCAAACATTGTTACTCAAGTAACTGCGGGACTTAATGCTAACCAAGGAAGTAGTGGAGGAAACCGGGGAAACAATGAAAGAGAATGCAACTACAAGTCCTTTATAGCCTGTAAACCTAAGGAGTTCCATGGAAAGGAAGGTGCGGTCGGGTTGCTGAAATGGATTGACAGTATGGAGTCGGTCCTTCACATTAGCAAATGTCTCGAACGCAACAAAGTGGAATATGAAACTTGTCTACTTCAGGATAGGGCATTGACCTGGTGGAATACTTTAGTGCAAACCCGAGGTCGTGCAGCGGCATATCAGCTAACTTGGGAAGACCTAAAGAAGCTGCTGATAGAGGAGTATTGTCCCAAGGAAGAAATTCAGAAGCTTGAATCTGAGTTCTGGAACCATTCTATGGATGGAACACAAATAGAGAAGTACTCAGTCCGCTTTCATGAACTAGCAAAACTGGTACCTCACATGGTTACTCCTGAGGAGAAACGGATAGATCGTTACATCTGGGGTCTGGCACCAGAGATTCGGGGAATGGTTACTTCAGCAAACCCAACTACCATTCAAAGTGCAGTAAGTCTAGCAAATCGACTAACCAATGATGTGATAAGGACGGGAGCATCGGCAAAGGAAAACTCTAGTAGCAAGAGGAAGCCAGCAGATCAGAGAGAGAAGAAGTATGGAGGCAAGTCGGGGAGGAAGAAGAAAGTCTCAAGAAACTTTATGGTAAGAGCCCAGGAGCAAGAACCAGTGAAAACTCAGGAACAGAAAGTCATGGAAGTGCAGGAGCGAAAGCAGTACACGGGACCGCACCCAAAGTGCAATAAGTGTAACTTCCATCACAAGGGAGCTTGCCCAGTGTGCCAAAACTGTAAACAGACAGGCCATTACCCGAAGTATTGTAAGCTGAATAAGGATGGAAAAAGGGCATGTTACGAGTGCGGGAATACTGATCATCTGCGTAGTGCTTGTCCCAAACTGAACAAGGGGCCTGGTAACAATGGACAAGGCCAAGCTAGGCAAAATTTCCAAGGAAATCAAGGTGGGCGGCCAAGAGGTGTAGCCTTTGTGATTGGTGCAGAAGAAGCTCGTCAGAACCCTGAAGTGATAACAGGTACGTTTCTCCTGAACAATCATTTTACATCAGTAATATTCGATGCGGGAGCAGATAGGAGTTTCGTTTCTTTAGCATTTAGACCGGTACTGGACTTGAAATCAAGAAAGATGAGGAATACTCATACTATTGAACTTGCTGATGGGTATGAACTTAGGGCTAATGAAATAATTCCCGGCTGTACTCTGAATTTAGCTGATAAACTCTTTAGCATTGACCTAATTCCTATCGAGCTAGGTAGTTTTGATGTAATAGTAGGAATGGATTGGTTATCCAAGAATAGAGCGGACATTGGTTGTTACGAGAAAGTCATTAGGATACCTCTCCCTAATGGAGAAACCCTTATCATACACGGTGAGAAGCCAGGAAGAAGTTTAAACATTGTATCAAGCATGAAGATTCACAAGTATCTAAAGAAGAATTGTATTGCATTCATGGCCCACGTGCTAGAAAGAGAACCCGAAGCTAAGCAACTCAAGGAGATTCCAGTGGTTCAAAACTATCCCGAAGTGTTTCCGGAGGAATTACCCGGTCTACCCCCTCACAGGCAGGTCGAATTTCGGATCGACTTAATTCCCGGAGCGGCACCGGTAGCAAAAGCACCATATCGCCTCGCGCCATCCGAGATGCAAGAACTATCCGGACAACTTCAAGAACTTCTAGACAAAGGGTTTATACGACCAAGTTCTTCACCTTGGGGAGCCCCAGTGTTATTCGTCAAAAAGAAAGACGGGTCATTCCGAATGTGTATTGATTACAGAGAATTGAACAAGTTGACAATCAAGAATCGATATCCTCTTCCTCGAATTGATGACTTGTTCGATCAGTTGCAGGGCGCTTCATACTTCTCAAAGATCGACCTCCGATCAGGATACCATCAACTAAGAGTTCACGAAGGAGACATTCACAAAACAGCATTTAGAACCCATTATGGACATTATGAGTTCTTAGTCATGTTTGGACTAACGAACGCACCCGCTGTTTTCATGGATTTGATGAATAGGGTCTGTAAACCATACCTAGACAAGTTTGTAATTGTATTTATCGATGACATACTTGTTTACTCACAAACCAAAGAAGATCATGAGAGACATTTGAAGCTAGTGTTGGAGCTGTTCAAGGAGCAGAAATTGTATGCCAAGTTCACTAAGTGTGAATTTTGGATTCGGGAAGTACATTTCCTTGGTCATGTGATCGGCGAAAGAGGAATTCATGTAGATCCAGCTAAGATCGAGGCAATCAAGAAATGGGAAGCCCCCAAAACTCCGACAGAAATACGACAGTTCCTAGGATTAGCTGGTTACTACAGACGCTTCATTGAGAATTTCTCTAGGATTGCTCAACCATTAACATCTTTGACCCAAAAAGACAGAAAATTTCTTTGGGAAGAGAAACACGAAGAGGCGTTTCAAATCCTGAAAAACAAGTTGTGTAATGCACCAATTCTGGCTTTACCAGAGGGATCAGAGAACTTTGTAGTGTATTGTGATGCGTCTCATCAAGGATTAGGATGTGTGTTAATGCAAAAAGATAAGGTCATTGCGTATGCTTCCAGACAACTTAAACCGCATGAGAAGAATTATACCACCCATGATCTAGAACTAGGAGCAATAGTTTTCGCTCTTAAAATATGGAGGCATTATTTGTACGGAACCAACCATTTATACCGATCACAAAAGCCTTCAGCACATCCTAGATCAGAAAATGTTAAACATGCGGCAGAGGAGATGGGTAGAGTTGTTTAGTGATTATGACTGTGAGATACGATATCACCCATGGAAGGCTAACGTAGTAGCCAACGCTCTTAGTAGAAAAGAAAGAGTGAAACCTTACCGTGTGAGAGCTTTGGGAATGGTAATTCAGACAAACTTGAAATCTCAAATCATTGATGCCCAGGAGAAAGCTTTATTCAAGGAAAATCTTCCAGGTGAAACTTTACATGGTTTAGAAGTGAGATTTGAAACCAAACCTGATGGAGTTCGTTATTTTAAGGACAGAGTTTAGATTCCAAGGGTTAACAATCTGAGAGACATAGTACTAGAGGAGTCTCATCGATCTAAATACTCAATCCACCCTGGAGCGGATAAGATGTACAAGGATCTTAAAGAGTACTATTGGTGGCCTGGAATGAAAAGGGATATTGCCTTACATGTTGGGAAGTGTTTAACTTGCTCAATAGTCAAAACTGAACATCAAAAACCATCCGGCTTATTGCAACAACCTAAAATTCCCCAATGGAAATGGGAGCAGATATCCATGGATTTCGTTACCAAACTTCCTAGAACTGCTAAAGGTCATGACTCAATTTGGGTCATAGTGGATCGACTGACGAAATCTGCTCACTTTCTCCCCATTCGGGAAGACTTCAAGATGGAAAAGTTGGCCCAAATCTACATCGACAAAATTGTTTCTCTGCATGGTGTACCCCTATCCATCATTTCTGATAGAGATAGTCGTTTTACATCACGATTTTGGTGGATGTTACAGAAGGCACTAGGGACCAAGATAGATTTGAGCACAGCTTACCACCCTCAGACAGATGGGCAAACAGAGAGAACAATACAAACATTGGAAGACATGCTACGGGCGTGTGTCATTGAGTTCAAAGGAAATTGGGATACTCATTTGCCTCTAATTGAGTTTTCCTACAATAACAGTTGCCACACGAGTATCCAATGTGCCCCATACGAAGCATTGTATGGACGCAAGTGTCGTTCTCCATTGTGTTGGACAGAAATCGGAGACAGACAATTGACTAGACTCGACCTTATCCAGGAAACAACTGACAAGATTACTATCATCAAAGATAGGCTTAAAGCCGCCAGAGATCGTCAGAAAAGTTATGCGGATAATCGTCGGAAACCATTAGAATTCCAAGTTGGAGACAAGGTACTACTAAAGGTGTCGCCTTGGAAAGGGCTTGTACGTTTTGGTAAGAAAGGAAAACTAAGCCCGAGATATGTTGGACCCTTCGAGATCATTGAAAGGATTGGTCCGGTGGCATATAAACTCTGATTACTCCAAGAGTTAAGCGCCATTCACGACACATTCCACGTCTCCAATCTTAAGAAATGTTTAGCCGACGAAGCATTGATAGTACCCCTGGAGGAAATCAAGATCAATGATAAGCTAAACTTTGTTGAGGAACCGATAGAAATCCTTGTGAAAGTTCGATGGAACTCAAAACGCGGGCCGGAGTACACCTGGGAGCGTGAGGACTTCATGAAGGAAAAGTATCCACAACTTTTCCCATGTGATGACAAACGAAATTCTTTTTAAGTGGGGGATACTGTGACAACTGTCAATTCAGGTCATTCTCGGACTCATGCATCTTTATAAAAACCATTCATGCACAACATGCCATGGCCTAGTAGTATAAATTAGGTCAAAATCTTGCATAAACTAGGATCCAACTAAGATCTAGGACTAATATACTTGACTCTTACGATTCTAGTAAGTTGTTTAACTACAATAGGAAATGCCAATACCATAATTAGAATGAAACTTCAAACTTTGTTACAATTGAAAAAGGGTATAAAACCCTAAAAATAAATTAAAATATTCTAATTTCATTCCAATATGATGGTGAATATCAAACAATGTTCCAAAAACTCAAAAGGGCCCAAAAATCCAAATTTATAAACTTTAAAGCTTAAAAACTTTATAAAATTTTCTATAAACTTCCTAATATAAAATTTTTATTAATCAAATTATAGATTATAATCAATGAAATAGAAATTTAAATTATCATACATTAATCATAATTTATTAGTTAAAAACAAGATTTTTAAATAAATCAAAAATTGCTTAAAGAAACATTTTTATAAAAATTTAGGTTTTATAAAAATTGAAGGGAGAATTATATAATTTGAATTTTAGGAGAGAGGGAGCCTCTCTCACTCATAAATTTCGTGCATCCTCTCCCCATGCTCTCTCTTCCCAAAAACTTCAATCATTAAACTCATTCTTACACTTCAACTTCCCTCTTCATTCTCTCTCTCACACTCCACCCTTTCAACTCTCAAACTCTCCTCCTCTCTCTCTAAACTCACGAAAATATTCAGTCAAGAACACCTCTCCACACTCAAATCTTCATCTTCTAAGGCTATTCTTCAAGGTATTCACGAAAATCTTTCACCCTTCCTTACTTTTCCTTCTTGTTTTTAAAGGGTTTTCTTGTACTTCTCCTCCTTCTACACCATTCTTTATGAACATTCATGAACATGTTCATGAATGTCGTGTTTGATGATGATGGTGGTAGGGTTTCACCCAAGAACAACATGCATGTTGTTTAATGGTGAAATCCAAGGACCAAAACCTATGTCAAACACTAAGGTTCGAATTTTTACAAGTTTTAAAGGCTCATACACCTTATGCATTCAAGTATTTCTTTTAAAAACATCACTATAACAAACATATGTCCATGCATGGTCTTCAAACCGTGATGCATGTGAAGAACACCAAGCTAAAGAGCTTGATGATCAAAGTACATTGTTAATAGTGCATGTAAATGATTTTGTCTAGAAAAATATCTAAAACTTCTTTTCTGCTCAATTCAAAATTTTTCCAGATTCCCATTAAGGTAATATGAATATCTAGAAAATCCCAAGAGTTTTTATCGTTTCCTTGATTTATTAAAATTGTTGCAAGAAAACAAGGACATAAATCACATAAAATACTTCCAGAGGTCTATAAATCCGGAATAAATTCGTGGATAACCACTATGGTGAATAATGACCTCTTATTAAATTTCATCGATTTATGTTGCTGTTTAGTATGATTTTCGATTTTCTTTTTGTTTGGGTGCAATAAATCACAAAACCACTTTAAAGAGCGTGAAAATTGTATCTAACAATTTTCGCAGCTCTTTCCTGTTGTGGGAGACTCAGAAAAATAATGTCAAAATTTTTTATCATGCCTTTCTATTTTTCCCAATTTTTGGTAGTTATAATGGCCTAAAAATAGGAAAAATAGTTCTGATTATCCAAAATTCATGAAAATTTACCAGAACATCATGTTGTACATTAGGAGGTTACATAAACATTTTGATGATTTTCCTCTACTGTATACTATTTTTCTCATATTTTCTAAGGTTAAATACACTTAAATACACATAAATACCCAAAACCGGATTATACAATATGAAAACCACTTTTGGTATTTTTCCCAGATTACTTACACTGTAAATGATGTTACAAAAATTTTTGGTAATTTATTTTAACTGTTTGTTATTTATTCTTCAATTAATGATTATTTAAGGGGATAAAACAAGGAAAAATAGAAACACCCACTAAAAAATATCTTTTATATTTTTCCCAGCCTAGTTATGTATAATAACAGTTAAATAAAAAGTTTGAGTAATTTTGGAAACTGTTTTCTATTTATTTCAATTTTTATTAGAATAAATGCTCAAAAATCATAAAATATAATTAAACAGCTTGGAAATTCATTTTTATATTTTTCCTAGCTTAGTAATGTGTAATAACAGTAAAATAAAAAGTTTGAGAATTTTCATCCTTTGAATGCTATTTTTCGTGACTTTATTTGGTTATGAAGGCTTAAAAACTTGGAAAAGTAGTTAACCATATCAAAAATTCAAGGGAAATTTTCTGGAAAACCTCTATTGTATTTAGAATGAAAATACAAGGTTTGACAATTTTTGGAAACTATTTGATAATATTTTGCGTTTTTAGGAATTTAAAACACCTTTAAATGTGTTGAAATACCCTCAAATTATATTACTAAATCTGGAAAATTAATATCCAAAATTTTCTTAATCACATGACTTATAGAATTTCACCATTTCAGAAAAATCGTAACCAATTAATATAAAACCGATATTAGAACATAAATTTGGCATTTCTCTATATGTAGAGTTTAGTATATTAGCATTAGATTTCGACATGGAAACTCACTAGTGTGTGTTTGATGTCGTAGGATCCCGGTAGTAAGGCGTTGGTGTATTCCGAGGCACTACTTGTACCTACTCGAAACATTGTGAGTATTCACGAACTCCCCTATTTTCAGTTTTTATGTTTTGGGGTGGAAAAGCATGTCCCGAAAAACTATTATTTGAATGTTGTATTTAAATTGATTTGTATCAAACATGATTGCTATTTATTGCTATATCTCTCTATGTATGTCTATGCAACACGGAACATGAGAACTTATCGTATTAAGGCCCTTCCCTTATCTCTAACCATTAACTCTTTGAGCCAATGGTCATTATGGATAGCGCTATTAGGAATTGACAACTCCTTACTCGCCCTATTGCTGGAGTGCATGATACCATATTCATCTATGGAACGATAAGCATAGATCTTGATAGGGCTTCAGTCATAGGTTTGGTTGAGAACTCATTGTTTGCTCATACACATACAAACTTGTTATTTATTATGGCAATAAACTCGTTACTCATTATAGCAATAAACTTGTTATTCATTATAGCAATAAACTCGTTTCTCGTTATAGCAATAAACTTGTTATCAATCATAGCAATCAACTTTGTTTCTCATTAAAGCAATGTACTTGTATTTATGAAAAGCCTTATTCCAAATCTTGATTTTATAAACTTGTGAACTCACCAACTATTTTCATAGTTGACGCTCGTTTTACATGCTTTTTCAGGAAATAATTAGTAAGTGGATATAAAGATTCATCATCATAGAGCATGCTGCATCGTGTTGAAGTTATTTATGAAGTTATATTTTGAACAATGTTATTTTGGAAAAACTTGTAGTTGTTTCTATTAAGCTATGAGTTGTAAACTTTTCAATATTGCTATGGTGATGTATCTTTATCTTTTGCAATGAAACCGTTATCGCTGTCATATCTTGCGTTTCCGCTTTAGCGGGGTGTGACACATCCTATGTCAAATCTAGTCGGAGTCAGAAACCTCGTACTTTTTCAAAAACTCACAACACTCCAAATCTACGCAATCTCGGTCCATGCATCATTCAGAAATTCACCAATTGCCCCAGGCTCCAAACTAGTTTGGATGCGTAAACTAACCGTGTAATCTCAGGCTTTGTGCAAGGAGGAACAAGAAGATGAATGGTTAATTGACAGTGCCTACTCCTTCCACATGACCGGAAGGTTAGAATACCTTCGGGATTTTAGGCCAATATGCAATGGTGGAAATGTCACATTCGGCAACAATGCGAACGGAGTTATCCGAGGTTATGGTGTTCTCACTACGGGGAACTTTTCCATTCAGAAGGTTGCTTATGTAGAAAGCCTTAAACACAATCTCATCAGTGTTGGCCAACTATGTAAGGCAGGCCATCGAGTTGAATTTGATGATCAATTTTGCTATGTGGCAAGTGATAGGAACACGTGTCTGATCAAATCCCGATCCGAAGGTACCATGTATCCTTTGGATGTCTCTCTGATCATTGGTAGACCACAATTGTGCTTCCTATCCAAAGTCGTATCCGAAGTCAGCTGGCTATGGCACCGCAAGCTAGCTCATCTCAACTTCAGGTACATCAACAATTTGGTCACCGGAGATACTCTCTGTCCGGCTTGTGAATGTGGAAAGCAATCCAAAGCAAGTCACCCCATAGTGATTGATTCTTCAATCTCTGAACCACTAGAGCTCCTCCACATTGATCTCTGCGGTCCATCAACCGTAGCCAGTCTCCATCACAAGAAGTACATACTGGTTATAGTAGATGACTTCACACGCTTCACATGGGTCTTCTTCCTTAGACTCAAGTCAAAAACACCGCAGATTCTCATCAATTTCATCAAGGAAATAGAACTTCAGATCAAGCTTCCAGTAAGACGTATCCGCAGTGATAATGGAACCGAGTTTACTAATCAATTTCCAAAGGTATCACTCACAACTTCTCAGCTCCTTACACACCTCAACAAAATGGAGTAGTAGAGAGAAGGAACCGCACTCTAGTAGAAGCAGCCAGATCCATGCTCAACTTCGCACACCTTCCTCTCTATTTTTGGGCTGAAGCAGTAGCAACCGCATGCTTTGTTCAAAACCGTAGCATTGTGTGCAAAGGTCTCAACAAAACACCATATGAGGGCCTTAATAACCGCAAGCCAAATGTTCGATTCTTTCATATCTTTGGGTGTAGATGTTTTGTGATCAACAACCGAGATCAGCTTAACAAGTTTGCACCGAAGTCTGATGAAGGCATCTTCCTCGACTATTCCACTAACAAAGTTGCTTACAGGGTCCTCATCAGACGTACAAGGCTAATCATTGAAAGCTTCGATGTGAAATTTGATGATTCTTACATCCGCAACGCCCCTCCATCCACTGAAACCACCGTAATCATGGAAAGCGATATTCCTGCCTCTTCATGTCCTTTAAATCTAGTTGAAGTCAATTATGACGATCTTTTCGACCCTGTAGAAACAGCAAAGTATCCGAAGTTCTTGTGTCTCAAGAAGCTCAACAGCAACACACTGATGTGTCTGGTCCTTCGCTGTCCGAAGTAGCATCTCTCAATACTTCCACATCGCCGGTTGAGGGGGAAAGCTCTACTACGGATCAAGCAACAACCATCGAGGTTCCAATACTTGATATAGCTCAAGTTCCCATCCGCAGAGAATCTTTACCATCAAACGTCTCGTCAGACTCGGATGATGAAAACATAAAGAACATTGACACAAGAACAGACTCTAGGATTATCACTCTTCCATCCGCAGTCCAGGGGGAACCTTCTCAGGTTCTAGAGGAACTCCCATCAGCAATCTAGGGGGAACCTCTTGCAACTGCTCAAGAAAATTCCATTCTTGTTCCAACATACCAAGATGATTCCGCATGATGTTCTCAAGTCCAGGGGGAACCGCCATCTCCAACCGCAGGATCTTCTGATATTGAAGATATTCCCTCTACCGCAGCTGCTGATCATCTACAACCCCGTCTACACGTATGGACGAAGGACCGCCCACCAGGTCAAATCATTCGCAACCCATCCGCAGGTATCCAGACTCGATTTTCCAAGGACTTATCTGATCATTGTCACTACGCAACATTTATGTCCTCAGTCGAGCCCCGAACGATCAAAGAAGCATTACAAGAACCTGATTGGATATCCGCAATGCAAGAAGAGCTAGAAGAATTCAAAAGGAACAAAGTGTGGAAGCTCATCCCGAAGCCACAAGGTCACACCATTGTTGGTACTAGATGGTTATTCAAAAACAAGCTGGATGAATCTGGTGGGGTAGTTAGAAACAAGGCAAGGCTAGTTGCAAAGGGCTACAGTTAACTTGAAGGTGTTGACTATGATGAAACGTATGCTCCGGTGGCACGAATGGAAGCCATCCGAATCTTCTTAGCATACGCAGCCCACAATAACGTCAAGGTACACCAAATGCACGTTAAGAGTGCATTTCTTAATGGGGAATTAAAAGAAGAGGTTTATCTTCAGCAACCTCCAGGATTTGAAAGTATTGAATTCCCAGACCACTGCTACAAACTTGAAAAAGCAGTCTACGGTCTGAAACAAGCCCCAAGAGCATGGTACGAGACTCTCTCTGAATTTCTTGTCTCGTCCGGATACAAAAGAGGAGTGATTGATCCTACTTTATTTAGAAAAGCAAATGGTGACCACCTTATGCTTGTACAAATATATGTGGATGATATCATCTTCGGATTGACTGATCAAGGATTGGTGGATGAATTTGCTAAGCTCATGACCAACAAGTTCAAAATGAGCATTAATAGAGAGATTAACTTCTTTCTAGGACTTCAAGTGAAACAAGTTCCGCAAGGGATATTCATTCATCAAGAGAAATACACCACTGAACTGTTAAAGAAATATTCTATGGACACCTGTTCTTCGGCTAAGGTCCCCATGGCCTTCGGATATAAGATCTATGCTGATCCCTCAGGCGAATCTGTGGATCACAAGACTTATAGAGGTATCATAGGCTCTTTAATGTACCTCACCGCAAGCAGGCCAGACATTGTCTTTGCAACAGGTGTATGCGTAAGGTATCAGGCTGACCCAAAGGTGTCACATATGACCGCAGCCAAACAGATACTACGGTACCTGAAAGGAAGCAAGTCTCTTGGATTATGGTACCCCGCAGGCAATGATTTCAGCCTTCAAGCATTCACAGATGCGGATCACGGCGGATGCAGACTAGATCGAAAAAGCACCTCAGGTGGATGTCAATTTCTGGTTGGAAGAATTGGCAGCTGGTCATCAAGGAAACAACGATGTGTATCTCTATCTACCGCAGAAGCTGAATATGTGGTGTCACACCCCCGGCCGAGGTGGCGGAACATGTCGGGCTGTGCGACTAAGTTCATGGATCACAGATAAATTGAATATACAGCACAAGTACAACAATAAACAAAACAACATTTCATTACATATTTATGTTTTCATACAAGGTTCCTACAGATAGTAATAAAATAACAATACAAGTTTTCCTTAACAGTTAGGCATAACAGTTCAAAAGTAGAAAATTAAAGTACTTACGAGCCATGTTTTCCATCGTCTGAGTGTGCCCGAAATTTTACTGATTTCCAGAGAATACATGTATTTTAAAAGTCAACACGAGGTTGGTGAGAGTCACAGGCTTTCTGCTAGCCGCATTAATAATACTTTCAAAAGTCCAAAAGTATTTTTCTTGTATAATAATAGTTGAAACAATGCTTGTCATAAGTCTTTAAAAGCCAAAAAGTATTTTTATAAATAAATCCATTATTTTAAAGAAAACGTGCTTGTAATAACTTCATGAAAGTTTAAATATATTCATTGTATAAGTAACCACTATACTTAAAAATAGTTCTGAAAGCAACCAAACCTGTGGTTGTAGTGAAAAAGTAAGAGAGATTCGTGTTAATGTTTTTAGTGAGTTCTATAATCGAGCTATGGACGAAAAGTACCCCTCCCTACGACGCTTCATTGGACGTCGTAGTAACGATCGTAGCCACATATCACCTGCTTCGATTGATCAGTCGATGGTTGTAGCTAGCAACCGCAGGTGGGCTTGTCGACCCCATATAGATCTATATATATGTACCTCGCTCCGAAGATTAACGATTATAGCAGTGTGGGGCAGGCTAAGTGATTAAACTCAGCTAATGAATAGTAGCGTCTCACTCAAAAACCATTAACGAAAAGTTTGTGAATAACTCTCAGCCCTAACTTAATTATAGATAAGTACCGGGCATAATGAATTTCGTAGTATCGTATTTGTAAAGTCGAGTATGGTTGACGTATTTATAAAAGTATAAATTACTCGCTCTTATAGAGATATGTATTTTAACATAACGATCTTGTATAAGTGTGAAAAGCCTTATGCATGATAGTATTCAGATATGGAAGTCTTTATAAATTTAAACTTGTAGCATGCATATCATATAAGACTTATGTATTTGTGTCATAAATACTATATAGCACATGTATTCTCCCCCAAAACGAATAAATATAAAAGAGGGGCCGTAACTCTCACCTTAATGTGTAAATTCGAGAACTAAGCGTGTCGTGAGGAACCGTAATGTGACGCTCCTTGCGTTTAAAATAAACTTCCGGGACTATTTTTGTTACCTAATAAACCAAGGGTAGTTTTGATATTAATTAGTATGTATGTTTCGCTAAAACAATTAATTATAGGAACGAATTTGTTAAATTGATTCAACAAGGGGACTGATTTCGTATTTTATTTCCGAAGTAGGGGGCTGAAGTGTGTACTTTAAATAAAATTTTGAGATTAAGATTAATTTTGTAAACTATTTTCAAGTGAGGGTTTAAACAATTATTTTAGAATCAAAGTTTGGAAAAGAAAAAGGAAAAAGAAAAGAAATATATATACATATATACTTTTTTTTTTACGTAACAAAATAAATAAATAAATACATATAATGCTTTGGGAGGGGTTAGATTGAAAAATCATCACAACCTAAAGGTTTGTTTTAAATAAAATTAATGCATGTTTGAACAATAGAGTCAATTCTTCTGTTGCATCATTGAACAACACAAGGTAATGGAAACAATATTTGGTTTCTGTGTTTAGTAAAAATCGAAACTCACAGGAACAAAGCAAGTCAAATAAAAATTTGTATTTTAGGAAGCCCACAGTGAAAGTTTTTCGAGTGCATGACTTATAACACAAAACTAAACAATATTTGGTTTTGTTTATTGGATTATTTTCGATCCACACAGGGAATACAAAACCAAAATGAAAAAATATTTGAGATTTAAAAACACTTACTGTGATTTGCTTTATATATGTGTTTGGAGTATAATCAAAATGACACCACAAAATCCTTGTTTCTCTTGGCAATATTCGACCCATAACACACATATATAAGGAAGAAAGAAAAAGAATGAGATAACGGTTACTGTGAACATTTTATAAATTTGTATGGGATTAAAACCATACAGAACAACGTTTTGGTTGTTTATAGCAAACTGAAAATTACATTCGATCAGGAGGTTTAGAAGCTCCTGATTCCTCTCGTTCACAACATATGCACACACCCATGTTAATTTGAACGTTGTGGTTGCTATGATTGATGAAATGGGTCTAGACCAAAAGCAAAAATGTAGAGGCGGTGGAGGAGGGGACTTATAGGTCCAGAAGGTGGTGGTTGGCGGTGGTATGCAACGACAAGAGGTGGTGGCAGGGGGTGGTTTGAAGGTGGCAGTGGGGGGGGGGTTCTTCCAGCTTTTCTGTCAGAAATGGTGAGTGGAGAGGAAGAGAGTGATAGAGAGAAGAAGAAGCTGATGATTTTGTGAGGATTCATGAGAAGTAGTGGCCTCTATTTATAGTATAAGTCCATAGACACATGCTTATCCACGGCCATACTTCCAATCCCATTTTTGTACCTTTGGTGAACCTTGCACACAAAGGAGGAGAGTGTAGGAAGGAAAGGCACGTGGGTTTATACCAGCTGGAAGAGGATCAGGTTTTTGGAGTCCTTCACCCCATGTGGGCCCCTCATGGGGTTATACCTCCATTTCATGTCCAAAACATGCAAAAACAGGATGCCTCGGGATTCGTGCATCGGGAAATTTTTTCGAAAGAACCGTTGAATAGAGTATAATTCAAGGATTCCAGAACATCAAATGGATTAATTTTTGGAGTTACGGAGATCCGGGAAATTGCGTTTGAAGTTTTGCGTCTTAACGGTTGGCGGTGTCCGTTTTCGCAACTTTTGTAAATATTTTCGTAAAAATTATTTCGAGTGTGAAATTAAATAATATATTATATCCTGAGTCAAAAAACGCTCTCGGAAACCCCGTCGGCAAATCATAAGTGCTTCAACGGTTCGATACGGTTTTACGCGATTAAAGAAAAAACAGTGTTTTACTGTCTGTTTTTTTAAAACGGTCGTATCTTTTGCATACGATCTCTGTTTTTGACTTTCTTTATATTTTCGGAAACATGGGAACATGTACCATCATATTTTAATGTTTGTTTTGCTCAAAACTGATTATTGCTAAATTTCAGTTCTCAGACGCATTAATCAGCGCTGCAGTTGAGCGGTTTGATTTGGTTACCAGTTTACACATTTGGACATAAAAATATCATCAGATATTATATAATAATTGAACTTAACTCATTTATATTTTGTCAGATGCACTTAAAACTGAATGAGTTAAATTACAAATAAATTTGCCGTAATTTAGTCGTTTGAAATCTATGCCCTAAATTCCGGGATGTCACATTACCTCCCCGTTAAGGGAATTTCGTCCCGAAATTATTACATTCTTGGCTACTTTATACTAGTAGTTAGTTGTTTCACTAGTGGAGGGGGCATCCTTGAATAAGTGTGGGTACTTCTGCTTCATTTGGTCCTCGCGTTCCCAAGTAAACTCCGGCCCTCTACGAGAGTTCCATCGAACTTTTACTATAGGTATGCGATTTTTCTTGAGTCGTTTGATCTCCCGATCCACAATTTCCACTGGTTCCTCCACGAATTGAAGCTTCGTATTGACCTGGATTTCATCGAGTGGTACGACAAGGTTTTCATCGGCTAGGCACTTTTTGAGGTTACACACGTGGAAGGTATCGTGAACCTTATTGAGCTCTTGGGGTAGTTTGAGCTTGTAAGCTACCAGACCAACCCTTGCCAGGATCTCGAATGGTCCGATGTAACGGGGGTTTAGCTTTCCTCTTTTCCCAAACCTGATAACACCCTTCCATGGGGCAACTTTTAGTAGGACTCGGTCTCCTACTTTGAATTCCCATGGTTTGCGTCTGTTGTCGGCATAGCTCTTCTGCCGACTACGTGCGGCTTTTAGCCGTTCTTTTATCTGCACGATCTTTTCTGTTGTCTCCTGAATGAAATCCACTTCTCTTGAAAATAAACCCATTAAATTTGTGTCTTCTCATCCAAGAAAAAAAAAGCTCCTGGAACAATTTCTTCAACCTTTTGGAGACCACAAAATTAATTTCTTCACCAAATATTCTTCATTTCTTCAACAGCAAAATAATAATAACTTTTAAGAACATCTTCTTCCAGCAATAAATAGAACGAGCACCAGCAGCAACAATTTATTTTACTAAGATAGAATCACCCAGAAAATAGAACTAAGAGCGAACTTCATAAAAAAAATTCCGGTTTGAAACCCGAAATTTTTTTCTTGCAGAAACACGAAAAAATCACAAGATAATCACCGAACGGGAGTCGTTCCCTTGAACTAATCGTGAAATCTTCAAGGTACGGCTCAGATACCAATTGTTGAGACCCATTTTTATAACGAACAGTGAATGCGGAAGTAAGATATCTCGAGATTAATCGTGTTTTTGTAAGTATGAACACGAAGAACATATTATGAGTTCGTTGAAGAAGACTAAGAACAAGAGAGAATAATATTGATGCATGAAGAACATGGTGGGAGAGAAACTCTCCCTGGGTGGGAGAACCCACCAACTTTCTCTCTCTCTAGATTACATGCTAGAAAAGTGCAATAATAATACTACATAAAAAGTGACCACCTCTCCCTTTATATATGAGGGAGAGTAAATACACCTAAAATATAATAAGGGAAAATACAACCTAATAAACACTCATTATTTGTGGAGCATTTCCATGCACCAACAAGCACATATAGCCTTAGTGCATCCACTCAACAACTATTGACCTACTAGTAAAGACCTTTTTAGTTTTCACATAAGTAATTATAGTACCACAAAATACTCTTATAGTATTTTAAGTTTACATTATGTTCTAGAGTTTTCATTGTAATAGGGTTGGTAAGCTTTTAGACTTGTTGCAATACCACAACCATTCCTAGGCACATGCTAATCACTTCTCGGATACATATAGTTGATCAGGCTATATCACTCCCAGACCTGATTATTTGTCCCCAAGCCTACTTGTGTTGTTCAACAACCGCAATACTTTTGTTATGTTCTAGTATGACACCGATCCTAGTACGAATGCATGTATGTATACTTTAGTAAAATATTTTATTATTTAAAATATAAACTCTAGGTTAGAGTGTTTTTATCCCGATGTGTTTATAGTTGTATATCTTTTATGGGTTGATATACCCAGTTCACTATAAACAAAGCTCTGGTACCAATCAGTCACACCCCCAAACCGAGATGGCAGAAACATTCGGGGACGGAGTACGTCATGTACAATATCATAACAATGCACAATTGTAAACCAAGCAACAACATCCATTGCATTAATAATATAATTAATACAAGTGTGTTTTGTGTAAAGTTGTAAGACACCAAAAATTATATCAAAATAAAAGAAGAGTCTTGAACATGCTCCGTCTTCTCAAAACCTGGTCATCTGTACCTGTCTACTGGTGACCTGAGAATACAAGTTATATTGTAATAGAGTATCAACATAAAAGTTAAGTGAGTGCATAAGTATTTTTGTGTCAAACGTATGCATTTGTTTCATGAAAATGTTTGTATATGTAAAGTAAAAATGTTTGTATCTTTCGAGAAAATCCTATATTTTCTACTTAAATGAAAAGTACTCTTCTACCAAGACTCATCTGTTTGTACTTGAAATAGTATAAATGTATGTTTTTCCATATTGGTAACTATCTTTACATCGAAAAATAGTATGCGTTACTCTTGCGAGAATATCACTGTATGAATGTAAATGGAAAAATGAAGATTTACAGTAGTATTGTATAAAATACACTACTGATGCATTAACTACCTTGTAATCAAATTGGTAAATTTTAAGGTTAAATCTGATAAAGTTATAACCATGCTTGATTGACTAATGTGAAACACGACGTTCTTCAGGCGTCGAAAAGTTATGACATTTGTCACCCGTAGATTTGTAGGTCCTACTGTAGCTAGCAGCAAGGTGTAGGATTGTCAATCCAGTATAGATCTATACACAAACTCACGCTCTCCCTACAAGAGACTCTGGTTATAAAACGTGACATAGCAAGGAAATTGCTATGCCATGAAATACTATCTCACATTTTAGTTATCTTGTTCTTGTTATAGTATGTATGTTCCTTCTTGTTGTAGTTATTGTATGTATGTTCCTTCTTGTTCTTGTAAATGTAGAGTAATAGTATCTATGTACTGACTCATGTATGTTTTCTCTGATCTAGAAATAGTATGTAGAAATCCTCTAAACTATACCTATTATTGTTTACTAGTATGTTTGTTTGAACTATTATTGATTTGTAGAAAAGACTCAATTGTTCAACATAAGCAATCGAATTAGTATGTTCCTTAAAATGGGTTTAATATTCATGTATGTATTCAATGAGTATAACTATGATTTAGCCGACAGGCAGACTAGTGATCCTACCCTAAGCCCACAACCAAACAAGAAACAGGAGTTAAGGTATTTATCAATAGTCCTAAGTCCGTTAAAACATATTTATACGTAAATAGATACACAAATATGAATTTGATAAAAACAGAAATCTAAGAATATTTTTAAAATGGTTTTAACAAGTATTTGAGTATAAGAAATCCTTTCACTGATGTTTTCACACGTAAGTGTTTAACACAATTATATCGTGTTCTACTTGTATTATCCCCCTTAAAAGCATTTAAAAAGCATTATAAGCATATAACACTTTAATTTGTAGGGGTATGAACTCACTTTATGTGAGTGATTCGATTTGGAGTTCGATATAGGATGAATGTTTTAGTAGTTAGCTCCCGGGACAAAATCAAGTCGTAAATGACAATATATTCAACATATTGGCATGAATTTAGTGAATATAACCTCTAAGTTATCAAGGAAACAACCTAGGATGTAATAATTACTTACAAGAGAAGTGTTATAAGCAAAGATGGGAGGCTGCAAGGAGTTCACGGCCAGATGAAGGGTTCACGACCCAAGAACACTTGATGTTCTTGAGTTCATGGCCGAAAACTGGGTGTTCACGGCCCAAAGATCTTGAAGATTGGTGAATGACTGAAGGTCCTAAGCAAGTTCCCTTGAAGAAGAAGAGAAGGAGGATGATATTTGAGAGCAAAAGGATGTTTACGGTTGAAGATCTTTGAGAGAGAAGGGAGCTGTTCACGGTTAGAAGAGTAGAAATGATGATAAAAATCAGTCAAACTTCTATATATAGTGAGAGTTCACGGCCGCAAACCGAGGTTCACGGCCCGAAGACCGTTCACGGCCCGGAGGCTCGTTCACGGCCGAAGCCTCGTTCACGGCCCTAGCAAGGTTTGTTGTCCAAAGGGAAGAGAGAAGAAGAGAGGTGTGAAGTTTCTCGGTTCCAACTAATTCCCTTCTTAAACACATAACACCTTGAATACAATGTTTAAACACTTAAAATCCATTACTCTAACCCATTTAGGATAGAATAAAAATTAAGTTGCCGTTAGTTGACCAAGTTTGACTTTTATAAGAATAGAAATTACGGGTTTTCTCAGAATCTTAATCAATAGATCAAAATCTTCAAGTTTGACGTAAAGCAAAACTTGGTCAAAAAGTCAACGGTTAACGGTTAATGAAAGTCAATAGTCAACAGACCCTCACAACGTGACCATCTATGGCTCATGGCGTGAGCCACTACCAGACAAAATAATCGTGTCTCATACTCCTCACAACATGATACGCATATCCTCACATAGTGGGATCAGTCTGAATGCCATTTTGATCCAAAAACTTCTTAATCCATTAAGCCACTACTCCATCTTTTCTACGACGCTTCCTAACATTCCTATGATTATAAAAATTGATGCTTTAAAGTCTTGTATGTTTAATACAAGACTTGATCTCAAAATAATTCATTCATGAAGAAAAAAGAGATAAATTCTCAAGCACAAACTCAAACATCTTCCAAAACTCAGATCCATAACATACAAGTACGAAGGGACCTCAAGGACCCATAAAGTTGCTAACTTTATGGAGTCCCAACACTCTAGCTATCTAGCAACAAGGAAACATAATGCTTGGATATTGGTTACTCACAATGGTCCAGAGGTGTTGATAGAGGTTGAAAATGGAACTTCCAAGCTGAAACTCTGCTTCAATGATGATCTCTTCTTCTTCAAACCACCAAAACTCTACCACAACTCAAGAATCACAATGAGAATCTAGGGTTAGGGTTTTACTGAGCGTAGGGACAAAGGTGACTATTTTGGAACCTAAAAAAGAAGTTTATGGGGCTTAAATATGAAGGAAACCCTAAAAGATCATGGGCTTGGGCTGTAGCACATCTCGCGTTGTGAGTTGTTGTTGCTAACTTCGTGAGCTCAACATAAATCAGCATCTTCATTTAATTACTCCTCACATCGTGACATTATATGGTCACGTCGTGAGCGTTGATTTGACCTAAAAACAAAGCCTTTGGCTCCATGAAGCACTCAATCGAAACGATCCGTAAACCATGTGTTATAGAAAACTCATCTAAGGGAAGGTATGAGTGTCAAAGGAAGAGGGCACTCAAACTTTGTTATGAATCTTAAGGGTTAGATTGAATAGTTTAAATTAGTCAAAGGAATATATGAATAGCATGTTGAAATGTTTCAACATTGGATATTCTATATATGGAAATATTATAGCGAGGAATTGAACATATATTGGACCCTTGTAATAATGAGTTAGGTCCCATATGCTGCAGATATATGATCAATTATATATGTATAATATTTGATTACTCTAATTTTTCAAATGCCTTTAGCATTATGTGAAAAGGATTAGAATTGCATGTGACTGAAGTTGTTCGACAACTGTAAAAAAATTCGAAGGTTTTTCCAAAGAATTGGTTGCTTGTGGACCGTGGGAGTATGTTATTAGTAGGATGGATCATAGTGACACGTTCTGGATTGAGATGGTTCTTAGCTATAATGTTGGTCATATGAGAATATGGAAATGTTTCCATAATGAGAGATGTTAGTAAAATCTACATGTGAGTTGGAAACTTTAATGCAAAGAAGTGTTCAAGCAGTATACTTTAAATTTAAGACATTATAGCCATGGAATTATTCCATGTAACAAGTTACAATGGAACATTCTATAATATCGAAGGCTTAGTCTCTGTGAATTTTGAACCTCGACATCACAAAAAAACAATGCATGTAATGATGAAATTCCAATACATCTTAGATAAAGGATAACAATTTTGAAATGTGAAATGTGCATCATTGGAATAGTGTCTAGTGGATTTATTCACAAAGGAAGGACCATAGAGAGGCATAGAATGCATGTTCATAGCATAGGCATGACTCATGTTATCTAATTCAAGTGATTAGTTGATTACTCGAAACATTATACAATGAATAAATTTGTAATTACTATGGTGATTAAATAACAGGAATTATTAATATTCAGTAAGTTTGAAACCATAGTTATCAATTTATTATTGTGTTTCACTTTGCATGTTTACTTCCCTAAGTAATTTTAATATTATTCAAAATTCCAAAATCGCTCATACTTTTTGAAGTAAGTAGTGAATTAAGATTGTCATGAATTGATTGTGGATTTTCGAACGAGGTTAAGACATTACAATTGGAATTTCTACGTTATTCATGAGTAATTTGAAAATACAAATTTTAAGTATTGGATTGGTTTACTCAAACACATCTTGTAGTTTGTTGTTTACGAATCAATTGTGCATTGGTTTACTCAAACACATCTTGTAACTGGGTGTTATAAAGAGTAATTCCATGCATGATTTGGTTTGTAAAATGTATGACTATATAGTCAAAGTAATTCGTTGCTTTTTCCTTAACAAGAAAAATGATATCTTTGGGCCCCTCGATGATTTGTTGCCAACATCTGAAGTGCTTGGCTGAGCCCATACTAAATTGATGTTTTCAAATAGTAGTCCGAATTTAGTCGTCTTAAATCAGTAAATCGGGAAACAGAATCTTGGATTATGAGATTGATTCTAATCCATGTCTAACATCCATACAATATCTTCAAGAACAGGGGAATAGCTGATCACTTATCTTAGGGAAAACGCTTGATTTCAATCAGAGTTCGATAGTGGCTTTGGAAAGGACGCTTTGTTGTTTAGTTCAAGGTTTATACTTGGAATTATAGTTACAGGCTTATCTAAGTGGCAGACTGTTGAATAAGTTGTCTAAGTCAGCAACCAAATTGGGTTACCATTATAACTAAAACTTGTTTAGAATGACATTTATACAGAGAGGATAATTTATTAGAATATTATATGATTAACAAAGTAATTGTAAATTATGAGGAAATGATTTGTTAATATATTATATGGTTAATATATTAATTGGAAATAGATAATAGATTTGTTAATTTATTATTAATAATAAATTAATATGAAATCAATTAGAATTAGTAAATTATTAATCATAATTAATCTGGAATTATTTCAGGATTAATTAGAATAAATTGAAGGTCCAAGGGTTGAATTGTAATTGCTTATAATTGAGCAAAAAATAAATAGGTGAACGAAATTAGGTGGGTTTCTAAGGTTTCCGTAACCCTCCTACTTGTAAATAAGGAAAGGATTTGAATTGTGATTAAATCTATTATTTAATCATTCAAATCTTGCTTTATCCCTAATTTACCTAAGCTATAAATAGGACCCCTTAGGACCTCAAATTCGTTGACAATCATTCTTGGAAGATAGTCTAGCTAAAAATCCCCTCCTTCATGTCTCCTATTGTCTTCTAGTTCATGGGTTTGGGTGTGAGCCATTAGAGGCATCATCCTTTTGGTGCTTAACATTCCAAGACATAAACAACAAAGAGATTGAAGTGATTTGTTCACTACAAAAAATCAATGGTATGTAACCCTAATCCCATGATTTCAATTTATACTAGGGTTATGCAAGTTTATGTTGATACATAAAGTGACCCTCTTAAACATGACGATCTGCAACCACTTCTCCTAGCGTAATCTGTTCTCTCAACCGCAATCTCTTTTGCTACCGCAACCGCAATCTGAAGATGTCTACCACAGCTACCCATCCGCAATGAAGATTTCGGTTACATTATCTGACGTGTCTTATATGCATTATTTTATCCAGTGAACCTTGCATGGTCATGTTAAGTCAGAAGTTTATTACTTGTTTATTTCCAATGTAACTTTTTGAATATACATTTCTACATCTCTTATCTTCTATCCCTTTCCTTCCAATTATCAATCTAAAAGATCTTTCTGAACTTTCACTACAAATATTAAGATCGTGTTCTTATCTTATCTATTCTTCGAGTCTTCTTTCACTTTAACTGATCTCATATACTAACTTGTGTTGAATGCAAACCTTGTTAAGAATTAGTTTTGTGTTTACTTGATATGTAACTTGTTCTTATTTATATTTCCTTTACTTTTTGCACTTTACATTTCCGCAACTAACTATCTAACAAATCTAACTTCTTATTATTGTTGAGCTTTTATGATCCTTTGACATTAACTTATTCCGCAACCTTATCTTGTACTAACACTTGTTCAAGTGTTTCATAAAAGTATTTCTCTCAACAATTGGTATCAGAGCCAAAGTGGTTGCTTATTAAACAAAACTATGATATTGATAAGCCTTATATACCACTGAAGCTCATCTTTCTAAAATAAAAACAAACTAAAAAACAAAGGAAATATGGCACAAGCTTTATCACTAAATGTTTCCAACAATGTTGGAGGTTCGAACAGAGCTTCAATACTTGTGGAAAATGAATATCATCACTAGTCACAAAGGATGGAGAGGTATCTTAAAAGACTTGGAAGAGATGTATGGAGATCCGTGGAAGAAGTACCCCATGTCCTATTCTTACTCCGGTTCAAGCTGACAGTGCTCAAGTTCGACTAGGTGGTAGTCAAGGAGCAATGAATCGACCAACCAAAGACGATCTAGACAAAATGGAAAATGATGCCATTGCTTTATACGAAATCTCCTGCGGTGTTGCTCCTAACAACTTCGACATTATCATCAACTGCAAATCAGCAAAAGAAATTTTGGATGTGCTGAAGAATCTCTATCAACGGTCAGAACATGCACAATATAAGAAACTCACCACTGCCCTAAATGAGTTTAGCAACTTCAAAGCTCTTCCCGGACAAAGCCTTGATGAATCATTCAAACGTTTCAATCTCATCATCACTAAATTGTCAAATTCTGGTACAGTCCGAAGTAACCATGAAACAAACCTTCAATTTCTCAATGGTTTGGGAAGACATTGGTCTACTTCAAAGATGATTGTGCAAGGTGATAGAAAGATTCATACTTTGTCATTATTCTAGCCATATTGAGAACTTCAGGCACAAGAATCAACAATTGTAAAAGACCATGCTGATGTCGGTGGTCCACTTGCCCTAATAGCTCAAGCCCCACAAACTAAAATCTCACAATACTCATATCCTGCTTAATCATCCTACCCACTTTCATATGACAACTCACCGCTGTCATATGAAGCAGATGTTGAATATGATGATGAAGAAGAATTCCAAATTCCTTTGCCTTGGTTAGCCAAAAATTCAACATGCTACCACCATCTTCATTTCGGAAAAATCAGCAGTTTACTAAACCACCGTTCAACCGGAACTTCAATCCTCAAAACAACCACACAAGATATCCCTAAAATCCCCACCATCCACCGCAGCTACAAAATCCACACCACACAAAAGAAGTACCACAGTCCAACAAACCATCAGACTCCGGTACCATAGCCGAAGAAAAGACTGAAGTCATCATTTGTCACAAATGCAACAAGGAGAATCACTTTGCCAAAGACTATAAGGCAAACATAGTTAAGGACAAGGCGTTCTACCTAAGAATGGCCCAAGAAATGGAGGAAAAAGAAAAAGGAAGGGAGTATGTTGCCCAAGTAAAGAGAGATCATGAACTGTGCTCATCCGGAGATGAAGATGAAGAAGCTGACAACAAGATGAAAGGAAAAATATGCATGGTCGCAACTGCGGATGAAGACAGATCAACAAAGCTGGAAAGAAACTACTGCTACATGGCCAAAGATGGCACACTCAGCATCATCAAACATGTAAAATTCATGATCCACTCTAATAATTTCAGCATGCATGATTGTGAACCATACTTAGAAAAATATAACGACACATGTGATGTCGTCCTTTTAGACAACAACACAGCCTTAGATGAAAAGAATATAGCAACCCAAGAGCTGTATCACTTGAGCGGAAGACTTGAGGATAAGAGACTTAGGGTTTCTATGCTAGAAAAGGATCTATTGTTAGAAAATAGATGCTAAATTGTTGTATGAAACTCAGTTATATATTGCTTTAAATCAAAGGGACTTAGCCCAAAGAGAAAATGTACGTTTGAATCAATTAATAGAAAAGATTTTTAATGAAACTGAAGCAATTGAAAACTTAGTCAATAACGGATCGTAGATAATACCTATAATTGGGGATGGTCCAATGGGTTCTCTACTGCAGAGAACTCCACTCCCCGGTTCAATGCTGAACGTCCATATGTCCCTCCAGATCGTGAATTTCATTACCCTGTGAATGACAAGACATTTCCCGAAGACATTCGATGTCACTTCGGCAGACTTCATGAATTGAGTAACAATTGTGTTATTGAGGAAATTCTTCTTGAAACCTCTAATCAATTACCCATCATTAACACAAATTGTCCCAATACTCAGCTATGTTCGCATGTAGATGAAGAAATTGTTGTGGAAGGACCACACTTATTAGTCAACTGTTTAGATTTGCCCTACATAAAGTGTCCCAACGATAAACCACCCTTAACTTACTCTACGGTAGTCCAATCATCCTTACCGCAGACCACAGTCAAAAGCACAGTGACCATCCAACCCATTTTTCATGAATTAACAATCGTAGACATTCGATGTCACTTCGGTAGACTTCATGAATTGAGTAACAATTTTGTTATTGACGAAATTTTTCTTGAAACCTCTTATCAATTACCTGTCATTAACTCAAATTGTCCCAATACTCAGTCATCTTTGGATGTAGATGAAGAAATTGTTATGGAAAGACCAAACTTGTTAGTAAACTGTTCACCTTTGCCCTCCATAAAGTGTCCCAATGATAAACCACCCTTAACTTACTCTACGCCAGTCCAGTCATCCTTATCGCAGACGATTGTCAAAAGCACAGTGACCATCCAATCCATTTATCAAAAATTACCAATCGAAATTTTCGAAAGCACATTGACCATCCAATCCATTTTTCATGACTCAAGTCCTCGTTTTATAAAACAATCAAAGGTTTCGTGGAAACTGCAGTTGAACATTTCTGACTGCGGTTCTCCAAAAACTCAAGCAAAATTGGCTTTCAAAGAGGAACTCAAGTCTCGAGGTAAAAAGCGGGATACTAACTTCAAAAACTAAAGTTTTAAAGAAGCCAAAAGTTCAAATCAAAAGAATTTTCAAAAACCCACTGCTGCAAAAAATCTTTCAAAAAACAATGCAGTCAAGGTATCAAACAAAAGGGATTGTTCAGTAACAAAAACTTTTTCAAAAACTCGTGTAAAATCCCAAAAGAAAGTCAAGTCTTTTCAATGGTATTCTTTTCAAGAATATTCCTTGGACGATCCAAAATGGAAAGGGATTTTACCAATTCCCGCTTCTTGAATGTCACATCAATCTGTCAAAAGGACTAAACCTAGGAGTAATTCACATGCGCAAACTTTTTCAAATTCCAAAGGCACCGCAGTCAGAACCCTCCCACGGACCGGTCACAAGACTCTCACTACACCCTCTGGACCGTTGACCAAGTACGGTGTCTGGATGAATCAGAAAAATTCTTTCCTTTGGATTTTATCATCTGAAAGGGTCACGTCTAGTCCAACGTCGTAACACTCCAAAAGTCTCAAAACACCCAGGACTAGGTCCAAAAATTGACATGAAACATGTTACTACAACTCACGTGCATGCATCTAGTAAGAAAGCTCCACATGTAACTCCGGGCTCCAAACTTGTTTGGGTGCCGAAACTAACAGTTTAATATTTCAAGTAATGTGCAAGGAGGAAAAAGAAGAGGAGTGGTTAATTGACAGTGCCCGCTCCTTGTACATGATCGAAAGGTTAGAATGCCTTCGGGACTTCAGGCCTATCTGTAACAGTGGACACATCACATTCGAAAACAATGCAATGGAATCACCAGGGGTTACGGTGTGTTAACAAAAATAATTTTCTCAATTAAAAAGGTTGCTTACGTGGAAGGCCCCAAGCATAATCTCATCAGTGTGGGCCAACTATGGTCACCGAAGAACATGTCTGTGGTCTCCCCATTCTAAATACAATAGTGATACACTGTGCCCAACTTGTGAGTGTGGAAAGCAAACGAAGGGAAGTCGTCCACTGGTTACTGATTCTTCCATTTCTAAACCATTAGAGCTGCTTCACATTGATCTCTACGGTCCATCTACTGTAGCCAGTCTCCATCACAAAAAATATATACTAGTTATAGTTGACGACTTCACTCGTTTCACATGGGTCTTCTTCTTAAGGCTCAAATCTGAAACACCACAGACTTTGATCAACTTCATCAATGAAATTGAGCTCCAAATCAAGTTACCAGTCCAAAGAATCAGAAGGTACAATGGAACCGAATTCACTAATCATCTCTTGAATAGTTTTTTGGTTTCCAAAGACATTAGTCACAACTTTTCAGCTCCCTACACACCACAACAAAATGGAGTAGTAGAGCGAAGAAATCGTACTTTGGTCGAAGCAGCCAGGTTCGTGTTAAACTTTGCAAACCTTCCTCTATACTTATGGGCCGAAGCAGTGGCAACTGCCTGCTTTGTTCAAAACCGAAGTATCATTTGCAAGCGTCTCAACAAAACTTGATATGAGGGCCTCAACAATCGCAAACCGAATGTCAGATTCTTCCACATATTTGGGTGCAGATGTTTTGTGATCAACAACAAGGATCATCTTAACAAATTTGCACCGAAATCAGATGAACCCATTTTTCTTAGCTACTCAACCAATAAGGTAGCCTACAGGGTTCTCATTAGATGTACGAGATTGATAGTCAAAGGCTTCGATGTCAAATTTGATGACTATTATGTACGCAGCACTGCCCCATCAAATGAAACTAAAGCTATCCTGGAAAGTGATATCCCAACCTCTTCGGGTCCATTAAACATAGTTGAAATCAACTATGATGATCTCTTTGACCCCGCAAAGACGGCTCATCTCTCTGAAATTTTTTTGTCTTCGGTGGCTAAACAACAACATGCTGAAGTATCTGGTCCAACCTTGTCCGAAGAATTGTCACACGTTACTTCCACCTCATCGGTAGAGGGGGAAAGTTCAACTCCGGTTCAATTGACAACCATCGAGGTTCCAGTACTTGAAGACACAGCTCCGATATCTATCCGCAGAGTCACAACTCAATCAAATGTCTCTTCAGGCTCTGACGATGAAGAGGTTGAGAACATAGACACTAGATTAGATCCAAGGCTTATCACTCAATCATCAATCCAGGGGGAACCATCCTTGGTTCAGGGGGAACTCCCATCCTCAACTCCGGGGGAACCTCCATCAACAGCTTATGGTCAAATTCCCTCAGTCCAAGATAATTCTGCAGGCTGCTCTCATGTCGAGGGGGAACTACCTTCTCCTACCGCAGAGTCATCTGACGTTAAATATATTCCCTACACCGCAACTGCTAATCACCAACAAACTCCTCTACTAATTTAACGGACCACTGCCACTATGTAGCCTTCATGTCCTCAGTCGAGCGTCGAACCATTAAAGAAGCACTCATGGAGCCCGGCTGGATCACCATAATGCAAGAGGACTTAGCAGAGTTTGAAAGAAACAAACCATGGAAACTAGTACTGAAGCCTAAAGTCCACACAATCGTTAGTACTAGATGGGTTTACAAAAAACAAGCTTGATGAGTTCGGTGCGGTAGTTAGAAACAAAGAAAGGAAAGTATCAAAGGGGTACAACCAACTTGAAGGCGTCGACTATGATGAAACTTATGCCCCCATAGCCAAAATGGAAGCAATACACATTTTCCTAGCATATGCGGCACACAAAAATATCAAAGTACATCAGATGGATGTCTAAGTGTCTTTCTAAATGGAGAACTAAAGGAAGAAGTTTACTTGCAACAACCTCCAGGCTTCGAAAGTCAAGAATTTCCAAATCATTTCTTCAAGCTTGAAAAACCAATCTACGGTCTGAAACAAGCTCCAAGGGCATGGTATGAGACTCTTTCTGAGTTTCTTGTCACGTCTGGATACAAAAGAGGTGTGACTGATCCCACTTTGTTTAAAAGAGCAAATGGTAATCACTTAATGCTCGTCCAAATATATGTGGATGATATCATCTTTGGATCCACAGATCAGGGTATGGTGAATGACTTTGCAAAGCTCATTACTTGTAAATTCGAAATGAGCATGAATAGAGAGATTAATTTCTTTCTAGGACTTCAAGTCAAAGAAGTCCCTTAAGGGATATTCATTCATCAAGAGAAATATACCTCTGAGCTGCTGAAGAAATTCTCAATGGACAATTGTTCCTCAGCCAAGGTCCCTATGGCCTTCGGATACAAGATTTCAGCTGATCCTATCGGAGAATCATTTGACCACAAAACTTATCATAGAATGATTGGGTCATTGATGTACCTCACCACAAGCAGACTGGATATTGTCTTTGCAACAGGCTTATATGCTAGGTACCAAGATGATCCTAAAGTATCACACTTGACCGGAGTCACGCAAATTCTTATATACTTGAAGGGAAGTAAAGCTTTAGGCCTCTGGTACCCCGCAGGAAATAACTTCAGCCTCCAAGCCTTGACGGATGCGGATCATGCCGGATGCAGATTAGATCAAAAAAGTACTTCCGGTGGTTGTCAATTTCTAGGAGGAAGACTAGTCACCTGGTCTTCAAGGAAGCATAATTGTGTCTCATTGTCTACCGCAGAGGCAAAATATGTGGCCGCAGCCAGCTGTTGTTCCCAAGTTCTGTGGATGAAAACTCAACTCATGTATTACGTATACAGAATGTCGTGGATACCGATTTACTATGATTCAGAGAGTGCTATAGCGATTTCTCACAATCCTATTCACCACTTCATCAAATATCACATTCTCAAAGGTAACATCTAACTAATTTTTGTTCCCACTCTCGAAGAAATTGCTAATGTTTTTACCAAGGCACTTGATGCTACAAAGTTGAATTATTTTCTAGAAATTCTAGGAATGATGAATCCAAACCCACAATTCTTTTTGAATTGATAGGTACCACAGACCACTTCTGATTTCCGCTGCGGCCCTAGAATAATATACTTATCATATATATTTTCAGTACACCTTGTATACCGCAATCATGTATAATACTTTTATTCTTCGGGTCTTTAATTTCTGTTATTTCTAACATTTTATCAAGTGTTACTTTCAGCTTCCACTACCGTAGTCACACTGCTCTCCACCGTAGTCATCAGAATCCATCCGCAATTACAATAAATGATCCCGCAATCACTTCATAAATTCCCTGATAACTTTGTGTGCTATTTAATGATCTTCATTAAATAAAAATTCCTCATAAAAACATTCATTTTGTAGCATACAACGTTTCAGTTTCTTTCAAAATCACCTTTCTGTGTCAGACCTATTTTAGGTTAAATGACAAATAAAGGTTTTTTTCAATAAAAGAAATCTTTTAAGAAATCTCTTTTCCTAGTCTGTCACATCTCATAGCCTCCAAACTGTCTAATCCGTTTCAACTTCTCTCTTTTTACAACGGATAAACCCCACTCACCACACATTTCTCAAACGTGTGATCATGGGTCTGACAGTCAATAAATGCCTCGATTTTGTAGTAAAACTTTTCTTTTTGATTTAATTTTGCTTGTGGCTGATAATGGTTAAAACCCAAGGGTTTTTACCATTAACAGCTGTAAATAAGTTAATTCAAATAAATTTTGAAATCCGAAGGTATAAAAACCCCTTTTTCCTCACAAGACCGCTTTACGCTTTCTGAATCCCTAAACGACGATCTTCATCTTCTTCCCTCTTGCTCAAACAGTTTTCTTGATTGTTCTTAAAACTTTTCTGCAACAATGGTGAAATCAAGCATCTCCAAGAAACAGTCGAAGGCCTCTGGGTCTGCTCGACCCACCAGCTCTGACTCCACAATCAATGATCAATCCCCTTCCATTGCCTCGAGGAATTACAGAGCCATATTTGTCGATCATCCCTCCTACAATGATGCTATCAGGCTAATGATCCAGTTTCTCTAAAAACACCCACTGTTTGGACCATTCAACGCCTTCATTGAATTTGTTCCATTACCAACTTTATTCAAATGTGCATTCACCGCTTTCCGGCCATCTCACAACCTTCAAGAAGTTCATCTCAATCTGGTGGATGAATCTCTTACTGTTATAACCAATGCCATGTTTTTGGAAGCAATCGACCTAAGGGTCTTGTCTAATACAAAGTTCTTCTCTCCTAGAACCAACGATGTGATCTCAACCCTATATTAGATGGGTTATCAGAAGAAGTTAATAAGAATTGGAGAATTCAAAAAGAACCAGCTCCCGGCGGTGTGGCAGTTTGTGTGCCGCTTCATCATCAGAAGGATTTCCGGCAGAATAGGTGTTACCGATAACATGGGTATCAAGCTTTTGGAATTGGTTTGGAGCATATTCACTAGGAATCCAGTCAATTATGGTCAAATACTATGGGATGATTTTCTTCAATATATCCCCAAAGATTCTCCTAAAGAAGGTGCAACCAAGCTCACATTTTCTCGTTTCTGGTCGCTCTGCATTCTTGATCTACACAAGCAAGCCAACCTCGATATGGAAGATGATTCAAGTATTTTTGTCACTCACGATCTTAAAAGGTACACTACCTCTAAAGATCAATCTATGTTTGGACCGCTTAGGAGATTAACTGGATATATTTTGGAGTCTGTTGGACTCAACGCTCTTGAAGTCACAGACCACATTGAGGCTATGGTTGGTATTGACCCATACCATTCTTCCCCTCCTCATCCTAGTCAGTCTATCATAGCCCCTACAACAACCCATGTCCCTCCTACCGAATACACGTCAGAACAACCCAAAACCAAGACAGTGAAATCTCTTGCGGTAACAAAGAAGCACCTAGTAAACATTTTGAAGAAGGGTGCTACCCTTCCAAGAAAAGAAAATCCAAGACTGCAGGCTCTTCTGCTGTGGTGACCGAACCACAACTGGACATTGCTGATGAACCTCATCCAGAGTCTTCAACTTCTAGACAACTTTTCATAAGGAAGAAACTCAAACTTAACCCAAGTTCTAGCCAAATGTGTGACCTGACTCATACCGAAGTCTCTCAACAGACTCTAGTAGTCATTCGAGCTACCGCAGGCTCAACTGCTCAAACCCCATCTCACCACTCAGATACAATAAGTGTATATGTTTCATCTCTACATGGAGACACACCTCCAGTTGACTCCCAAGTGGATCCAACTGAGAAGATTCACCCTAAGGTCTCCAGGGCATCACGTGTACACTATTTTAAACCTGAGGAGTTATTTTTTGTGTCACACAAACACTTGAAACACCAGTCGCACCGCAAGGCAATTCTTCCACTTTAGTCAGATCAAGGAGACCGAGCAAGCTCAGGAAATCCTATTCCACCACCATTACTTACAAGTGGTCTAGGCGTGGGGAGCACAATGGTGCAAGGAACCACGAACCCGATGGACACCTCAGTGCGAAACCAAGGACTTGATGAATATTTAGCAGATGATTCTTGGGCTCAAGATCGACCAGCTACTGAGTCCGGAATCCGAAAGTATGAAGCTTTTCAAAGGGCCTTCAAAGCAAGGAAACAACAACAAATTCAATAGCAACAGCAAAAAGAAAAAGATCTTCAAACGTTTGCCAAGTATTGGGCAGATGCTTTTAGTAATGCAAAGACAGTACATGATATATTGCAAATTCAAGATTGGGTATCGAAAATGGAATCCACAGTTCAACAAGCTCAAAATCTTCAAAGTGGTGTTGGTCCATCAAAGCCTCCTCCAACTACTGAAAATCATGATTCAAATGACGATGGAACCGCAGTTGAGATCAGCTCAGGTCTATCGTTTTGACTTGATGACCTTGATCTTGAAGATGTTCAACAACCTCCCAATTCAGATGAATTTATGATGGTGTTTGATGATGAAGAATCCAGTGGATCCCAACACTCCACTTCAAAGCCTAAAGTCAAGAAGAAGAAGAAACTGGTTGTGTCAAGGAAAGAATTTCTAAGTCATCAGTCCAAGGTCGACCAAATCCTGGCCGCAGTCACCATCAACCAACCGCAACACCCTGATGTGGCTGGATCGCAGTCCCTGGTTGAATGAGTTGAAAGGTTGGAAACCAGAGAAAGATTGGCAGCAGAACGAATATCCTTGAAGGTGGAAATGGGTATTCGAGCTCTAGACAACAATCGCACTGCTGATCATAAAGAATTTATGGCAACTGTTGATCGCCTAATCCAAGAGGTCACCGCAATAAAAAATGAGCTCAAGACTACTCTTGCCAATCAAGCAGTCCATTCGAAACTACTTGTTGATGAAACCCACAATTTATATGAATCTGCCATTGTTGTTCTTCAATCGACAATCAATGGCCTGAGGCGTTCCCTCACGACAAATTCAAGTGTTGATGAGATTCTACGATTGACAAAGGAAATTTACAACTTGCTGTTCAACACCGAAATTCCCAACAATGTTCAAATCTCTGAGTTCATAAAGTCTTAGTTCGGCAAGACTCTTTCAAAGATTGATGGCCTCAGACAATGGTTTGAGGAGCAACAAATTGTTTCTTCCTCAAAAGGGGGAAGTGAGCACTCGCATCCACAACAATCTTCTCAGCAACATCAATCTCCCCCAAGAATTCCAACTTATGGTCCAATCCACCAAAGGATTGTAACTCCGCAGCCAACACCGCAACCATATCCCAAACAGAAAACTCTGGTGCACTCTTCAAATCAAACTCCACCGCAAAAGGAACCGCAACAAGACTCTTCACATTAGTCTCCCCCATCGCAACAAGATCCCCCACAACAAGAAGGCCAACATCAATCTCCTCCACACCAAGAAACTCCTTCTCATCTCAACAACTTGTAACCAACAATGTCTTCGGATCACACCAATGACTCTCCTGCTACTCGTCAACGGAAAAAGGACTGGAGGTCAGCAAAATTCGCTGAACAGATTTGGAGAGATCACGGCTTTGATACAACCATGGATGAAACCTTGATCAACTCTTGGGTTAATGCTACCAGAAGGATACTTAATGATGACTATCGGCCAGTCCTAACATATGCCGAACCACCATCCGACGGATACTGGGATGTTCCAATTTCACCCAACTCCAAATTCTTCGCTGTTTTTGAACCATTTGACCTTAGCCTTCCTAATGGTCAAAGGCTACCTCTCAAGTTCGAACGTCTAAACCAGTTCCATGCCAAGCATGGATCTGAATTTGAGAGCATCTGGTCTAATGATAGACCATCAGCAGTGAAAAGTTACAAGATAAGGAAGTTCATAAAGACGAATTTTATTCAGTATACGCTTACAAGAAGATGCGATAATTACATCAGGACTCAAGTTGATTTTCCTTGCATGAATCCTGAAGAAGTATTTATGATTGCAAGAGTCTTTCAAATCAAGGGCGAGAGGCACCCGAAGATGATAATTGCTTATGAGAAAGCTTGCGAATTTCTCAAGTCATTGGTGTGTGACTTTCCGAAGATCGATGTGGACATTCATCCTGTGCTTGCCCAAAAATTCAATATCCTAGCTCTTGAGCCTGCACCAGTTTTCACGGAAGGTTATCAAGAAAGGTCTTTAGGAGCAACCAACTTCCCTCAACTTGGAGTTGTGTATAAAAGAGGTAACAGCGGTCTCAAGTACTTCATCCCAATCACCGCAATGCATCGGCTGAACCGCAAACAACTGGAAGTGATTGTGGCTTCGGTTCAGAGATCTAAGCATACAACTGAAGAAGTGAAGTTTGATATTACATGGAGAATTCAATGGCTTGGTGAAGTAAGGAAGTTTTGGTGGCTTCTCATCAAATTCCTAAAACTTGATAAGTAAGCAAGAAAAGTTGAAGAAGTCACTTTGGCAGGAGATGTTGATACATAAAGTGAACCTCTTAAACATGACGATCCGCATCCACTTCTCCTACCGCAATCTTTTCTCTCAACCACAATCTGTTTTGCTACTTCAACCGCAATCTGAAGATGTCTACCGCAACTACCCATCAGCAATGAAGATTTCAGTTACATCATCTGACTTGTCTTATATGCATTATTTTATCCAGTGAACATTCCATGGTCACGTTAATTCAGAATTTTATTACTTATTTATTTCCAATGTAACTTTTTGAGTCTCTATAAATAGATATTTCATCTTCATGTAACTTACACCTTTGAACATCTCTGAATACACATCTCTACATCTCTTATCCTCTATCTCTCACCTTCCAATTATCAATCTAAAAGATGTTTCTGAACTTTCACTCAAAATATCAAGATCGTTTTCCTATCTCATCTAGTCTCCGAGACTTCTTTTACTTTAACTGATCTCATATACTAACTTGTGTTTGAATGAAAATCTTGTTAAGAATCAGTTTACTGTTTTTCTTGATATATAACTTGTTGTCATTTATATTTCCTTTACTTTTTGCACTTTACATTTCTGCAACTAACTATATAGCAAATGTAACTTCTAATTATTGTTGAGCTTTTATGATCCTTTGAGATTAACTTATGCCGAAACCTTATCTTGTACTAACGTTTGTTCAAGTGTTTCTCAAAAGTTTTTCTCTCAACTGTTTAGTTGTTCATTGTTTGTTGCTATCAAAGTGTATGACATAGATTTTCTAAGATGCATGTACTCTATTAAATGTTAATTTTTTTTTGCATTGTATAAATTTTGTTTCCTAAAAAACCATCAAAACAAACATCCCGATCTGACACAATCGAAGTAGGCATACCGTGGCGAGCAACCACCTCTCAAACATAAGTGTCGGCTAACTTCTCAGCCGAAGAATTTTTCCCGATGGCCAAAAATCAAGTACTCTTGGTCAACTGATCCACAATCACCTAGATAACATCAAATCCTTTTGCAGTTTTTGGTAACTTCATGATGAAATCCATGGTGATCTGCTCCCATTTCCTCAATAGGACCTCCAAGGGCTGCAATTTGTTGTGAGGGCGCTGAGGCTCGATCTTGACCTTCCAGCAGGTCAAGAACTGCTCCACAAACCAAGCTATATCTATCTTCATGTACGACTACTAGTAACTATGTCTTATATCATGATAAATCTTCCTCGCACCCAGGTGAATTTAAAATCTCTATTTGTCTGCCTCATCCATCATAATCTTTCAGGCCCCACCGAATTAAGACACCCAAATCCTGCCATGCAGTTTCAACAATCCCCGACTATCATAATCAAAAGTTGATACCTGACGGACAAATTGTTCGCACTTCTGATTCTCCTCCTTGATGGCCTCCGACTGTGCAACCCTAATCATATCCAGAACTGGAGTCATATTTATCATCCTTAAACACACATACTGAATCATAGTACTAACCACTCTGTGACTCAGTATGCCAGCAAACAAATTGGCCTTACCTAGAATGCACAAAATCTCACAGACTTAGTCCTTCACTATGTCAAGCCACCTCCGCTGCCTCATATTCAGATTGGGTTGATCCATCGGATATCTTAGATTCTTCTGATCCGTGTAAATAGTACATCCGACCCCATACAGGTAGTGGCAGCAAATCTTAAGAGCGAAAACCACCGCTTCCTACATCTGATCCAAAAGATCATTAATCCGCAACAATGAATATTGGTTCTTCATTGTGAACTTGTTCAACACCTGGTAATTGATGCACATCAGGTGTGAACCATCCTTCTTTTTAACAAAAAGGATCATTACTCCCATGGTCGAGTTGCTCAGCTAAATAAACTTCTTCCACAAAAGCTCCTGCAGCTAGGAGGATAACTCTTGCATCTCGGGTGGCGCGAGGGGATATGGCGCCTTTGTAATTGGAGTGGCACCAAGGAGCATATCTATCCTTAACTCGAACTGCCTCTCAGGAAGCACGCCAGGCAATTCCTTTGAAAAAAACATTGGGAAACTCGCTTACAATAGGGACATTGGTTTTTGGCTTCTTCCTCTCAACCCACGCTTCAACCACATAAGCAAGATATCCCATACATCCATGTTGAAGCCACTCTTTTGCCCTGATGGCGGAACAGAACGCAATCCAACTTTGGTACCCTCACCGTAGATCATCATCACTCCTCCAATAGGGTCAGTTATCCTCGCTAACTGATTTTCACAGTCAATCAATACCCCAAATCGGCTCAACCAATCCACGCTCGTAATGACACAAACATCTCCCATCAAAATAGGGATGAGATCAATCGGAAATCCCACACTAAAAACCTCCGATACATAGCCCCGTTATATCTCGAAATTTGAAATCGTATGATCTTTAGCTATAGAGAGATTGAAAGTTCGATCTATGGCCTCACAAGGAACACTGAAACCTCTACAGAAAGTTGTAGACACAAATGAGCGACTCGCACCCAAGTTAAATAAAACCAAGGCAGGTACAAAATTCAGAAGGAAAGTACCTGATAGAATTCCAACATACACATATACAACAAAATAGTTCAACAAAAACATAAAACAACTACATACCAGCGACGACATTGGGTGCTGCTCTAGCCTCCTCTACAGTCAACTTAAAAGCTCGGCTCCAGGCTTTTGGGGCCTCAACCTTCCCTTAACACCGATTAGTGATGCGCATTGTCGTAGGACCAGGAGTCTAAACTGACTTCGATGCAAGAAATAGATATTCGACCTTCACATGGACCGCCTGGTTGCAGCTGAAATAGAAGCGTAAACCCTTTGGGCACTCCTTCGAAAAGTGTCACTCATGAACCTTGCCGCACTTGCTACAAATACGGCTCCTCTAACCTCATACTCTCTAATTATCAGGGTTTTCTTGCTTAGCCACCTGTTGCGAGTGGACTGGTCTGCTATCCTTCATCTCAGTATCCATCCCAATCTCTCTCTCCTGCAACTCGAACTCAATCAACATCCACCTGGAATTGGACTAGAACTCAACCAATGTCTTGAACTGGGAGTTCATCACGAACTCTCTGATGTCCTTCTTAAGCATACTTGAGTACCAGCCCATCCACTGAGTATGCACCATACTACAATACACTAGGAAAAAGGTTAAATCCAGAGTAAAAGCAAAAGTAATATTATAATACAATCAAATCCACCCTAGTACCCTTGAGACTTCTTCTAAATCGCATACAGATCTCGTGATTTTAGTTGTATGAGCCCATACTACCTTCCACACACATCCGTAGTTGATTTTGATTCCCTCTCAAGTTCCCAAATCACAAACATCCTACTTCTACATAAGTAACACACATAAACCTAGGTGCTCGAGGAGCCACATCTAATCCCTTGGATATACATCGTAGGCCCCGCTCTGGTATGTCTCTGCTCTAAAAGAAGTCTCTACAAACCTCACCAATGGCTCCGCGTAAACCAATTGTACATAACCTAGACTCGATAGACATAAGAATAAAAGATTCCACACCAAATCCACAACTAAACAAGGAACATGAAGTAAGGCTAAACAAAACATTTTAAGGCTATAAAATCCTAACTATGTACAAACATGCAGTTTACACGAAAAATTTAGAAATCTTAGCTTCTACCCTAACAAAACATCCACATGTAATCTCCTAGGCTATAAGACATCAGAAAGTCAGGAAACCCTATCCTAAAATTCCATAGGGATCCTTAGCATACCAACTGGAATGCATTTCTATCAGCTCAATAACAACAACTATAATAAATCATATAACATAAATATGGATATTTTAGGAGCTCACTGACTAAATCACATGCTAACTGTACACCCTGCTTCCTCCGTTCCTTTCCTTGAAATTTATTCTCTGGTAAAAAGTTTTTTATAAAACTCTCAAATCCTTAGTTTCAGTCTGGAATCCCATGAATGTTCATCCAAATCCCTCAAAGTCTCAAAATAGGGCTTTGATACCAACTTGTAACATACTAATTTTTACTACAAAATTTTTGATTTTTATTATAGAAAGCCTCAGATGTTATAAAAACCAAGTCAAAAACATCCCAGGTATATCAAGTATAAACATCCCCAATCAAAGTATCAAAATGCAGAAAACATCAAAATCTACAAGCCGTAGTGTATAGTCAAGTCGTTTGCTTCCCACGATCATCAGAAGAACCTGGAAGACATTTAATCCAAAAAAGTAAGCTTAAATCTTAGTGAGTCCTTCCTAAAATATTCATACAACACAATATATAACTATGGGTTATCAGCTAGCATGGGGGTTATCAGCAATCCCAGTGGGCTATTAGCACGCCCTATAGATTAAAAACATGTTTCAGGGGTTATCATCAACCTTGAGGATTCTCAGCAATCCTGAAGTCCACAACAATTCAATTCAATTTACACATAGCAATACTCAACAATTATACCCAGCTGGTCACATGTATAAATACGACACATGTAAATGTAGTGAGAATACTCACCTCACGAATAGAAGTTATAAATACAACAACTCTCACACATAGGGTAGATAGGAGTAACAAGACACCTAACATCAGTAAAGATATACCGTTTCAGCCTAAATCCTTAAAACCTAAGTGTGACTGAAAATTGAACCATGGTCAAACTCAAACGACGGTCACGTCGTGACCACCCATAGGTCACGTCATGACTGAGCCAAAACAAAACAATCACGATGCACTTCCTGCCACAACAAGACATGTCATTCATCATGTTGTGAGATCTATTATAGATAACCTTGAGCATTTAGCTATTAATCCATTAAGCTAATCAGTCATACTTTCTAGAGGGTTTCATCCAACCCAAAGGACCATAAAAATCATAGCTTTTCATTCATGCATGTCCAATGCATGACTTAAACACTAACTAGGTCAAAAAGGAGAAAATGAGGCCAATGCTCATGATTTGAGTCTAAAACCAACACCAAACCTCAGATCTAAAACTTATACAAATGATAAGGCCTCAATGATCCACATAGTTGCTAACTTTATGGATCTCATTCATGCTATCCAAACCAACCATGAAAAGAAGAGAATAAATCTTAGATCTAGCATGCATTAGTGACAAAGGCAAGGGCTTTACGAGTTAAAAAGGTTCATAAGAAATGCATGGTGGTTAGGAAGGGACTTATTGCCAAAAATGATGCACCCAAGGAGTCTTCTTCTTCTTCAAGGAGCAAAAATCTCAAAGGGAGGCTAATTTCGATTTAGGCAGGAAGGAGGTGATTAAGGTTGGGGGAGTGCAAACCGTAGCCTCTCACTTCCCTTTAACAGGGCGAAAATCACAGGATTAGGGTTAGCACATTGTCATGATGTGAATACCTATGTGTCAAGTCGTGACCCACTAGAATGGCTATGTGTTTTAGTCTGATGGTCACGTGGTGAGGCATTCTCTCTCTCGTTGTGGCTAACGATAAATTAGGGTTTCTCATTCTTTAATTAACTCTAAACATTGAAAGATTAAATATTTTCTTTTGATGTTACAGTTATTTGTATTTAAATTTATTCAAAGAAGACCTGATGAAATTGATCCAACGTGGAAGAAAAAACGAGACAAATATCTGTAATATTTATCAACAACATGGAATGTTTCTTTGTTTTAAATGATAAAATGGTACTAATGTAGTAGCTCTTTAGAATCTCCTAATGAAATGTGAAACGAAACTAACCATATATGTATCATCAGGTTTGTATTAATATTTGACAAATTTTTTGCATCATTAAAGTTTTTTTCTATGTTATTTTTTGTTTACAATTGACATGATAAGTAGTGTGGTATCCATACAAGGCCATGGGTGGCAAAAATTTATTTCACTCAATAGTTTCTTGTATCACGCTGGAGCATAGTATTATATTGGAGACATGTCCTATTCGAAGAACATATCCATGTATCGATTTATATATATACATATATATATATATATATATATATATATATATATATATATATATATATATATATATATATATATATATATATATACACTCCCTCCGTCCCAAAGTTATTGTCCACGGATAAAAAACACACAGATTAAGAAAACATTAATTACCACTAACTTTATTAAAAGAAAAGACAGTTTAACCCCTTTGTAGCATTAAATTCCATTGTAGTTGCATTTAATTCCATAGTAGTTTAACTAATAAATTGAGGAGTATTTCGGTAAAAGGTATATATATTTTTAGAAGTAGGCTATTACTTTGGGACAAACCAAAAAGGAAGCATAGAGTATTAATATGGGACGGAGGGAGTATATATATATATATATATATATATATATATATATATATATATATATATATATATATATATATATATATATATAATTTAACATATAATGTTTGTTACTATTTGAGTTAAAATTAAAAATAGAATTGTAACATCACGGTGTTCAGACACTTCTAAAATCAACCTTGGAATATTTTTATATTGCATTTTGGTCCCTAAGTAGAAGAAAGTACCCATTGGAAGCCGTAGTTCCAAAGTTGTAATTTTGGAGAAGTGGGACTATGCCCATGCATACATGTGTACGCTTACGGTACTAGGGTGCACCCTAGTACATCAATGTACACGGGCATACTTACCAGGTGTGGAAACCCTAAATTTTAGGGCTAAGCCCCTATATAATCATTCGTATAGCCTGATTTCCCTCACATTTTCAGCCTCCCCTCTCCTCGTGACATTTTTGGCAAACCCTAGACCTTGAGTGTGTGTTTTGAGCTTAAGTGTGTGCTCTTGGTTTAGAGAAGAAAGAAGAAGGTTCATTGAGGAGCATTAGTGTGGAAGCTAGCTTGTAGATCTGAGATCCTTGCCTCCTTGGGAAGCTCAAGAAGGTATAAAGCTCTAACCTGTACTTGTATTTCCTTAAGATCTTTCCATGGGAAATTTTATGTGTTTAAGTCCCTTTTCTTCGCCTTGATGAGTTTGAGCTACTCTAAGACCAAAGGATTTGTCCTTTCAAAAGATTTGAGGTGTTTTAGGTTGTAAAAATGCTTTCCTGGCCCACTTAGTGTTTCTCTGCATGTTATAAAGGTCTTAACTGGTTAGGACAAACTTAGGTTTTGGGTTTAAGGACTTATTAAGTCATGCATAACCGTAAAGTTGAAAACTTTATCGTTTGGGACACCATTTTAGCCGTAGATCTGAATTAGGACGTTTGGACTTGATGTATTAAGAGCCTAACAAAGGTTCGCATGGCCACAATGTTTGCTGGGCGTACCAAGGCGTACGTTGGGCGTAGGTGGTCAGCTGCTTGCTTTTTAGACAAGGTGGAGTACGCAGGACATAGAGGCTGAGTACGGTAGGTGTACTCAGCTGGGTTGACTTTTTGTTGACCATTGACTTTTTGTTGACTTTTGACCTAGGTTGACCCTTGCGTTAATTTGGGTATTTGTTTTGAAACCTAAGCTTGGGTATTTCCATGTGTATAGGTGATCTATAGAGTGGACTCATGGAGCAATATTCTTTTCTGATTTCTATTTAAAATTACGATGTGAGTTTTCCTCACTACACTTACGGGTCGAAGGCACCAAAGCCAGCCCGTTGGATTGTTGTCTTGGCTTATTGTATGATTGTGTATTGTGGTGACCTGTTAGATCTATATCCTGGTAGATAGGATGTTAGCATCCAATATTGATCTGTAAATCTACCTATTTGTATGATGCTCGGTCATCTGCTTATTAGTTATCTGTATGTCGACATGGTGTGGTTGGTTAGGTTGAGGTGGTCCTACTTTGTGCTGAAGGCCAAGACACCCATGGCGGACCGAATAGACTGTAGGCCCTCCGAGACGGTCCAGTAAGGTCGAAGGCCCGGAGGACGGTCTCAATAGGCTGAATGCCCGATGTTGCGGTCCAGTCATGCTGAAGGTCCTGTGAGCGATCCAGATCGGTTGAAGGCCTGCAAGGTGGTCTAGTCATGCTGAGGGCTCTATATGCATGTTGTTTGTTATTGTTATATGTATTGGGTGTTGTTACTTTGGGGGAAAGCTCACTAAGAGTTGGCTTAGAGTTTTGGGTTATGTTTCAGGTACTTCAGAGATCGCGGGAAAGCGAAGGTGTGATCGTAAACATCCTCATGTTTTGGACTTATGATTTTGGGAAAAATCTTATATGGAACATGTTTTGAAAACAATGTTGTAACCGATTTAAGTTTTTGGGTTGGTTTTAAAAGTTTAAAATTTCCATAGATTTTATGGATGTTACAAGTTGGTATCAAAGCCTTGGTTTGAGTGAATTGGAGGAACACATGTAAATCCAGTCTCAAACTAAGGAAAACAATTTTTAAAACAATTTTCAAATGGTTTTTAAAATAATCCAGGAGGATGCGATGTGTACGATCAGTCGGAGCCAGTAGGTAGACCTCAAATTACGACACAGTTAATTGAGATTGTGTTATGATATGTTAGAATAACATGCAAGTAATATGATAGGGATCTTCAAGATCTGCATGATAGAATTGCCTGATATATGATGCCTTATCTCTTTTAAGAGTACTTGATTGATTGTTGTATGAATCTTTCGTGTATGAACTAAATATAGTGAATACACTAAATCACATGCTACATGGTTTAAATGATCTTAGAATAAGGGATTTGGTCCTACTGCACAACTCTTCTCTGAGTCCAACCATTGCAGGATTGAGTCTTTTAGTCTAAGATTGTTTAAGTTGTGTGGCATGTGATTGTATTCATGCAATAGTTATCTGGCACCAATGGAGGGTCGTGTGGTAGTTAGTGGTAGGATGAGTTGTGTGGGGTCAGTCGGCTAGTCTCGAGATGTGCATTTTTCCTCTCGGATGTGAGGATCTCGTACATGTGTATGCTAGTATGTATTGTTTGGGTTGTTCTGATGATCCTTGAGACAAATATGGGTAGGTGTGGAAGGTAGTATGGGCCCGTACTACTAAAAGCACATGACCCATACGCGTAACAAGGAAATCACAACCCCTACGGATTTTTTGGGAGTTGGTTCCCCCGTTGATATGTCTGTGTTATCTGATATGTCCCTGGTATAATTTCAGTATGGTGACGACGAAATGATTTGAGGTTTGATCCGGGTCGGGATCGGGAGCTGGCAGTCAGGGTGGGCCAATTGTGTTTAAGGACAATATTAGGGTGATTCTCTATAAGGAGGTTGTGGCCATTGTGAGGGGGCAGATAGCGAAGCTGTTTGGGTCTATCAAGACCATGATGATGGAGTTCGTTGATGACTAGTATGCTGCTTTATATGAGGTTGCTGCTGGTGCAGCAACCGTAGTTGTCGTGACTGCAAGGATTGGTATTGGGCGGGTTTTTCAGTATCGGGATTTCAACAATATGAAGCCCCCAACTTTTGATGGAGTTTAGGACCTGATCATAACCATGAGGTGGCTATCTAATGTTGAGGGATGCTTTTTCACCTGCTCTTGCCCAACTGACCAGAAGGTTAGCTGCAATGTGATCCTTCTGAGGTCCGATGCGAAGGATTGGTGGAGACTTGTTATGAGATCGTATTTTGCTGAGCAGAGAGCTGATGTATCTTGGGAGCAGTTCTCGGAGATGTCCCATGCTATATATGTGCCACAGGTGGAGCGAGGGAAACTTGCCTAGGAGTTTTTCGATCTGACGCATGCGACAGAGTCGGTGACGGAGATCACCAGGATGTTCACAGAAAGGTCCATGTTTTTTCCTGAGATTGCTTTAGAGCAGGCTCATATGACCTGGTTGGAGTTGCAGGAGGCCGCCAGGTTGCGTGAGATTGAGATAAAGCTTCAGTTGAGGGAGCAAAGACCGGCCCCGACGCAGTTGCAGCTAGCGCCGAAGCGGTTCAAGGCTGCCGATTCTAGATCGGGAGGGCAAATGGGCACTTTTGGAAAGTGTGGCAAGGTGTATGAGGGGGCTTTTCACCCAGCCAGTGGATGCCACAAATGTGGCAAAGAGGGAACTATGCGAGGGAATGCCGCTAGCCGGCCCCAGATCCGAGTTCCAGGATTTGCTATCAATGTGATTAGGTTCGCCATATAAATGTCAACTGTACATTGCTCGCCACGAAGTCAACGCAGGCCCCGACACCAACCACTTTAAGGATCACTGATGGGCGCCAGGGGAGGGTGGAGCCCCCGATAGCTCGAGGTCGCGCTTTTCAGCTCATTGTCGAGGCCAGAAGTGCTCCAGATGTTGTGACTGCTATGTATCTATTCATTATTCCATTGATTATGTTTTGTGTTATGCTTATATATATATATATATATATATATATATATATATATATATATATATATATATATATATATATATATATATATATATATGAATATGTATATATATATATATATATACGTATACGTACATAGATATATATATATATATATATATATATATATATATATATATATATATGCCTTTGATAGGTATATTCGTAGTGAACTCCCTGCCAGCTCTTATGTTGTTTGACTCAGGTGCGAGTCGGTCTTTTGTATCTGTATCATTTAGTAGGGAGTTTGATATGCCAATTGGGGAGTTAGAGTGTCCGTTGCGAGTTTCTTCGCCAACAAACACGGGGTTTCTGCTTCATTAGTGTTTCTGGGTTCTGTATTGGAGATCTTCGGGGTGCCTTGTCTTATCAATCTGATCCTTATTCCTATGGGGGATGTTTGTGTGATTGTGGTTATGGATTGGCTGACGCAGTTTGGTGCCATGAATGATTGTGAGGGCAGCGTGTGGTAGTTCGAACCCCATGTGGGGGAGAATTTGGTATCTATAGAGAGGGCACCAGGATTGTTCAGGGTTTTTGTTCAGCAGACAGCGCTCGAAAGTATATTCAGCATGGGTGTGTGGGTTACTTGGCATATGTAGTGGATACACGTGTTGGGGATCAAATTTCAGTTTCAGTGGTCCCGGTTGTCAGGGAATTTGCAGATGTGTTTCTGGAGGTGTTACCCGGTGTGCCTCCCAAGACGCAGGTCGAGTTCAGGATTGACCCCATACCAACTGTGGCCCTATTTCCATGGCGCCATACCGCTTGGCACTGCCTCAGATGCATGAGTTGTTAGCTCAGCTGCAGGAGCTGCTAGGCAAGAAATTTATCAGTCCGAGCAATTCTCCATGGGAACGGCGATATCGTTTGTCAAGAAGAAGGATGGTTCACACCGGATGTGCATTGATTACCGTTAGTTGAACAAGTTGACGGTGAAGAACCGTTATTCAATCAGTTGCAGAGTGCATATTGGTTCTCCAAGATAAATATGAGGTTTGGGTATCATTAGGTTAGAGTGAGATAGGAGGACGTGGAGTAAACCGCATTCCGGACTCGTTATGGGCATCACGAGATCGTGGTGATGCCATTTGGGCTAACCAACGCGCCTGCGGTGTTCATGGAATTGATGAATCGGGTATGTCCGACGATGCTTGATCGTTCCATTATTGTGTTTATTGATGACATCTTGGTGTATACCAAGACCATAGAGAACCATGAGGAGCATCTCCATGAGGTTGTGGGGGTGCTTAGGCGAGAACGGCTTTATGCTAAGTTCTCGAAGTGCGAGTTCTTGTTACGAGAGTTTTACTTCCTTGGACACCTTGTTAACCAGGATGAGATTTTGGTCGATCCAGCCAAGATCGAGGCCGTGATGCAGTCGGAGGTTCTGAAATCTCCCTTAGATATTTGGAGTTTCTTGGGTTTGGAAGAGTACTATCGGAGATTTATTCAGGATTTCTCCAAGATTGCGGTAGCCCTCACTCATCTGACGAGGAAGGGGTGGATTTTAGATGGGGCCCTGAGCAACTAACGGCATTTGAGACTCTTCGGTAGAGATTATGCGAGGCCCTGGTATTGACCCTCCCGGAGGGAATTCAGGATTTCGTGGTATTCTGTGATTCTTCCATCACAGGCTTGGGGGCAGTCCTCATGCAAAGGGGGCTTATGATTGCATGAAGCGACATAAGTCACGATATCCTACCCATGATCTAGAGTAGGGGGCAGTGGTTTTTTCCCTCAAGATTTGGAGACACTATCTGTATAGGGTCCATTATACTATATACACGGATCACAAGATTTTGAGGCATATTATGAACCAGCCAAACTTGAACATGAGACAGCGCCGGTGGCTGGACGTAGTCAATGATTATAACTAGGAGATCCTCTACCATCCGGGTAAAGCGAATGTGGTGGCGGATGCTTTGAGCCTCAAGTCGGCTAGATCTTCAGATAGGGAGATGTGGGTGAGGATATCAGTGGATTCCCACCTTTTGGGATTGATCAGGGAGGCTCAGGCCGAGGGTATTTGTGAAGAGAATTAGAAGAAAGAGAGGATCAGGGGTGAGATTGGAAGATTTGTCCTAAATAGTCATGGGTTGTTGACCCGATGTGGACGGGTCAGGGTTCTGATGTCTGATGTATGATGTCTGGTTTCTGATGGTCAAGGTTGAGCATCAGAGGTGCATGGAAAGGTGCATCCTCCGAAGGATCCCATGTGGAAATGGGAGCAGATGTCGATGTATATTATCACCAAATTGACGGAGACGAAAAAGGGTTTTGATGTTATTCGGTTCACCTTCTTTTTTGGCAGAAGTTCCATGAGGAACTGGGCACGAGGTTGCACTTCAGCACTGCTTATAATCCGTAGAACGACGACCAGAGTGAGCGGACGATACATACCCTTGAGGATATGTTGTGGGTCTGTGTTATCGATTTCGGTAGGAGCTGGGACTCCTACCTGCCTCTTACATAGTTTTCCTATAACAACAGTTATCACTCCAGCATTGGTGCTCCGCCTTTCGATCTCTTCTATGGGCGGAGATGTTGTACCCCGGTTTGTTGGGGTGAGGTTGGTCACTGTAACATCCCGTTATTTTCTACTTGGGTCAACTAATGTCCTCGTTGTTATATTGGATTTTATTAAGGTTAGTAAAATAACCTTTACATGTTTAAAACTCTAAGAATATTAAATATATGTGAAGGGAATAAGTGAAATCTAAGTTTGTTCGCATCTTTTTCTTTCTTTCCTCCGGACAATAGCCTCACAACCGAGAACAGCTTCGGCCGTGAACGAGGGTCGTGAACTCTCGGACCATGAACACTTCTCGGCCGTAGCCGACTTCGGACCATATACGTGGTTCACGGTCGTGAACCCTCGCGTATATAAGGATTTCAACCGACTTTTTACTAATTTCTTCACTTTCAAGCACAATCCCAACCTTATCTCTCAAGTATCATCAAGCAAGAACATCCACTCTCCTCAAGAACATGCTAGGATCATCCTTTCTTATTATTTCAAGTGATAGTCACTAGTTTTTCACAAGATCTAACATGTATCTTTTCATGATCTTGTTATCATTTCAAGAACATCATTTAATCTTCTTGTAAACCCAGTAATTTCACTAGTTTACACGAAGAACACCCATTAGAAAACCTTTGAATCTTCTTAGAAACGTGCTTAGGATCATCAAGTGTTCATCATTCTTCAAGAACACAAGGACGTGAACCCTTCATACTCTTGGGCCGTGAAGACCCCTCCTGGCCGTGAACACCTATCAGCTTCCATTTTAGCTTCTAACATCTCCTATTTGTAAGTTATACTTACAAATTAGTCCAGTTTCTAATCATTCCTATGATTATTTTAGCTAATTTGTTTCATATATGCTATACAAATCACTATATAGGACTTGTTTTGCTACACGATTACACTTGTGGAACTAAACATCCTATATCAAATCATCATTAGAATCACCCTCCAAAAGGTGAGTTCATACCCCCGTATTTTCATAGTTTTTACTGTTTTAAGGGGGGGGGGGGGGAATACAAGTCTAACACAAGGATATTTGTGTTACAAGCAAATGGTTTCAAAATATATTACCAAAATGAATTTCAATTGTCATCAAATCAAATGATTTTAAATTGTGTTAAAATGACATCAAGTCATCAAAAGTATTTCAAAATATTAAACTTTTTAAGTGATTTTATAAACTTATACTTTTCCCCAAAAATCATATATATATATATATATATATATATATATATATATATATATATAACTAATTTTGGTTCCTTTTACTTGTTTGGATATGGGCTTATAGTATCGGTTATTTGTCCGAATGTCATTTAAATTTTACTTATGTATATTTGTATACGTATATAAATATAAAAGTTTTTTCATTCAGTTCAAATACCCTTTGTAACATGTTGAGCAAGGGGTTGCATTCATGAACAGTTGGTACCAATTCAGAAAGTACATATAAATTATAATATGTATAATTTATGATTCATAGAACATTAGTTCACGATTCAAGTATACTAGAGTACACCATTTTACAAGAATAAGGGTTTGTTTCAAAACTAATCAAGGGTTTACAACTTTCAAATACATGTATAAGAATACTAATTCAGGAGCATTCTATAAAATATTATTTCAGAATGATTGGGTTTTCATTTATATTATACACGTAACGTCTATATGCTTTTTATGAGTCATTTGATTCAGGTTGTTTAATTCATTTAAACAACAGAGTTAAAGTCCTGACATTATAACCAGAATCTCCAGTCGAGGATCGAAACAAATGTGGATAGATATATATTGGGATTGACAACCCCACACTCAGACTGCTAGTTACAGCCAGGCATACACGCCTATGAGTGACAGTTGTTATCACCAGCTTTTAACCCCTTCAAAGCGTTGTTTTAGACCATCTAGTCTCAGTATGGTTATAATACATCATTAAAAATATATTAACAATACGGTTAGTATATAATTAACTAAACATGAGTACATTTTCAAAGTACCAGTTTACCAAAATACAGTTTATAGTATTACATCTCAGTATTCAATAACAGCTGGTAAAGCCAGCCACACTCACTTTTACAGATTATACAAAAGAATACAAATACAGAACACTAGTTTACAAACAGAACGATTTTATGTGGTTAAAACTACTTTTCATATACAGCAGAAAAATATAGGATTTGTTGGAACAGTTTACATATTCAAGAAATAGAAAAATACTTTCAAACATAAATACTTATACACTCACTCAACTTTATGTTGACACTCTCTTTTCAAATTACTTGTATTCTCAGGAAATCAGTAGACAGGTACTCCCCGAGCTTTTGAGAAGATGGAGCTATTTTTTACTCATGTCTTCTTCTTTTGTATAACTATTTTGGTGTTGATATACATTGATTGAACACATGTAAAAACTTATACTTATTAATGTAATGGTTGTTTGTACTTTAATTACTATAATTCATGTGTTGTGATACTAAAAATGAAGTCATTCACCCCTGGACGTTTCCGCCGTCTGGTTTGCGGGTGTGACAGATTGATATCAGAGCATTGTTTATAGTGAACTCAGTATATCAATCCATAAAAGATATACAAACTAAAAATACATCGGGGCTAAGAGCTCTGATTACAAGTATACTTTTAAAGTTTAAGTATTTTTACAAGAAGTATACTAACACTCATACACACAAGAACAGTATCACAGTCGTAACAACATAACAGTATTTGGATGTTGAACACCGCAGTCAAACCTCGGCAGTTATGTTATCATATATGGGATTAATATAGCCTGATCAACTATATTGGTTTGAGATATGACCAACATGTTTTTGGGAGTGAAGGTAGTGTTGCAACAAGTCTAAAACTTACCAACTATACATATACAGAAGAACTCTTGAACATAACATAAAGTTAAAATACTATAGGAGTATTTTAGGCACTGTATACTAAGAACAAACTACATGAAAACAAATGACTCCTGCAGGTAGATCTATAAATACTAAGTGTATATATTGCGGTTATATATAATTAACGTTATATATAGACTTAGAATGTGATTTAGCTTAACTTCTCTTTTCCTTGTTTGGATGTGGGGTAGAGTAGAATCATTTATTCGAAGGTCTATTAGACTCAAGTTATATATAATTGGTATATACTTTGTAATTATAGATGGACCTAGTAGGAGTTATACCATGCAGAATACATTACTTGTTAACTGTAAGTTTCTCTCGTAGAAACTTGTATTTGCAGTTTATCTTTACTAATTATTTCAGATATTTCTTATATCCCTATTCTCGCTTAGATAACAATGGTTGGATTCCATCTACCGGTAGACCCGTTCTTTCCCGATCAGGAAAATGGAGGATGGCTCGATGAAGAGCCAGAAGAGAATCCTGAAAGTCCCTTAGATGACGATTTTGCAGAAAATTTTCCTGGAAATACAGATTCAGAATCAGAAGCCTATAATCCACCACCAGTTGCTCAGAATCTCAATCCACGACAAAAATTCCAAGGCCCGGCGCCTCTGTGGGCAATAAACTTAGATAGGTGGAGTAACGAACAGGGTCAAAACCATCCCTATCAAGGAGACGTAAGCATCTACAACCTGGACACAGGAAGCTCAATAGACAAAGCCCTCCCGGTGTTAGTTCGTCGTGTGGCGCATAACGATGTACAGGGAAGAGCTGCTATCGATCGAGTCATGCAGGGTGATGCTACTACTGGAATTAACACTGATCGCATTCACAACCTAGAAATCAGTCATAATGCGACAAGAGATCGTACTAATTTCTTGTTGAGAGAACTGGCGGCATCCCAAGCCGAAGTTAGAGAACTGCGATAACGACAAATATCACAAGACAAGCGTATGTATAAAATAGAATGCCAGTTATCCAAATCTTGGACTGGATCTAGTAGGAAGTAGATTATACTCTACTCGCCCTCTGTTTACTCTTTTGGTTATAGTCCAAGTCTTCGGATATGTTCTAGGGTTATTTTTCATGTTTTTCAGTACGACCGCGAAAAATTTATTTTCAGTAGGTCGGTTTAATGTCGATGTTTTCCCAGTATTGTGGTATATTGTAGACCTGTATAAGTTCAAGTCTTCCAAACTCTGTGTACTTAATATACCAATACAATCGACATGCATTTTCATACTCTTGAAAAATAACCACTCAAATTCATATTATCCTGTTGCAAGTTGTACTTGTAGTAGACGTCTATTTCCAATTCCTTACAAGATTCATATTGAACTAAGTGTTTTAGTTCAGAGATATCATATTCATTTTCATTCTTGATATCTGATTGTGTCTTCATATTTTATTTCTTAAAGTGAAAGATGCCTCCACGGAGAATTCCAAGGCGTGTCAATGTTAATGAAGCGCCAACACCACCTTCGCCACCACCTCCTCAATTTGACGCTGCCATGTTTCAGGCGGAAGTCACAGTAGCGTTCGTAGCTGTTATGTCTCATATAAACACCACTGACGCTAGTGGATCAGGAGTTGGTGTGCATCCCTCCAACCACAGCGAGAGTCACGGGCACTCACGAGAGTGTACATACAAGGAATTTTCAAACGCTAAACCCAGGACCTTTAACGGGACTGGGGGAGTTATGGTGTTAAGTCAATGTATTGAGAAAACAGAGGCAATCTTCGAGATATACTCCTGCCCGGAGGGTAGCAAAGTTAAATTCGCTGCCTGTACTTTTGTTGATAGAGCCCTAACATGGTGGAACGGCCATGTTAAGTCACTGACCTTAGCAATGGCTAACTCAATAAGTTGGGAGAACTTGAAGACAATGCTGATGCGGGAGTACTGCCCGCGGGGTGAAATTCAGAAGCTCGAGCAAGAGTTGTGGGGTCTTACTATGGTTGGTTTGGACATAATAACCTACACTAATAGGTTCTGCGACTTGGAGATTCTATGTCCAGATATGGTAGATCTGGAGAGCAAAAAGATTGAAAGGTACATATGAGGGCTGACACCTCAGATTCAGGGAAGTTTTATTGCTTCCAGGCCTGTTACCTTTGACAGTTCCAAAGAGTTGGCACAGTCGCTTATTGACCATGGAGCCCGTCAAAACTCTGTGGTTGCTGCTCCAGAACAGCCCAAGCAAAACAACAACAGCAACAATAACAACAACAACAACAACAACACCAACAACAACAACAACAATAACAACAACAACAACAAGAAAGGATGGAATAAAAGGAAGGGCAAATCTTCTCAGGAACCCTTGAAAAAGCAACAGTTAGTGGTGGTCCATGCTGCTACTGTACCTGTTGCTGTTCCTGCTAACCCCACACCAGCTAAGCCTTATGCTGGTAATCTCCCTAAATGTAACAAGTGTAATTACCACCATAAAGGAAATTGTCGAGAAATGCATTGTCCAAATTGTAACAGGAAAGGGCATACTGTCTGATTCTGTAAATCACCACCCCAACCAATTACCCAAGTACCTGCTGCAGGAGTGAGCCAAACATGCTATGAATACGGAGAAGTAGGGCATTTCAAGAAAAATTGTCCTAAGTTAAACAACGCTGGTGGTACTGGAAGAGTCTTGGCGATTGGTTATGAAGAAGCAGTAGCAGGTCCTAATTTGGTGACCGGTACGTTCCTTCTCAACGACTCTTAACCATGCATTCTTTTCGATACCGGTGCAGAGAAAAGTTTTGTAAGCCATAAGTTCAAAAATATTCTAAAACAAAATCCCAAAGCATTAAAAGATACATTCACCGTTGAGATGGCCAACACAAAAACTGAAAGTACCAATGACATTTACATAGGATGCACACTTACTCTAAATAACCATTCATTCCAAATTGACCTTATGCCGGTCTCAATTAAAAGTTTTGACATCATAATCGGAATGGATTGGTTATGTCTTCATCATGCTGATAACCTATGTTTCGAGAAAGCCATCCATCTTAATCTTCCAAGTAACGAATCTCTCGTTATCTATGGCGACAAATCTAGTGCGAATCTTCAAATTATTTCTTGCGTCAAAGCTTAGAAATATCTTCGCAGGGATTACTGTGGCTTCTTAGCTCACGTTGTTGATAAGATACAAGAAGTGAAAAACATCAAGGATATCCCTGAAGTCTGTGATTTTCCTAATGTATACCATGAAGATATCTCAGGAGTCCCTCCTGAACGCCAAGTCGAATTCCGAATCGACTTGATTCCCGGAGCTACCCCAGTAGCTAAAGCCACATATCGTCTTGCACCTTCAATGCAAGAATTGTCCAACCAGTTGAACGAATTACTCAACAAAGGCTTCATTAGACCAGGCTTCTCACCCTGGGGAGCGCCGGTCTTGTATGTGAAAAAGAAGGACAAATCATTTCGTATGTGCATAGACTATTGGGAATTAAACAAACTTACCGTTAAAAATAGATACACTTTACCACGGATAGATGACCTCTTTTATCAACTCCAAGGAGCTAGTTTCTTCTCCAAGATTGACCTAAGATCAGGATACCATCAGTTACGAGTAGAAGAGTCCGACATTCCAAAGACTGCTTTTAGAACTCGCTACGGTCACTAGGAATTTGTAGTGATGCCCTTTGGTCTAACGAATGCACCCACAATATTCACGGACCTGATGAATCAAGTGTTTCGACCTTACGTAGACAAGTTCATCATAGTTGTTATTGACGATATACTAGTCTATTCTCAGAGTAAGGAAGAACACCGCCAACACTTGCGACAAGTATTGGAAACTTTGAGGGTAGAGAAATTCTATGCGAAGTTCTCTAAATGTGAATTCTAGATTCGAAAGGTGGAGTTCCTAGGTCATGTAGTGAGCAAGTATGGAATAAATGTTGATCCCTCCAAAATCAAAGCTATCGAAAGTTGGGCGACCCCTCGAACCCCAACAGAAATTCGACAGTTTTTAGGTCTCGCTGGCTACTACAGGAGATTCATTCAGAACTTCTCAAAGATAGCGAAACCACTCACCACCTTGACTCAAAAAGGTGTTTCATTCAAATGGGAGGAAAAACAAGAAACTTCTTTCTAGACCTTAAAACAAGCCCTCTGCAATGCATCGATCTTGTCCCTCCTAGAAGGGATAGAAGATTTTGTAGTCTACTGCGACACGTCAAATCAAGGGCTAGATTGTGTTCTTATGCAACGAGGAAATGTTATATCACATGCCTCAATACAGATTAAGACCTACGAAGTCAACTATACCACCCACGATCTTGAACTGGGAACAGTGGTTTTTGCCTTGAAGATCTAGAGGCAATACTGATGGGTTTTGAGCATTCTAACACTTCCTAAGTGTACATGCAACCCTAATAACCTTGGATCTATGTTTGTCTAATTATCATGCAAAGTTGAATTCCAAGGTTATATTCCTATCTAGCATACATGGGGAATATTTTTAACTTGAATGAAAGATAGAATAACTTACCTTGTTGTTGATTATGATCCTTGAAACCTTGTGAGCCTAGCACACCAAGTGTGATGCCTCAAATGCTTCACACAACACCAAATGCAAAGGAGTAAACTTTGAGAGAATCTTACACTTGCAAAATCGGCTCTAGCCCTCTTGATTCTTGTGGCAACCGATTTTGGTGGAGCATGGGTTCTTTATATAGTGTTGACACATCTAGGGTTACACCATGTAAACCCTAATGTGTCATGACTCTTCATTTCCATGACCCATGGGTTTGTAACTCCCATGGAGCATCCATGGAGCATCCTATGGGTTTAACCCAACTTGATAATCCATGGAGCCTCTTAGCCCACTATACAAGTTATGCATAATTTACATAATCAACCCGTATATTTAATTAGTTATCTTTTGATCACTTAATTAATTCTAAATTAATTCTTGATCAAACTAATTAAATAATATTATTAATATATTAGAACTTATAATATATTAATAAACCATAAGTGTTATTTCCCTCATTTTAGTTTATCCAATTGCATGGTGCCATGCAACCCAAATGGACCATGCCGGGTCGGGTCAAGTACATACCATAAATAGTTATGGACTTAGACACCTTATCCAACAGTCTCCCACTTGGATAAGTTAAATAACTATAACTGCAAGTATGACTTCAGGAACCGATTAGCAATCGTAGCTCTTTCAAGGTGTCTCGGAACAGAGAAGATGATGATATGCCATTTAAGATAAGTGATCATATAATCCTCTGTTCTAGATATCAGCCGGACAAATACATGGAACAATGTCTTACTTATTGTCCAGCAGTTTGTTTCCCGATTTCCGATTTGTTTGACAAAGAACTTAATTGAACACATCAACTTAGTTCTGACCGGGCCCGGTACATAGGTCAAAACAAAATCATCGAGGGGCCCAGATATCAGCTTCTAATCCAAGAAGGAACAGATAAACTTCGACTCGTATGTTTGTTCTACTACTCATTGAATTATACACAAGAGCACGTTTTATAACATCGAGTTACCAATGCGTTTTCGTACAATCAATGCATAACCAACTCATAAGTAAATTCCATGAAGTGATTCCAGTGAGCGTGGGTTGAGTCCAATGCTCAGAACTTATGAGCACTCATGAGTGTTGTAGCCATGTCCAACAACTTAGACCTCTGCAACCAATCATGACAGTCTTGATTCATACCTACTTCCAACATATGACCGACTGTGGAGGTTCGAATAATATGATATACCAAACATAATTATTCTGGAAGTCAAAACATGCAAAAGAAATATAGTAAACGATCGACAAGAGATAGCAACACTTTACTCATAAATAAACCACCTTTTATTCATCATCTAATGTCAATTACACTTTACAAATTTCAAGGTTATCTAACTACTAAATCTAATATCATCCTTCAGCCCTATGCTCCGAGCATGCTAGAGATGCTTAACCCGAGTCAGTCCCTTCGTGAGGGGATCTGCTGGATTCTCATCCGATGATACCCTCTTTTCCACGAGGAGTCCTTCTTCTATTCGATGTCTGATGAAATGGTATTTTCTGTCGATGTGTCTGGATCTCCCGTGATCCCTTGGTTCCTTGGCTAAGGCAACTGCACTTTCACTATCACAGAAAATTTCCATTGGCTCTTTAATAGCTGGTACAACTCCAAGGTCTCCAATGAAGTTCTTCAGCCATATCGCCTCCTTTGCTGCCTCGCTAGCTGCTATATACTCTGATTCGCAAGTTGAATCAGCCACTGTCTCTTGCTTGGAACTCTTCCAAGAAATTGCTCCTCCGTTTAAGGTAAAGACCCAGCCTGACTGAGAGCGGAAATTATCCCTATCAGTCTGAAAGCTAGCATCACTATACCCTACAACTCTCAAGTCTTCACTCCCACCGAGGGTAAGGACCCAGTCCTTAGTCCTCCGTAGGTACTTAAGGATATTCTTTACCGCGGTCCAGTGTGCCTTGCCAGGGTTCCCCTAATACCTGCTAACCATGCTCAAAGCAAAGGCTACATCAGGTCGAGTACACGTCATAGCATACATGATCGATCCTACAGCCGAAGCATAAGGTATTCGACTCATTTCTGCTATCTCAGCCTCAGTACTAGGGCTTTGTGTCTTACTCAATCTGGTGTTACTATGGATGGGTAACTCTCCTTTCTTGGAGTCTTGCATGCCGAATCTCTTCAGCACCTTATCCAAGTAGGTACTCTGACTAAGTCCAATTAGTCTTTTACTCCGGTCTCTCAAGATCCTTATCCCTAGAATATAGGCAGCTTCTCCTAGGTCCTTCATAGAGAAACACTTCCCAAGCCAGGACTTAACTTCCTGCAGAGTTGGGATGTCATTTCCTATGAGTAGTATGTCATCCACATACAATACCAAAAAACTAACTATACTCCCACTAGCCTTGACATATACACAAGATTCATCTTCACTCCTAGAAAAGCCAAATTCTTTGACTTTCTCATCAAAGCAAAGATTCCATCTGCGAGGTGCTTGCTTTAACCCATAAATGGATTTCTCAAGCTTACACACTCTGTTAGGGTACTCTGTATTGACAAAACCCTCTGGCTGACTCATGTAAACATCCTCAGCCAACTTTCCATTAAGGAAAGCGGTTTTGACATCCATTTGCCATATTTCGTAGTCATGAAATGCAGCTATGGCTAACAGAACCCTAATAGACTTAATCTTGGCCACTGGAGAAAAGGTCTCATCATAATCAACTCTCGGAGTTTGTGAGAAACCCTTTGCAACCAGTCGTGCCTTATAAGTGTGTACATTACCATCCATGTCGGTCTTCTTCTTGAAGATCCATTTGCACCCTACATTCTTACGACCTGGTACATTCTCAACCAAGTTCCAAACTTGATTGTCATACATGGACTGTATCTCGCTGTCCATTGCCTCTTTCCACTTGGCTGACTCAGGGCCTGCCATGGCTTCCGCGTAACTGTTAGGTTCATCCAGACCTATCAGTGTCTCATCACTGATAATTGTATCACCTTCCGCAGTAATATGGAATCCATAGTAATTCTCAGGTGCATTCCTCACCCTTGTGGAACGCCTCAGAGGTACAGACTTGTCAGTTGGCTCAACAGGAGTTTCCTCCTCAAGTTGAGTGCTAGGGTTTGAAGTTCCTTCACCACTTGACTCTTGAATTTCTTCAAGGTCAACTTGCCTCCCACTGTCTCCTTGGCTTATGAACTCTCTCTCGAAAGAAAGCCCTCCTAGCTACAAAGACCACATTCTCACTAGGTCTGTAGAAGAGGTAACCAAAGGATTTATGTGGGTAGCCGATGAAAATACACCTCTCACTTCGAGGTTCAAGCTTATCATGAGTCTCGCGTCTCACGAAAGCCTCGCAACCCCAAATCTTAATGTGGTCTAGTTTGGGAACTTTACCAGTCCACATCTCATGAGGAGTTTTGGCAACTTTCTTTGTAGGGACTAGATTAAGGATATGGGCGGCAGTCTCTAAGGCATACCCCCAAAATGAGATTGGTAGCGAAGCTCGACTCATCATGGAACGAACCATATCCAACAAGGTTCGATTACGCCTCTCAGCTACACCGTTCAACTGCGGTGTCCTGGAGGTGTCAATTGTGAGATAATCCCGCATTCCCTAAGATAGTCGAGGAACTCTGAACTAAGATACTCACCACCTTGATCGGATCGAAGCATCTTAATGTTCCTGCCCAATTGATTCTCGACTTCCTGTTTAAATTCTTTAAACCTTTCAAAAGTCTCTGACTTATGCTTGATTAAGTAGACATATCCATATCTACTGTAATCATCAGTAAAAGTCAAATAATAACGATTAGCATCCCTTGTGGCATGTTTGAAGGACCCACACACATCCGTATGTATAAGATCCAACAAACCTTCACCCCTCTCACAAGAACCTGTGAAGGGTGACTTTGTCATTTTTCCAAGTAAGCATGATTCACAACTATCATCTGACTTTAGGTCAAATGACTCCAAGACTCCATCCTTTTGGAGTTGGCCTATGCGTTTCTTGCTTATATGTCCAAGACGAAAATGCCATAATGATGCTTTATCCAAGTTATTATCATTAACAAAATCAATACACAATACATTATTTCCTAAGTTATCAACCACATATACAGTTTCATATACACCATCACAAGGTAATGCTTTAAAATAAAGAACATTATTAAAGAAAGCATTAATCGAACCAACTTCATTATCAAATTAAAAGGTGAAACCTTGTTTATACAATGCATGAAAGGAAATAATATTTCTTGCCATTTCTGGCGAATAACAACATCTATTCAAATCTAAACTAAACCCACTACTTAGCGATAAAGTATAAACTCCAATCTTGGTGACAGGTAAAGCTTTCCTATTCCCCATGATTAAGTTTATTCTTCCATGCTCCACATTCTCACTTCTTCTTAGTCCCTGCAAATCAGAACATATATGAATACCACAACCGGTATCAAGGACCCAAGAGTTAGAATGGGGTGAGTTATTAGGTAAGATAGTGTAAATACCTGCATGGTTGGGTTTAACTTTCCCATCCTTCACATCTTGCTGGTACTTTGGGCAGTTCCGCTTCCAATGTGACTTTTCATGGCAATAGAAGCATTCAGCCTCTTTAGGGTCAGAAGAAGAAGTGACGAAACCTTTCTTTGTTCCACTTGAAGAAGAGCCATCAAGGGTCCTAGCCTTGGTACCCTTCGAAGAGCTCTTCCTCTTCTTCCCTTCACCTTTCCCGATTGCCAAAACCGGGGCGGAGTTTGGAGTAGGAGTGTTAACAACCGACTTACCCTTAAGACCTGTTTCTGCGGTCTTGAGGAGTCCCTGAAGTTTGCTGAGTGTGACCTCTTCCTTATTCATGTGATATGTCATGCGGAATTGATCATAACACGATGGTAAGGAGTGCAAAATGATATCTATTGCAAGCTCCTCAGGGAAGTTCACATTAAGCTTCAGCAACCGATCCACATACCTTTGCATTTTCTGCATGTGGCTCGTGACGGATTCCCCGTCCTTCATCATGGTTGTTATGATAGAGCATATGATTTCATACCTCTCTTGTCGTGCACTTTGATGGTATCTTTCCATCAGATCTTGGTGCATTTCAAAAGGGTAGAAGTCCTCATAGGACTTTTGGAGTTCCGTTGTCATGGTGGCCAACATGATGCATGCCACTTTTGTAGCATCCCTTTCATGTGCCCGGAAGTCAGCGATCTCCTGGGGAGTTGCAGTGGTCTCATCAATCTCCTTAAGCTCCTTGTCAAGGACATATTCTTTGTCGTCGTAGCGGGTAATCATCCTGATGTTTCTGATCCATTCATTGAAGTTGGATCCATCAAAAGTGGCTCTCCCACACAAGTTCATAAGGGTAAAGGAGCCATTAGGATTAGAGCCAGAAGCAGCATTGTTTGAAGACATCTGAAAGAAGAGGACAAGATTAGTTTAGATATTAAGAGAGTCGTTAATAAAACACCCAAATGTAATATTAAGGCTAGGATCCAATCACAATATATTATAACTTAGAAGAGGTATGCCGTAACCCAAGCTATAACATATTTGAAAGGTAGGTGAATGACGATTCACCAATTTCCACCATGAAAAACGAAATATAAATATTAGGTTTTTAATTGGTTCTTTGAAATTCCTAGATTCTTTTGAGATTCAATGAACTTTTCAAAGGCATGTTTCAATCTCGAGTGTGCCCTCCAAGTTTTGTGACTGGGATACCGAGGATCACAAAACGAGGTGTGAAGTAACCATGCAAATCACTTGGTACCCTCAAAGTTTATCACTCAATCGATGTGCCGGTAAACCACACACGCTCCACCGATGCTATGGTAAACCTTAAGTCACCCTTTACCTACCTTGTTAAGTCCAAGTTAGTGTGTCGGTTAACCACACACGCTGCACCAACGACTTAAACAAAGTGTAAAGTGTAATTTCATGGATTAGCACCTTATTCACATTTTTCCTAAAGTAACTAAAATTGGGAATTTAATAAAAGTATTTAGTTACTTTATAATATTTATCATACTTTTAATGAGAATTTATAAGTCCTTGTCCTACCCGTTCGGCTAACGACCCTCCACCGATCAAGGAAGCGGTGGGTGAGAGTGGACACCCATTAAGTTGCCATTTTATAGGCAACAACCTTATACCCCCCTTATAGACCGGCTTCGTGAATGAGGCGTACTAGCGGTAAGACGACTTGATCTTATACATATATATATTAGTAACTTATAATATTATAAAGTATAAGGGTTGAATTTTAACTTTTAAAATTCTAAGGGTTGGAACTAAAGTTTTAATCAAGACTTTACTTGTTCCAAAACTTGAGGGCAAGTTTTGTAAACTTCAAAAACTTTTCATTTCTTATAACTTATGAATTAATTGAGTAATAAAAATGAAGACTCTTCATTTTTATAACTCTTGTGTTCTTTTAATGGCTTTAATAAAAGTGAGACTTTTGGTTTTCCATAACTTGAGAACAAGTTATGGACTCCATTAAAACACATTATGATCATGAATTAAACTACCATGAAGGTTACAAACAATTCCTATGATCATCTAATCTTCATAAGTTAAAGAACATGAATATGAACACTTTCAAGAATCAAAAATTACACTTAAAAAAAAACTTGTAATTTTGAAAATTGCCATTGTAAATGGATTAGCATAAACATTACACCATCTAAAACACGTTTTAAAACATCAAAACAGTTTAGGGTAATGTTTCTAGTCCATTTCCAGCAACAAATGTGCAAACTTTCATACGAGCATAAAACAGAAAAACGATTTTTTTCAAGCAGTTTGCACAAAAAAAAACAACAAACAAACCTAGGCTCTGATACCACTGATGGGTTTTGAGCATTCTAACACTTCCTAAGTGCACATGCAACCCTAATAACCTTGGATCTATGTTTGTCTAATTATCATGCAAAGTTGAATTCCAAGGTTATATTCCTATCTAGCATACATGGGGAACATTTTTAACTTGAATGAAAGATAGAATAACTTACCTTGTTGTTGATTATGATCCTTGAAACCTTGTGAGCCTAACACCCCAAGTGTGATGCCTCAAATGCTTCACACAACACCAAATGCAAAGGAGTAAACTTTGAGAGAATCTTACACTTGCAAAATCGGCTCTAGCCCTCTTGATTCTTGTGTGCAACCGATTTTGGTGGAGCATGGGTTCTTTATATAGTGTTGACACATCTAGGGTTACACCATGTAAACCCTAATGTGTCATGACTCTTCATTTCCATGACCCATGGGTTTGTAACTCCCATGGAGCATCCATGGAGAATCCTATGGGTTTAACCCAACTTGATAATCCATGAAGCCTCTTAGCCCACTATACAAGTTATGCATAATTTACATAATCAACCCATATATTTAATTAGTTATCTTTTGATCACTTAATTAATTCTAAATTAATTCTTGATCAAACTAATTAAATAATATTATTAATATATTAGAACTTATAATATATTAATAAACCATAAGTGTTATTTCTCTCATTTTAGTTTATCCAATTGCATGGTGCCATGCAACCCAAATGGACCATGCCGGGTCGGGTCAAGTACATACCAGAAATAGTTATGGACTTAGACACCTTATCCAACAAATACATGTATGGTACCAAGTGCACAGTCTTTACTGATCATAAAAGCCTTCAGCACATCTTTGATCAGAAAGAACTCAACATGAGGTAGCGAAGATGGATAGAACTACTAAATGATTGCGAATGTGAGATTCGTTATCACCCGGACAAGGCCAATGTGGTAGCAGATGCCCTTAGTCGGAAAGAATACTCGGGCCTCCGAGTAAAGTCTCTGACTATGACTATCCATTCCCACTTATCCACACAAATCAAGGAGGCTCGGTTAGAAGCCTTGAAACCTGAGAACATGACTGATGAGTCAAAGAATCGAGTATTGAATTAATCAGAGTATGAATTCAAGTATAAATGCGAAATTGAACACCGGATGTAAATATGATCTTGTTTCAGCTCAATTACGCATTCGAATGATTTACAGAGTACATAGACAGGTCTATAAAAGCTCTTTTTTAACTCTAGTAAATAACCCTATTTATAGGGAACAGAAAGCGTAAAAAAAATATACTAAGGCATAGACACTTAAGCTTCGAATAAAAGCGCCCTAGTAAAATACATTACAAAACATTCGAAGAGTTCAAAATACATTTCGACTAATTACAACAATTCGACCCTTACAATCTCCCCCTTTGTAATCATAGTCGAAGTACTCAATTTGTAAGAAGTTGGATGGAATACAGCATCACTCTTCGAATCTCCGTGTACCAGGAGATAATCTTCTTCAGCTCTTTCTTATCTCCTTCATTGTTCTTCTTGCAATGATTCATATGAACAATTAAGTTCGTATATTGAGACGTTGAATATCTCTCCACTTCGCATGCCTGAAATAAGAACCGTTTAGCTTTTCCAGCTTTGTCTTTTCCTGCAAATACCATTCTAAAAGGCTTCAAGCAGATTTCACCATCAGCATATTTTTCAATTATGCTTGAGTCTTCGTTGGTGCCATTGGTACTTTTATTTCCATTCCGTTGGCAGTAGCTAATTCCACATCTGTTAGTGCCAAGCACTCATAATAGTTTTCAATGAAAATCTTGATGTGAGCAACCCCAAGCTTGAATTCATCCGGTTCAGTGTTTTGAAGAAATGAAAGTGATTTATCTTTCAAAAGCAATGCAACTTGTATAAGATCATACAAGTTCATTAATGGAAAATCAGCAATCGTAAATTCGCAAATATTTCCATTTACCCTGGCAACCACATACTTAACGTTCGGGACTTGGTTTTCGAAAATCACATCCCTTTTCATACTTATGACTTTCTTGGTTTTTATTAAAGACCAAAATTCCTCAGGGGCTTTTGCAAGAACAGCATGAAAACGAATTTTCATGTGTGTACCTTCATCCTTTTCTTTAAAAATTCCTTCAGCTTTGAACTATAGCATGATGAACATCATTTCATTTATTGGAAAATCCAGCTGACTTGTATCAGTATTCGAGACCAAATAACTTTGTTTTGGTTTCTTCTCAAACGAATACATGTGATTATATGCTACCACGGCCTCAATAGTTTCATAATTGTAGTGTTTGGATGGATCACCTTCGTTCATTCCCTTCGGATCACCAGCACGCTGAGTCATAATGCTTTGAATAACCCTCAGTTTTTCTATATCAGCTTCTGCTTCGGCCTTCTTTTCTTCTTTCGTCTTTTCCACAAGAATCGATTTCCCTTTATCTTTCAAGACTGGATTGTCAATTGCCTCTTTTGGTTTCGAACCACTTCCACCAGTCTCCGTAGATTTACCAATCACAATTCCTTTCGAAATTGGTTTTGCAATTGGCATTGTAGTTACAACTGTTGAAGTAACTAGTCCAGCAGAAACTATAACTAGTTTTGTTGTTGGGATTTTTTAAGAAAATACCGTTCCCACAACTTTCGCATCTTGACCACTAGCCTTCGACTCACTACTTTTTCTTTCTCCCCCTTGCACCCCTGTGAAAACAGGCGGGGCAATTGTTGTTGGAAGAAGGCTTGATATGCGAAAGAGAGGAGCTAGTTGCTTGTTGAGAATTGCTTCGAATTGGATGAACTTTTGAGATAAAAATTCAGGAGTAATCAGTGAAGAAGAAACCGGCTTGTCAGAAATTCCTTTTAACTCCTTGAGCAAAGTAATCACTTCCTCAAAGTTTGCACTTTCAATTGTTGAAAGTTGAGTAAGTTGAGGAATCAAACTTTCATACAATTTGACAAATTTGGTGACAGCGTCACAAATTATATCAACCTTTTGATTCAATGATGCATAATCTTGTTGAACAGCAGCAACTTCTTTTTGCATATCTTCACGAAGTTCGTGAATCTGCAAATTTACATCCTCCCTGACTTTCTTCACTTCTTGAACAAAAAGAACATGCCTTTCCTTTGTAACATTCTTCAACTCTTTCAGATCTCCAGCAAACTTCAAATTTTGAGAATTGATTCGAAGCTCATTGTTTTGATCACTGAGATCAATCTTCTCCAAAATTCGTGATTCAGAGTCAGTAAGCATTCCAGATACTTTGCTCACAACTCTGGCTTCGAACATCTTCAACATAGTGTCAACCTCCAAACTTGAAATAGATGAACCACCCCCCAAATCAGCTTGAGATTGAATTATCGAATTCAACTTCTGATTCAGAATTTTAAATTGCTTCATGGTCATCAGCATATGATCTGGAAACTGCTCTTCTTCTTCATGAAATTCCAATTCCTCAAACGTGCCTCCAAACCCCTCAGTATCAGTTTCTGTTTCCATAAGAATGGTTTATTGAACATTTGAAGTTGGTTTGGGTGTATCAGTAGATTAAGAGGAAAAAATAGAAGTAAATGGTTGATTGAGAATGTGTTCGAATGTAGGAGAATCAGTGGTTGAAGTAAGAGTAATAGTGGATGATGGTAAAGAAACATTACTTTCGAAAGGAGCAGAAGTAGATTGACCTTGAGCGTCATTTTTCGAACCTCCTTCACCCATATTGACATTTGCATCCGTATCAGATACGTTTGCAGGGATGCCTGATGTTCGGACCTCCTCAGAAACTGATTTGGCAACAGGAACTCCGAGTGGTTTGATAATTGGCTGCTCAACAGATAAACTTTCATGATGAATATTTGGTTCTGGTGTTTCTAGAACTTTTTCAGCTTCATCGTCTGTGGACTCATTTGTAAGCAAAAGTTTTCGTGAATGCTTCTTCTTCTTCTTCTTCAATATATGTTTTGCCATTTCGGTAGCCCTTCGTTTCTTTGATAATGGAGAAACAGGCGCTGGCATTTCACGAATCAAAATTCCTTGATGAGTAACTTGAGACTTTCGTACCACCTGAGATGTTGGAGACTTGCGTAGATGCGAAGACATCTTTTTAATTCTTCGAAACATACCAGTCTTCGAAGGAATAACCTCTTTCTCTTGAGACTCAGTAACAATAGGTTCAATAATTTGAGTCTCTGCCATTGATACTTCATGAACTACAGACTCTTCAACTGTAACTGGCTTCTTCTTTGGAGATTTCGAAGATTTCAAATCCTTGGATTGCTTTTCAGAATCAGGTTCAGACTTCTTTGATCGTTTAGACTTCTTTTCTTCCCTTGGCAACAATTTCCCAGTCTGAACAGAAGAATCAATTGTTTGCAAATATGCTACTAAAACTGAATTCGTAGGATCAACTCTTTTGAGCATCGCATCTGGAATACGAGCAACAGTTGGAAACTCATCAGCATTATCTGTGACTTCCTTTGGGTAGTGGTATGATTGAAAAACAACTTTTTCTTCATCATTGGGTACCAAAATCCCTTCCTTGTTATAAAAATATTGCAAGATCAAGCTCCAGTATCTTGCACACGAAATACCATGAATAGCATTCGTATGTTCTACACTCTTTAGAAATTCCTTCCATAATTGTGTAGAATAATCCACTTGAAGATCATAATAGATGCCAGCAACCATGGCATACACCTCCATTCTTCCTTTATCAAGACCAACTATTCTCCCAGTCAAACATCTTAGAAAAATACCAAATAAGAAATTCCAGATTCGTGGAAGACCAAACTTCTTAAAATCAATAATCTTAGACAGTGGAGGCTGATATCCCATTTCATTAAACATGTTAACGATTTGAGGGAATGTAAAAGCAACATATGGAGGCGAATTCGGAATGTCAAGAATTTAGCAGAAGAGTTTCTTGGATAACCTGACCTTTTTGTCATTCACCAGATGAAAAGTAATTGCATCAGAAGCTTTGTTGTAAGTAGCGGTTGATCCTGCTTGAGAAAGTCAGGACAGTGGAACAGAGAATGAATTGAACATTGCCTTAGATAAAACAGAGCTTTTCAAGGCAACGATCATAGTCTTCAATTCTTCCGGGTATTGAGAAACATCACCCTCCAAGTAATAGTTAGTTGGTTGAATCTTCATTATTGGTACTGAAGAGACATCTTCTGTGGTTTGAGAAGGATCGGCATCAACATGAACAGTAGTCATCATTGTTAGGGTTTGAAGATTTTGAAGATCAGAGAATTTGGGGAATTTTTTGCTTTTTGATTGCGTAAACTAATAATGAACCCTTGAATCCCCTTTTATATGTAACCCTGAAGTTTGAATTTGAAGCGGGATATGTATTTAATGTTATCCGACGTGGCACCTTGAAAATCGGACCATTACTGCGTAAAAGTAGCCATGCGTCAAAAAGTATCTATCACATCACCTTGAAAACCGGACAGAATACCATTCGTCATTTATAAACAGCCTGTATTGTTATCCCCAAGAATATTGTAACCGTCAGAACCCTTCGAATGGAAGCAAGGCTCTTTCACTTTTGGGATGAAAAGTGAAGTCATATGCCAGAAATTTGAAATCTTCAGCCTGAGTTGGTATTACTCAGAACCTCAAGGATTTCGTGAGTGCACTGTTCCAAAGAATGTAGACGAGAAACAAAGATAATAAAAATTTGGGATATTGTGATGTCAAAATATCAATTTGACACGAAAGCAGATGAAATCCCGGGAAAACATTACTTCATTAATCATTAATAGAAATGATCAATAGCTTGTGTAGGTTCCCATGAATTACAATCGAATACTTGTTGATAAGTATCGAAGGGCTTCTTTTAGAAGGCTTCGTGGGTAGTTCAAAATTTTCGTTACATGTCAACCTAAACATAAGGTGATAAATTGTAACCGAAATTACTTGTTTGACCGGTGTAGTCAGTGACAAGTTTGCTTTGATAAATTTGAAATGACATCGACATTTGAATGAAACTCACACGAAAATCATATTCAAGAACAATAATTTATGCTGGATCTTGTTCGGTAACAAACATCATGGGTTTCGAATGTTTGATGCAGACCACTCATTCGAAATGAATATGATTTGGAGTTTCCAATTTTGGTACTGAAACAAATGTTTCGTGAAAATCTGGAACATTGTTCCCCGTCAATTCCTTAAAAAGGTAGTGAAAATTGGGTTTCACTTTCATCACGGTCTCATGATGTCAGATCATAAACACAGATTTTTGATATGTCTAAGTCTCGATGGGTTTGATTAGAGACCTCTCGGACATATGTCTTTGTGTTTGATTGTGTAAGATATTTACATGTGAAAAAGATTGATGTAAGACATGAAAGGTACCTCTGTTATTTTTGGACAAAACAGTAAACTCTTAACTGATTTTGAGAAGAGTCAGGTAGCTCAGAGACTAATGTGAATATAAGCCTGATTGGGAAGAAATTTTCGTATGAAAAATTTCATTAAGGCTTTCATACACACACATTGAGTCATTGGAGACTTTGGACAACATGCAACAGCATGCTTCTAGGGACAACTTAACTAGTTCAAATGATGAAAAATTTATCAATTCATACGAAAAATGTACCTGACCCTATAAATTCATACGAAAATTTTATCAATTCATACGAAAAATGTACCCTAGAACTGCAAGCATTATCCACTCTGTATCTTTATGAGTATCTGCAACAAAATACTAAAAAGAAATAAGAAGCAAAATATTTTTGTTTTTTTGATTTTTCGAAAGTAAAGACAGAACAAATGAAAATCTTTTTGAATTTTTGAATTTTTCATAAATGAAATGACAAGACAAAAACAAATGAAAATCTTTTTGGATTTTTGATTTTTCGAAAATTAAATGACAAAACAAAAACAAATGAAAATCTTTTTGGATTTTGGATTTTTCGAAAATTAAATGACAAAACAAACGAAAATCTTTTTGGATTTTTGAATTTTTCGAAAAATGAAAATATATTGTACTTGTTGCAAAAACACGAAATTTTATCAACCCCTGATAAGTGACAAATGTACGAATTCGAAGGGGTTGAAGTGTTGACTATGAACAGTAACCTCTGAATACTGAATGACTTTGCATTGTCTTTTATTCAGCGCCTCTGATTCATTCCTAGTCAACCATCATTCTACTTTTTCGCATGGAACAGAATTTCCATCTATCATTCCAAGCCCTTCTATAATTTTCACAAGGGATTTTTCATCTAAGGGTTTCGTGAAAATATCAGCTAACTAATCAGTTGTTTTCACGAAATGTACTTCAATATTTCCTTCCTCCACGTGATCTGTGATGAAATGATAACGAAGTGCTATATGTTTAGTCTTCGAATGCTGCACAGGATTATGACAAATTCTTATTGCACTTTGAGAATCACAATATAATGGAATCTTTTTCATATTGATTGCATAATCACGCAATTGACTTTGAATCCATATAATTTGTGAAGTGCAAGCAGCAGCAGCCACATATTCTGCTTCAGCTGTTGAAATTGAGACACATGTTTGCTTTTTCGACTGCCAGCTCACCAATTTGCCATCAAGAAATTGACATCCACCACTTGTGCTTTTTCTATCAAGATTACATCCACCCAAGTCTGCATCTGAATATGCTTGTACAAAGAACCCAGTTTTTGAAGGATACCACAATCCTAACGAAATTGTTCCTTTAAGATAACGAAATATATTCTTCACAGCAGTGAGATGTGGTTCTCGTGGATTTGACTGATACCTTGCACAACTACAAACAGAAAACATGATATCAGGTCTACTTGCTGTAAGATAAAGTAATGAACCAATCATGCTCCTATAAAGAGTTATGTCAACTGCAGGTTTATCTAACGAAGGTGTTAGCTTTGTGCCCGTTGCCATTGGAACTCGTAACTTTGTGCTATTCGTCAATCCAAACTTTTCTAGCAGATTCTTCGTATATTTTTCTTGATTAATAAAAATTCCTTCTCTGCTTTGACGAATATTCAATCCAAGAAAATTGTTGATTTTTCGCATCATCCTCATTTCGAACTTACTTTTCATCAAATCTTCGAATTCTCTAGATAAAGCAGGGTCAGTTGAGCCAAAAATAATATCATCAACATAAATTTGAACAAACATTAGATGAGTCCCAACTTTCTTTCGAAATAATGTGGGATCAACAGATCCTTGTTTAAATTTAGATTGTTTCAAAAATGAAGTAAGAGGTGCATACCATGCTCGTGGTGCTTGTTTCAAACCATAAACTGCCTTATCTAAAATATAAACATGATCTGGAAATTCCTCATTAATAAAACTTGGAGGGTCTTCCACATAAACTGTTTCTTCAAGTTCTCCATTTAAAAATGCACACTTTATGTCCATTTGATAAACATCAAAGTCTTTGTGAGCTGCATAAGCCAAAAATATACGAACAGCCTCGAGTCGTGCGACAGGGGAAAAAGTTTCTTCATAGTCGATTCCTTCTTGTTGTGAATATCCTTTTACAACAAGTCTGGCTTTGTTTCAAACAATATTTCCATCTTTGTCGGATTTATTTTTAAAAATCCATTTTAACCCGACAATCGAAACATTTTCAGGTTTAGGAATTAATCTCCAAACTTTGTTTCGTTCAAATTCAGACAATTCAGATTGCATTGCAACAACCTAATCTGAGTGTTCCATTGCAACCTTAATTGTTTTTGGTTCAATTTTAGAGATGAAAAATTGAACATGCAAAATTCTTGATGAGTATTCAATACCTCATTCTTTGCACGAATTTGAGCTCTTGTTAAAACTCCCTCTTGTGGATTTCCAATTACTTGATCGTTCGGATGATCTCTTGTCTACTTTTCCATTGGCGGATATGCTGGATCAAATTCTAAAGGTTCAGCTTCGTATATATCATCATTTTTTGAACCTGCAATCGAACAAACATCATCAAAATCATTATTATTCTTAATGTTTTCTAAATGCTCCCCCTCAACATCATGCTCCCCCATAACATCAGCAATCAATCTTTCTTTCTCCCCCTCGAAAGAATGTTCTTCCTCATCTAAAGTATTCGAATCTAAGTGCTCCCCCTCCACTGGATTGTTTTGCATACTTTCGCCTTTTTCTGGAGAATTTGATGTTGAATCATCAGTAAGCTTCGTTAGTTTAGAGAGATGATTATCATTTGCATTTATTTCAGCATCATTAGCATGATCTGAAATTCCAAAAATTAAATCATAATCAATATCAAAGGAATGTAAGGATTCAGATTCGTCTTGTATGTTTTTCAGAATAGGATGATTTTCGAACTGTGATGATGTTTGTTTAATGTAGTAATCATCAAATGTTAGATTAAAAGTTTCTTCAACTTTTCGTGTTCTTTTATTCAACACACGATATGCGACTGAATTATGCGAATATCCCAAGAAAATCCCTTCATCTGCTTTTGCTTGAAATTTCGTAAGATTATCCTTGAGATTCATAATGAAGCACCTACATCCGAAAACATGAAAAAATTTGACGTTAGGTTTTCGATTGTTGAGAATTTCATATGGAGTAATGTTAAAACGACGATGAATGAAAGATCTGTTTTGAGTAACACATTCGGTGGATACAGCTTTAGCCCAAAGCTATTGTGGAAGATTCGCATATGCCAGCATAGTCCTTGCTGCTTCGCATAGAGACCTATTTCTTCGTTCAACAACACCATTTTGTTGTGGTGTGTATGGAGATGAAAAATTATGCGAAATCCCTTTGTCCACCAAAAATGAATCAAAGACATTGTTCTTAAATTCAGTTCCATGATCACTCTTAATTTTTCGAACAATCTTCTTCAATGTTGTTTCCATCTTTTTGATAAAGTCAATCATGATTTGTGCAACTTCGGATTTAAGCCTGAGAAAATAAACTCACGTAAATCTGGAAAAATCATCAACAATAACTAAAATATACCTTTTCTTGTTGAGAGTTGAAACTGTCGAAGGACCACACAAATCAATATGTAAGAGCTCCAAAGGTGCAACAATTTTCGAATCTATCGTAATTGGATGACCTTGTTTATGTTGCTTACCAACTTCACAAGCTGCACACAAAGAATCATTGTCAAATTTAAGTACAGGTAAACCTCTTACCAGATCTTGTACCACAAGTTTATTGATGTTTCGAAAATTGAGATGAGAAAGTATTCGATGCCATAGCCAACTCAAGTCTGATGTTGCTTTCGAAAGAAGACATATAACACGTTTCCCTACTATCGGATTGATATCCAATGTGAACATGTCACCTTTCCTTTTTGATTTCAGTAACACTTCCTTAGTGTTGACATTTGAAATAATACTTCCTTCTTCATTAAAAAAAACTTGATTGCCAGTGCCCACAACTAGTTGAGAAACACTTATCAAGTTATGTTGAAGACCTTCAACATATGCAACACGATTCACTGTGAATTGTCCATTCGTGATCTTCCCATATCCTTTGACTTGACATTTTTTATTGTTCCCAAACTTCACAACTCCAACATTTTTTAGACTTCGAAAATCACATAAATTCTCCTTCTTTCCAGTCATGTGACGAGAGCAACCACTATCAATGTACCACTTGTTATCATATTGCTCGTCACATAGTACCTACAATCAGTGGAAAAATTTAGGTACCCAAGGCTTTTTGGGACCTTGGAAATTAGATTTCAATTTCGAATGTGTGACAACCGTCAAAATTGAGTCAAGTCAAAGTCAAACAAAGTCAACAAGTTAAAACCAATCGACTGAATTAACCCTTGTATATTAGGGTTTACACTATGTAATTACTGTACAATGCAATATCTTAATGAGAGAAACATCATTTGGAAAGTTCGTGTGTTGAATTTCCTTAGTAAACATTGAACCAAAACGATAAAACATTATTGCACACTTATCGGGAGTGTGTACGACACTAAAACACGGTTTAACGGGGTTTATGGACCTTGCGTTGCGAAGCCGGACACTCAAAAAGATCATAAATGAAACCTCTCTCAATCTCTTTCACTCAATCTCTCTCTATTAAAATCTCTCCCAAATCTCTCCCGAATCTCTCTCAAAAGTTACTTTAACTTTTTGTAATCATTTGGGTCATCTCGACCCTTAACCGGGTCAAAAACCACTTGAAACGGGGTAAAAACGGGTAAAATAACCTTAAGGAACCAAAACCCTCCTATTAGAAGCGAAAACTCTCATGAGAAGCCTCTCAGGACCGAAGCCTCTCAGGACCGAAGCCTCTCATGAGAAGCCTCTCAGGACCGAAGCCTCTCATTAGAAGCCTCTCAGGACCGAAGCCTCTCAGGACCGAAGCCTCTCATGAGAAGCCTCTCAGGACCGAAGCCTCTCAGGACAGAAGCCTCGCATGAGAAGCCTCTCAGACAGACCATGCGAGAGGTCTCTCGCAGACGGCCCCTTTTTACCGGTTTTTCGACTACGACTTCGTTTTAACTCCGTTTTTCATTATTTTAACGTGGGATTTCCACCCAAAACTTTATTTTATAAACTAAGGCCCCAAAATATATAAATCTCCAGGGTTTTTATAAAAATATATTAAAAGAATTAGTGGTTGAACTAATTATTGAGGGAATATTTGCTTTTCCTTAACTTATGGCAAAAGCAAACCACCACCACCTCACTCTATGATTAGCCACTCTTTCCCACTACCCCTTGTCACCTTAGTGGACCTTTACACCCAATCTCCAGCTCTTCCCACGTTCTAAGAGCTGGAGAATTGGTCATCTCTCCTCATTCTCATTAACTTCTTTCATTCTACACTTAGCAACCAAAGAACACTCTCCAAAATTCTCTCATCTTTTCTCTCAACTTCAAGAACTTCAAGGCTTTCTCCAGGGATTTCTTTCTTCAATTAGTAAGTATCTTCATCATTCATATAATTATTACACTCCATTCTACTCAAATCATTGATATCTTACACAAATTCCATCTTATTCGGTGTTAGATTCTCGAATCATCAAGACATCTTCTTAGTGTTCTTGGGTTGAACACTTCCTCTCTCTTACTTTCATCTACTGAAACCACATAGGGTGAGTTCATACCCCTACATTTACATGTTTTTCTTAAGTTTTAAGGGGGGAATACAAGTAAAATCATCAAGAACACAATTAAACTTTTTCTAACAGATTACATCAGAAAAGATGGACTTCGATTACAGACTGTTTTGGTCAACTTAAATATTTTAGTTTCAAAACTGTTCCAGGTGCAAGTAATCCAAACTCTTAGCTTTAAAATGGCTACTTGCACATCTCCATATGATTTTTCTACAATTTATGGTGATTTTTACAAAACTGCCTATCATTTCAGAGGCAAACCCGGACCAGTCTGTGATTATGAACATTTTCACCTCTGTTAGAAATCACTAAAAATCATGATAAAATTTACGAACAAACTAGACTCATATTCCAAACTCTCAGAATTTGCGGATTTGGATTTGGAGCTTTGATGATTTTTCTATAAATTTTCTAAGAAAAGTAACAGAAACTGTATTCAACAAAAAGCTGCTGTCAATTTCATTTCACCTTGTAACATGTTGAGCAAGGTGTATATCTTTTTGTGATTATATGTTATTGCAATATATGACATTTTATCTTAATATTTAGACACACATCAGTTTACAAATGAATTTGGACATATAAAATATAAATAATAACAAGTGATTATAATCAAAGTACAACCGATACATTCAAACATTTAATAAACTATTTTGAATATAGTTTGCATCCATTACAACGTACTACCCTTGGTTGATAAACTATAATAGGTATAGTTTATGATACATTACATAATACATACATTTAAAAAGGGTACATTTATACAAAAGATATTTTCATTAAGCAAGGTACGGCCATACTGTACCAAGTTTTCATAACACGTAATTCCGTTAATGACTTTATGAAACATTACATAACACATACATTTAAAAAGGGTACATTTATACAAAGGATATTTTCATTAAGCAAGGTACGGCCATACGGTACCAAGTTTTCATAACACGTAATTCCGTTAATGACTTTATGAAACATTACATAACACATACATTTAAAAAGGGTACATTTATACAAAGGATATTTTCATTAAGCAAGGTACGGCCATACGGTACCAAGTTTTCATTACACTACACGTAAATTCGTTAATGACTTTGTGAGACATTTACTTCAAATTACCATTAAGTCCTGTATTGTAACCAGAGTCTCTTTGAGGGAGAGCGTGATAGTTGTGTATAGATCTATATTGGGTTTGACAAACCCACACCTAAACTGCATGCAACAGTTAGACTGATAGGTCTGGGGTGACAAATGTCATAACATTTCCGACGCCTGAAGAACGTCGTTTCAGGCCAACTAGGTCATAGTATGGTTATAATAACTCACATGTGGTATTAACAAACATAGAATTTACGGGGATTTCACAAAAATCAAACGAGTTTATGTCGATTTAAACTTGCATTGTTTTACTATAAGGAACGAACACTACTTGTACATTTCGGTCTTTGGGTTTTAAGACTACATTTACACATTAAGGAAAATATTGGATTTTCTGGAACGAACACTACTTTTACAAGAAAAGGTTATAATAAACTCACACAAAGTATTAATGAATATTGGAATTTACGGGAACTTCAATAAAATTAAATGAGTTTACGTCGATTTAAACTTACATTATTTATTATAAGTAAGAAAAGTTACTTGTACATTTTGGTCTGTGGATTTAAGACTACATATACATTTTAAGGAAAATATTGGATTTTTCTAAAACAAATACCACTTTTACAAACGAAAGGCTTTTAATAATACCAAACAAAAGCTTATGAACTCACCAACCTTTGTGTTGACACTTTTTCAAACAACTTGTATTCTCAGGAAATCATTAAACAGGTAATCAAGTGCTTTTGAGGATGGGACGCTAAGGCGTCTACTATTTCATATTTTGTCAACATATTGTAATTGATTCGTAAACATGTAATTCATACAATGATGTAACTTTTTCAATTATGTATATGTTGGTTGTGTTTGCTTGAATTACTATTACAATTGTTGTTATGATACTATACATGAAGTCCTCCACCCCCGGACGTTTCCGCCATCCTTGGTTTGGGGGTGTGACAGATTGGTATCAGAGCACAGTTTATAGTGAATTAAGTATATCAAACTAGATAAGAAATACAAACTATAAACACAATTGGGACTAATAGTCTCTGATTTGTGCATTTTTCAAATAAATATACTTTTAGAAAATGAATGGTTTCTTATTAAAAGTATAAATAAATGCATATATGCTCACATAGTGTCATAACTAGAAGAACATAAAGTAAAAGAAGAGGAGTTGTACATTATGGGTATGCCTTGGTATATGTAAATCAAGTCTGGGAAGGATATAGCCTGATCAACTATATCTGTCCGAGGAGTGACTTGCATATATTGGGGGATAGTCATAATGGGCAACAAATCTAACAACCTAACTACACCCTACAGGGAATACTTTAAGAATCGAATCTAAACACCTAAAAATACTATAGGAGTATTTGGTGATACTATAACCAACTTATGTGAAAACTAAAGACCTCTATTAGTAGGCCTATGATAACTGAGTGCATACGCCAAGGTTATACATAATTAAAGATATTATAGACTCAGAATCTATGACTATTGCTCTACTTCCTGTTCCTTGTTTGGTTGTGGACTTAGAGTAGAGTCATTTATTCGAAAGTCTATTCTATCTCAAATTATGTATAACTGATATGCACTACGTGATTATAGACGTAATTAATAAGGATCACCCCTATAAGTAATTATAGGATTAGGCGTCTATTAATTATCTCTTCTATCCCTATTTTCGCACGAGCAACATGATGTGTAAAATTTTAACGCCCGTACAAAACCTACTTCTACCCACTACCATAACTCCGTCTCCAAGACGTTAACAGAAACACCAAGAATAGTTCACTAAAGTGCGAAATTATACATGTGTATATAGATGGTAAGGATATTTACTAAAAGGTTTATCAATGAAATCGGCATGTATTTTATTTCATTGAATCTCACTACTTGGTATTACAAACAATTTACAACTGGTAACTCTAAGATTCTTTAGGTGTACCTCGAAGTTATGTGTAATTAAGAAATGATTGACCTAGAAATGGTGAGTCCGCCTTAGGACCTGTTCTTTGTTTGGTTGTGGACTTAGGGTAGACTCATTAGGATTAACAGTCTAATAAAATTTTAAGTACACAGAACTGGGGGCATGTCAAGTGAATCTTAGGAGTGGATCAGACATGGAACAAATCACAAGATTATAATCAAGTTATTCCTACTAAATTCATAAGTCTATTTATATAGACCTCTGGTATAGAGTCGTCGGCGTAGTCGTGTCGGAAATCTAGAATATGGCTAAATACATAATACAAACTATAATACCCAAATTATACAAAATTTTCTGCATTAAAAATCAATAGACAAATACATAAAATGAAACTAAAAAGGGTATCAAACTATCAAGAGAAAAACACATACAATGTAGATTAAAATCCACTAATTATAACAAAATGGCTAAGGATTGTTAAGTCCTCTCTTCTTATGAATAGCTTTGAAGCAAGCTTGCCTAAGCTTCTTTGTTCTTTCTGTCAATTCCATACCTGGCAATTTCTCCATCATCTTCTTGTGCCCTTCTAACGTCTCTATCTCCTCCTTTAATCCCAACTCCTAAATTTTTTTTTTAAGGTAGATACAATATATTTTTCATGTGAGTTCACAAAATTTACAATGAGTTAAGTTTATATAAATATAAATCAGGAGATCGTAGTAAATCAATTGATTTGATGTGGCATATGCCTAGGACCTATGTTTAGTTATAAAGAAACTAACGATTAAAATTTTAGAAAATACCAAAACTACTTTGGTTACCAAGTGCATGAGTAATGTATAGAAGGTTATTATCATAATTTACCTTGGCATTTTCAATGAGGGATTGAAGGCTCTTAAGTTTTCTATGAGGCCATCTGTTTATGTTTAGCTCTCTGCATCTTTTCTTCAACACTGTGAAACTTATCCCTAGTTCCTTTGCTGCCATGATTATCGGCATCCCAAAATACTTCTCTATCTCTTCAAACTCCAATGGTCTCAATCTCTTTGCCACCTTCCGGCCACCGTGATCAGTGGTGGCAGCACTAGAACTACATGTAGCCTCACCACCGGATTTACAGTCTTCACTGAAACTAACCAATGGTAAATTACCATCCTCCCAACAATCCCATAAGCTTATATCTTCAAGGGGATCAAAATCGTGAAACTCATTTCTAGAAATGATGTTTTGATCATTGTTAAGTACTGTGGAAACGTTCTGATCGAGCACTTCAGGCAATTTTTCCGACAACTCGTAATCATGATGGTTGAGCATGTCACCACTGCAAAAAAAAAAAAAAAAAAAAAAAAAAAAAAAAAAACTCAAGATAATCAAATCCAACACGATGAAAGACTCTTTTTAATCACTACAAATCCAAACCATGTTTTGATCAATGTCGACAAAATCACTTTTCTGTGCGTAAGATGGTGTAATAAGTGACGTTTATATATACCTGAAAAGATCTTGATGATCAAAATACTGAAACCAATCGAGGTCATCTATGGGGTTTTGATGATCTGCAGGTGGATCCATTTGTGAGGGAGAAGTTAAAAGTCGCGGTAAGAATGTGATGATTTATATAAGTAAAGTGGGAGAAGTAATTAATAGCAAATTGTTGGGAATGCAACAAAACAAGTTAAGCACTTCTGAAAAATTGATAAATGATTTCGGTAACACTCGCGGAATATAAACTAGTGAAAATTACAAATGAAATGGAATATATATAGTCTATGATATTATGGTTATTGTGTAAGACTTGGAGTATATATATATATATATATATATATATATATATATATTCTTTGAGCCGTAACCTTCTTCTTCAATTCACACACATATACGGATATGTTGCTACAAATTATGACTTGTGTGCCTCATGCATTTAATGTATCACATGCCTACTGCATATTCTTGACTTTGAAGCTACGTACCAGTTTCCAATTTCCCCAGTAGCACAGTTTCATTAGAAAGTACTCCAAGTCTTCACACATGAACCAGTTAGAAAGTACTCCAAGTCTTCACACATGCAAATTATGACTTGTGTGTCGCTATAGGTATGTCGTTGGCTCTTGTTAAAAACCTATAGCGACAACAAGTCATCGTAATAGATTAAACCTGTGGTGACGACAAGTCGTCGCTATAGGTAACTAATAAAACTTTATTTTTTTTAACCCCGAAAATATGATTGACAAAATCTATCCAACGAGACCCTCGTAATACCACTCGACGAAATCAAAGTTAACAAAAATCTCCACTTCGTGGAGGAACCAGTCAAAATCATGGATCGGGAAATCAAACGAACGAAACAAAGTCGTATTCCCATCGTGAAGGTCCGTTGGAACGCTAAACGAGGGCCTGAGTTCACCTGGGAACGCGAAGATCAAATGAAACAAAAATACCCACATCTTTTCCCAAACTCTTGATGTCCCAGTCAAATGCAAATTTCGGGACGAAATTCCTTCTAACGGGGGGATGATGTGACAACCGTCAAAATTGAGTCAAGTCAAAGTCAAACAAAGTCAACAAGTTAAAACCAATCGACTCAATTAACCCTTGTATATTAGGGTTTACACTATGTAATTACTGTACAATGCAATATCTTAATGAGAGAAACATCATTTGGAAAGTTCGTGTGTTGAATTTCCTAAGTAAACATTGAACCAAAACGATAAAACATTATTGCACACTCATCGGGAGTGTGTACGACACTAAAACACGGTTTAACGGGGTTTATGGACCTTGCGTTGCGAAGCCGGACACTCAAAAAGATCACAAATGAAACCTCTCTCAATCTCTTTCACTCAATCTCTCTCTATTAAAATCTCTCCCAAATCTCTCCCGAATCTCTCTCAAAAGTTACTTTAACTTTTTGTAATCATTTGGGTCATCTCGACCCTTAACCGGGTCAAAAACCACTTGAAACGGGGTAAAAACGGGTAAAATAACCTTAAGGAACCAAAACCCTCCTATTAGAAGCGAAAACTCTCATGAGAAGCCTCTCAGGACCGAAGCCTCTCAGGACCGAAGCCTCTCATGAGAAGCCTCTCAGGACCGAAGCCTCTCATTAGAAGCCTCTCAGGACCGAAGCCTCTCAGGACCGAAGCCTCTCATGAGAAGCCTCTCAGGACCGAAGCCTCTCAGGACAGAAGCCTCGCATGAGAAGCCTCTCAGACAGCCCATGCGAGAGGTCTCGCAGACGGCCCCTTTTTACCGGTTTTTCGACTACGACTTCGTTTTAACTCCGTTTTTCATTATTTTAACGTGAGATTTCCACCCAAAACTTTATTTTATAAATTAAGGCCCCAAAATATATAAATCTCCAGGGTTTTTATAAAAATATATTAAAAGAATTAGTGGTTGAACTAATTATTGAGGGAATATTTGCTTTTCCTTAATTTATGGCAAAAGCAAACCACCACCACCTCACTCTATGATTAGCCACTCTTTCCCACTACCCCTTGTCACCTTAGTGGACCTTTACACCCAATCTCCAGCTCTTCCCACGTTCTAAGAGCTGGAGAATTGGTCATCTCTCCTCATTCTCATTAACTTCATTCATTCTACACTTAGCAACCAAAGAACACTCTCCAAAATTCTCTCATCTTTTCTCTCAACTTCAAGAACTTCAAGGCTTTTTCTAGGGATTTCTTTCTTCAATTAGTAAGTATCTTCATCATTCATATAATTATTACACTCCATTCTACTCAAATCATTGATATCTTACACAAATTCCATCTTATTCGGTGTTAGATTCTCGAATCATCAAGACATCTTCTTAGTGTTCTTGGGTTGAACACTTCCTCTCTCTTACTTTCATCTACTGAAACCACATAGGGTGAGTTCATACCCCTACATTTACATGTTTTTCTTAAGTTTTAAGGGGGGAATACAAGTAAAATCATCAAGAACACAATTAAACTTTTTCTAACAGATTACATCAGAAAAGATGGACTTCGATTACGGACTGTTTTGGTCAACTTAAATATTTTAGTTTTCAAAACTGTTCCAGGTGCAAGTAGTCCAAACTCCTAGCTTTAAAATGGCTACTTGCACATCTCCATATGATTTTTCTACAATTTATGGTGATTTTTACAAAACTCCCTATCATTTCAGAGGCAAACACGGACCAGTCTGTGATTATGAACATTTTCACCTCTGTTAGAAATCACTAAAAATCATGATAAAATTTACGAACAAACTAGACTCATATTCCAAACTCTCAGAATTTGCGGATTTGGATTTGGAGCTTTGATGATTTTTCTATAAATTTTCTAAGAACAGTAACAGAAACTGTATTCAACAAAAAGCTGCTGTCAATTTCATTTCACCTTCTAACATGTTGAGCAAGGTGTATATCTTTTTGTGATTATATGTTATTGCAATATATGACATTTTATCTTAATATTTAGACACACATCAGTTTACAAATGGATTTGGACATATAAAATATAAAGAATAACAAGTGATTATAATCATAGTACAACCGATACATTCAAACATTTAATAAACTATTTTGAATATAGTTTTCATACATTACAACGTACTACCCTTGGTTGATAAACTATAATAGGTATAGTTTATGATACATTACATAATACATACATTTAAAAAGGGTACATTTATACAAATGATATTTTCATTAAGCAAGGTACGGCCATACGGTACCAAGTTTTCGTAACACGTAATTCCGTTAATGACTTTATGAAACATTACATAACACATACATTTAAAAAGGGTACATTTATACAAAGGATATTTTCATTAAGCAAGGTACGGCCATACGGTACCATGTTTTCATAACACGTAATTCCGTTAATGACTTTATGAAACATTACATAACACATACATTTAAAAAGGGTACATTTATACAAAGGATATTTTCATTAAGCAAGGTACGCCCATACGGTACCAAGTTTTCATTACACTACACGTAAATTCGTTAATGACTTTGTGAGACATTTACTTCAAATTACCATTAAATCCTGTATTGTAACCAGAGTCTCCTTGAGGGAGAGCGTGATAGTTGTGTATAGATCTATATTGGGTTTGACAAACCCACACCTAAACTGCATGCAACAGTTAGACCGATAGGTATGGGGTGACAAATGTCATAACATTTCCGACGCCTGAAGAACGTCGTTTCAGGCCAACTAGGTCATAGTATGGTTATAATAACTCACATGTGGTATTAACAAACATAGAATTTACGGGGATTTCACAAAAATCAAACGAGTTTATGTCGATTTAAACTTGCATTGTTTTACTATAAGGAACGAACACTACTTGTACATTTCGGTCTTTGGGTTTTAAGACTACATTTACACATTAAGGAAAATATTGGATTTTCTGGAACGAACACTACTTTTACAAGAAAAGGTTATAATAAACTCACACAAAGTATTAATGAATATTGGAATTTACGGGAACTTCATTAAAATTAAATGAGTTTACGTCGATTTAAACTTACATTATTTATTATAAGTAAGAAAAGTTACTTGTACATTTCGGTCTGTGGATTTAAGACTACATATACATTTTAAGGAAAATATTGGATTTTTCTAAAATAAATACCACTTTTACAAACGAAAGGCTTTTAATAATACCAAACAAAAGCTTATGAACTCACCAACCTTTGTGTTGACACTTTTTCAAACAACTTGTATTCTCAGGAAATCATTAAACAGGTAATCAAGTGCTTTTGAGGATGGGACGCTAAGGCGTCTACTATTTCATATTTTGTCAACATATTGTAATTGATTCGTAAACATGTAATTCATACAATGATGTAACTTTTTCAATTATATATATGTTGGTTGTGTTTGCTTGAATTACTATTACAATTGTTGTTATGATACTATACATGAAGTCCTCCACCCCCGGACGTTTCCGCCATCCTTGGTTTGGGGGTGTGACAGAATGTAATGAAGAACTTTTAACCCAATCACAAACTTTTGTTTTGAGACTATCAATTAAGTTCACATCTTCATTTAAAGGAACCGAAACATAAGATTTTGATGGTTTCGAATGTTCACTGACATTACCCTTCGAATTCTGAGTTTGTGAATGACCATTCTTTGCTTTTATTACTGGTTTCCAAGCTTTGACTGATATGTTCGAATCCTTAGAAGATGAATTGCCGTTTGATGAAGTATTCACATACTTATCATATGTTTCGTGAATTTGCTCCTTTGAAAGTGTATTCGACTGATACATCTTTCCTTTGCCTTCAAGGCAATGATAAATATTCTTCGTTGATGTCATTCCTTTTTCACGTGAAACTTTCATAGTTTCTTTCTTCGTTTGATTAGGAAAATTTGGTTTTTGAGGAACAAAATCAACTTTTGGATTTGTTAGAAAAGAGTAAGCATAAGAAGTATCAACTGTTGATTTAAAATGTTGACGTTGAAAGAATTTTTTATTTGTATTTAATTTATCTGAAAATTTTCTTGTAATATTTGTTTCTGAAACTTTCAAAAACCTTGGTTGTTTATTCACTTCAGACCTTAAATGATTTGATTGTGATGAATGTTGAGTTTTTGTTGAAAAAGAGGAATTTTTAGCTTTGAAAACATTTTTGGGTGAATGTGATTCAGACATCTTTTTAGACTCAATATTCTGCCAAAATATTTTCTTCCTAGCTTGTCTTTTTGAAATATTGTTTTCCTTTGAAAATTTGTCAATTTGATCTTTAAATTCCTTAGAGTTTATTTTTACAACTTTTTCATTTTCCTTTTTAACTTGTTTTAATTCTCTTTTTCAATTTTTGATTTTTCAACCCATTTTCTTTGTGTTTTTTGACGTTGGAACACATACGAATTCTTTGTTAAGTTGTTTTCAACTGTGCTTTGATTTGCGAAAAAACCTTTATCAGTTGTTTTTGAATTATACTCTTCAACTAACTTCTTTAATTCTGTTGATTTTCTCAACATTTCCAGTAGTTACGAATACTTGATTTGGAAAAATGACATCATCTGTACACTTGAAATTTGGATAAACCACTGTATTCGTTTCAAGATAGTGTTCACCTTTTTCATTCTTTACTTTTGCGAACTTTTGTGTATCTCCATACACTTGATCAACCACTATTCGAGGAGTTTCTTCTTCCCTTGAAGATTTCATTTCCTTTGAAATTCTCTCTTCATCTTCATCATCACTACCATCAGTTTGACTGTCTTTTAGATCCACGAAGTTCATATCACAAACTTTCGAAGTTGAGGGTAAATCAGTTTCTTTCTCAACCATCAAATCCTTAATTTTTTCTTTCCCTTTAAATGATGATGCAACATTAACAACAGACAACTGAGAACAATCAACATCTTCAAGTTCACTAATTTCACTAATATTATCAGAATTATCTTCAATATCAGCATAAAGTCTTTTAGCAGAATTATCTACCTTAGCTCTTTCGAATGCTAGAAACGGTAGTAATTTTCTATGTTGCTCTTTACTTATGTCACTTGAATGATGTAAATCAGTTAATTTGCCATAAAGTCTTTTAGCAGAATTACAATAAATGTTTCTTTGTGCTAGCAAAAGTTTTACTTCACTCGTTAAAGTATCCCTATCACACATAATATTTGTTATTTGTAATTTTAAACAATCAATTTTTCTTATTTTCAAGTCTAATCTCTTTTTGGTCTCTATTAACTCCATGGACAATTTGTTGGCCTCATTGCTAGCAGACACAACAATTGAATCAAAATAAGTAACCGTCTCTTCAAAAGATATTAGTTCAGAATCATAAGCATGTGTAGGAATATTAAAAGATTCGAGAATTTTACGTACCTTTGTTGTCATTGGAGATTTGTCTGCTGTTTTGGATACGAAGCATCGTCCTTTGACTTCGAATTCCTCATCATCTGAGTCCTCCTCCATTTTCGCATACATTGCTCAATGTGTTGGATTCATAATTTCTTCATCGTCTGATCCGGATGACCAGATTTGATAAGTTCCATATTCATCCTCATGTTCACCCTTTGCAACCAATGACAAATTCTTGGCTTTTGCACGAACCTCCTCAAGCCTCTCTGCATAATACGCCTCATCCTTGACTTTATTCTTCCTCTCTTCCTTCTTACGAAGCATACAGTTATTCGCAAGATGATTAACACCATTGCAATAATGACAATCTATTCCAGCATCACCTTTCAGCTTTTTCTCAATCTTTCCTTCAGACATTTTCGAATCTTTCTTCTCAACTTTCTTTTTCTCCTCTACAACATTTTTACTCACAACACTTCCTTTCAACTCAGCAAGCTTTGTCTTCGAATTGAACGGTTTTTTAAAAAAACTTCTTAACTCGATTATTCGAGTAAAATGTTATTGCTTCATCATCTGAATTCATGATGAATCCTTCTTCTTCCTCTGAATCACCATTTTCAGCTTCTTTCTCAGAAATCTTTGACACAAGAGCTAATGGACCTCCTAAATTCAGCTTCGATTCCTCAGCAATTTCATTTACCTCAATTTTGTGTGTCTTCAACTGATTGTACAAATCATTGAGAGTTGATGTATCAAAACTTTGCTGATTCTTCACCATCATACTCACGCTTCTCCATTCTTTTCGAAGACCCATCACAAAGATGAGATTAAATTCCATTGAAGTCCTGGTAATTCCATAGCGATTGCAATGATAGATTAACTCGTTCAGACGATCATAGTAAACTTCAATTGTTTCTCCTTCTTTTTGTTTGAAATCTTTCAGCTCGACCAAACACTATTTGACTGAATTGATTTTCGTCTTCTCACTTCCTTGAAACTTATCTTTTAGATTGTTCCAGACCTCCTTTGCAGTTCTACAACTCCTAACGTAATTGTACACAACTGGAGGTAAAGCACCTCGCAGTTCCCTCATACACCTCTTCTCCAGTTTCTTCAGACGATCAGATTGATTATCAACATCAGAACTTGTAGAAGAAGATCCGATTTGTTGGACATTCACTGGAACATTGACACTTCCAGTGATACATGTCCATAATTCTTTATCAAGACCATTCAGATAATCCTACATCCGATCAGCGTACTGATCATAATATTCAGGAATTAACATTGGAATTTTGGTCGATGATCCTAACAGATGAGAAAACGAAGTCATCGAATTGAGATTGAAGCTCGCCATTTTTGTACGGAAGTTGATTTTAAAAAAAAATTTAAGAGAATTTGAACATTTGAAAAAAAACTAGTTGAATCAGATCGGAATTACAAGAAGAACACTCGATTCAACAATTCAAATGCAGAATCAAATCACAAACTAAGATCTAGACAATTTTTCACATTCAAAAAGTGTGGAAACTTTAGAACCAAAAATTTGATTCAAAAACTTTTTGAATAGATGAAAATTATATCATAGGAGTGATTCCTGCTCTGATACCAATTGATGAATCAAAGAATCGAGTATTGAATAAATCAGAGTATGAATTCAAGTATAAATGCGAAATTGAACACCGGGTGTAAATATGATCTTGTTTCATCTCAATTACGCTTTCGAATGATTTACAGAGTACATAGACAGGTCTATAAAAACTCATTTTTAACTCTAGTAAATAACCCTATTTATAGGGAACGGAAAGCGTACAAAAAATATACTAAGGCATAGACACTTAAGCTTCGAATAAAAACGCCCTAGTAAAATACATTACAAAACATTCGAAGAGTTCAAAATACATTTTGACTAATTACAACACTTCGACCCTTACAATGACAGCTGAAGCCTTGAGGGGAATGTAAAAGAATTTGGAAATCAAAAGTGATGGAGTTCGTTACTTCATGAATCGAATCTGGACACCGAAGGTTCGGTGGCTACAAAGATGTTGTCATGAATGAAACTCATAAAACTCGATACTCTATTCACCCGGGTTCAGACAAGATGTATCTGGACCTAAAGAAGCTCTATTGGTGGACAAACATGAAAGCTGATATAGCTACTTTTGTGGGAAAGTGTCTAACTTGCGCCAAAGTCAAAGTAGAAAATCAAAAGCCCTCAGGTTTACTTCAACAACCATAAATACCTGAGTGGAAGTTGGAGCGAATTACAATGGATTTCATAACCAAGTTACCCAGAACAACGGGTGGGCATGATACCATTTGGGTTACTGTCGACAGATTAACCAAATCCGCCCACTTTCTGCCAATAAAAGAAAAAGATAAAATGGAGAAATTAACAAGGACTTACATAAAATAAATAGTACGGTTGCATGGTGTGCCAATATCTATTATCTCTGCCTGAGATAGTTGATTTACCTCGTGGTATTGGCAATCATTGCAAAAATCCTTGGGAACAAATCTTGACATGAGTACAGCGTACCATCCTCAAACTGATGGGCAAAATGAGAGAACAATTCAAACGCTGGAAGACATGTGAAGGGCCTGTGTGATAGATTTCAGTAAAGCTTGGGATACCCATTTACCACTTGTTGAATTCTCCTACAACAACAGCTATCACACTACCATTAAAGTTGCACCCTTTGAAGCTCTCTATGGCCGTAAGTGCATATCCCCTCTGTGTTGGGCAGAAGTAGGCGATACGCAACTAGCCAAGAACCAAATACCTGATAGTACTCTAACCGGTCCCGAGATCATTCGTGAAACAACAGAAAAGATTGTTCAAATCTGGGAACGGTTGAAAGCTTCTTGAGATACACAAAAGAGTTATGCGGATAAACGACGAAAACCCTTGGAATTCCAGGTTGGTGATCGCGTTCTATTGAAGGTCTCACCCAGGAAAGGATTGATACGTTTTTGGTAAACGTGGCAAGCTAAATCCAATGTACATTTTACCATTCCAGGTCATTGCTAGAATTGGTCCTGTTGCTTTCAAACTCAATCTACCGTATGAACTCACTAACATTCATCCCGTATTTCATGTCTCAAATATCAAGAAGTGTTTGTCTGATGAGACTCTTGTTATCCCATTCGACGAAATCGAATTAAATGAGAGTCTCAACTTTATAAAACAACCCATAGAAATCCTAGACAGGGAAGTCAAGAGAGCAAAACAAAGTCGTATCCTGATAGTGAAGGTTCGTTGGAATGCAAAACGGGGACCTGAATTCACTTGGGAGCGGGAGGATCCAATGCAACAGAAGTATCTACATCTTTTTCCCTAGTCTTTTTGTATCTCTTTAATCCAACTTTCTGGACGGAATTCTCTCAAACGGGGGGATAATGTAACATCCCGTTATTTTCTACTTGTAAAATCAACCCTAGTCAACCAAAGTCAAACTTGGGTCAACTAAAGTCCTCTTTGTTATATTGGATTTTATTAAGGTTAGTAAAATAACCTTTACATGTTTAAAACTCTAAGAATATTAAATATATGTGAAGGGAATAAGTGAAATCTGAGTTTGTTCGCATCTTTTTCTTTCTTTCCTTCGGACAGTAGCCTCGCAACCAAGAACAGCTTCGGCCGTGAACGAGAGTCGTGAACCCTCGGACCGTGAACGCTTCTCGGCCATAGCCGACTTGGGACCATATATGAGGTTCACGGTTATGAACCCTCGGACCGTGAACCCTCGCGTATATAAGGATTTCAGCCGACTTTTTACTCATTTATTCACTTTCAAGCACAATTCCAACCTTTTCTCTCAAGTATCATCAAGCAAGAACATCCCCTCTCGTCAAGAACATGCTAGGATTATCCTTTCTTATCATTTCAAGTGATAGTCACTAGTTTTTCACAAGATCTAACGGGTATCTTTTCATGATCTTGTTATCAATTCAAGAACATCATTCAATCTTCTTATAAACCCGATAATTTCACTAGTTTACAAGAAGAACACGCGAAGAACACGAAGAGCACCCATCAAAAAACCTTTGAATCTTCTTAGAAACGTGCTTAGGATCATCAAGTGTTCATCATTCTTCAAGAACTCAGGGTCGTAAACACCTTTAGGGCCGTGAACCCTTCATACTCTTTGGCCGTGAACACCCCTCCTAGCCGTGAACACCTATCTGCTTCCATTTTAGCTTCTCACACTTCTATTTGTAAGTTATACTTACAAATTAGTCCAGTTTCTAATCATTCCTACGATTATTTTAGCTAATTGGTTGCATATATGCTATACAAATCACTATATAGGACTTGTTTTGCTACAGGATTACACTTGTGGAACTAAAGATCCTATATCAAATCATCATTAGAATCACCCTCCAAAAGGAGAGTTCATACCCCCGTATTTTCATAGTTTTTACTGTTTTAAGGGGGGGGGGGGGGGGGAATACAAGTCTAACACAAGGATATTTGTGTTACAAGCAAATGGTTTCAAAATATATTACCAAAATGAATTTCAATTGTCATAAAATCAAATGATTTTAAATTGTGTTAAAATGACATAAAGTCATCAAAAGTATTTCAACAGACTGCTAGCTACAGCCAGGCATACACGCCTACGACTGACAGTTGTTATCAACAGCTTTTAACGCCTTCAAATCGTTGTTTCAGGCCATCTAGTCTCAGTATGGTTATAATAACTCATTAAAAATATATTAACAATACGGTTAGTGTATAATTAACTAAACATGAGTACATTTTCAAAGTACCAGTTTACCAAAATACAGTTTACAGTATTACATCTCAGTATTCAATAATAGCTGCTGAAACCAGGCACACTCACTTTTACATATTATACAAAAGACTTCAAATACAGAACACTGGTTTACAAAGAGAACAATTTTATGTGATTAAAACTACTTTTCATATACAGTAGAAAATATAGGATTTTCTGGAACAGTTTACTGTTGGATTAATGTCTAAGTCCATAACTATATTTGGTATGTACTTGACCCGACCCGACATGGTCCATTTGGGTTGCACTTCACCGGCACAATTTATATGGATAGTCTTTTGAGAATAGTATATTTATGATTTATATTAATATATTATAAGTTCTAATATATTAATATGGAATCATATTATTTAATTAGTATTGATCAAGAATTAATTTAGAATTAATTAAGTGATCAAAAAGAACTAATTAAATATGGACTCTTATATATATGGAATGGGCCAAGTTCATTTAGGTTGGGCTAAGCTTTCATGGATGGTCCATGGAGCTTTTAACCCATGGATCCTATGTAAATGAAAGGTCATGGGTATTAGGGTTTACATGGATGTAACCCTAATCCTCCACAATATATAAAGGGGTCCTTGGCTCATAAAATTGGACAAGTGTGTGAAAATAAGAGTGGGCCGATTTTAGTGTGCATACATGTTCTCTCAAGTTCTTCCAAGGTGTTTTGGTGATTTGTGATTCCATTTGAGGCTTCCACACTATTGGGGCTAAGCTCTTAAAGCTTGAAGACATCAAGCTACATCAAAAGGTATGTCATCTAACTAGAACTTTGTAGTATAGGTGCTTCATAATATGCTAGTTAGGATGAAACCTTGGAATAGTTAATATTTACATGTATAATAGAGAAAACATAGATCCAAGGTTTATAGGGTTGCATGTACACCATAGGAGTGTTAGAATGCTCAAAACCCAACAGTGGTATCAGAGCCATGGGTTGTTTTCTATTATATTTGATGCAAATGTATTTTTTTTCAAGTTGAAGGAAAAAAAAAGAAAAAAAAACATGAAGTTTGTCAAATTTTATGATAATTACTTGATTTTATGAAAAACTAATTATTTATAAAATTTGAGTCACTTTACTACAAGAGTTGAATTAGGTCAATTTATTAAAAGATATAATGATATGATTATTTTATTTGTTTTAAAAGTTTGATCTAAATGGTTTTAAGGAGTTACAAATTTTGTCATAAGATTTTGGAACTCGCAAGGTTTTTTTTAAAGTTATGATCTTAAGAATTTTGAAACTTCCATAAGTTATGGATGTGAAATGTCTCATTTATTAACTCTTTAGGTTATGAATTCCAAGAGTCTTCAAAGGATAATTGTCAAAGTTTCAAGATTTGTATTAGTTTATATGATTATCTAATTTCTTGAAAATTGTTGATGTGAATTATCTTTACTTATGAGTTTAATCTAGATCATAGAAAAAATATTTGATTATTGTGTTAATTGGAATATTTGATCTTAATGGTTTTTATGAACTCCATAACTTGTCCTCAAGTTATGGAAAGTGAAGAGTTTTTCTTTTTAAAGTGTCATTAAGTCTCTTAGGTTATGAAAATAGAAGAGTCACAATTTTTAATGTCATCATTAAATGATTTAATGTCTTCCATAACTTGTCCTCAAGTTATGGAACTTGAATTTTTTTTTCATTAAATCTTAATTAAACTCATCAGTTATGAAAAATCCAAGAGTTTTGAAAGGTTTCAAAAACTTGCCCTCAAGTTTTGGAATTTGTAAAGTTTTCACTTATGAATATTTTAATTCCAAGTTAAGCCCTTAGAATTTTAAAAGTTAAAATTCAACCCTTATACTTTATAATATTATAAGTTAATAATATTTATTTATATGTATAAGAGCAAGTCGACTTACCATTAGTAGGCCTCATTCATGAAGCCGGTCTATAAGGGGGGTATAAGGTTACTGCCTATAAAATGGCAGTTTAATGGGTGTCCACTCTCACACACCGCTTCCTTGACTGGTGGAGTGTCGTTAGCCGAACAGGTAGGACAAGGACTATAATTATCCCTTCATTAAAAGTATTAATGATAAATACTAAATAACTAAACCTTTTATTAATTCCCAATCTTAGTTACTTAGGAAAATGTGAATAAGGTGCTAATCCATGAAATTACACTTTGCACTTTGTTTAAACCATTAGTGGAGCGTGTGTGGTTAACCGGCACACTAACCTGGATTTAACAAAGTAGGCAAAGGGTAACTTAATATTTATCATAGTATCGGTGGATCTCGTGTGGTTAACCGGCACATCGATTGAGGGGTAAATATTAAGGGTACCAAGTATATTTGCATGGTTACTTCACACCTTGTTTTGTGATCCTCGGCATCCCAGTCACAAAACCTGAAGGGCACAATCGAGATTCAAACATGCCATTGAAAGTTCAATGTAGCTCAAAAGATCTAGGAGTTTCAAATCCAATTAAAACTTAATTATATTTCGTTTTTCATGGTGTAAATTGGTAAATCGTCATTTACCTACCTTCAACTATTTTATAACTTGGATTACGGCATCCCTCTTCCAGTTATAAGTAGGTTGTTGGGTCCTAGCCTTAATATATCATATTGGGTGTTATATTAAGGACTTAAATCAACTTGACGTGAATTTCTCCCATTGTTGATGTCTGGTATAGACAACAATGATCTTCCCAAACCAAGCTTTCCTAATGAATATGACTTCCCGAGTTTGGCTCATGGAAGTCATACTTCTCTTCCTCCACCTCCTCTAATTATTCTCCCTAACCCACAAGTTCAAGGTCACTCAAGCCCTAATGACAAGCAAGGTCTATGTGTGATCACATCTTAGAGATGAAGTCACATATTGACAAGCCGTGAGAGTTGGGTGTCAAAGTCTTGAGAAAGTTGGATGTTCAATCACTTTCTAAGTCACATAGTGAGTTCCTTTGGGACTACTATGAAACAGACTATGACATGAACCTTAATGATCATATTTATTTGCTTGGTGCTGAATCAACAATGATTTGGAACGATAGTAAAGCAAATTTGATTAGAAGATCAACTTCCCAAAAACTTTATGGACAGTGACAATGGTGACACTGGAAATCCAAAAAAAGCATTCTCTTCCCAATGAAAAGGGGTTTGCCATAGTCAACCCGGTTTGACCAAATGGTAAAGTGAAAGGCTAAGTCTGAGATAGTCCTATTACCAAAGGGTCCATATGTTTATTTTGCCAAAGGAAGGGGCGTTGATTGCAAAGCTGCCAAATTTACCTAAGGATGTTAAAGTCAATAAGTTTGACTCTACATCAGGTAGAGCCCATTATCTAACTCTGTTAAGTTCTATTCTGAGATCCCCATTACATGATGTGACTTGGTTACATATTGATGTATTAAGAATCAAAGAATAGATAGAAATCTTAAAGGAAGTATATGTTGATTCTGATCGCGAAGGTGGTTTTCGATCACATCAGAATTTTGAGCAGTTGCTTAAGAAGTTATGATATAGTGCTAAGGAATAGATAACAACAATTTTCCATGTGGATTGTAAGGATAAGTTTTTCCGCAAAGTTTTAAAATAAAAGAAAATTGTTTAATTTTATTTATTTGAAGTATCCTTACAATGGCATTTGTGGAAAATTGTTGCTTATATGATTCCACTGACAGCAATATTGGAAAATGGATTTGATTCTTTCATTTGTGGTAGTGTCTAAATTTATCAAATCAGGAAAGTTCCTCATCACCCAAGTTTCAATTGGACCGAAACTTGGAATCATGCAAGTTGAATAGTATGATGAATGAGAACTTTCAAGCATTGGAAAATCAAGACTAATTACTTGTTCACATGGATGTGTGAGTCAAGTGAAGGACTAAAGGGATCGAGTACACATTCTTGTGCACTGGTCATGTCCACCACAAAGCTCGTTAAGACTATTTGATTTACTAAAGTTTAGTAAATATGGTTATACTTACAAGTTTAAGTATAATTCTGAAACATTAGAAAAGTCTCAATGTATGGCAGAACGAATGGGAAGAATCAAATTAGGCAGAAAGATAAAAGTTTCTCAAATCTGAAAAGATGGGAGAGTACTTTAGTATGATGTTTGTGATCATCTTAATGATTTAGAAATCATATCACAATTAGTCCTCTAAAGGTCATCTTAGTGCATTCTTATGACTAAGAAGAGGAGTCATGAATTGTTGAAATGGTTAGATCAGGAAGATGAGTCATACTTCGTTCCAAAACAATTCTTAGAGTCATACTCCAAGATTGTAACTTGAGTGACATACCTTAAAGAAAGGTTTAAAACACTTGTCAAATGTAAGAGTAAAAGTGTCCTACTCTTGTACATTTGAAATTGGTAAGTTGTGATGTTTTGGATAAAACAAAGACCAACTAAGGCCAATTGTGTGAAGTGTTTTTCTTGATAAAGAATCCACACTATCTCTTGAATATTTGGCAAGATAGGCTTATACGTCAAGAGGATAGTGGGAGTCTTAAAGATCCTAAAAAGAATTTCAAGAACTAATCAAGAATAAAACCTGAGGTTCTTCAATAGCACACGGCTTGAGGTTTATAACCTATCGTGTTGACATATTCTGTGCCCATTCCAGTTAAAGTTGGCTTTGCATAGGAGTTCTGAAAGTTCTCAATTGGTTGCATAACAACTTGGAAGCAATGGTAGGCCATGTACTGCCAGGTGGCAAGAAGTTAAGATTGCATAAGTTCGGTCCATATGAGTTTGGATTTGTCATTATCCTTGTCTTGTGACTATGGTTTTGACGATTCACATGGATAAGAACACATCCACCATAAAATCTAAGGGACATAAGGTTTCTCTCCGATTCATGAAAATGATGGTGAGGAAACACTTCCACCAAGTAGATTTGAAGCAGATGGCAAAAAGTCTAAACAATTGAGACTATGATTACGGCATCCCTTTTCATAGTTCTGAAATTGGTTAGACACACATGTTGGATTAGATGTCTAAGCCCATAACTATTATTGGTATGTACTTGACCCGAGAGTAGCATGGTCCATTTGGGTTGCATATCATCAGGACATATTGTTAGGATGGACTTTTGAGAGAAGGTTATTTATGGTTTATTAATATATTATAAGTTATAATATATTAATATGAAATCATATGTTTTAATTAGTATCGATCAAGAATTAACTTGGAATTAATTTAGTGATCAAAAGAGACTAATTAAATCTATGGGGGCTAATTATGATAATTAGTTATATTTATATGTGTTGGGCTTATGATCCATGTTGGACCAAGTTTATGTATGGATACATAAAGAGTTGGGCCACATGAACCATGGATCATAAAACCAATGGGTATGGATTATGGGTTATACCCATGACCCTTGGAATCCTACATATAAATAGGTTACTCCATAGCCAAAATCACCACTTCTTTTCTTAGAGAAATATGGAGGTGTTTTGGTGCATGGAATTCTCTCTCAAGAGCCACCTTTGTCCTAGGTGTGTTGTGATTCCATTTGAGGCATTTCATACTATTGGTGCTAAGCTCTTAAGGCCAAATACATCAAGACTTCAAGCCACATAAAAGGTATGTTTCCCTAACTAGTATATTATATGGTTTATGTCAAATGCATGCTAGTTATAGGTTTAATGCCTTGGAAACCATTTGCATGTATAATAGAGAAAACATAGATCCAAAGTATTTAGGGTTGTATGTGCACCATAGGATGTTGTAGTATACTAAAACCCAACAGTGGTATCAGAGTCATGGGTTGTTTTCTATTATATTTGATGCAAATGTATTTTTTTTTCAAGTTGAAGGAAAAAAAAGAAAAAAAACATGAATTTTGTCAAATTTTATGATAATTACTTGATTTTATGAAAAACTAATTATTTATAAAATTTGAGTCACTTTACTACAAGAGTTGAATTAGGTCAATTTATTAAAAGATAGAATGATATGATTATTTTATTTGTTTTAAAAGTTTGATCTAAATGGTTTTAAGGAGTTACAAATTTTGTCATAAAATTTTGGAACTCAAAAGTTTTTTTTAAAGTTATGATCTTAAGAGTTTTGAAACTTCCATAAGGTATGGATGTGAAATGTCTCATTTATTAACTCTTTAGGTTATGAATTCCAAGAGTCTTCAAAGGATAATTGTCAAAGTTTCAAGATTTGTATTAGTTTATATGATTATCTAATTTCTTGAAAATTGTTGATGTGAATTATCTTTACTTATGAGTTTAATCTAGATCATAGAAAAATTATTTGATTATTGTGTTAATTGGAATATTTGATCTTAATGGTTTTTATGAACTCCATAACTTGTCCTCAAGTTATGGAAAGTGAAGAGTTTTTCTTTTTAAAGTGTCATCAAGTCTCATAGGTTATGAAAATAGAAGAGTCACTGTTTTTAATGTCATCATTAAATGATTTAATGTCTTCCATAACTTGTCCTCAAGTTATGGAACTTGAATTTTTTTTTTCATTAAACCTTAATTAAACTCATAAGTTATGAAAAATCCAAGAGTTTTGAAAGGTTTCAAAACTTGTCCTCAAGTTTTAGAATTTGTAAAGTTACCCCCATGTATACTTTAATTCCAAACTAGACCTTAGAATTTTAAAAGTTTAAAATTCAACCCTTATACTATTATTATAATTTTAATTATATAGATATGTAAAAGATAAAGTCGTCTTACCATTAGTAGGCCTCATTCACGAAGCCGGTCTATAAGGGGGGTATAAGGTTACTACCTATAAAATGACAGTTTAATGGGTGTCCACTCTTACTCACCGCTTCCTTGACCGGTGGAGGGTCGTTAGCCGAACAGGTAGGACAAGGAATATAATTCTCCCTTCATTATAAGTATAATGATAAATACTAAGTAACTAAACACTTATAAATTCCCAATCTTAGTTACTTAGGAAAATGTGAATAAGGTGCTAATCCATGAAATTACACTTTGCACTTTGTTTAAGCTGTTAGTGGAGCGTGTGTGGTTAACCGGCACACTAACCTGGACTTAACAAGGTAGGCAAATGGTAACTTAATGTTTATCATAGTATCGTTGGAGCGTGTGTGGTTAACCGGCACATCGATTGAGGGGTAAATATTAAGGGTACCAAGTATATTTGCATGGTTACTTCACACCTTGTTTTGTGATCCTCGGCATCCCAGTCACAAAACCTGAAGGGCACACTCGAGATTGAAACATGCCATTGAAAAGTTCAATGAATCTCAAAAGAATCTAGGAGTTTCAAAACCAATTAAAACCTAATAATACATTTCGTTTATCTTGGTGGAAATTGGTGAATCGTCATTCACCTACCTTCAAATATTTTATAGCTTGGATTACGGCATCCCTCTTCCAAGTTATAAAATAGTTTGTTGGTTCCTAGCCTTAATATATCATATTGGGTGTTATATTAAGGACTTAAATCAACTTTACGTGAATTTCTCCCATTGTTGATGTCTGGTATAGACAACAATGATCTTCCCAAACCAAGCTTTCCTAATGAATATGACTTCCCGAGTTTGGCTCATGGAAGTCATACTTCTATTCCTCCACCTCCTCCAATTATTCTCCCTAACCCACAAGTCAAGGTCACTCAAGCCCTAATGGCAAGCAAGGTCTATGTGTGATCACATCTTAGAGATGAAGTCACATATTGACAAGCCGGAAGAGTTGGGTGTCAAAGTCTTGAGAAAGTTGGATGTTCAATCACTTTCTAAGTCACATAGTGAGTTCCTTTGGGACTACTCTGAAACAGACTATGACATGAACCTTAATGATCATATCTATTTGCTTGGTGCTGCTGAATCAGCAATGATTTGGAACGATAGTAAAGCAAATTTGATTAGAATATCAACTTCCCAAAAACTTTATGGACAGTGACAATGGTGACACTGGAAATCAAGAAAAAGCATTATCTTCCCAATGGAAAGGGATTGGCCATAGTCAACCCGGTTGACCAAATGGTAAAGAGAAAGGCTAAGTCTGAGATAGTCCCATTACCAAAGGGTCCATATATTTATTTTTCCAAAGGAAGGGGCGTTGCTTGCAAAGCTGCCAAATTTACCTAAGGATGTTAAAGTCAATAAGTTTGACTCTACATCAGGTAGAGCCCATTATCTAACTCTATTAAGTTCTATTCTGAGATCCTCATTACATGATGTGACTGGGTCACATGTTGATGTTTTAAGAATCAAAGAATAGAGAGAAATCTTAAACGAAGTATATGTTGATTCTGATCGCGAAGGTGGATTTCGATCGCATCAGAATTTTGAGCAGTTGCTTAAGAAGTTATGATATATTGCTAAGGAATAGATAACAACAATTTTCCATGTGGATTGTAAGGATAAGTTTTTTCGCAAAGTTTTAAAATAAAATAAAATTGTTTAATTTTATTTATTTGAAGTATCCTTAGAATGACATTTGTGGAAAATTGTTGCTTATATGATTCCACTGACAGCAATATTGGAAAATGGATTTGATTCTTTCATTTGTGGTAGTGTCTAAATTTACCAAATCAGGAAAGTTCCTCATCGCCCAAGTTTCAATTGGACCGAAACTTGGAATCATGCAAGTTGAATAGTATGATGAATGAGAACTTTCAAGCATTGGAAAATCAAGACTAATTACTTGTTCACATGGATATGTGAGTCAAGTGAAGGACTAAAGGGATCGAGTACACATTCTTGTGCACTGGTCATGTCCACCACAAAGCTCGTTAAGACTATTTGATTTACTAAAGTTTAGTAAATATGGTTATACTTACAAGTTTAAGTATAATTCTGAAACATTGGAAAAGTCTCAATGTATGGCAGAACGAATGGGAAGAATCAAATTAGGCAGAAAGAAAAAAGCTTCTCAAATCTGAAAAGATGGGAGAGTACTTTAGTATCATGTTTGTGATCATCTTAATGATTTAGAAATCATATCACAATTAGTCCTCTAAAGGTCATCTTAGTGCATTCTTATGACTAAGAAGAGGAGTCATGAATTGTTGAAATGGTTAGATCAGGAAGATGAGTCATACTTCATTCCAAACAATTCTTAGAGTCATACTCCAAGATTGTAACTTGAGTGAAATATCTTAAAGAAAGGTTTAAAACACTTGTCAAATGTAAGAGTAAAAGTGTCCTACTCTTGTACATTTGAAATTGGTAAGTTGTGATGTTTTGGATAAAACAAAGACCAACTAAGGCCAATTGTGTGAAGTGTTTGTCTTGATAAAGAATCCGCACTATCTCTTGAATATTTGGCAAGATAGTCTTATATGTCAAGAGGATAGTGGGAGTCTTAAAGATCCTAAAAATAATTTCAAGAACTAATCAAGAATAAAACCTGAGGTTCTTCACTAGCACACAACTTAAGGGTTATAACCTATCGTGTTGACATATTCTGTGCCCATTCCAGTTAAAGTTGGCTTTGCATAGGAGTTCTGAAAGTTCTCAATTGGTTGCATAACAACTTGGACGCAATGGCAGGCCCTGTACTGCCAGGTGGCAAGAAGTTAAGATTGCATAAGTTCAGTCCATATGAGTTTGGATTTGTCATTATCCTTGTCTTGTGACTATGGTTTTGACGATTCACATGGATAAGAACACATACACCATAAAATCTAAGGGTCACAAGGTTTCTCTCCGATTCATGAAAATGATGGTGAGGAAACACTTCCACCAAGTAGATTTGAAGCAGATGGCAAAAGGTCTAAACAATTGAGACTATGATTACGGCATCCCTTTTCATAGTTCTGAAATTATTTAGACACACATGCATGCTATCTAAGGAAAGGTGTATGATTTTGATAAAGTTTTATCAAAGCATCTCGTATCAGAAATCTGAACTTTGGTAAGAAAGTCAATAAAGTATTGATTTCTAGAAGTCCAACTGATTTCTGAGTACACGTCAAAGCTAGTGGGAGCATAAGTGTTATACTAATAATCATCATGTTAGTGGGAGCATGATAATTATTGTTAGTGTTGCAAGTTAGCAATGTTAATTATAGAAAACAAAAGTTTCAATTCGTGAGGCTGCAGGGATTGAAAAAGTTGTTTTGCTATAAGTAAGGGAGAGGATATACTTCATTTCAGTTCTAAAGGCTTAGATTGAGACCTTAATCATCTTTAGTCAAGAATATATATATGAATTTCATGTTGGATTAGTTCAACTTAAGGAAATTCTATATATTGCGTTCTCAAAATTCGATTATGATTACGGCATCCCTCTTCATAGTCAAATTTTGAAAACATGGCAAATAAAAAATATTGTAGCAAAAGACTGGTCTAGAATCATGTGTTTATGTGAGACATCACGAATCGTGTACCATTTGCTTTGGGTACAGGATCAATTGCATGTGCTATAATATTTGTCATTTCTAAATTTTTCCAAATGCCCAGAGACATTAAGAAGGGAAATGGTCTAGAATTGGATATGACTAAAATGATTAAGCAATTGTCGAGGACAATCTGAGGTTTACCAAAGATTGGTTGCTCAGGGACAGTTGGAAGTATAGTGCTAATTTTGGAAGGACCATATTGACATATTCTGAAACGAGGCATATCTTATTCAGAAGTGATAGTCAAAATGAGAATATGGAGTTGTCTCCATAGGTGGAAGTTATCTGTGTAAGATTAGAAAACTTAATGCAAGAAGCATGTCCAAAGCAATGTACTTTGAATATGAGACTTAGTTTCCATGGAGTTGATCTCCATTGGAATACCTTATAATGATTGTTGACAAGACTTTGTGACTTTGTACATATTCATTAAAGGAGGGTCAGTTCATATAAGTTTAAAATCTAAACAGATTTCGATAAATGATAGGAATTTGAAATTCTCAGATTTTTTGATAAGGATTTGGGAGTGTGAAATTAGAACATTGAAATTATGTTCAATTGGTTTATTTCACAAAGTAAGGATCATAGACAAACATAGAGTGCATACTTGGTGTATGGCAAAGCTATTGTTTAAGAAAAACATAGTGTACATGCTTGGAGCATGGTGATAAATAAAAGTGTTTATTTATATTCATAGGGTTTGATACCATATTTGATTCATTTATTCTTGTGTTTCACTTTGCATGTTTTGACTTCCAGAATAACTAAGTCGCTCTTCCTGAATGATTAAGTTATTCAAACCATCCACAGTCGGTCATATGTTGGAAGTAGATATGAATCAAGACTGTCATGGGTTGGTTTGTAGAGGTCCAAGTTGGTGGACAAAGTGGTGCTACAACACTCATGAGTGCTCATAAGTTCTGAGTATTGGATTCAACCCGCGCTCATTTGAATCACTTCATGGATTTTATCACGAGTGATCATGAGACAATAATATCTTATATTCTTCAAACCTAGAGATATGAGTTGTTACTATGAGTTGGTTATACATTGATTGCACGAAAACGCATTTGGTAACTCGATGTTATAAAACGTGCCTTTGTGTATGATTCAACAAGTAGTAGAACAAGCCATATGAGTCGAAGTTTATCCATTCCTTTTACCTTCGGGATAAAAGCGATATCTGTGGGCCCCTCGATGATTTAGCGATGACACATGTGAGTGCTTGGCCAAGCCAAGACTGGTTTGATTTGTTCAATCAGTCAGTCATCATAAATCGAAAATCGGGAAACAACAAATGGATAGAGACAATGATTATAATCCATGTCTCAGTCCATATGATATCTAAAATGGAGGAATATATGATCCCTTATCTAATGGACGCGTCATTGATTTGTTCAGAGTTCGACAGCGGCTTTAAGAGCTACGATCGCTAATCGGGTTATGAAGTCGTACTTACAATAATAGTTTTAGACTTATCCAAGTGGGAGACTGTTGGATTAGATGTCTAAGCCCATAACTATTATTGGTATGTACTTGACTCGGAGTAGCATGGTCCATTTGGGTTGCATATCATCAGGACAATTTGTTAGGAGGGACTTTTGAGAGAAGGTTATTTATGGTTTATTAATATATTATAAGTTATAATATATTAATATGAAATCATATGTTTTAATTAGTATCGATCAAGAATTAATTTGGAATTAATTTAGTGATCAAAAGAGACTAATTAAATCTATGGGGACTAATTATGATAATTAGTTATATTTATATGTGTTGGGCTTATGATCCATGTTGGACCAAGTTTATGTATGGATACATAAAGAGTTGGGCCACATGAACCATGGATCATAAAACCCATGGGTATGGATTATGGGTTATACCCATGACCCTTGGAATCCTACATATAAATAGGTTACTCCATAGCCAAAATCACCACTTCTTTTCTTAGAGAAATATGGAGGTGTTTTGGTGCATGGAATTCTCTCTCAAGAGCCACCTTTGTCCTAGGTGTGTTGTGATTCCATTTGAGGCATTTCATACTATTGGTGCTAAGCTCTTAAGGCCAAATACATCAAGACTTCAAGCCACATAAAAGGTATGTTTCCCTAACTAGTATATTATATGGTTTATGTCAAATGCATGCTAGTTATAGGTTTAATGCCTTGGAAACCATTTGCATGTATAATAGAGAAAACATAGATCCAAAGTATTTAGGGTTGTATGTGCACCATAGGATGTTGTAGTATACTAAAACCCAACAACACATGCATGATATCTATGGAAAGGTGTATGATTTTGATAAAGTTTTATCAAAGCATCTCGTATCAGAAATCTGAACTTTGGTAAGAAAGTCAATAAAGTATTTATTTCTAGAAATCCAGCTGATTTCTGAGTACATGTCAAAGCTAGTGGGAGCATAAGTGTTATGCTAATAATCATCATGTTAGTGGGAGCATGATAATTATTATTAGTGTTGCAAGTTAGCAATGTTAATTATAGAAAACAAAAGTTTCAATTCGTGAGGCTGCAGGGATTGAAAAAGTTGTTTTGCTATAATTAAGGGAGAGGATATACTTCATTTCAGTTCTAAAGGCTTAGACTTAATCATCTTTAGTCAAGAATATATATATGAATTTCATGTTGGATTGGTTCAACTTAAGGAAATTCTATATATTGTGTTCTCAAAATTCGATTATGATTACGGCATCCCTCTTCATAGTCAAATTTTGAAAACATGGCAAATAAAAATATTGTAGCAAAAGACTGGTCTAGAATCATGTCTTTATGTGAGACATCATGAATCGTGTACCATTTGCTTTGGGTACAGGATCGATTGCATGTGCTATAATATTTGTCATTTTTAAATTTTTCCAAATGCCCAGAGGCATTAAGAAGGGAAAAGGTCTAGAATTGGATATGACTAAAATGATTAAGCAATTGTCGAGGACAATCTGAGGTTTACCAAAGATTGGTTGCTCAGGGACAGTTGGAAGTATAGTGCTAATTTTGGAAGGACCATATTGACATATTCTGAAAAGAGGCGTCTCTTATTCAGAAGTGATAGTCAAAATGAGAATATGGAGTTGTCTCCATAGGTGGAAGTTATCTGTGTAAGATTAGAAAACTTAATGCAAGAAGCATGTCCAAAGCAATGTACTTTGAATATGAGACTTAGTTTCCATGGAGTTGATCTCCATTGGAATACCTTATAATGACTGTTGACAAGTCTTTGTGACTTTGTACATATTCATTACAGGAGGGTCAGTGCATATAAGTTTAAAATCTAAACAGATTTCGATAAATGATAGGAATTTGAAATTCTCACATTTTTCGATAAGGATTTGGGAGTGTGAAATTAGAATCATTGAAATTATGTTCAATTGGTTTATTTCACAAAGTAAGGATCATAGACAAACATAGAGTGCATACTTGGTGTATGGCAAAGCTATTGTTTAAGAAAAACATAGTGTACATGCTTGGAGCATGGGACAACTAGTGTTTTTAATTCAAGTATAAAGTTGATAAAACCGAAACAATGAATAATAAGTAATCAGTATGGTGATAAATAAAAGTGTTTATTTATATTCATAGGGTTTGATACCATATTTGATTCATTTATTCTTGTGTTTCACTTTGCATGTTTTCACTTCCAGAATAACTAAGTCGCTCTTCCCGAATGATTAAGTTATTCAAACCATCCACAGTCGGTCATATGTTGGAAGTAGATATGAATCAAGACTCTCATTGGTTGGTTTGTAGAGGTCCAAGTTGGTGGACAAAGTGGTGCTACAACACTCATGAGTGCTCATAAGTTCTGAGTATTGGATTCAACCCGCTCTCATTTGAATCACTTCATGGATTTTATCACGAGTGATCATGAGACGATAATATCTTATATTCTTCAAACCTAGAGATATGAGTTGTTACTATGAGTTGGTTATACATTGATTGCACGAAAACGCATTTGGTAACTCGATGTTATAAAACGTGCCTTTGTGTATGATTCAACAAGTAGTAGAACAAGCCATATGAGTCGAAGTTTATCCATTCCTTTTACCTTCGGGATAAAAGCGATATCTGTGGGCCCCTCGATGATTTAGCGATGACACATGTGAGTGCTTGGCCAAGCCAGGACTGATTTGATTTGTTCAATCAGTCAGTCATCATAAATCGAATATCAGGAAACAACAAATGGATGGAGAGAATGATTATAATCCATGTCTCAGTCCATATGATATCTAGAATGGAGGAATATATGATCCCTTATCTAATGGACGCGTCATTGATTTGTTCAGAGTTCGACAGCGGCTTTAAGAGCTACGATTGTCAGTTAGGTTTTGAAGTCATACTCAATAATAGTTTTAGACTTATCCTAGTGGGAGACTGTTGGATTAATGTCTAAGTCCATAACTATATTTGGTATGTACTTGACCCGACCCGGCATGGTCCATTTGGGTTGCACTTCACCGGCACAATTTATATGGATAGTCTTTTGAGAATAGTATATTTATGATTTATATTAATATATTATTAGTTCTAATATATTAATATGGAATCATATTATTTAATTAGTATTGATCAAGAATTAATTTAGAATTAATTAAGTGATCAAAAAGAACTAATTAAATATGGACTCTTATATATATGGAATGGGCCAAGTTCATTTAGGTTGGGCTAAGCTTTCATGGATGGTCCATGGAGCTTTTAACCCATGGATCCTATGTAAATGAAAGGTCATGGGTATTAGGGTTTACATGGATGTAACCCTAATCCTCCATAATATATAAAGGGGTCCTTGGCTCACAAAATTGGACAAGTGTGTGAAAATAAGAGTGGGCCGATTTTAGTGTGCATACATATTCTCTCAAGTTCTTCCAAGGTATTTTGGTGATTTGTGATTCCATTTGAGGCTTCCACACTATTGGCGCTAAGCTCTTAAAGCTTGAAGACATCAAGCTACATCAAAAGGTATGTCATCTAACTAGAACTTTATAGTATAGGTGCTTCATAATATGCTAGTTAGGATGAAACCTTGGAATAGTTAATATTTGCATGTATAATAGAGAAAACATAGATCCAAGGTTTATAGGGTTGCATGTACACCATAGGAGTGTTAGAATGCTCAAAACCCAACATTTACATATTCAAGAAACAGAAACATACTTTCAAACATAAATACTTATGTACTCACTCAACTTTATGTTGATACTGTCTTTTCAAATTACTTGTATTCTCAGGAAATCAGTAGACAGATACTCCTCGAGATTTTGAGAAGATGGAGCCATTTTTGAGTCATGTCTTCTTCTTTTGTATAACTATTTTGGTGTTGATATATATTGATTGAACACATGTAAAAACATATACTTATTAATGCAATGGTTGTTTGTACTTTGATTACTATAATGCATGTGTTGTGATACTACAAATGAAGTCATCCACCCCCGGACGTTTCCGTCGTCTGGTTTGGGGGTGTGACAGTCACAGGGGTATGGGGAGGACCGAAGTGGTCCTTCATACCACAGAGCTGATTCAACAGATCAGGGAGAGACTGCAGACCACTTAGAGTCGGCAGAAGAGCTATATCGACCGGTGCCGATCCGAGTTAGAGTTTCAGGTCGGCGACATGGTATTACTGAATGTATCACCTTGGAAAGGTGTGATACGCTTCAGGAAGAGGGGGAAGTTGGGCCCCCGATATATTGGGCCATTTCGGGTGATTTCCAGGGTTTGCAAGGTTGCTTACAGATTGGATCTTTTTGAGGAGCTCAGTCAGATTCACAACACTTTACTGTTGGGTTATGAGCATTCTAACACTCCTAAGTGTACATGCAACCCTAAATACCTTGGATCTATGTTTTTTCTATTATACATACAATTATGAACATCCAAGGTATTATCCTAATCTAGCATACAAAATAATAAATATAACAAGATAGAATACATACCTCTTTGATGTAGAATGTCTTCATGAAGCTAGAGTGCCTAGTGCCCCAAGTGTGACACCTCAAATGGTTCACACAACACCAAATTCACTTGGAATAACTTGAGAGAAACTTGAACACTCCTTGAAATCGTCTAGCCCTCACACTCACACATTAGTGCACGATTTCTTGAGCCATGGGATTCTTTTATATGGTGGCTATTAGGGTTACACCATGTAACTCATAACTTTACCCATTCCTTATGCTCCATGGATTTTAACCTCCATGGAGTATCCATGGGTCACCCCATGGACTTAGTCCAACATAAGGAATCTTGGATCACAAGCCCACATATATAAGAATGAATGATTTACACAATCAACCCATATATTTAATTAGTCTCCTTTTGATCACTTAATTAATTCCAAATTAATTCTTGATCAATACTAATTAAATAACCTTATTAATATATTAGAACTTATAATATATTAACCAACCTTAAGTGTTATTTCTCTCATTGTAGTTTATCCAAATGCATGATGCCATGCAACCCAAATGGACCATGTCGGGCCGGGTCAAGTCTTACCAATTATAGTTATGGACTTAGACATTAATCCAACAGTCTCCCACTTGGATAAGTCTAAAACTATTATTGCGTATGACTTCAGGAACCGATCAGTAATCGTAGCTCTAAAAAGCTTCTGTCGAACTCTGACCTTGTCGATGAACTCTGACCTTTGTCAATGACTTGTCCATTAGATAAGGGATCATATATTCCTCCTTTCTAGATATCATATGGACTGAGACATGGATTATAATCATTCTCTCTGTCCATTTGTTGTTTCCCGATTTTCGATTTATGATGACTGACTGATTGAACAAATCAAATCAGTCCTGGCTTGGCCAAGCACTCACATGTGTCATCGCTAAATCATCGAGGGCCCCACATATATCGCTTTTATCCCGAAGGTAAAAGGAATGGATAAACTTCGACTCATATGGCTTGTTCTACTACTTGTTGAATCATACACAAAGGCACGTTTTATAACATCGAGTTACCAAATGCGGTTTCGTGCAATCAATGTATAACCAACTCATAGTAACAACTCATATCTCTAGGTTTGAAGAATATAAGATATTATCATCTCATGATCACTCGTGATAAAATCCATGAAGTGATTCACATGAGCGCGGGTTGAATCCAATACTCAGAACTTATGAGCACTCATGAGTGTTGTAGCACCACTCTGTCCACCAACTTGGACCTCTACAAACCAACCCATGACAGTCTTGATTCATATCTACTTCCAACATATGACCGACTGTGGATGGTTTGAATAACTTAATCATTCAGGAAGAGCTACTTAGTTATTCTGGAAGTCAAAACATGCAAAGTGAAACACAAGAATAAATGAATCAAATATGGTATCAAACCCTATGAATATAAATAAACACTTTTATTTATCACCATACTGATTACTCATTATTCATTGTTTCAGTTTTATCAACTTTATACTTGAATTTAAAACAATAGTTGTCCCATGCTCCAAGCATGTACAGTATGTTTTCTAAACACTAGTCATGCCATACACCAAGTATGCATACTATGTTTGTCTATGATCTTTACTTTGTAAAATAGATCAATTGAACATCACTCCAATGATCCTCTTTTCACAGTCCCAAATCCTTACTGCAAATGCAAGAATTCCAAATTCATGCCATTTACTGAAATCTGTTAGATTCTAAACTTATATGCATTGATCCTCTTAATGATTATGCACGAAGTCAGAAAGACTTGACAACAATCATTACAGAGCATTCCAAAGGAGATCAGCTCCTTGGAAACATCCTTCTTTCATTAAGTTTCCTAATCTTACACAGATTGAATAATTTCTAACTTTGAAACATTTCCATATTCCATTTTGACTATCACTTCTGAACAAGAGTTGCCTCCTTACAGATTATGTCAATATGGTCCTTCCAGAATTAACATTATACTTCCAACTGTCCTTGAGCAACCAATCTTTGGTAAACCTTAGATTGTCCTCGACAATTGCTTAATCATTTTAGTCATATCCAATTCTAGACCTTTTCCCTTCATAATGCCCCAGGCATTTGGAAAATTTTAGAAAGGATGAATATAGCACATGTAATCGATCCTATATCCGAAGCATATGGGACACGATTCATGATGTCTCACATAAAGACTAAACCAGTCTTTTGCTATAATATTTCCATTTTAATTTGCCAAGTTCTCAAAATTCAGATTATGAAAAGGGATGTTGTAATCATAATCGAATTTTAGAACGCAAATAATGGACCCATATATAGAATTTCCTTATGTTGAGCCATTCCAACATGAAATTCATATATATATCCTTGATTAAATACGATTAAAATCTCAATCAAAGCTTTTAGAATTGAAATGAAGTATAATTTCCTCTCCCTTAATTATAGCAAAACAACTTTTTCAACCCCTGCAACCTCACGAATTGAAACTTTTGTTTTCTATAATTAACATTGCTAACTTGCAACCTTTGTCATAATTATCATGCTCCCACTAACATGATGATTATTAGCATAACACTTATGCTCCCACTAGCTTTGACATGTACTCAGAAATCAACTGACTTTCTTACCAAAGTTCAGATTTATGATACTAGATTGTTTTGATAAAACTTTATCAAAAACATACACCTCTCTTAGATAGCTCACATGTGTGTCTAAACAATTTTAGAACTATGAAAAGGGATGCCGTAATCATAGTCTCAATTGTTTAGACCTTTGCCACTTCTCACAAGTCCATGTTAGTGTGACGGTAAACCACACACGCTCCACTAACGACTTTGAGAATGCAAATATCACAATTGCTATCTAGCTAAAATCTACTTAGCGAAAGTGTTTCCTCACCATCATTTTCATGAATCGGAGAGAAACCTTATGACACTTAGATTTAATAGTGTATGTGTTCTTATCCATCTGAATTTGTCAAAACCATAATCACAAGACAAGGTTAGTGACAAATCCAAACTCATATTGATTAAACTTGTGCAATCTTAAATTCTTCCCATTTGGCAGCTCAGGTGCCTGCCATTGCTTCCAAGTAGTTGTGCAACCAATTGAGAACTCTCAGAACTCCTATGCAAAGCCAACTTGAATAGGCACAAAAATTTCAACACGACATGTTATAAACCTCAAGTCGTGTGCTAGTGAAGGACTTTAGGTTTTATTCTTGATTAAGTCTTGAAACTTTCAAGAGCTTTAAGACTCCCACTGTCCTCTTGACATATAAGACTCCCTTGTCAAATATTCAAGAGATAGTGCGGCATTCTTTATCAAGACTAACACTTTACACAATTGGCCTAAGTTGGTCTCTGTTTTATCCAAAACATCACAACTTACCAATTTCAAATGTACAAGAGTAGATAACCTTTTACTCTTACATTTGACTAGTGTTAACAAACCCTCTTTAAGATATGTCACTGAAGTTACAATCTTGGAGTATGACTCTAAGAATTGTTTTGGAACGAAGTATGACTCATCTTTTTGATTTAACCATTTCAACAATTCATGACTCCTCTTCTTAGTCATAAGAATGCACTAAGATGACTTTAGAGGACCAATTGTGATATGGTATCTTAATCATTAAGATGATCATAAACATGATACTAAAGTACTCTCCCATCTTTTCAGATTTGAGAAACTTTTATCTTTCTGCCATACTTTGATTCTTCTTATTCGTTCTGTCTCACATTGAAACTTCTCCAATGCTACAGACTTATACTTAAACTTATAAGTATAACCATATTTACTGAACTTAAGTAAATCATGACGAATAGTCTTCTTGATCTTTTGTGGTGGACTTGACAAGTGCACAAGAATGTGTACTCGATCCCTTAGTCCTTTCGTTATTCACATAAGGAATTAGTCTTAATTTTCCAAGCTGAAAGTTCTCATTCATCATACTATACAACTTGCATGATTCCAAGTTTCGGTCCAATTGAACCTTGGGTGATGAGAATCTTTCCTTATTTGGTAATATTAGACACTACCACAACCGAAAGAATCAAATCCATTTTTCCAATATTGCTATCAATGGAATCTTATAAGCAACAACTTTTCACAAATGCCATTGTAAGGATACTTAAAATAAATAAAATCAAAACCTTTTTTCTTTTATTTTAAAACTTTGCGGAAAAACTTATCCTTACAATCCATATGAAAACCTTGTTGTTATCTATTCCTAAGCAATATAAATATCATAACTCTTAAGTAATAGCCCAAAATTCTGATCACCGAACCATGCGATTGAAATCCATCTTCGCGATCAGAATCAGCATGTACTTAATAGAGTTAGACAATGGACTTTACCTGAAGTAGAGCCAAACTTATTGACTTTAACATCCTTAGGTAAATTTGGCAGCTTCGTAACCAATGCCCCTTCCTTTGGCAATAGTTACCTATGGACCCTTGATAATGGGACTATCTCAGACTTCGCCTCTCTCTTTACCATTGGGTCAACCGAGTTGACTATGGCCGATCCCTCTCCATTGGGAAGAGAGAGCTTTACTGGATATCCAATGTCATCATTGTCAATGTCCATAGCGTTTTAGGAAGTTGATCTTAGCAAATAGATAAGATCATTAAGGGTCTTGTCTTAGTCTGTTTCATAGGATTCCCAAAAGAACTCACTATGTGACTTAGAAAGTAGTTGAGCCACCAACTTTCTCAAGACTTTGACACCCAACTCTCCCGGCTTGTCAATATGTGACTACATCTCCAAGATGTGATCACACCTAGACCTTGCCTTGCCAATAGGGCTTGAGTGACCTTAAACTTTTTAGGAACTTGTGGGTTAGGGAGAATAATTGGAGGAGGTGAAAGAAGTATGATATCCATGGGACATCATCTTCATTTAGGAAAGCTTGTTTCAAGAGATTTGGGAAGATCATAAATGTCTAGACCAGACATCTTTTTGGGAGATATTCAAGATAGTTGATTTAAAGTCCTTAATATGACACCCAACATGAAATATTAAGGCTAGGACCCAACAAACTATTTTATAACTTAGAAGAGGGATGCCGTAATCCAAGCTATAAAATATTTGAAGGTAGGTGAATGACGATTCACCAATTTCCACCATGAAAAACGAAATAATTTATTAGGTTTTAATTGGATTTGAAAGTCCTAGATCTTTGAGATTCATTGAACTGTTCAAAGGCATGTTTCAATCTCGAGTGTGCCCTTCAGGTTTTGTGACTGGGATGCCGAGGATCACAAAACAAGGTGTGAATAACCATGCAAATATACTTGGTACCCTTAATATTTCCCCCTTAATCAGTGTGCCGGTTAACCACACACGCTCCACCGATACTATAATAAATATTAAGTTACCCTTTACCTACCTTGTTAAGTCCAGGTTAGTGTGTCGGTTAACCACACACGCTCCACTAACGACTTAAGCAAAGTGCAAAGTGTAATTTTATGGGTTAGCACCAAATTCACATTTTCCTAAGTAACTAAGATTGGGTATTAATAAGAGTTTAGTTACTTAGTATTTATCATTAATACTTTTAATGAAAGGAGAATTATAGTCCTTGTCCTACCCGTTCGGCTAACGACCCTCCACCAGTCAAGGAAGCGGTGGGTGAGAGTGGACACCCATTAAACTGCCATTTTATAGGCAGTAACCTTATACCCCCCTTATAGACCGGCTTCGTGAATGAGGCCTACTAACGGTAAGACTGACTTTACTCTTATACATATATATATAAATATTATTAACTTATAATATTATAAAGTATAAGGGTTGAATTTTAACTTTTAAAATTCTAAGGGCTAACTTGGAATTAAAGTATTCATAAGTGAAAACTTTTCAAATTCCAAAACTTGAGGGCAAGTTTTGAAACTATTCAAAACTAATTAATTCCATAACTTATGAGTTTAAAGTAGTTTTAATTAAAAAAAAACTCTTCAAGTTCCATATCTTGAGGACAAGTTATGGAAGACTTTAAACTAATTAATAAAAAAAAATAACTTTTTTTATTGTAACTTATGGAACTAATTAAGGTTACACTTTTTTTTTTAATTTAATGAAGAGACTCTTGAACCTCGATAACTTGAGGACAAGTTATGGAGTCATAAAACCATTTAATTAGAACTAGACTCTTCATTTTGTAACCTTTGCCAACTTTTATGAGTTTTATGATTCTTAAATGTGACTTTTCATATAACTTGAGGACAAGTTACAAAAACACACTTTGGAATCAACTCTTAGATTAAAATGGATTGAAAACAACTATTTCACACAACTTTTCTATTAATCTAAGAACCTCATAAGAACAAGATAATTCAAATCATCAATCTTCAAGAAATTAGCATGAACATACAAACTAATACAAATCTTGAAATTATGACAATGATCTTAGAAATTGGATTAGCATGAACATTACCACATCAAAAACAAGTTTATAAGTCCAAAAACATTTTAGAGTAATGTTCCTAGTCCAATTCCAGCCAAAACAATCGAATATATGCATCCAACTCGATTTTTCAGCTACTTTTGCAAGTATAACAAGAAAACAAGCCTAGGCTCTGACACCACTGTTGGGTTATGAGCATTCTAACACTCCTAAGTGTACATGCAACCCTAAATACCTTGGATCTATGTTTTCTCTATTATACATACAATTATGAACATCCAAGGTATTATCCTAATCTAGCATACAAAAATAATAAATATAACAAGATAAAATACATACCTCTTTGATGTAGAATGTCTTCATGAAGCTTGAGTGCCTAGTGCCCCAAGTGTGACACCTCAAATGGTTCACACAACACCAAATACACTTGGAATAACTTGAGAGAAACTTGAACACTCCTTAAAATCGTCTAGCCCGCACACTCACACATTAGTGCATGATTTCTTGAGCCATGGGATTCTTTTATATGGTGGTTATTAGGGTTACACCATGTAACTCATAACTTTACCCATTCCTTATGCTCCATGGATTTTAACCTCCATGGAGTATCCATGGGTCACCCCATGGACTTAGTCCAACATAAGGAATCTTGGATCACAAGCCCACATATATAAGAATGAATGATTTACACAATCAACCCATATATTTAATTAGTCTCCTTTTGATCACTTAATTAATTCCAAATTAATTCTTGATCAATACTAATTAAATAACCTTATTAATATATTAGAACTTATAATATATTAACCAACCTTAAGTGTTATTTCTCTCATTATAGTCTATCCAAATGCATGATGCCATGCAACCCAAATGGACCATGCAAGGTCGGGTTAAGTCTTACCAATTATAGTTATGGAATTAGACATTAATCCAACAGTATGCGCACATAGCGGTACGATACATAGGAGTGTTAACATCAAAAGGAAAACAGAAAGCACTGGAACATTTACAAAGAGTACATTGTCGAACACACTAGGAGTATATTGTTGAACACACTAGGAGTACATTGTTGAACACACTATGAGTACATTATTGAACACACTAGGAGTACATTGTCAAACACGCTAGGAGTACATCATCATATAATAGACGTTTCTTTCAAATCGGCCAAAACTTTGTTCAGTAAAGAGTCTGTTTCTATCATTCGTCATGAATTGGCGTGGTCGTCATCATACTGAGTTCATATGTTTCTATCGCCTCGACCGTCAAGTTCGCGAAACCTTCGTCATTCGTATCGACAGTCCTACCTAAACCTCAGTTTTGTCTTTCGTATTATAAACCCCGAAGTACTCGTGCGAAGGGTACTTTGTCCTCCGGAGCCTTGCCGTCAGATGTCCGCAGACCGTCACGAAATACCACTCGTCCAGCAGACCAAGTTCGAGCACAGAGGCTAAGGACGAATACAACCCACCTATTACTATTCAGTGTATACACAAGGGTGGTATATAATTATGATTATGCAGATTTAGCATGTGTGCTTCCGCCCTATATCTTGTTCCTTGTTTGGTTGTGGACCTGGGGCAGAGTCGCACATCCGACCGTCTAACTAAATCTATATTATATACGACTTGTATAGACGAGGTAATGATAGATGGACCGAGTACGAATCCTATCATGGACAATAGGGCAAAGTTGCCAGGTCTACGAGTGGGTATTCTGCAAATCAGAGGAGCGCAACCCCAGTAGTATTGTAAGAAAGCTAATTTTGGGACGAAATTCCATCTAACGGGGGGATGATATGACAACCCAAAAAAAATTTGCTTTGAAAGCTCAGTCAGTCAACTCAACTGAGTGTCAGACTCATTGGAAATGAGTTCTAGCCTTGTTAAAGGTCATTCTGAGGAGTTTTAGCCTAGTACACTTAAGGAATAAGTGTTTAGAGTATCAGCGGAAGTTCTAGACTGCATATCAACCATAAACCTCCTCAAAAAGGAGTTTACGGTCAGGGTGACCGTAAACTCCCTCATACATACATAATTCATGATCATTTTGATCATTTCTTCCCTTTCCAAGCCAAGAACTTCCCAATCCTCTCAAGTATCATCGACTTTTCACCCTAGATCTTCAAAAGTTGTAAGTGTTCTTCCTTTAGTTTGATGTTAATCCTTCTTAGCTAGCTTCATCTAATGATTTCATCCATGGGAATCATCTTTTCTTAGATCTTCAAGAAGCACCAAGAACACGAAGAACACACACTAGTGTTCTTGGACATTAATCACCATTTCAAGCCTCTATATCGTAAGTACTCCCTCCTTAGCTTGTTATCTAGTTGAAACACCTGTTTAAAGCCTTGAAAAACATCAAGAATCCAAGAACAAAGGAGTTTACGGTCTAAGTGTATCTCCTTAGACCGTAAACCCTAATGAAAGGTGCATTAGAGACCTTAAACCCTCCTAAAGCCTAGAATGGAACTTAGAACCCTTCGAAATGCTTGGAAATCATCCTATGCACAAAAGGATGTGAGTTTACGGTGGACCGTAAACCTCATGACCGTAAGGTCATAGGACCGTAAACACATGGGACGGTGAACCCATTGGACCGTAAGGTCATTAGACCATAAACACCCTAGACCGTAAACTCATGGTAGTGCCATTCCACTTTCCTTTGATGAATCACATGTGATTCCAACACTTGGACAAAGTGTTTCCTAGTCCCGTGAGGTGTTTCTTATCATTTGGTTGCTTCTAAAACACTATAATTATGCCAATATATACCATTATATGTCATTTAGGACTCGTTAAGTCTCGGGACTTCATTCGTGGAACTTCTCATCCTTACGCGCGTATTCGTTTGAATCACCCACATCAGGTGAGTTCATACCCCGTAATGAATCTTTTAACTGTTTTAAATGCTTTTAAAGGGGGGGGGGGGAATACAAGTTGAACACAATGATAATTGTATAAATGTTTGTTATATTTACATCTTTCAAAAGATTGCTTATGTCTTTTATAAGTGATCAAAACATTTCAAAACTCTATTAAAGTTATGTTACTTCATAGTTTAACAAAACTCCGTTTTTAAACTACAAGCATAGCTTAGTAGATAAATGAGTCTTTTCAATAATAGTTCAAGTAAACCATTAATAAACTATAATAGGTATAGTTTAGAGATTCAATTCATACTAGATACAATACACGATAACATAAAGAGAAACAGGGAGGTAGATACAATACATGATAACAGAATGAACATACTATATGAGAAACAGAACATACTATATGAGAAACAGAACATACTATATGAGAAACAGAACGAACATACTAAGTTGCTATAGCATGGAACTACTACAGGATCTAATTATACGAATGAATCACTAACTCATTGTTCTAAACAAAAGGTGATAGTTATATTGGGTATACATGATCATAAAACTTTAATGTGAATTACACGGGGTAGCAACTGGTTTGCTAAAAAGTCGTGTTTGGTACCCTTAATCTCTAGACAGGGAGAGCATATAGTAGGGGTACTAGCCTTCACATTATGACCAGTAGAAAAGAAACATGTTTTAAGGTCATCAGTACATCTGTATGTCATTTTAAACGACAACTGTGTACTTACATTTCCCATTACTTTGTTAAAGTGACAGTACCACTTGAAAGTCAAATGCAAACTATTTTTGAGTTAAGATAGTTATAAACTAGGGAAAACTTACATTTTTACAAACGACAAACAGAACAATCAAGTCTAGTACATTCAGTAGAAAGGGACCATAATGCTAACCTTATGATTCCTTAATGTATACATCAAAGGATATATATATATATATATATATATATATATATATATATATATATATATATATATATATATCAATAGGATCCGACAGGTAATAGGATGTGTGCTCTCCACTTCATTTCATGTTCCTTGTTTGGTTGTGGGCTTGGAATGGATTCACCCAGTCTATTATCTATTCGATTTTAGATATATATATGTTCAGTATACATTAAGTCATCATAAGGGTACCAGGTATGGGTCAAGTCATAGGACACAAAGTCAATGCACAGTTTTCTAGTACAAAACATACTTTCCAAATCAGAACTTTTGGTATACAAAACTAGAAACTTCCCAGTAAAGGGTTTAATTCATTTTATTAGACCAGTATAAACTTAAAGGACCTTAGGTGATTTACTCTATAAGACCTTAGTTTATACATCATGGTTATATATCATTAATACCCAACAGGTAGTTGGATGTGTGCTTTCCGCCTTACTTCATGTTCCTTGTTTGGTTGTGGGCTTAGGGCAGATTCATACAATTAACTATCTATTTGAGATTAGATTATGTATAGCCAGTATAAACTAAGTGATTATAGAAGTAATCACTGTGGTCACCATTTTATTATAAGAAATAAGGGTTTTCTTAAAGAATCTTTTCATTAAATATAAAGGAATTATTACAATTAACTTCATGAGTAACAAGTGAATGCGCCAGGGTTATATACAACAATGATCTAACAAATAATGGGATGTGTGCTATCCGCCTTACTTCCTGTTCCTTGTTTGGTTGTGGGCTTAGGGCAGATGCGCACAGTCGATTATTTGTTTACTCTGAGTTTTATATAACTTGTATCCATTTAATACTCATAGATAGGATTGTAGAATCATTTTTACGTATCTTTCATCAAAGTAGGAAATATAGGATTTTCTAGAGGAACAGGCGAACTTTTCTAAAAAGAACTTACAACTTACTACATTTTTCAACTACATTTTACAACAACTTTCTATAACTTACTTACATCACTAAAATCTTATGAACTCACCAGCTTATTGTTGATCAACTCTTTCAAATAACTTGTATTCTCAGGAGACTAGTAGACAGGTACTCGCGCTGGGAAGGCAGAAGATGGAGCATAATAGCTTCAAGTCTTGTTTTGTTATTTGCTTATGTATTCTATGTTTTGTGAACACACACATTGTAAACACTTTCTTTCTAATGAAATGGTTGTTCATTACTTGCTTACTATGATCCATGTCTTGTGATACTAAACATGACATCCTCCACCTCCGAACGTTTCCGCCGTTCCGGTTTTAGGGTGTGACACTAAACAATTTTAGAACTATGAAGAGGTATGCCGCAATCATAGTCTCAATTGTTTATACCTTTTCCATTTCTCACAATTCGAACAATGAAGAGGGATGCCGTAATCATAATCGAATATGAGAAATGCAAGTATCACAATTGCTAAATATTTAAAATCTACTTAGTGAAAGTGTTTCCTCAGCATCATTTTCATGAATCGAAAAGAAACCTTATGACACTTAGATTTTATGGTGTATGTGTTCCTATCCATGTGAATTTTTCAAAACCATAATCACAAGACAAGGTTAGTGACAAATTCAAACTCATATGGACTGAACTTGTTCAATCTTAATTTCTGGCCACCTGGCAGCACAAGGGCCTACCATTGCTTCCAAGTTGTTATGCACACAATTGAGAAATCTCAGAACTCATATGCATAGTCAACTTTAACTGGAATGGGCACATAAACAAGAATATGTCAACACCATAGGTCACAAACCTCAAGTCGTGTGCTAGTGATAAACTACATGTTTTATTCTTCATTAGTTCTTGAAACTCTTTCAGGATCTTTTAAGACTCCCACTGACCTCTTGATATATAAGTTTCTCTTTGTCAAATACCATTAGTTGACAACAAATATTCAAGAGTTAGTGTGGATTCTTATCAAGACAAACACTTCACAAAATTGGCCGTAGTTGGTCTTTGTTTTATCCAAAACATCACAACTTACCAATTTCAAATGTACAAGAGTAGAAAACATTTTACTCTACATTTGACAAGTGTTATAAACCTTCTTTAAGATATGTCACTCAAGTTACAATCTTGGAGTATGACTCTAAGTATTGTTTTGGAACGAAGTATGACTCATCTTCTTGATTTAACCACTTCAACAATTCATGACTCCTCTTCTTAGCCATAAGGATGCACTAAGATTTCCTTAGGGGATAAATTGTGATATGGTTTCATAATCATTAAGATGATCATAAAACATGATACTAAAGTACTCTCCCATCTTTTCAGATTTGAGAAAAATTTATCTTTCTGCCTAATTTGATTCTTCTCATTCGTTCTGCCATACATTGAAACTTTTCCAATGTTTTAGAATTATACTTAAACTTGTAAGTATAACCATATTTACTAAACATTAGTAAATCATAACGAATAGTCTTATCGATCTTTGTGGTGGACTTGACCAGTGCACAAGAATGTGTACTCGATCCCTTAGCCCTTCACTTGACTCACATATACATGTGAACAAGGAATTAGTCTTAATTTTCCAAAGATGAAAATTCTCATTCATCATACAATACAACTTGCATGATTCCAAGTTTCTGTCCAATTGAAACTTGGGTGATGAGAATCTTTCCTTATTTAGCAAATTTAGACACTACCACAAGTGAAAGTATCAAATTCACATTTCCAATATTGCTAAAAACATATAAACATCAATTTCCATAAATGTCATTGCAAGGAGATATAAAACAAAAAAATTATTTATTTATAAAATGTAGAAAAACTTTCCTTACAATGCAACTTCAAATGAAAACTATGCTATTACATGTTTCCTAGCAATCTATCATAACTCCTAAGCAGCAGCATAAAAAACTGATCTTCGAACCATGCGATTGAAATCCATATTCATGATCAGATTCAACATACTCTTCCTTTAAGATTCCTTCCCTTTGCATGATCCTACAAAACATCAAAATGCAACCTTGTCACATCATGTATTAAGAATCAACAATTAGGAACTTAACAGAGTTAGATAGTGTACTTACCTAAAGCAGAGTCAAAAATTTTGTCTCTACTTTCTTTCAGATCTTTCAGGTAGTCAGGGCAGCTTCGCTTCCAATGTCCCTTCTCTTCACAGTAAAAACATACAGACTCTTTGGGAATGGTACATGGGACTATCACAGACATAGCCTTTCTCTCTACCATTTGGTCAACCGGGTTGACCATGGCCAATCTCTTGGGAAGAGAAAACTTTTATTGACTTCCAATGTTACCATTGTCAATGTCCATGGAAGTTTTAGAAGTAGATCTTCCACCCAAATTTTCTTTTCCAGTGCGCCAAAACATTGTTGATTCAGCAGCAACAAGCAAAGAGGTAAGATCAATAAGGGTCATGTCGTGGTCTGTCACATAGAAGTCCTTAATGAACTCACTATATGACTCAGGAAGTGATTGAAGAACCCAGTCAACAACCAACTTCCTTGAGACTTCGACACCCATCACTCTCAACCTGTCGATATGTGACTTCATCTCCAAGACGTTAGTACACACAAGCATTCCATCCTCATGTTTCATTGCAAGTAGGGCTTGAGTGGCCTTGAATTTTCAAGTCTTCGAGCTTGTGGGTCAGGGAGAATAATTGGAGGAGGTGGAGGAAGAGAAGTATGATTTCCATGATCCAACCGCGGGACATCATCTGTTGGGTTATGAGCATTCTAACACTCCTAAGTGTACATGCAACCCTAAATACCTTGGATCTATGTTTTCTCTATTATACATACAATTATGAACATCCAAGGTATTATCCTAATCTAGCATACAAAAAGAATAAATATAACAAGATAGAATACATACTTCTTTGATGTAGAATGTCTTCATGAAGCTTGAGTGCCTAGTGCCCCAAGTGTGACACCTCAAAATGGTTCACACAACACCAAATGCACTTGGAATAACTTGAGAGAAACTTGAACACTCCTTGAAATCGTCTAGCCCTCACCCTCACACATTAGTGCACGATTTCTTGAGCCATGGGATTCTTTTATATGGTGGCTATTAGAGTTACACCATGTAACTCATAACTTTACCCATTCCTTATGCTCCATGGATTTTAACCTCCATGGAGTATCCATGGGTCACCCCATGGACTTAGTCCAACATAAGGAATCTTGGATCACAAGCCCACATATATAAGAATGAATGATTTACACAATCAACCCATATATTTAATTAGTCTCCTTTTGATCACTTAATTAATTCCAAATTAATTCTTGATCAATACTAATTAAATAACCTTATTAATATATTAGAACTTATAATATATTAACCAACCTTAAGTGTTATTTCTCTCATTATAGTCTATCCAAATGCATGATGCCATGCAACCCAAATGGACCATGCCGGGTCGGGTCAAGTCTTACCAATTATAGTTATGGACTTAGACATTAATCCAACATCATCTTCATTAGGAAAGCTTGTTCCAAGGGATTTGGGAAGACCATAGTTGTATGAACCAGACATCTATAATGGGAGAAATTCAAGTTAATTGATTTAAGTCCTTAATATAACACCCAAATGTAATATTAAGGCTAGGACCCAACACAATATTTTATAATGTGGAAGAGGGATGCCGTAATCCAAGCTACAAAATATTTGAAGGTAGGTAAATGACGATTTACCAATTTCCACCATGAAAAACGAAATTGTTCATTAAGTTTTAATTGGATTGAAACTCCTAGATCCTTTGAGATTCATTGAACTATTCAATGGCATTTTAAATCTCAATTGCGCCCTTCAAGTTTGTGACTGGGATGTCGAGGATCACACAAAAGGAGTGAATAACCATGCAAATTAGCTTGGTACACCCAATGTTACAACCACCTAATCAATGTGCCGGTTAACCACACGTGCTCCATTGATCTATGATTAACATCAAGCTACCCTTTGCCACGCATTGTCAGTCCCATGTTTGTGTGTCGGTTAACCACACACGCTCCACTAACGACTTAACAAAGGTGCAAAGTGCAATTTCATGGGTTAGCACCAAATTCACATTTTCCTCACGTAACTAAGATTGAGAATTTATAAGTGTTTAGTTACTTTATATTTATCATTATACTTTTAATAAAGGGAGAATTAGAGTCCTATCCTACCCGTTCGGCTAACGACCCTCCACCATTCAAGTAAGCAGTGGGTGAGAGTGGATACCCATTAAACTGCCATTTTATAGGCAGTAACCTTATACCCCCCTTATAGACCAGCTTTGTGAATGAGGCCTACTAACGGTAAGATTGAATTTTACTCTTATACATATAAATATGAAACCTATAATATTATAATAGTATAAGGGTTGAACTTTAAATTATTTAAAATTCTAGGGTTTGGAACTAAAGTATTCAAAAGTGTAACTTTACAAATTCCAAAACTTAAGGGCAAGTTTTGAACAATTCAAAAACTTTTGGAATCTATAACATATGAGTTTAATATGGCTTTTAATTGCAGGACTCTTGAAAATCCATAACTGGAGGACAAGTTATGGATGTCATAAAACAATTTATTGGAAAAAAACTCTTCAAAAAACATAACTCATGACTTTTAAAGACTCATTAACTAGAAAGACTTTTGGTTTTCCACAACTTGAGGACAAGTTATGGAATCCATTAAAGGTCATTTAGATCATCTAATAAACAAACAAACATGTCAAGAAAAACTATGATCTTGATTAAACTCATATGAACAAGACAATTCAAATCAAACAATTTTCATGTAATTTGCCTAATCGTTAAACTAATACAAAACATGAAACTTTTGACAATTATCTTTTGAATTGGATTAGTATGATCATTACCACATCAAAAACAAGTTTATAAGTTCAAAAACAGCTTAGGGTAATGATCCTAGTCCAATTCCAGCCAAAAACCTTGAAAACCTGCATTCTGGAGCACCAACTCGTCGAGTGTATGAACAAACTCGGCGAGTTGGTCAGATTTTGCCTTGGACTTGGCGAGTCCATCAGTGGACTCGGCAAGTCCACAGTCCAGAACAACGGAAAATCGACTTTTAAGGCATTTCCAAGCAAGTAGCATCAAGTATAATTGAAAACAACCCTAGGCTCTGATACCACTCATGGGTTTTAAGCATTCTAACACTCCTATGGTGTACATGCATCCCTATGTGCTTTGGATCTATGTTTTCTCTATCATACATGCATACATTCAAAATTCCAAAGCATCATCCTAACTAGCATATTGTGTAGCAACTATACAACAAAAGTCTAGTTAGATGACATACCTTTTGATGGAGTTTGAAGTCTTGAACCTTTAAGAGCTTAGCCCCAATAGTGTGGAAGCCTCAAATGGAATCACACAACACCACCAACAAATGGAATAACTTGAGAAGAAGGTTACTTGTGTTCTCCCTATGAAAAACGGCCCTTGCCCTCTCTTTGTGTATCGACTAGTGCCATTTCATGAACCATGGGATCCTTTATATGGCATGGCTCATTAGGGTTACACCATGTAAACCCTAATGTGCATGACTTTCCATTTCTTTCATGATCCATGGGTTTTAACCTCCGTGGAGTATCCATGGGTTACCACATGGGTTAAGCCCAACATGAAGGATAATGGATCACAAGCCCACATATATAAGAATGAATGATTTACATAATCAATCCCCATATATTGAATTAGTCTCTTTAGATCACAAAATTAATTCCAAATTAATTCTTGATCAATACTAATTAAATAATATGATTTCATATTAGTATATTAGAACTTATAATATATTAATATAAATCATAAATAACCTTTTCTCTTTTGTCTATCCAATTGTTCCGATGCCATGCAACCTAAATGGACCATGCTACTCTCGGGTCGAGTACATACCAATAATAGTTATGGGCTTAGACATCTGATCCAACAGGCCCATGATACTGCGTTGGTTGATGGTAAGCTTTATTGTGTTCAATTTCAACTAGTTAAAAATGACATTGTGTTTCTCACCAAACACATTTTTATTGAATTCATCAATCTTCTTAGGTCTGTCATTTGTTCATGATACGAAAATCCCTCCACGGCTCTAGTCCTTTGAAACTGTTGGATACTGGTCACAAGGCTCCTCTCAAAACTACAAGCAACTTCAAGGAGTCAAACTTCCTAATTACATGGGACTTTCTCGTTCACATCATCATTAAATGCCTTACAAGCAAGACTGGAGGAACCGATCAACTTAGTATGACATGGCTTCACATACTCTAGGGCATCATCATAGGAAGACTAGTGGATTATGCTACGTGTTTGTGGAGCGATCTAAATACATCGGCACGAGAAATAAGGATATCCCTCACGCTTGCTTCTGGATCATATGTCTTGAGTACCTTTACAAAGCCTCAAAAATTCTAGTCGATGAATCTATGGGAACGGTAGAGAGTCGTAAGATGAAGAGGTTTCTTGTTCTGGATCAACCCGATTTCGGGGCAACCAAAAGTCTACCAACTACACTTCCAAATCTCATTCAAAGAGATTTATAAGTCCTTGCCTTACATATCAAGGATATGAATAAGCCAGAACTGGAGCATCCTACCCCGTCCTCGACAAGAACCTTACAAAAAGCCCCGAGGTCCAAAGTTGCCACCACACCACCGAATGGAAAGCATGTTTCGAAGAAGAAGAAAGTAGAAAAGAAACATAAAGACTCAATTTTTCCCTCTCCTCCTCCAAAAAGGCATATCTGTCACACACCACAGACTCTCGAAAGTGTGAGGGTGATAAAAGACCTCTCGTCTGTAACACCCCGACTCCCAGGTATAAAATTTAAAGCTTTATAATTATATTTTTTTAGACGTAATCGACGAATTGGATGCCCCAGCTCGTCGTGTAGAGACTGTTAAATCCGCGTGGATTCTAGAATCTACTCGACGAGTTGGAGGACCCAACTCGACGATTTGAGGTTGGACATGAAAACCGTAATTTTGAGGGTTTGTACCCTATTTAAAGGACCTTAAGTCCTCCATCCAGCCTCCTTACCACCTATTCACGTCCAGAAGCAAACCCTAGTCGATCTAACCCCTATTTTGAATGTGATTGAGGCTAAAAGTGTGTTTTTGGTGCATTTGTTGAAGAAACTTGAAGGTTGAGAAGCTTAGAACGAGAAGGAGCTTGTAGATCCAGCATCTACATCGTTTTGGCTTTCATTTGAAGGTAAAAAGTCATTACCTTGATCATTCTCTTATTAGATCTCTTCATTAAAGAGTTTAGGGCCATTTCTAGCTTAGTTTGAAGTATTTCTGGTTTTAAGCACAATTTGAAGTTGTAACTTCAGATCTAAACTCTCCTAGGCCCTTATGGACATAAAGCCTAAAGCTTTATGAAGCTTTTGCCCTCCTCCATGTCCAAAACCTCTTCCTAAGGCTAGTTTTGAGTTTTTTAGCTTCATGGAGCCTTGGATGGACGTAAAGTTAGCAACTTTACGTGGTAACTACACCCTAGGAGGCTAGATCTACAGTTTGGAGCCTTGGTTTCGCATAAAAACGTCTGAATGAGAAAAGGACTGAAGGAACTCGACATGTTGCATACTCAACTCGACGATTTGGATGAGGTTTCCCGCTTTCTGGATTCTGCATGAACTCAGCGAGTTAGTGAGATAACTCGACGAGTTGGTTAGGGATTTCCCGACATTTTGGACACTACATGGACTCGACGAGTTTCTGGAAACTTGGCGATTCAACTGGGGTTTTCGTGATTCTTTGAGTTCTGAAGGAACTCGACAAGTCAGTAAGTTGCACTCGACGAGTTGGGTAAACATGGACTGTTGACCTTGGCCGTTGACTTTGACTTTGACCAAGAGTTGACCAGTTTGACTTCTCAGGGTATTTTGGTAATTTGGGGATTTATGGAATTGGATCAATGGTGGATGTAGGTGTTGGTTTTTGGAGCCATGTTTCGGTAGTTTCATCTTTCAGTTCAGTTCGACATTGTAAGGTGAGTTGTCCTCACTATACTAACAGGGTCGAAGGCATCAATGTCGACCCTTCTTTTTGGATCGTTACCATGATTATTGCATGATGATATGCTTAGTGACATGTTAGGTCGGTATCCTGGTATATAGGATGAGGCTATGTTATTGACAGATTAGGTCGGTATCCTGGTATATAGGATGATGCTTTGATTAGTGATCAGTTAGATCGGTTTGACTGTTTGTATATGCTAGCATTTGTTATGTATGTGTTGATTGTATGATTGGGGGTAGGTTGAGGCGGACATGCTTTGTGCTATAGGCCAACATACCCAGGGCGGCCCAGATAGACTGCAAGCCATAGGGCATATCAGTCAGGCTGAAGGCCCGGAAAACGATCCACACAGACTGAAGGCCCGGTGAGGCGGACCAGACATGCTGAAGGATCTGAGACTGGGCCAGATAGAATGAGGGCCCGGTGAGGGCGGTCCAGTCATACTGCAGAATATATATGCATGTTGTTTGTTATGAAACAGTTATGTTTGTATGGCGTTGGTATTTTGGGGGAACTCACTAAGCTTCGGGCTTACAGTTTTGGATTTTGTTTCAGGTACTTCAGATGACCGCGGTAAGGCGAAGGCGTGATCGAGCACCTCCTCATATTTTATGATTTTGGTTTCTGGGATACTCTGATATGAAAAAAATTTGAAAACATTTCGTAATAATTATTAGTTTATGAATGCTTGAAAAAGTTTTAAATTTTCATGAATTTTATGGACGTTACAAGTTGGTATCAGAGCCTTGGTTTGAGTGATATGGAGGAACACTCGTGTGAATCCAGTCTCAAACCAAGGAAAAGATTTTCAAAATGATTTTCAAATAGTTTTCAAAATACTAAAGGAGGATGTAGAGTCTACAATCAGCCGGAGCCAGTAAGTAGACCCCAAAATACCATTAGGATATTTGATATTGTGATGTATTAGAACAACATGCTAGAGATAGGCTAGGGATCTTTCAGAATTGCATGATAGAATTGCTTGATTATATGATGCCTGATAACCTAGAGTTTTCCTTATATGAAATTCACATCATTACTGTAGTTGCTTAGTGTATGGATCATAGTTGTACATAATTAAGATCTTATAGCTTAAGAATGTTTGGTTTGGCCTTATTTCTTGTTCTTGTTTTATGAAGGGATTAGGGTAGGATCAGATATTCGAAAGTCTATAGGGCAGCGATATGTATGATAAGCATAAACGAGTGTTGTCGGGTTGGTGAAAGTTTCATGGATGAGTTGTGTGGGATCAGTCAGCCAGTTATGAGATATTTAGCCTTCCTCTAAGAGTGAGGATTAAGCGTACACCATGCTTACGTATAGTGTTATGGCGTTGTGGTGATACTTGAGACAAATATGGGTAGGTGTGGAAGGTAGTATGGGCCCGTACTACTGTAAGCACAGGACCCATACACGTAGCAAGGAAGTTACAACCCCTAGGGCTTTGTTAGGAGTTGGTTCCCGAATTATTATATAGAATGTCTGATATCTTCCTGGTATATTTTTAGCATGGTGGTTACTAGACAATTTATGACTGGATCCGTATCAGGATCAGGAGATGGCGGTCAGGAAGGACCAGCAGAGCCCGAGGCCATTGGCCAGATGAGGTCGGATGAGTTGGGCGCCATGATTTAGGAAATAATGCATGATGAGGTTGCTACACTATTTCGGGTACAGTTGACGGAGATGTTTGGGTCTATCAAGACCCTATGGTGGAGTATTTTGATGAGCGCTATGCAGCTCTTGCCGAGACGGCTGCCGCTGCATCCTCCACAGCTATAGCCACCGCTGGTGGTGGGACCAGCCGGGATTTTCATTACCGGGACTTCGATAACACGAAGCCACCGACTTTTGATGGGATTCAGGACCCGATTATAGCCATGAGGTAGATGTCTGACGTGGAGAGATGCTTTTTCACATGCTCATGTCCTGCTGACCAGAAGTTCAGATGTGCTCTGAACCTGCTGAGGTCCGAAGCCAAAGACTGGTGGAGGTTGATGATTGGGTCGTATACTGATGATCAGAGAGTTGCGGTTACTTGCGATCAATTGAGGGATATGTTCCGTGCTCGCTACATTCCACGGGTGGAGCGCGAGCAGCTGGCATAGGAGTTTTTGGATCTTAGATAGGTTACAGAGTCGGTGACGAAGATCACCCGTATGTTCACGAAGAGGGAGATGTTTTGCCCAGAGTTTGATTCCGAGCAGGCTCAGATGACACATTCTCTGAGCATGCTCGAGACCGACAATCGTCAGTTTGTTGCTACCCAACATTGTGATACACTGCTGGAGTTACAGTTGCAAGAGCAGAGGCAGGCCCCGACGCAGTCACAGCCTGCGCCAAAGCGGTCCAAGACCGCTGATTCTAGGTCTGGGGGGCCAGCGTGACCACACTTGTGGGAAGTGTGTGAAGGTCTATTCGGGAGTTTGTATATCTGGTAGTGCGTGTCGCAAATGCGGCAAGGAGGGGCACTTTGTGAGGGATTGCCGCCATCCAGCCCCGGTTCATGATATGAGGATATGTTATCACTGCGATCAGATTGGTCATCTGAAGACCAATTGTCCCTTGCTCGCTGCCAGGCCGGCGCAGGCTCCAGCACCGGCTACACTGAGGATTACTGACGGGGATCAGGGTAGAGCAGAGCTTCCGAAGGCTAGGGGACGCGCCTTTCAGCTTAAAGCCAAGGAGGCCAGGACAACACCGGATGTAGTTGCTGGTATGTTTCTATCCTTTATCTTATTGATTATATTTGTTTTATGCTTATATGTTTGTACCTATGATTAGGTACGTTCTTAGTGAACTCCTTACCTTCTTTGGTATTATTTGACTCGGGGGCGAGTCGGTCATTTGTCTCTTAGTCATTCAGTAGGGAGTTCGGTTTGCCTGTAGGTGAGCTACAGTGTTCGTTGCGAGTCTCTATCGCCAACGAACACGGGATTTCCGCTTCTTCAGTCTATTGGGGTTGTGTGTTGGAAATCTTCGGGGTATCTTTCCCGATAGACTTGATTCCGATTCCATGGGGGATGTATGTGTGATTGTGGGTATGGACTGGCTTAGTCGCTTCGGTGCCATGATCGACTGCGAGGGTCAGGGGGTGGTAGTTCAAACCCCAAGCAGGGGGGAACTGATTATCTACGGCGAGGGCACCAGATTGGGATCAGGGTTTTGCTCAGCTGTCAGGGCTCGGCAGTACATTTAGCACGGGTGTGCAGGCTATTTAGTGTATGTGGTGGATACGCGGGCCACTGATCTGGTTTCGGTTTCGGATGTTCCGGTTATGAGAGAGTTCGTTGACGTCTTTCCGGAGGAATTACCCGGAGTGCCTCCGAAGAGGCAGGTCGAGTTTAGGATCGACCTAGTGCCAGGTGCGGCCCTTATCACCAAGGCATTGTACCAATTGGCGCCACCAGAGATCAAGGAGCTGTCATCACAGCTGCAGGAACTGTTGGGCAAGCAGTTCATTCGTCCGAGCAGTTCTCCATGGGGAGCGCCGATTCTCTTTTTCAAGAAGAAGGATGGTTCCCACCAGATGTGCATTGACTACCGGGAGTTGAACAAGTTGACGGTGAAGAACTGTTATCCACTCCCGAGGATAGATGATCTTTTTGATCAGTAGCAGGGAGCATTTTGGTTCTCCAAGATAGACCTGAGGTCCGAGTACCATCAGGACAGGGTTAGGGAGGATGATGTGGAGAAGACCACATTTTGGACTCGTTATGGACATTACGAGTTCGTGGTGATGTCGGTTGGGCTCACCAACGCACCGGCAGTGTTTATGGACCTGATGAATCGGGTATGCAGACCGATGCTCGATCGCTCGGTCATTGTGTTTATAGATGACATCTTGGTATACTCCAAGACCAGAGAGCAGCCTGAGGAGCACCTTCGTGAGCTACTGGGAGTGTTAAGACGAGAGCGACTGAATGCGAAGTTCTCGAAGTGTGAGTTTTGGTTACGACAGGTTCAATTCCTTGGACATCTCGTTTACCAGGAGGGGATTTGAAGGGTTTTGAGCAGTCTAGCACTCCTAAGTGTACATGCAACCCTAAATACCTTGGATCTATGTTTTCTCTATTATACATGCAAATATGAATATTCCAAGGTATTACCCTATCTAGCATACAATCTATGATACTTGGGTAATAAAAACAAGTTTGAAGACATACCTTTTTATGTAGCTTGATTCCTTGATGCTTAAGAGTTGAGTGCCCCAAGTGTGACACCTCAAATGGTTCACACAACATCAAATACACTTAGAATAACTTAGAGAGAAATGAACCACTTCATGAAATCGGCTAGCCCTCACCATACACACATAGTTCTCTCATGGTTGGTGATTTTGACAAGAATAAGATGCTTATAAAGTTTGTCACAATTAGGGTTACACCATGTAAACCCTAATTGTCATGGCCTTTCATTTCCATGATCCATGTCTACAAAAACACCATAGAGCATCCATGGAGCATCCTATGGGTTTTAACCCAACTTGATAATCCATGGAGCATTAGCCCACTATACAAGTATGGATGATTTACACAATCAACCCATATATTTAATTAGTCTCCTTTTGATCACTTAATTAATTCTTGATCAATACTAATTAAATAATCTTATAAATATATTAGAACTTATAATATATTAGTAAACCTTAAGTGTTATTTCTCTCATTTTAGTCTATCCAAATGCATGATGCCATGCAAACCAAATGGACCATGCTAATCGGGTCAAGTACGTACCAAATATACTTATGGACTTAGACCCTAATCCAACAGTCTCCTACTTGGATAAGTCTAAAACTATTATTGAGTATGACTTCAAGAACTGACTGGCAATCTAGCTCTTTAAGCAAATGTCGAACTCTGACATTGTAACTGAACTCTGACCTTTGTCAATGACTTGTCCATTAGATAAGTGATCATATATTCCTCCATTCTAGATATCATATGGACTGAGACATGGATTATAAATCACTCTCTATGTCTATTTGTTGTTTCCCGATTTCCGATTCATGATGACTGACTGATTGAACAAATCAAATCGGTCCTGGCTTGGCCAAGCACTCACATGTGTCATCATTAAATCATCGAGGGGCCCACAGATATCGCTTTTATCCCGTAGGTAAAAGGAATGGATAAACTTCGACTCATATGGCTTGTTCTACTACTTGTTGAATCATACACAAAGCCACATTTTATAACATCGAGTTACCAATGCGTTTTCGTGCAATGAATGTATAACCAACTCATAGTAACAACTCATATCTCTAGGTTTGAAGAATATAAGATATTATCGTCTCATGATGGCTCGTGATAAAATCCATGAAGTGATTCAAATGAGCGCGGGTTGAATCCAATACTCAGAACTTATGAGCACTCATGAGTGTTGTAGCACCACTTTGTCCAACATCTTAGACCTCTACAATCCAACCCATGACAATCTTGATTCATATCTACTTCCAACATATGACCGACTGTGGATGGTTTGAATAACTTAGTCATTCAGGAAGAACGACCTAGTTATTTTGGAAGTCAAAACATGCAAAGTGAAACATAAGAATAATCGAATCCAATATGGTCTCAGAACTTATGAATATAAATAGAACACCTTTTATTTATCACCATATTGATCACACATTATTCATTGCATACTGTTTCAAACTATCAACTTTATACTTGAGTTAAAAACAATAGTTGTCCCATGCTCCAAGCATGTACACTATGTTTTTCTAAACACTAGTCATGTCATACACCAAGTATGCACACTATGTTTGTCTAAACCTTCGTTATGCTATACACCAAGTATGCACACTAAGTTTGTCTATGATCTTTACTCTGTGAAATAGATCGATTGAACATAATTCCAATGATTCTCATTTCACAATCCCGAATCCTTACCACAAATGCAAGAATTCCAAATTCATGCCATTTACCGAAATATTGTTAGATTTTAAACTTATATGCATTGATCCTCTTGTAATGATTATGCACAAAGTCACAAAGACTTGTCAACAGACATTACTAAGTATTCCAATGGAGATCAACTCCATGGAAACATCCTTCTTGCATTAAGTTTTTCTAATCTTACAAAAATTGAATAACTTCCACCTATGGAAACATTTCCATATTCCCATTTTGACTGTCACTTCTGAACACGAGTTGCCTCTTTTCAGAATATGTCAATATGGTCCTTCCAAAATTAACATTATACTTCCAACTGTCCCTGAGCAACCAATCTTTGGTAAACCTTAGATTGTCCTCGACAATTGCTTAATCATTTTAGTCATATCTAATTCTCGACCTTTTCCCTTCTTAATGCCCCGGGCATTCGGAAAAATTTAGAAAGGATGAATATTATAGCACATGTAATCGATCCTATATCCGAAGCATATGGGACACAATCCATGATGTCTCACATAAAGACACGATACTAGACCAGTCCTTTTGCTATAATATTTGTATTTGCCAAGTTCTCATAATTAAGATTATGAAAAGGGATGCCGTAATCATAATCGAATTTTTAGAACGCAAATAATGGACCCATATATAGAATTTCCTTATGTTGAACCATTCCAACATAACATTCATATATATACTTGACTAAATTTGATTAAAATCTCACGGTTTAAGCTTTTAGATTTGAAATGAAGTATAATTTCCTCTCTCTTAATTATAGCAAAAGAACTTTTTCCCAATTGAAACTTTTATTTTCTATAATTAACATTGCTAACTTGCAACACTTATTATAATTATCATACTCCCACTTGCATGATGATTATTAGCATAACACTTATGCTCCCACTAGCTTTGACATGTACTCAGAAATCAACTGGACTTCTAGAAATCAATACTTTATTGACTTCCTTACCAAAGTTCAGATTTCTGATATGAGATGCTTTGATAAGACTTTATCAAAATCACACACCTTTCCTTAGATAGCTCACATGTGTGTCTAATCAATTTTTAAAACTATGAAAAGGGATGCCGTAATCATAGTCTCAATTGTTTAGACCTTTGCCATTTCTCACAAGTCCATGTTAGTGTTCCGGTTAACCACACACGCTCCACTAACGACTTTGAGAATGCAAATATCACAACTGTTATCTACTTAAAATCTACTTAGTGAAAGTGTTTCCTCACCATCATTTTCATGAATAGGATAGAAACCTTATGACACTTAGATTTTATGGTGTATGTGTTCCTATCCATGTGAATTTGTCAAAACCATAATCACAAGACAAAGATAATGACAAATTCAAACTCATATGGACTGAACTCAATCTTAATTTCTTTCCACCTGGCAGCACAAGGGCCTTCCATTGCTTCCAAGTTGTTATGCAACCAATTGACAACTCTCAGAACTCATATGCAAAGCCAACTTTAACTGGAATGGGCACAGAAAAAAAATATGTCAACACGATAGGTTATAAACCTCACGTCGTGTGCTAGTGTCAAACTACAATTTTTATTCTTGATTAGATCTTGAAATTCTTTCAGGATCTTTAAGACTCCCACTGTCCTCTTGACATTTAAGACTATCTTGCCAAATATTCAATAGATAGTGCGGATTCTTTATCAAGACAAACACTTTACTCAATTGGCCTTAGTTGGTCATTGTTTTATCCAAAACATCACAACTTTCCAAATTCAAATGTACAAGAGTAGAAAAAAAAATTACTCTTACATTTGACAAGTGTTATAAACCTTCTTTAAGATGTGTCACTCAAGTTAAAATCTTGGAGTATGACTCTAAGACTTGTTTTGGAACGAAGTATGACTCATCTTCTTGATTTAACCATTCCAACAATTCAAGATTCCTCTTCTTAGTCATAAGAATGCACTAAGATGTCCTTAGAGGACTAATTGTGACATGATTTCTAAATCGCTAAGATGATCACGAAACATGATACTAAAGTACTCTCCCATCTTTCCAGATTTGAGAAACTTTTATCTTTCTGCCTAATTTGATTCTTCTCATTCGTTCTTCCATACATCGAAACTTTTCCAATGTTTCAGAATTATACTTAAACTTGTAAGTATAACCATATTTACTAAACTTTAGTAAATCATGACGAATAGTCTTATTGATCTTTTGTGGTGGACTTGACCAGTACACAAGAATGTATACTCGATCCCTTAGTCCTTCACTTTACTCACATATACATGTGAACGAGGAATTAGTCTTAATTTTCCAAAGCTGAAAGTTCACATTAATCATACTATATAACTTGCATGATTTCCAAGTTTCTATCCAACTGAAACCTTGAGTGATGAGAATCTTTCCTTATTTGGTAAATTATGACCCTACCATAAACGAAAGAATCAAGTCCATTATTTAAATATTGCTATCAATGGAATCATATAAACAACCATTTTTCACAAATGCCACTGTAAGGATATTTAAAATAAATATAAAATTAAAACCTTTTTATTTTATTCTAAAACTTTGCAGAAAAAACTTATCCTTACAGTGCAAATGCATATGAAAAACTTGTTGTTATCTATTCCTAAGAAATATAGCATAACTCCTAAGCAACAGCTCAAAAATTCTGATCACCGAACCATGCAATCGAAATCTATCTTCGCGATCAGAATCAGCATATACTTCTTTTAAGTTTCTTTATTTTTTATTTCATTCTTAAAACAACAATATGTGACCCAGTCACATCATGTAATGAGAATCTTAGAATAGAAACTTAACAGAGGTAGATAGTGGACTTCACCTGAAGTAGAATCAAACATCCTGGCTTGATCAACCCTATGATCCTTCAGGTAAAGAGGCGGTTTTGTAACTAATGCCCCTTCTTTTGGCAATATAAACATATGGACTCTGTGGAAATGGTACACGGGACTGTCACAGACTTAGACTTTCTCTTTACCATTTGGTTAACCGAGTTGACTATGGCCAATCCCTTTCCATTGGGAAGAGAAAGCCTTTTCTAGATATTCAATGTTACCATTGTCAATGTCCATTGGGAAGTTGATCTCCTAATCAAATTTGCTTTACTAGTCCTCAAACCATTGTTGATTCAGTAGCACCAAGCAAATAGATAAGATCATTAAGGGTCAAGTCATAGTCTGTTTCATAGTAGTCCCAAAGGAACTCACTATGTGACTTAGAAAGTGATTGAACATCCAACTTTCTTAAGACTTTGACACCCAACTCTCTCGGCTTGTCAATATGTGACTTCATCTCCAAGATGTGAACACACATAGACCTTTCTTGCCAATAGGGCTTGAGTGACCTTGAAGTTGTGGGTTAGGTAGAATAATTGGAGGAGTTTGAGGAAGTGAAGTTCCAAGATATTTGGGAAGATCATAGATGTCTGAACTAGACATCTTTTGGGAGATATTCAAGCTAGTTGATCTAAAGTCCTTAATATAACACCCAATATGAAATATTAAGGCTAGGGCCCAACACAATACTTTTATAACTTGGAAGAGGGATGCCGTAATCCAAGCTATAAAATATTTGAAGGTAGGCGAATGACGATTCACCAATTTCCACCATGAAAACGAAATAATTTATTAGGTTTTAATTGGTTTTGAAACTCCTAGATTCTTTTGAGATTCATTGAACTTTTCAATGGCATGTTTCAATCTCGATTGTGCCCTTCAGTTTTTGTGACTAGGATGCCGAGGATCACAAAACAAGGTATGAATAACCATGCTAATATACTTGGTACCCTTAATATTTATCACTTAAACGATGTGTCGGTTAACCACACGCGCTCCACCGATCCAATGATAAACATTAAGTTACCCTTTGCCTACCTTGTTAAATCCAGGTTAGTGTGCCGGTTACCCACACGCGCTCCACTAACGAGTTACACAAAGTGCAAAGTGTAATTTAATGGGTTAGCACCAAATTCACATTTTCCAAAGTAACTAAGATTGGGAATTTATAAAAGTTTAGTTACTTAGTATTTATCATTAATACTTTTAATGAAGGGAGAATTCTAGTCCTTGTCCAACCTGTTCGGCTAACGACCCACCACCAGTCAAGGAAGCGGTGGGTGAGAGTGGATACCCATTAAGCTGCCATTTTATAGGAAACAACGTTATACCCCCTTATACATCGACTTCGTGAATGAGGCTTACTAACGGTAAGACTGACTTGCTCTTATACATATATATATATATATATATATATATATATATATATATATACATATATATATTATTAACTTATAATACTATAAAGTATAAGGGTTGAATTTTAACTTTTAAAATTCTAAGGGCTTAACTTGGAATTAAAGTATTCATAAGGGAAAACTTTTTAAATTCCAAAACTTGAGGGCAAGTTTTGAAACAATTCAAAAACTATTCAATTCCATAACTTATGAGTTTAAAGTAGTTTTAATTAAAAAAACTATTCAAGTTCCATAACTTGAGGACAAGTTATGGAAGACTTTAAACCATTAAAAGAGTGTGACTCTTCCTTATTCATAACTTATGGAAAACTTTATGAGTTTTATGAATCTTAAATGTTACTTTCCATATAACTTGAGGACAAGTTACAAAAACACATTTTAGAACCAACTCTTAGATTAATTTGGATTGAAAACAACAATTTCACATAATTTTTCTATTAATCTAAGCAACTCACAAGAACAAGATAGTTCAATCAAACTTTTTCGTGTAATTAGCCTAACCACTAAACTAATACGAAACATGAATCTATTGACAATTATCTTTGAAATTGGATTAGCATGAACATTACCACATCAAAAATAGGTTTATAAGTTGAAAAACATCTTAGGGTAATGTTCCTAGTCCAATTCCAGCCAAAACAGTCGAAGATATGCTGTCTGGGGGTCCAACTCGTCGAGTGCATGAACCAACTCGACGAGTTGGATCGATTCGAACACTTTTAAGGCATGGACTTGTCGAGTCACCTAATGGACTCTCCGAATCAATTGCCCAGACAGCAAAAAAACTTCGATTTTTAAGCAGATTTTGCAAGAATAGCAAGAAAACAAGCCTAGGCTCTGATACCACTGAAGGGTTTTGAGCATTCTAACACTCCTAAGTGTACATGAAACCCTAAATACCTTGGATCTATGTTTTCTCTATTATACATGCAAATATGAATATTCCAAGGTATTACCCTATCTAGCATACAATCTATGATACTTGGGTAATAAAAATAAGTTTGAAGACATTCCTTTTTATGTAGCTTGATTCCTTGATGCTTAAGAGCTGAGTGCCCCAAGTGTGACACCTCAAATGGTTCACACAACATCAAATACACTTGGAATAACTTATAGAGAAATGAACCACTTCATGAAATCAGCTAGCCCTCACCATACACACATAGTTCTCTCATGGTGGCTGATTTTGACTAGAATAAGATGATTATATAGTTTGTCACAATTAGGGTTACACCATGTAAACCCTAATTATCATGGCCTTTGATTTCCATGATCCATGGGTACAAAAACACCATGGAGCATCCAATGGGTTTTAACCCAACTTGATAATCCATGGAGCATTAGTCCACTATACAAGTATGGATGATTTACACAATCAACCCATATATTTAATTAGTCTCCTTTTGATCACTTAATTAATTCCAAATTAATTCTTGATCAATACTAATTAAATAATCTAATTAATATATTAGAACTTATAATATATTAGTAAACCTTAGGTGTTATTTCTCTCATTTTATTCTATCCAAAAGCATGATGCCATGCAACCCAAATGGAACATGCCAATCGGGTCAAGTACATACCAAATATAGTTATGGACTTAGACACTAATCCAACAGGATTTTGGTCGATCCGGCCAAAATCAAGGCAGTTATGCAGTGGGAGGTTTCGAAATCTCCCTCAGACATCAGGAGCTTTTTGGGATTGGCAGGGTACTACTGGAGATTCATACAGGATTTCTCCAAGATTGTGGTACTCCTCACTTGTCTGACAAGGAAGGGGGTGGAATTCCGGTAGGGACCTGAGCAGCAGACTGCATTAGAGATGCTGAGACGGCGACTTTGCAAGGCTCCAGTATTGACACTCCCTGAGGGAGTCGAGGATTTTGTGGTGTTTTATGATGCATCGAGGAAGCTGAAGCCGCACGAGACGCGATATCCCACACACGATCTGGAGTTGGGAGTGGTGGTATTAGCTTTCAAGATCTGGAGACATTACATCTATGGGGTTTTTTGTACCATATACACGGACCACAAGAGTCTGAGACACATCATGGATCACCCGAACCTGAACATGAGTCAGCGCAGGTGGCTGGGCGTAGTCAAGGATTATGACTGCGAGATCCTTTACCGTCCGGGTAAAGCGAACATGGTTGCGAACGCTCTAAGCTGCAAGTCGGCAGGGTCTTCTGTTTCAGTAGCATATGTGAGGATATCTGTAGATTCTACACTCATGGGATTGATTAGGGAAGCTCAGGTTGAGGGTGTGCTGCAGGAGAATTGGAATCTTGAGAGGATCAGGGGCGAGATCACCCGATGTGTGCGGGATAGTCGAGGATTATTGACCCGATGCGGTCGGGTATGGGTTCTGATGTCTGGTGGGGTCAGACAGATGGTCTATTCACTCGGGGCCACCAAGATGTATCGGGATCTGAGTTTGAGCTACTGGTGGTCGTACACGAAGCGACAGATTTCTTGGTATGTCGAGAGGTGCTTGACATGTAGGATGGTCAAGGACGAGCATCATAGGCCGCATGGCAAACTGCAACCTCTAGAGATTCCCATGTGGAAATGGGAACAGATTACGATGGACTTCATTACCAAGTTGCCGAGGACGGCGAAAGGATTTGATGCTATATGGGTCATCGTGGATCGATTGACCAAGAGTACCCATTTATTGGCCATTCAGGAGAGCTCATCGGCCGAGAACCTGTCCGACGTGTATGTCCGCGATATCGTTGCTCGCCATGGAGTTTCGATGTCTATTGTTTCCGACCATAATGTTAGGTTCACCTCCCGCTTCTGGCCGAAGTTCCACGAGGAGATGGTCACACGACTGCATTTTAGTACAACTTATCATCCACAGACCGACGACCAGAGTGAGCAGACCATACAAACCGTCGAGGACATGTTGAGGGTCTGTGTCACTGATTTCGATGGGAGCTGGGATTCCCACCTACCCCTTGTAGAGTTCGCCAACAAAAAAAACTATCATTCCAGCATTGGTTCTCCACCGTTCGAGTTGTTGTACGGGCGGAGATGTCGTACCCCGGTCTGTTGGGGCGAGTTTGGTCACAGGGTGATGGGTCAGATCGAGATAGTTCTGCAGACTACCGAGAAGATTCAGCAGATTAGGCAGCGGTAGCAGACTGCTCAGAGTCGGCAGAAGAGTTATGCCGACCGACACTGATCAAAGTTGGAGTTCTAGGTCGGCGACATGGTATTGCTGAAGGTCTCAACCTGGAAGGGTGTGATCCGCTTCAGGAAGAGGGGAAAGTTAGGTCCCCGATACATTGGTCCCTTTCGGGTTATTGCCAGGGTTGGCAAACTGGCATATAGACTGGATCTCCCAGAGGAGCTTAGTCAGATCTACAACACATTCCACGTCTCACAATTGCAGAAGTGCATACTAGATGAGGAGGCAGTGGTGTCATTAGATGATATTCAGGTCGATGAGCGCTTGATTTACGTGGAGAGGCTAGTGGCCATTTTGGAGAGGAAAGTGAAGGTTCTACAGAACATGGAGGTACCTTTGGTAAAGTTACAATAGAAGCACCGGAGAGGATCTGAGTGGACTTCGGAGCCGGAGGCAGAGATGCGGTAGCATTATCCGGAGTTGTTCACTGCAGCAGACTTCGAGGACGAAGTCTAGTTCAAGTGGGGAGAATTATATCACCCCGACTCCCAGGTATAAAATTTAATGCTTTATAATTATATTTTTTTAGACCTACTCGACGAGTTGGATGCCCCAACTCGTCGTGTAGAAGCTTTTAAAGCCGCGTGGATTCTAGAACCTACTCGACGAGTAGGAGGACCCAACTCGACGAGTTGAGGCTGTATGTAACGACCCTATTTTTCAAAAGAAATTTTTCATTTTTAAATAGTCAAAAACACTTTCCATAAACCATAAAATATCAGTACAATTCTTTTCAAATTCTTAACAATAGCAATATTATTTCAATCATCAGAGTGTCCCATAAAAATGTCGGAAAGAGAGTGCATGCCGCGCCATCAAGCCTTGCCCTTTCCCTTGGGCTCAGATGTACCTGAATCCACATAACCACATATCATATTAGCTATAAAAGCTACATATACCACAAAAGCCATGCATACAACATATAGGGATGCCATTGACCAAAAAGGTCCCTAAACATAAGCACAACATACACATAAGCAATGCACTAAGTACAAAATAGGGAGATAAAATACGTACCAGCCACAACGTCTGGCACTGCCCGAGCCTCCTTGGTGGTCAACTGAAATATGTGGCTCTTCACCGCTAGAGTATCCGCCTTAGCAGGGTGGCCATCGGTAATCCTCAGTGTGGCGTGTGCAGGAACCGCCACTGCTCCTCCTCGTACCTGCAACCTCGGACAATCGGCCCGTTTGTGGCCAGTCTGGTTGCAGTGGAAAAAAATCAGGCCCTTCTTGAGGCAGTCCTTGATCATGTGGCCCACCTGGCCACATGCATAACTTCTCGAGCCCGCTATCCGACAAGCCCCGTTGTGCGGTTTACTGCACTTAGCACACCGTCTATAGCCTTGCTGGGCCCTACTAGAAGAAACTGAGGTCTTAGGCTTTTTAGCTTGACCTACTGTTGTCTGTGCCCTCTCCGGCTTCCGCTTGGTGCGGAAGTCCAACTCCATTTCCCACTTACGGGCCTTCTCCACCATCTCATTCAGGGTTTTGCACCCTGTGAAACTCACAAACTCCCGAATATCATCCCTCAACATGGAAGGATACTTGGTCCGCCTCATATCCTCGTCAGTAGCATACTGTGGAATCAACAATGCCCGTTCCCAAGACTTGGTGGTGATCTCCGCCACAGTCTCGGTGGTCTGCTATAGGTCATGATACTCCCTCACTATCTGTTGCACCTCGATAGGTGGTGCAAACTCGAAACCAAATCGCCTAACAAACTCGGCCCATTTCATCTCAGCCACACCGGCTGCTCCCACCTGGCTAGTCACCTTTCCCCACTAATCTCGGGCCCGATCCCTCAGCATACATGAAGCAAACCCCACCTTTGCCGCATCAGGCTAAGAATTCGTGTGCTGGGCAATCTCTATGTCCGCCACCCAGCGTCTGCTAACAATAGGATCCCTGACCCCGAAAGACTTTGGCGCCCCGCACACCTATTTTGAGCAGTTGCTTAAGAAGTTGCTTAAGAAGTTATGATATATTGCTAAGGAATAGATAACAACAATTTTCCATGTGGATTGTAAGGATAAGTTTTTTCGCAAAGTTTTAAAATAAAATAAAATTGTTTAATTTTATTTATTTGAAGTATCCTTAGAATGACATTTGTGGAAAATTGTTGCTTATATGATTCCACTGACAGCAATATTGGAAAATGGATTTGATTCTTTCATTTGTGGTAGTGTCTAAATTTACCAAATCAGGAAAGTTCCTCATCGCCACAAGTTTCAATTGGACCGAAACTTGGAATCATGCAAGTTGAATAGTATGATGAATGAGAACTTTCAAGCATTGGAAAATCAAGACTAATTACTTGTTCACATGGATATGTGAGTCAAGTGAAGGACTAAAGGGATCGAGTACACATTCTTGTGCACTGGTCATGTCCACCACAAAGCTCGTTAAGACTATTTGATTTACTAAAGTTTAGTAAATATGGTTATACTTACAAGTTTTAGTATAATTCTGAAACATTGGAAAAGTCTCAATGTATGGCAGAACGAATGGGAAGAATCAAATTAGGCAGAAAGAAAAAAGCTTCTCAAATCTGAAAAGATGGGAGAGTACTTTAGTATCATGTTTGTGATCATCTTAATGATTTAGAAATCATATCACAATTAGTCCTCTAAAGGTCATCTTAGTGCATTCTTATGACTAAGAAGAGGAGTCATGAATTGTTGAAATGGTTAGATCAGGAAGATGAGTCATACTTCATTCCAAACAATTCTTAGAGTCATACTCCAAGATTGTAACTTGAGTGAAATATCTTAAAGAAAGGTTTAAAACACTTGTCAAATGTAAGAGTAAAAGTGTCCTACTCTTGTACATTTGAAATTGGTAAGTTGTGATGTTTTGGATAAAACAAAGACCAACTAAGGCCAATTGTGTGAAGTGTTTGTCTTGATAAAGAATCCGCACTATCTCTTGAATATTTGGCAAGATAGTCTTATATGTCAAGAGGATAGTGGGAGTCTTAAAGATCCTAAAAATAATTTCAAGAACTAATCAAGAATAAAACCTGAGGTTCTTCACTAGCACACAACTTAAGGGTTATAACCTATCGTGTTGACATATTCTGTGCCCATTCCAGTTAAAGTTGGCTTTGCATAGGAGTTCTGAAAGTTCTCAATTGGTTGCATAACAACTTGGACGCAATGGCAGGCCCTGTACTGCCAGGTGGCAAGAAGTTAAGATTGCATAAGTTCAGTCCATATGAGTTTGGATTTGTCATTATCCTTGTCTTGTGACTATGGTTTTGACGATTCACATGGATAAGAACACATACACCATAAAATCTAAGGGTCACAAGGTTTCTCTCCGATTCATGAAAATGATGGTGAGGAAACACTTCCACCAAGTAGATTTGAAGCAGATGGCAAAAGGTCTAAACAATTGAGACTATGATTACGGCATCCCTTTTCATAGTTCTGAAATTGTTTAGACACACATGCATGCTATCTAAGGAAAGGTGTATGATTTTGATAAAGTTTTATCAAAGCATCTCGTATCAGAAATCTGAACTTTGGTAAGAAAGTCAATAAAGTATTGATTTCTAGAAGTCCAACTGATTTCTGAGTACACGTCAAAGCTAGTGGGAGCATAAGTGTTATACTAATAATCATCATGTTAGTGGGAGCATGATAATTATTGTTAGTGTTGCAAGTTAGCAATGTTAATTATAGAAAACAAAAGTTTCAATTCGTGAGGCTGCAGGGATTGAAAAAGTTGTTTTGCTATAAGTAAGGGAGAGGATATACTTCATTTCAGTTCTAAAGGCTTAGATTGAGACCTTAATCATCTTTAGTCAAGAATATATATATGAATTTCATGTTGGATTAGTTCAACTTAAGGAAATTCTATATATTGCGTTCTCAAAATTCGATTATGATTACGGCATCCCTCTTCATAGTCAAATTTTGAAAACATGGCAAATAAAAAATATTGTAGCAAAAGACTGGTCTAGAATCATGTGTTTATGTGAGACATCATGAATCGTGTACCATTTGCTTTGGGTACAGGATCAATTGCATGTGCTATAATATTTGTCATTTCTAAATTTTTCCAAATGCCCAGAGACATTAAGAAGGGAAATGGTCTAGAATTGGATATGACTAAAATGATTAAGCAATTGTCGAGGACAATCTGAGGTTTACCAAAGATTGGTTGCTCAGGGACAGTTGGAAGTATAGTGCTAATTTTGGAAGGACCATATTGACATATTCTGAAAAGAGGCATATCTTATTCAGAAGTGATAGTCAAAATGAGAATATGGAGTTGTCTCCATAGGTGGAAGTTATCTGTGTAAGATTAGAAAACTTAATGCAAGAAGCATGTCCAAAGCAATGTACTGTGAATATGAGACTTAGTTTCCATGGAGTTGATCTCCATTGGAATACCTTATAATGATTGTTGACAAGTCTTTGTGACTTTGTACATATTCATTAAAGGAGGGTCAGTTCATATAAGTTTAAAATCTAAACAGATTTCGATAAATGATAGGAATTTGAAATTCTCAGATTTTTTGATAAGGATTTGGGAGTGTGAAATTAGAATCATTGAAATTATGTTCAATTGTTTATTTCACAAAGTAAGGATCATAGACAAACATAGAGTGCATACTTGGTGTATGGCAAAGCTATTGTTTAAGAAAAACATAGTGTACATGCTTGGAGCATGGTGATAAATAAAAGTGTTTATTTATATTCATAGGGTTTGATACCATATTTGATTCATTTATTCTTGTGTTTCACTTTGCATGTTTTGACTTCCAGAATAACTAAGTCGCTCTTCCTGAATGATTAAGTTATTCAAACCATCCACAGTCGGTCATATGTTGGAAGTAGATATGAATCAAGACTGTCATGGGTTGGTTTGTAGAGGTCCAAGTTGGTGGACAAAGTGGTGCTACAACACTCATGAGTGCTCATAAGTTCTGAGTATTGGATTCAACCCGCGCTCATTTGAATCACTTCATGGATTTTATCACGAGTGATCATGAGACAATAATATCTTATATTCTTCAAACCTAGAGATATGAGTTGTTACTATGAGTTGGTTATACATTGATTGCACGAAAACGCATTTGGTAACTCGATGTTATAAAACGTGCCTTTGTGTATGATTCAACAAGTAGTAGAACAAGCCATATGAGTCGAAGTTTATCCATTCCTTTTACCTTCGGGATAAAAGCGATATCTGTGGGCCCCTCGATGATTTAGCGATGACACATGTGAGTGCTTGGCCAAGCCAAGACTGGTTTGATTTGTTCAATCAGTCAGTCATCATAAATCGAAAATCGGGAAACAACAAATGGATAGAGAGAATGATTATAATCCATGTCTCAGTCCATATGATATCTAAAATGGAGGAATATATGATCCCTTATCTAATGGACGCGTCATTGATTTGTTCAGAGTTCGACAGCGGCTTTAAGAGCTACGATCGCTAATCGGGTTATGAAGTCGTACTTACAATAATAGTTTTAGACTTATCCAAGTGGGAGACTGTTGGATTAGATGTCTAAGCCCATAACTATTATTGGTATGTACTTGACTCGGAGTAGCATGGTCCATTTGGGTTGCATATCATCAGGACAATTTGTTAGGAGGGACTTTTGAGAGAAGGTTATTTATGGTTTATTAATATATTATAAGTTATAATATATTAATATGAAATCATATGTTTTAATTAGTATCGATCAAGAATTAATTTGGAATTAATTTAGTGATCAAAAGAGACTAATTAAATCTATGGGGACTAATTATGATAATTAGTTATATTTATATGTGTTGGGCTTATGATCCATGTTGGACCAAGTTTATGTATGGATACATAAAGAGTTGGGCCACATGAACCATGGATCATAAAACCCATGGGTATGGATTATGGGTTATACCCATGACCCTTGGAATCCTACATATAAATAGGTTACTCCATAGCCAAAATCACCACTTCTTTTCTTAGAGAAATATGGAGGTGTTTTGGTGCATGGAATTCTCTCTCAAGAGCCACCTTTGTCCTAGGTGTGTTGTGATTCCATTTGAGGCATTTCATACTATTGGTGCTAAGCTCTTAAGGCCAAATACATCAAGACTTCAAGCCACATCAAAGGTATGTTTCCCTAACTAGTATATTATATGGTTTATGTCAAATGCATGCTAGTTATAGGTTTAATGCCTTGGAAACCATTTGCATGTATAATAGAGAAAACATAGATCCAAAGTATTTAGGGTTGTATGTGCACCATAGGATGTTGTAGTATACTAAAACCCAACAACACATGCATGATATCTATGGAAAGGTGTATGATTTTGATAAAGTTTTATCAAAGCATCTCGTATCAGAAATCTGAACTTTGGTAAGAAAGTCAATAAAGTATTTATTTCTAGAAATCCAGCTGATTTCTGAGTACATGTCAAAGCTAGTGGGAGCATAAGTGTTATGCTAATAATCATCATGTTAGTGGGAGCATGATAATTATTATTAGTGTTGCAAGTTAGCAATGTTAATTATAGAAAACAAAAGTTTCAATTCGTGAGGCTGCAGGGATTGAAAAAGTTGTTTTGCTATAATTAAGGGAGAGGATATACTTCATTTCAGTTCTAAAGGCTTAGACTTAATCATCTTTAGTCAAGAATATATATATGAATTTCATGTTGGATTGGTTCAACTTAAGGAAATTCTATATATTGTGTTCTCAAAATTCGATTATGATTACGGCATCCCTCTTCATAGTCAAATTTTGAAAACATGGCAAATAAAAATATTGTAGCAAAAGACTGGTCTAGAATCATGTCTTTATGTGAGACATCATGAATCGTGTACCATTTGCTTTGGGTACAGGATCGATTGCATGTGCTATAATATTTGTCATTTTTAAATTTTTCCAAATGCCCAGAGGCATTAAGAAGGGAAAAGGTCTAGAATTGGATATGACTAAAATGATTAAGCAATTGTCGAGGACAATCTGAGGTTTACCAAAGATTGGTTGCTCAGGGACAGTTGGAAGTATAGTGCTAATTTTGGAAGGACCATATTGACATATTCTGAAAAGAGGCGTCTCTTATTCAGAAGTGATAGTCAAAATGAGAATATGGAGTTGTCTCCATAGGTGGAAGTTATCTGTGTAAGATTAGAAAACTTAATGCAAGAAGCATGTCCAAAGCAATGTACTTTGAATATGAGACTTAGTTTCCATGGAGTTGATCTCCATTGGAATACCTTATAATGACTGTTGACAAGTCTTTGTGACTTTGTACATATTCATTACAGGAGGGTCAGTGCATATAAGTTTAAAATCTAAACAGATTTCGATAAATGATAGGAATTTGAAATTCTCACATTTTTCGATAAGGATTTGGGAGTGTGAAATTAGAATCATTGAAATTATGTTCAATTGGTTTATTTCACAAAGTAAGGATCATAGACAAACATAGAGTGCATACTTGGTGTATGGCAAAGCTATTGTTTAAGAAAAACATAGTGTACATGCTTGGAGCATGGGACAACTAGTGTTTTTAATTCAAGTATAAAGTTGATAAAACCGAAACAATGAATAATAAGTAATCAGTATGGTGATAAATAAAAGTGTTTATTTATATTCATAGGGTTTGATACCATATTTGATTCATTTATTCTTGTGTTTCACTTTGCATGTTTTCACTTCCAGAATAACTAAGTCGCTCTTCCCGAATGATTAAGTTATTCAAACCATCCACAGTCGGTCATATGTTGGAAGTAGATATGAATCAAGACTCTCATTGGTTGGTTTGTAGAGGTCCAAGTTGGTGGACAAAGTGGTGCTACAACACTCATGAGTGCTCATAAGTTCTGAGTATTGGATTCAACCCGCTCTCATTTGAATCACTTCATGGATTTTATCACGAGTGATCATGAGACGATAATATCTTATATTCTTCAAACCTAGAGATATGAGTTGTTACTATGAGTTGGTTATACATTGATTGCACGAAAACGCATTTGGTAACTCGATGTTATAAAATGTGCCTTTGTGTATGATTCAACAAGTAGTAGAACAAGCCATATGAGTCGAAGTTTATCCATTCCTTTTACCTTCGGGATAAAAGCGATATCTGTGGGCCCCTCGATGATTTAGCGATGACACATGTGAGTGCTTGGCCAAGCCAGGACTGATTTGATTTGTTCAATCAGTCAGTCATCATAAATCGAATATCAGGAAACAACAAATGGATGGAGAGAATGATTATAATCCATGTCTCAGTCCATATGATATCTAGAATGGAGGAATATATGATCCCTTATCTAATGGACGCGTCATTGATTTGTTCAGAGTTCGACAGCGGCTTTAAGAGCTACGATTGTCAGTTAGGTTTTGAAGTCATACTCAATAATAGTTTTAGACTTATCCTAGTGGGAGACTGTTGGATTAATGTCTAAGTCCATAACTATATTTGGTATGTACTTGACCCGACCCGGCATGGTCCATTTGGGTTGCACTTCACCGGCACAATTTATATGGATAGTCTTTTGAGAATAGTATATTTATGATTTATATTAATATATTATTAGTTCTAATATATTAATATGGAATCATATTATTTAATTAGTATTGATCAAGAATTAATTTAGAATTAATTAAGTGATCAAAAAGAACTAATTAAATATGGACTCTTATATATATGGAATGGGCCAAGTTCATTTAGGTTGGGCTAAGCTTTCATGGATGGTCCATGGAGCTTTTAACCCATGGATCCTATGTAAATGAAAGGTCATGGGTATTAGGGTTTACATGGATGTAACCCTAATCCTCCATAATATATAAAGGGGTCCTTGGCTCACAAAATTGGACAAGTGTGTGAAAATAAGAGTGGGCCGATTTTAGTGTGCATACATATTCTCTCAAGTTCTTCCAAGGTATTTTGGTGATTTGTGATTCCATTTGAGGCTTCCACACTATTGGCGCTAAGCTCTTAAAGCTTGAAGACATCAAGCTACATCAAAAGGTATGTCATCTAACTAGAACTTTATAGTATAGGTGCTTCATAATATGCTAGTTAGGATGAAACCTTGGAATAGTTAATATTTGCATGTATAATAGAGAAAACATAGATCCAAGGTTTATAGGGTTGCATGTACACCATAGGAGTGTTAGAATGCTCAAAACCCAACATTTACATATTCAAGAAACAGAAACATACTTTCAAACATAAATACTTATGTACTCACTCAACTTTATGTTGATACTGTCTTTTCAAATTACTTGTATTCTCAGGAAATCAGTAGACAGATACTCCTCGAGATTTTGAGAAGATGGAGCCATTTTTGAGTCATGTCTTCTTCTTTTGTATAACTATTTTGGTGTTGATATATATTGATTGAACACATGTAAAAACATATACTTATTAATGCAATGGTTGTTTGTACTTTGATTACTATAATGCATGTGTTGTGATACTACAAATGAAGTCATCCACCCCCGGACGTTTCCGTCGTCTGGTTTGGGGGTGTGACAGTCACAGGGGTATGGGGAGGACCGAAGTGGTCCTTCATACCACAGAGCTGATTCAACAGATCAGGGAGAGACTGCAGACCACTTAGAGTCGGCAGAAGAGCTATATCGACCGGTGCCGATCCGAGTTAGAGTTTCAGGTCGGCGACATGGTATTACTGAATGTATCACCTTGGAAAGGTGTGATACGCTTCAGGAAGAGGGGGAAATTGGGCCCCCGATATATTGGGCCATTTCGGGTGATTTCCAGGGTTTGCAAGGTTGCTTACAGATTGGATCTTTTTGAGGAGCTCAGTCAGATTCACAACACTTTACTGTTGGGTTATGAGCATTCTAACACTCCTAAGTGTACATGCAACCCTAAATACCTTGGATCTATGTTTTTTCTATTATACATACAATTATGAACATCCAAGGTATTATCCTAATCTAGCATACAAAATAATAAATATAACAAGATAGAATACATACCTCTTTGATGTAGAATGTCTTCATGAAGCTTGAGTGCCTAGTGCCCCAAGTGTGACACCTCAAATGGTTCACACAACACCAAATTCACTTGGAATAACTTGAGAGAAACTTGAACACTCCTTGAAATCGTCTAGCCCTCACACTCACACATTAGTGCACGATTTCTTGAGCCATGGGATTCTTTTATATGGTGGCTATTAGGGTTACACCATGTAACTCATAACTTTACCCATTCCTTATGCTCCATGGATTTTAACCTCCATGGAGTATCCATGGGTCACCCCATGGACTTAGTCCAACATAAGGAATCTTGGATCACAAGCCCACATATATAAGAATGAATGATTTACACAATCAACCCATATATTTAATTAGTCTCCTTTTGATCACTTAATTAATTCCAAATTAATTCTTGATCAATACTAATTAAATAACCTTATTAATATATTAGAACTTATAATATATTAACCAACCTTAAGTGTTATTTCTCTCATTATAGTTTATCCAAATGCATGATGCCATGCAACCCAAATGGACCATGTCGGGCCGGGTCAAGTCTTACCAATTATAGTTATGGACTTAGACATTAATCCAACAGTCTCCCACTTGGATAAGTCTAAAACTATTATTGCGTATGACTTCAGGAACCGATCAGCAATCGTAGCTCTAAAAAGCTTCTGTCGAACTCTGACCTTGTCGATGAACTCTGACCTTTGTCAATGACTTGTCCATTAGATAAGGGATCATATATTCCTCCTTTCTAGATATCATATGGACTGAGACATGGATTATAATCATTCTCTCTGTCCATTTGTTGTTTCCCGATTTTCGATTTATGATGACTGACTGATTGAACAAATCAAATCAGTCCTGGCTTGGCCAAGCACTCACATGTGTCATCGCTAAATCATCGAGGGCCCCACAGATATCGCTTTTATCCCGAAGGTAAAAGGAATGGATAAACTTCGACTCATATGGCTTGTTCTACTACTTGTTGAATCATACACAAAGGCACGTTTTATAACATCGAGTTACCAAATGCGGTTTCGTGCAATCAATGTATAACCAACTCATAGTAACAACTCATATCTCTAGGTTTGAAGAATATAAGATATTATCATCTCATGATCACTCGTGATAAAATCCATGAAGTGATTCACATGAGCGCGGGTTGAATCCAATACTCAGAACTTATGAGCACTCATGAGTGTTGTAGCACCACTCTGTCCACCAACTTGGACCTCTACAAACCAACCCATGACAGTCTTGATTCATATCTACTTCCAACATATGACCGACTGTGGATGGTTTGAATAACTTAATCATTCAGGAAGAGCTACTTAGTTATTCTGGAAGTCAAAACATGCAAAGTGAAACACAAGAATAAATGAATCAAATATGGTATCAAACCCTATGAATATAAATAAACACTTTTATTTATCACCATACTGATTACTCATTATTCATTGTTTCGGTTTTATCAACTTTATACTTGAATTTAAAACAATAGTTGTCCCATGCTCCAAGCATGTACACTATGTTTTCTAAACACTAGTCATGCCATACACCAAGTATGCATACTATGTTTGTCTATGATCTTTACTTTGTAAAATAGATCAATTGAACATCACTCCAATGATCCTCTTTTCACAGTCCCAAATCCTTACTGCAAATGCAAGAATTCCAAATTCATGCCATTTACTGAAATCTGTTAGATTCTAAACTTATATGCATTGATCCTCTTAATGATTATGCACGAAGTCAGAAAGACTTGACAACAATCATTACAGAGCATTCCAAAGGAGATCAGCTCCTTGGAAACATCCTTCTTTCATTAAGTTTCCTAATCTTACACAGATTGAATAATTTCTAACTTTGAAACATTTCCATATTCCATTTTGACTATCACTTCTGAACAAGAGTTGCCTCCTTACAGATTATGTCAATATGGTCCTTCCAGAATTAACATTATACTTCCAACTGTCCTTGAGCAACCAATCTTTGGTAAACCTTAGATTGTCCTCGACAATTGCTTAATCATTTTAGTCATATCCAATTCTAGACCTTTTCCCTTCATAATGCCCCAGGCATTTGGAAAATTTTAGAAAGGATGAATATAGCACATGTAATCGATCCTATATCCGAAGCATATGGGACACGATTCATGATGTCTCACATAAAGACTAAACCAGTCTTTTGCTATAATATTTCCATTTTAATTTGCCAAGTTCTCAAAATTCAGATTATGAAAAGGGATGTTGTAATCATAATCGAATTTTAGAACGCAAATAATGGACTCATATATAGAATTTCCTTATGTTGAGCCATTCCAACATGAAATTCATATATATATCCTTGATTAAATACGATTAAAATCTCAATCAAAGCTTTTAGAATTGAAATGAAGTATAATTTCCTCTCCCTTAATTATAGCAAAACAACTTTTTCAACCCCTGCAACCTCACGAATTGAAACTTTTGTTTTCTATAATTAACATTGCTAACTTGCAACCTTTGTCATAATTATCATGCTCCCACTAACATGATGATTATTAGCATAACACTTATGCTCCCACTAGCTTTGACATGTACTCAGAAATCAACTGACTTTCTTACCAAAGTTCAGATTTATGATACTAGATTGTTTTGATAAAACTTTATCAAAAACATACACCTCTCTTAGATAGCTCACATGTGTGTCTAAACAATTTTAGAACTATGAAAAGGGATGCCGTAATCATAGTCTCAATTGTTTAGACCTTTGCCACTTCTCACAAGTCCATGTTAGTGTGACGGTAAACCACACACGCTCCACTAACGACTTTGAGAATGCAAATATCACAATTGCTATCTAGCTAAAATCTACTTAGCGAAAGTGTTTCCTCACCATCATTTTCATGAATCGGAGAGAAACCTTATGACACTTAGATTTAATAGTGTATGTGTTCTTATCCATCTGAATTTGTCAAAACCATAATCACAAGACAAGGTTAGTGACAAATCCAAACTCATATTGATTAAACTTGTGCAATCTTAAATTCTTCCCATTTGGCAGCTCAGGTGCCTGCCATTGCTTCCAAGTAGTTGTGCAACCAATTGAGAACTCTCAGAACTCCTATGCAAAGCCAACTTGAATAGGCACAAAAATTTCAACACGACAGGTTATAAACCTCAAGTCGTGTGCTAGTGAAGGACTTTAGGTTTTATTCTTGATTAAGTCTTGAAACTTTCAAGAGCTTTAAGACTCCCACTGTCCTCTTGACATATAAGACTCCCTTGTCAAATATTCAAGAGATAGTGCGGCATTCTTTATCAAGACTAACACTTTACACAATTGGCCTAAGTTGGTCTCTGTTTTATCCAAAACATCACAACTTACCAATTTCAAATGTACAAGAGTAGATAACCTTTTACTCTTACATTTGACTAGTGTTAACAAACCCTCTTTAAGATATGTCACTGAAGTTACAATCTTGGAGTATGACTCTAAGAATTGTTTTGGAACGAAGTATGACTCATCTTTTTGATTTAACCATTTCAACAATTCATGACTCCTCTTCTTAGTCATAAGAATGCACTAAGATGACTTTAGAGGACCAATTGTGATATGGTATCTTAATCATTAAGATGATCATAAACATGATACTAAAGTACTCTCCCATCTTTTCAGATTTGAGAAACTTTTATCTTTCTGCCATACTTTGATTCTTCTTATTCGTTCTGTCTCACATTGGAACTTCTCCAATGCTACAGACTTATACTTAAACTTATAAGTATAACCATATTTACTGAACTTAAGTAAATCATGACGAATAGTCTTCTTGATCTTTTGTGGTGGACTTGACAAGTGCACAAGAATGTGTACTCGATCCCTTAGTCCTTTCGTTATTCACATAAGGAATTAGTCTTAATTTTCCAAGCTGAAAGTTCTCATTCATCATACTATACAACTTGCATGATTCCAAGTTTCGGTCCAATTGAACCTTGGGTGATGAGAATCTTTCCTTATTTGGTAATATTAGACACTACCACAACCGAAAGAATCAAATCCATTTTTCCAATATTGCTATCAATGGAATCTTATAAGCAACAACTTTTCACAAATGCCATTGTAAGGATACTTAAAATAAATAAAATCAAAACCTTTTTTCTTTTATTTTAAAACTTTGCGGAAAAACTTATCCTTACAATCCATATGAAAACCTTGTTGTTATCTATTCCTAAGCAATATAAATATCATAACTCTTAAGTAATAGCCCAAAATTCTGATCACCGAACCATGCGATTGAAATCCATCTTCGCGATCAGAATCAGCATGTACTTAATAGAGTTAGACAATGGACTTTACCTGAAGTAGAGCCAAACTTATTGACTTTAACATCCTTAGGTAAATTTGGCAGCTTCGTAACCAATGCCCCTTCCTTTGGCAATAGTTACCTATGGACCCTTGATAATGGGACTATCTCAGACTTCGCCTCTCTCTTTACCATTGGGTCAACCGAGTTGACTATGGCCGATCCCTCTCCATTGGGAAGAGAGAGCTTTACTGGATATCCAATGTCATCATTGTCAATGTCCATAGCGTTTTAGGAAGTTGATCTTAGCAAATAGATAAGATCATTAAGGGTCTTGTCTTAGTCTGTTTCATAGGATTCCCAAAAGAACTCACTATGTGACTTAGAAAGTAGTTGAGCCACCAACTTTCTCAAGACTTTGACACCCAACTCTCCCGGCTTGTCAATATGTGACTACATCTCCAAGATGTGATCACACCTAGACCTTGCCTTGCCAATAGGGCTTGAGTGACCTTAAACTTTTTAGGAACTTGTGGGTTAGGGAGAATAATTGGAGGAGGTGAAAGAAGTATGATATCCATGGGACATCATCTTCATTTAGGAAAGCTTGTTTCAAGAGATTTGGGAAGATCATAAATGTCTAGACCAGACATCTTTTTGGGAGATGTTCAAGATAGTTGATTTAAAGTCCTTAATATGACACCCAACATGAAATATTAAGGCTAGGACCCAACAAACTATTTTATAACTTAGAAGAGGGATGCCGTAATCCAAGCTATAAAATATTTGAAGGTAGGTGAATGACGATTCACCAATTTCCACCATGAAAAACGAAATAATTTATTAGGTTTTAATTGGATTTGAAAGTCCTAGATCTTTGAGATTCATTGAACTGTTCAAAGGCATGTTTCAATCTCGAGTGTGCCCTTCAGGTTTTGTGACTGGGATGCCGAGGATCACAAACCAAGGTGTGAATAACCATGCAAATATACTTGGTACCCTTAATATTTCCCCCTTAATCAGTGTGCCGGTTAACCACACACGCTCCACCGATACTATAATAAATATTAAGTTACCCTTTACCTACCTTGTTAAGTCCAGGTTAGTGTGTCGGTTAACCACACACGCTCCACTAACGACTTAAGCAAAGTGCAAAGTGTAATTTTATGGGTTAGCACCAAATTCACATTTTCCTAAGTAACTAAGATTGGGTATTAATAAGAGTTTAGTTACTTAGTATTTATCATTAATACTTTTAATGAAAGGAGAATTATAGTCCTTGTCCTACCCGTTCGGCTAACGACCCTCCACCAGTCAAGGAAGCGGTGGGTGAGAGTGGACACCCATTAAACTACCATTTTATAGGCAGTAACCTTATACCCCCCTTATAGACCGGCTTCGTGAATGAGGCCTACTAACGGTAAGACTGACTTTACTCTTATACATATATATAAATATTATTAACTTATAATATTATAAAGTATAAGGGTTGAATTTTAACTTTTAAAATTCTAAGGGCTAACTTGGAATTAAAGTATTCATAAGTGAAAACTTTTCAAATTCCAAAACTTGAGGGCAAGTTTTGAAACTATTCAAAACTAATTAATTCCATAACTTATGAGTTTAAAGTAGTTTTAATTAAAAAAAAACTCTTCAAGTTCCATATCTTGAGGACAAGTTATGGAAGACTTTAAACTAATTAATAAAAAAAAATAACTTTTTTTTATTGTAACTTATGGAACTAATTAAGGTTACACTTTTTTTTTTAATTTAATGAAGAGACTCTTGAACCTCGATAACTTGAGGACAAGTTATGGAGTCATAAAACCATTTAATTAGAACTAGACTCTTCATTTTGTAACCTTTGCCAACTTTTATGAGTTTTATGATTCTTAAATGTGACTTTTCATATAACTTGAGGACAAGTTACAAAAACACACTTTGGAATCAACTCTTAGATAAAAATGGATTGAAAACAACTATTTCACACAACTTTTCTATTAATCTAAGAACCTCATAAGAACAAGATAATTCAAATCATCAATCTTCAAGAAATTAGCATGAACATACAAACTAATACAAATCTTGAAATTATGACAATGATCTTAGAAATTGGATTAGCATGAACATTACCACATCAAAAACAAGTTTATAAGTCCAAAAACATTTTAGAGTAATGTTCCTAGTCCAATTCCAGCCAAAACAATCGAATATATGCATCCAACTCGATTTTTCAGCTACTTTTGCAAGTATAACAAGAAAACAAGCCTAGGCTCTGACACCACTGTTGGGTTATGAGCATTCTAACACTCCTAAGTGTACATGCAACCCTAAATACCTTGGATCTATGTTTTCTCTATTATACATACAATTATGAACATCCAAGGTATTATCCTAATCTAGCATACAAAAATAATAAATATAACAAGATAGAATACATACCTCTTTGATGTAGAATGTCTTCATGAAGCTTGAGTGCCTAGTGCCCCAAGTGTGACACCTCAAATGGTTCACACAACACCAAATACACTTGGAATAACTTGAGAGAAACTTGAACACTCCTTAAAATCGTCTAGCCCGCACACTCACACATTAGTGCATGATTTCTTGAGCCATGGGATTCTTTTATATGGTGGTTATTAGGGTTACACCATGTAACTCATAACTTTACCCATTCCTTATGCTCCATGGATTTTAACCTCCATGGAGTATCCATGGGTCACCCCATGGACTTAGTCCAACATAAGGAATCTTGGATCACAAGCCCACATATATAAGAATGAATGATTTACACAATCAACCCATATATTTAATTAGTCTCCTTTTGATCACTTAATTAATTCCAAATTAATTCTTGATCAATACTAATTAAATAACCTTATTAATATATTAGAACTTATAATATATTAACCAACCTTAAGTGTTATTTCTCTCATTATAGTCTATCCAAATGCATGATGCCATGCAACCCAAATGGACCATGCAAGGTCGGGTTAAGTCTTACCAATTATAGTTATGGAATTAGACATTAATCCAACAGTATGCGCACATAGCGGTACGATACGTAGGAGTGTTAACATCAAAAGGAAAACAGAAAGCACTGGAACATTTACAAAGAGTACATTGTCGAACACACTAGGAGTATATTGTTGAACACACTAGGAGTACATTGTTGAACACACTATGAGTACATTATTGAACACACTAGGAGTACATTGTCAAACACGCTAGGAGTACATCATCATATAATAGACGTTTCTTTCAAATCGGCCAAAACTTTGTTCAGTAAAGAGTCTGTTTCTATCATTCGTCATGAATTGGCGTGGTCGTCATCATACTGAGTTCATATGTTTCTATCGCCTCGACCGTCAAGTTCGCGAAACCTTCGTCATTCGTATCGACAGTCCTACCTAAACCTCAGTTTTGTCTTTCGTATTATAAACCTCGAAGTACTCGTGCGAAGGGTACTTTGTCCTCCGGAGCCTTGCCGTCAGATGTCCGCAGACCGTCACGAAATACCACTCGTCCAGCAGACCAAGTTCGAGCACAGAGGCTAAGGACGAATACAACCCACCTATTACTATTCAGTGTATACACAAGGGTGGTATATAATTATGATTATGCAGATTTAGCATGTGTGCTTCCGCCCTATATCTTGTTCCTTGTTTGGTTGTGGACCTGGGGCAGAGTCGCACATCCGACCGTCTAACTAAATCTATATTATATACGACTTGTATAGACGAGGTAATGATAGATGGACCGAGTACGAATCCTATCATGGACAATAGGGCAAAGTTGCCAGGTCTACGAGTGGGTATTCTGCAAATCAGAGGAGCGCAACCCCAGTAGTATTGTAAGAAAGCTAATTTTGGGACGAAATTCCATCTAACGGGGGGATGATATGACAACCCAAAAAAATTTGCTTTGAAAGCTCAGTCAGTCAACTCAACTGAGTGTCAGACTCATTGGAAATGAGTTCTAGCCTTGTTAAAGGTCATTCTGAGGAGTTTTAGCCTAGTACACTTAAGGAATAAGTGTTTAGAGTATCAGCGGAAGTTCTAGACTGCATATCAACCATAAACCTCCTCAAAAAGGAGTTTACGGTCAGGGTGACCGTAAACTCCCTCATACATACATAATTCATGATCATTTTGATCATTTCTTCCCTTTCCAAGCCAAGAACTTCCCAATCCTCTCAAGTATCATCGACTTTTCACCCTAGATCTTCAAAAGTTGTAAGTGTTCTTCCTTTAGTTTGATGTTAATCCTTCTTAGCTAGCTTCATCTAATGATTTCATCCATGGGAATCATCTTTTCTTAGATCTTCAAGAAGCACCAAGAACACGAAGAACACACACTAGTGTTCTTGGACATTAATCACCATTTCAAGCCTCTATATCGTAAGTACTCCCTCCTTAGCTTGTTATCTAGTTGAAACACCTGTTTAAAGCCTTGAAAAACATCAAGAATCCAAGAACAAAGGAGTTTACGGTCTAAGTGTATCTCCTTAGACCGTAAACCCTAATGAAAGGTGCATTAGAGACCTTAAACCCTCCTAAAGCCTAGAATGGAACTTAGAACCCTTCGAAATGCTTGGAAATCATCCTATGCACAAAAGGATGTGAGTTTACGGTGGACCGTAAACCTCATGACCGTAAGGTCATAGGACCGTAAACACATGGGACGGTGAACCCATTGGACCGTAAGGTCATTAGACCATAAACACCCTAGACCGTAAACTCATGGTAGTGCCATTCCACTTTCCTTTGATGAATCACATGTGATTCCAACACTTGGACAAAGTGTTTCCTAGTCCCGTGAGGTGTTTCTTATCATTTGCTTGCTTCTAAAACACTATAATTATGCCAATATATACCATTATATGTCATTTAGGACTCGTTAAGTCTCGGGACTTCATTCGTGGAACTTCTCATCCTTACGCGCGTATTCGTTTGAATCACCCACATCAGGTGAGTTCATACCCCGTAATGAATCTTTTAACTGTTTTAAATGCTTTTAAAGGGGGGGGGGGGAATACAAGTTGAACACAATGATAATTGTATAAATGTTTGTTATATTTACATCTTTCAAAAGATTGCTTATGTCTTTTATAAGTGATCAAAACATTTCAAAACTCTATTAAAGTTATGTTACTTCATAGTTTAACAAAACTCCGTTTTTAAACTACAAGCATAGCTTAGTAGATAAATGAGTCTTTTCAATAATAGTTCAAGTAAACCATTAATAAACTATAATAGGTATAGTTTAGAGATTCAATTCATACTAGATACAATACACGATAACATAAAGAGAAACAGGGAGGTAGATACAATACATGATAACAGAATGAACATACTATATGAGAAACAGAACATACTATATGAGAAACAGAACATACTATATGAGAAACAGAACGAACATACTAAGTTGCTATAGCATGGAACTACTACAGGATCTAATTATACGAATGAATCACTAACTCATTGTTCTAAACAAAAGGTGATAGTTATATTGGGTATACATGATCATAAAACTTTAATGTGAATTACACGGGGTAGCAACTGGTTTGCTAAAAAGTCGTGTTTGGTACCCTTAATCTCTAGACAGGGAGAGCATATAGTAGGGGTACTAGCCTTCACATTATGACCAGTAGAAAAGAAACATGTTTTAAGGTCATCAGTACATCTGTATGTCATTTTAAACGACAACTGTGTACTTACATTTCCCATTACTTTGTTAAAGTGACAGTACCACTTGAAAGTCAAATGCAAACTATTTTTGAGTTAAGATAGTTATAAACTAGGGAAAACTTACATTTTTACAAACGACAAACAGAACAATCAAGTCTAGTACATTCAGTAGAAAGGGACCATAATGCTAACCTTATGATTCCTTAATGTATACATCAAAGGATATATATATATATATATATATATATATATATATATATATATATATATATATATCAATAGGATCCGACAGGTAATAGGATGTGTGCTCTCCACTTCATTTCATGTTCCTTGTTTGGTTGTGGGCTTGGAATGGATTCACCCAGTCTATTATCTATTCGATTTTAGATATATATATGTTCAGTATACATTAAGTCATCATAAGGGTACCAGGTATGGGTCAAGTCATAGGACACAAAGTCAATGCACAGTTTTCTAGTACAAAACATACTTTCCAAATCAGAACTTTTGGTATACAAAACTAGAAACTTCCCAGTAAAGGGTTTAATTCATTTTATTAGACCAGTATAAACTTAAAGGACCTTAGGTGATTTACTCTATAAGACCTTAGTTTATACATCATGGTTATATATCATTAATACCCAACAGGTAGTTGGATGTGTGCTTTCCGCCTTACTTCATGTTCCTTGTTTGGTTGTGGGCTTAGGGCAGATTCATACAATTAACTATCTATTTGAGATTAGATTATGTATAGCCAGTATAAACTAAGTGATTATAGAAGTAATCACTGTGGTCACCATTTTATTATAAGAAATAAGGGTTTTCTTAAAGAATCTTTTCATTAAATATAAAGGAATTATTACAATTAACTTCATGAGTAACAAGTGAATGCGCCAGGGTTATATACAACAATGATCTAACAAATAATGGGATGTGTGCTATCCGCCTTACTTCCTGTTCCTTGTTTGGTTGTGGGCTTAGGGCAGATGCGCACAGTCGATTATTTGTTTACTCTGAGTTTTATATAACTTGTATCCATTTAATACTCATAGATAGGATTGTAGAATCATTTTTACGTATCTTTCATCAAAGTAGGAAATATAGGATTTTCTAGAGGAACAGGCGAACTTTTCTAAAAAGAACTTACAACTTACTACATTTTTCAACTACATTTTACAACAACTTTCTATAACTTACTTACATCACTAAAATCTTATGAACTCACCAGCTTATTGTTGATCAACTCTTTCAAATAACTTGTATTCTCAGGAGACTAGTAGACAGGTACTCGCGCTGGGAAGGCAGAAGATGGAGCATAATAGCTTCAAGTCTTGTTTTGTTATTTGCTTATGTATTCTATGTTTTGTGAACACACACATTGTAAACACTTTCTTTCTAATGAAATGGTTGTTCATTACTTGCTTACTATGATCCATGTCTTGTGATACTAAACATGACATCCTCCACCTCCGAACGTTTCCGCCGTTCCGGTTTTGGGGTGTGACACTAAACAATTTTAGAACTATGAAGAGGTATGCCGCAATCATAGTCTCAATTGTTTATACCTTTTCCATTTCTCACAATTCGAACAATGAAGAGGGATGCCGTAATCATAATCGAATATGAGAAATGCAAGTATCACAATTGCTAAATATTTAAAATCTACTTAGTGAAAGTGTTTCCTCAGCATCATTTTCATGAATCGAAAAGAAACCTTATGACACTTAGATTTTATGGTGTATGTGTTCCTATCCATGTGAATTTTTCAAAACCATAATCACAAGACAAGGTTAGTGACAAATTCAAACTCATATGGACTGAACTTGTTCAATCTTAATTTCTGGCCACCTGGCAGCACAAGGGCCTACCATTGCTTCCAAGTTGTTATGCACACAATTGAGAAATCTCAGAACTCATATGCATAGTCAACTTTAACTGGAATGGGCACATAAACAAGAATATGTCAACACCATAGGTCACAAACCTCAAGTCGTGTGCTAGTGATAAACTACATGTTTTATTCTTCATTAGTTCTTGAAACTCTTTCAGGATCTTTTAAGACTCCCACTGACCTCTTGATATATAAGTTTCTCTCTGTCAAATACCATTAGTTGACAACAAATATTCAAGAGTTAGTGTGGATTCTTATCAAGACAAACACTTCACAAAATTGGCCGTAGTTGGTCTTTGTTTTATCCAAAACATCACAACTTACCAATTTCAAATGTACAAGAGTAGAAAACATTTTACTCTACATTTGACAAGTGTTATAAACCTTCTTTAAGATATGTCACTCAAGTTACAATCTTGGAGTATGACTCTAAGTATTGTTTTGGAACGAAGTATGACTCATCTTCTTGATTTAACCACTTCAACAATTCATGACTCCTCTTCTTAGCCATAAGGATGCACTAAGATTTCCTTAGGGGATAAATTGTGATATGGTTTCATAATCATTAAGATGATCATAAAACATGATACTAAAGTACTCTCCCATCTTTTCAGATTTGAGAAACTTTTATCTTTCTGCCTAATTTGATTCTTCTCATTCGTTCTGCCATACATTGAAACTTTTCCAATGTTTTAGAATTATACTTAAACTTGTAAGTATAACCATATTTACTAAACATTAGTAAATCATAACGAATAGTCTTATCGATCTTTGTGGTGGACTTGACCAGTGCACAAGAATGTGTACTCGATCCCTTAGCCCTTCACTTGACTCACATATACATGTGAACAAGGAATTAGTCTTAATTTTCCAAAGATGAAAATTCTCATTCATCATACAATACAACTTGCATGATTCCAAGTTTCTGTCCAATTGAAACTTGGGTGATGAGAATCTTTCCTTATTTAGCAAATTTAGACACTACCACAAGTGAAAGTATCAAATTCACATTTCCAATATTGCTAAAAACATATAAACATCAATTTCCATAAATGTCATTGCAAGGAGATATAAAACAAAAAAATTATTTATTTATAAAATGTAGAAAAACTTTCCTTACAATGCAACTTCAAATGAAAACTATGCTATTACATGTTTCCTAGCAATCTATCATAACTCCTAAGCAGCAGCATAAAAAACTGATCTTCGAACCATGTGATTGAAATCCATATTCATGATCAGATTCAACATACTCTTCCTTTAAGATTCCTTCCCTTTGCATGATCCTACAAAACATCAAAATGCAACCTTGTCACATCATGTATTAAGAATCAACAATTAGGAACTTAACAGAGTTAGATAGTGTACTTACCTAAAGCAGAGTCAAAAATTTTGTCTCTACTTTCTTTCAGATCTTTCAGGTAGTCAGGGCAGCTTCGCTTCCAATGTCCCTTCTCTTCACAGTAAAAACATACAGACTCTTTGGGAATGGTACATGGGACTATCACAGACATAGCCTTTCTCTCTACCATTTGGTCAACCGGGTTGACCATGGCCAATCTCTTGGGAAGAGAAAACTTTTATTGACTTCCAATGTTACCATTGTCAATGTCCATGGAAGTTTTAGAAGTAGATCTTCCACCCAAATTTTCTTTTCCAGTGCGCCAAAACATTGTTGATTCAGCAGCAACAAGCAAAGAGGTAAGATCAATAAGGGTCATGTCGTGGTCTGTCACATAGAAGTCCTTAATGAACTCACTATATGACTCAGGAAGTGATTGAAGAACCCAGTCAACAACCAACTTCCTTGAGACTTCGACACCCATCACTCTCAACCTGTCGATATGTGACTTCATCTCCAAGACGTTAGTACACACAAGCATTCCATCCTCATGTTTCATTGCAAGTAGGGCTTGAGTGGCCTTGAATTTTCAAGTCTTCGAGCTTGTGGGTCAGGGAGAATAATTGGAGGAGGTGGAGGAAGAGAAGTATGATTTCCATGATCCAACCGCGGGACATCATCTGTTGGGTTATGAGCATTCTAACACTCCTAAGTGTACATGCAACCCTAAATACCTTGGATCTATGTTTTCTCTATTATACATACAATTATGAACATCCAAGGTATTATCCTAATCTAGCATACAAAAAGAATAAATATAACAAGATAGAATACATACTTCTTTGATGTAGAATGTCTTCATGAAGCTTGAGTGCCTAGTGCCCCAAGTGTGACACCTCAAAATGGTTCACACAACACCAAATGCACTTGGAATAACTTGAGAGAAACTTGAACACTCCTTGAAATCGTCTAGCCCTCACCCTCACACATTAGTGCACGATTTCTTGAGCCATAGGATTCTTTTATATGGTGGCTATTAGAGTTACACCATGTAACTCATAACTTTACCCATTCCTTATGCTCCATGGATTTTAACCTCCATGGAGTATCCATGGGTCACCCCATGGACTTAGTCCAACATAAGGAATCTTGGATCACAAGCCCACATATATAAGAATGAATGATTTACACAATCAACCCATATATTTAATTAGTCTCCTTTTGATCACTTAATTAATTCCAAATTAATTCTTGATCAATACTAATTAAATAACCTTATTAATATATTAGAACTTATAATATATTAACCAACCTTAAGTGTTATTTCTCTCATTATAGTCTATCCAAATGCATGATGCCATGCAACCCAAATGGACCATGCCGGGTCGGGTCAAGTCTTACCAATTATAGTTATGGACTTAGACATTAATCCAACATCATCTTCATTAGGAAAGCTTGTTCCAAGGGATTTGGGAAGACCATAGTTGTATGAACCAGACATCTATAATGGGAGAAATTCAAGTTAATTGATTTAAGTCCTTAATATAACACCCAAATGTAATATTAAGGCTAGGACCCAACACAATATTTTATAATGTGGAAGAGGGATGCCGTAATCCAAGCTACAAAATATTTGAAGGTAGGTAAATGACGATTTACCAATTTCCACCATGAAAAACGAAATTGTTCATTAAGTTTTAATTGGATTGAAACTCCTAGATCCTTTGAGATTCATTGAACTATTCAATGGCATTTTAAATCTCAATTGCGCCCTTCAAGTTTGTGACTGGGATGTCGAGGATCACACAAAAGGAGTGAATAACCATGCAAATTAGCTTGGTACACCCAATGTTACAACCACCTAATCAATGTGCCGGTTAACCACACGTGCTCCATTGATCTATGATTAACATCAAGCTACCCTTTGCCACGCATTGTCAGTCCCATGTTTGTGTGTCGGTTAACCACACACGCTCCACTAACGACTTAACAAAGGTGCAAAGTGCAATTTCATGGGTTAGCACCAAATTCACATTTTCCTCACGTAACTAAGATTGAGAATTTATAAGTGTTTAGTTACTTTATATTTATCATTATACTTTTAATAAAGGGAGAATTAGAGTCCTATCCTACCCGTTCGGCTAACGACCCTCCACCATTCAAGTAAGCAGTGGGTGAGAGTGGATACCCATTAAACTGCCATTTTATAGGCAGTAACCTTATACCCCCCTTATAGACCAGCTTTGTGAATGAGGCCTACTAACGGTAAGATTGACTTTTACTCTTATACATATAAATATGAAACCTATAATATTATAATAGTATAAGGGTTGAACTTTAAATTATTTAAAATTCTAGGGTTTGGAACTAAAGTATTCAAAAGTGTAACTTTACAAATTCCAAAACTTGAGGGCAAGTTTTGAACAATTCAAAAACTTTTGGAATCTATAACATATGAGTTTAATATGGCTTTTAATTGCAGGACTCTTGAAAATCCATAACTGGAGGACAAGTTATGGATTTCATAAAACAATTTATTGGAAAAAAACTCTTCAAAAAACATAACTCATGACTTTTAAAGACTCATTAACTAGAAAGACTTTTGGTTTTCCACAACTTGAGGACAAGTTATGGAATCCATTAAAGGTCATTTAGATCATCTAATAAACAAACAAACATGTCAAGAAAAACTATGATCTTGATTAAACTCATATGAACAAGACAATTCAAATCAAACAATTTTCATGTAATTTGCCTAATCGTTAAACTAATACAAAACATGAAACTTTTGACAATTATCTTTTGAATTGGATTAGTATGATCATTACCACATCAAAAACAAGTTTATAAGTTCAAAAACAGCTTAGGGTAATGATCCTAGTCCAATTCCAGCCAAAAACCTTGAAAACCTGCATTCTGGAGCACCAACTCGTCGAGTGTATGAACAAACTCGGCGAGTTGGTCAGATTTTGCCTTGGACTTGGCGAGTCCATCAGTGGACTCGGCAAGTCCACAGTCCAGAACAACGGAAAATCGACTTTTAAGGCATTTCCAAGCAAGTAGCATCAAGTATAATTGAAAACAACCCTAGGCTCTGATACCACTCATGGGTTTTAAGCATTCTAACACTCCTATGGTGTACATGCATCCCTATGTGCTTTGGATCTATGTTTTCTCTATCATACATGCATACATTCAAAATTCCAAAGCATCATCCTAACTAGCATATTGTGTAGCAACTATACAACAAAAGTCTAGTTAGATGACATACCTTTTGATGGAGTTTGAAGTCTTGAACCTTTAAGAGCTTAGCCCCAATAGTGTGGAAGCCTCAAATGGAATCACACAACACCACCAACAAATGGAATAACTTGAGAAGAAGGTTACTTGTGTTCTCCCTATGAAAAACGGCCCTTGCCCTCTCTTTGTGTATCGACTAGTGCCATTTCATGAACCATGGGATCCTTTATATGGCATGGCTCATTAGGGTTACACCATGTAAACCCTAATGTGCATGACTTTCCATTTCTTTCATGATCCATGGGTTTTAACCTCCGTGGAGTATCCATGGGTTACCACATGGGTTAAGCCCAACATGAAGGATAATGGATCACAAGCCCACATATATAAGAATGAATGATTTACATAATCAATCCCCATATATTGAATTAGTCTCTTTAGATCACAAAATTAATTCCAAATTAATTCTTGATCAATACTAATTAAATAATATGATTTCATATTAGTATATTAGAACTTATAATATATTAATATAAATCATAAACAACCTTTTCTCTTTTGTCTATCCAATTGTTCCGATGCCATGCAACCTAAATGGACCATGCTACTCTCGGGTCGAGTACATACCAATAATAGTTATGGGCTTAGACATCTGATCCAACAGGCCCATGATACTGCGTTGGTTGATGGTAAGCTTTATTGTGTTCAATTTCAACTAGTTAAAAATGACATTGTGTTTCTCACCAAACATATTTTTATTGAATTCATCAATCTTCTTAGGTCTGTCATTTGTTCATGATACGAAAATCCCTCCACGGCTCTAGTCCTTTGAAACTGTTGGATACTGGTCACAAGGCTCCTCTCAAAACTACAAGCAACTTCAAGGAGTCAAACTTCCTAATTACATGGGACTTTCTCGTTCACATCATCATTAAATGCCTTACAAGCAAGACTGGAGGAACCGATCAACTTAGTATGACATGGCTTCACATACTCTAGGGCATCATCATAGGAAGACTAGTGGATTATGCTACGTGTTTGTGGAGCGATCTAAATACATCGGCACGAGAAATAAGGATATCCCTCACGCTTGCTTCTGGATCATATGTCTTGAGTACCTTTACAAAGCCTCAAAAATTCTAGTCGATGAATCTATGGGAACGGTAGAGAGTCGTAAGATGAAGAGGTTTCTTGTTCTGGATCAACCCGATTTCGGGGCAACCAAAAGTCTACCAACTACACTTCCAAATCTCATTCAAAGAGATTTATAAGTCCTTGCCTTACACATCAAGGATATGAATAAGCCAGAACTGGAGCATCCTACCCCGTCCTCGACAAGAACCTTACAAAAAGCCCCGAGGTCCAAAGTTGCCACCACACCACCGAATGGAAAGCATGTTTCGAAGAAGAAGAAAGTAGAAAAGAAACATAAAGACTCAATTTTTCCCTCTCCTCCTCCAAAAAGGCATATCTGTCACACACCACAGACTCTCGAAAGTGTGAGGGTGATAAAAGACCTCTCGTCTGTAACACCCCGACTCCCAGGTATAAAATTTAAAGCTTTATAATTATATTTTTTTAGACGTAATCGACGAATTGGATGCCCCAACTCGTCGTGTAGAGACTGTTAAATCCGCGTGGATTCTAGAATCTACTCGACGAGTTGGAGGACCCAACTCGACGATTTGAGGTTGGACATGAAAACCGTAATTTTGAGGGTTTGTACCCTATTTAAAGGACCTTAAGTCCTCCTTCCAGCCTCCTTACCACCTATTCACGTCCAGAAGCAAACCCTAGTCGATCTAACCCCTATTTTGAATGTGATTGAGGCTAAAAGTGTGTTTTTGGTGCATTTGTTGAAGAAACTTGAAGGTTGAGAAGCTTAGAACGAGAAGGAGCTTGTAGATCCAGCATCTACATCGTTTTGGCTTTCATTTGAAGGTAAAAAGTCATTACCTTGATCATTCTCTTATTAGATCTCTTCATTAAAGAGTTTAGGGCCATTTCTAGCTTAGTTTGAAGTATTTCTGGTTTTAAGCACAATTTGAAGTTGTAACTTCAAATCTAAACTCTCCTAGGCCCTTATGGACATAAAGCCTAAAGCTTTATGAAGCTTTTGCCCTCCTCCATGTCCAAAACCTCTTCCTAAGGCTAGTTTTGAGTTTTTTAGCTTCATGGAGCCTTGGATGGACGTAAAGTTAGCAACTTTACGTGGTAACTACACCCTAGGAGGCTAGATCTACAGTTTGGAGCCTTGGTTTCGCATAAAAACGTCTGAATGAGAAAAGGACTGAAGGAACTCGACATGTTGCATACTCAACTCGACGATTTGGATGAGGTTTCCCGCTTTCTGGATTCTGCATGAACTCAGCGAGTTAGTGAGATAACTCGACGAGTTGGTTAGGGATTTCCCGACATTTTGGACACTACATGGACTCGACGAGTTTCTGGAAACTTGGCGATTCAACTGGGGTTTTCGTGATTCTTTGAGTTCTGAAGGAACTCGACAAGTCAGTAAGTTGCACTCGACGAGTTGGGTAAACATGGACTGTTGACCTTGGCCGTTGACTTTGACTTTGACCAAGAGTTGACCAGTTTGACTTCTCAGGGTATTTTGGTAATTTGGGGATTTATGGAATTGGATCAATGGTGGATGTAGGTGTTGGTTTTTGGAGCCATGTTTCGGTAGTTTCATCTTTCAGTTCAGTTCGACATTGTAAGGTGAGTTGTCCTCACTATACTAACAGGGTCGAAGGCATCAATGTCGACCCTTCTTTTTGGATCGTTACCATGATTATTGCATGATGATATGCTTAGTGACATGTTAGGTCGGTATCCTGGTATATAGGATGAGGCTATGTTATTGACAGATTAGGTCGGTATCCTGGTATATAGGATGATGCTTTGATTAGTGATCAGTTAGATCGGTTTGACTGTTTGTATATGCTAGCATTTGTTATGTATGTGTTGATTGTATGATTGGGGGTAGGTTGAGGCGGACATGCTTTGTGCTATAGGCCAACATACCCAGGGCGGCCCAGATAGACTGCAAGCCATAGAGCATATCAGTCAGGCTGAAGGCCCGGAAAACGATCCACACAGACTGAAGGCCCGGTGAGGCGGACCAGACATGCTGAAGGATCTGAGACTGGGCCAGATAGAATGAGGGCCCGGTGAGGGCGGTCCAGTCATACTGCAGAATATATATGCATGTTGTTTGTTATGAAACAGTTATGTTTGTATGGCGTTGGTATTTTGGGGGAACTCACTAAGCTTCGGGCTTACAGTTTTGGATTTTGTTTCAGGTACTTCAGATGACCGCGGTAAGGCGAAGGCGTGATCGAGCACCTCCTCATATTTTATGATTTTGGTTTCTGGGATACTCTGATATGAAAAAAATTTGAAAACATTTCGTAATAATTATTAGTTTATGAATGCTTGAAAAAGTTTTAAATTTTCATGAATTTTATGGACGTTACAAGTTGGTATCAGAGCCTTGGTTTGAGTGATATGGAGGAACACTCGTGTGAATCCAGTCTCAAACCAAGGAAAAGATTTTCAAAATGATTTTCAAATAGTTTTCAAAATACTAAAGGAGGATGTAGAGTCTACAATCAGCCGGAGCCAGTAAGTAGACCCCAAAATACCATTAGGATATTTGATATTGTGATGTATTAGAACAACATGCTAGAGATAGGCTAGGGATCTTTCAGAATTGCATGATAGAATTGCTTGATTATATGATGCCTGATAACCTAGAGTTTTCCTTATATGAAATTCACATCATTACTGTAGTTGCTTAGTGTATGGATCATAGTTGTACATAATTAAGATCTTATAGCTTAAGAATGTTTGGTTTGGCCTTATTTCTTGTTCTTGTTTTATGAAGGGATTAGGGTAGGATCAGATATTCGAAAGTCTATAGGGCAGCGATATGTATGATAAGCATAAACGAGTGTTGTCGGGTTGGTGAAAGTTTCATGGATGAGTTGTGTGGGATCAGTCAGCCAGTTATGAGATATTTAGCCTTCCTCTAAGAGTGAGGATTAAGCGTACACCATGCTTACGTATAGTGTTATGGCGTTGTGGTGATACTTGAGACAAATATGGGTAGGTGTGGAAGGTAGTATGGGCCCGTACTACTGTAAGCACAGGACCCATACACGTAGCAAGGAAGTTACAACCCCTAGGGCTTTGTTAGGAGTTGGTTCCCGAATTATTATATAGAATGTCTGATATCTTCCTGGTATATTTTTAGCATGGTGGTTACTAGACAATTTATGACTGCATCCGTATCAGGATCAGGAGATGGCGGTCAGGAAGGACCAGCAGAGCCCGAGGCCATTGGCCAGATGAGGTCGGATGAGTTGGGCGCCATGATTCAGGAAATAATGCATGATGAGGTTGCTACACTATTTCGGGTACAGTTGACGGAGATGTTTGGGTCTATCAAGACCCTATGGTGGAGTATTTTGATGAGCGCTATGCAGCTCTTGCCGAGACGGCTGCCGCTGCATCCTCCACAGCTATAGCCACCGCTGGTGGTGGGACCAGCCGGGATTTTCATTACCGGGACTTCGATAACACGAAGCCACCGACTTTTGATGGGATTCAGGACCCGATTATAGCCATGAGGTAGATGTCTGACGTGGAGAGATGCTTTTTCACATGCTCATGTCCTGCTGACCAGAAGTTCAGATGTGCTCTGAACCTGCTGAGGTCCGAAGCCAAAGACTGGTGGAGGTTGATGATTGGGTCGTATACTGATGATCAGAGAGTTGCGGTTACTTGCGATCAATTGAGGGAGATGTTCCGTGCTCGCTACATTCCACGGGTGGAGCGCGAGCAGCTGGCATAGGAGTTTTTGGATCTTAGATAGGTTACAGAGTCGGTGACGAAGATCACCCGTATGTTCACGAAGAGGGAGATGTTTTGCCCAGAGTTTGATTCCGAGCAGGCTCAGATGACACATTCTCTGAGCATGCTCGAGACCGACAATCGTCAGTTTGTTGCTACCCAACATTGTGATACACTGCTGGAGTTACAGTTGCAAGAGCAGAGGCAGGCCCCGACGCAGTCACAGCCTGCGCCAAAGCGGTCCAAGACCGCTGATTCTAGGTCTGGGGGGCCAGCGTGACCACACTTGTGGGAAGTGTGTGAAGGTCTATTCGGGAGTTTGTATATCTGGTAGTGCGTGTCGCAAATGCGGCAAGGAGGGGCACTTTGTGAGGGATTGCCGCCATCCAGCCCCGGTTCATGATATGAGGATATGTTATCACTGCGATCAGATTGGTCATCTGAAGACCAATTGTCCCTTGCTCGCTGCCAGGCCGGCGCAGGCTCCAGCACCGGCTACACTGAGGATTACTGACGGGGATCAGGGTAGAGCAGAGCTTCCGAAGGCTAGGGGACGCGCCTTTCAGCTTAAAGCCAAGGAGGCCAGGACAACACCGGATGTAGTTGCTGGTATGTTTCTATCCTTTATCTTATTGATTATATTTGTTTTATGCTTATATGTTTGTACCTATGATTAGGTACGTTCTTAGTGAACTCCTTACCTTCTTTGGTATTATTTGACTCGGGGGCGAGTCGGTCATTTGTCTCTTAGTCATTCAGTAGGGAGTTCGGTTTGCCTGTAGGTGAGCTACAGTGTTCGTTGCGAGTCTCTATCGCCAACGAACACGGGATTTCCGCTTCTTCAGTCTATTGGGGTTGTGTGTTGGAAATCTTCGGGGTATCTTTCCCGATAGACTTGATTCCGATTCCATGGGGGATGTATGTGTGATTGTGGGTATGGACTGGCTTAGTCGCTTCGGTGCCATGATCGACTGCGAGGGTCAGGGGGTGGTAGTTCAAACCCCAAGCAGGGGGGAACTGATTATCTACGGCGAGGGCACCAGATTGGGATCAGGGTTTTGCTCAGCTGTCAGGGCTCGGCAGTACATTTAGCACGGGTGTGCAGGCTATTTAGTGTATGTGGTGGATACGCGGGCCACTGATCTGGTTTCGGTTTCGGATGTTCCGGTTATGAGAGAGTTCGTTGACGTCTTTCCGGAGGAATTACCCGGAGTGCCTCCGAAGAGGCAGGTCGAGTTTAGGATCGACCTAGTGCCAGGTGCGGCCCTTATCACCAAGGCATTGTACCAATTGGCGCCACCAGAGATCAAGGAGCTGTCATCACAGCTGCAGGAACTGTTGGGCAAGCAGTTCATTCGTCCGAGCAGTTCTCCATGGGGAGCGCCGATTCTCTTTTTCAAGAAGAAGGATGGTTCCCACCAGATGTGCATTGACTACCGGGAGTTGAACAAGTTGACGGTGAAGAACTGTTATCCACTCCCGAGGATAGATGATCTTTTTGATCAGTAGCAGGGAGCATTTTGGTTCTCCAAGATAGACCTGAGGTCCGGGTACCATCAGGACAGGGTTAGGGAGGATGATGTGGAGAAGACCACATTTTGGACTCGTTATGGACATTACGAGTTCGTGGTGATGTCGGTTGGGCTCACCAACGCACCGGCAGTGTTTATGGACCTGATGAATCGGGTATGCAGACCGATGCTCGATCGCTCGGTCATTGTGTTTATAGATGACATCTTGGTATACTCCAAGACCAGAGAGCAGCATGAGGAGCACCTTCGTGAGCTACTGGGAGTGTTAAGACGAGAGCGACTGAATGCGAAGTTCTCGAAGTGTGAGTTTTGGTTACGACAGGTTCAATTCCTTGGACATCTCGTTTACCAGGAGGGGATTTGAAGGGTTTTGAGCAGTCTAGCACTCCTAAGTGTACATGCAACCCTAAATACCTTGGATCTATGTTTTCTCTATTATACATGCAAATATGAATATTCCAAGGTATTACCCTATCTAGCATACAATCTATGATACTTGGGTAATAAAAACAAGTTTGAAGACATACCTTTTTATGTAGCTTGATTCCTTGATGCTTAAGAGTTGAGTGCCCCAAGTGTGACACCTCAAATGGTTCACACAACATCAAATACACTTAGAATAACTTAGAGAGAAATGAACCACTTCATGAAATCGGCTAGCCCTCACCATACACACATAGTTCTCTCATGGTTGGTGATTTTGACAAGAATAAGATGCTTATAAAGTTTGTCACAATTAGGGTTACACCATGTAAACCCTAATTGTCATGGCCTTTCATTTCCATGATCCATGTCTACAAAAACACCATAGAGCATCCATGGAGCATCCTATGGGTTTTAACCCAACTTGATAATCCATGGAGCATTAGCCCACTATACAAGTATGGATGATTTACACAATCAACCCATATATTTAATTAGTCTCCTTTTGATCACTTAATTAATTCTTGATCAATACTAATTAAATAATCTTATAAATATATTAGAACTTATAATATATTAGTAAACCTTAAGTGTTATTTCTCTCATTTTAGTCTATCCAAATGCATGATGCCATGCAAACCAAATGGACCATGCTAATCGGGTCAAGTACGTACCAAATATACTTATGGACTTAGACCCTAATCCAACAGTCTCCTACTTGGATAAGTCTAAAACTATTATTGAGTATGACTTCAAGAACTGACTGGCAATCTAGCTCTTTAAGCAAATGTCGAACTCTGACATTGTAACTGAACTCTGACCTTTGTCAATGACTTGTCCATTAGATAAGTGATCATATATTCCTCCATTCTAGATATCATATGGACTGAGACATGGATTATAAATCACTCTCTATGTCTATTTGTTGTTTCCCGATTTCCGATTCATGATGACTGACTGATTGAACAAATCAAATCGGTCCTGGCTTGGCCAAGCACTCACATGTGTCATCATTAAATCATCGAGGGGCCCACAGATATCGCTTTTATCCCGTAGGTAAAAGGAATGGATAAACTTCGACTCATATGGCTTGTTCTACTACTTGTTGAATCATACACAAAGCCACATTTTATAACATCGAGTTACCAATGCGTTTTCGTGCAATGAATGTATAACCAACTCATAGTAACAACTCATATCTCTAGGTTTGAAGAATATAAGATATTATCGTCTCATGATGGCTCGTGATAAAATCCATGAAGTGATTCAAATGAGCGCGGGTTGAATCCAATACTCAGAACTTATGAGCACTCATGAGTGTTGTAGCACCACTTTGTCCAACATCTTAGACCTCTACAATCCAACCCATGACAATCTTGATTCATATCTACTTCCAACATATGACCGACTGTGGATGGTTTGAATAACTTAGTCATTCAGGAAGAACGACCTAGTTATTTTGGAAGTCAAAACATGCAAAGTGAAACATAAGAATAATCGAATCCAATATGGTCTCAGAACTTATGAATATAAATAGAACACCTTTTATTTATCACCATATTGATCACACATTATTCATTGCATACTGTTTCAAACTATCAACTTTATACTTGAGTTAAAAACAATAGTTGTCCCATGCTCCAAGCATGTACACTATGTTTTTCTAAACACTAGTCATGTCATACACCAAGTATGCACACTATGTTTGTCTAAACCTTCGTTATGCTATACACCAAGTATGCACACTAAGTTTGTCTATGATCTTTACTCTGTGAAATAGATCGATTGAACATAATTCCAATGATTCTCATTTCACAATCCCGAATCCTTACCACAAATGCAAGAATTCCAAATTCATGCCATTTACCGAAATATTGTTAGATTTTAAACTTATATGCATTGATCCTCTTGTAATGATTATGCACAAAGTCACAAAGACTTGTCAACAGACATTACTAAGTATTCCAATGGAGATCAACTCCATGGAAACATCCTTCTTGCATTAAGTTTTTCTAATCTTACAAAAATTGAATAACTTCCACCTATGGAAACATTTCCATATTCCCATTTTGACTATCACTTCTGAACACGAGTTGCCTCTTTTCAGAATATGTCAATATGGTCCTTCCAAAATTAACATTATACTTCCAACTGTCCCTGAGCAACCAATCTTTGGTAAACCTTAGATTGTCCTCGACAATTGCTTAATCATTTTAGTCATATCCAATTCTCGACCTTTTCCCTTCTTAATGCCCCGGGCATTCGGAAAAATTTAGAAAGGATGAATATTATAGCACATGTAATCGATCCTATATCCGAAGCATATGGGACACAATCCATGATGTCTCACATAAAGACACGATACTAGACCAGTCCTTTTGCTATAATATTTGTATTTGCCAAGTTCTCATAATTAAGATTATGAAAAGGGATGCCGTAATCATAATCGAATTTTTAGAACGCAAATAATGGACCCATATATAGAATTTCCTTATGTTGAACCATTCCAACATAACATTCATATATATACTTGACTAAATTTGATTAAAATCTCACGGTTTAAGCTTTTAGATTTGAAATGAAGTATAATTTCCTCTCTCTTAATTATAGCAAAAGAACTTTTTCCCAATTGAAACTTTTATTTTCTATAATTAACATTGCTAACTTGCAACACTTATTATAATTATCATACTCCCACTTGCATGATGATTATTAGCATAACACTTATGCTCCCACTAGCTTTGACATGTACTCAGAAATCAACTGGACTTCTAGAAATCAATACTTTATTGACTTCCTTACCAAAGTTCAGATTTCTGATATGAGATGCTTTGATAAGACTTTATCAAAATCACACACCTTTCCTTAGATAGCTCACATGTGTGTCTAATCAATTTTTAAAACTATGAAAAGGGATGCCGTAATCATAGTCTCAATTGTTTAGACCTTTGCCATTTCTCACAAGTCCATGTTAGTGTTCCGGTTAACCACACACGCTCCACTAACGACTTTGAGAATGCAAATATCACAACTGTTATCTACTTAAAATCTACTTAGTGAAAGTGTTTCCTCACCATCATTTTCATGAATAGGATAGAAACCTTATGACACTTAGATTTTATGGTGTATGTGTTCCTATCCATGTGAATTTGTCAAAACCATAATCACAAGACAAAGATAATGACAAATTCAAACTCATATGGACTGAACTCAATCTTAATTTCTTTCCACCTGGCAGCACAAGGGCCTTCCATTGCTTCCAAGTTGTTATGCAACCAATTGACAACTCTCAGAACTCATATGCAAAGCCAACTTTAACTGGAATGGGCACAGAAAAAAAATATGTCAACACGATAGGTTATAAACCTCACGTCGTGTGCTAGTGTCAAACTACAATTTTTATTCTTGATTAGATCTTGAAATTCTTTCAGGATCTTTAAGACTCCCACTGTCCTCTTGACATTTAAGACTATCTTGCCAAATATTCAATAGATAGTGCGGATTCTTTATCAAGACAAACACTTTACTCAATTGGCCTTAGTTGGTCATTGTTTTATCCAAAACATCACAACTTTCCAAATTCAAATGTACAAGAGTAGAAAAAAAAATTACTCTTACATTTGACAAGTGTTATAAACCTTCTTTAAGATGTGTCACTCAAGTTAAAATCTTGGAGTATGACTCTAAGACTTGTTTTGGAACGAAGTATGACTCATCTTCTTGATTTAACCATTCCAACAATTCAAGATTCCTCTTCTTAGTCATAAGAATGCACTAAGATGTCCTTAGAGGACTAATTGTGACATGATTTCTAAATCGCTAAGATGATCACGAAACATGATACTAAAGTACTCTCCCATCTTTCCAGATTTGAGAAACTTTTATCTTTCTGCCTAATTTGATTCTTCTCATTCGTTCTTCCATACATCGAAACTTTTCCAATGTTTCAGAATTATACTTAAACTTGTAAGTATAACCATATTTACTAAACTTTAGTAAATCATGACGAATAGTCTTATTGATCTTTTGTGGTGGACTTGACCAGTGCACAAGAATGTATACTCGATCCCTTAGTCCTTCACTTTACTCACATATACATGTGAACGAGGAATTAGTCTTAATTTTCCAAAGCTGAAAGTTCACATTAATCATACTATATAACTTGCATGATTTCCAAGTTTCTATCCAACTGAAACCTTGAGTGATGAGAATCTTTCCTTATTTGGTAAATTATGACCCTACCATAAACGAAAGAATCAAGTCCATTATTTAAATATTGCTATCAATGGAATCATATAAACAACCATTTTTCACAAATGCCACTGTAAGGATATTTAAAATAAATATAAAATTAAAACCTTTTTATTTTATTCTAAAACTTTGCAGAAAAAACTTATCCTTACAGTGCAAATGCATATGAAAAACTTGTTGTTATCTATTCCTAAGAAATATAGCATAACTCCTAAGCAACAGCTCAAAAATTCTGATCACCGAACCATGCAATCGAAATCTATCTTCGCGATCAGAATCAGCATATACTTCTTTTAAGTTTCTTTATTTTTTATTTCATTCTTAAAACAACAATATGTGACCCAGTCACATCATGTAATGAGAATCTTAGAATAGAAACTTAACAGAGGTAGATAGTGGACTTCACCTGAAGTAGAATCAAACATCCTGGCTTGATCAACCCTATGATCCTTCAGGTAAAGAGGCGGTTTTGTAACTAATGCCCCTTCTTTTGGCAATATAAACATATGGACTCTGTGGAAATGGTACACGGGACTGTCACAGACTTAGACTTTCTCTTTACCATTTGGTTAACCGAGTTGACTATGGCCAATCCCTTTCCATTGGGAAGAGAAAGCCTTTTCTAGATATTCAATGTTACCATTGTCAATGTCCATTGGGAAGTTGATCTCCTAATCAAATTTGCTTTACTAGTCCTCAAACCATTGTTGATTCAGTAGCACCAAGCAAATAGATAAGATCATTAAGGGTCAAGTCATAGTCTGTTTCATAGTAGTCCCAAAGGAACTCACTATGTGACTTAGAAAGTGATTGAACATCCAACTTTCTTAAGACTTTGACACCCAACTCTCTCGGCTTGTCAATATGTGACTTCATCTCCAAGATGTGAACACACATAGACCTTTCTTGCCAATAGGGCTTGAGTGACCTTGAAGTTGTGGGTTAGGTAGAATAATTGGAGGAGTTTGAGGAAGTGAAGTTCCAAGATATTTGGGAAGATCATAGATGTCTGAACTAGACATCTTTTGGGAGATATTCAAGCTAGTTGATCTAAAGTCCTTAATATAACACCCAATATGAAATATTAAGGGTAGGGCCCAACACAATACTTTTATAACTTGGAAGAGGGATGCCGTAATCCAAGCTATAAAATATTTGAAGGTAGGCGAATGACGATTCACCAATTTCCACCATGAAAACGAAATAATTTATTAGGTTTTAATTGGTTTTGAAACTCCTAGATTCTTTTGAGATTCATTGAACTTTTCAATGGCATGTTTCAATCTCGATTGTGCCCTTCAGTTTTTGTGACTAGGATGCCGAGGATCACAAAACAAGGTATGAATAACCATGCTAATATACTTGGTACCCTTAATATTTATCACTTAAACGATGTGTCGGTTAACCACACGCGCTCCACCGATCCAATGATAAACATTAAGTTACCCTTTGCCTACCTTGTTAAATCCAGGTTAGTGTGCCGGTTACCCACACGCGCTCCACTAACGAGTTACACAAAGTGCAAAGTGTAATTTCATGGGTTAGCACCAAATTCACATTTTCCAAAGTAACTAAGATTGGGAATTTATAAAAGTTTAGTTACTTAGTATTTATCATTAATACTTTTAATGAAGGGAGAATTCTAGTCCTTGTCCAACCTGTTCGGCTAACGACCCACCACCAGTCAAGGAAGCGGTGGGTGAGAGTGGATACCCATTAAGCTGCCATTTTATAGGAAACAACGTTATACCCCCTTATACATCGACTTCGTGAATGAGGCTTACTAACGGTAAGACTGACTTGCTCTTATACATATATATATATATATATATATATATATATATATATATATATATATATATATATATATATATATATATATATATATATATATATATATATATATACATATATATATTATTAACTTATAATACTATAAAGTATAAGGGTTGAATTTTAACTTTTAAAATTCTAAGGGCTTAACTTGGAATTAAAGTATTCATAAGGGAAAACTTTTCAAATTCCAAAACTTGAGGGCAAGTTTTGAAACAATTCAAAAACTATTCAATTCCATAACTTATGAGTTTAAAGTAGTTTTAATTAAAAAAACTATTCAAGTTCCATAACTTGAGGACAAGTTATGGAAGACTTTAAACCATTAAAAGAGTGTGACTCTTCCTTATTCATAACTTATGGAAAACTTTATGAGTTTTATGAATCTTAAATGTTACTTTCCATATAACTTGAGGACAAGTTACAAAAACACATTTTAGAACCAACTCTTAGATTAATTTGGATTGAAAACAACAATTTCACATAATTTTTCTATTAATCTAAGCAACTCACAAGAACAAGATAGTTCAATCAAACTTTTTCGTGTAATTAGCCTAACCACTAAACTAATACGAAACATGAATCTATTGACAATTATCTTTGAAATTGGATTAGCATGAACATTACCACATCAAAAATAGGTTTATAAGTTGAAAAACATCTTAGGGTAATGTTCCTAGTCCAATTCCAGCCAAAACAGTCGAAGATATGCTGTCTGGGGGTCCAACTCGTCGAGTGCATGAACCAACTCGACGAGTTGGATCGATTCGAACACTTTTAAGGCATGGACTTGTCGAGTCACCTAATGGACTCTCCGAATCAATTGCCCAGACAGCAAAAAAACTTCGATTTTTAAGCAGATTTTGCAAGAATAGCAAGAAAACAAGCCTAGGCTCTGATACCACTGAAGGGTTTTGAGCATTCTAACACTCCTAAGTGTACATGAAACCCTAAATACCTTGGATCTATGTTTTCTCTATTATACATGCAAATATGAATATTCCAAGGTATTACCCTATCTAGCATACAATCTATGATACTTGGGTAATAAAAATAAGTTTGAAGACATTCCTTTTTATGTAGCTTGATTCCTTGATGCTTAAGAGCTGAGTGCCCCAAGTGTGACACCTCAAATGGTTCACACAACATCAAATACACTTGGAATAACTTATAGAGAAATGAACCACTTCATGAAATCAGCTAGCCCTCACCATACACACATAGTTCTCTCATGGTGGCTGATTTTGACTAGAATAAGATGATTATATAGTTTGTCACAATTAGGGTTACACCATGTAAACCCTAATTATCATGGCCTTTGATTTCCATGATCCATGGGTACAAAAACACCATGGAGCATCCAATGGGTTTTAACCCAACTTGATAATCCATGGAGCATTAGTCCACTATACAAGTATGGATGATTTACACAATCAACCCATATATTTAATTAGTCTCCTTTTGATCACTTAATTAATTCCAAATTAATTCTTGATCAATACTAATTAAATAATCTAATTAATATATTAGAACTTATAATATATTTGTAAACCTTAGGTGTTATTTCTCTCATTTTATTCTATCCAAAAGCATGATGCCATGCAACCCAAATGGAACATGCCAATCGGGTCAAGTACATACCAAATATAGTTATGGACTTAGACACTAATCCAACAGGATTTTGGTCGATCCGGCCAAAATCAAGGCAGTTATGCAGTGGGAGGTTTCGAAATCTCCCTCAGACATCAGGAGCTTCTTGGGATTGGCAGGGTACTACTGGAGATTCATACAGGATTTCTCCAAGATTGTGGTACTCCTCACTTGTCTGACAAGGAAGGGGGTGGAATTCCGGTAGGGACCTGAGCAGCAGACTGCATTAGAGATGCTGAGACGGCGACTTTGCAAGGCTCCAGTATTGACACTCCCTGAGGGAGTCGAGGATTTTGTGGTGTTTTATGATGCATCGAGGAAGCTGAAGCCGCACGAGACGCGATATCCCACACACGATCTGGAGTTGGGAGTGGTGGTATTAGCTTTCAAGATCTGGAGACATTACATCTATGGGGTTTTTTGTACCATATACACGGACCACAAGAGTCTGAGACACATCATGGATCACCCGAACCTGAACATGAGTCAGCGCAGGTGGCTGGGCGTAGTCAAGGATTATGACTGCGAGATCCTTTACCGTCCGGGTAAAGCGAACATGGTTGCGAACGCTCTAAGCTGCAAGTCGGCAGGGTCTTCTGTTTCAGTAGTATATGTGAGGATATCTGTAGATTCTACACTCATGGGATTGATTAGGGAAGCTCAGGTTGAGGGTGTGCTGCAGGAGAATTGGAATCTTGAGAGGATCAGGGGCGAGATCACCCGATGTGTGCGGGATAGTCGAGGATTATTGACCCGATGCGGTCGGGTATGGGTTCTGATGTCTGGTGGGGTCAGACAGATGGTCTATTCACTCGGGGCCACCAAGATGTATCGGGATCTGAGTTTGAGCTACTGGTGGTCGTACACGAAGCGACAGATTTCTTGGTATGTCGAGAGGTGCTTGACATGTAGGATGGTCAAGGACGAGCATCATAGGCCGCATGGCAAACTGCAACCTCTAGAGATTCCCATGTGGAAATGGGAACAGATTACGATGGACTTCATTACCAAGTTGCCGAGGACGGCGAAAGGATTTGATGCTATATGGGTCATCGTGGATCGATTGACCAAGAGTACCCATTTATTGGCCATTCAGGAGAGCTCATCGGCCGAGAACCTGTCCGACGTGTATGTCCGCGATATCGTTGCTCGCCATGGAGTTTCGATGTCTATTGTTTCCGACCATAATGTTAGGTTCACCTCCCGCTTCTGGCCGAAGTTCCACGAGGAGATGGTCACACGACTGCATTTTAGTACAACTTATCATCCACAGACCGACGACCAGAGTGAGCAGACCATACAAACCGTCGAGGACATGTTGAGGGTCTGTGTCACTGATTTCGATGGGAGCTGGGATTCCCACCTACCCCTTGTAGAGTTCGCCAACAAAAAAAAACTATCATTCCAGCATTGGTTCTCCACCGTTCGAGTTGTTGTACGGGCGGAGATGTCGTACCCCGGTCTGTTGGGGCGAGTTTGGTCACAGGGTGATGGGTCAGATCGAGATAGTTCTGCAGACTACCGAGAAGATTCAGCAGATTAGGCAGCGGTAGCAGACTGCTCAGAGTCGGCAGAAGAGTTATGCCGACCGACACTGATCAAAGTTGGAGTTCTAGGTCGGCGACATGGTATTGCTGAAGGTCTCAACCTGGAAGGGTGTGATCCGCTTCAGGAAGAGGGGAAAGTTAGGTCCCCGATACATTGGTCCCTTTCGGGTTATTGCCAGGGTTGGCAAACTGGCATATAGACTGGATCTCCCAGAGGAGCTTAGTCAGATCTACAACACATTCCACGTCTCACAATTGCAGAAGTGCATACTAGATGAGGAGGCAGTGGTGTCATTAGATGATATTCAGGTCGATGAGCGCTTGATTTACGTGGAGAGGCTAGTGGCCATTTTGGAGAGGAAAGTGAAGGTTCTACAGAACATGGAGGTACCTTTGGTAAAGTTACAATAGAAGCACCGGAGAGGATCTGAGTGGACTTCGGAGCCGGAGGCAGAGATGCGGTAGCATTATCCGGAGTTGTTCACTGCAGCAGACTTCGAGGACGAAGTCTAGTTCAAGTGGGGAGAATTATATCACCCCGACTCCCAGGTATAAAATTTAATGCTTTATAATTATATTTTTTTAGACCTACTCGACGAGTTGGATGCCCCAACTCGTCGTGTAGAAGCTTTTAAAGCCGCGTGGATTCTAGAACCTACTCGACGAGTAGGAGGACCCAACTCGACGAGTTGAGGCTGTATGTAACGACCCTATTTTTCAAAAGAAATTTTTCATTTTTAAATAGTCAAAAACACTTTCCATAAACCATAAAATATCAGTACAATTCTTTTCAAATTCTTAACAATAGCAATATTATTTCAATCATCAGAGTGTCCCATAAAAATGTCGGAAAGAGAGTGCATGCCGCGCCATCAAGCCTTGCCCTTGCCCTTGGGCTCAGATGTACCTGAATCCACATAACCACATATCATATTAGCTATAAAAGCTACATATACCACAAAAGCCATGCATACAACATATAGGGATGCCATTGACCAAAAAGGTCCCTAAACATAAGCACAACATACACATAAGCAATGCACTAAGTACAAAATAGGGAGATAAAATACGTACCAGCCACAACGTCTGGCACTGCCCGAGCCTCCTTGGTGGTCAACTGAAATATGTGGCTCTTCACCGCTAGAGTATCCGCCTTAGCAGGGTGGCCATCGGTAATCCTTAGTGTGGCGTGTGCAGGAACCGCCACTGCTCCTCCTCGTACCTGCAACCTCGGACAATCGGCCCGTTTGTGGCCAGTCTGGTTGCAGTGGAAAAAAATCAGGCCCTTCTTGAGGCAGTCCTTGATCATGTGGCCCGCCTGGCCACAGGCATAACTTCTCGAGCCCGCTATCCGACAAGCCCCGTTGTGCGGTTTACTGCACTTGGCACACCGTCTATAGCCTTGCTGGGCCCTACTAGAAGAAACTGAGGTCTTAGGCTTTTTAGCTTGACCTACTGTTGTCTGTGCCCTCTCCGGCTTCCGCTTGGTGCGGAAGTCCAACTCCATTTCCCACTTACGGGCCTTCTCCACCATCTCATTCAGGGTTTTGCACCCTGTGAAACTCACAAACTCCCGAATATCATCCCTCAACATGGAAGGATACTTGGTCCGCCTCATATCCTCGTCAGTAGCATACTGTGGAATCAACAATGCCCGTTCCCAAGACTTGGTGGTGATCTCCGCCACAGTCTCGGTGGTCTGCTATAGGTCATGATACTCCCTCACTATCTGTTGCACCTCGATAGGTGGTGCAAACTCGAAACCAAATCGCCTAACAAACTCGGCCCATTTCATCTCAGCCACACCGGCTGCTCCCACCTGGCTAGTCACCTTTCCCCACTAATCTCGGGCCCGATCCCTCAGCATACATGAAGCAAACCCCACCTTTGCCGCATCAGGCTAAGAATTCGTGTGCTGGGCAATCTCTATGTCCGCCACCCAGCGTCTGCTAACAATAGGATCCCTGACCCCGAAAGACTTTGGCGCCCCGCACACCTTGAACTCCCGGAACGATGGAGTTCGGGCCCCGACCTGGTCCCCATCAATCTCGGCTCTGAATGCCCTGAGCCTCTCCTCCATGATCTCCATCATACCCTCCTTGACCGTCCCAAAGATAATGAGGGTAGCGTCAAGGATGACCCTCGTAACCTCTGCTGCAATAAGCTCACGTAGTCTCTCGTCAATGGGCTCGGTAGTGTCACTGGACCCATATCCAGATCCTGATCCCCCTGCTCCGAACCGTGTCACCACTATACTATACTACAATACCACAAAACATAATGATCGGGATGTCCGTAGAGGGGATCTTCCCACATCGGTCCTCCTTAGAGCTTCCAGATCTAACATTGGTTCGGGTACAGGTCCTGTGCTTTCAGTAGTACGGGCCCAATACTACCTTCTACACCTACCTATACCTTCCCCAAGGCTCTACCTGATAACTCTAAATTGTCCCAAAACAAATCATATCCACAGACCACCGCATAGCTCAAATCCTAGGCTAACCTAAGTTTTCCTGCATCCATATCAGACCAGAACTCAATCATACAAGGTTGCCTTATGCATGCAAATTATACACAGAACATGATCAAATAGACTTTCGAATAATAGACCCTACCCTAAGACCACAACCAGACAAGGAACAGGAAATAAGGCCAAATCAATCATTTTGAAGCTATAAGACCCTAACCATATACAATGTTGAAAGCATACATATAACAAGATTCATACGATTATCATACTCACATATCAGTATAACATGGATAACATACTGGGGGATCAACTTACTTGGCTCGCTCGATCGCGTGCATTGCACTCTCCTTTTTCTCATTCTAGAAAGTTTTTAACTTTTATTTTTAAAAACAATTTTACCATTTCCTTAGTTTGAGTCCTGACACACCCGAGAGTGTGCCCGAATCCCTCAAACCAAGGCTCTGATACCAACATGTAACGACCCGATTTTTCAAATGAAAATTTTCATTTTTAAATAGTCAAAAACACTTTCCATAAACCATAAAATCCCAATACAATTGTCTTCAAATTCTTAACAATAGAAATATTATTTCAAATCATCAGAGTTTCCCATAAAAATGTCGGAGAGAGATGTGACAACCGTCAAAATTCGAGTCGGTTCTAGATTTGACTAAACTTAGTTGCACGTACAGGCACGATACATACTAGACTTAGTAACTAGAAGCTAAGTTATAACCTACTAGGAACTTGGAAACAATTAGAAACAATGGATAATGTACTTAGATTTCATATTGATATGTGAATTCTACAACTACTTAACTGTAGAGGCTATCCATATTCGGGTCACTCTTTGACTCGAACACCTTTTCATGAATCATATACACACATTATGCACTTGACCTAGTGGTAAAAATTAGGTCGGAGTCTCGTGGAACTTAAGTCAAAGTTGAAACTATGACTAGTATACTTGGTTCTTCAAGTTCACTTGAATCTCGGAACCACTACATATAAATGCCAATAAACCGACAAAAAGGAATTAAAAACATTATTTATAACTATAAAAGAGTTATAAGACTCAAAAATAATTTGATGGGTCCAAAATTCAATCTACATTGATATCTAAAGTTTAACAAAATCCAAAAAACCCTAAAAACCCTAAAAGCCCTAAAAACTCATATTTATAAACTTTAACCTTAAAAATCCTATAAAAACAATTATGAACCTTATAATATTATCTTATCATAATAATTATTATGAAATACAATCATTGAAAAATAAAGATTTAGTTATTAACATTTACCCTTGATTTATAAGTCAAAAATCAAGAGTTTTATGCATAAAAACTAGGTTAAGGTGCACATTTTATAAAAAGTTGGATATTTTTATAAAAGATTTGAATTTTTATAAAAGAAACAAGAGAGAAGGAGCCTCTCCTCCCCTAAAATTCGTTCTCTCCCTCCCCATATCTCTCTCTCACACTCTCATTCTCCAACATACACACATCTCTCTTCTTTCTATCTCTAGAAAACTCTCTCTACCTTCTCTCTAATTTTTTTTCTCCAAACACCACAACCACAGCCTCTTAACCACGAAATTATGGAGATTCATAAGGGGTTTTCAAGCCACAAATAAATTTAAGGTAAAGAACATACATCTCTTGAAGATCCACAACAATGATTTAAGCCATGCATGTGCATTTTACTTCAAAAACCGACTTCTACTTCTTCATCTTCTTCAAACTTGTTTTCTTTTTCTTAAAATGGTTTTTAGAACATCATGGAGGTGTTCTAACACCATGCATGTATGATAAACAAGGTTGCATGTTCATGATCTTAGTGCAAAAATTGATTTTTAAGGACTAAAACATTAAACTCAAGTTAAGAGTTTTTGAGAAACAAAATTTTGTTCATAAATGCATGTATACATTTTGATAAGTTTTAATCTTTTGATCTCTGGAAACATGACTAAAATATGAGTTTATCATGATATATTTAAAATATTTCAAAAGATTTACTCAAGGAAATGATGAAAACTCACTTTTCTAACCAATCATCATGCATGCAATCTGCCAGATTTCTTTACCTGACTTTAAACTGTCATATCTCACTCATTTCTTAACCAAACTTCGTGATTCTTTTTCTGAAATATAATATTTTGAGTTAGCTTTCAAACCCATCTGACCTCACTGGAAAATTCCAATATTTCGATTTTTACCAATTTTTACAAAACTGTTGCTCAAACAGCACTTTCCTTATGAACATTTGTTTTGTGTTGCATGTTCAAGGGACTTACTAATCACTAAAAATCATTCAAAAATTATTTTGAACTCTTAATATCATGTATTAATAGTTACCAAAAGATCTTGATTCAAAAGTCTTTGTAACATGTTGCAAAAATTCTCAAAGTAACATCAATAATCTTTACATAAATCACAAGAACCAAGTTTTCTCTATAATTTATTGAGCCTTTAGGCATGGTTTTCAACATCAAAAATAAGAAAACAATTTTTCATTGTTATTAAATTGTAAGAAGATGCATTCTGGAAATTTTCAGCTCAATATATATTTTCTTTATTTTTATATGAAAATAATAAGAAAATAGAATGTTAAATCATATAAAATACTTACACGCGTAAATAAACATCTCCCATGAAGTTTCAATGACTTTTGTTACTGTTTAATATGGTTTTGAATTTTCTTTTGGTTTAGCTCTAATAAATCATAAAACCACATTAGGGAATATAAAAAGAGTATCTAATAATTTTCGCAGCTTTTACCCTATGTGGAAGACTCAGGAAAATATTTTGGGAATTTTTCAAAATCTATATCTGTTTTTCATGATTTTTTTGTGTTTATAATGGACTAAAAACAGGAAAAATAGATTTACTCATCCAAAATTCATGAAAATTCACCAGAATACCTTATAATATATTAGAATGCTACATAAAAATTTTGATAATTTTTCTCTTCTGTATGCTATTTTTCATCTATTTTCCCAAGATTAAATACACTTAAATCCATTTTTATTAGAATAAATGCACAAAAATCATAAAATTGGGTTAAACAGTTTAGAAATTTATTTTTATATTTTTCCCAGCTTAAGTATGTCTAATGGCAGTATTATAAAAAGTTTGGGAATTTTTATCATCTGGATCCTATTTTTCACGAATTTATATTGTTATGAAGGCTTAAAAATTGGGAAAAATAGTTAATCACATCAAAAATTCAAGGGAAAATTTCTGGAAGACCTCTACTGTGTTTAGAATGAAAATGCAAAGTTTGAGAATTTTTGGAAATTGTTTGATAATATTTTGGCTTTTTAAGAGCTTAAAACACATTTAAATGTGTTGAAATACCCTCAATTAATATTACAAAAATCTGGAAATTAATATCCAAAATTGTCTTAATCACATGAGCTATAAAATTTCACCATTTCAGAAAAATGTTTGTAACTTATCAATATTAAATTTTGACACAATATTGGCATAATTCTATTGTAGTAGTAAGTATACTAGTGTTAGATTTCGATTAAAGACTCACTAGCGAATACCATTATTGTAGAAATCGGTAGTGGTACACGTGGAACATAGTTCAAGGCATCATTTTCATCATCTCAATGCATTATGAGTATTCACGACTCCCCCTATTTTCGGTTTTTATGTATTGGGGTGGAAAAGCATGTCTTAAACTATTTATGTTCGTTGTATTTAATTTGACTTGTATCAAACTTCGTTGCTAAATGTTGCTATGTATGTGTATGCTATTGTTAACTCATGAGGCCTTATCGCGTTTAAGTCCCTGGAATCAATTCACACAACTCATTAACTCATTTGAGCCTATGGTTATTATGGATAGCGCTATTAGGAGGTAGACAACTCCTCACTCGCACGATTCGCTTGAGTGCATTTTACCATATTTCCCTATGTTAGCGATAGACATAGAAGAGGGCACCCTCGGTCATTAGGCTTGGGTTGTGAACTCATGGTATAATCATTATGCACATACGAACCTTGTATCTCGTTTTAGCAACAAACTTTATTTCCCATGAGAATATGAACGTTGCATCTTATTTGGGCAACATACTTTATCTCTCACGATGACAACGGACTTTGTTTATGTAAACTTATTTACTCATTTGCAATATATTTCTATTTATGGAAACTTTATTTCCCATGAGAATATGAACGTTGCATCTTATTTGGGCAACATACTTTATCTCTCATGATGACAACGGACTTTGTTTATGTAAACTTATTTACTCATTTGCAATATATTTCTATTTATGGAAACTTTATTTCCCATGAGAATATGAACGTTGCATCTTATTTGGGCAACATACTTTATCTCTCATGATGACAACGAACTTTGTTTATGTAAACTTATTTACTCATTTGCAATATATTTCTATTTATGGAAACTTTATTTCCCATGAGAATATGAACGTTGCATCTCATTTGGGCAACATACTTTATCTCTCATGATGACAATGAACTTTGTTTATACAAACTTATTTACTCATTTTAACAATATACCTTATTTATGGAAACTTCAATTAAAACTTTGATTACGATTCATGAAACCAATATTATTTTTAACCTGTGAGTACTCACCAACTATTTTTATAGTTGACGCTTGTTTTACATGCTTTTTCAGGAATCATCGAGTAAGTGGCACTTAGGGATACATCACTTTTAGGAGCATTCGCATGTGTTGTATTTCAATTTACATTGTAATTTCTTTTAAAAATTTGTTCAAACCCATTGTAAATTTGTAATGATTTTTAAACTATGGTTGGTGTTGTCTTTTAACTTTTGCTATGAAACCTTTTATACTGCCACGCCTAGTGTTTCCGCTTTAGCGGGGTGTGACAGAAATGGTATCAGAGCCGAAGGTTATAGAGAATACCGGTTTTCCTTTGGAGAACTACAACTATAGCCAAAAAATTTCTAAACGTTTTTAAAATATAGAACATACTACTGGTATAACTAATTCGAGTACGCATTATTGGACTTTAATTAAGTATAGCCTGGCCAACTATGCTTAACTAAGGAAGGTTAATGTGAGGCTGGAAACGGTTATACTAGAATTATGTTCCAAACAATTTTCAACTTAAACTTTTGAAAAACAAAATTTTTTTGGTGTGCGTACGGGCATTGCATATTATATGCATTCATCTAGATACACTTAGAAACTAAGTGCACTTTTATAACAATGCCTTTATTCAGAAATATTCTTATCCCTTATCAAGTGCTAGGTTAACCACTTAGGTTATATCACTTGCCACTCTAGGAGCAATGCACTTAGTACTGAGAATGAGTATTCCTCGGTAGATTTTGACTTTAGATGTAAGGTTAGCAGCTAGATACACACTACTAATAATCTTAAGTCGAAACCTATATCAATTATTCCTCGATACCACTTCATCGTCTTCTTACTAGAGTTACAACTAGGAAAAAGCGTTTCGATACCGACACGAATGATAATTGGAGCATCGCGTAAGGAGGTAGATGAGTCGCCACTAAGTAATCACTTGGATACCATTGGCGGGCATTCCAGATTCGACTCACGAGGAGACACGGAGGTTTAACCCATACGTGAGACCTTATTACTACGCCATGATTTAGCTCTACGTTGTTTCCACCTTGAGCATAAAACATAACACAGGATGCCCCTTTGACCTCTATAAAAGGTCGTAAACTGCATTGACGCCATAAAACGTTTTTCAAACAATTCTTCTTGTCCTTTATCTTGGGGAAAAAGACATCAGTACTCGCCTTATACTTGCCTTATACTCGCCTTAGTATTTAGGTACGATCAGCTACACTAACATACTTATTCCTTACTTCTTAATCTTCTATCGAAAAGTTATTTTGCTTCATCGGTTTTATTTATCATCAATAAAATATTTTATAACCACTTCATTCAACTTAGTAGACATTTCCTAACAGTGTAATCCATATTCTTGCTAAAAATCTTTTGACAACTTGCTTTAACTTAACACCTTTCTTCAAAACTCAATTTAACCAATATTGGTTTTAACATTGCTATTTCAATTTCAATTAAAATCCATTTCAATGGATAGATATGCTTTTAAGGGCATATAAACCATTTTAAACCTTGCTTACCAATTTGACACGTTTTCGAAAAACTTAGAAACATTTTCTTTTATAAAAGTGTTTAAATTCTATTCTATAAAACTTAGACATATGACATTGAAGTTCATATTACGTGTAAAAGCTTCATCGGATCTTTCAAACCACTTTTGTTTTGACTCTTTTGACCACTTTCTTATTTAGGCATTGTACTTTACTTAAATGTGTTTTCTTGAAACCGAACATGATATTTTTTTTTACAACTTTCTACTCCAAGCGTGATTACAAGGCATCACTAATGCGTACATTTCAAAACACACCTTATTTGTATATTTTATTACAAATTAGTTAAATAATCTGTAAAACTTCTAAAATATAAAGCATTGCAAAACTTAGTGTTCACTTTTAAATTTCCTGTGACGCACCTTCAACAATGTATAATTACTCTTCTAAATCTATTGAGTCTTTACCTTATATGTTTTAACTATTATTGATCCATTCTAAAAAGTCAAATTGTCAGATTTTCAACTACCATTGTAGTGCTTCTTCTTTTTCACAAATGGAGTTTAACTTAATAGATCACTCATGATTTTTAGCAAACACTTTAAAAGTTCCACATGTCTATTTAATCATCAACATACATCAAATATTGAAGTTTGAAAAATATCTCGACTTGGCTTTAAATCTACCTATACATATTATTCTTAAAATTTTAACGATAGCAATCATTGTCGCCGGTACCTTCCTTTTCTATCCCCCGCACTTGATTTCTTGCTCTCCTTCTAATTTTAGATATTGCACACCCACGATAATAACATAATACATTGACTAACTTTGTTTCTGTCTATTTTGCTTCTCATGGTATCATGTTCGTACACATACAGACTAGAAGTTTACCCTTTCGTTTTGAGCGATTAATATGTGTATAGTCGTGAGACATAATTTTGATTTAGTCAACTTTGATATATTCAATTACTCCTTTTATCATATACATCTTGTTTTTATTTTGAAATCTAGTATAAACAAGTGATCCTTATTTACATTTGCTCTTTCGTTCTAAATTCGGAAACTTGATTTAAAATGCAAGTTTCATTATATTTTTCCTTATAATTAATACACAAGATGAAGACCCTTATGCTTATAATTTTTCTATATCCGGAAAATATATGTGAAGGATATGTTTCCTTATGTTTCTTCTTTCCTTTAAATACATCAAAAGTCTTGGATTTTACTATTATATATTCTCTAAATGATTGTTTTGTAGAAACACTAAATCAAGAATCCACTATTTTCAATGATCGATATTTTTACACATTTCTTAAAAATAGCATTCTACTTTGCAATTTTCAGTGAGTTCCTAAACTCTCAAACTTGTTTTCATAAATATTTTGACTCCTTTTAAACTTGTATTTGTCTTGACTTAGACAATTATTCAATTTTACAAAAAGCGTAATATCAATATTTCTATAAAAAAAATTTCCCTTAATGACGACTTAAACATTTAACATTAATTAATCTTTATATTATTTTACTACTTCGTTTGATCGCCAAACATGTATTTTCATTATCTTGGAATTATTACATATTTTGATAATAGTGAGATTAATTATCATTTCTAAACACACATTTTGATAACAATGAGATTTTTATCATTTCTAAACACTTAAAATGCTATCTACACAATGTGATTTCATCGCCTCCATTTGCAACATTGACTCTCTAAATATATATATTCTTCGAATATAGTTCTATTATTGTAAGAGTAACCGTAGTAGTAATTATAGCCTCGGAGATCCTCAATCATTTCGTAACTTATTTTGTAGACGACACTTAAATAGCCTTTACATTCGAGAGGTACCAAAACTTCGTTGCCTACCCTTAGTACGTATCTTTAGGAACTTACCCTCGATCATTTATTTTCATTCGTGCTACCCCTTCTTATTTCGGAATATGTATTTTCCAAATTTAGTAGCCAGCCCGGAAGTGAACAAATTGTTCTTAATCCCTTCTTTATTAGATGACGAATTTACACTTAGTGCTGATTTAGAATGCGACTTAGGAATCAATGCGGATCAAACACTCAATGTAGTTGGTGCTTCAGCCAAACTTATAGCGCTCTCTTAATTCAGATAATATCTAACTAGATGATCTTTTTCGACTAGGTCGCCATGGTTGGATCATGATTCCATGACCCAAATTTTCCATAATCTAGACGAAAGAACTCGAATTAAGGAGACATTAATTTAATTGTAGCTAAAGAGCTGCGCTCCTCCCTTGAGGAATTAACCTAAAATAATCAAAGAGCTCTTCAAGTCACCACCTCTCCAGCTATACAATTGTATTCGGCAGAGCTCTAATAGAATACGTCACGAATTGAATTTCGGGACGAAATTCTTTCAAGCGGGGGAGACTGTGACAACCGTCAAAATTCGAGTCGGTTCTAGATTAGACTAAACTTAGTTGAACGTACAGGCACGACACATACTAGACTTAGTAACTAGAAGCTAAGTTATAACCTACTAGGAACTTGGAAACAATTAGAAACAATGGATAATGTACTTAGATTTCATATTGATATGTGAATTCTACAACTACTTAACTGTAGAGGCTATCCATATTCGGGTCACTCTTTGACTCGAACACCTTTTCATGAATCATATACACACATTATGCACTTGACCTAGTGGTAAAAATTAGGTCGGAGTCTCGTGGAACTTAAGTCAAAGTTGAAACTATGACTAGTATACTTGGTTCTTCAAGTTCACTTGAATCTCGGAACCACTACATATAAATGTCAATAAACCGACAAAAAGGAATTAAAAACATTATTTATAACTATAAAAGAGTTATAAGACTCAAAAATAATTTGATGGGTCCAAAATTCAATCTACCTTGATATCTAAAGTTTAGCAAAATCCAAAAAACCCTAAAAACCCTAAAAGCCCTAAAAACTTATATTTATAAACTTTAACCTTAAAAATCCTATAAAAACAATTATGAACCTTATAATATTATCTTATCATAATAATTATTATGAAATACAATCATTGAAAGTTGGATATTTTTATAAAAAGTTGGATATTTTTATAAAAGATTTGAATTTTTATAAAAGAAACAAGAGAGAAGGAGCCTCTCCTCCCCTAAAATTCGTTCTCTCCCTCCCCATATCTCTCTCTCACACTCTCATTCTCCAACATACACACATCTCTCTTCTTTCTCTCTCTAGAAAACTCTCTCTACCTTCTCTCTAATTTTTTTTCTCCAAACACCACAACCACAGCCTCTTAACCACGAAATTATGGAGATTCATAAGGGGTTTTCAAGCCACAAATAAATTTAAGGTAAAGAACATACATCTCTTGAAGATCCACAACAATGATTTAAGCCATGCATGTGCATTTTACTTCAAAAACCGACTTCTACTTCTTCATCTTCTTCAAACTTGTTTTCTTTTTGTTAAAATGGTTTTTAGAAATTGATGGAGGTGTTCTAACACCATGCATGTATGATAAACAAGGTTGCATGTTCATGATCTTAGTGCAAAAATTGATTTTTAAGGACTAAAACATTAAACTCAAGTTAAGAGTTTTTGAGAAACAAAATTTTGTTCATAAATGCATGTATACATTTTGATAAGTTTTAATCTTTTGATCTCTGGAAACATGACTAAAATATGAGTTTATCATGATATATTTAAAATATTTCAAAAGATTTACTCAAGGAAATGATGAAAACTCACTTTTCTAACCAATCATCATGCATGCAATCTGCCAGATTTCTTTACCTGACTTTAAACTGCCATATCTCACTCATTTCTTAACCAACATTCGTGATTCTTTTGCTGAAATATAATATTTTGAGTTAGCTTTCAAACCCATCTGACCTCACTGGAACATTCCAATATTTCGATTTTTACCAATTTTTACAAAACTGTTGCTGAAACAGCACGTTCCTTATTAACATTTGTTTTGTGTTGCATGTTCAAAGGACTTATTCATCACTAAAAATTATTCAAAAATTATTTTGAACTCTTAATATCATGTATTAATAGGTACAAAAAGATCTTGATTCAAAAGTCTTTGTAACATGTTGCAAAAATTCTCAAAGTAACATCAATAATCTTTACATAAATCACAAGAACCAAGTTTTCTCTATAATTTATTGAGCCTTTAGGCATGGTTTTCAACATCAAAAATAAGAAAACAATTTTTAATTGTTATTAAATTCTATGAAGATGCATTCTGGAAATTTTCAGCTCAATATATATTTTCTTTATTTTTATATGAAAATAATAAGAAAATAGAGTGTTAAATCATATAAAATACTTACACGAGTAAATAAATTCTGTAAAAATTCTTGGATGATCCTTTAAGTTAATAAACATCTCCCATGAAGTTTCAATGACTTTTGTTACTGTTTAATTTGGTTTTGAATTTTCTTTTTGTTTAGCTCTAATAAATCATAAAACCACATTAGGGAATATAAAAAGAGTATCTAATAATTTTCGCAGCTTCTACCCTATGTGGAAGACTCAGGAAAATATTTTGGGAATTTTTCAAAATGTATATCTATTTTTCATGATTTTTTGTGTTTATAATGGACTAAAAACAGGAAAAATAGTTTTACTCATCCAAAATTCATGAAAATTTACCAGAATACCTTATAATATATTAGAATGCTACATAAAAATTTTGATAATTTTTCTCTTCTGTATGCTATTTTTCATCTATTTTCCCAAGATTAAATACACTTAAATCCATTTTTATTAGAATAAATGCACAAAAATCATAAAATTGGGTTAAACAGTTTAGAAATTCATTTTTATATTTTTCCCAGCTTAAGTATGTCTAATGGCAGTATTATAAAAAGTTTGGGAATTTTTATCATCTGGATCCTATTTTTCACGAATTTATATTGTTATGAAGGCTTAAAAATTGGGAAAAATAGTTAAACACATCAAAACATCAAGAGAAAATTTCTGGAAGACCTCTACTGTGGTTATAATGAAAATGCAAAGTTTGAGAATTTTTGGAAATTGTTTGATAATATTTTGGCTTTTTAAGAGCTTAAAACACATTTAAATGTGTTGAAATACCCTCAATTAATATTACAAAAATCTGGAAATTAATATCCAAAATTGTCTTAATCACATGAGCTATAAAATTTCACCATTTCAGAAAAATGTTTCTAACTTATCAATATTAAATTTTGACACAATATTGGCATAATTCTATTGTAGTAGTAAGTATATACTAGTGTTAGATTTCGATTAGAGACTCACTAGTGAATACCATTATTGTAGGAATCGGTAGTGGTACACGTGGAATGTAGTTCAAGGCATCATTTTCATCATCTCAATGCATTGTGAGTATTCACGACTCCCCCTACTTTCGGTTTTTATGTTTTGGGGTGGAAAAGCATGTCTTAAACTATTTATGTTCGTTGTATTTAATTTGACTTGTATCAAACTTGGTTGCTAAATGTTTCTATGTATGTGTATGCTATTGTTAATTCATGAGGCCTTATCGCGTTTAAGTCCCTGGAATCAATTCACACAACTCATTAACTCATTTGAGCTTATGGTTATTATGGATAACGCTATTAGGAGGTAGACAACTCCTCACTCGCACGATTCGCTTGAGTGCACTTTACCATATTTCCCTATGTTAGCGATAGACATAGAAGAGGGCACCCTCGGTCATTAGGCTTGGGTTGTGAACTCATGGTATAATCATTATGCACATACGAACCTTGTATCTCGTTTTAGCAACAAACTTTATTTCCCATGAGAATATGAACGTTGCATCTTATTTGGGCAACATACTTTATCTCTCATGATGACAACGGACTTTGTTTATGTAAACTTATTTACTCATTTGCAATATATTTCTATTTATGAAAACTTTATTTCCCATGAGAATATGAACGTTGCATCTTATTTGGGCAACATACTTTATCTCTCATGATGACAACAGACTTTGTTTATGTAAACTTATTTACTCATTTGCAATATATTTCTATTTATGGAAACTTTATTTCCCATGAGAATATGAACGTTGCATCTTATTTGGGCAACATACTTTATCTCTCATGATGACAACGAACTTTGTTTATGTAAACTTATTTACTCATTTGCAATATATTTCTATTTATGGAAACTTTATTTCCCATGAGAATATGAACGTTGCATCTCATTTGGGCAACATACTTTATCTCTCATGATGACAATGAACTTTGTTTATACAAACTTATTTACTTATTTTAACAATATACCTTATTTATGGAAACTTCTATTAAAACTTTGATTACGATTCATGAAACCAATATTATTTTTAACCTGTGAGTACTCACCAACTATTTCTATAGTTGACGCTCGTTTTACATGCTTTTTCAGGAATCATCGAGTAAGTGGCACTTAGGGATACATCACTTTTAGGAGCATTCGCATGTGTTGTATTTCAGTTTACATTGTAATTTCTTTTAAAAATTTGTTCAAACCCATTGTAAATTTGTAATGATTTTTAAACTATGGTTGGTGTTGTCTTTTAACTTTTGCTATGAAACCTTTTATACTGCCACGCCTCGTGTTTCCGCTTTAGCGGGGTGTGACAAAAGAGTGCATGCCGCGCCGTCAAGCCTAGCCCTTTCCCTTGGGCTCAGATGTACCTAAATCAAATCCACAAACTGTAAGCTAATTCTTAGTGAGTTCCCTAGAGCATACCCCACATACAATACACATAAACACATAGCATATTAGCTATAAAAGCTACATATACCACAAACTCCATGCATACAACATATAGGGATGTCATGGGTTCGTCCCTAGGGTCTTACTCCAAGATGACATGGGATCCCCACATGGTCTTACACCTAAGTGCCATGGGATCTCCCATGGTCTTTAATAGGAAGGTCATGGGCTCTCCACATGGTCTTACATCCGAGTGCCTTGGGCTCTTCCATGGTCTTTTAGTAGGAAATTCATGGGCTCTCCACATGGTCTTACATCCAGGTACCATGGGCTCTCCCATGGTCTTCCATACAAGCATACCACATATACCACTAGCATACTTCCTAGCTCATACCAACTAATATACCACATAATACAAATTCAACTAGAATACCACATATCATAAAATGGGCCGTCCTTGCTGCCTTAGACCCATTGGTATGGTAAGGAGACTCACCTCTCATGAATGTTGAACTGACAAGATAAGATCAAGTAAATCCCACGTGTTGCTCCAACTCAAATGGCTTTAGTTATCATGTGGTTAACTTGTCTCAATCATGGAATACCATAAATATACATCTCTTGAAGTCAACCCTAGTCAATCCTGGTCAAATTCAAGGTCAACAGTCCATGTTGACCTCAACTCGTCGAGTGCATCCAGCAAATCGTCGAGTTCCTCCCGAGTCCATTCAACTGAATCCCAAGTCAACTCGTCGAGTCACCTAAGTCACTCGTCGAGTTTATCAAATGTCCAGAAGACCAAAAGTTTGTGCAGACCAAAACTCTAATCCTTCACTGCACTCATTCAGAATCTCGAAAACGGGTACACCCTACGCAACTCGTCAAGTCGACTAAGGGACTCGACGATTTCCTTTAGTCCTTTTGTTTCCAGTTCTTTCCAGTGGGATCTAAGGTCCCAAACTTCATATCCAACCACCCCTAGAGTAGTTACAACGTAAAGTTGCAAACTTTACGTGCATGCAAGGCCTAACAAGGATAAACATCAAAACTAAGCTTCCTACAAGGTTTTAGTGCATGGAAAGGGCCTAAGGTTGATAAAGTGAGCAACTTTATGTCATTCAGGACCTAGAGATGTCCAGATCTAGAACCATATCCTTGTGATAAGTCCAAATCTGAGTATGACATCCTTTTTTGCACCAAAAGTGACCATTTACTTCAAAGAAAAGGGATCTAAGCAACAAAAGATCAAGATAGTGACTTTATACCTCAAGATGGTTGCCAATACAGAGTAGATGTCGGATCTACTGCTTCTCTCCTTGCTCCTTCTTATTCAAGCTCCAAAATCCTTCACAACCACACCAAAATCACTATCAAAAGCTCTCTTTCTCACTCAAGAAGGTGCAAGGCTCAAACTAGGATTTCTCTGGATGTAGGAATGATAGAAGAGGCTGCAAATGAGCCATAAGTTGATTAAATAGGGTACGAACCCATGAAAATTAGAGTTTTCTCTTTACAGTGCCTACTCATCGAGTCGGGTCCTCCGACTCGTGGAGTAGGTCTGAAATCCCGTGTCCTCATAGTAACCTCTACTGGACGCGTTGGAGCTCCCCAACTCGCCGAGTCCATGCACAAAACCCTAAAAATTAGATAGATTAAATAATACCAGGAACAGGTGTTTCACTAGACATGAAAAAACCTAATTTTTCCATTTTGCACCCTATTTAAAGGACCTTAAGTCCTCTTTCCAGCCTCCTTACCACCTTTTCACATCCAGAAGCAAACCTTAATCGATCTAACTCCTATTTTGAGTGTGTGTGTGTGTGAGGTTAAAAGTGTGTTTTTGGTGCATTTGTTGAAGAAACTTGAAGGTTGAGAAGCTTGGAACGAGAAGGAGCTTGTAGATCCAGCATCTACATTGTTTTGGCTTTCATTTGATGGTAAAAAGTTATTACCTTGATCCTTCTCTGGTTAGATCTCTTCATTCAAAAGTTTCGGGCCATTTCTAGCTTAGTTTGAAGTATTTCTAGTTTTGAGCACAATTTAAAGTTGTAACTTAAGATCTAGACTCCCCTAGGCCCTTATGGACATAAAGCCTCAAGCTTTATGAATCTTTGGCCCTCCTCCATGTCCAAACCCTCATCCAAAGGCTAGTTTTGAGTGTGTTAGCTTCTTGGAGCCGTGCATGCACGTAGAGTTAGCAACTTTACGTGGTAACTACACCCTAGGTGGCTAGATCTACAGTTTGGAGCCTTGGTTTCGCTTTAAAGCGTCTGAATGAGAAGCGGACTGAAGGAACTCGACGAGTTGGATGAGGGTTTCCCGCTGTCTGGATTATGCATGAACTCGGCGAGTTAGTGTGATAACTTGACGAGTTGGTTAGGGTTTTCCCAACATTCTGGACACTGCATGGACTCGACAAGTTGTCTGGAAAACTCGACAAGTCGACTGGGGTTTTCGCGATTCTTTGAGTTCGGTAGGAACTCGACGAGTCAGTAAGTTGCACTCGACGAGTTGGGTCAACATGGAGTGTTGACCTTGACCGTTGACTTTGACTTTGACCAAGGGTTGACCAGTTTGACTTCTTAGGGTGTTTTGGTAATTTGAGGATTTATGGAATTGGATCAATGGTGGTTGTAGGTGTTGGTGTTTGGAGCCGTGTTTCGGGAGTTTGATCTTTTAGTTCAGTTTAACATTGTGAGGTGAGTTGTCCTCACTATTCTAACAGTGTCACACCCCAAAACCGGAACGGTGGAATCGTTCGGGGGTGGAGGACGTCATGTTCAGTATCACAACAATGCAAAGTAGTAAACAAGCAACAACATCATCCATTGCATTAATAATATAATTTAATACAAGTGTGTTCTGTCAAGTTTAATAGACACCAAAACATAAATCAAAATAAAAGATGAGTCTTAAACGAGCTCCATCTTCTCAAAACCTGGCGCCGGTACCTGTCTACTGGTGACCTGAGAATACAAGTTATTTTGAAAGAGTTTATCAGCTTTAAAGCTGGTGAGATCATAAGTATTTTAGTGTCTGTATTTGTATGAAAGTGTTTGTAAGTATGTAATGTATAAGTTTGTAAAAGTTTGTAATTGTTTGAACTCCCCTAGAAAACACTATGTTTCCTACTAAAAGTAGCCTTCTACCAAGGCATCTAGTATATGTGTGGGTGTCTCTTGTAAGAGTATGTATTTTCCCAAATCCGACTATCATTAACCAAAAATATAGATTTTACATTACTGTTTATTGTGTGAAGATCACAAACCGAATGCAATGGGAAAATGAAATTGTATTGTAGTGTTGTATTAAGTAACTACTGCTGTACTAACTACCTTAAACCAATTGTTATTTAAAGTACCATGCGATCAGCCTGTACCCTGCTACCGACTATAGAAAAACGACGATGTAAGACGTCGTAAGAAATGACGTTTGGCACCCGTAGACTTGCAAGTCCCACTGTAGCGAGCAACAAGGTGTAGGATAGTCAATCCAGTATAGATCTATACACAAACTCATACGCTCTCCATTTAAGGATATTCTGGATACAAAACGGGCCATGACAGGTGATGCCATGCCCCGTTACGTGGCTCACATAACTGTAGTAATGTTCTAGTATATGTATGTGCTAGCTGTATTGTGTGTTCTCTCTCTGTCTAGCATGTATTGTATGTTCTCTCTGTATGGTATTGTTTGTTTCTCATCCTAGTATTCTTTATCTGTATGTTATTGACTTGTATATGAACTGACTCATTGTATGTTCCATTGTTCTAGTAATAGTATTAGTATCTCCCTAAACTATACCTATTATAGCTTACTAGTAATGTTGTTTGAATGTATGAACATGTTTGTATGCCTTTGCTACCCAAAGGTATTGAATAGAAAGAAGTAACCTTTTATATCTATATACATATACATAATATATAACTAGGATTCAAACGACATTCGGACAAATAACCAGAATACCCTAAGTCCACAACCAAACAAGGAACAGGAAGCAAGGTGAGCTATCAGTCCTAAGTCCTTTCATATCTACTTATATAACTATATCTATATAGATACACATTTAACAGAATATAAGTTTAAAAGAGTTTAATAAAAGTATTTGACATGTAAAAGAATTTGTAAAACAGTTTGAAGTAGTTTGTTTGGTAACACAGTTTGAAAAGTAAGAAATCTACTTGTTTGGTAGTTATTAATCACATGTGATTGATATAATAACTATAATAGATCAACTTGTATCCCCCCCCATAAAAACATTTACAATCATTTAAAAGGTTGATTAAGGGGGTATGAACTCACCTGTAGTGAGTAACTCGAATGAAAGATCGATATAGGATTGTTGGTGTTCTTGGTGTTCTTGGTGTTCTTGGTGTTCTTGGTGATATAACACCAAATAGGTGTTTTCATGGTTCAAATCAAGGTAAAAGGCTAGTTAAGGTCATGTATTAGCTATTCAAAGGATGAATCACTCACTTGATTGAAGATTGATTTGAAACTTTGGATGATACTTGAGAGAAAACGAGTCTAACTTGAGAGAAAACAAGTCTAACTTTGATTAAATTAGTCTCTTATACAAGATAGAAATTTCGGGTTGTCACAAACAGGGTCGAAGGCACCAATGTCGGCCCTTCTTTTTGGATTGTTATCCTGGTTATTGCATGATGATATGCTTAATGACATGTTAGGTCGGTATCCTGGTATAAAGGATGACGTTATGTTAGTGACCGGTTAGGTCGGTATCCTGGTATATTGGATGATGTTATGGTTAGTAATCTTTAATATCGGTTTGACTATTTGTATATGTTAGCATTCGTTCTCTATGTTTTGATTGTATGATTGGGGGTGGGTTGAGGCAGACCTGCTTTGTGTTGTAGGCCAACATACCCAGGGCGGCCCGGATAGACAGCAGGCCATGGGGCATATCAGTCAGGCCGAAGGCCCGGAGAACGGTCCATACATGCTGAAGGCCCAGTGAGGTGGACCAGACTTGTTGAAGGTTCTGGGAGTGGGCCATATAGACTGAAGGCTCGGTGAGGGCGGTCCAGTCATACTGCACACTCTATATGCATGTTTTTTTGTTATGACACGGTTATGTTTGTTTGGCATTGGTATTTTGGGGGAACTTGCTATGCTTTGGGCTTACAGTTTTGGATTTTGTTTTAGGTACTTCAGATGATCGCGGGAAGGCGAAGGCGTGATCGTGCACCTCCTCATATTTTATGATTTTGATTTCTGGGATACTCTGATATGAAACTATTTTGAAAACCTTTTGTAATAATTAATGGTTTTTGAATCCTTGAGAAAGTTTTAAATTTTCATGAATTATATGGATGTTACATCGTCAGGTCAGAGGAAGCTAAAGGAATCCATTCTTCCTCTCAAGCAGGAGATGTCTCAAAGTTAAAAGGGGTTATGTTAACTACCACAACCACTCCTCTCAGAAGGGAGCTGGCAAAACTTCGTCCACTCATGCCTAAACAGATATTAATTTAGGTAAAATTTCTTGATCCTAAAAGAGTATGTCTTATTTACTTCTACACACACTGCAAGTCTGAAGCCTCTTCTTCGGATATAACTTTTAGTTCCAGAACTATGGCTATATCCCTAGGAAATCCTTTCAGGACTACCATAAACACCATCATATAAGTGTAGCTAGAGAGATACCTCGGTATCTATCTATGCTTGAACAAAGTTTTTCAGAATAACTGGTTTATGTGTGTATGTATGTGTGTTACTCTAATCTAAATATTTTAACAGGAGAAAATTTCCCATGATCCATCCAAACATGTAAAATCTCGTGATTTATCAGGATCTTCGAACGGATCCAGAGCCATTGCTTCAGAAATAAGAAAAGAAAAGGAGTTGAAAGAGATAGAGGAAAAAGAATAACAAGGTGCATAACACACTGTTCCACTACAGAGGAATGTTTTATGTGATTTAATGGAAAAGAGAGAAAAAGAAAGAATAGAACCTGAGGCTACAGAAAGAAAAGTTGTTGAAGAAAAGCAACAGGTAGATGAAGAAGGTGCCAGAATCAAAGCTCAAATTGAAGAGCTTTTGAAGAAACAGGTTGTAGAAGGTCCTCATTAACCAATAAGGACCTCTACTACATTGAATACCTCTTCCAAAACTCTCACTGAAACAAAGATCAACTAAAGACATAATGCTTTTGGGAATGACTCTAATGAGTATGTTTTTTAGTCCAACAGAATCATGCCCAACATTTTTGTCAAGACTCGAACTCCAACGAATATTGATACATCACAGACGCCACCCGCAGAACCAACATCTTCATCATCAGGATCTACGAATCATCCATCCAAAGAGCATAAATCCATAGCAGGATCAGTATACTCCTGAGTCAATCTAAAGATTCTTGAAGTAAAGGTAGATCTAGTCTAAGATTATCTAGCCAAGCCACCTATAGATCTGATTTCGCCCACAGCTCCATCAATCTCCTCTGAATATCCTGAAAGAGCTCTTCAGAAGGTTCTTTCCTAATCTACTTTTCAAGCAGAATCTTGCCTCAAACATCTTGAAGAATTTCAAGCTTCCATCACTTCTATCCTCAACAATCTTTCCAATGAGATCTTGGATCACAAAACTTTAGATAACGCATACTTGAAACCTTTTTTGAAACTCTGGCCAAATAACATGGTGATGAAGTTAAAAAGATCTTTCAGGATCTTGAACAATATTGCAACAATACTCTCGTCTTGATGAGTGTCTATTCGAAACTCTCAAATAAAGTACAACTACTAACTAAGTGGATTTGTGAAGGAATCACATAAGCTAAATGAGTATGTGCAGAATATTGTCATTTTTCTTGACACTGGTAAGATTAACACTGGTGTAGATCCCCTCTCCAAAAATATCACTCTATCATTTCTCCAAGTCTTCTCAAAACTTGATGATTTGAAGTCTGGTTTCGTAACTGAGGTTGGGTCGTACTCTAAGAAAGGGGAGAAGAAAACCACATTTCCTCAAAGGTTGATGATGAGAAGAAGATACCAGAAGGAGCAGTATTTCAAATTTATGTCATGATGAAAAACCATCCAAGAAAGCTCCAACTCCTCTTATGTATCCTCCTAAAATTCCCAGTCCACCAAAGTCACCGCCAAAATCTCCTCCTAAAGCTTCTACTCCTCCCAGTGACCTCGAAAAGTCAAAGGTTACTGAAAAAGAAATTTTTCCTTACACAGAGCCCATTTTTAAAGATGATGAAGTTAATGAATAGATAAGAAAGAAAAATAATTTAGAACAACAACTTCAGAATCATATAGCCATAACTCTTCTATAAGAAATTTTTCATAGCAAGAAAATTGTTCCTCCCTTTCCTTCTGAAGAAACTGATGTGGATCCTCTATTTCGTCCATGGAAGTCCTTGATTCGGATGATTAAAGACAATGACATTTCTATTTACGAAACTTATGATGCTCATTCTAGTTCTGAGTTTAAATGGGATCTTCCTATATCACCAAATGGGAAATACTTCCCAATCTTCCCTCCTCTGGAATGCTTCAAGGCTAGAAGCGATCCTCTTAATGAAGAAAGACAAAGATAAGAGAACTTTTACTCAAAGCATCAACAAAAAATCTAAGGCATGGGATGGTCCAGAAGAATCATAATCAAATTCAAAGATTTCAAGCGTTGTGCATTTAAAGAAGCTTCGTATTACTCTCATGATTTTCAGAGAACAAATAATTGGGTTTTTGAGCACTTTAACACTCCTATGGTCCACATGCAACCCTAAATGCTTTGGATCTATGTTTTCTCTAATTATACATGCATTATCATTTTTCCAAAGCATTGTCCTGAACTAGGATACAATTGAACAATTGAACAATATAACTAGTTAGATAGCTTACCTCTTAGTAGGACTTGTAGTTCTTGACCTTTGAAAGCTTGAGCACCCCAAGTGTGATGCCTCTAATGCTTCACAAACACCATATGCAAGATGAGGCTTGATAGAATAGGTTAGCAAGCTCAAAATCGCGTATCACTCTCTTGGAATGATGGGGTAATGATTTTTGCACTAGGGGGCCTATTTATAGTGTAGCAAATGCTAGGGTTACACTTTGTAAACCCTAATTCTCCATGACCTTCCACATTGTTATGCTCCATTGGTTTAACCTCCATGGACTATCCATGGATTGTCTCATTGGTTTAGCCCATCTAAATAATCATGGATCATTCGCCCACACTATAAGAATCATTGATTTACATAATCAATCCCCATATATTTAATTAGTCTCTTTTGACCACAAAATTAAATCCAAATTAATTCTTGATCAATACTAATTAAATAATATGATTTCATATTAATATATTATACTTGTAATATATTAATAAATCATAAATAACCTTATTCTCAAAAGTTCATCCTGTCAAATTGCACTGGTGAAGGCAACCCAAAAGGACCATGCTACAATCGGGTCAAGTACATCCCAGTTATAGTTATGGGCTTAGACACCAAATCCAACAGTCTCCTACTTGGATATGTCTAATAACTATAACTACCAATGAAACTTCAGGATCCGACTTAGCAATCGTAAGCTTTCAAAAGCCGTTGTCGAACTCTGACCTAGTCAGTGACGCGGCCTTTAGATAAGGGATCATATATTCCTCTGTTCTCAAGATATCTATGCGGAAAAACACATGGAACATAGTCATACTTATTGTCCTGCAATTTGTTTCCCGATTTCCGATTCGTCTAGCATAGAACATAACTGAACAAATCAATTTAGTTTTGACCGGGCCCGACACATAGTCAAAACAGAATCATCGAGGGGCCTAAGATATCGCTTTTAATACTACTAGGATAAAAGGAACGGATGAACTTCGACATTATATGCTTGTATTAACTACTCATTAAGTCAAGCACAACGATACGTTTTATAACATGAAGTTACTGATGTGTTTTCATATCATCAATGCACAACCAACTCGTATTCAACAACTCATATTATCGTCTCACAATTACTCGTGATAAATTCCATGAAGTAATTCAGGTGAACGCGGGCTGAATCCAATACTCAAATCTTATTTCAGGAGCACTCATGAATGGTGTAGCAAGCTTTTGCTATGTCTAACACCTTAGACAATCCACAAGCCAACTCATGACAATCTTCTTTCACAGTTACTTCCACCGTATGATCGACTGCGGATGGTTTGAATAATCTTATTATTCGGGAAGTCAAAACATTCAAAGAGAAACACAAGAATAATACTAATCCTATATGGCCCCAAAACTTTTGAGTGTAAATAAAACACCTTTTATTTAATCACCATACTGATTACACATTATTCATTGTATATTGTTTCGATTTATCAACTAATACTTGAATTAAAACAATAGCTATCTCATGCTCCAAGCATGCACACTATCTTTACCTACGGTCCTTACTTTGTGAAATAGATCAATTGTAAACATTTCCACCGATACTCATTTTCACAATTCCAAATCCTTATCGTAAGTGTAAGAATACCAAGTTCTTGCCACTTACTGTAATTTGTTAGATTCTAAACTTATATGCAGTGATCCTTTTGTAATAAGTATGTACACAAGTCACACAGACTTTGTCAATTACAAAACTTTCCGTTGGAGATTGTTACAAGACAATTCCATAGATCCGAAGTCTCATATTCAAATCATATTCCTTTGAACATCCTTCTTGCATAAATGTTTCTAACTTTCTCATAGATTCTTGATATCCAACTCCCATTATGGAAACATTTCCATATTTGCCATATGAAAACTCATTGTTAACAGAATCCTGTCTATTCATAATAATGTCAATATGGTCCATCCATTACTATGCTTCCAACTATCCATAAGCAACCAATCTTTGGCGAACCTTGCATTGTTCTTAGCAGTTGTTTAATAACTTTTGTCATATCCAGTTCTAGTCCTTTTTAGTCATATCCAGTTCTAGTCCTTTTTCCCTCTTAATGCCCTGGGCATTTGGAAAATTAGAACACATGAATATTATAGCACATGCAATCGATCCTATACCCGAAGCATATGGGATAATTCATAATGTCTTACATAACGACATGATACTTGACCAGTCTTTTGCTATAATATTTCCATATATAGAATTTCCAATGTTGAAGCATTTCAACATGGTATTCATATAAATCCTTGACTAAATTTGATTAAAATCTCAATCTAAACTTTTAGAATTGAAATAAAGTATAAGTTCCTCTCCCTTAATTATAGCAAAACAACTTTTCAACCCTGCAACTTTGCGAATTGAAACCTTTGTTTTCTATAATTAACATTGCTAACTTGCAACACTTACCATAACAATTATGCTCCAACTAACATAACAATTATTTTGTTACTTGCAAAACATTTATGCTCCCACTAGCTGTGACATAAATCCAAAAATCAACTGGACTTCTAGAAATCAATACTTGTTGACTTTCTTACCAAAGTTCAGATTTCTGATACAAGACGCTTCGATAAGACTTTATCTAGGCTTCTGAAACTCATACACCATTCCTTAGATAGCTCACATGTGTCTCCAAACATTTTTAGAACTTACATCAATAAGTATCAAACGTTTAGACCTTTTGCGATTTCTCACAATTCGAACTATGAAGAGGGATGCCGTAATCATAATCAAATTTGAGAATGCAAATATCATAATTGCTAACTCTTTAAAATATACTTAGTGAAAGCATTTCATCACAATCATTTTCATGGATTGGAGAGAAACCTTGTGACATTTAGATTTTTTATGGTATATGTGTTCCTATCCATGTTAATTTGTCATAACCATAATCTTAAGACAAGGTTAGTGACAAATGTAAACTCATATGGACTGAACTTGTTCAATCTTAATTTCTTGCCACTTGGCAGCACAAGGGCCTACCATGCTTCCATGTTGTTCAGCAGATCACCCTAACTGGTCAATGAACTTTCACTGACCTAGGTGCTTTGCCCTATACAAACAATTTAGAACTCTTAGAACTCACATGCATAGTCAATTGCAACTGGAATGAGCACAGAAAAAAGAATATGTCAACACGATAGGTTACAAACCTTAAGTTGTGTGCTAGTGATTAACAATAGGTTTGACTCTTGATTAGTTATGAAAACATTTCAAGATCTTTAAGACTCCCACTGACCTCTTGACATATAAGTTTCTCTCTATCAAGAACATTGCTTGAAAAACAAATATTCAAGAGTTAGTGCGATTTCTTATCAAGACAAACACTATTGATAATCGGTCTTAGTTGATCTTTGTTTTATCCAAAACATTACAACTTACCAATTTCAAATGTACAAGAGTAGAAAACATTTTACTCTACATTTACTGATATGTCACTCAATATACAATCTTGGAGGATGACTCTAACATTTTATTTTGGAACGAAGTATGATTCATCTTAATTAATTTAACCATTTCAACAATTCCTGATTCCTTTTCTTAGCCAAACAAATGCACTAGATGTCCTTAGAGGATCAAATTTTTGATATGGTTTTCAGAATCATTAAGATGATCATAAAACACGATACTCAAGTACTCTCCTATCTTTTTCAGATTGGAGTAACTTTTAACTTTCTACCGACTTTGATTCTTCTTATTCATTCTGCTATACATTGAGACTTTTTCAATGACTCAGAATTATACTTAATCTTGTAAGCATATCCATATTTACTAACTTTAGTAAACCATAAGGAATAGTCTTATTGCTCTTTGTGATGGACCTGACCAGCGCACAACAGTGTGCGCGATCCCCTAGTCCTTCACTTGACTCACATATACATGTGAATAAGGAATTAGTCCTAATTTCCCAATGATGAAGGTTCTCATTCATCATACAATACAAGTTGCATGATCCCAAGTTTCTGTCCAATTGAAACTTGGGTGATGAGAATCTTTCCTTATTTGGTAAATTTAGACACTACCACAAACGAAAGAATCAAATCTATATTGCTAAAAAAATACAAACATCAATTTTCACATATGCCATTGCAAGGAAATATAAAATAAGATAAAAAAATTTCTTTATTTATATGATTGCGGAAAACTTTTCCTTACAATGTAATTACAAATGAAAACTATGTTATTACAAATTTCTAAGCAATCTATCATAACTCTTAAGCAGCAGCTCAAAAATCCGATCATTGAACCATGCGATCGAAATCCATCTCTTTGCGATCAAATTCAGCCTTACTATTTCCTTTAAGCTTCCTTCTTTCTCTTTTATTCTACAAAACATCAAAATGTAACTTTACATCATCTAATAAGAATCTATAAGTAGGAACTTAATAGAGTTAGATATTGAACTTACCTGAAGCAGAGTTAAACCTTTTTGACTTTACCAGCTCTTAGATCTCTCAGGTAGTTAGGGCAGCTTCGCAACCAATGCCCCTTCTCTTGGCAATAGAAACATATAGACTCTTTGGGAATGGTACACGGGACAATCTCAGACTTAGTTTTTCCCTTTCCCTTGGAAAGAGAAATCTTTTCTGGAATTCCAGTGTTTCCATTGTCAATGTCCATGGAAGTTTGGGAATTAGATCTTCTAATCAAATTTGCTTTACCACTAAGCCAAATCATTGCCGACTCAGCAACAATAAGCAAATAGGTAAGATCCATAAGGGTCATGTCACGGTCTGTCATATAGTAGTCTTTAACAAACTGACTATACAACTCGGGAAGTGACTGAAGAACCAAGTCAACAACCAATTTCCTTGAGACGTCGACTCCTAACATTCCCAACATGTCAATGTGTGACTTCATCTCCAAGACATGTGCACACACAGATCTTCCATCTTCATGTTTGCTAGCCAATAGGGCTTGAGTGACCTTGAACTTTTCAAGTCTTTGAACTTGTGGGTTAGGAAGAAGAATTGGAGGAGGTGGAGGAAATGAAGTATGATATTGTAGAATATCATCTTCATGTGGAAAGCTTTTTCCAACAGATTCGGGAAGACCATAGTTGTCTGACCTAGACATCTATAAGGGAGAAATTCAAGTTAGTTGATATAAGTTCTCAATATAACACCCAAAACAAAATATTAAGGCTAGGACCCAACACAATATGTTACAATTGCGAAGAGGGATGTTGTAATCCAATTGTAAAATATTTGAAGGTAGGTAAATGACGATTTACCAATTTCCACCATGAAAAACAAAATAGATTATTAAGTTTTAATTGCATTAAAATTCCTAGATCCTTTGAGAGTCATTGAACTATTCAATGGCATGTTTAAATCACGATTGTGCCATTCAAGTTTGTGACTGGGATGCCTAGGATCACAAACAAGGTGTGAATAACCATGCAAATTAGCTTGGTACACCCAATGTTACTGATCACATAATCAATGTGTCAGCTAACCACACACGCTCTATTGATCTATGACTAACATCAAGCTACCCCTTTCCACACATTGTCAGTCCTAGATTAGTGTGTCGGTTAACCACACATGCTCCACTAACGACTTAACAAGGTGCAAAGTGCAATTTCATGGATTAGCACCATTTTCACATTTTCCTAAAGTAACTAAGATTGGGAATTTAATAAAAGTTTAGCTACTTTATTTATTTTAATCATTATACTTTTAATGAGGGAGAATTAATGTCCTATCCTACCCGTTCGGCTAACGACCCTCCACCAGTCAAGGAAGCGGTGGGTGAGAGTGGACACCCATTAAACCACCATTTTATAGGCAGTAACCTTATACCCCCCTTATAGACCAGCTTCATGAATGAGGCCTACTAACGGTAAGACTGACTTCTCTTATACATATATATAAGTATTAACTTTTAATATGATAAAGTATAAGGGTTGAATTTTAAACTTTTAAAAATTTAAGGTTTGGAATTTAAACGTTTCAAAAGTGAGACTTTACAAATTCCAAAACTTGAGGGCAAGTTTTGAAACTTGTCAAAACTCTTCATATCCATAACTTATGAGTTTAATGTGTGTTTTATGAAAAGACTTTTGATAATCCATAACTTGAGGACAAGTTATGGAATTCATTAAAAACATTTATGAAAAGACTTTTCATGTTCCATAACTTGAGGGCAAGTTATGGAAGTCATTAAAGAATATTTAGATCAATTCTAACAAGGAAAAATTATCATATAATATTCTATTGATCTAATATAACTCATGTAGCAAGGCAATTCATATCAACTAATACAAATAATTACCCTATTATCTTAATATTTGACAATTGTCCTTTCATTTTCATAACATATGAGTTTAATGCCATTTTAATGTATGAGACTATTCATTTTCCATAACTTGAGGACAAGTTATCGAGGTCATTAAAATTCATTTAGATCAATTTTCTAACAACTAAAATTATCACATAATTCATGATCTAACTAAACTCATAAACAAGATAATTTCAAGTCAACAATTTGAAAGCAATTTTGTTTATCATATAAAAAGAACAATTATTTTAAAACATTGACAATTATCTTTTGGTTCAATGAGTACAAGCACTACCATATCATAAAAAACATTTCCAATGATCCAAAACAGTTTGTGGTAGTGTTCCCAATCCAAACCAGGCCAGAAAACTCGAAATTCTACAAACAGAGCCTTCAACTCGTCGACTGCATGAACTGACTCGCCGAGTTGCTCTGTCACTGAGTGGACTCGTCGAGTCTGTTCAAGGACTCGGCGAGTTCATCAGTCAGAGGCCAAAATTTTGACTTTTTCAGCTTTGAAAAACTAGTAAGCATCAAATATAATAGAAAACAATCATAGGCTCTGATACCACTGTTGGGTTTTTTAGCACTATAACACTCCTATGGTGCACATACAACCCTAAATGCTTTGGATCTATGTTTTCTCTAATTATACATGCATTATCATTTTTCCAAAGCATTATCCCTAACTAGCATACAATTGAACAATTGAACAATATAACTAGTTAGATAACTTACCTCTTATTAGGACTTATAGTTCTTGACCTTTGAAAGCTTGAGCACCCCAAGTGCGATGCCTCTAATGGTTCACAAACACCATATGCAAGAGGAGGCTTGAGAGAATAGGTTAGCAAGCTCAAAATAGTGTATCACTCTCTTGGAATGATGGGGTAACGATTTTGGCACTAGGGGGCTTATTTATAGTGTAGCAAATGCTAGGGTTACACTTTGTAAACCCTAATGCTCCATGACCTTCCACATTCTTATGCTCCATGGGTTTAACCTCTATGGACTATCCATGGATTGTCTCATTGGTTTAGCTAAATAATCATGGATCATTGGCCCACACTATAAGAATCATTGATTTACATAATCAATCCCCATATATTTAATTAGTTTTGACTATAAAATTAATTCCAAATTAACTCCTGATCAATACTAATTAAATAATATGATTTCATATTAATATAATATACTTGTAATATATTAATAAATCATAAATAACCTTATTCTCAAAAGTCTATCCTGTCAAATTGCACTGGTGAAGGCAACCCAAAAGGACCATGCTACAATCGGGTCAAGTACATCCCAGTTATAGTTATGGGCTTAGACGCCAAATCCAACACAAATAAACTAGAATATTACCTTAATAAAGCAGACTTCCCCATTGCAAAACCTGCTAAGCTCTTATGCATTGCCAAGGAACTGTATCGAAGGATCCCCTAAAAATAAATAGGAAAAGCAGCCCTCATTCCCATCAGAACCTATCTCCAAAGAACAACACTTGAGATAGCAGCAAATGATTTTGAGACAAACTTTCTAATCCCTTTGGCTCCTTTTCCAGAGATGGACTTAAGCCTTGGATGAATTGAAGATCGATATTTCGGGATCACAAAAACTAGGAATTATTTATTAGATTGAGTTCTTCCATTTGAGTCAGAAAAATTGGTGCTCAAACTCATTTCCGAAGAGCCTCATGAAAGTTTCCCTTGAAGCTCCTAAAACCTCTGCTGACATCAAGATGGAAGTTATGAAGCAGATTCAGTGGATGTTAATTGGGCGAAGATTTTTTCGAAGGGTGGTTGACTTCCTAAACGACACCTCAGAACTCTAAAAGAAAAACAACTATGGTTGCTTAAGGGAGATTGTTGAACCCATACGTGACCCTCCGCGGAAGATCAACAATAAGCTGATGACCAAAGGTTGTCATGTTTGAAGAAAAATAATACCCAGAAGGTGTATGTTCAGAAGGGGGAGTGAAAATCAGAAGAAGTTGACTTCTATTTTGTCTTTTCATAATAGAAGTTATTATTTGTTGGGTTGTAATGATTGTTGGTTAATGACTAGATTAGTTAGTCATTTCAATATCTTTTTTTTTCAATAGGTATTCACCTGTTTTTCCCTTGGATCATGTCTATAAAAATGGAACCAAGTTATAGTTCTCGTTACACCTTTCAACACTCTTGCTAGCCAATCTTCACTATAATATATGATTGTACTTCGTTTATTATCATGTTCATTTACTTATGCTTTTGGTCCTTCATTATTTTTCTTTATATCAGTTGTTAAGTTACATCTTCCACATTTACCTTATAGTCATTTAACTTAGAGCATTTTATCCGATGATAAAAACCCATCCAAGAAAGCTCCAACTCCTCCTATGTCTCCTCCTAAATGTCATCCTAAAGCTTCTACTCCTCCTAGAGACATCATAAAATAAAAACTTACTGAAGAAGAAGTTGTTCCTCAGAAAAACCATTTTTAAAGATGATGACGTTGATGAAGATATAAGAAGGTAATACAAGTTAGAACAAGAACACCAACATCATCTGGTCGTAACTCTTTTACAAGAACAATTTCACAATGACAAAACTGAGGATGATCCTTGTAGTTCTGAGTTTGAATGGTATCAGATCTCGCTAAAGCCTTGATTCGAATGATTAAAGACCAGGACATTGCTCCTTACGAAACTGATGATGATCCTTCTAGTTCTGAGTTTGAATGGTATCACATCCCGCTAAAGCGGAAACACGAGGTGTAATAGTGCAAAGGGTCTCATTGTAAAAGTTAAAAGACAGCACCAACCATAGTATTAAAAAGATTTACAATTTACAATAAGTTTTGAAGAATTTTAAAAAGAATTACAATACAATCGAAAAACAACACATGTATGATGCTTTCACAAGTGATATTTCTCTAGGTGCCACTTACTAGATGATACCTGAAAAAGCATGTAAAATGAGGATCAACTATGAAAATAGCTGATGAGTTCACAAGTTTACAAAATAGAATCTTTGCAAGTCAATAACAAGTTTTGATAAAAGTTTATCGTAAATAAAAGTTTTTTGCTATAATGAGTAATAAGTTTGTACGTGCAATATAATTCAACCACGAGTTCATAACCCAAGTGTAATGATTTTGGGTACCCTATAAAGATGTATGTGAGTTAATGAGTTGTGTAAGTTCCAGGGACTTAGTGCGATAAGGCCTCATGTTCGCAATTGCATACACATACATGAAAATTGTAAAAATAAATTTAATAAAAGATAATTAAAATGCAACAAACATAGTAAAACATGGACATGCTTTTCCACCCAAAACGTAAAAACCGAAAATAGGGGTCATGAATACTCACAATGCTTTGAGATGATGCAAACGAAGCCTTGAACTAAGTTCTGCATGACCTATTACCAGTGTGCTACAACGATGTTACACACTAGTGAGTCTCTAATCGAAATCTAATACTAGTATACTTATCTTATACAATATAATCATGTCAATAATGTGTAAAAATTTTGGTTTTGAATAAATTATAATATTTTTTTGGAAAATTCAGAATTCCATGAATCAAATTGTTAAATAACAATTTAATTGGAAAATTTCCATTTTTGAAATGTTAAAATTTAACATTTTAGAAAATGTTCCAATGACTAAATTTTCAAAAACTAAATCAAATTAGTTCTAAAATTTCCCAAAAATTGTATTTCCATTTTAACTGAAGTGAACGACCTCACGATAAATTTTCTTGAATTTTTTATTTGTCTAACTATTTTCACCATTTTAATTCCTTGCATAATCATAAAATCTTGGAAAAATAGTAAATGATCATGAAAATTTCTTATAATTTTTATGACACTGTTATATAGTGGCTTGAAGTTGGGAAAAATATTAAATATTTTTTTAAATAGTAGAACTCAATTTTATAAATTATGTGCATTAATTGACAAAAAAAATCAAAATATATGGTAAACAGTAAGGAAAATTTAGCACACATTTTATTCTTGGTTTTACAATAAGTTAAAATGACTTGGTAAATTTCTTGAATTTTGTACAAGTTTAACTATTTTAATTTCATTATTGAAATAAGAAAAAATCATTGAAAAATACTAAACATATCAAAAAATCCTCAAAGTTTTGGGCAACTGTTTTCCAGTTTATAATAGCAGGGAAAAATGTTACATAAAATTTTGAAATAGTAAAACCACTTTTTATATTTTAGGTTATTTATTTCTAAGAAATTCGAAATAAGTAGAAAACAGTGAAGAAAGATAATATAATTTTTATTTTTGATATAAATATGATTTGAGATATCCTAATAATGTGTCATGATTTTTAAAAAGTTTAGCTATTTTTTTTTATTTAATCCCGTTAAATAGGCATTTCATTTGTGAAAATTAATACAAAATAGATAAAAGTTATCAAATATTTTATATTTCAACTTACTAAAGTAAAGGAGGTGATGGTAAAGTTTCATAAATTTTGGATATGTGTAGCTATTTTTTCTAAGTTTAATCATTTAAACATCATTTAAATCTTGGAAAATAGGAAAATGTTATGGAAAAATCTATAAACTTTTCTATGAATTTTTCCTAATGTCAAGAAGGTGTGAAAATTTTAGAAATGGTTTTCAACACTCATAAATGGATTTTACCATTTATTTGTGTTTAACAAAAGCAAAATTAAAATAATTAGAAAATAGCCACAAAAATTCATGAAACTTCATGGAAGGTATTTGTTCAGTGCATAAGTCATCCCAGAATTTTCCTAAGATATATTGACCGCAAGAAGTATTTTATTTGATTTATTGTCCTAATTCCTTGCACAAATTACAATAATTCTAGAAAAATAATTTATTTTTTAAAAATTTCGAGATCATCTTATTTTGCTAGTGTAATAGTAAACATCATTTTCCCGGTAACGTCCCGAAATTCACGTCGTAATTTTTTTTTATTTTTAGATGAATAAATCGTTATTAAAAATCTTTCCCATACAACCAAAGCGATCAAGATTTAACAAAACATCATCAAATCAGAGTAGTTCACAGATTACGAAAACATGTGGTGTGTGCTCTACAATCATCCCGAGCCCTTCCATTTGAAAATCGAAGTACCTGAAACATAAACTGAAAACTGTAAGCACAAAGCTTAGTGAGTTCCCTAAAATATCATACAACATACAACCACAGATTATCATGCACATACAAATAGTTGCCATGGGCTCCCCCCATGGTCTTTATCTAGCATGTCATGGGCTCCCTCCATGGTCTTTACCTGGAATGCCATGAGCTCCCCCCATTTTCTGACATCCAATTGCCACGGGCTCCCACAGGTGTCTTCCATGCAAGTATCACAGAGACAACTAGCATACCACATAACAGGTAATGGGCCGGCATTGGTGCCTTCGACCCATGGATATAGTGAGAAGACTCGCCTCGTACTGTTGAATCATAGAGAAACACCCTTGGTTGTTGGCTGGCAGATCCATGACTATCAATAACAAAACAACACCCAATTAACAATTAGGTTCCAATCCATAACCAAAACTCCATACCTGGGGTAAAAAGACCATTTTACCCCTAACCTAGCCTTGTCCAAATCCATAACCCAAACTACAATCTGAGAGGCCCAAAGGCTAATTAATCAACCAATGGCCCAATTTTCCAAATTGGGCCCAAACTCCTTACATGGGCCTTACCTTAAGGCCCAACCATTATTTCTAGTCCAAAACACTTTTGTATTCCTATGGCCCATTAATAACTCAAACACTCAAGCCCAAAATACCAAAAATCACTCGTGGCCCAAACCATGGCCCAAATTTTCAAATTTGGCCCAAACCCCTTCGTGGACCTTCTCAAAATCACAATCAGACCAAAGTCTGATGGCCCAATAGGGCCCAAGACAATTAAGCCCAACAGATAGACCACACTGAAGCCCAATAAGAAAAATTTCCCCTAACTGAGTATGCGGGGCGTACTCAGCTGTACGCTAAACGTACATGTTGTTTGGCTTGTACGTTGTGCGTACAGACTTGTACGCCCAATGTACTCCTCCATTGTGCCAAAACCTTCATTAAGCTCTTAATGCTCGATCCCATAAGTCCAAACCACAGATCCACTTCTAAATGAACGTCTAGAACCATAAATACACTGACTTGGTGAGTTTGCATACCCCAAGAAGACCCATTCTCAAAGAGTAGCATTCTACTTTCATTAAAAGGACCCAAACTCAAACATGGATGGTTTTAAACTCTAAAGGTTCCAACTTTATGGACCTTGAACCTCAAAAACACTAAGAGGGGCAACTCAAAGCTCCTGGAGTAGAATCAAGACCACTAGATCTCATTTTTGGGACCAAAAATGAACCAAACCTCATAAATGATAGATATAAGACATCAATGATCAAGTTCAAAGCTTTATGCCTCCAACAAGTTGGAAATGAGATATATAAGCAAGATCCATCAGCTCTTCCTTGATTCCCATCCTTGAACCAAATCCGTCTTCTTTGAAATGGACCAAACACACCAAAAAATGGACACCGTAAGCTCAAAATGCCACTAAGAAGGATTAAGGACGATTTCTAGGGTTTTAGAGGGTGGAGGTTGACTTTGAAATGAAGAAAGAGGCTAACATTATGCTTATATAGGGTACAACCCTAAAATTAGGGTTTTCAACATGACCCTCGTACGCCCAGCGTGCCTCCTCGTACGCCCAGCACGCGAGGTCTTGCACCCCGACCCAACCTCGCACCTACGCTATGTGTTCCTCTAGCTATGCCTCGTGTAACTCCCTTAGCCTCGGTACGCCCTGCGTACCACCTTCGTACGCCCCGTGTACTAGGGTTTTCCCCCAAACCCTAATTCATGCAAAGACCATTGTAACGCCTCATTTTCATTATTTGTACAGTAATAATTCTAAGTAGTTATTTATTCCGATAAATAGCTTTGAGATTTTTTTACAAGTGTGAAAGCTATCTAGGAAAATTATCAAATAAAAGATTAATTATTACGGATAAAAACTATTAATTAAGAATACGATTAGATGGAATATTAAGCATTATTAGAGAGGATCTAAATGTCAATAATAGATGGTCAGGGGTAATCTTTGTTGAAAATAGATGAAGTTATAACAGAAGTGCATTGCATATATTAAAGTGAGAAATTACATAAATAAAAGCAAACGGATTGAAGGGCAATTTCGGTAATTTGCTTCAATAGAACAAATTCACAATTCGTGCCAGAGATTGCTATAGACCATTCCATGATTGTCTCCTTACAACAAACATATACAGTGAATGAGAAAAACGTCAAATGTGTGAAGAATATGTGTTGACATCTTTCCTGTAATGTAAAAACAAAAAAGAAAAAAAAGAATTTAGCCCTAAAAGACTACTATTGATCCATGTGTTTTGATGAGAGTATGGACTTTTCCTGGTAAGAAAACATGTTCCCATATTCACACTCTTGGGTTAGTATCAAATGAGAGAGATGGAAGTCTAAGCTTCTCCGAAAACAGAAGGAAAGTGTTTACCAGCGAATGTAGCAGCACCGGTGAACCTGTAGGACGATAATGTTATGATTCGATCTCTACTTTGATGAGACTCTTCATCTAAAAGGTGATGAATGAAAGAAGAAATTTCATAGAGAGAGAGAGAGATAGAGAGGTTTGTTGAATATGAGATCTTATGGTGTGAATCAGATGAAATTGTAATGGAATGGACACAAATCCGTTTGAGAATTAAACAACAACAAGAACATTAAGAGTAAAGAAGCGAGATTAGGAGATTGTGACAGAGAAATTGAGATCGATCACACAGTATAAGAGAAGTAAACCTGAGGTTCGCATTTCATACAACTCATCTCCTTTGGTTTCTCAATCAACATTTACAAGTTTAAAGTGATTGTAACAAGAGAAATGGAGAGCTTTTTGTATCCAAATTTGCTTTGACCTTACTTATTTATATTACTTTTCATGGAAAGTATAGAGGGGTTCTAGAGATTGAATGTAGCTAGAGTAGGAAACATGTAGGTTCAATAGTTGTCTCTGGTGATATTCCTCCGACAACCCTGTTGAGAGAAAAACTTTTGAAGAACACTTGGACAATTGTTAGTACAAGATAGTAAGTTACGGAATAAGTTAATCTCAAAGATCAGGTTTGTCACACCCCCGAACCAGACGGCGGAAACGTCCGAGGGCTCGTGTGATTTAAATTGAAATATCATCACAATGAATATAAATGAAACATAACATAAACATCACCATGCATTAATACATTACAACCGTCATTGATCACATCAAGTACATTGTTTACATTACATAATCCCAGACATAAATTGTTTATCAAACGACATCACACAAAATACATTCAGACACACGCTTGATAATTCTTCATTCTAACGGTTACCTAAGAACACAAGTTATTTTGAAAACGGTCAACATATATAATGTTGGTGAGTACATAAGCAGGTTTGATATGAAAATATTTTGTATTGTTTGTAAAACCCATAAAATCCGATATTTTCTAAAACAGAAATTGTTTACGAAAAAGGTGTGATGATCCATAAGTATACGTGTGAATGATTTCAAACATGTTAAAGTGAAATGTTTTTCATAATAGTTTCTTGTATTATAGTTGTTATAAGTAAAAGTGAATAATGTTGTTCCCCCGGAAAACCCGATGTTTTCCGATATAAATAGTATGATAGTTTTGTATTATTGTATCGTCACAACATATGGACATGATTTCCCAATGATTACTTAGATGGTAATGGATCTCTATGTGAGTCGTTATAACCATGCATAATAATGACTAATTCGCCTGTCTTGGCATTCTAGCGAATGCCGGTCTTGAATTAAGATTTTGTCACCCTAGACTGGTCGAGTCTAACTGTAGCGAACTGCTTAGGTGTAGGGGAGTCACCCCCGTATAGATCTATACACAAACTCTCACTCTCCCTCCAGGAGACTTTGCTTATAACTACAGACTACGACCGACACTTATTGGTGTCGCCCGTTATTTCTCACTAAATCCAAATGAAATTGAATAACATTGTTTTTACGACTCGATTTATGTTTACTTGAATATGAGGTAAGCCTAATAGACAAAGAAAAGAGGACAACGGAGGTCTACTAACTTTGTATGTTAATACAGGTTGTCGAGTATGTTATGGACGTGTTATAGCCCATTAAGCACATGTTGAATATTTAGGACCATATTAGCAATGCAATCGGGCCACTAGGGCCGAATAGCATTTTGAAACTAAGAAAGGCCCGTCGGGCATGTAATTGGGTCACCAGAAGCCCAATAAACATGTGTGAATATATTGGGCCCAATAATCATGATATTGGGCCACATAGGCCCAATAGCACAAATGTAAGGTATTTGAGCCCAACCATTGAATCATTTATAATTTATTGATCTTAAGTTCATAATGTAGCTATTTGTTATAAGCGAAATGTTTATTCGAAGTATTAAAATACTCTGACGTTTGATTTATAACGAAGCTTTGTTTATACGTATATATATATATATATATATATATATATATATATATATATATATATATATATATATATATATATATATATATATTTAAAACCAGGCATTATAACCTTAATATTTTTAACCCAATAATTTAATATTCGTCTAATTGGCCCAAAAACATTTAGTTTGACCAGTTCAGCCCCTTTATCTATAAAAATGGCACTTTCAGTCCCCTTTTATGAAAATTGACATTTTTGGTCCTTAAACCGTTTTTCTTGACGTTTTAGAGCCAAACATTATTTGAAATAATAAATTCAGCCCTAAACTATTGTATTTGCCATTTCCAGCCCTTAGTTGAAAAAGTTTACATTTTTGGCTCAATTTCCGTAAGTTTTACAATTTTGACCCCAAAGTCGAAAACTTTGCATTTTTAGTCCAATTTTCACATCAAAGTCATTTTCAGCCCTTAAAACAGTTTTATTCCCGTTTTAAACTCATAGTTTGTTATTTTTTCCATTTCAGCCCCTCAAATACTTCATTTTTTCGCAACTTTGGGCCCAAAACTCATAAGGCCCAAATTTAAAGCCCATTAAGCTAAAATTTATGTTTTTGACCCCCAGACAAGTGTTGTTTTCATAAAAGTTAGATTTCTATGTACAAATACTATTTTGTCCTTATAAAACCGAAAATATCATATTTTACCCAAACTTTGATTATTTTTGCAAAAATGACACTTATGAGGATTTTGACTTTGTTTTCACTTCTTAAGCCTAAAGATCCTTAGATCTTTGAAGCAAGTTGTTTATTATGTACATTGTTTATGTATTCTTCACACTTTAGCCATGGATTTCAGGATTTAGCAAATAATATCATATTTTCACAACATAAACCAAAGAAATCACATATAACAAGCATACACACATAGATCAACACATAGTACTTGTATTCACCCCCAAAAACAAGTAAAAACCAAAAACAAGGGGGTATAAACTCACCTTGCTTAGTTGCTCATGGTTTTGAAGAAGAAATGGAAGAAGGTGATGTGGTTTTCGGCCTTAGACACTCCCTTGAAGAGAACTTTCAAACTATGAGGTTTTCTAGGAAGTATGATCACCAATGAAGTCATATAAAGAGTTGTTCTTAGCTTAAGAATGGAAACCAAGACTTATGTATAACACTAACTTACCAATTATGGTGATATAAGTGAAGGATCTTCTTGGAAGCACCCTAGATTCTTTAAAATTTTGGATGGAGAAGAGGATGTTCTTGAGAGAATTTGGAAATGTTTGAGAATAAATTATGTGTGTGGGTGTTGATACTCTCGGCCGAAGGTAGAAGAAGAGAGGGGAGAGAGAGAAGTGAAGTGACCATTATGGATGCATGTTGGTCCATGCATGGATACATGGGGTGTAAGAAGGAGGTGGCACCTCCCAAAGTCAACCCTCCCCATTTACTTCTTCTTTCTTTTTTTTTCTACTTGGGCCGAGAGAGAGAAGGAGGAGAAATGGCTTGGCCCTTTAGTGCTTGAGTCCGATAATATGAGGCCCAATTTGATGGTTTTTGGCCCATTGGGCCCTTAGGGTGGCTCACGGCCCAATTTGCATAAAAGAATGAGTTTTATGGCCCATTAGGGCTTATTGGTTTTGTTATGGCCCAACAAGGCCCATTAAAGTTAAACTAATCCATTTTAGGCCCATTATGGCCCAAAATGTTAAGTTCCATGAAAGTGGTTTGAATTAGAGCCCAATTAAGAGTTCTAAGCCCTAAACTAGTCAAATTGGAGACTTATTGGTCCATTAGGCCCAATAAGAAAATCCTAGTCCATATTGGACTTAAACCGAGATTTTTGGGGTTTCCAACCTTTTGTTGACTATTTGAAGTGTTTGCATAGAGTGTTTGATGGAATTTTGTTGTTATTGAATAAAAATCATGTTTTCAAGTCATGGTTACAATTGTTGTCATTGATAATGCTGACATAAGGATAGAATTTCCTAGCCAAATTTGCTAGTTGTGACATCATCCCCCCGTTAGAGGGAATTTCGTCCCGAAATTCTTTTCGAACCTAGATTTGAGAATGCGAGAATAAGTGAGGGTACTTTTGCTTAATCTGGTCTTCACGTTCCCATGTGAATTCAGGTCCACGTTTTGCGTTCCACCGAGCTTTCACAATCAGAATGCGACTTTGCTTAGTACGCTTCACTTTCATGTCCATGATTTCAACTGGTTCCTCGATGAACAGGAGATTCTCGTTGATTTTGATTTCTTCCAATGGGATGACAAGAGTTTCATCGGATAAGCACTTCTTCAAATTAGAAACATGGAACACGGGGTGTACACTGCTGAGCTCACCAGGTAGCTGTAGCCTATAGGTCACTGGACCGATTTGGGCAAGAATCTCGAATGGCCCAATCTACCGTGGGTTTAGTTTTCCCCGTTTTCCAAAACGAATCACCCTGTTCCAGGGAGAGACCTTTAGCAACACCCGATCCCCGACTTGAAATTCCAAGGGCTTTTGCCGTTTATCAACATAGCTCTTCTGTCGGTCTCGTGATGCTTGAAGTCGAGCTCTGATTTGAACTATCTTCTATGTCGTCTCACGTATGATTTCTGGTCTTGTTAAAGCATTGTTTGGTGTCTGTCCTCTTGCTAGTTATGTGTCACCTACCTCAGCCCAACACAATGGTGATCTACATTTACGCCCATATAATGCTACAAAAGGAGCAACTTTGATGCTTGTGTGATAACTGTTGTTGTACGAAAACTTAATTAATGGTAAGTGGGTATCCCACGACCTTCCGAAGTCTATCACACATGCTCGAAGCATATCTTCAAGCGTTTGAACGGTTCGCTCACTTTGACCATCCGTTTGCGGGTGGTAAGCAGTGCTCATGTCGAGTTGTGTCCCCGTAGCTTTCTGAAGTGATTGCCAAAAGTGTGAAGTGAATCTACTATCTTGATCTGAAATGATAGATATTGGTACTCCATGGAGTCTCAGAATTTCCTTGATGTAGATTCTCGTCAATCGTTTCATCTTGTATGATTCCTTTATTGGCAGGAAATGAGCGGATATTGTCAACCTATCCACTATTACCCATATGGCATCCAATCCATCAGTTGTCTTGGGTAATTTGGTCACAAAGTCCATGGTAATCCTTTCCCATTTCCACTCGGGTATTACCGGCTGCTGTAATAGTCCCGAGGGCTTCTAATATTCTACGTTCACTTTAGCGCAAGTGAGGCACTTGCTAACATAAGTGGCAATTTCTGCCTTCATGTTAGGCCACTAATAATGTTGCTTGATATCCAAGTACATTTTATCTGAACCCGGATGGATGGAGCATCGTGTCTTATGGGCCTCATTCAAGACTATCTCTCTAAATCCCCCAAGTTTAGGAACCCAAATTCGGTTCATGAAATAATATGCTCCATCCTCCTTGACTTCGAAGTTCTTTTCCATTCCACGTAACGCTTCGCTTGTTTTGTAATCTGTCTTCATGGCATCAAACTGGGCTTCTTTTATTTGCGAGGACAGATGGGATTGAAAGGTTATTGAAAGAGTTTTCACACGACGATTTGAGTATTCTTTCCGACTCAAGGCATCAGCTACCACGTTAGCCTTGCCTGGGTGGTACTTGATTTCGCACTCATAATCGTTTAGTAGCTCAACCCATCTTCGCTGCCTCATGTTTAACTCCTTTTGATTTAAAATGTGTTGGAGGCTCTTATGGTCGGTGAAAATGGTGCACTTTGTACCATAAAGGTAGTGCCTCCAAATCTTCAAAGCAAAGACCACAACCCCCAATTCAAGATCATGGGTGGTATAATTCACCTCATGTGTCTTTAGTTGTCGGGATGCATATGTTATCACCTTCCCACGCTGCATGAGTACACAGCCTTAACCCTGATTCCAAGCATCACAGTAAACTACGAAGTCCTCAGTTCCCTCTGGTAATGATAGTACTGGTGCACTACAGAGAGCTCGTTTCAGAGTTCGGAAGGCAACCTCCTGCTTTTCTGTCCATTCAAATGGTACGCCCTTTTGTGTAAGCATGCTAAGTGGCTTGGTTGTTCTGGAGAAGTTCTGAATGAATCTTCTGTAATAGCCTGCGAGACCCAAAAACTGACGAATTTCTGTGGGTGTCGTTGGGACTGCCCATCCCTCAATGGCTAATATTAGAAGGGTCCACATGTATCCCTTCTTGGCTGACAACATGACCTAAAAAGTCTACGCTACGGAGCCAGAACTCACACTTAGAGAGTTTTGCGTATAACTTTTCGGCTGGCAGGGTTTCCAAGACTTGTCGGAGGTGTCGACTATGTTCCTCTTCGCTTCGAGAATAGACCAAAATATCGTTGATGAAAACGATGACAAAGTTGTCGAGGAATGGTCGGCAAACTCGATTCATCAGGTCCATAAATGCGGCAGGGGCATTCGTTAGACCGAAGGGCATTACAACAAATTCATAATGTCTATAACGAGTTCGGAAAGCGTTTTTGGGGATATCCTCTTCCAGGACCTTGAATTGGTGGTAGCCGGATTGCAGATCTATCTTAGAGAAGTAATTTGCTCCTTGAAGCTGGTCGAATAGATCGTCGATTCGTGGATGTGGGTAGCGATTTTTGATGGTGAGCTTATTCAGTTCTCTATAATCGATACACATCCTAAAGGATCAGTCCTTCTTCTTAACAAAAAGGACTGGAGCTCCCCAGGGTGAGAAGCTAGGTCGGATGAATCCTTTGCTCAAGAGTTCGGTGAGTTGGCTTGACAGTTCTTGCATCTCCGCAGGAGCCAACCTATAGGGCGATTTAGCGATGGGTGTAGCTCCTGGCACAAGTTCGGTTCGGAACTCGACTTGTCTTTCTAGGGGTATCCCCGGAAGATCTTTAGGAAAGATGTCAGGGAAATCGCAAGCCACTAGGATGTCTCGAATATTGATCTCTTCCTTGGATTTATCCATGATGTGAGCCAGAAACGCCAAGTCCTTCTTTTGTAGACACTTATGTGACTTAATACTAGAGATAAGACGAAGGTTCGTACTGGGTTTGTCTCCGTATATAATTAGGGTTTCGTGGTTAGGGAGATGAAGGCGAACGGCCTTCTCGTGACACATAATTTCGGCATGATGGGGGCTCAACCAATCCATGCCGATAATCACATCAAAACTCCTAATAGTTACAAGCATCAAGTTTATTTGAAATGCGTGGTGATTTAAGGTTAGGGTACATCCTATGTAGATTTCCCCAGTTGATTCTGTTTTCCCATTAGCCATTTCCATCGTAAAGGTTTCATTAAGCTTCTGGGGTTGTTGTTTTACCAAATATTTGAATTTATTACTCACAAAAATCCGCTCTGTCCCGGTATCAAACAGGATGCATGCATAGGTGTTGTTAAGGAGAAACGTACCAGTGACAACAGCGGGATCCTGAACCGCTTCTCCTTGACCCATGGGCAGCACTCTCCCTGCTCCTCCATTCCCTTGGTTGTTGACATTGGGGCAGTTTCGACGGAAATGCCCAGTCCTTCCACATCCATAACAGGTGTGGCTAGCCCTAGCGTTGTTGTCGTGGTTGTTGTTGGTGTTGTTGTTGTTGTTGTTGTTGCGGTTGTTGTTGTTGTTTCCTTGTTGCTGGTTCTGGGGAGGATAGGTCCTACAGTATTTTTCCGTGTGACACTTTCGGTTGCAACTAGTACAATGCATCTCCCTGCAGTCACCATTGTGATGGAGATTGCACTTGTTGCACTTTGGGAGATTTCCTGAATATTGCCTAGGAGCACTTGGGGTGGATGAGGCTGGAGCATGTGGTGTGGAGGGAACTTGGGTGGTTTCAGCATGAACTGTCACTGTCTATTGTTTCTTTGACGACTTGGTGCCTTGTCGTCCCTTCCGCTTGTTATTCTTTCCCTTCTTGTTATCATTCTCCTTCTTGCTTTCAGTTTCCCCTGCTTTCTCACCCTTCTTGTTGTTGTGGTCGTACAGCTTCTTGGCCAACCTCTTGGCACTGTCGAAAGTTTCAGGGTTTGCGGATATCACGTTTCCTTGAATTGGGGGGTTTAATCCCCAGATAAATCGTTCGATCTTCTTTCCTTCCGAGGAAATCATGACAGGGCACAACAGAGACAGTTCACTAAACCTTTATATGTAGGCATCGATCTCGGAGTTTTGGACTGTGAGGTCCGATAACTCTTGCTCCATTTTCTGAACTTCGCCATGTGGGCAGTATTCAGCCATTAGCATTTCCTTCAATTCCGTCCATGGCATGGAATTAGCCACCGGAAGAGTCATAGCCTCCACATGTCCATTCCACCAGGTGAGAGCTTGATCACCAAATGTACATGCTGCAAACTTCACCTTGGCTTCTTCAGGGCATCCGCATATCTCGAACACCGATTCCACCTTTTCAATCCATCTTTTCAGGGTTATCACTCCCCCTATGCCATTAAAGGTTCATGGTTTGGCGTTGGTGAAATCTTTGTAAGAGCATGTCTTGGTAGGTCCTTGGTTCATCCCGTTGTTTGAACTTCCGGCCCCCTGCCCGTTGCCTCCACTATTGTTTCCATTGTGGATCTGTGTCATTGCTGCTGTGACTGCAGCAGATATAGTTGCTTGAAATGCAATCGAGTTGATTTCTGGTGGCGGCGGTGGTTGATTGTTTCCACGGTTTGGTCACTGCAGCATCTTGTTGTTATGGAACATAAAGATGTTGAGTACGTATTGTATTTAAGTTGGGAATTCTGTGAATCGATTGTGCATCTAATTGATTCCATATATTTACACCAAACAATAAGAATATAAAACACATAGCAGATAACTACATCACGATAAAACACATAATATTTTCCACTAATAATATTCGTACTTTGATACATGAAAAATTGCTCGAAAGAGCATACATAAGGGTACAAAGTTCGGCAGCATAACGACTCTATGAGTAGTGTAATCACTTAAACATGGAGTCGGTAGAACATAACATGGTAAGCATAAGAGAAGATAGTACTAGTAGGGTAAAGTTGGTCCTAATCACGACGAGATGTATCGGAGGGTGGAGCTGTAGATGTGGATGCTCCCTGAAGTCAAGCCACCTGTCGTTCCATGTCATGAAGTCGGGCCTCCCACATCTCCTGTCTCATGTGGAATTCCCTGATAACTTCCTGTGTTTCCTGTTCGGCCCTTGCAACCCTCTCTTGCATCTGATGCATGTGGTCAGCGGTGTTCTGTGCTAAGTTGTCGGTATCCCTCAATCGTCTAACCATAACAGGAAGTGCTCGGTCTGCAGGTCCTCCATCCCTCAGATCATAGAATTCCCTCGCCATGCCGTACGGGGGTCGCTGACCTTGCTGCCTACTCCATCTCCAAATGTCGACTCCCCATGGAGGTGTAGGGCGATTAGGGCCCATACGATGCGTTGGCACCCTAACTAGAAATGGTGGGTTGATGACTACGGACTCTGCGTCCGAGTCATTGTCACTATTGTCGCTAGATTCTTCCCCTACAGAGTCAGCCACAGGCTCCGCAGGTCCGTCTTCGATCCCGTCCTCTTGTTCCTCCTCGAGTCCCTCCTCAGACTCCTCTTCAGGTTCCTCCTCAGGTTCCTCCTCCAGCCATCCGTTATTCCCCTGATTAGGGAAATACAGATCTCCAGGATGATGGAAGCCAACCATACTGTCTGCAAGAGGGTATATAAACTATTATTATTCCTAAGATATTTTAGTTGTTATTAAAATTGGTTTGATGTTCTCCTCTTGGTTAACAAAAGGGTATGATTTAGGTTTAATGACCATCGCGATCGCTCCAGGGCATGTGATAGTTGTATTCTGAAGGAAATGTAGCTGATCAGGCTACATTCATCCCTAATACAACGGTGGACAGTCCTGGCTTTACCGAGATGTCAGGATTTTCCAATCATCTTATTTGAATTGTTATTATGTTTATTTCTTTCTAAGCCGCACAAGTAGGAGTGTTTATTATTATATTTTATTTGTTTTGTTCAGAGTTATTTAGTCCCTCTTTGGGTTTATAGTTGCATATCAATGTGTGGTTAGATATGCCAGTTCACTATAAACAGAGCTCTGATACCAACCTGTCACACCCCTGAACCAGACGGCGGAAACGTCCGAGGGCTCGTGTGACTTAAATTGAAATATCATCACAATGAATATACATGAAACATAACATAAACATCACCATGCATTAATACATTACAACAGTCATTGTTCACATCAAGTACATTGTTTACATTACATAATCCCAAACATAAATTGTTTATCAAATGACATCACACAAAAGACATTCAGACACACGCTTGATAATTCTTCATTCTAACGGTTACCTGAGAACACAAGTTATTTTGAAAACGGTCAACATATATAATGTTGGTGAGTTCATAAGCAGGTTTGATATGAAAATACTTTGTATTGTTTGTAAAATCCAGAAAATCCGATATTTTCTGAAACAGAAATGGTTTACGAAAAAGGTGTGATGATCCATAAGTATACGTGCGAATGATTTCAAACATGTAAAAGTGAAATGTTTTTCATAATAGTTTCTTGTATTATAGTTGTTGTAAGTAAAAGTGAATAATGTTGTTCCCCTGGAAAACCCGATGTTTTCCGATATAAATAGTATGATAGTTTTGTATTATTGTATCGTCACAACATATGGACATGATTTCCCAATGATTACTTAGATGGTAATGGATCTCTATGTGAGTCGTTATAACCATGCATAATAATGACTAATTCGCCTGTCTTGGCATTCTAGCGAATGCCGGTCTTGAATTAAGATTTTGTCACCCTAGACTGGTCGAGTCTAACTGTAGCGAACTGCTTAGGTGTAGGGGAGTCACCCCCGTATAGATCTATACACAAACTCTCACTCTCCCTCCAGGAGACTTTGCTTATAACTACAGACTACGACCGACACTTATTGGTGTCGCCCGTTATTTCTCACTAAATCCAAATGAAATTGAATAACATTGTTTTTACGACTCGATTTATGTTTACTTGAATATGAGGTAAGCCTAATAGACAAAGAAAAGAGGACAACGGAGGTCTACTAACTTTTTATGTTAATACAGGCTGTCGAGTTTGTTATGGACGCGTTATAGCCCATTAAGCACATGTTGAATATTTAGGACCGTATTAGCAATGCAATCGGGCCACTAAAGCCCAATAGCATTTTGAAACTACGAAAGGCCCATCGGGCATGTAATTGGGTCACCGGAAACCCAAGAAACATGTGTGAATATTGGGCCCAATAATCATGATATTGGGCCACATAGGCCCAATATCAGGAATATAAGGTATTTGAGCCCAACCATTGAATCATTTATAATTTATTGATCTTAATTTCATAATGTAGCTATTTGTTATAAGCGAAATGTTTATTCGAAGTATTAAAATACTCTGACGTTTGATTTATAACGAATCTTTGGTTATACGATTCGATACAACAATGGATGAGTCATTAATCAACTTTTGGGTAAATCCTACCCGCAGGCTTCTGGATGATGATTACAGGCCAATCCTAACATATGTTGAACCTCCATCAAATGGTTACTGGGACATACCCATCTCTCCAAACTCCAAATTTTTCCCAGTTTTTGAACCATTTGATCTCAGCCTTCCGGATGATCAAAGATTCCCATTGGAATTTGAACGTCTGAATCTCTTTTATGCTAAGTATGGTTCAGACTTTGAGAAAATATGGTCTAATGATAGACCATACAGGGTCAAGAACTACAAGATAAGAAAATTCATGAAAAATAATTTTCTTCAGTATGCCCTGACTAGAAGAGGAGTTGAATACATCCGAACCCAAACGGATTTTGTTTACATGAACCCAGAGGAAATATTTCTTATTGCTAGGGTGTTCCAAGTCAAGGCTAAAAAATACCTTAAGATGAAGATTGCTTGTGAAAAAGCTGGTGAATTCCTCAACGCTCTGGTATGCGACTTCGGAAAGATTGATGAAGAAATTCATCCCGTCCGTGCGAATAAATTTAATTTTCCTGAATTCGAGCCTGCACTGGCATACATTAACGGTTTTCAAGAAATGTCACTTGGAGCAACCAACTACCCGAAGACAGGAGTTGTCTACAAAAGAGCTCAAGATGGTCCAAAATACTTCATTCTGGTGACGGTAATCCATTGACTCACCACGAAGCAACTAGACACCAATCTGGCTTCAGTCCGAAGATCGAAGCATACTACGGATGAATCAAGTATGAAATCACAAGGAGAATCCAGTGGTTGTTCGAAGTTATAAAATTCTGGTGGATTATTATCCGGTGTAACATCCCATTATTTTCCATATGTAAAGTCAACCCTAGTCAACCAAAGTCAAACTTGGGTCAACTAAAGTCCACTTTGTTATATTGGATTTTATTAAGGTTAGTATGATAACCTTTGCATGTTAAAACCCTAAGAATATTAAATGTTTAAGAAAGGAATAAGTTAGAACTTCGCAACACTTTTTCTTCTTTCTTCTTCTCTTCGGACCGTACACTTCGGGCCGCAAAAGGTTCACGGCCTTGAACTCCTCGGACCGTGAACCCTCACAGCCGTAATCATCTTCTTCGCCGTAGCCTCCTTCAGACCGTGTACGAGGTTCACGGCCGTGAACCCCTCAGACAGTGAACCCTCGCACATATATATGTTCCAACTAGTTTTTGCTTTATTTCTTCACTTTCACTCGATATTTCAACCTTTTCTCTCAAGTATCATCAAGCAAGAACACCCTCTCTCCTCAAGAACATGCTAGGATCATCCTTTCTCATCATATTCAAGTGTTAATCACTAGTTCTTCATAACATCTAACATGGATCATTCTTGATCTTGTTATCACTTCAAGAACACCCTTCCATCTTCTTATACTAGGCTAAAATCCATTGATTTCACTAGTTTTCGCGAAGAACACCCATCAGAAAACATTTGAATCTTCTTAGAAACCTGCTTAGGATCATCAAGTGATCATCATTCATCAAGAACTCAGGGCCGTGAACACCTCCAGGGCCGTGAACCCTTCATGATTCTTGGGCCGTGAACACCCCTCCTGGCCGTGAACACATATCAGGTTCCATTTTAGCTTCTAACACTCCTATTTGTAAGTTGTACTTACAAATTAGTCCAGTTTCTAATCATTCCTATGATTATTTTAGCTAATTGGTTGCATATATGCTATACAAATTACTATATAGGACTTGTTTTGCTACGGGATTACACTTGTGGAACTAAACATCCTATATCAAATCATCAATTGAATCATCCTCTAAAAGGTGAGTTCATACCCACGTATTTTCACAGTTTTTACAGTTTTAAGGGGGGGGGGGGGGGGGGTGGAATACAAGTCTAACACAAGGATTTTGTGTTACTAATAAATGGTTTCAAAATATCTCACCAAAATGGATTTCAATTATTTTCAAAATCAAATGGTTTCAAATTGTGTTAAAATGACATCAAGTCATCAAAAGTATTTCAAAATGTTAAACTCTTTAAAATATTTTTATAAACTTATATTTTTCCCCAAAAATCATATATATATATATATATATATATATATATATATATATATAAGGGCTTAGGACTGATAACTCACCTTATTCCCTTTTCCTTGTTTGGATGTGGGCTTGAAGTATCGGTTATTTGTCCGAATGTCGTTTAAATTTTAGTTATATATATTTGTATATGTATATAAATATAAAGGTTATTTCATTCAATTTCAATACCCTTTGTAACATGTCGAGCAAGGGGTTGCATTCATGAACAGTTAGTATCAGTACAGTTAGTACATATAAATTATAATAGGTATAATTTATGATTCAAGAACAGTATTTTACGAGTCAAGTATACTAGAGTACACCGTTTTACAAGAATAAGGGTTAGATTCAAAACTAAACATGAGTATACAACTTACAAATACATTCCAAGTATACTAAATAAGGAACATACTATCAATCATTTATTTCAGAATGATTGGGTTTTCATTATTGTTATATATGTAACGTCTATATGCTTTTTATGAGTCAATAGTTTCAAGTTGTTTAATTCACTTAAACAACATAGTTAAAGTCCTGATATTATAACCAGAATCACCGGTCGGGGATCGAAACAAGTGTGTATAGATCTATATTGGGATTGACAACCCTGCACTCGGGCTGCTAGCTACAGTCGGGCATACACGTCTATGAGTGACAATTGTTATCAACAGTTGTAACGCCTTCAAAGCATTTGTTTCAGGCTACCTAGTCATAGTATGGTTATAATAACTCATTAAAAAGATATTAACAATACGTTAGTGTATAATTATCTAAACATGTGTACATTTTCAATGTATTAGCTTACAACAACAGCTGGTAGAGCCAGGCATACTCTCTTTTACAGTTTTACAAAGGAATACAAAAACAAAAAATTGGTTTACAAATAGAACGATTTTATGAGATTAAAACTAATTTTCATATACTGCAGAAAATATAGGATTTTCTGGAACAGTCTACAAATTCATAGAACAGTAAACATACTTTCAAACATAAATACTTATGCACTCACTCAACTTTATGTTGATACTCTCTTTAAAAATTACTTGTATTCTCAGGGAATCAGTAGGCAGGTACTTCCCGAGCTTTTGAGAAGATGGAGCCATTTTGAGTTATGTATTTTGAATTTTACTATAACTATTTTGGTGTCAATATACAGTGATTGAACACATATAAAAACTTGTACTTATTAATGCAATGGTTGTTTGTACTTTGATTACTATAATGCATGTGTTGTGATACTACAAATGAAGTCATCCACTTGGACATTTCCGCTGTCTGGTTTTGGGGTATGACATCCGATTCCTCAAATTGCATCAATGATGAAGATAGCTAAGAGGTCAATTTAGGGGAAATTGTTGTTACCAAAAGTGACCCTCTTTAGCTAAGAAACCATAGTCTGGATTGTTGGTGTTACCGTAGAAGAAGATGACCACCGTAGTTGGAGAAGATTTATTGAATCGCAACCGTAACCACAACCGCAACAGCTACCGCAGAGATGAATGATGAATGAATACTTTTCATGTTGCTTTACTGACTTAGGGTGTTCGCTTAGTTTTGTCCACTAAACCTTGCATGGTCACTGAAGTCAGTAGATTAGTATTTGTTTATTTCAAATGTATCTTTTCGGGACCCTATATATAGAGGATCCCATCTCATGTAATCTTACACACCTTCTCGATCTTTCTGAACTATCATTGCAATACAAAGATCATTCATCTCTATCTATTATATTCTGATAAACATGTTCCTCTTCACCTTAAGTTATTCTCATTTACTAACTTGTGTTTGATTCCAAACCTTGTTGTGAATCAACTAGGTGTCTACTTGATATAAATTGTTGTCATTTATATTGCCTTTACATTTCTGCAACTAACAATCTAACACTTCTAACTTATTATTGTTGAGCTAACCTTGTCACAACTAGCAAATTTGGCTAGGAAATTCTATCCTTATGTAAGCATTATCAATGGCAACAATTGTAACCATGACTTGAAAGCATGATTTTTATTCAATAACAACAAAATTCCATCAAACACTCTATGCAAACACTTCAAATAGTCAACAAATGGTTGGAAACCCCAAACATCACGGTTTAAGTCCAATATGGACTAGGATTTTCTTATTGGGCCTAATGGACCAATAAGTCTCCAATTTGACTAGTTTAGGGCTTAAAACTCTTAATTGGGCTCTAATTCAAACCACTTTCATGGAACTTAACATTTTGGGCCATAATGGGCCTAAAATTGATTAGTTTAACTTTAATGGGCCTTGTTGGGCCATAACAAAACCAATAAGCCCTAATGGGCCATAAAACTCATTCTTTTATGCAAATTGGGCCGTGAGCCACCCTAAGGGCCCAATGGGCCAAAAACCATCAAATTGGGCCTCATATTATCGGACTCAATCAATAAAGGCCCAAGCCATTTCTCCTCCTTCTCTCTCTCGGCCCAAGTAGAAAACAAAAAAAAGAAAGAAGAAGTAAATGGGGAGGGTTGACTTTGGGAGGTGCCACCTCCTTCTTACACCCCATGTATCCATGCATGGACCAACATGCATCCATAATGGTCACTTCACTTCTCTCTCTCCCCTCTCTTCTTCTACCTTCGGTCAAGAGTATCAACACCCACACACATAATTCATTCTCAAACATTTCCAAATTCTCTCAAGAACATCCTCTTCTCCATCCACATTTTCCAAGAATCTAGGGTGCTTCCAAGAAGATCCTTCACTTATATCACCATAATTGGTAAGTTAGTGTTATACATAAGTCTTGGTTTCCATTCTTAAGCTAAGAAAAACTCCTTATATGACTTCATTGGTGATCATATTTCCTAAAAAACCTCATAGATTGAAAGTTCTCTTCAAGGGAGTGTCTAAGTCAGAAAACAACATCACCTTCTTCCATTTCTTCTTCAAAACCGTGAGCAACTAAGCAAGGTGAGTTCATACCCCTTTGTTTTCGGTTTATACTTGTTTTTGGGGGAGAATACAAGTACTATGTGTTGATCTATGTGTGCATGCTTGTTATATGTGATTTCTTTGGTTTATGTTGTGAAAATATGATATTATTTGCTAAATCTTGAAATCCATGACTAAAGTGTGAAGAATACATAAACAATATACATAATAAACAACTTGCTTCAAAGATCTAAGGATCTTTAGGCTTAAGAAGTGAAAACAAAGTCAAAATCCTCATAAGTGTCATTTTTGCAAAAATAATCAAAGTTTGGGTAAAATATGATATTTTCGGTTTTATAAGGACAAAATAGTATTTTTACATAGAAATCTAACTTTTATGAAAACAACACTTGTCTAGGGGTCAAAAACAGAAATTTTAGCTTAATGGGCTTTAAATTTGGGCCTTACGAGTTTTGGGCCCAAAGTTGCAAAAAAATGAAGTATTTGAGGGGCTGAAATGGAAAAATTAACAAACTATGAGTTTAAAACGTGAATAAAACTGTTTTAAGGGATGAAAATGACTTTGATGTGAAAATTGGACTAAAAATGCAAAGTTTTCGACTTTGGGGTCAAAATTTTAAAACTTACGGAAATTGAGCCAAAAATGTAAACTTTTTCAACTAAGGGCTGGAAATGGCAAATACAATAGTTTTGGGCTAAATTTATTATTTCAAATAAAGTTTGGGTCTAAAACGTCAAAAAAAACGGGTTAAGGACCAAAAATGTCAATTTTCATAAAAGGGGACTAAAAGTGCCATTTTTATAGATATAGGGGCTGAAATGGTCAAACTAAATGTTTTTGGGCCAATTAGATGAATATTAAATTATTGGGTTAAAAATATTAAGTTTATAATGCATGGTTTTAAATATATATATATATATATATATATATATATATATATATATATATATATATATATATATATATATATATATATATATATATATATATATATATATATATATATATATATATATATATATATATATATATGTGCCCTCCATATTTGTTCAGCAAACTTTGCGGCCCTCCAGTCACGTTTATTTTGAAGAGTGAATGGGGAGTCATTGGAGTGATCAGAAGACATTTCCAGGGCCAAGTTTTTGAATTGAGGAGGAGTCTGTTGTTGAGGAATCTGTTGAGGATCTTGTTGCGGTGGAGTTTGTTGGGGAGATGGTTGCGGTGAAGACCGTGGAGTTGGTGGTTTGTTGTGCTCTTCGGTAGGAGGAGGTTGAATTCTTGGAGGTGATTGATGTTGATGAACTGAAGGGGTCTTTGGTTGTGAAGGGTCTTGTTCTTGTTCTCTTCTTGGAGTGCCTTCACTTCCCCCTTTTGAGGAAGCAACCTCCTGTTTCTCCTCAAACCATTGCTTGAGCACATCTATGTTTTTAAGGTATCATTAAACTGAGACTTCATTTGTTCACAAACTTGAAGATTCTTCAAGATTTCTTTGTTGAAGAGTAGTTGATAAATCTCCTTTGTAAGATGGAGAATTTCATCAACACTCGACTTTGCAGTGAGTGATCACCGTAACCCATTGATTGTGTTTTGGAGGACCACAAGACCTTATTCGTATGCGATATGGGTTTCTTCGATAAGCTGTTTGGAGTGACTTGTTGTTTTTTAAGAGCTTGATTGAAGTCATTCTTCAGTTCAATTATCTCCTTGATGAGTTTTTCAGCTGTTGAGATAAACTCCTTGTGATATGTGGTTCTTCTATTATCCAGCTCCCTTATACCCATTTCAACCCTGATAATCTTTCTATATGCGGCCATTCTCTCCCTTGTTTCCAATGTTTTAACTCGGTTAACGAGTGACTGTGAGGTGGCAAGTTCAGTGTTCTGCAGTTGATTGGTAGAAACTGCGGCCAAGATTTGGTCGATTTTGTTTTGAAGACTAAGGAACTCCTTCCTGGACACCGCAATCGTTTTCTTCTTCTTTTGTTTTGGTTTGGAGGTGAAGTGTTGAGATCCACTCGATTCCTCGTCATCAACTACCATGATAAAATCATCTGAGGGAAGGGGCTGTTGAACATCCTCAAAAGTATCATCATCTAGACCGAACATGGGAGCTGAGCTTATTTAAATTACAATACCATCGTCATTAGAGTCGTGATATTCTTCATTGGGGGGAGGTTTAGAAGTGCCAACAATATTTTCCAGTTGATGAGCATTTTGAACAATTGCCTCCATGGTAGACATCCATTGTTGAATGGTAAGGATGTCGTGAACCGTTTTGGCATTGTTGATAGATTCGGCCCAATATTTCGCTACAGTCTGAATGGCTTCCTCCTTCTGTTGTTTTTTTTTGGACTTGTTTCATCTTTCTCGCTTGCACTGCTCTCTTAAAAGCTTCAAATTTTCTGATTCCGGACTCGGTATTTGGACGATATCGATTCCAAGAGTCATCAGAGTTGTAACCGTCAAATCCTTGTCTCACCGAGGTGTCCCTCGGGTTTGTGGTTCCTTGCACATTTTATGTGACACCAGTCAAATTTAGGTCAAAAATAAATTGGTCAATAATCTTAATTGGGATGAACAAAGTGGTATAAATTTTAACAAGGTTTCCAAAAATATAAAGAACAATGAAATCCGAGTTATAACGAAGAAGTTATGACCAACCGAAGATCCGAGACAAAACGGGCAAAACATTGTTCAGTGTAAAAAGTGAATTTTCGATAAAAGGATTTTTAGCCTTAACAATCTAAATGAAAGTTGTAGAATATGTTAAACTGAGAACTTTCATAAAAAGAACGTAAAAATCTGACTTCGTATGAGAAAGTTATGATTTTTCTAAGTTTCGGTTTAGCAGTAGACAGCTAAAAATTTGAAATATAAATCGATCGATATTTAGCCGACACAACTTAAACGTGAATCGAAGGTGTCGTCAAAAGTAGTACAACGGTAAAAAGACAGACGAAAACGGACGTCGGATGAAGAAGTTATGAATTTTTAACGGATTTCCTGTCCTGGGCTGTTAAAAATAATAATATTAAAAATAAATTCAAAATTATCCGACGAAGTCTAAACAAAAGTCGTAGAGTATAATTTTACGTACGCATGCATATAAATAACGCCAAAAATAGAGCTCGTATGCGAATGTTATGAATTTCGCAAGTTTTTGGCACGAAAATCGAGAAATGTTGAAAACCGGGAAAAATCGCATGGACCCTCTTCGGCCACGTCACCCTCGCATGCGAGGCTTCCCCGTGTCCTCCACGTGTTCGCTTCTGATTGGACCGAAGTTGTCATGGCATCTCCTGATTGGACCGAAGTTCAGTCCACTCCTGATCCGACACCACCGAGGAAGCTTCCGAACCTCGGCCTCGTGGCCTTCGCTGCTGATGACGCGTGGCTGCTGACTCCCCTTCGCATTCTCCGGGTGTCTGAACCGAGGCCACCCCTCGCCACCTGTCCGAGACACTCGTCTCCTCCCCCTTGCTTCGGATCCGAGGCTTCGGACTATAAATATCCCGCGAGACTCTCCAGATTTTTACACTTTTTCACCCCATTTTTGGTCCCTTTTCACCCCTTTCACTTCCATAACCTCACAAACAACCCCCAAGGCCCCGGTATCGTATCCAAAACCCGAAGCAAGCCCCGAAGCCCCAGAATTCTCGAGAAGATAACCTCTTTCCAGTTGAAGTACTGCCCGCATAAAGCCCGATTTTTACTCAAAAACTCGCGGTTTCTTCGAGAAATATCACCTAGAGAAACGAAACGCTGCTCAAATCACCACTTATCAAGTGAGTTCATACCCCTATATTCTACCTTTTTAATGGTTTTTAAATGCTTTTTAGGGGGGGGATACAAGTTGAACACAATATAAATTGTGTTAATAATTGTATATGATAATAATCACACAAAGGGTTTCCTTATGCTTTTAAAGATTACCAAATACTTCCAAAATGACTTAAAGCCATGTTAAATCTTTAAAGTCATGTGAACTCTTTTAATACTGTTAAATTCTTTGAAAAAGGTTTTATAAACTATTTCAAATTATAATTGCCAAAATCATGTTTATATATGTATAAATATATAAATAAGATTTGAAGGGCTTAGGACTAATGAGTTATCTTATTTCCTTTTCCTTGTTTGGATGTGGAATTAAGGTGGTGTTATTTGTCCGAAGGTCGTTTCCTTCTTAATTATATATATATATATATATATATATATATATATATATATATATATATATATATATATATATATATATATATATATATATATATATATTATACACATATGAATATAAAAGGTTACTTCATTCGGTATCATTACCTTTGTATCATGTTGAGCAAAGGTGTTCATCCATGAGAAATCATGCTAATCAGATAGAACATATAAATTATAATAGGTATAATTTATGATTCAAAACTAAATATACAAGTATGATTCACATGTCAAGGAAATTACCAACAATTCATTTACCTATACCATGATATGTATAATACTTTTAGTATATGGATAATATATTAAAGAAGTAATAATACATCATACCGAGTTTGCATTAACAAAGGTACAATACAACGTACCAGGGTTAGCAATCACGGGGTAATAATACATCATACCGGGTTTGCATTAACAAGGGTACAATACAAAGTACCAGGGTTAGCAATCACGGCGTAAAAATACATCATACCGGGTTTGCATTAACAAGGGTACAATACAAAGTACCATGGTTAGCAATCACGGGGTAATAATACATCATACCGGGTTTGCATTAATAAGGTACAATACAACGTACCAGGGTTAGCAATCACGGGGTAATAATACATCGTAATCTCGTTGAAACAGTAAATTTGTGAGACTCTTCATGGTGTACTTATCTAAGTACGACCTTAAGTCCTGACTTATTAACCAGAATCTCCTGTAGGGAGAACGTGAATTTGTGTATAGATCTATATGGGACTGACAATCCCGCACCTTCACTGTTCGCTACAGTTTGGCCGGCAGGCCTAGGGTGTCAAATGTCATATCGTTTCTGACGCTTGAAGAACGTCGCATCAGGCACATCAGTCATATTAGTGTGGTTAATAGAACTCACATGGATAAAACAACGAGTAAATTACTTAGTAATATACTTCTCTTAAAACAGTAAGAAAAGATAATTACATCCTGACCAAATATACCTTCTGTTAGTTTTTACTTACAGTAAAAACTACGTATCATGAAATCAAGTATGGCAAATATACTTGTACCTCTGGTTTTGGAACATTTAAAACCACAAAGCAGTATTATGGATAGTATAATATTTTCCAGGATTAATACTAATGCCTTACTGTAGAACGGATATAACTAAGAATACTTTTTCAAATGAAACGGTTTATGAGATTAAACTACTTTTACAAATGAAACGGTTTATGGGATTTAACCACTTTTACAAATGAAACGGTGTATGGAATTAAACTACTTTTACAACTGGAACTTAGTCATTCACTCTTTGTAAACTAGTATAACATAAAGGAACTTTAGTGGTTAATTCTATAATTCCTTAGTTTTTACATCAGAGTTATACATAAGTATTATCTGATTGACAGTGAAATGTATGACTTCCGCCTTACTTCCTGTTCCTTGTTTGGTTGTGGGCTTAGGGCAGATACACCCATTTAATTGTCCATTCGATATTAGGTTATATATAACTAGTATAAACTAAGTAATTGCAGATGGAACTATTGAGGTTATCAGTTTATCACCTCAGGAAAGATAGGATTTTTTGGAGGAACCAGCGAACTTATCCAAGAACTTAGTGTATACATTGTAGAACTAAAATACTTATGAACTCACCAGCTTAAATGCCGACCTACTCTTTCAAAATAACTTGTATTCTCAGGAATCCATTAGACAGGTACACTCCTGAAGCTTTTGAGAAGACTACCTAGTACCGTACCGCAACTCTTGTCTTCTACTGTACCTACTTTGGTTTTTGAATATGTAATGTTTAAACACTTATGTAAAACTTATACTTATTAATGCAATGGTTGTTTGTACTTTGATTACTATATTGCATGTGTTGTGATACTTACCTGAAGTCCTCCGCCCCCGAATGTTTCCGCCGTTCTGGTTTGGGGGTGTGACAGATTGGTATCAAAGCAGTGTTTATAGTGAACTCAGTATATCAGTCATAAAAGATATACAACTATAAACCCATTGGGATAAAAACACTCTGACCAAGAATTATACTTTAAAAATATAACAATATTTTATAAAAGTATAAGTACAAGCAGAATATATATACTAGAATGAGTATCACAAGAAGAACAAAACAAAAGTATTTGGATGTTGGACATTACAGTTAAACCTGGACAGTTATGTAATCATATATGGGATCAATATAGCCTGATCAACTATATTCATTTGAGATATGACCAACATGTGTTTGGGAGTGATTGTAGTGTTGCAACAAGTCTAAACTTACCTAGGTACCAGAAGAATTCTAGAACCAAACATAATGGTTAAAATACTATAGGAGTATTTTAGGATGCTATAACTAGAAAACTAAAAACTTATCAACTTCTTATATCTAGAAGTCCAAGAATCAAACTTATAATTAAAATACCATGGAGGTATTTCAGATACCATAAATCACTTTGGGGAAATGTTAAAAAGATCTTTTCTGATAAGTCTATAATTACTAAATGGATATGGTAAGGTTATATATAGTTGAGATTTTATAGACTTAGAATATGTGATTTTCACTCTACTTCCTTTTCCTTGTTTGGATGTGGTTTTAAAGTAGGATTACTTATTCGAAGGTCTATTTGATCTGGATTATATATAATCGGTACACACCATATGATTATAGAAGGCCTAGAAAGGATCACCTTCGTAAAAATTTAAATTTTCTCATAGATTCTTTAGACATTCCCATTCTCGTATAAACCCCTTAGATAGATGTAGTCACTCCAGCAATCAATAGAAGAGTCAAGGAGGATCCAATAGAATTTCATTAGGAGAATTCCGAGAAACAAACAGATGACAAGTAAATAAACTATAGAAATCATTTAGTGCCCTTACCCTATTAAGGACACCAATGAGAGATTCACATGAACTTCCGAGATTCAAAATCTTCATTACGAAGTAATGGGGATCAGTGTCAGAATCGGAAGTAAGACAGCTCAAGAATTCAATATACTTACAGAGGAGAAGGACACCCTATAGATACCAGGAGAGAACAAATCATTACCACCCAGAATAGAACAGAGAACAAAGGAAAACCACACGTGATTCATGTGAAGTGTTTGAGCGCCTTTTCATTTAAGTAATAACTAATAAATGATACAACCTAGCGAGTTAGTATTTATACCACTCACATTAGGTTTTGAGCTTATCTTCTTTTCCTGTCACGGCTAATAACAAAAAATCAGATCACGAAATCTCAATTGATAGTGATTACTTTTCAAATTCATAAGTCTATTTTATGTAGAATTTATTATGAATTGTTTTCAAATCATTTCGAAAGTTGGAAAACGATATCCACCAATCGAAGGTAACTTAGTTCGGATGATACTCGGTTCATAAACATTCTAGAAACTAATTTATGTTCCTTACCAGGACTGCATCATAGGGATGCAGGTCGAATCATTGAGAACAATATAACAAAACGAAAGAATTATACATAGATACAAATGGTTAGAATACATCTAGAGACAACTATAGTCGCTCACGAGCTCATTTTCTTATCATGAAACAGAATCATGCCTCCGAAGAAACGTAACCAACCCACCGGCAAAACACCAATCCTTCAAATAGATGCGGCTACGTTTCAAGTTGCAGTCACAGAAGTTGTAGCAGCTGTCATTGCACACCTTAATACTAACAACGCAAATGTTAGTAGTAATGCTATCGGCAACCCGGATCGTGGTGATGGCCAAGTACAGCAACGAGTACCTATTTGTAAGGACACTTCGAACCTTAAGCCTAATATCCTGAAACGAAAGTTCGAGAACAAGAAAGGGAGTTGTTTAACTCAAGAACCTAACAGAGGGCAACAAACTGGGGCAGTCCATACCCCCATCAGCCCTGTTATTCTAGCATCGACCACGTCGTACTTAGGAAACCTCCCATACTGCATCAAGTGCAACTACCATCATCATGGAGTTTGCCGAGAGCTGCATTGAAATAGATGCAGCCCGAATGGGCATACCACCCGCATCTGTAGAACTCCGGTTGAGTTCATCACTGTAACTACCAATGTTGGAACCATTCCCATATGTCACCTTTGTGGTGAAATATGACATTACAAGAGGGACTGTCCAACAGAGAAGAAGGACAGGAGAGCAGGAAAGGTTTGACCCCAATGCATGGGAAGGCATCAAAGAACCCTACTATATTTTGGTACGCTTCCAAACCCCGATAATTATCTACAATTATGATTACTCTCCCGTTCAAATTAAATCACAACATTTGTATAAAATTTGAAACCCTAATAGGTAAGCTATGATGACTTAGTGTATACGTAAGGGTCATTTACAATTAAGATTTGTAGACTTAGAGTCAGTAATCCCGCCTCATTTCCTGTTCCTTGTTTGGTTGTGGATTTAGGGCAGGGTTGCTCAGTCAAAGGTCTTACCAATCTTAATTATACATGACTTGTATACACCAAGCGATTATAGAGAGACCTAGTAAGGATCATTTCATGAAAGTTCATAATTTCAAATTATCAGAACCCTCGTATTGGTAGTACCCGCCAATTTCGAATCAAAAAGGGGTTTGTAGCGATAATAACAGAATAAAACCAGGAGCGCTGAAAACTTATGTACATAGGATAGTTCATCATCCTAGTAATCATTCCTCCCATAACTACTTAATATCTATTTCGTCGAGAAAATTCTGACATCCTCATTCGACATGGTTTGGCCTAGCCCTTACCATGTGAAAATTCTTATGCTGTGTAAGAGAACTTTTTCCTTAATCAGCAGTAAGATGAAATTCTTCCAATCCATAACGCAAACCCTTAGGTTGTCTCTCATTTTAAAAACTTCAGAAGTACCCATGCGAAGGGTACCACGCCCTTTTAGCCTACTCAGTAGACAGGAAACTTCAAACGAAAAGCACCAAAGTAGTCTTAGAAGTCAGTAACCACCGAAGTACCCCAATAGATCTCATAGGAAAATCATTGTACCGCAGGTCAAGTTCAAGAACAGAGACTAAGAACTCATTAGGTTAATCTATCGCTGCTAAGTGTATACACGAGAGTGGTATATAGTTTAGACTTAACAAGATTTAGGATGTGTAATTCCGCCCTATCTCCTGTTCCTTGTTTGGTTGTGGACCTGGGGCAGAGTCACCAATCCAAACGTTTTGTGAAATATAAATTATATACGACTTATATACACGAGGTGATGATGGATGAGCCAAGTATGAGTCTTATCATGAACTTCAGAGCAAAAGCCTTCATCATATATTCTACCAGGAGGAATTCAACGTGAGACCACGACAGTGGGTCGAGCTACTAAATGACTACGAATTCAAAATTTGTTATCATCCCGACAAAGCCAATATAGTAGCTGACACCCTAAGTCGGAAAGAGTACTCAGGTCATAGAGCCAATCATTGACTATGATAACCCATTCAAATATGTCCATACAAAGTAAGGAGGTTCAACAGGATGCCTTGAAACCTGAAAATGTGGCAGGTGAAACCTTGGGAAGAATGGATAAGAACGTATGTGATCGACCTTGGTAAAGCATAGGATACCCATTTACCAATTAGTCGAGTCCTTTACCATGCTAGCATTTAAAGTTGCTCCATTCGAAACCTTCTGTGGTCACAAGTGCAGATCCTATCTGCACTGGACTAAATTAGGTAATATGCAACTAGCTAGAGGTCCAATTTCCACACAGCACCTTCGCTGATCTGGAATTCATCCGAGAAACTACCAAAAAGAAAATACGAATCAGGAAGCGACATAAAGCTTCCAGAGTTAATCAGAGAAGCTACGACTTCGATAAAAGAAAACCCTTGGAATTCCAGGTTGATGACCTTTTCATATAAAGGTCTCATCCCAGAAGGACAAGATACGCTTGAGAAAGCGTGGAATACTAAATTCAAGGTACATAGGACCATTTGACATTCTTACCAGAATCGGTCTTGTAGCTTATAAACATAAACTACCACAAAAACTTAATAACATTCATCCCACCTTTCACATATCTAATCTAAAGAGGTGTCTATCCGATGAAACACATGTTATTTCACTCGATGAAATCAAGTTAAATAAAAGTCTACACTTTGTTGAAAAACCAATGGAAATCATGGATAGGGAAATCAAAAGAACCAAGCAAAGTCTTACCCCGTTAGTGAAGGTTCGCTGGATTACAAACCGGGGACCTGAATTCACTTGGGAAAGGGAAGATTAGATGAAACAAAAATATCCACATCTTTCCCCTAGTCCATGAGTATCACTTTTAGACTTAATTTCGGGACAAAGTGGTAGAAATTGTAACAAGGTTTCCAAAAATATAAAGAACACTGAAATCCGAGTTATAACGAAGAAGTTATGACCAATCGAAGATCCGCGACAAAACCGGCAAAACATTGTTCAGTGCAAAAAGTGAATTTTCGATAAAAGGCTTTTTAGCCTTAACAATCTAAATGAAAGTTGTACAATATGTTAAACCGAGAACTTTCATAAAAAGAACGTAAAAATCTGACTTTGTATGAGGAAGTTATGATTTTTCTAAGTTTCGGTTTAGCAGTAGACAGCTAAAAATTCGAAATATAAATCGATCGATATTTAGCCGACACAACTTAAACGAGAATCGAAGGTCTCGTCAAAAGTAGTACAACGGTAAAAAGACAGACGAAAACGGACGTCGGATGAAGAAGTTATGAAATTTTTAACGGATTTCCTGTCCCGGGCTGTTAAAAATAATAATATTAAAAATAAAGTCAAAATTAGCCGACGAAATATACCTTCTGTTAGTAATATACCTTCTGTTAGTTTTTACTTACAGTAAAAACCACGTATCATGAAATCAAGTATGACAAATATACTTGTACCTCTGGTTTTGGAACATTTAAAACCACAAAGCAGTATTATGGATAATATAATATTTTCCAGGATTAATACTAATGCCTTACTGTAGAACGGATATAACTAAGAATATTTTTACAAATGAAACGGTTTATGGGATTAAACTACTTTTACAACTGAAACGGTTTATGGGATTAAACCACTTTTACAAATGAAACGGTGTATGGAATTAAACTACTTTTACAACTGGGACTTAGTCATTCACTCTTTGTAAACTAGTATAACATAAAGGAACTTTAGTGCTTAATTCTATAATTCCTTAGTTTTTACATCAGAGTTATACATAAGTATTATCTGATTGACAGTGAAATGTGTGACTTCCGCCTTACTTCTTGTTCCTTGTTTGGTTGTGGGCTTAGGGCAGATACACCCATTTAACTGTCCATTCGATATTAGGTTATATATAACTAGTATAAACTAAGTAATTGCAGAGGGAACTATTGAGGTTATCAGTTTATCACCTCAGGAAATATAGGATTTTTTGGAGGAACCAGAGAACTTATCCAAGAACTTAGTGTATACATTATAGAACTAAAATACTTATGAACTCACCAGCTTAAATGCTGACCTACTCTTTCAAAATAACTTGTATTCTCAGGAATCCATTAGACAGGTACACTCCTGAAGCTTTTGAGAAGACTACCTAGTACCGTACCGCAACTCTTGTCTTCTACTGTACCTACTTTGGTGTTTGAATATGTAATGTTTAAACACTTATGTAAAACTTATACTTATTAATGAAATGGTTGTTTGTACTTTGATTACTATATTGCATGTGTTGTGATACTTACCTGAAGTCCTCCGCCCCCGAACGTTTCCGCCGTTCTGGTTTGGGGGTGTGACATTTTTGCTCCCCACGCCTAGACCACTTGATCGTAATGCCGATGGAATAGGATTTCTTGAGCTTCCTTGGTCTCCTTGACCTAAAGTCAAGTTTGTCCTCGGCTCAGTTCCGGCAAGGGATAAGAATGAAGTGCACTACAGTGCAACTGGTGTATCGAGTGTTTATGTGACACGAAGTAAAATGGAGCGCAACTCCTTAGGTTCAAATACATACAAGTGTGATGCCTTGGAGACCTTAGGGTGACTCTTCACAATTGGGTGCACTTGGGATCCAATTGGGGGTGTGTCTCCATGATGACATGAAAAAGATACACTTTTTGTATCTGAGTGGTGAGTATGGGTTTTAGAGGGTGAGTCTGCAGTCACTCTAATGACTATCGGAGTCTTTTGAAAGACTTCGGTATGTGTCGTGGTTCGCATATGGTCATGACTAGGGGCCAACTTAAGTTTCCTTCTCCTAAAAATATCTCCTAAAACCGAAGGCTCGGGGTGAGTGTCATCAATAACATTCATCGTAGAGTCAAAAGCCTTGGAAGGAGATTGATGAGCCGCAAAAAAGAGTCTGCGGTCTTGGCTTTTCGTTTCTTGGAGGGAACAACTCCCTTTTTTAAAAAGTTCTTGGGAGTTTTCTTTTAGACCACAAGAGATTTGACTTTTTTCGGTTTTGGTTGAGTATCTTGGTTTGCGGTAGTCTGGGGGTCCTCTGTTGCGGTGGGATGACTGGGTCTAGGCGGGGAAGAGTGATATGGGGCAATATCACTCGTAGCCTGTATGTGGTCAACCAACTCTACCGTAGTGAGTCCAATAGACTCCAAAATGTACATCGGTAAACTTCTAATGGGTCCAAACATAGTTTGATCTTTAGAGGCAGTGTACCTTTTGAAATCGCGGGTTGAAAACAGGTTTGTGTCATTGCCCATACCATGCTTGGCCTCCTTGTGAAGATCGAAGATGCAAAGTGACCAGAGTCGAGCAAACGTAAGCTCTGTCACACCCTCTTTTGGAGCATCTTTGGGGATGTATTGCAAGAAATCATTCCATCAGATCTATCTATATTTGACTGCGTTTCCCGTGTCGATACTCCAAACGATCTCCAAGAGCTTGATTCCCATGTTATCAGTACCACCAACCTTCCTGAGAGACATCTTATGACGAAATGGCACACGAATTGCCATACAGCGGGTAATTGGTTCTTTTTGAACTCACCAACACCTCTGAACTTCTTTTGGTACCCCATTTGATAAAGGGTAGAGAACACATCGTTGGTGTTGGGGGAGTAAAACTTCGTTGTTGGAAGAACCCTGAGATTGATTGCTTTTAGAAACTTTTCCTTCGTTAACACCACCAGTGAATCATCCACAAGATTCAGATGAAGTTCTTGCAGATTGTGGCTAGGTCGAAACGCCGAAAATGCACACTTGAACAGTAAAAACAGAGGAACAACCTCTGTGAGTGAATCAAAAGCACGAAACAGTGGATGAGACGGGAGGAACTTGATCATTAACTTGATAGCTTCGTTGTACGACAGATGATCTTCAAAGATTGCTCTGAAATTGCTTGAAGCAATCGATGGTGTTTAATCCTTGATGGTGGATTCAGAACCAGTGGGACTTGCAGAAAATGTTTTAGCAAGAGGATGAAGAAGATGAAGTTCGTCGAGAGAGAGTTCAGATAGCATAAAAGCTATCTTGGAAAGAATTAGGGGTCTTATATCTCCGGATTTCAAAAATTATTTTTATTACTTTAATTACAGCTGTTAAAGTTCAAAACCCTTGGGTTTTTACCATTTTCAGCAAGAATTAAAATAAATTGAAATTAAATTGTTTCCGGGAAAAGAGGAGCATTTAATGTTTTGCAGGTCCATGATCACACGTCGGCTGATCGTGAGGTGAGGGTGGTTTATCCATTGTGAAAAATGGGGAAGTGGAAACGGACTAGACATCAAACGACTGTGTGACATGACCGGTTAAAGAAAAAGATTTCTTAAAAGATTTTGTTTATGGAAAAACGAGTCACTTGTTTTTTATCCAAAAAAGGAACCTGGCTGAGGAAAGTCATTTGAAAAAGTTTGAAAAATCATGTGCGACAAAACGAATGTTTGAAGAATGTTTTTTATATATATTAAAGTCCATTAAGTAGTACACAATATCATTTAAAGCTTTTAATGAAGTTATGACTGCAGGTTCATTCAGTACAACTACGGTAGAAAGCAAAGTGACTGCGGTAGCTGAAAACAAACTTGATCATGAAGGTTAGAAATAAAAGACCCAATGAATATACCGATCATATGTGATTGCAGTGTACATGGTATACTGACAAGAATATGAAGAATAATTATTCTAGAACCATAGTGAAGAAAGTGCTTCAAGAGTTTTTTGAAAAGAAAAAAAATAGTTCCTTCACCCTTGGAGACCAAACGTGGTCTGCGGTACTTATTAATTCAAGAAAAATTGCGGGTCTGGGTTCATCCTTCCTAGCATTTCCAAAAATCCATTTAGCTTTGTAGAATCGAGTACCTTAGTAAAAACATCAGCTATTTCTCTGTGAGTAGGCACCAAAATGAGTTTGATGTTACCTTTGAGGATGTGGTCTTTGATGAAGTGGTACCGTAGTTCAATATGCTTCATTTTTGAGTGATGAATAAGTTTATGAGAAATCGCTATTTCACTTTCTGAATCACAGTAAATAGGCACCCGCAGCATCTTGTAGCCGTAGTCCATAAGTTGAGTCTTTATCCAAAAGACCTGGGAACAACAGCTGGCCGCGACCACATATTCCGCCTCTACGGTAGACAAAGAAACACAATTTTGTTTCCTTAAAGAACAGCTACCTAATCTTCCTCCTAAGAACTAGCATCCACCCGAAGTGCTTTTACGATCTAATATGCATCCTGCATAATCCACATCTATGAACGCTTGAAGACTGAAGTCATTTCCCGCAGGGTACCAGAGGCCTAATGCTTTACTTCCCTTTAGATATCTGAGGATTTTCTTGACTGCGGTCAAGTGAGATACTTTAGGTTCAGCGTGGTACCGAGCACATAAACCCATTGCAAATACAATATCCGGTCGGCTGGCAGTGAGGTACATCAACAATCCAATCATTCCTTGGTAGGTTTTGTGGTCAACAAACTCTCCGGTAGGGTCAGCTGAGATCTTGTATCCAAAGGTCATCGGGACCTTGGTTGAGGAGCAATTGTCCATTGAAAATTTCTTCAGCAACTCAGTGGTATACTTTTCTTGATGAATGAATATCCCTTGAGGGACTTGTTTAACCTGAATTCCTAGAAAGAAGTTGATCTCTCTATTCATGCTCATTTGAAATTTACTTGTCATGAGCCTTGCAAAATCATCCACCATACCCTGATCAGTTGATCCAAAAAGGATATCATCCACATATATTTGAACAAGCATCAAATTATTATCATTTTCTCGTATATATAACGCGGGATCAATCACACCTCTTTTGTATCCCGAGGTGACAAGAAACTCAGAGAGATTCTCATACCACACCCTCGGTGCCTGCTTAAGAGCGTATACTACTTTCTCTAGCTTGTAGTAGTGGTTTGAAAATTCTAGACTCTCAAAGCCTAGAGGTTGTTGAAGGTAAACTTCCTCTTTCAGTTCATCATTCATAAATCCACTTTTTATATCCATTTGATGCACTTTGATGTTTTAGTGTGCAGCATACGCTAAGAAGATGCATATTGCTTCCATTATGGCTACGGAGGCATATGTTTCATCGTAGTCAATGCCTTCAAATTGACTGTACCCCTTAGAAACTAACTGTGCTTTGTTTCTCACCACCGCACCGGATTCATCTAGCTTGTTTTTAAATACCCATCTTGTACCGACGATTGTGTGACCTTCTGGCTTCGGTACCAATATCCACACTTTATTTCTTTCAAACTCAGCAAGTTCCTCTTGCATAGCAATAATCCAATCGGGCTCCAAGAGTGCTTCTTTTGTAGTTATGGGCTCAACCGAAGACATGAATGATGCATAGTGACAATGGTTAGTTAAATCACAAGAGGATCGAGTTTGGATACTTGAGGATGGGGTGCCGATGCTTTGACCCACTGGGTGAACCTTCGTCCAAATGTGAAGACGGGTTTGTTGGTGATCTGCAGCTGCAGTTGAGGGAATATCTTCAACGTCAGAGGACTCTGTGGTTGGAGAAGGTAGTTCCCCCTCGAATTGGGAGCATCCCGCATATATATCTTGGACTGTAGGAATTTAAACTGCAGCTGTTGAACGAGGTTCTCCCTGAATTGAGGATGGGAGTTCCCCCTGAACCGAATATGGTTATCCTTGAACCAGTGACATCGGTTCCCCCTGGACTGATAAGTGAGTGATAACCCTTGAATCTGATCTCGTGTCAATGTTCTCAACTTCTTCATCCTCAGAGTCTTTAGAAACATTTGATTGAATAGTTACTCTGCGGGTAGAAACCGGAGCTGCATCTTCTAGTATTGGAAGCTCGATGGTTGTCACTTCCAACGGAGTTGAACTTTCCCCCTCAACCGGTGAGGTGGAAGTAATGAGTGACAAGTGTTCAGACAAGGTCGGGCCACTTTTTTGGTTGAGTAGCCAAGAAAAATCTCTTCATCTGATTTCGGTGCAAATTTGTTAAGGTGATCCTTGTTATTGATCACAAAACATCTGCAACCAAAAATATGGAAGAATCTGACATTGGGTTTGCGGTTGTTGAGACTCTAATAAGGACTCTTGTTAAGACGTTTGCAAATGATACTTTTGTTTTGATCAAAGCATCCACTTGCCACTGCTTCTGCCCAGAAGTAAAGAGGAAGATTGGCAAAATTCAACATTGATCTAGATGCTTCGACCAATGTGGCATTTATTCGCTCTACTACTCTGTTTTGTTGTGGTGTGTAGGGTGCCGAAATGTTGTGATTAATGCCCTTGGAAACTAAAAAACTATTCAAGAGTTGATTAAGATCTGTTGTGGTGTGTAGGGTGCCGAAATGTTGGGATTTCTTCGATCTATTTCTTCGTATCCTCCTGACTGGTAGTTTGATTTGGAGATCTATTTCTTTTATAAAGTTGATCAAGATCTGCGGTGTGTCGGATTTGAGACTCAAAAAGAAGACCCAAATGAAGCGAGTAAAGTCATCAACTATAACCAGAATATATTTCTTGTAATGAAGATTGGCTACAGTAGATGGACCGCTGAGATCAATTTGAAGTAGCTCTAAAGTTTCAACAATTAAAGAATCAACAATCAGAAGATGACTTCCCTTTGTTTGTTTTCCACACTCACAGGATGGGCACAACGTATCGTTACTGTATTTCAAGATAAGGAGACCACGGACTAGTTCTTAAGTGACCAGTTTGTTGATATATCTGAAGTTGAGATGAGCAAGTTTACGGTGCCATAACCAACTTACCTCAGATACTGCCTTTGACAGAAAACACAATTGTGGTTTGCTAATGATCAATAAGACATCTAAGGGATAGATTGTCCCTTCAGCTTTGGATTTGATCAAGCAAGTGTTTCTGTCATTTGTTATTATGTATCAATATTCACTATCAAATTCAACCCAATTACTAGCTTTGCATAATTGACCCACGCTGATCAAGTTATGCTTGAGGCCCTCTACGTAAGCCACTCTTTGAATTGAGAAACTTCCCGTGGTCAGTACTCCATAACACCTGATGATTCCATTTGCATTGTTTCCAAAAGTGACGTGTCCACCATTACATATTGGCCTGATGTCGCGAAGGTATTCTAACCTTCCAGTCATGTGCAAGGAGCAGGCACTATCGATTAACCACTCCTCTTCTTGTTCCTCCTTGCATATTGTCTACAAATTAATTGGTTAGTTTGGGCACCCAAACAAGTTTGGAGCCCGGGGTCATATGAGAGATTTTCTTAATGGATGTATGCACGTGGGATTTAGGAATAGGTTGTTTTTTAGTTTTTGAACCTAGTCCAGGGTGTTTCACAACTTTTGGGATGTTTTGAGGTTGGATTGGACGTAACATTTTTAGTGGATAAAATCCAAAGGAAAGATTTTTCTTGTTTATCCAGACACCGTACTTTGTCAATGGTCCGGAGGATGTGGTTGGAGACTTGTGACTGGTCCTTGGGTGATATTTGGCTGCAGTGCCCTTGGGACTTGAAAAAGTTTTGTCACGTGAACTAGTCTTAGGTTTTGACCTGATGACTGACTGATGTGATTTTGAACATTCAGGAGTTGGCAGAACACCCTTCCACTTTGGATCGTTTAAGGAATATTGTTGAAATGACGTAACTTTCTTTTGAGATTTTGCAGGATTTTTTGAAAAAGATTTTCTCACAGTACATTCCTTTTTGCTTGATCCATTGAGTGCAGTATTTTTTGAAAGATTTTTGGCAGTAATGGGTTTTTCGAAATTCTTTTGATTTGAAAGCTTGGCTTGTTTGAAAGTTTTATTTTTGAGATCAGTTTTCCGCTTTTTACCTCGGGATCTGAGTTCCTCTTTGAAAGCCAATTTTGCTTGAGTCTTTAGAGAAACACAACCAGAGACATTTAATTGCGTTTTCTTGAAAATCTTTGAATAAGTTGAAAAACATGGACTTGAGTCATCAGAACTAGAAGGTTCAGGACTCTGAGAACATTGTCCAAATTCAAAATTTTCAATTGGCAATTCATGAAGGATAGACTGAAGAATCGTTGTTCTTTTGACTAGGGTCTGCGGTAAAGATGATTGGACTACCGCATAGTATGTCAAAGATGGATTTTTGTTGGGAATTTTTATGGAGGGCAAGGATGGACAATTTACAACTAGTTATGGTCCTTCCATAATGATTTCTTCATCTACATCTGAAGTGGACTGAGAATCGGGACAAATTATGCCAATGATGGGTAATTGATCATTTGGATTACCCGAGGATTCGGGAAGAATTTCCTCAATGACACTGTAACACCCCGAAATGAAGGTATACCTCTTTAACCCTTCTTCTTTCCCAAGTTGTCAAAATTGTCCCTAAATAGAAAATGGTAATAAGTAGGTACGCTGGGCGTACTGAGGAGTACGTTGCGCGTACCCATGGGCGTGATTTTTACGCGGACTCAACCCACGTACGTTGGGTGTACCATAGTTACGTTGGGCGTAATGGGCCCAGACTTAAAACCCTAAATGAGACTTGGACACTATAAAAGGAATGATATGGCCTCCATCCCAGCCACCATTTCTAGTGAGTGAAACCCTAAGAGAGCTTAACCTTCGTCCTAACTTGTGTGTGTGTATTTGAGCTTGATAAAGTGTTATTGTGAGATTTTGAAGAGAAGAAGGGCCATTGTAGAAGCTAGAGTTGAAGTGCAAGCCTTGGATCTGAGCTTTACAGAGGTTGGAGCATCATTTGGAGGTAAAAAGCTCAAAGCTTTCTTAACCTTTTTGGATTTGTGATTTATGGACCATTTTTAGGGTTTTTGTACCAAAGATGGAGACTTTATGAGTAAATGGTCTCCATAAGCCTTGATCTGCCCCATTCCAGTATAAAATGTGTTGTAGATCCATAAAAATCCAATCTTGATCGTTAATATTGAGTCATGCATGAGATAAGGGCTTAATGAGGAAAGAGGATAAGAGTTTGGAGTGATTAGTGACCTTTACAGCCATGCAAAGGCTTAAAGGTTTCGACTTTATGGGTTAAGAGGCATTAGAAGGATTAGATCTAGAATATGAGCTTGTATCTTAAGCGATTCAGACCAAAAACATTAAGAGCATGAAACTGAGACTTACGCTGGGCGTAAATCTCAGAATGCGCAGCCTAAGGGTTGAGATCCCCGATTCTGGATAGTCGGGGTACGCCCCACGTACAGAATTGGTACGCCCCGCGTACTGCCCTCTGTTGACTTTCGTTGACTTTTAGGGTTTGGTTAACAATTGGACATTTGGACCCTTGGAGGGGTAAAATGGTCTTTTCCCCTTCTGAGAGATTATAGGAAGGGATTAGTCTAGTCTTTGAGAGCAGTATTAATTAGAGATAATTACTTTATGTGATTAGGCGGAGGCTAGACCAGTGTTTCGAGTTCGATACTTTTCGAGATTACCCGAGGTGAGTCTTCTCACTATACCCTACCTAGAGTGGTAATTATGTGTGACTGGAAGGTCTTATGTGCTATGACGAGTATGCGATATATGTTGCTATGTGATATGTATATGTTATGTATGTTATGAGTAGCATGATATGGACCCGAAGGTCAGCAGTGTATGGACCGGGAGGTCAACAGGGTATGGACCGGAAGGTCAGCAGTGTATGGACTGGAAGGTCAATATGGTACGGACCGGAAGGTCGACAGAGTAGAACCGGAAGGTCTACTAGGATTGTGGGACCGGAAGGCCCCTGAGACACATTGACCGGGAGGTCTCGTAAAGCTATAGCCTCGAGTGGCTTATGTGATGTATGTAGTATTTTGGGGAACTCACTAAGCATTTATGCTTACCGTGTTATGTGATATGTGTTTCAGGTACTAGCGAGGATCGCGGGAAGGCGCCGGCATGATTTTTACACACTGATGGAGTATTATGTATTTGATATTCTGGGATATATTTATTTATAATGACATTGATACATGAGATTTTGAGAATATCATATGAGTTTTGATTATGTTTGAAAAATGAAAAATTGTTTTAAAATTTACGTCGTTACAAGTTGGTATCAGAGCCTTTCTTTGAGGGATTCGGATGCACCTTCGGGCGTATCTGAACTCAAACTGAGGATTTGAGAAAGTTTTTTATAAAAGAAACAATTTTTTTCTGAAAAGAATAAAAGGATTTTCGAGAAAAGCAGAACGGAGCAGTGTGTACGATCAGCCAGCGCCCGAACGGTGATTTCCCAAAATACCCTTACATTATGTGTTATGAGATATTATGTGATATGCTATGCATTCTAGAGTAGGCTAGGTATTCATATCTAGGACTAGAGTGGCCTGATTTGTGATGCCTTAGCCTAGGAGATTACTGCTACTATGAGTTACTACGAGAGTGAGTAGGTAGCAGAGAGAAGCTTACGAAAGGTCTACTGGAAAGTGGCCTGTGTGTGATGAGATGTAGAGTACTTGTGAACTGGAATCCTATGAGGAGGACTTGGGGTGAATACTGATGTGGTGTGGAAGGTAGTATAGGGCCCGTACTACTAGAAACACCGGATCAGCGAGCAGTCCAACTAAGAATCCATAGGATACTAAGGAACAAGTAGGATTGGGTGATCGAGTATGAGTATACTCGAACTAGTCTCTGATTTCTTTTATGTTGTGTTTCAGAGACATCATGGTGGGTACGCGCCACACTCCAGAGAGCAGCGATGTTAGCGATGATGAGATTCGCAGGATGATTCATGATGAGGTGGCTGCAACCATTCGAGCTGAGATACCAGAGATGGTTGGGTCTATCAAGACCACGTTGATTGAGACATTTGACGAGCGGTACGCTGCTCTTACCGATGTTGTTGTTCCTGCGTCCACTGCAGCTGTTGTTGCTGCTAGGCCACTGGGGGTGACTCGTTGCTGTACCGGGAGTTCAGCAACACGAAGTCACCAGAGTTTGATGGGACTCGGGATCCGATAGCCGCGATGAGTTGGATCTCTGACATTGAGGGATGCTTCTACACCTGTTCTTGTCCGGAGCATCTGAGAGATCGGTTCGCGCTGAACCAGCTTTGCCTCAGAGCGAAGGACTGGTGGAAGTTTGTTACGGCAGACTTCACTCCTGCAGAGATTACAGCGGTGACCTGGGATAGGTTCACCACCATGTTCCGAGATGAGTATGTTCCCCCGGTAGAGAGGGAACGATTGGCGCAGGAGTTCTTATCCCTCAAGCAGGGGACGGAGTCCGTGACTGTGATTACACGGATGTTTCATGAGAGGGCGTTGTTTTGCCTTGAGCACGTGTCTACCGAGCAGGCACGTATGAGCCGATATCTGAGCCTACTGAGGAGGGACATTCAAGAGTTCGCGGCGAACTCGACATACCGGACATTTGCCGAGCTCCAGGCGAATGCCCGGAAGAGGGAGATTGAGCTAGAGACTCAGGCCAGGGAGGAGGTCGAGTCTCAGAGGAGGGACAGGTGGCTGGTGCAGTCTCAGCCGGCAGCCAAGCGGGCAAAGCCCGCCGATACGAGATCTGGAGGCCAGAAGGGCCGCACTTGTGGGAAGTGCGGTAAGGGACATGATGGAGTTTGTCGAGCAGGTGCTTGCTACAAATGTGGCAAGGAGGGGCATATAGCCAAGGATTGCCCCAAGGGATTTATGGTTTGCTTTCATTGCAACCAGATTGGCCATCGGAAGGCCGAGTGACCACAGCTACTTCAAGGATCAGCACAGGGATCTGCACCTGCTGCTAGAGCTACCGAGGCCCGGCCAGCGAAGGCCGAGGCACCGAAGGCTCGCGGGAGAGCCTTTCAGTTGACAGCGGAGGAGGTCCCCGCAGCGCCCGATGTCGTGGTTGGTATGTATTCTTTCATTTATTTATACTGAGTTTGAGATTTTGAGCTTATATGGTGGTATCCATAGGTACTTTTCTTGTGAGTTCTGTACCTACTTTGGTTTTATTTGACTCGGGTGCGAGTCGATCTTTCGTGTCATTAGCGTTTAGCCAGCATATCAGTATCCGACGAGAGGCGATGAGTCGACCTCTACGAGTTTCTATAGCCGATGAGCGAGCGGTGTATGCTACTGAGGTGATTTGAGGATGTGTACTCGAGATCTTCGGTGTTGAGTTCCCGATAGATCTGGTCCCGATTGCGATGGGGGACGTTTGTGTCATTGTGGGCATGGATTGGTTGAGCCGGTTTGGTGCTGTTATAGACTGCGAGCGTCAGATGGTGACGATACGAGACCGTAGTGGGGGAGTACTGACAGTATATGGCGAGGGTACCCGATGTGGGTCAGCATTTTGCTCGGCTGCCAGAGCGCGACAGAGTTTACAGCAAAGCTGTAAAGGGTTTGTAGCATATGTGATGGATACACGAGCCGTAGGGAGGCTGAGTTCTGTCGATAATTTTCCGATAGTGCGCGAGTTCCCGGATGTTTTCCCCGAGGAGTTGTCGGGTGTGCCTCCCGAGAGGTAGGTGGAGTTTCGCATTAATTTGGTACCGGGGGCGGCGCCTATCGCCAAGGCACCCTATCGCCTTGTGCCACCAGAGATGCAGGAGTTATCTTCGCAGCTTCAGGAGCTATTGGGGAAGGGATTTATCCGACCAAGTAGCTCGCCATGGGGAGCACCGATCCTTTTTGTCAAGAAAAAGGATGGTTCACATCGGATGTGCATTGATTACCGGAAGTTGAACAAGTTGACGGTCAAGAACGGTTATCCACTACCAAGGATCGATGATCTGTTCGATCAGTTGTAGGGAGCGTCTTGGTTCTCCAAGATAGACTTGAGGTCTGGATATCATCAGATGCGGGTGCGTGATGAGGATATCCAGAAGACGGCGTTTAGGACTCGTTATGGGTATTACGAGTTCGTGGTGATGGTTTTTGGTCTCACCAATGCACCAGTAGCGTTCATGGATCTCATGAACCGAGTATGCAGGCCGATGTTGGATCGATCAGTGATCGTGTTCATCGACGACATTCGAGTATATTCGAGGTCCAGAGAGCAGCATGGGGAGCATCTGAGGGAGATTCTTGGAGTTTTGAGATCGGAGAGGCTTTATGCCAAATTCTCCAAGTGTCATTTCTGGTTACGAGAGGTCCAGTTCTTGGGGCACCTCGTTAATCAGAATAGGATACTGGTCGATCCGGCCAAGATTGAGGCTGTTATGAGTTGGGAGGTGCCGAGATCCCCCACCGAGATCAGGAGTTTTCTAGGGTTGGCCGGCTATTATCGGAGATTTATCAGGGATTTCTCCAAGATTGTCGTTCCCCTCACCAGATTGACCCGGAAGGGTGTTGCTTTTACTTGGGGTCCAGAGCAGCAGACCTCCTTCGAGACGCTTCACCAGAGATTATGCGAAGCCCCGGTGTTAGCCCTTCCGGAGGGAATGGAGGATTTCGTGGTTTACTGTGATGCGTCTATATCAGGGTTGGATGCGGTGCTTATGTAGAGAGGGCATGTGATAGCATACGCATTGAGGCAGCTGAAGCCTCATAAGACGAGGTATCCCACCCACGATTTGGAGTTGGGGGCAGTGGTGTTCGCCCTCAAGATATGGCGTCATTATTTGTATGGGGTTCGGTGTACCATATACACGGACCACAAGAGTCTGAAGTACCTGATGGATCAGCCCAACCTGAATATGCGCCAGAGGAGATGGTTGGTTGTGGTAAAGGATTACGACTGTAAGATCCTGTACCACCCGGGCAAGGTTAACGTGGTAGCCGATGCTCTGAGCCGCAGGGCGGAGAGTGTCCCGATTCGAGATATATGTATGAGGATGACGATGATGACTTTGGTGTTGGATACCATTCGAGAGGCCCAGGCAGAGGCTGTGAGATCGGAGAACCGCAAGAGGGAGCGGGTGATTGGACAGGTATCCGAGTTTGTGACGGATAGCCGAGGGCTTATGACCTTTCGTGGTCGGATTTGGGTGTCATATACGGGCGGGTCACGTAGCACTCTGATGGAGGAGGCGCATAGATCGAGATTCTCGATCCATCCGGGAGCCACTAAGATGTATTTGGACCTGAAGAGAGACTACTGGTGGCCCTGCATGAAGAGGGATGTTGCATGGGTAGTAGAGAGGTGCTTGACCGTCGTCGGGTTAAGGCCGAGCACCAGCGTCCGCATGGCAAGTTGCAGCCATTAGAGGTTCCCCAATGGAACTGGGAACAGATTTCTATGGATTTTATCACCAAATTGCCGAGGACCGCGAGGGGTGTTGATGCAATTTGGGTGATTGTGGATCGGCTGACGAAGAGCGCTCACTTCCTTGCTATCAGTGAGAGCTCTTCTGCGAAGAGGCTGGCAGAGATATATGTGAGAGAGGTGGTGTCACGGCATGGAGTGTCGATCTCGATTGTGTCAGATCGAGATGTACGTTTCACTTCCAGGTTCTGGAAGAAGTTCCATGAGGAGTTGGCTACGAGGTTGCACTTCAGTACTGCTTACCACCCACAGACGGATGGCCAGAGTGAGCGAACGATTCAGACACTCGATTACATGCTTCGAGCATGTTTTATGGACTTCGGGGGAAGTTGGTACACATACCTACCTTTGGCTGAGTTTTCTTACAACATCAGCCACCATTCGAGTATTGGTATGCCTCCTTTTGAGCTTTTGTATGGGAGGAGGTGTCGGACTCCCATCTGTTGGGGAGAGGTAGGACAGTGAGTGATGGGTAGCACTGAGATAGTGCTTAAGACGACTAAGCAGATTCAACAGGTCAGACAGAGATTACTGATAGCCCAGAGTCGCCAGAAGAGTTACGCGGATAGGCGACGATCCGAGCTCGAGTTCCAGGTTGGAGACTTTGTACTCCTGAAGGTATCTCCGTGGAAAGGAGTGATCCGTTTCAGGAAGAGGGGCAAGCTGGGGCCCCGATACATTTGCCTATTCAGGGTGATCGCCAGAGTGGGCAAGGTAGCATATCGTTTAGAGCTACCTGAGGAGTTGAGTCAGATCCATGATACCTTCCACGTATCCCAGTTGAGTAAGTGTATAGCCGACGAGACGGCGGTAGTGCCGCTAGAGGTGGACGCGAGCCTGAATTACATTGAGAGGCCGATCACGATCTTGGATAGGAAGATCAAGGTTCTGATGAACAAGGAGGTGCCTCTGGTTCAGGTTCAGTGGCAACATCAGAGAGGGTCTGAGCTGACTTGGGAGCCGGAGTTGGAGATGCAGGAGCAGCATCCGGAGTTATTTACGGCAGTAGACTTCGAGGGCGAAGTCTGATTCTAGTGGGGGAGAATTGTAACACCCCAAAATGCAGTTATACCTCTTTAACCCTTCTTCTTTCCCAAGTTGTCGAAATTGGCCCTAAATAGAAAATGGTAATAAGTAGGTACGCTGGGCGTACTGAGGAGTAAGTTGCGCGTACCCATGGGCGTGATTTTTACACGGACTTTACCCAGGTACGCTATGCGTACCATAGTTACGCTGGGCGTAATGGGCCTAGACTTAAAACCCTAAATGATACTTGGACACTATAAAAGGAATGCTATGGCCTCCATCCCAGCCACCATTTCCAGTGGGTGAAACCCTAAAAGAGCTTAACCTTCGTCCTAACTTGTGTGTGTGTGTATTTGAGCTTGATAAAGTGTTCTTGTGAGATTTTGAAGAGAAGAAGGTCCATTGTAGAAGCTAGAGTTGAAGTGCAAGCCTTGGATCAGAGCTTTACAGAGGTTGGAGCATCATTTGGAGGTAAAAAGCTCAAAGCTTTCTTACCCTTTTTGGATTTGTGCTTTATGGACCATTTTTAGGGTTTTTGTCCCAAAGATGGAGACTTTATGAGTAAATGGTCTCCATAAGCCTTGATCTGCCCCGTTCCAGTATAAAATGTGTTGTAGATCCATAAAAATCCAATCTTGATCGTTAATATTGAGTCATGCATGAGATAAGGGCTTAATGAGGAAAGAGGATAAGAGTTTGGAGTGATTGGTGACCTTTACAGCCATGCAAAGGCTTAAAGGTTTCGACTTTATGGGTTAAGAGGCATTAGAAGGACTAGATCTGGAATATGAGCTTGTATCTTAAGCGATTCAGACCAAAAACATTAAGAGCATGAAACTGAGACTTACGTTGGGCGTAAATCTCAGAACGCGCAGCGTAAGGGTTGAGACCCCCGATTCTGGATAGTCGGGGTACACCCCGCGTACAGAGTTGGTACGCCCCGCGTACTGCCCTCTGTTAACTTTCGTTGACTTTTAGGGTTTGGTCAACAATTGGACATTTGGACCCTTGGAGGGGTAAAATGGTCTTTTCCCCTTCTGAGAGATTATAGGAAGGGATTAGTCTAGTCTTTGAGAGCCGTATTAATTAGAGATAATTACTTTATGTGATTAGGCGGAGGCTAGACCAGTGTTTCGAGTTCGAGTCTTTTCGAGATTACCCGAGGTGAGTCTTTTCACTATACCCTACCTAGAGTGGTAATTATGTGTGACCGGAAGGTCTTATGTGTGCTATGACGAGTATGCGATATATGTTGCTATGTGATATGTATATGTTATGTATGTTATGAGTAGCATGATATGGACCGGAAGGTCAGCAGTGTATGGACCGGGAGGTCAACAGGGTATGGACCGAAAGGTCAGCAGTGTATGGACCAGAAGGTCAATATGGTACGGACCGGAAGGTCAACAGAGTAGGACCGGAAGGTCTACTCAGATTGTGGGACCGGAAGGCCCCTGAGATACATTGACCGGAAGGTCTCGTAGAGCTATAGCCTCGAGTGGCTTATGTGTTGTATGTAGTATTTTGGGGAACTCACTAAGCATTTTTGCTTACCGTGTTATGTGATATGTGTTTCAGGTACTAGCGAGGATCGCGGGAAGGCGAGGGCATGATTTGTACACACTGATGGCGTATTATGTATTTGAGATTCTGGGATATGTTTATTTGTGATGACATTGATACATGAGATTTTGAGAATATCATATGAGTTTTGATTATGTTTGAAAAATGAAAAATTGTTTTAAATTTTACGTCGTTACAGACACAGTTGTTACTCAGTTCGTGAAGTCTACTGAAGTGACATTTTATATCTTCAGGGAATGTTTTATCATTGATTGGGAAATGAAACTCACGGTCTAGTGGGACAGAGGGACGATCAACATTGAACCGGGAAGTAGAGTTCTCATCGGTTGAGTACCCATTGGACCATCCCCAGTTGTAAGTATGGTCTACGGTCCCATTGTTAACTAAATTTTCAATTGCTTCATATTCATTAAAGAGATTTTCTATTAATTGATTTAAATGTACAATCTCTCTCCGGGCAAGATCCCATTGATTTAAAGCAATATCTAACTGAGTTTCATTCAACATCGTAGCATCCTTTTCTAGTAACAAATCATTTTCTAACATGGCAACCTTAAGTCTATTATCCTCAAGTCTTCCTCTTACATGATATAGCTCTTGGGACGCTATATTCTTTTCATCTAGTGCTTTGTTGTAGTCTGAAAGGACGGCATCACATGTTTCATTAAGTCTTTCTAAGTATGGTTCACAATCATGCATGCTGTAATTATTAGAATGGATCATGATTTTTACCTGTTCGATGATGATGTGAGTGCCATCTTTGGCCATGTAGCAGTAGTTCCTCTGCAAATTCGTCAATCCGTCCTCTTCAGTAGTTGCAACCATGCAGATCTTCCCTTTTCTCTTGTTGTTGTCAAACTCTTCATCCTCATCTTCGAATGACCACGCTTGATGATCCCTCTTCACTTAAGCAACATAAGCTCTCGCCTTTTCTTTCTCCTCCATCTCTTGGGCCATTCTAAGGTTAAATGCCTTGTCCTTAACCACATTTGCTTTGCAGTCTTTGGCAAAGTGATACTCTTTATGACACTTATGGCAGATAATGACTTCATTTTTATCTTCAGTCGAGGTACCGGAGTCTGATGGTTTGTTGGACTGAGGTGCCTCTTTGGTATGGTGTGCATTTTGTGGCTGAGCTTGATGGTGAGGGTTCCCGGGATAGCTTGAGTGGTTATTTTACGGATTGAAATTGCGGTTAAAAGGTGGTTTGGTAAACTACTGGTTTTTATGAAATGATGGTGGTGGTAGCCTGTTGAATTGTTGGCTCACCAAGGCAATGGTTCTTTGTTATCGATTTTAGCATCAGCTTCATACGACTGAAGTGGGCTGTCATATGAAAGTTGGTAGGATGATTCTGTGGGATATAAATACTAAGGAGTTTTGACTTGTGGAGTTTGAGCCATCAGGGCGAGTGGTCCACCTAGGTCTGCATAATCTCTTAGCCCAGTTGATTCTTGTGCTTGAAGTTCTCCATATAACTTGAACAAAGATAAAGTATGAATCTTTCTATCCCCTTGCACAATCATCTGCGCGGTAGACCAATGTCTTCCCAAACCGTTCAGAAATTGTAGGTTTGTTTCATGATTACTATGAACTGTACCAACATTCAATAGCTTCGTGATGATGAGATTGAATCGTTTGAACAAATCGTCAAGACTTTCACTGGGAAGAGCTTTAAAGTTCTTGAACTCATTGAGAGTTGTGGTAAGTTTCTTATCCTGAGCTTGTTCTGACCCCTGATAAAGATTTTTTAGCACGTCCCAGATCTCCTTGGCAGACTTGCAGTTGATGAAGATGTCAAAATTATCTGGAGCAACACCGCAAGAGATTTCATAAAAGGCTATGGCATCATTCTTCATTTTGTCAAGATCATCTTTAGTTGGTCGATTCTTTGCTGCCTGACTTCCACCTAGTCGTGCCTGAGCACCATCTGCTTGAACGAGAGTGAGAACAGGGACATGGGGTCCTTCTTCCACAGACCTCCATACATCTCTACCGAGCCTCTTACGATGCCTTTTCTTTCTCCTCCATCTCTTGGGCCATTCTAAGGTAAAATGCCTTGTCCTTAACCACATTTGCTTTGCAGTCTTTGGCAAAGTGATTCTCTTTATGACACTTATGGCAGATAATGACTTCATTTTTATCTTCAGTCGAGGTACCGGAGTCTGATGGTTTGTTGGACTGAGGTGCCTCTTTGGTATGGTGTGCATTTTGTGGCTGAGCTTGATGGTGAGGGTTCCCGGGATAGCTTGAGTGGTTATTTTACGGATTGAAGTTGTGGTTAAAAGGTGGTTTGGTAAACTATTAGTTTTTATGAAATGATGGTGGTGGTAGCCTGTTGAATTGTTGGCTCACCAAGGCAATGGTTCTTTGTCATCGATTTTAGCATCAGCTTCATACGACTGAGGTGGGCTGTCATATGAAAGTTGGTAGGATGATTCTGTGGGATATAAATACTAAGGAGTTTTGACTTGTAGAGTTTGAGCCATCAGGGCGAGTGGTCCACCTAGGTCTGCACAATCTCTTAGCCCATTTGATTCTTGTGCTTGAAGTTCTCCATATAACTTGAACAAAGATAAAGTATGAATCTTTCTATCCCCTTGCACAATCATCTGCGCGGTAGACCAATGTCTTCCCAAACCGTTCAGAAACTGTAGGTTTGTTTCATGATTACTATGAACTGTACCAACATTCAATAGCTTCGTGATGATGAGATTGAATCGTTTGAACGAATCGTCAAGACTTTCACTGGGAAGAGCTTTAAAGTTGTTGAACTCATTGAGAGTTGTGGTAAGTTTCTTATCCTGAGCTTGTTCTGACCCCTGATAAAGATTTTTGAGCACGTCCCAGATCTCCTTGGCAGACTTGCAGTTTATGAAGATGTCAAAATTATCTGGAGCAACACCGCAAGAGATTTCATAAAAGGCTATGGCATCATTCTTCATTTTGTCAAGATCATCTTTAGTTGGTCGATTCTTTGCTGCCTGACCTCCACCTAGTCGTGCATGAGCACCATCTGCTTGAACGAGAGTGAGAACAGGGACATGAGGTCCTTCTTCCACAGACCTCCATACATCTCTACCGAGCCTCTTACGATACCTTTCCATTCTCTGAAACCAATGGTGGTATTCATTTTCAACAAGTATTGGAGCTCTGTTCGAGCCCCCAATACTGTTGGAAATGTTTAATGATAAATCTTGTGCAATATTTCCTTTGTTTTGATTTTTTGATTTTTTTTTATTTTCAAGAATGAGCTTCAGTGGTATAGAAGGCTTTTCAAAATCATAGTTTTGTTTAAAAAGCAACCACTTTGGCTCTGATACCAATTGTTGAGAGAAAAACTTTTGAAGAACACTTGAACAAACGTTAGTACAAGATAGTAAGTTGCGGAATAATTTAATCTCAAGGATCAAGTTAGCTCAACAATAATAAGTTAGAAGTGTTAGATTGTTAGTTGCGTAAATGTAAAGGAAATATAAATGACAACAAGTTATATCAAGTAGACACCAAGTTGATTCATAACAAGGTTTGCAATCAAACACAAGTTAGTAAATGCGAACAACTTAAGGTGAAGAGGAACTCGGTTTATCAGAAGATAATAGATAGAGATGAATGATCTTTGTATTGCAATGATAGTTCAGAAAGATCGTGAAGCTGTGTAAGATTACATGAGATGGTATCCTCTATTTATAGAGTCCCGAAAAGATACATTTGAAATAAACAAATACTATTCTACTGACTTCAGTGACCATGCAAGGTTCATTGGACAAAAGTAAGCAAACACGCTAAGTCAGTAAAGCAACATGAAAAGTATTCATTCATCATTCACCTCTGCGGTAGCTGTTGCGGTTGCGATTGTGGTTCAACAAATCTTCTCCAACTTCAGTAGTCAACTTCTTCTACGGTAACACCAACAATCCAGACTACGGTTCTTTAGCTAAAGAGGGTCACTTTTTGTATCAACAAAACCTTGTTCACAGAATATCGCAATTGGAAATGTGAGTCGAAGGGGGTGCCTTTTTTGTCTTGTCGGTGGGAGAGATCTAAATCAAACCGAGTTGGTGTCTCATATGAGTATATATACTCTGGTAATGAAGGTACTTCACATCGAGGGTGGAATCACGAAAACGCAGGCCATGGCGTAAGCCGTCGCCGAAGAATGTGGGGTGTAGCATCAACGTTGTGAAGTGTTGGCCGCTCCAGGATTCAACGAGTGGATTAGGTAACTTGGTAAATGTGTGGACTTTCTTTATTATTTTGGGCTTAATCTAAAACAAGCTAAATGGACTAGAATTTCCTTCTTAAGCCGATTCAAAGAAGATATAGGAACATGGTTTTTCCAGCAAATAAAAAAAAGATTAAAAATTCCCTTAAGGCATGTCATGCTTGGAGTTTGAATTTCTAAGGTCCGTGTTTCTTTCATTGAGTATTAAATTAATCTTAAAGTTGTATCTTATGGCTTTATTTAGGATTATAATTATAAATACTCTATGACTCATTGGCATACTTATTAAAAACGAGATTTAAAGAAATCTTATAAGTACGTATTTGACTTAGTGAATGACCTTTAATAAGAATAATTTATCCTTCTAAGTGTATGGGGTTAAGAGGGGTAATTGGTTCGCAGATCAATTGTTACACGGTAATAAAAATGAATAAAAAAAGTATAGTATGAGGTATTAATAAGTAACACTTGAAATATGAGCTAAGTATAGATTATTAATATACCTATAGGTGTTCGGAGTGCTGAAATCCATCTGAGTCGCTATAGTGGTTTTATTATGTGTTTGCCTATTTGTATCAAGTGAGTCTCCCTTCATAGAATTCGTGGGTTGAAGGCATCAAGGTCGGCCCACTAGTATTAATATAGCTTAATGATTGTCTTTATGATAATTATTAAGGTGGTATGTATTATTTGATGTTTATGTGAGATATTCATGATTTTATATGGTAGTGGTAGGGGTGAGACAGACCCCGTAATTGGTTGGAATAAACCGGAGGGTAGGTCGGGCACCCAGATATGCCTGACAATGGTAGGTTGAGCACCCAGATATGCTCGGTAGTATCCGATTGAAATAGACCGAAGCAGTGGCGTAGCCAGGATTTTGTTTTAGGGTAGGCTAAATAATTTGCAAAATATGAACTAATAGAAAAATACATCATATGATAACAAAATTTGACAATGTATGCATTTTAAAGTAAATTGTTCATTTAAGTTGCGCACGACGCTCTCTTACATTATTACAATCATCTAAAATGGAATCTAAACTGAAAAGCTTAGCGATATCTTTCTCGATGTAAAGAACCAGACTATCAGCAATAAAATCATCATTAATTTTATTACGTAGTCTATTCTTTACAATTTTCATAGCAGAAAATGCACGCTCAGTAGTTACTAGTTGCAATAGACACTGGAAGGGTCATTTTGACCCAGATATAGGATATTTAGGTAACACTGGTTGATGTGGCCCGGATCTCAAGTATGCCCGTCTGATTTCATCCCATATATTGGCTACATATTTCCATATAGGTAGACGTAGGACAGGATCATGTTCAATAGAACAAAAGCTAGAATTTTCAATTGTCAAAGATGGTTGAGGGTTACCATTTTCTGGAGGTGGTTGAGGGTTCACAGCAGGTAATGATGATGATGGATTCTTATCCTTTGAAGATACTTTATTATCCATTTCTGTTGTGGCTTTCTCTTCGCCTCGTGGTAAAACATTACGTGTAAAAAACGAATCTAACCTTTTTTGCTTTGGCTCCATTGCTCAACGAATTCACTAAGCACAAAAAAATTCAATTACAAACACACTCTTATATTTTTATACAATTACAAACTTACAATAACACAAATAATTAATTCATAGTAATATTTAATAACCTACTTTATTAGAAATTTTTGATATAAATATGAAATCTATAATGAAAATAAATACAATAATGAAGTAATTGAGTAAGTATGATAACAGAAAAAAAACTTAACTAACCTGAATGTTGGTAACGATTGATGAATAACAGTTAATAAATTGAATAACAAATAGCGATCATTATCTTTAACTTTAAAAGAACTTCAAAAGTGCTTCTTGAATTTGAGAAACATATATGCATGCAGCAGCGTGAGGAGACAAGCAATTTAATTTAAATTTAGGGTGGGCCATTTACACTTAAAGCCCAATAGTTCTTTTTAATATATAATAAAAGATATACATATATTATATATAAACAAATATGTGTGGGTGGGCTTCTTGTCTCCACATGGCTTCGCCCCTGGACCGAAGGGGTAGGTCGGGCACCCAGATATGTCTGACAGTATGTTTGCATTATATGTGGTATTTAGGGAACTCACTAAGCTTTGTGCTTACGGTTTTCAGTTTATGTTTCAGGTACTCCAGTTTTCAAATGAAAGAACTCGGGGCGATCGCAGCGCATACACCCGTGTTTTCCGCAATACGTGATTTTGGGATTCAACTCTAACAATTGTGTTACTTAGAAATGTTTTTAAATGTTTGAATCAAGTTACAGCTATGTTTAATTATAATAAAAATGAAATTTTTATCCTTGATTTTTGGGATGTTACAACAATTACTTTCTCGATACAATTCTGCATCCGACCTTCCTTATATCCATAAAAAGGTATCGTGATGCTCAACACTATTATCAATTCATACTCACAATAAGATATCCCGAACGAGAATCCATTTTCCATAAAATCCCGTGCTGAAAAATTACCGAAATGCCCTTTGACCCAAAAACTCAATCTGAATACCCGAGCAACCAAGATACATTATCCAACTCCAATTGGGTCCCAAACCCAATTCCTCGAGGATCCAAAGCCTGATAATACCCACTCCTTGATTAGCATCCCAAAATGGGAGCGATTCGAAACAAGATGTTACATTCCCCATAAATAGAGGTCTTGTTTTCTGATGCCCCTGATAGGTCCTTTGTACTGTTAATCAGACCTACCTTCGATATCACAAAATGTCATAGCTATATGACAATCATTTTAAATTTATAACATACTCAATAGTTAGTTATTTAAAAATTGATTTTAAAATAATAATAAAATAATAAAACTGTTTACCTTGATGTGGCATGTGGAATCTAGACCAATTCTAGTTACATGTCTCGATGAATGATATTCAAAGAATTTAACTACTACAGTGTAAGAACCTGAAAATAATCAATAAAATCATTACTCATGTTCTTGTATCACGTAGTTGAAAAGAAGGTCAAATTGCATATAAATGCAACCTACTTCACTCTCATTACCAGTATGGGAAATATACTTTAGTGTGTTTACCCATAAAAACATACTTACATTTTTCACATTACATGTAATAGCAATACACATCGTTTCTTACCCATAGTAGCAAATTACTCACATTCTGTTATTACTTTATGAGTGTCAGAATACGATTACGGTAACTACATTGGCTATTATGGTTAAAAATATAAAATTGTAACCACATTGCATAATGCTATTATAAGAAAATAGAGTTAAAAGTACTTTGCTATTATAAGTGAGGAAATAAAGTACATTGTCTATACCGGTAAAAAGAGTAAAGAAAGGCCAATTGTAGGTAATAGCAATGTACTTTACTCTAATTACCAATATAGGCAATGTACTTTACTTTTTGCCCATAATGACAACATATTTGCATTTCACCACCTGTAATAGCAATAAGCACACCCTATAATTCAACCAAATTCTCATTTTCAAGTCAAATGATTTTAAATTATAATAATTTTTTAGAATAAGCTCAATGCCTATAGCAAAATAAAAATAAGAAAACAGATTCGAGTACTTCATATCCGACATACCTCCATGATGCCCGGATTTGTTTACTTTGTAATATGATTATTTGAGAAACCATAACAAAAACCGATATAACCTGCTCAATCATGTTCAGCTTAAAAATGAAGAAATTTAATGCACCACATATAAGTAAAAAAAATGTAGTTTGGAATATTGAAGGTTAAAGAACATGTTTCAAGTTAAAATTATTAATTCTAAAAGTATCATCATGAGAGATAATTGACACCAAGCTTTAGTATTACAAATAGCAAACAATAATTGACAACAAGCTTTAGTACTACAAATAGCAAACAATTGAAGTCAGAGATATAAACATGAAAGTAATTGTAATCCTTACCAAAGGCACTAAGGAGTAAAGTATATGCTTATATCTCTACATCCGGTTAGAACCCGTACATGAACAAAATTAGTACACCCAAGGAAACGACAAAAATAAATAAATTTAATATGAGACTGAAACTAAATTAAAATGAAAAACATAGCAACCAAAAACTCATCTATTTAGTACAAAATAATTGTTGTACGTTGTCACAGTATAATACACAAATCCAACCCTCAAGTAAAATTTCAAAGCTTCAACATGCAAGCCCTAAAATTGGTCAAAATAAGCATAGACTATTGAAGCAAAATGGATCAAATCCCATATTACTTATTGTTCAACAGGCCTTCAAAGAAAAAAAAAAGTCAAATTTATCGGTAGAGTAATATAATCAACCTCGATGAAATCTCCAACTAACAATTATGGATGGAAAAGCATCATTGTCTCTTTTATAGGGGCATATGACATTGTTCAAATTTTCAAGATCTCCACCTACTCCCTCCTCCATAACAGCAACATCTACTTGCTCTGTTGCAAAGTAATACAAATAATTTCTTCCTGTGAAGATCAAAACGACATATAAGTTAAAAACATACCCTGCAAGTGAAACATTTTACCAAACAATTGATGAGTATTAATAAAATCACTATGTAAAGTCTCTTTTAAGCTTTTTTTTTTTGCCCTTAATAAAGGCATTTACATATCAAAAACCGTAAAATTTCTCAAATGATTTAGTGAAGTTCAACAATAATTAACTAATTAAGTAGGAGTATTGAAAAGGAAAAAAAATAAACTTTAATCGAACAAAATCCACAGGCACGCATAGGGGTGAAACATATTAAATTTATTGACTTCCTTCCAGATGAGTGGAGGCTCTTTTCTGCAGTTATTCCATCTAGCAAGTTGCATACCTCTCTAATTTGGTCTAAGCTCAGGAAGCAAGTTAGGCATGTCATTTATAAAGCATCAGGTAATCCATGCAATTTTATTACTAAATAAAAATGAATAAAATATAATCCATAATCATCTGGTATATACGCTTTAACCATATTTTATTTCAATTACGAAATCGCAATTTGTAAAACCAAATCGACCTTTTTTATAGTTAAAATTATCAATTTTGGACTTTAATCAACAAATTTATTCATCAAGTTAAGGTTAAAATTGAACTAAAGAAACACCAAAATTGCACATCAAAGTAATTCATGACAAAGAAATCAAAGAAAAGCAAGTAATTTATCATTCATTCACAGTCCAAAACCAAGTCGATGCTTTATCGGGAAATTGGGGTTTATAAGAGCGGTTCAAAATAAACTTAAATTCCACAAATTAAAATTAAAAGTGAATTTGTAACTTGTTTACCGATAAATCAACCGCAAAAGAAAAGGGGAAGCCGGAGATGTCGGTGACACGATCGGCTCCAAAAACAAAACAAAAAATTACAAAACAGAATTTGAGAAATAAAATCGATTAACAAACGGGATTAGGGTTAAAAACATATGAAATAGACAAAGTAATAACAAACCTACATGTCGATTAAAGTTGTGAACGGTATACTGGAGTGGTCGAATTGAGAGTATCATACGAAATAGGTCGATGTTCACCACTGACAACTTGATTTTTAGAGAAACCCAAAAGTGGAAAGGATGTTTGTGAGATGGATGGAGAAGGAATAAGAGCGTTAATATGAAATTCTAATTGTATCCGTGTAGACTATAGAGAAAACATGGCAACTGCTATCCTCCAATTAGTTAAAGGTAAAGCGAGGGACATCAGCTTTCTTGGAGCGTTCGTCTTTGAAGAATGAATCATGACAGGTAGGTAGGAAATTAAGAGCCATGGTGGAAGCGTGAAGATGAAGAGACCCACAGAGGATATGGGTGTATAGATAAATAAAATAGAGGACATAAAACAGAGGATAGGGGAGGTCTCGTATGGAGGAAAAACGGTGTAACCTAGACCTACAGAGAAATAAATAGGTTTTGACATGGCGCCTGAAACCAAGCAAGAGGTTGCGAGCAGCCTTGGAGGAAATGCCGAGGAGAAAGAAAACCCAACAACAACGAAGTATGGAAACGCCACAATGAGAGAATCATGAGGTTACGAAAGATGACGGTGAGGTGGTATGAAGAACCCAAGCTGCTGACCACCATACAGGTTAAAAATGGCCGCCAATAATCTTCTTATTGGAGGAACGAAGCAGCTTATCGACGTGTACCCAATTATATATATATATATATATATATATATATATATATATATATATATATATATATATATATATATATATATATATATATATATATATATATATATATATATATATAGGGGATACGCAATATACATTACAGCCCCACCTAAGCTTAGGTACTAAACCTCTAAAATATGTCGTTTTAACTTGCTAAATGTACCCGGTTTGGTTTCACTTGGTAAATATATCATCCTCCATAACATTTCTTTCTTTCATTAGCGTTTTTACCATCTCTGTTTTCTTTCCTCCATTATCGATTATTACTTCACCCAAGTAAACATTACTAAACCCTAAACCTAAACCCTAAACCCTAAACCGTAAACTTAAAACCAAAACCCCTTAACCTTAAACCCTAACCCTAAACCCTAAACCTTAAACCTAAACCTAAACCCTAAACCCTAAACCTTATTGTATCGATCATGAATTTACATCTTCAAGTATTAATCGTGAATCCATTAACCGTAATCTTTATATAGTAAAACAATGTATTTTCAAGAGGTTTAGTACCTAAGCTTAGGTGGGGCTGTAATGTATATTCCATTTTCCCATATATATATATATATATATATATATATATATATATATATATATATATATATATATATATGGAAAAGTTCAATAGAGAACCATAATCCAAGGAACCAAATCTTTTTTTACTAAGTTATAGAGTTTATTCTTTATCGAAAAAAAAAACTAAAAATATCTAAATTAATAACTTCACATTGTGAATGTTAAATATATTTTTCGGATTCACCGTGTGAATTTAGATTCACACTGTGAATCTTCAAATATTCACATTGTAAACTTGACGAAAAAAAATAATTTTTTTTAACGAATTTGATATCATTGGAAAAAGGATAAAAAATTATGAATTTCTGTATTTTTAGTTTTTTTTTTGATAAAAAATAAGATCTAAAAGTTGAAAAAAAGATTGGTTCCTTGGTTAATTATGGTTCTCTATTGAACCTCACCCTATATATATATATATATATATATATATATATATATATATATATATATATATATATATATATATATATATATATATATATATATAGAGAGAGAGAGAGAGAGAGCTAGGTTCAAATGTTTCCAACAACTATTGTGTGTATATATGCACCAATGAGAATTCAGGAAATAATAAATCATTAAATAAATTAAAAAATGGTGTAATGGTAAACTTAGTATATCTAATTATGGTAAAAAATAATAAATCATTTAATGCCTCCTTTAAATAATGGAAATCAGTTTAAAACCCTAGATATCACCTTCTTTTTCGTCTGAATTGAACATCGCCTCTTCCTCCGACGAACATCGTTCCTTCCATCGGCTTTCCCCTTCGACTACATATCCGCCTCCATCTTGGACCCAAAAATCCATCAATGGCATCGTCAGACTCCCGGTCTCCACCTCCATGCCGATTTCATCCTTGATTGGTTTGCCGTTCATGGAAACTACTGTCAATCGACGCTCAATTCTATTCTCCGTCAAAGTGTGCGACGACGAACACAAGGGGGATCAGTCTGAACACCTAAGTATTGTTGAATTGAACACCAAAGTATTGAAGGTATGTATTTGTGTTCCTGTTTATTTTAGAAGGATAAATATTTTATCGAGCGACTCTGATTTATTGAATTAAGGACGATTTTTGTGTTTATTGACTTTGTACACATGAATTAAGTTTTCGTAAGATGTTTGTGATTAAAATTCATACATACGGCATTGATGCTGGTGTATATGGTCCTAGTTGCACTCATGTTATTGTCAATAAGCTTGTCTATGTAAATTTACTACCCCTCGTTATGTCAATTGTCACCTCCCCGGATTCCCCAATTTGTATTTCAAGTGCTTTTTCTTGTATTAGCCTACTGGATCCCGTTTTTCTTTATCCAGTTTCAGTTATTGATGATTTAACTATAGATATCTTTGTGTTGTATGTTGCATGATGATCTCGTTTGTGTTGCTGCGAGAAGAGATGGGAAGATAGTAGTCAGCTTTGACATTAGAGTACATGTGGATCCAACATCGGTAATTATCCCCTTCAATTTGCGAACAATTAGACTATGAATGGTCCTCCAACATTTGCATATTTGTATTGGCATGCCTATTGTGTAAGGTTATTGAGGTTTTATCAGGATAGATGTTCTTAGTTCCTCCTTGTCACCTGTTTATGTAATATGTATGTCCTGTTCTATACTGTTATGGTTGGAAGTGTAAACTGTTAATTTTCAATTTGATAGGGGAGAAGTACCTGCTTGCAAAGAAAATGAAGAGGATAAAGCTTATTAACCATCGATGGTTAGAAGAATGGTATGCATCTTGTTTGATAGGCTCTCTTCCTGAGACCTTGTTTACCTTTTTATAATATTTTTGTTTATTTCATTATACTGTAAGCTGCTATTAAGTTCAAATTTCTGACATTGATTCCCCCTCTTCATTTTCCAGTTTAAAGGCCTGGGAGATTGTCTTAGAAGCAGATTATACTAGAAGGTGAGACTGAGTTTTTATGTCAATTGTATATGTGTATGCATATCTGATATAAAATACATCTTTGTAGTTATTCCTTCAAAATACATCTTTGTGTTAACATGATCTTTTCCTGCATTTATATTTCAAATGTTTTGTTCGTTGGGTATATTCTTGATAATACAAATTCTTTAAGAATATTTAAAACCATTCTTCAAGAATAGTTTATTCTGTAAGAATATTATTGATGTATTCTGATAGAATTGTAGTTAATTAGTTATATGTTTAAAGTGCCAGTTGTTACAAGTGTATCACTACAAAATATTTGGCAATGAATTTGTGATAGAAATGGCTTGAAGAATGGCTTGAAGACCTGATAGGAAAGGCTTGAAGAATGAATTAAAGAATGATCACACTCACTGTTTAAGAATGTTGTTATATATATATATATATATATATATATATATATATATATATATATATATATATGCTTAAGTTATTTTGTTTTTACTAACTATTGTGTGCCAGAATGCACAGATCTAGACCAAGGGATGGAATTAATCAATTGACATGATTTGAGAGTGTATGATATTACAATGGGATAACATGTACCATATAATCACACAGATTTTAGCAAAAGGGTATTTTGGACAATTAACTACATTTATAAAAGGAAATTTTCGGATTTTTAGGGATAATCAATTCTCCTAATTTTAAAAATCTTAATTTTTTAATTAATTCAATTTTAATTTTAACGTAATTTGTAAACATAACCGATTTTATTCTGTCAGAATATTTTTTTTAGAGTGATGTTCTTTCAGAATTTTATTCTATTAGAATATTATTGAAAAATAAAAAAATTCTTGAATCCGGGGTTGAAAAATAACAACATTCTAATATATTCTTATACATCCAAACTTAAATACAAATTCATACATACTTTTACAGACTCAAAGCCTTATACATTTTAATATAATTATACATATTCTAAAAGAATATCAACAAAAATGAATAAAATTCTTAAAAAATAACAACATTCTTAAATTGTGAGTATGATCAAACTTTATTCATTCTTCAAGTTATTCCTATTAGGTCTTCAACGCATTCTTCCAGCCATTCCTATCATAAATACAACAAAAACTAATAATGGTTAAAAACATGTTACTTGCAAACTAATAATGGTTAAAAACATGTTACTTGCAATTAACTATCACTTTATATATTCTGGTAGAATACATAGAATATGACATAATACATAGAATACATTCTGGCAGAATACATTCTGACAGAATACATAGAATACATTCAAAAGTATCATATTTACTGCTAATATAATGTTATTGAACTCGATTCCAAATCTTCATCTAGTATGATCAATATTGAATTCCTTCTCCATGTCATTCTGAAAGAATAAGATGCATTACTCGTTAGTATTACCGGTTAAGAAAATATATATGTTGTTAACAAACATTCTTAAAAGTATTCTGACACAATGCATTTATACATTCTATGCTTTAGAATGTTTATACATAAAATACATTATGCTAGAATATACTATTTTTCGCTATGTTTTCTTTCTTTTCCATATCAAAATGCAAAAATCTGTTCATTCCATGAGAATATAAATATTACATAAAACATGTGTTGCTAGTAATTCTGACAGAATGCATACCATATTATTAGATTTTTTAGACTCTCTTTCATACATTTCAACAAACACTTGTTAGGCATTATCATAATACATTTTATAATACCAAAATACACTTTTTCAATCACTATGAGTCAGATTATCAATTGTCAAATATTGACACTGAATTACATAATTACATAATTAGAGATGTGAATCAAATAAATTGGGATTTAAGATATATGAATCGTGAGAAGGGTATATACAAAGGAGATATCGATTTTGATTTAATGAAATTTTAAGAATTGATCAGGAAAGGAAAAGAAATTAACCGTTGCATTAGAATTGGAATCCCCAGTCGATTGAACAATGTACGATCGTCTTGATTACTTGAAGAACGAAAGTCGCAAAATATGGGTTAATTATTAGGTTACCCGTATTAGGTTAAGTATCCCTTCTCCTGTACTTGTACGCTCTTCTCTTCTACGATTCATGTTCAAAATATGGGCCTAGATATTATATATGTAAACTGGACTGGACTTGGATGAGAGTATTTGACGAAGAAGAAGAGAATGGGAACAAGACGATGGTGTATTAGATGAAGAAGACGAAAATGGATGTTTGTGGGGTGAAAAATTAACGCGTGTTGATGGTGATGAGGATTCAGTGTTTTTGTAGGGTTGAGAATTCCCCTAATTTAAAGGATATTAAATGTTTTAAATATTTACCATAATTACATGTAGCCAAGATTACTATTATATCCTTTTTATTATTTATTATTGAATTTTTTTTTCTTAATTCTGATTGGTTGTTAGAGGCACACATAGTTGCTAGAAACATTTGAACCTAGCTCTCTCTCTCTCTCTATATATATATATATATATATATATATATATATATATATATATATATATATATATATATATATATATATATATATATATATATATATATAGAAACAAGATCGGGTGAGGATTCGTGAGGACACCTTAAAAAAATTGAAAAAAAATCTAAAAAAAAAATACAAATCATAAAATCGAGTATAGATCTATGTCCAGGAGAAAAAAAAATTGGATCATTAAAATTGAATCATGGATCATAATGATGCAAAATAAAAAATTAAAATTGAATCATTGATCAATTTTAATGATGCAAAAAAAAATTCAATTTTTTTTCTCCCGGTCATAGATCTATGCTCGATTTTATGATTTATATTTTTTTAGGTGTTCTCACGAGTCCTCACTTTAAAATGAGTCCTCACAAGAACCGGACTATATATATATATATATATATATATATATATATATATATATATATATATACTAGCTGTATGCCCACGGCGGTGAAAAATATGTTGTTTTGGCATTTAGTTCATTCGGCCAATAGTTTTTTTTCTACAATTACTTTCCCTTCTGAAAATGTGACATATCGTAAAGAATGTGACATATCGTAAAGAACAAATATTGTATGTTATTTTAGAAAATAGTTCCTTAAGGGTGGTTATGGGTCTTCAATTTTCGGTCTTAGGTTTAGACTTTGAACAAAATTAGTGTAGTTGTTAGAGATGTGATCCTAGATTAGTGAAACCAGATAAACAAACCACCACTCCCAACCCATTTAAAAGGGAGTGGTATCTTGGAGTACCATTGATACCTATTCTCCATTTACCATAAGTCCCTCCTCCCTTATAAGTATTTTATTTAAAAAACATTTTATGTAAGTTCTTGACTGTTATATGAGGTTTTTAAAAAATAATGAATTTAATATAAACATAATTTGGTAATGGATTGAAATAAATGAATATTTTAAACAATCAAAGTTTAATAGTACGAATCAATGATTCATTACTTAATACCAAAATTAATGATTTAAAGGGTACCTAAAGTTTTATATCAGTGACTATTTCAACAGTAGACATAGCAGATTAATAGCAATGCAAAACAAAGTAAAATCAGTCACAAGATGTCAGTTTATATAAAGAGAAAATGGGGCAACTCCAAAACTCAAAAACACCTAACTACAATGCTATTTCCATAAACCAACAACGAATGGAAAGTACCTAATTTAACATCCATCTCAATTAACTAATTAGCACCAAAAGTAACATTATTAATCGTGGAACAGAAAAGAAAAATAAATGTATTTACATGAATAACCACTACATCATCTGTCTAGATCAACATGCATAAACACAATCCAGAGTTTTCATAAGCTATAAGCTAAAATTACCCCTTAAGTTAGATCCACCTAACCTTATACAAAAGGAAAAAATTTCAGAGATGCCAAATCAAGAAAAATGAACAAAATAAATTAACAGTAGAATGTACAAAAGAAGTTGCTATTAATACCCGCCAAGCCATGTTGAAATTCTAATGTATACAACAAATGAAGAGAAAAACTGACCATTCATAGGTGAGATAAAGTCATAAAGATGAAAATGAATTAGTTTTAATACCAAATGTTAGCTAGACCTCAAATGTGTCAGGTTAGTGAAGTTCTAGTTGAATCATATTATGGCAACAATATACATGATAGAAGTAGAAGGACTAATACATAATTTTACAAGGAGGACAGTGGTGAGTTATGCTATCAACCTTAGATATAAACATGTACCTTGTCCTTGAATCCAATACCATGTGTGCAACCTTTTTTCCAAACCACCTTTCTAAAATCCAGAGGAGCATCACCAGGAACAAGAGACCATGTATACGCAAATCCATAATGATGATGATTAATTGATGATGCAACATGTCATATAACTTACTTTAAAAAAATCAATAATAAAAATATGAAGCCTCATAAAATGGTTGAACCAAGTAGTACCTAAGTAAAATTAACTATCAATAATAAAAATATGAAGCCTCATAAAATGGTTGAACCAAGTAGTAACTAAGTAAAATTAACGATCAATAAAATAGTAAAATTGAGAAATAAAACGAAAACTCGAAATCAAATTTTAATAGGTCTTCAATAATATGTTTTTGTGAACCAAATTTTTTTTGACTTTTTTGAGAAGGATGGCTTATTTATAAATAAAAAGGACAAAGTACCAAGGTTCTAAAAAATCAATATTCTTCTAGTTTCGTTTGCCTTTTTAACAGGTCTATCTTAATTTCATAAGATACCCTGGAGTTATATGTGTTCTTAAAGATAAAATAACACAAAGAAAAATTTCACTTTGGAAATTTTTTATAATTTAAGCAAATAAACTGCCACCCCATTAAAACTTATATATAATCTAATATGTGGCAGTGAAGTGGCAGTGTCAAACCCTTAACAAATCTGATTTTTTTAAAATAAATTAACCTCGTTATTTTGTTGAACCTTTTTAACTAAAACAAATAACAAATTTACAAAATATAAATAATATTTATGTAAAATCACTAAAACCCAAATACATAAGAAAGTATAAATGCAAACTTTTCGGGGATTAAAGAAACTACTTGTAGTAGGTGTATGAAGGTAGAACAAATGATTATATGTTTAAAAAAGGTTAAGAACAAGGCAAATAAAAAAGGAACGGTGGAAAACTTGACAATATATACGCAAAATTATAGTCACATATAAGATTCTTTGCATGCACAAAACATCAAAATGTTAATCATTTTTTTTTTGAAAAAAAAAACTCCTCAATAACTAATGTATCAACCTTTGCGAGGGAAACACCATAACCTTCATTTTAATTAATGCAGTGGAAACCACCTAATTATATTAGTAGTCTAGGGAGACAATCGTCAACTAAATGATACATCCAACATATTTCTGAATTTCTTGAGATTGCACCAAGTAACATTCTGAAGGGAACAACATATATTGAGTTGTAGAAATTTAACAGATAACCACAACCAATTAGCATTAAATGGACCAACAGACTTTGATATAGAAAACAAAGTAGTGATACCGAAACTAAAGCGACAACACAGTTCAGAAGCATCAACTGAACAATAGAGTACCAGATCAAAAATTTATTCTTCTTCTTTTCCAAATTTATCCTACATGAAAAGAACCAAAAATAAACAGAGTTGAGGCTGGAGAGATAAAGGAGGGTAAACTTATTATTATAATATCAGAATTTATGAGTAAAGGGAGTGTGCTGGCAAAACATTTCAACGATTACACTCAGTAGTATCAACATGAACATGAAGTTTTGAACAAAATTTAATTTACAAGCAACCAAAATGAATATAATCCAAAACAATGAATTACAGTCTAATTCCAATCCCAGCGGTAAAATCTGATCACATGGATTGAAGGCGATGAAAGCATTCAAAGTTAGGATTAGGATTTTCGAATTCGTAAAAGTGAGAAAACGAACCTATAAAAGTGAGCTGATATGGACGGATTGAAGAAGACAAAGATGGTGGCGGTGATTGGTGGTTGAAGGGGGGGGGGGGACGATGAGGGAGAAGTTTGCTAATCGAAAGGCAGCGACAATGGTGCGTAGCGTCTTGAATTTTGGGTTTGATGGGTGAGATTAAACAATTTGATAATTAATGGGAATGCTCATAGGGGAAGAAAGAAAATGGATTTGTTTCTTTTAAACAATCGGAAAACGAAACGGAAACGCTAGGGTTTTCCAAATATGGCTTATTATTAATTTATTTATGGGGGATTCAAATGATATTTTTTTTTAAACGGCAAATCTAACCTACTCCTACTATATTACTCCTAAATTCACCTATGTTTCCAACGAGACTTGAACCCTCAACCTCAAGGAGGGACGACACCACCTGATACCGCTAGGCTAGAAGCCCTTTGGTGGATTCAAATGAGATGATAGATATTTTCCGAGATCAAGATTAACAAGTACTCCAAATTAAAAGGTGATGGGTCAAAAGCATGAGAGGTATTTGTTCTCAAAAGCATGAGAGGTATTTGTTCATTGAGAAGTTGTACTCGTGCATTATAACCTCTTTTAAAAATAGATAAGATTTTAAAGGGACCTGATTTAAAATTATAATATTATTTTATTTATAATTAGTTGTATTTTAAGCTTAAAGACTTGGACGTCTTAAAAAAACAATATTATTATATTGAATCTAGTTTTAAAAATACAAGCCGTTTACCCGCGCCAAACGACGGGTGCGAATAAGAGTTAGGATTAGTTTTTAGAAACGATTAGTTTTTTTTTTGCACAAATAGTTTACGACATCTAAACAATTACCAATAAGAGTCATGCTAGAAAACATCAACTCAATAAAAAATAAAAAAATAAAGAGTTATGAATGTTTACAAATTTATACGGATACATGATTAGTTGTACATTATTAGTCGTGCAACACTTGTTTATACATCATATTTGATGTATAGATTTTAATGCCTTTGAATTTTTTGTTATGATTCACTAATGCTTTTGTATTGACACATGATAACCCTCTAGATAATGTTACATAAAGTTGGTCATGCGAGAAAACCGATTCTTGAAGATAAATACCTCATTTCGAATTGTTTGTCTCTAAACTTTATTGATTGTCATCACGAAACATAATCGAATTGGAAATTGTTTCCTCTTTAACTTAGATAGGAACATGTCATATTCAAGCGGACATAAAGAAATATTTGAGAAATAAACTCATCTAGTTAGTTTGATTTGTCCTTCTCTTTAAGTGATAGTAAATACTCATCCAAAGATCTTGTGAAAGCATTTGAGCTACTTGTGTATTATCTTATTGATTGTCATCACGAAACATAATCGAATTGGAAATTGTTTCCTCTTTAACTTAGATAGGAACATGTCATATTCAAGCGGACATAAAGAAATATTTGAGAAATAAACTCATCTAGTTAGTTTGATTTGTCCTTCTCTTTAAGTGATAGTAAATACTCATCCAAAGATCTTGTGAAAGCATTTGAGCTACTTGTGTATTATCTTGTTTATATAATGTTTTATGTGTATTTTAAATTTTAGAAACATTTCAAAACTCAATCAAAACTAAAAAGGAATAATGGTAACACAGTGACTTGTATTTATGACAACTTGGTCTTTTTTTAGTTTGATACTACAACTAAAAATGAATAATGGTAAAAAGAATCGAATTTCTGGTGTTTTGTAGTAATGAATTCCAAAAACTCAATTTAAGATTTTTTTTTATTAAATTTCTCATGTAAAAATTCAATCATAAAAAAGTTTCAAATGGTTTAATTAAAAATATTTAAATAGGGATTACAGCTTTTCAACTCTTGGTTTCTAAATGGCAATTACCTAGACGGTTAAATCATAATATGTATATGTGTAATGTGTATATATATATATATATATATATATATATATATATATATATATATATATATATATATATATATATATCATGATTATTGAATGTTACGTATAAAATGTATCGTGAAAATATGACTTATGTATTTTTTGTATTTAGGATCTCAGTTTTAGCATTTTATTTATATAAATGGAAAATATATTACACATTTTTGTTGAATTATTACAAACCTATTTCTTCTATATAAAACCACATATAATATTCAAAAAATGTTGTTATCTGTGTCTATCGCTACTACTCGTTTAATTACATCAAACATAACTCTATTTTAGTTTCCAAATGTTAAATAATTAATTCCGTACAAATTCAAAATATAAAAAAATAAAATACATTATTTTATAAAAATAATGTTTTCTATTATTGTTTGATAAACCAACCTACGTAAAAAGATGTTTGGAAAATATGACATTTTTTTATTAGTTTCTAGAACTATTTTTTTCTAGCATAATCATGATTTGAAATAAATAATTTTCATTGTGCTATAAAAGTTATGTTCTTGTTAGAATGTCATTCAAATTTATAAATCTTCACAACAATACAAAGCAATCAAAGTCACAATAAAAAAATAAAACAAAACAAACACCCGTGAAACAGAGGTGCAACTGAAGATACTGGTTCAAACAGAGTTAAAGAATTTATTTCATTCTTTAGTATTCACATACTACTTGAAAGCTGCAAAATAAATAATCATTTGATTGAGTTCACACAAAGACAGTCGCACACAAATAAAAAGTCTTCAATTGTTCAGAAAAGACCCCCGCAGTTTGGCATACTTGATACAATACTTCTTGTGCAGCGTTTCATTAAAAGACCAACATACCCTCCATTTTTTTTTGGAATAATCCAAAAGCTCCAGAATTTTATCTTGTTTATTTTTGAATTTTTAGCAATTATCATTCTTCCTACATTTAAGATATAAATCTATCTAGTTAGTTATGATTTGTTCTTTTCCAAGTATAAATAGGAACATTATTTTGATGTTACGGTAAGTTTTTAGTTCAATAAAAATCACAGCAAAAAGTTGGACCAAAATACCCCTCCTTTGTTTCTCCTTGTTCTTTTTTTTTCCCCATATTTTTCATTCCTGGAGATTGAATCAAGCACACCTAATTACTCAATCCAACCAAATACGAATGATTTCATGTTTGAATTATGACCTTCACATATATAGCCGACTTGTGAAAATAACTGGCAGACCCTATAAAGTACATGTTTTGAAAATCTAATCCAATCAGGCACATAACGATACAGTATGCTACATTCAAAAGGCAACATAAGCCACATTAAAGGATAATAATCAACAATATTGTAACATGTTCCAGTCCAAGGCCAAACACTTGATCTATGCAGGAATTTCTTGCAATGGTAACATTTTCTGTAACCTGCCTCCAAAGTTCAAACACAGTTATAACTGAAACATATGAAACACAGACATACACACGACAATCACACAGTAGACACACATGATTAGTGTACTACTATATCATATTACTTTCACACACACACACATACAGTCACGTACACATAACATATGACACACAGAATACTCACATAGTAGACACACATGCTCAACAATTATTATTATTATTATTATTAAATTAACATGTTTGCCTTTCATTAAAACTTTAGGATATGATACATGTAAGTAAAGAATATGATACATGTAAGTAAACCCAAAAAATAAAAGATAAATATTTTTATTTAAAATCAATATTAAAATGTGATAAATAGCATAAATGAGATGTTTATGCTTCATTTGAAATTCAGAAGGATGTTATCAAAACAAGTTATTGATGAATTTTTAAGAAATCAAAGTGAACCCACCCTAGTGTGACCAATTGTAATTAGAAAAAATCATCTGCAAAGAAAAATCACAACAATTCTTACAAATGAACAATCAAAAAAGAATACCGACATAAGCCCATTGAAACCGTAATGAAGATGGAGTATAACACTTATAAGAAATAAGTATAGAACACTTATAGCAGTCAACAAAATTTTGAAATTGTATTGATATAATTTCTTTCCATTAGACACCACTATCTGAAAATCGGAATTAGGAGGTGTATTTTTGGAGAATAAGTAGAGGCATCTATTAAATAAATCCCACAAATGCAACTTTATAAACTTACTATTATCAATAAATTTGTACCTATAATTCAATACATTTTCATGAAAAAACATGAGATGAGAAACTGTTTACCTTGCTTTTACAACATATTTAGAACATTAGACTATTTTTTTTATCATGATGAAGCCTTAATCATGGAAGAAAATAGCCTTTTTCACAGGCTCATATCCTCCTGGTGTTACATAATTGTTGCAATACCAACATCATTGACCATTAGGTGAATTAGAACTAATAAAAAACTGAATTCAATTGAGGACTCAGAAAAATAAAGACGGTAGATGCGTTAGGTATTTCATCAAACACTTGGCGTGTACCCTTAATGTATCAAAAGCAGATAAGAAAACTATAGAAAAATTATTAAACCAATTACTTCGGCAGCTAAAAAATCTGAGAACAGAACTTTAATTTTGAAGTTTGAACATTATCAAAAGAGTAAAATCTTACTTCCAAGGTCTTAGACATCCGATTAGAGATTAATAACGACTGGAAGCTACTTGGGTTTGCTGGTAACCTATAACAAACAGTAAACACAAACAAACACAAGATGTGAGAGAGAGAGAGAGAGAGAGAGAGAGAGATTTGTGTATGGTGCTACCATTGTTGGCTGAGATTCCATTTCTTCTTACCTAGATATGAATGGATAAGGAGAAAGGACCGAAATTTTGGACATGTAAAAACAAACAAACATACATTCACACATTGTGTGTGGTGGTGTGATTGGTGGTAAAACGTGGAAGCGGTGGTGATTGAAGGCAATATTAAAAGAGACAAATATAGATGAAGAGAGGAGACAAACTGTGAGTGCTAATGCGGTGTCTAAATGAAGTGATATGGGTAGATGATGGTTTACCTGCAATTAAAGTGATGGCAGAGTAGACAGGGTCTACGCGTTAAAGTAAAAAACTTCAAAAAAAAAAACACAAACAATGGGTTTTGTTTTATGTATTTTATAAAGAGGAAAAGAAAAGAACAGAAACCTGGTGTATTTCTTTGAACATTCTTGAGAAGAAAACCCACGAAGCATATCACCAATATAGATTTAGATCCGAATCCCCAAGAAACAGATCGCTATCGGTGAATCGAAGCAAGCAATAGAAAGGACAATAGAGTTAAGAAGCCCCATACAAATCCAGTTCTTCTTCATCGTTTGGATGAATTGACTGCTTGGAATACCTGCAATCGGTAGAGTAAAAGAAAGTTATGGAATATGAGATTGAGAAAGCATGAGCCTCTATAGCCTTAGAAAAAACAAACAACATGTGACTGACGGCTAATTAGGGTTAGAGAGAAGGAGAGATGATTGAGAGAAGGGGGAATATTTTATAGAGAGGAAAGATTTCTAAATTTTAAATAGAAAAGAGCATGAGAGCCAGAAAAAGAAGGGAGAAAGGATTTGAATACAGGGGAAGCCGTAGTATCTGTTTATTTAGATAACCATAGATCCGGGAATAAAGGGGGATTGAGTCGTTGCTGATCAGGTAAGATTTTAGTGCATAAATTCATTGTACAAATAACATAAAGAATTGTACCTCTTAAAATTCAGCATTTGAGGATAAATGCTTATTAATAGGGGTAAACAAACAGGTTTTTTTTCAAACCGAACCGGTTCAGTAAACCGGTTCGGTTCAGATTCGTGAATAGTAAAACCGGTTCAACCATAAACCGGTTCCGTCATAGAAAATCTCGAACCTGTCTAAACCGGTTACACCGGTTCTAAACCGGTTCAATCGGTTCTAAACCGGTTCGATCGGTTTGACTACCGGTTCCAAACCGGTTCACGGTTATTAAACCGGTTCTAAACCGGTTTCAATATCTAAAATCTCGAACGGGTGCGAACCGGCGGTTCGGTTCTTGAATCGGTTCGGTTCATAGTGGACCGGTTCGTAGTGAACCGGTTTACCGGTTCAGTGACCGGTTCGGATCCTGAACCGGTTTTTTTGTGCAAGCCTACTTATTAAGGTGTATATATATATATATATATATATATATATATATATATATATATATATATATATATATATATATATATATAGGTTTAGGTTCTATGGAATACAAAAAACCCTAAAAAAAACCCTAAAAATCATAAAAATGCATAAAAAAATACTTAGAGATCACAAAACTTTTTTTTGAATTTTTTTATGAAAAAATCGCTGCTTTTAATACAAAATCATTGAAATTTTTTTTTGAAAAAAAACCTCTTTTTCAAAAAAAAAATTGATTTTTTATTTTTTTTTAGCAATTTTATTAAAAAAGTTGCGATTTTTTCATAAAAAAATTCAAAAAAAAGTTTTGTGATCTCTAAGTATTTTTTTTTATGAATTTTTAGGGTTTTTTTGTTTTCCAAATAACCCTTCCCTATATATATATATATATATATATATATATATATATATATATATATATATATATATATATATATATATATATATGAATTTTTAGGGTTTTTTTGTTTTCCAAATAACCCTTCCCTATATATATATATATATATATATATATATATATATATATATATATATATATATATATATATATATATATATATATATATACGGGAATGATCAAATGAGAACACCTAAAAGGTTGAGAACGCGAAAACAAATATATTCATTTGTGATTCCATGTATTCATTTGTGGAGAAATGATAAATTTTTATGCACAATCAACATGAATATGCTTTTTCTCTTCAATTGAAATTAAAGGCATAAAAATTTATCATTTCTCCAAAAATGAATACATGGAATCACAAATGAATATACTTTGTTCTTGCGTTCTCAACCTTTTTGGTGTTCTCATTTGATCCTACTCCTATATATATATATATATATATATATATATATATATATATATATATATATATATATATATATATATATATATATATATATATATATATATAGGGGTGAGATCCGTTGCGAATTTATAGTTTTTCCGAGAACCCAAGAACTAAAGATGAAGCGTTAGATAAAAATTAACTCATTAAGGACATGATCGTAATCTTACCAATTGTATTTAATGTTTAATTTTTTTTACGTTATTGGAAATATTAATAAAAATGACTAAAAATTAATATTATAAATCAAATTTCCAAATTTTTTTATAAAAATAATATCTTCGAAAAAATGCAGATTTTTTTAAAACATCCAGATTTTTTATTTTTTTTTTAGAAACCATTAATTTAAAAAAATAGAAAAAAATATATTTTAAAAAAATGCAATTTTTTTTAAAATCAGTAATTAAAAAAAACTGGAATATTTAAAAAAAAAAAAACTACAATTTTTTTAACCAAAAAAATCAACGTTTTAGGTGCATATATGCATATTTTCAAATGTATATATCCATGTTTCTTATACTATAATATTCATAAGTAAATTATAAAAAACACATTTTTATTTACTAATATATATACACAATAGTACAATTATTTTATTCTATACAAAATAAAATATAAAAAAACAAAAAATGCTACAAAATTTCAAAGCGTTTTCATGTCTTCGTGTCAATATTTCCATAATTTTTTCAATTTATCATTTTTTCACATCTTCAATATTTTCCATAAAATTTTCCAAATCTACATGAAAATTTCAAAAAAAATTATTAATGCAAGAATACTCACAAAAATACATATCTATATATCATGTAAGATTCGCATGTGATTATATCATATAAGATTCACATGTGATTATATAATATGATGATCACATGTGATTGTCTCTTTTAAGATTCAAATGTGAAATCCACAAGAAATTTTTTAAAAAAAAGTAACGAAGAAAAATTACACAAAATACATGTGTGCATATAGACACAATTCATATGTGATTTACATGTGAATCATATGTGACCAAATTGTGATTTACATGTGAATTACATGTTATTTATATGTGAATTACATGTGAATCACGTGTAATTGTGATTTACATGTGAATCACATGTGATTCATATGTGATTAATTGTGATTTACGTATGAATCACATGTGATTCATATGTGATTTACATGTGAATCAACTGTAATTGTGATTTACATGTGAATCATATGTGACCAACTTGTGATTTACATGTGAATTACATATGAATCACGTGTAATTGTGATTTACATGTGAATCACATGTAATTGTGATTTACGTGTGAATCACATGTGATTCATATGTGAATTACATGTGATTTACATGTGAATCACGTGCAATTGTGATTTACATGTGAATTATATGTAATTCATATGTGAATTACATGTGATTTTCATGTGAATTACATGTGATTCTATCAAAAAAAATTCAAATGAATCTCTTACCAACAAAGAGTGAGCATGGAAACTTAAAACCACAAATGTATCCACCAGATCCCAAAAAAGAGACGCCCATCTTCAGATCTACCAACCACATGAGCATCACTATTGGTATGAAAACAATCTATTTTGAATGTGTGGTGAGAATATAAGTTTAAAACATTGGTTACACTATACACACTTACATCAACAACCGAACAAAAAGCTACTAAAAAAAGAGATACTCTGATCTTACCTTGCATGTATGGCCTTTATATTCTTGTAGTAATTCACCACTAGATTTGAAAACCAGATAAACAATTTTTATATAATCATCCATCCTTTTGGTTGAAGAAAAAATGCGAGTAGAAAAGATCCATTAGAAAAGTAGGCCATGAAGCAGTATAAGCAAAATATATGTAATAAAACTAAAAAAATGGTTTTCAAAGGAATGTTACAGAAGAATAGGTTGAAGGAAACCCTCCCGAATGAAGTGCAACTTTTCGGTCAAAATATCTTTGATATAAAATGGAAGAAATGAAAGGTTTTGTCAACTGTCCAACTATGACACGTGCAACTGCTACTATCAGCACCTATAGAAACACAACCAAAGGAAGAGACAGTGAAGATGGAGGAATGATGAAAGAAAAATGTCATGATAAACTATAGGGAATGGTGATTTGTTTTTGTATGAGTCTAAATGAAAAACATATAACAGTTGAATTTGGTTTTGTATTTTGCAATTGAATTTGTTATATTTTAAAATATGATTTCCTTCCTACAACAATGTTTGTATGCTCTAAACAACATGGAAATATAACAGTTCCTTCTTGGAAATATAACAGCTCCTTTATTGATTAACTGAAGAATTATTTATGAATCGATTAGAAATTTATGCTGACAAGACATTTAGATAAGAATCGTAATAGATAAAAAACTTATTGCAAGTTATAACATCATTAGAATTGTACTTTAAGTTTAAAAGAAATCTTGTAGCTAACTGTATGTAATACAACAAATATAAATAGAGACATGGAAGATATTACCAATTAGCATGAAGAATAACAGCGGAACCAAGGTAAGACTCAGGATTCCAGTAATAGCTAGGGCACGATGTGCTACAACAAGCACACAATATGCATTCATACATCCCATCGACATTCTCCCTATCGTTCACCGTATTGAACTTGAAACACTAAATTATAGTGATGAGAAACAGAGAAATTGCATGTCACACCCCCAAACCGGAACGACGGAAACGTTCGGGGGCGGAGGACGTCATGTACAGTATCACAACAATTCCATATTAGTAATCAAAGCAAACACAACCAATAAATTGATAAAATATAGTGTTTACATCTGTTCAATACATAGTTTGTATGACATCAAAATGTAAAGGAAAAGTATAAAAGACACGACTCTTTAAAGCCCCGTCTTCTCAAAACCTGTGGATGTACCTGTCTACCGGCTCCATGAGAATACAAGTGGTTTTGAAAGTGTATCAACATTTAAGTTGGTGAGTTCATAAGTTTGTTTTTGAGATGGAAAGGTGGTCTTTTTTCTTCGAAAATGTTATAGTGTACTTCCAGAAAATCCAATATTTTCTTTAGTGAATGAAATGTATTCTTAGGACTTAAGACCAAAATGCATGTTTGTTATTTTACTCTGAAGTAGTAATCCGTAGTTTTATTAATAAATAAAGCTATAACATGAATGTTTCTTAAATTTGTAGGATGTAGTAGTGTACTCTGTACTAAAAAAAATAGTATACTGTAGTAGTGTCTGCAGTAATGTTTGTATGAAAACCTTCTTGTATGAGTGCCTGGAATCCACCCGCTGTAGTATAAAATAGTGTACTGTAGTTTCATTATTTAAAATAAAACCCTTTGTATGAATGCCTGGAATCCACCAGCTGTAGTGTAAAATAGTGTACTGTAGTTTCATTATTTAAAATAAAACCATTTGTATGAATGCCTGGAATCCACAAACTGTAGTGTAAAATAGTGTACTATAGTTTTATTACTTAAAATAAAACATTTGAAGTAGTGTTAATCCCGTAAACAATGTTTCAGTTGATACCATTGTGAGTTTCATATAACCATGCTTGATATGACCTAGTGGCCTCTACGTCGTTCTTCAGGCGTCAGAATGTTATGACATTTGTCACCCCAGGCCCGCCGGCCTAGCTGTTGCAAGCAGCTCAGGTGCGGGATTGTCAGTCCCGTATAGAACTATACACAAATTCACGCTCTCCCTCCAGGAGACTCTGGTTATAATTTATAGGACTTGAACTGGTACCCTAATAGGTACCCCGAAGTAGTGCCTCATAACCCTGTATTAACTAGTTTACGTGTAGTGTAGTAGTGTTCTCTTGTACTTGAAACTGTATGCATTACCTTGTAGTAGTGTACTTTGTAATGTAAAATAATTATACTTAAATAATTATTTTAGAAGTGTATCCTTGAATTAGTGAAATAGAGTAGTGTTCCATAAATTATACCTATTATAGTGTATATACTTGTTTCTGTATAGTGTTCTTGAGCTTGTAAAATAGTGTAGTGTTTCCCAAACTATACATATTATAGTTTAAATGTATGTTCTTGTATCGTTTATTGAACTTAGCAAAATAGTGTAGTGATTCACAAACTATACCAACTATAGTTTAAACGTATGCCCTATAATGAACTGAAGCATTTGCAATTTAACAGTGTGTATAAAGCGGTAGTAAGAGATTTATGAAAAATACCATTTTGCTCGACATGCTACAAAAGGGTTAAAATATATGTAAATATATTTTAATAAGTGCATTGATAAATCGGTTTGAAAAAATTGCAAATGGTTTGAAATCGTTTGAATGTTAACACAAGAGTCCTTGTGTTTAACTTGTATTCCCCCCCCCCCCTCCCTTAAACATTGAAAAATAGTGAAAACGTACGGGTATGAACTCACCTCTAGTGTGTTCGAGTCTGGATAGCGGAACTATAGAGATGATCCTCGGGCTAGCATACGTGGAAAGAATGGGATCCTAATATTATTTAAACTCGTAATTGTATTTAAATTAGTGAGATAATTAATTAAAGTGTTAGACAACACTTAATTTATGTAAGTAATATTTACAAAAATTACCGAGAATTATTTGGAGTGTTGATAAGGGTTTTCGGTCTAGCCTTCACCGAAATCCCTATATTTCGGTCTTAAAACCTCAACCAAGAACCAAGTTCTCGGTCTTAAGGTGTTCTCGGTCAGGAATGAGTTCTCGGTACAAGGTGTTTTCGGTCAGCTTGAAGATTTGAAGATGTTTCTTGGTGTTCTTGGTGAAAAATATGAAGATTTGAAGGATTTTTCTTGAAGATATGAAGATTCTTGTATGATACTTGAGAGCAAAAAGAGTGTGTTTTTGGTTGGAAAAGTGAGAAAATGACTATGTTTTCGAGTGAAACATATATATTGGGTGGGTTTTCAGCCGGAAAGGAGATTTCGGCCCGAGGAGTTTGCGGTCTGAGGGTTTTCGACCGAAAAGAGGTTTTCGGTGCAAAGGTTCTCGGTTCCAATGGAAAAGTTTTGATTTTTAAATGCATTTTATTCCAAATACTTATATAAAATATCATTTATATAATTTAAATCATATTTAACCCTTATGATCTTAACAATATAAATAAAACTCGAATTTTATTTAAAGGGTTTGACTTTTATTGACTTGATAAGTAATGTGTTGTTACATTATCCCCCCGTTAGAGGGAATTTCGTCCCGAAATTCTTTCTATAGAGAGTACATCATGAACTAGGGAAAAGATGCGGGTACTTTTGTCGTATCTGATCTTCTCACTCCCAAGTGAATTCAGGTCCCCACTTGGCATTCCAACGAACCTTCACTATTCATATGCGACTTTGTTTCATTCGTTTGACTTCCCTATCCATGATTTCTACTGGTCCTTCCAAAAAGTTAAGATTCTCGTTTATCTCAATTGCATCGAGTGGAATTACAAGAGTCTCGTCGGATAGACACTTCTTTAGATTTGACACGTGGAAGACAGAGTGTACATTGTTAAGTTCTCGTGGTAGATGGAGTTTGTAAGCTACTGGGCCAATTCTAGTGAGAATCTCGAATGACCCTATGTACTTTGGATTCAGCTTTCCACGCTTTCCGAAGCGTATCATGCCCTTCCAGGGTGAGACCTTCAACAGAAAGCGGATTCCAACCTGGAATTCTAAGGGTTTTCGTCTCTTGTCTGCGTAGCTCTTTTGTCTATCTCTAGAGGCTTTTAGTCGTTTTCGGATTTGAATGATCTTTTCTGTGGTTTCTCGAATGATCTCCGGGCCAGTGAGAGTGCTATCAGGGACTTTCCCTTTAGCTAGCTGCGTGTCACCCACCTCAGCCCAGCACAAAGGGGATCTTCACTTACAGCCATAGAGGGCTTCGAACGGGTCATCCTTGATGCTATAGTGGTAGCTATTGTTGTATGAAAACTCGACAAGTGGCAAATGGGTATCCCATGCCTTACCAAAGTCGATAACAGAGGCTCTCAGCATGTCTTCTAGTCTTTGAATGGTTCTCTCACTCTGCCCGTCAGTTTGTGGATGGTAGGCTGTGCTCATGTCCAGCCTAGTTCCCAGAGATTTCTGTAATGACTGCCAGAATCGCTAGGTGAATCTACTGTCTCTATCCGAGATAATAGACATTGGTACACCATGCAGTCATACTATCTCTCTGATGTAAGTTCCGGTCAGTTTCTCCATCTTGTCTGTTTCCTTTATTGGTAGGAAGTGAGCGGATTTGGTTAATCTATCGACGATTACCCAAATGGTATCATGACCATCCTTAGTTTTGGGCAACTTGGTTATGAAATCCATTGTAATACACTCCTACTTCCACTCAGGTATCTCTGGCTTCTGAAGTAAACCTGAGGGCTTTTGAAATTCTACCTTGACTTTGGCGCAAGTTAGGCACTTGCCCACGTAGGTAGCAATCTCAACTTTCATGTTCGGCCACCAATAAAGTTTCTTGAGATCCAGATACATCTTATCTGAACCTGGATGAACGGAGTATCGAGTTTTGTGGGATTCGTTCATGACAACATCTTTGTAGCCACCAAACTTTGGTGTCCAGATTTGATTCATGAAGTAACGAACTCCGTCACCCTTGATTTCTAAGTTCTTCTCCATTCATCTTAAGGCTTCATCTGCCACCTTATCTGGTTTCAAGGCTTCTAGCTGAGCCTCTTTGATTTGTGTGGACATATGTCAATGGATTGTCATGGTTAGTGCCTTCACTCTACAACCGGAGTACTCCTTTCGACTAAGGGCATCTGCTACTACATTGGCTCTGCCGGGATGATAGCGAATTTCGCATTCGTAATCATTGAGTAGATCTACCCATCATCACTGTCTCATGTTAAGTTCTTTCTGATTGAAAATGTGTTGGAGGTTTTTGTGGTCGGTGAAGATAGTGCACTTGGTACCGTATAGGTAGTGCCTCTAGATCTTTAGAGCAAATACTACTGCTCCTAACTCAAGATCATGAGTAGTGTAGTTGACTTCATGTGCCTTAAGCTGTCTCGAGGCATAGGCAATAACATTTCCTCGCTGCATAAGCATACAGCCTAGCCCCTGATTGGATGCATCGCAGTATACTACAAAGTCTTCTGTCCCTTCTGGAAGAGACAAGATAGGTGCGCTGCACAGGGCTTGCTTCAGTGTTCGGAACATGGTGTCTTGTTTCTCTCCCCAACTAAAAGTTACACCCTTCTGAGTCAGGGCAGTAAGAGGTTTAGCGATTCTGGAGAAGTTTTGTATGAATTTGCGGTAGTAGCCAGCAAGTCCCAAAAATTGGCGAATCTCTCTTGGCGTTCTGGGTGCTGACCAGTTCTCGATTGCCTTTATTTTGGAGGGGTCCACGTGTATTCCTTCTTCGCTGACCACGTGACTAAGGAAGTTTACCTTCCTAATCCAAAACTCGCACTTTGAGAATTTAGCATAAAGCTTTTCCTCCTTTAATGTTTCTAAGACTTGTCTCAGGTGCTGGCTATGTTCTTCCTCACTCCGTGAGTAAATGAGTATATCATCTATGAATACTATCACAAATTTGTCTAGGAAGTGTCAGCACACCCGGTTCATGAGATCCATGAATATCGCGGGTGCATTTGTTAGACCGAAGGGCATTACTACAAACTCGTAGTGACCATAACGAGTTCGGAATGCTGTTTTGGGAACATCATTATCATAGACTTGTAATTGGTTATACCCTGATCTTAGGTCAATCATTGAAAAGTAACTGGCTCCTTGGAGTTGATCGAAGAGGTTGTCTATTCGCGGAAGAGGGTATCGGTTCTTAATGGTAAGCTTGTTTAGTTCGCGGTAATCTATGCACATTCGGAAAGATCCATCCTTTTTCTTAACGAACATGACCGGTGCTCCCCAGGGTGAGAAGCTCAGTCGAATGAATCCCTTACTGAGCAGTTCGTTTAATTGGTTGGATAATTCATGCATCTCTGCTGGTGCTAGGTGATACGGGGATTTGGCTACGGGGGTAGCTCCAGGAATCAAATCGATTTGGAACTCGACTTGGCGTTTAGGAGGAACTCCTGGAAGATCTTCGGGAAAGATGTCAGGAAAATTACAGACTTCGGGAATGCTCTCGAGGTCTTTTACTTATTTTTCATTGACTACATGAGCTAAGAATGCGTGAAACTCTTTTCGCATGTATTTTTGAGCTTTGATGCAAGAGATGATGCGAAGGTTCGTATTGGGTTTGTTGTTGTAAATAACGAGGGTTTCACCACTTGGCAGATTGAGGCGAATGGCTTTTACGTAGCATAGAATATCAATACGGTGAGCACATAACCAATCCATGCCGATGATGACGTCGAAGCTTTTTATGGAGACCGGCATAAGGTCGATTGGGATTGAATAGTCGTTTAGAGTGAGGGTACAGCCTATGAATATGTCGTTAGTGCTCTCTTTCTTCCCGTTAGCCATCTCGACAGTGAATGTTTCGTTTAGTTATTGTGGTTTGTGTTTGAGTAGGTGCTTAAATTTATGACTAACGAAACTCCTCTCCCCACCACTATCAAAGAGTATGCATGCATAAGAGTTATCGAGGAGGAACGTGATGGGTTTTGAGCATTCTAACACTTCCTAAGTGTACATGCAACCCTAATAACCTTGGATCTATATTTTTCTAATTATCATGCAAAGTTGAATTCCAAGGTTATATTCCTATCTAGCATACATGGGGAACATTTTTAACTTGAATGAAAGATAGAATAACTTACCTTGTTGTTGATTATGATCCTTGAAACCTTGTGAGCCTAGCACCCAAAGTGTGATGCCTCAAATGCTTCACACAACACCAAATGCAAAGGAGTAAACTTTGAGAGAATCTTACACTTGCAAAATCGGCTCTAGCCCTCTTGTTTCTTAGTGTCACCGGTTTTGGGGAGAACACCTTTGTTTATATAGTGTGTTGCATTAGGTAAACCCTAATGTAACATGACTCTTCATTTCATGATCCATGGGTTAACTCCATGGAGCATCCATGGAGCATCCTATGGGTGGAACCCAACTTGATAATCCATGGAGCCTCTTAGCCCACTATATAAGATATGGAAGATTTACATAATCTACCCATATATTTAATTAGTTATCTTTTGATCACTTAATTAATTCTTGATCAAACTAATTAAATAATATTATTAGTATATTAGAACTTATAATATATTAATAAACCATAAGTGTTATTTCTCTCATTTTAGTTTATCCAATTGCATGGTGCCATACAACCCAAATGGACCATGCCGGGTCGGGTCAAGTACATACCAGAAATAGTTATGGACTTAGACACCTTATCCAACAGTCTCCCACTTGGATAAGTCAAATAACTATAACTGCAAGTATGACTTCAGGAACCGATCAGCAATCGTAGCTCTTTCAAGGTCTCTCGGAACTGAGAAGATGATGATACGCCATTTAAGATAAGTGATCATATAATCCTCTGTTCTAGATATCAGCCGGACAAATACATGGAACAATGTCTTACTTATTGTCCAGCAGTTTGTTTCCCGATTTCCGATTTGTTTGACAAAGAACTTAATTGAACACATCAACTTAGTTCTGACCGGGCCCGGTACATAGGTCAAAACAAAATCATCGAGGGGCCCAGATATCAGCTTCTAATCCAAGAAGGAATAGATAAACTTCGACTCATATGTTTGTTCTGATGGGTTTTGAGCATTCTAACACTTCCTAAGTGTACATGCAACCCTAATAACCTTGGATCTATGTTTGTCTAATTATCATGCAAAGTTGAATTCCAAGGTTATATTCCTATCTAGCATACATGGGGAACATTTTTAACTTGAATGAAAGATAGAATAACTTACCTTGTTGTTGATTATGATCCTTGAAACCTTGTGAGCCTAGCACCCCAAGTGTGATGCCTCAAATGCTTCACACAACACCAAATGCAAAGGAGTAAACTTTGAGAGAATCTTACACTTGCAAAATCGGCTCTAGCCCTCTTGTTTCTTAGTGTGCTATTTTGGTGGAGAATGGGTTTCTTATATAGTGTTGACACATCTAGGGTTACACCATGTAAACCCTAATGTGTCATGACTCTTCATTTCCATGACCCATGGGTTTGTAACTCCCATGGAGCATCCATGGAGCATCCTATGGGTGGAACCCAACTTGATAATCCATGGAGCCTCTTAGCCCACTATATAAGATATGGAAGATTTACATAATCTACCCATATATTTAATTAGTTATCTTTTGATCACTTAATTAATTCTAAATTAATTCTTGATCAAACTAATTAAATAATATTATTAATATATTAGAACTTATAATATATTAATAAACCATAAGTGTTATTTCTCTCATTTTAGTTTATCCAATTGCATGGTGCCATGCAACCCAAATGGACCATGCCGGGTCGGGTCAAGTACATACCAGAAATAGTTATGGACTTAGACACCTTATCCAACAAGAGCACGTTTTATACACAAGAGCACGTTTTATAACATCGAGTTACCAATGCGTTTTCGTACAATCAATGCATAACCAACTCATAAGTAACAAATCATATATCTAGGTTTGAAGACTTATATGATATTACCGTCTCACGATCACTCGAGATAAATTCCATGAAGTGATTCCAGTGAGCATGGGTTAAGTTCAATGCTCAGAACTTATGAGCACTCATGAGTGTTGTAGCCATGTCCAATAACTTAGACCTCTGCAACCAATCATGACAGTCTTGATTCATACCTACTTCCTACATATGACCGACTGTGGAGGTTCGAATAATATGATATACCAAACATAATTATTCTGGAAGTCAAAACATGCAAAAGAAATATAGTAAACGATCGACAAGAGATAGCAACACTTTACTCATAAATAAAACACCTTTTATTCATCATCTAATGTCAATTACACTTTACAAATTTCAAGGTTATCTAACTACTAAATCTAATATCATCCTTCAGCCCTATGCTCCGAGCATGTTGGAGATGCTTAACCCGAGTCAGTCCCTTCGTGAGGGGATCTGCTGGATTCTCATCCGATGATACCCTCTTTGCCACGAGGAGTCCTTCTTCTATTCGATGTCTGATGAAATGGTATTTTCTGTCGATGTGTCTGGATCTCCCGTGATCCCTTGGTTCCTTGGCTAAGGCAACTGCACTTTCACTATCACAGAAAATTTCCATTGGCTCTTTAATAGCTGGTACAACTCCAAGGTCTCCAATGAAGTTCTTCAGCCATATCGCCTCCTTTGCTGCCTCGCTAGCTGCTATATACTCTGATTCGCAAGTTGAATCAACCACTGTCTCTTGCTTGGAACTCTTCCAAGAAATTGCTCCTCCGTTTAAGGTAAAGACCCAGCCTGACTGAGAGCGGAAATTATCCCTATCAGTCTGAAAGCTAGCATCACTATACCCTACAACTCTCAAGTCTTCACTCCCACCGAGGGTAAGGACCCAGTCCTTACTCCTCCGTAGGTACTTGAGGATATTCTTTACCGCAGTCCAGTGTGCCTTGCCAGGGTTCCCCTGATACCTGCTAACCATGCTCAAAGCAAAGGCTACATCAGGTCGAGTACACGTCATAGCATACATGATCGATCCTACAGCCGAAGCATAAGGTATTCGACTCATTTCTGCTATCTCAGCCTCAGTACTAGGGCTTTGTGTCTTACTCAATCTGGCGTTACTCTGGATGGGTAACTCTCCTTTCTTGGAGTCCTGCATGCCGAATCTCTTCAGCACCTTATCCAAGTAGGTACTCTGACTAAGTCCAATTAGTCTTTTACTCCGGTCTCTCAAGATCCTTATCCCTAGAATATAGGCAGCTTCTCCTAGGTCCTTCATAGAGAAACACTTCCCAAGCCAGGACTTAACTTCCTGCAGAGTTGGGATGTCATTTCCTATGAGTAGTATGTCATCCACATACAATACCAAAAAACTAACTATACTCCCACTAGCCTTGACATATACACAAGATTCATCTTCACTCCTAGAAAAGCCAAATTCTTTGACTTTCTCATCAAAGCAAAGATTCCATCTGCGAGGTGCTTGCTTTAACCCATAAATGGATTTCTCAAGCTTACACACTCTATTAGGGTACTCTGTATTGACAAAACCCTCTGGCTGACTCATGTAAACATCCTCGGCCAACTTTCCATTAAGGAAAGCGGTTTTGACATCCATTTGCCATATTTCATAGTCATGAAATGCAGCTATGGCTAACAGAACCCTAATAGACTTAATCTTGGCCACTGGAGAAAAGGTCTCATCATAATCAACTCCCAGAGTTTGTGAGAAACCCTTTGCAACCAGTCGTGCCTTATAAGTGTGTATATTACCATCCATGTCGGTCTTCTTCTTGAAGATCCATTTGCACCCTACAGTCTTACGACCTGGTACATTCTCAACCAAGTTCCAAACTTGATTGTCATACATGGGTTGTATCTCGCTGTCCATTGCCTCTTTCCACTTGGCTGACTCAGGGCCTGCCATGGCTTCCGCGTAACTGTTAGGTTCATCCAGACCTATCAGTGTCTCATCACTGATAAGTGTATCACCTTCCGTAGTAATATGGAATCCATAGTAATGCTCAGGTGCATTCCTAACCCTTGTGGAACGCCTCAGAGGTACAGACTTGTCAATTGGCTCAACAGGAGTTTCCTTCTCAAGTTGAGTGCTAGGGTTTGAAGTTCCTTCACCACTTGACTCTTGAATTTCTTCAAGGTCAACTTGCCTCCCACTGTATCCTTGGCTTATGAACTCTCTCTCTCGAAAGAAAGCCCTCCTAGCTACAAAGACCACATTCTCACTAGGTTTGTAGAAGAGGTAACCAAAGGATTTCTGTGGGTAGCCGATGAAAATACACCTCTCACTTCGAGGTTCGAGCTTATCATGAGTCTCGCGTCTCACGAAAGCCTCGCAACCCCAAATCTTAATGTGGTCTAGTTTGGGTACTTTACCAGTCCACATCTCATGAGGAGTTTTGGCAACTTTCTTTGTGGGAACTAGATTAAGGATATGGGCGGCAGTCTCTACGGCATATCCCCAAAATGAGATTGGTAGCGAAGCGCGACTCATCATGGAACGAACCATATCCAACAAGGTTCGATTACGCCTCTCAGCTACACCATTCAACTGCAGTGTCCTGGGGGTGTCAATTGTGAGACAATCCCACATTCCCTAAGATAGTCGAGGAACTCTGAACTAAGATACTCACCACCTCGATCGGATCGAAGCATCTTAATGTTCCTGCCCAATTGATTCTCGACTTCCTGTTTAAACTCTTTAAACCTCTCAAAAGTCTCTGACTTATGCTTGATTAAGTAGACATATCCATATCTACTGTAATCATCAGTAAAAGTCAAATAATAACGATTAGCATCCCTTGTGGCATGTTTGAAGGGCCCACACACATCCGTGTGTATAAGATCCAACAAACATTCACCCCTCTCACAAGAACCTGTGAAGGGCGACTTTGTCATTTTTCCAAGTAAGCATGATTTGCAACTATCATCTGACTTTAGGTCAAATGACTCCAATACTCCATCCTTTTGGAGTTGGCCTATGCGTTTCTTGCTTATATGTCCAAGACGACAATGCCATAATGATGCTTTATCCAACCACACATACAGTTTCATACACACCATCACAAGGTAATGCTTTAAAATAAAGAACATTATTAAAGAAAGCATTAATCGAACCAACTTCATTATCAAATGAAAAGGTGAAACCTTGTTTATACAATGCATGAAAGGAAATAATATTTCTTGCCATTTCTGGCGAATAACAACATTTATTCAAATCTAAACTAAACCCACTACTTAGCGATAAAGTATAAACTCCAATCTTGGTGACAGGTAAAGCTTTCCTATTCCCCATGATTAAGTTTATTCTTCCATGCTCCACATTCTCACTTCTTCTTAGTCCCTGCAAATCAGAACAGATATGAATACCATAACCGGTATCAAGGACCCAAGAGTTAGAATGGGGTGAGTTATTAGATAAGATAGTGTAAATACCTGCATGGTTGGGTTTAACTTTCCCATCCTTCACATCTTGCTGGTACTTTGGGCAGTTCCGCTTCCAATGTGACTTTTCATGGCAATAGAAGCATTCAGCCTCTTTAGGGTCAGAAGAAGGAGTGACGAAACCTTTCTTGGTTCCACTTGAAGAAGAGCCATCAAGGGTCCTAGCCTTGGTACCCTTCGAAGAGCTCTTCCTCTTCTTCCCTCGACCTTTCCCGGTTGCCAAAACCGGGGCGGAGTTTGGAGTAGGAGTGTTAATAACCGACTTACCCTTAAGACCTGTTTCTGCGGTCTTGAGGAGTCCCTGAAGTTTGCTGAGTGTGACCTCTTCCTTATTCATGTGATATGTCATGCAGAATTGATCATAGCACGATGGTAAGGAGTGCAAAATGATATCTATTGCAAGCTCCTCAGGGAAGTTCACATTAAGCTTCAGCAACCGATCCACATACCTTTGCATTTTCTGCATGTGGCTCGTGACGAATTCCCCGTCCTTTATCATGGTTGTTATGATAGAGCATATGATTTCATACCTCTCTTGTCGTGCACTTTGATGGTATCTTTCCATCAGATCTTGGTGCATTTCAAAAGGGTAGAAGTCCTCATAGGACTTTTGGAGTTCCGCTGTCATGGTGGCCAACATGATGCATGCCACTTTTGTAGCATCCCTTTCATGTGCCCGGAAGTCAGCGATCTCCTGGGGAGTTGCAGTGGTCTCATCAATCTCCTTAAGCTCCTTGTCAAGGACATATTCTTTGTCCTCGTAGCGGGTAATCATCCTGATGTTTCTGATCCATTCATTGAAGTTGGATCCATCAAAAATGACATTCCCACACAAGTTCATAAGGGTAAAGGAGCCATTAGGATTAGAGCCAGAAGCAGCATTGTTTGAAGACATCTGAAAGAAGAGAACAAGATGAGTTTAGATATTAAGAGAGTCCTTAATAAAACACCCAAATGTAATATTAAGGCTAGGATCCAATCACAATATATTATAACTTAGAAGAGGTATGCCGTAATCCAAGCTATAACATATTTGAAAGGTAGGTGAATGACGATTCACCAATTTCCACCATGAAAAACGAAATATAGATATTAGGTTTTTAATTGGTTCTTAGAAATTCCTAGATTCTTTTGAGATTCAATGAATTTTTTTTCAAAGGCATGTTTCAATCTCGAGTGTGCCCTCCAAGTTTTGTGACTGGGATACCGAGGATCACAAAACGAGGTGTGAAGTAACCATGCAAATCACTTGGTACCCTTAAAGTTTATCACTCAATCGATTTGCCGGTAAACCACACACGCTCCACCGATACTATGATAAACCTTAAGTCACCCTTTACCCACCTTGTTAAGTCCAAGTTAGTGTGCCGGTTAACCACACACGCTCCACCAACGACTTAAACAAAGTGTAAAGTGTAATTTCATGGATTAGCACCTTATTCACATTTTTCCTAAAGTAACTAAAATTGGGAATTTAATAAAAGCATTTAGTTACTTTATAATATTCATCATACTTTTAATGAGAATTTATAAGTCCTTGTCCTACCCGTTCGGCTAACGACCCTCCACCGATCAAGGAAGCGGTGGGTGAGAGTGGACACCCATTAAGTTGCCATTTTATAGGCAACAACCTTATACCCCATTATAGACCGGCTTCGTGAATGAGGCGTACTAGCGGTAAGACGACTTGATCTTATATATATATATATATATATATATATATATATATATATATTAGTAACTTATAATATTATAAAGTATAAGGGTTGAATTTTAACTTTTAAAATTCTAAGGGTTGGAACTAAAGTTTTAATCAAGACTTTACTTGTTCCAAAACTTGAGGGCAAGTTTTGTAAACTTCAAAAACTTTTCATTTCTTATAACTTATGAATTAATTGAGTAATAAAAATGAAGACTCTTCATTTTTATAACTCTTGTGTTCTTTTAATGGCTTTAATACAAGTGAGACTTTTGGTTTTCCATAACTTGAGAACAAGTTATGGACTCCATTAAAACACATTATGATCATGAATTAAACTACCATGAAGGTTACAAATAATTCCTATGATCATCTAATCTTCATAAGTTCAAGAACATGAATATGAACACTTTCAAGAATCAAAAATTACACTTAAAAAAAACTTGTAATTTTGATAATTGCCATTGTAAATGGATTAGCATAAACATTACACCATCTAAAACAAGTTTTAAAACATCAAAACAGTTTAGGGTAATGTTTCTAGTCCATTTCCAGCAACAAATGTGCAAACTTTCATACGAGCAGAAAACAGAAAAACGATTTTTTTCAAGCAGTTTGCACAAAAAAAAAAAACAAACAAACCTAGGCTCTGATACCACTGATGGGTTTTGAGCATTCTAACACTTCCTAAGTATACATGCAACCCTAATAACCTTGGAGCTATGTTTGTCTAATTATCATGCAAAGTTGAATTCCAAGGTTATATTCCTATCTAGCATACATGGGGAACATTTTTAACTTAAATGAAAGATAGAATAACTTACCTTGTTGTTGATTATGATCCTTGAAACCTTGTGAGCCTAGCACCCCAAGTGTGATGCCTCAAATGCTTCACACAACACCAAATGCAAAGGAGTAAACTTTGAGAGAATCTTACACTTGCAAAATCGGCTCTAGCCCTCTTGTTTCTTAGTGTCACCGATTTTGGGGAGAACACCTTTGTTTATATAGTGTGTTGCATTAGGTAAACCCTAATGTAACATGACTCTTCATTTCATGATCCATGGGTTAACTCCATGGAGCATCCATGGAGCATCCTATGGGTGGAACCCAACTTGATAATCCATGGAGCCTCTTAGCACACTATATAAGATATGGAAGATTTACATAATCTACCCATATATTTAATTAGTTATCTTTTGATCACTTAATTAATTCTTGATCAAACTAATTAAATAATATTATTAATATATTAGAACTTATAATATATTAATAAACCATAAGTGTTATTTCTCTCATTTTAGTTTATCCAATTGCATGGTGCCATGCAACCCAAATGGACCATGCCGGGTCGGGTCAAGTACATACCAGAAATAGTTATGGACTTAGACACCTTATCCAACAGAACGTACCCGTGACTACTGTGGGATCCGCTACTGCTTCCTCCTGACCCATCGCTAGCACTCTTCCGGTGTTGCCATCATTTCTTGCTTTCGAGCAATCTCTCTTGTAGTGCCCTGTTTCACCACACCCATAGCAGGTCTGGCCTACTCCATTTCCAAGGGTCTGAGCATTAGGCTGCGTTGGTGCCTTGCAGAAACGGGCGGTATGCCCTTTCCTGATGCAGTTGGTGCATTGAATTTCCCAACAAGTCCCGTGGTGGTGGAAGTTGCATGTGTTGCACTTCGGTAGGTTACCAGCATATCGGCTGGGAGGTGCTGGAGCAACAGGAGTAACAGTAGGAATGGTAGTAGCATTGACTGCCACTGTTTGTTGTTCTTTGAGGGCTCCTACGGAGATTGTCCCTTTCGTTTGTTCCAGAATTTCTTTTTGCTGCCACTCTCTTTGGGCTGTTCAGGAATGGCTGTCACGGAGCCTTGGTGATCTCCATGATCCACTAGTGTCTGTTCTAGAAGCTTGGCACTATCGGAAGTAAGTGGATTGGCACCTATAATATTTCCTTGAGTCGGGGAAGTTAATCCCCATATGTACCTCTCCACCTTCTTACTTTCCGGGGTGACCATCCCGGGACACAGAAGGGCCAGGTCACTGAATCTGGCTGTATAAGCAGCGATATCAGAGTCCTTCATCTTCAGAATGTTGGATTAAGTGTCTAAGCCCATAACTATAATTGGTATGTACTTGACCCGAGAGTAGCATGGTCCATTTGGGTTGCATGGCACCAGAACAATTTGTAAGGATGGACTTTTGAGAAGAGGATATTCATGATTTATTAATATATTATAAGTTCTAATATATTAATATGAAATCATATTATTTAATTAGTATTGATCACGAATTAATTTGGAATTTATTTTGTGATGAAAAGAGACTAATTAAATATAAGGGGTTGATTTGGTAAATCATTCATTCTTATGGTGTGGGCCTATAATCCATGATTCCTTATGTTGGGCTAAACCCATGTGACAACCCATGGATGATCTATGGAGGTTTAAACCCATGGAGCATGAGGAATGTGGAAGGTCATGCACATTAGGGTTTACATGGTGTAACCCTAGTTTTGCCACACTATATAAGAAACCCATTAGATCCTAAAATTGAGACCCTAGTGTTCTTGGAATAGCTATAGCCAATTTTAAAGTACAAGTATTCTCTCTCAAGTCCTCCATTGTTGGTGGTGTTGTGTGATTCCATTTGAGGTGCAACACTTGGGGCACTAAGTTCTTAAAGGCCAAACTCAAGAAGTTATACAAGCTACAACAAAGAGGTAACTCCATAACTCTATTTTATGTTGTTTATATCATTTATATGCTAGTTGTAGGCTTAATGATTTGGAAACAATATTGCATGTATAATTTGAGAAAACATAGATCCAAAGCATTTAGGGTTGTATGTGCACCATAGGATGTTGTATTATACCAAAACCCATCAGTGGTATCAAAGACTAGGGTTGTTTTCTATTGTACTTGATGCTTATTGTTTTTTAAAGCAAGAAAAATTGTTTTTTTTTGGAATCTGCCTGATCACCACGAGGTGGTAAAAATTAACACGAGGTGGTGTCTGTTCAGTGAAAAAAATAATTATCAGTTTTTTGGCCTGTTTTGGATTAGGATTATTACCACAAAATGTTTTTGTTCATAAAATTTGATTTTGTTGCTATGGTAATGATTATCCTCATCTAAATAAAAGATAATTGTCAAAGTTTCATGATTTGTATTAGTTTATATGATTAGGCTAATTTCTTAAAACTTGTTTGATATGAATTATCTTAACTTATGAGTTTAATTAGATCATAGGCAAATTGTTTGATTTTGTTAGTTGGAATTTTTGATCTAATTGTTTTTGATGAAATCCATAACTTGTCCTCAAGTTATGGAAAGTGAAAAGTTTCATTTTTAAATATCATCATAAAATGGTTTTAAGTCTTGCATAACTTGTCCTCAAGTTATGGAACTTGAAGAGTCTTTTACACAAATATTTTTATGAACTCTATAACTTGTCCTCAAGTTATGGAATGTCAAGAGTCTTTTCATAAAACCTATATTAAACTCATAAGTTATGGATTCCAAGAGTTTTTGAATAGTTCAAAACTTTCCCTCCAGTTTTGGAATTTGTAAATGCAAAGTCTCACTTTGAAACATTTAGTTCCAAACCCTAGAATTTTAAAAGTTTAAAATTCAACCCTTATACTATTATTATATTATAGGTTTAATATTTATATATATGTATAAGAGTAAAGTCAGTCTTACCGTTAGTAGGCCTCATTCACGAAGCCGATCTATAAGGGGGGTATAAGGTTACTGCCTATAAAATGGCAGTTTAATGGGTGTCCACTCTCACCCACCGCTTCCTTGACTGGTGGAGGGTCGTTAGCCGAACGGGTTTGACATGAAATAAATTCTCATTAAAAGTATAATGAGATACTAAGTAACTAAACATTTATTAAATTCCCAATCTTAGTTACTTAGGAAAATGTGAATTTGGTGCTAACCCATGAAATTTCACTTTGCAACTTGTTAAGTCGCTAGTGGAGCGTGTGTGGTTAATCGGCACACTAATCTGGGACTGACAGTGCGTGGCAAAGGGTAGCTTGATGTTAATCATAGATCAATGGAGAGTGTGTGGTTAACCGGTACATTGATTAGGTGGTTGTAACATTGGGTGTACCAAGCTAATTTGCATGGTTATTCACACCTTGTTTGTGATCCTCGGCATCCCAGTCACAAACGTGAAGGGCACAATCAAGATTTAAACATACCATTGAAAAGTTTAATGAATCTCAAAGGATCTTGGAATTTCAATCCATTTAAAACTTAATAATCAATTTCGTTTTTCTTGGTGGAAATTGGTAAATCGTCATTTACCTACCTTCAAATATTTTGCAATTTGGATTACGGAATCCCTCTTCCGAATTGTAAAATATTGTGTTCGGTCCTAGCCTTAATATTTCATGTTGGGTGTTATATTAAGGACTAAAATCAACTAAACTTGAATTTCTCCCATTATAGATGTCTAGTTCAGACAACTATGGTGTTCCCGAATATTTTGAACAAACTTTCTTTATAAAGATGATTTTCCGCAAGGCAATCATGGTGAAAGATTAATCCCTTCTTCGAACTTCACTTCCTCCACCTCCTCCAATTATTCTCCCTAACCCACAAGTTCAGGGTCACTCAGAGCCCTATTGGCAGGAAGGAAAGTCTGTATGTGCTCACGTCTTGGAGATGAAGTTACATATTGACAAGCCGGGAGAGTTGGGTGTCGAAGTCTCAAGGAAGTTGGCTGTTGACTGGGTTCTTCAATCACTTCCTAAGTCATATAGTGGGTTCTTTAAGGACTACTATATGGGAGATCACGACATGACCCTTATTGATCTTAACATATTTGTTTGTTGCTGCTGAATCAGCAATGATTTGGCGCACTGTGTGACAACCCGAAATTTCTATCTTGTGAAGTTAATCGAATCAATTAAGGTTGGACTCATTTTGCTATCTTCTAGCATTATTTTAGAGTTAGTTAGGGCGTTTTAAGCCTAGTACATCAAAGAAATGAGTGTTAGGAATTATCTGCTTGTGTCCATTGTGTACCAAGCAAGCCATAAACTTCATCATGTGGAGTTTACGGCCACACCATATGAGTTTACGGCCGTAAAATCAAGGCGGCCGTAAACTCAGGCCTTAAACATAATATTCCATCTCTTTTATTCATTATTCACCATTTCAACCTCAAGAACTCGATTTCTCTCTCAAGTATCATAAGGATCTTCATTTTATTCTTAAAAAATGTAAGTGTTTCTTCCTTTGTTTGGTTGATACATCTCATTATCTAGTATAACCCTTCGATTTCATCCATTAACTTCATCTTTTGGGTTTGATCTTCAAGATCACCAAGAACACCAAGAACACACACTAGTGTTTTGGGCCGAAATCAAGTCTTTTTTCTTCCATATTGTAAGTATCTTTCTCCTATAATTGTCATCTAGTATAGACCCTTGATTAGCACCTTGAAAACGTCCAAATCCCATGAACAATAGGAGTTTACGGCCAGGACCATCTCCCTTGGCCGTAAACCCTTATTAAAGGTGCATTTGTTGGCCATAAACTCCCTTAAGCTAAGCATTGAGTCTAGAACACTTCCTTGATGTTTGCAAGGCCTTGACAACACTTTTTGGCACTAAACTTCTTGAGTTTATGGTCGTAAGCTCATAGGGCCGTAAACCCTATGGCCGTAAACTCTAAGACCGTAAACTCCATGGCCGTAAACTCCAATGTTTGGCCATACACTCCTTAGATGCAATCCCTTATGATTATAACACTTCCATATAAGTGTTTCCTAGTTCCTAAGGTGTGTTCCTTACATGATTAGTTGTTTAAACACTAATTATATACATATATGTGTCATTATATGCTTATTAGGATCTGTTGTGCTCAAAGCTTCACTTGGCACTTAGCATCCTTCAAATCGATCTTTCATTCGTATAACTCACTGCAAGTGAGTTCATACCCCCTTAACTTATCTTTTAAATGATTTTAAATGCTTTTATGGGGGGGGGGGAGAATACAGGTAGAACTATTATAGTTATTGTAGCAATCATGTGATTAATAACTATCAAACAAATGGATTTTTGTTACATTTCAAATTGTGTTATCAATCAAACTACTTCAAATCGTATTATAAACTCTTTTACATGTTAAATACTTTTTATTAAACTCTTTTAAACTTATACTTTGTCGAATCATGTCTATATGGATATAGTTATATAAGTAGGATTGAAAGGACTTAGGACTGATAACTCGCCTTATTTCCTGTTCCTTGTTTGGTTGTGGACTTAGGGTATCGGTTGTTTGTCCGAAGGTCATTTGAATCTTAGTTATATATTATGTATATGTATACAGATATAAAAGTTATTCAATTAGTTCAATACCTTTCGGTAGCAAAGGTATACAAACATGTTCATTCATACAAACAACACTGCTAGTAAACTATAATAGGTATAGTTTAGGAAGTCACTAATACTATTTCTAGAACAATGAAACATACAAGAGTCAGTTCAAACATACTATAAATAGAAACAGATAGAGCATACTATAACGAGAAATAATACATACTACACACTATACACTAGAGAACATACTACATACTAGACAGAGAGAACATACACTACACTAGTACATACTATACAAATACAAGAATACTATAACATTAATGTGAGATACTACTTCATGGCTCGGCAATATACTGCTGCGTCACATTTTGTACCCAGAGTCTCCTTGAGGGAGAGCTTGAATTTGTGTATAGATCTATACGGGACTGACCCTCCTACACCTTGCTGCTAGCTACAGTGAGACCTGCAGGTCTACGGGTGACGAATGTCATATCATTTCGACGTCTCGAACGTCGTGTTATACTAGTCAATCAAGTATGGTTACAATCATATCACATTTTACCTTAATTAAACTAACAAGTTTAAGGGTAGTTAGTACATTGGTAGTTATCTAGATAAAACTACAGTACACCTTTATTTTCCCATTTCATTCACATTGTGATCATCTCACATAAACGGTAATGAAAAATTATATTTTTGGTAATGATAGTCATACTTTGGGAAAATGCACACTTTTACAAAAGAACAAACATAAAGAACAGTTGGGTCTTGGTAGAAGACTACTTTAGTAGAAAATATAGGATTTTCTAGGAAGTTTACAAACATTTACATTAATTACTTACAAACTTTTACACCAAACATTTACACGTACATTCTTCAAAATTATACAAGAAATGACACTAAAATAATTATGAACTCACCAGCTTTAATGCTGATCTACGCTTTCAAAATAACTTGTATTCTCAGGTCACTAGTAGACAGGTACCGATGTCCAGGTTTTGAGAAGACGGAGCTTTCAAGACTCGTCTTGATCTTGATTATTCATTTTTTTGGTGTCTTATAAACTACAGAACACACTTGTATTAACATTATTCTATTAATGCAATGGATGATGTTGTTGCTTGTTTACTATTATGCATTGTTGTGATACTGTACATGACGTCCTCCGCCCCCGAACGTTTCCGCCGTTCAGGTTTTGGGGTGTGACACACTGGTAAAGCAATTTGATTGGAAGATCTACTCTCCAAACTTCCATGGACAGTGACAATGGTAACAATGAAAGTATAGAAAAGCTTTCTCTTCCCAATGGAAAGGGATCGGCCATGGTCAAGTCATTTGACCAAATGGTATAGAGAAAGGCTAAGTTTGAGATAGTCTTGTGTACCATTCCCAAAAAGTCCATATGTTTCTATTGCCAAGAGAAGGGGCCATATTTACCTGAAAGATCGCAAGGATGGTAAAGTCAAAACTTTTGACTCTACTTCAGGTAAAATCCACTGTCAAACTCTATTAAGTTCCTATTTGGAGATTCTCAATACATGATGTAATGTAATTACATTTTGATGTTTTTAAGAATCGAAGAAATTTAAGGAAGCTGAAAGGAAGAGTATGCTGAGTCTGATCACGAAGAGATTGATTTCGATCGCATGGTTCGATGATCAGATTTGTGAGCTGCTGCTTAAGAGTTATGATAGATTGCTTAGGAATAGATAACAACATATTTTCACTTGTATTTGCATGGTAAGGATAAGTTTTCCGCGATTTTTATAAATAAAGAAAATTTTTGAAATTTATCTTATTTTTAAAATTTCCTTACAATGGCATTTGTGAAAATTTTTGTTGCTTATATGTTTCCATTAATAGCAAAATTGGAAAATGGATTTGATTCTTTTGTTTGTGGTTGTGTCATAATTTACCAAATAAGGAAAGATTTTCATTACCCAAGTTTTAGTTGGATAGAAACTTGGAATCATGCAACTTGTATTGTATGATGAATGAGAATTTTCGTCTTTGGGAAATCAAAGACTAATTCCTTGTTCACATAAATATGTGAGTCAAGTGAAGGACTAGGGGATCGGGTACACTGGGTGTGCGTTGGTCAGGTCCACCACAAAGAATGATAAGACTATTCATCATGATTTACTAAAGTTTAGTAAATATGGTTATGCTTACAAGTATAAGTATTATTCTGAACATTGGAAAAGTTTCAAAGTATGGCGAAACGAATGAGAAGAATCAAATTAGGCAGAAAGATAAAAGTTTCTCCAATCTGAAAAGATGGGAGAGTACTTTAGTATCGTGTTTTATGATCATCTTAATGATTATGGAAAACCATATCACAATTGATCCTCTAAGGTCATCTTAGTGCATTTCTATGGCTAAGAAGAGGAATCGTGAATTGTTGAAATGGTTAAATCTAAAAGATGAGTCATACTTCATTCCAAAAACAAGTCTTAGAGTCATACTCCAAGCTTGTGCCTTGAGTGACATTAAATTAAGAAGGTTTATAACACTCATCAAATGTAGAGTAACATGTTTATTACTCTTGTACATTTGAAATTGGTAAGTTGTGATGTTTTGGATAAAACAAAGACCGACTAAGGCCAATTGTGTGAAGTTTTAGTCTTAATTAGAATCTGCACTAACTCTTGAATATTTATTTGTCAAGGAATGGTTCTTGACAAGTGAATCTTATATGTCAAGAGGTCAGTGGGAGTCTTAAAGATCTTGACAAGTTTCAATAACTAATCAAGAATAAACCTATTGCTAAACACTAGCACACGACTTGAGGTTTGTAACCTATCGTGTTGACATATTCTTGTTTCTGTGCCATTCCAGTTGGTTGACTATGCATGTGAGTTCTATGAGTTCTCAGTTGTTTGCATAACAACCTGGAAGCAATGGCAGGCCCTTGTGCTGCCAGGTGGCAAAAATTAAGATTGAACAAGTTCAGTCCATATGAGTTTGGATTTGTCACTAACCTTGTCTTGTGATTATGGTTATGACAAATTCACATGGATAGGAACACATACACCATAAAATCTAAGTGTCATAAGGTTTCTCTCCAATTCATGAAAATGATTGTGAGGAAACGCTTTCACTAAGTAGATTTTAATAGTTAACAATTGTGACATTTGCATTCTCTAATTCGATTATGATTACGACATCCCTCTTCATAGTTCGAATTGTGAGAAACGACAAAGGTCTAAACATTTGAGACTTATTGCTGTAAGTTCTAAAATTGTTTAGACACATATGTGAGCTCTCTAAGGAAAGGTGTATGAGTTTGAAAAGCCTAGATAAAGTCTTATCGAAGCATCTCGTATCAGAAATCTGAACTTTGGTAAGAAAGACAATAAGTATTGATTTCTAGAAGTCCAGCTGATTTCTGAATACATGACAAAGCTAGTGGGAGCATGAGTGTTATGCTGGTAAATTAATAATTATTATGCTAGTGGGAGCATAATTATTATGGTAACTGTTGCAAGTTAGCAACGTTAATTATAGAGAATAAAAGTTTCAATTCGCAAAGTTGTGGGTTTGAAAAGTTGTTTTGCTATAATTAAGGGAGATGAATTTATACTTCATTTAAAAATCTAAAAGCTTAGATTGAGTTTTTATTAATCAAATTTAGTCAAATATATATGAATGTTATGTTGGAATGGTTCAACATAAGGAAATTCTATATATGGAAATGTTAATTGCGTTCTCAAAATTTGATTATGATTACGGCATCCCTCTTCATAATCAAAATTATGAGAACATGGAAAATAGAAATATTATAGCAAAAGACTGATCAAGTATCATGTCTTTATGTTAGACATTATGAATCATGTCCCATATGCTTCGGGTATAGGATCGATTGCATATACTATAATATTCTCGTGTTCTAATTTTCCAAATGCCTAGGGCATTAAGAGGGAAAAGGACTAGAACTGGATATGACTGAAATGTTTAAGCAATTGTCAAGGACAATCTGAGGTTTACCAAAGATTGATTTCTCATGGACAATTGGAAGTATAGTGTAAATTTTGGAAGGACCATATTGACATATTCTGAAAAGAGGCAACTATTGTTCAGAAGTAATAGTCAAAAAGGGAAGATGGAAATGTTTCCATAAGTGGAAGTTATTCTTTAAATCTGTGTAAGATTAGGTAACTTTTATGCAAGAAGGATGTTAAAAGGAATGTACTTTGAATTTGAGACTTCATTTCCGTGGAATTGTCTTGTAACAATCTCCAAAGGAATATTTTGTAATATCGTTGGTCAAGTCTCTGTGACTTTTGGTACCTAGACATTACAGAAGAATCATTGCATGATAGTTTAGAATCTAACACTTCCTAGCAGTGACAAGAATTTGAAATTCTTACACTTGCAATAAAGATTTGGAATTGTGAAATGAGCATAATTGAAATGTTTTTCAATTGATCTATTTCACAAAGTCGGGACTATAGACGAACATAGTGTGCATGCTTGGAGCATGGCATAGCTATTGTTTTAATTCAAGTATTAAGCTGATAAATCGAAACATTATACAATGAATAATGTGTAATCAATATGGTGATTAAGTAAAAGGTGTTTTATTTATATTCATAAGTTCTGAGACCATATTGGATTTGATTATTCTTGTGTTTCACTTTGCAAGTTTTGACTTCCCGAATAACTAGGTTATTCAAACCATCCACAGTCGATCATACTTTGGAAGTATGTATTGAGGCAAGACTGTCATGAATGGGTCTGTAGAGGTGTTTTAGTCATAGCACAAGTTGGCTACAGTGTTAATGAGTACTCCTGGAATAAGATTCGAGTATTGGATTCAACCCACGCTCATCTGAATAACTTCATGGATTTTATCACGAGTGATCATGAGACGATAATATATTATATTCTTGAAACAGAGACATGTGAGTTGTAGTTGCAAGTCGGTTGCACATTGACATATGTAAACGCACCAGTAACTTGGATGTTATAAAACATATCGCTTTGTGTAATTTGATGAGTAAGTACAAGCAAGCATTTGGGTCGAAGTTTATCCATTCCTTTTACCTCATGTGGATAAAAGCGATATCTGTGGGCCCCTCGATGATTTAGTGATGACACCCCTAAGTGCTTGGCCAAGCCTGGACTGATTTGATTTGTTCAATTAGTCAGTCGTCATAAATCGGAAATCGGGAAACAACAGATGTACAGAGAGAATGATTATAATCCATGTCTCAGTCCATATGATATCTAGAATGGAGGAATATATGATCCCTTATCTAATGGACGCATCATTGACTAGGTCAGAGTTCGACAACAGCTTTTAAGAGCTACGATTACTAGTCGGGTTGTGGAGTCGTACTTGCAATAATAGTGTTGCTATAAATGAAGTTGACGATTCTTTACTTAAATGAGTAGACTTCCACTGTAAATCGCTTAATAGAACACTATAACAGTCAGGATAAGATATATCTCGTTCATTATCACCTGACTCATTACCACTATAAAGGACTCATCATCACTTTCTCTTTAATCTTTATAGAGAAAGATGCCTCCAAAGAAGTCCAACAGGAAGAAAAAAAAACCCTCCAACAAATCCACCACCGGCACCACCTCCTCAATACGACCCTATTGTCTTCCAAGCAGCAGTAACCGCCACCGTGGCAGCCGCCATGACGCAGATCAATGCAAGCGGCACTAGCGGTTCGGGTAGTGGTGCCAACCCTTTTAACCATGGAAATAGTCATGGAAACCCAAGGGAGTGTTCCTATAAAGACTTTACAAATGCTAAAACCAAATCCTTCGATGGCACTGGAGGTGTCGTTGCTTTAACACGCTGGTTCGAGAAGACCGAATCAATATTTGAAATCTGCGCGTATCCTGAAGCTAGCAAAGTGAAATTTGCAGCATGCACATTCACAGACAGAGCCCTCACATGGTGGAACAGTAAACTCAATTCATTGACTCTCCCAATAGCCAATGTCATGAGCTGGGATGATTTGAAAGAACTAATGCTAGCAGAATACTGCCCGAGGGGCGAGATACAAAAACTAGAGCAAGAGTTATGGAGTATGTGATGGTTTTTGGTATAATACAACATCATATGGTGCACATACAACCCTAAATGCTTTGGATCTATGTTTTCTCTAATTATACATGCAATATTGTTTCCAAAGCATTAAGCCTACAACTAGCATATAAATGATATAAACAACATAAAATAGAGTTATGGAGTTACCACTTTGTTGTAGCTTGTATAACTTCTTGAGTTTGGCATTTAAGAACTTAGTGCCCCAAGTGTTGCACCTCAAATGGAATCACACAACACCACCAAAAATGGAGGACTTGAGAGAGAATACTTGTACTCTAAAATCGGCTATAGCTATTCCAAGAACACTAAGGTATCAATTTTAGGAGCTAATGGGTTTCTTATATAGTGTGGCAAAAATAGGGTTACACCATGTAAACCATAATATGCATGACCTTCCACATTCCTCATTCTCCATGGGTTTAAACCTCCATGGATCATCCATGGGTTGTCACATGGTTTTAGCCCAACATAAGGAATCATGGATTATAGGCCCACACCATAACAATGAATGATTTACCAAAATCAACCCCTTATATTTAATTATTCTTGTTTGATCACAAAATTAATTCCAAATTAATTCTTAATCAATACTAATTAAATAATATGATTTCATATTAATATATTAGAACTTATAATATATTAATAAATCATGAATATCCTCTTCTCAAAAGTCCATCCTTACAAATTGTTTCGGTGCCATGCAACCCAAATGGACCATGCTACTCTCGGGTCAAGTACATACCAATTATAGTTATGGTTTAAATGTATGTTCTTGTATCGTTTATTGAACTTAGCAAAATAATATAGCGATTCACAAACTATACCAACTATAGTTTAAATGTATGCCTTGTAATGAACTGAAACATTTGCAATTTAACAGTGTGTATAAAGCGGTAGTAAGAGATTTATGAAAAATACCCTTTTGATCGACATGCTACAAAAGGGTTAAATATATATAAATAATTTAATAAATGCATCGATAAATCGGTTTGAAACAATTGCAAATGGTTTGAAATTGTTGGAATGCTAACACAAGAGTCCTTATGTTTAAATTTAATTCCCCCCCCCCACCCTAAAAACATTGATAAATAGTGATAACGTAGGGGTATGAACTCACCTCTAATGTGTTCGAGTCTGGATAGCGGAACTGTAGAGATGATCCTCAGGCTAGCGTACGTGGAAAGAACGGGATGCTAATATTATTTAAACATGTAATCGTATTTAAATTAGCGAGATAATTAATTAAAGTGTTAGACAACACTTAATTTATGTAAGGAATATTTACAAAAACTACCAAAAATTGTTTGGAGTGTTGATAAGGGTTTTCGGTCTAGCCTTCACCGAAATCCCATGATTTCGGTCTTAAAACCTCAACCGAGAACCAAGTTCTCGGTCTTAAGGTGTTCTCGGTCAGGAACGAGTTCTCGGTCCAAGGTGTTTTCGGTCAGCTTGAAGATTTGAAGATTGTTCTTGATGTTCTTGGTGTTCTTGGTGTTCTTGGTGAAAATTATGAAGATTTGAAGGATTTTTCTTGAAGATATGAAGATTCTTGTATGATACTTGAGAGCAAAAAGAGTGTGTTTTCGGTTGGAAAAGTGAGAAAATGACTATGTTTTCAAGTGAAAACATATATATCGGGTGGGTTTTCGGCCCGAAAGGAGATTTCGGTCCGAGGAGTTTGCGGTCCGAGGGTTTTTGGCCGAAAAGACGTTTTCGGTACCAAGGTTCTCGGTTCCAATGGAAAAGTTTTGATTTTTAAATGCATTTTAATCTAAATACTTATATAAAACATCATTTATACAATTTAAATCATATTTAACCCTTATGATCTTAACAAAATAAATAAAACTCGAATTTTATTTAAAGGGTTTGACTCTTATTGACCTGAAAAGTAACGGGTTGTTACATTGCACGTGAGAAGGAACTTATTGGAAATGGCGTAGACGAGATGAACGGCGTTGCCAACACGACAGATGCGGAAGAGCGCCCAATCGAAGGTGTGCTTGGATTTAGGATGGTGATCGGTGGTTAGTGTGCGCTACTTCATCATTTACTTGAGTGATCTATCGGAATGGAAGGATAACTGTTACAGAGCTTCTCTGATGCATCGATGCTACTGATTTCGGTTCCAATGAGTGTGAGTTCGATTTCAATACTGTTTCTATAGGACGTGACGATGGATACTCCATCGATACACCACCAAATGACTTAGGGCTTCGACGATCTACAGCTGCAATCGAAGATGAACACGAACATCGTTAATTCTAGACTGAGGTAGAGGTTGTTGATGGAGGGACGAAGGAGGAGATTGATGTAGAGGTAAGAGGATAATACGCTAGAGAGAGAGAGAGAGAGAGAGAGAGAAAGTAATTAATGGGCTGGTATTTTTTTATCCCTAAAATACCCATGATTTTTGAATTTATGATCAAAAAGGTTATTCAAGTTTAATATATTTACAAATTTTCCGTTGTTAATCATGCACGTATATTTAATGAACCTTACCGTAATCTAACGCTCCAACTTTAGTTCTCGGGTTCTCAGGAAACTTTGAGTTCTCAAATGATCATTCATCTCTCTCTCTCTCTATATATATATATATATATATATATATATATATATATATATATATATATATATATATATATATATATATATATATATATACTAGCAATGTACCCGCGCAAAGCCGCGGGGCAAGTAAGTTCTTTCGGTGATATGTTTCCTTTACAAAATGTTATGTTCCAAAAAAAAATACATGTCGAAGATAATATAATAAAACTATGGTGTTATTTGATACATGATACATCAAATAACCGATAAGTTCTGAAGATGTAAAGTTGGATGATGAAGCTGTGGAAATGGCTAATATATCGGATTCAACAAAACCAACAACATTGACACCACCACTCAAGAGACTACGTGTTAAAGTTCAAAGCTGAAACAGATGTTATAGGCTTTGTGATGAGGAAGATGATGAAATTCATGTTAATGTCGGGTAAGATCATTTGTCCTTTGTTTTAGAAAGGAACACAAAACACTGATTTTTTTTTTCTATTTATCACTATATGTGTAGTTATTTAATTGTTTGTTTTAAATTTATTAATGCCTTCAAATTTATTTTTTCAGCCGTGGTTTGCATATTGTTGCAGCTGAAAACCAGGCATCTCAGGGTGACGACGATGCAGTTGTCAACACCTAAGTATTTTTTTAGGAGAAGTGTTTTATTAGGCTTGAAATTTTATAGTTTTGTTTTTTTTTTCTGGATTTTTTTTAAATAAAGTTTGATGTTTTATGGTATTGATTTTATTGAAATTTTATGGTTTATAAAGTTTTCATGGTTATCAATCAGATGTAAGAGCAAATTCATATGCAGTTGCTAAAGAATGTTTGTGATCAATGTTGAATCATACTTTGGTGTTATATAGTTGAATTTATCGTTTTAGGTTATATGATAAAACTTTTATAAAAAAGAAATTTAGATATTAAGAGAAAAAACTCAAATATATTTTATAAAAATAACACCTTAAGTTTATTTACCTAAAAGTTTTATTTATTTCTAAAAATGAGAAACTTACTAATGTATTTTATAACTTCTAAATTATAATATATAAGTACAAACTATCCTTCAATTTTAACATAGGTTAAAAATCATTTATTGAAAACCGAATAACCACAATCCATTTTGCATTTTTTTCAATGTTTCTTTTTAACTGAACTATCTTTCCAATAGACTTTCCATTCCAATACGTTTAATATAATTTAAGTTAATCCATGAAAAAATATATTATTTTGGACAACTTAAACTTAAATATTTATAACGTGGTTTTTTGAAAGTTACAAAGCTTAAGCTTAATGTACAAATCACTTATGCAAGGCTACTTGTAAGGAAAATCAATTAAAGTTTATTAATCAATTCACGTTTTTTCTATTTAAGGGCAAGTGGGAGTCAAATCGTGGACCTATTCTTTGGTCTTTATTTGTGATTTTGAATTTCCATTTTGATATAATCTTGATAGTGGGTAGATTTTTTTGCCCTTTTGTTATGTTTTTGTTGTATTTAATCAGCCAAATCCTCAAATGACTATCAATAGAAGGCTCGACTAAGATAAAAAAGAGTAGGTGGTGCGTGCTTCAATTGAGAGGACAAAAACCAACACAGGAAGATGATTATAAGCCTCTATTGCCACAAACAAAATATACTAAGTTCATATGCCCTGTTCTTTTCAAGCACATAAACGATCTCAAAGCCACTACTATAGTTTTTTGAATAACAATATATTATAAACAAAATCAATAGACTAACGGGAAGATGGAACAATACAAAGAGTTGGTACATATAAACATAAAAGGGAGACAAAAAAGACAAAGTGCTTGCTCACTGATCAACAACCATGAAATAAGATGATAACTAAAGTCTTGAATCCAAACATCACCAAGAAAATCAATAAACCTTAATATCTTCGCACAACAAGTATGACAAGTTCCTGTGAAGTCTTGATTTATAAAGAGGGCAAAGCAACAAAGCAACACCAGGAGCAATATCGTCAAGTATCGGATAAAACTCTCTTCTCTCACAAAGGTAGGAACTTTTCACTCAACAGATATGGAGAGTGATTATGCTGTCAAAAAAAATATCAGCACAAAAATTAAAGAATAACACCAAAGCCACACCAAGGGAAAAATGGTCCATAACATATTAAACGGAGGATATGTTTTCAAGTTCTCCACTAAATAGAAGAAACAAAAAAACCACTATTAACTTTATAAGTCCTAAATGTAAAGCATTTAAAGTAACATAAAAAGTCCTTATGACACTATTATGTGAATAAATAGGTGGAACTAACCAACTTACCAAGAGCCTGAAATAATATTAGTAAGATGAGGTATCATTAACTTTACTGGTTAATTTTTAAAATCATCATATATTTGTTTTTATTTTACAAACTGATTATCATTATTGTAAAAATTCTAAGAGAACAATGTAATTGCAAGAATTCTCATTAGTCTGCAATGAAAACCACTCATTCTAGCTAAGAAACAAAGAAATTGTTTCAAAATCTGCAAGAGACCATGGTTTGAAAAGGCAACAACAAATAAAAGATCAACTTCTAATGGTCTATTGCCTCTGGTTTGATTTGTTTTTCACAAGGAACAATGGTAAAACAAAGGAAATAATACCTTAAAGACCTCTCTTTCCTTAGAAATAGCAGAGTATGTGATGCTCTTTCAACCCATGCGACAGAAAGTCCAAGAACATAATTTATGTAGGATCAGGCCTTCGAATCTAACCAACAAAATTAGGATGATTGGTAAAACCAAGATTTTACCTTCAAAGTACAAACAAAGATATGAACTTCAACTTGATATAAGACAAAAACTCAAACACACGTGAAGATCCAACCATAAGAAGATCTGTTATAAAAAAGATTAGTAAAGATTTTAACAAAAAATGACAAAACCTGTAACCCAAATATGACCTTCAAGTGAGTATTGTGGTTGTAAGCAACGTCTGTTCGACTTCAACTTGATCTAAGACAAAAACCCAAACACACATGAAGATCCAACCATAAGAAGGTATGCTATCAAAAGAGATTAGAAAAGATTTCAACAGAAAATGACAAAACCTCGAACCCGAATATAACCTTAAACTGAGTATTGTGGTTGTAAGCAACGGCAACATACAGCTGTGTCGAGAACATCGTCAGTGACGATGGAAAATATAGAGGTGAGTAAAGAAAGTGTAAGGTAGCGTTGTGGTGGTGGAAGAGGATTGTACAACGACGGAGGAGGGTTTTCTATGGTGTTTGAAAATGGAAATTTAGGGTTATAAAGAAGAGTAAGAGGTTATCGAGTGGTTGAAGGTGGTGTACCGAGGCGGAGATTCTTAGGGGTAGATCGTCAACATAGAGGTAGAAGTGAGTGGTAGAGGTCGTAGTTGTGCTAGTGAGCGGCAATATGATTTGGTAGTGATGTCGTGGTGGCCGATGGCTGATTAAGTGGGTGGCCTCATTTGAGTTTAGGTTAACAGAGAAAGGTGGGAGCGAATTTAATGAGTGTTGTGTGGGATAGACGGAATAGGGATGAGAGTATGACTTTAAAGGGGGTGGGAGGGAAACGAAACTGACGACATCAATTATGGATTTCAAAATTCGAAATTGACTCCTTTTTGGAAAGTGTTTGATGTTAATGAATCTCCTTATTTTCAGTAAAAGATGAGGAATATAAAATCTCTTATGCAAGAATAATAGTACTTAAAGCACTATAATTTGGACGATTTTAAAAAATCTATTTTGAAAAATATATAGATAATATTATTTTATTGGTGGTCGATTGTATTCTAATCTTAGAGACTTGAACGTCTTAAAAAAATAATATTATTATAATGAATTTATTTATAGAAATAGTTAGATTTCTTTTTTATAAGATAGTATATATATATATATATATATATATATATATATATATATATATATATATTATTCCCTCTAATTTTTAAAAAAAAAATTTCTGAATTTTATATAGTATGCATTTTAAATAAAATTTGTTCATAACTCTTGGGGTTCTTAGCTTATAAAATAAGGTTAAATGTTAATGAATTTAATTTTTATTTCCTTGATTACATTTTCTATTTTTTTATTATTCTAAGATGATATTATAATGTTTATAATTATTTTTTGTGGAATTATTGAGGTTGAATTTCATAATTTTTGGTTTCTAAGGCTTTTAGGATTTTGGAATTTAATAAATCTTTGGATATCAAAATATTTTTATTTTTGAGGCTTCAAATTATTTTAGACTCTTATAACTTTTTTCCAGTTATAAAAATGCTTGAAATTTGTCTTTGTCAGTGTATTGGCATTTCTATGTAGTGATTCTGAGATTCAAATGAAAATTGAAGAATCATGTAACATCTGGTTTGAGGTATTTCCATTTTTTACCATTGATATGTTAATACTTTGCAAATTTGATCCCTAGGGGGCAGTTTTTCCATTTCCGTCAAACTTGTAGTACGCGGGTCATACTCCTCGTACGCGGGGAGTATGCATGCAGGGGACAAACCCTAAATTTTAAGGTTTGGACCCTATTTAAACAACATTATGAATCTCGAAACCTAGCCCGTTTTGAAGAGATTTGACCCCTCTTGTGTGTGTTGGTGAGACTTGAAAAAGAAGAACTTGGAAGAAGGAGCCTTGATCAAAGGAGAGCTTTTAGGTCCAGATTTCTCACATCATTTCCAGCTTCATTGAGGTATAAAGCTTGGAACTTGCTCCTTGTTTGCTTAGATCTACTCTTTCTGAAGTTTTGGTCCTATTTTGGTCATATGATGAGATCTAGCGGATTCCTTCCACTCCAAAAGTTAGGAGTTGCTTCTATTGAAGTTTCTAAGGCCATAAGTCCATAAAGTTAGCATCTTGTTGGTTATGGATCAACCATGCATAAGTTTAGGTCATTATGGTGAGAGTAGAATGCTAAAAGTGAGGTTTGGGTCCTTTTGAGCCATGCAAAGGCTCCAAGTTCATAACTTTATAGCTCAATACGTTTGATAAGACTTGGATCTGAAGTTTGGGCTTTTGGTTGCAAGTATTAAGCACTTAATGGAAAAGTGCTTAATGGGAACGTACGTTGGGCGTACGTATGTGTACGTTGCGCGTATTGTGCCCGATACCTGATCATGGCTTGCTTGGTAGTACGTTGGACGTACCCAGATTGTACGCATCGCATACTAGGAATCCTTGTAGAACGTTGGGCATAAGCCTGAGTACGCAGGGCATACTCAGTTGCCATTGACTTCGGTTGACTTTCTTAGTTTGGGCCGCTTTTTGGCTGGAAGAGTTTTGGGTCCTTTTCAGCCATTAACCTTCTAATTTTGGGCCATGGCTAGGCCTTGGGCTTTATTGGAATTAGGCCCATGATGGGTTTTGGGCCCAATTAGGAAGTTGGGCCTTAGCGGGCTTTTTGGTGCTATTGGATTGGGCTTCAGATTTTAGGTCAAGTTAGGAGGGGGTAAAATGGTCTTTTACCCTGAGTGTTGGAAAATTGGACTAGGATTCCAGTTTTGGGTTGTAAACCAAATTATTGATTGGATATTATTTGGTGGTGTTAGCGTGGAGGTTTTTCCAGATCAACAGTCCGCGTATTTTTCTGAGAGATTCAGTAGTTTGAGGTGAGTTTCCTCACTATGCTTGGCGGTTCGAAGGCACCAATGCCGGCCCATGGTTTATAATGATTAGGATGTTAGTTGTCTATGTGACACTTGCATGTATGATAATTGCTATGTATACCAGGCGAGGCCTGATGTGTATATTGTATGTTATTTATCATTATGATTTTTGCATGTGTTTATATTTTCATATGTATACCGGATGGGGTCTGATGAATGTGATGAGGCGAGGCCCATCTCATATTTCTGACAGATCTATTCCGAGAAGGGCCCGATGTCATGTAACATATAGATCTTGTAAGTTTCCTTTTTAACCCTTTTTTAAAAAAACTCTTTGCAATATTGGTCCTCTGGCTAGTACGCGGGGCGTACTCTAGAACTACACTTAGCGTACTAGCTTAAGCTTGGTCGCGGGCATCGCCCATGTACTCTGGGCATACGTGGGGTTACACAGGGCATACTCATGGCAGAGACAAACCCTAATTTTTAGGGTTTGCACCCTATTTAAAGACCTTAAGTCGCTCATGATCTTCACCCTCTTAGCCTCCCTTGTCCTTTTAGTGTCAAACCCGAATATTAACCCTCTTGCACACATTTTGTGCTTACCTTGGTGTTTTTGGTGATCTTTGTTGGTTTTGAAGAAAAAGGAAGTTGTGGAATGTTAACATTACCGTATGCGACCACGTTAAATCTAACGGAAAGCACTGACGGGACGTATTACGCCAGGGCCTTGGCCATGCCTCAGTCTTAGCTCAGACAGGCCAGCGCCAGGATGACAATTCACTTCCCCCACGAGGAAGAATATTCCTCATGATCCTCTCATTCTCTCATGACTAATCAGACCAAGACAAAGAGCCTGATGACGTCTAGAACTGACGTCACCTAGCTGTTAGACGGCGTGAGCGTACTTCTCCCAATAGGAAAGTGTCACGTCTCACTCCCACATGGGGGGAGTCACCACATTCCGTTAGCAACAGGTATAAAAGGACCCCTTCCTGCCCAAGAAAGGGGATGATATTCTTCCCTATACAATTTACCTAAATCTCTCTCAGATAGAAAGCTAACTTGATCGTCGGAGTGACATGCCGGGAGAACCCCTGGTTGTCCTCTAACGACTCTTATGTGTTGTGTACTCAGGTAAACCTCCAAGACCAACTCTTCAACAAACGACCAATTCCATGGAGAGCTTGTCACAACATTTGGCGCCATCCGGGCGTATCCTCAGAGTGATACAGCCAGTAGCCGACACTGGTTCTCTGCAAAAGGGGGATCTAAACCCAACAGCAACCGGGACGGTAGAAGAAGATCTATTTAGAACATCGATGATAGTAAACGAGAAACATCACCGCGAGTGTAGAACACAGGCCCCAATCCAGGTGCTTATGGCGCGGGTCCTGCCAATTATGACAGAAATAGCAGAGCCAATACTCAAGAGCAGTTTCCGGCGACTATTGTCAGAAGGTTCGCTGCCTCAAATGGAAATAACACATATCGATTTGTTACAGGAACCTCCGTATGATGGCAACGAGGTACTCACTATAACTAAATCCTATAAGAGAAACGCAGCTCACCAAACGGAGGATGAGATAGAGGTTCTCTCGAGAAATCTACTCAATATCACTTTTTCGAGTAGCGATCCCAGGGCGTCGAACTGGGATCCATGAGATCCACGCTTCATATATGGATTCATTCGCCATACAAAAATCCATCGAATATACATCGACAATGGTGGTAGCTCCGACATACTCTACGAGCATTGTTTCAGGCAACTACCGGAAACATGGAAGGAGGGGCTAAGGCCCCCAATTGGAGGACCATTGGTGGGGTTCACCGGTCACTGCTTGTGGCCATTGGGCACTATCCGACTGCCTTTAACGTTTGTCAGTCATGACGAAAGGGACAAAATCACAAGAACAATCGAATTTTCTGTGATTCGGTTTCCAGCAGAACACAATATTCTGCCTGGACGATCAGTAGTATCCCTACTACAGTTCGTGCCATCGACGATACATGGCATAGTCAAATTTAGCACATGCCAGGGATCAGCAAAAAATATTGCCACAAACAACAGGGTGCAACACTGCCATCAGATCATAGCTGCTCCTGAGTTGGTGCGAGATCCAAAAAAGTTGAAGGAGAATTGTTCCACTGAACAACACCAGGTAAACACAGAATACCCAGAGCAGCTTGTGCGAATCAGTGTTTACCTATCAGGCGAGACCATGGAACGACTGGTAGCGCTCCTAAAGCAATATTCCACTGTTTTCGCCTGGAAGCCAACATATCGGACATGCGTAGACCGACAGGTTGTAGAGCATAGTCTCAACATCACGCCCGGAAGCAATCCTATCATACAAAAGAAGAGGGGCCAGGCGGAAGACCAAAACATGGCTATAAATGCAGAAGTAGTCGACCTAGTGAGTGCCGACATACTTAGGGAGGCAAGGTTCCTGACATGGATAGCAAATCCCGTTATGGTAAAGAAAGCCAATGGGTCATGGGGAATGTGCATTAAGTACTCAGACCTTAATAACGCTTGTCCAAAGGATCAATACCCCCTTTCGAAGATAGATCAGAAAGTCCAATTGCTCAAAGGGTTTCAGTTCAAATGGTTCCTTGACGCGTACAAAGGTTATCATCAAGTAGATGAAACAAGAGAACGAGGCGAAAACAACTTTTTACACTGAGAATGGCACTTTCTGCTAGCCGAAAACGCCGTTTGGACTAAAAAACGCAGGTGCTACATATCAGAGACTAATGGACAAGATATTCGCTGATCAAATTGGTAGGAACATCGAGGTCTACGTTGATGACATGGTAATCAAGAGCCGTAACGAAGAATCATTACTCCATGATGTGGAAGAGGCTCTTAAAACGCTAGCTAAAGCGCATATGAGGTTAGAGTCAGCCAAGTGTACTTTCGGCGTAGAAGAAGGTCAATTCCTTGGGTATCAGATATCCAAGGAAGGGATTCTGCCCAACCCCATCAAAATCCAAGAGTTTCTCGAGTCGAAAACTCCCCACAACCTCAAAGGTGTACAAGAGATCAATGGTCGGCTAACGAAATTAGGAAGATTTATTGGCAAATCAGCAGAAAAGGCGCTTCCCCTATACCAAACCCTGAAAGGGTGCTTAGATGAAAAGCAATTAAAATGGGAAAAAAGAGCAGACGAAGAATTACAACGACTGAAAGATGCCTTACACCAGCTACCAGCCCTCGCTTGCCCGCTACCAGGAGAAATGTACCTAGCAGCATCGAAAGATGCTATCTCCTCCGTGTTGGCGGTGGAAAGGGAAGGCAAACAGGTCCCCATACACTTTGTAAGTAGGGCCTTGCAAGGGCCAAAGGTTAATTACCTAGTCTTAGAGAAACTAGTCCTCGCCCTAGTATACGTTGCCAGGCAGCTACGGAAGTACTTCCAAGCTCACAAGGTGGATGTTCTAACCAGCTACCCGATAAAGCAAGTTCTTCTAAGGCCAGAAAAGTCTGGAATCCTGGCCAAGTGGGCCATAGAATTAGGCGAACACGATATCAATTACCACCCCTAGACTAGCATCAAGGCCCAGGCCCTCGTAGATTTGCAAGTCGAAATCCCAGATACTATCAAGGGAACACCAACGACAATCTCCGTCAACCCATTGGATCCTGAAGCCAACAAAGAGCTTTGGAAATTATACACCGACGGCGCAACAAGTATGGAAGGCTTAGACGCATGCCTAATCACTTACGCACTGCGATTCAATTTCCAAGTATCTAATAACGAAGCGGAATATGAGGCACTCCTAGCAGGCCTGAGGTTAGCAAGGGAGGTTGGTGCAAAGCGATTAACAGCTCTCAGTGATTCGTTACTCATCACGAACCAACTAAATGGAAAATATGAAGCCAAATATCAAAGGATGCAGAAGTACATAGATGCAATCTGTAGCTTAACAAGCATATTTAAAAACTTTTCAATAAATCAAATCTCCCGTGGAAAAAATGCGAGGGCGGACACTCTCAGCAAGCTAGCCTCAACTTCCTTTGATCACCTAACAAATAAAGTGTTAGTCGAAGTGCTCCCAGAGAGAAACATTGAAAACCAAAAGGTTAATATAGTCTTGACTACCCCAAAATGGACCAAACCATACGTCGATTACTTGTGCCACGGTGTACTCCCAAACGACTCGGCAGAAGCGAGAAAAGTCAAGGTCAAGGCGTCACATTTCGCATTTAGAGACAACCAACTGTATCGAAGAGGGTATTTAAGCCCATAGCTAAAGTGCATCTCTAAGAAAGAAGGACAGACGCTCATGGAGGAAAGTCATTCAATAGACACGGCAGTGCACGAAGGGGCTCGAGCACTCATGGGAAATATACTCCGCCTAGGAGTATATTAGCCAAACATATACAACGAGGCAACAACCCTAACCAAGAAATGTAAAGAATGCTAGGCATTCGCTCCTTTCTAGAATCAACCGTCCATGCCGTTGACCAGCATCACCGGCCCCTGGCCCTTCTATCAATGGGGGATTGACATAGTGGGACCATTCCCACCAGCGCCAGGGGGTGTGAAATTCTTGTTAGTTGTTGTGGATTATTTTACAAAATGGATAGAGGCGGAACCGCTGGCCACCGTCTCGGGAAAGCAAATGATAAAGTTAATGAACAAAAATATATTAGCTCGCTTTGGCACACCCAAATTTCTCATAAGTGACAATGGCACACAATTTGAAGGGAGCCCCTTCAAGGAGTGGTGTGAAAACAAGAAGATCCACCGCTGGTTCACGTCTGTGGCGCACCCTCAGGCCAATGAACAAACCGAGATATCAAACAAAACCATAGTTAATGGTTTAAAGAAAAGGTTACTCAGATCAAAGTCTATCTGGGTAGACTAGCTACCGACAGTGTTGTGGTCATATCGTACCACCGTAAGGTCGAGTACGGGAGAAACGCCATTCAGCCTTACCTATGGGACGGAAGTAGTCCTCCCATTGTAAATAGTAGCTGGCTACTGCGAACAGAGAGTTTCGAGGAAATAGCCAATGAAGCAGGGCGACACAAGTACTTAGACATGCTAGATGAAAAACGCGCGAATGCACACATGAGCCAAGCATTGTACAAATCGCGTACCAAGAACTATTACAACCGCCAAGTTTGGGTCAAGAACTTCAAAATTGGAGAATGGGTGTTAAGGAAAAACGAGTCCAGCCAAGCCGAACCATTAGGAAAACTCAGCATCACTTATGAGGGATCGTACAAAAATTTTAGAAGCCCATAATAATGGCGCTTACGTACTAGAAGCCCAAGAGGGGCGTGCAATACCAAGAACTTGGAATGCGCAAAGCCTGCACCATTTCTACTCTTAAACGAGTGTCAAAGATAAATTAAATGTTAGAAAAGGCATTGATTATTGGTCTTGGAATGTAAAATTAACTAGCAAGAATTAGTTTACTATTTCTAGTTTTGTTACACTCTAACTGATGATATGCCCCTCAGAGCGGGCCAGGAATAAAGGTACTCCCCAGGGAGGGATCTACAGCGAGGCCCGACCAGGCCCAGCCTGGCCGCCCCCACAGATCCTCAGCTCGGCCGCCCTATGGATCCCCAGCTGCTAGGCGCCCAAGCGGGACAGCCGCATGAAAGGCCCGTCCCCGCCAAGGGGCACCTTCTACTACATGACAAGGATAACAACTCTAGGCGACAAGGAGCCCATCCAGAGCCTTATTTCCTGGACCAATCGTTGGAGCTGACACAACGAGGAACACGACTCACCAATAAGGACAACGGATCTTGTCGGGACTACAGTCCTTGTTCCTCGTACGGACCAATGAGGATCCTCAGTATAAAAGGACCATAACTTCGCCTTGAAGGGTAAGATATCTCTCCTGATTTTCAGCCCTTACTCTCGAATACACCACTAACTTGAGCGTCAGAGCGTTTTTCCGGGATCTCCTCTCGGAGAACGGCTGACGATTTTCTCTCTTTGTGACCTCTTAGGTTCCTCCCCGACGAACTCAGCCTTCACCCTCTAGGTGATCGGAGCCAAGGTCGCATCATTTGGCTCCGTACGATTGTATGACAACAGATACGGAAACCCATTTTCCTCCTTAACCTAGTAAGAAATGACGAACGAAGCCGCCGGCGAGCCGTCGGAAACACCACAAAGCCCGATACGACCAATGGTCTCATTAGAGACAGCTAGCACCCCGATAACGCTACCAACTCAGACGATTGGTGCGGTTTCTGAGACACCATCATCCGGTGTCCCGCCACCTTCTCTCATAGCGGCTACGCCCTCCATCACAGCCCATAACCATATACCAGTACCCTCTCTGAATAGTGCAACCCTGCCGTTGTTCCCCAACATCGGCGAACCCAACCCATTCACTCCACCTCCTCTACCACTGTTTTTTCCTAACACTGGCAGACCAAGTAACGTCGGTTACAGTCTAATATCATCGCCCATTAACACAACAAACAGTATTGGGGACTACCCCCGCTCATGAACGCATCCACAACCCCGGCGAATAATGTCGCTAGTGAACCAGGTGTCTCTTATGTTACCGTTTCTGATACGTATATAAACTTGTATACTTCGTATAAAATACTTACATTTTAAAAGTATACTTTTAGTTCAGAGCGCTTCAGCCCCTTAGTGTTTATAGTTGTATACCATGTAAGGTTCGCTATACTTAGTTCACTATAAACAAGAGCTTTAATACCAATCTGTCACACCCCCAAACCGGAACGGCGGAAACGTTCGGGGGTGGATGACGTCATGTGTAGTATCACAACAATTGTATTATAGCAACCATAGTAACACAACCATCACATTGAATACATATATGAAAAAGGTTTATATCTGTTTAATTATTGTTTTTATACATCAAAAGTATAATCAAAAGAAAAAGACGTGACTCTATACGCTCCGTCATCTCAAAACACCAGGAGGTACCTGTCTACTGATTTCCTGAGAATACAAGCAGTTTTGAAAGAGTATCAGCATAAAGCTGGTGAGTTTAGAAGCGATGTTTTGTAGTGAAAACTTGTTGATGAATCTTGTAAAATGTTCGTATGTTTCCAAGAAAATCCAATATTTTCTTTAGTAAAAGCATGATATTACCAGTTCCTTCTGTGAATGTTTGTTACGGTATCCTTTGTAGTATAAAACACATTAGTTTGTATGCTTGATTAATACTAGTGCGTATAGTATGATGAATTCTGTATTAAAAACCTCGGTGTGTGGAATGTTCTATTTGAAAACCCTGGCTACCACCAGTATTATTTAAAATAAAACTGAGTATTGTATCTCTGGAATCCTCCAGTGTAATGTATAATAGTTCTATTAATGAAAATACAACTAATGACGAATAAAATCTCGTAAACAAAGGTTAGTTTATACTTATTGTGAGTCGTATAACCATGCTTGATATGACCTAGTGACCTTTACGACGTTCTTCAAGTGTCGGTTAAATGACATTTGTCACCCCAGGCATGCCTACCTAACTGTAGCTAGCAGTTCAGGTGTGGGATTGTCAGTCCCGAATAGATCTATTCACAAATCTCACGCTCTCCCTCTAGGAGACTCTGGTTATACTATGATATGATTTAATTCAGTACACCCAAGGGTACAGTTTTGAAGTGGAATCTCACAATTCTGTATAATCTAGTTTACATGTAATTCTATATCGTTCTCTTGTATTTGTATCTGTTGAATACTGTATAAGGTAATAATTATACTTAAATAATTATTAACCGTTGTACTCTTGTAGTAATGTATATCATAAACTAAATCTGTCATAGTTTATATGATTAGTAGTGTATAACTCTGAATTCGTTAAAGCTGTGTATTGAAAACCCCAAACTATACCTATTATATTTTGCATGTATATTGTGTAGTTGAAGTGAGTATTGATCTGAAAACTATGCAATTATGGTTGTAAGTTGAAAACGTCCCTTATGCTCAACATAATACAAAAGGGATAAAATAACTAAATATTTTATAAAATGTGGAAACCGCTTGATTGTATAAATTGCATAAGTTTTAAGTTTGTTAAAACCCTTTGTCTTGTTTCACAAAAATCATTTGTGTTTGGCTTGTATTTCTGTTAGAACCTGAAAGTGATCCTCTATCAATCCTAAGTCTAATTCCGAAGTGTATGTTCCGAAGTGGAGAGTGGTCCGGAATCCGTCCGGACCAAATAAGAAGACGTGAATACTGAAGACATTCCGGAACTGACTCTCATGTCCGGAATGATGCTGATCCGGAATGAAGTTGTTTTGTCTTTTGTGCATTTATTATATTTGTCTTTGTATTGATGTAACGTTTCATAGGACTAAACCTATAGTTGTATTTGGACAATCAGAATGTCAGTAGCATGTCTTTTGTCCTGTCCTATGTAAGCACTTCATTTAATACGATGTAATATTCACTCCTATTTATAGGAGTATTCAATACAAGTCAATACGAATCTTTTCACTTACTTTTGGCATTCATAATAAGTTCATTCAAAACATTCTTGTTCTTCATTTATTAGCTTTACCTTGATCATTTATTCTCAATCATCATTTATGTCTTGATCATTTGTTGAATACATTAACTTAGACTTGTCTGGTCTTTCCAGACTTGACTAGAACATCTATTAGCAAGCAGACATTGATCTGAATCATTCATTCAAGGTTTGAGTTCTTAAACCTTGTCCCTGCGCCTTGATCTTGTTCTCACAATTGGTATCAGAGCTTGAGTGGTTGTCCTTTGAATCCACAAAGACCAGATTATAGTTGGTGTGAAATTACCTTGGTATTTCAACCATTTACGTGTCAAGGATAAAAGTTCTTCTATATACCACATTAGCTTGAAGATATCCTAACTTCAATGGCTGCTTCTAATCCTCAGCAAATGATTTCAATGCAAATCGCAAATAGTGTGGGTGGCCCTACTCGTGCCCCATTACTAGTTGTGGAAGAATATGATCACTGGAAAGTTAGAATGGAAAGATTTTTACTTGCCAAAGATAAAGGTGAAGAAATCTGGAGATCCGTCAAAGAAGGTCCACATATTCCTGTAAGAACAGTTGTAATAGATGCTTCTGCTCAGCTCATGCGAGAAGATGAAACTCGCCCAGCTCCTCTAACTGCAGATGATATCGAGAAGCTGCATGCTGATCAAGTTGCTTTCTCAGAAATGGTGTTTGGTGTTCCTCCTTCACTCTTCAAGCACATCAAGTTATGCAAATCAAAGAGATTTGGGACAATCTTCAGGATCTAATTGAAGGTTCGGAAAATATGAAAGACAAGCGCCTCACCTCTGTTGTCAACGACTTCGACACCTTCACTACCACTCCTGGTGAATCAGTGGCCTCAGCCTCCAACCGTTACTGAATCATTGTCAACAACATGACTGCTCATGGGATTGTCCGAACTCCTTTGGAGTACAATCTCAAATTCATAAACAGTCTGGGCAAAGGATGGGGAAACGTAAAATCTTGTCTCCAAAGCAATGGCTCCTTGAAAAAGTTGAAGCTCTATCAACTTTTTGATGAACTTCAAGGACATGAATCCAATGTTGCTCAAACCATAAGGGTACTCTCCGGATGTCCTCTTGCCCTTATCAGTTCTTTTGAATCAACCATTCCGAACTCATCTACTTCGGATCCCTTCAAACCTATTGTTCCATCTGTTCAAACATCCGTACCTATTTTACCCACACAAATCTATCATGCTGATGATTCCGAAGCCATGGACTCTGAACTCCGTTTCTAACAGGAGTTCGCCCTACTCTCAATGAAATACAAACATCCTTTCAATCCTTCTTACAAACCATATCAAAACCGATTCAATGCTCCTCACCATAACAATCCCCAATCATACTCAGCTCCGGAACCTAAACCAACTTCGGAAAACCCTCCCGCATACAAACCAAAAATCACTAAACCAAACTCTACTCCGGAATCCTCTCAGAGTTCCAAATCGGACAAACCAAAAATTCTGTGTCATAAGTGGACACGCAAACCATTTTGCCAAAGATTGCATGGCTGATGCTCCGCAGAAACCAAAAATCAATGATTCTGCTTACTACGTCCGAAGAGCACAAGATATGGCTGAAAGTGAAAAAGCCTTTGTAACAACCGTTTCAAGAGATGTTGAAGGGTATTGGTCATCTGGGGATGATGATGACATGGTAACTGGAAGGAACATGTGTTTGATGGCAAGACAAACGGTTGAATGTGATGAAGGATATTGGTCTTCTCGTTCAGAAGATGAAGATGATTTGCTGAACCTCACTACTGCTACATGGCCACCAATGATCCACCCGGTCGAAGCATCGTTCAACAGGTAAAATCTATGATCTCTGATAATAATTTTTATTTGTCTCTTTGTGAACCTTACCCGACCCAAATCCAAACAGATATGAACACCATTTATAAAGCCTATGAGTCTGCCATAGAAGCCAGTGAGAAGAAGGATTGTGAACTAAATCGTCTTAGGTTACGTTTTGAAGATAAAAAAAATGAAAATCGAGTCTTTAGAGAATGAACTTGTAATGTCGAGCGATGAATGTATCATTTTGAAAGATAAATGTGAAATCACCTATTCTGAACGAAATGTTTTAATTGCTGATAACAAACGTCTCAATGCAAAAATAGATGCTTTGCATAATTCTGTAGACATGCTTGAAGCGGATATTCAGATGACTCATAACTTTCGTCATCGTTGGTCTAAAGCACCTGGTCTCGGAAGCGAGTTTTCGAAACTAGTTGTTAGTCCCTTGAAGGAATTGCAAAATTTGACATTCATGGGAGAGGTTCCGAATATCAAACATTCGGACACCCCTCTTTCTCCCTTGTCTCCACTTCCTAAGACTACAGACCATTTTGAGTCCCTAATTCCTGAGTTCAAACCAATAGTTGTCAATTGTCCTGATTCCACGCCTCTTCCGCCTCTGATAAACCTAGACCTGAATCGGACCACGAATTTTCATCACAGTCTTACAAATTGTGTAGACTATGTTCCTAAAAGTAAACACGTGAACAATTGTGTGATTGAAGAAATTAATCCAGCGACAACTGAAACTACTTCTGAGGTTATATGGGCATCCTTAGATGATAAAGTTGAAGTCTCAAGCTGTATGTGTGAGCACAAGATCTATGCGCAGGGACAAGGTTTGAAAACTCAAACCTTGAGTGAATGCTTGAGATCAATGTCTGCTAGATAATGGATATTCAAGTCTAGACTGGAAAGACCAGTCAAGTCTTAGATGATCAGTTCAACAAATGATCAAGACATTAATTGAGAGCAAGTAGATAATGATCAAGGTAAAGTTAATAAATGAAGAACAAGAAGAATGTTTTAATGTGATAAGAGTAAATGCCAAAAGTAAGTGAAAGATCCGTAGTTGACTTGTATTGAAAGCTCCTATTTAAAGGAGTGAATGTTACAACGAATTAACCCAGATGTTTACATAAGACCGGACAAAAGACATAAGTCTGACATTCCGATTGTCCTAAAGCAACTTTAGACTAAGTCCTATGAAACGTTACATCAAATACAAGACAAAAGTAATAAATGCACTAAAGACAGAAAGACTTCATTCTGGACAAGTATTATTCCGGAGATGAAAGTTCGATCCGGATCAGCATACATTCCGGACTTCAGGATTAGCTCCGGAATGTGTTCCTCTTCAAAATACTTCTCCTCTTCTTTTCTCCAGCTCCGGATAGGTTTCAGATTACTTTTACTTTCGGAACCAACACACTTAGGAATATGTACTTAGGATTGCTAGAGGTTCACTTTCAGGTTCCAACAATCTCCCCCTAAGTGAACTTAGCAATCCAGTAAGCTTAGTTCATTTCTTCCTTGATGAAGGTGTATGCTCTGAACAACCATTCACGAACCGCAATGTACCAAGTCAGTTGACTTACAAACTTTTCCTTAACCTGTTCCGGGGCATCAGACTTAGACGCCCGAGATATGAACTTCTTCAGAGCTTTGGTAGGAACTAGGTGTTTGTCAAGCACTCGGAAGAATTCCTTCTTGTTTGTTCTTCTGGTGGTGTAGAAAAACCCTAGAACCGGTTCTTCAATCGGACCATCTGCAAGAATTTCAGCTTCCGGAAGAACAAAGTCGATCTTTGCAAAGAATTGTTCGGTTCCGAAGAGGTGAGCAAGTTCGTAATCACAGCGGCATAACTCAGCAACATAATCTTTGAGAAAGCTGAGAGTTGCGTGGTAGGCACCCATACTGATGTCATCCTTTTTATTTTCTCTGAAGTAAGCAGCTAGGGTAAGGATGTCGTTCGGATTCATTGAAGGAAAATCCGCATCAGTGACGGTCCGTGGAGTTGGCTTGTTCCGGAGGAGATGGAAACGGAATAGAGGACAGTTCAGCTCAAATTTTACTAAAATTTTTCTTCCAAAGCCTTGAAGTTTGGTGATCCTCTTTCTTGTCCATACTTCCTTGAAGGGTGAAGCATTCTTTGCATAGAAGGTTTTGAGCCTTTCACGCTCTGTCCGGGTGATCACTTCCGGATTATCGATTGGGTGGAGCGGAACAAATTTCGTATACAATTTACTGTAAGGAGAGAGAGGAAGATCCAGTTGATCAGTGTAATTTGTGGGAAGGTCATAGTAGAGTGTTGGGATGATTTCCTGTGCTTGAAGGATGCCTTCACGACAAAGAGGAGAGATGCCACGCATCGGATCGGGATTGTCTTTTAAAGCTTGAATCCGGATGCTGTCCTCTAGTGCCTTATGAATTTCCTCCTCAGACCATCCATATTTTTGTTTGAGAGGAGGTCCGGAGTGGAAGGCTTGTTGTTCGGAAGTCATCAGTTTCTTCCCTTTGTCTCTCTGAAGCGCATCAATGACCATCTTCATGTTCTCATCAATGATGAATTCCGGAGAGGGAGTTGGAAGCGGTTGTTCCGGAATTTCATCTGGGGTCCGGAGAGGAGAGCCCTGGTCGATTGGGGCTATTTTTGGTTCCGGAATGGGAGTGGGAGACAGCACAGAGGGAGTGGCTCGGAAGGCTTGAGCTGTAAGAAATGATTTTGCCTTAGCCATTTGACGGCCATTTCAAAAGCGTCCGGAAGAGAGGATGGCCAGGAGACTACAGACTAGATCCTCTTTTGTTCCCCAGTTAACTCCTTCGGAGTAGTCAGCTTTGGAGCTTGAAGACCAAGAACTCCTTTGGGAGCTTCATCCGGAATGTATACTTCATTATCTTCATCACCTTCGCTTCCTTCAGTGATTCCCAGGATTCCGGAGACAATTTGAACATCTTCATCTTCGGAATTGAGGTCCTCATCCCTGAGAGTGAATTTCGAGGTTGGTCCCATCTTCTACTTGGGCCTTCTCCCCCTCTTGCATCGGTGAACCTTGAGATCGATGCAAGCGTCAAGTCTTCCTTGATATCATCTAGTTTAGAGAAAACCTTCGGAAGACCTGTGGAGAGTTGAAGAGTAAGAGTGTCATAGGCTTTGGCAGTGGGAGCTTGTTCGGAGAGATGCTTGAATGTGCTACTGAGGATGGCAATCATCTCATCAAACTTCCTGTTCGGAACATAAACAATGTTCCAAGTTGATCGCAGGAGTTTGATGAGGACTTGTTGAATAATGAGGTTCATCTCATCCTTCTTCCGGATCTCCTTCTCCAGTCGTTGAATTTGTTTCTCATGATGAACATGAGTTTGCTTGATTAGGTCGTTGGTGGCAGACACTAGATCGTCATGAACCTTGAGCATTGAGGAGATAGTGTTGAGATAATTTTCAACAAGAGCGTCATACTTGGAGTCAAGTTGCTCAACTGTGTGCTTCAGCCGGATTGAAATCAGCTGATCAAGGTGGGCATCTCTTTCTGCCACTGATGGTCCGGACGGTTGGGAGAGGGACTGGAGAATGGCATCAAGTTTCGAATCAAGTCCGGAGACTTTTTGATCCAGTTTAGAATTCAGCTGTGTTACAGATGCCTCTACAGATGAAACTTTATCCATAGTGTCCGAGACATTGTTGCGGATTTCCAGAAGGGCGAAAGGGTCAATGTGATCACCAGCTGAGGATTCTGAGGATTCTGTATCAGAATCAGAGTGATGCGGAGGAGGTTGGTGTGCGTTCGGATTTGAGGAGGGACCCGGTTTGGTTGCATCATCATCTTCTTGAGGGTTTGAGTGGGACCAGTCATCCGGAGTGGTAGTGGAAGAGGATCCGAAGTCAAATGCAGACTTGGATACAAATGCTTTGGATTAGTAGTGAACGAAGGTCATGAGATGTGCATCCGGAATGGTTGTTGCCTCTTCTTCCAACATGACTTCTTCAGAGATTTCTTTTTCCAGATCATTGTGGAAGATGCTTTGATGGGTGGTGATTGGGGGTAGCTCCGCAGTGAGTTCATTGATGGCGTCATCGTCAGTGGGAGGGACATAGGGCAGATTGCTTTGGATGGCCCTGTTCCTCATGGAGATGAGAGTGGACTCCACTTGAGCTCATGTTCACATAATCTTCCCAAAGAGGATCATTAGTGATTGGTCGTCCTAGAAAGGTCCGGACGTCGAGATGAGGCCATGTTCACATAATCTTCCCAAAGAGGATCATTAGTGATTGGTCGTCCTGTACGCCTTCCGGGTATCAGGAGTAGGCTCAACAGAGACCTCTTCCGGACTTAGGGTCCGGACTTAGCATGATCGGCCTCTTCCGGAGTAGGCTCAACAGAGACCGGGGCAGGTTGTGTTGGGTCGAACACAAACGAAGTCTCAATATGTTGTTTTAAATAGGGAGAGTCGGAAGGAATGATGGCCAACATGTTGTCCAGAAGACGTCTGACCGGACCAAAAGATGATTGGTCCGGAATTCTATATTCCTTAACAAATTTAAAAGAGACACATACCTTCGGAGGAATGGTGCTAACCGGAATGGGTACGTTGAGTTCCTTGAAGATTTGTTCAATCGTCAGAGCCCAAAATCTAGGGCTCGAAATTTCGTTCGGCTTCCTTTTGATGGCGAACTTGCAGAAGTCTTGCGACAAGACTTTCGGAAGATCTACAACATTGTTGCGTCTGGAGTAGATGCTGAAGACTACATTCAGCCAATCTTTGCTCAAGGTATCAGTACCGCCATGCTTTCCAGATAACCCACGGATGATGAGATGCATAAGAACGGTCCAGAGCCTAGAAACAGCGGTTTTCTTGAAATCCTTTGCCTTGAAATCTTGCGTGTGCCCAATGAAGTTTAGAAACGTCTGAAACTCTTCAGCCGTTGGTTCAACAACTTCGAAACCAGTAGGATTTGGTGTGATTCCAATCGCCTGGAGGAAGGTCGATTTGTAGACAGGAATGGTGCGATCACCAATAATGGTAGTTAACAGAACACCATCTTCCAGTTTGATGCTGGTGAATGCACGATGAAGATGAGAGAGTGGGAGTGGAGGATCAGGGGTTTTGGTAAGTGGAATGGAGAGAGGATGATTTGCGAGGAACTCAATCATTATCCTGATTGATTCATCGTAGTCAAGAGGGTTTAAGGAGAACAGTTGAGTTGTGTCCCTAAGAAAGGGTTCTTGATCGGTAGATGAGGATGAGCCCTTTGATCCTTTAGATGATTTCTTCCTGGCGATTGATTTCTTGGGAGGGGGTGCAGATTGAGTTGGGTTCTTTGAAGACTCCATTGATGAAGAATGAAGAAAGCTTGATAAACATGCAGAATAATGAGGGATGTTTGGAGGTTTGAGAGTCAAGAGAGCGTAAAGAGGTAAAAGGGAATGTGAAAGAGTATTTATAGGTAGGGAAAGATGGGTCGGGTTGAAAAAAAGTAATGATGAGGGTTCGAGATCCATCGGTTCGCATTTAATGTTTGGGAATGAGATTAGACAGGTGAGGTGAAAGGGCAAGGCAAATTGGGGCTAAAAAAAGGAGAATTTAACCGTCAATTTGATTTCTAGTTTAGTGGGCGTGCAATCGTGTCATGCAAATCGAGGAAGATCGGATAAGGATCTTCCTGAAAAGTAACCGTTGAGAAAACCGTTTCGCTTTATTACCTTTTGGTATTCCGGAAGAGTTGTTCCGGACAGTGCATGATCCGGAGGGTAAAAGTTGTGTTCCGAAACATATATGATTTACAAAAAAAGAGGTTCCGGAGCAGATTTTGAGAATTTCAGAGCATTTTTGAAAATTCCGGAGAAAATTTGAAAATTCCGGAGCACACTTGAAAATTCTGGAGCAAATTTGAAAATTACGGAGCAAATTTGAAAATTCCGGAGCACACTTGAAAATTCCCGAGCAAATTTGAAAATTCCGGAGCACTTTTGAAAATTCCGGAGTACTTTTGAAAATTACGGAGCAAATTTGAAAATTCCGGAGTACATAGAAGATTACCTTTCCGGAGTGGATTTCCGGAATTCTTTTATGAAGTGAGTTCCGAAATAAAGATTTGGATGATGGTTGATCTTGATAGTCGTGATGAATAGAATGAACTGTACAGCTTAAAAACACAAGGAATAATCAGTAATAAAGACAGGTAAAATGATCCTATGTATTTAGAGAGAAAATAGTTCCGAATAAAAAATAATTGAGTTCGGAGCAAATTTTTCTTCTGAATACTTCTATCAAAGAGAACATGTCTCATGAAAGAATTGAGGATCAGGCATCATTATACCCATTTTGTTCAGAAAACCATTAAATTTGGTTTCGTCTAATGCCTTAGTAAAGACATCAGCAATCTCATCGTCAGATGGAACAAAAATAAGTTCAATGTTGCCATTTAGAACATGATCTTTAATAAAATGGTGCCGGATGTCAATGTGCTTCATCATGGAGTGCTGAATTGGATTGTGAGAGATTGCAATGGCACTTTGAGAGTCACAGTAGATAGGAATGCGTTGAAATCGGTAACCATAATACAAGAGTTGAGATTTCATCCAAAGAACTTGAGAGGTACAACTGGCAGCAACAATATATTCAGCTTCAGCTGTAGAGAGAGCAATGCAGTTCTGTTTCTTGGATGACCAACTGAGTAATCGACCACCTAGGAATTGACATCCTCCTGATGTACTTTTTCTATCGATTTGAAGACCACCATAGTTTGAATCAGAGTAAGCTTGCAGAAGGAAACTTTCATTTGCTGGATACCAGATTCCGAGGCTCTTTGTACCTTTGAGGTATCGGAATATTTGTTTCACATCCAAATGATGATACATCTTCGGATTGACTTGAAATCTGGCACATAAACTTGTTGAGAACATAATGTCCGGGCGACTTGCAGTGAGATAGTGTAAGGATCCAATCATTCCACGATACTTCTTTTCATTGACGGAAACACCCAAAGGGTCGGCAAAGATTTTGTGTCCGAAGCCCATAGGTACCTTGGCTGAGGCACAGGTGTCCATTGAGTATTTCTTGAGAAGTTCAGAAATGTACTTCTCTTGGTGAATGAAAATACCTTTGTTAGTCTATTTGACTTGAAGGCCAAGAAAGAAGCTTAATTCTCGATTCATGCTCATTTGGAATCGACTGACCATAGGTTTGGCAAAATCAGCAACCATAGATGAATCCGCAGATCCAAAAATGATGTCGTCTACATAAATTTGTACCAGCATGAGATGCTTTCCATTTGATCTTCGGAATAGAGTGGGATCAAGTATTCCTCTTTGAAAACCTGAGCATTTGAGAAAATCGGTGAGAGTCTAGTACCAAGCCCAAGGAGCTTGCTTGAGTCCGTAGACAGCCTTTCAGAGTTTATAACAGTAGTTTGGAAAGGAAAGATTAATAAATCCGGGGGGCTGTTGAAGGTATACTTCAGTGTCAAGTTCACCATTAAGAAAGACACTATTAACATCCATTTGGTAAACTTTGAAGCCTTTGTGAGCAGCATAAGCAAGAAAGATTCTGATAGCTTCAAGTCGTGCAACAGGAGTAAATGTCTCGTCGTAGTCAAGACCTTCAATTTGAGTAAAACCTTTAGCTACCAATCTTGCCTTATTTCGGATGATAACTCCTGCATCGTCTAGCTTTTTGCGAAATACCCATCTTGTACCGACAACGGGGTGATGTTGAGGAGGAGGTACGAGAGTCCAGACTTCATTTCGGTCAAATTCTGCCAGTTCTTCTTCCATGGTTGTAATCCAATCAGCATGCTCTAATGCTTCCTTGATGGATTTGGGTTCAACCATGGATATGAATGCTGAAAAATGACATTCATTTTGGATGTTGGTAGCTGAGCGAGTTTGTACACCAACATTCAGATTGCCTATCACTTGGTTCGGAGGATGATCCTTCGTCCAAACATGCAATCGAGGGAGTTCTTGTGCAGCCGAAGATCCTACATCAACAATGGAATTGATTTGAATGATTTGAATATTGGGATGATGCTCCCCCTGAACTTCTGAACCGGAGAGGTTGACATCATCATCAGAAGGAAACTCAAAGAAATTTTCGTTTTCATCAATGTTGAGAAGATTAGAGTCATCGAAATCGGCAGCTGCATCTTGGAAGCCATCCACATTTGATTCAAGAGAGGGATTTTCATTATTCTCCCCCTCAACCTGAGAAGGTTGAAACGGTTCAGAATCAAATGGAGGGAGGCTCGGAAGTGGATCGGAGAGGTTGTGAGAAACTGGGGCTTCCGAAGGAGGAATTGGAATTAAAGATGGTCTTGATCGAGATTCCGAATCAAGAGCGGTTTCGGAAGGACCAAAGAGGGTTTCAAAGTCAACCTCAAGAATGGTTTGAGAGTTCGGACATCCTGGCGGAGGAGCATCAGACTCCATGATGTGATTTGTGATGTGAGTGGGGCCAGAATTCCGAACGAAGTTGTCATCAAAGGTAATATCAAAATTTTCTTCCAGAACACGAGTTCTTCGGTTGAGAACTCTATAAGCCTTTGATTTGGAAGAGTACCCAAGAAAGATGGCTTCATCAGCTTTAGGTTGGAACTTTGTAAGCTGATCACGGTTGTTTTTGATGAAGCATCTACATCCGAAGACATGCAAGAATGAGATTGTTGGCTTTCGACCATTCATTGCTTCGTATGGTGTCATGTTGAGACGTCGATTGATGATACTTCGATTTTGAGTGAAGCAAGCAGTGGATACAGCTTCAGCCCAAAGATAGAGTGGTAAGTTTGTATAGTTCAACATTGATCAAGCGGCTTCAACAAGTGTTCTATTGCGTCTTTCAACTACACCGTTTTGTTATGGAGTGTAGGGAGCTGAGAAGTTGTGATCGATTCCTTTTTCTGTGAGAAATTTCTCAATGGTGGAATTAGCAAATTCCGAACCATTATCACTTCGGATTCTCCTGACCGGAAGTTTGATAAGAACTTCTATTCCTTTGATAAAATTGATGAGCTCAGAGGCTGTTTCGGACTTCAGCCTTAGGAAGAAAACCCAGGTGAACCTTGTAAAGTCATCAACAATCACAAGAATGTATTTCTTATGATGAATACTTTCTACAGTGGATGGTCCACAAAGATCAATGTGTAGAAGTTCCAATGGTTCCGAGATGGACTTTTCTATGATAACAGGATGACCCTTCTTTGATTGCTTACCACACTCACACGCAGCACATAAATGATCATTTTCGAACTTGAGAAGAGGTAAACCTCTTACCATTTTGCCTGATACAAGATCATTCATGTACCGAAAGTTCAGATGAGCGAGCCTTCGGTGCCATAACCAACTGACGTCAGGAACAGCTTTGGAGAGAAGGCAGAGTTGCGGTTTGCCAATAATCATGTTGATGTCAAGCGGTTACATGTTCTTGTTGCGAAGTGACTTTATTAAACATTCTTTTCGATCTTCAGTCATCACATAGCTATACGTTTTGCAAAATTCCACATGTCGACTTGAGTCAGTGAGCTGAGCAACACTTATCAAATTATGTTTCAAATCAGCTACATAAGCAACATGTGAAATAGAGAAGTTTCCATTGGTGAGAGTTCCATAACCACGAATTTGAGAGTTGGAGTTGTTGCCATATGTCACGTAACCAGCATTTGGAGAAAGCTTTAAATCTCGCAGAAAATCCTTCTGCCCCGTCATGTGCATGGAGCAAACACTATCAATATACCATATTGTTTCTTGCTCCGAAGCACAAAGTGCCTGCAAAATTAGTGAGCAATGGAGTTTTTAGGCTCCGAGTTAGACTTTGGGACGTAGGCATGGGCTTTGGACTTTGATTGTGACTTGGGAACAACTTTGTGTTTCTGGCTGATATTACTGGAATTCTTTGGAAACAGACAAAATGCTAATGTCTTTTCATCTATCCAGTAGTCATATTCAACTACTTGTGGGTTCGGAGCTGACTTCTTCGGACCTTTGGTATCCGAAGGATTGACAGTTTTTGTTACCTCCGGGATTGTTGTTTTGTTGATAGATGTTTTGATTTTCCACACAAGATTTTTGTTTGAAGATTTTGAAACAGTGGTTTTTGTACTTGTGGATTTGTTTGATGACACATTGTTTCTTGAAATTCTAGGTTTAAAAATTCTGCCATCAGATTTTGCAATAAAGACAGATGAAACATTTCGAGGTGCCGGTGAAGTATTTCGGATGGCTTTGACATTGACATTAACATGAGCTTGAGGTGAATTGGAGCTAAGGACTTCCTTAGGTTCCGGACGAGCAAGGGGTTCGGAAGGTCTTTTTAGGATCGTAGTGGGAACAAAAGAATTTTGACTATGAGTGGAGACACGAGAATTCCGGGATGAATTTGGTTTAGAGTTAGTAAGGAACCTAGAATTTTGTCTAGTCTTGACTTCCTTTTTGTAATCATTTCTAGCTTCTACCTTGGGATCTACAACATCTTTCCTATTCAACATTGGTTTTCTCTTAGGATGAGGAGAGGATCTAGAAGTTTGTCCTTTGGATGGATTTGTAAACTCAGGAGTAATGGGAACCAATTTGGTCTTTGAAAGCACTAAGTGTCCGATTCACATGAATCAGAGGACACATGGCTTGAGACTTCAACTTTATTATCTAAAGATGCCCATACAAATTCCGAGGCATTGATTTCAGTTGTTTCCGGAATAATTTCCTCAATCACACAGTTGTTTACGTGATTACTTTTCGGAACATAGTCTACACAATTTGGAAGACTATAATGATATTCCGTGGTCCGATTCAGGTCCAGGTTTATCAGAGGCGGAAGAGGCGTGGAATCAGGACACTTGAAACTATTGGTTAGAACTCAGGAATTAGGGACTCAAAAGGTCTTTTAGCCTCCGGAAGGGGTGACAAGGGAGAAACAGGGGTGTCCGAATGTTTGATGTTCGGAACTTCTCCCATGAATGTCAAATTTTGCAATTCCTTCAGGGGACTAACAATTGGTTTCGGAAACTCGCTTCCGAGACCAAGAGCTTTGGACCATGGATGACGAAAGTTATGAGTCATCCGAATGTCGGCTTCAAGTATGTCTACAGAGTTATGCAAAGCATCTATTTTAGCATTGAGACGTTTGTTATCAGAAATCAAAATATTTCGTTCAGAATAAGTGATTTCACATTTATCTTTCAAAATGATACATTCATCTTTTGACATTACAAGTTCATGCTCTAGAGACTCGATTTTTTGAATTTCTTATCCTCAAAACATAATCTAAGACGACTTAGTTCACAGTCCTTCTTCTCACTGGCTTCTATGGCAGACTCATAGGCTTTATAGATGGTGTTCATATCTGTTTGGATCTGGGTCAGATAAGGTTCACATAAAGTCAAATCAAAATTATTATCAGAGATCATGGATTTTACCTGCTGGACGATGCTTCGACCTGGTGGATCGTTAGTGACCATGTAGCAGTAATGAGGTTCAACAACATCATCTTCATCTCCGGACCCAGAAGACCAATAACCTTCATCACATTCAACCGTTTGTCTTGCCATCAAACACATGTTTCTTCCAGTCACCAAATCATCATCATCTCCGGATGACCAATATCCTTCGACATCTCTTGAAATCGTAGTAACAAATGCCTTCTCACTTTCAGCCATTTCTTGTGCTCTTCGGACATAGTAAGCTGAGTCTTTGACTTTTGGTTTTTGTGGAGCATCAGCTAGACAATCTTTGGCAAAGTGGTTTGCATGACCACATTTATGACACAAGATCTTTGGTTTGTCTGATTTGGAATTTTAAGAAGATTCTGGAGAGGAGTTTGGTTTAGTGAGGTTAGGCTTGTATTTAGGAGGATTTTCGGAGGTTTGTTTTGGTTCCGGAGCGGAATATGGTTGAGGATGGGTTTGGTGAGGAGCACTGAATCTGTTTTGGTATGGTTTGTAAGAGGGATTGAAAGGACGTTTGTATTTCATTGAGAGTAAGGTAAACTCTTGTTGGAAACGGAGTTCGGAATCCAAGGTTTCAGAGTGATGGATGGAGGAACACCAAACTCTTGTTGCATAGCTTGTTGCATAGCTTGATGTGCTCAAAGAGTGATGGAGGAACACCAAACACCATTTCTGAGAAGGCAACTTGATCAGCGTGCAACTTTTCAATATCATCTGCAGTTAGAGGGGCTGGACGAGCTTCATCCTCTCGCATGAGCTGAGCAGCTGCATCTCTTACAACTGTTCTTATGGGAACATGAGGGCCTTCTTTGACGGATCTCCAGATTTGTTCACCTTTCTCTTTGGCTAGTAAAAACCTTTCCATTCTAACTTTCCAATGATCATATTCTTCCACAACTAGCAATGGGGCATGTGTAGGGCCACCCACGCTATTTGCGATTTGCATTGAAATCATTTGCTGAGGATTTGAAGAAGCCATTGAAGTCAAGATATCTTCAAGCTTAAGTGGTATAGAGAAGAACTTTTATCCTTAACATAGAAATGGTTGAAATACCAAGGTAAATTCAAACCAACTATAATCTGATCTTATGGATTCAAAGGACAACCACTCGAGCTCTGATACCAATTGTGAGCACAAGATCTATGCGCAGGGACAAGTTTGAAAACTCAAACCTTGAGTGAATGCTTGAGATCAATGTCTGCTAGATAATGGATATTCAAGTCTAGACTGGAAAGACCAGTCAAGTCTTAGATGATCAGTTCAACAAATGATCAAGACATTAATTGAGAGCAAGTAGATAATGATCAAGGTAAAGTTAATAAATGAAGAACAAGAAGAATGTTTTAATGTGATAAGAGTAAATGCATAAAGTAAGTGAAAGATCCGTAGTTGACTTGTATTGAAAGCTCCTATTTAAAGGAGTGAATGTTACAACAAATTAATCCAGATGTTTACATATGACCGGACAAAAGACATAAGTCTGACGTTCTAATTGTCCTAAAGCAACTTTAGACTAAGTCCTATGAAACGTTACACCAAATACAAGACAAAAGTAATAAATGCACTAAAGACAGAAAGACTTCATTCCGGAAAAGTATTATTCCGGAGATGAAAGTTTGATCCGGATCAGCATACATTCCGGACTTCAGGATTAGCTCCGGAATGTGTTCCTCTTCAAAATACTTCTCCTCTTCTTTTCTCCAGCTCCGGACAGGTTCCAGATTACTTTTCCTTTCGGAACCAACACACTTAGGAATATGTACTTAGGATTGCTAGAGGTTCACTTTCAGGTTCCAACAGTATGTCCTCTGATTCTTGCGAATCGGATTCCTTAGTTATCTCAAAAACTAAATTGGTTCCCATTACTCCTGAGTTTAAGAATCCATCCATAGGACAAACCTCAAAATCCTCGTCTCATCCTAAGAGAAAACCAATGCTTAATAGGAAGGATATTGTAGATCCCAAAGTAGAAGCTCGAAATGCACATAAAAAGGAAGTTAAGACTAGACAAAATTCCAGGTTTCTTGCTAACTCCAAACCAAGTTCATCCCGGAATTCTCATACATCAACTCATAGTCAAAACTCCTTTGCTCCCACTAAGATCCTCAAATGACCTTCCAAACCTCTTAGTCATGTTGAACCTAAGAAAGTCATCAGATCTACTCAGCCTCAATCTCATGTAACTGGCAAGACCATTCGAAACACTTCACCAGATCCTCGGACAGTTTAATCCGTTTTTGTTGCAAATCTGATGGCACAATTTTTAAACCAAATCTTTCAAAAACCAATGTGTCATCAAGAAAATCCACAAATGCAAAGAAAACATCTTTTTCAAAATCTTCAAAGAAAATCTTGTGTGGAAAGTCAAAACTCCCAGTGATGAAGCAATGATTCTGGAGGTTACAAATGTAATCATCACTCCGGAAGTCAAGGGTCCGAAGCAAACCATTCCGAAATTCCAAGTCATTGAATATGACTACTGGATAGATGAAAAGACACTAGTATTCTGTCTGTTTCCAAAGAATTCCAAGAATATCACCCAGAAACACAAAGTTGTTCCTAAGTCACAATCAACGTCCAAAGCCCGTGCTTATGTCCCAAAGTCTAATCCGGAGCCTAAAAACTCCATTACTCACTAATTTTGCAGGCATTTTGTGCTTCGGAGCAAAAAACAATATGGTATATTGATAGTGCTTGCTCCATGCACATGACGGGGCAGAAAGATTTTCTGTGAGATTTAAAGCTTTCTCCAAATGCTGGTTACGTGACGTATGGCAACAATTCCAACTCTCAAATTCGTGGTTATGGGACTCTCACCAATGGAAACTTTTCTATTTCACATGTGGCTTATGTAGCTTATCTAAAACATAATTTTATAAGTGTTGCTCAGCTCACTGATTCAAATCAACGTGTGGAATTTTGCAAAAAGTATAGCTATGTAATGAATGAAGACCGCAAAGAGTGTTTAATCAAGTCGTTTCACAATAAGAACATGTACCCGCTCGACATCAACATGATCATTGGCAAACCGCAACTCTGCCTTCTCTCCAAAGCTGTTCCTTATGTCAGTTGGTTATGGCACCGAAGGCTCGCTCATCTAAACTTTCAGTACATGAATGATCTCGTATCCGGAGAAATGGTGAGAGGTTTACCTCTTCTCAAATTTGAAAATGATCATTTGTGTTATGCTTGTGAGTGTGGTAAGAAATCGAAGAAGGGTCATCCTGTTATCATCGAAAAGTCCATTTCGGAACCATTAGAGCTTCTACACATTGATCTTTGTGGACCATCCACTGTAGAAAGTCTTCATCATAAGAAATACATTATTGTGATTGTTGATGATTTTACAAGGTTCACTTGGGTCTTCTTCCTAAGTGATAATGGATCGGAATAGAAGTTCACTTGGGTCTTCTTCCTCAGAGCTCATAAATTTTATCAAAGGAATAGAAGTTCTTATCAAACTACCAGTTAGGAGAATCCGAAGTGATAATGGATCGGAATTCACTAATTCCACCATTGAGAAATTCCTCACTGAAAAAGGAATCGACCACAACTTCTCAACTCCCTATACTCCACAGCAAAACGGTGTAGTCGAAAGACGCAATAGAACTCTCGTTGAAGCTGCTCGATCCATGCTGAACTTCGCAAATCTACCACTCTATCTTTGGGCTGAAGCCGTATCCACTGCATGCTTCACTCAAAATCGGAGTATCATCAATCGACGCCTCAACATGACACCGTACGAAGCAATGAATGGTCGGAAGCCAACAATCTCGTTTCTACATGTCTTCGGATGCAGATGCTTCATCAAGAACAATCGTGATCAGCTTACCAAGTTCCAACCTAAAGATGATAAAGCCATCTTCCTTGGGTACTCCTCAAAATCAAAAGCTTACAGAGTTCTTAACCGGAGAACTCGTGTTCTGGAAGAAATCTTTGACATTACTTTCGATGACAACTTCGTTCAGAATTCTGGCCCCACTCACATTACAACTCACATTATGGAGTCCGATGCTCCTTCGCCAGGATGTCTGAATCCCCAAACTATTCTTGAAGTTGATTTTGAAACTCTCTTTGGTCCTTCCCAAACCGCCCTTGATTCGTAATCTCGATCAAGAACAACTCTCATTCCAATCCCTGCTTCGGAAGCCCCTATCTCACAAAACGTTTTTGGTCCGATCCCTAGCCTTCCTCCATTTGATTCCGAACCATTTCAACCTTCTCAGGTTGAGGGGGAGAATGATGCTAATCCCTATCTTGAATCAAATGTGGATGGCTTCCAAGATGCAGCTGCTAATTTCGATGACTCCAATCCTCTCAACAGTGATGAAAATGAAAACTTCTTTGAGTTCCCTGCTGATGATGATGTCAATCTCTCTGGTTCAGAAGTTCAGGAGGAGCATCATCCCAACATTCAAATCATTCAAGGGGAGCTAATTAATTTCACTGTTGATATCGGATCGACGGCTGCACAAGAACTCCCACGATTACATGTTTGGACAAAGGATCATCCTCCGAACCAAGTAATCGGAAACCCCAATGCTGGTGTACAAACTCGTTCTACTAGAAGTGTCCAAAATGAATGTCATTTTTCAGAATATATATCCATGGTTGAACCCAAATCCATTAAAGAAGCATTGGAGCATGCTGACTGGATTACAGCCATGCAAGAAGAACTGGCAGAATTTGACTGAAATGAAGTCTGGACTCTCGTGCCCCCTCGTCAGAATCATCCCATTGTCGGTACTAGGTGGGTATTTCGCAACAAGCTTGATGACGCAGGAGTCATTATTCGAAATAAAGTAAGATTGGTGGCAAAAGGCTTTACACAGATCGAAGGGCTCGATTACGATGAGACCTTTGCTCCTGTTGCACGCCTTGAAGCCATCAGAATCTTTCTTGCTTATGCTGCTCATAAAGGCTTCAAAGTTTACCAAATGGATGTTAAGAGTGCTTTTCTTAACGGTGAACTTGACACTGAAGTATACCTTCAACAGCCCCCCAGATTTATTAATCTCTCCTTTCCGAACTACTGTTATAAACTCCGGAAGGCTGTCTACGGACTCAAGCAAGCTCCTCGGGCATGGTACGCGACCCTCACTGATTTTCTCAAACGCTTCGGTTTTCAAAGAGGTATCCTAGACCCCACTCTATTTCGAAGATCAAATTGAAAGCATCTCATGCTGGTACAAATTTATGTGGACGACATCATTTTTGGATCTACGGATTCATCTATGGTTGCTGATTTTGCTAAACTTATGGTCAATCGATTCCAAATGAGCATGAATCGGGAGTTAAGCTTCTTTCTTGGCCTTCAAGTCAAACAGACTAACAAGGGAATCTTCATTCACCAAGAGAAGTACATTTCAGAACTCCTCAAGAAATACTCAATGGACACCTGTGCCTTTGCCAAGGTTCCAATGGGCTTCGGACACAAGATCTTTGCCGATCCCTCAGGTGTTTCAGTTGATGAAAAGAAGTACCGTGGAATGATTGGATCCATACTCTATCTCACAGCAAGTCGTCCTGGCATAATGTTCTCCACATGCTTATGTGCCAGATTTCAAGTCAACCCAGAGATGTCTCATCTTTTGGCTGTGAAACAAATTTTTCGATACCTCAAAGGTACTAAAAGTCTCGGAATGTGGTATCCGGCGAATGAGAGCTTCCTACTTCAAGCCTATTCAGATTCAAACTATGGTGGTCTTCAACTTGATCGAAAAAGCACTTCAGCTGGCTGTCAATTCTTAGGTGGTCGTTTGGTCAGTTGGTCATCCAAGAAACAGAACTGCATTGCACTCTCTATAGCCGAAGCCGAATACATTGCTGCTGCCAGATGTACATCTCAAGTTCTGTGGATGAAATCTCAACTCTTGGATTATGGTTACCGCTTTCAACGCATTCCTATCTATTGTGACTCTCAAAGTGCCATTGCGATTTCTCCCAATCCAATTCAACACTCAATGACCAAGCACATCGATATAAGGTACCATTTCATAAAAGATCATGTACTTAATGGTAACATTGAACTCATTTTTGTTCCATCTGATGATGAGATTGCTGATGTCTTTACCAAGGTATTAGACGAAACCAAATTCAACGAGTTTCTGAACAAGATGGGTATGATGATACCAGATCCTCAGTTCTTTCAAGAGACTTGCTCTCTTTGATAGACGTATTTGAAAGAAAATTAGTTCCGGACCAAAATTTTCATTTCGGAACTACTTTCTCTCTGAATACATAGGATCATTTTACTTGTCTTTATTTCTGACATTCACTTGAGTTTTTAAGCTGTACAGTTCACCCAGATTGTTTGTTATTTAAAGTCCACATTGTCATAGTGATCAAATTATCATCTCGGAATATACTTCACGATAGCATCCCGGAATTCCACTCCGGAAAAGGTACTACATTTTGCTCTCCGGAATTTCAAACCCTCGGAATTTCAAATCATACTCCGGAAAAGAAAATGCACTCCAGAATTTTCAAAATGTGCTCCGGAATTTTCAAATGCACTCCGGATTTTTCAAATGCACTCCGAAATTTTCAAAATGTGCTCAAAAATTTTCAAAATACGGTCCAGAATTTCCAAATTTTGCTCCGGAAACCTTAACCCTCACTCCGGCAGGCTCTCACAATCATTTTCAAATTCACTCCGGAATTTCTTAAAAACCTCCTTTCCGGAATTCTTTCAAAACAAACTGAGTTTCTGCTCCGGAATTTCCAAACAAACTGAACCTCTACTCCGGAATCAAAACTCACTCCGGATTATCTTTGCATTCCAGATCTCTTTTCAAAACAAGTATGTTCCGGAAAACAATTCTTTACCCTCCGGATCACACTCTGTCCGGAACAACTCATCCGGAATACCAAAGGACAATAAGGTGAAACGTTTTTCTCAACGGTTACTTTCTAGGACGATCCTTATCCAATCCTCCTCGATTTGCGTGACACGGTTGCAGGCCTCCATAAAAATAGCCATCGAATCGCCGGTTGAGCTCTCTATTTTTACCCACAAATCACTTTCCCTTTCACCTCTCAAGTCAAATCAACATCCCTAAATTCGTCTTTCATTAAATGCGACCAATTTTTCTTTCGGATCCTCATCATTACTTTTACCAACCCGACCCAACACCTTACATATAAATACCTTTCAAACCCCTCTTTTACCTCTTTACGTGCTCAATTCCTCCAAACCCTTATTTCTCTCTGTGTTCTTAGTGTTCTTCGAGCATTCATCCTCATTCAACAATGGCGTCTCTACAGAAACCAACTCAAACTGCTGCAATCCCAAAGAAATCGATTGCAAGGAAGAAATCATCCAAAGGATCCAAGGGTTCATCTTCATCTGCCGATCAAGAACCCTTTCTGAGAGACACTACCCAACTGTTTTCCCTAAACCCACTGGATTATGATGAATCAATCATGGTAATGATCGAGTTCATTGCAAATCACCCTATCTCCATTCCACTTACCAAAATCCCTGAACCTCCACTACCACTTCATCACCTTCATCGCGCTTTCACCAGTATCAGACTCGTAGATGACACCTTGGAAACCACAATCATCGGTGACAGAATCGTGCCCATCTACAAATCGACCTTCCTCAAGGCTATTGGTGTCAAAGCACACCCAAGGGGTTTCAAAGTCGTGGAACCAACGTCTGAAGATTTTCAGACGTTTCTGAATTACATCGGGTACCCTCAAGACTACAAGGCCAAAGATTTCAAGAAGTCTGCTGTCTCCGGACTCTGGACCGTACTCATGCACCTCATCATCAGAGGGTTGTCCAAAAAGCATGGAGGAACAGATACCTTAAGTAAGGACTGGCTCAACGTCGTCTTCAGCATCTACTCCGGACGAGAAAACGCCGTGGATCTTCCGGAAGTCTTATGGCAAGACTTTTGCAAGTTTGCCGTCAACAGAAAGAGAAATGAAATTTCGAGCCCTAGGTTCTGGGCACTGACGCTTCAACAGATCTTCAACGAGCTTTCCGAACCAGTTCCGGTTAACACCATTCGTCAGGAGGTATGTGTCTCATTCAAAGTAGGTAAGGCCTATAGGATTCCGGACCAATCATCTTTTGGTCCGGTCAGACGACTTCCGGACCACATGTTGGCCCTCATTCCTTCCGATTCCTATTATTTAAAACAACACTTAGAGACTTCGGTTGTGTTCGACCCAACACAACCTGCCCCAGTCTCTGTTGAGCCCATTTCGGAAGAGGCCAAACCTACTACGTCCGGACCTAATATTAAGAAACCAGCCAAGCGAAAGGCTTCTCCCACAAAACCAAAGACTAAAAAGAAAGCCAAAGTCAGTGCCTCCTCTCAACAGGAAGGCACCCATGACATTCTGGCTGATTTTGGCTGTCCGCACACCCCACCTACCCACTCATCCGAGGTACCCCTTGATGTTTCAAAATCACCTGCACACACTCACCGGGAGTCTCCACATAAACCACCCTCACCTTCCCAAAAAGGTGATGCCGGTGTTGATAATAGTTCCTTGCAGCCCCCTGGAACACACCCACGAGTCACCTTTGATGATCCCATTATTTCTTCTGCACGCACACACTCCGGAACCCCTGTTCCGGACACTAAGCTTTCCGGAGATGGAGCAGTCTCTCCGACTCCGGAAGCCTCAACTGGTCTGATACCCGGAAGGCGTACAGGACGACCATGTGTTAACGATCCCCAATGGGAAGATTTTGTCAACAGGGCCGCATCCAAATGTCCGGATCTCACCAGAGCTCAAGTGGATTCAACTCTTATCTCCATGAGGAACAGGGCCATCCAAAGTAACTTGCCTTATGTTCCTCCCACTGATGCTGATGCTGTCAATGAGCTCACTTCCGAACTACCGCCCATTACAACTCACCAAAACATCTTCCAAACCGATCCAGAAGAAGAAATATCAGAAGAAGTCATGCTGGATGATGAAGCAACAAAAGTTCCGGACACAAACTTCATGACATCCATCCATCTTCAATCTAGGGCCTCCGTATCCAAGTCTGCCTATGACTTCGGATCCTCCTCCTCAACCACTCTGATTGATGGTTCAAACTCCAAATTACAAGAAGATGATGATACAACCAAACCGGGTCCTTCCACAAATCCTTCCTCACACCAACCTCCTCCGCAACACTCAGATTCCGATTCGGAATCATCAGCTGGTGACTATGTTGACCCATTTGCTCTCCTCGAGATACGAATCAACGTCTCAGACACCATGAAGAAAGTATCATCTATGGAATCATCCGTAACAGAGCTCAACACAAAATTGGATCAAAAAGTCTCCGGACTTGATTCCAAACTTGATGCCATTCTCCAGTTACTATCCCAGCAGTCCGGACCATCTGTTGCGGAACGCGAAGCTCAATTGGATCAGTTAATCTCCCTCCGGCTCAAGCACACCATTGAGGAAGTCGACACCAAATACAACATTTTGGTTGATCATTATCTCAACACCATCACTTGCATGCTCAAGGCTTATGATGATCTGGTGTCTGCTACCAACGACCTAATTAAGCAGACCCACTTTTGTCATGAGAAGTAGATTCAAAGGCTGGAGAAGGAGATCCGGAAAAAGGATGAAATGAACATGATCATTCAACAAGTCCTCATTAAACTTCTTCGCTCAACTTGGAATATAGTTGATGTTCCGAACCAGAAGTTTGATGAGATGATTGCTATCCTCAGCAACATGTTCAAGAACCTCTCTGATCAACCCCCACGGCCGAAGCTTATAATAACCTCACTCTTCAACTCACCACAGGCATTCAGAAAGTCTTCTCTAAATTCGATGATCTCAAGGAGAATTTGCTGCTTGCACCGGTGCCGAAATTCACCGATGCAAGAGGGGGAGAAGGACCAAGCAAACCTTGGAAACCTGTCTCGGAGTTCATACTCCGAGATGAAGATCTGAATTCCGATGATGAAGTCCAGGTTGTGTCCGGACTTCTAGGAAACTCCTCTGCTGAAGAAGAAGACAGTGACGAAGACAAATACGTCACAAGTGGAGTTCTGGGCCTTGAAGCTCCAAAAAAAATAACTCCAAAAGTGTTGACTGAGGAAGAAAAGAGGATATGGTCCGCAGTCTCTTGGCCATCCTCCTTGTCGGATGCTTTTCAAAGGGCCGTTCAAATGGCTAAGGCAAAATCTTTTTTAACCGCTCAAGCCTTCCGAGCCACTCCTTCAGTACAGTCTCCCATTCCGGAACCAAAAATCGCTCCAATCGACCAGGGCTCTCCCCTCCGGACCCCTGATGAAATTCCGGAAGAACCTCTTCCAACTCCCACTCCGGAATTCACAATTGATGAGAATATGAAGCTGGTTATAAATGCTCTTCAAAGAGACAAAGGGAAGAAACCAATGACTGCCGAACAATAAGTCCTTCACTCCGGACCTCCTCTCAAGCACAAACATGGATGGTCTCAGGAGGAAATCAATCAGGCATTAGAAGACAGCATCCGGATCCAAGCCCTAAAAGATAATCCTGATCCAATGCGAGGCATCTCTCCTCTTTGCCGCGAAGGCATTCTCAAGGCTGAAGAAATTATCCCATGCATGTACTATGACATTTCTTCAAATAATTCTGCTCAACTGGATCTTCCCCTCTCTCATTCAGCAAATTTTACACTAAGTTTGCTCCTCTTCACTCATCAGACGATCCGCAGGTGATTATCCGGACCGAGAGAGAGAGAGACTCATAACCTTCTACTCCAAACACGCTCAACCTCTCAAGGAAGTGTGGTCAAGAAAAGGATCACCAAAGTGGAAGGTTTCGGAAGAAATATTCTTGTGAAATTCGAGCTCAACTGTCCTCTCTTTCGTTTTCACATTCTCCGGAACAAGCCTATTCCCCGGACTGTTACTGATGTGGACTTTCCATCCATGAATCAGAATGACATCCTCACCTTAGCTGCCCACTTCAGAGAAAATCAGAAGGATAACATAAGTATGGGAGCTTACCATGCCACTCTAATCTTTCTGAAGGATTACGTTGCTAAATTCTGCCGACGTGATTATGAGCTTGCATATCTCTACGGAACTGAACAGTTTGTTGCCAAGATTGACTTTGTTCTTCCGGAAGCTGAAGTCCTTGCTGATGGTCCCATTGAAGAACCGGTTCTAGGGTTTGTCTACACCACGAGGAAAAAAACAAGAAGGACTGCTTCCGAGTCCTTGATAAACATCTAGTTCCGACCAAAGCCCTAAAGAAGTTCATATCCCCGGCATCCAAGTTTGATGTTACGGAACAGGTCAAGGCAAAGTTTGTAAGTCAGCTGGCATGGTACATAGAAGTCCGAGAATGGTTGTTCAGAGCCTACACCTTTATCAAGGAAGAAATGAACTAAGCTTGATGGATTGCTAAGTTCACTTAGGGGGAGATTGTTAGAACCTGAAAGTGAACCTCTAGCAATCCTAAGTCTAAATCCGAAGTGTATGTTCCGAACTGGAGAGTGGTCCGGAATCCGTCCGGACCAAGTAAGAAGACGTGAAGACTGAAGACATTCCGAAACTGACTCTCATGTCCAGAATGATGCTGATCCGGAATGAAGTTGTTTTGTCTTTTGTGCATTTATTATATTTGTCTTTGTATTGATGTAACGTTTCATAGGACTAAACCTATAGTTGTATTTGGACAATCAGAATGTCAGTAGCATGTCTTTTGTCCGGTCCTATGTAAGCACTTTAGTTAATAAGGTGTAATATTCGCTCCTATTTATAGGAGTATTCAATACAAGTCAATACGGATCTTTTCACTTACTTTTGGCATTCATACTAAGTTCATTCAAAACATTCTTGTTCTTCATTTATTAGCTTTACCTTGATCATTTATTCTCAATTATCATTTATGTCTTGATCATTTGTTGAATACATTAACGTAGACTTGTCTGGTCTTTCCAGACTTGACTAGAACATCTATTAGCAAGCAGACATTGATCTTAAGCATTCATTCAAGGTTTGAGTTCTTAAACCTTGTCCCTGCGCATTGATCTTCTTCTCACAATTCCCCCTGAAAACATTAAAAATCATAAAAGCGTAGGGGTATGAACTCACTGTTAGTTGTGTACAAGCGTCGAATCAATAAACTGAAATGTAGACCCTCGAGTTATAGTGTGGCACCTAACGGAATCCTAATAACAATTAAATACATAAATATATCTAAATTAGAGATTTCGTTAGATAATGTGTTAGGAAAACACTTGCTTTTGGTTAAGAAATGAACTGAAATGTAGGGGTATGAACTCACCGTAGTTGTGTACAAGCGTCGAATCAATGAACTGAAATGTAGACCCTCGAGTTGTAGTGTGGCACCTAACGGAATCCTAATAACAATTAAATACATAAATGTATCTAAATTAGAGATTTCGTTAGATAATGTGTTAGGAAAACACTTGCTTTTGGTTAAGAAATGTTACCGGGACTTGATCGAATCGAGGAAAGTGGGTTTTCAGTCAACTGCACCACTTAAAAAGTGTGTACGGCCGTGAATGGGGTTTACGGTCGTGAACAGGGTTTACGGCCGTGAACAGGGTTTACGGCCGTGAACTGTCTCTGGAAGGGTATACGGCCTTTGAAGATTCGATGAGTGTACGGCCGTAAACGGGTTTACGGCCTTTGAAGATTTGAAGATATGAAGTGTGTATGGCCGTAAACTCAAGAACACAGATGCTGATTTCGACGTGAAACGTGCTCTAGATGCTCCGAAATGACTCCCAATGGTGATTCTCGATGATTTTCGGAAGAATAAGGGTGTTTTAGGTGTTTACGGTCAAGAGTTTAGAGAGAGAAGGAGAGAGTTTTCGGCCAGAAACGTCTAAAGGAAGGGTGGGGACTCGTATTTATAGGGGTCTTCATGGTTGGTGGTGGGGGGTGTCCACCCGACGCTGGCCGTAAACGAGTGTACGGCCGTACACGAGTTTACGGCCGTAAACTCACTAAGGCCGGAAATTGTTTGATTTTTCGAGAGATTCAATTTTACGCGTGATTTGGTTCCAACTCGCATATATAAATTTAATTATATAAAACTAGATGATTTTCTAAATCAAGAAGTTTGACGGAAAATTAAAAAAATTAAATTTTATTAACGGAAATCGTATAACAGAAACGGAAAAAGTTTTGGGTTGTCACACGGAGGCACAACCTCGTGAAGAGCCACCACACGGTGCTCTAACTTCCCCTGGTACCGCTTCCGCAGAACAGAATCCATGGAAACAAAACACTCGATACATGTGAAGAACAACAGCGAGATCTGAGACACTTTCCTTTTCCTTATAAAAAAAGTAGGGGGGGAGGAAGAGGGTAAGTAAGAGTGACTTACCATTAGAAATAGTGTAGAAGACCGACATCTCCCTCCGAGCACGCTAGCTCGGACTCATTCCAACGCCAGCAAGCAACACCTTCGATAACACATCGATGTCAACCTGAAGAGTACGCAAGAGATCGACAGTCTCCTGGTTATGGGGAAATAACTTGGGAGTAACATCCGACAAAGCATTTGCCCGATGGTACTCCCGGCCAAGCAGTTCCCGGTTAACCCACAACACTAGGGAACCTTAGCGTGTTGCAAACTATTATGTATCAGGATTACATAATAAAAATAGAAAGAATGTTCCAAAATGTGCTAATCTTAATATGTTATGCGTCATGGCCATGTATGATGAACTCAAAATGAAACACAAAGGATACTAAGTGGATCCACACGCACACATACACATACTCACATAATGAAACACAGAGGATACTTAGTGGATCCACACGCGCACATACACATCCTCACATAATAAAACACGCAAAGCAAGAAAACGACAAGTCTCAGAATAAAGTCATAATATGCAAAAAAACTTTCATACAAGAGGCTCAGCAAGCCCAAAGTCCTAACGAAGAGCCGTCCGAAAGCAAACAAAAATGCTCAATACGTTTGTATTGAGCCGTAAATCTGGAACCAACTAGTGATCAAACACAAGAAAAAGCTATAATCAATGAGAATAAAGAAGGAGTAGAAGCAAGAATGATCCAAATTGCACACGTTTGTATTGAGCCGTAAACGTCTGGTGCAATGGAACTCGCACATACAACGAATTTCTACTCTGACAAGACTGACACATATTTATAGGGAACAATGAGCCGAAAACATTTCACGGCCGCAAACGTCCTTGCAGCCACAAACACCAACTAAACCGAAACCCTAATTTTCGGTTCACCCAACCATAAACACTCTAAACAACCCAAACAAAGACTAGTAAGACCTATACAGATGAATGCCTAGCCCAAACCAACAAAATATGACCTAATAGTCTCCCCCTTGGTTTGAGGCTATCATAAGTTTAGTATTTTTCTATTACCAGCACATCAGACCTTCCCATCGCACCCAGCCACATCTTCTTCTCAATAATCTCCGCAATCATGCTTGTAAATTCTTTCGCAGCAACCTCAAAGATCTCATGCTTGCATACATTTTGATGGCGAGCAAAGGTGTGAATATCCCATTCACCAAACTGTAGCAAATCCTTCTTATCAACGATACGAAAGACACCATCTAGGAATTTGATGACAGCAGAGGCTGTGGATTCATCATAAACCCAGTATTCCATATTGTTCAACGATCCATCACAAAAATTCATAACAATAGGAATTTCTTTCATTTAATTTGTTGGAGGCCACATTACATACTTGAAGGTCTTGTTGGTCTTACGCTCAAGATGATCTTTGACTCTTTTCACGAAGGATTTGGCAGTTTTCATCCCATCAAACTTCCTCTTAACTGGATTCTCCAAGAAAAGTTTGAAATCTGTTTCGCGAGGATCATTAGCTGGGTTGGAGAATGGAGCATCAGAAAGCTCAGTGAGGTCCACCCTCGTCCAAGAAGAAAAATCATTATTGTGCTTGTAATATTCCACATTTCCGCACTTTCGCTTCACCAGCCAGCAATTTAATTTTTCATGAAAACCCTACATAAGAATCCCTGACCGGTCACTATACTTATCTCTGAACTGCCTGTTTCCAAGCTCGGTCACAGTCAGTTGGGGTTGGTCTCCACAGACATTTTGATCTGAGTTTTTCATGAAGAGCCACCTCCCCTTCTCTTGTGAAGAAGCCTGATTCTGAGCTTGTTTGATAGTAACTCTTGGATTGGATTGAGCAGGTTCGGTCTCAAATCGGTCAACAATTCTTGTGGTTCTGACTGGTGGAGAATTATCAAGTAGATCTGGTTGAGATGTATTGGCAGGGGCACTTTGAGAAGTCTCGACTGCACTTGGTTCTTAGACAGTTGTTTTGAATTTGTCACCAAATTCTGCTATCAGTTTGTTCTTCAGGTCGTAGTAACCAGCGGTTAAGGCTCCAAGGTTGAGCTATAGAGCAGAAATTTGTTTTGATTTTAGTGAATTTTTGTCCTCAAGCTCGGAAACTCGAATGTCGAGATTTCCAATCAAAACGTCCTTCTCGATAATCTTCTGATTAAATATTCCAATCTCTGCTCTAAGTTCTGAATTCGATGGGTCCGCTCCCCCTGAACTTCCTTCACCAATAGATATACCTTTGCCTCGGGTTGAAGGGTCAAAATCTTGTTGCGCCAAAAACCTGGCGAGCCTCTCGGAGTCAGCATCATGCGCATGTTGTGGTGGAGAGGAACCCCCAGGAGATGAAGATCTCCCAGCTTCATAAGAAGATCGAACAACACTTGCACCTTCTTTCAAAACATGACTTTATTCCAGGGTCGGTTGGGTTGGTGCTGCAGTTGCAGAAGATTGTTGGACTGGTGGAGCTTGTTCCCTGATCAACACTCCCGGCCTTGGATCGACTCTTCTCCTTTTGATTGGAGGCTGGGAGGCTTGTGTCATAATAATATCACTTTTAGATGGCAAAGAGGCTGGATTAGCAACTAGAAGGGGAGGAATCCTTGAAGTTGTATCCATATTCGCCAAAGTGTTGGCCATCTGATCAAAAGTTGGAGGCGTCAGTTTGAGAACATTATGGACATTGTCAAAGAAGGCATCATGGACATTGTCAAAGAAGGCATCGAGATCCTTATTACTTAGCCTTAAATGATCATTCTGCTCAATGTTGAAGAATAAATCATCATTATCATATCCAGATAGATCATCACCTAAATCCATATCATCTTCATCATCATCCTCATCATCATCATCTTCATCATTAACCTCCACATCAGTCATTTGTACAAGTTACTCGACAATGATTGCAACAGGAGGAACATGTTCTTCTTCATGTTCAGAAGCTATAATAACATCGTCTTCAATATCTTCATCGTCATATGAGCTTTCTGATTCTGATGCATCATTAATATCCGCAAACTAGCCGAATTTCTCCAGTGGGTATTTTCCTTTGAATTCATATTTTGTACCCTTGCGGTTTTGTTTCATCAACCCAAAAGTATTTTCTCTCAAGGACTTCAACTCCAAAGTTTCTCCTTTTCTTTCCAACTCTGGATATTTACTGTCAAATATCATTTGTAGAAACCTCGGGAACATCAAGAATTTATCCTTCCTTTTTCCTTCCAGATTGCTCATCATCTCATTCAGAATGTATCTTGAGAAGTTGAAATCAAGACCTGTGGCAAGAGCAGAAATAACACCAATGTTTAGTAGTGAGATCTCATCAGCACTAGCTCTCCTGCTTGAGATGAAGATTATGAAGCAGTGAGTAAGAAATCGCCAGTAAGGAGGCAACAACTTCTTCACAGTAGCAGGAAACACTCCTTTATAGCCTATCTTCTCGACAATTTCTTCAGTTTGTTCCATGGAAATCTCAGTTGGGAACCCGGGCTGGTCATTGATCTGCAATACCTCAAGAATGGTTTGCTCAGACACCACGATCTTCTTTCCATTAATAACTGATTCCAATGTATCTTCACTATCTTCTCTTTTCTGCACAGAGGCTTTGTTCCGGAATTGCTTTACCAAGTCTTGACAGATGATTGGATTTGTCCTGAAGGCATGTGCAAGATAGCATCTCTTGAGTCCATGAATCATGGACTTGAATTCTTGGTGTGCAGCTAGTGGATCAAACAGTAAAGCAGCTATGTTGTGGTAGTCAGAAAATTTCAAATATGCCATTTGATCTGCACCAAACAAGCCAAGTGAGAAAACTAATGATTTAATCAATTAAAATTAAGTTTTCTCAATTATCAATTTATTTGGCCTTAATGAAAAATGATTCAAATGAAAAACAATTTTATGGCCAAAAACAGGTTCACGGCCATAAACGGGTTCACGGCCGTAAACGGGTTTGCGGCCGTAAACAGTTTGCGACCGTAAACGCTGTTCAGTGCCGAAAAGCATTTTTGCTTCAATAGACCCACAAAACGTGATCGATTCACATGAAAAACAACTGTGTGGGGTTCGCCTTTTATGTACCTACAAGATTTAGAGGTCAATTTCATATGAATACAACAAATTGGTGGTGAATCGGAAATTCTAGAGAGAGAATCTAAGAGGCGTTTGCGGATGAAGACTGAAATGTAAGGGTGGAAGGGTTTATAGCCGGGAACCTTACCTTTTATACTTTGGACCATACCCGGTCCATAACCCATGGGTTGCAAACCCAAATGCATCCAATCCACGCCCAATACATCCAATTTTTTTTTTAAAAAAATGAAAACATTTTTGAAAGACTTAAAAATAAAAATTAATATTAAAATAAAATTAAAATAAAATCTAAAAAATTTAAACTAAATTAATTTTTCTTAATTTTTAATTTTTTATTTTTAGAAAAATAAAATAAAAATAAAAATAAAATAAAATAGCGCAAATTTCTTTTCACCATTGCTAACATTCCTTTGATGATTTTGGGATCAAAGTTTTAGGACAACTTCAATCTGTTTTTCAGTACCTCCACCTTCATGAATAGATCTGGTCAATCGTCGGTATTGTGGTCCACTTAAACACAAAAGATTGTGACGAATTTGGACATGTTACTAGTGACAAGACTTTTGAACTAGATACCAAAATAATACTCCTAGAGGACCATTTAGCAGACGACGACCACGTATATTGTTGTCCAGCTAAATTTAGCAGCGAGATCTACTGACAACCTATTCAATGTTCAATTTTAGATGTAGTAGAATGTGTTTTCCGTTTCCTGATATACCCCGGTAATCAAGAACTTCCAAAGTACTCCTTACTTTAGATGAGCAGACAATTATTAGGAGGGAAGTTAGATTTAGAGATGCATATGTCTTATTCCCAGGTCGGATATCTTCCAATCACGAAGAGGGATTGACATATGACTAACTGAATTAGAGAGATTGAGAAATAGAATGGTGCATATGTTGTGTTCCAAGTCAGATAAGAACTTATCACACAAAGGAGACAACATATGACTAACGGACAGAAAGAATTGCATAGATAAGAAGATGCATAGAGATAGAGTTTCATATGTTGCAGTCCAGGTCGGATCTCTTCCAATCACGGAAAGGAGGCAACATATGACTAACAGAAAGAAAGCAAGAAAAAAAATCTTCTACAGACCTACTTTATCGGAATTCCCCAGTCGCCCTATCAGTACCGGAATTAAGGACATGCGTCCATACATCGAGGAAAAGTTACACCATAGTTCTAGATACAGATTACTTTTAGTGTAGCCCGTAGATTCCCATGTATATCTCACTGCTCAATCTACCCGAGCGGCGTATTGTCAGACCAAACAGAACTATCTAAGTCAATATTTGTCAAGTCCTTTTAAATGTCCGTCTATACCTAGTCTGGTCCATTGAAATCTTTCGTGCCTACCAGCGCATTGAACACAGAGCCTAGACAGTTCAACGTTGGTACCTTACACAAATTAATATTGCCTGTTATCACTTGTTTTATATCACTTCCCAGCACATCACCTGCAGACAAACTATCATGAGACACTATTTTTGGATTTTTCATAGTTTATGAAAAAGAAATAAAATAGAAATAACACTATTTTTGGATTTTTGATTTTCTAATTTTTGTTTTGTTTTGATTTCTCCCCCTAAATTTGTGCATAGGAGAGAAAAGAAAGTAAATGCGCAAATTTAAACTACCTAAAAAAATCAATCTTCAAAATGTATCATTTTGATAAAGCCCACAAGCACATCGAATCGAGCTTTGTTAAACGGTTTAGTGAACAGATCCAGCAGATTATTATCAGTGTGAATCTGCTCGAACCAGATGAGCGAACGCTCATAACAATCTCTGATGAAATGAACTTTGATGTCGATGTGCTTGGTTTTGGAGTGTTGGACAGGTTTTTTAGCGATTTGGATTGCAGCATCATTATCACAGAAGATAGGGGTTTCAAGAAAATTCAAACCGTAGTCCAACAGATGATGTTGAATCCAATTTACTTGAGAGCAACATGCAGAAGCAGCAACGTATTCTGCCTCCGCCGTTGAGGTTGAGACAGTTTGTTGTTTCTTGCACTGCCAAGACACGAGACGGTCGCCTAAGAATTGACATCCCCTGGAAGTTGATTTCCTGTCAAGTTCACAACCTACATAATTGCTGTCAACAAATGCATATAAATCAAAATCAGAATTTTTAGGATACCAAAGACCCAGTTTTGGGCTACCTTTGAGATACCTAAAATTTCTTTTGACAACAATTAAATGAGAGAGTTTAGGATTAGCCTGATAATGTGCACACTGACAGACTGTGAACATGATGTCGGGTCTGCTCGCAGTCAGATACATCAGGGATCCGATCATCGATCTATACTCTGTTTGATCTACGGATTCACCATTAGGATCTGGAGACAACAAGGGTCGTTCAACCATCGGCGTCAAGGCAGTTTTGGAGTCCTTGAACCCAAAGCTCTCAAGCATGTCTTCAACATATTTTCCTTGATGCAAAAGGATTCCGGTAGAATCTTGACGGACCTGCAAACCGAAGAACATAGTCATTTCTCCCAAGGAGCTCATCTCAAATCTCTTCTTCATAACAGCCTCGAACTCTTTGCACAGTTTCAAGCTCATCGACCCGAAAATGATGTCATCAACATATATCTGTACAAGAATTAGGTCACCATCCACATGTTTGATGAAGAGCGTCAGATCAATCATGCCTTTGGTATAACCATGCTCGAGCAAATGATCTTTTAGAGTAGCATACCAAGCTCGAGGAGCCTGATGTAACCTATACAGATCCTTGTCTAATTTGTAGACATGATTTGGAAATTTCGAGTTGACAAAACCATGAGGTTGATGAACATAAATTTCTTCTTTCATAGCTCCATATAAAAAGGCGGTCTTAATGTCCATCTGATAAACGGTAAACCCCATGTAGGAAGCATAAGCTAAGAAGATACCGATAGCTTCAAGGCGCGCTACAGGAGCATACACTTTGGTGTAGTCAAGGCCTTCAATTTTTCAAAACCCACGAACAACCAGACATGCTTTGTTTTGCACAATCACCCCACAATCGTCTTGCTTATTACGGAACACCCAACGCGTGTGCAAAGACTTCTTGCCCTTAGGCAGCTCAACCAGCTTCCATACCCCTAATTTCTCAAATTGATTAAGTTCCTCGTGCATCGCATCAACCCAACTAGGCTCAATCAGTGCCATTTCCACGTTCTTTGGCTTGATCTGAGAAATGAAGTAAGAGTAGAGACATGTATTGACATGTCCACTCTGACTCCTCGTTTTAACTCCGTCACCTAGTTGACCAATGATGTTTTTGATCGGATGATCGCGTTGAAGTCTAGTGGGAACTTTCTGCATGATGTCATTGATTGTGACAAGAAGGTTGTTGATGTTGATGAGTCCGTCATCTGCTGAATCAGCCGCCTCAGATGCTCTGGAACCGTGAGAGGTGCTTGCCACGTACTCATTTGCTATTGGCTCGGGAAAGAGAAACTCCATGAAAGAGTGAGTAGCAGCGGAAGTATCTCTGGTCATGAACTCTTTTTCAGCAGGAGTAAGCGGAGTGGCTTCAGCATCAGGATTGATCATTTGACTTGGAGAACCTGAAGAAGTACTTGGAACAGCTTCATCGACCATAGGAGTCGTAGGAGGCACCAAAGGTGGTCTGTACACAACATCTTCCTCTTCATCTTCAATAACAACCTTCGAACCTAAGCAACAACCTGACACATCATCTGAAAACACATTAAATGATTTAAATAAAGAAGCATAATCAAATAACCATTCAGGACTGACTCGGGCGTCTGTCTCATTCTCTTCCAACCAGCGCACATTGAAAGATTCCACAATCTTCTTGGTTTTCTTGTTGTATACTCTGTAAGCAGTTCGTGCGGCGTATCCTACGAAGTAGCATTCATCGGCCTTCGAGTTAAATTTGGGGTTGGATTCTAAGTGAAGGAGGGTGCAAGGACATCCAAATATTCTGAAGTGAGCAACTGATGGCTCGTGATTGTACAAAATTTCATATGGGGTCTTCATCTTGGCTTTGTTGATCAGGACACAGTTCTGGACGTAGCAGGCAGTGTTGATCGCCTATGCCCAAAAGAAGATCGGAAGTTTTAAATCACAGAGCATCGTCCTTGCAGTGTCTATTAGAGTACGATTGTGCGGTTCAGCAACACCATTTTGCTAAGGAGCTCGAATGGCACTGTATTGACACAATATTCCCTTTTCGGCACAGAAATGATCCAGAACAACGTTCTTGAATTCCGTGCCATTATCAATTCTGAGCGCCTTCACTTTCTCATTAGTTTGAGTCTCAATCATCACAATAAACGTTTTGATCAGATCAGCGATCCCGCTCTTGTTCGATGAGAAGAAAACCCAAGTGAACCGCAAGTAGTCATCTATCACAACCAGGCAATAAGAGATCTTGTTGATGCTAAGAACGTTGACCGGACCAAATAAATCCATGTGCAACAATTGAAGAACCTTGCTGATTGAGTTGATAGCCTTTGGAAAATGGGGCTTACGATGATGTTTGCCTTGTGCAGACGCCACACATTTTTCAAAAGTGATAAAGTCTTTGACAGGAAGGCCACACACGATCTCATTTTTAGCAAGACGATTCAGGTTCTTAGCATTAACATGGCCGAGACGACAGTTCCAAAGCATGCATTGTGTTCTGAGACTTTAGAGAAGAGACAAGTGACTTTTTTTTGAATATTATGATTCACGTCGATGATGTATGCATTTTGTAACGCCCGTAGATCCGGGCTACTCAATTTAGAGACAATAAGCGTCAAAAATGACTTTTTGATTGAAGAGTGTTTAGAATAAATAATCTTAACCAAGTTGTAGTACATGTCACAAGGTTACCGTACATATAAACAACACCGAAATCCGAGTTATAACGAATAAGTTATGACCTGTCGAAGTTTCGCGACAGAACCGGCACGACACTGTGTGACGTAAATAGTGAATTTACGATAGAGCGATATTTAGCCTTAGTGATCTAAACGAAAGTTGTAGAGTTCGTTAAACCGAGAGCGTGCATAAAAAGAATGTCTAAATCTGACTTCGTCCGAGGAAGTTATGATTTTCTAAGTTCAGCTTAGCGGTATGCAGCCCGAAGTTCGATTTTGAGATCGAGTGATTTCTAGCCGAAACAATCTAAACGAGAATCGAAGATCTCGTTAATAGTAGTGCAACGGTAAAAAGACAGACGGGAACGGACGTCGGAGGAAGAAGTTATGAATTTATAACGGAGTTTTCCTGTCCCGACCTACTAAAAATAATATAATAAAAATAAATTCGGAATCAGCCGACGGAGTCTAAACGAATGTTCTAGAGCATAGTCTCACCTACGCGTGGATATAAAGAACGTCGAAAACGGAGTTCGTATGAGATAGATATGAATTTCTGAAGTTTTTAAATAATTAAAATATATTTATTTAATTATAAAAATCGGATAATACCAAACCCGTGACTCATCCGGCCCTATCCACCCGGTACGCCCAGCGTACCAAGATGTACGCCCAGCATACATGTCGACGGAGGATTACGCCCAGCGTAATTTGGGGTTACGCCCAGCGTAACTCGCGGTTTCAGCCCCTATAAATAGATGTCGAGGGCAGCCGAGTTCTTTGCTCATTTTCTTTCCTTCTCTCCCGTTTTTGCATCGTTTTACGTGCAAGAAATATCCCGTAGCCCCGATATTAATCCCGAGTTCCGAAGCAAGTCCCGAAGCCCCGAAGATCCCGAGAAAAAGAGTTTTCGAGCCGAAACTCTGCCCGCGTAAAGCCCAGTTTTGGAGAAAATGTCCCAGTTTTATCGGAAAAGATTATTTTTAGAGATGAGGTGCTGTGCGATCATCGTCTTATCAAGTGAGTGTGTAGTTACTTTCTTCTAACACATAAATATGAAGTATTTGCTATGAAATACGTGCTATGTGTTATGTATTGTTTGTTTATTTGAGATGGGTGTGTAATGGATGTTTTATACATGCTTTTTTTTAATGATTTAAACCGTATATGTATTTTATATCTACAAATATGCTGGGTAGAACATGGGTAGATGAAATATTTGGTGACTATGAGACGTAGTGCCTATTGTGTAAACCCTGGTGACTATTAGACGTAGTGCCTATTGTGTAAACCCTGGTAACTATGAGACGTAGTGCCTATTGTGTAAACCCTGGTGACTATGAGACGCAGTGCCTATTGTGTAAACCCTGGTGACTATGTGACGTAGTGCCTATTGTATAAACCCTGGCGACTATGTGACGTAGTGCCTGTTGTATAAACCGTGGTAGCAAATGGATTTTATGCCAATCCCTTAGGTCAATCCTTAGGAATGAATGAATGAAGGATAATTGACTCTTAGGGTAAAGCTTTAAGAAACAGAAGGAGATAATGGGGATGGGTAATTTGGGTTGATTGTCTGATGATTAAACATAATATAATATATTACTGTGGGTTGAAAACCCTATATGCTCACTAGGCTCCCAAGCCTGACCCACTCAGTTTTCTTTGCATTACAGGTAATGGCACAAGGGGTATAAGTTGGTGGACTTGACGAGAGATTTTGGATTATAGATCAGTAGTTATAAATAACTGTTGTAAGGTCTATTTTATATTGTTTATGCTTTTGGTCTGTATCGGAACATGACATCCCGAGAATTTGTTATTTAATGAAAATATATTTTTTAAAGAAATGCTTTGATAAATTCTTATCATATTTTGTTTTGGGAACAAATTCCGCAACTCTTTTAATCAAAGGATTACTCTGATTTTATAAAACAAAGCATAAATAAATCGGTCTTTTCTAGCCGTGATTTTGGGGATGTCACAGTTGGTATCAGAGCATTAGTTTAAGCGAACTAGGAATTTGTAGTAGTTCTAGACTTAAACTTAGAATGCTAAGTAAAGATTGTGAGATGAGTGTCTGTTATATTTTAGACACGAGCACTATTTTATTTTAGGAAAGTTGCCTAAAATGCTTTTATGTGCTAAATGTTATATGTTTTCCATATATGATATTATTTGTTCGGATCTATGGTTTGTTGCCAACCGGATCTGGAAACCTTATGTGTTTAGGATTCTAAGCGTATGACGACGGTATTAGAACTAGCATGTAAACGTTTCAGAGTGATAAGGATGATTTAACTATCTATCATGGATGAGGATCTAATTTCACCTTATTCGGTGTATAGATCAAAAATGGCAAGAACAAGAAGTGGAGTTGGAAACCCAAACGAAAACAGGAATCAAGCACCTGTGATTCAACCAGTAGTTGTGGCAGCAGCAGCACCTGAGCCAATGACAATGGCTGGTGTACAAATGATGATTCAAACAATGTTGGATCGTCAGATGGAGGAAACTAAACGTCTGCTTCAGCAAAATCGTGAAGAACTTTCAATACAAGTTGAAGAGCCCGAAGTGAATGGAGGGCGGTCAGAAGGATGAAACTTAAGTAGGATTATCGGTCAAGCCGACCCACCGTTAGTTCGACAGAACAATCTGGATGGAGGAAATGATGGACGTGGATGTAAGTACAAGGATTTCATGGCATCCAAACCACCGTGTCTAGCTGGAAGCCCGACACCAGTGGGAGTTATGGACTGGATCTCCGAGATGGAGACGATGTTTGAAAGTTACGAGTGTAGCAACAGACAGAAGACCGCTCTTGCGATTCCTCTGTTAAAATCTGGAGTGCTGAGTTGGTAGAAGCTATATGCTGGTTCTATTCCCAAGGGGGAAGCTAGCAAGATGTCGTGGGAAGATTTTGGGGTGCAACTAAAGATGCAATACTGCTCTGAGCAGGATCTTCTGGAAATCAATAATGAGTTCCAGAATCTGAAAAAGGGAAGGTTGAGCGTCACTGAGTACGCTACTAGTTTTACGGAGAAAATGAAGCTTGTTCCCTACCTACTTCCAACGGAACTTTCCAAGGTCAACAAGTTTGCCCTCGGATTACCAGCGGACTTTGGTCCGATGGTTAAGCAAGCGACCACTATGAAACCCACCATTTGGGCTGCTAGGAATGTCGAGACTCAGATAAGAGAGAAAGGTCTGGAGAGAGCTGAAGTTGGAGAGAAAAGGAAGCATGAGGGATCTTTAGATATCAACAAAGAAAGCAAATTCTCAAAATATGGGGGAAAAGATGAAGCTAAGTAGTGCGAGAAGTGTAAAAAGAAACACTTCGGGAAGTGTAGCGAAGAGATGACTTGCTACAAATGTGGGAAGACGGGGCATTACGCCAACAAGTGCGCATCCAACAAAAAGGTGTGCTATGGGTGTAACGAAGAAGGGCATATTTCTAGAGACTGCCCAAAGAAAAACACATCGCCACAGCCAAGGGCATTCCACATGATCCTCGACGAAGCAGACAATCACGCGAGGAATCAAGGATGAGGATTTTGTATCCAAAGACCAAATTATGAAGTAGCAAGGTGAATAGTAACTTGTGGTTTAGCCTATTAGAGGCATAGTATAGGGTGAACTTGAACCTTTGTGTAATCCTTTCAAGAAATAATATAAACCCTGGTTTTGATATCTATGTGATATTTATGGTTTTAATATCTGATGTGTTAAATGATTGTGTGATTTTTGTATGGTGACTTGGTTAGACTGCGAGACAATACTTGGGACGAGTAGAGATCTATACTACTGGAAGCACAGGACTCACGCTTGGATCAGGGAAAGTCACAAGGTTACCAAGAAGCTAGTAATTGATTCCGTTTTATTCAAGTATGTCATTACCATTGTTTCGGTAATGACTAGTAAGATGGTTGTTATTCCGACCCTAGTGGTCATATCGAATTGAGTCCGACTACAATGAGTTTGTTACGTGGTTCGGAGAACCAAGTTCGAGGTAGCATCTGACTTAAGTCAAAAGATTGAAATCAATGCGATCGATAGCATCGCGCTCGTTAAAGAAGCTTGTAGCCAGAGATTCTACATGCTAAAATGTGGTTATATCACATTAGAATATGAAGGAAGGTATATTTCATTCTGGAAATTTAACTCTAAAAGACCTGAATCTAAGCGTTGCATCATGCGATGAGAGGTCATTGGAGCACGACCCATCGGTATGTTACAATAGATAAAGGAAAGTACTTATCCTAAGAAGAAGAAGGAGTCCTCAATAAGGATTTATTTTGTAACTCGAAGGTTACGATTGAAAGTCCAACATAGTACGAAGAGCAGATGCAAGATTGAGCACTACCTGCTATCGAGAAGTCCAAGAGTTAGATACTCTTTCGGGGAAACATAGAACTTACAGTTATTACGTAGGATGAAGAGATAACGTATGGAATCATTATTCAAGTCCTATTTCGTTTATGATTCCGGGATGTAATCATCCTAAGGGGGAGATAATTGTAACGCCCGTAGATTCGGGTTAGTCAATTTAGAGACAATAAGCGTCAAAAATGACTTTTTGATAGAAGAGTGTTTAGAATAAATAATCTTAACCAAGTTGTAGTATATGTCACAAGGTTACCGTACATATAAAGAACGCCGAAATCCGAGTTATAACGAAGAAGTTATGACATGTCGAAGTTTCGCGACAGAACCGGCACGACACTGCGTGACGTAAATAGTGAATTTATGATAGAGCGATATTTAGCCTTAGTAATCTAAACGATAGTTGTAGAGTTCGTTAAACCGAGAGCGTGCATAAAAAGAACGTCTAAATCTGACTTCGTACGAGGAAGTATGATTTTTCTAAGTTTCAGCTTAGCGGTATGCAGCCCGAAGTTCGATTTTGAGATCGAGTGATTTCCAGCCGAAACAATCTAAACAAGAATCGAAGATCTCGTTAATAGTAGTGCAACGGTAAAAAGACAGACGGGAACGGACGTCGGAGGAAGAAGTTATGAATTTATAACGGAGTTTTCCTGTCCCGGCCTACTAAAAATAATATAATAAAAATAAATTCGAAATCAGCCGACGGAGTCTAAACGAAAGTTGTAGAGAATAGTCTCACCTACGCGTGGATATAAAGAACGTAGAAAACGGAGTTCATATGAGGAAGATATAAATTTCTGAAGTTTTTAAATAATTAAAATATATTTATTTAATTATAAAAATCGGATAATACCAAACCCGTGACTCATCCGGCCCTATCCACCCGGTACGCCCAGCGTACCTAGATGTACGCCCAGTGTACATGTCGACGGAGGATTACGCCCAGCGTAATTTGGGGTTACGTCCAGCGTAACTCGGGGTTTCAGCCCCTATAAATAGAAGTCGAGGGTAGCCGAGTTCTTTGCTCATTTTCTTTCCTTCTCTCCCGTTTTTGCATCGTTTCACGTGCAAGAAATATCCCGAAGCCCCGATATTAGTCCCGAGTCCCGAAGCAAGTCCCGAAGCCCCGAAGATCCCTAGAAAAAGAGTTTCCGAGCCGAAACTCTGCCCGCGTAAAGCCCGGTTTTGGAGAAAACGTCCCGGTTTTATCGGAAAAGATTATTCTAAGAGACGAGGTGCTGTCCGATCATCGTCTTATCAAGTGAGTGTGTAGTTACTTTCTTCTAACACATAAATATGAATTATTTGCTATGAAATACGTGCTATGTGTGATGTATTGTTTGTTTATTTGAGATGGGTGTGGAATGAATGTTTTATATAGGTTTTTTTTAATGATTTAAACCGTATATGTATTTTATATCTACAGATATGTTTTGTAGAACATGGGTAGATGAAATATTTGGTGACTATGAGACGTAGTGCCTATTGTGTAAACCCTGGTGACTATGAGACGTAGTGCCTATTGTGTAAACCCTGGTGACTACGAGATGTAGTGCCTATTGTGTAAACCCTGGTGACTATGAGACGTAGTGCCTATTGTGTAAACCCTGGTGACTATGTGACGTAGTGCCTATTGTATAAACCCTGGCGACTATGTGACGTAGTGCCTGTTGTATAAACCGTGGTAGCAAATGGATTTTGTGCCTATCCCTTTGGTCAATCCTTAGGAATGAATGAATGATGGATAATTGACTCTTAGGGTAAAGCTTTAAGAAACAGAAGGAGATAATGGGGATGGGTAATTTGGGTTGATTGTCTGATGATTAAATATAATATAATATCTTACTGTGGGTTGAAAACCCTATATGCTCACCAGGCTCCCAAGCCTGACCCACTCAGTTTTCTTTGCATTACAGGTAGTGGCACAAGGGTATAAGTTGGTGGACTTGACGAGAGATTTTGGATTATAGATCAGTAGTTATAAATAATTGTTTTAAGGTCTATTTTATATTGTTTATGCTTTTGGTCTGTATCGGAACATGACATCCCGAGATTTTGTTATTTAATGAAAATACATTTTTTAAATAAATGCTTTGATAAATTCTTATCATATTTTGTTTTGGGAACAAATTCCGCAACTCTTTTAATCAAAGGATTACTCTAATTTTATAAAACAAAGCATAAATAAATCGGTCTTTTCTGGCCGTGATTTTGGGGATGTCACACATTTCCATCCCTCTTCGATTTCACCAAGATCCAATCTTCAGGGATAACGATTGTAGGCTTCAAGATGAGACACTCTTTGTCAGTGAAGTGTGTTGAATAGCCTTTGTCGCAGATCTGTCGCAGATCTGTGAGACACTCTTTGTCCTTTCATTAAACAACTGAATCATCAGAATTTGACACATAATCATCACAAACCAAAACATCAGTTTTAGAGTTAGAAACAAAAGCATCAGTATTTGAAACAAAAACATCAGATTTTGAAACACTATTATTATCAGACACACTCTCTTCTGATGCCTGCTTGCCATGACTTAATGATGACTCTGCATAGGAAGTAGAAATGTTAGTATCCTTTTCCCTAGCACTACTCTCCGTTACATGTATAGCAGGTTTGCCATACACAAGATGTTCCTCTCTGTCCATCTCTTCCTGGGTCATAGGGATAGCAGTATAATTGTGATTAAATGGAGGAGGGACACTCTCATACCCTAGACCTACCTGCTTCTTGTCTTTCCATCTCATTTGTTTCTCTATTATAGTTGCAACTCTCTCACTTGACACATTAAACTTTTTGAAATTAAAACCAGCATTTGAAATCGAATTTTTAATATGTCAAGCTCATCAGTCACATCGACAAGTTGTTTCTTGATAAAATTGTAGTTCTCACACTTTTCGCTATACTCTTCCTGTAGTTTCCTAAAATCCATAGTTTTGGCCTCTAATTGTTCTTTTAGTGGTCTTTGGCCCTTCCTAACGTTATAACCTTCGTACTTAAGGTTCTCGTTCTCTCTACGCAATAATTCGATTTGTTCACGTAAAAATTTAACAGTATCAATGCATGCTTGAGAACAAGAAATTTGACTGACCTACTTTTTCTCAGGCTCAGGGGTAGTGGATACCATGAAGGCAAACTGTAATTCCATCATCTCTGCTTCAGGATCCTCTCCAACATTCTCCTCAGTGACTTCACTAATCTGGGTCAAATCTGAATTTTCAGGTCCTGAAATGTTCAAGGCCTGAATTTGGTATTCCCAATCAAATGACTGAGCTACCACCGCCAGATTTGTAGTTTCGTTGTTAGCAGTAGTTCCCCTGTTATTTCCAACCGACACCATTGTCCTTTCATGATTTACTCTTCTATCAGGCTTTCGACAATCACGAGCAAAGTGACCAGGCTCGTGACAGTTGAAGCATCTCAACTTTCCTTTGTTGAATCCAACCTTCTTCTCTGCATTCATGCCCTAATTATTCTTTCCAGTTTTCTTGGCAAATTGTTTAGCCCTGAATACCGCCATTGTAATCTGCCAGATAATGTCCATTTCTTCTACATCCTCTGGGTGGATCTGATCAAGAACAGTGAAAGAAATCTGAGGAGGCAATTCTCCAGCTACAAAGGCATTGTAGCAATTCACTAGGCCAGAGGCTAGGGCCATGTTCTCTTCAACTTCTTTGGGAGCAGAGGTGGTAACAGGAACTTTTGAGGAGGAGGCTGCATATGGATAAGGCATGGACGGTGGAACAACGTGGGATGGTGGTTGTGAAACAGCAAAAGCTTGATTATGTGGAGTAGTAAAGGATGAAAAGGCATTGTTTGAAGAAATCCCCAGATTTGCAATCAAATAGGAGTTCACATGGTTAATTTCCCTTTGCTTGTCATCAAGATCACAGACTTTAATGATTGACATTGAATCTGCAAGACTGAGTCGGTTGAGATCCTTTGTCTTCTTGATAACAGAGACATTCATGTCCCATGACTTAGGGAGAGAATTCAGCAGTTTTTTGTTAATCATAGATCGTGGCATAGAAATTCCCGCTGTTCTCATTTTGGTGGTGAGAGTAATGAATCGTTGGAGTTGAGCCTCAAGAGATTCCCCAAGAACATGGTCAAATAAGTTGAATTTTTGACGAAGCATGTCTTGTCTACTCTGCTTCATGTCATCATTACCCTCATACACCTCAATCAATGCTTCCCACAGTTCATTACCTGATTCAATTTTCTCGAAATCCGCATCTATGTAATTTGCAAGATCTTTGTCGATATTTTGAAGAGTGGTTGTGATTCTAACTGGACCCTTAAGAATGTTGCGCCATATTTTGAAATCCTTCATTTTAATATATTTATCCATTCTCTACTTCCATTCAGGAAATCCTTCAGCTGACAGAAGACGCGGGATTCTTGTGGTAGTTCCCATGATTGAATCCAACTCCTGATGAACTCTCATGTTTTGTGATTCCATTTTTTTTAATTTTCTTAATTGATTGAAAGTCAAACTTGTAGAGAAAACACAACTGAAAAGAGGTTTACAACCGAAAACAAGGTTTACAGCTAAGGAGGGTTTACGGTCGAAAAGTGTTTACGGTCGTACACGAGTTTATAGTTGATAACAGTTTACAGTTGATAACGGTTTACGGTCAAGATGGTTCACATTTGAAAACAAGATGGTTCACAGTCGAAAACTATTTGTTTGTAGTCGAAAATGGTTTACATCAAAAAATGTAATGAGTTGACGGCCGAAAACGTTTTCACGGCAGAAAACTGATGAACAGTTATAGCCGAAAACACCCAGAATTTGATGAAAACCACTGATTTCGAGAATATCTTGAATCCCTCTGGCCTTGAAGTTACAATCAACAATAGAAAATCAGTAACCAAGCTTGAACAATCACGAAAATGAAGAACACTCCAACTGAAAACACAACTTGAACAAGTTTGACACTAGATTGGCTCTGATACCAATTGTAAGTCCCCAAACCTAGAACGAACTAGTGATCAAACACAAGAACAAGCTATAATCAATGAGAATAAGAAGGAGTAGAAGCAAGAATGATCCAAATTTCACACATTTGTATTGAGCCGTAAACGTCAGGTACAATGGAACACACACATACAACCAATTTCTACTCTGACAAGACTGACACATATTTGTAGGGAACAGTGAACCGAAAACAGTTCACGGCCGTAAACATTCTTGCAGCCGCAAACACCAACTAAACCGAAAACCCCAGTTTTCGGTTCAACCAACCGTAAACACTCTAAACAACCCAAACAAAGACTAGTAAGACCTATAAAGATGAATGCCTAGCCCAAACCAATAAAATATGACCTAACAGCAACCAACAATGCAGATACGCAATGCAAGATAACACCAAAGCAAATAAAAGCAAACACGACTATTATCGATTAATATATAAGCGAAATCCTGCCACAAAAGGCCCAAGGCATACATAAGAAAAAAAACAAGCTTCATCAAATATTTTCACTCCCCGAAGGGTAGCTCTAGAAAACTTCAAAGACCACCGCGTCCACCACCGTCACCTCCAACACCACCGACCGCCGACCCGCCACCACCACCCGCACCAACACCATTTCCTCCAACAAGACCCACCGCAGCATCCCCCAGAGCATCCTCAACATCATCAAAAACACACAACGCCATCAACCTGTCCACATGAAGCTTACCCAACCCAAGTAAACCTGCAAAATCCATAGATGCAAAGGCCAGTAGAGCATCATCCAAACTCGAGGAATGGCTTGAACGAGAATCAATGGAAGATAGTGTTGGATTAATGTCTAAGTCCATAACTATATTTGGTATGTACTTGACCCGACCCGACATGGTCCATTTGGGTTGCACTTCACCGACACAATTTATATGGATAGTCTTTTGAGAATAGTATATTTATGATTTATATTAATATATTATAAGTTCTATTATATTAATATGGAATCATATTATTTAATTAGTATTGATCAAGAATTAATTTAGAATTAATTAAGTGATCAAAAAGAACTAATTAAATATGGACTCTTATATATATGGAATGGGCCAAGTTCATTTAGGTTGGGCTAAGCTTTCATGGATGGTCCATGGAGCTTTTAACCTATGGATCCTATGTAAATGAAAGGTCATGGGTATTAGGGTTTACATGGATGTAACCCTAATCCTCCATAATATATAAAGGGGTCCTTGGCTCACAAAATTGGCACAAGTGTGTGAAAATAAGAGTGAGCCGATTTTAGTGTGCATACATATTCTCTCAAGTTCTTCCAAGGTGTTTTTGGTGATTTGTGATTCCATTTGAGGCTTCCACACTATTGGGGCTAAGCTCTTAAAGCTTGAAGACATCAAGCTACATCAAAAGGTATTTCATCTAACTAGAAATTTGTAGTATAGGTGCTTCATAATATGCTAGTTAGGATGAAACCTTGGAATAGTTAATATTTTCATGTATAATAGAGAAAATATAGATCAAAGGTTTATAGGGTTGCATGTACACCATATGAGTGTTAGAATGCTCAAAACCCAACATATAGATCATACGTCCCGGCATCAACCTGTGCTTTCATATTTTCCCAACCCGACTCCTCACCTGTAACAAACACAACATGACGAATGCGACTAATAACCCCAATGAATTTGGGATGTTCTATGAGCTTATCCATCACACGTACGAGCCCGACTTGGAGTAACCAATCGTGATCCGCCCTTAATTTTTCCAACTCGCGGTCACAGTCAGCAAGGTCACGCTCTAGGCTTTCATTTTAAATCATCATGCCCTCATTGGTCTACTCCAATGACTCCACATGAGCCTCCAACAAGCTTCAAACATGTAACACCAGTCAAAATAGGTCAATAACAATCACATGTGATTATGCCAATCACGTAATGTGATTTTTTTAAACTAGTAATGTGATAAACTTACTATGTAATTCATGTTAAAGTATGAACTTTCATGCATAAATTATTATACAACTCAAAGTATACGTCCATACGATTTCAAAAATGTAGAGAACGTCTAAATCTGACTTCGCGTGAAGAAGTTATGATAAACCGAACACTATAAAACTCTATAATAAGAGGAATTAAAAATAGACTTAGAATTAGCTATTGGAGTCTAAAAGAGAGTTGTAGTACTCGTAAATACCTACGCGTGGATATAAAGAACGTCAAAAACAGAGTTCGTATGCAAAAGTTATGGCCTTCTGAAGATATCGCAACATTTTGAAGCTAGAAGTCTATGGAACGATAACCCAAAAGCTCACGATGTGAGCAAGGTTTTCTCACGACGTGAGGATGCTGCAGGACAAGAATCTGGGCTAGAAAACACGCGTTAAAGCTATGGGATAACTCTTACCATAATTCACGACGTGAACCTATCATTTCTCACGTCGTGAGGGCTAAAAATCAGCCTATAAATATCCATTTCGACCCCAAGGCTTAGTACACCTAAAATCTCTTCTTTCTCTCTCATTTGCTGGAGCCGTTTCGCTTCCTGAGCCCGGTGATCGTGAACCGCTGACTGTTTTCAGTTAGATTCTATCGAAGCACGATATTAAAGTGAGTTTCACGACCCCACTTTCTAATATTTTGGGGGAAAACGCATGCTAAATATTATATATACGTTATTATTATGTCTATATGATAGTATTTTGGTATCAACGTAGATAGTTATAATAACCGGGATATAGTTATTTCGTATCTAAAAATATACAACTATCGTAAAGTTGTTAGCATGTTATTGTTATAGTAGTAGACTAATGTAGATCTTGAGTTATACTTAGGATTCTATATATATTTTGTGTGCGATATAGTTCCAGAGTTATACTCGGAAGTTCTATATGTAATTGATAAGTATGTTGTTATTGTTGGTTTTATGTCAAGATAAAACTTGGTTTTACCTCAAGTTATAGCTGTTATACTGCCCAAATGTTATGAAGTTAGGAGTAATGTTTAAAAGCATAGTCTAGTAACTTAGGGTTTTAGACATGAAAATGCTTTTGTTGTTAGGACTATAGAACGCCGTCGAAGTCTACATGAGCTACCTCATTCATCAACTAAGATTGGGGATCTTAGTGGAAGTCCTCTGACCTGTAACCATAAATCCCGTGTGAGCGAGGAAGTCGTGTATGAATAAGATACGGGTTGACGACCCCACTCGTGGTTGTTAATTACAACCCAAGACAAGCGAGTGACGATCCGTTCCTTTTATTTGTTGTTGTTCCGGTGTCGATGAAGCGCGCGGTATTGTTTCTCATGGTAAATCATGAGTGTATTGTTTCTCATGGTAAATCATGAGTGTATTGTTTCTCATGGTAAATCATGTGTGTATTGTTTCTCATGGTAAATCATGAGTGTGTTTTGTCAGAGGTTTTGTTGTCAAGCAGCGGTTACAGACTCATGGTAGCAACTTGTTAGAAACATTATACTTTGTCGTATACAAGTATTAATGTTAAGTATAAGTTTCCCCCTACTTATACCCTAGGTACTACTTGTATATTATGTAGATAATTATACCGAACACACATACTCGTATAGAATTGAAATAAGATTTATGCGTAGCAACTTTCGTTTGTATGGAATTACAAACATTTATATTCATAGTATATGAGACTTATAGGTAAACTACTTATTTGGTAAGTAAAATTTTATACCTAGGATATATATACTAAACGTTGGAGAGTCAAAATGATACTTTCAAAACTATACTTTTGAACTTGGAAAATGTATTATTTTATGGAGTCAAAACTTGTGAACTCACCAACTTTATGTTGACGTATATTTTAAATTGTATGTGTTTTCAGGAAGTTGATAACTATGATACAAGAAATGACGTTACACCGCCCGGTGTTTCCGCCGACGGCCGGGGTGTGACAGATTGGTATCAGAGCTATTAACTATAGTGAATTAGTACTTTCTTAGGAAAACACGACTATAGTTTAGGGCTTACTCTGTTAGGTTTAGGTATATCCCTTAACCTACAAATAAAAAGTATTATTAAATTATACTACTGAAGGACTACTTACGGGAGCGGTGACAAGGATAGACATGTCTATTTGGGTTGCTGGATTTCAGAATGGCTATATGCTAAAATGATCCTGCCCACCGACTGTCCTGACTGGCCGGTGCCTTATCAACTAGACCTGAAGTAACAAACAATAATTAATAATACCCATGAATACAACAAACACAAAGATATAGAGTTATGTATGAACTCAGTCCCACGATGAGAACACATGTATAAACCAAAAATATAGAAAACCCAAACCCTCGATAACTATACAACGCAATGTTTTTGGTCAAACTACATAGTCGAGTTTTATTGTACATGGGCCGAACCACAACTAAACTTAGACTGATCACCTATGTTAATTTATGGTTAGACCGATGCACAACTAAAATTGGATACGGTGTTTGATAGACTAAAACACCTGAAGATTCTAGAAGATTAAAGATAGATCTCAGATCAGGATACCATCAACTCAGAGTACAAGACGACGATGTTCTGAAAACAACATTTAGGACTCGGTATGGTCATTATGAGTTCCTAGTTAAGCCTTTGGATTGACCAACTCCCCAATAATATTCATGGATCTCATGAATCCTGTTTGCAATCCGTACTTGGATAAATTTGTGATAGTAGTTATCGATGATATATTGATATATTCACAAACCAAGGAAGAACACGGTCAACACTTGCAAATAATCATGGAACTACTAAGAAAAGAAAAGTTGTACGCCAAATTCTCCGAATGTGAATTTTGGATTAGAGAAGTAAAATTTTTAGGTCATGTAGTTAGCAACGAAGGAATTCATGTTGACCCCTCCAAAGTTGAAGCAATCAAGAATTGAGAAGCTCCGAAGACGCCAATAGAAGTGCGTCAATTCTTAGGACTTGATGGCTATTACCGTAGATTTATAGAGAATTTCTCCAAAATAGCCAAGGCGCTTACAACACTAACCCAGAAGGATGTGAAGTTCAACTGGGAAGTCAAACAAAAAGCTGCTTTTCAGCAACTAAAGAAAATGTCGTGTAGTGCACCAATGCTATCCTTTCCAGATGGGACAGAATATTTCGTTGTATACTGCGGATGTGTGTTGATGCAAAGAGGAAAAGTAATCACCTACGCATCACGACAACTTAAGGTGCATGAGAATAATTACACTACCCATGACCTTGAATTGGGAGTTGTAGTTTTTGCTCTGAGAAGTTTGAGACACACAATTGGCCAGAGAACATATAAGTGATACCTTACGTACTGGACCAAAAATAATCCACGAGACAACTGAAAAGATTGTGCAAATTAAGGATCGATTAAAGGCTGCACGTGATCGTCAAAAGAGCTATGCTGACGTAAGACGTAAGACTTTAGAATTCCGAGTTGGAGATAAATTAATGTTGAAGGTCTCTCCTTGGAAAGCCGTGATTCGATTCGGGAAACGAGCCAAGCAAAACCCACGGTATATAGAAGCTTTTTCTAGCAAGAATTGGTTTTGTTGCATACCAAATCAAGTTACCTCAAGAGCTAAGCAATGTACACGATGTTTTTCACGTGTCAAATCTCAAAAGATGTCTATTCGATGACACTCTTGTTGTACCTCTCGACGAGATACAAGTCAATACCAAACTCAACTTTTTAGAAGAACCTGTCGAAATCATGGATCGATACGCCAAACGATTAAAACAAAGTCGTATTCCCATAGTGAAAGTTTGATGGAACTCTTTACGAGGACCTGAATTTACTTGGGAATGTGAATATCAGATGAAACAAAAATACCCCCAACTATTTAAAAAAACCCCATCCACAAGATAAATTTTGGGACGAAATTATTCTAACAGGGGGAGAATGTAACACCAGTCAAAATAGGTCAATAACAATCACATGTGATTATGCCAATCATGTAATGTGATTTTTTTAAATTAGTAATGTGATAAAATTACTATGTAATTCATGTTAAAGTATGAACTTTCATGCATAAATTATGATACAACTCAAAGTATACGTCCATACGATTCCAAAAATGTAGAGAACGTCTAAATCTTACTTCGCGTGAAGAAGTTATGATAAACCGAACACTATAAAACTCTATAATAAGAGGAATTAAAAATAGACTTAGAATTAGCTATTGGAGTCTAAAAAAGAGTTGTAGTACTCGTAAATACCTACGCATGGATATAAAGAACGTCAAAAACGGAGTTGGTATGCAAAAGTTATTGCCTTCTGAAGATATCGCTGTCAGAAACCCTAATTTGAGTGAACTCACGACGTGAGCATAAAAACTCACAACGTGAGGACGCTACAGGACACGAATCGGGGCTAGAAAACACGCGTTAAAGCTATGGGATAACTCTTACCATAATTCATGACGTGAACCTATCATTTCTCACGTCGTGAGGGCCAAAAATCAGCCTATAAATATCCATTGCGACCCCAAGGCTTAGTACACCTAAAATCTCTTCTTTCTCTCTCGTTTGCTGGAGCCGTTTCGCTTCCTGAGCTCGGTGATCGCGAACCGCTGACTGTTTTCAGTTAGATTCTATCAAATCACGATATTAAAGTGAGTTTCACGGCCCCACTTTCTAATATTTTAGGGGGAAAATGCATGCTAAATATTATATATACGTTATTATTATGTCTATATGATAGTATATTAGTATCAACGTAGATAGTTATAATAACCGGGATATAGTTATTTCGTATCTAAAAATATACAACTATCGTAAAGTTGTTAGCATGTTATTGTTATTGTAGTATACTAATGTAGATCTTGAGTTATACTTAGGATTCTATATATATTTTGTGTGCGATATAGTTCCAGAGTTATACTCGGAAGTTCTATATGTAATTGATAAGTATGTTGTTATTGATGGTTTTATGTCAAGATAAAACCTGGTTTTACCTCAAGTTATAGCTGTTATACTGCCTAAATATTATGAAGTTAGGAGTAATGTTTAAAAGCATAGTCTAGTAACTTAGGGTTTTAGACATGAAAATGCTTTTGTTGTTAGGACTATAGAATGCCGTCAAAGTCTACATGAGCTACCTCATTCATCAACTAAGATTGGGGATCTTAGTTGAAGTCCTCTGACCTGTAACCGTTAATCCCGTGTGAGCGAGGAAGTCGTGTATGAATAAGATACGGGTTGACGACCCCACTCGTGGTTGTTAATTACAACCCAAGACAAGCGAGTGACGATCCGTTCCTTTTATTTGTTATTGTTCCGGCGTCGATGAAGTGCGCGATATTGTTTCTCATGGTAAATCATGAGTGTATTGTTTCTCATGGTAAATCATGAGTGTGTTTTGTCAGAGGTTTTGTTGTCAAGCAGCGGTTACAGACTCATGGTAGCAACTTGTTAGAAACATCATACTTTGTCGTATAAAAGTATTAATGTTAAGTATAAGTTTCCCCCTACTTATACCCTAGGTACTACTTGTATATTAAGTAGATAATTATACCTAACACACATACTCGTATAGAATTGAAATAAGATTTATACGTAGCAACTTTTGTTTGTATGGAATTACAAACACTTATATTCATAGTATAAGAGACTTATAGGTAAACTACTTATTTGGTAAGTAAAATTTTATACCTAGGATATATATGCTAAACGTTGGAGAGTCAAAATGATACTTTCAAAACTATACTTTTGAACTTGGAAAATGTATTATTTTATGGAGTCAAAACCTATGAACTCACCAACTTCATGTTGACGCCCGGTGTTTCCGCCGACGGCCGGGGTGTGAAAGAACATCTTCCAACGCTAGTTTCTCTTACCCCAACGAACTGTTCTTCTAGTCCAACAAGTGAGCGGCCACTTCAAGCTCCTCCACCTGACCCTTCAAACCCGCCTCGCTTGCCACCAGGGCAGAATGCGCACGCTACAGTTCATCAAACCGCTACGCACATCGGGAACCAGCGGCTAGATAAGCCATGTCCTGTGCAGCAGCATAAGCCAGGTTGTGAGCAAGGGCGACGTTGTTCATTGCATCCATATCCTCAACAGTAGCAGGAGGAAGGGCATGTTGGCGAAACTCCAAGGCAGCAGAACGAACAGACAAATGGGAAACCACACGAAGACCCCACCCAGGAACAAAGATGGGGACACCATGCAAAGCCCCCGCAGTGGAAGCCTTGGGGTGTGACCGCTTGGCGCTATCCCTTGAAGATCGAGGACTGGCACAAGGAATCGAAGCAATCATAACAGGAACAATGGGCTGCTGGGACGCCTTCTCAATACCCTCAGACTATTGAACGTCATCATCGAGTATTACCAAAACATCGCCATGATGGGACAACATAGAAGATAGCAGGCACATAAAACCACGACGTTGGATCACACGCCTCCCGATCTAGCCGGAACTGCCTCCTGACGCCGGCTCACTCATGGCTTGGACAACCTTTCGCTTCTCCACGGCACGATGGACGCTGACAATGATCCCATCCTTGCTATCCCCCACGTCATTGGCCTTGGAGGTGTTGATCAGCTGCCCGATTAAACAGGTACTCCTAAGGCCGGAGACGTACGGGCGCCTCGCGAAATGGGCTATAGAACTGGGAGAACATGACATTAGTTATCACCCCAAAGTGAGTATCAAAGGACAGGCACTAGTCGATTTCTTATTGGAAATCCCCAGAGAGCTCCAACAGGAAATGACTGATATCACCCAGCGAAGGCACCCGGAGGAGAAGACCGACCAACAATGGACCCTCTACACGGATGGAGCTTCCAGCAAGGAAGGCTCAGGAATAGGTTTAATCCTAACCAGCCCCACGGTTGAGGAGATCACTTACGCCTTGCGCTTCGACTTCTACACCTATAACAATGAAGCCGAATATGAAGCCCTGTTAGCCGTCCTAATATTAGCTGTAAAAATGGGGGCGGAGAAGATAGTAGCCCGAACCAACTGATGCCTGGCAGCCAACCAGGTCACTAGAGAATTCGAAGCGAAGGATAAAGGAATGGAAAAGTATGTTAAAGCAGTCCAACAGATCACAAGTTCACTCAAGAATTTCACCATACGACAGATTCCGAGGGGAAGCAATAGGCGAGCGGACGCTCTGAGCAAACTTGCGTGAACATGCTTTGGCCACCTTTCCAAGGAGGTCCTGGTGGAAGTATTAAAAGAAAGGAGCATCGAAAAACGTCAAGTTGACTCTTTGTCCACGGATAGGCCCAGTTGGATGACACCCATTACATACTATTTGCAGCATTGCATACTTCCTGACGACCACACGGAGGCACGAAAAACAAGAATATGAGCTCCCCAGTACGCAATCTTGGGGGGAACATTGTATCAAAAGGCTACATAGCTCCGTGGCTCAAATGCATAGAAAACGAGTCCGGGAAGAAGGCTCTCCAGGAAGCCCATGTGGGGTCGGCCGGAGCACACGAGGGGGCGAGGGCCCTCACGAGCAAGATACTACACATGGGGCTCTACTTGACGAACAAACACCAAGACGCCACCAAACTGACCCGAGCATGCGTGGAGTACAAGACTTTTTCACCGGTGCAAGGCGTACCTCCAGCCAAACTAACAAGCATCACTAGCCCATGGCCCTTTTACCAATGGGGGATCGACATCGTCGGTCCTTTCTTGGATGCTCAAGGAAAAGTGAAGTTCTTGGTCGTGGCACTCGACTACTTCACGAAATGGATAGAAGCCGAGCCATTGGCATGTATTGCTAGAAAACAAATGATTGAATTCATGTGGAAAAGCATCATAATTGTTGGATTAGGTGTCTAAGTCCATAACTATTTTTGGTATGTACTTGATTTGATTATGAGCATGTTCCTTTTGGGTTGCCTTCACTCATGCAACTTGATAGGATGACAAGAGGAGAGAGAGTAGAATTTATTATGTGAATAATAAATTCATACTTAAAATGGTTTTATTACTATATTACAAGATTAATATATTATTTGAAAATCATATGATTTAATTAGTATTGATCAAAAATTATTTTGGAATTAATTTGGTGGTTAAAAGAGACTGATTAAATAAAAGGGACTGATATGGCAATTATCCGATAGTTGCTAGTTGGGCTATGGATTCCTAATAGAAGGGATTAGACGAAATCTATGGGAAGCCCATAAAGATTTCGTCCAAGGGGCCTTCTAGAAGGGTTCCATGGATTGCTTAAGGCCTAAGCAGAGAATTAAGGTTTCCACTTGAAACACTAGTATCCCACACAACTATAAATAGGCCCTTATACATGAGGATTTCAGATCGAAGCTTCTTGGAGTTTCCCTAGCCGATTTCCTCTTCTTTCCTAAGTCATCTTGTTGCATTGAGTGTTTGTGACTCCATTAGAGGTCCAACACTTGGTGCACTAGGCTTTCAGAAGTCAAGATCAAGAAGGATTAAACTTGTTATTGCTACATAACAAGAGAGGTAAAGTTTCTAACCCTAATCATATCTGATTTTCGATGTGTGCATGTTTGTCATAGGGTTTAGGCTTTGGTATTCAATTTTGTATGTTTAGAAAAACCTAGATACAAAGCAATTATGGTTGCATGTACACCATAGGAATGATGTTATGCTCATAACCCAACAATAACAAGGTTTGGAATACCTAAGGATCTGATTAGTGACAAAAAACTACAATTTTCCGAGAACCCCTTCAGAGACTGGTGTGCAGAGAGAGGAATAGAGCAAAGATTCACGTTGGTAGCACACCCCCAAGCCAATGGACAGACGGAGGTGTCTAATAGGACGCTGGTGCACGGGATCAAAAAACGACTCGGCAAAGCAAAAGGCAATTAGTTAGACGAATTGCCAGAAGTTCTCTAGTCGTACCAAACCACACCACGGACCAGCACGAAAGAAACACCATTTAGCCTGGCCTACGGGGCAAAAGCGGTGCTTCCAGTAGAAATGACGATGGGATCAATAAGAACAGAGTACTGCCATGAGTAAACAAACAGAAAGGACCTAAGGGAGAATTTAGACCTTCTGGAAGAATGCCGAGAATGCTCAAGCATCCGCCAGGCCGCGTAAAAAAAAGTAGCGGAGGGGTATTATCATCAGCGAGTCAAAGATAAGGCTTTTCGTGTTGGAGACTACGTCCTGCGAAGAAACGAGGCCGGCCATGCACATCCCTGCGGAAAACTGAGCCAGACATGGGAAGGGATGTACAAGGTGGTAGAGGCGCATCGCAATGGGTCGTACTCCTTGGAGACACCCGAGGGAAGACAGATCCCGAGAACGTGGAATGCAAGGAACATGAGAAAGTTCCACTTTTGAGTGAACCCACACACCTCTACGCAGAAGGGAGGACAGTTCTAGTAAAACATCCCGCGGTTGGATTGATCACCCGGACTGACAGGCGGACACTTAGCGTAGTCCGATAGGGAACCTTAGCGTGTAACAAACTAGTATGTATCAGGATTACATAATAACAATAGAAATTCCAAAATGTGCTAATCTTAATATGTTATGCGTCATGGCCATGTATGATGAACTCAAAATGAAACACAGAGGATACTTAGTGGATCCACATGCGCACATACACATACTCACATGATGAAACACAAAGGATACTTAGTGGATCCACACGCGCACATACACATCCTCAAATAACAAAACACACCAAGCAAGAAGATGACAAGTCTCAGAATAAAGTCGTAATACGCAACAAAACTTTCATACAGGAGGCTCAGCAAGCCCAAAATCCTAACGAAGAGCCGTCCGAAAGCAAACAAAAATGCTAAATATGTGAAAAAGCAACCAACAATGCAGATACACAATGCAAGATAACACCAAAGCAAATAAAAGCAAACATGACTATTATCAATTAATATATAAGCGACATCCTGCCACAAAAGGCCCAAGGCATCCATAGGAAAAAAAAAAAAACAAGCTTCATCAAATATTTTCACACCCCGAAGGGTAGCTCTAGAAAACCTCAAAGACCACCGGCCACCACCGTCACCTCCAACACCACCGACTGCCGGCCCACCACCACCACCCGCACCAACACCGTTTTCTTCAACAAAGCCCACCGTAGCATCCCCCAAAGCATCCTTAGCATCATAAAAAACACAAAACACCATCACCCTGTCCACATCAAGCTGACCCAACCCAAGTAAACCTACAAAATCCATAGATGCAAAGGCCAGTAGAGCATCATCCAAACTCGAGGAATGGCTTGAACGAGAATCACGTGAAGATAGATCATACGTCCCGACATCAACCTGTGCTTTCATATTTTCCCAACCCGACTCCTCACCTGCAACAAACACAACATGACGAATGCGACTAATACCCCCAACAAATTTAGGATATTTTATGAGCTTATCCATCACACGCACGAGCCCGACTTGGAGTAACCAATCGTGATCCTTACTCAATTTTTCCAACTCGCGGTCACGGTCAGCAAGGTCACGCTCTAGGCTTTCATTTTGAATCATCATGCCCTCATTGGTCTACGTCAACGACTCCACATGAGCCTCCAACGAGCTTCGAACATCTTCCAACGCTAGTTTCTCTTACACGAACGAACTGTTCTTCTAGTCCAACAAGTGAGCGGAAACTTCAAGCTCCTCCACCTGACCCTTCAAACCCGCCTCGCTTGCCGCCAGGGCAGAATACGCACGCTACAGTTCATCAAACCGCTACACACGCCGGGAACCAGCGGCCATATAAGCCATGTCCTGTGCAGTAGCATAAGCCATGTTGTGAGCAAGGGCGACGTTGTTCATTGCATCCATATCCTCAACAGTAGCAGGAGGAAGGGCATGTTGGGTAAACTCCAAGGCAGCAGAACGAACAGACAAATGGGAAACCGCACGGAGACTCCACCCAGGAACAAAGATGGGGACAGCATGCAAAGCCCCCGCAGCGGAAGCCTTGGGGTGCGACCGCTTGGCGCTATCCCTTGAAGATCGATGACTGGCACAAGGACTCGAAGCAATCACAAGAGGAACAATGGGCTGCTGGGACGCCCTCTCAATACCCTCAGACTATTGAACGTCATCATCGGGTATCACCAAAACATCGCCATGATGGGACGACATAGAAGATAGCAGGCGCATAAAACCACGACGTTGCATCACACGCCTCCCGATCTGGACGGAACTGCCTCCCGACGTCGGCTCACTCATGGATTGGACAACCTTTCGCTTCTCCGCGGCACGATGGACGTTGGCAATGATCCCATCCTTGCTACCCCCCACGTCATTGGCCTTGGAGGTGTTGATCAGCCGCCCGATTAAACAGGTACTCCTAAGGCCGGAGACGTCCGGGCGCCTCGCGAAATGGGCAATAGAACTGGGAGAACATGACATTAGTTATCACCCCAAAGTGAGTATCAAAGGACAGGAACTAGTTGATTTCTTATTGGAAATCCCCAGAGAGCTCCAACAGGAAATGACTGATATCACCCAGCGAAGGCACCCGGAGGAGAAGACCGACTAACAATGGACCCTCTACACGGATGGAGCTTCCAGCAAGGAAGGCTCAGGAGCAGGTTTAATCCTAACCAGCCCCACGATTGAGGATATCACTTACGCCTTACGCTTCGACTTCTACACCAATAACAATGAAGCCGAATATGAAGCCCTGTTAGCCGTCCTAATATTAGCTGTAAAAATGGGGGCGGAGAAGATAGTAGCCCGAACCGTCTGATGCCTGGCAGCCAACCAGGTCACTAGAGAATTCGAAGCGAAGGATAAACGAATGGAAAAGTATGTTAAAGCAGTCCAACAGATCACAAGTTCACTCAAGATTTTCACCATATGGCAGATTCCGAGGGGAAGCAATAGGCGAGCAGACGCTCTGAGAAAACTTGCGTCAACATGCTTTGGCCACCTTTCCAAGGAGGTCCTGGTGGAAGTATTAAAAGAAAGGAGCATCGAAAAACGTCAAGTTGACTCCTTGTCCACGGATAGGCCCAGTTGGATGACACCCATTACAGACTATTTGCAGCATGGCATACTTCCTGACGACCACACGGAGGCACGAAAAACAAGAATACGAGCTCCCCAGTATGCAATCTTGGGGGGAATATTGTATCGAAAAGGCTACACATCCCCGTGGCTCAAATGCATAGAAAACGAGTCCGGGAAGAAGGCTCTCCAGGAAGCCCATGTGGGGTCGGCCGGAGCCCACGAGGGGGCGAGGGCCCTCACGCGCAAGATACTACGCATGGGGCTCTAATTGCCGGACATACACCAAGACGCCACCAAACTGACCCGAGCATGCGTGGAGTGCCAGACCTTTTCACCGGTGTAAGGCGTACCTCCGACCAAACTAACAAGAATCACTAGCCCATGGCCCTTTTACCAATGGGGGATCGACATCATCGGTCCTTTCTCAGAAGCTCCAGGAAAGTGAAGTTCTTGGTCGTGGCAGTCGACTACTTCACGATATGGATAGAAGCCGAGAGATTGGCATGTATTGCTGTAAAACGAATGATTGATTTCATGTGGAAAAACATCATAACTGTTGGATTAGTTGTCTAAGCCCATAACTATTTTTGGTATGTACTTGATTTGATTATGAGCATGGTCCTTTTGGGTTGCCTTCACTCATGCAACTTGATAGGATGACAAGAGGAGAGAGAGTAGAAATTGTTATGTGAATAATAAATTCATACTCAAAATGGTTTTATTACTATATTACAAGATTAATATATTATTTGAAAATCATATGATTTAATTAGTATTGATCAGAAATTATTTTGGAATTAATTTGGTGGTCAAAAGAGACTGATTAAATAAAAGGGACTCATATTGCAATTATCCGATAGTTGCTAGTTGGGCTATGGATTCCTAATAGAAGGGATTGGACGAAATCTATGGGAAGCCCATAAAGATTTCGTCCAAGGGGCCTTCTAGAAGGGTTCCATGGATTGCTTAAGGCCTAAACAGAGAATTAAGGTTTCCACTTGAAACCCTAGCATCCCACACAACTATAAATAGGCCCTTATACATGAGGATTTCTGATCGAAGCTTCTTGGAGTTTCCCTAGCCGATTTCTTCTTCTTTCCTAAGCCATCTTGTTGCATTGAGTGTTTGTGACTCCATTAGAGGTCCAACACTTGGTGCACTAGGCTTTCAGAAGTCAAGATCAAGAAGGATTAAACTTGTTATTGCTACATAACAAGAGATGTAAAGTTTCTAACCCTAATCATATCTGATTTTCGATGTATGCATGTTTTTCATAGGGTTTATGCTTTGGTATTCAATTTTGTATGTTTAGAAAAACCTAGATCCAAAGCAATTACGGTTGCATGTACACCATAGAAATGATGTTATGCTCATAACCCAACAATAATAAGGTTTGGAATACCTAAGGTTCTGATTAGTGACAAAAAACTACAATTTTCCATGAACCCCTTCAGAGGCTGGTGTGCAGAGAGAGGAATAGAGCAAAGATTCACGTTGGTAGCACACCCCTAAGCCAATGGACAGACGGAGGTGTCTAACAGGATGCTTGTGCACGGGATAAAAAAACGACTCGACAAAGCAAATGGCAATTAGGTAGACGAATTGCCAGAAGTTCTCTAGTCGTACCAAACCACACCGCGGACCAGCACGAAAGAAACACCATTTAGCCTGGCCTACGGGGCTGAAGCGATGCTGCCAGTAAAAATGACGATGGGATCAATACGAATAGAGTACTGCCATGAGTAAACAAACGAAACGGACCTAAGGGAGAATTTAGACCTTCTGGAAGAACATCGAGAATGCTCAAGCATCCGCCAAGCCGCAGAAAAAAAGTAGCGAAGGGGTATTATAATCAGCGAGTCAAATATAAGGCTTTTCGTGTTGGAGACTACGTCCTGCGAAGAAACGAGGCCATCCATGCACATTCCTGCAGAAAACTGATCCAGACATGGGAATGGACGTACCAGGTGGTAGAGGCGCATCGCAATGGGTCGTAATCCTTGGAGACACCCGAGGGAAGACAGATCCTGAGAACGTGGAATGCAAGGAACTTGAGAAAGTTCCACTTTTGAGTGAACCCAAAAACCCCTACGCAGAAGGGAGGACAGTTCAAGTAAAACATCCTGCTGTTGGATTGATCACCCAGACTGACAGGCAGACGCTTAGCGTAGTCCGATAGGGAACCTTAGCGTGTAGCAAACTAGTATGTATCGGGATTACATAATAACAATAGAAAGAATGTTCCAAAATGTGCTAATCTTAATATGTTATGCGTCATGGCCATGTATGATGAACTCAAAATGAAACACAGAGGATACTTAGTGGATCCACATGCGCACATACACATACTCACATAATGAAACACAAAGGATACTTAGTGGATCCACACACGCACATACACATCCTCAAATAATAAAACACACAAAGCAGGAAGATGACAAGTCTCAGAATAAAGTCGTAATACGCAACAAAACTTTCATACAGGAGGCTCAGCAAGCCCAAAATCCTAACGAAGAGCTGTCCGAAAGCAAACAAAAAATGCTCAATATGTGAAAAAGCAACCAACAATTCAGATACACAATGCAAGATAACCCCAAAGCAAATAAAAGCAAACACTGCTATTATCGATTAATATATAAGCGACATCTTGCCACAAAAGGCCCAAGGAATCCATAAGAAACAAAAAAAAACAAGCTTCATCAAATATTTTCACACCCCGAAGGGTAGCTCTAGAAAACCTCAAAGACCACCGGGTCCACCACCGTCACCTCCAACACCACTGACTGTCGGCCCACCACCACCACCCTCACCAACACCATTTTCTCCAACAAAGCCCACTGTAGCATCCCCCAAAGCATCCTCAGCATCATAAAAAACACACAACGCCATCACCATGTCCACATCAAGCTGACCCAACCCAAGTAAACCTGCAAAATCCATAGATGCAAAGGCCAGTAGAGCATCATCCAAACTCGAGGAATGGCTTGAACGAGAATCATGTGAAGATAGATCATACGTCCCGACATCAACCTGTGCTTTCATATTTTCCCAACCCGACTCCTCACCTACAACAAACACAACATGACGAATGTGACTAATACCCCCAACGAATTTGGGATGTTCTATGAGCTTATCCATCACACGTACGAGCCCGACTTGGAGTAACCAATCATGATCCGCCCTCAAATTTTCCAAATCGCAGTCACGGGCAGCAAGGGCACGCTCTAGGCTTTCATTTTGAATCATCATGCCCTCATTGGTCTACGTCAACGACTCCACATGAGCTTCCAACGAGCTTCGAACATCTTCCAACGCTAGTTTCTCTAACACCAACGAACTATTCTTCTAGTCCAACAAGTGAGTGGAAACTTCAAGCTCCTCCACCTTACCTTTCAAACCCGCCTCGATTTCCGCCATGGCAGAATGCGCATGCTACAGTTCATCAAACCGCTACACACGCCGGGAACCAGCGGCCAAATAAGCAATGGCCTGTGCGGCAGCATAATCCAGGTTGTGAGCAAGGGCGACGTTGTTCATTGCATCCATAACCTCAACAGTAGCTAGAGGAAGGGCATGTTGGGTAAACTACAAGGTAGCAGAACCAATAGACAAATGGGAATCCGTACGAAGACTCCACCCAGGAACAAAGATGGGGGAACCATGCAAAGCCCCCGTAGCGGAAGCCTCGGGGTTTGACCGCTTGGCTCTCTCCCTTAAAGATCGAGGACTGGCACAAGGACTCGAAGTAATCACAACAAGAACAATGGGCTGCTGGGACGCCCTCTCAATACCCTCAGACTATTGAACGTCATCAGCAGGTATTACCAAAACATCGCCATGATGGGAAGACATAGAAGATAGTAGGCGCATAAGCCCATGACGTTGCATCACACGCCTCCCGATCTGGCCGGAACTGCCTCCCGACGCCGGATCACTCATGGCTTCAACACCCTTTCGCTTCTTCGTGGCACGACAGACGCTGGCAATGATCCCATCCTTGCTATCCCCCATGTCCCTGGCCGAAGGTTCCCCCAAAGGGCGAGATATCAGGGCTGGGGACAGAGAAACATCTTGAGCCGAATGGCCCCCCGTATTAGAGGAACTCCCTAGCGGCTGCGACGAAGTCACAACAGGGGCACTCAGACGACGAGGCGGAGTGTCACACCCCCAAACCGAAACGACGGAAACGTTCGGGGGTGGATGACGTCATGTGTAGTATCACAAAAGTTGTATTATAGCAACCATAGTAACACAACCATCACATTGAATACATATATGAAAAATGTTTACATCTTTTTAATTCTTGTTTTTATACATCAAAAGTATAATCAAAAGAAAAAGACGTGACTCTATACGCTCCTTCTTCTCAAAACTCCAGGAGGTACCTATCTACTGATTTCCTTAGAATACAAGCAGTTTTGAAAGAGTATCAACATAATGCTGGTGAGTTCATAAGCGATGTTTTGTAGTGAAAACTTGTTGATGAATCTTGTAAAATGTTCGTATGTTTCCAAGAAAATCCAATATTTTCTTTTGTAAAAGCATGATATTACCAGTTCCTTCTGTGAATGTTTGTTACGGTATCCTTTGTAGTATAAAACATATTAGTTTGTATGCTTGATTAATACTAGTGCGTATAGTATGATGAATTCTGTATGAAAAACCTCGGTGTCTTGAATGTTCTGTTTTAAAACCCTGGATACCACCAGTATGTATATTAGTTTTATTATTTAAAATAAAACTGCGTATTGTATCTCTGGAATCCTCCAGTGTAATGTATAATAGTTCTATTAATGAAAATAAAACTAATGACGAATGAAATCTCGTAAACAAAGGTTAGTTTATACTTATTGTGAGTCGTATAACCATGCTTGATATGACCTAGTGACCTTTACGACGTTCTTCAAGTGTCGGTTAAATGACATTTGTCACCCCAGGCATGCCTACCTAACTCTAGCTAGCAGTTCAGGTGTGGGATTATCAGTCCTGAATAGATCTATTCACAAATCTCACGCTCTCCCTCCAGGAGACTCTGGTTATACTATTACAGGATTTAATTCAGTACACACAAGGGTACAGTTTTGAAGTGAAATCTCACAATTCTGTATAATCTAGTTTACATGTATTTCCATATTGTTCTCTTGTATTTGTATCCGTTGAATACTGTATAAGGTAATAATTATACTTAAATAATTATTAACCGTTGTACTCTTGTAGTAATGTATATCATAAACTAAATCTGTCATAGTTTATATGATTAGTAGTGTACAACTCTGAATTCGTAAAAGTTGTGTATTGAAAACCCCAAACTATACCTATTATAGTTTGCATGTATATTGTGTAGTTGAAGTGAGTATTGATCTCAAAATTAATCAATTATGGTTGTAAGTTGAAAACGTCCCTTATGCTCAACATAATACAAAAGGGATAAAATAACTAAATATTTTATAAAATGTGGAAACCGTTTGACTGTATCAATTGCATAAGTTTTATGTTTGTTAAAACCCTTTGTCTTGTTTCACAAAAAATATTTGTGTTGGCTTGTATTCCCCCCCTAAAAACATTAAAAATCATAAAAGCGTAGGGGTATGAACTCACCGTTAGTTGTGTACAAGCGTCGAATCAATGAACTGAAATGAAGACCCCCGAGTTGTAGTGTGGCACCTAACGGAATCCTAATAACAATTAAATACATAAATGTGTCTAAATTAGCGATTTCGTTAGATAATGTGTTAGGAAAACACTTGCTTTTGGTTAAGAAATGTTACCAGGACTTGATCGAATCGAGGAAAGTGGGTCTTCAGTCAAATGCACCACTTAAAAAGTGTCTACGGCCGTGATAGGGGTTACGGCCGTGAACAGGGTTTACGGCCGTGAACAGGGTTTACGCCCATGAACTGTCTCTGGAAGGGTTTACGGCCTTTAAAGATTCGATGAGTGTACGTCCGTAAATGAGTTTACGGCCTTTGAAGATTTGAAGATATGAAGTGTGTATGGCCGTAAACTCAAGAACACAGATGCTGATTTCGACATGAAACATGCTCTATATACTCCGAAATGACTCCCAATGGTGATTCTCGATGATTTCCGGAATAATAAGGGTGTTTTAGGTGTTTACGGACAAGAGTTTAGAGAGAGAAGGAGAGAGTTTTTGGCCAGAAATGTCTAAATGAAGGGTGGGGACTCGTATTTATAGGGGTCTTCATGGTTGGTGGTGGGGGGGTCCACCCGACGCTGGCCGTAAACGAGTGTACGGCTGTACACGAGTTTACGACCGTAAACTCACTAAGGCCGGAAATTGTTCTATTTTTCGAGAGATTCGGTTTTTCGCGTGATTTGGTTCCAAATCGCATATATAAATTTGATTATATAAAACTAGATGATTTTCTAAATGAAGAAGTTTGACGGAAAATTAATATAATTCAGATTTTATTAACGAAAATCGTATAACAGAAACGGAAAAAGTTTCGGGTTGTCACATCATTCCCCCGTTAGAGGGAATTTCGTCCCGAAATTCAGACACAGAATACAAATCATTGACTCGGAAATAGATGAGGGTACTTCCAGCGAACCTTCACTATTAGGATGCGGCTTTGTTTCGTTCGTTTGACTTCCCGATCCATGATTTCTACGGGTTCTTCCACGAAGTGTAAGCTCTCGTCTAGTTCGATCTCATCGAGAGGTATCACAAGTGCCTCATCGGACAAACACTTCTTTAGGTTCGACACATGGAAGACGGGATGTACATTGCTAAGTTCTCGTGGTAGGCAAAGTTTGTATGCTACGGGACTGATTCTGGCGAGGATCTCGAATGGTCCAATGTATCTTGGATTTAGCTTTCCACGCTTTCCGAAGCGCATCATGCCCTTCCAGGGTGAGACCTTCAAGAGAACACGGTCACCAACCTGGAACTCCAAGGGTTTTCATCTCTTATCGGCGTAGCTCTTTTGTCTATCTCTTGACGCTTTTAGTAGTTCGCGGATTTGTACGATCTTTTCAGTAGTCTCTCGGATGATTTCTGGGCCCGTGAGAGTGCTATCGGAGACTTGACCCTTGACTGGCTGCGTGTCACCCACCTCAACCCAAGAAAGAGGGGATCTGCACTTGCGGCCATAGAGGGCTTCAAACGACGCAACCTTGATGCTGGTATGGTAGCTGTTGTTGTAGGAAAATTCGACCAAGTGTAAATGAGTGTCCCACGACATGCCAAAGTCGATGACGCAGGCTCTAAAGATATCTTCCAATGTTTGAATGGTCCTCTCACTCTGCCTATCTATCTGTGGATGATAAGATGTGCTCATATCCAGCTTAGTTCCAAGAGGCTTTTGTAGTGAATGCCAAAATCTCGAGGTAAACCTGCTATCTCGATCGGAGATAATGGATACAGGCATACCAAGAAGGCGGACTATCTCTCGAATGTAGATTCGTTTCAGTCTCTCCATTTTGAAGTTTTCTTTGATTGGTAGGAAGTGGGCGGATTTATTCAGTCGATCGATAATTACCCAGATTGTATTATGACCACTCGGAGATTTGGGTAACTTAGTGATGAAATCCATTGTGATCCTTTCCCACTTCCACTCAGGTATTTCTTACTGATGAAGTAGACCTGAGGGCTTTTGATATTCTACCTTCACCTTGGCGCAAGTCAAGCACTTGCCCACGAAGATTTCTGCTTTTATGTTCGGCCACCAATAGAGTTGTTTGAGATCTAGATACATCTTATCTCAACCTGGGTGAACGGAGTATTTAGTCTTGTGAGCTTCGTTCATGACAACCTCCGTGAACCCGCCATACTTGGGGTCCAGATCCGGTTCATGAAATAGTAAACTCTGTCTCCCTTGACCTTAAGTTCTTTTCCATTCCTCTCATGGCTTCATCCGACATGTTTTATGGTTTTAAGGCTTCCAGCTGAGCCTCTCTGATTTGCGTGGATAATTGGGAATGGATGCTCATTGTCAGTGCCTTCACCCTACACCCTGAATACTCCTTTCGGTTGAGGGCATCCGCCAAAAAATTGCCTTGTGGGGATGGTAGCGTATTCTGCACTCGTAATGACTGAGTAGCTCTACCCATCGCCGCTGCCTCAGGTTTAACTCTTTCTGATCAAAGATATGCTGTAGGCTCTTATGGTCGGTGAAGACAGTGCACTTGGTTCCGTAGAGATAATGTCTCCAGATCTTTAATGCGAAGACCACTACTCCCAACTCTAGATCGTGAGTTGTGTAATTGACTTCGTGTGTTTTCAGTTGTCTCGAGGCATAGGCAATAACCTTTCCTCGCTGCATGAGCACACAACCTAGGCCCTGATTGGATGCATCACAGTAGACAAGGAAGTCCTCCGTCCCTTCGGGCAGGGACAAGATAGGTGTGCTGCATAGGGCCTGCTTCAATCTTTGAAACACAGTGTCTTGCTTTTCTCCCCAACTAAATGTTACACCTTTCTGTGTCTGGGTGGTTAAAGGCTTAGCGATTTTGGAGAAGTTCTGGATAAACCTGCGATAATAGCCAGCGAGACCCAAGAATTGACGGATTTTTGTGGGCGTCTTCGGTGCTGACCAATTCTCAATCGCTTTGATCTTGGAAGGGTCCATATATATGCCTTCCTCGCTAACCACGTGACCAAGGAAGGTTACCTTTCTGATCCAGAATTCGCACTTTGAAAACTTTGCATAGAGTTTCTCCTCCCTTAGTGTTTCCAATACCTGTCTCAAGTGTTGTCTATGATCTTCCTCACTCCGAGAGTAGAAAAGTATATCATCAATGAACGTGATTACAAACTTGTCGAGGAAAGGGCGGCAAACCCGATTCATCAGATCCATGAATATCGCAGGTGCATTGGTTAGACCAAAGGGCATTACTACAAACTTGTAGCGTCCGTAACGAGCTCGAAATGCTGTCTTGGGAACATCATTCTCATGAAATCGCAACTGATGGTACCCTGATCTTAGGTCTATTTTTGAGAAGTAATTGGCTCCCTGAAGATGATCGAAAAGGTCGTCGATTCTGGGTAAGGGATAACGGTTCTTGATGTTCAGCTTGTTTAGTTCTCGATAATCAATGCACATCCAAAAAGATCCATCTTTCTTTTTCACGAATAAGATCGGGGCTCCCCACGGTGAGGAACTCGGTCTTATGAATCCTTTGCTGACCAGCTCATTGAGTTGGCTGGATAACTCTTGTATTTCCGCCGGCGCTAGACGATATGCAGATTTAGCTACAGGAGTAGCTCCGGGGATTAAGTCGATACGAAACTCGACTTGGCGCTCGGGAGGGATTCCTGGAAGATCTTTGGGGAAGACATCAGGAAAGTTACAGACTTCGGGGATACTCTCGAGGTCTTTAGCTTTTTGCGTTTCGTCAACAACATGAGCTAATGCATGGCACTCCTTCCGTAGATATTTCTGAGCTTTTACGCATGAAATGATACGAAGGTTCGAACTGAGTTTATCACCGTAAATAGTGAGGGCTTCGCCAGAGGGAAGATTGAGACGGATAGCTTTCTCGTAGCAAAGGATATCAGCACGATTGGGGCTCAACCAATCCATGCCGATTATAACATAAAAACTCCTTATGGAAACTAGCATAAGATCGATGGAAAATGAATGATCGTCTAGGGTAAGAGTACAACCTATGAATATGTCGTTAGTGCTGAATATGTCGTTAGTGCTCTCTTTCTTTCCGTTAGCCATCTCGATGGTAAATGTTTCAGTTAAAGGTTGGGATTTACATTTGAGTAGATTTTTGAATGCATGACTAACAAAACTCCTCTCCGCACCAGAATCGAAAAGAATGCATGCATAAGAGTTGTCAAGGAGGAACGTACCCGTAACAACGGTAGGATCAGCGACTGCTTCCTCCTGGCCTATAGATAGTACCCTCCCTGTGTTGCCAGTTGTTGTTGCCTTGGGGCAATTTGTTTTGAAATGCCCAACCTCTCCACAGCCATAACAGGCTTGACCAGCACCCGCTCCAGGAGCCTGATTGGTAGGTTGGACTGGTGCCTTGCAGTATCGAGCCGTGTGCCCCTTCTTTCCATAGCTGTTGCATTGCAACTCATGACAGGGCCCGTGATGATGAAAGTTGCACTTGTTGCACTTTGGAAGAGTACCAGCATATCCAATGGTACGTGCTTGGGTGATCGGAACAGCAGCAGGAGTAGTAGCAGCGTGGACTGCCACTGTTTGCTGTTTCTTGGAGGGCTCCTGCAAAGACTGGCCCTTTCGTTTGTTCCAGGATTTTTTCTTCCTCCCACCACTCTCTTTTTGTGGTTCGGAAGTGGCTGTCACCTCATCAAGATCAACCCCATGATCTATCAGGGTCTGCGCCAGGCACTTGGCGCTGCCAAAAGTAATGGGCTTAGCACCCAAAACATTTCCTTGTGTTGGGGGCGTCAATCACCAAATGTACCTTTCAATCTTCTTGCTTTCCGGGGTGACCATTCCCGGACAGAGGAGAACCAGATCGTAGAATCTAGCTGTGTAGGCAGCAATGTGGGAACCCTTCATCTTCAGGTTCCAGAGCTCATGCTCCAACTTCTGCATCTCGCTCCTTGGGCAGTATTCAGCAAGCATAAGCTCCTTTAAGTTATCCCAACCCATGGCATTTTTTACCGGCAGGGTTAGGGATTTGACGCGACCATTCCACCAGGTCAATGCTCTGTCGGTGAAGGTGCAAGCGGCAAACTTCACTTTGTTGGCTTCCGAACAAGCACAAATTTCAAAAACTGTATTCGATCTTCTCGAACCATCGGGTTAAGGCAATGACTCCACCATTGCCGTCGAAGGGTTTGGGTTTTGCGCTCATGAAGTCCTTATAGGAACACTAGTTCTGGTGTCCCTGGCCTCCAACAAGATTTTGGGGATCTGGTCCACCTCCTGATCCACCAGAGCTGCCCTGATTGATTTGCGCCACAACTGCAGTCACGACGGCTGTAAGTGCTGCCTGAAACATGGCAGGATCGAACTGTGGAGGTGGTGGCGTTGGATCAGTTGGGGGATTGTTGTTCTTCCTGACGGGTCTCTTTCTGGGAGGCATCTTGTTCTAAAAAGAATCAAGAAAAAGAGGATGATAAGTCCTCTAGAATTTTAGAATCAAGAGATATAACACAAAAATATATCTCAGCCTGATAGATAAAGTGTTCTACGAAGCGATAAAAAGAGAAGGGTTACTAATGTAAGTAAACTATCGCTAAGAAGAAATATGTAGAAACACTTGGATTGAATCTCTATACTGTATTCGACTCTAGCTAAAATACTCCTATAGTATTTTAAGTTGTATGTTTTGTTCTATCGATACCTGATATATATATATATATATATATATATATATATATATATATATATATATATATATATATATATATATATATATATATATATATACTTGGTAAGTTTTAGGCTTGCTGCAACACCACAGTCACTCCCAAGCACATGTTGGTCATGTCTCGAATAAATATAGTTGATCAGGCTATATTGACCCTAGACATGATTACATAACTGCCCAGGTTTAACCGCAGTGTCCAACATCCAAATACTTTTGTTTTGTTCTACTTATGTTACCGTTTCTGATACGTATGTATACTTGTATACTTCGTATAAAATACTTACATTTTAAAAGTATACTTTTAGTTCAGAGCGCTTCATCCCCTTAGTGTTTATAGTTGTATGCCATGTAAGGTTCGGTATACTTAGTTCACTATAAACAAGAGCACTGATACCAATCTGTCACACCCCCAAACCGGAACGGTGGAAACGTTCGCGGGTGGATGATGTCGTGTGTAGTATCACAACAATTCTATTATAGAAACCATAGTAACACAACCATCACATTGAATACATATATGAAAAATGTTTACATCTGTTTAATTCTTGTTTTTATACATCAAAAGTATAATCAAAAGAAAAAGACGTGACTCTATACGCTCTGTCTTCTCAAAACTCCAGGAGGTACCTGTCTACTGATTTCCTGAGCATACAAACATTTTTGAAAGAGTATCACCATAAAGCTGGTGAGTTCATAAGCGACGTTTTGTAGTGAAAACTTGTTGATGAATCTTGTAAAATGTTCGTATGTTTCCAAGAAAATCCAATATTTTCTTTAGTTAAAGCATGATATTACCAGTTCCTTCTGTGAATGTTTGTTACGGTATCCTTTGTAGTATAAAACATATTAGTTTGTATGCTTGATTAATACTAGTGCGTATAGTATGATGAATTCTGTTTGAAAAACCTCGGTGTGTGGAATGTTCTGTTTTTAAACCCTGGATACCACCAGTATGTATAGTAGTTTTATTATTTAAAATAAAACAGCGTATTGTATCTTTGGAATCCTCCAGTGTAATGTATAATAGTTCTATTAATGAAAATAAAACTAATGACGAATGAAATCTCGTAAACAATGGTTAGTTTATACTTATTGTGAGTCGTATAACCATGCTGGATATGACCTAGTGACCATTACGACGTTCTTCAAGTGTCGGTTAAATGACATTTGTCACCCCAGGCATGCCTGCCTAACTGTAGCTAGCAGTTCAGGTGTGGGATTGTCAGTCCTGAATAGATCTATTCACAAATCTCATGCTCTCCCTCCAGGAGACTCTGGTTATACTATGATAGGATTTAATTCAGTAACATCCAAGGGTACAGTTTTGAAGTGGAATCTCACAATTATGTATAATCTAGTTTACATGTAATTATGTATTGTTCTCTTGTATTTGTATCCGTTGAATACTGTATAAGGTAATAATTATACTTAAATAATTATTAACCGTTGTACTCTTGTAGTAATGTATATCATAAACTAAATCTATCATAGTTTATATGATTAGTAGTGTACAACTCTGAATTCGTAAAAGTTGTGTATTGAAAACCCCAAACTATACCTATTATAGTTTGCATGTATATTGTGTAGTTGAAGTGAGTATTGATCTCAAAATTAATCAATTATGGTTGTAAGTTGAAAACGTCCCTTATGCTCAACATAATACAAAAGGGATAAAATAACTAAATATTTTATAAAATGTGGAAACCGTTTGACTGTATCAATTGCATAAGTTTTATGTTTGTTAAAACCCTTTGTCTTGTTTCACAAAAAATATTTGTGTTGGCTTGTATTCCCCCCCTGAAAACATTAAAAATCATAAAAGCGTAGGGGTATGAACTCACCGTTAGTTGTGTACAAGCGTCGAATCAATGAACTGATATGAAGACCGTCGAGTTGTAGTGTGGCACCTAACGAAATCCTAATAACAGTTAAATACATAAATGTATCTAAATTAGCGATTTCGTTAGATAATATTGTAACACCATAAATTTTCAAATAAAATTTTCATTTAAAATCGCATAATTCTCATAACCCATATCACAAAAATCTCATGTATTTAATTTATAAAAACACAACTCCATAATTGATTGATTAATAATCCAGGATCCTCAAAACATAACTCTTTCTCTGGTGTGTACAATCTAGCCGATGCCCTCCTGGGATCCTGAGAAAAACCTGAAACACATAACACATAACACGGTAAGAACGATGCTTAGTGAGTTCCCCAAAATATCACATTCAATACATTAGCCACTCGAGGCTATAACTCTGTAAGACCCTCCGGTCAATGTGTCTCAGTGGGACCCTCCAGTCCCACTACTCTGATGGACCCTCCGGTCTTAACTCTGTAAGCTCTGAGTAATAATACACAACACAAATCACAAAGAAATAATGCAGGATATCACAATACACAAATAAGCACATAAGACATCTCAGTCACACAAAAATACCACTCATGGTAAAGTATAGTGAGAAGACTCACCTCGAGGCACGCAAGCAGTTATCCCGGTACTCGAATCTCGAACTAGCCACCGCCTAACACATAGGGTAAATATTCTCTAATTAATACTCAATTCTCAACTCTAAGTAAACCAAAGGTTAAATTTCTCTCTCTAACTCCGAAAGTGGGTAAAAGACCATTTTACCCTTCAATGGTCTCCATTACTCAGGTTTGACCAACTAGAAGTCAAACTTGAGTTAACAGTCCTTTTTTGACCCGACTCGCCGAGTGCACTCATGCAACTCGTCGAGTCCCCTCTTTTCCTCAGAAGTCTCAAGAAGGTCCAGCTCAGCTCGTCGAGTTGACCCCCAACTCGCGGAGTTATCGCATGATCAAAGTCATCGGGACAAACCCTAACCGACTCGTCGAGTCGGCCATGGACTTGGCGAGTCCCTTCAGTCTGTTTTCTCATTCAGATATTTTAAGGCAGATCTACTAGCCTAAACTCTAGATCTAGCCTCCCAAGGCTCGACTGTCACGTAAAGCTTCGATCTTTATGTTCATGCACGGCATACTTGCTCCGTAATGCTAATACAAGTTCTAACAAAGGTTACATGGTCAAGGTCTTGTCTCTAACTCAATAAAGTTCGGATCTTTGGGCTCACAAAGCCTCCTACAACTCAGATCTGAGGTTTCAACCTCAATCATGCTCAAAGATCACAATGACACCAAAAAGAATAGGAGAAACCCTAGAAACTCCCTAAACCGAAATCTTCATAAGGAAGTGACCAAGTTAGCATCTTCTTACCCCCAACTGAAGCAAAACTCTGAAAAACCTCTAGATCCAAAGCCTCCTCTTGAACCAAGCTTTGATGCTCTCCACTTCTCCTTCTACAATGCACTAAAATCCACAAGATTAGCCTCCTTCTCACTCTTTAGCTCAAATGGACGATTAGGGTTTCTCTCAAGGAAGTAGGGTGAATGGTGAGGCAGTAATGGGGCTATAAGTTCCCTTATATAGGCCCCAACCCCGGGAAATTAGGGTTTCTTTGCCCAGCACCTACTCGGCGAGTCGGCTCTCTGACTCGTCGAGTCCATTCATTAATCCCACGTGGACACTCGACTCTACTCGACGAGTTGGACTTACAACCCGCCGAGTCACTCCATAAATCTCAGATTAATCACACAATGATATACCTGAAAGTCTGGATGTTACAATTCTCCCCCACTTGAATTAGATTTCGCCCTCGAAATCTGTGACATCCCCTAATTTCTCGGCCAGAAAAGACCGATTTAATTTATGCTTTTTAAAATAAAATCAGAGAAATCTTTTTAAAAGATGTTGCGGAATTGGTCCCCAAAACAAAACATGATAAAAGTTTATCAAAACCTTTCTTTAAGAAATGTATAGTTTCATTTCATATCAAAACCTCGGGATGTCATGTTCCGATACAGATCAAAAGAATAAACAAGACATTATAAGCTTTTCAACAGTTATTTACAACTACTAGCCTATAATCCAAAAATCTCTCATCATCCTCCGACTATGCTCGGGGTCCACTACCTGTAACATAGCACGTATTTTAAGGTAAATACTTCATATCTATGTGTAAAGTGAAAGTAACTACACACTCACATGATTTGATGATAATCGGGCAGCAATTCGTTTCCTAAAACGTTCGTTTCTAATAAAACCGGGAGTTTTATTGAGAAACCGGGATCTGCAAAGGTGGGGGGCTTCGAAACCGAAAAGATAAATTTTACGGGCTTCTCGGGCACTTCGTTGCGTATTCCGGGGGTTATAATTGATACCGGGCTTTTGGGGGATGTTAGAATAAAAGAAATATGGGTTTAGGGGCTAAAAGTGACAAGTTTCCAAAATATACCCGGGACGTCTCGCACCCTCCTATTTATAGGGGCCGAGGCTGCTGATCTAAGGGCTGAGAAGCCTCCACGTGTCAGCAGATCCGAAGGCTCGCAGGTGGCTCGCACGTGGGCTGCGCATGCGAGGGGCTCGGTGGCATGTTCTGATTGGACCGAAGTCCGGGTCCGATGAGGGGGGGTCCGTGGCACCATGCGAAGCTCGGATGCACGAGGAAAGGGGAACGCGTCGCATTTCTACTGGACCACTTCGGATGGCTTCTCCGGTTCGGATGACTCAGCAGAATTTTGGACATGCATCGGATGCGAGGCGAGGACACGTGGCCGAAGTCCACGTATGCGACATTTCTCGGTTTTGGGGATTTTTTCTCGATTTTCGCGCCAAAACTTCTAAAATCCATAACTTTCGCATACGAGCTCCGTTTTTGACGTTCTTTATATGCATGCGTAGGTAAAATTACGCTCTACAACTTTCGTTTAGACTTCGTCGGCTAATTTTGAATTTAATTTTTATATTATTATTTTTAACAGACCGGGACAGGAAATCCGTTAAAAATTCATAACTTCTTCATCCGACTTCCGTTTTCGTCTGTCTTTTTACCATTGTACTACTATTGACGAGACCTTCGATTCTCGTTTAGGTCGTGTCGGCTAAAACTCACTCGATCTAAAATTCGAGCTTTTAGCTGTCTACTGCTAAGTTGAAACTTCGAAAAATCATAACTTCCTCATACGAAGTCAGATTTGGGCGTTCTTTTTATACCTAATCTCGGTTTAACGAACACTACACGTTTCGTTAAGATCACTAAGGCTAAAAAGCAGTTTATCAAAAACTCACTTTTTACGACATTCGACACCGTGCCGGTTTTGTCGCGAAACTTCGACAGGTCATAACTTCTTCGTTATAACTCGGATTTCGGTATTCTTTATATATCCGTAATCCTTGTCGCGACCACTACAACTTTCTTAATAGATATCGGCTTTATCTAATATTTATTTTTGACGCTCATTTTTATTCTTAATTATTTAACTCCTAGTAATTAAGCATAAAACACATAAAACACATAATATTCATATAATTCCTTTTCATTTCTTCAAAATGAGTTACAAAGGTTAACCTAGACTATAACGTCAATATTAATGCCTAGCCTAGAAACACGGGCATTACAATTCTCTCCCCCTTAGGATGATTCCGTCCCCGGAATCACACATCAACAAACAACTGCGGGTAGCGACTCATCATGTCACTCTCCGTTTCCCAGGCGAGATTTGGCCCATTCGTATGTTTCCAGCGCACAAGCACTAAATCGACCATCTTGCGTCGCAACTTCTTAGTCTTACGGTCAACGATTGCCTCAGGTTCTTCAATCAACCTCTTGTTTTCATCCAACCTTAATTCAGAAATGGGAATTATGTCGGGCACATCTCCCATGAACTTTCTCAAATAACACACATGAAAGGTGTTATGAATACCCTCCAGTTCTTCCGGTAATTCTAGCTTGTAAGCTTGATTCCCGATCCTCTGACGAACTTTAAATGGTCCAATAAACCTTGGACTCAATTTTCCCCTTTTACCAAATCTTATAAGTCCCTTCCACGACGAGACTTTAAGTAAAACCGAATCTCTAACTTCGAAGGATATCGGTTGTCTTTTCTTGTCAGCATATCTCTTTTGTCGATCTTGAGCAGCTAACATCCTCTCCCTAATTATTTTCAACTTTTCAGCAGTCTGATGGACTATTTCAGGTCCCATAAACTGCTTTTCCCCAGCTTCCAGCCAACATGACGACGTTCGACACTTTTCTCCATACAAAGCGTGATAAGGTGCCATCTTGATGTTTGAGTGGAAACTATTATTATAGGAAAATTCTACTAGAGGTAAGTGTTCATCCCAGTTACCTTGGAATTTTAGGGTACATGCTCTCAGCATATCCTCCAATGTTTGAATTGTTCGTTCGCTCTGACCATCAGTTTGCGGATGGTAACCTGTACTCAAACACAACTTGGTACCTAATTCCTCTTGTAGACTCCTCCAAAACCTTGAGGTAAAACGGCTGCCACGATCGGATACAATCGTTAACGGAACACCGTGAAGCCTCACAATTTCCTTCACGTAAGAATTCACAAGTTTATCCATAGACTATTTCTCTTTGGCTGCTATGAAATGTGCACTCTTAGTGAAGCGATCAACGACCACCCAAATCATGTCGTGACCGTTCCTTGTTCTGGGCAGTTTAGTCACAAAATCCAAGGTAATATCTTCCCATTTACCCATGGGTACAGGCAAAGGTTCTAAACTCCCATATGGTTTCTGATGTTGTGCCTTAACCCTAGCACAAGTTACACACTCGGCCACATACTTAGCAACATCGAGCTTCATCGTCGGCCACCAGTAATAGGGTTTTAGATCCCTATACATTTTCGTACTGCCGGGATGAATCGAGTACATGGTCTTGTGAGCTTCTTCCATCAGAACATCTCTTACTCCTCCCGTCTTAGGTACCAAAATCCTATCTTTGAATACCTTCAGTCATTGACCGTTTGTATCAAGCACCAACGTTTTACCCAAACGTTCCACCTTCCGGTTAATTTTCTCTAAAGTTTCCTCTTGAGCTTTCTTTATACTTTCCACAATTGTAGAGACAACTTCAATTCTCAACGCTCTTGGCCTTTTCTTTTCAAGATTTACCTTCCGACTGAGAGCATCAGCAACAACATTTGCTTACCAGGGTGGTAAAGTATCTCACGACCGTAGTCCTTAAGTAACTCTAGCCAGCTCCGTTGCCTCATGTTCAATTCCTTCTGATTAAAGAGATATTGGAGACTCTTATGATCAGTGAAAAGTTTACATTTAGTACCATAAAGATAGTGCCTCCATATCTTTAAGGCGAATACTACCGCTGCCAACTCCAGATCTTGAGTGGGGTAGTTCTTTTCATGCTCTTTCAATTGCCTCGATGCATACGCTATCACTTTATCCCTTTGGGTCAGAACACATCCTAACCCAACTCCAGAGGCATCACTACAGACTGCGAAGTCATCAACTCCTTCAGGTAATGAAAGAATCGGTGCTTCACACAATTTCTTCTTTAACTTTTCAAAGGCTTCCTTATGCTTCTCATTCCAAGCATAAGTAGCTCCTTTGTGGGTCAAAGCTGTTAATGGAGTAGCAATCGAAGAAAAGCCTTGGATAAATCGGCGATAATATTCGGCTAATCCTAAAAAGCTTCGAATCTCCGTAGGACTTTTTGGTTGTTCCCACTTCATCACAGCTTCAATCTTTGCTGGGTCAACCATTATTCCTTCTTGGTTAACCACATGACCTAAAAAATTGGACTTCTTGAATCCAAAATTCACATTTGGAGAACATTGCATACAGCTTCTCCTTTTTCAGAACTTCTAGCACTTCACGTAGATGCTTCGCATGCTCCTGCTTGCTTTTCGAATAAATCAACATATCATCTATGAATACTATCACGGATTTATCAAGGTATGGTTTACAAACCCTGTTCATCAAATCCATGAAAGCTGTTGGGGCATTGGTTAGTCCGAACGACATAACCAAAAATTCATAGTGTCCATATCTTGTTCTGAACGCAGTCTTCTCAATATCCTGCTCCCTCACCTTTAGTTGATGGTATCCTGACCTAAGGTCGATCTTCGAGAAATAGCTCGAACCTTGCAACTGGACAAACAGGTCATCGATCCTCGGCAACGGGTACTTGTTCTTTATTGTTGATTTATTCAGCTCTCTGTAATCGATGCACATTCTCATGCTCCCGTCTTTCTTCTTTACAAATAACACAGGGGCTCCCCAGGGTGATGAACTAGGTTGAATGAAACCTTTGTCCAATAACTCCTGAAGTTGTGTCATAAGTTCTTTCATTTCTGTTGGTGCTAATCGATACGGTGCTTTTGCTATCGACGTCGTTCTTGGTAACAAGTCGATACAAAATTCTACTTGTCGATCAGGGGGCAATCCGGGAAGATCTTCAGGAAAGACTTCCGGATAGTCACACACCACCAGAATATTCTGCACCTCCTTCTTTTCCATCTTAGCATCGATCACGAACGCTATGTATGATGTACATCCCTTGGCCAAACACTTTCTGGCTTTCATTAGGGAAATGATTCAAGAGTTTACTCTGCGTTTGTTTCTGTACGCCATAAACGACTCTTTCCCTGGCGGGTTTACTTTTACTATCTTCTTTCTACACAATATTTCGGCATCATTGACGCTAAGCCAATCCATTCCTAAAACTATGTCGAAACCATTTAACTCGATAGGCAATAATTCCTCGTGGAACTTATTACCATCCAAGTCAATGAAGATGTTTTTCATACGATGCCAAACAGGTACAAACTTGCCACTAGCAATCTCGACTATTATAACATTAACTAGTCTATCTACAGGCAAAGCTAGTTTTCTACCAAATTCACGCGATATAAAGGAGTAATTGGCTCTAGAATCAAACAAAATTTGGGCATGCAATTCATTTACGAGAAAGGTACCTGAAGCGACATCAGCTTCTTCTTTCGTAGCTTCAAGTGTCATCTGAAAGGCTCTCGCCTTCGGCTTTGGTGGAAGATTGGGCTTTGCTGCATCCTTCTTCTTCGGGCAATCCCTCAAAATATGCCCTTCTTCATGGCACCCATGACAGACGTTATTAGTGAAGGTGCATTTATTGGCATAATGCCCTGGCTTTCCACATTTGTAACAAGTGAGTTCCATGCTGCATTTCCCAGCATGTTTCTTCTTGCACCTGTCACACCACTTGGCTTTGGCTTCTCCTCTAAATTTTCTCGAACCAGTCTTTGAGACTTGTTCTCTTTATTGGAACCTGAAGTTCCTTCAAACTTTCTCTTTTCGCCAACTTCAACCTTGCTGGCGGCTCTCCCCTTTATCATATCTTCAACAGACTTGGCAGCCCAGATAGCTGCCTCCAAAATAAGTGCCTGACGTACTGGCACCGCATACTCCCATGGAAGTCCCTTTGCGTACCTGTCAATTTTTGCCAGCTCATCTGGAACAATACGCAAAGCAAACTCCATTTTGTCTATGAATTTATTCGTATATTCGTTAACGGTCCTACTCTCCTTCTTCAACGTTAGAAATTGGTTTTCTAACTCAAGTACGTTTTGGGCCGAGCAGTACTTGCGCTTGAAGTGCACCAAGAACTCTGTCCAAGTCAGTTGCAGTGGCTCATTAGGGCTTAGGGCTTTCCCCAAAGTGTTCCACCAACGAGCAGCACTACCCCTGAAGTGACGCACTGCGAATGTGGTTTGTAACTTGCCTTGGCAACCACAAGTCATGAAAGCCAATTGCATTTCCGAGATCCAATCCATTACTCCGACAGGATCTTCTTTTCCAGTAAAGGTCGATGGCTTGCAAGTCATAAAGTCTTTATACTTGCACCCATTTCTCTCCACTCTATCTTCGTGGTTATTTCTCCCAACCACAAGCGGATCAGTTTGACCAACAGATCTACTGTTGTTTCCTTCTTCAGATCGATCGTCATTCAATTCACGTTGTTCAACAGGAACTGAAGGTTCATCCCTGTTGTTCAGCAACATTTGCCTCAATTCCCTCCTCTGTTCAGCCATCATGGTCTGAATCACAGCTCGTACTCCAGCCATGGTGATGGGTTCCGGTTCAGCTCCTACTATTGGTACCTGTTCCACCACTTGAGGTTGAGGTTGTTGGTTTCTCTTTGCATTTCCCGCTCCACTTCTAGTTCTTGCCATTATAATCTATATACCGAATAAGGCGAATTTAGGTCTTTATCCTTGTTAGATATTTTAATTCCCTTATCACTCTGAAACGTTTACATGTTAGTTCTAATCTCGTAATCATATGCTTAGAAGCCTACACACATAATGTTTCCAGATCCGGTCGGCAACAGACCATAGATCCGAACAAATAATGGCATATATGGCATACATATAACATTTAGCACATAAAAGCATTTTAGGCATCTTTCCTAAAATAAACTAGTGCTCGTGTCTAAAATATGGTAGACACTCATCTCATAATCATCAGTTAGCATTCTAAGTTTAAGTCTAGAAATCTTACAATTTCTTAGTTCTCTTAAACTAATGCTCTGATACCAACTGTGACATCCCCTAATTTCTCGGCCAGAAAAGACCGATTTAATTTATGCTTTTTAAAATAAAATCAGAGAAATCTTTTTAAAAGATGTTGCGGAATTGGTCCCCAAAACAAAACATGATAAAAGTTTATCAAAACCTTTCTTTAAGAAATGTATAGTTTCATTTCATATGAAAACCTCGGGATGTCATGTTCCGATACAGATCAAAAGCATAAACAAGATATTATAAGCCTTTCAACAGTTATTTACAACTACTGGCCTATAATCCAAAAATCTCTCATCATCCTCCGACTATGTTCGGGGTCCACTACCTGTAACATAAAAAGCTGAGTGAGTCAGGCTTGGGAGCCTGGTGAGCATATAGGGTTTTCAACCCACAATAGTAATAAACTTATTAAGTTCACCAATCAACAATAACCATAATTACCCATTCCCGTTGTCCTCACTTTACGTCCCTAAACACCTATCACAAGGGACCTAGCCTAAGGAATGTCATCGGTATGGATACTACTGCTAAGGGGTCTCCTCATCCATACATGTCCTAAAGGCAACCATGAGGGGGATGTAGTACGCCAATGAACATTTAGTTCATCAACACCTACAAGTTGCGAACCTGCTAGTGTGCCGCTGGACTGTTTAGAAAAGTCTGTGGTCGTCATCTATACTCTGTTAGACGACTTGAACAACAACAACAACAACAACAACAACATCGAGGCCTCTCACCATTTTAACACACATTGACTATTTCGTCTACCCATGTTCTACCCAACATATTTGTAGATAAAATACATATACAGTTTAAAACTTGTATAAAACATCTGTTCAACAGTCACCTCAAATAAACAATTAATATATTTACACATAGCACGTATTTTAAGGTAAATACTTCATATCTATGTGTAAAGTGAAAGTAACTACACACACACATGATTTGATGATAATCGAGCAACAATTCGTTTCCTAAAACGTTCGTTTCTAATAAAACCGGGAGTTTTATTGAGAAACCGGGATCGGCAAAGGTCGGGCTTCGAAACCGAAAAGATAAATTTTCTGGGCTTCTCGGGCACTTCGTGGCGTATTCCGGGGGTTATAATTGATACCGGGGCTTTGTAGAATGAAAGAAATATGGGTTTACGGGCTAAAAGTGACAAGTTTCCAAAATATACCCGGGTGGTCTCGCACCCTCCTATTTATAGGGGCCGAGGGTGCTGATCCAAGGGCTGAGAAGCCTCCACGCGTCAGTAGATCCGAAGGCTTGCAGGTGGCTCGCACGTGGGCTGCGCATGCGAGGGGCTCGGTGGGATATTTTGATTGGACCGAAATCCGGGTCCGATGAGGGGGGGTATGTGGCATCATGCAAAGCTCGGATGCACGAGGAAAGGGGCATGCGTCGCATTTCTACTGGACCACTTCGGATGGCTTCTCCGGTTCGGATGACTTAGCAGAATTTTGGACACGCGTCGGATGCGAGGCGAGGACACGTGGCCGAAGTCCACGTATGCGAGATTTCTCGGTTTTGGGGATTTTTCTCGATTTTCGCGCCAAAACTTCTAAAATCCATAACTTTCGCATACGAGCTTCGTTTGTGACGTTCTTTATATGCATGCGTAGGTAAAATTACGCTCTACAACTTTCGTTTAGACTTCATCGGCTAATTTTGATATTATTATTTTTAACAGACCGAGACAGGAAATCCGTTAAAAATTCATAACTTCTTCATCCGACGTCCGTTTTCGTCTGTTTTTTTACCATTGTGCTACTATTGACGAGACCTTCGATTCTCCTTTAGGTCGTGTCGGCTAAAAATCACTCGATCTAAAATTCGAGTTTTTAGCTGTCTACTGCTAAGTTGAAACTTCGAAAAATCATAATTTCCTCATACGAAGTCAGATTTGGGCGTTCTTTTTATACCTACTCTCGGTTTAACGAACACTACGAGTTTTGTTTAGATCACTAAGGCTAAAAAGCAGTTTATAAAAAACTCACTTTTTACGACATTCGGCACCGTGCCAGTTTTGTCGCGAAACTTCGACAGGTCATAACTTCTTCGTTATAATTCGGATTTCGGTATTCTTTATATATCTGTAATCCTTGTCACGACCATTACAACTTTCTTAATAGATATCGGCTTTATCTTATATTTATTTTTGACGCTCATTTTTATTCTTAATTATTTAACTCCTAGTAATTAAGCATAAAACACATAATATTCACATAATTCCTTTTCATTTCTTCAAAATGAGTTACAAAGGTTAACCTAGACTATAACGTCAATATTAATGCCTAGCGTAGAAACACGGGCATTACAATTCTCTCCCCCTTAGGATGATTCCGTCCCCGGAATCACACATCAACAAATAACTGCGGGTAGCGACTCATCATGTCACTCTCCGTTTCCCAGGCGAGATTTGGCCCATTCGTATGTTTCCAGCGCTCAAGCACTAAATCGACCATCTTGCGTCGCAACTTCTTAGTCTTACGGTCAACGATTGCCTCAGGTTCTTCAATCAACCTCTTGTTTTCATCCAACCTTAATTCAGAAATGGGAATTATGTCGGACACATCTCCCGTGAACTTTCTCAAATAACACACATGAAAGGTGTTATGAATACCCTCCAGTTCTTCCGGTAATTCTAGCTTGTAAGCTTGATTCCCGATCCTCTGAAGAACTTTAAATGGTCCAATAAACCTTGGACTCAATTTTCCCCTTTTACCAAATCTTATAAGTCCCTTCCACGGTGAGACTTTAAGTAAAACCGAATCTCCAACTTTGAAGGATATCGGTTGTCTTTTATTGTCAGCATAACTTTTTTGTCGATCTTGAGCAGTTAACATCCTCTCCCTAATTATTTTCAACTTTTCAGCAGTCTGATGGACTATTTCAGGTCCCATAAACTGCTTTTCCCCAGCTTCCAGCCAACATGACGGTGTTCGACACTTTTCTCCATACAAAGCGTGATAAGGTGCCATCTTGATGCTTGAGTGGAAGCTATTATTATAGGAAAATTCTACTAGAGGTAAGTGTTCATCCCAGTTACCTTGGAATTCTAGGGTACATGCTCTCAGCATATCCTCCAATGTTTGAATTGTTTGTTCGCTTTGACCATCAGTTTGCGGATGGTAAGCTGTACTCAAACACAACTTGGTACCCAATTTCTCTTGTAGACTCCTCCAAAACCTTGAGGTAAAACGGCTGTCATGATCGGATACAATCGTTAACGGAACACCGTGAAGCCTCACAATTTTGCTTCACATAAGAATTCGCAAGTTTATCCATAGACCATTTCTCTTTGGCTGCTATGAAATGCGCACTCTTAGTGAAGCGATCAACGACCACCCAAATCATGTCGTGACCGTTCCTTGTTCTGGGCAGTTTAGTCACAAAATCCATGGTAATATCTTCCCATTTACCCATGGGTACAGTCAAAGGTTCTAAACTCCCATACGGTTTCTAATGTTGTGCCTTAACCCTAGCACAAGTTACACACTCGGCCACATACTTAGCAACATCGAACTTCATCGTCGGCCACCAGTAATAGGGTTTTAGATCCCTATACATTTTCGTACTGCCGGGATGAATCGAGTACATGGTGTTGTGAGCTTCTTCCATCAGAACATTTCTTACTCCTCCCGTCTTAGGTACCCAAATCCTATCTTTGAATACCTTCAGTCCTTGACCGTTTGTATCAAACACCAACGTTTTCCCCAAAAGTTCCTCCTTCCGGTCAATTTTCTCTAAAGCTTCCTCTTGAGCTTTCTTTAAACTTTCCACAATTGTAGAGACAACTTCAATTCTCAACGCTCTTGGCCTTTTCTTTTCAAGATTTACCTTCCGACTGAGAGCATCGGTAACAACATTTGCTTTACCAGGGTGGTAAAGTATCTCACAGTCGTAGTCCTTGAGTAACTCTAGCCAGCGCCGTTGCCTCATGTTCAATTCCTTCTGATTAAAGAGATATTGGAGACTCTTATGATCAGTGAAAAGTTTACATTTTGTACCATAAAGATAGTGCCTCCATTTCTTTAAGGCGAATACTACCGCTGCCAACTCCAGATCATGATGGGGTAGTTCTTTAGATGCTCTTTCAATTGCCTCGACGCATACGCTATCACTTTATCCCTTTGTGTCAGAACACATCCTAACCCAACTCCAGAGGCATCACTATGTACTGCGAAGTCATCAACTCCTTCACGTAAAGAAAGAATTGGTGCTTCACACAATCTCTTCCTTAACTTTTCAAAGGCTTCCTTATGTTTCTCATTCCAAGCATAAGTAGCTCCTTTGTGGGTCAAAGCTGTTAATGGAGTAGCAATCGAAGAAAAGCCTTGGATAAATCGGCGATAATATCTGGCTAATCCTAAAAAGCTTCGAATCTCCGTAGGATTTTTTGGTTGTTCCCACTTCATCACAACTTCAATCTTTGCTGGGTCAACCATTATTCCTTCTTGGTTAACCACATGACCTAAAAAATTGGACTTCTTGAATCCAAAATTCACATTTGGAGAAATTTGCATACAGCTTCTCCTTTTTCAGAACTTCTAGCACTTCACGCAGATGCTTCTCATGCTCCAGCTTGCTTTTCGAATAAATCAAGATATCATGTATGACTACTATCACGAATTTATCAAGGTATGGTTTACAAACCCTGTTCATCAAATCCATGAAAGCTGCTGGGGCATTGGTTAGTCCGAACGACATAACCAAAAATTCATAGTGTCCATATCTTGTTCTGAATGCAGTCTTCTCGATATCCTGCTCTCTCACCTTTAGTTGATGGTATCCTGACCTAAGGTCGATCTTCGAGAAATAGCTCGAACCTTGCAACTGGTCGAACAGGTCATCGATCCTCGGCAACGGGTACTTGTTCTTTATTGTTGATTTATTCAGCTCTCTGTAATCGATGCACATTCTCATGCTCCCGTCTTTCTTCTTTACAAATAACACAGGGGCTCCCCAGGGTGATGAACTAGGTCGAATGAAACCTTTGTCCAATAACTCCTGAAGTTGTGTCATAAGTTCTTTCATTTCTGTTGGTGCTAATCGATACGGTTCTTCTGTTATCGGCGTCGTTCCTGGTAACAAGTCGATACGAAATTCTACTTGTCGATCAGGGGGCAATCCGGGAAGATCTTCAGGAAAGACTTCCGGATAGTCACACACCACCAGAATATTCTGCACCTCCTTGTTTTCCTTCTTAGCATCGATCACGAACGCTAGGTATGATGTACATCCCTTGGCCAAACACTTTCTAGCTTTTATTAGGGAAATGATTCCAGAGTTTACTCTGCGTTTGTCTCCGTACACCATAAACGACTCTTTCCCTGGCGGGTTTACTTTTACTATCTTCTTTCTACACAATATTTCGGCATCATTGGCGCTAATCCAATCCATTCCTAAAACTATGTCGAAACCATTTAACTCGATAGGCAATAATTCCTCGTGGAACTTATTACCATCCAAGTCAACGAAGATGTTTTTCATACGATGCCTAACAGGTACAAACTTGCCACTAGCAATCTCGACTATTATAGCATTAACTAGTCTATCTATAGGCAAAGCTAGTTTTCTACCAAATTCACGCGATATAAAGGAGTAATTGGCTTTAGAATCAAACAAAATTTGGGCAGGCAATTTGTTTACGAGAAAGGTACCTGAAGCGACATCGGCTTCTTCTTTCGTAGCTTCAAGTGTCATCTGAAAGGCTCTCGCCTTCGGCTTTGGTGGAAGATTGGGCTTTGCTGCATCCTTCTTCTTCGGGCAATCCCTCAAAATATGCCCTTCTTCATGGCACCCATGACAAACGTTATTAGTGAAGGTGCATTTATTGGCATAATGCCCTGGCTTTCCACATTTGTAACAAGTGAGTTCCATGCTGCATTTCCCAGCATGTTTCTTCTTGCACCTATCACACCACTTGGCTTCGGCTTCTCCTCCGAATTTTCTCGAACCAGTCTTCGAGAACTTGTTCTTTTTATTGGAACCTGAAGTTCCTTCAAACTTTCTCTTTTCGCCAACTTCAACCTTGCTGGCGGCTCTCCCCTTTATCATATCTTCAACAGACTTGGCAGCCCAGATAGCTGCCTCCAAAATAAGTGCCTGACGTACTGGCACCGCATACTCCCATGGAAGTCCCTTTGCGTACCTATCAATTTTTGCCAGCTCATCTGGAACAATACGCAAAGCAAACTCCATTTTGTCTGTGAATTTATTCGTATATTCGTTAAAGGTCATACTCTCCTTCTTCAACGTTAGAAATTGGTTTTCTAACTCAAGTACGTTTTGGGCCGAGTAGTACTTGCGCTTGAAGTGCACCAAGAACTCTGTCCAAGTCAGTTGCAGTGGCTCATTAGGGCTTAGGGCTTTCCCCAAAGTGTTCCACCAAGGAGCAGCACTACCCCTGAAGTGACGCACTGCGAATGTGGTTTGTAACTTGCCTTGGCAACCACAAGTCATGAAAGCCAATTCCATTTCCGAGATCCAATCCATTACTCCGACAGGATCTTCTTTTCCAGTGAAGGTCGATGGCTTGCAAGTCATAAAGTCTTTATACTTGCACCCATTTCTCTCCAATCTATCTTCATGGTTATTTCTCCCAACCACAAGCGGATTAGTTTGACCAACAGATCTATGGTTGTTTCCTTCTTCAGATCGATCGTCATTCAATTCACGTTGTTCAACAGGAACTGAAGGTTCATCCCTGTTGTTCAGCAACATTTGCCTCAATTCCTCCCTCTGTTCAGCCATTATGGTCTGAATCACAGCTCGTACTCCAGCCATGGTGATGGGTTCGGGTTCAGCTCCTACTATTGGCACCTGTTCCACCACTTGAGGTTGAGGTTGTTGGTTTCTCTTTGCATTTCCCGCTCCACTTCTAGTTCTTGCCATTATAATCTATATACCGAATAAGGCGAATTTAGGTCTTTATCCTTGTTAGATATTTCAATTCCCTTATCACTCTGAAACGTTTACATGTTAGTTCTAATCTCGTAATCATATGCTTAGAAGCCTACACACATAATGTTTCCAGATCCGGTCGGCAACAGACCATAGATCCGAACAAATAATGGCATATATGGCATACATATAGCATTTAGCACATAAAAGCATTTTAGGCATCTCTCCTAAAATAAACTAGTGCTCGTGTCTAAAATATGGTAGACACTCATCTCATAATCATCACTTAGCATTCTAAGTTTAAGTCTAGAAATCCTACAATTTCTTAGTTCTCTTAAACTAATGCTCTGATACCAACTGTGACATCCCCTAATTTCTCGGCCAGAAAATACCGATTTAATTTATGCTTTTTAAAATAAAATCAGAGAAATCTTTTTAAAAGATGTTGCGGAATTGGTCCCCAAAACAAAACATTATAAAAGTTTATCAAAACCTTTCTTTAAGAAATGTATAGTTTCATTTCATATCAAAACCTCGGGATGTCATGTTTCGATACAGATCAAAAGCATAAACAAGACATTATAAGCCTTTCAACAATTATTTACAACTACTGGCCTATAATCCAAAAATCTCACATCATCCTCCGACTATGTTCGGGGTCCACTACCTGTAACATAAAAACCTGAGTGAGTCAGGCTTGGGAGCCTGGTGAGCATATAGGGTTTTCAACCCACAATAGTAATAAACTTATTAAGTTCACCAATCAACAATAACCATGATTACCCATTCCCGTTGTCCTCACTTTACGTCCCTAAACACCTATTACAACGGACCTAGCCTAAGGAATATCATCGGTATGGACACTACTGCTAAGGGGTCTCCTCATCCATACATGTCCTAAAGGCAACCATGAGGGGGATGGAGTACGCCAATGAACATTTAGTTCATCAACACCTACAAGTTGCGAACCTGCTAGTGTGCCACTGGACTGTTTAGAAAAGTCTGTGGTCGTCATCTATACTCTTTAGACGACTTGAACAACAACAACAACAACAACAACAACAACAACATCGAGGCCTCTCACCATTTTAACACACATTGACTATTTCGTCTACCCATGTTCTACCCAACATATTTGTAGATAAAATACATATACAGTTTAAAACTTGTATAAAACATCTGTTCAACAGTCACCTCAAATAAACAATTAATATATTTACACATAGCACGTATTTTAAGGTAAATACTTCATATCTATGTGTAAAGTGAAAGTAACTACACACTCACATGATTTGATGATAATCGAGCAACAATTCGTTTCCTAAAACGTTCGTTTCTAATAAAACCGTGAGTTTTATTGAGAAACCGGGCTCTGCAAAGGTCGGGCTTCGAAACCGAAAAGATAAATTTTCCGGGCTTCTCGGGCACTTCGTGGCGTATTCCGGGGGTTATAATTGATACCGGGGCTTTGGGGGATGTTAGAATGAGAGAAATATGGGTTTAGGGGCTAAAAGTGACAAGTTTCCAAAATATACCCGGGAGGTCTTGCACCCTCCTATTTATAGGGGTCGAGGCTGCTGATCCAAGGGCTGAGAAGCCTCCACGCGTCAGCATATCCGAAGGCTCGCAGGTGGCTCGCACGTGGGCTGCGCATGCGAGGGGCTCGGTGGGATGTTTTGATTGGACCGAAGTCCGGGTCCGATGAGGGGGGGGTCCGTGGCACCATGCGAAGCTCGGATGCACGAGGAAAGGGGCATGCATCGCATTTCTACTGGACCACTTCGGATGGCTTTTCCGGTTCGGATGACTCAGCAGAATTTTGGACACGCGTCGGATGCGAGGCGAGGACATGTGGCCGAAGTCCACGTATGCGAGATTTTTCGGTTTTAGGGATTTTTTCTCGATTTTCGCGCCAAACTTCTAAAATCCATAACTTTCGAATACGAGCTCCGTTTGTGACGTTCTTTATATGCATGCGTAGGTAAAACTACGCTCTACAACTTTCGTTTAGACTTCATCGGCTAATTTTGAATTTAATTTTTATATTATTATTTTTAACAGACCGAGACAGGAAATCCGTTAAAAATTCATAACTTCTTCATCCGACGTCCGTTTTCGTCTGTCTTTTTACCATTGTGCTACTATTGACGAGGCCTTCGATTCTCGTTTAAGTCGTGTCGGGTAAAAATCACTCGATCTAAAATTTGAGTTTTTAGCTGTCTACTACTAAGTTGAAACTTTGAAAAATCATAACTTCCTCATACGAAATCAGATTTGGGCATTTTTTTTATACCTACTCTCGGTTTAACGAACACTACGAGTTTTGTTTAGATCACTAAGGCTAAAAAGCAGTTTATAAAAAACTCACTTTTTACGACATTCAGCACCGTGCCAGTTTTGTCGCGAAACTTCGACAGGTCATAACTTCTTCGTTATAATTCGGATTTCGGTATTCTTTATATATCTGTAATCCTTGTCACGACCATTACAACTTTCTAAATATATATCGGCTTTATCTAATATTTATTTTTGACGCTCATTTTTATTCTTAATTATTTAACTCCTAGTAATTAAGCATAAAACACATAATATTCACATAATTCCTTTTCATTTCTTCAAAATGAGTTACAAAGGTTAACCTAGACTATAACGTCAATATTAATGCCTAGCCTAGAAACATAGGCATTACAATTCTCTCCCCCTTAGGATGATTCCGTCCCCGGAATCACACATCAACAAACAACTGCGGGTAGCGACTCATCATGTCACTCTCCGTTTCCCAGGCGAGATTTGGCCCATTCGTATGTTTCCAGCGCTCAAGCACTAAATCGACCATCTTGCGTCGCAACTTCTTAGTCTTACGGTCAACGATTGCCTCAGGTTCTTCAATCAACCTCTTGTTTTCATCCAACCTTAATTCAGAAATGGGAATTATGTCGGGCACATCTCCCGTGAACTTTCTCAAATAACACACATGAAAGGTGTTATGAATACCCTCCAGTTCTTCCGGTAATTCTAGCTTGTAAGCTTGATTCCCGATCCTCTGAAGAACTTTAAATGGTCCAATAAACCTTGGACTCAATTTTCCCCTTTTACCAAATCTTATAAGTCCCTTCCACGGTGAGACTTTAAGTAAAACCGAATCTCCAACTTTGAAGGATATCGGTTGTCTTTTCTTGTCAGCATAACTCTTTTGTCAATCTTGAGCAGTTAACATCCTCTCCCTAATTATTTTCAACTTTTCAGTAGTCTGATGGACTATTTCAGGTCCCATAAGCCGCTTTTCCCCAGCTTCCAGCCAACATGACGGCCTTCGACACTTTTCTCCATACAAAGCGTGATAAGGTGCCATCTTGATGCTTGAGTGGAAACTATTATTATAGGAAAATTCTACTAGAGGTAAGTGTTCATCCCAGTTACCTTGGAATTCTAGGGTACATGCTCTCAGCATATCCTCCAATGTTTGAATTGTTTGTTCGCTCTGACCATCAGTTTGCGGATGGTAAGCTGTACTCAAACACAACTTGGTACCCAATTTCTCTTGTAGACTCCTCCAAAACCTTGAGGTAAAACGGCTGTCATGATCGGATACAATCGTTAACGGAACACCGTGAAGCCTCACAATTTTGCTTCACATAAGAATTCGCAAGTTTATCCATAGACCATTTCTCTTTGGCTGCTATGAAATGCGCACTCTTAGTGAAGCGATCAACGACCACCCAAATCATGTCGTGACCGTTCCTTGTTCTGGGCAGTTTAGTCACAAAATCCATGGTAATATCTTCCCATTTACCCATGGGTACAGTCAAAGGTTCTAAACTCCCATACGGTTTCTAATGTTGTGCCTTAACCCTAGCACAAGTTACACACTCGACCACATACTTAGCAACATCGAGCTTCATCGTCGGCCACCAGTAATAGGGTTTTAGATCCCTATACATTTTCGTACTGCCGGGATGAATCGAGTACATGGTCTTGTGAGCTTCTTCCATCAGAACATCTCTTACTCCTCCCGTCTTAGGTACCCAAATCCTATCTTTGAATACCTTCAGTCCTTGACCGTTTGTATCAAACACCAACGTTTTCCCCAAAAGTTCCTCCTTCCAGTCAATTTTCTCTAAAGCTTCCTCTTGAGCTTTCTTTATACTTTCCACAATTGTAGAGACAACTTCAATTCTCAATGCTCTTGGCCTTTTCTTTTCAAGATTTACCTTCTGACTGAGAGCATCGGCAACAACATTTGCTTTACAAGGGTGGTAAAGTATCTCACAGTCGTAGTCCTTGAGTAACTCTAGCCAGCGCCGTTGCCTCATGTTCAATTCCTTCTGATTAAAGAGATATTGGAGACTCTTATGATCAGTGAAAAGTTTACATTTAGTACCATAAAGACAGTGCCTCCATATCTTTAAGGCGAATACTACCGCTGCCAACTCCAGATCATGATGGGGTAGTTCTTTACATGTTCTTTCAATTGCCTCGATGCATACGCTATCACTTTATCCCTTTGTGTCAGAACACATCCTAACCCAACTCCAGAGGCATCACTATAGACTGCGAACTCATCAACTCCTTCAGGTAACGAAAGAATTGGTGCTTCACACAATCTCTTCTTTAACTTTTCAAAGGCTTCCTTATGGTTCTCATTCCAAGCATAAGTATCTCCTTTGTGGGTCAAAGCTGTTAATGGAGTAGCAATCGAAGAAAAGCCTTGGATAAATCGGCGATAATATCCGGCTAATCCTAAAAAGCTTCGAATCTCCGTAGGACTTTTTGGTTGTTCCCACTTCATCACAACTTCAATATTTGCTGGGTCAACCATTATTCCTTCTTGGTTAACCACATGACCTAAAAAATTGGACTTCTTGAATCCAAAATTCACCTTTGGAGAACTTTGCATACAACTTCTCCTTTTTCAGAACTTCTAGCACTTCACGCAGATGCTTCTCATGCTCCAGCTTGCTTTTCGAATAAATCAAGATATCGTGTATGAATACTATCACGAATTTATCAAGGTATGGTTTACAAACCCTGTTCATCAAATCCATGAAAGCTGCTGGGGCATTGGTTAGTCCGAACGACATAACCAAAAATTCATAGTGTCCATATCTTGTTCTGAACGCAGTCTTCTCGATATCCTGCTCTCTCACCTTTAGTTGATGGTATCCTGACCTAAGGTCGATCTTCGAGAAATAGCTCGAACCTTGCAACTGGTCGAACAGGTCATCGATCCTCGGCAGGGTACTTGTTCTTTATTGTTGATTTATTCAGCTCTCTGTAATCGATGCACATTCTCATGCTCCCGTCTTTCTTCTTTACAAATAACACAGGGGCTCCCCAGGGTGATGAACTAGGTCGAATGAAACCTTTGTCCAATAACTCCTGAAGTTGTGTCATAAGTTCTTTCATTTCTGTTGGTGCTAATCGATACGGTTCTTCTGTTATCGGCGTCGTTCCTGGTAACAAGTCGATACGAAATTCTACTTGTCGATCAGGGGGCAATCCGGGAAGATCTTCAGGAAAGACTTCCGGATAGTCACACACCACCAGAATATTCTGCACCTCCTTGTTTTCCTTCTTAGCATCGATCACGAACGCTAGGTATGATGTACATCCCTTGGCCAAACACTTTCTAGCTTTTATTAGGGAAATGATTCCAGAGTTTACTCTGCGTTTGTCTCCGTACACCATAAACGACTCTTTCCCTGGCGGGTTTACTTTTACTATCTTCTTTCTACACAATATTTCGGCATCATTGGCGCTAATCCAATCCATTCCTAAAACTATGTCGAAACCATTTAACTCGATAGGCAATAATTCCTCGTGGAACTTATTACCATCCAAGTCAACGAAGATGTTTTTCATACGATGCCTAACAGGTACAAACTTGCCACTAGCAATCTCGACTATTATAGCATTAACTAGTCTATCTATAGGCAAAGCTAGTTTTCTACCAAATTCACGCGATATAAAGGAGTAATTGGCTCTAGAATCAAACAAAATTTGGGCAGGCAATTTGTTTACGAGAAAGGTACCTGAAGCGACATCGGCTTCTTCTTTCGTAGCTTCAAGTGTCATCTGAAAGGCTCTCGCCTTCGGCTTTGGTGGAAGATTGGGCTATGCTGCATCCTTCTTCTTCGGGCAATCCCTCAAAATATGCCCTTCTTCATGGCACCCATGACAAACGTTATTAGTGAAGGTGCATTTATTGGCATAATGCCCTGGCTTTCCACATTTGTAACAAGTGAGTTCCATGCTGCATTTCCCAGCATGTTTCTTCTTGCACCTATCACACCACTTGGCTTCGGCTTCTCCTCCGAATTTTCTCGAACCAGTCTTCGAGAACTTGTTCTTTTTATTGGAACCTGAAGTTCCTTCAAACTTTCTCTTTTCGCCAACTTCAACCTTGCTGGCGGCTCTCCCCTTTATCATATCTTCAACAGACTTGGCAGCCCAGATAGCTGCCTCCAAAGTAAGTGCCTGACGTACTGGCACCGCATACTCCCATGGAAGTCCCTTTGCGTACCTGTCAATTTTTGCCAGCTCATCTGGAACAATACGCAAAGCAAACTCCATTTTGTCTGTGAAGTTATTGATGGGTTTTGAGCATTCTAACACTCCTAAGTGTACATGCAACCCTAGAAAACCTTGGATCTATGTTTGTCTAAAATACATGCAAAATATGATTTCCAAGGTTCATAATCCTATCTAGCATACATGGGGAACTTTTAATCTAAAAGATGGCTAGAATTACATACCTTGTAGTTGATTTGATTCCTTGAAAACCATGAGAGCCTAGCACCCCAAGTGTGATGCCTCAAATGCTTCACACAACACCAAATGCTTTGGAATGACTTTGAGAGAATGCAAACACTTGTAAAAATCGGCCTAGCCCTCTTGTAACTATGTGTCGCCAATTTTGGTAGAGAACATGTTGCTTATATAGTGTGTCACATCTACGGTTACACCATGTAAACCCTAATGTGACATGACTCTTCATTTCCATGACCCATGGGTTTGTAACTCCCATGGAGCATCCAATGGGTTTAACCCAACTTGATAATCCATGGAGCCTTTTAGCCCACTATACAAGTTATGGATGATTTACATAATCAACCGATATATTTAATTAGTCACCTTTTGATCACTTAATTAATTCTAGATCAATACTAATTAAATAATACTATTAATATATTAGAACTTCTAATATATTAATAAACCACAAGTGTTATTTCTCTCATTTAGTCTATCCAAATGCATGATGCCATGCAACCCAAATGGATCATGCCGGGTCGGGTCAAGTACATACCAGAAATAGTTATGGACTTAGACACCTTAGCCAACAGTCTCCCACTTGGATAAGTCTAATAACTATAACTACATGTATGACTTCAGGAACCGATCATCAATCGTAGCTCTTTTCAAGGTTTCTCGGAACTGTGAAGATGATGATACGCCATTTCAGATAAGTGATCATTTAATCCTCTGTTCTAGATATCAGCCGGACAAATACATGGAACAATGTCTTAATTTTCTCCAGCAGTTTGTTTCCCGATTTCCGATTTGTTTGACTTAGAACTTAATTGAACACATCAACTCAGTTCTGACCGGTCCCGGTATATAGGTCAAAACAAAATCATCGAGGGGCCCAGATATCGTTTCTAATCCAAGAAGTAACAGATAAACTTCGACTCATGTGCTTGTTCTACTACTTGTTAAATCACACACAAACACACGTTTTATAACATCGAGTTACCAATGTGTTTTCGCACGATCAATACATAACCAACTCATAGACAACAAGTCATATCTCTAGGTTTGAAGACTTATATGATATTACCATCTCGCAATCACTCGAGATAAATTCCATGAAGTGATACCAGCGAGCGTGGGTTGAATCCAATACTCAGAACTTATGAGCACTCATGAGTGTTGAGGCCATGTCCAACATCTTAGACCTCTACAACCAACTCATGACAGTCTTAATTCATATATACTTCCAACATATGACCGACTGTGGATAATTTGAATAATATGTAAAACACAACATAAATATTCTGGAAGTCAAAACATGCAAAAGAAATAATAGTAAACGATTGACAAAAGATAGCAACACTTTACTCATAAATAAACACAACTTTTATTCATCATCAAATGTCAATTACACTTTACAAATTTCAAAACTACCTAACTACTAAAACTAATATCATCCTTCAACCCTATGTTCCTTGCATGCTGAAGATGCTTAACCTTACCCAGTCCCTTCGTGAGGGGATCTGTCGGGTTCTCATCCGATGATACCCTCTTTGCCACGAGGAGTCCTTCTATTCGATGTCTGATGAAATGGTATTTTCTGTCAATGTGTCTGGATCTCCCGTGATCCCTTGGTTCCTTTGCTAAGGCAACTGCACTTTCACTATCACAGAAAATCTCTATGGGCTCCTTTATAGCTGGTACAACTCCAAGGTCTCCAATGAAGTTCTTTGGCTATATAGACTCCTTTGCTGCCTCGCTTGCCGCTATATACTCTGATTCGCAAGTTGAATCAGCCACTGTCTCCTGCTTGGAACTTTTCCAAGAAATTGCTCCTCCGTTTAAGGTAAAGACCCAGCCCGACTGAGAGTGGAAATTATCCCTATCAGTCTGGAAACTAGCATCACTGTACCCTACAACTCTCAAGTCATCACTCCCACCAAGGGTAAGGACCCAGTCCTTAGTCCTCCATAGGTACTTGAGAATGTTTTTTACCACTGTCCAGTGAGCCTTATCAGGGTTCCCCTGATACCTGCTAACCATGCTCAAAGCAAAGGCTACATCAGGACGAGTGCAGGTCATAGCATACATGATCGAGCCTACTGCAGAAGCATAAGGTACTCGACTCATTTCTGCTATCTCAACCTCGGTACTCGGGCTCTGAGTCTTACTCAATCTAGCGTTACTCTGGATGGGTAACTCTCATTTCTTGGAATATTGCATACTGAACCACTTCAACACCTTATCCAAGTATGTACTCTGACTAAGTCCAAACTCTTTGACTTTCTCATCAAAGCAAAGATTCCATCTGCGAGGTGCTTGCTTTAATCCATAAATGGATTTCTCAAGCTTACACACTCTGTTAGGGTACTCTGTGCTGACAAAACCCTCTGGCTGATTCATGTAAACATCCTCAGCCAACTTTCCATTGAGGAAAGCGGTTTTGACATCCATTTGCCATATTTCATAGTCATGAAATGCAACAATGGCTAACAATACCCTAATAGACTTAATCTTGGCTACTGGTGAAAAGGTCTCATCATAATCAACTCCTGGAGTTTGAGAAAAGCCCTTTGTAACCAGTCGCCCCTTATAAGTGTGTGTATTACCATCCATGTCGGTCTTCTTCTTGAAGATCCATTTGCACCCTACTGTCTTACGACCTGGTACATTGTCAACCAAGTTCCAGACTTGATTGTCATACATGGACTGTATCTCGCTGTCCATTGCCTCTTTCCATTTGGCAGACTCGGGGCCTGCCATGGCTTCCGCATAGCTGTTAGGTTTATCCAGACTTAACAGTGTCTCATCACTGATAAGTTTCTCACCTTCCGCAGTAATATGGAAACCATAATAGTGCTTAGGTGCATTCCTAACCCTTGTGGAACGCCTCAGAGGTACAGACATGTCAAGTTGACTGCTAGGGTTTGAGGTTCCTTCACTGCTAGGGTTTGAGGTTCCTCCTCAAGTTGACTGCTAGGGTTTGAGGTTCCTTCACTACTTGACTCTTGAAGTTCATCAAGGTCAATTTTCCTCCCACTGTTTCCTTGGCTTATAAACTCTCTTTCTCGAAAGACACCCCTTCTCGCTACAAAGACCACATTCTCACTGGGTCTGTAGAAGAGGTATACAAAGGATTTATGTGGGTAGCCAATGAAAATACACCTCTCACTTCGAGGTTCGAGCTTATCGTGAGTCTCGTGTCTCACGAAAGCTTTGCAACCCCAAATCTTGATGTGGTCTAGTTTGGGTACTTTTCCAGTCCACGTCTCATGAGGAGTTTTGGCAACTTTCTTTGTAGGGACCAGATTAAGGATATGGGCGGCAGTCTCTAAGGCATACCCCCAGAATGAGATTGGTAGCGTAGCTCCACTCATCATGGAACGAACCATGTCCAACAGGGTTCGATTACGCCTCTCAGCTATACCATTCAACTGTGGTGTCCTGGGATGTGTCAATTGTGAGACAACCCCACATTCCCTAAAATAGTCGAGGAACTTTGTACTAAGATACTCACCATCACGATCGGATCGAAGAATCTTAATGTTCCTGCCCAATTGATTCTCGACTTCCTGTTTAAACTCTATAAACCTTTCGAAAGTCTCTGAGTTATGCTTGATTAAGTAGACATATCCATATCTACTATAATCATCTGTAAAAGTCACATAATAACGATTAGCATCCCTTGTGGCAGTTTTGAAGGGTCCACACACATCCGTGTGCACTAGATCCAACAAACCTTCACCCCTATCACATGAACCTGTGAAGGGTGACTTTGTCATTTTTCCAAGTAAGCATGATTCACAACTATCATCTGACTTTAGGTCCAATGACTCCAAGACTCTATCCTTTTGGAGTTGGCCTATGCGTTTCTTGCTTACATGTCCAAGACGACAATCCCATAATGATGCTTTATCCAAGTTATTATCATTAGTAGAATCAATACACAACACATTATTTCCTAAATTATCTACAACAAACACAACTTCATACACACCATCACGAGGTAATGCTTTAAAATAAAACACATTATTAAAGAAAGCATTTATTCCACCAACTTCATTATCAAAAGAAAAGGTAAAACCTTGTTTGTACAAAGCATAAAAGCAAATAACATTTCTTGCCATTTCTGGCGAATAACAACATTTATTCAAATCTAAAGTAACTCCACTACTTAGCAATAAAGTATAAACTCCAATCTTGGTGACAGGTGAAACTTACCTATTCCCCATGATCAAGTTTATCTTTCCATGCTCCACATTCTCACTTCTTCTTAGTCCATGCAAATCAGAACAAATATGAATACCACAACCGGTATCAAGGACCCAAGAGTTAGAATAGGGTGAGTTTTTAGATAATATAGTGTAAATACCTGCATGGTTGGGTTTTACTTTCCCATCCTTCAAATCTTGCTGGTACTTCGGGCTGTTCCGCTTCCAATGTGCCTTTTCATGGCAATAGAAGCATTCAGCCTCTTTTGGGTCAGCAGAAGGAGTGACGAAACCTTTCTTGGTTCCGCTTGAAGAGGAGCCATCAAGGGTCTTACCCTTGGTACCCTTCGAAGGGGTCTTCCTCTTCTTACCTTTCCTTTTCCCGATTGCCAGGACAGTTGCGGAGTTTGGAGTAGGAGTAGAAGTGGTAACAACCGACTTACCTTTAAGACTTGATTCTGCGGTCTTAAGGAGTCCCTGAAGTTTGCTGAGGGTGACTTCTTCCTTGTTCATGTGGTATGTCATGCGGAATTGATCATAACACGATGGTAAGGAGTGCAAAATGATATCTATTGCTAACTCCTCTGGAAAGTTCACATTCAACTTCATCAAACAGTCCACATACCTCTGCATTTTCTGCATGTGGCCCGTGATGGGTTCACCATCTTTCATTCGGGTTGTTATCATGGAGGAGATGATTTCATATCGCTCTTGACGAGCACTCTGATGGTAGCGGTCCATCAAATCCTGGTGCATCTCAAAAGGATAGTAGTCCTCATAGGACTTTTGGAGCTCGGCTGTCATAATGGCCATCATTATGCATGCCACTTTGGTAGCATCTCTTTCATGTGCCTCATATTCAGCAAACTCCTCAGGAGTAGCAGTCAGCTCAGGTACCTTAAGCTCCTTGTCGAGAACATGTTCTTTGTTCTCATAGCGAGTGACCATCCTGATGTTTCTGATGCAATCTGTAAAGTTGGATCCATCAAAGATGACTCTCCCACAAAGGTTCATGAGAGAGAAGGAGCCAGTAGGGTTTGAGCCAGTAGCATCATTGTTGGAAGATATCTGGAAAGAAGAAAACACAAGTTTAGTTTAGATATAAAGATTGTCCTTAATAAAACACCCAAATGTAATATTAAGGCTAGGATCCAATCACAATATATTATAACTTAGAAGAGGGATGTCGTAATCTAAGTTATAACATATTTGAAAGGTAGGTGAATGACGATTCACCAATTTCCACCATGAAAAACGAAATATATAAGTATTAGGTTTTATTTGGTTTTTAGAAACTCCTAGATTCTTTTGAGATTCATTGAACTTTTTCAATGGCATGTTTCAATCTTGAGTGTGCCCTTCATGTTTTGTGACTAGGATACCGAGGAACACAAAACAAGGTGTGAAGTAACCATGTAAATTACTTGGTACCCTTAATGTTTTTCACTTAACCGATGTGACGGTAAACCACACGCGCTCGACCGACCTATGAAAAACCTTAATTCACCCTTTGCCTACCTTGTTAAGTCCAAGTTAGTGTGCCGGTTAACCACACAAGCTCCACCAATGACTTAATCAAACTGCAAAGTGTAATTTCATGGGTTAGCACCTTATTCACATTTTCCTAAAGTAACTAAGATTGGGAATTTATAAAAACATTTAGTTACTTTATAATAATCATTATACTTTTAATGAGAATTTTAAGTCATTGTCCTACCCGTTCGGCTAACGACCCTCCACCAGTCAAGGAAGCGGTGGGTGAGAGTGGACACCCATTAAGCTGCCATTTTATAGGCAACAACCTTATACCCCCCTTATAGACCGGCTTCGTGAATGAGGCCTACTAATGGTAAAATGACTTGATCTTATACATATATATATATATATATGTATATATATATATATATATATATATATATATATATATATATATATATATATATTAAACTTATAATATTATAAAGTATAAGGGTTGAATTTTAACTTTTAAAATTCTAAGGGTTGGAACTAAAGTTAAATAAGATTACTTTACATGTTCCAAAACTTGAGGGCAATTTTTGTAACTTTACAAAACCTTTCAATTCATAACTTATGAGTTATTAAATGAAGACTCTTCATTTTTGTAACTTGTGTGTTCTTTTAATGATATTAAAACAAAGAGACTTTTGGTTATCCATAACTTGAGGACAAGTTATGGATTCCATTAAAACAGATAAAGATCATGAATTCAGCATTAAACAAATTTAACATGTAATTCCTATGATCTATCAAGAACTCATAAGAACATGAATTAATCATATCAAAATTTCAAGAACATATGAACACATATAATCATGTAATTTTGATATTAGCCATTGTAAATGGATTAGAACAAACATTACACCATCTAAAACAAGTTTAATAACACCAAAACAGTTTAGGGTAATGTTTCTAGTCCATTTCCAGCAGCAAAAGTCGAAAATCTGCATTCTGAGGCTCCTACTCGTCGAGTGCACGAACCTACTCGACGAGTAGGATGAATTTGGTCATGGACTCGGCGAGTCCCCCATGGACTCGACGAGTTCATCATGCAGACAGCAAGAAAATCGACTTTTTTCACTATTTTGAATCAAGTATCAAACAAACAAGCCTAGGCTCTGATACCACTGATGGGTTTTGAGTACCTGTCAATTTTTGCCAGCTCATCTGGAACAATACGCAAAGCAAACTCCATTTTGTCTGTGAAGTTATTGATGGGTTTTGAGCATTCTAACACTCCTAAGTGTACATGCAACCCTAGAAAACCTTGGATCTATGTTTGTCTAAAATACATGCAAAATATGATTTCCAAGGTTCATAATCCTATCTAGCATACATGGGGAACTTTTAATCTAAAAGATGGCTAGAATTACATACCTTGTAGTTGATTTGATTCCTTGAAAACCATGAGAGCCTAGCACCCCAAGTGTGATGCCTCAAATGCTTCACACAACACCAAATGCTTTGGAATGACTTTGAGAGAATGCAAACACTTGTAAAAATCGGCCTAGCCCTCTTGTAACTATGTGTCGCCAATTTTGGTAGAGAACATGTTGCTTATATAGTGTGTCACATCTACGGTTACACCATGTAAACCCTAATGTGACATGACTCTTTATTTCCATGACCCATGGGTTTGTAACTCCCATGGAGCATCCAATGGGTTTAACCCAACTTGATAATCCATGGAGCCTTTTAGCCCACTATACAAGTTATGGATGATTTACATAATCAACCCATATATTAATTAGTCACCTTTTGATCACTTAATTAATTCTAGATTAATTCTAGATCAATACTAATTAAATAATACTATTAATATATTATAACGTATAATATATTAATAAACCACAAGTGTTATTTCTCTCCTTTAGTCTATCCAAATGCATGATGCCATGCAACCCAAATGGACCATGCTGGGTCGGGTCAAGTACATACCAGAAATAGTTATGGACTTAGACACCTTATCCAACAATTATTCGTATATTTGTCAACGGTCATACTCTCCTTCTTCAACGTTAGAAATTGGTTTTCTAACTCAAGTACATTTTGGGCCGAGTAGTACTTGCGCTTGAAGTGCACCAAGAACTCTGCCCAAGTCAGTTGCAGTGGCTCATTAGGGCTTAGGGTTCTCCCCAAAGTGTTCCACCAACGATCAGCACTACCCCTGAACTGACGCACTGTGAATGTGGTTTGTAACTTGCCTTGGCAACCACAAGTCATGAAAGCCAATTCCATTTCCGAGATCCAATCCATTACTCCGACATGATCTTCTTTTCCAGTGAAGGTCGATGGCTTGCAAGTCATAAAGTCTTTATACTTGCACCCATTTCTCTCCAATCTATCTTCGTGGTTATTTCTCCCAACCACAAGCGGATTAGTTTGACCAACATATCTACTGTTGTTTCCTTCTTCAGATCGATCGTCATTCAATTCACGTTGTTCAACAGGAACTGAAGGTTCATCCCTGTTGTTCAGCAACATTTGCGTCAATTCCTCCCTTTGTTATGCCATCATGGTCTGAATCACAGCTCGTACTCCAACCATGGTGATGGGTTTGGGTGCAGCTCCTACTATTGGCACCTGTTCCACCACTTGAGGTTGAGGTTGTTGGTTTTTGTTTGCATTTCCCGCTCCACTTCTAGTTCTTGCCATTATAATCTATATACCGAATAAGGTGAATTTAGGTCTTTATCCTTGTTAGATATTTCACTTCCCTTATCACTTCGAAACATTTACATGTTAGTTCTAATCTCGTAATCATACGCTTAGAATCCTACACACATAAGATTTCCAGATCCTGTCGGCAACAGACCATAGATCCGAACAAATAATGGCATATATGGCATACATATAGAATTTAGCCCATAAAAGCATTTTAGGCATCTTTCCTAAAATAAACTAGTGCTCGTGTCTAAAATATGGTAGACACTCATCTCACAATCATCACTTAGCATTCTAAGTTTAAGTCTAGAAATCCTACAATTTCTTAGTTCGCTTAAACTAATGCTCTGATACCAACTGTGACATCCCCTAATTTCTCGGCCAGAAAATACCGATTTAATTTATGTTCTTTAAAATAAAATCAGAGAAATCTTTTTAAAAGATGTTGCGAAATTGGTCCCCAAAACAAAACATGATAAAAGTTTATCAAAACTTTTCTTTAAGAAATGTATAGTTTCATTTCATATCAAAACCTCGGGATGTCATGTTCCGATACATATCAAAAGCATAAACAAGACATTATAAGCCTTTCAACAATTATTTACAACTACTGGCCTATAATCCAAAAATCTCTCATCACCCTCCGACTATGCCTGGGGTCCACTACCTGTAACATAAAAAGCTGAGTGGGTCAGGCTTGGGAGCCTGGTGAGCATATAGGGTTTTCAATCCACAATAGTAATAAACTTATTAAGTTCACCAATCAACAATAACCCTGATTACCCATTCCCGTTGTCCTCACTTTACGTCCCTAAACACCTATCACAAGGGACCTTGCCTAAGGAATATCATCGGGATGGACACTACTCCTAAGGGGTCTCCTCAGCCATACATGTCCTAAAGGCAACCATGAGGGGGATGGAGTACGCCAATGAACATTTAGTTCATCAACACCTACAAGTTGCGAACCTGCTAGTGTGCCACTGGACTGTCTAGAAAAGTCCGTGGTCGTCATCTATACTCCGTTAGACGACTTCAACAACAACAACAACAATAACAACATCGAGGCCACTCACCATTTTAACACACATCAACTATTTCGTCTACCCATGTTCTACCCAACATATTTGTAGATAAAATACATATACAGTTTAAAACTTGTTTAAAACATTTGTTCAACAGTCACCTCAAATAAACAATTAATATATTTACACATACCACGTATTTTAAGGTAAATACTTCATATCTATGTGTAAAGTGAAAGTAACTACACACTCACATGATTTGATCATAATCGGGCAGCAATTCATTTCCTAAAACGTTCGTTTCTAATAAAACCGGAAGTTTTATTGAGAAACCGGGCTCCGCAAAGGTCGGGCTTCGAAACCGAAAAGATAAATTTTCCGGGCTTCTCGGGCACTTCATGGCGTATTCCGGGGGTTATAATTAATACCGGGGCTTTGGGGGATGTTAGAATGAAAGAAATATGGGTTTAGGGGCTAAAAGTGACAAGTTTCCAAAATATACCCGGGAGGTCTCGCATGCTCCTATTTATAGGGGCCGAGGCTGCTGATCCAAGGGATGAGAAGCCGCCACGCGTCAGCAGATCCGAAGGCTCGCAGGTGGCTCGCACATGGGGTGAGCATGCGAGGAGCTCGGTGGGATGTTCTGATTGGACCGAAGTCCGGGTCCGATGAGGGGGGGTCTGTGGCACCATGCGAAGCTCGGATGCACGAGGAAAGGGGCACGCGTCGCATTTCTACTGGACCACTTCGGATGGCTTCTCCGGTTCGGATGACTCAGCAGAATTTTGGACACGCGTCGGATGCGAGGCGAGGACACGTGGCCGAAGTCCACGTATGCGAGATTTCTCAGTTTTGGGGATTTTTTCTCGATTTTCGCGCCAAAACTTCTAAAATCCATAACTTTCGCATACGAGCTCCGTTTTTGACGTTCTTTATATGCATGCGTAGGTAAAATTATGCTCTACAACTTTCGTTTAGACTTCGTCGGCTAATTTTGATATTAATTTTGATATTATTATTTTTAACAGACCGGGACAGGAAATCTGTTAAAAATTCATAACTTCCTCATCCGACGTCCGTTTTCGTCTGTCTTTTTACCATTGTGCTACTATGGACGAGACCTTCGATTCTCGTTTAGGTCGTGTCGGCTAAAAATCACTCGATCTAAAATTCGAGTTTTTAGCTGTCTACTGCTAAGTTGAAACTTCGAAAAATCATAACTTCCTCATACGAAGTTAGATTTGGGCGTTCTTTTTATACCTACTCTCGGTTTAACGAACACTACATGTTTCGTTAAGATCACTAAGGCTAAAAAGCAGTTTATCAAAAACTCACTTTTTACGACATTCGACACCGTACCGGTTTTGTTGCGAAACTTCGACAGGTCATAACTTCTTCGTTATAACTCGGATTTCGGTATTCTTTATATATCCGTAATCCTTGTCACGACCACTACAACTTTCTTAATAGATATCGGCTTTATCTAATATTTATTTTTGACGCTCATTTTTATTCTTAATTATTTAACTCCTACTAATTAAGCATAAAACACATAAAACACATAATATTCATATAATTCCTTTTCATTTCTTCAAAATGAGTTACAAAGGTTAACCTAGACTATAACGTCAATATTAATGCCTAGACTAGAAACACGGACATTACAAAATCACTCCTCAACAACACATAGATCGAACCCAATAACAGAAAAGCACCACCGAAAGGATCTCATACCACACAACTATCTCCCTCTATGGACACCTAAATCCAAATCGGAACTCCCAAACCCGAAAGAGGACATACCCTTCTGCCGCTACGATACCCCTTCTGACTCTTCAGAATCTGGAAGCTCTAGTGGTCTGTCTCACTACCAGACCGCCTTCTCAAGATATCACCATGTTACCCACTCCTCGAATAACAGACCCTGACAACTCACTGCCCTCTGATTCTCTCGTTGCGACTGATAAAACAAATCAATGCCCAAAGATTGACTATTGATCACTTATACCAGACATGTTAAACAATTCAGATCATACTCCAAAGAATGAAAGGATTACATCACACCAGGGAACCATCCACTATACTGCAATCAAAACCCATCTGACCAATGAACTCTCCACACCCTGTCCTTAGACACAAGACAATGATCATGTTTGTTCAGAATTATCCTCTGACATCTAACAATAATAAACCCCAGCTCCCTTCTCCAATATCCCTTTCAACATTGAGCACCAGGTCATCTCCCGACCTAGCAGTTGAACCTCCAAAGGTTACCCATTGCAGACCTCAACATGTCTCACTAACTTCCTTCCCACACTAACTATCTCAGCCCAGTGTGACATAAAAATCACGAAGTCTGCTTTACCCCGACCGATTACTACAATCCCAACTGAAGATCATCTCACCCCGACCTCGTTCGTCTATTACTCATTGGTTCCATGCGTCTCGCGATACCTCCCGTACCAACGAACTGACCCACTCAGGCCTAAGTCATCAAATGACAAACAATGCCCCTCAAAATGGAACCCCCTTCTCTGGATCCGGAATGTCATTTCGCCTACTCAATACATCACTAGATCCAAACTCTAACTCGAGAGTCTGGTCTGACTCAAAATTGGAACCACGCGTCCCAATGAAGCACTCGACTCACGACCCATGACTCGCAATTCTCGTGTACATCACTTCTCCAATTCTTTCTGATTACGATAACCACACCTTAACTCAGAATATAACGATTCCCGATCATTAAGGAGACCCCAGTCTCGCCCCTGGTCTGGCAACCAGGTTTCTGAAGACTCAAGCGGTAAGGCTACCGAAGCCTAAGAATTCCTCTGTTTCATACTCTGATTAGTGAATACTATAGCTTCCCGAAGATTTACAATTCTATCCCCCTGACCAGTGAAAGCTACGGTTCCCCGCAGTTTCACAACGCTCTCCCTCTGACTAGCGAAAGCTATGGCTCCCCACAGTTTCACAATACTCGCTCGACGATTGGTGAATACTACAGCCCTCCGCAGTATCACCACACCCTCTCATTGACTGATGAATACTACGGCTTCTCGCAGTACTGTTGGATTTTGGTATAATACAACATCCTATGGTGCACATACAATCCTAAATACCTTGGATCTATGTTTTCACTAATTATACATGCAAATGGTTTCCAAGGCATTAAACCTATAACTAGCATGCATTTGACATAAACCATATAATATACTAGTTAGGGAAACATACCTTTTATGTGGCTTGAAGTCTTGATGTATTTGGCCTTAAGAGCTTAGCACCAATAGTATGAAATGCCTCAAATGGAATCACAACACACGTAGGACAAAGGTGGCTCTTGAGAGAGAATTCCATGCATCAAAACACCTCCATATTTCTCTAAGAAAAGAAGTGGTGATTTTGGCTATGGAGTAACCTATTTATATGTAGGATTCCAAGGGTCATGGGTATAACCCATAATCCATACCCATGGGTTTTATGATCCATGGTTCATGTGGACCAACTCTTTATGTATCCGTACATAAACTTGGTCCAACATGGATCATAAGCCCAACACATATAAATATAACTAATTATCATAATTAGTCCCCATAGATTTAATTAGTCTCTTTTGATCACTAAATTAATTCCAAATTAATTCTTGATCGATACTAATTAAAACATATGATTTCATATTAATATATTATAACTTATAATATATTAATAAACCATAAATAACCTTCTCTCAAAACTCCATCCTAACAAATTGTCCTGATGATATGCAACCCAAATGGACCATGCTACTCTCGGGTTAAGTACATACCAATAATAGTTATGGGCTTATACATCTAATCCAACAATCTCCCACTTGGATAAGTCTAAAACTATTATTGCAAGTACGACTTCATAACCCGACTAGCAATCGTAACTCTTAAAGCCGCTGTCGAACTCTGAACAAATCAATGACGCGTCCATTAGATAAGGGATCATGTATTCCTCCATTCTAGATATCATATGGACTGAGACATGGATTATAATCATTCTCTCTATCCATTTGTTGTTTCCCGATTTCCGATTTATGACGACCGACTAATTGAACAAATCAAATCAGTCTAGGCTTGGCAAAGCACTTAGGGTGTCATCACTATATCATCGAGGGGCCCACAGATATCGCTTTTATCCCTTTAAGGGTAAAAGGAATGGATAAACTTCGACTCATATGGCTTGTTCTACTACTTGTTGAATCATACACAAAGACACGTTTTATAACATCGAGTTACCAATGCGTTTTCGTGCAATCAATGTATAACCAACTCATAGTAACAACTCATATCTCTAGGTTTTAAGAATATAAGATATTATCGTCTCATGGTCACTCGTGGTAAAATCCATGAAGTGATTCAAATGAGCGTGGGTTGAATCCAATACTCAGAACTTATGAGCACTCATGAGTGTTGTAGCACCGCTTTGTCCAACATCTTAGACCTCTACAAGCCAACCCATGACAGTCTTGATTCATATCTACTTCCAACATATGACCGACTGTGGATAGTTTGAATAACTTAGTCATTCAGGAAGAATGACCTAGATTATTCTGGAAGTCAAAACATGCAAAATGAAACACAAGAATAAATTAATCAAATATGGTATCAAACCCTATGAATATAAATAGACCACTTTTATTTATCACCATACTGATTACTCATTATTTCATTGTTTCGGTTTTATCAACTTTATACCTGAATTAAAAACACTAGTTGTCCCATGCTCCAAGCATGTACACTATGTTTTTCTAAACAATAGCTTTGCCATACACCAAGTATGCACTCGATGTTTGTCTATGATCCTTACTTTGTGAAATAAACCAATTGAACATAATTTCAATGATTCTAATTTCACACTCCCAAATCCTCATCGAAAAATGTGAGAATTTCAAATTCCTATCATTTATCGAAATCTGTTTAGATTTTAAACTTATATGCACTAACCCTCCTGTAATGAATATGTACAAAGTCACAAAGACTTGTCAACAGTCATTATAAGGTATTCCAATGGAGATCAACTCCATGGAAACTAAGTCTCATATTCAAAGTACATTGCTTTGGACATGCTTCTTGCATTAAGTTTTCTAATCTTACACAGATAACTTCCACCTATGGAGACAACTCCATATTCTCATTTTGACTATCACTTCTGAACAAGAGATGCCTCTTTTCAGAATATGTCAATATGGTCCTTCCAAAATTAGCACTATACTTCCAACTGTCCCTGAGCAACCAATCTTTGGTAAACCTCAGATTGTCCTCGACAATTGCTTAATCATTTTAGTCATATCCAATTCTAGACCTTTTCCCTTCTTAATGCCTCTGGGCATTTGGAAAAAATTAGAAATGACAAATATTATAGCACATGCAATCGATCCTCTACCCAAAGCAAATGGTACACGATTCATGATGTCTCACATAAAGACATGATTCTAGACTAGTCTTTTGCTACAATATTTTTATTTGCCATGTTTTCAAATTTTGACTATGAAGAGGGATGCCGTAATCATAATCGAATTTTGAGAACGCAATATATAGAGTTTCCTTAAGTTGAACCAATCCAACATGAAATTCATATATATATATATATATATATATATATATATATATATATATATATATAGATATATTCTTGACTAAAGATGATTTAGGTCTCAATCTAAGCCTTTAGAACTGAAATGAAGTATATCCTCTCCCTTAATTACAGCAAAACAACTTTTTCAATCCCCGCAGCCTCACGAATTGAAACTTTTGTTTTCTATAATTAACATTGCTAACTTGCAACACTAACAATAATTATCATGCTCCCACTAACATGATGATTATTAGCATAACACTTATGCTCCCACTAGCTTTGACATGTACTCAGAAATCAGCTAGACTTCTAGAAATCAATACTTTATTGACTTTCTTACCAAAGTTCAGATTTCTGATACGAGATGCTTTGATAAAACTTTATCAAAATCATACACCTTTCCTTAGATAGCATGCATGTGTGTCTAAACAATTTCAGAACTATGAAAAGGGATGTCGTAATCATAGTCTCAATTGTTTAGACCTTTTGCCATCTGCTTCAAATCTACTTGGTGGAAGTGTTTCCTCACCATCATTTTCATGAATCGGAGAGAAACCTTATGACCCTTAGATTTTATGGTGTATGTGTTCTTATCCATGTGAATCTGTCAAAACCATAATCACAAGACAAGGTTAGTGACAAATCCAAACTCATATGGACTGAACTAAATCTTAATTTCTTGCCATCTGGCAGTACAAGGGCCTGCCATTGATTCCAAGTTGTTATGCAACCAATTGAGAACTTTTAGAACTCCTATGCAAAGCCAACTTTAACTGGAATGGGCACATAATATGTCAACACGATAGGTTATAAACCTCAAGTCGTGTGCTAGTGAAGAACCTCAGGTTTTATTCTTGATTAGTTCTTGAAATTCTTTTTAGGATCTTTAAGACTCCCACTGTCCTCTTGACATATAAGACTATCTTGCCAAATATTCAAGAGATAGTGCAGATTCTTTATCAAGACAAACACTTCACACAATTGGCCTTAGTTGGTCTTTGTTTTATCCAAAACATCACAATTTACCAATTTCAAATGTACAAGAGTAGGACACTTTTACTCTTACATTTGACAAGTGTTTTAAACCTTTCTTTAAGATATGTCACTCAAGTTACAATCTTGGAGTATGACTCTAAGAATTGTTTTGGAACGAAGTATGACTCAACTTCCTGATTTAACCATTTCAACAATTCATGACTCCTCTTCTTAGTCATAAGAATGCACTAAGATGACCTTTAGAGAACTAATTGTGATATGATTTCTAAATCATTAAGATGATCACAAATGTGATACTAAAGTACTCTCCCATCTTTTCAGATTTGAGAAACTTTTTTCTTTCTGCCTAATTTGATTCTTCCCATTCGTTCTGCCATACATTGAGACTTTTCCAATGTTTCAGAATTATACTTAAACTTGTAAGTATAACCATATTTACTAAACTTTAGTAAATCAAATAGTCTTAACGAGCTTTGTGGTGGACATGACCAGTGCACAAAAATGTGTACTCGATCCCTTTAGTCCTTCACTTGACTCACACATCCATGTGAACAAGTAATTAGTCTTGATTTTCCAATGCTTGAAAGTTCTCATTCATCATACTATTCAACTTGCATGATTCCAAGTTTCGGTCCAATTGAAACTTGGGCGATGAGGAACTTTCCTGATTTGGTAAATTTAGACACTACCACAAATGAAAGAATCAAATCCATTTTCCAATATTGCTGTTAGTGGAATCATATAAGCAACAATTCTCCGCAAATGCCATTGTAAGGATACTTCAAATAAATAAAATTACACAATTTTCTTTTATTTTTAAAACTTTGCGGAAAAACTTATCCTTACAATCCACATGGAAAATTGTTGTTATCTATTCCTTAGACATATATCATAACTTCTTAAGCAACTGCTCAAAATTCTGATGCGATCGAAATCCACCTTCGCGATCAGAATCAGCATATACTTCCTTTAAGATTTCTCTCTATTCTTTGATTCTTAAAACATCAACATGTGACCCAGTCACATCATGTAATGAGGATCTCAGAATAGAAATTAACAGAGTTAGATAATGGGCTCTACCTGATGTAGAGTCAAACTTATTGACTTCAACATCCTTAGGTAAATTTGGCAGCTTTGCAATCAACACCCCTTCCTTTGGCAAAATAAACATATGGACCCTTTGGTAATGGGACTATCTCAGATTTAGCCTTTCTCTTTACCATTTAGTCAACCGGGTTGACTATGGCCAATCCCTTTCCATTGGGAAGAGAATGCTTTTTCTGGATTTCCAGTGTCACCATTGTCACTGTCCATAAAGTTTTTGGGAAGTTGATCTTCTAATCAAATTTGCTTTACTATCGTTCCAAATCATTGCTGATTCAGCAGCACCAAGCAAATAGATATGATCATTAAGGTTCATGTCATAGTCTGTTTCATAGTAGTCCCAAAGGAACTCACTATGTGACTTAGAAAGTGATTGAACATCCAACTTTCTCAAGACTTTGATACCCAACTCTCCCGGCTTGTCAATATGTGACTTCATCTTTAAGATGTGATCACACATAGACCTTGCTTGCCATTAGGGCTTGAGTGACCTTGAACTTGTGGGTTAGGGAGAATAATTGGAGGAGGTGGAGGAAGTAAAGTTCCAAGATATTTGGGAAGATCATAGATGTATGAACTAGACATCTTTTGGGAGATATTCAAGATAGTTGATCTAAAGTCCTTAATATAACACCCAATATGAAATATTAAGGCTAGGATCCAACAACCTATTTATAACTGGAAGAGGGATGCCGTAATCCGAGTTATAAAATAGTTGAAGGTAGTTAAATGACGATTTACCAATTTCCACCATGAAAAACGAAATATAATTAAGTTTTAATTGGATTTGAAACTCCTAGATCTTTTAAGATTCATTGAACTTTTCAATGGCATGTTTCAATCTCGAGTGTGCCCTTCAGGTTTTGTGACTGGGATGCCGAGGATCACAAAACAAGGTGTGAAGTAACCATGCAAATATACTTGGTACCCTTAATATTTACCCCTCAATCGATGTGCCGGTTAACCACACGAGCTCCACCGATACTATGATAAATATTAAGTTACCCTTTGCCTACTTTATTAAATCTAGGTTAGTGTGCCGGTTAACCACACACGCTCCACTAACGGTTTAAACAAAGTGCAAAGTGTGATTTCATGGATTAGCACCTTATTCACATTTTCCTAAGTAACTAAGATTGGGAATTTATAAGTGTTTAGTTACTTAGTATTTATCATTATACTTTTAATGAAGGGAGAATTATAGTCTTTATCCTACCCGTTCGGCTAACGACCCTCCACCAGTCAAGGAAGCGGTGGGTGAGAGTGGACACCCATTAAACTGCCATTTTGTAGGCAGTAACCTTATACCCCCTTATAGACCGGCTTTGTGAATGAGGCCTACTAATGGTAAGATTGACTTTATCTTATACATATCTATATAATTAAAATTATAATAATAGTATAAGGGTTGAATTTTAAACTTTTAAAATTCTAAGGTCTAGTTTGGAATTAAAGTATACATGGGGGGTAACTTTACAAATTCCAAAACTTGAGGACAAGTTTTGAAACCTTTCAAAACTCTTGGATTTTTCATAACTTATGAGTTTAATTAAGGTTTAATGAAAAAAAAAATTCAAGTTCCATAACTTGAGGACAAGTTATGGAAGACATTAAATCATTTAATGATGACATTAAAATAGTGACTCTTCTATTTTCATAACCTATGAGACTTAATGGCACTTTAAAAAGAAAAACTCTTCACTTTCCATAACTTGAGGACAAGTTATGGAGTTCATAAAAACCATTAAGATCAAATATTCCAATTAACACAATAATCAAATAATTTTTCTATGATCTAGATTAAACTCATAAGTAAAGATAATTCACATCAACAATTTTCAAGAAATTAGATAATCATATAAACTAATACAAATCTTGAAACTTTGACAATTGTCCTTTGAAGACTCTTGGAATTCATAACCTAAAGAGTTAATAAATGAGACATTTCACATCCATAACTTATGGAAGTTTCAAAACTCTTAAGATCATAACTTTAAAAAAAACTTTTGAGTTCCAAAATTTTATGACAAAATTTGTAACTCCTTAAAACCATTTAGATCAAACTTTTAAAACAAATAAAATAATCATATCATTCTATCTTTTAATAAATTGACCTAATTCAACTCTTGTAGTAAAGTGACTCAAATTTTATAAATAATTAGTTTTTCATAAAATCAAGTAATTATCATAAAATTTGACAAACTTCATGTTTTTTTTCCTTTTTTTTTCCTTCAACTTGAAAAAAAAAAATACATTTGCATCAAATATAATAGAAAACAACTCATGGCTCTGTTACCATTGTTGGATTTTGGTACAATACAACATCCTATGGTGCACATACAACCCTAAATACCTTGGATCTATGTTTTCACTAATTATACATGCAAATGGTTTCCAAGGCATTAAACCTATAACTAGCATGCATTTGACATAAACCATATAATATACTAGTTAGGGAAACATACCTTTTATGTGGCTTGAAGTCTTGATGTATTTGGCCTTAAGAGCTTAGCACCAATAGTATGAAATGCCTCAAATGGAATCACAACACACCTAGGACAAAGGTGGCTCTTGAGAGAGAATTCCATGCATCAAAACACCTCCATATTTCTCTAAGAAAAGAAGTGGTGATTTTGGCTATGGAGTAACCTATTTATATGTAGGATTCCAAGGGTCATGGGTATAACCCATAATCCATACCCATGGGTTTTATGATCCATGGTTCATGTGGCCCAACTCTTTATGTATCCATACATAAACTTGGTTCAACATGGATCATAAGCCCAACACATATAAATATAACTAATTATCATAATTAGTCCCCATAGATTTAGTTAGTCTCTTTTGATCACTAAATTAATTCCAAATAAATTCTTGATCGATACTAATTAAAACATATGATTTCATATTAATATATTATAACTTATAATATATTAATAAACCATAAATAACCTTCTCTCAAAAGTCCATCCTAACAAATTGTCCTGATGATATGCAACCCAAATGGACCATGCTACTCTCGGGTCAAGTACATACCAATAATAGTTATGGGCTTAGACATCTAATCCAACAAGTACCACCATACTTCCTCACACTAACTCATGGATGTTGCAGCTTCTCGCAGTCTTACAACACTTTCTCTTACCATCCTACTATCTCATTCTCAAGTCGACGCCACACTGCGTTCACTAACTCATGCTCCGCGACTCAGCATAGGTAGGTGCACATACCCATCCAAAGTAAGCATCACCACGCCTGACAACAACTATCATGACAACTCCTTTTCTCGCTGCAATTCACAATCTTAGATACTCTCGCTTGATGTCAATTAGCCAAAGGGGCTCCCACTGGAACCATATATACTTGATACACCACTTGCCATCTCTTAACTCAAGACTCAAAATAATCTAAAATTTAGGACATCATACTCGGACACCTCGGTACACCATCACAGAACCTTACATTGTCTTGCCACAACCACTAATCCCTTACTCACGACATCATACTCAGATACCGCATTCCCCTTTCAGAATCTCACAACCGATCTTCCCCTCGCACAACTTGTAACCTCGGAATATCCCCATCTCACAATTGCAACACGGGGATTCGACAATGACTGAAAGCACGTTGACGAAAATCTGAAGCTCCACTCTCTACTGATCACCACCCATACGAAACTACTCATATCGACTCTATAATTGGTTGACAATTCAACTGCTGCTCCTCCTGGAGTATAGATTACAATCTAAATCAATGCCCACAATTCTTAGCTAATACACCTTGAACTCAGCTACCCAACCGTCTCGAACTCCACATTTGCAAACCCCAGAAATCCCTAGCCACAATAAATACTCCAACCTAACGGCCACAAGCCGTGGATTCACTCATCTTTGATTAAGCACATACACCTACATCATCTCGCCAATAACCCACGTCTCATGTGTCCACACCGTAGAACTTCATAATCATATCTCTAACCGTACTTGAACGGATTGCTGATGTTCTCAATAGAATACCCAGTTCGTCCCACTCAGGGTTCGAACTATCAGCAATTGGCATACCAACAATCTACTCCATAGACTGTTCCTCCAGGTACATCACACTTGACTCTTGAAACGTACCACGCAATCACTCAATGATCTCCCTGATGGATACCAAGCAACTCCAAATATCCCGTATCTCCGACAAAACCTCAGAATCCTCCCAGCGTGACTGCCTCTAGTAATCTTGAATGCCTCTGACCAACACACCGCCGGATACCCCGACTGTTCCGAAAGAGTCCTGACTCTCAATCTGGAAATAATGCACTATCACACACCTTGTCTCTGATTCCTCGACCAGCCTCCCATCGCGGGAAATTAAAAAAGCGAGAGACCTCATTCTCACAGTCGATACACAATGTAGACAATAAGGGTCACCGCCCCGATGTACTCCTTTTAATCACCAGGAACTGCTGCTAAAAGTATGCCTCACTCATCAAGGCACCTTCCTTAGTCTCTCCCATCTCAGTCTTACTAATGACTTTCTCATGGCATAAGAATACCTCGCAGCAACATACTGCCCAAATACTCTGGTGGAAAGGTTGCAATCCTATGCTACCCACGGGGTTTGCCTCCAAACTCTGAAACCGGAACTCTTTTGCTCCTCCCACGGAACGGGAACAACGCAACCCTTGTCACAGAAGGTGACGTCTCAACTATCGGTCGACTGCTCAACTCAGACCGCGATCCTCCGATTAGCATCAGCTCTACTCATCCCTGAGTCTTGCAATTCTAGCTGGCATCTCACAAAAATCTCTCGGAAACTAACTCGATTTCCCTTTCAAGGTATGCTCTATTGAAACTCATTCGTCATGGCCCTCTGGCCCCACACTCTATCATATCTGCTCTCAGTCTGATCAATCACAACGGGATAACTGATAAACTCTGAAGCACTAATCACCACTAACCATGGTACTCGAACCATGTTATCACCTCTCAATTCACTACGAATCATGGTACCCGAACCATGTTATCACCTCTCAATTCGCTACTTAGAACCTATGGAACTCTCCATGTTTCGAGCACGGGTCCTCTGATTTTAGTAGTACGGGCCCATACTACCTACCACATCTACCCATACTTTACACACGGATCGCCCCAGAATTCCTAAGTAGCTGCTCAACCATTGCCGATCACCAATCCCGATATACTTGGTCGCTACCCAGCGAATACTCTTCTCTATCAGCATACTCTTCTGACCACAGACATCGTCCCTAGGGTCTTCCTAGGTTCTCACACTTCTCTGCCATCAGCTGCTGAAGAACTCCTTATGATGCCAGCCATCTACCTCCTGAATATCGTCATATTCACTTAGTAGCTGACTCCCATCATGAAGAGTTCCATAAAGCACAAAGCAAGCAGCATTCAGGCATCGAAATAATGCAGGATATCACAATACACAAATAAGCTCTGAGTAATACACAACATAAATCACAAAGAAATAATGCAGGATATCACAATACACAAATAAGCACATAAGACATCTCAATCACACAAAAATACCACGCATGGTAAAGTATAGTGAAAAGACTCACCTCGAGGCACGCAAGTAGTTATCCGTGTACTCGAATCTCGAACTAGCCACCGCCTAACACATAGGGTAAATATTCTCTAATTAATACTCAATTCTCAACTCTAAGTAAACCTAAGGTTAATCTTTCTCTCTCTAACTCCGGAAGTGGGTAAAAGACCATTTTACCCTTCAATGGTCTCCATTACTCAGGTTTGACCAACTAGAAGTCAAAATCGAGTCAACAGTCCTTGTTTGACCTGACTCGTCGAGTGCACTCATTCAACTCATCGAGTCCCCTCTTTTCCTTAGAAGTCTCAAGAAGGTGTAACTCAGCTCGTCGAGTTGACCCCCAACTCGCCGAGTTATCGCATGATCAAACTCATCGGGACAAACCCTAACCGACTCGTCGAGTCGGACATGGACTCGGCGAGTCCCTTCAGTCTGTTTTCTCATTCAGACGATTTAAGGCAGATTTACTACCCTAAAATCTAGATCTAGCCTCCCAAGGCTCGACTGTCACGTAAAGCTTCGATCTTTACGTTCATGCATGGCATACTTGCTCCATAATGCCAATACAAGTTCTAACAAAGGTTACATGCTCAAGGTCTTGTCTCTAACTCAATAAAGTTCAGATCTTTAGGCTCACAAAGCCTCCTACAGCTCAGATCTGAGGTTTCAACCTCAATCATGCTCAAAGATCACAATGACACCAAAAAGAATGGGAGAAACCCTAGAAACTCCCTAAACCGAAAATTCATAAGGAAATGACCAAGTTAGCATCTTTTTACCTCCAACTGAAGCAAAATCTGAAAAACCTCTAGATCCAAAGCCTCCTCTTGAACCAAGCTTTGATGTTCTCCACTTCTCCTTCTACAATGCACTAAACTCCACAAGATTAGCCTCTTTCTCACTCTTTAGCTCAAATAGATGATTAGGGTTTCACTCAAGGAAGTAGGGTGACTGGTGAGGCGCAAATGGGGCTATAAGTTCCCTTATATAGGCCCCAACCCCGGGAAATTAGGGTTTCTTTCCCAGCACCTACTCGACAAGTCGGCTCTCTGACTCGTCGAGTCCATTCATTAATCCCACGTGGACACTCGACTCTATTCGACGAGTTGGACTCACAACTCGCCGAGTCACTCCATAAATCTCAGATTAATCACACAATGATATACCTGAAAGTCCGTATGTTACAAATGTGTTAGGAAAACACTTGCTTTTGGTTAAGAAATGTTATCGGGACTTGATCGAATCGAGGAAAGTGGGTTTTCAGTCAAATACACCACTTAAAAAGTGTGTACGGCCGTGAATGGGGTTTACGGCCGTGAATAGGGTTTACGGCCTTTGAAGATTTGAAGATATGAAGTCTGTACGGCCATAAACTCAAGAACACAGATGTTGATTTCGACGTGAAACGTGCTCTAGATGCTCCGAAATGACTCCCAATGGCGATTCTCGATGATTTCCGGAAGAATAAGGGTGTTTTAGGTGTTTACGGTCAAGTGTTTAGAGAGAGAAGGAGAGAGTTTTCAGCCAGAAACGTCTAAATGAAGGGTGGGGACTCGTATTTATAGGGGTCTTCGTGGTCGGTGGTGGGGGGGTCCACCCGACGCTGGCCGTAAACGAGTGTACGGCCGTACACGAGTTTACGACCGTAAACTTACTAAGGCCGGAAATTGTTTGATTTGTTGAGAGATTTGGTTTTTCGCGTGATTTGGTTCCAACTCGCATATATAAATTTAATTATATAAAACTAGATGATTTTCTAAATCAAGAAGTTTGACGGAAAATTAATAAAATTCAAATTTTATTAACGGAAATCGTATAACAGAAACAGAAAAAGTTTCGGGTTGTCACACGGAGGCACAACCTCGTGAAGAGCCACCACACGGTGCTCTAACTTCCCCTGGTACCGCTTCGGTAGAACAGAATCCATGGAAACGGAACACTCGATACATGTGAAGAACAACAACGAGATCTGAGACACTTTCCTTTTCCTTATAAAAAAAGTAGGGGAGGAGGAAGAGGGGAAGTAATAGTGACTTACCATTAGAAGTAGTGTAGAAGACCGGCATCTCCGTCCGGGCACACCAGCTAGGACTCATTCCAACGCCAGCAACCAACACCTTCGATAACACATTGATGTCAACCTGAAGAGTACGCAAGATATCGCTAGTCGCCTGGTTATGGGGAAATAACTTGGGAGTAACATCCGACAAAGCATTTTCCCGATGGTACTCCAGGCCAAGCAGTTCCCGGTTAACCCACAACACTAGGGAACCTTAGCTTGTTGCAAACTAGTATGTATCAGGATTACATAATAACAATAGAAAGAATGTTCCAAAATTTGCTAATCTTAAAATGTTATGCGTCATGGCCATGTATGATGAACTCAAAATGAAACACAAAGGATACTTAGTGGATCCACACGCACACATACACATACTCACATAACGAAACACAGAGGATACTTAGTGGATCCACACGCGCATGTACACATCCTCACATAATAAAACACACAAAAAAGAAAACGATAAGTCTCATAATAAAGTCGTAATATGCAACAAAACTTTCATACAGGAGGCTCAGCAAGCCCAAAGTCCTAACGAAGAGCCGTCCGAAAGCAAACAAAAATGCTCAATACGTTTGTATTGAGCCATAAATCTGGAACCAACTAGTGATCAAACACTAGAACAAGCTATAATCAATGAGAATAAGAAGGAGTAGAAGCAAGAATGATCCAAATTGCACACGTTTGTATTGAGCCGTAAAAGTAAGGTGCAATAGAACACACACATACAACCGATTTCTACTTTGACAAGACTGACACATATTTATAGGGAACACTGAGCCGAAAACCGTTCACGGCCGCAAACTTCCTTGCAGCCGCAAACACCAACTGAACCGAAACCCCAATTTGCGGTTCACCCAACCGTAAACACTCTAAACAACCCAAAAAAAGACTAGTAAGACCTGTACAGATGAATGCTTACCCAAACCAACAAAATATGACCTAATAGTCTCTCCCTTGGTTTGAGGCTAGCATAAGTTTAGGCTTTTTCTAGGACCAGCACATCAGACCTTCCCATCGCACCAACCACATATTCTTCTCAATAATCTCCGCAATCATGCTTGTAAATTCTTTCACAGCAACCTCAAAGATCTCATGCTTGCATACTATTTGATGGCGAGCAAAGGTGTGAATATCACATTCACCAAATTGTAGTAAATCCTTCTTATTAACGATACGAAAGACACCATTTGGGAATTTGATGACAGCAGAGGCTGTGGCTTCATCATAAACCCAGTATTCCATATTGTTCAGCGATCCATCACAAAAATTCTTAACAATAGGAATTTCTTTCATTTGATCTGTTGGAGGCCACATTACGTACTTGAAGGTCTTGTTGGTCTTAGGGTCAAGAAGACCTTTGACTCTTTTCACGAAGGATTTGGCAGTTTTCATCCCATCAAATTTCCTCTTAACTTTATTCTTCAAGAAAAGTTTGAAATCTGTTCCGCGAGGATCATTAGCTGGGTTGGAGAATGGAGCATCAGAAAGCTCAGTGAGGTCCACCCTCGTCCAAGAAGAAAAATAATTCTTGTGCTTGTAATATTCCACATTTTCGCTCTTTCGCTTCAACAGCCAGCAATTTAATTTTTCATGAAAACCCCACATAAGAATCCCTGACCGGTCGCCATACTTATCTATGAACTGCCTCTTTCCATGCTCGGTCACAGTCAGTTGGGGTTGGTCTCCACGAACATTTTGATCTGAGTTTTTTATGAAGAGCCACCTCCCCTTCTTTTGTGAAGAAGCCTGATTCTGAGGTTGTTTGATAGTAACTCTTGGATTGGATTGAGCAGGTTCGGTCTCAAATCGGTCAACAATTCTTGTGGTTCTGACTGGTGGAGAATTCTCAAGCAGATCTGGTTGAGATGTATTGGCAGGGGCACTTTGAGAAGTCTCGACTGCACTTGGTTCTTAGACAGTTGTTTTGAATTTGTCGCCAAATTCTTCTATCAGTTTGTTCTTCAGGTCGTAGTAACCAGCGGTTAAGGCTCCAAGTTTGAGATGTAGAGCATAAATTTGTTTTGATTTTAGTGAATTTTCTTCCTCAATCTCGGAAACTCGAATGTCGAGATTTCCAATAAAAACGTCCTTCTCGATAATCTTCTGATTTAATATTCCAATCTCTCCTCTAAGTTCTGAATTCGATGGGTCCGCTCCCCCTGAACTTCCTTCACCAATAGATATACCTTTGCCTCGGGTTGAAGGGTCAGAATCTTGTTGCGCCAAAAACCTGGCGAGCCTCTCGGAGGCAGCAGCATGCACAGGTTGTGGTGGAGAGGAACCCCCAGGAGATGAAGATCTCCCGACTTCATAAGAAGATCGAACAACACTTGGACCTTCTTTCAAAACTTGATTTTCTTCCAGGGTCGGTTGGGTTGGTGTTGCAGTTGCCGAAGCTTGTTGGACTGGTGGAGCTTGTTCCCTGATCAGCACTCCCGGCCTTGGATCGACTCTTCTCCTTTTGATTGGAGGCTGGGAGGCTTGTGTCATAATAAGATCACTTTTAGATGGCAAAGAGGTTGGATTAGCAATTAGAAGGGGAGGAATCCTTGAAGTTGTATCCAAATTCGCTGAAGTTTCGGCCATCTGATCAAAAGTTGGAGGTGTCACTTTGAGAACATTGCTAACTCCCTTTGTCTATGTTGCAGTTTGTGCAACATCATGGACATTGTCAAAGACGACATCGAGATCCTCATTACTTAGCCTTAAATCATCATTCTGCTCAATGTTGAAAAATAAATCATCATTATCATATCCAGATAAATCATCACCTAAATCCATATCATCTTCATCATCATCCTCATCATCATCATCTTCATCATTAACCTCCACATCAGTCATTTGTACATGTTACTCATCAATGATTGCAACAGGAGGAACAGGTTCTTCTTCATGTTCAGAAGCTATAATAACATCGTCTTCAATATCTTCATCGTCATATGAGTTTTCTGATTCTAATGCATCATTAATCTCCGCAAACTGGCCGAATTTCTCGAGTGGGTATTTTCCTTTGAATTCATATTTTGTACCTTTGCGGTTTTGTTTCATCAGCCCAAAAGTATTTGCTCCCATGGACTTCAAGTCCAAAGTTTCTCCTTTTCTTTCCAAATCTGGATATTTACTGTCAAATATTATTTGTAGAAACCTCGGGAACATCAGAAATTTATCCTTCCTCTTTCCTTCCAGATTGCTCATCATCTCATACAGCATGTATCTTGAGAAGTTGAAATCAAGACCTGTGGCAAGAGCAGCAATAGCACCAATGTTTAGTAGTGAGATCTCATCAGCAGTAGCTCTCCTACTTGAGATGAATATTATGAAGCAGTGAGCAAGAAATCGCTAGTAAGGAGGCAACAACTTCTTTACAGTAGGAGGAAACACTCATTTATAGCCCATCTTCTCGACAATTTCTTCAGTTTGTTCCATGGAAATCCCAGTTGGGAACCCGGGCTGGTCATTGATCTGCAATACCTCACGAATGGTTTGCTTAGACACCACGACCTTCTTTCCATTAATAACCGATTCCAATGTATCTTCACTATCTTATCTTTTCTGCACACAAAGGCTTTGTTCCAGAATTGCTTTACCAAGTCTTGACAGATGATTGGATTTGTCCTGAAGGCATGTGCAAGATAGCATCTCTTGAGTCCATGAATCATGGACTTGAATTCTTGGTGTGCAGCTGGTGGATCTAACAAGAAAGCAGCTATGTTGTAGTTGTCAGAAAATTTCAAATATGCCATTTGATCTGCACCAAACAAGCCAAGTGAGAAAACTAATGATTTAATCAATTAAAAATAAGTTTTCTCAATTATCAATTTATTTGGCCTTAATGAAAAATGATTCAAATGAAAAACAATTTTATGGCCAAAAACAGGTTCACGGCCATAAACGGGTTCACGGCCGTAAACGGGTTTGCAGCCGTAAACGGTTTGCGACCGTAAACGCTGTTCAGTGCCGAAAAGCATTTTTGCTTCAATAGACCCACAAAACGTGATCGATTCACATGAAAAACAACTATGTGGGGTTCGCCTTTTATGTACCTGCAAGATTTAGAGGTCAATTTCATATGAATACAACAAATTGGTGGTGAATCGGAAATTCTAGAGAGAGAATCTGAGAGGCGTTTGCGGCTGAAGACTGACAAGTGAGGGTGGAAGGGTTTACAGCCAGGAACCTTACCTTTTTTACTCTGGACCATACCCGGTCCATAACCCATGGGTTGCAAACCCAAATGCCTCCAATCCAAGCCGAATATATCCAATTTTTTTTTTAAATGAAAACATTTTTGAAAGATATAAAAATAACAATTAAAAATTAAAATAAAATTAAAATAAAATCTAAAAAATTTAAACTAAATTAATTTTTCTTAATTTTTTATTTTTTATTTTTAGAAAAATAAAATAAAAATAAAAATAAAATAAAATAACGCAAATTTCTTTTCACCATTGCTAATATTCCTTTGATGATTTTGGGATCAAAGTTTTAGGACAACTTTAATCTGTTTTTCAGTACCTCCACCTTCATGAATAGATCTGGTCAATCGTCGGTATTGTGGTCCACTTAAACACGAAAGATTGTGACGAATTTGGACATGTTACTAGTGACAAGACTTTTGAATTAGATACCTAAATAATACTCCTAGAGGACCATTTAGCTGACGACGACCACGGATATTGTTGTCCACCTAAATTTAGAAGCGAGATCTACAGAAAACCTATTCAATTTTCAATTTTAGATGTAGTAGAATGTGTTTCCCGTTTCCTGATATACCCCGGTATTAACAACTTCCAAAGTACTCCTTACTTTAGATGAGCAAACAATTATTAGGAGGGAAGTCAGATTTAGAGATGCATATGTCTTATTCCTAGGTCGGATATCTTCCAATCATGAAGAGGGATTGACATATGACTAACTGAATTAGAGAGATTGAGAAATAGAATGGTGCATATGTTGTGTTCCAGGTCGGATAAAAACTTATCACGCAAAGGAGACAACATATGACTAACAGACAGCAAGAATTGCATAGATAAGAAGTAGCATAAAGATAGAGTTGCATATGTTGCAGTCCAGGTCGGATCTCTTCCAATCATGGAGAGGAGGCAACATATGACTAACAGAAAGAAAGTAAGAAAAAAATCTTCTACAGACCTACTTTATCGGAATTCCCCAGTCGCCCTATCAGTACCGGAATTAAGGACATGCGTCCATACATCGAGGAAAAGTTACACCACAGTTCTAGATACAGATTACTTTTAGTGTAGCCCGTAGATTCCCATGTATATCTCACTGATCAATCTACCCGAGTGTCATATTGTCAGACCAAACGGAAATATCTAAGTCAATATTTGTCAAGTCCTTTTAAATGTCCGTCTATACCTAGTCTGGTCCATTGAAATCTTTCGTGCCTACCAGCGCATTGAACACAGAGCCTAGACAGTTCAACGTTGGTACCTTACACAAAATAATATTGCCTGTTATCAGTTGTTTGATATCACTTCCCAGCACATCACCTGCAGAAAAACTATCATGAGACACTATTTTTGGATTTTTCATAGTTTATGAAAAAGAAATAAAACAAAAATAACACTATTTTTGGATTTTTGATTTTCTAATTTTTGTTTTGTTTTGATTTCTCCCCCTAAATTTGTGCATAGGAGAGAAAAGAAAGTAAATGCGCAAATTTAAACTACCTAAAACAAAAATCAGTCTTCGAAATGTATCATTTTGATAAAGCCCACAAGCACATCGAATCGAGTTTGCTAAACGGTTTGGTGAACAGATCCACCACATTATTATCAGTGTGAATCTGCTCCAAGCAAATGAGCAAACGCTTATAACAATCTCTGATAAAATGAACTTTGATGTCGATGTGCTTGGTTTTGGAGTGTTGGACAGGATTTTTAACGATTTGGATTGCAACATAATTATCACAGAAGATAGGGGTTTCAAGAAAATTCAAACCGTAGTCCAACATCTGATGTTGAATCCAAATTACTTGAGAGCAACAGGCAGAAGCAGCAACATATTCTGCCTCCGCCGTTGAGGTTGAGACAGTTTGTTGTTTCTTGCACTGCCAAGACACCAGACAGTCGCCTAAGAATTTACATCCCCTAGAAGTTGATTTCCTGTCAAGTTCACAACCTACATAATTGCTATCAGCAAATGCATATAAATCAAAATCAGAATTTTTAGGATACCAAAGACCCAGTTTTGGGCTACCTTTGAGATACCTAAAGATTCTTTTGACAACAATTAAATGAGAGAGTTTAGGATTAGCCTGATAACGTGCACACTGACATACTGCGAACATGATGTCGGGTCTGCTCGCAGTCAAATACATCAGGGATCCGATCATCGATCTATACTCTGTTTGATCTACGGATTCACCATCAGGATCTGGAGACAACAAGGGTCGTTCAGCCATCGGCGTCAAGGCAGTTTTGGAGTCCTTAAACCCAAACCTGTCAAGCATGTCTTCAACATATTTTCCTTGATGCAAAAGGATTCCAGTTGAATCTTGACGGACCTGCAAACCCAAGAACATAGTCATTTCTGCCAAGGAGCTCATCTTAATTCTCTTCTTCATAAGAGCCTCGAACTCTTAGCACAGCTTCAAGCTCGTCGACCCGAAAATGATGTCATCAACATATATATTTACAAGAATTAGGTCGCCATCCACATGCTTGATGAAGAGCGTCTGATCAATCGTGCCTCTGGTATAACCATGCTCGAGCAAATGATCTGTTAGAGTTGCATACCAAGCTCGAGGAGCCTGATGTAACCTATACAGATCCTTGTCTAATTTGTAGACATGATTTGGAAATTTCAAGTTGACAAAACCAGGAGGTTGATGAACATAAATTTCTTCTTTCACAGCTCCATATACAAAGGCGGTCTTAATTTCCATCTGATAAACGGTAAACCCCATGTATGAAGCATAAGCCAGGAAGATACAGATAGCTTCAAGGCGCGCTACAGGAGCATACACTTCAGTGTAGTCAAGGCCTTCAATTTTTCGAAACCCACGAACAACCAGACGTGCTTTGTTTTGCACAATCACCCACCATCGTCTTGCTTATTACGGAACACCCAACGCGTGTCCAAAGACTTCCCGCCCTTAGGCAACTCAACCAGCTTCCATACCCCTAATTTCTCAAATTGATTAAGTTCCTCGTGCATCGTATCAACCTAACTAGGCTTATTCAGTTCCATTTCCAAGTTCTTTAGCTCGATCTGAGAAATGAAGTAAGAGTAGAGACATGTATTGACATGTCCACTCTGACTCCTCGTTTTAACTCCGTAGCCTAGTTAACAATGACGTTTTTGGTCGGATGATCGCGTTGAAGTCTAGTGGGAACTTCCTGGCTGATGCCATTGATTGTGACAGGAAGGTTGTTGATGTTGATGAGTCCGTCATCTGCTGAATCAGCCGCCTCAGACGCTCTGGAACCGTGAGAGGTGCTTGCCACGTACTCATTTGCTATTGGCTCGGGAAAGAGAAGCTCCATGAAATATTGAGTAGCAGCGGAAGTATCTCTGGTCATGAACTCTCTTTCAGCAGGAGTAAGCGGAGTAGCTTCAGCATCAGGATTGATTCTTTGACTTGGAGAACCTGAAGAAGTACTTGGAACAGCTTCATCCACCATAGGAGTCGTAGGAGGCACCAAAGGTGGTCTGTACACAACATTTTCCTCTTCATCTTCAATAACAACCTTCGAACCTAAGCAAGAACCTGACACATCATCTGAAAAGACATTAAATGATTTAAATAAAGAAGCGTAACCAAATAACCATTCAGGACTGACTCGAGTGTTTGTCTCATTCTCTTACAACCAACGCACATTGAAAGATTCCACAATCTTCTTGGTTTTCTTGTTGTATACTCTGTAAGCAGTTCGTGCGGTGTATCCCATGAAGTAGCATTCATCGGCCCTCGAGTTGAATTTGGGGTTGGATTCTAAGTGAAGTAGGGTGCAAGGACATCCAAATATTCTGAAGTGAGCAACTGATGGCTCGTGATTATACAAAATTTCATATGGGGTCTTCATCTTGGCTTTGTTGATCAGGACACGGTTCTGGACGTAGCAGGCAGTGTTGATCGCCTCTTCCCAAAAGAAGATCGGAAGTTTGGAATCACAGAGCATCGTCCATGCAGTGCCTATTAGAGTACGATTGTGCCATTCAGCAACACCATTTTGCTGAGGAGTTCGAATGGCACTGTACTGACACAGTATTCCCTTTTCGACATAGAAATGATCTAGAACAACATTCTTGAATTCTGTGCCATTATCAGTTCTGAGCGCCTTCACTTTCTCATTAGTTTGATTCTTAATCATCACAATAAACTTTTTGATCAGATCAGCGATCCCGCTCTTGTTGGATAAGAAGAAAACCCATGTGAACCGCGAGTAGTCATCTATCACAACCAGGCAATAAGAGATCTTGTTGATGCTGAGAACGTTGACCGAACCAAATAAATCCATGTGCAACAATTGAAGAACCTTGCTGATTGAGTGGATAGCCTTTGGAAAATGGGTCTTGCGATGATGTTTGCCTTGTGCACACGCCACACATTTTTCAAAATTGATAAATTCTTTGACAGGAAGGCCACGCACGATCTCATTTTTAGCAAGACAATGTAGGTTCTTGGCATTAGCATGGCCGAGATGACGGTGCCAAAGCATGGCATTGTGTTCTGAGACTTTAGACAAGAGACAAGTGACTTGTTCTCAAATATTATGATTCACGTCGATGATGTATGCATTTCCATCCCTCTTCGATTTCACCAAGATCCAATCTTCAGGGATAACGATTCCAGGCTTCAAGATGAGGCACTCTTTGTCAGTGAAGTGTGTTGAATAGCCTTTGTCGCAGATCTGTGAGACACTCAATAAACTATGCTTTAACTCGGGAGCATAGTTAACGTTCTCAAAGTTAAGCACTCCATTTGTGACAGTTCCATTCTAGGTGATCTTCCCGCCTTCTCCTCCCGCGAAGGAAACATAGCCCTCATTAAAATTCTGAATGTCATGCAATTAAGAGATGTCTCCTGTCATGTGCCTGGAACAACCACTGTCGACATACCAGGGTCTGACGACATTCCTCTGTAGCTGTTCTTGCACGATGCGTGGGATTAATTAGTTTTTGGAACCCAGGTCATTGAAACACTGGGTTTTCCCTTTTTTGCTACAGAAATTTCGTTTTCACTTTTTGAATTTGATTTATCACCAGACGCACATATAGAAGACTGAGATGATTGGACATTTAAATTCTTGGGCACCAATTTGTATTTAGGTTTAGAAACATTTACAGGTGATTTTGAAACATTTTTCTTTGGTTTTGATCGTTTGGGTTTCCATCTAAGATTAGCCGAAGATCCGGACGAATACTTTGACGAACCCAATTTTGGCTTAGCCACATTCGGTTTCGTTAAAGTACCTGTTTGTTTTCATGTAATACATGTTTATTCTTTTCAAGTTCAGCCCGTTTTTTGTTTTTATTTACATTCCAATCATCATCACGAGAACGAGATCTCGAGAATTTTCTCATGAGAGATCTTCCTCGTGACTCGTTCTCTCTTCTCTGTACATAAAAAGGAACAAATGCCCGATTTGGACAATTGCGTACAAAATGACTAGCAGTTCCACAGTTAAAGCATGTGTGTTTCTTAGCATAAAAACTGGTACTGCTCTTTTCTGGTCTAGTGTTCTTATTGACTCCCTTACTCTTCCCACAAGTGCATGTGCAATATTCAGATTGTGTGACAGGTGTAGGTGGAGTGTATTTGCTAGTAACAGGAACATCAGGTTTATCAAACACATCACCACACTTATCAAAAACAACTTAATCATCAGAATTTGACACAGAATCATCACAAACCAAAACATCAGTTTTAGAGTTAGAAACAAAAGCATCAGTATTTGAAACACAAACATCAGATTTTGAAACACTATTATTATCAAACACACTCTCTTCTGATGCCTGCTTGCCATGACTTAATGGTGACGCTGCATAGGAAGTAGAAATGTTAGTATCAAAAACAACTTAATCATCAGAATTTGACACAGAATCATCACAAACCAAAACATCAGTTTTAGAGTTAGAAACAAAAGCATCAGTATTTGAAACACAAACATCAGATTTTGAAACACTATTATTATCAAACACACTCTCTTCTGATGCCTGCTTGCCATGACTTAATGGTGACGCTGCATAGGAAGTAGCCATGACTTAATGGTGACAAGATGTTCCTCTCTGTCCATCTCTTCCTGGGTCATAGGGATAGCAGTATAATTGTGATTAAATGGAGGAGGGACACTCTCATACCCTAGACCTACCTGCTTCTTGTCTTTCCATCTCATTTGTTTCTCTATTATGGTTGCAACTCTCTCACTTGACACATCAAACTTTTTGAAATTAAAATCAGCATTTAAAAATCGAATTTTTAGTGTGTCAAGCTCATCAGTCACATCGACAAGTTGTTTCTTCATAAAATTGTAGTTCTCACACTTTTTGCTATACTCTTCCTGTAGTTTCCTAAAATCCCTAGTTTTGGCCTCTAATTGTTCTTTTAGTGGTCTTTGGCCCTTCCTAAGGTTCTAACCTTCGTACTTAAGGTCCTCGTTCTCTCTACACAATAATTCGATTTGTTCACGTAAAAATTTAACAGTATCAATGCATGTTTGAGAACAAGAAATTTGACTGACCTCCTTTTTCTCAGGCTCAGGGGTAGTGGATACCATGAAGGCAAACTGTAACTCCATCATCTCTACTTCAGGATCCTCTCCAACATTCTCCTCGGTGACTTCACTAATCTGGGCCAAATGTGCATTTTCAGGTCCTCAAATGTCCAAGGCCTGAATTTGGTCTTCCCAATCAAATGACTGAGCTACCACCGCCAGATTTGCAGTTTCGTTGTTAGCAGTAGTTCCCCTGTTATTTCCAACTGGCACCATTGTCCTTTCATGATTTACTCTTCTATCAGGCTTTCGACAATCACAAGCAAAGTGACCAGGCTCGTGACAGTTGAAGCATCTCAACTTTCCTTTGTTGAATCCAACCTTCTTCTCTGCGTTCATGCCCCAATTATTCTTTCCAGTTTTCTTGGCAAATTGTTTAGCCCTGAATACCGCCATTGCAATCTTCCAGGTAATGTCCATTTCTTCTACATCATCTGGGTGGATCTGATCAAGATCAGCGAAAGAAATCTAAGGAGGCAATTCTCCAGCCACGAAGGCATTGTAGCAATTCACCAGGCCAGAGGCTATGGACATGTTCTCTTCGGCTTCTTTGGGAGCAGAGGTGGTAACATGAACTTTTGAGGAGGAGGCTGCATGTGGATAAGGCATGGACGGTGTAACAACAATTGATGGTGGTTGTGAAACAGGAAAAGCTTGGTTTTGTGGAGTAGTAAAGGATGAAAAGGCATTGTTTGAAGAAATCCCTAGATTTGCAATCAAATAGGAGTTCACATGGTTAATTTCCCTTTGCTTGTTATCAAGATCACAGGCTTTAATGATTGCCATTGAATCTGCAAGACTGAGTCGGTTCAGATCCTTTGTCTTCTTGATAACAGAGAAATTCATGTCCCATGACTTAGGGAGAGAATTCAACGGTTTTTTGTTAATCATAGATCGTGGCACAGAAATTCCCGTTGTTCTCATTTCGGTGGTGAGAGTAATAAATTGTTGGAGTTGAGCCTCAAGAGATTTCCCAAGAACATGGTTAAATAAGTTGAATTTTTTACGAAGCATGTCTTGTCTACTCTGCTTCATGTCATTATTACCCTCATACACCTCAATCAATGCTTCCCACAGTTCATTAGCTGATTCATACTCTCTGAAGTCTTGAGCAATATCAGGAGATAAATCCATTGTAAGTGTTGCGAGAGCCTTTTCTTGCTCTTCAATTTTCTCGAAATCCGCATCTATGTAATTTGCAAGATCTTTGTCGATAATGGTTCCATTTGCAAGAGTGGTTGTGATTCTAACTGGACCCTTCAGAATGCTGCGCCATATTTTGAAATCCTTCATTTTAATATATTTCTCCATTATTTACTTCCATTCAGGAAATCCTTCAGCTGACAGAAGACGCGGGATTCTTGTGGTAGTTCCCATGATTGAATCCAACTCCCGATGAACTCTCATGTTTTGTGATTCCATTTTTTTTTAATTTTTTTAATTGATTGAAAGTAAAACTTGTAAAGAAAACAAAACTGAAAAGAGGTTTACAACCGAAAACAAGGTTTAATGCTAAGGAGGGTTTACGGCCGAAAAGTGTTTACGGCCGTACACGAGTTTGTAGTTGAGAACAGTTTACGGTTGATAACAGTTTACGGTCAAGATGGTTCACAGTCAAAAACAAGATGGTTCACAGTCGAAAAATATTTGTTTGCAGTCGAAAATGGTTTATAGCCGAAAATGTAATTAGTTTACAGCCAAAAACGTGTTCACGGCCGAAAACTGATAAACAGTTATAGCCGAAAACACCCAGAATTTGATGAAAACCACTGATTTCGAGCATATCTTCAATCCCTTTGGCCTTGAAGTCACAATCAACAACAGAAAATCAGTAACCAAGCTTGAACAATCACGAAAATGAAGAACACTCCAACCGAAAACACAACTTGAACAAGTTTGACACTAGATTGGCTCTTATACCAATTGTAAGTCCCCAAACCTGGAACCAACTAGTGATCAAACACAAGAACAAGCTATAATCAATGAGAATAAGAAGGAGTAGAAGCAAGAATGATCCAAATTGCACACATTTGTATTGAGCCATAAATGTCAGGTACAATGGAACACACACATACAACCGATTTATACTCTGACAAGACTGACACATATTTGTAGGGAACAATGAACCGAAAACAGTTCACAGCCGCAAACATTCTTGCAGCCACAAACACCAACTGAACCGAAAACCCCAGTTTTCGGTTCAACCAACCGTAAACACTCTAAACAACCCAAATAAAGACTAGTAAGACCTATAAAGATGAATGCCTAGCCCAAACCAATAAAATATGACCTAACAGCAACCAACAATGCAGATACGCAATGCAAGATAACACTAAAGCGAATAAAAGCAAACACGGCTATTATCGATTAATGTATAAGCGAAATCCCGCCACAAAAGGCCCAAGGCATACATATGAAAAAAAAAACAAGCTTCATCAAATATTTTCACTCCCTGAAGGGTAGCTCTAGAAAACTTCAAAGTCCATCGCGTCTACCACCGTTACCTCCAACACCACCGACCGTCGGCCCGCCACCACTACCCGCACCAGCACCATTTCCTCCAACAAGACCCACCGCAGCATCCCCCAGAGCATCCTCAACATCATCAAAAACACACAACGCCATCACCCTGTCCACATCAAGCTAACCCAACCCAAGTAAACCTGCAAAATCCATAGATGCAAAGGCCAGTAGAGCATCATCCAAACTCAAGGAATGGCTTGAACGAGAATCACTGGAAGATAGATCATATGTCCCGGCATCAACCTGTGCTTTCATATTTGCCCAACCCGATTCCTCACCTGCAACAAACACAACATGACGAATGCGACTAATACCCCCAAAAACTTTGGGATGTTCTATGAGCTTATCCATCACACGCACGAGCCCGACTTGGAGTAACCAATCGTGATCCGCCCTGAATTTTTCCAACTCGCGGTCACGGTCAGCAAGGTCACGCTCTAGGCTTTCATTTTGAATCATCATGCCCTCATTGGTCTACATCAACGACTCCACAGGAGCCTCCAATGAGCTTCGAACATCTTCCAACGCTAGTTTCTCTGACACCAACGAACTGTTCTTCTGGTCCAACAAGTGAGCGGCAACTTTAAGCTCCTCTACCTGACCCTTCAAACCCACCTCGCTTGCCGCCAGGGTAGAATGTGCAAGCTCCAGTTCGTCAAACCGCTGCACACGCCGGGAACCAGCGGCCAGATAAGCCATGTCCTGTGCAGCAGCATAAGCCAGGTTGTGATCAAGGGGGACGTTGTTCATTGCATCCATATCCTCAACAGTAGCAGGAGGAAGGGCATGTTGGGTAAACTCCAAGGAAGCAGAACGAACAGACAAATGGGAATCCGCACGGAGACTCAACCCAGGAACAAAGATGGGGACACCATGCAAATCCCCCGAAACGGAAGCCTTGGGGTGCGACCGCTTAATGCTATCCCTTGAAGATCGAGGACTGGCACAAGGACTCGAAGCAATCACAACAGGAACAATGGGCTGCTGGGTAGCCCTCTCAATACCCTCAGACTATTGAACGTCATCATTGGGTATTACCAAAACATCGCCATGATGGGACGACATAGAAGATAGCAGGCACATAAGACCACGACATTGCATCACACGCCTCCCGATCTGGCCGGAAATGCCTCCCGACGCCGGCTCACTCATGGCTTGGACAACCTTTCGCTTCTCCGCGGCACGACGGACGCTGGCAATGATCCTATCCTTGATATCCCCCACGTCATTGGCCAAAGGTTCCCCTAAAGGGCGAGATATCAGGGATGGGGATAGGGAAACATCATGAGCCGACTGCCCCACCCCCTCCCCTTTCCCGTCGCAGAGGAACTCTTTAGCGACTGTGACGAAGTCACAACAAGGGCACTCAGGCGACGAGGTGGAGGCAGAACCTCGTGAAGAGCCACCATACAGTGCTCTAACTTCCCCTGGTACTGCTTCCGCAGAACAAAATCCACAGAAATGGAACAATCGATACCTGTGAAGAACAACAGCGAGATATGAGACACTTTCCTTTTCCTTATAAAGAAAGTGGAGGGGGGGAGGAAGAGGGGAAGTAAGAGTGACTTACCATTAGAAATAATGTAAAAGACCGGCATTTCCCTCCAGGAACGCCAGCTAGGACTCATTCCAATGCCAGCAAGCAACACCTCCGATAACACATTGATGTCAACCTGAAGAGTATGTAAGAGATCGGCAGTCGCCTGGTTATGGGGAAATAACTTGGGAGTAACATCCGTCAAAGCATTTGCCCGATAGTACTCTCGGCCAAGCAGTTCCCGGTTAACCCACAACCACTTATCTTGCCAGTTCTTTGGCGGTTTGCTGTCAAGCACAAGGTTGTGGCCTCCGCGACGAGCAAAAAAGGTGTATTTGTCGTTAGTGGCCACAAATCGAAAGAAGAGCTTAAAGACGAAGAAGTAGGGAACATTATTGTTGGCCTGACATATTATCTCAAAGGCCACCATCTTGTGAACATCGCTAGGGGTCAACATCTGAATGTTGCATTAGTTCTTCTTGAATGTCGGTTAAAGGGAGACGGAGGCTGGCATCAAAAGTCTTCAAATAAACGCCCACCTTCCCAGGCGACGACGAAGTAATCACAGCATCAGACGTCAGAAACTCTACCCTATCGTCCGGTGAAAGGCTGTAAGCCTCCTGGAGAGTGGCAAACTCGTAGGAACTAGGGAACAAACCCGTGGCGGAAGCCATAATGAAGATATCGAAAAAGAAGAGAAAAAGGTGAAAAAACCAGGAAAACCATTTCCACTAGTTATAGGTGAAAAGGGCGGGATTTTCGAAAATCCCTAACACGGCTGACGTAACCGCCAAGCACGTCGAACAATCACATTGCCAGAATTGAAGCGAAGACCAAGCAAGGGCGTGACATGTGTACCGGCAGTTAATTCCAGAACATCATAGCTAGCTAGAAAACGCTATGATTACTGGACTGGGGACTTTATGATATGCCCCTTAGAGCGGGCCAGGAATAAAGGTACTCCCCAGGGAGGTATCTCCAGTGAGGCTCGACCAAGCCCATCCTGGCCGCCCCAGCCGATCCCCAACTTAGCCGCCTGGCAGATCCCTAGCTGCTAGGTGCCCTAGCGGGACAGCCACATGAGAGGCCCGTCCCCGCCAAGGGGCTCCTTCTACTATAGGACAGGCGACAAGGAGCACATCCAGAACATTATCGACTGGACCAATCGTTGGACCTGACACAATGAGGAACACGACTCACCAATAAGGACAACAGATCTTAATGGGAATGCAGTCCTTGTTCCTCGTACAAACCGAGGAGGATCCACAGTAAAAAAGGACCACCACTTTGCCTTGAACAGTAAGCTATCTATCCCGATTCTCAGCCCTTACTCTCGAATACACCACTAACTTGACCGTTGGAGCGTTTTCCCGAGATCTTCTCCAAGAGAACAGATGAAATTTTTCTATCTTTCTGACCTCTCAGGTTCCTCCTCGAAGAACTCAGCCTTCACCCTCTAGGTGGTCGGAGCCAAGTTCGCATCACTAACAATAGATGAATTAGAAAGAAAAAAAAGAGAAAGATCAATTATGATGCTCCTTATTTTCAACTTGAAAAATAAAATATAGAGGCTGTGTACATTTACCATGTGACAACAAGGATTGATCATCCAACGTCACATGAGTAAAATCGTTACAAGAAGGCAGCAATGGGGTTAAAAAGGTTCATAACCTTTCCCCAAAACATGTTCACCACACATATTATAACCAATGTTCCCAAAAACAAACGTACAAAAGAACATGTAACATAAGTGTAGAAGAGTCATAACCTTCCACTGATAAGAAAAGCACAGCCAGGTAAGCCTCAAGATGACGATCTCGACTACACCTAGGGTCTTTAAGCAGAAAATTAGAACAGATTTCTGAAATACAAGCATGAGCAATGCTTAAAGAGTTGACAAGTAAAAGGACTCGGACCAGGGATTTAAGCAAGCCCTGCACAAATACTACGTGATGGCCAACATGAACCATTTACAAAACAACAAAAAAAACATATGATAACAGGAAACATTCATATTAATAAAATAAAAATAAACATTGTCAGTTGCCGGACTCCCAGACTTTTAATCTGCCATGACGGGAAGAAAAGACAAAAAAAACATTGTTCACAAAAGTTGCGTAAACTAAATCAAGCAAATGACACTACTTGTGAGCAGGGGTAGTACCATCACCAGGTGGAGAACTTGGACCAGGACCCAACTCACCACTTTGAGCATCCTGGAAGAGAACACGGAGCCCAGCCAAAGCTATGTCGCCAAGATGAAGATAGCCAGCAAAATCTATCTCCGTGAACGTAGAAATGTCATCCTTCATCTCCCGAGTCTTGGTGGCCACATCCACCTCCACTTCTAGGTCGAACTTCCCAGCAACCACCAGTTCTCTCAAGGCTCCCTTCCCCTGCTCCATATCCGCTGCCACACAAGCAGCCTGCACGTGCATCAAGCCCTTGATGAAGTGGGGGCTTTCGATCACCTTGTCCACAATCCGGCAGAGCCCATCACGAAGGATCAACGCAATGTCCTTCTCCAACACACCCCTCGCAGTGCTTTCCCCAACCAGGTCTGCCTCTAGCTCCGTCGTTCGTTTGCTCAGGCTAGTGTTGTCCAAGGTCAGGGCTCCTACACGATCAGTTAAGCGCTTCACCTCCCCGTCCAGCCTTGCCACATGTTCTTCCAGGCTCGCCTTCTCGCACAACACGACCTCTTGCTGGGCCTCCTAGTTGCGCTTATCAGCCTCCATCTTCGCCACCTGAGCCTTCAACTCTGCACATTCAACGCTCATCTTCTCCAAATAGTACTGAATAGCCTTTATATCGGAAATACGCTCTGCAGCCGATACCAAGTAAGACGAAACTTGGGCAGCAACATAAAGAAGACCGTCAGCCATATTCTCATCAGCCAGAATGGTCAAAGCTTCAGTTGTGGCGGGCGGAAAAGCATGTCGGCACCACTCAAGAGCAGTGTCGTGGTCGGATACAAGGTCTTTAGGGGTTAAGTTCCAAGACAGCCTATAGATGCCCGATTGAGACCCCGAAGGAGGAGGGACAGCTCCCGTTTTACCAGGAGAAGTTGACAAATGACCATGAAAATGCACAAATCCAGCCTTCGCCTTGGCTCTCTCAGCAGCAGGATCGGGGTCAATCACATCGGTAGTTTTCTTCTCTTTATTACAGGGCAGTTCGGTCGCCCTATTGTGGGCCCCCTCCAGCTGTTTCGAAGAACTTTCATCGGGGACACTAGTGGAACCTTTGGAACCCCCAAGCAAGAAACTCAAGTTACGTTTCTTGCGAAGCGGGGGCTCGGTGCTAGCCATCTCAACGCTACCGCCGGAAGTGGCTTCCAGCAAAGCGAATCGCCTCTTGACACATTGGAGACTCCTTGGGGACCCGGAAGGGACGGGATCCTTCTGAGAAGCACCGGTAACAACGACGTCCTGCAGATCCGGCTCCTCGCCAGCGCTAACAACATCTTCTGAACCGGAGGGAGACTCAGATATAGCCCCGATACCCCGACCGGAAATAGGTGGCGGGAGAGTCTCTACAAGGTCGATGCCGCGTCACTCAAGATCAACGTCGAATAAACCTTGTAGATATCTCTCTAAGGAGATAATCTCCTCCACACCTGAAAAAAACAAACGTAACTGCGGTTAACAATATTTCCGATTTCAATGTACATTGCCGAGTAAAAAGGGGGTGGGGGGGCAAGGGAAAGAAAAAGAATAAGCATCATATCTTCTCTCTCGACGAAAAACTCGGGCATTTTCTTACGAGCCCTCCAAGCGGCGCTCATCCCACCAGCAGCCAAGAAGCAGTCGAGCCAGTCCTCACCATAAATGCTAACCTTCTCTAGGGCATCTGCCAACTCTTTGTCAGCACCAAAGAGCATTGGAGCACGGCCTACATACGCCTTGGTCTTAGGATAGCTAAGCACTACAAGGTCACTATTAACCCACAAAACTTCTCTTGCCAATTCTTTTTGGATTTTTGATCATGGATGAGGGTAGGGACTCCACGTCGGCAAGAAAGGGTCCGAGTCCCAGACTGGGTCGAAGCATTGAAAAAGTACTTGAACGCCGGGACGGTCGGCTGGTAACCTAGGGAGCGATAGAGAAGATCAAATCCCACAATCTTTTTTACGGCGATTCGGGTCAGTTCCCTCACAGAAAACCCCTATTCACGAATGATCAGGTTGAAAATTTCCGTAGTGGGTAAGCGTAGACCCGCCTCGATCAAAGCAATCAGAATACCAATCTTGCCCTCATGGGGACTATAGAGCGATGCATCAGGGAGAGGAATTTGAACCCCATATTCAGGGACAAAACCCAAACCGGAACTCGAAGGATTCCCATTCCTCAACAGTGAGTTCCCTCCCTAAAGGACGAGCGACATCCATGGAAGAATGCAAGGAAAGATCGAAAGGGTTCTTTAGAGCAAAGAAGCAAAGTGAGAAAGGCAGAGAGTGAGGAGGAAATGCCTAGAGAAACAAGGGTTTAAATGCTACAAAAAGAGCAGTGAACCGTCTCATGATGAAACCGCCAAATAACGGCAACTCCATCTTGTCAACCGCACATACTAGCAATAGCAGTCTGCCTCGTGTCAATGACTAGACCAGAATGACTTTACTACATCCCCATCACAGAAGCCTGCTGGTCTAAGGGACTTGTTAACGTTACCGTATACGATCATGTTAAATTTGACGGAAAGCACTGACGGGACGTTATCTCGCCAGGGCCTTGGTCAGGTCTCAGTCTTAGCCCGGACAGGCCAACGCCAGGATGACAACTTACTTTCCCCCATGAGGAAGAATATTCCTCGTGATCCTCTCATTCTCTCGTGACTAATCAGGCAATGACAAAGAGCCTGATGATGCCTTCAACTGATGTCACCTGGCTGTTAGACGGCGTGAGCGTACTTCTCCCAGTAGGAAAGTGCCACGTCTCACTCCCACATGGGGGTGTCACCCCATTCCATTACCAACAGGTATAAAAGGATCCCTTCCTGCCTAAGGAAGGGGATCATCTTCTTCCCTAAACAATTTTACCTAAATCTCTCTTAGAAAGAAAGTTAACTTGATCGTCGGAGTGACTTCCCGAGAGAACCCTCGGTCGTCCTCTAACGGCTCTTCTGTGTTGTGTACTCAGGTAAACCTCCAAGACCAACTCGTCAACAAACGACCAATTCCCTGGAGAGCTTGTCACAAAAGGGAAGAAGCAAGGGCAAGGAGGGAGCTTGTAGATCCAGAAGTTTGGCACCATTTCTAGTTCTTTGAAGGTATAACGTTTGAACTTTGACCATTATATGCTTAGATCTAGTTTTAGGGTGGAAAATGTCATCTGTTGAATCAAGAAAGTGACCCTCTTAAAGTTGTTATCCGAAGTCATCCGATGTCATATCTTCTACCATAGCAAATCATCTCTTTAGTCTACAGTCTTTTGCTACCGCAACATCAAGTGAAGAAGTAATCTGCAATCTCTATGGAGAAGTCATCCGCAACAAAGACTAGTTAATTTGTTTTTCACTTAGTTGTTTACATTGTATTACCCAGTGAGCATTCATAGTCACTGTGAGTTAGATGTTTAGTCTTTGTGTATTCTCTACGTAATTTCTCGAGTCTCTATAAATAGAGTACTCAACTTCATGAATGAATAGAGATCTCCATTCTCTCTTTATCTAAATTTCTCTCTGAATTCCTATATTCTCATCTTGTACGATCTTACTGAACTTTCTCTCAGATACATTAAGATCAAACTCTCATATCTCCTTCGGAGCAAGTCCTTCTGACTTCATTCACTTTAAGCTGATCACGTAAACTAACTCGGTTTGAATGCAAACCTTGTTAAGAATCAGCTTAGTGTTTACTTGATATATAACTTGTTGTCATTTACATATCCTTTACTTTTCGCACTTACATTTCCGCATCTAACAACTAACTTCTTATTATTGTTGACCTTCATGATCCCTTGAGATTAAGTTTATTCCGCAATAGATAACTTGTACTAACGTTTTTTCAAGTGTTTCTCAAAAGTTTTTCTCTCAACTATTGGTATTAGAGCCAAAATGGTTGCTTTTTAAACAAAACTCTGATTTTGAAAAGCCTTCTATACCACTAAAGCTCATTTTCTCAAAAAAAAATTCAAAAACAAAAAAAACAAAGGAAATATGGCACAAGCATTATCACTAAACATTTCCAACAATGTTGGTGGTTCGAATTGACCCCCAATACTTTTTGCAAGTCAATATCATCACTGATCTCAAAGGATGGAGAGGTATCTAAAAAGACTTGGTAGAGATGTGTGGAGATCCGTGGAAGAAGGACCTCAAGTTCATGTTCTCACTCCAGTTCAAGCCGATGGTGCTCAAGCCAGACTAGGAGGAGCTCAAGCTACAATGAATCGTCCCACTAAAGATGATCTTGATAACATGGAAAGTGATGCAGTTGGTTTCTATGAAATATGATGTGGAGTGGCGCCAGACAACTTCGACATCATCATTAACTGCAAGTCAGCCAAAGAAATCTGGCATGTCCTCAAAAACTTGTATGAAGGCTCTGAGCAAGCTCAAGACAACAAACTCACCATAGCACTCAACGAGTTCAACAACTTCAAATCTCATACTGGTGAGAGTCTTGAGGACTCCTTCAAAAGATTCAATCTTATTATCACAAAGTTATCAAATGTTGGCACCGTCCGAAGCAATCATGAAACAAACCTTCAGTTTGTCAATGGTTTGGGTAAACACTGGACTACGGCGAAAATGATAGTCCAAGGAGATATGAAGATTCACACTCTATCTCTTTTCAAGCTATATGGCGAGCTTCAGGCACAAGAATCAACTTTGCTAAAAGATTGTTCAGACTTCGGAGGTCCACTTGCTCTCATAGCTCAAACCCCACAAAACAAAAGCACCCAACCATATGAAGCTTACCCTCTTTCGTATGACAACCCAGCGCAGTCTTACGAAGCCGATACAGAGTATGATGATGAAGAAGAATTCCAAAATGCAATTACTCTTGTTAGCCAACAATTCAATAGGCTACCTCCAACCTCTTTTCATAAAAATCAGCAGTTTACCAAACCAACCTTCAACCGAAACTTCAATCCACAGAACAATCATTCTCGTTATCCCAGTAAGCCTCACCAGTCTCTGCAACCCCAGAACACTCATCAATCCAAGGAGGCACCGCAACTCGTCAAGTCAACTGACTCTGGTACCTCAACCAAAGATAAAAGTGATGTCATTATTTGTCATAAATGCAACAAGGAAAACCACTTTGCTAAAGATTGTAAAGGTAATATGGTGAAGGACAAAGCATTCTATCTCAGAATGGCTCAGGAGATGGAAAATAAAGAGAAGGCAAGGGCATACGTGGCCTAAGTAAAGAGAAGTCATCAAGTTTGGTCATCAGGAGATGAAGATGAAGACATCAACAAAATCAAGGGCAAAGGAAAAATATGCATGGTGGCACTGCTGATAAAGATGGATAACCAGAGCTGGAGAAAAATAACTATTTCATGGAAAAAGATGGAACTCTAAGCATTGTTGAACAGGTAAAAGTCATGATCCAATTTAATAATTATAGCATGCATGATTGTCAACCCTTTCTAGACAAACTTAATGACACTTGTGTTGTCGTCCTTTCAGACTATAACAAAGCATTAGATGAGAAGAACATATGTTGGGTCTAAAAATATGGTTTATACTTTACTTTTCTAGGCTTTAGTAGTTTTTGGTCTAGAACCGAAAACAGCCTTAGGTTTAAGGTTCATGTGGTGTTTGCGGTTGGGTGTGTTTGCGGCTGCAAACTCGTTTGTGGCTGTAAACACGTTTACGGCTGTAAAAGTGTTTGCAGCCTCTGTTCCCTATATATATAGTGTCAGTAGAGAGTGAAGTGGAGGAGAATTCATTCATATGATGTGCTAGAGAGAGAAAGTTGGAGAGAGAACTAGTGTGTGTTTTTTGGATCTTGTATGTTGGAGCTTCATTCTTACCATATAAGCATTGAAGATTCATCAAGTTCATCTTCTTCTTCTTCTCCTTCTTCTTCATTTTGATCTTGCATCATCCAATTGATTGGGATTCCGCACCATCAATTGGATCTGATTGATACATCAAGCTAAATTTAGGACTTACAGTTGGTATCAGAGCTTGGATCGTATCAATCAAATTGGCAAGATCTGGAGCGTTTTTACACTTTTTCTTGAATGATTTTGCGTTTTTGGATAGCTTTTGACAAAATATTGGGGGTTTGTTCTTCGTGTTTTTCATAAAAATGACTTTTTGATCGAGTTTTGGAGCTAAAAAGTTGAAAAATCGTGTTTTTGGCAAAAACTGGGCGTTTTCAGCTGTAAACCCTTGAATACATGTATAGTATCAAGGCGGAACGGCGGAAACGTTCGGCGGTGGAGGACGTCATGTATAGTATCACAACAGTTGTATCATAGCAATCATAGTAAACACAACCAAACATTGAATACATGTGTGAAAAATGTTTCCATTTGTTTAACACGTGTTTGATTACATCAAAGTATAAGTAAAATAAAAGACATGACTTCATACTCTTTTCTTCTCAAAACTCCAGAAGGTACCTTTCTACTGATTTCCTGAGAATACAAGCAATTTTTGAAAGAGTATTTGCATAAAGCTGGTGAGTTCATAAGCTATGTTTTGTAGTGAAAACTTGTTGATGTATCTTGTAAATTGTTCGTACGTTTCCAAAAAAATCCAATATTATAAAAGCAGGATGTTACCAGTATGTATTGTATGTTCTATTGAAAACCCTGGCTACCACCAGTATGTATAGTATGTTCCGTTTGAAAACCCTGGCTACCACCAGTATGTATAGTATGTTATGTTTGAAAACCCTGGCTACCACCAGTATGTATAGTATGTTCCGTTGAAAACCCTGGCTACCACCAGTATGTATAGTATGTTCTGTTTGAAAACCCTGGCTACCACCAGTATGTATAGTAGTTTTATTATTTAAAATAAAACCAGTTGTTGTATCCTTGGAATCCTCCAGTGTAATGTATAATAATTATATTAATGAAAATAAAACTAATGAAGAAGGAAATCCCGTAAACAAAGGTTAGTTTATACTTATTGTGAGTCGTATAACCATTCTTGATATAACTGATGACCTCAGTGATGTTCTTCAGGCGTCGTACGGTATGATATTTGTCACCCAGACATGCTTGCCTAACTGTAGCTAGCAGTTTAGGTGTGGGATTGTCAGTCCCGAATAGATCTATTCACAAATCTCATGCTCTCCCTCCAGGAGACTCTGGTTACACTAAACGTTGAGGATTTTACCAGTACCCCGAAGGAATACAAATGAAGAGTGATTTCACAATCCTCTATTAACTAGTTTACGTGTGATTCTGTAGTGATCTACTATATTGAACTCTGTATGAATAATGTATAAGATAATAACTATACTTAAATAATTATTATATGTTGTTCTCTTGTACTAATGTATGTCATAAACTAAATCTTTCATAGTTTGTATGTTTAGCAATGTATAACTCAGTGTAATGAAAACCCCAAACTATACCTATTATAGTTTGCATGTATATAGTATATCCGGTTCGTATATGCTTCTGAAAACTATGCAATCATGATTGTACGTTGAAAACGCCCTTATGCTCAACATAGTAGAAAAGGGGATAAAATATCTGAATATTTTATAAAAACATGAAAATCGTTTGTCGGAATCAATTGCATAAGTTTTATACTTGTTAAAAGTCCCTTTGTATTAGTTTCACAAAATTATTTGTGTATGCCTTGTATTCCCCCCTGAAAACGTTTAAAAATCATGAAAAGCGTAGGGGTATGAACTCACCGTTGATGTGTGATAACGTCGACTGGAAACGAAGATCCTCGAGTGGTTGTACGTGGCACTTAACGGAATCGTAATATCAAATAAATACATATATGTATCTAAATTAACAATTTCGTTATATAAAGTGTTAGAAAAACACGTGTTTTTGGTTAAGGAATGTTACCGGGACTTGATCGAATCGAGGAAGGTGGGGTTTCGGACAATGCACCACTTAAAAGGTGTTTACGGCTGTGAACGGAGTTTACGGTCGTGAGGAGAGTTTACGGTCGGCAGACAGTTTACGGCAGTGAACTAGGGTTTACGGCCTTTGAAGATTGACCGTAAACGGGTTTACGGTCTATGAAGATTGACCGTGAACTCAAGAACAGTGACGCTGGTTTTGGATGAAAACGTGTTTTAGATTCTCCTACACTACCTCCAGAAGTGTTTCCTGATGGTTTTTCAAGAGAAATGAGGGTGTTTCGGAGTTTACGGCCAGGGGTTCTAGAGAGAGAATGAGAGAGTTTCTGGTCAAAAGTGTTCAAATGAGGGTAGGGGTCTCATATTTATAGGGTATTTTGTGGTCGGTGGGTGGGGTCCACCCGACGCTGGCCGCAAACGAGTTTACGGTCGTAAACAGGTTTACGGCCGTGAACTCCAGTCAGTCCGTGAACATGCTGTTTTTCAAGAAAATTTGTGTTTCGCGCGGTTTTGGTGTCCGAATCGCATATATAAATTTAATTATATAGAACCCGATGATATTCTGAAATAACAAGTTCGACGGAAAAATTAATAAAATCCAAATTTTATTAACGGAAATCGTGTAACAGAAACGGAAAAAGTTTTGGGTTGTCACATCATCCCCTCGTTAGAGGGAATTTCGTCCCGAAATTCAGACACAGAATACAAATCATGGACTCGGGAAAAGATGAGGGTACTTCTATTTCATTGAATCTTCGCGCTCCCAAGTGAATTCAGGTCCCCGCTTGGCATTCCAGCGAACCTTCACTATCGGGATACGACTTTGTTTTGTTCGTTTGACTTCCCGATCCATGATTTCTATGGGTTCTTCCACGAAGTGTAATCTCTCGTCTATTTCGATCTCATCGAGTGGAATCGCAAGTGTCTCATCGGACAGACACTTCTTTAGGTTCGACACGTGGAAGACAGGGTGTACGTTGCTAAGTTCTTGAGGTAAACGGAGTTTGTAAGCTACGGGACCAATCCTAGCGAGGATCTCGAATGGTCCAATGTATCTCAGATTCAGCTTTCCATGCTTTCCGAAGCGTATCATGCCTTTCCAGGGAGAGACCTTCAACAGAACCCGGTCACCAACCTGGAACTCCAAGGGTTTTCATCTCTTATAGGCATAGATCTTTTGTCTATCTCTCGACTCTTTTAGTCGTTCCCAGATTTGTACGATCTTTTTCAGTAGTCTCTCGGATGATTTATGGGCCTGTGAGAGTGCTATCAGGGACTTGACCCTTGACTAGCTACGTGTCGCCCACCTCAGCCCAACATAGAGGGGATCTGCACTTGCGGCCATAGAGGGCTTCGAACGGCGCAGCCTTGATGCTGGTATGGTAACTGTTGTTGTAGGAGAATTTGACCAATGGTAAGTGAGTGTCCCATGACATGCCAAAGTCGATGACGCAAGCTCTCAACATATCTTCCAATGTCTGAATGGTCCTCTCACTCTGCCCATCTGTCTGTGGATGGTAATTTGTGCTCATATTCAGCTTAGTTCCGAGAGCCTTTTATAGTGACTGCCAAAATCTTGAGGTAAACCTGCTATCTCGTTCGGAGATAATGGATACAGGTACACCATGAAGACGGACTATCTCTCGAATGTAGATTCGTGTGAGTCTTTCCATTTTGAATTTTTCCTTGATTGGCAGGAAATGGGCGGACTTGGTTAATCGATCGACAATTACCCAGATGGCATCGTGCCCACTCGGAGACTTGGGCAACTTAGTGATGAAATCCATCGTAATCGTTTCCCACTTCCACTCAGGTATTTCTGGCTGCTGAAGTAGACCTGAGGGCTTTTGATATCCAACCTTCACCTTGGCGCAAGTCAAGCACTTGCCCACAAAGGTAGTGATCTCCGCTTTCATGTTCGGCCACCAATAGTTGAGATCCAGATACATTTTATCTGAACCTGGATCAACAGATTATCTAGTCTTGAGAGCTTCATTCATGACAACCTCCCTGTAACCACTATACTTTGGGGTCCAGATCCGGTTCATGAAATAGTAAACTCCGTCTCCCTTGACCTCTAAGTTCTTTTCCATTCCTCTCAAGGCTTCATCCGGCATGTTCTCTGATTTTAAGGCTTCCAGCTGAGCCTATCTGATTTACGCGGATAATTAGGAATGGATGGTCATTGTCAGTGCCTTCATTCTACGACCTGAATACTCCTTTCGGCTGAGGGCATCTGCTACCACATTGGCCTTGCCGGGATGATAGCGTATTTCGCAATCGTAGTCACTGAGTAGCTCTACCCATCGTCGTCGTCTCATGTTTAACTCTTTCTGATCGAAGATATGCTGCAGGCTTTTATGGTCAGTAAATACAGTGCACTTGGTTCCGTAGAGATAATGTCTCCAGATCTTTAACGCGAAGACCACTGCTCCCAACTATAGATCGTGATTTGTGTAATTGACTTCGTGTGTTTACAACTACCTCGAGGCATAGGCGATAACCTTTCCTCGCTGCATGAGCACACATCCTAGGCCCTGATTGGATGCATCACAGTAGACAACGAAGTCTTCCGTCCCTTCGGGAAAGGACAAGATAGGTGCGCTGCATAGGGCCTATTTTAATGTTTGAAACGCAATGTCTTGCTTTTCTCCCCAACTAAAGGTTACACCTTTCTGTGTCAGGGTGGTTAAAGGCTTAGCGATTTTTTAGAAGTTCTGAATAAACCTGCGATAATAACCAGCGAGACCCAAGAATTGGCGGATTTCTGTGGGTGTCTTTGGTGCTGACCAATTCTCAATCGCTTTGATTTTGGAAGGGTTCACGTGTATGCCTTCCTCGCTAACCACGTGACCAAGGAAGTTTACTTTCCTGATCCCACACTCGCACTTTGAAAACTTTGCATAAAGTTTCTCCGCCCTTAGTGCTTGCAACACCTGTCTCAAGTGATGTCTATGATCTTCCTCACTCCGAGAGTAGACAAGTATATCGTCAATGAACACGATTACAAACTTTTCGAGGAAAGGGCGGCACACCCGATTCATTAGGTTAATGAATAATGCCGGTGCGTTGGTTAGACCGAAGGGCATTACTACGAACTCGTAGTGTCCGTAACGAGTTCGGAATGTTGTCTTGGGAACATCTTTCTCGTGAACTCGTAACTGATGGTACCCTGATCTAAGGTCTATCTTGTAGAAATAACTCGCTCCCTGAAGTTGGTCGAAGAGGTCGTCGATTTTGGGTAAAGGATAACGGTTCTTGATGGTCAGCTTGTTCAGTTCGAGATAATCTATGCACATCCAGAAAGATTCATCTTTCTTTTTCAAGAATAAGATTGGGGCTCCCCAGGGTGAGGAACTCGGTATTATAAATCCCTTGCTGATCAGCTCATTGAGCTGACTGGATAACTCCTGCATTTCTGTTGGCGCTAGGCGGTATGGAGATTTAGCTACAGGAGTAGCTCCGGGGATTAAGTCGATACAAAACTCAACTTGGCGCTCGGGAGGAATTCCTAGAAGATCTTCGGGGAAAACATCAGGAAAGTTACAGACTTCGGGGATGCTCTCAAGGTCTTTAACTTTTTGTGTTTCGTCAACAACATGAGCTAGGAACGCATGGCACTCCTTTCGTAGATACTTCTGAGCTTGGATGCATGAAATGATACGAAGGTTCAAACTAAGTTTATCACCGAAAATAGTGAGGGCTTCGCCAGAGGGAAGATTGAGATGGATAGCTTTCTCGAAGCAAAGGATATCAGCACGATTGGGGCTCAACCAATCCATGCGATTGTGACATCGAAACTCTTTATGGAAACTAGAATAAGATCGATGGGAAAGGAATGATCGTCTAGGGTAAGGGTACCGCCTATGAATATGTCGTTAGTGCTCTCTTTCTTTCCGTTAGCCATCTCGACGGTAAATGTTTCAGTTAAGGGTTGGGATTTACGTTTGAGTAAGTGTTTAAATGCATGACTAACGAATCTTCTCTCCACACCAGAATCGAAAAGAATGCATGCATAAGAGTTGTCAAAGAGGAGCGTACTCGTAACAACGGTGGGATCAACGACTGCTTCCAGGAGCCTGATTGGGTGGTTGGACTGGTGCTTTGCAGAATCGAGTTGTGTGTCCCTTCTTACCACAACTGTTGCACAACATCTCACGGCATTGCCCATGGTGACGGAAGTTGCACTGGTTGCACTTTGGAAGTGTACCAGCATATCCACTGGTAGGAGCTTGGGTGGTTGGGACGGCAGCAAGAGTAGTAGCAGCATGAACTGCCACTATTTGCTGTTTCTTGGAGGGCTCCTGCGATGACTGCCCCTTGCGTTTGTTCCATGACATTTTCTTCCCACCGCTCGCCTTCGGTGGTTCAGAAGTGACTGTCACATCATCCAGATCGACCCCGTGATCTATCAGAGTCTGCGCCAGGCACTTGGCGCTATCAAATGTAGTTGGCCTAGCAGCCAAAACATTTCCTTGAGTTGGGGGCATCAGTCCCTAGATGTACCTCTCAATTTTCTTGCTTTCTAGGGTGACCATTCCCGGACAGAGGAGAGCCAGATCACAGAATCTAGCGGTGTAGGCAGGAATGTCGGAACCCTTCATCTTTAGGGTCCAGAGCTCGTGCTCTAACTTCTGCATCTCACCCCTCGGGCAGTACTCAGCCAGCATGAGTTTTTTCAGGCTCTCCCAACCCATGGCATTGGCAATCGGCAGGGTTAGGGATTTGACTTGACCATTCCACCAGGTCAATGCTCTGTCGGTGAATGTGGCGAATTTCACCTTGTTGGCTTCGGAACAGGAACAATTTCGAAGATGGATTCGATCTTCTCGAACCATCGAGTTAAGGCAATGACTCCACCATTGCCGTCGAAGGACTTGGGTTTGGCATTCATGAAGTCTTTATAGGAACACTCCTTTCGGTGTCCCTTACCTCCGTCATGGCTTTGGGAATCGGGCCCGCCTCCAGATCCACCAGAGTTGCCCTGGTTCATCTGCGACATCACCGCAGCCACAGCAGCCGTAACTGCTGCCTGAAACATAGCTGGGTCAAACTGAGGGGGTGGCGGTGGCGTTGGATCCTCCGGGGGATCGTTGTTCTTTCTGTTGGGTCTCTTTCTGGGAGGCATCTTGTTCTAAAGTAATCAGGAAGAAGCGGATGGTAAGTCCTCTGAAATTTAGAATCCAGAGATATAATACAAAATATATCTCAGCCTGATAGATAAAGTGTTCTACGAAGCGATAAATATATAAGGGTTACTAATAAAAGTAACTATCGCTAAGAAGAAACATGTAGCAACACTTGGAATGAATTCTATATACTGTGTTTGGCTCTAGCTAAAATACTCCTATAGTATTTTAAGTTGAAGGTTTTGTTCAATCGATATTGGATATGTATAGACTTGGTAGTTTTAGGCTTGCTGCAACACCACAGTCACTCCCAAGCACATATTGGTCATGTCTCGAATAAATATAGTTGATCAGGCTATATTGATTCCAGACATGATTACATAACTGCCCAGGTTTAACCGCAGCGTCCAACATCCAAATACTTTTGTTTTGTTCTACTTATGACTATGGTTCTGGTATAGCTTATGAACTCACCAGCTTTATGCTGATACTCTTTCAAAAATTGCTTGTATTCTCAGGAAATCAGTAGACAGGTACCTTCTGGAGTTTTGAGAAGACAAGAGTATGAAGTCATGTCTTTTATTTTACTTATACTTTGATGTAATCAAACACGTGTTAAACAGATGTAAACCTTTTTCACACATGTGTTTAATGTTTGGTTGTGTTTACTATGATTACTATGATACAATTGTTGTGATACTATACATGACGTCCTCCACCCCCAAACGTTTCCTCCGTTCCGGTTTGGGGGTGTGACAGATTGGTATCAGAGCTCTTGTTTATAGTGAACTAAGTATACCGAACCTTACATGGTATACAACTATAAACACTAAGGGGCTGAAGCGCTCTGAAAAGTATATTCTTAAAATATAAGTATTTTCTAAGAAGTATACAAGTATACATACAGGCTAAAGTGGTAGCCGACGCCTTGAGTCGCAGAGCCGAGAGCGCTCCGATCCAGGATGTGTGTATGAGGATAATGGTGATGACTCTAGTCTTAGATACCATCCGAGAGGCTCAGGTGGAGGCGGTAAAACCGGAGAACCGCAAGAGAGAGCGGGTGATTGGGCAGGTTTCCGAGTTGGTAACGGATAGTCGTGGGCTTATGCTTTTCATGGGCGGATTTGGGTGCCCTATACAGGTGGAGCCCGCCGTGTATTGTTGGAGGAGGCACATAGATCGAGATTCTCGATCCACCCGGGAGCCACAAAGATGTATTTTGATCTGAAAAGGGATTATTGGTGGTCCTATATGAAGAGAGATGTGGCATGGGTAGTTGAGAGGTGCTTGAATTGTCGTCGGCTTAAGGCCAAGTACCAGCGTCCTCATGGCAAGCTGTAGCCACTAGAGGTATCCCAGTGGAAGTGGGAACAGATTACCATGGATTTTATCACCAAGTTACCAAGAACTGCCCGTGGGGTTGACGCAATTTGGGTGATTGTAGACCGATTGACTAAGAGTGCTCACTTCCTTGCTATCAGTGAGAGCTCTTCTGCAGAAAGGTTGGCCGAGATCTACGTACGGGAGGTGGTGGCACGGCTTGGGGTACCGACATCGATAGTTTCAGATCGGGATGTGCGTTTTACTTCTAGGTTCTGGAAGACGTTTCATGAGGAGCTGGGTACCCGACTTCACTTCAGTACAGCTTACCACCCTCAGACAGACGGACATAGTGAGCGGACGATTCAGATGCTCGAGGACATGCTGCGTGCATGTGTTATGGACTTCGGTGAAAGTTGGGACACTTATTTGCCCTTGGCTGAGTTTTCGTACAACAACAGCCATCATTCCAGTATTGGCATGCCTCCTTTCTAGCTTCTGTACGGAAGGAGATGTCGAACTCCCATCTGTTAGGGAGAGGTGGGGCAGAGAGTGATGGGGAGAACTGAGATAGTGCTCAAAACGACCGAGCAGATTCAGCAAGTCAGACAGCGATTACTGACGGCCCAAAGTCGTCAGAAGAGTTATGCAGATCGGAGATGATCCAAGCTAGAGTTCCAGGTTGGAGATTTTGTCCTCATGAAGGTATCCCCGTGGAAGGGGGTGATCCGGTTCAGGAAACGGGGCAAGCTGGGGCCCCGATACAATAGTCCTTTCAAGGTGACCGCCAGAGTGGGTAAGGTAGCTTACCGGTTGGAGCTACCTGTGGAGTTGAGCCAGATTTATAACACCTTCCACGTGTCTCAGCTGAGGAAGTGCGTAGCAGATGAGACGGCAGTGGTGCCATTAGAGGACATTCAGGTGGATGCGAGCCTGAATTACATTGAGAAACCTATTACGATCATGGATCGAAAGGTGAAGGTTCTGAGGAACAAAGAGGTACCCCTGGTTCAGGTCCAGTGGCAACATCGGAGAGGGTCCGAGTTGACTTGGGAGCCGGAGTACGAGATGCGAGAGCAGTATCCAAAGTTATTTCCAGATTATGACTTCGAGGGCGATGTCTAATTCTAATGGGGGATAATTGTAACATCCGGACTTCCAGGTATATTGATTAATTATTTTTTTGGGATAATTGGACTACTCGACGAGTCGGTGCTACAACTCATCGAGTAGAGTCGCGATGCGCCACGTGGGATTAATGACCTACTCGACGAGTCTGAGAGCCGACTCGTCGAGTAGACGCTGTGATGAGAAACCCTAAATCCCCGGGTTTGGGGCCTATTTAAGGGCACTTATAGCCTCATTTGCGGCTATACCTCCCTGATAGTAAACCCTATTTGGTCTGTGAGCTTAGAGAGAGAGAGAGCTTTAATCTAACCTTGAGTGTTTGGTGCATCTTTTTGAAGAGAGGAGAAGGATTCCAAGCCAAGAGACGAGAAGGAGCTGCTAGATCTGTGGTTATTTCACCTCAGAGCTTCTAGGAAACGTATAAAGCTTGCAATGTTAAAAAGGTTTAAAAGACTTATCAAATGTAGAGTAAAATGTTTTCTACTCTTGTACATTTGAAATTGGTGAGTTGTGATGTTTTGGATAAACCAAAGACCAACTAAGGCCAATTGTGTGAAGTGTTTGTCTTGATAAGAATCCGCACTATAACGCCCGTGTTTCAGGGCTAAGCATTTTAGATGATGTAATAGTCTAGGTCAGCTATTGTAACTCTTTTTGAAGTAATAAAGATTAATTACTTGAGTATTATGTGAACTGTGTGTATTTATGTGCTTATTACTTATTTATAAGCGTATAATAAATAAAGAATAAAAATAAGCTTTAAAATTAAAGTGTGAGATAAACCCGATATCTTTACATAAAGTTGTAGTGGTCGAAACAAGGATTTCGGGGATATAAAGAACGCCGAAATCCGAGTTATAACGAAGAAGTTATGATCCGTCGAAGTTTCACGACGGAACCGGCAAGACACCGGGAAGCGTAAATAGTGAATTTACGATAGAGCGACTTTTAGCCTTAGCAATCTAAACGAAAGTCGTAGAATACGTTAAACCGAGAGCGTCCATAAAAAGAACGCCCAAATCTGACTTCGTATGAAGAAGTTATGATTTTTCGAAGTTTCGGCTTAGCAGTATACAGCCCGAAGTTCGAATATTAGATCGAGCGGTTTTTAGCCGACACAACCTAAACAAGAATCGAATATATCGTTAATAGTAGCGTAACGATAAAAAGACAGACGAAAACGGACGTCGGATGAAGAAGTTATGAATTTTTAACGGACGAATCCTGTCCCGGCCTGTTAAAAATATAAATTTAAAATAATATCAAAATTAGCCAATGGAGTCTAAACGAAAGTTCTAGAGTACGTTCCCGCCTATGCGTGGATATAAAGAACGTCGAAAACGGAGCTCGTATGCGAAAGTTATGATTTTTAGAAGTCGGGAAGCAAAATTGCGAATCTGCGAGAAAGGTGATGATGTGGCCGCATTTGAGCCGTTGCTTGTTGCCCAACGCTTCGCTTCGGATGGAGACACGTCGCCTCGCATACGCACCGCGTCCGAGGTTGGGTACGCCCAACGTACCATTGGCCTTATCCCTTCCGAGTCCGATGTGCGAGCCAGCTGGTGCGAAGCTGGCACCCTATCCGAAGTTACGCCCCGCGTAAGCCAAGGACTACGCCCAGCGTATGTCCGAGACTGGAGCCTATAAAAGGCATGCGAGGGCTGCCATATTTTCTCACAATCTCACCACAATTTTCTCTCTCTACTTTCTCTCACTACCCCCCCCCCCCCCCCCAAACCCCCCTAAAGCCTAGGTAAACCCCCTAGCACCCGAAGGAAGCCCCGAGGCTCCCGGAGTCCCGAGAAAAAGGGTCTTTCGGTTCGGAAACGCTGCTCCAAGCGAAGCCCAGTTTTCTTTAAAATCCGCTGTAAGTGAGCTACGCCTATGAAAATTTTAATATAGCTTTTAAATAATTATAGTAATGTTATTAGGTCCTTAAAATAATTATTTGGGCTATTATTATGAGTTATATAGCATGTTGTTTAACGCTTATATAATAATAATAATAATAATAACTAGACTATTAATTAGTCGCGGTTAACGTTAGACTAAACCCTAGTGGAATTGATACTAGGTTTTGTCGAGGGAAAATTATTTTGAGATAACGAAGCGCTGTTCAAGTGCAGAGTCACCACCTTTTAGGTGAGTGCATAGTTACTTTCAGCTTACACATAGATATGAAGTATTTTATATAAATTACGTGATGTGTGTGCATATTATCTGTATACTTGCTATCTATGCTGGATGAACGATTTTATACATGTTTTAAATGATTTAAGCTGTATATGTATTTTATATCTACAAAATGTGTTGGGTAAAACATGAGTAGATGTAATAGTTGCTGTGTGACAAAATAAAGTAATGAGAGGCCTCGTTATAGATGTTATTGATGATCCAGTCATCTAGCGGAGTATAGATGACGACCACGGACTATTCTAGACAGTCCAGTGGAACGCTAGCAGGCTCGCAACCTGTAGGTGTTTATTTGAACTGTGTGTTTACCAGCAGTACTCCATCCCCCACATGGTTGCCTTATTTGGCATGAATTGTTGAGGAATCCCAGAAGCATGTGTTGTCACCCCGATGAAAGTCCATAGACTAGGTCCCTTGTGTTAGATGTTTTGGGGACGTAAAGTGAGGATAACGGGAATGGGTAATCCGGTTTGTTTGGTTTGATAAAGTTAATAAACTTATTTATTGTGGGTTGAAAACCCTATGTGCTCACCAGGCTCCCAAGCCTCACCCACTCAGTTTCTTGTATTACAGGTAGTGGCGCATGAGCATAGATGTTTGGATGAGAGATAAGGGATTACAGGCCTGTAAATACGAAATAATGTAGTAAGGCTTATGTTGTAATGTTTATGATTTTGATCTGTATCGAACATGACATCCCGAGTCTTTAATGAAATACATTTCTTTGGAAATTCTTTTGATAAATCTTTATCATATTTTGTTTAGGACAAATTCCGCAACACTTTTATTTAAAATGTTACTCTGATTTTCAAACAAGCATAAACAAAATCGGTCTTTTCTGGCCGTGAAAATGGGGATGTCAGAGTTGGTATCAGAGCATTAGTTTAAGCGAACTAGGAATTTGTAGGATTTCTAGACTTAAACTTAGAATGCTAAGCGATGATTGTGAGATGTGAGCACTAGCTTATTTTAGGAATTATGCCTAAAATGCTTTTATGTGCTAAATTCTTTGTGCCTGATATGCTGTTATTTGTTCGGATCTATGGTATGTTGCCGACCGGATATGGAAACCTTAGGTGTTTAGGATTCTAAACGTACGACTACGATATTAGAACTAACATGTAAACGTTTCGGAGTGATAAGGATGGTTTAAACGACTATCCTAAATAAAGATCTAAATTCACCTTATTCGGTGTATAGATCAAAATGGAAAGAACCCGCAGTGGAGCCAGGAATACAAATAGGAACAGAAACCAACCTCCACTGATTGAGCAAGTACCGGTTGTGGTAGCCGCTGTTGAGCCAATAACGATGGTCGGAGTGTTAACGATGATCCAGGCGATGTTAGATCGTCAAATGGAGGAAACCAGACGTTTGCTCCAACAGAATCGAGAGGAAGCTACCATACCAATCGAACAGCCCGAGTTGAACGAAGGGCAGTCTGAGGAGAGGAACTACAGTGGGACCGTTGGTCAAGTCAACCCACCAATAGTTCGGCAAATCAATCAGGATGACGGAGTCGAGAGGAATGGATGCAAGTACAAGGATTTTCTGACTTGCAAGCCATCGACCTTCACTGGAAAGGAAGATCTGATCGGGGTCATGGATTGGATCTCGGAGATGGAGTTAGCTTGCATGACGTGTGGTTGCAGAGGCAAAATATAGACCACATTTGCAGTGCGTCAGTTCCGAGGAGGCGCTGTGCGTTGGTGGAACACCCTAGGGAAGACCTTGAGCCCCAATGAGCCCCTGCAGCTGACATGGGCGGAGTTTTTAGTATAATTCAAGCGTAAGTACTGCTCAGCCCAAAACTTGCTCGAGCTAGAGAACCAGTTTCTGACCCTGAAGAAGGGAAGCATGTCAATCGATGAATACACGAACAACTTCACAGAGAAGATGGAGTTTGCCTTGCGTCTTGTCCCGGATGAGATGACAAAGATCGACAAGTACGCTAAGGGACTCCCATGGGAGTACGTGGTGCCAGTGCCTCAGGCACATACTCTGGAAGCAGCTATCTAGGCTGCCAAATCTGTGGAGGATATGATTAAAGGAAGGGCTGCCAGCAAGGTTGAGGTTGGCGAGAAAAGAAAATTTGAGGGGTCTGCTAAACCCAACAAAAAGAAGAGAAAGTTCAGTTCCAAGAAGTTTGGAGGAGGAGGGAACGAAGCAAAATGGTGCGAGAAATGCAAAAAGAAGCACTCGGGAAAATGTAGCGAGGAAGTGACGTGCTACAAGTGTGGGAAAATGGGGCACTATGCCAATGAGTGCACCATCAACAAGAGGGTGTGCTACGAGTTCCGTGAAGAAGGACATATTGCTAAGGATTGCCTAAAGAAGAAAGACGCGGCAAGGCCCAACATTCCACCGAATCCGAAGGCGAGAGCCTTCCAGATGACGCTCGAGACTGCAAAGGAGGCAGCAGACGTCGCTTCAGGTACCTTTCTTGTAAATGGTTTGACTGCCACTATACTATTTGATTCCGGAGCCAACTACTCCTTTGTGTCGCATAAATTTGGTGGGAAATTAGCATTGCCTGTCGAAAAAATTGATAATGCCCTAATTGTGGAAGTTGCCAGTGGCAAGTTCGTACCTGTTAGTAACCATATTAGGAACATCGTCATCGACCTAAACGGACACGAATTCCACGAAGAGCTATTACCCACAGAGTTGAACGGTTTCGATATCGTTTTGGGAATGGATTGGCTTAGCGCCAACGATGCTGAGATTCTTTGTAGAAAGAAGATAGTAAGGGTGAACCCACCCGGAAAAGATTCATTTATGGTGTATGGGGACATCTTGGCCAACTGTTTTATCAGACCTAGTTCATCACCCTGGGGAGCTCCGGTGCTATTCGTAAAGAAGAAAGACGGAAGCATGCGAATGTGCATAGACTACAGATAGCTGAACAAGGCAACGGTAAAGAACAAGTACCCATTGCCGAGTATTGATGACCTATTCGATCAGCTACAAGGTTCGAGCTATTTCTCAAAGATCGAGCTTAGGTCAGGGTATCATCAGCTGAAAGTGAGAGATCAGGATATTGAGAAGACTGCATTTAGAACGAGATATGGACACTACGAGTTCTTGGTTATGTCGTTTGGACTAACCAATGCTCCAGCAGCAATCATGGATTTTATGAACAATGTTTGTAAACCATTCCTCGATAAATCTGTGATAGTGTTCGTTGACGACATTCTGATCTACTCGAAAAGCCAAGAGGAGCATGGCAAGCATCTACGGGAAGTATTAGAAGTGCTGAAGAAGGAGAAGTTGTATGCAAAGTTCTCTAAGTGTGATTTTTGGATCCGAGAAGTCCAGTTCTTGGGTCATGTGGTTAACCAAGAAGGGATGATGGTTGACCCAGCAAAGATCGAAGTTGTGATGAAGTGGGAACGTCCAAAGAGTCCCACGGAGATTCGAAGCTTTCTAGGATTAGCCGGATATTACCGACGATTTATCCAAGGCTTTTCTTCGATAGCTGCTCCATTGACAGCGTTGACCCACAAAGGAGCTACATATACGTGGAATGAGAAACACGAAGAGGCATTCGAGACACTAAAGAAGAAGTTATGTGAAGCACCGATTCTTTCTCTACCCGATGAAGTCGAAGACTTTGCAGTCTACAGTGACGCATCTGGAGTCGGGTTGGGTTGTGTTCTGACCCAAAGAGAAAAGGTGATAGCATATGCCTCTCGACAATTGAAAGAGCACGAAAAGAACTACCCCACTCATGATCTGGAGTTGGCAGCGGTAGTATTCGCCTTAAAGATATGGAGGCATTACCTCTATGGCACGAAGTGCAAGCTTTTCACTGATCATAAAAGTCTCCAGTATCTCTTTAATCAGAAAGAATTGAACATGAGACAACGACGCTGGCTAGAGTTACTCAAGGACTACGACTGTGAGATACTTTACCACCCCGGTAAAGCAAATGTTGTCACTGATGCTCTCAGTCGAAAAGTCAATCTTGAAAGGAAAAGGCCAAGAGCGTTGAGAATTGAAGTTGTCTCGACAATTGTGGAAAGTATCAAGAAAGCTCAAGAAGAAGCTTCAGAAAAGATTGACCGAAAGGAAGAACGTTTGGGAAAGACATTGGTATTCAGTACAAATCGTCAAGGACTGAAGGTATTCCAGGATCGGATTTGGGTACCTAAGACAGGAGGAATAAGAGATCTTTTGATGGAAGAAGCTCACAACACCATGTACTCAATTCATCCCGGTAGCACTAAAATGTATAGGGACTTAAAATCCTACTACTGGTGGCCGACGATAAAGCTCGATGTTGCGAAGTATGTGGCCGAGTGTGTAACATGTGCAAGAGTTAAGGCACAACATCATAAACCATACGGAAGTTTATAACCTTTACCTGTACCCATGGGCAAATGGGAAGACATCACCGTGGATTTTGTAACTAAACTGCCCAGGACGAAGAGCGGTCATGACAAGATTTGGGTAGTCGTGGATCGTTTCACAAAGAGTGCACACTTCATTGCTGCCAACGAAATGTGGTCTATGGATAAGCTTGCAAATGCTTATGTGAAGGAAATTGTGAGACTTCACGGTGTACCTCTAACGATTGTATCCGATCGTGATAGTCGTTTCACGTCGAGGTTTTGGGGATGTCACAGTTGGTATCAGAGCATCAGTTTAAGCGAACTAGGAATTTGTAGGATTTCTAGACTTAAACTTAGAATTCTAAGTGATGATTGTGAGATAAGTGTCTATCATAGTTTAGACACGAGCACTAGAATATTTTAGGAAAATGCCTAAAATTCTTTTATGTGCTAAATGATATATGTTTGGCATATACGATATTATTTGTTCGGATCTATGGTCTGTTGCCGACCGGATCTGGAAACTTTATGTGTTTAGGATTCTAAGCGTACGACTACGATATTAGAACTAGCATGTAAACGTTTTGGAGTGATAAGGAGAATTCAAAATATTGATCGTGGATAAAGATCTAAATTCGCCTTATTTGGTATATAGATTATAATGGCAAGAACTAGTAGTGGAGTTGGAAATGCAAACAGAAACAGGAATCAACAACCTCAACCCCAAGTACTTGATCAAGTACCTGTTGTAGCAGTTGCACCTGAGCCAATGACAATGGCTGGAGTACAAGCAATGATGCAGTTGATGTTGGATCGCCAAATAGAAGAGACAAGGCGATTACTACAACAGAATAGGGAAGAAACCACGATGCCTGTTGAACAGCCCGAAATGAATGAAGGGCAGTCGGATAAAGGAAACTTCAGTGGGGTTGTTGGTCATGCCAACCCACCGATAGTTAGACAAAACCATCATAATGAAGGAAATGGCGAACGTGGATGTAAATACAAAGATTTCATGGCATCCAAACCACCGTGTCTATCTGGAAGCCCGACACCGATGGAAGTCATGAATTGGATCTCTAAAATGGAGACAGTGTTTGAAAGTTGTGAGTGCAGCAACAAACAGAAGACCGCACTTGCAATTCCTCTGTTAAAATATGGTGTATTAAGCTGGTGGAAGTTAATAGCTGATTCGATGCCCAAGGGAGAAGCTAGCAAGATGTCTTGGGAAGACTTTGTGGTACAACTGAAATTGCAATACTGCTCTTAGTAGGATCTTCTGGAAATCAACAATGAGTTCCAGAATTTGAAGAAGGGAAAGATGTGCGTCACTGAATACGCTGCTAGTTTTACAGAAAAGATGAAGCTTGTTCCTTATCTAGTTCCGACTGAACTCTCCAAGGTCAACAAGTTTGCCCACGGATTACCAGCGGACTTTGGTCCGATGGTCAAGCAAGCAACCACTTTGAAAGCCGCCATCTGGGCTGCTAAGAATGTTGAGACTCGGATCAGAGAGAAGGGTCTGGAGAGGGCAGAAGTTGGCGAAAAGAGAAAGTTTGAAGGAACTTCAGGTTCCAACAAGAAAATAAAATTTTCAAAGTCTAAGAAGTTTGGAGGAAGAGGAGGAGGCGAAGTGGAATGGTGTGAAAAGTGCAAGAAAAAGCACTATGGGAAAGGTAGTGAGGAGGTGACTTGCTACAAATGTGGAAAGGTTGGGCACTATGCCAATGAGTGTCCGTCCAACAAGAGGGTATGCTTTGGATGTAAGGAGGAAGGGCACGTTTTGAAAGACTGTCCGAAAAAGAAGGAGGCAGCAAAACCCAACATTCCACCAAAACCGAAGGCAAGAGCCTTTCAGATGACACTTGAAGCTGCGAAAGATGACGCTGATGTCGCTTCAGGTACCTTTCTCGTAAACAAATTGTCTGCCCAAATTTTATTTGATTCTGGAGCCAACTCCTCCTTTATTTCGCATGAATTTGGTAGAAAACTAGCTTTGCCTGTTGATAGACTAGTTAATGCTTTAATAGTCGAGGTTGCTAGTGGCAAGTTTATACCTGTTAGCCATCGTATGAAAAACATCTTCACTGACTTGAATGGGAATAAGTTCCACGAGGAATTATTGCCTATTGAGTTAAATGGTTTCGACATCGTTCTAGGAATGGATTGGCTTAGCGCCAATGATGCCGAAATATTATGCAGGAAGAAGATAGTAAAAGTAAAACCGCCAGGGAAAGAGTCGTTTATGGTGTATGGAGACAAACGCAAAGTGAACTCTGGAATCATTTCCCTAATGAAATCCAGAAAGTGTTTGACCAAGGGATGTACATCATATCTAGCATTCGTGATCGATGCTAAGAAGGAAAAGAAGGAGGTGCAAAATATTCCGTTGGTGTGTGACTATCCGGAAGTCTTTCTCGAAGATCTTCCTGGATTACCCCCTGATCGACAAGTAGAATTCTGTATCGACTTGTTACCAGGAACGATGCCAATAGCAAAAGCACCATATTGATTAGCACCAACGGAGATGAAGGAACTGATGACATAACTTCAGGAATTATTGGACAAAGGTTTTATTCGTCCTAGTTCATCACCCTGGGGAGCTCCGGTGTTATTCGTAAAGAAGAAAGACGGGAGCATGAGAATGTGCATCGATTACAGAGAGCTGAATAAGGCAACAATAAAGAACAAGTACCCGTTGCCAAGGATTGATGACCTGTTCGATCAGCAGCAAGGCTCAAGCTATTTTTTAAAGATCGACCTAAGGTCAGGATATCATCAGCTAAAGGTGAGAGAGCAGGATATCCAGAAGACAACATTCAGAACACGATATGGACACTACGAGTTTTTGGTTATGTCATTTGGACTAACCAATGCTCCAGCAGCATTCATGGATTTGATGAATAGGGTTTGTAAACCATTCCTCGATAAATCCGTGATAGTGTTCATAGATAACATTCTGATTTACTCGAAAAGCCAAGAGGAGCATGGCAAACACTTGCGAGAAGTGTTAGAAGTCTTAAAGAAGGAGAAGTTGTATGCAAAGTTCTCCAAATGTGATTTTTGGATTCAAGAAGTCCAATTCTTGAGTCACGTGGTCAACCAAGAAGGGATAATGGTTGATCCAGCAAAGATTGAAGTTGTGATGAAGTGTGAGCAACCAAAAAGTCCCACGGAGATCCGAAGCTTTCTAGGATTAGCTGGATATTACCGAAGGTTTATCCAAGGCTTTTCTTTGATCGCTACTCCATTAACAGCATTGACCCACAAAGGAGCTATTTATACATGGAGTGATAAGTACAAAGAAGCATTTGAGTTGCTAAAGAAGAAATTATGTAAAGCACTGATTCTTTCTCTACCTGACGGAGTTGAAGACTTTGCTGTCTATAGCGATGCGTCTGGTGTTGGGTTGGGTTGTGTTTTGACCCAAAGAGAAAAGGTGATAGCGTATGCATCTCGACAGTCCAAAGAGCATGAAAAGAACTACCCCACTCATGATCTGGAGTTGGCAGCGGTAGTATTTGCTCTAAAGATATGGAGGCATTACCTCTATGGCACGAAGTGACAACTTTTCACTGATCATAAGAGTCTCCAATATCTCTTTAATAAAAAATAATTGAACATGAGGCAACGACGTTGGCTAGAGTTACTCATGGACTACGACTGTGAGATACTTTACCACCCTGGTAAAGCAAATGTTGTTGCTGATGCTCTCAGTCGGAAGGTAAACCTTGAAAAGAAAAGGCCAAGAGCGTTGAGAATTGAAGTTGTCTCGACAATTGTGGAAAGTATAAAGAAAGCTCAAGAGGAAGCTTTTGAGAAAAATAAATGAAAGAAAGAACGTTTGGGCAAAATGTTAGTGTTCGGTATAAACAGTCACGGACTGAAGGTATTCCAAGATCGGATTTGCGTACCTAAGACAGGAGGATTAAGAGATCTTCTGATGGAAGAAGCTCACAAAACCATGTACTCAATTCATCCTGGCAGCACAAAAATGTATAGGGACCTAAAACCCTATTACTGGTGGCCAACGATGAAGCTTGACGTTGCAAAGTATGTGGCCGAGTGTGTGACATGTGCGAGAGTGAAGGCACAACATTAGAAACCATATGGGAGTTTAGAACCTTTACCTGTACCTATGGGTAAATGGGAAGACATCACTATGGATTTTGTCACTAAACTGCCCAGAACAAAGAACGGTCACGACATGATTTGGGTGGTCGTGGATCGCTTCACTAAGAGTGCACACTCCATAGCTGCCAATGAGAAATGGTCTATGGATAAGCTTGTGAATTCTTACGTGAAGGAAATTGTGAGGCTTCACAGTGTTCCCTTAACGATCGTATTGGATCGTGACAGCCTTTTCACCTCAAGGTTTTGGAGAAGTCTACAAAAGGAATTGGGTACCAAGTTGTGTTTGAGTACAGCTTACCATCCACTGACTGATGGTCAGAGCGAACGAACGATACAAACACTTGAAGATATACTAAGAGCATGTACCCTGGAATTCCAAGGTAATTGGGATGAGCATTTACCTTTGGTAGAATTTTCCTACAATAATAGTTTCCACTCGAGCATTAAGATGGCACCTTATAAAGCTTTGTACAGACAGAAGTGTCGTACGCCATCTTGTTGGCTTGAGGCTGGGGAAAAGCAGTTTATGGGACCTGAGATAATCCATCAGACCGCTAAAAAGTTGAAAGTGATTAAGGAGAGAATGTTAGCAGCTCAGGATCGTCAAAAGAGTTATGCTGACAAGAAAAGACGACCGATAACTTTTGAAGTTGGAGATTCGGTTTTGCTTAAAGTCACGCCGTGGAAGGGACTTATAAGATTTGGAAAAAGGGGAAAATTAAGTCCAAGGTTTATTGGACCTTTTAAAGTTCTTCAGATGATTGGGAATCAAGCTTACAAGCTAGAATTACCAGAAGAACTAGAGGGTATTCATAACACCTTCCATGTGTGTTATTTGAGGAAGCTCACGAGAGATGTACCCGACATAATTCCAATTTCTGAAATAAGGTTGGATGAAAACAAGAGGTTAATTGAAGAACCAGAGGCAATCGTTGACCGTAAGACTAAAAAGTTGCGACGCAAGATGGTCGATTTAGTGCTTGTGCGTTGGAAACATACAAATGGGCCAAATCTCATCTGGGAAACGGAGAGTGACATGATGAGTCGCTACCCGCATTTGGTTGTTGATGTGTGATTCCGGGGACGAAATCATCCTAAGGAGGAGAGAATTGTAACGCCCGTGTTTCTAGGCTAGGCATTAATATTGACGTAATAGTCTAGGTTAACCTTTGTAACTCATTTTGAAGTAATAAAGATGAATTATGTGAATCTTATGTGAATTATGTGCTTATCTGCTTAATTATAAAGATTAATGAATTAAGAATAAAAAATAAGCGTCGAAAATAAATAATTAAATAAAGTCGATATCTAAGGATAAAGTTGTAAAGAATCTCGTTAGAAACATTTAGGCGAAAACCTCATCGAAATCCGAGTTATAACGAAGAAGTTATGACCTGTCGAAGTTCCGCGACAAAACCGGCACGGCGCCGAATGACATAAAAAGTGAGTTTTTGATAAACTACTTTTTAGCCTTGGTGACCTAAATGAAAGTCATAGTGTTCGTTAAACCGAGCGTATGCATAAAAAGAACGCCCAAATCTGACTTCGTATGAGGAAGTTATGATTTTTCTAAGTTTCAGCTTAGCAGTAGACAGCTAAAAACTCGAATTTTAGATCGTGTGATTTTTAAACGACACAATCTAAACGAGAATCGAAGGTCTCGTGAATAGTAGTACAACGGTAAAAAGACAGACGAAAACAGGCGTCGAATAAAGAAGTTATGAATTTTTAACGGATTTTCCTGTCCCGGTCTGTTAAAAATAATAATATTAAAAATAAGCTCAAAATTAGCCGACAAAGTCTAAACGAAAGTTGTAGAGCATAATGTTTCCTACGCGTGCATATAAAGAACGTCAAAAACGGAGCTCGTATGCGAAAGTTATGGATTTTAGAAGATTTTGGCACAATTTCCGAGAATTTTCGCATGGATAAGCCTTATCCGGATCGGCCAGATCACCCTCGTCCGGATCTCGCCACGTGTCCGCCCCATGTTCTGATCTGATGAGTCATCCGAGCAGCTAGCAACGCGTGTCGTACTCCCTCGCATCCGAAGCGCCGGTCCAACCGCAGAGCGACGCGTGCCCATTCGCATGTCCGAGCCTCGCACCTGCCACCTGCCTCCCTCGCATGTGCGCCATCTGCCCCCCCCCCCCTCGCATCTACTGCCGCGTGTTCGCCTCTCAGCCCTTAGATCCGAAGCTCGCACCCTATAAAAGGGAGGGCTGCGAGACTTTCCGGGTAAGTTTGGATTTTTGCCACTTTTTACCCCTAAACTCATATTTTCACTATTTCGACTTCCCCCGAAGCCCCGAGATCATTTTCAACACCCGAAACACGTCCCGAAGTGCCCGAAGACCCGGAAAAATTTATCTTTTCGGTTTTGAAGCTCAACCCTCCCAGGGCCCGGTTTTTCATTAAAGCCCCCGGTTTTATCGAAAACGATCGTTTTAGGAAACGAAGTGTTGCCCGATTATCGTTAAATCATGTGAGTGTATAGTCACGTTCATCTTACACATAGATATGAAGTATTTTATATAAAATACGTGCTATGTGAATATATATTGTTTATTTATTTGAAATGGATGATGAATGAATGATTTATACAGGTTTTTAAATAAATTTAACTGTATCTGTATTTTTATCTACAAATATGTTGGGTAAAACATGGGTAGATAGTTGATGTGTGATGAAATAAAATGATGAGAGGCCTCGATGTTATTGTGATCCAGTCATCTAGCGGAGTATGGATGACGACCACAGACTTTTCTAGACAGTCTTGAGGAACGCTGGCAGGCTCGCAACCTGTAGGTGTTAATGATCTTGGGTGTTCATTTGTTGTACTCCATCCCCCACATGGTTGCCTTATTTGACATAAATTGCTGGGAAACCCCCCCCCCCCCCCCCCAAAGCAGTGTTGTCACCCAGGTGAAAATCCTTAGACTAGGTCCCTTGTGATAATTGTTTTAGGGACGTAAAGTGAGGATAACGGGAATGGGTAATCGGGTTATTGTTGTTTGATAAAATTAATAAATTTATTTATTGTGGGTTGAAAACCCTATATGCTCACCAGGCTCCCAAGCATGACCCACTCGGTTTTCTTTGTATTACAGGTAGTGGCGCGAGAGCATAAGTTGAACGACTTATAAAGATATTTTGATTATAGGCCTATAGTGTATATAACTGTTGTAAGGCTTATAATGTGCCGTTTATGCTTTTGGTCTGTATCGGAACATGACATCCCGAGTTTTGTTATATAATGAAAATACATTTCTTTAAGAAATGCTTTGGTAAATCTTTTTTTATTATATTTCGTTTTGGAAACAATTTCTGCAACTCTTTTAATCAAAGGATTACTCTGAAATTATTTTAAAAGCATAAATTAAACCGGTCTTTTCTGGCCGTGAATTTGGGGATGTCACATTAGACACCTAATCCAACACCTTTGTCCATTAGGATGCTCCACCTGACCATAGAGGTTAATGTATTCTTGTGTATCTTCCAGGGTCATCGAGGTTAATGACTTCAATACCGAGACAACATCAATAAAAATGGATAAATGAACACCGAAAAAAACAAGCCTAACCTTGTTTGGGTGTTCAACAGAGATGTGCAGCCGTATGAACGAAATGGAGAGTGTCGTCTGATCGGCCCTAAGAGAATAATTGAGCTTTATTCTCGGGTACCTCACAAGTAGCTCGGCTAATTTACATCCCAAGTGCTAGCTATTTCATTGTGGGGACTGGTGTTGAGTTTCTGCTTGTTGGATTCAGGTGAGTTTTCTCAATATAGAACGTGTGACAATATATTTACTTTAGATGATAGGATGTAAGTTTATTGTTAGTATATGGTTATGTGGTGGACAAAGATAGTATTATGCTAGAAAATGACAGGTTGATTGGTTGAAGTTTATGTTAATACTGGTAGGTTTTTTAGTGAATGTTATAGGGGTTGTATGTAGTTAAAATCATATAGCCTTAGAACTTTTGATATGGCATTATTTCATGGTTCTTGTCTAATATATTTCTTTCGGGTAAGATCAACGCTTCAATTGTCTATCTTATTTTCGACTAAATATGACTATATATTTATAAGGTGACTCATCAATATCAGCAGTAGCTTCATATGGTTTGCATGTTGGCTGAGAGTAATATTAGAGTACAGATGCGTGATTAAACTAGTATAATCTTTGTATGTTGATTGTCTAATTGTATGACGCGTTTATGTGTCATGTTAGAGGGGTTAATGGTGGAACAACAATAGGTTGTGAACCTAGATAATCAACTATTGACGATAAAACGAAGTTAGGCAGTGAGTCAAATATTGATGACATAACGTAATAGGTTCTGAGCCAGTTGTTGATGACAAAACCACGCTACGTTGTGAGTCAGGTGAAATGATGTAATGTCACGACCGACTATTTGTAACATCCTGTTGTCTGCCATTTATGGGTTGTGCGATGAAAGTCGATTGTGTAAGGCTTTGGCCCTTAAAGAGTCAAAGTTTAGTCCTTGTAGAAGGAGGTAATGATGGTAAAGAGATTTAACCCTTGAATTTTGTTTTGGGCGGAAGGGTAAAAAGGGAAAAGTCATAGGTCGTTAGTCTAATATATTTAGATAATATTGTAGGGCTCCTCTGATGGGTTTTGATCATTCTAACACTCCTATGGTGTACATGCAACCCTAGATGCTTTGGATCTATGTTTTCTCTAATATACATGCAAACTTTCAAAATTCCAAAGCATCATCCTAACTAGTATACAATGGAGTAACTATACTACAAAATTCTAGTTAGATGACATACCTTTTAGTGTAGTTGAGACCTTGAAGCTTTAAGAGCCTAGCACCAATAGTGTGAATGCCTCAAGTAGAATCAGAAATCACCACCAACAAATGGAAGAACTTGAAAGGAGATAATATGCACTCAAAATCGGCAAGCACTCTTACAATAACTCTAGGTCCCGATTTCATGAACCAAAGGGCTTCTTATATAGTGTGGCTACATTAGGGTTACATCATGCAAACCCTAATGTGCATCACTTAACACATTCCTCATGCTCCATGGGTTTTAACCTCCATGGAGTATGCATGGGTCACCACATGGGTTTAGCCCAACATAAGGAATCATGGATCATTAACCCACTTTATAAGAATGAATGATTTACACAATCAATGCCTATATATTTAATTAGTCTCTTTTTTATCACAAAATTAATTCCAAATTAATTCTTGATCAATACTAATTAAATAATATGATTTCATATTAATATATTATAACTTATAATATATTAATAAATCATAATTATCCTATTGTCAAAAGTCCATCCTACAAATTATCCCGGCGAAGTGCAACCCAAATGGACCATGCTACTCTCGGGTCAAGTACATACCAAATATAGTTATGGACTTAGACACCTTATCCAACAGTCTCCCACTTGGATAAGTCTAATAATTATAGTTGTAACTATTACTTCAGGATCCGACTAGCAATCGTGGCTCTTAAATGACTTTGTCGAACTTAGACATACCATTTTGGATAAGTGATCATAAAATCCTTTGTTCTCAAAAGTATTAGCCGGACAAACACATGGAACACAGTCAATCTTATTATCCAGCTGTTTGTTTCCCGATTTCTGATTTGTTTGACATGGAACTTAATCGAACACATCAATTTCATTCTGACCAGGCTCGTCACATAAGTCAAAACAAAATCATCGACGGGCCCAAAATATCGCTTTTAATCCTCCAAGGAATAAAAGGAACAGATAAACTTTGACAGTATATGGTTGTACTGACTATTCACCGAACCATACAGCACGTTTTATAACATCGAGTTACCGATGCGTTTTCATACTATCAATGTACAACCAACTCATAGTCAACAACTCATATATCTAGGTTTGAAGATTATATGATATTATCGTCTCACGATCACTCGAGATAAATTCCATGAAGTGATACAAGTGAGCGTGGGTTGAATCCAATACTCAGACCTTATGAGCACTCATGAGTGTCATAGTAATGTCTAACCATTTCTGACAATCTACAAGCCAAATTCATGACAGTCTTAATTCAATACCTACTTCCAAAGTACGATCGACTGTGGATGGTTTGAATAATCCAATTATTCTGGAAGTCTAAACATGCAAAAATGAAACAATAGTAAACAATTGACATGAGACAGCACCTTACTAGTAAATAAAAAGCACCTTTTATTTAAGCATCACATGTCAATTACAGTCTATCTATTACAAGTTTCGAATCAGCTATCTAATCATTAAAACTAATATCATCCCTCAGCCCAATGCGCCTCCCATGCTGTAAATGCTTAACGCTACTCAGTCCCTTCGTGAGGGGATCTGTCGGGTTCTCATCTGATGATATCCTCTTTGCCATGAGGAGTCCTTCTTCTATCTTGTGTCTTGTGAAGTGATATTTCATGTCGATTTGTCTGGACTTACCATGATCCCTTGGTTCCATGGCTTAGGCAACTACACTATCGTTGTCACAGAAAATCTCCACAGGCTCCTTTATAGCTGGTACAAATCCAAGGTCTCCGATGAAGTTCTTCAGCCATATCGCCTCCTTCGTCACTACGCTTGCTGCTAAGTACTCTGATTCGCACGTTGAATCAGCTACAGTCTCTTGCTTGGAACTTTTCCAAGTTATTGCTCCTCCATTCAGGGTAAAGACCAAGCTTGACCGAGAGCGGAAATTATCCCTATCGGTCTGAAAGCTGGCGTCACTATACCCTACCACTCTGAAGTCATCATTCCCACCGAGGGTAAGGACCCAGTCCTTATTCCTCCATATGTAGTTGAGAATGTTTTTCACCGCAGTCCAGTGTGCCTTGCCAGGATTCCCTTGATATCTATTGACCATGCTCAAAGCAAAGGCCACATCAGGGCGATTACAAGTCATAACATACATGATCGATCCATCAACGGAAGCATGTGGTAATCGACTCATCTCAGCTATCTCAGCCTTTGTACTCGGACTCTGAGTTTTGCTCCGTCTAGCATTGTGTTGGATCGGTAAGTCACCTTTCTTGGAATTATGCATGTTGAACCTCTTCAACACTTTGTCCATGTAGGTACTTTGACTAAATCCACTTAGTCTCTTACTCGTGTCTCTCAATATCCTTATCCCTAGGATATAGGCAACTTCTCCAAGGTCCTTCATAACGAAACACTTCCCAAGCCAGGATTTCACCTCCTGCAAGGTTGGGATGTCATTTCCTATGAGTAGTATGTCATCCACATACAACACCAGAAAGCTAACTATACTCCCACTAGCTCTGACATATACACATGACTCATCCTCACTTCTCGAAAAGCCAAACTCTTTGACTTTCTCATCGAAACAAAGATTCCATCTGCGAGATTCTTGTTTCAATCCATAAATGGATTTCTCAAGCTTACACACTCTATTAGGGTACTTTGCATCGACAAAACCCTCTGGCTTACTCATGTAAACATCCTCAGCCAACTTCCAATTAAGTAAAGCGGTTTTGACATCCATTTGCTATATTTCATAGTCATGAAATGCAGCAATGGCTAGCATAACCCTAATAGACTTAATATTCGCTACTGGTGAGAAGGTCTCATCATAGTCAACTCCCATAGTTTGAGTAAAGCCCTTCGCAACCAGTCGCGCCTTATAAGTGTGTACCTTCCCATCAATGTCGGTTTTCTTCTTGAAGATCCATTTCCACCCGACTATCTTACGACCCGATACATTGTCAACCAAGTTCCAAAATTGATTGTGATACATGGACTGAATCTCGCTGTCCATCGACTCTTTCCATTTAGCAGACACGGGGCCTGCCATGGCTTCCTTCTAGTTGTTAGGTTCATCCAAATTTACCATTGTGCTATCACTGATAAATGTATCACCTTCAGTAGTAATATGGAAACCATAAAACTCAGGTTTATTTCTAACTCTAGTGGAACGCCTCAGAGGTAAGGACTCGTCAATCGGTTCAACAGGAGTTTCCTCCTCAGGTTGATCGCTAGTGTTTGAGGTTCCTTCACCACTTGACTCTTGAAGTTCTTCAAGGTCAATTTTCCTCCCACTGTCCCCTTAGAATATAAGTTCCCTCTCTCGGAAAACCCCTCTCCTCACAACGAAGACAACATTGTCACTCGGTCTGTAGAAGAGATAACCAAAGGATTTCTGTGGGTAGCCGATGAAAATACACCGCTTACACCGAGGTTCGAGCTTGTCGTGACTCTCGCGCCTCATGAAATCCTCGCAACCCCAAAACTTGATGTGTGCTAACAAGGGAACCTACCGTGTCCACATCTCGTGAGGTGTTTTGGCAACCTTTTTAGGTGGGACTCGATTAAGGATATGGGCGGAAGTCTCCAAGGCATACCCCCAGAACGAGATTGGTAACGAAGCTCGACTCATCATGGAATGAACCATGTCTAACAAGTTTCGGTTGCGCCTCTCAGCCACACCATTAAGTTGTGGTGTCCTAGGTGGCGTCAACTGTGAAACAATTCCACACTCCTTAAGATAGTCCAGGAATTCGATATTAAGATACTCACCACCTCAATCGGATCGGAGCATCTGTATCTTCCTGCCCAGTTGATTCTCCACTTCTTTCTTAAACTCTTTGAATTTATCAAAGGTTTCTGACTTATGCTTATTAAGCAGATATAACCATATCTATTGTAATCATCAGTAAAAGTCACATAGAAGCGGTTAGCATCCCTTGTGGCGGTTCTGAAGGGCCCACACACATCGGTGTGTATGAGATCCAACAAACCCTCACCCCTTTCACAAGAACCAGTGAAGGGTGACTTAGTTATTTTTCCAAGCAAACAAGACTCGCAAGTGTCATCCGACCTTAAGTCGAATGACTCCAAAACTCCAGCCTTCTGGAGTTGGCCTATGCGCTTCTTGTTGACATGTCCAAGACGACAATGCCACAAGCATGTCTTATCCAATTCAATGGAAGAATCAATGTGCAACACATTATTTCCTAAGTTGTCTACAACCATCACAGTTTCATATACACCATTACAAGGTAATGATTTAAAATAAAAAACACCATTATAATAAGCATTAATAGCACCACATTCATTATCAAATGAAAAACTAAACCCTTGTTTGTACAAACCATGAAAGGAAATAACATTTCTCGCCATTTCAGACGAGTAGCAACAATTATTCAAATCTATTTCTAACCCACTACTAAGCAATAAAGAGTAAACTTCAATCTTCGTGACAGGTGAAACCTTCATATTCCCCATGATCAAGTTTATCTTCCCGTGCTCCACATCCTTACTTCTTTTTAGGCCCTGCACATCAGAACAAATGTGAATTCCACAAGCTGTGTCAAGAACCCCAAGAGTTAGAATGTGATGAGTTTTTAGATAGAATAGTGTAAATACATGCATGGGTGCGTTTAACCTTCCCATCCTTAACATCCTGCAAGTACTGGGGGTAGCTTCGCTTACAGTGCCCCTTGTCGTGGCAATAGAAACACTCTGCTTCTTTTGGGATGGCCGAGGGAGTAGCAGAACCTCCTTTGGTTCCAATTGAAGAGGATCCATCAAGAGACTTTCCCTTGCGGCTCTTGGAAGGAGCACCACAAGAAAAACGCGATTTTGCTACGGAAGGAATCCGTTGCTAAAAGCTGAAATTCCGTTGCAAATGACGATTAGCGACGGAATTTGCAACGACCTATTTCCGTCCCTAAAAACGCCGTAGCGAGGGTTTGCAACGGAAAAGATAATTTTGTCACAAATGTGACAACGGAATGAAATCTGTGGTAAGTGGTATTCCGTCGTGTATTCCGTAGTAGGATTCCATCGCACAATCCGTGGTAGTTATTCCATCACAAATTATGTGGTGGTGATTCCCTAGCAAAGTCTGTGGTGGTGATTCTGTAGCAAATTCTGTGGTGGTCATTCCCTAGCAAATTCCATGGTGATGAATCCATAGCAAATTCCATGGTGGTGATTCCCTACTAAATTCTGTGGTGGTCATTCCCTAGTAAATTCCATGGTGGTCATTCCCTAGTACATTCCGTGGTGGTGATTTCGTAGTAAATTTCGTCGTGCTGAATCCCTAGCAAATTCCGTTTGATCACTTCCTAGCAAATTATGTCATCATGAATCCCTAGCAATTTTAGTGGTGTATATATTATATACCAGATTCAATATGGACCGATGGATAATTGATTTATAAATTATATCCAAATAATTTTGTAGTAATATATGAAAAACAAAAAAAAAATCATAACCATTATATCATAAAATAACAAAATAATTATTTATTACATGCAAAAAAGAAATTTGCTACTCTAAAATACATAATCCTCAATAAACATATATCAACCTACTACTTTTGTTGTTTTGTAAAGACGTTAATAAGATCCAACGCCGTTTGAAGTTGTTTTTCAAGATGCCGGACCCTTGCTTTGTTTTCCTCTTGTTGGGCGTTCATCATTTCTTTAAGGTCTTCGTTTTGCTGTTTTGTTTAGCAACAAGATACATCTGTTTTACCACTCCTATTTGGAACCGCCTTTGCAAAAGAGCCTAATCCATAAAGTCTTCTTTTTTTATCATGACCACCAACTATAGCATAAAATAGCTTGTCCTCCTCAAATTCAACACCATCAGCTTCCAACTCTTCCTGTTTTCTGTATAGGCCGCCTACAAAATTAAAATATTATAAGTTAAAAGATATCAAATGTAGGAATTATATTATGGAGTAGCTACAATATAAAAGTTAATTTAAAATAAAATGAATATTACATGAATTTGTCTATCTTTTTTATTTGTGAAAGTGACTCCATCATGATTCTTAGTGTGTGTATACAGGAACAATTCACTATGGGGTGGCTCATGTCCTAATTTCCTCTTCTGCATAAATACCATATAAAAAGTCAAATATATAGATAAACATATGCAAACATTGATACGATGTACCATTTAAAAAATTACCAAATCAGAAGCTATCTTCAAATGACATGCAGATCCAGTGTTATGTGTAGGTTTTGCTACTCCATCAGCCATACCATTACGCCTATTTTTCTTGTTCTGCTCAGATTTTAGCTTGTATTCTTCTTTATTCCATTTTAATTGCCAAGAGTTCCAGACTTCCTGTGGGATATGAGCTGGTTTAAAGCCATGTTTGTTTCTTTTTGGGCTCCTCATGTTGAAGAGATATTGACCATAAGTTTGTGTCGCTTTCCTTGCCCAAGTTTGCGTCACCAGCGAGTCTATTGTTTCATCCCAACAACATTTTTTCTACACATTAACAATATAAACATAAGTTGAAGTGTAAATGTTTACCAAACAAAAAATTATCACTTATAGTTAATTACCTGAAACTCCTCCCAATATAATTCGCGCATTTCTTTGCTTACTTGTGCCCAAGCGTACCCTTCTGGATCTACTCTTTGTTTAAAGGACTGACTAATAAAGTGTGCACAAGGGCCTGGTGGCATTAGCCTGCAAGTAATCATGTGATGTGTTAAGTTATGAATTGATATGTAGGTGTAAACCAAAATTTAATACATAGAAAAAGTTGTAATTAAGATTTGAATGGTAACTCACGTATTTTTCCAAACATGAACATTTAAACGTCCATCTGTTCCACAACGTTTAGAGGAATTGTTTTCACATTCTACCCTTTCCACTACAGATCCATTCATGGTTGGTTGTGTTGGTGATGGGGTAGATTCTGGGATAGGTGTTGTTGATGGGGTAGATTCTGGGATAGGTGTTGTTTATGGGGTATATTCTGGGGTAGGTGTTGGGATTGATGTATATGTTGAGGATGTGGTAGTTCCTTTACTTAAGGAGGGTGTGGTAGTTATTGTAGTTGTGGAGGATGGTAGTGTAGATGTAGGTTTTGAGGTTGTGTTAGTAGATATAGGTGTTGATGATGTGGTAGTGGGTGTTGGTGTTGAGGATGGTTTAGATGATGTAGGTGCTGAAGTTTTGGTTATTGACGTTAGTGTTGACGATTGTATTGTTCCAGTTTCTGAAGTTTTAAATGTTTTTTCAAAGGAGGGTGTGGATGTTGTAAGTGATGCCGAGGAAGTGGTAGTCATGGGTGATGTTAAGGATATAGGTTTAGGGGTTTTGTTGGTAGATGCTATAGGTGCTTTGGATGTGGTTGTTGGAATTGGGAAGTCGATTTCTTCATCTTGTAACTGTCTGTTTATGAATTTTGCAGCAGAAATCCTATTATGTTTCATAACTTGTGGTGCAATGAATTTAGTTGGCTTTACACCGGATGCTCCTTTTGCTTTCGAGGTCGACATCTTTCTGACACAAACAATAAAAATAAATTATATATGAAGGCATTAATTTACATGCAAACTATTGAATACAATCAAAACCAATTTACATGAAGATGATCAGAGAACAAAAAACGATCGATCATCACGACAACAGAAAATTAAATAAAAATAAATTTTAGATGAGTGACAACCTATATCGCCAAACTCAGTGCACAAACGTACAATGAACAAAGATTTCGATCAATTAGTCGCCGGAGATGATGATTACAGAAAATGTAAACCCTATTTCTAATCGGTAAACTTACCCTAATATGCAGCATAAACGTGTGTAGGTTGGAGGGAAACGAATTGTGAAATACTTTGAATCTCTGCTAATAAAAAATTCGAGTTGTGCTAATTACCGCTAAATATTTAGTAATTCAAATTATTTAAAGTAGTTACAGATTGATAGATAGGGTATATATATAAAAATAACGTCAAGAAAGAACATAGACTAACGATGTGTTCATAGTATAATTTTAACTTAAAATTAAATACGATGACTAAACATTAATAAACTATACATCTTTATGCTTTTCTGTTTAAACCGAAATTTATATACAAAAGACGTATGTGTCATGTCAATATATATATAGTAGTGGCTTATTGTGTCCATGGATGACATATGGGTCATTAGTCAACATGGTAGTGGCTTATGGTGTCCATGGATGACATATGGGCCATTGGTCGACATGGTAGTGGCTTATTGTGTTCATGGACGACATATGGGCCATTGGTCGACATGGTAGTGGCTTATTGTGTCCATGGATGACATATGGGCCATTGGTCGACTTATTGTGTCAATAGGATGACATATCGTTGATTGGTCGACATGTTAGTGGCTTATTGTTTCTATGGATGACATATCGGCCATTGGTCGACATAGTAGTGGCTTATGGTGTCCATGGATGACATATAGGCCATTGGTCGACATGGTAGTGGCTTATTGTGTCAATGGGATGACATATGGTTGATTGGTCGACATGGTACTGGCTTATTGTGTCCATGGATGACATATGGCCGATCGGTCGACATGGTAGTGGCTTATGGTGTCCATGGATGACATATGGGCCATTGGTCGACTTATTGTGTCAATGGGATGACATATGGTTGATTGTTCGACATGGTAGTGCTTTATTGTGTCCATAGATGACATATGGGCCATTGGTCGACATGGTAGTGGCTTATGGTGTCCATTGATGACATATGGTTGATTGGTCGACATGGTAGTGGCTTATTGTGTCCATGGATGACATATGGGCCATTGGTCCACATGGTAGTGGTTTATTGTGTCCATGGATGACATATGGGCCATTGGTCGACATGGTAGTGGCTTATGGTGTCCATGGATGACATATGGGCCATTGGTCGACATGGTAGTGGCTTATTGTCTCCATGGATGACATATGGGCCATTGGTCCACATGGTAGTGGTTTATTGTGTCCATGGATGACATATGGGCCATTGGTCGACATGGTAGTGGCTTATGGTGTCCATGGATGACATATGGGCCATTGGTCGACATGGTAGTGGCTTATTGTGTCCATGGATGACATATGGGCCATTGGTCAACATGGTAGTGGCTTATTGTGTCCATGGATGACATATGGGCCATTCGTCGACATCGTAGTGGCTTATGGTGTCCATGGATGACATATAGGCCATTGGTCTACATGGTAGTGGCTTATTGTGTCCATGGATGATATATGGGCCATTGGTCGGCATGGTAGTGGCTTATTGTGTCCATGGATGACATATGGGCCATTGGTCGACTTATTGTGTCAATGGGATGACATATGGTTGATTGGTCGACATAGTAGTGGCTTATTGTGTCCATGGATGACATATGGGCCATTGGTCGACATGTTAGTGGCTTATGGTGTCCATGGATGACATATGGGCCATTGGTCGACATGGTAGTGGCTTATTGTGGCAATGGGATGACATATGGTTGATTGGTCGACATGGTAGTGGCTTATTGTGTCCATGGATGACATATGGCCCATTGGTCGACATGGTAGTGGCTTATGGTGGTCATGGATGACATATGGGCCATTGGTCGACTTATTGTGTCAATGGGATGACATATGGTTGATTGGTCGACACGGTAGTGGCTTATTGTGTCCATGGATGACATATGGGCCATTGGTGGACATGGTAGTGGCTTATGGTGTCCATGGATGACATATGGTTGATTGGTCGACATGGTAGTGGCTTATTGTGTCCATGGATGACATATGGGTTATTAGTCGACATGGTAGTGGCTTATTGTGTCCATGGATGACATATGGGCCATTGGTCGACATGGTAGTGGCTTATTGTGTCCATGGATGACATATGGGCCATTGGTCGACATGGTAGTGGCTTATTGTGTCCATGGATGACATATGGGCCATTGGTCGACATGGTAGTGGCTTATGGTGTCAATGGGACATTGAATATTAGTGTTCTTATTGTATTGTATATGAAGTTGTATAGTACTACTATAATTTTATTTTGGTTTTGTGTTTACATCATTCTGTTAAAATGGCATTTTAGTTATTTTTGCTTGATATGTTGTTTGAGTAGGATGAAGTATGCGTAAAACCCATGTTATTTTTGTGATGAAGTATAGTTAATGTAATTAAAAATAAGTTTGTAATGAATTCGTTATTAATTATTCATTATATACTATTTTTTCAAGAAACTATACACAACTTGATTAGCACAACTGGCTTAACCGCGCCCTTTTCTAGCATAAGCTTCAGTTCGAGTCTGCTTGCCAGCAATATCTACTTTAAGTGGTTTTTACATTTTTTATCCATTAGTTTATGACACATCTTACCAATTCAAAAACATTTCATTCAAACCATATCTTACAAATTCCATTGATCATAACAATAATTCAACCATAGTATAAGAAGATTACTAAAGCATACAACATCACAACAAATACCGTGACACATTAGCTACGCGTTTTGTTCCATAGCAAAATAAGCAAACGAAATCATATTCCATAGCAGAATTCCCTATCAAATACCTACGAATGGTACTTCCATAGCAATTCTACTATGGAATTGGTTTCCGTCACAAACTCCGTTGTATAGTAACCACGATAATGAATTCCATAGGAGTAGTACAACGGAAAGTGATTTCGTAACAAATGTCGTTGGAAAATTGCTACGAATTTTTGTTCCATAGAACTATCGGTAGCATAATACCAACGGATATGGAGTCGGTAGCATTTTCCCTAGCAAGTCCCCTTCTCGCTACCAGAAATAAAATTCGTAGACAATGTGGTAGCAACATTGCTATGGAACGACATTCCATAGCACGATCCATTGCACATTAACAACGAAGATACGTTCCATAGTAACCTTCCCTAACAAAATCACGTTTTTCTTGTAGTGGAGCCTTCCTCTTCTTCCCCTTACCTTGCCCAATTGCCAGAACAGGGGCATTAGCAGTAGGAGTGGTTACAACAGATTTACCTTTGAGACCACTTTCGGCAGCCCTCAAAAGGCCCTGAAGCTTGCTCAGAGTGACTTCCTCCTTGTTCATATGATAAGTCATGCGGAACTGATCATAACATGGAGGTAAGCAGTGTAGAATAATATCTATAGCCAACTCCTCATCAAAGTTCACATTCAATTTGAGCAGACGGTCCACAAACCTTTGCATTTTCTGCAAGTGGCCCGTGATGGGTTCACCATCCTTCATCTTCGTTGTAATCATGGAGCAAATGATTTCATACCGCTCTTGACGAGCACTCTGATGGTATCTTTCCATCAGGTCCTGGTGCATCTCAAAAGGGTAGAAGTCCTCATAGGACTTTTGGAGTTCAGGAGACACGGTGGCAAGCATGATACAAGCTACCTTGGTGGCATCTTTCTCATGTGCCCTGAAATCAGCAATCTCCTGAGGAGTAGCAACAGACTCATCGATTTCCTTGAGCTCCTTGTCGAGGACATATTCCTTGTCCTCATAGGGAGTGACCATCCTGATGTTCCTAATCCAATCATTGAAATTAGTCCCATCAAAGATGAATCTCCCACAAAGGTTCAGGAGAGAGAAGGAGCCGGTAGGGTTTGAGCCAGAAGCAGTGTTGGAAGACATCTGAAAAGAAAGAAAGACAAAGTTTAGATTAGATAAAGAGTCCTTAATATAACACTCAAAATGAAATATTAAGGCTCGGACCCAACACAATATTTTACAATTTGGAAAAGGGATGTTGTAATCCAACTTGCAAAATATTTGAAGGTAGGTAAACGACGATTTACCAATTTCCACCATGAAAACGAAATTTGTTAATTAAGTTTTAACTGGATTTGAAACTCCTAGATCTTTTGAGATTCATTGAACAATTCAATGGCATGTTTAAATCTCGATTATGCCCTTCAAGTTTGTGACTGGGATACCAAGGATCACAAACAAGGTGTGAATAACCATGCAAATATACTTGGTACTCTCAATATCAATTATCACCTTAATCAATGTGTCGGTTAACCACACACGCTCCATTGACCTTATGATAAACATTAAGTTACCCTTTTCCACCCTTACTAGTCCAAGTTAATGTGTCGGTTAACCACACGCTCCATCAACAACTTGGTAAGGTGCAAAGTGTAATTTCATGGATCAGCATCAATTTCACATTTTCCTAAAGTAACTAAGATTGGGAATTTATAAAAGGTTTAGTTACTTTATTACTATCATTATACTTTTAATAAGAGTTATAGTCTTTGTCCTACCCGTTCGGCTAACGATCCTCCACCAGTTAAGGAAGTGGTGGGTGAGAGTAGACACCCATTAAACTACCATTTTATAGGCAGTAACCGTATACCCCCCTTATAGACCGGCTTCGTGAATGAGGCCTACTAACGGTAAAACCGACTTGTCTTATACATATATATAAATATTAAACCTATAATATTATAATAGTATAAGGATTGAATTTTAACTTTTAAAATTCTAAGGTTTGGAATTAAAGTTTCATTTAGTGAGACTTTACAAATTCCAAAACTTGAGGGCAGGTTTTGAAACTTGTCAAAACTCTTCAAGTCCATAACATATGAGTTTAATGACATCTTTATTAGAAAAACCTTTCATGTTCCATAACATCCATAACTTGAGGAAAAGTTATGGAGTCCATTAAAATCATTTAAAACATTATTTAACTAACACAATAATCAAATAATTCATAGAAGATTCAATCAAACTCATATGAACAAGACAATTCAAATCAAAACAAATTTCATGTAATTAGCCTAACATGTAAACTAAGACAAAACATGAAACTTTTGACAATTATCTTTTAAATTGGATTATCATGATAATTACCACATCAAAAACAGGTTTATAAGTTCAAAAATAGTTTAGGGTAATGATCCTAGTCCAATTCCAGCCTTAAAACTCGAAAATCTGCACTCTGGAGCACCAACTCGTCGAGTGCAAGAACTAACTCGGCGAGTTGGTCAGAATTGTGAAGGGACTCGGTGAGTTCCCCAGTGGACTCGGCGAGTCAACTGTCCAGACAGCAGAAATTCGATTTTTGAAGCATTTCTAAGCAAGTAGCATCAAGTATATTGGAAAACAATATGAGGCTCTGATACCACTGATGGGTTTTGAGCATTCTAACACTCCTATGGTGTACATGCAACCCTAGATGCTTTCGATCTATGCTTTCTCTAATATACATGCAAACTTTCAAAATTCCAAAGCATCATCCTAACTAGTACACAATGGAATAACTATACTACAAAATTCTAGTTAGATGACATATCTTTTAGTGTAATTGAAACCTTGAAGCTTTAAGAGCCTAGCACCAATAGTGTGAATGCCTCAAGTGGAATCACAAATCACCACCAAAAAATGGAAGAACTTGAAAGGAGATAATATGCACTCAAAATCGGCTAGCACTCAAAATCGGCTAGCACTCTTACAAGAACTCTAGGTCCCGATTTCATGAACCAAAGGGCTTCTTATATAGTGTGGCTACATTAGGGTTACACCATGCAAACCCTAATGTGCATGACTTTCCACATTCTTCATGCTCCTTGGGTTTTAACCTTCATGGAGTATCTATGGGTCACCACATGGGTTTAGCCCAACATAAGGAATCATGGATCATTAGCCCACTTTATAAGAATTAATGATTTACACAATCAATCCCTATATATTTAATTAGTCTCTTTTTGATCACAAAATTAATTCCAAATTAATTCTTGATCAATACTAATTAAATAATATGATTTCATATTCATATATTATAACTTATAATATATTAATAAATCATAATTATCCTCTTCTCAAAAGTCCATCCTACAAATTGTCCCGGTGAAGTGCAACCCAAATGGACCATGCTACTCTCGGGTCAAGTACATACCAAATATAGTTATGGACTTAGACACCTTATCCAAAATCCTTAACACCTTTCCGTCGATATAAATATCGTCAAAATCGGTGTTGAAACGAAGAAGTTATGACCTTTTGAAGTTAGGACGATTTTGGGTTAAGCCGTGTGCGTTGGGTGTACGGGGAAGTACGTTGGGTGTACTAGGGCATCCCTAAGTATGCTGGGCATACCAGGAGTACGTTGGGCATATGCGATCAGTTCCTATACCCTATTTTCATGGTTTAAGCCCTATTTAATCTCCTTTACTTCCCCATACCCATTCCATTTCGCAACCTCCACCTCTCCAACACCCCCCTTGAAAACCCTAACGCTAGTTTGAGCCTTTTGAACAAAAGAAGGTGTGCTTGAGTTCTTTGGAGTGTTCTTGGTGCATCTTTGAGAAGAAGGAGCTAATTGGAGAAGCTTTGATTGCATTGGAGCTTGTAGATCCAAACTTTGTTCACCTTGATCTTTCTTCTAGAGGTATAAAGTTTGAATATAGATGATGCATTTGATATATCTAGCTAGTCTTGGGTGTTATGAGCTTTTGGTCACTTTAGTTCATAAAGTTTATATCTTGAATATTTGTGACCTTGTTATGTGATTGCTTAAAATAATTATGCACTAGTTTATCCTACTAATGAAACTAATTATTACCTAAGGCAGTGTACCTTGTTGAAAATAGTATAGCTCAATAGAAATGCATCGAACACAGTGAACAGGTTTAATTGACGAAATTTTACTACTAAAACCTAACCTAAAAACAAGCAAAAGTTTAATTGGTTTTTATCTGATTTTGCGAGTTCAAACAAACTTAGTCACTTAAATATCGATTCAATCAATTACTAAAAACACTTCCATTTAGTTTGAATCCACTTCTCCTCTATGGTTAGCTACTGATTATAAATTATTAATGTTGGTTATCAATTATTAATTTATTAGCAATTCAAGTCCAAATTTACTAATATTTTCACTAATTAATGTAAAACTAAGTATGGTCATACATTAGCAAACACATAATCAATTATAAAGTATAGATAAGCTATGTAAGATTGATCTAAGTAAACTCAATTGTGGTCATAATTTATGTTCTCCAGCACAACTAAAATAGTTACTTTGACTACTTGTCTAGAATTGGGTCGATCCTAGATCTAGCAATTTAATTGTTACTAAACTACTAGGTAACAACTTCGTGTAATTTAATGTTCACTAAGCTACACAGAACCTGATTTCGAGCAATTAAAGCACCAAATATTAACATGCAAGGTATAGATAATCAAACACAAGCTCATAACCAACAATTAAAATCCATAAATCAATAAACTAAACCATAGAGTTAAAGCTTCATTTACCTAAAAGGAAGATACTAGATTCGGCTACTCATGGATGATAAAACAAACTCAAATCCACTAATAAAGGACATAATCATAGTGTACTAAACTAAGATGATGATTATAATCTTCAATCTCTTGATCTTCAATTAAATCTCCTTCAAGGAATGTTAAATCTGAATTTTTCTATACAATTCCTATCCATAATTCTCTCTCAAAACCTTCCATGCCTCCTTAAATCTTGAAAGTGAATGAATATATATAGTTTTGGAAATTTTCGCACTTCACGATGTGAACATGTATTTCACATCGTGTACTTGAGATAAATCCTTATCGGGCAAGGAATCTGACTTCTCGTGCACTTATTTTCTATAACATTCACTCCACGTCATGTAAATGATGGCCACGTCGTGATTTGGGCTTTTCGCAGGATTTCATTCCTCCAAAGTTCCACTTCTTGTCAATAATGGTCCTTATTCCTCAAGCTTTTTCCTTTTAACGGAAAAGTACAATTTAATCTCATAAGTATCATATATCTTTGCAAATAACCAAAATATTAATAAAAATGTATTAAAATATTGCCTAAAAATGTGTATAAATATGGGAATATCAAATACCCCACACTTTTCCTTTGTTTGCCCTCAAGAAAAACTAATTCATTTTAAGTCAAACTTTCATCACCAACATCACATAAGACAATCCATTTCGAACTCAGCCATTATACCAAGACCTCAATGCGTATATTTGTGTCTAAAATCCTAGCAACTTCCCAATCCTAAATACTCACAATCCATATGAACCTTCACCCCTTCGCTTATACTACACTCATTTCTGCAATCCTCTGAATCAATCCTCATAAATCTTTCTTAACCTCAAGGTATTTTTGGTTAAGCTAACCAAGCATACATAATCTAGAAAAATTACAACTTTTGATACCATAATGGAGCTCTTTGGAATTTTTCACTTCTTTGAATAATTGATCTTTGATTTCTTTGAATTCAACACATTTTTGTTTGATTTTTGGTATCTTCAACTTTTGATTCTTCAGAATTTTTGATCTTTTGATCTTCATACTTTGATAGCACCAAAATTCTTACAACTTTTTGGTAATTTCTCTCTCTTCTTTTTAATAACTCACTTTTTTCCACTCAAATCCTACATGCTTAAGCAGGGTAGCTTAACTTCAACCTTTATTGGTTAGATGTATTAGTCTAAGTGCAATGACTACATAAGCTCTCCTGGATAGATTTCAGGTACAGGATGCAAAACTTTTTATGCCATATAAACTACCAGATTATCTTTCATATCTCATGACTTTTCACTAACACTTGGGAAGCCACAAATATACTGTAACATATATTGGCTCAATTAAACATTTGAGCTCGCATTGGATCATCCCACATAAAACTAGCAACTTAAGTTTAAACTATTACTAGATTCAATTTTTAGATTATTATTTTAAATCTATTTCTAAAATTTAAACAAAAATTTTTATAGCAATTTACCTTTTCGACCCCCTACCCCACACTTATTACATGAAATGCCCTCATTGTATGCATAAAATAACTTAAAAGCAATAAAATGGAGAAAAAGGAACAGACTCCCCTTGGGTAGTAGTTGCAAGATCGATTCTGAACGTGTGGATAATTTGAACACCTTGAATATGTGACTGGAACTTGGATCTTCTGAGATATGTGAATATGCCGGCAGAATGCGAATCAGAAACTTGAATCTTCAACAAATATGGAATATAAAATCTTCAAAGCATAGAATCTTAATGTGGGAAAGCATAGGCCACATTGTAAGATTGGAAGAGTGAATAAAAATATGCCATTTTACTTTCCAGGACGTGGAATTTTGAAGTCACATCGTGTTGTCGATGTAAAACTTTTTCGAAATCACGATGGCTTCCAAAGTCACAACGTGGAATGAAGGGCCACGTCGTGAAAACTGGTATTCGCAAAATGCAGTTGCGCATTAAGTCTTCGATGCAAATGGAATACAAGAGAATATATACATGATTTCATACACTTCTAAGACTCTATTATTTTCTTGACTCTTCCTTCATCTCTATTTTCTCACGAAATTAACCCCACACTTATTGAAAACTAAGGGCTTCGAATTTGAGCTTCGAATGACACGGCTTAACTCGAATGATCCTATCTCTATTCTCTCATTTTCCCGCTCACTATAGCTTACCGAATCTGCAGCATAACAAACAAATAGTGGAAAGAAGAAAAACATCCATCTCATAGTTGGTCAGAAGTTCAAAACAAACCAAATAAAAACTTAAAAACTAAAACAAAACAAAACAAACTAAAACAGAATAAAACCTGAATAAAGTATAGAATTAATAATCATCCTCGCCGCCTTGAGCGCCACTCGGTCCAACTCCGTCTCCTTGACTTATCCACAACTCCTCCCAAGTTGGAATGTACGGGTAATGAGGCGGCATTGTTGGAGGTCGCTCCACATAAGATATCAATCGCTTGATTGTGGTAATTGACACCCCCACGGAGATTGTCCAAATAAGTACCGACCGACTTTGAAATGGATCGGTTGGTACCCCAAACTCAAATGGTTGAGGTGGTTGTTGTTGTTGGTCCCTTTCCCCGCGAGCTATAACATTTTGCCTTCCCTTTTTTCGTGGTTGCTCCTCTTGCTAATCAATGGGTTGCTCAACATCTTCCAGGGGTATTACAAATCCCCCACCCGTGTTCACCACCACTCGCATAACACTCAAGAATTGAACCGTCAAATCATTATCCTTGAAGCGTGTAAGGTTCCTAATAAAATTAGGACTCAAAATACCATAAGAACGAGCGAGTCGAGTGACCAAATGTCCACCCATAATGGGACTACCTGGCCGAGAACTTGCCGCCTTCTTCCCGAAAACTTTTGCAAGCATGTAAGGTAAGTCACAGAAAACTTTGGGTGTAATGATGTTCCAAAGATAAAACAAATTTTGTGTAGGTACCTTATGCCCATGATGTTTATGGTTTATGGAAAAAGTGATCAGACAATGTAAAAACCAGTAAAAAGGAGACCAAATTTTGCCTTCACAAGCATCACGTGAATTGTAATCGTGATTTGAAATCCCGAGGTAAAATCCCTAACACAACCTTGTAGGAATAAAATAAAATGGGGAGATTGGGTTTCTTCTTCAGTATATAACCCCATTCTCCATGCAAACTTATGAAGACTACATTCGAGGTAAACTCCTCCCAAACGGAATGCAAGAGCCCGGTTATACATTGGGTCGGTAGTACTTTCTTCAAAATTCACCGTTGCAAATAACTCAACGGACAATTCCCGATAAACGGGTTCTTAAATAGAAAATAGATTCTGCCACCCGTTGCATGGAAATGTAAATCCTTATCCAACAAATAATTTTGTCCAATATCTCTGCACTTCCGCGACCATACCAACCCCACGCAACCATGCCCAATCGAACAATGGAGCAATTGCAAACTCTCGGTTGTATAGCCATCCTATCCAGTTTACATAGTTGTTGAGCATTGCTTGTGAGATGTTTTGTGGAAATCTATAAAACGGATGGATACTTGATATATCAATGTATTCCCGTTACTCCGTAATTGCATGTCTAGGCCCCATAATACCTGAAAAATAATGAACATCAAGAAAAAAACAAACAAACCACAAAGGAATTAAGCCATTAAGCAAAAACCGAAAATTGTGCGCCCAATTTTCACGTCGTGGGCTTGAAGCCCACGTCGTGAAATCAGTTCATGACATGATTTTCAATAGGTCATACTTAGGTCAAAACAAACTGAATCTGTTGTTTGGGGTTTGTAGAAACTACTATTTTAAGGCCTTATAACACACATGCAACCAAGATTTACTAACAAATCGACCATATTTCGACATTGAAACTCAAAGAACAAACCCTAAGTCTAAATGCCTAAATCTAAAGAAATTTGTACAACTATGGAATGAGGATCTTACCACAACAAGAGATTAAGCACGGAAGCAAGAAAAATCGCAGAAAATCGTCACAAAGGCGAAGTGCGGGCTGCTAATTATGAGTGAAGTTTGAAAGTGATGGTTAAGAAAAAAATGAAGTCATCTATGTAAGTGCCCCCCCCCCCCCCCATGAACTTTTACTCTACATCGTGAAGAGGAAACTTCACGTCATGACATTTAAAATCCTTGAATAGTTATCGGGATGAAATTTGTGACCATGACGTGGGGTATAAGACAACGTCGTGATATCGAGGATTTTATTTATTTACTTAAAAATTCATTTTTCTTCTAAAAATTATAACACTCTATCAATTCTAAACCCCACACTTGAATTTTAATATTCACTAATAATTAAGATGACTATGATGATTATTTATCCTAAAACTCAACTTAGAAATGCAAAAATAAAACATGAAAACAAAAAAATGCAAACCGAACTCGAGTTGCCTCCCAAGAATCGCTTCTTTTGTAGGAGTCATGAAGCGGCCTCCTTGCCACCTTACGTTGAATCAGTTGGAGTGTCAACCATCAAGTGCACCTTCTTTTCCTTCCATCTTCTTTTTTATGCTTGCACTCTCCTAAGATACGCCATCTTAGAGTTTTCCTTTTTTAATTTGGAATCAGCTTCTTCCAACTTTCGTTTAATTCCCTTATTTACCACAAATTTAATTCCTTTTTTTCTTTACTTTTTAGTTCCATAGTTTTAACCTTCTCATTGACAAAAGTTGGTGGTTTTAGAACTTGGGTAACTTCTTCTTCATCACTCGACAACAAATCTTCTTCACTATCCTCACTCTCTAAAGATGTTGGAGTTTTGTAAGCAAAAACTTCAAAAACAATCGGAATCGATGCTCTACGCTTTGTACGCTTAACTTCTTTAATGACTTGAATCTCTTCTTCCCTTAATTTTTCCAATTCCTCAAGATCATTTTCGTCATCTATGTTGAACACTTCTTTTTGAGCATAGTCTTCTTTAAATCCATCTTCCACTCCAAAAGTCGTCTCTTCATCACTCACTCACAATGTGAGTTTCGACTCACGTATATCTACCAACGTTCGAGCAATATTGAGCAAAGGACGTCCAAGGATAATTGGGACATTTTTATCCTCCTTCATATCTAACACGACAAAATCAATTGGAAAAACAAATTTTCCAATTTTTACCAAGATGTCTTCAACTATGCCTTTAGCATGAGTCACTGAACAATTAGCCATGTGAATCGTCATTCTAGTAGCCTTCAAATCTGGGAGAGCGAGCTTCTGATAGAACGAGTAAGGCATCAAATTTATGCTTGCTCCATAATTGGCTAAAGCAAAAGTATTCATATTATTTCCGAATTCACAAGGAAGTGTAAGGTGTTCAGGATCTCCCATTTTCTTTGGTATTTCCCCCATTATCACCTTAGAACTCTGCTCACTTAGGACCACCATGAAGGTCTTCTCTATTTGTTGTCGAGTGTCAAATAAGTCTTGAAGAAACTTTACATATTTGGGAACTTGTGCCAAGGACTCAATAAAAGGTGTATTAATAGAATACCCTTTACTTGCTTCATAAACTTTAGATGTTCTTGTTCCAGTGGATGAAGTCTTGCTCAAGAAGGAAACGGTAGCGGAGGGTGAAAATCTTAAATGCAAGATTGATCTTTCTTTTCAGGTTGTGTCCACGTCGTATCAATTGACGCTCCACGTCGTGATATCGAGGATTCAACAAAAAATTTATCTTCGACTTTTGACTTCTTCTACTGTGGTTCGAGCTGATTTGGTTCTTCCTCTAAGGCTTTTAGGAACTCAGCAATAGTATCTTCTTTACTGTCGATGGCCATGACATGTGGTTGTGGCTTTTTCTCGGGGATTTGTGGAGATAATATTTCATTAACCAATGTAGTTAATTGACCAAGTTGAGCTTCAATGTTTTGAATTGATGCTTGATGATTTCTATGTAAAGCTTGTTGGTCTCTCATTAAAACTTGTTGGTCTCTTATCGCCGCATCGGTCTCATCATGTCGTTTTTCCGAAGCCTCCATGAATCTAGCTAATATGGACTCTAAATCAACTTTCTTTTCAGCTTGTGGTTGCTCTTTTTGGCAGAAGCCGCGGCCTGTTTGCCTATATTTCTCTTTTTTTTGCTTTTTATATTCATTGTAAGGCAACCATTCTTTCTATGGCTTCCTCCAATCTTCATCGTAACGATCTCCACTCGAGTAGCATACTTGAGCTTTCTTATTCCCGTTCTCATCAAAATGGCAATATTTAGTCAAATGTGGACCATTGCATCTTTCACAACCCACGCGAATAGCATGTATGGATTCGTCCATCTTTGTCATTCTTCGGTCCATATTATTCAACATAACTAACACAGCCACCATGTCCTCAAAAGTTCCACTCCCAATTTTTTTGCCCCATCATTTCGAGGATTGTGAAACTCACGTGAATGCTTAGAAAACTCTTCAATCAACTCCTTAATCTCATCAGGATTATTCTTTGTTAAATGTCTTTGAGAATCAAGGAGTTGCCTTATCATCACATTTACCCATCATAGAAGATTGATACTTATTGTTGCTTATTTAAATCGTTTTGGGGACAATTTCTTATTAATCCTTTATATCTTTCCCAAGCCTCGTACAAAGAGTCTCCTACTTTTTGCTTGAAGTTTGCTATGGCCTTCTTTAGTTTAACAACTTTTGAAGGTGGGAAAAAATGTTCTATGAATTGTTCACGCATTTGTGCCCATGTAGTAATTTCACTGGGTGGAAGTGCCTTCAACCAATCCTTAGCAGCTCCTTTGAAAGTGACTAGAAGCATTCTCAATAACATTGTCTCTTTTGGAACATTCAGTATGTTGAAGTAATCAGCTATGTCATTGACTTCATCAAGGTGTTTGTAAGCATCCTCATGATCTTTCCTGGAAAATGGAACCTCCTTAAGCGCGGAAAGAATATGTCATTTAAGCTCGAATGTTGTGGTAGCGGGAATTGCAGGTTGCACTAGACCAGGATCGGTGTCCTCTCGGATTCTTTTCTTGTATGCATCCATAGACATGTCGGCAATATTCGCCATCTCGTTTTTTGGCTCGTCTTCAAGTTCGCTCTCTTCTTTTTCTAATTCGGGTTCGGACTCGTATTCAGATTCTTATGTATTAAGATTTTGCTCAAATCTTTCAACCTTGCTTTCGTCCTTTTGGGGATTGATCGATTCTCCTATGTTCTTTCCTTTCTTCTTACCAAAAACCAATTTAAGATCTTTAAACGGTGATTTCTTTGGAGTGTTAGTTTCTCCTATGTTCTTGTTCGTCTTTTTACGAAGGACTGACTCTGGATCTTCAAGCGGTGGTATCAAAGGTGTATTGGATCCACGGGTTATGTACTACTGCAATAAAACAAAAATAAAAATGTAAAAACGAACAAAAAGTAATTAAAACCTCCTACTGAACGTTTACCATGACGTGGTGTATAGGATCACGACGTGTTGAAGCAGAAAAAACTAAACATAAGCTAAAAACGAAGTAAAACATAAAATAACCTAATTCACGTCGTGAACTAAAGGCTCACGTCGTGATTTCAGTAATTCAGAGAAAAAAAAAAACTAATGCTAAAAATTAATTTTTTATATGTTTAGCCCTACAAAAAGGATCGATTATACTAAAGCAATTAAATCTAAAACTAAATAGTTGTTGTCCGGCAACGGCGTTAAAAACTTGATTGCTTAAAAATAATTATGCGCTAGTTTATCCTACTAATGAAACTAATTAATACCTAAGGCAGTGTATCTTTTTGAAAATAATATAACTCAATATGAAAATAGTATAGCTCAATAGCCACGTATCAAACACAGGGAACACATTTAATTAACTAAATTTAACTACTAAAACCTAACCTAAAAACAAACAAAAGTTTAATTGGTTTTTATCTGATTTTGCAAGTTCAGATAAACTTAATCACTTAACTATCGATTCAATGAATTACTAAAAACACTTTCATTTAGTTCGAATCCACTTTTTCTCTATGGTTAGCTACTGATTATGGATTATTACCGTTGGTTATCAATATTAATTTATTAGCAATTCAAGTCCAATTTTACTAATATTATCACTAATTCATGTAAAACTAAGTATGATCATACATTAGCAAACACTAAATATATTGCAAACTAAATATATTACATGAAAACATTCAATATAATATTTGATAGACACGATACTTACTTTATTAATTTATTCAGTTTATTACATGCATGACGATGTGTGAAACGACGTTAAATCATGGTTGCTGTGAATCCATTGGGTTCCACATGATCTCATCAAGCGAGAAATCAAAGAAACCATTGTTGTCTTCTTTTTGATCGACAGCATTTAAGGCCTCTGCCTGCGCTGAAGATTCACCAAATGACCGTTCAATGTCTCCTTCAATTTCCATTTCACGATCATCAAATAAATCGTCTAGATATTTATTAATCTTGTCATCAAGTAGTACATTTGGTGACACAGAGGAGACGTTAAAGTTGTTGTTGCCACCTTCATTCGACGATCTTATAAGATTACCACCACCATTGGAGACAATTTGTGCGTTGTCACTCATGGACAAATTTAGGGTTTCGGATATGGTATGCGGTTGTGGATTGATATTTGTGACTGGAGCGTCTTGTAACAGTTTATCAGCATCAGGTTCTGTCTTTTGTTGTTTGGAACGAGGCTGAATATGAGTGTTCCAATAATTCTTCACGTCATTAGCAGTTCTTCCAGGTATTCTTCCCGCAATTAACGACCACCTAAGATTAATTAAAATATACATTAACCTCCACACACTACAAGATTTAATGGCAATAACGCGACCCATGTCGCTGCTAATACTACAATTCAAACTTGAGTCAACTCAATTCTATAGTGTTTCTTAGCGGTGCCAAATTATCACATCAAAATAACCCGTTAATATTGGTGATATTTATTGTAGATTTATATTTAAATTGTGCTTGCCTGTTGCCCAGAAGCTTATGGAGCCTAAGCATGAGATCAACTTCATCTTCAGTAAAATCACCTCGTTTTATATTTGGCCTCAAATAATTCAACCAGCGTAACCTACAACTCTTTCTACATCTATTTAACCCTGTAAATATCTCGAGTAAAATATTAACACGGAAACTAAAATAACAAAAAGGCTCATATTAATTAAGCAAACTTATATAAGTGGTCCTTATGGTTTATCAAAGATCACAATCTCTGTCTTTGTTAATTCTTTTTGACGAACATAGTCCCTGTGGTTTCCAAAAGTTGCATGAAAAATCATTTTGCTAACACCGTTAGTTTTCATCTGTTACTATGAGGATAATTTGGTCGTTTAAGATAGTAAAGATTGAGTTAGTAACCACGGATAAACCATAATGACCATTAATTTACTTTTGTCTATATTTTATATAAAATCAATTTGTAGTTTTTCTATTCTTTTATTTTAACCATTTGACTTTGAACTTTATAAAATATTATTTTCAACTTTCTATTTTATAAATTTTTGTGATTATCCTCCATAGTATATATATATATATATATATATATATATATATATATATATATATATATATATATATATATATATATATAATTTGATTTTCCTTAATAATTTGCGTTCATTAACCTAAAACAATTAATTTTTACGTGCTTATTTTTATATATGTGTTTGTATAAATATACTGAGGTCAACGGTGCAACGTGAATTTAGAACTTATGTTGGATAATTTAAAAAAAAACTTACTTGTTGTTTTATTCACTTGTTGGTTTAAATTTTAGTGTATGTACATTTTGAATTAATTTTTTTTACGTTTTCATGTTTAATTTTATGTACGCTTCCAAAGTTAAGTAAGGTGACATATAATAACTTATGTTCGTTAATTTAAGAACCATATTATATTCGAGGTTATCTATGTTTCGAAGTAATTATTGTTTTTACATTTTTGTGTTTAATTTTATGTATGTTTCCTATATATGAGTCGTGTCACATATAAGGACTTTCATTTGTTAACTTAAAAAAAAAAACTATTTTTTTACATTCTTTTTTTTATGTATGTGTCGATATATATATATATATATATATATATATATATATATATATATATATATATATATATATATTCGAGCTGGTAAGCATTTCTACGTATTCGACGTAAATTTAGAACTTTCGTTAATTAATTTTTTAAAAAAAAACTTATTCTCTTTTTTATGTACATGTCGGTATAAATTCGAGTACGTCTACGTTTCGATGTTAATTAATTTTTATGTTTTCGTGTTTATTTTTATCTAGGTGCTTATTTTTTCATACATAATAATAAGTATGAAAAGATAAAAAAAATGCATTGAAACGTAGACGAACTCGAATTTATACCAACACGTACATAAAAAAGTAAATAAGTTTTTTTTTTAAAAAAAGTTAATGAATCAAAGTTCTAAATTTACGTCGAAACGTTGACTACCTTGAATTTATACCAGCACAAAAATAAAAACTAAACACATAAAAATTAGTTTTTTTTAATGTAATGAACGAAAGTTATTATATGTGACCCGACTTATTGGTATGAAATGTACATAAGATTAAGTATAAAAATGTAAAAAGAATTATGTTGAAACATAGATAAACTCGAATATAATATGTTTTTTAAGATAATGAAAAAAAAATTATTTGTGACTCGACTCATACGTAGGTAACGTACATAAAATTAAGCACGAAAACATTAAAAATTTATATCGAAATATAGATAAACTCGAACTTAACTAATACGTGCATAAAATTGGTCGAAATGTTGATTATCTTGAATTTATAATGACACATATATAAAAATAAGCATGTAAAAAATTAGTATTTTTAATATAACGAACAAAAGTTATTAAGAAAAATATATATATATATATATATATATATATATATATATATATATATATATATATATATATATATATATATATATATATATATATAAACTACCGGGGATAAAGACGCAAGTTTACAAAATAAATGATAAAAATAATATTAAATAAAGTTCAAAGTAAAAAGGGTCAAAATGACATTTTAAAAAGTAAAATGACAGAAAAGTAAAAAACTCATAAGCATAAAATATAGACAAAATTACATAAATGGTCCATATGGTTTACCCGTAGTCACAAACTCAGTTCATGCTGCCTGAAAAGACCAAATTACCCTCATATTAACAGACAATAAGCAACAATGTTTAGCAAAAAGGATCATTCGTATAAGTTTTGGAAACCGCAAGTACCATGTTCGTCAAATTGTTTACAAGGACTGAGTTTGTGACATTTGGTAAATGACAACGATCATTTTTTTAAATTTGTCTATTATTTATATTTATTTTTCAAACTGAAAAAATATGTGAGGTCCATTTTGTAACACAATAAGACTTGCAAGGTCTACGTTACCGGTTCTGAGAGGAATAAGGTGCCATTTCCCTTCGCCGTATTGCTCAACATAATCCTTGAGAAGCATATCTTCATGTTCACTCCATGCACCTTTCTTCAACCCTAGACCATTACTACTGCTCGGTGTCATTTCTTTTGTGTTAATTATGTGAATGTTATCCGTAAATATATAATAACATGAAGTTCAACTTCTGGTGAATCTTTCTCTATTTAAGCATTAATAACGTACAAAACTCCATGCATAAAACCTAATACACCACCTCTTTAATGACCGAAAACGAAAGAATGTTTCTAACCCCCGTTCTTGTTCTCGATACAGGTCACCTACGTGCACCCTCATATTTCCACAAAAAAAAGGTCAAAATTACCAAAATGGTCCCTATGGTTGTTAAAAATATGTGATTTTCGTCCAAAAATGTTTGGTGGTGCATCAATGGTCTAATTTTGTGTACCTTGTGCAGTTTTGATACCAAACTTGTTAACTTTAACAGGTTGGCCGTTAACTTTTTAAAATTGACAATTTTACCCATTGGGATCATTTCTATAATTTTGTATTTTACCAAACCACAGAGACCATTTATGCATCTATTCTTTTTAATTTTATTAAATTATAATATATTAATTATTGTAATTAATTTTTTTAAATTAATGTTTGTTTGATTAATTATTATTATTGGATTATTAAATATTAATAAATATTATTTTTAGTATATAATATTTATATACTAATAAATATTATTTTATTGGATTATTAGTTTTTTTAATTTCTGTTTAATGGATTAATTAATTAATAAATATGTTGGGTCTCGTAGAATAGATAATTTTATGTTTGATTTCTTATGCGAAAGGCATTTCGTAGTTTATAGGTTCTGGCTTCACTTGTATATACTATCTTAGCTTAGGTGTTATGACCTCATTGGTCATGTCTTAACCGACTTCCTTGTAGAACCTATCTAAGGGCATTTGGTTAGAGAGTGAGACTACCTGTAACAACCCGTTTATTAAATAACTAAATAAGATAAAATAAAATAAATAAATAAATGAACTCTAGGATGAGATGTATATTTCATATTATTTTATTGAAGCCCTAAATCCATAATAGCTTATTAGTGTCAGCCTTGGGAGTAAAATGTTATAAATTCATAAATTTATGGTTTAAATGGTATCATATGGACGTGTGTTGAATAGATTTTGGGAATCAAGGGCTAAAGGGTAAATTTTCGGAGTCACTTGTAAAGATTTATGAAGGCAGGGGCTGTTTGGTAAGTCTGTTGGGTTTTGTATACTACAACATCCTATGGTGCACATACAACCGTAAATGCTTTGGATCTATGTTTTCTCTAATTATACATGCAATATTGTTTCCAAAGCATTAAGCCTACAATTAACATACAACTGACAGAAACAACATAAAATACTAGTTAAGAGTTTACCTCTTTGTGTAGCTTGTAGAAGTTGTTGTATTTGGCCTTTAAGATCTTAGTGCCCCAAATGTTGCACCTCAAATGGTTCACAACACACCTTAGACAAAGGATAACTTTTGAGAGAGTTTATGCACACTAAAATCGGTTATGGCTCTCCAAGAACACTCTAGCAAAACTTGTGCAACCAATTTTAGGCTATAGGGTGTCATGTATATAGTGTAGGAATCCAAGAGTCATGGGTAAACCCTAATCCATACACTTGGGCTTATTATCCATGATTCATGATCCAAGGGGGCTAACTCTTTATGGATTTATCCATAAACTTAGTCCATCATGTATCATAAGCCCAAACCATATATATATATATATATATATATATATATATATATATATATATATATATATATATAACTAATTTACATAATTAGTCCCTATTAATTTAATTAGTCTATTTTGATCACTAAATTAATTCCAAATTAATTATTGATCAATACTAATTAAATCATATGATTTGATATTAATATATTAGAACTTATAATATATTAATAAATCATAACTAACCTATTCTCAAAAGTCTATCCTATCAAATTATCGTGGTGATATGCAACCCAAATGGACCATGCTACTCTCGAGTCAAATACATACCAATTATAGTTATGGGCTTAGACACCTAATCCAACAGTCTCCCACTTGGATAAGTCTAATAACTATTATTGCAAGTACGACTCTAAAATCCCGACTAGCAATCGTAGCTCTTAAAAGCCGCTGTCGAACTCGGACATAGTCAATGACGTGTCCATTAGATAAGGGATCATATATTCCTCCATTTTAGATATCGTATGGACATGAGACATGGATTATAATCATTCTCTCTGTCCATCTGTTGTTTCCCGATTTCCGATTTATGACGACCGACTAATTGAATAAATCAAATCAGTCCAGGCTTGGCCAAGTACTTAGGGTGTCATCACTAAATCATCGAGGGGCCCACAGACATCGCTTTTATCCCTCTAATGGTAAAAGGAATGGATAAAATTTGACTCAAATGCTTGCTTGTACTTACTCAAATGCTTGCTTGTACTGGTGTGTTTACATATGTCAATGTGTAACCGACTTGTAAACTACAACTCACATGTCTTGGTTTCAAGAATATAAGATATTATCGTCTCACAATCACTCTTGACAAAATCCAAGAAGTGATTCAGGTGAGTGTAGGTTTACTCCAATACTCGAATCTTATTCCAGGAGTACTCATGAACATTGCACCAAACTTGTGGTATGTCAAAAACACCTAGACAATCTACAGTTAGATTCATGACAGTCTTGCCTCAATATCTACTTCCAAAGTATGATCGAATATGGATAGTTTGAATAACCTAGTTATTCGGGAAGTCAAAACATGCAAAGTGAAACACAAGAATAATCGCATCCAATATAGTCTTAGAACTTATGAATATAAATAAAACACCTTTTATTTAATCACCATATTGATTACACATTATTCATTGTATAATGTTTCGAGTAATCAACTTAATACTTGAATAAAACAATAGTTATCCCATACTCCAAGCATGTATACTATGTTTACCTATGGTCCTTTCTTTGTGAAATAGATCAATTGAAAGCATTTCAAAGATACTCATTTCACAATTCCAAATCCTTACCGTGAATGTTAGAATACCAAATTCTTGCCATTTACTGTAATCTGTTAGATTCTAAACTTATATGTAATGATCCTCTTGTAATGACTATGCACAAAAGTCACAAAGACTTGGCAACAGACATTACAAAGTATTCCAATGGAGAACAATTCCATGGAAACGAAGTCTGATATTCAAAGTACATTCCTTTGAACATCCTTCTTGCATTAATTTTTCTAATCTTACACAGATTTAAAGAATAACTTCCACTTATGGAAACATTTCCATATTCCTATTTTGACTATCACTTCTGAACAAGAGTTGCCTCTTTTCAGAATATGTCAATATGGTCCTTCCAAAATTTACATTATACTTCCAACTGTCCATGAGCAACCAATGTTTGGTAAACCTCAGATTGTCCTCGCAATTGCTTAACCACTTTAGTCATAACCGGTTCTATTCCTTTTTTTTCCTCTTAATGCCCTAGGCATTTGGAAAAATTAGAACACGAGAATATTATAGCATATGCATTCGATCCTATACCCGAAGCATATGGGACACGATTCATAATGTTTTACATAAATACATGATACTTGATCAGTCTTTTTCTATCATATTTCTATTTGCCATGTTCTCACAATTCGACCTATGAAGAGGGATGTCGTAATCATAATCGAATTTGAGAACGCAACTAACATTTCCATATATATAGAATTTCCTTATGTCGAATCTTTTCAACATAACATCCATATATATTTTTGAATAAACTTGATTAAAATCTCAATCTAATCTTTTAGAATTGAAATGATGTATGGATTCCTCTCCCTTAATTATAGCAAAACAACTTTTCAAACCCTGCATCTTTGCAAATTGAAACTTTTGTTTTTCTATAATTATCATTGCTAACTTACAACACTTACGATAATAATTATTCTCCCACTAGCATAATAATTATTATCTTCCTTGCATAACACTTATGCTCCCACTGGCTTTGACATGTACCAAGAAATAAGCTGGACTTCTAGAAATCAATACTTATTGACTTCCAAAGTTCAGATTTATGATACGAGATGCTTCGATAAGACTTTATCTACGCTTCTCAAAATCATACACCTTTCCATAGATAGCTCACATGTGTGTCTAAACAATTTTAGAACTTACAACAATAAGTCTCAAATGTTTAGACATTTTTCTATTTCTCACAATTCGAACTATGAAGAGGGATGCCGTAATCATAATCGAATTTGAAAATGCAAATAACACATTTGCTATCTCTTTAAAATCTACTTAGTGAAAGCGTTTCCTCACAATCATTTTCATGAATTGGAGAGAAACCTTATGACACTTAGATTTTATGGTATATGTGTTCCTATCCATGTGAATTTGTCATAACCATAATCACAAGACAAGGTTAGTGACAAACCCAAACTCATATGGACTGAACTTGTTCAATCTTAATTTCTTGCCACCTGGCAGCAGAAGGGCCTACCATTGCTTCCTAGGTTGTTATGCAAACAACTGAGAACTCATAGAACTCACATGCATAGTCAACTGAACTGGAATGGGCATAGAAACTAGAATATATCAACACGATAGATTACAAAACCGCAAGTCGTGTGCTAGTGTTTAACAATAGGTTTACTCTTGATTAGTTCTTGAAACTTTTCAAGATCTTTATGACTCCCACAGACCTCTTGATATATAAGATTCAATTTGTCTAGGAACATTACTTGACAAACAAATATTCAAGAGGTAGTGCGGTCTCTTATCAAGACAAAACACTTCACACAATTGGCCTTAGTTGGTCTTTGTTATATCGAAAACATCACAACTTACCAATTTCAAATGTACAAGAGTAGAAAACATTTTACTCTACATTTGATGAGTGTTATAAACCTTTCTTAAGACCGTGTCACTCAAGTTACAATCTTGGAGTATGAATCTAAGACCTGATTTTTGAATGAAGTATGATTTATCTTCTTGATTTAACCATTTCAATAATTCACGATTCCTCTTCTTAGCCATACAAATGCACTAAGATGTCCATAGAGAATCAATTGTGACATGGTTTCATAATCACTAAGATAATCATAAAACATGATACTCAAGTACTCTCCCTTCTTCTCAGATTGGAGAAAATTTTATCTTTCTGCCTAATTTGATTCTACTTATTCGTTCTGCCATACATTGAAACTTTTCCAATGATTCATAATTACACTTAATCTTGTAAGCATAACCATATTTACTAAACTTTAGTAAATCATAACGAATAGTCTTATAGTTATTTGTGGTGGACCTAACCAGCGCACAACCGAGTGCTCCCGATCTCCTAGCCCTTCACTTGACTCACATATACATGTGTACAAGGAATTAGTCTTAATTTCCCAAAGATGAAATTCTCATTCATCACACAATACAAGTTGCATGATTCCAAGTTTCTATCCAACTGAAACTTCGGTGATGAGAATCTTTCCTTATTTGGTAAATCTTGACACTACCACAAACGAAAGAATCAAATCCATTTTCCAATATTGCTATCAATGGAAACATATAAGCAACAATTTTCACAAATTCCATTGTAAGGAAACTTAAAATAAGATAAATTTAAAAAAAAATTATTTACAAAAATTGCAGAAAACTTATCCTTAAAATGCAAATACATATGAAAACTATGTTTTTATCTATTCCTGAGCAATCTATCATAACTCTTAAGCAACAACGCAAAATTCTGATCATCGAACCATGGGATCGAAATCCATCTCGTCACGATCAGAATCAGCTTACACTTCATTTAAGCTTCCTTTCTTTCCTTCGATTCTACAAAACATCAAAATGTAATTACATTACATCATGTATTAAGAATATCCAAATAGGAACTTAATAGAGTTAGATAATGGACTTTACCTAAAGTAGAGTCAAACTTTTTGACTTTACCGTCTTTCAGGTAAATATGGCAGCTTTGCAACCAGTGTCCTTTCTTTTGGCAATAGAAACATATGGACTCTTTGGGAATGGTACATGAGACTATCTCATACTTAGCCTTTCTCTTTACCATTTGGTGAAATGATTTGACCATGGTCGATCCCTTTCCATTGGGTAGAAAAATCTTTTCTGGACTTCCAATGTTTCCATTGTCAATGTACATGGAGGTTTGGGAAGTAGATCTTCCAATCAAATTTGCTTTACCAGTGCGCCAAATCATTGTTGATTCAGCAGCAACAAGAAAATATGTTAGATCAATAAGGTTCACGCCGCGGTCTATCATATAGTAGTCTTTAACAAACTGACTATACGACTTGGGAAGTGACTGAATAACCCAGTCAACAGCCAACTTCCTTTACACAACAACTCCTTACATTCCCATCATGTCAATGTGTGACTTCATCTCCAAGGCATGTGCACACACAGACCTTCCATCTTGGTGTTTTCTAGCCAATATGGCTTGAGTGACCTTGAACTTTTCAAGTCCTTAAACTTGTGGGTTAGGGAGAATTATTGGAGAAGGTGAAGGAAGTGAAGTTCCAATACAGCACGAAGAATGGATTAATCTTTCACCTTGATCGTCTTGTGGAATATCATCTTTATAAGGAAGGTTTTTTCCAAAAGATTTGGGAAGACCATAGTTGTCTGAACTAGACATCTACAAGGGAGAAATTCAAGTTTAGTTGATTTAAGTCCTTAATATAACACAAATGAAATATTAAGGCTAGGACCCAACACAATATTATAAAATTCGGAAGAGGGATGCTGTAATCCAACTGCAAAATATTTGAAGGTAGGTAAATGACAATTCACCAATTTCCACCATGAAAAACAAAATTGAACATTAGGTTTTAAATGAATTGAAATTCCTAGATCTTTTGAGATTCATTGAACTTTTCAATGGCATGTTTAAATCTCGATTGTGCCCTTCAAGTTTGTGACTGGGATACCCAGGATCACAAACAAGGTGTGAATAACCATGAAAATTAACTTGGTACACTTAATGTTACAAATCACCTAATACATGTGCCGGTTAACCACACACGCTCCATTGATCTATGATTAACATCGAGCTACCCATTGTCATCCTTCATTAGTCCCAGATTAGTGCGCCGGTTAACCACACACGCTCCACTAACGACTAATAAGGTGCAATGTGCAATTTCATGGGTTAGCACCAAATTCACATTTTTCCTAGGTAACTAAGATTGGGAATTTATAAGTGTTTAGTTACTTGGTATTTTCATTATACTTTTAATGAGAATTAATGTCCTATCCTACCCGTTCGGCTAACGACCCTCCACCAATCAAGGAAGCGGTAGGTGAGAGTGGACACCCATTAAACTACCATTATATAGGCAGTAACCTTATACCCCCCTTATAGACTGGCTTTGTGAATGAGGCCTACTAACGGTAAGACTGGCTTGTCTTATACATATATATATATATATATATATATATATATATATATATATATATATATATATATAATTATTAAATTTGTAATAATATAATAGTATATGGGTTGAATTTTAACTTTTAAAACTCTAGGGTTTGGAATTAAAGTATTCAAAAGTGAGACTTTACAAAATCTAAAACTTGAGGGCAAGTTTTGAAGCTTGTCAAACTTCTGGTTTCCATAACTTATGAGTTTAATGTGGTTTTAATGAAAAACTTTTCAAGTTCCAAAACTTGAGGACAAGTTATGGAAGACTTTAAAACCATTTAAAAATAACTCTTAAAAATGAGATCTTTCATTTTCCATAACCTATGAGTTTTAATAACCTTTTAAAAGAATAATTTTTCATTTTCCGTAACTTGAGGACAAGTTATGGATTTCATTAAGGCGATTAGATCATATTTTTAACTAACAAAAATTATCAAATAATTTATTCATGATCTAACTAAACTCATAAGTCAAGATAATTCACATTACCTATTTGCAAGAAATTAGCCTATCCTATAAACTGATACAAATCTTGAAACTATGACAATTATCTATTAATTGGATGAGCATGATAATTACCATATCAACAAAAACAAATTTTATGAACTAAAACATTTTGTGGTAATGATCCTAATCCAAAACAGGCCAGTAACCCCAAAAACCTGCAACCAGAGCCTGCAACTCGTCGAGTGCATGAACTAAGTCGTCGAGTTGCTCTGTTTCAGAGTGGACTCGGTGAGTCAGCCAGAGGACTCGGCGTGTCCATCAGTCAGATGCAAAAAATTTGATTTTTCAACTTTGAAAATTAAGCCATGCATCAAATATAATAGAAAACAACCCTAGGCTCTGATACCACTGTTAGGTTTTGTATACTACAACATCCTATGGTGCACATACAACCGTAAATGCTTTGGATCTATGTTTTCTCTAATTATACATGCAATATTGTTTCCAAAGCATTAAGCCTACAACTAGCATACAATTTACATAAACAACATAAATACTGGTTTGGAGTTTACCTCTTTATGTAGCTTGTAGAATTTGTTGTATTTGCCCTTTAAGAACTTAGTGCCCCAACTGTTGCACCTCAAATGGTTCACAACAAACCTTAGACAAAGGATAACTTTTGAGAGAGTTTATGCACACTAAAATCAGTTATGGCTCTCCAAGAACACTCTAGCAAAACTTGTGCAACCAATTTTAGGCTATAGGGTGTCATATATATAGTGTAGGAATCCAAGAGTCATGGGTAAACCTGTCACACCCCAAAACCGGAACGGCGGAAACGTTCTGGGGTGGAGGACGTCATGTACAGTATCATAACAATGCATAATAGTAAAGACAAGCAACAACATCCATTGCATTAATATAATAATTGCAATACAAGCGTGTTCTGTATAGTTTGTAAGACACCCAAAAGTATAATCAAAATAAAAGATGAGTCTTGTATGTGCTCCATCTTCTCAAAAACTTCATCGGTACCTGTCTACTGATGACCTGAGAATACAAGTTATTTTGAAAGAGTTTATCAGCATAAAGCTGGTGAGTTCATAAGTATTTAGTGTCATTGCTTGTATAAAAATGTTTGTAACAACGAAATGTAGTAACTGATTTCAAATGTTTGTAAATAGTATACTCCTTAGAAAATCCTATATTTTCCAGTAAAATGTAGTCTTCTACCAAGACCCGATTGTTTGTATGTTTGTTCTTTCGTAAATGTAAGAGTTTTTCCCCAGTGAAACTATCAGTATGAAAATATAGTTTTAGACTTCACTCATGTAAGGTAATTACAAAATAAATGTAATAGGGGAAAATGATGTTTTACCCCAGCAGTATCACTGCTGACTAATAGTGATGAAAATGCAGACTCCAAGTAGTATTAAATGTACAATACACCTCGGGGAGTCCGTTTTACCTTTAATTATTAATTGGTTAATTAAAGGTTTGAATGTGAACTCGTATGTAACCATGCTGATCGACGGCTGAATAACTGATGACCCTCTAGGTCATATGTAGTGAGGTAACATTCTGTCACCCCTTGGCCTTTCGGCTGGGACTGTAGCTAGCAGTCGGGATGTGGGAGTGTCTGTCCCGTATAGATCTATACACACAATGCCTGCTCTCCCTCCAGGAGACTCTGGTTACAAAGTTATACCACGATGAAGTGTCGTATCGGGAAATAGTATGTCACATTCGGTTTATAGTATTCAAAAGGTTGTATAGTATGTTATAGTGTAGTGATGTTCTCTCTTTATTAGTATATAGTATGTTCCTGTATAGTGTATAGTATGTTCTCTTGTATAGGGTATAGTACGTATTGTTTCTCACTGTAGTACTGTAACACCCAAATTTTCAAACAAATCTTCACATTTTAAAAACACTTTATTTCATAATATTATAAAACTCATTGTTTCATATATCCAAACATAAGTCAAAATCCCAAGATCATAACATATATAAAACTCCGCGTGTGTGTGTACTGATCATGCCGGCGCCTTACCGCGATCCTCACTAGTACCTGAAACACATAACACAAAACACTGTAAGCACAAAGCTTAGTGAGTTCCCCAAAATACCACACATAACACATACTAGCCACTCGAGGCTATAGCTCTGCGGGCCCTTGGACCCTAACTCTGTGGACCCTCCGGTCCTAGCTTTGTGAACCTTTCGGTTCCAACTCTGATATATTCTGATATATATATATACGGCATAAATCACATAGAAATAATGCAGTGCAACACATAATATAAATAGCATACAACATCTCTGTCACATAACTCTAATTACCTACTCAAGGTAAAGTATAGTGAGAAGACTCACCTCGATGTCTCGGTAAATAGCTGACTCGGAAGAAGTGTGATCTAGCCTCCACCTAATCACATAAAGTAATACTCTCATAAATACAACTGTACTCAACCCTAAAAGTCAACAAGGTCATCGGTCAAACTTTGACCAGACTCGTCGAGTGCAGTAGGGCGACTCGGCGAGTCTACACGTGTCCACTGACTCTCTTAGATCCTCTCTTGGCACGTCGAGTACTTCCCTTGACTCGACGAGTTCCACCTGGCATGAATCGCGGGGCCACCCCTACTCAACTCGCCGAGTCTCAAGAACAACTCGGCGAGTTCCAACTTGAACTCGGACCCCTGACTCTCCCTGACTCACCGAGTCATTTCCCCAACTCGACAAGTCCACTCACTGAGTGATTAACGGGCAACCTTCATACTACTCGTCGAGTCTGTTCTTTGCACTCGGCGAGTTCATGCCATGCACAAACTCAAAACAACTTCTGAGGTCAGATCTGTTCCATACAATCATAGATCTAGCCTCCCCAAGCATGATAATCACGTAAAGTTCGGACCTTGACACACATATAACATCTAAATGGTCCAAAATGATGATTTAGCCCCAAAAATGACATTCTAAGCTGATGACTCCCACAATGACTCATAAAGCTCCAAGGGTTAAGGTCTCTGGACCTCTTTGGGTCCAGATCCAGAACACAAACTCGAGAAGGGGCCAAATACTCAACTTAATCATTCTCTAAAAGGGTTAGAAAACCCTAACACTAAGAATCAACACCAAAACTGAAGAAGGTCCGAGAATAATACCTCAATACAATCTCTATGAGCTCAAGAACCACCAAAACCGCACCTCCTTCAGCTTCCTCTTGCCTTGAACACTTCCTTCTTGCAAAAATACCCACAAAAGTTCAAGATTGGCCTCTCCTTCCTCACAAGCACTCTAGATCACTTAGGGTTTCTCTCTGGGGGTTGATGGCCGCAAATGACGGCCATAAGGGCCTTTAAATAGGTCCCAAACCCGAAAAAATTAGGGTTTCATTAAACAGCGTGGACTCGCCGAGTCCACTCATGGACTCGCCGAGTCCGGTTATTAATCCGGATGAGAAATCGCGACCCTACTCGGCGAGTCTAAGCACCAACTCGCCGAGTCCCTCAACAAATTCCAAAATAAAATAATAAAATAATATACCTGGGAATCCGGATGTTACATGTACTTATATAGCGACTCGTGAATGTACTGACTCTTATATGTATCTTTGTAATAGTAGTAGCGAGTAGTAATCCCTTAACTATACCTATATAGTTAAATAGTAATGTGGCTTGTATGCCTTTGCTACCCAAAGGCATTGAACTGAAATGAAAGCTTTTATATCCAACACACATATATATATATATATATATATATATATATATATATATATATATATATATATATATATATATATATATGATATATAACTAAGAGTTCAACGATATTCGGACAAATAACAGGATACCCTAAGTCCAGAACCAAACATGGAACAAGAAATAAGGTGAGCTATCAGTCCTAAGTCCTTCAAGTCTTACTTATATAAATATATTAGTGTAGATATGAGTTTGAAAACAATGCAAGTTTAAAAGATGTTTGGAAACAGTTTTAGTATCTAAAAGTTTAATAAAAGGTTTTGAAACGCATGAAAACCATAAATTTGATAGTAACTTGAAAGTAGTAGTAAATCTTTCTGTTTGGTCTAGTCATTAATCACATGGGATTAAAGCAATAACTAGAATGTTTCAACTTGTATTCCCCCCATAAAAGCATTTAAAATCATTTCAAAGGTTAATTAAGGGGTATGAACTCACCTGCAGTGAGTGGTTTGGATGGAAGTGCTGGATAGGAAGCTAAGTGTCAAGTGAGGACTTGAACACACACACGAATCCTATGTAACATGTAGTGATACATAAATGTATCTAATTAGTCATTTAACAACTAATTAATCGAGTAAAGACACCCTAATACATGGAAACACTTTGATTTAAGTGCTAGGAGTACATAAGGGTTGCATCTAAAGGGAGTATGGCCTCACATTGGAGTTTACTTCCCATTTGGTAACACTACTAGTGTTTACGGTTTTTGGTCATTTCCCCCATGAGTTTACGGTCGTAAACTCATGGTAATTTGTACAATTGAGTGATTTAAGGTTTTATACCCCTCAAGGAAGTGTTCTATGCTTGCATCCAAGGCTTAGGAAGGGACTAGGGCTCAAAATGGCCCTTCATTGGAGTTTACGGTTCTTGGATCACTCCCTTGGAGTTTACGGTCGTAAACCCATGAGTTTAAGGCCGTAAACTCATGGTCACTCCTACCATTTCTTGATTTGGGGTCTTTAGCTCAAGCATGCAAGGTTCTAGTCCAAAATCCAATCCCTAGAAGGTGTTGGTGGCACTTATGCACCACTTGATGGTGTTTACGGTTCAAGGAGATCCCTTGACCGTAAACCCATGTGTTCTTGAGGGTTTTTGATGTTTTTCAATGGATTAACAAGTATACTAGGTAAGTAACTAGTTAGGAGTAGTGTACTTAATTATAGGAAGCTTGTAAGAGTGTTTAGGGCCCAAGAACACTAGTGTGTGTTCTTGGTGTTTTGAAGAGAACTTGAAGATCTAAGTAAAAATGAAGAATTTATGGATGAAATGATGTATAACAACTAGATGAAAGGTTATAACAACAAATCAAGTGAAGAAAAACTTACATTTTTGGAAGATTGGGAGGAGAGTGTTATGATACTTGAGAGAGAAGTTGGGAGTTCTTGGGTTTGAAAGTTGGAGAATGAAGGAATGAAGAGTAAACTCATGCTATATGCATGAGTTCATGGTCAAAGGGAGTTTACGGCCCAAACTCCTCTTGTTTGGCCGTAAACACCTAATTAAGGTGTTATTTGTTTATTTGTTACACAACACTCCTAAAAGATACTTCCTTTTATTTGTTCGTTTGACGAATGAAAAATAAAAACACCCAAACGGACTTTAAACCGGCCAACAATGTACTGAGATGAATTTAACCATTATTTGTAGTGCTTGACTTTAGAGTTTATACAAATGAAAATTTCGGGTTGTCACAAAACCCTAATCCATACACTTGGGCTTATTATCCATGATCCATGATTCAAGTGGGCTAACTCTTTATGGATTCATCCATAGACTTAGTCCATCATGTATCACAAGCCCAAACCATTTATATATAACTAATTTACATAATTAGTCCCTATTAATTTAATTTGTCTCTTTTGATCACTAAATTAATTCAAAATTAATTCTTGATGAATACTAATTAAATCATATGATTTCATATTAATATATTAGAACTTATAATATATTAATAAATCATAACTAACCTCTTCTCAAAAGTCCATCCTATCAAATTGTCGTGGTGATATGCAACCCAAATGGACCATGCTACTCTCGTGTCAAGTATATACCAATTATAGTTATGGGCTTAGACACCTAATCCAACAAATTTTGGGAGCTAGATTGAAAAGATCTTGTGAGGGAGGGACTAATCTTGGAAAAATGAACAAATATTTGAAATAAGGCACATGATTTAGACCCGACACTCCTTCCTCTTGTGTAGCTGGTATCAACCCTAACCCTACCATATCTTTTTCAGCCGCCATCATGTGAACCCTTCTCAGCCACCGCCGCTTAGCCGAGTCCGACACCACCTTTCCACCAGTTTCCTCGCCATTGGAGCTCCACCATCCAAAACCTTGCTGTCGGACGTCGTGGGCAGACGGAAGAGCCACCGAGACCGGCGACTGCAGTTGTGTTCGTCGCTGCGTGGGTCCTGCGTGACATGAAGGTTCTCGGTAAGGCACTGCATCTCACCCCTTCGTTCCTCTCTTCATGTTCGGTGTCAGGTACATTATTGTTGCCGCTGGTGGCCATTGGCCGTTGTTAAGTTTTTCTGACGACTCCTGCCGCCTAGGCGGTGGCTGTAGCTTTGAATTTTCAAGTGTACAAGTTAACTACTGCTTTTGTGAGGATTATACGTGGGTCATTTGGGCAGAAGCCCACCGCTACCACCATGAGGTGGTGGTTGCCGCCTGCCACCGCGTGAGTGGCTATATGTGGGTCGTTTAGAGTGTGTGAGTACGTTTCCTTTATGTTGGGTTGTTGATTGGGTGATTTGGCCAGAGAAAAGTCAAGGAAAACCACCACCACCACCATAAGGTGGTGGCTGCTACCGTCGACCACCTCCGCCCGAGGTGGCGGTGGGTGGTGCTCGATATAGTAAAACCCTAATCGGCCCAATAGCATAATCTGGACTTAGTTGGATTTGTTGGATTAAGTGTCTAAGCCCATAACTATAATTGGTATTTACTTGACTCGAGAGTAGCATGGTCCATTTGGGTTGCATATCACCAGGACAATTTGATAGGATGGACTTTTGAGAAGAGGTTATTATGATTTATTAATATATTATAAGTTCTAGTATATTAATATGAAATCATATTATTTAATTAGTATTGATCAAGAAATAATTTGGAATTAATTTTGTGATCAAAAGAGACTAATTAAATATGTGGGGATTGATTTGGTAAATCATTCATTCTTATGGTGTGGGCCAATGATCCATGATTCTTTAGGTTGGGCTAAACCAATGTTACAACCCATGGATAATCCATGGGGGTTTAAACCCATGGAGCCTAAGGAATATGGAAGGTCATGCACATTGGGGTTTACATGGTGTAACCCTAATCTTGCCACACTATATAAGAAGCCCCTTAGCATCCAAAATTGGCTACTAGATACACTGGTGTTCTTGGAGACCATTGAGCCGATTTTGGTGTAAGAATATTCTCTCAAAAGTCATCATTTGTCCAAGGTGTGTTGTGATTCCATTTGAGGCATTCACACTATTGGTGCTAAGTTCTTAAAGGCCAAACTCAAGAAGTTCTACAAGCTACAACAAAGAGGTAATTCTATAACTCATTTCTATGTTGATTATGTCAATTATATGCTATTTGTAGGCTTAATGCTTTGGAAACAATATTGCATGTATAATTAGAGAAAACATAGCTCCAAAGCATTTTGGGTTGTATGTGCACCATAAGATGTTGTAGTATACTAAAACCCATCAGTGGTATCAGAGCCTAGGGTTGTTTTCTATTATACTTGATGTTTTATTGGTTTTCAAAGCTGAAAAAGTCGAATTTTTTGCATCTGACTGATGGACTCGCCGAGCCCACTGGCTGACTCGCCGAGTCCAGTCAGAAACAGCCCAACTCGGCGAGTCGAGTTCATGTACTCGACGAGTTGGTGCTCCTGTGTGCAGTTTTCCGAGTATTTTGGCCAGTTTTGGATTAGAATCATTACCACAAAATGTTTTAGTTCATAAAATTTGATTTTTTTGATATGGTAATGATTATTCTCATCCAAATAAAAGATAATTGTCAAAGTTTCATGATTTGTATTAGTTTATATGATTAGCTAATTTCTTGAAACTTGTTTGATATGAATTATCTTAACTTATGAGTTTAATTAGATCATAGGCAAATTGTTTGATTTTGTTAGTTACAATTTTTGATCTAGATGTTTTTGATGAAATCCATAACTTTTCCTCAAGTTATGGAAAGTGAAAAGTCTCATTTTTTAAATGTCATCATAAAATGGTTTTAAGTCTTCCATAACTTGTCCTCAAGTTATGGAACTTGAAGAGTCTTTTACATAAATGTTTTTATGAAATCCATAACTTGTCCTCAAGTTATGGAATGTCAAGAGTCTTTTCATAAAACCTATATTAAACTCATAAGTTATGGATACCAAAAGTTTTTGAATAGTTCAAAACTTGCCCTCAAGTTTTGGAATTTGTAAATGCAAAGTCTCACTTTGAAACATTTAGTTCCAAAACCTAGAATTTTAAAAGTGTAAAATTCAACCCTTATACTATTATAATATTATAAGTTTAATATTTATATAGATGTATAAGAGTAAAGTCAGTCTTACCGTTAGTAGGCCTCATTCACGAAGCCGGTCTATAAGGGGGTATAAGGTTACCGCTTATAAAATGGCAGTGTAATGGATGTCCACTCTCAACCACCGCTTCCTTGACTGTTGGAGGGTCGTTAGCCGAACGGGTTTGACAGGACATTTAAATTTTCATTAAAAGTATAATAAAATACTAAGTAACTAAACACTTATAAATTCCTAATCTTAGTTACTTTGGAAAATGTGAATTTGGTGCTAACCCATGAAATTGCACTTTGCACCTTGTTAAGTCGTTAGTGGAGCGTGTATGGTTAACCAGCACACTAATCTGGGACAGAAAGTGTGTGGCAAAGGGTAGCTTGATGTTAATCATAGATCAATGGAGCGTGTATGGTTAACCAACACATTGATTAGGTGGTTGTAACATTGGGTGTACCAAGCTAATTTGCATGGTTATTCACACCTTGTTTGTGATCCTCAACATCCCAGTCACAAACCTGAAAGGCACAATCGAGATTTAAACATGCCATTGAAAAGTTCAATGAATCTCAAAGGATCTAGGAATTTCAATCCATTTAAAACTTAATAATCAATTTAGTTTTTCATGGTGGAAATTGGTAAATCGTCATTTACCTACCTTCAAATATTTTGCAATTTGGATTACGGAATCCCTCTTGCGAATTGTAAAATATTATGTTGGGTCCTAGCCTTAATATTTCATGTTGGGTGTTATATTATGGACTAAAATGAACTAAACTTGAATTTCTCCCATTATAGATGTCTAGTTTAGACAATTATGGTCTTCCCAAATCTTCTGGAAAAAGCTTTCTTTATAAAGATGATTTTCCACGAGGTGATCAAGGTGATAGATTAATCCCTTTTTTGTGCTGTAGTGGAACTGCACTTCCTCCACCTCCTCCAATAATTATCCTTAACCCACAAGTTCTAGGTCACTCAAAGCGCTATTGGCAGGAAGGAAAGTCAGTATGTGCTCATGTCTTGGAGATGAAGTTACATACTTACAAGCTGGAAGAGTTGGGTGTTGAAGTCTCGAGGAAGTTGGTTGTTGATTGGGTTCTTCAATCACTTCCTAAGTCATATAGTTGGTTCTTTAAGGACTACTATATGAGAGATCACGACATTACCCTTATTGATTTAACATATTTGCCTGTTGCTGCTAAATCAGCAATGATTCGGCGCACTGGTAAAGCAAATTTGATTGGAAGATATACTTCCCAAACTTCCATGGACATTGATTATGGAAGAATTGGAAATCCATAAAATTCTTCTCTTCCCAATGGAAAGGGATCGGCCATAGTCAACCCGATTGACCAAATGGTAAAGATAAGGGCTAAGTCTGAGATTGTCCCATGTGTCATTCCCAAAGAGTCCATATGTTTCTGTTGCCAAGAGAAGGGGCATTCGTTATGAAGCTGCCATATTTACCTGAAAGATTCAAGGATGGTAAAGTCAAAATATTTGACTCTACTTCAGGTAAGTCCACTGTCTAAATCTATTAAGTTCCTATTTGGAGATTCTTAATACATGATGTAATGCAATTACATTTTTATGTTTTGTAGAATCAAAGGAAGCTTAAAGGAAGAGCAAGCTGATTCTGGTCGCGGATCGGATTTTTGAGCTGCGGCTTAGGAGTTATGATAGATTGCTTAGGAAATATTTTGTAACATAGTTTTCATTTGTAATTGCATTGTAAGGAAAAGTTTTTCCGCATTTTATAAATAAATAAAATTTTGTTTTTATTTTATTATATTTCCTTGCAATGGAATTTGTGAAAATTGATGTTTGTATGTTTCTATGTTAGCAATATGAATTTGATTCCTTCGTTTGTGGTAGTGTCGAGAATTTGCTAAATAAGGAAAGATTCTCATCACCCAAGTTTCAGCTTGATAGAAACTTGGAATCATTAAACTGGTATTGTATGGTGAATGAGAATTTTCATCTTTGGGAAATTAAGACTAATTCCTTGTTCATATGAATATGTGAGTCAAGTGAAGGACTAGGGGATCGGGTACACTGGGTGTGCACTGGTCAGGTCCACCATAAAGAACGATAAGACTATTCATCATGATTTACTAAAGTTTAGTAAATATGGTTATGCTTAGAAGTTTAAGTATAATTCTGAACATTGGAAAAGTTTCAAAGTTTGGAAGAACAAATGAGAAGAATCAAATTAGGCAGAGAGATAAAAGGTTCTCCAATCTGAAAAGATGGGAGAGTACTTTAGTATCGTGTTTTATGATTATCTTAGTGATTATAAAACCATATCACAATTGATTCTCTGAGGAAATTTTAGTGCATTGGTATGGCTAAGAAGAGGAATCGTGAATTGTTGAAATGGTTAAATCAAGAAGATGATTCATACTTCGTTCCTGTGACACCCAAATTTTTGCAAAAATTTTAAACTTTTAAAACGCATCTTAAATTAAATTAAAACAACTGAAATAGTCATAACATAATCCATCAACTTAATAATCATATAAAATAAGTGCGGAAGTAATAATAATAATAATAAGGTCCCAACAAAAATAACTAGTAGCGATGTCCCAGTGCTCCATGTCAAGCCTTAGCCTCTTTAATCTTAACACCTGAAAAGTTATAAGGGAAACCGTAAGCACAAAGCTTAGTGAATTCAAACACAGACATTGTACTAACATTCATATTTACTAACCCTAATCCATTTTCCATTTATAATTATATGATAAGGACAAAGAACGAATCAATGCCTATAATACAAGAAGGACTTGTAGGTTTGAACCGCACCGGGAAGATCCCGTATCATTTGGCCCTAATCACCGCACCTCATGATGAGTATTACGTTGGTGATATTACCTACCCACCGCACAAGTAAATCCGTATCCTTTGGTGGTGTCCCCATATCCATAATTAGTTACATACAGTGCACATGTACGAATTAAAACAATGGTTATATAGCATGCCTTTATAATAAATTCAAATAATCACACACGAGCTAACTAGCAAACGCAAACATCAATACAACGGTGTGAGAGAACTCACCTTGAGTGAGTAGTAACGATAGCTAACAATAAAATAATGCTACCAAGCTTGAGCAAACTTCAAAACCTCACCTAAGAAGGACTAAAGGTTAGAAAGGAGAAGTAATGAAGCTATGAGTTGAGAAAAGAGTAATCACAGCAAGGTCTCTAAAACAGACCTGCTGTTCAAAACGGATTTACTCCAAAATATAAAACAGAAACATAGCTTTAACAAAATTTTATAGGAAACTATGATTGTTCAGGATTCCAGAACTATAAAGAACTCCTTCTAACTCCAAAAGATGAATTAAATATGAATTTTACAAAATGGTGTATCACTTTTGTCTCCAACAATACAGTCAAGTGATGTTGGCCAATTCTACCCAACTTGTGAGTAGAATTCGTCCAAACCAAAATTCAGAGAAGTAAAGGACATACAAATGAAAGTCTCAGGGTTGGAATTGAATGAAAAGCATCTCCCAAGATCCGGATATAAAATTCACATTATGGACAATCACAGCACTAGTAAAAGCTGGTGACTGCCCACTGATCTGGAGTGTGGATCCATTATAACCAATTTATAATTGGAAACAACACCTCATCTGCTCCAGATCTTAAATGCATAATATAATGAACATACAGAAACTTGGAATCACTCTGGATCCTTTTCCAAGCCTTAGAAATGATGAAAACAAAATGACATATCAGAACAGACCTGGATCAGACCTAACAGCAAAGATGCCATTCTTTCCCATAGATAAACTCCTTATCAGTGAGGTTGGCCTGCTTAAGAAAGTTAGCCAACTCAATTTGTGAACTTTGGGAACTAGTTTGGGGTCCGTTTGAGTTCTAGAACTCAAGATATGAGTTTTACAAAATGACCACAGATCTGATGGAAAACAGAATCGTAGCCACCCGTGATTCCTTTTTGGCTTATCCATCCTTCTCCCTTTGAAACACATTTTAAGATGTGTTCATCATCCCAATTTAGTCCCCATGATCATGGTGGTACTAAAAAGGGTTAGGTATCATTAGGATTTCATTTTGCCACAAGATTGTAATAATAATCAACATGAAAATGAACATAAAGCACATAAAATCACCATTCTCCCTTTTAGGGTTTCCATGATCTTTTGCAACATGTAATCCCCTAGATCCATCATCCACCATATATGGGGTGAAGATAGGATCTTGAGATGATGTATAACATATAATTCTTTGCAAATAACAAAAGAGATACAAATCAAATAAGAAGGAGAAGAAGTGAAGATGAAATCATAAAACTAGAACAAGGTTATGAATCAAGTTGTAAGAAATGATAAGGAGGTTCATACCAATACGAATCAAGGCTGGAAATGAACAAGAATTAAGCTCCAAACAACAGCCCCTTGGCTGCTCTTGATCCCAAAGAGAGAGAGAAGGATGGCGTGAGGGCAGTGGCGGAGCCAGGATCAAAGTAAAGGGGTATCCCAATTTTATTTTTAAGGTAACCCAAAAACGTTTTCCGGGGTACTTGGGCTTCCCCGATTCAATTTCGGTTTTCTAAACCCAAACCTTAATCGAATATCTAGATAACCTCAACTCTTGTTATATAAACATGAAGTTGAAGTATATTTTGATACTTGAATCGATGTGGGATTCAAAGTAGATATCAAATGAAGTATGAGGATAACAAGCTTATATAATAGACAAAAATGGTTGAGTTTACATATGTTTGGCGATGTGGGATGGAATAGCTGGGAAAATAAAACAAAAATAAACAAAGAATATGCAAGGAGCAAGAATTGAACCTGAGACCTTTACTTCAATAAGGCAGCGCCTTAACCAGTAGCTCTACTATTTGTTTGTGTTTATAATTGAAGGGATACATATATATACATTATAACGAAAAATTGAATAAATCGTAAACAAAAATTACACTATCGAAAAAAAATTGAGGGGTATCCCGGGCTACCCCGGGATCCCCTTGGATCCGCCTATGCGTGAGGGAGAGAGAGAGAGAGAGAGAGAGAGAGAGAGAGAGAGAATAGGGTTTAGAGTGTTTTTCTTGTGTGTGTTCCAAATGACTCAATTAACACATTAACTACTATTAACTAGATGGATTTTGCAAATAGGCCCATAGCCCATGGACTTTAATAAAAGGAGTTTACAAGATGATCAAAAGAGTCCAATAACATAAGAAAATCAGACATTGGTTAAATAAATTAACCCAAGGTTACAAGAATAATTAAATTAAAATAACTAAACGTATCGAGAAAAATCGGGGCGTTACAACTCTCCCCCACTAAGAACGGACTTCATCCTCGAAGTCAACACCTAAAAACAGATCCAGATAGTGAGCCCTCATCTCGCCTTTCGGTTCCCAAGTCCATTCCGAACCCTTCCTATGTTGCCACTGCACCTTAACCAGGTTTATAGTCTTGTTGCGGAGAGCTTTCGTCTTTCGTTCTAAAATAGCGATTGGTTTCTCAACATAATTGAGACGCTCGTCAACCTATATGTCCTCCAGTGGTATCACAGTGGTCTCATCAACAAGGCATTTTCGTAACTGATACACGTGAAACGTATTATGAATTAGACTAAGCTCTTCATGCAGCTCTAAACGGTAAGCCACCTTTCCCACATGGGCTATGACCTTGTAGGGTCCAATGAATCGGGGTCCGAGCTTTCCCCATTTTCGAAATCGAATCACACCTTTCCAGGGGGAGACTTTGAGCAACACATAATCTCCCACCTGGAACTCAAGATCGGAGCATCTTTTGTCGGCATAACTTTTCTGACGACTCCTCGCTGTAACCAAATGATCCCGAATCACGTGGATTTTCTCTGTAGTCCGAAGCACGATATCGGTACTCCCAAGTACCCTCTGCCAAACCTCACCCCAACAAACGGGCGCCACGAATCATATCAAACAAAGACGACACCAACGTCATCCGGAGACACTTAGATCGAATCGGTTCGGCAGATTGTTTACGACTGAGAGCATCAGCTACAACATTAGATTTACCGGGGTGGTAGTGAATTTCACAATCATAATCTTTTACCACATCCAACCATCTGATCTGCCTCATGTTCAAATCCCGCTACTCGAACAAGTATTTCAGACTCTAATGGTCAGTGTATATGATACACTTCACTCCATAGAGAGAGTGTCTCCAAATCTTAAGAGCGAAAACAACAGCCCCAAGCTCCAAATCATGAGTGGGGTAGTTTCGTTCGTGGGGTTTCAACTGTCGGGAGGCATAGGCTATCACCCTGTCCCATTGCATTAACACGGCACCAAGACCCTGAAGCGATGCATCACAGTAAACCACCATATCCTCAACCCTATCAGGTAAGGCCAAAATCGGAGCATTACACAATCGCTTCCTCAGCTCATCAAACGCAAATTGTTGCTCCGGGCCCCAAACGAATTTCACTGATTTCTTGGTCAATCGGGTGAGTGGCAAGGCGATTTTAGAGAAATTTTCAATGAACCTACGGTAATAACCGGCTAAACCCAAGAAACTGCGAATTTCAGAAGGTGTTTTTGGAATCTCCCATTGTTTAACCGCATCAACCTTGGCTTGATCGACGTTAATACCGTGTTTTTTTACCACATGCCCCAAGAACTGAACTTCTTCTAACCAAAATTCACATTTTGAGAATTTAGCATAAAGCCTTTCTCTTGCCAGAGTTTCCAAAATCTCCCGAAGGTGTTGCTCATGCTCCTCTTTGGTCTTAGAATAGACCAAGATGTCATCAATGAACACTATGGCCGAACGGTTAAGCATCAGGCTACACACCCGGTTCATGAGATCCATAAATGCTGCGGGTGCATTGGTGAGCCCAAAAGGCATCACCACGAACTCAAAATGCCCATAACGAGTACGGAATGCTATTTTCTCAATGTCTTCTTCACGAACCCGCATCTGATGGTAACCGCAACGTAAATCAATCTTGGAGAACCAAGACGCTCCCTGAAGCTGATCGAAAAGATCGTCAATACGTGGAAACGGGTACCTATTCTTTATCGTGCGCTTGTTTAGCTCCCTATAATCAATACACATTCGATGGGATCCATCTTTCTTCTTCACAAAGAGAATAGGAGCACCCCATGGCGAGCAGCTTGGCCGTATAAACCCTTTATCACTTAGTTCCTGAAGTTGATCTTGGAGCTCTTTCATCTCAGGTGGTGCCAAGCGGTAAGGAGATTTAGCTACCGGAGTCGCACCCAACACCAAATCAATGCGAAACTCCACTTGCCGAATAGGTGGCAAACCAGGGAGTTCCTCCGGAAAGACATGACTAAAGTCGGAAACGATAGGAACGTCGTCTAGTGCTATAGCAGAAGAGCAATAAGTGATGGCCACGCGGGGAATGTCCCCCTGAATGATAAGTTCTCCACCTCTAGGGTTTTGAACACGAACTTGCTTCTTACGACAGTGGATTTCCACATCACACGCATCAAGCCAATCCATGCCTACGATAACGCAGAGCTCTCGCATCGCAATAGGGATAAGATCAATGGGGAATTCAACTCCAGAAAACTCGAGATTGCAACCCTGATAAACATCGGTGACATAAATAGTGCGGTTGTCGGCAACTTCGACAACCATTGGGTGACCCAATTTTCCGATACTACGCCCCAAATGATTAATAAACATGCGAGATACAAAAGAATGGGTATCACGGCTATCAAACATAACAACATCGGGCTCAGAATCTAGCAAATAAGTGCCTGCCACTGTCGCTGTAATCACCGGCTCCTCCGCAGTCATCTGGTGAGCACGACCTCGTGTCACCATAGTGGGTCCCTTAGAGGACGATGCAATTGCAGGATTTGTACCCCCGTCTCCTTTACCAGTCTTCAGCTTCGGGCATTCGGGCTTCTTGTGTCCCGTCTCGTTGCAGTGATAGCAGACGGGAACTACAGAAGTAATATGAGGTGCTGCACTCGCAGGGGGATCCCTACAATTCTTCCAATGATGCCCTGGCTTTTTGCATTTGTAGCATATCAACGGATTTTTCTCGCCCTGAAGACGTCCTATACTCATACCTTGACTTACTACCCTACTTTCGCTTTTTCTGGGCATCTTTGGATGTCTTGGAAGAGGTGTCATTGGCATTCCTCTTGGACTGGGTCTGCAATTCGATTTCCCTCCTCCTCGCTGCATTCATGATCGCGGATAAGGTCGAGAACTCCTGCATGCTAACGAATTCCCGAATCTCGGTACGTAGGATGGCCATGTATCGGCTGACCAACCAGGCCTCGTTCCCAGCAAACGAGGGGCAAAAAGATAGCATCTCCAAGAACTTGGCGTTCAGGTCGCTAACGGACTCGGTAGTCTGCTGTAACGCCATGAACTCTTGCTGCATCCGCTGCTGCTCCACCTTAGGCACATATTGTGCCTCGAACCTCTCCACAAATTGGGCCCAAGACATGGCCCTCACTTCTTCTTCGCTTAATAGAGCGGTGATGGTGTTCCACCATGTCTTTCCCTTTTTCCGCAGCTGATTCATGGTGATCACAAATTTGTACCGGTCGGTACACCCAACAGTCATGAAGGCGCCCTCAACATCTGACACCCAGTGCTTAGCAGCAACTGGGTCGGATTCACCGTTCCAAAGAGGAGGGCTACACTTGCTGAACTTCTTGAAGTAGTATACCGAATCCCGAACGGGCGGATCCGGTAACGCTCCCCCGGGAATAGCTGCGAGGCGCTCATCCAGAAGAGCACCGACTTGGTTGATTATGTCATTGGTCACACCCGGGATTAGTTCGTTGAAAGCGTTATTGAATTCCTCAGCGACAATATCCCTAACTTGCTCCATTTGGAGCTGATTAAGTCGAGCAGACGGAGCCATTGGTATCCGCAGAAGAAGGAAAATCTTAGAAACAATTCAGCCTAGATATTTCTAGGAAGACAAAACACTCAGCTTGCCGAAAATCTTTCAACCTTGCCCCGACCCGAAACCGGCACCGATGTTTCAAATAGTAGGGGCCCTTCTACTACGTTCCACACAAGTTCCAATTTCGCATTCGCGTCTAGTTTCAAAATTTCCAGTTCGCTCTAGCCGTTAATTTTACAACTCTCTCACATGTTAACACTAAATAAGTGTGTAATCTAACATTTTAAGACTAGTAGAATCCAATTCATAGTCAACAATTTAACATAAACATTTAACATAAGAAATAAGGCTTACTTGGCTGGCTGACTGGCACACCACGACATCTTCCACTACTAGTCTTCAGAAGGTTTGAAAAATATTTTAAAAAGAAAATAAACTCTTATAGAGCCTCAAATTTGAGTCTAGAACATCCACAAGAATGCCTAGTTCCCTCAAACTGTGGCTCTGATACCAACTTGTGACACCCAAATTTTTGCAAAAATTTTAAACTTTTAAAACGCATCTTAAATTAAATTAAAACAACTGAAATAGTCATAACATAATCCATCAACTTAATAATCATATAAAATAAGTGCGGAAGTAATAATAATAATAATAAGGTCCCAACAAAAATAACTAGTAGCGATGTCCCGGTGCTCCATGTCAAGCCTTAGCCTCTTTAATCTTAACACCTGAAAAGTTATAAGGGAAACCGTAAGCACAAAGCTTAGTGAATTCAAACACAGACATTGTACTAACATTCATATTTACTAACCCTAATCCATTTTCCATTTATAATTATATGATAAGGGCAAAGAACGAATCAATGCCTATAATACAAGAAGGACTTGTAGCTTTGAACCGCACCGGGAAGATCACGTATCATTTGGCCCTAATCACCCCACCTCACGATGAGTATTACGTTGGTGATATTACCTACCCACCGCACCGGTAAATCCGTATCCTTTGGTGGTGTCCCCATATCCATAATTAGTTACATACAATGCACATGTACGAATTAAAACAATGGTTATATAGCATGCCTTTATAATAAATTCAAATAATCACACACGAGCTAACTAGCAAACGCAAACACCAATACAACGGTGTGAGAGAACTCACCTTGAGTGAGTAGTAAGGTTAGCTAACAATAAAATAATGCTACCAAGCTTAAGCAAACTTCAAAACCTCACCTAAGAAGGACTAAAGGTTAGAAAGGAGAAGTAATGAAACTATGAGTTGAGAAAAGAGTAATCACAGCAAGGTCTCTAAAACAGACCTGCTGTTCAAAACGGATTTACTCCAAAATATAAAACATAAACATAGCTTTAACAAACTTTTATAGGAAACTATGATTGTTCAGGATTCCAGAACTATAAAGAACTCCTTCTAACTCCAAAAGATGAATTAAATATGAATTTTACAAAATGGTGTATCACTCCTGTCTCCAACTATACAGTCAAGTGATGTTGGCCAATTCTACCCAACTTGTGAGTAGAATTCGTCCAAACCAAAATTCAGAGAAGTAAAGGACATATAAATGAAAGTCTCAGAGTTGGAATTGAATGAAAAGCATCTCCGAAGATCCGGATATAAAATTCACATTGTGGACAATCACAGCACTAGTAAAAGCTGGTGACTGCCCACTGATCTGGAGTGTGGATCCATTATAACCAATTTATAATTGGAAACAACACCTCATATGCTCCAGATCTTAAATTCATAATATAATGAACATATAGAAACTTGGAATCACTCTGGATCCATTTCCAAGCCTTAGAAATGATGAAAACAAAATGACATATCAGAACAGACCTGGATCATACCTAACAGTAAAGATGCCATTCTTTCCCATAGATAAAGTCCTTATCAGTGAGGTTGGCCTGCTTAAGAAAGTTAGCCAACTCAATTTGTGAACTTTGGGAACTGGTTTGGGGTCCGTTTGAGTTCTAGAACTCAAGATATGAGTTTTACAAAATGACCACAAATCTGATGGAAAATAGAATCGTAGCCACCCGTGATTCCTTTTTGGCTTATCCATCCTTCTCCCTTTGAAACACATTTTAAGATGTGTTCATCATCCCAATTTAGTCCCCATGATCATGGTGGTACTAAAAAGGGTTAGGTATCATTAGGATTTCATTTTGCCACAAGATTGTAAAAATAATCAACATGAAAATGAACATAAAGCACATAAAATCACCATTCTCCCTTTTAGGGTTTCCATGATCTTTTGGAACATGTAATCCCCTAGATCCCTCATCCACCATATATGGGGTGAAGATAGGATCTTGAGATGATGTATAACATATAATTCTTTGCAAATAACAAAAGAGATACAAATCAAATAAGAAGGAGAAGAAGTGAAGATGAAATCATAAAACTAGAACTAGGTTACGAATCAAGTTGTAAGAAATGATAAGGAGGTTCATACCAATACGAATAAAGGTTGGAAATAAACAAGAATTAAGCTCCAAACAACAGCCCCTTGGCTGATCTTGATCCCAAAGAGAGAGAGAAGGGTGGCGTGAGGGCAGTGGCGGAGCCAGGATCAAAGTAAAGGGGTATCCCAATTTTATTTTTAAGGTAACCCAAAAACTTTTTCCGGGGTACTTAGGCTTCCCCGATTCAATTTCGGTTTTCTAAACCCAACCCTTAATGAATCTTTAGATAACCTCAAGTCTTGTTATATAAACATGAAGTTGAAGTATATTTTGATACTTGAATCGATGTGGGATTCAAAGTAGATATCAAATGAAGTATGAGGATAACAAGCTTATATAATAGACAAAAATGGTTGAGTTTACATATGTTTGGCGATGTGGGATAGAATAGCTGGGAAAATAAAACAAAAATAAACAAAGAATATACAAGGAGCAAGAATTGAACCTGAGACCTTTACTTCAATAAGGCAGTGCCTTAACCAGTAGCTCTACTATTTGTTTGTGTTTATAATTGAAGGGATACATATATATACATTATAACGAAAAATTGAATAAATCGTAAACAAAAATTACACTATCGAAAAAAAATTGAGGGGTATCCCGGGCTACCCCGGGATCCCCTTGGATCCGCCTATGCGTGAGGGAGAGAGAGAGAGAGAGAGAGAGAGAGAGAGAGAGAGAGAGAATAGGGTTTAGAGTGTTTTTCTTGTGTGTGTTCCAAATGACTCAATTAACACATTAACTACTATTAACTAGATGGATTTTGCAAATAGGCCCATAGCCCATGGACTTTAATAAAAGGAGTTTACAAGATGATCAAAAGAGTCCAATAACATAAGAAAATCAGACATTGGTTAAATAAATTAACCCAAGGTTACAAGAATAATTAAATTAAAATAACTAAACGTATCGAGAAAAATCGGGGCGTTACAACTCTCCCCCACTAAGAACGGACTTCATCCTCGAAGTCAACACCTAAAAACAGATCCAGATAGTGAGCCCTCATCTCGCCTTTCGGTTCCCAAGTCCATTCCGAACCCTTCCTATGTTGCCACTGCACCTTAACCAGGTTTATAGTCTTGTTGCGGAGAGCTTTCGTCTTTCGTTCTAAAATAGCGATTGGTTTCTCAACATAATTGAGACGCTCGTCAACCTATATGTCCTCCAGTGGTATCACAGTGGTCTCATCAACAAGGCATTTTCGTAACTGATACACGTGAAACGTATTATGAATTAGACTAAGCTCTTCAGGCAGCTCTAAACGGTAAGCCACCTTTCCCACATGGGCTATGACCTTGTAGGGTCCAATGAATCGGGGTCCGAGCTTTCCCCATTTTCGAAATCGAATCACACCTTTCCAGGGGGAGACTTTGAGCAACACATAATCTCCCACCTGGAACTCAAGATCGGAGCATCTTTTGTCGGCATAACTTTTCTGACGACTCCTCGCTGTAACCAAATGATCCCGAATCACGTGGATTTTCTCTGTAGTCCAAAGCACGATATCGGTACTCCCAAGTACCCTCTGCCAAACCTCACCCCAACAAACGGGCGCCACGAATCATATCAAACAAAGACGACACCAACGTCATCCGGAGACACTTAGATCGAATCGGTTCGGCAGATTGTTTACGACTGAGAGCATCAGCTACAACATTAGATTTACCGGGGTGGTAGTGAATTTCACAATCATAATCTTTTACCACATCCAACCATCTGATCTGCCTCATGTTCAAATCCCGCTACTCGAACAAGTATTTCAGACTCTAATGGTCAGTGTATATGATACACTTCACTCCATAGAGAGAGTGTCTCCAAATCTTAAGAGCGAAAACAACAGCCCCAAGCTCCAAATCATGAGTGGGGTAGTTTCGTTCGTGGGGTTTCAACTGTCGGGAGGCATAGGCTATCACCCTGTCCCATTGCATTAACACGGCACCAAGACCCTGAAGCGATGCATCACAGTAAACCACCATATCCTCAACCCTATCAGGTAAGGCCAAAATCGGAGCATTACACAATCGCTTCCTCAGCTCATCAAACGCAAATTGTTGCTCCGGGCCCCAAACGAATTTCACTGATTTCTTGGTCAATCGGGTGAGTGGCAAGGCGATTTTAGAGAAATTTTCAATGAACCTACGGTAATAACCGGCTAAACCCAAGAAACTGCGAATTTCAGAAGGTGTTTTTGGAATCTCCCATTGTTTAACCGCATCAACCTTGGCTTGATCGACGTTAATACCGTGTTTTTTTACCACATGCCCCAAGAACTGAACTTCTTCTAACCAAAATTCACATTTTGAGAATTTAGCATAAAGCCTTTCTCTTGCCAGAGTTTCCAAAATCTCCCGAAGGTGTTGCTCATGCTCCTCTTTGGTCTTAGAATAGACCAAGATGTCATCAATGAACACTATGGCCGAACGGTTAAGCATCAGGCTACACACCCGGTTCATGAGATCCATAAATGCTGCGGGTGCATTGGTGAGCCCAAAAGGCATCACCACGAACTCAAAATGCCCATAACGAGTACGGAATGCTATTTTCTCAATGTCTTCTTCACGAACCCGCATCTGATGGTAACCGCAACGAAAATCCATCTTGGAGAACCAAGACGCTCCCTGAAGCTGATCGAAAAGATCGTCAATACGTGGAAACGGGTACCTATTCTTTATCGTGCGCTTGTTTAGCTCCCTATAATCAATACACATTCGATGGGATCCATCTTTCTTCTTCACAAAGAGAATAGGAGCACCCCATGGCGAGCAGCTTGGCCGTATAAACCCTTTATCACTTAGTTCCTGAAGTTGATCTTGGAGCTCTTTCATCTCAGGTGGTGCCAAGCGGTAAGGAGATTTAGCTACCGGAGTCGCACCCAACACCAAATCAATGCGAAACTCCACTTGCCGAATAGGTGGCAAACCACGGAGTTCCTCCGGAAAGACATGACTAAAGTCGGAAACGATAGGAACGTCGTCTAGTGCTATAGCAGAAGAGCAATAAGTGATGGCCACGCGGGGAATGTCCCCCTGAATGATAAGTTCTCCACCTCTAGGGTTTTGAACACGAACTTGCTTCTTACGACAGTGGATTTCCACATCACACGCATCAAGCCAATCCATGCCTACGATAACGCAGAGCTCTCGCATCGCAATAGGGATAAGATCAATGGGGAATTCAACTCCAGAAAACTCGAGATTGCAACCCTGATAAACATCGGTGACATAAATAGTGCGGTTGTCGGCAACTTCGACAACCATTGGGTGAGCCAATTTTCCGATACTACGCCCCAAATGATTAATAAACATGCGAGATACAAAAGAATGGGTAGCACGGCTATCAAACATAACAACATCGGGCTCGGAATCTAGCAAATAAGTGCCTGCCACTGTCGCTGTAATCACCGGCTCCTCCGCAGTCATCTGGTGAGCACGACCTCGTGTCACCATAGTGGGTCCCTTAGAGGACGATGCAATTGCAGGATTTGTACCCCCGTCTCCTTTACCAGTCTTCAGCTTCGGGCATTCGGGCTTCTTGTGTCCCGTCTCGTTGCAGTGATAGCAGACGGGAACTACAGAAGTAATATGAGGTGCTGCACTCGCAGGGGGATCCCTACAATTCTTCCAATGATGCCCTGGCTTTTTGCATTTGTAGCATATCAACGGATTTTTCTCGCCCTGAAGACGTCCTATACTCATACCTTGACTTACTACCCTACTTTCGCTTTTTCTGGGCATCTCTGGATGTCTTGGAAGAGGTGTCATTGGCATTCCTCTTGGACTGGGTCTGCAACTCGATTTCCCTCCTCCTCGCTGCATTCATGATCGCGGATAAGGTCGAGAACTCCTGCATGCTAACGAATTCCCGAATCTCGGTACGTAGGATGGCCATGTATCGGCTGACCAACCAGGCCTCGTTCCCAGCAAACGAGGGGCAAAAAGATAGCATCTCCAAGAACTTGGCGTTCAGGTCGCTAACGGACTCGGTAGTCTGCTGTAACGCCATGAACTCTTGCTGCATCCGCTGCTGCTCCACCTTAGGCACATATTGTGCCTCGAACCTCTCCACAAATTGGGCCCAAGACATGGCCCTCACTTCTTCTTCGCTTAATAGAGCGGTGATGGTGTTCCACCATGTCTTTCCCTTTTTCCGCAGCTGATTCATGGTGATCACAAATTTGTACCGGTCGGTACACCCAACAGTCATGAAGGCGCCCTCAACATCTGACACCCAGTGCTTAGCAGCAACTGGGTCGGATTCACCGTTCCAAAGAGGAGGGCTACACTTGCTGAACTTCTTGAAGTAGTATACCGAATCCCGAACGGGCGGATCCGGTACGCTCCCCCGGGAATAGCTGCGAGGCGCTCATCCAGAAGAGCACCGACTTGGTTGATTATGTCATTGGTCACACCCGGGATTAGTTCGTTGAAAGCGTTATTGAATTCCTCAGCGACAATATCCCTAACTTGCTCCATTTGGAGCTGATTAAGTCAAGCAGGCGGAGCCATTGGTATCCGCAGAAGAAGGAAAATCTTAGAAACAATTCAGCCTAGATATTTCTAGGAAGACAAAACACTCAGCTTGCCGAAAATCTTTCAACCTTGCCCCGACCCGAAACCGGCACCGATGTTTCAAATAGTAGGGGCCCTTCTACTACGTTCCACACAAGTTCCAATTTCGCATTCGCGTCTAGTTTCAAAATTTCCAGTTCGCTCTAGCCGTTAATTTTACAACTCTCTCACATGTTAACACTAAATAAGTGTGTAATCTAACATTTTAAGACTAGTAGAATCCAATTCATAGTCAACAATTTAACATAAACATTTAACATAAGAAATAAGGCTTACTTGGCTGGCTGACTGGCACACCACGACATCTTCCACTACTAGTCTTCAGAAGGTTTGAAAAATATTTTAAAAAGAAAATAAACTCTTATAGAGCCTCAAATTTGAGTCTAGAACATCCACAAGAATGCCTAGTTCCCTCAAACTGTGGCTCTGATACCAACTTGTGACACCCAAATTTTTGCAAAAATTTTAAACTTTTAAAACGCATCTTAAATTAAATTAAAACAACTGAAATAGTCATAACATAATCCATCAACTTAATAATCATATAAAATAAGTGCGGAAGTAATAATAATAATAATAAGGTCCCAACAAAAATAACTAGTAGCGATGTCCCGGTGCTCCATGTCAAGCCTTAGCCTCTTTAATCTTAACACCTGAAAAGTTATAAGGGAAACCGTAAGCACAAAGCTTAGTGAATTCAAACACAGACATTGTACTAACATTCATATTTACTAACCCTAATCCATTTTCCATTTATAATTATATGATAAGGGCAAAGAACGAATCAATGCCTATAATACAAGAAGGACTTGTAGCTTTGAACCGCACCGGGAAGATCACGTATCATTTGGCCCTAATCACCCCACCTCATGATGAGTATTACGTTGGTGATATTACCTACCCACCGCACCGGTAAATCCGTATCCTTTGGTGGTGTCCCCATATCCATAATTAGTTACATACAGTGCACATGTACGAATTAAAACAATGGTTATATAGCATGCCTTTATAATAAATTCAAATAATCACACACGAGCTAACTAGCAAACGCAAACACCAATACAACGGTGTGAGAGAACTCACCTTGAGTGAGTAGTAAGGTTAGCTAACAATAAAATAATGCTACCAAGCTTAAGCAAACTTCAAAACCTCACCTAAGAAGGACTAAAGGTTAGAAAGGAGAAGTAATGAAACTATGAGTTGAGAAAAGAGTAATCACAGCAAGGTCTCTAAAACAGACCTGCTGTTCAAAACGGATTTACTCCAAAATATAAAACATAAACATAGCTTTAACAAACTTTTATAGGAAACTATGATTGTTCAGGATTCCAGAACTATAAAGAACTCCTTCTAACTCCAAAAGATGAATTAAATATGAATTTTACAAAATGGTGTATCACTCCTGTCTCCAACTATACAGTTAAGTGATGTTGGCCAATTCTACCCAACTTGTGAGTAGAATTCGTCCAAACCAAAATTCAGAGAAGTAAAGGACATACAAATGAAAGTCTCAGAGTTGGAATTGAATGAAAAGCATCTCCGAAGATCCGGATATAAAATTCACATTGTGGACAATCACAGCACTAGTAAAAGCTGGTGACTGCCCACTGATCTGGAGTGTGGATCCATTATAACGAATTTATAATTAGAAACAACACCTCATATGCTCCAGATCTTAAATTCATAATATAATGAACATATAGAAACTTGGAATCACTCTGGATCCATTTCCAAGCCTTAGAAATGATGAAAACAAAATGACATATCAGAACAGACCTGGATCATACCTAACAGTAAAGATGCCATTCTTTCCCATAGATAAAGTCCTTATCAGTGAGGTTGGCCTGCTTAAGAAAGTTAGCCAACTCAATTTGTGAACTTTGGGAACTGGTTTGGGGTCCGTTTGAGTTCTAGAACTCAAGATATGAGTTTTACAAAATGACCACAAATCTGATGGAAAACAGAATCGTAGCCACCCGTGATTCCTTTTTGGCTTATCCATCCTTCTCCCTTTGAAACACATTTTAAGATGTGTTCATCATCCCAATTTAGTCCCCATGATCATGGTGGTACTAAAAAGGGTTAGGTATCATTAGGATTTCATTTTGCCACAAGGTTGTAAAAATAATCAACATGAAAATGAACATAAAGCACATAAAATCACCATTCTCCCTTTTAGGGTTTCCATGATCTTTTGGAACATGTAATCCCCTAGATCCCTCATCCACCATATATGGGGTGAAGATAGGATCTTGAGATGATGTATAACATATAATTCTTTGCAAATAACAAAAGAGATACAAATCAAATAAGAAGGAGAAGAAGTGAAGATGAAATCATAAAACTAGAACAAGGTTACGAATCAAGTTGTAAGAAATGATAAGGAGGTTCATACCAATACGAATAAAGGTTGGAAATAAACAAGAATTAAGCTCCAAACAACAGCCCCTTGGCTGCTCTTGATCCCAAAGAGAGAGAGAAGGGTGGCGTGAGGGCAGTGGCGGAGCCAGGATCAAAGTAAAGGGGTATCCCAATTTTATTTTTAAGGTAACCCAAAAACTTTTTCCGGGGTACTTAGGCTTCCCCGATTCAATTTCGGTTTTCTAAACCCAACCCTTAATGAATCTTTAGATAACCTCAAGTCTTGTTATATAAACATGAAGTTGAAGTATATTTTGATACTTGAATCGATGTGGGATTCAAAGTAGATATCAGATGAAGTATGAGGATAACAAGCTTATATAATAGACAAAAATGGTTGAGTTTACATATGTTTGGCGATGTGGGATAGAATAGCTGGGAAAATAAAACAAAAATAAACAAAGAATATACAAGGAGCAAGAATTGAACCTGAGACCTTTACTTCAATAAGGCAGTGCCTTAACCAGTAGCTCTACTATTTGTTTGTGTTTATAATTGAAGGGATACATATATATACATTATAACGAAAAATTGAATAAATCGTAAACAAAAATTACACTATCGAAAAAAAATTGAGGGGTATCCCGGGCTACCCCGGGATCCCCTTGGATCCGCCTATGCGTGAGGGAGAGAGAGAGAGAGAGAGGGAGAGAGAGAGAGAATAGGGTTTAGAGTGTTTTTCTTGTGTGTGTTCCAAATGACTCAATTAACACATTAACTACTATTAACTAGATGGATTTTGCAAATAGGCCCATAGCCCATGGACTTTAATAAAAGGAGTTTACAAGATGATCAAAAGAGTCCAATAACATAAGAAAATCAGACATTGGTTAAATAAATTAACCCAAGGTTACAAGAATAATTAAATTAAAATAACTAAACGTATCGAGAAAAATCGGGGCGTTACAACTCTCCCCCACTAAGAACGGACTTCATCCTCGAAGTCAACACCTAAAAACAGATCCAGATAGTGAGCCCTCATCTCGCCTTTCGGTTCCCAAGTCCATTCCGAACCCTTCCTATGTTGCCACTGCACCTTAACCAGGTTTATAGTCTTGTTGCGGAGAGCTTTCGTCTTTCGTTCTAAAATAGCGATTGGTTTCTCAACTTAATTGAGACGCTCGTCAACCTGTATGTCCTCCAGTGGTATCACAGTGGTCTCATCAACAAGGCATTTTCGTAACTGATACACGTGAAACGTATTATGAATTAGACTAAGCTCTTCAGGCAGCTCTAAACGGTAAGCCACCTTTCCCACATGGGCTATGACCTTGTAGGGTCCAATGAATCGGGGTCCGAGCTTTCCCCATTTTCGAAATCGAATCACACCTTTCCAGGGGGAGACTTTGAGCAACACATAATCTCCCACCTGGAACTCAAGATCGGAGCATCTTTTGTCGGCATAACTTTTCTGACGACTCCTCGCTGTAACCAAATGATCCCGAATCACGTGGATTTTCTCTGTAGTCCGAAGCACGATATCGGTACTCCCAAGTACCCTCTGCCAAACCTCACCCCAACAAACGGGCGCCACGAATCATATCTAACAAAGACGACACCAACGTCATCCGGAGACACTTAGATCGAATCGGTTCGGCAGATTGTTTACGACTGAGAGCATCAGCTACAACATTAGATTTACCGGGGTGGTAGTGAATTTCACAATCATAATCTTTTACCACATCCAACCATCTGATCTGCCTCATGTTCAAATCCCGCTACTCGAACAAGTATTTCAGACTCTAATGGTCAGTGTATATGATACACTTCACTCCATAGAGAGAGTGTCTCCAAATCTTAAGAGCGAAAACAACAGCCCCAAGCTCCAAATCATGAGTGGGGTAGTTTCGTTCGTGGGGTTTCAACTGTCGGGAGGCATAGGCTATCACCCTGTCCCATTGCATTAACACGGCACCAAGACCCTGAAGCGATGCATCACAGTAAACCACCATATCCTCAACCCTATCAGGTAAGGCCAAAATCGGAGCATTACACAATCGCTTCCTCAGCTCATCAAACGCAAATTGTTGCTCCGGGCCCCAAACGAATTTCACTGATTTCTTGGTCAATCGGGTGAGTGGCAAGGCGATTTTAGAGAAATTTTCAATGAACCTACGGTAATAACCGGCTAAACCCAAGAAACTGCGAATTTCAGAAGGTGTTTTTGGAATCTCCCATTGTTTAACCGCATCAACCTTGGCTTGATCGACGTTAATACCGTGTTTTTTTACCACATGCCCCAAGAACTGAACTTCTTCTAACCAAAATTCACATTTTGAGAATTTAGCATAAAGCCTTTCTCTTGCCAGAGTTTCCAAAATCTCCCGAAGGTGTTGCTCATGCTCCTCTTTGGTCTTAGAATAGACCAAGATGTCATCAATGAACACTATGGCCGAACGGTTAAGCATCAGGCTACACACCCGGTTCATGAGATCCATAAACGCTGCGGGTGCATTGGTGAGCCCAAAAGGCATCACCACGAACTCAAAATGCCCATAACGAGTACGGAATGCTATTTTCTCAATGTCTTCTTCACGAACCCGCATCTGATGGTAACCGCAACGAAAATCCATCTTGGAGAACCAAGACGCTCCCTGAAGCTGATCGAAAAGATCGTCAATACGTGGAAACGGGTACCTATTCTTTATCGTGCGCTTGTTTAGCTCCCTATAATCAATACACATTCGATGGGATCCATCTTTCTTCTTCACAAAGAGAATAGGAGCACCCCATGGCGAGCAGCTTGGCCGTATAAACCCTTTATCACTTAGTTCCTGAAGTTGATCTTGGAGCTCTTTCATCTCAGGTGGTGCCAAGCGGTAAGGAGATTTAGCTACCGGAGTCGCACCCAACACCAAATCAATGCGAAACTCCACTTGCCGAATAGGTGGCAAACCAGGGAGTTCCTCCGGAAAGACATGACTAAAGTCGGAAACGATAGGAACGTCGTCTAGTGCTATAGCAGAAGAGCAATAAGTGATGGCCACGCGGGGAATGTCCCCCTGAATGATAAGTTCTCCACCTCTAGGGTTTTGAACACGAACTTGCTTCTTACGACAGTGGATTTCCACATCACACGCATCAAGCCAATCCATGCCTATGATAACGCAGAGCTCTCGCATCGCAATAGGGATAAGATCAATGGGGAATTCAACTCCAGAAAACTCGAGATTGCAACCCTGATAAACATCGGTGACATAAATAGTGCGGTTGTCGGCAACTTCGACAACCATTGGGTGAGCCAATTTTCCGATACTACGCCCCAAATGATTAATAAACATGCGAGATACAAAAGAATGGGTAGCACGGCTATCAAACATAACAACATCGGGCTCGGAATCTAGCAAATAAGTGCCTGCCACTGTCGCTGTAATCACCGGCTCCTCCGCAGTCATCTGGTGAGCACGACCTCGTGTCACCATAGTGGGTCCCTTAGAGGACGATGCAATTGCAGGATTTGTACCCCCGTCTCCTTTACCAGTCTTCAGCTTCGGGCATTCGGGCTTCTTGTGTCCCGTCTCGTTGCAGTGATAGCAGACGGGAACTACAGAAGTAATATGAGGTGCTGCACTCGCAGGGGGATCCCTACAATTATTCCAATGATGCCCTGGCTTTTTGCATTTGTAGCATATCAACGGATTTTTCTCGCCCTGAAGACGTCCTATACTCATACCTTGACTTACTACCCTACTTTCGCTTTTTCTGGGCATCTCTGGATGTCTTGGAAGAGGTGTCATTGGCATTCCTCTTGGACTGGGTCTGCAACTCGATTTCCCTCCTCCTCGCTGCATTCATGATCGCGGATAAGGTCGAGAACTCCTGCATGCTAACGAATTCCCGAATCTCGGTACGTAGGATGGCCATGTATCGGCTGACCAACCAGGCCTCGTTCCCAGCAAACGAGGGGCAAAAAGATAGCATCTCCAAGAACTTGGCGTTCAGGTCGCTAACGGACTCGGTAGTCTGCTGTAACGCCATGAACTCTTGCTGCATCCGCTGCTGCTCCACCTTAGGCACATATTGTGCCTCGAACCTCTCCACAAATTGGGCCCAAGACATGGCCCTCACTTCTTCTTCGCTTAATAGAGCGGTGATGGTGTTCCACCATGTCTTTCCCTTTTTCCGCAGCTGATTCATGGTGATCACAAATTTGTACCGGTCGGTACACCCAACAGTCATGAAGGCGCCCTCAACATCTGACACCCAGTGCTTAGCAGCAACTGGGACGGATTCACCGTTCCAAAGAGGAGGGCTACACTTGCTGAACTTCTTGAAGTAGTATACCGAATCCCGAACGGGCGGATCCGGTAACGCTCCCCCGGGAATAGCTGCGAGGCGCTCATCCAGAAGAGCACCGACTTGGTTGATTATGTCATTGGTCACACCCGGGATTAGTTCGTTGAAAGCGTTATTGAATTCCTCAGCGACAATATCCCTAACTTGCTCCATTTGGAGCTGATTAAGTCGAGCAGGCGGAGCCATTGGTATCCGCAGAAGAAGGAAAATCTTAGAAACAATTCAGCCTAGATATTTCTAGGAAGACAAAACACTCAGCTTGCCGAACATCTTTCAACCTTGCCCCGACCCGAAACCGGCACCGATGTTTCAAATAGTAGGGGCCCTTCTACTACGTTCCACACAAGTTCCAATTTCGCATTCGCGTCTAGTTTCAAAATTTCCAGTTCGCTCTAGCCGTTAATTTTACAACTCTCTCACATGTTAACACTAAATAAGTGTGTAATCTAACATTTTAAGACTAGTAGAATCCAATTCATAGTCAACAATTTAACATAAACATTTAACATAAGAAATAAGGCTTACTTGGCTGGCTGACTGGCACACCACGTCATCTTCCACTACTAGTCTTCAGAAGGTTTGAAAAATATTTTAAAAAGAAAATAAACTCTTATAGAGCCTCAAATTTGAGTCTAGAACATCCACAAGAATGCCTAGTTCCCTCAAACTGTGGCTCTGATACCAACTTGTGACACCCAAATTTTTGCAAAAATTTTAAACTTTTAAAACGCATCTTAAATTAAATTAAAACAACTGAAATAGTCATAACATAATCCATCAACTTAATAATCATATAAAATAAGTGCGGAAGTAATAATAATAATAATAAGGTCCCAACAAAAATAACTAGTAGCGATGTCCCGGTGCTCCATGTCAAGCCTTAGCCTCTTTAATCTTAACACCTGAAAAGTTATAAGGGAAACCGTAAGCACAAAGCTTAGTGAATTCAAACACAGACATTGTACTAACATTCATATTTACTAACCCTAATCCATTTTCCATTTATAATTATATGATAAGGGCAAAGAACGAATCAATGCCTATAATACAAGAAGGACTTGTAGCTTTGAACCGCACCGGGAAGATCACGTATCATTTGGCCCTAATCACCCCACCTCATGATGAGTATTACGTTGGTGATATTACCTACCCACCGCACCGGTAAATCCGTATCCTTTGGTGGTGTCCCCATATCCATAATTAGTTACATACAATGCACATGTACGAATTAAAACAATGGTTATATAGCATGCCTTTATAATAAATTCAAATAATCACACACGAGCTAACTAGCAAACGCAAACACCAATACAACGGTGTGAGAGAACTCACCTTGAGTGAGTAGTAAGGTTAGCTAACAATAAAATAATGCTACCAAGCTTAAGCAAACTTCAAAACCTCACCTAAGAAGGACTAAAGGTTAGAAAGGAGAAGTAATGAAACTATGAGTTGAGAAAAGAGTAATCACAGCAAGGTCTCTAAAACAGACCTGCTGTTCAAAACGGATTTACTCCAAAATATAAAACATAAACATAGCTTTAACAAACTTTTATAGGAAACTATGATTGTTCAGGATTCCAGAACTATAAAGAACTCCTTCTAACTCCAAAAGATGAATTAAATATGAATTTTACAAAATGGTGTATCACTCCTGTCTCCAACTATACAGTCAAGTGATGTTGGCCAATTCTACCCAACTTGTGAGTAGAATTCGTCCAAACCAAAATTCAGAGAAGTAAAGGACATACAAATGAAAGTCTCAGAGTTGGAATTGAATGAAAAGCATCTCCGAAGATCCGGATATAAAATTCACATTGTGGACAATCACAGCACTAGTAAAAGCTGGTGACTGCCCACTGATCTGGAGTGTGGATCCATTATAACCAATTTATAATTGGAAACAACACCTCATATGCTCCAGATCTTAAATTCATAATATAATGAACATATAGAAACTTGGAATCACTCTGGATCCATTTCCAAGCCTTAGAAATGATGAAAACAAAATGACATATCAGAACAGACCTGGATCATACCTAACAGTAAAGATGCCATTCTTTCCCATAGATAAAGTCCTTATCAGTGAGGTTGGCCTGCTTAAGAAAGTTAGCCAACTCAATTTGTGAACTTTGGGAACTGGTTTGGGGTCCGTTTGAGTTCTAGAACTCAAGATATGAGTTTTACAAAATGACCACAAATCTGATGGAAAATAGAATCGTAGCCACCCGTGATTCCTTTTTGGCTTATCCATCCTTCTCCCTTTGAAACACATTTTAAGATGTGTTCATCATCCCAATTTAGTCCCCATGATCATGGTGGTACTAAAAAGGGTTAGGTATCATTAGGATTTCATTTTGCCACAAGATTGTAAAAATAATCAACATGAAAATGAACATAAAGCACATAAAATCACCATTCTCCCTTTTAGGGTTTCCATGATCTTTTGGAACATGTAATCCCCTAGATCCCTCATCCACCATATATGGGGTGAAGATAGGATCTTGAGATGATGTATAACATATAATTCTTTGCAAATAACAAAAGAGATACAAATCAAATAAGAAGGAGAAGAAGTGAAGATGAAATCATAAAACTAGAACAAGGTTACGAATCAAGTTGTAAGAAATGATAAGGAGGTTCATACCAATACGAATAAAGGTTGGAAATAAACAAGAATTAAGCTCCAAACAACAGCCCCTTGGCTGCTCTTGATCCCAAAGAGAGAGAGAAGGGTGGCGTGAGGGCAGTGGCGGAGCCAGGATCAAAGTAAAGGGGTATCCCAATTTTATTTTTAAGGTAACCCAAAAACTTTTTCCGGGGTACTTAGGCTTCCCCGATTCAATTTCGGTTTTCTAAACCCAACCCTTAATGAATCTTTAGATAACCTCAAGTCTTGTTATATAAACATGAAGTTGAAGTATATTTTGATACTTGAATCGATGTGGGATTCAAAGTAGATATCAAATGAAGTATGAGGATAACAAGCTTATATAATAGACAAAAATGGTTGAGTTTACATATGTTTGGCGATGTGGGATAGAATAGCTGGGAAAATAAAACAAAAATAAACAAAGAATATACAAGGAGCAAGAATTGAACCTGAGACCTTTACTTCAATAAGGCAGTGCCTTAACCAGTAGCTCTACTATTTGTTTGTGTTTATAATTGAAGGGATACATATATATACATTATAACGAAAAATTGAATAAATCGTAAACAAAAATTACACTATCGAAAAAAAATTGAGGGGTATCCCGGGCTACCCCGGGATCCCCTTGGATCCACCTATGCGTGAGGGGGGGGGGGAGAGAGAGAGAGAGAGAGAGAGAGAGAGAATAGGGTTTAGAGTGTTTTTCTTGTGTGTGTTCCAAATGACTCAATTAACACATTAACTACTATTAACTAGATGGATTTTGCAAATAGGCCCATAGGCCATGAACTTCAATAAAAGGAGTTTACAAGATGATCAAAAGAGTCCAATAACATAAGAAAATCAGACATTGGTTAAATAAATTAACCCAAGGTTACAAGAATAATTAAATTAAAATAACTAAACGTATCGAGAAAACTCGGGGCGTTACAGTTCCAAAACAAGTCTTAGAGTTATACTCCAAGAGTGAGCCTTGAGTGACGTAATCTTAAGAAAGGTTTATAACACTTATCAAATGTAGAGTAAAATGTTTTTTTCACAACTAGCATTTTAGCTAGGAAATTCTATTCTTGTGTAACCGTTCATCTATTGTAAAACATGCACTCTAAGTAAATCTCACTCAATGCTCATTTAGATTCATCAATTATGTTCAACAAAGAATCTAAAAACCCTAAGAATCCCGGTTTGAGTCCATATTGGACTAGAATTTCTTTATTGGGCCTAATGGACCAATAAGCACCCCAATTCAACTTTATTGGACTTAAAAGCCCTAATTGGATCCTAATTGGACCCAATTCATAAATCTAAAACATTTTGGACCATTTGGGTCTAGAATGATTCATTCTAACCCTAATGGGCCTTATTAGACCATAACTAATCCAATTAACCTTAGTGAGTCATAAGCCCATTCTTTTTATTCTATTTGGGCCGTGAATGCTTCCAAGAGCCCAATGGGCCAAAAATTTTATGTTTAGGATCCAAATATACTAACTAAAGTTAATGGGCCCAAACAACTCCACCCTTTCTTCTTGGCCCAAAATCTCGGCCCATGTATAAATAAAAAAAAGAAAAGAAAAGAAGAGAATTAGGGGGGGTGACTTTGGAGGTGCCACCTCCATTTTGTTCAACATATATCCATGCAAGGACCCCCATACATCCATGCTAGTCACCTCACCACTCTCTCTCCCTTCTTTTCTTCTACTTTCGGCCGAGAGCCACATCACACACACACACACAAACACACACACTACACCAAATTCTCTCTATCACTCTCAAGAATCATTCTTCTTCTTCTTCGTCCAAAATCTCGAAATTTTACTTGTGTTCAAGAGGATTCTCACAAGAATATCATCATTTCTTGGTAAGTTTTTACATATCCAAAGTATATAACTACTTTGTCATCTTAGATCACTTCTCCTAAACATTTTTGGTTATCATACTCTTAGAAAACCCCCCTAAGCTCGAGATCTACATCAAAGGTGTGCTAAGACCCAAAAATCTGTTTCACTTCTTCTTCAAAAACCGAAACATCAAGCAAAGGTGAGTTCATACCCCCTTGTTTTCGGTTTTCATATGATTTTTGGGGGAGAATGCAAGTAAAATATGTAGATCTATGTGTTATATGCATGTTATGTGTGAATTCTTGGTTTATTTGGTAATATTGTGATAGATCTTAGTAAATATCGAAATTTTAAGTATTATTTAGCAAAGATCTATGAACTATGACATTATATACATCACATTATCAAGCCAAAAGTGATTTCATGTTTAAGATACAAAAGATTTCAACAAAAACCTTGTTAAAGGTCAAAATTGTCAAGAAAACAAAAGATAAGGGCAAAATGTGACATTTATGTTTTTGTAAGGGCCAAACAGGTCCTACATGTATAAAAAGGTGCTTTTATGTTAAACATACTTTAATGGGCCAAAACTTTTGGGCCTGACGGTTTTGGGCCCAATTTGCGAAAAAAATGAAGTTTTGGGGTTAAAAATGTTATTTGGCCAAAGTTTGAGTCATAAATGTAAATAAACCAAATTTAGGGGTGAAAATAACATTTATTTTCAAATAGGACCAACAATGTAAAATTTTCCAAAATTGGGCCGAAAGTGTAAACTTTTACAAACAAGGGGCTGAAAATGCACTTTTCTGCAAAACAAGGTTCTAAATGTGAAAATATAACTTTTCAGGCTAAAATCGTAAATTTTTGGACATTCGGGACAAAATTGCAAATTTTTATAAATTATGGACTAAAGTGTCATTCTTACAAAACTTTGGGCCTTAATTAAAAATTGGAGGATTATTGGCCAAAAACGTCGTTTTTACAAAAAGAGGATTTTTATCATCAATCTATTAAACCTCGAGCTAAAACAAACAACGGAATAAAACAAACGAACGGAATACGTCGATAACTATTTATTGGGCTGAATATTCACGTTACTTGGCAATTGGGCCCTAAGGGCCCAATTAAGTGTATATTGAGCCTAATGTTTTCCATGACGTGTTTATTGGGTCTTGCGACCCACTTACATGTGAATTTGGGCCTAAGTTATGGATTACATGTTTACTGGGCTTTTGTGGCCCATTTACATCCCTATTGGGCCTAAATTACCCTCTTACATGTTATTGGGCCTTTGTGGTCTAATTACATGTTAATAGGGCTTGGAATGGAAATTTCACATGTTAGTAGGCCGTAACTATACCTTTGCGTAATCATTAAACTTCGTATACTTATATATGTACCTTTCGAATACAAAAACATACCACATATACGTAAACATTAAACATAGTACAAAATGGGTTGAGAATCTAGTGAGACATGTCGGTTGGCACCTCTGAGTGTACAATCGTAGCCTGTAGTTATAATCAGAGTTTCCTGGTAGGAAAGCGGGAGTTTGTGTATAGATCTATACGGGGTGACCCCCCACGCCTTAGCTGTTCGCTACAGCTAGACAAGGCCAGTCTAGGGCGACAAAATCCTTAGCAAGACCGGCATTTGGAAAAATACCAAGACGGGCGACCTAGTTATTATCATGCATGGTTATAAAGGCTCATAAAGGGATCCAATACCAAAAGCTTAACCTTTTGAAGATAAACTCTTTAATTGTGTCAATGCAAAACGATTTATTTGACGATACAAGAATCTAGACGTTGTTATAAAACAGAAAATATCAGATTTTCTGGGGAAAATTATTCATATACACTTATCATTTATTCAAAATACAATGAATCTAAACTACACTCATATAAGTTATAACTATGAAATTCACACATGCATTTATACTTGATTTTCACATCATTTTCAGACATTTTATAGAAAATATCGGATTTTCTGGGTTTTTTTACGAAAGATACAAAGACTTTTACTCAAATATACTTATGAACTCACCAACATTATATATGTTGACCATTTTCAAAATAACTTGTATTCTCAGGTAATCGTTAAGCTGGAAGATATGCAAGTGTGTATGGTTTTGTTTTATGTAACATCACTTATCGTACTTTTAACAAATTGAACTTATGTATTTTAACAATGTACTTGATGTGAACAGTGCTGGTTGTAATATGAAATGTTGGTGATGAATGTGTTATGTTTCATGTATATTCATTTTGATGATTATTCAATTGTTAGTCACACGAGCCCCCGGACGTTTCCGCTGTCTGGTTCGGGGGAGTGACAGGTTGGTATCAGAGCACTGTTTATAGTGAACTAGCATATCTAACCATACATGATATGCAACTATAAATACAATGGGTCTAAATAACTCTGAACAAAACAAAAATTGCACACTCATGTGCGCATATTAGGATAATAACCTAACAATATTTAATAGAAGCTTCTGGAGGAAATTGAACACTACGATTAAACCTGGGCAGTTATGTAGTCATATTAGGGATAAATATAGCCTGATCAACTATATTTATTCAGAATATGACCAACATGTGTTCGGGAGTAATCACAGCGGGAAATGAATCCAAAATCCTACCCCACTCTCCAATAACTCTAGGGAACCCAAAGACAAATAACTAAAAATACTATGAGAATAATTAAAATATGACTTATATATGCACTCTCGTGTAGTCAGTATGGTTGGCTTCCACCACCCTGGAGATCCCTACTTTCCCAATCAGGTAAATAACGGATGGCTAGAGGAATCTGTTGAATCATAAAAGTGACCCTCTCGATCTTTGTCTACCGCAATCATCAAAGAACTGTAGTCAACTCTTCTCAACAACCTCATCCGAAGTCATCATCAACCGCAGTTGCTCTTCTAGTTTACTTAGTTTAAACTTTATCAACTTTTGTTAGAATACTATCTATTGTCCAGTATGCCTTGCATGGCTACTCATAGATAGCTGATCCTTGTAATATTTGAGTCTCTATATATAGAGATCAATCTTTCTCATTCAAAACTACTCTTACATCTCTCTCTTACATCTATCTGATTACACATCTTGTATCTCTTATCTTCCTCTATTATTCTCTCCTTCTTACTCTCAAAGTTCACGTGAATATAACTGAATATTATCTCTCTTCGGAGCAAGTCATTCGTGACTTAATCACTAAGTTTGATCTCACTTACTAACTTGGTCTGAATGCATTCCTTGTTAAGAATCAACTTATGTGTATACTTGATATAACACCTGTTGTCATTTATATTTCCTTACATTTCAACAACTAACTCTCTAATTATCTAACTGATTAACTTATTATTATTATTGAGCTTTTAGATCCTTTGAGATAAACTATTCCGCAACTATACTTGTTCTAACATTTGTTCAAGTGTGTCTCAACTTTTTCTCTCAACAATTGGTATCAGAGCCATAGTGGTTGCTTTTTGAAGATAAACTCTGATTTTCAAAAGGCCTTCTATACCACTGAAGCTCATTTCTTAAAAAAAACTTTTCAAAAAACAAGGATAAAATGGCACAAGCGTTATCTCTTAATGTTTCGAACAGTGTTGGTAGTTCAAATCGAGCCCCAATATTGGTTGCAAATGAATCTCATCACTGGTCTCAGAGAATGGAAAGATACTTAAGGAGACTTGGTATAGATGTATGGCGATCCGTAGAAGAAGGACCACATGTCCGTGTTCTTACACCAGTTCAAACTGACGGCGCCACAGCCAGACTAGGATGAGCTCAACCAGTCATGAACCGTCCCACTAAAGATGACCTTGATAAAATGGAAAATGATGCTGTTGCTTTTTAGGAAATCTCTTGTGGAGTTGCTCCTGACAACTTCGACATTATCATAAACTGCAAATCAGCAAAAGAAATCTGGGAAGTTCTCAAAAATTTGTATGAAGGCTCAGAACAAGCTCAAGATAAGAAGCTCACGACTGCACTTAATGAGTTCAACAATTTCAAAGCTCATACTGGCGAAAGTTTGGAAGACTCCTTCAAAAGGTTCAATCTGATAGTCACTAAGTTATCTAATGCTGGCACCATCCGCAGTAACCATGAAACAAACCTTCAGTTTCTCAATGGTTTGGAAAGACATTGGACTACTGCTCAGATGATAGTTCAAGGGGACAGGAAGATTCATTCTTTGTCTCTCTACAAGCTTTACGGAGAACTGCAAGCATAGGAATCCACCGTACTCAAAGACTGTGCTGACTTCGGAGGACCACTTGCTCTCATAGCACAAGCTCCACATAATCAATCCTACTCTCCCTCGTATGACACTTCTACGCAGTCATACGAAGCCGACTCAGAGTATGATGATGAAGAAGAATTTCAGAAGGCTATTGCTCTTGTTAGTCAACAGTCAACCGACTACCACCTCCTACCTTTCGTAAGAATCAGCAGTTCAACAAACCTCCATTCAAAGGTAACTTCAACCCGCAGAATAACCATTCTCGATACCCCAAAAGTTCTCATCCACCACCGCAATCACAAAATACTCAACCAAAGGAGGCACCGCAGTCCATCCAAACCACTGACTCCGGTACTCCCTCAGAAGACAAAAGTGATGTTGTGATTTGTCACAAGTGCAACAAAGAGAATCATTTTGCAAAAGATTGCAAGGCAAATGTAGTAAAAGACAGAGAATTCTACCTGCGAATGGCTCAAGAATTGGAAGAAAAGGAAAAGGCTAGGGCATACGTAGACCATGTCAAAAGAGACCATCAAGTTTGGTCATCCGGAGATGAAGAAGAAGCCATCAGCAACATCAAAGGAAAAGGCAAGATCTGCATGTTGGCAACTGCGGATGATGATGGTTCTACTAAGCTGGAAAAGAACTACTGCTACATGGCGAAGGATGGAACTCTAAGCATCGTCGAACAGGTAAAACTCATGTTTCAAACTCTAAACTATAGCATGCATGACTGTCAACCCTTCATAGACAATCTCAATGAAACATGTGTTGCCGTCCTTACAGACTATAACAAAGCATTAGATGAGAAGAACATTGTGTCCCAAGAGATGTTTCATGTAAGAAGACGACTAGACAACAAAAGACTCAAAATGGCTATGTTAGAAAAGGACTTAGAGTTAGAAAAAGATGCAAGAATGTTGAGTGAAACACAACTAGAGATAGCTTTGAACCAAATAGATTTAGCCTAGAGTGAGATTGTACGCTTAAATCTATTAATAGAAAAACTGTTCAATGAAAGTGAAGCTATTGAAAATTTGGTGAATAATGGAACTGTGGACAATACATACAATTGGGGTTGGTCCAATGGATATCCTACCGCAAGGATTCCTCACCCCGGTTTAACAAAGATCGACTGTATGTCCCTCCGGACCGAGAATTTCATTTCCCAGTCAATAACAAAACATTTCCTGAAGATATCAAAGCTCACTTTGGTAGACTTCACGATCTGAGTAACAATTGTGTTATCGAGGAAATTCTCCCTGAATTTTCTAATCCTATTAATAACACAACCTTTCCCAGTTCTCAGACTTCATCAGTTGCTGATGAGGAAATGGTTTTGGAAGGTCCTGAAGTCTCAGTGGACTTTCCTTCTCTGCCGTCAGACCGCAGTATCCCTTACAGCAGTCAGGGACCGCAGTCTGTCCATCTACCTTCCATCAACTATCTCACCAATGTATCTACTCAGACTTATTCTGCGATTGTTCAAAACTCCGAACCGCAGACCTTAGTCAAAAGTACCGTGACCATCCAACCAATTCATCATGAATTGCCAATTGAAATTTTTGAAGTTGGTCAATGTTCCTTGAATCCAGAACTCTCCAGTTCGGATGAATCAAGTCCTCGTTTTTCAAAATTACCAAATGTTTCAAGGAAACCGCAACTAAATGTCACTGACTGTGGTTCTCCTAAAATCGAGGCAAAAAGGGCTTTCAAAGAAGAAATTCGATCCCGTTGCAAAAAGCGAGAAAATCTTTCAAAACAAAAACGATTTGTTAAAATTCCTAAGTCTAGGAGTCCAGAAAAACTTGTTTTCTCAAGTTATCTTCCCAAAAACTCTACAGTCAAGAAAACAATGAAAAAGGAATATACAGTTTCTAAATCCATTCCAATTACATCTGACACAACCCAAAAGAAAGTAAAGTCTTTTCGAAGCAGAGGTTTTCAAGTTTATTCCTCAGATGATCCAAAATGGAAGGGTATTTTGCCAACTCCAACACTCTTAAAGTCACCTCAAAGTTTTAAGAAATCACTTCACAAAAGGTCTGCACGTGCTTTTGCAACTACAAAATCTACTTTTTCAAATCCTGTTGTCAGATCTCACAACCCTCGGACTGGTCAGAAGCATACTCCCTCACGAAGAACTGGTCACAAGCATACTCCCTCACGAAAACCGTTGACTAAACAAAATGTCAGGACGAATGATCAATGTTCAGTTTGCAAGTGTCAGTGTCAAAAGATTTATTCTCATGTCAAATCACGTGTTCCTCAAAAACCTCGTAACTTTTCTCAATCTCACAAACATTTTTCTCAATCTCACAAAACTCCAAAAAATCACAAACACCCAGGACTAGGTCTAAAAGTTGACATAAAACCTGTCCCTGCAACCTCGTATCATGCATCATTTAAGAATTCATATGTTGCCCCGGGCTCCAAACTAGTTTGGATGCCTAAACTAACCGTGTAATTCTTAGGCCTTGTGCAAGGAGGAACAAGAAGAAGAGTGGTTAATCGACAGTGCCTGCTCATTGCACATGACCGGAAGGTTAGAATACCTTCGGGATTTCAGGCGAATTTGCAACGGTGGAAATGTCACATTCGGCAACAATGCGAATGGGATAATCCGAGGTTATGGTGTTCTTACTACAAGAAACTTCTCTATTCAAAAGGTTGCTTATGTAGAAAGCCTTAAACACAATCTCATCAGTGTTGTCCAACTATGTAAGGCAGGACATCGAGTTGAATTTGATGACCAATTTTGCTATGTGATGACAAGGGATAGAGGCACATGTCTGATCAAATCCCGATCCGAAGGTACTATATATCCTCTGGACGTCTCTCTGATCATAGGAAAACCGCAATTATGCTTCCTATCCAAAGCAGTATCCGAAGTCAGCTGGCTATGGCATCGCAAGCTAGCTCATCTCAACTTCAGATACATCAACAATTTGGTCACTGGAGAACTAGTCCGAGGTCTTCCAATCCTCAAGTTCAGCAATGATACTCTCTGTCCTGCATGTGAATGCGGAAAGCAATCCAAAGCGAGTCACCCTATGGTGATTGATTCCTCAATTTTTGAACCACTTGAACTCCTGCACATTGATCTCTGCGGTCCATCTACCGTAGCCAGTCTTCATCACAAAAAATACATACTGGTTATAGTTGATGACTTCACACGGTTCACCTGGGTCTCTTTCTTAAGACTCAAATCAGAAACTCCGCAGATACTGATCAATTTTATCAAGGAAATTGAACTTTAGATCAAGTTACCAGTACGACGCATCCGAAGTGATAATGGAACCGAGTTTACCAATCATCTCTTAAATAGTTTCTTGGTTTCAAACGACATCACTCACAACTTCTCAGCTCCCTACACACCGCAACAAAATAGGGTAGTAGAGCGAAGGAACCACACTCTAGTAGAAGCAGCCAGATCTATGCTCAACTTTGCACACCTTCCTCTCGAATTCTGGGCCGAAGCAGTGGCCACAACTTGCTTTTTACAGAACCGAAGCATTGTGTGCAAACGTCTCAGCAAAACACCATATGAGGGCCTTAACAACCGCAAGCCAAATGTCCGAATCTTCCATATCTTTGGGTATAGATGTTTCGTAATCAACAATAGAGACCACCTTAATAAATTCGCACCAAAGTCTGATGAAGGCATCTTCCTTGGCTACTCAACAAAAAAAGTTGCTTATAGGCTTCTCATTAGAAGCACAAGGCTAATAATTGAAAGCTTCGATGTCAAATTCGATGATTATCACATCCGCAACACCGCTCCATCAACCGAAACCACAACAATTCTATAAAGTGATATTCCTGCTTCTTTGGGTCCACTAAACCTAGTTGAAGTAAACTATGACGATCTATTCGACCCTGTAGAAACAGCCAAGTTATCTGAAGTTCTTGTGTCCCCTGAAGCTCTACAGCAACATGCTGATGTATCTGGTCCTACTCCATCCGATGAAGTATCACTAAATACTTCCACCTCGCCGGTTGAGGGGGAAAACTCAACTCCGGACCATACAACAACCATCGAGGTTCCAGTACTAGAAGATACAGCTCCAATCCTTCTCCACAGAGGATTTCAACCATCAAACGTGTCTTCGGACTCGGATGATGAAAACATAGAGAACATTGACACAAGAACAGACTCGAGAATTATCACGCTCCCATCTGCAATCCAGGGGGAACCTTCTCAGGTTCAAGGCGAACTCCCATTTACAATCCAGGGGGAACCTTCACCATCTGCCCAAGAAAACTCTGATCCCACCATTCCAATTCAGGACACTTCAGCAGGTTGTTCTCAAGTCCAGGGGGAACTGCCATCTCCAACCGCAGAGTCTTCTGATATTGAAGACATTCCCTCTACCGCAACGGCTGATCATCTGCAACCCCGTCTGCATGTATGGACGAAGGACCACCCACCAGGTCAAATCATCGGCAACCCATCCGCAGGTATCCAGACTCGATCTTCCAAGGATTTATCTGATCACTGTCACTACGCAGTATTTATGTCCTCGGTCGAGCCCCGAACGATCATAGAAGCGTTACTAGAACCAGACTGTATATCCGCAATGCAAGAAGAGCTAGAAGAATTCAAAAGAAACAATGTGTGGCAGCTCGTTCCGAAGCCGCAAGGTCACACTATTGTTGGTACTAGATGGGTGTACAAGAATAAGTTGGATGAATCTGGTACGGTCGTCAGAAACAAGGCAAGGCAAGTTGCCAAGGGATATAGTCAACTTGAAGGTATTGACTATGATGAAACGTATGCTCCGGTGGCACGAATGGAAGCCATCCGAATCTTCTTAGCATACGCAGCTCACAAGAACATCAAGGTACATCAAATGGATGTGAAAAGTGCTTTTCCCAACGGTGAATTAAAAGTGGAGGTTTATCTTCAGCAACCTCCGGGCTTCGAAAGTCTTGAATTCCCAGACTACTGCTACAAGCTTGAAAAAGCAGTCTACGGTCTAAAGCAAGCCCCAAGAGCGTGGTACGAGACTCTCTCTGAATTTCTTGTCTCTGCCGGATACAAAAGAGGAGTGATTGATCCCACTTTATTTAGAAAGGCTAATGGTAATCACCTTATGCTTGTACAAATATATGTGGATGATATCATCTTCGGATCAACTGATCAAGGATTGGTGGATGAATTTGCTAAGCTCATGACCAACAAGTTCCAAATCAGCATGAATAGAGAGATTAACTTCTTTCTAGGACTTCAAGTGAAGCAAGTCTCTCAAGGGATATTCATCCATCAGGAGAAGTATACCACTGAACTACTAAAGAAATACTCAATGGACAACTGTTCTTCGGCTAAGGTCCCCATGGCCTTCGGATATAAGATATATGCTGATCCTTCCGACAAATCAGTGGATCACAAGATTTATAGAGGTATAATCGGCTCATTGATGTACCTCACCGCAAGTCGTCCAGACATTGTCTTTGCAACATGTGTATGCGCAAGGTACCAGACTGATCCAAAAATGTCACACATGACCGCAGCCAAACAGATTCTAAGATACTTAAAGGGTAGCAAGACTCTTGGTTTATGGTACCCCGCAGGGAATGACTTCAGCCTACAAGCATTCACTGATGCGGATCATGTCGGATGTAGACTAGATCGAAAAAGAACCTCCGGTGGATGTCAATTTCTAGGTGGAAGACTCGTCAGCTGGTCATTAAGAAAACAAAATTGTGTGTCACTGTCTACCGCAGAAGCTGAATATGTGGCCGCAGCCAGCTGTTGTTCACAAGTCTTGTGGATGAAAACACAACTCATGGACTACGGATATAGAATGCTGCGGATACCAATTTATTGTAACTCTGAGAGTGCCATAGCGATTTCCCACAATCCAATTCAGCACTCTAAGACAAAGCATATTGAACTACGGTATCACTTCATCAAAGACCACATCCTGAAAGGTAACATTGAACTAATTTTTGTCCATACTCATGAAGAGATTGCTGATGTATTCACAAAGGCACTTGACTCTACAAAACTCAACAGTTTTTTACAAATGTTAGGAATGATGAATCCGGACCCACAATTCTTTTTGAATTGATAGGTACCGCAGACCATCCTTGCTCTCTGTTGCGGTCCGAATTGAAGTTATTTATGATAGATAGTTTTGGTATATCATGTGTACCGCAGTATATTCTTTGTACCACAACTATATTTAATATCTATCTTTCAAAGGTCCTTATTGTTTGTTGTTACTAATCTTTTGTTAAAGTGTTCTCCTCAGTTCATCTACTGCAGTCATCTAACCATCCATCTGCAATGATAAAAGATCCATCGGCAATAAAATCTCAATCCGCAATCACATTGATGGATCTCTCAACTGCTTCATAAATTCTTGGAACATGGTGTGGTATTTAATGATCCTTCATTAAATAAGAAAAAAAACATTCAAAAAGCATTCTTTATGAAGCATATCACTGTCTCAGTTCCACTTTTTGAATAAACCTTGTGTCAGACCTATTTTGGGTATGATGACAAAAAGAACGATTTTCCATAAAAAATCCCTTTTTTAAACTGTCTCTTCCTATTACCCCAAAACGTCAAATCTGTTACACTTACCCTTTTATACAACGAATTAACCTGTGACAACCGTCAATTTTTGGCCAAGTCAAAGTCAACTAAAGTCAACAAGTCAAACCGGTCAACTCATCTAACCCTTGTATATTAGGGTTTCCATCATGACTCTTATTGTACCTACTCGCAATCTTAATATAAAGTATCACTTAGAGTTTTCACATGTTCGGAAATTCTAAACCCTAATCAGGGTAAGTGATGAATCTACTCGATAGGACATTATTCCATACCCCTCGAGAGCGTATAACACACATAACGAGGCTTAACAGAGTGTAAGAACCTTGCGTTGCGAAGCCAAACACTCAAAAAGGTCACAAAAGAAGTCTCTCCCAATCTCTTTCACTCTAACTCTCCCAAAACTCTCTAAGTAGGAGAAATCGCTCTAAGTGTGTGAAATCTCTCCCAAATCTCTCCAAGTATGTGAAATCTCTCCCAAATCTCACCAGGTATGTGAAATCTCTCCCAAATCTCTCCAAGTATGTGAAATCTCTCCCAAATCTCTCTCTGTATGTCAAATCTCTCCAAGTATGTGAAATCTCTCCCAAATCTCTCTCTGTATGTCAAATCTCTCCAAGTATATGAAATCTCTCCCAAATCTCTCTCTGTATGTCAAATCTCTCCAAGTATGTGAAATCTCTCCCAAATCTCTCTCTGTATGTCAAATCTCTCCCAAATATCTCTCTGTATGTCAAATCTCTCAAAGTATGTGAAATCTCTCCCAAATCTCTCTCTGTATGTCAAATCTCTCCCAAATCTCTCTCAAAATCTCTCTCAACTCCTTATAATCACTCGGGGCATCCCGACCCTTAATTTAGTCGAAAACTGCTCGAAAACGGAAGTTTACGCGAAAAACAGCCTTAAGGAGCCGAAACCCCTCTTAGGAGCTGAAACTCCTCTTAGGAACCGAACCACTTAGGAGCCGAACCTCTTAGAGCCGCACCTCCTGAGAACCGAAACCCTCTCAACCGAAATGGACCGAGCACTCTGTCTATTTCGGTCCCCTGATCATTCCGAATCGAGCCTAACCTTCTGCTCTTCTCTTCTCACTTTCGGTCCGAGAGGACTACACCTTCGGTCCGAGGACCTGACCTTCGGTTCCGAGATGCGAGCCACGACCGAACCCTCGCACCTTCGGTCCTCCCTTCTACTCTCGGTTCCTTCCTTCTCCACTCTCGATTCTCACTCCCTTAGAGCCGAACCTCGCAGGTTCGGTCCAGATTGCCGGTTTTTGACCCAAACTTCGTTTTAAGCCCGTTTTTCGAGATTTTAACGCGTGATTTTCACCCAAACTAGTATTTTAACATAATAAACCCCAAATATTCATATTTTAATTATATTTTGGGGAAAATCCTTGTCTAAGAATAAAATGTAGTTGGTAAGATATTTAGGAGGAGTGTTGACTTATCCTTTGGACAAGGACACAAGCAACCTCCCCATACCTTCATAGTACAACCCCTAGTCACTATTCACCCATACCTAGTCAATCGTTGTCCTTTTTTTTACACTCTTGTTCAGCCATAATCTTGAACAAGAGCTGGAGAAATCCTTATCTCTCCTCCCACTTTATTCACTCTTTCTCTAGAAGAACAAACACCTCTCTTATGCTTTCTCTCTCTAAAAATTCGAGATTCAAAGGCTGGTCTTGGGTTTTTCCTCCACATTTGGTAAATATCTTCCTCCTACACTTAGATATTCTACTATCTTTCATCCAAATCATAAATTGCTTACACAAATATCGTCATATTTGTGTTAGATCTTCAAATCTTCAAGCATCTCCCAAGTATTCTTGAGTTGAACACTACCTTTCTCCATCATCCATCTACTGAAAATCACTCACGGTGAGTTCATACCCCTACTTTTTTATGCTTTCTTCAAGTTTTAGGGGGGGAAATACAAGTTAAAACACCAAAAACTTAACTAAACTCAAACAACAGCTTTCATCAGAAAAGTTGAGTCTTATTCACGGACTGTTTTGACTACCTTAAACTTAATATTTCAAAACTGTTAATATAAAAATAGTTCAGGTTCATACCTTTAAAATGACTACTTGCACATCTCCATATGATTTTTCTACGATTTATGGTGATTTTTACAAAACTGCCTAACATTTCAGAAATGAATTCGGACCAGTCTGTGAATATGAACATTTTAACACAAGTTAAAGACTTCCAAAAATCATAATAAAAATTATGAATAAATTAGACACATTTTATGAACTCTCAGAATTTACGGATTCGGTTTTCGACTTCCGATGATTTTTCTATGATTTTTCTAAAACAGTGCAGAACGGTCAAAACTAGTTAACAACTTATAAATTTCATAACACTTTGTAATCTGTTGAGCAAAGTGTATAACCATAAGTTCTAAATATTGAATGTATTATCTTGTTAGTTTATCATCTTAAAATGAAATTTAGTCATTTGATGATAAGGTTTGCTCATTCATCTCGAACACATATAATAAACTTCAATAAGCATAGTTTATGGATTTTACTACATGAAAAAGGTTTTACTCTCAAAACAAATGAGTTTTTCATATCCTACGTGATAAACTATAATAGTAATAGTTTAAGGATTTCATATCACTAATTTATTCAGAAAAGGTGATTTTACTTCCTCCACAGAAGAGGTTTTAATATCAAAATATGTGTAAACTAGTTAACTTAGGTTGTGAGGCAATTCTCTCCCCGTACGTTCGGGTTCGGGATCCCAATTCCTGTAAGTTATAACCAGAGTCTCTTGTAGGGAGAGCTTGATAATTGTGTATAGATCTATATTGGGTTTGACACCCCACACCTTGCTGCTAGCTACAGCGGGACCTGCAGGTCTACGGGTGACAAGAGTCATAGTATCTTAACGTCTGAAAAATGTTGTGCAGGTTATTTCTCGTCATAGTATGGTTATAGCTACTCACATAGGTAGTTAACAATCTTTCAAGTTTACATGGAAACTTTTACCTTGAAAATGGGTTTACTTCTAAATCAAACGAGTTTATGTCGATTTAAACTTACATGAGTTACTTTAAGTATGGTAAAATACTTGTACACTTTCGGTCTTAGGATTAAAGACAACTCATAACACATAAAGTTTACGGGATTTTTCTCAAATCAAAAAGGGTTTTATGCCGATTTAAAATCACTTTTATATCTTTAAGTATGGAAAATACTTGTTTATTTTCGGTCCTGGGATTTAGGACTACATAACTTTTATAAGGAAAATATTGGATTTTCTTTGGAACATATTTCTATTAACACTACATCCCATCTAGAATTGTTAGACTTCAACGGTTCATTTAACTCAAATTATATGTAACTTATATACGATGAGTGATCATAGAAGGAATCTATGGGTTCTTCTAGAGTTCATTATCGCATAACATAGGAGCATTCATTCCACACTTAACTAAGAAAATATTGGATTTTCTGGAAATCATACTCTATCACTTTTTTTTTTGTCATCATAATGTAATTGATTTGAATCATGTAAACATATACTTTGGTGTAACTTTTTTTTTTCAATTATATTTATGATGGTTGTATTTACTTTGAGCACTATTATACTCGTTGTTGTGATACTTTACATGAAGTCCTCCACCCCCGGACATTTTCGTCATCCTTGGTTTGGGGGTGTGACAGATTGGTATTAGAGCATTGTTTATAGTGAACTAAGTATATCGAACCACATAAGATATACAAACTATAAATGCATTGGGACTAAGGTCTCTGATTTAACAATTTTCAAATAAGTATACTTTTAGAAATAAATGGTTTCTTGTTAAAAGTATACATGCATGCATACATACTAAGGTCAGCATCATTCTAGAACAAAAAAAAAGTAATGATTGTTGAATGGCACAAGTAGGCTTGGGGATGTATAGTCAGGTCTGGGAATGACATAGCTTGATCAACATGGCTAACCCAGAAATGATTAGCATATGCCCGAGAATGGTTGTGGCGTTGCAACAAGTCTAAAAACTTACCGATTCTATCTACAAACAAACATTGAAAAGCATAAGTCAAACATTAAAATACTATAGGAGTATTTTGTAATACTATAACCAACTTATGTGAAGACTAATGACCCCTATTAGTAGGTCTTTAACGACTGAGTGCATACGCCAAGGTTATACATAATTAAAGATATTATAGACTCAGAATCTATGACTATTGCTCTACTTCCTGTTCCTTGTTTGGTTGTGGATTTAGAGTAGAGTCATTTATTCGAAGGTCTATTCTATCTCAGATTATGTATAACTGGTATGCACTATGTGATTATAGACGTGACTGATAAGGATCACCCCCTATAAGTAATTATAGGATTGGAATACTATTAATTATCTCTTCCACTCCTATTCTCGCACGTATAACATAACAAGATCCTACTTACCAGGCGACCCCTATTTTCCCAACCAGGGAAATGGTGGATGGTTATGAGAAGAATCAGAAGCGGAACCGGAGGTAATGAACCCTCCATGCATAGCCAGAGTTCCCGCGAACCGTTTCGACTACATCGGACATGTGCCCCGTTGGGCAACCGTGATCGAGGGTTGGAGTCGACGGCAATGACAGCAATCACCATGTGGAGACCAACGAGGGTGTTATGACCTCAACCACGGGGGACCGACTGATAGAGCCCTCCCGGCGAAGACCCGGCGGATCGCGAACATCAGGGATTAAAACAGGGAGACTGCTTGGATCATATTAACAAGATGGGCTTAGGACATACCTGACATACTCGAAGGTCTATTTAGTCTTAATTATATAACTAAGAATACATCAATTGGTCGTAAGAAGGATCTAGCTTGGATCAAATTACAAGGTTTCACTTGGATACAGAACTACTAAAATACATGAGTTTATCATATATAGACTCTCGTTATGAACTGTTTTCAGAACACCATAAACAACCGAAATACGTTACAATTTGAACTAAGATAAACTTAGTTAGAAAACTCGCGACGTATAGCCATTCTAAAAACTCATTATCGTCTCACCTTTAAACATTTTGGTGGAAAGGTGCCTTCTTCGTAGACCTATAGGGTGCGATCATACCAGCACTAATGCACCGGATCCCATCAAAACTCCTCGGTTAAGAGTGATTGGGGAAAAATATTAACTAGGATGGATAAACTTAACATTCGTACGAAACCTAGTTCTACCCATTTCCGTAACTCCATCTCAGGATTGATTAGCAGAAACGCTAAGAATAGTACATAAATGTGCGAAGTTTATACATGAGGATATGAATTGTAAGAATGCACTTGAGGTAATCATCCCCACTCACGAATTCGTTTTTCATCATGAAACAGAATTATGTCTTCACCAAGAGGTAACCAACCAACTAGCAAGGCGCCAACCCTGCAGATAGACTCTGCTACTTTTCAAGTTGCAGTCACGGCAGCCGTGGCAGCCGTCATGGCGAAGCTCAACGCTAACTACGCCAGTAGGCGCGAAGATGGTGTCAGAAATACTAACCGCAATAACAATCAAGAACACCAGCGGGTGTCTACCAACGAAAATACCTCAGACCACAAACCTAAGAGCAAGAAACAGAAGTTTTGGAACAGAAAGAAGTGCAACCCATCTCAAAAATTTGCTATGAGACAGCAATCCGTGGCTGCCCCTACAATTACGACAACAGTCACAACACATGCCTCGACATCAGCCACAACATCTATCGCTCAAGCACCAGACAGACAATATATGGGAACACTTCCAAAGTGTAACAAGTGTAACTACCATCACACATGAGCTTGCCGGATTCCACGCTGTATCAACTGCAACAAGAAAGGGCACACCGTCCGTTTCTGCAGGACCCCGACCTAGCGCATCGCTTCAACCACCAATACTGGTGTAAGTCCAGTATGCTCCCTATGTGGTGAAACAGGACACTTCAAGAGAGACTGTCCAACCGAGAAGAATGACGGAGGAGCAGGAGGAGTGTGACAACTGAATCAACGGAAGCCTATTAGGACTTTTGTAATGTTTCCAACGACAAAAACGTTTAAGCACCATATGTTTGTAATGAATTTGGTATGATTGCTAAAATTACCGTCTTTCTAAAAGTAGTTAAAATACTCTCTCGTTCGAATCAAATCAAAGACATTCATATATGACCTTAGGATCATTACCTGTAAGCTGTGATGACTTTGTGCATACATCGGGGTTAATTATAATCAAAATACTGAAGACTTAAAGCAAATAATTCCATCCTGACTCCTGTTCCATGTCTAGTAGTGGGATTTGAGTGGAGCCACCCACTCGACGATTTCACCAATATCAAATTACATGCGACTTACATATACCGCTCGACCATAGAGTGACCTGTCAGGGATCATGATATCAAGTATTATTACTAGTTACCATAACACACTCACTACCAGTGCTAGACGCTGTGGTAGGAACCATCTGCAGTAATAATAACATCGAACGAAACGGAACACACTGAAAAGAAACACAAGATACTCTATCACCTAAATGAGCACTTCTTACGAATACAGCTTAACACATGTTTTACCTAAAAGGATACTGTTGTCGTCATTCGATTTCAATTGATATAGTCCTCACTTTCCTGACTAAACGGCTACGAAAAGACCTTTCACCTAATCTCGAAAAACCTTCGTCTCTCATAAACACAAATCCAACACGGAGGTCCGGGCTATCTCTCGCTGTGAAACCCCAAAACACTCACCAGAGGAGTATTATACCTTCCGAAACCTTACCACAAGTATTTTCGGGAGACCCTTCACGCAGCAGATAAAGTTCAAGCACAGAAGCTTGGGATGAATACAGTTAGTCTACCACTACTATGTTTATACGCGAGGAAAATGTATAATTAAGATTCTACGGACATTGGATGTGTGCTTCCGCCCTATTTCCTGTTCCTTGTCTGGTTGTGGACTTGGGGCAGAGTCACCCATCCAACTGTCTTGCCAACCTTAAGTACATACGACCTATATGCGCGAGTTAATGATAGATGGACCAGGTACGAGTCCTGCCACGAACTTCAGGACCAACTTACCCAGGAGTGCAAATGAGCGCCCTATCATTCGAATAAGTCTAGTCGTGTAAACCGAACCCATATGTTCCCTACCGATCTAATCAAATGAGAAACACTAAAGCAGACCCTATGCAGCGCTCCGAGGAGAAGCTATCACTTATGACTTAGTACAAGTTCGAGAAAGGCTGGAAGCATCTCGAGAACACGGCAAAACCCGAATAAGTCTTATCTTCTATATAAAAACACAGGATTTTTTTTACTAGTGAATCTATGATGGCTAGTGTAAACATTATGGTCATATATCATTAAGATTTTATGGACTTAGAATGTGTGATTCCGCCTCATTTCCTGTTCCTTGTTTGGTTGTGGGCTTAAGGCGGGGTCACCCATCTGAATGCCCTTGCAATCTTAATGATATACGACTAGTTTACACCAAACGATTATAAAAGAACTGGTAGGACTTATAATGCAAACTTCGTCACAAATTGTTGAAACATTCGTAATGCTGGAACTCGCTAACTACATTATAAAATATTCATAGTGGTAATACCAAGTATAAAGCGGAGAGCATAAAGGCACACGTAAGATACACTATCATTCCAAAACAATGACTCCTTTAAATCGACTCAGCTCAAGTTACAATAAGAAATTCCAAGGTCGTCATTTAACATCAAGCGGGTTGTTCCCCACCATATCAATTCCTTATACTACGAAAAGTTCCCCCATCTTTCCTCCAAATTCTTGAAGTCCCAGTCGAAACACTAATTTCGGGACGAAATTCTGTCTAACGGGGGGATGATGTGACAACCGTCAATTTTTGGCCAAGTCAAACCGGTCAACTCATCTAACCCTTGTATATTAGGGTTTCCATCATGACTCTTATTGTACCTACTCGCAATCTTAATATAGAGTATCACTTAGAGTTTTCACGTGTTCGGAAATTCTAAACCCTAATCAGGGTAAGTGATGAATCTACACGATAGGACATTATTCCATACCCCTCGAGAGAGTATAACACGCATAACGAGGCTTAATAGTGTGTAAGAACCTTGCGTTGCGAAGCCAAACACTCAAAAAGGTCACAAAAGAAGTCTCTCCCAATCTCTTTCACTCCAACTCTCCCAAAACTCTCTAAGTAGGAGAAATCGCTCCAAGTGTGTGAAAACTCTCCCAAATCTCTCCAAGTATGTGAAATCTCTCCCAAATCTCTCCAAGTATGTGAAATCTCTCCCAAATCTCTCCAAGTATGTGAAATCTCTCCCAAATCTCTCCAAGTATGTGAAATCTCTCCCAAATCTGTCTTTGTATGTCAAATCTCTCCAAGTATATGAAATCTCTCTCTGTATGTCAAATCTCTCCAAGTATGTGAAATCTCTCCCAAATCTCTCTCTGTATGTCAAATCTCTCCAAGTATGTGAAATCTCTCCCAAATCTCTCTCTGTATGTCAAATCTCTCCTAAATCTCTCTCTATATGTCAAATCTCTCCCAAATCTCTCTCAACTCCTTATGATCACTCGGGGCATCCCGACCCTTAATTTAGTCGAAAACCGCTCGAAAACGGAAGTCAACACGAAAAACAGCCTTAAGGAGCCGAAACCCCTCTTAGGAGCTGAAACTCCTCTTAGGAACCGAACCTCTTAGGAGCCGAACCTCTTAGAGCCGAACCTCCAGAGAACCGAAACCCTCTCAACCGAAATGGACCGAGCACTCTGTCTATTTCAGTCCCCTGATCATTCCGAACCGAGCCTGACCTTCTGCTCTTCTCTTCTCACTTTCGATCCGAGAGGACTACACCTTCGGTCCGAGGACCTGACCTTCGGTTCCGAGATGCGAGCCACGACCGAACGCTCGCACCTTCGGTCCTCCCTTCTACTCTCGGTTCCTTCCTTCTCCACTCTCGGTTCTCACTCCCTTAGAGCCGAACCTCGCAGGTTCGGTCCAGATTGCCGGTTTTTGACCCAAACTTTGTTTTAAGCCCGTTTTTCGAGATTTTAACGCGTGATTTTCACCCAAACTCGTATTTTAACATAATAAACCCCAAATATTCATATTTTAATAATATTTTGGGGAAAATCCTTGTCTAAGAATAAAATGTAGTTGGTAAGATATTTAGGAGGAGTGTTGACTTATCCTTTGGACAAGGATACAAGCAACCTCCCCATACCTTCATAGTACAACCCCTAGTCACTATTCACCCATACCTAGTCAATCATTGTCCTTTTTTTACACTCTTGTTCAGCCATAATCTTGAACAAGAGCTGGAGAAATCCTTATCTCTCCTCCCACTTTATTCACTCTTTCTCTAGAAGAACAAACACCTCTCTTACGCTTTCTCTCTCTAAAAATTCGAGATTCAAAGGCTGGTCTTGGGTTTTTCCTCCACATTTGGTAAATATCTTCCTCCTACACTTAGATATTCTACTATCTTTCATCCAAATCATAAATTGCTTACACAAATATCGTCATATTTGTGTTAGATCTTCAAATCTTCAAACATCTCCCAAGTATTCTTGAGTTGAACACTACCTTTCTCCATCATCCATCTACTGAAAATCACTCACGGTGAGTTCATACCCCTACTTTTTTATGCTTTCTTCAAGTTTTAGGGGGGAAATATAAGTTAAAACACCAAAAACTTAACTAAACTCAAACAACAACTTTCATCAGAAAAGTTGAGTCTTATTTACGGACTGTTTTGACTACCTTAAACTTAATATCTTTCAAAAATGTTTAGCATAAAAATAGTTCAGGTTCATACCTTTAAAATGACTACTTGCACATCTCCATACGAGTTTTCTACGATTTATGGTGATTTTTACAAAACTGCCTATCATTTCAGAAATGAATTCGGACCAGTTTGTGAATATGAACATTTTAACACAAGTTAAAGACTTCCAAAAATCATAATAAAAATTATGAATAAATTAGACACATTTTATGAACTCTCAGAATTTACAGATTCAGTTTTCGACTTCCTATGATTTTTCTATGATTTTTCTAAAACAGTGCAGAACGGTCAAAACTAGTTAACAGCTTATAACTTTCATAACACTTTGTAATATGTTGAGCAAAGTGTATAACCATAAGTTCTAAATATTGAATGTATTATCTTGTTAGTTTATCATCTTAAAATAAAATTTAGTCATTCATGATAAGGTTTGCTCATTCATCTCGAACACATATAATAAACTTCAATAAGCATAGTTTATGGATTTTACTACATGAAAAAGGTTTTACTCTCAAAACAAATGGGTTTTTCATATCCTACGTGATAAACTATAATAGTAATAGTTTAAGGATTTCATATCACTAATTTATTCAGAAAAGGTGATTTTACTTCCTCCACGGAAGAGGTTTTAATATCAAAATATGTGTAAACTAGTTAACTTAGGCTGTGAGGCAATTCTCTCCCCGTATGTTCGAGTACGGGATCCCAATTCCTGTAAGTTATAACCAGAGTCTCTTGTAGGGAGAGCGTGATAATTGTGTATAGATCTATATTGGGTTTGACACCCCACACCTTGCTGCTAGCTACAGCGGGACCTGCAGGTCTACGGGTGACAAGAGTCATAGTATCTTAACGTCTGAAAAACGTTGTGCAGGTTATTTCTCATCATAGTATGGTTATAGCGACTCACATAGGTAGTTAACAAACTTTCAAGTTTACATGGAAACTTTTACCTTGAAAAGGGGTTTACTTTTAAATCAAACGAGTTTATGTCGATTTAAACTTACATGAGTTACTTTAAGTATGGTAAAATACTTGTACACTTTCGGTCTTAGGATTAAAGACAACTCATAACACATAAAGTTTACGGGATTTTTCTCAAATCAAAAAGGGTTTTATGCCGATTTAAAATAACTTTTATATCTTTAAGTATGGAAAATACTTGTTTATTTTCGGTCCTGGGATTTAGGACTACATAACTTTTATAAGGAAAATATTGGATTTTCTTTGGAACATATTTCTATTAACACTACATCCCGTCTAGAATTGTTAGACTTCAACGGTTCATTTAACTCAAATTATATGTAACTTATATACGCTGAGTGATCATAGAAGGAATCTATGGGTTCTTCTAGAGTTCATTATCGCATAACATAGGAGCATTCATTCCACACTTAACTAAGAAAATATTGGATTTTCTGGAAATCATACTCTATCGCTTTTTTTTACAAGGAAAACGGTTTCTTCCTCAAACAAAACTCTTATGAACTCACCAACTTAATTGTTGACACTTTTTCAAAACTAGTTGTATTCTCAGGAAATCAGTGAAACAGGAGAACCAGCAGCATTTTGAGGATGGGATGATAAATCGTCAAACAGTTCATTTTGTCATCATAATGTAATTGATTTTAATCATGTAAATATATACTTTGGTGTAACTTTTTTTTTTTTCAATTATATTTATGATGGTTGTATTTACTTTGAGCACTATTATACTCGTTGTTGTGATACTTTACATGAAGTCCTCCACCCCCGGACGTTTCCGCCATCCTTGGTTTGGGGGTGTGACCCCTCACCATACGTTCTTCAGACGTGATGTTTTAGGGATTGACATTTCATTAAATGCTAACCCTTTTGGAAAATCTCAAAATTTTAAATAAACCTTTTTCTCTCATCTGTGGCTGAGATTTCCTCTCCTAATCAAAGAAAACATCCCAAACGTTTTTACCTTATCCAATTTCACCTAGGGTAAAAACAATAACTGCTTCAAATCCGCCACTATAAAACCCCCTTCTTCTTCCCCAAGAAAGTTTTACGCTTTCTGAACATCGAACTTCTTCTCCTTCATCTTCTTGTACTCTGTTTTTCCTACAAAGTTCTTCCACCTCTTCCAAAATGGTAAAATCGGGTATCTCGAAGAAACTTTCCAAGGCATCTGCCTCGGCAAACCCAATTGGTTTAGACTCTGCTTCAAGGAACCAAATGCCAACGATTGCTTCAAGCAATTTTAGGGTTGTGTTCGAAGAGCATTCCTCTTATAATGCTCCGATCAAGTTGATGATCAAGTTCTTGTCCAATCACCCAGTGTTTGGTCCCTTTGATTCCTTCACATATGTGGTTCCTCTATCAACCCTCTTCAAATGTTCCTTCTCTGCATATCGACCCCTCGAAAATCTTCAAGAAGTGCATCTGAATCTGGTGAACGATTCCTTGGTTATTCTGACCAAAGAAAAATTCCTCAATGCCATCAACCTGTTAGTTCATCCTTCAACCAAGGTCTTCACTCCCAACATGGCGGACATTCTCTCTGCACTCTACCAAATGGGTTACCAAAAGAAGATTATAGGCATAGGCGAGTTCAATAAAAATCAGTTGCCTGCGGTGTGGCAGTTCGGTTGCCACTTCGTGATCCGCAGTCTGTCCGGCAGAACCGGAGGCATTGATAACATGGGCCTAAAGCTGTTAGAGTTAGTCTGGAGCATCTTCACTGGCCACGATGTCAACTACGGTCAGATCTTGTGGGATGACTTCTTGCAGTACATTCCCAAAGAAAGTCCAAGAGAAAACCCTACCGAGCTCACCTTTGCACGTTTTTGGTCACTGTGCATCTCGGATCTTCATGCGGATGCAGGGCTGAGCATGGGCAATGACGTGAACCTCTTCATCACCAGAGATCTCAAAAGGTACAACCCTTCTAAAGATCAATCTATCTTCGGTCCCATTAGACGACTACCAGTCCATCTCTTGTCCTCACTTGGACTTGAAAACATTGATGTTTCAGACCATATAGAGGCTACGGAAGGTATTGACCCATACCTTCCTACTCCGCCTCTACCTAGACAAGACTTATATGCACCCATCAATCCAGATAGTACCGCAATCCCATCTTCCACTACTCTATCCAACCTATCTCTCTCAAAGAGGCGCAAGCAGTTAGCCTCAGCACGCCAAGGTCCCCGCAACACCAAGAAACATGGAACTCCAAAGAAGACAGATGCTCCCAAACACACTAAACCATCCAAGAAAAGGAAACACAAACAAACTGAGTCCTCAGATGGCGAATCAACTGATAATCAATCACACTCTCCCTCCAATGATTCTGATGATGACGCACAACCTATCTCCATCTTCAAGAAAAGAAAAACCAATCCCACTAGCCAAATGCGTGACCGGACTGATACCTCAGCCTCTCAGAAGGCTCCAGTAGTCCTTAAGGTGGCCGCAGACCCATTCAATACCACCATCAAATTCCACTCAGACACAGAAAGTGTGTCTGTTTCACCTGAACGTGGAGACTCACCCCCAGCTCACTCCTAGGGGGATGGAACTGGCTCTCGCCCTAAGGTCTCCAGGGCTTCCCGTCTACATTTCTTTTCTCCAGAGGAGTTGAACTCCATCCTTTTGTCTGTCACCCAAACACTGCAAACACCTTCCCAAACACAGGGCAATTCTGCCGCCCTTGCCAGAACTGAGTCGAGGCCAGACTTGACCACAGGTCAAGGAGACCGAGGAAGCTCAGGAAATCCTACTCTGCTTCCATCTTTTCCAGGTGGTTTAGGCACGGTGAGCACAATTATGCAAGGATCCATGGACCCGAGGGACACCTCGGTGCGATTCCAAGGATTTGACGGTGACGAATCAATGACTCATGGTTACAATACCATACGGTCCCAGAATCATACATCAAGAAATATGCCGCTTTCCGCAGGGCATTTCAAGCAAGGAAGGACCAGCAAATTAAGAAACTTCAACAGAAACAGCAAGAGATTCAATCCGTAGCGAAGTATTGGGCTGACGGAAGTAATGACGCCAACACCGTAGCCACCATTCTGAAAGTACAAGAGTGGATGTCCACAATGGCTGAAACAATCCGCAATGCTCAATCCACTCGTGGTGGTGAAGGTACATCTAAACTCCCTCCAGCTCCAACTCCAACTGTTAGAGATTCTCAAGACGATGGCACCATAATAGAAGTTAGCTCCACTCCTACCTTTGGATTCGATGACTTTGATATCAATGAGGTAAATCAGTCTAACCCTTCTGATGACGATTTAATGATTTTTGATGAGGAAGAAGCTTCGAGTGGCTCTCAACACTCAACCTCCAAGCCGAAAGAGAAAAAGAAGAAAAAGAAGAATGTTGTGTCCAGAAAAGAATTTCTGAGTCTACAAGCCAAAGTGGATCAGATTCTTGCTGCGGTTAAGCCCACTCAACCGCAACCTGAAGACTTACCAGGACCGCAATCACTGATTGAAAGAATCGAAAGACTTGAAACTCAGGAACGACTAGCTGCTGAACGCTTTTCTCTGAAAGTTGAAATGGGAATTCGTTCTCTAGATACAAGTCGCCAGGCTGACCATAAGCACTTTATGGCTGCTGCGGAGCGCCTCATCTCTGAGGTATCCGCAATCAAGGCAGATTTACAAACAGCCATTGCGGACCAGTCAACTCTCTGTATTTGAGCAGTTTGACCACAACCTACCTGATCACAAGAGACTGCCCATGGAATTCAAAAGACTCAATCGATTCTATGCCAAACATGCTTCTTCCATAGAAAAAATCTGGTATAATGATATACCATCAGCAGTCAAGAACTTTAAGCCCCAGAAATTCATGAAAGCTAACTTCATCCAATATACTCTTACAAGAAGGAATCAGGACTACGTCCGCAAATGTGTTCCAACACAAAAGCGAGAAGTATCCGAAGATGAAGATAGCACTTCAAAGGGCAATCACATTTCTAAGGGAAACCGTCTGTGACTTCACAAAGATTGATGCAGACATTTACCCTACTCTTGCCAAAAAGTTCGATCTTCCACCACTTGACCCTGCACCGGTGCCTACTGAAGGTTATCCAGAAAGATCCCTAGGTGCAACAAACTTCCCAGAACTTGGAGTCATTTTGAAAAGAAAGGTCGATAAAACCAAATACTTCATTCCCATGACTGCCATGAATCGTCTCACAAGGAAACAACTTGAAATTTGTCGAACCGTAGTTGAAAGATCAAAACACGCGACTACCGAAGTCAAGTTCGAAATTTTAAGAAGGATCACCTGGTTGGAGAATATCAGAAAGTTTTGGTGGATTCTCATCAAGTTCCTAAAACTTGATAACTGAAGAGAGGAGAAGTTAAAGAGGTCACTTAGGGGGAAATTGTTGAATCATAAAAGTGACCCTCTTGATCTTTGTCTACCGCAATCATCAAAGAACCGCAGTCAACTCTTCTCAGCAACCTCATCCGAAGTCATCATCAACCGCAGTTGCTCTTCTAGTTTACTTAGTTTAAACTTTATCTACTTTTGTTAGAATACTATCTATTGTCCAGTATGCCTTGCATGGCTACTCATAGATAGCTGATCCTTGTAATATTTGAGTCTCTATATATAGAGCTCAATCTTTTTCATTCAAAACTACTCTTACATCTCTCACTTACATCTATCTGATTACGCATCTTGTATCTCTTATCTTCTTCTATTATTCTCTCCTTCTTACTCTCAAAGTTCACGTGAATATAACTGAATATTATCTCTCTTCGGAGCAAGTCATTCGTGACTTAATCACTAAGTTTGATCTCACTTACTAACTTGGTCTGAATGCATTCCTTGTTAAGAATCAAATTATGTGTATACTTGATATAACACCTGCTGTCATTTATATTTCCTCACATTTCCACAACTAACTCTCTAATTATCTAACTGATTAACTTATTATTATTGTTGAGCTTTTAGATACTTTGAGATAAACTATTCCGCAACTATACTTGTTCTAACGTTTGTTCAAGTGTGTCTCAACTTTTTCTTTCAACAGAATCCGACGAGGAACCTGAAGAGGAACCTGAAGAAGAGCCTGAAGAGGGACCTGCGGAACCCGTGGCAGACGATGGTGTAGAAGAGTCTAGTGACGACAACGATAACGATTCGGATACAGAGTCTGAAGTCATCAACCCACCATACCCAGTGAGGGTGCCGACTCACCGAATGGGCCCGAGTGGCCCTACACCTCCCTCGAGTATCGACATTTGGAGATGGAGCAGGCAACAAGGACATCGACCCCCGTTTGGCATGGCACGCGACTTCTATGACCTGAGGAGGGAGGACCGGCTGATCGAGCACTTCCAGTCATTGTGAGACGATTGAGGGATACTGGCGATCTGGCTCAGAGCACCGCCGATCAGATGCACCAGATGCAGACTAGGGTTGAGTGGGCGGAGTAGGAAACGCGAGAGGTTATCCGAGAGTTCCACATGAGACAGGTGAGGTGGGAGACTCGACTCCGAGACGAGGAGCGGCAGGTGGCTCGCCCTCAGGGAGCATCCACTTCCTCAACACCACCCCCTGACACATCCCACCATGACTAGGACCAGCCGTATCTTTCTTCAGTATTATGTTATGTGATCTATGCTATGTACTATCGACTCTATGTTTAAGTGATTACACTACTCATAGGGTCGTTATGCTGCCGGATTTTATGTTATTTCATCGTAATGTATCCCTTTTGGAAAATTTACATGTATCAAAACTATTAGTATTAATGAAAATGCTTTATGGTTTATCATGACGTTGTTATCTGCTATGTGTTTTACTTCCTTGTTTCATGTCAATGTGTGAAATTACTTAAGTACATGCTATACCCCTAGTCTATAGGATCACAAACTCGCAAAAACCATAGGCACTCAACATCTTTCCGTTCCATGACAGAAAGATGCCTCAAAGACCCAACCCTGGAAACAACGCAACACCAACCCCGCCGGATATAAACTCGGTTGCATTCCAGGCAGCAGTGTCCGCTGCGGTCACTGCAGCACTTGCACAGATTCGCAATGGAAACAACGAAGAAGGCAACGCGCAGGGAGCCGGAAGCACAAATCAAGGGAGTAACCACGTAGCCGCACGACCATGCACCTACAAGGATTTCACCAACGCCAAACCTCGGACCTTTAATGGGACATGAGGCGTCATAGCCATGAAGAGATGGATTGAGAAAGTAGAGTCTATTTTCGAAATATGCGGGTGTCTGGACGAGTGTAAGGTCAAGTTCGTAGCCTGCACATTCATTGACCAAGCTCTCTCTTGGTGGAATGGCCACGTAGAGACCAGGACACTCCCGGTGGCAAACGCGATGCCCTGGGAAAAGCTGAAGGAGATGATGCTAGCAGAATATTGTCCTAGAGGCGAGATTCAGAAGATGGAATAAGAGTGTTGGTGCATGGAAATGCTCCACAAATAATGAGCGTTTATTAGGTTGTATTTTCCCTTTATTGTATTTATGGTGTAAATACTCTCCCTCCTATATAAAGGGAGAGTTGGTCATATCTTACTTTAGCTAGCTCATTTTACTTTTCTTAGAAGATTACTTTTCTCACAGTGTAATCTAGAGAGAGAGAGAAGTGGTCCTAGTCCTTAATCGAAAGAATTGAGAGAAGTGGTTCTTAAAAGATTACTTTTCTCAACCGCAACCAAAAGACATTCCAGGACCGCAATCCTTAATCGAAAGAATTGAAAGACTGGAAACCCGTGAAAGACTGGCTGCTGAGCGAATTTCCCTGAAAATTGAAATAGGAATTCGATCTCTTGATACAAGTCGCCAGGCTGATCATAAGTAGTTCATGGCCACTGCGGAGCGCCTCATCTCTGAGGTATCCGCAATCAAAACATATATTCAAAAGGCCATTGCGGACCAATCCTCTCACTCCCAGAGGCTGATAGATGAAACTCACACTGCTTATGAGTCCACTATCTCAGTCCTTCAATCCACCATCAACAGACTCCAACGCCCTCTTTCTTTAAACTTTCATGGCCCCAAAATTCTTCAACTCACAAAGGAGGTTCTGTTGGGTTTTGAGCATTCTAACACTCCTATGGTGTACATGCAACCCTATAAACCTTGGATCTATGTTTTCTCTATTATACAAGCAAATATTAACTATTCCAAGGTTTCATCCTAACTAGCATATTATGAAGCACCTATACTACAAAGTTCTAGTTAGATGACATACCTTTTGATGTAGCTTGATGTCTTCAAGCTTTAAGAGCTTAGCCCCAATAGTGTGGAAGCCTCAAATGGAATCACAAATCACCAAAACACCTTGGAAGAACTTGAGAGAATATGTATGCACACTAAAATCGGCCCACTCTTATTTTCACACCCTTGTGCCAATTTTGTGAGCCAAGGACCCCTTTATATATTATGGAGGATTAGGGTTACATCCATGTAAACCCTAATACCCATGACCTTTCATTTACATAGGATCCATGGGTTAAAAGCTCCATTGACTATCCATGAAAGCTTAGCCCAACCTAAATGAACTTGGCCCATTCCATATATATAAGAGTCCATATTTAATTAGTTCTTTTTGATCACTTAATTAATTCTAAATTAATTCTTGATCAATACTAATTAAATAATATGATTCCATATTAATATATTAGAACTTATAATATATTAATATAAATCATAAATATATTATTCTCAAAAGACTATCCATATAGATTGTGTCGGTGAAGTGCAACCCAAATGGACCATGCCGGGTCGGGTCAAGTACATACCAAATATAGTTATGGACTTAGACATTAATCCAACAGTCTCCCACTTGGATAAGTCTAAAACTATTAATGAGTATGACTTCAAAACCTAACTGGCAATCGTAGCTCTTAAAGCCGCTGTCGAACTCTGACCTTGTCAATGACTTGTCCATTAGATAAGGGATCATATATTCCTCCATTCTAGATATCATATGGACTGAGACATGGATTATAATCATTCTCTCTGTCCATTTGTTGTTTCCCGATTTTCGATTTATGATGACTGACTGATTGAACAAATCAAATCAGTCCTGGCTTGGCCAAGCACTCACATGTGTCATCGCTAAATCATCGAGGGGCCCACAGATATCGCTTTTATCCCGAAGGTAAAAGGAATAGATCAACTTCGACTCATATGGCTTGTTCTACTACTTGTTGAATCATACAAAAAGACACGTTTTATTACATCGAGTTACCAAATGCGTTTTCGTGCAATCAATGTATAACCAACTCATAGTAACAACTCATATCTCTAGGTTTGAAGAATATAAGATATTATCGTCTCATGATCACTCGTGATAATATCCATGAAGTGATTCAAATGAGCGCGGATTGAATCCAATACTCAGAACTTATGAGCACTCATGAGTGTTGTAGCACCACTTTGTCCACCAACTTGGACCTCTACAAACCAACCCATGACAGTCTTGATTCATATCTACTTCCAACATATGACCGACTGTGGATGGTTTGAATAACTTAATCATTCAGGAAGAGCGACTTAGTTATTCTGGAAGTCAAAACATGCAAAGTGAAACACAAGAATAAATGAATCAAATATGGTATCAAACCCATGAATATAAATAAAAACTTTTATTTATCACCATACTGATTACTCATTATTCATTGTTTCGGTTTTATCAACTTTATACTTGAATTAAAAACACTAGTTGTCCCATGCTCCAAGCATGTATACTATGTTTTTCTTAAACAATAGCTTTGCCATACACCAAGTATGCACTCTATGTTTGTCTATGATCCTTACTTTGTGAAATAAACCAATTGAACATAATTTCAATGATTCTAATTTCACACTCCCAAATCCTTATCGAAAAATGTGAGAATTTCAAATTCCTATCATTTATCGAAATCTGTATAGATTTTAAACTTATATGCACTGACCCTCCTGTAATGAATATGTACAAAGTCACAAAGACTTGTCAACAGTCATTATAAGGTATTCCAATGGAGATCAACTCCATGGAAACTAAGTCTCATATTCAAAGTACATTGCTTTGGACATGCTTCTTGCATTAAGTTTTCTAATCTTACACAGATAACTTCCACCTATGGAGACAACTCCATATTCTCATTTTGACTATCACTTCTGAATAAGAGATGCCTCTTTTCAGAATATGTCAATATGGTCCTTCCAAAATTAGCACTATACTTCCAACTGTCCCTGAGCAACCAATCTTTGGTAAACCTCAGATTGTCCTCGACAATTGCTTAATCATTTTAGTCATATCTAATTCTAGACCTTTTCCCTTCTTAATGCCTCTGGGCATTTGGAAAATTTAGAAATGACAAATATTATAGCACATGCAATCGATCCTGTACCCAAAGCAAATGGTACACGATTCATGATGTCTCACATAAAGACATTATTCTAGACCAGTCTTTTGCTATAATATTTTTATTTGCCATGTTTTCAAAATTTGACTATGAAGAGGGATGTTGTAATCATAATCGAATTTTGAGAACGCAATATATAGAATTTCCTTAAGTTGAACCAATCCAACATGAAATTCATATATATATTCTTGACTAAAGATGATTAAGGTCTCAATCTAAGCCTTTAGAACTGAAATGAAGTATATCCTCTCCCTTAATTATAACAAAACAACTTTTTCAATCCCTGCAGCCTCACGAATTGAAACTTTTGTTTTCTATAATTAACATTGCTAACTTGCAACACTAACAATAATTATCATGCTCCCACTAACATGATGATTATTAGCATAACACTTATGCTCCCACTAGCTTTGACATGTACTCAGAAATCAGCTGGACTTCTAGAAATCAATACTTTATTGACTTTCTTACCAAAGTTCAGATTTCTGATACGAGATGCTTTGATAAAACTTTATCAAAATCATACACATTTCCTTAGATAGCATGCATGTGTATCTAAACAGTTTCAGAACTATGAAAAGGGATGCCGTAATCATAGTCTCAATTGTTTAGACCTTTTGCCATCTGCTTCAAATCTACTTGGTGGAAGTGTTTCCTCACCATCATTTTCATGAATCGGAGAGAAACCTTATGACCCTTAGATTTTATGGTGTATGTGTTCTTATCCATGTGAATTGTCAAAACCATAGTCACAAGACAAGGATAATGACAAATCCAAACTTATATGGACTGAACTTATGCAATCTTAACTTCTTGCCACCTGGCAGTACAGGGCCTGCCATTGCTTCCAAGTTGTTATGCAACCAATTGACCTTAGTTGGTCTTTGTTTTATCCAAAACAAACACTTCACACAATTGGCCTTAGTTGGTCTTTGTTTCAAGAGATAGTGCGGATTCTTTATCAAGACAAACACTTCACACAATTGGCCTTAGTTGGTCTTTGTTTTATCCAAAACATCACAACTTACCAATTTCAAATGTACAAGAGTAGGACACTTTTAATCTTACATTTGACAAGTGTTTTAAACCTTTCTTTAAGATATGTCACTCAAGTTACAATCTTGGAGTATGACTCTAAGAATTGTTTTGGAACGAAGTATGACTCATCTTCCTGATCTAACCATTTCAACAATTCATGACTCCTCTTCTTAGTCATATGAATGCACTAAGATGATCTTTAGAGGACTAATAGTGATATGATTTCTAAATCATTAAGATGATCACAAACATGATACTAAAGTACTCTCCCATCTTTTCAGATTTGAGAAACTTTTATCTTTCTGCCTAATTTGATTCTTCCCATTCGTTCTGCCATACATTGAGACTTTTCCAATGTTTCAGAATTATACTTAAACTTGTAAGTATAACCATATTTACTAAACTTTAGTAAATCAAATAGTCTTAACGAGCTTTGTGGTGGACATGACCAGTGCACAAGAATGTGTACTCGATCCCTTTAGTCCTTCACTTGACTCACACATCCATGTGAACAAGTAATTAGTCTTGATTTTCCAATGCTTGACAGTTCTCATTCATCATACTATTCAACTTGCATGATTCCAAGTTTCGGTCCAATTGAAACTTGGGTGATGAGGAACTTTCCTGATTTGGTAAATTTAGACACTACCACAAATGAAAGAATCAAATCCATTTTCCAATATTGCTGTCAGTGGAATTATATAAGCAACAATTTTCCACAAATGCCATTGTAAGGATACTTCAAATAAATAAAATTAAACAATTTTCTTTTATTTTAAAACTTTGCGGAAAAACTTATCCTTACAATCCACATGGAAAATTGTTGTTATCTATTCCTTAGCAATATATCATAACTTCTTAAGCAACTGCTCAAAATTCTTATGCGATCGAAATCCACCTTCGCGATCAGAATCAGCATATACTTCCTTTAAGATTTCTCTCTATTCTTTGATTCTTAAAACATCAACATGTGACCCAGTCACATCATGTAATGAGGATCTCAGAATAGAACTTAACAGAGTTAGATAATGGGCTCTACCTGATGTAGAGTCAAACTTATTGACTTTAACATCCTTAGGTAAATTTGGCAGCTTTGCAATCAACGCCCCTTCCTTTGGCAAAATAAACATATGGACCCTTTGGTAATGGGACTATCTCAGACTTAGCCTTTCTCTTTAGCATTTGGTCAACCGGGTTGACTATGGCCAATCCCTTTCCATTGGGAAGAGAATGCTTTTTCTGGATTTCCAGTGTCACCATTGTCACTGTCCATAAAGTTTTTGGGAAGTTGATCTTCTAATCAAATTTGCTTCACTATCGTTCCAAATCATTGCTGATTCAGCAGCACCAAGCAAATAGATATGATTATTAAGGTTCATGTCATAGTCTGTATCATAGTAGTCCCAAAGGAACTCACTATGTGACTTAGAAAGTGATTGAACATCCAAATTTCTCAAGACTTTGAAACCCAACTCTCCCGGCTTGTCAATATGTGACTTCATCTCTAAGATGTGATCACACATAGACCTTGCTTGCCATTAGGGCTTGAGTGACCTTGAACTTGTGGGTTAGGGAGAAAAATTGGAGGAGGTGGAGGAAGTAAAGTTCCAAGAGATTTGGGAAGATCATAGATGTCTGAACTCGACATCTTTTGGGAGATATTCAAGATAGTTGATCTAAAGTCCTTAATATAACACCCAATATGAAATATTAAGGCTAGGATCCAACAACCTATTTATAACTGGAAGAGGGATGCCGTAATCCGAGTTATAAAATAGTTGAAGGTAGGTAAATGACGATTTACCAATTTCCACCATGAAAAACGAAATAATTTAATTAGGTTTTTTACTTAGATTTGAAACTCCTAGATCTTTTGAGATTCATTGAACTTTTCAATGGCATGTTTCAATCTCGAGTGTGCCCTTCAGGTTTTGTGACTGGGATGCCGAGGATCACAAAACAAGGTGTGAAGTAACCATGCAAATATACTTGGTACCCTTAATATTTACCCCTCAATCGATGTGCCGGTTAACCATACGAGCTCCACCGATACTATGATAAATATTAAGTTACCCTTTGCCTACTTTGTTAAATCCAGGTTAGTGTGCCGGTTAACCACACATGCTCCACTAACGGTTTAAACAAAGTGCAAAGTGTAATTTCATGGATTAACACCTTATTCACATTTTCCTAAGTAACTAAGATTAGGAATTAATAAAAGGTTTAGTTACTTAGTATTTATAATTAATACTGATAATTAATGGAGACTTATAGTCCTTGTCCTACCTGTTCGGCTAACGACCCTCCACCAGTCAAGGAAGCGGTGGGTGAGAGTGGACACCCATTAAGCTGCCATTTTATAGGCAACAACCTTATACCCCCCTTATAGACCGGCTTCGTGAATGAGGGCTACTAATGGTAAGACGAATTGCTCTTATACATATAATATATTAAACTTTTAATATTATAATAGTATAAGGGTGTATTTTAGACATTTAAAATACTTGATGGTTTAATCTATTAATTAAACTAGACTTTTAATTTAATTAAACTCAAACCATATATTTATGGATTTAATAATACTCTTTTAATTAAACGCTTTAATTAACTATTAATAAAGTCCATAAGAGTTAATTTGAAATATTCAACAAAACATCATAATTTCAATTATTAAACTCAAAATTAAAACCATTTAATTAATTGTTTAAGTTATGAACCAAAGAGTTTTAGAATTCAATTCTTTTTTTCATAAAAAACTTTTCTCAAATTCCAGAACTTGAGGGCAAGTTTTGTAATTCTTGAAAACCTTTGGATTCCATAACTTATGGAATTAATGGTGTTTTATGATGAAACTTTCCATGTTCCATAACTTAAGAACAAGTTATGGAATTCTTTAAAACATTAACACCAAATTTTGTAACTCCATAAAAACTTTAAATCAAATTTTTTTTTTTTAAACTTTCATATCCATAACTTATGGAAGTTTCAAAAACCCTTAAGATCACAACTTTAAAAAAAACTTTTTGAGCTCCAAAATTTTATGACAAAATTTGTAACTCCTTAAAACATTTAGATCAAACTTTTAAAACTAATAAAATAATCATATCATTTTATCTTTTACTAAATTTGACCTAATTCAACTCATATAGCAAATGATTCAAATTTTACAAATAATTAGTTTTTCACAAAAAAAAAATTATCTTAAAATTTGACAAACGTCATGTTTTTTTTTTCCAACTTGAAAATAAAATATTTGCATCAATATAACAGAAAACAACCCATGACTCTGATACCACTGTTGGGTTTTGAGCATTCTAACACTCCTATGGTGTACATGCAACCCTATAAACCTTGGATCTATGTTTTCTCTATTATACATGCAAATATTAACTATTCCAAGGTTTCATCCTAACTAGCATATTATGAAGCACCTATACTACAAAGTTCTAGTTAGATGACATACCTTTTGATGTAGCTTGATGTCTTCAAGCTTTAAGAGCTTAGCCCCAATAGTGTGGAAGCCTCAAATGGAATCACAAATCACCAAAACACCTTGGAAGAACTTGAGAGAATATGTATGCACACTAAAATCGGCCCACTCTTATTTTCACACCCTTGTGCCAATTTTGTGAGCCAAGGACCCCTTTATATATTATGGAGGATTAGGGTAACATCCATGTAAACCCTAATACCCATGACCTTTCATTTACATAGGATCCATGGGTTAAAGCTCCATGGACCATCCATGAAAGCTTAGCCCAACCTAAATGAACTTGGCCCATTCCATATATATAAGAGTCCATATTTAATTAGTTTTTTTTGATCACTTAATTAATTCTAAATTAATTCTTGATCAATACTAATTAAATAATATGATTCCATATTAATATATTAGAACTTATAATTTATTAATATAAATCATAAATATACTATTCTCAAAAGACTATCCATATAAATTGTGCCGGTGAAGTGCAACCTAAATGGACCATGTCGGGTCGGGTCAAGTACATACCAAATATAGTTATGGACTTAGACATTAATCCAACAGGTTCACCGACTGCTCTTCAACACCGCCATCCCAGACAATCAACAACTGGCTGATGCTCTGAAAGCCCAATTCCAGGAGGTGTGTGCCAAAGTTGATGGTCTCAGACAATGGCTTGAGGAAGCTCCGGTGTTGGATTCCTCAAGAGGGGGAAGTGATGAAGAAGACCATCATACCAACAACATTTCCCATCATCAAAGTCCCCCCATCACAACTGAAAAAATTCCATCACCACATCAGTCACCACCGCATCAGTCTCCACCGCAAAAGGAGATCACTCAAAAAGATCCCTCTCCTGAGCAACCAGAGACCCCTCCCCACCTCAAAAATCTTGCTTCAAACATGTCATCCGAACACTCAAATGACTCCCCCGCAACGCAACAAAAGAAAAAAGACTGGAAAGGAGCCAAGTTCGCAGAGCTCATCTGGAGAGAAAATGGTTTCGACATTACTATGGATGAATCCTTAGTAAATTCCTGGATCAATCCCCACCGCAGACTGCTAGATGATGACAACAAACCTTACCTTACCTATGCTGAACCCCCTTCAGATGGTTACTGGGATGTTCTAATCTCCCCAAATGCTAAATACTTCACCGTATTTGAGCCATTTGACCACAACCTACCTGATCACAACAGACTGCCCATGGAATTCGAAAGACTTAATCGATTCTATGCCAAACATGCTTCCTCCATAGAAAAAATCTGGTTTAATGATAGACCATCCACAATCAAGAATTACAAGCCCCGGAAGTTCATGAAAGCTGACTTCATCCAATACACTCTCACAAGAAGGAATCAGGACTATGTCCGCACCCAGGCTGACTTCCCATGCATGAATCCTGAAGAAGTCTTTCTGATAGCCAAGGTGTTCCAGAACAAATCCGAAAAACATCCGAAGATGAAGATAACACTTGAGAGGGAAAGTATTTTCTTGAAGGAAACTGTCTGTGACTTTGCCAAAATTGATGCAGACATTCACCCTGTTCTAGCCATAAAATGTGATCTTCCACCACTTGACCCCGCACCCATGATTACTGAAGGATTCCAAGAAAGATCCCTAGGTGCAACAAACTTCCCAAATCTTGGTGTCATCTTCAAACGGAAACTCAATGATACCAAATATTTCATTCCGTTGACTGCCATGAATCGCCTCACAAGAAAGCAGATTGAAGTTTGTCGAACCGTAGTTGAAAAGTCAAAACACACAACTGCCGAAGTCAAGTTCGAAATTTTGAGAAGAATCACTTGGTTGGCAAAATGTTAGGAAGTTTTGGTGGATACTGATCACGTTTCTAAAACTTGATAACTGAAGAAAAGTTAAAGAGGTCACTTAGGGGGAAATTGTTGAATCATGAAAGTGACCCTCTTAAACTTGATCCACCGCAGCCGTCAAAGAACCGCAGTCAACAATACCATCCGAAGTCATCACTCATCCGCAATCTATCTATCCAGTGTCTTAGTTTATCTTTTTATCTACTTAGTTAGAATACTCTCTATTGTCCAGTATGCCTTGCATGGCTACTCTTAGAGATGTGATCCAGTGTATTTCTTGTGACTCTATAAATAGAGTTCATTCTTACTTATTCTATAACAATCTGATTACACATCTTAAACATTCTCTATCTTATGTCTTCACTCTCTTACTCTCAAAGTTCACTTGAATACAACTGAATACTATCTCTCTTCGGAGCAAGTCACTTGTGACTTAATCACTAAGTTTGATCTCACTCACTAACCTGGTCTGAATGCATTCCATGTTATGAATCAACTTATGTGTATACATTATATATCACCTGCTGTCATTTATGTTTCCTTACATTTCCGCAACTAACTCTCTAACTATTTAACTCGTTAACTTATTATTATTGTTGAGCTTTTGGATCCTTTGAGATAAACTATTCCGCAACTATACTTGTTCTAACGTTTGTTCAAGTGTCTCAAGTTTTTCTCTCAACAATTGGTATCAGAGCCGTACCTTGAAGATCTCACGATTAGTTCAAGGGAACGACTCCCGTTCGGTGATTATCTTGTGATTTTTTTGTGTTTCTGCAAGAATTTTTTTTTTCGTGTTTCAATCCGGAATTTTTTTGTTGAAGTTCTTTCTTAGTTCTATTTTATGAGTGATTCCTACTTAATAAAATAAATTGTTGCTGCTGCTGCTCGCTCTATTTGTTGCTGAAAAAGATGTTCTTAAAAGATTATTATTTTTGATGTTGAAGAAATGAAGAAAAATGGGAGAAGAAATTATTTTTTTGTGGTATCTAAAATGTTGAAGATATTCTCCAGGGGGTTCTTTTTCTTGGAAGTGAAGACACAAAAATTAATGGGCTTATTATTCTTGAAGAAAGTGGAGAAAAGCATTTTTTTTGGAGATTTTATCTTCCAGTAACTCTTATCATTATGAGGTATGAAGCTCTTGATTCTCATATTTTAGTTGTTGTAGATCTTCAAATTGAATTGTTTGGACGTAATGTATTGTTTGCAAAAAGCATATTGTCCTTGTTACTCTTTTGGGTAAAGAGTACTCCACTATTTAGTCCCTCAAAAAGACAAAAACCATGTGACATTGTCTAATCCCATCACCTTTTGTCCCTAAAAAAACCCCTGTACACTCTTCTTTTTGCCTTCCCAAGACCACATGTTGACTTAAAATACTTTATAAAAAGATTCCCTTATTAAAATATGAATAAATGGCCTTTGCGGTACCATTTTTCATGAAAAAATAGCATTTTTCGTCACCTGTTCAGCCCTTCTCGGAGCCCCGAACTGCAGCCAAAAACTGCCTACCGGAGCCTCCTAAGAAGCCTCCCCGCAGCCCTTCTCAAGCCTTGATCCGAGGTCCTCTCAGGTCCTATCCGCAGCCTCGGTCAGCAGCTTAAGACTGCAGCCTTCCCTTATTGCCTTCGGACCGAAGTCCTTCAGCCCAACCGCAATTTCGGATCTCTGTTGGCTCGGACCGCAACCTCGGACCGCAAGCTTCTTTCTCGGTTCGGACCGCAGGCGCTCCACTGCAGTCTCTCACCGCAGCAGCTTGCCTTCCTTTGCACCGCATCGCAACTACCGAAGTCTACTTCAGCTCCATCCGCACCCATTCCGACCCGTAGCCATCCAACCGCAACCCCACCGCCGCCTTCCCTCTGATCCGCAATCACCTCCCACCGCTACCACCCTCCCAGCAGACTTCAGATCTCCTCCCTTTTTTAGCCCTTCTTCCTTCTTCCTTCTCCTCCCCTCCCCTCCTTTTTTCCTCCCCTCTCATCAGCCCCCCCCCTCCCCCCTTTTTAGCCTTCTTTTTTTTAAGCTTCATTTTTTTATTATTCAGCCTTTTTTTTCTGCATTATTTTTTTTAATTAATTTTTTTGAACGACAATTATTTTTTTATTCAGCTATTATTTTTTTTAACACCAATTATTTTTATTTAGCCATTTTTTTTATTAAAACCAATTTATTTTTACACCAATTTTTTTTAACACCAATTTTTGCCACAACCGAACCTTGGATTGTCACATTGGTTCATTTCATGCCGGTTATTATTGAAAGAATACTCCTACCGCAATCGGACTTCATTTTTTTTTTTGTGATGCTTGCACCGCAACGGCGATTGATCAACAAAGTTGTTTCGGATTCTTCACTTTATGGGATTTTATGACTTGTCGCTCTTGATTTTTGGTTGACGAATCATCTATCTTGAGCATGTGGACTTTATTCTCTATTGAAGACCACTTCAACTGTTCCGGCACCGCAGTTTGGATATTTGGATATATATTTTTGGCACAACAGATTATTCTCAGCACAGCTTCAGCAACTATGTCACCCGACTCCTCATGACCGCAAGAGTATCTCTTTTACTCTTTCTCGTTTCTTATCGAGACCCTTCATACATCTAGGGAGAGCTTCTCTATTAGCTCTTGGTATACGACACTCTCCATCCGATTATTTGTTGATTTTTGATATCCGGTCATTGGTTATCAAAAATAGGGAGAGAATATCATCCGGATTTGGTTATTATGATTGTTTGAGTTTGGATTTTTGAAGACGATGATTTATTTAGTGATGCGATGTGGCACTTATTTTTGGTCTTTACGGATCAAATTTTTGGCATTACTCGATGTTTTCCGATTCAGATTATTTATTATTCGGACTCTACCACAGGATGATTTTGTGTTTGCATCCGGTTCAGATCTTATGGTTTCACGAGTTTGGATTTGTGATATGTTGAAGACGAAGATTATTTTGGCGATGTCACGTGGCACTTATTTTTGATCCTTGGATCAAATTTTTGGCATTGCTGGACCATGTTTTTGGACTCACATTATTTTTATCCGGACTTCATTTTATGGATGCTTCACATTTTTAGGAGGTTATTCTTTGAAGAATTTTGGTGTATTATGATTCGAGAACTCGAGATGTTTTTCAGACTTTTTGAAGCCGAAGTGTTTCTTTTATTGGATCTTCTACTTGTTCATGGTGACCTCCTTCTTCGGGTGATTATGACTGGTTTGAAGATTTGGATCTTATTCTTTTCTGCTTCATTGGTTGTGATTTGAAGCCGAAGACCTTCATTGTTAGAGATTCATTGCCAGTTTCAGACTTCACAGACACTTCAGAGTTTCAGAGACATTTCAGCACTTGATTTTATTTTATTACCACACTTGCTAGTCGGATTACTGTATTATAGCATTGTATCACTTATTGTATCTCTCATCATTTGTAAGCATTTAGGGAGAGAATGTTGGTGCATGGAAATGCTCCACAAATAATGAGTGTTTATTAGGTTGTATTTTCCCTTAATTGTATTTATAGTGTAAATACTCTCCCTCCTATATAAAGGGAGAGTTGGTCATATCTTACTTTAGCTAGCTCATTTTACTTTTCTTAGAAGATTACTTTTCTCACAATGTAATTTAGAGAGAAAGAGAAGTGGTGGGTTCTCCCACCCAGGGAGAGTTTCTCTCCCACCATGTTCTTCATGCATCAATATTATTCTCTCTTGGTTCTTAGTCTTCTTCAACGAACTCATAATATGTTCTTCGTGTTCATACTTCCAAAAACACGATTAATCTCGAGATATCTTAGTCTTCTTCAACGAACTCATAAAATGGTTCTCTCAACAAAGAGTTGTGGAACCTCACGGTCGAAAACTTCAATATCGACGCATACATATCCAGGTTTAGTGAGCTATATCTTATGTGTCCCGGAATGATCACCTCAAAAGAGGAAAAGACTGAAAGGTTGATCTGGGGACTGATTGAACCTATCCAAGGGAATGTCATTGCGGCAAACTTTAATACGTTTGATAGTTTCAAGAGATTGGCCAAGAAACTGTACGATCATGGAAATAAGAAGGGTGCCAAGACAGTGGAAGCGGAGGTTAAGAAAGAAGAAGAGAACAAGAAGGGGAAAAACAAAAAGAGAAAAGGAAAGCAAAACTCGGAATCGTCTAAGAAGCAACAAACGGTGTCTGTCCATGCTGCAACACAAGCTACTGCCACACCACATGCTCCAGCCTCATCCACGCCAAATGCTTCCAAGCAGTACTCGGGAAATCTCCCCAAGTGTAACAAATGCAACTTCCACCATCACGGGGAGTGCAGAGAGATGAGTTGCACAAAGTGCAATCGGAAAGGCCATACAACGAAGTATTGTAGGACTCAGCTTCAACAGAACCAGATGACAAACAACAACAACAACAATAACAACAAGAACAACAATAACGCTAATATTGGAGCTAGCTATACATGTTACGGATGTGGGTTAACTGGGCATATCAGGCGAAACTGCCCCAACGCGAACAATCAAGGGACATGAGCAGCAGGGAGAGTACTAACAATGGGTCAGGGTGAAGCAGTGCAGGACCCAGCCGTTGTCACCGATATGTTCCTACTTAACGACTCATATGCATGCATCTTATTTGATAGCGGAGCAGAGCGAAGTTTTATGTGTAATAGGTTCAAATACTTACTAAAACAACAATCCGAAAAGCTTAATGAAGCCTTCACGGTGGAAATGGCTAATGGGAAGACCGAATCAACTAAGGATATCTATGTGGGGTGTACACTAACTCTAAACAATCACACCTTCCAAATAAACTTAATGCCTGTAAATATTAGGAGTTTTGATGTGATCATCGGCATGGATTGGTTAAGCCCCCATCATGCCGATATTATGTGTCACGAGAAGGCCGTTCACCTTCATCTTCCTAACCACGAAACCCTAATAATATACGGAGATAAACTCGGCGCAAACCTTCGCCTTATCTCGAGTATCAAGGCGCAAAAGTGTCTACAAAAGAAGAACTACGCATTCCTTGCTCAGGTGGTGGAAAAAACCAAAGAGGAAGCGAGCATTCACAATATCCCAGTGGCGTGTGAATTCCTAGATGTGTTTCCAGAAGATCTTCCAGGAATACCCCCAGAACGACAAATCGAATTTCGAATCGACCTAGTGCCTGGAGCCACTCCAATCGCCAAATCACCCTATAGGTTGGCTCCTGCAGAAATGCTAGAATTATCAAGCCAACTGAACGAACCCCTGAATAAAGGATTCATCAGACCCAGCTTCTCGCCGTGGGGAGCTCCGGTTCTTTTTGTTAAAAAGAAAGACGGATCCTTCAGGATGTGCATCGACTATAGCGAATTAAATAAGCTCAGCATCAAAAACTGGTATCCACTTCCACGAATCGATGATCTATTTGACCAGCTTCAAGGAGCTAGTTACTTTTCAAAGATAGATCTGAGATCCGGTTACCATCAACTCAAAGTCGGAGATGATGACGTTTCTAAAACTGCTTTCCGAACTCGTTACGTTCATTACTAATTCGTCGTGATGCCCTTCGGTCGGATCGAATGCCCCCGCTGCATTTATGGACCTCATGAATCGAGTCTGTCGCCCATTCCTTGATAAATTTGTAATCGTTTTCATTGATGATATTCTCGTGTACTCTTGAAGTGAAGAAGATCATAGCCAACACCTCCGACAGATTTTAGAAACCCTGCGGGCCGAAAAGTTGTATGCAAAACTCTCCAAGTGCGAATTCTGGCTCCGCAGCGTAAACTTTCTGGGCCATGTAGTCATTCAAGAAGGAATACACATGGACCCCTCCAAGATCAAAGAAATTGAAAGCTGGGCAATTCCGGCAACGCCAACGGAAATTCACCAATTCTTGGGTCTCGCAGGCTACTACCGAAGATTCATTCAAAACTTCTCCAACATAGCCAAACCTCTCACCACATTGACTCAGAAAGGCGTACCTTTCAACTGGACTGAGAAGCAAGAAATTGCCTTCCAATCCTTGAAGCAAGCCCTCTGTAGTGCTCCAGTGCTATCCTTACCGGAGGGAACCGCAAACTTCATAGTTTACTGTGACGCTTCGAATCAAGGATTAGGTTGTGTCCTCATGCAACGATAGAAGTTAATTGCTTACGCATCTAGACAACTGAAAACGCATGAAGTAAATTATACCACACATGATCTCGAACTGGGGGCGGTGGTCTTCGCCTTGAAAATTTGGAGGCACTACCTATATGGTACCAAGTTCACCATCTTTAAAGACCATAAGGGCCTCCAACACATTCTAAATCAAAAGGAACTAAACATGAGGCAACGGAGATGGGTTGCACTGTTAAATGATTATGAGTGTAAAATCAAATACCACCCAGGCAAGGCTAACGTAGTAGCCGATGCCCTGAGCCGAAAGGAGTATTCAAGTCGTCGTGTGAAGACCCTGTCAATCACCATCCAATCTCATCTATCCTCACAGATCAAAGGAGCCCAATTAGACGCATTGAAGCCAGAGAATGTCGCTAGTGAATCACTACGAGGAATGGAGAAGGAGCTCGAAGTTAAAGACGACGGAACACACTACTTCATGAATAGAATCTGGGTTCCCAAAATTGGGGGATTTAGAGAGGTAGTCATGCATGAAGCCCACATGACGCAATATCAAGCACCAATATTGATGGCCTAATATGAAGGCAGAGATAGCCACTTTCGTGGGCAAGTGCCTTACTTGCGCCAAGGTGAAAGTAGAATACCAAAAGCCCTCAAGACTACTGCAACAACCAGTGATACCCGAGTGGAAATGGGAGAGGATTACTATGGACTTCGTGACCAAATTGCCAAAGACAGCAGATGGACAAGATGCTATCTAGGTAATTGTCGATAGATTAACAAAATCCGCTCATTTCCTGCCAATAAAAGAGTCCTATAAGATGGAAAAGCTGACCCGAATCTACCTCAAGGAGGTTGTGAGACTCCATCGAGTGCCAGTATCTATTATCTCTGATCGAGATAGCAAATTTAATTCAAGATTCTGGCAATCTCTTCAGAAGGCAATGGGAACACAGCTAGATATGAGCACCGCCTACCACCCATAGACGGATGGAAAGAATGAGCGTACCATCCAGACACTCGAGTATATGTTCCAAGCTTGCGTGATTGACTTCGGAAAATCATGGGATGCCCACTTGCCTCTGATCGTATTCTCTTATAACAACAGTTACCATACGAGCATCAAGGTTGCTCCCTTCGAGGCTCTCTATGGTCGTAAATGTAGATCGCCCCTATGCTGGGCCGAGGTGGGTGACACTCAACTAGCAAAAGGGAAATCGCCAGCCAGTGCTCTTACAGGACCCGAAATCATTTGTGAAACAACCGAGAAGATAGTCCAAATCAAAGCTCGACTTCAGGCATCGCGAGACCGACAAAAGAGTTATGCTGACAAGTGGCGAAAGCCACAAGAATTTCAAGTCGGAGATCGCGTGCTATTAAAGGTCTCTCCATGGAAGGTAATGATTCGATTTGGGAAAAGAGGAAATTGAACCGGCGGTAGCTACCCGCCGAGCTCAGCAACGTACACCCAGTGTTCTACGTCTCGAATCTGAAAAAGTGTCTATCAAATGAAACCCTGGTCGTCCCTTTGGAAGAGATTGAGGTAAACGAGAATCTCCTGTTCGTCGAAGAACCAGTCGAGATTATGGATAGAGAGGTGAAGCGTACAAAGCAAAGTCGCATCCCGATCGTGAAAGTTCGATGGAGCGCAAAACGCGGACCGGAATTCACGTGGGAACATGAAGACTAGATGAAGCAGAAGTACCCTCACTTATTCTTTCCTTCACAATCCTAGTTTTCAAAAGAATTTCGGGACAAAATTCCCTTTAACGGGGGGATGATGTCACAACTAGCATTTTACCTAGGAAATTCTATTCCTGTGTAACCGTTCATCTATTGTAAAACATGCACTCTAAGTAAATCTCACTCAATGCTCATTTAGATTCATCAATTATTCTCAACAAAGAGTCTAAAAACCCTAAGAAACCCGGTTTGAGTCCATATTGGACTAGAATTTCCTTATTGGGCCTAATGGACCAATAAGCACCCCAATTCAACTTTATTAGACTTAGAAGCCCTAATTGGATCCTAATTGGACCCAATTCATAAATCTAAAACATTGTGGACCATTTGGGTCTAAAATGATTCATTCTAACCCTAATGGGCCTTATTGGGCCATAACTAATCCAATTAACCTTAGTAAGTCATAAGCCCATTCTTTTTATTCTATTTGGGCCGTGAATGCTTCCAAGAGCCCAATGGGCCGAAATTTTTTATTTTTAGGATCCAAATATCCTAACTAAAGTTAATGGGCCCAAACTACTCCTCCCTTTCTTCTTGGCCCAAAATCTCGGCCCATGTATAAAAAAAAGAAGAGAATTAGGGGAGGTTGACTTTGGAGGTGCCACCTCTATTTTGTTCAACATATATCCATGCAAGGACCCCCATACATCTATGCTAGTCACCTCACCACTCTCTCTCTCCTCTCTTCTTCTACTTTCGGCCGAGAGCCACAACACACACACACACACACACACTACACCAAATTCTTTATATCACTCGCAAGAATCATTCTTCTTCTTCCTCTAAAATCTCGAAATGCTACTTCTGTTCAAGAGGATTCTCACAAGCATATCATCATTTCTTGGTAAGTTTTTACATATCCAAAGTATATAACTCCTTTCTCATGTTAGATCACTTCTCCTATACATTTTTGGTGATCATACTCTTAGAAAACCCCCATAAGCTCGAGATTTACATCAATGGTGTGCTAAGACCCAAAACTCTCTTGCACTTCTTCTTCAAAAACCGAAACATCAAGCAAAGGTGAGTTCATACCCCCCTATTTTTGGTTTTCATATGATTTTTGGGGGAGAATGCAAGTAAAATGTGTAGATCTATGTGTTATATGCATGTTATGTGTGAGTTCTTAGTTTATTTGGTAATATTGTGAAAGATCTTAGTAAATCTCGAAATCTTAAGTATTATTTAGCAAAGATCTATGAACTATGACATTATATACATCACATTATCAAGCCAAAAGCGATTTTATGTTTAAGATACAATAGATTTCAACAAAAAACTTGTTAAAGGTCAAAATTGTCAAGAAAGCAAAAGATAAGGGCAAAAGGTGGCATTTATGTTTTTATAAGGTCCAAACAGGTCCTACATGTATAAAAAGGTGCTTTTATGTTAAACATACTTTAAAAAGGGCAAAAAATGCAAATTTAAGCTTAATGGGCCAAAAAAATTGGGCCTAACGGTTTTGGGCCCAATTTGCGAAAAAAATGAAGTTTTGGGGTTAAAAATGTTATTTGGCCAAAGTTTGAGTCATAAATGTAAATAAACCAAATTTAGGGGTGAAAATAACATTTATTTTCAAATAGGACCAAAAATGTAAAATTTTCCAAAATTGGGCCGAAAGTGTAAATTTTTTCAAACAAGGGGCTGAAAATTCACTTTTCTGCAAAACAGGGTTCTAAATGTGAAAATATAACTTTTTGGGCTACAACCGTCAATTTTTGGACATTCGGGACAAAATTGCAAATTTTTATAAATTATGGACTAAAGTGTCATTCTTACAAAACTTTGGGCCTTAATTAAAAATTGGAGGATTATTGGCCAAAAGCGTCGTTTTTACAAAAATAGGATTTTTATCATCAATCTATTAAACCTCGAGCTAAAACAAGCAACAGAATAAAACAAATGAACGAAATACGTCGATAACTATTTATTGGGCCTAGTATTCACGTTACTTGGTCATTGGGCCCTAAGGGCCCAATTAAGTGTATATTGAGCCCAATGTTTTCCATGACGTGTTTATTGGGTCTTGCGACCCACTTACATGTTAATTTGGGCCTATGTTATGGATTACATGTTTATTGGGCTTTTGTGGCCCATTTACATGCCTATTGGGCCTAAATTACCCTCTTACATGTTATTGGGCCTTTGTGGTCTAATTATATGCTAATAGGGCTTGGAATGGAAATTTCACATGTTAGTAGGTAGTAACTATACCTTTGCGTAATCATTAAACTTTGTATACTTATATATGTACCTTTCGAATACAAAAACATACCACATATACGTAAACATTAAACATAGTACAAAATGGGTTGAGAATCTAGTGAGACATGTCGGCTGGCACCTCTGAGTGTACAATCGTAGCCTGTAGTTATAATCAGAGTTTCCTGGTAGGAAAGCGGGAGTTTATGTATAGATCTATACGGGGTGACCCCCCACGTCTTAGATGTTCGCTACAGCTAGACTAGGCCAGTCTAGGGCGACAAAATCCTTAGCAAGACCGGCATTTGGAAAAATACCAAGACGGGCGACCTAGTTATTATCATGCATGGTTATAACGGCTTATAAAGGGATTTAATACCAAAAGCTTAACCTTTTGAAGATAAACTCTTTAATTGTGTCAATGCAAAATGATTTATTTGAAGATACAAGAATCTAGACGTTGTTATAAAACAGAAAATATCAGATTTTCTGGGGAAAATTATTCATATACACTTATCATTTATTCAAAATACAATGAATCTAAACTACATTCATATAAGTTATAACTATGAAATTCACACATGCATTTATACTTGATTTTCACATCATTTTCAGACATTTTACAGAAAATATCGGATTTTCTGGGTTTTTTTTACGAAAGATACAAAGACTTTTACTAAAATATACTTATGAACTCACCAACATTATATATGTTGACCGTTTTCAAAATAACTTGTATTCTCAGGTAATCGTTAAGCTGGAAGATATGCAAGTGTGTATGGTTTTGTTTTATGTAACATCACTTATTTTACTTTTAACAATTTGAAGTTATGTATTTTAACAATGTACCTGATGTGAACAATGCTGGTTGTAATATGAAATGTTGGTGATGAATGTGTTATGTTTCATGTATATTCATTGTGATGATTATTCAATTGTTAGTCACACGAGCCCCCAGACGTTTCCGCCGTCTGGTTCGGGGGAGTGACCGTTTTCTACTCTTGTACATTTGAAATTTGTAAGTTGTGATGTTTTCGATAAAACAAAGACCAACTAAGGCTAATTGTGTGAAGTGTTAGTCTTGATTAGAATCCGCACTAACTCTTAAATATTTGTTTGTCAAGGAATGGTTCTTGACAAAAGAGTCTTATATGTCAAGAGGTTAGTGGGAGTCTTAAAAATCTTGAATGTTTCAAGAACTATTCAAGAGTAAACTTATTGTAAACACTAGCACACGACACGAGGTTTGTAACCTATCGTGTTGACATATACTTGTTTCGGTGCCAATTCCAGTTAACGTTGACTATGTATGTGAGTTCTCGATTGTTTGCATAAGTTAGCCCTTGTGCTGCCTAGTGGCAAGAAATTAAGATTGAACAAGTTCAGTCCATATTAGTTTGGATTTGTCACTAACCTTGTCTTGTGATTATGGTTATGACAAATTCACATGGATAGGAACACATACACAATAAAATCTAAGTGTCATAAGGTTTTTCTCCAATTCATGAAAATGCTTGTGAGGAAACGCTTTCAATAAGTAGATTTTAATAGTTAGCAATTGTGTTATTTGCATTCTTAAATTCGATTATGATTACGGAATCCCTCTTCATAGTTCGAATTCTGAGAAATGGCAAAGGTCTATACATTTGAGACTTATTGCTGTAAGTTCTAAAATTGTTTAGACACACATGTGAGCTATCTAAGGAAAGTTGTATGAGTTTGAGAGGCCTAGATAAAGTCTTATTGAAGCATCTCATATCATAAATCCGAACTTTGGTAATGAAAGTCAATAAGTATTGATTTCTAGAAGTTCAGTTGATTTCTGAATACATGTCAAAGCTAGTGGGAGCATAAGTGTTATGCAAGTAAGCTAATAATTATGATGCTACTGGGAGCATAATTATTATGGAAAGTGTTGTAAGTTAGCAATGTTAATTATAGAAAAACAAAAAGGTTTCAAATCGCAAAGTTACAGGGTTTTAAAAAGTTGTTTTGCTATAATTAAGGGAGAGGAGTTTATACTTCATTTCAAAATCTAAAAGCTTAGATTGAGTTTTTATTCAAATTTAGTCAAATATATATGAATGTTATGGAATTCTATATATGGAAATGTTAATTGCGTTCTGAAAATTCAGTTATGATTACGACATCCCTCTTCATAATTCGAATTATGAGAACATGGCAAATAGAAATTATATAGCAAAAGACTGATCAAGTATCATGTCTTTATGTTATACATTTTGAATAGCATCCCATATGCTTCGGGTATAGGATCGATTGCATATGCTATAATGTTCTCGTGTGCTAATTTTTCAAATGCCTAGGGCATTAAAGAGGGAAAAATGAATAGAACCGGATATGACTAAAGTGGTTAAACATTGTTAAGGACAATCTAAGGTTCGCCAAGGATTGGTTGCTTAAGGATAGTTGGAAGTATAGTAATGGACGAACCATATTGACATTATTATGAATAGACAGGAGTATATTAATAATGAGTTGTCGTATGATAAATATGGAATGTTTCCATATTGGGAGTTGAGGAATAGATGAGGAAGTTAGAAACTTTTTTGCAAGAAGGATGTTCAAAGGAATGTACTTTGAATTTGAGACTTAATTTCCATGGAATTGTTTTGTGACAATCTCCAAAGGAATATTTTGTAATATCGTTGGTCAAGTCTCTGTGACTTTTGGTACCTAGACACTACAGAAGAATCATTGCATGATAGCTTAGAATCTAACACTTCCTAGCAGTGTCAAGAATTTGAAATTCTTACACTTGCAATAAAGATTTGTAATTGCGAAATGAGCATCATTGAGATGTTTTCCAATTGATCTATTTCACAAAGAAAGGACCATAGGCAAACAAACTGTTCATTCTTGGAGCATGAGATAACTATTGTTTTAATCCAAGTATTAAGTTGATTATTCGAAACATTATACACTGAATAATGAGTAATCAATATGGCACTCAAAAGTTTTAGGGCCATATAGGATTAGTATTATTCTTGTGTTTCACTTTGCATGTTTTGACTTCCCGAATAACTAGGTTATTCAAACCATCCACAGTCGATCAAACTTTGGAAGTAGGTATTGAAGCAAGACTGTCATGAATGGGTCTGTAGTTTGTCTAGGAGTTTTAGACATAGCTGCAGTGTTCGTGAGTACTCCTGGAATAAGATTCTAGTATTGGATTCTACCCATGCTCATCTGAATCACTTTATGGATTTTATCACGAGTGATTGTGAGACGATAATATCTTATATTCTTGAAACGGAGACATGTGGGTTGTAGTTGCGAGTCGGTTGCACATTGACTTATGTAAACGCACTAGTAACTTGGTGTTATAAAACATATTGTTGTGTGTAATTTGGTGAGTAAGTACAAGCAAGCATTTGGGTCGAAGTTTAGCCATTCCTTTTACCCCATGTAATTAAAAGCGATATTTGTGGGCCTCTTGATGATTTAGTGATGACACCCCTAAGTGCTTGGCCAAGCCTGGACTGATTTGATTTGTTCAATTAGCCGGTCGTCATAAATCGGAAATCGGGAAACAACATATGGACAGAGAGAATGATTAAAGTCCATGTCTCAGTCCATATGATATCCAGAATGGAGGAATATATGATCCCTTATATAATGGACACGTCATTGACTAAGTCAGAGTTCGACAACGACTTTTAAGAGCTACGATTGCTAGTAGGGTTGTGGAGTCATACTTGCAATAATACTTATTAGACTTATCCAAGTGGGAGACTGTTGCATTAGGTGTCTAAGCCCATAAATATAATTGGTATGTACTTGACTCGAGAATAGCATGGTCCTTTTGGGGTTGATAGGATGGACTTTTGAGAAGAGGTTATTATGATTTATTAATATATTATAAGTTCTAATATATTAATATAAAATAGTATTATTTAATTAGTATTGATCAAGAATTAATTTTGTGATCAAAAGAGACTAATTAAATATATGGGGATTGATTTGGTAAATAATTCATTCTTATGGTGTGGGCCAATGATCCATGATTCTTTAGGTTGGGCTAAACCAATGTTACAACCCATGGATGATCCATGGGGGTTTAAACCCATGGAGCCTACGGAATATGGAAGGTCATGCACATTGGGGTTTACATGGTGTAACCCTAATCTTGCCACACTATATAAGAAGCCCATTAGCATCCAAAATTGGCTACTAGATACACTAGTGTTCTTGGAGACCATTGAGCCGATTTTGGTGTAAGAATATTCTCTCAAAAGTCATCCTTTTTCCAAGGTGTGTTGTGATTCCATTTGAGGCATTCACACTATTGGTGCTAGGTTCTTAAAGGCCAAACTCAACAAGTTCTACAACCTACAAAAAAGAGGTAATTCTATAACTCATTTCTATGTTGATTATGTCAATTATATTCTAGTTTTAGGCTTAATGCTTTGGAAACAATATTGCATGTATAATTAGAGAAAACATAGATCCAAAGCATTTAGGGTTGTATGTGCACCATAGGATGTTGTAGTATACTAGAACTCATCAGGATTGGGATTGGGTTGGAAACCCTAATTAGGGTTTAGAAAGCCCTAATTTTGGGAATGTTAGTTTGGGAATTGCCGGCACCTGCGGTTGGACTGCTAGATTGAAATTGTGAATTATGTCCGACTTCATTGTATGAATGGCCTAGTGGAGTGAAGGACTTAATGGATTAAGTCCTTAATGGGTTGAGTCCTTAATGGGTTAAGTAAGAACACTTACCCCTAATCGTCATTTTATGTGAAAACCCTAATTATAATTGGGCTTCAAGTTGGGCCTTTCTTTTGGGCTTTGGTGTTCGGATCCTTGTTAGGCCATCTGAGAACAAGTGTATGGACTAGATTATATGGATGGGCTTTAGGGTAAGGCTCATGTAAGGGGTTTGGGCCTAATTTCGAAAATTAGGCCATAATTGGGCCTTGGTTGATTATTTGACTTTTGAGCCTTCAGAGTATGAGTTGGGCCTTAGTCTTGGACCAAGCTGGGATAGGGGTAAAATGGTCCCTTTTACCCTAAGTGTGGATTTATGGATATACATAGAAACCCAAATGGTTAACTGGGTTTTGTTTTGATGATTGATGGTTCGGGGATCTGTCAGCCAACAGCCAGGGATTTATTCACGAGACTTCAGCAGTGCGAGGTGAGTTTCCTCCTGGATTGAACAGGTCTAAGGCACCAATTTCGGCCCGTGTAGTTTATATGTTCTTGATAGGAACACAGAGTGTGGGCGGGGCCCGTATCTCATTATTACCTGAGTATAGATATCAGTCAGATTGTTGGATTGCTATACTTGTTTTCTGTGTGATACCTGTATGTGTTGTTAGGAATGTAAGTGTGGGCGGGGCCCGTATCTCATAGAGTGTGGGCGGGGCCCATATCTCATAGTAGTAGAGTGTAGGCGGGGGCCATATCTCATAGATAGCTTATATGGTACAGATTTATATGCTTAGTTATACTTGTTGTCTGTGTGGTACATGTATGTATTTTCATGACTAGCTGAGTGTGGGCGGGGCCCGTATCTCATTGAGTGTGGGCGGGGCCCGTATCTCCTAAGCATGATTATTTGTATGGTATGTGGTAGTTTGGGGAGACTCACTAAGCTTCGTGCTTATATTTTTCAGTTTTAGTTTCAGGTACTTCCGGTAGCAAGGGCAAGAGCTCGGGATGATTGTAGTGCACACACCATTTGTTTAGCCTGGGATGTTTATACTCTGATATATTTTGACAGATGTTATGATATTTTGAGATACACGACTTATGGTTTTTATATGATGTTTGGGTTACTATGGTTTTATTAATGATTCAAAAATGAAATTTTTGGACTGTATTTTTGGGATGTTTCACTACCTTTCGATATTGTCCTTACGTCTTTGTATTTGAGTGTATTTTACTAATGTTTCACTACCTTTCGGTCCGACGGTAGTGCTGTTGTCTAAAATATGTCTAAAAACTGGGTACGAAAAAAGGAATTAATCCGACAAAAATGAAATTAAAGAAGAATTAACTAAACGGAATTAATAATCCAATAAAGTAATAATATTTTTTAATATACAAATATAATATATTAAAAATAATATTTATTAATATATAATAATCCAATACAAAAGTAAACCAATAAAACGAAATTAATTAAGAGAAATTAATTAAGAGAAATTAATAATCCAATAAAATAATATTTATTAATATATAAATAATATATATTAAAACTAATATGTATTAGAATATAATAGTCTAATAAAAAGAATAGTGTAACATCCCAAGGATGAGGGACTTCTAATTTGACATATTGGTCCCTAATATGATTGATTAATATTGCATATTGGTCCCTAAGTAAAAGAAAGAGTACAAAATGGCCCATATTGGTGTTTTGGTAATTTCGGAGTTTAGGAGTATGCTGAGAGTACGTGGGTACGCTAAGCGTACTAGGGCGCGCCATAGTACGCTGGGCGTACACTTCGTACGCAGGGCATACGTTAGGATCATGCTAACTCTAATTTTTAGGGTTTGGCTCATATTTAAACATCATTATAGCCTCACATCTCATTCTTATTCGGCCTCTTTCTGTGAAATCGACCCCCAAACAAACACTAAGAGAAAGAGGGTGATTTTGAACCTTTACAGTGTTTATAAGTGTTCTTGAAGAAAGAAGAAGGTGGTAAGAAGAACTTGGAGCTTGAGAGCACTGTGGATATGGTATTTCCTTCTTGTTTGCAACCTTTAGGAGGTATAAATCTTGCAACTTTACCATTCCATCTTGTAGATCTAGACTTTTTTTCTTTTAAGACACTTTTGTTGGATTAGGTGTCTAAGCTCATAACTATTATTGGTATGTACTCGACCCGAGAGTAGCCTGGTCCATTTGGGTTGCATAACACCAGGACAATTTGTTAGGATGGACTCTTGAGAGAAGGTTATATATGATTTATTAATATATTATAAGTTCTAATATATTAATATGAAATCATATGTTTTAATTAGTATTGATCAAGAATTAATTTGGAATTGATTTAGTGATCAAAAGAGACTAATTAAATCTATGGGGACTAATTATGGTATTTAGTAATATTTATATGTGTTGGGCTTATGATCCATGTTGGACCAAGTTTATGTATGGATACATAAAGAATTGGGCCACATGAACCATGGATTATAAAACCCATGGGTATGGATTTGGGTTAAACCCATGACCCTTGGAATCCACCATATAAATATGTTGCTTCATGACCAAAAACGTGTGCATCTTTTCTTAGAGAGATATGGACGATTTTGGGTGCATGGAATTCTCTCTCAAGAGCCACCTTTGTCCTAGGTGAGTTATGAGCCATTTGAGGCATTCATACTTTTGGTGCTAAGCTCTTAAGGACAAATACAACAAGGTTTCAAGCTACATAAAAGGTATGTCATCCTAACTAGTATTTCATATTGTTTATGTCAATTTCATGTGTGACAACCCGAAATTTCTTTTCTGTACAACCATTCACTTCAATAGAAGTCAGAACGGTTTCTGCTAACTTTCAAACTTTTTGGAATAAGTTTCAGTATTTTAAAGTTAGTACTTCAAGAGATATCAGGAGAGAGGATGCCCTAGGGTTTATTGTGCAACAATAAAGTCCCAAAACTCCAAGAGTTTGGAGTTTACGGCCTAAACAAAGGTGTTTACGGCCGTAAACCCTAAAGGGAGTATAAATATGACACTTAGTTATTATTTACCACTTTTTCACCATTTCAAAGCTAGAACTCAAATCCTCTCAAGTATCATCTGATTTTCCTTCTTGATCCTCAACTTTGTAAGTGTTTCTTACCCTAATAAGTTGATATCTAACTTAATCTAGTGAGCTTACATGATTCCATCCGTGAAATCATTCCAAATGTGTAGATCTTCAAGTTTCACCAAGAACACCAAGAACACACACTAGTGTTCTTGGACTTTTAGCACCTTTTCAAGCTTCTACCTAGTAAGTAATCCTACCCTAGTGTATTATAAGACTTGTTACACTTCAAATCATCAAGAAAACACCAAGGAAACACAAGAAAAAAAGAGGTGTTTACGGTCCAAGATGTTCTTGGACCGTAAACCCTAACAAAGGGGCCAAAGTGTGCCCTAGTCCCTTACCAAGCCTTGGAAACTAGTCTAGATCCTTTCCTTGATGTGCATAGGACTTAAAACCACAAAAAGACCATAAACCATTTGGGTTTACAACCGTAAACCCAAAGAGAAATGGTCCAAGGACCGTAAACTCCACAAAGGAGTGAAATGGTGCCCTAATCTCTTCCAAAGGCTTAGACATGAAGTAGGAATGCTTCTAGTGATTTGTAAAGCTTCAAGACACAACATGGTAAAAGTACCATGAGTTTACGGCCATAAACTCATGGGTTTATGACCATAAACTCAAGGGGTGATGGTCACAAAACCGTAAACTCCAAAGGAGTTTACCCTTGAACCCTAAACTCAAATGCAAGGTCCTACCACCCTTAGATGCAATCCTTAGTACTTATAACACTTAAATAAAGTGTTTTACATGTCTTATGATGTCTTAAACTTGGTTAATTAGTTGTTTTATAACTAATTGGATACATATATGTGTTATTATATGTTAACTAGGATCCTTGTGTTTGTTCAAGTCTTCACTTGACACTTAGCATCCTATACATTCCGTTCATCCAAACCACTCACTACAGGTGAGTTCATACCCCTTAATTAACCTTTTAAATGTTTCTAAATGCTTTTATGGGGGGGGGGGAATACAAGTTGAACAATTATAGTTATTATATCAATCGCATGTGATTAATAACCACCAAACAAGTGGACTTCTTACTTTTTAAACCGTGTTACCAAACTGTTTTACTTCAAATGCTTTTATCAAACTCTTTTACATATCAAATACTGCTACTTAAATTCTTTTAAACTTATATTCTGTTAAATGTGTATCTATATAGATATAGTTATATTAGTAGGATTGAAAGGACTTAGGACTGATAGCTCACCTTACTTCCTGTTCCTTGTTTGGTTGTGGACTTAGGGTATTCCGGTTATTTGTCCGAAGGTCGTTTGAATCCTAGTTATATATTATGTACATGTATATAGATATAAAAGGTTACTTTTTTCATTCAGTTCAATACCTTTGGGTAGCAAAGGTATACATACATGTTCATATACACAAACAACATTACTAGTAAACTATAATAGGTATAGTTTAGAGAGATACTAATACTATTACTAGAACAATGAAACAAACATAATACATAGTGATGAGAAACAAACATAATACATAGTGATGAGAAACAAACATAATACATACTGATGAGAAACAAACATAATACATAGTGATGAGAAACAAACATAATACATAGTGATGAGAAACAAACAATACCATATAGAAAGAACATACATATAGGCTAGACAGAGGAAGAACACACAATACAGCTAGCACATACATTACATATACATTACGACAGTTATGTAAGCCACGTAACGGGGCATGGCACTACCTGCCATGACCGTTTTGTATCCAGAATCTCCTTAAGTGGAGAGCGTATGAGTTTGTGTATAGATCTATACTGGATTGACTATCCTACACCTTGCTGCTCGCTACAGTGGGACTTGCAAGTCTACGGGTGCCAAACATCATTTCTTACGACGTCTTACATCGTCGTTTTTCTAGAGTCGGTAGCAGGATACAGGCCGATCACATGGTACTTTAAATAACAATTGGTTTAAGGTAGTTAGTACAGCAGTAGTTACTTAATACAACACTACAGTACTATTTCATTTTCCCATTACATTTACTTTGTGATATTCACACAATAAACAATAATGTAAAAACTATATTTTTGGTTAATGATAGTCAGATTTGGGAAAATACACACTCTTACAAGAGACACACACAGATACTAGATGCCTTGGTAGAAGGCTACTTTTAGTAGGAAACATAGGGTTTTCTAGGAGAGTTCAAACAATTACAAACTTTTACAAACTTATACAATTACAGACTTATAAAGACTTTCATACAAATACAGACACTAATATACTTATGATCTCACCAGCTTTAAAGCTGATAAACTCTTTCAAAATAACTTGTATTCTCAGGTCACCAGTAGACAGGTACCGGTTCCAGGTTTTGAGAAGATGGAGCTCGTTCACGACTCATCTATTATTTTGATTTATGTTTTGGTGTCTATTTAACTTGACAGAACACACTTGTATTAAATTATATTACTAATTCAATGGATGATGTTGTTGCTTGTTTACTACTATGCATTGTTGTGATATTGTACATGACGTCCTCCACCCCCGAACGATTCCACCGTTCCGGTTTTGGGGTGTGACATCATGCTAGTTATAGGCTTAATGCTTTGGAAATACCATTACATGTATAATTAGAGAAAACATCGATCCAAGACAGTTAGGGTTGTATGTGCACCATAGGATGTTGTAGTATACAAAAACCCAACAGTGGTATTAGAGTCGGGTTGTTTTCTATTATATTTGATGGTATTATTGGTTTTCGGAGCAAAAAAATCAATTTTCTGCTGTTCTGGACAGTGGACTCGCCGAGTCCATTGGTGGACTCGCCGAGTCCAAGAACAAATTCATCCAACTCGCCGAGTTTGTTCTTGCACTCGACGAGTTGGAGCCCCTCACAACATACTTTTGAGTTTTTTTGGCCTGTTTTGGATTAGGATGATTACTACAAAACGTTTTTGTTCATAAAATTTTATTTTGATGCTATGGTAATGAATATCCTCATCCACATAAAGGATAATTGTCAAAGTTTCAAGATTTGTGCTAGTTTATGTGATTAGCTAAGTTCTTGAAAATTGTAGATATGAATTATCTTTGCTTATGAGTTTGATCTTGTTCATCGAAAAATTATTTGATTATTGTGTTAATTGAAATAATTGATCTTAATGGCTTTTATGAACTCCATAACTTGTCCTCAAGTTATGGAAAATGAAGAGTTTTCCATTTAAAAGCACATTAAGTCTCATAGGTTATGAAAATGGAAGAATCTCTAGTTTTTAATGTCATCATAAAATGTTTTATGTCTTCCATAACTTGTCTTCAAGTTATGGAACTTGAAAAGTATTCCATAAAAACCATATTAAACTCACAAGTTATGGAAACCAAAAGTTTTTGAATTGTTCAAAACTTGCCCTCAAGTTTTGGAATTTGTAAAGTTACCCTCCCCATCCATACTTTAATTCCAACCCTTAGAATTTTAAAAGTTTAAAAAAATTCAACCCTTACACTATTATAATATTATAGGTTTAATATTTATATATATGTATAAGAGTAAGTCAGTCTTACCGTTAGTAGGCCTCATTCACGAAGCCCGTCTATAAGGGGGGTATAAGGTTACTGCCTATAAAATGGCAGTTTAATGGGTGTCCACTCTCACCCACCGCTTCCTTGACTGGTAGAGGGTCGTTAGCCGAACGAGTAGGACAGGACATTAATTCTCCCTTCATTAAAAGTATAATGATAAATATAAAGTAACTAAACTTTGTTAAATTCCCAATCTTAGTTACTTTAGGAAAATATGAATTTGGTGCTAACCCATGAAATTGCACTTTGCACCTTGTTAATTCGTTAGTGGACCGTGTGTGGTTAACCGGCACACTAATCTGGGACTGGCAATGTCTGGCAAAGGGTAGCTTGATGTTAATCATAGATCAATGGAGCGTGTGTGGTTAACCGGCACATTGATTAGGTGGTTGTAAAATTAAGTGTACCAAGTTAATTTGCATGGTTATTCACTCCTTGTTTGTGATCCTCGGCATCCCAGTCACAAACTTGAAGGGCACAATCAAGATTTAAACATGCCATTGAATAGTTCAATGAATCTCAAAAGATCTAGGAGGTTCAATTCATTTAAAATCAAATGTTAAATTTCTTTTTTCATGGTGGAAATTGGTAAATCGTCATTTACCTACGTTCAAATATTTTGTAGCTTGGATTACCACATCCCTCTTCCAAGTTATAAAATATTGTGTTGGGTCCTAGCCTTAATATTTCATATTGGGTGTTATATTAAGGACTTAAATGAACTAAACTTGAATTTCTCCCTTATAGATGTCTAGTTATGACAACTATGGTCTTCCTTATCCTTTTAGATAAAGCTTTCCTAATGAAGATGATATCCCAAATGGCGATCAAGGTGAAAGATTAATCCCTTTGTTGTGCATTAATGGGAATAGAAATCATACTTCACTTCCTCCACCTCCTCCAATTATTCTCCCTAACCCACAAGTTCTTAAAAAGTTCAAGGTCACTCAATCCCTATTGTCAAGCAATGTCTATATGTTCTCACATCTTCGAGAAGAAGTCACATATTGACAAGTTGGGAGAGTTGGGTGTTGAATTCTCAAGGAAGTTGAATATTGTCTGGATTCTTCAATCACTTTCTAAGTCATATAGTGAGTTCCTTAAAGGACTACTATGTGACAGACCACGACATGACCCTTATCGATCTTACCTATTTGCTTGTTGCTGCTGAATCACCAAGGATTTGGAGCACTGGTAAAGCAAATTTTATTGGAAGATCTTTTTCCCAAACTTTCATGGACATTGAAAATGGAAACATTGGAAGTTTAGAAAAGTTTTCTCTTCCCAATGGAAAGGGATCAACCATAGTCAACCCGGTTGACCAAATGGTAAAGAGAAAGGCTAAGTCTGAGATAGTCCCATGTACCATTACTAAAGAGTCCATATGTTTCTATTGCCAAAGGAAGGGGCATTGGTTGCGAAGCTGCCTTATTTACTTGAAAGTTCACTAGGATGGTAAACGTAAAAAATTTGACTATGCTTCAGGTAAAGTCCACTATCTAACTCTATTAAGTTCCTATTTGGACATTCTTATTACATGATGTGTCAAGGTCTCATTTTGATATTTTATAGAATCGAAAAAGGAGATGAAGCTTAGAAGAAGAGTATGCTGAATCTGATCGCGAAGATGGATTTCGATCGCATGATTCAAAGATCAGAATTTTGAGTTGCTGCTTAAGAGTTATGATAGATTGCTTAGGAATAGATAACACCATAGTTTTCATATGTATTTGCATTGTAAGGATACGTTTTTCCGCAATTTTAAAATAAAAGGAACATTTTTGATTTTATTTATTTTAAGTATCCTTACAATGGCATTTGTGAAAATTGTTGTTTACATGTTTCCATTGATAACAATATTGGAAAATAGATTTGATTCTATTGTTTGTGGTAGTGTCATAATTTACCAAATAAGGAAAGATTCTCATCACCCAGGTTTTAGTTGGATAGAAACTTGGAGTCATGCAACTTGTATTGTATGATGAATGAGAATTTTCATCTTTGGCAAATTAAGACTAATTCCTTGTTCACATGTATATGTGAGTTAAGTGAAGGACTAGGAGATCGGGTACACTTGGTTGTGCGCTGATCAGGTCCACCACAAAGAGCGATAAGGCTATTCATCATGATTTATTAAAGTTTAGTAAATATGGTTGTGCTTACAAGTTTAAGTATAATTCTGAATCATTGGAAAAGTTTCAATGTGTGGCAGGATGAATGAGAAGAATCAAATTAGGCAGAAAGATAAAAGTTTCTCCAATATGAAAAGATGGGAGAGTACTTCAGTATCATGTTTTTGTTGGATTAGTGTCTAAGTTTATAACTATAATTGGTATGTATTCGACTCGACTTGGCATGGTCGATTTGGGTTGCATGACATCGGAACAATTTGGATAGACTTTTGTGAGAACAGGATATTTATGATTTATTAATATTTTATAAGTTCTAATATATTAATATGAAATTATATTATTTAATTAGTATTGATCAAGAATTAATTTGGAATTAATATTGTGATCAAAAGACACTAATTAAATATATGGGCATTGATTGTGTAGATCATTCATTCTTATATATGTGGGCTTATGATTCATAGTTCTTCAAGTTGGGCTAAACCCATGGATAATCCATGGAGGTTTTAACCCATGGAGCATGAAGAATATGGAAAGACATGAGTTACATAGTTTAACCCTAATAGCCACAATATATAAGGACCCCATGGCTTAAGAAATCGGCACTAAGGTTTCATATGAGCGGGCTAGCCGATTTGAGCATAAGGACTTTTCTCTCAAGTTATTCCAAGTTGTTGTTGGTGTTGTGTGAACCATTTGAGGTGTCACACTTGAGTCACTCGGCTCTTAAGCTCCATGGAATCAAGCTACAACACAATAGGCATGTTACTCTAACTAGTATCTTATTTGGTAATATGAAATTGCATGCTAATTATAGGTTTAATGCCTTGGAAACCATTTGCATGTATAATTAGTGAAAAACATAGATCCAAGGTATTTAGGGTTGTATGTGCACCACAGAATGTTTTAGTATACTAAAACCCGTCAGTGATATCAGAGCCATGGGTTGTTTTCAATTATACTTGATGCAAATTGCTGAAAAAAGCTGACAAAATCGAATTTTTTGCTATCTGGGAAGGGGACTTGACGAGTCCATGTACAAATTCATCCAACTCGTCGAGTTGTTTCATGCACTCGGCGAGTTGGACCCCCTGACAGCATATCTTCGAGTTTTTTAGCTGGAATTGGACTAGGAACATTTCCCTAAGCTGTTTTTGAACTTATAAACCTGTTTTTGATGTGGTAATGTTCATGCTAATCCAATTTCAAAGATAATTGTCATAATTTCAAGATTTGTATTAGTTTATATGTTCATGCTAATTTCTTGCAGATTGATGATTTGAATTATCGTGTTCTTATGAGTTAGCTTAGAATAATAGAAAAGTGATGTGATAATGTGTTTTCAATCCAAATTAATCTAAAAGTTATTCATAAAATGTGTTTTTGTAACTTGTCCTCAAGTTATATTAAAAGTCACATTTATGTTTTTTAAAACTCATAAGATTTCCATAAGTTATGAAAATGAAGAGTCTCATTTTTTTTAAATGCTTTAAAGTCTTCCATAACTTGTCCTCAAGTTATGAAACTTGAAGAGTTTATTCATTAAAACTACTTTAAACACATAAGTAATGGATTTGAAAAGTTTTTTGAATTGTTCAAAACTTGCCCTCAAGTTTTGGAATTTGTAAAGTTTCCCCATGAATACTTTAATTCCAAGTTAATCCCTTAGAGTTTTAAAAGTTAAAATTCAACCCTTATACTATTATAGTATTAATAGGTAATAGTTATATATATGTATAAGAACAAAGTCAGTCTTACTGTTAGTAGGACTCATTCACGAAGCCGGTCTATAAGGGGTATAAGGTTACTGCCCATAAAATGGCAGTTTAATGGGTGTCCACTCTCACCCACCGCTTCCGTGACTGGTGGAGGGTCGTTAGCTAAACGGGTTGACAGAACTCTAATTCTCCCTTCATTAAAAGTATAATGATAAATACTAAGTAACTAAACATTTATAAATTCCCAATCTTAATTACTTAGGAAAATGTGAATTTCGTTCTAACCCATGAAATTACACTTTGAACTTTGCTTAAGTCCTTAGTGGAGCGTGTGTGGTTAACCGGCACACTAACTTGGATTTAATAACGCGGGCAAAGGGTAACTTAATGTTTATCATAGGATCGGTGGAGCGCGTGTGGTTAACCGACACATCGATTAAGTGATAAATATTAAGGGTACCAAGTATATTTGCATGGTTATTCACACATTGTTTTGTGATCCTCGGCATCCCAGTCACAAAACTTGAGAGGGCACAATCGAGATTGAAACATGCCATTGAAAAGTTCAATGAATATCAAAAAATGTAAGATTTTCAAACCAGTTAAAACCTAATACCTATTTCGTTTTTCATGGTGGAAATTGGTGAATCGTCATTCGCCTACCTTCAAATATTTTATAGCTTGGATTACGGCATCCCTCTTCCAAGTTATAAAAGTATCGTGTTGGGTCGTAGCCTTAATATTTCATATTGGGTGTTATATTAAGGACTTAAATCAACTAACTTGAATATCTCCCATTGTAGATGTCTGGTTCAGACAACTATGATCTTCCCAAATCCCTAGGAACAAGCTTTAATGAAGATGATGTCCCGTGGTTCATGGAAATCATACTTCTCTTCCTTCACCTCCTCCAATTATTCTCCCTAACCCACAAGTTCTCAAAAAGTTCAAGGTCACTCAATCCCTATTGGCAACCAAAGTCTATGTGTGCTCACATCTTGGAGATAAAGTCACATATTGACAAGCCGAGAGAGTTGGGTGTCAAGGTCTTGAGGAAGTTAGTTGTTGACTAGGTTCTTCAATCACTTTCTAAGTCACATAGTGAGTTCCTTTAGGACTACTACATGAAAGACCATGACTTGACGCTTAATGATCTTACCTATTTGCTTGATGCTGCTAAATCAACAATGATTTGGAGCACGGGTAAAGCAAATTTAATTGGAAGATTGACTTCCCAAACTTCCATGGACATTGAAAATGGTAACATTGAAAAATCCATAAAAGCTTTCTCTTCCCAATGGAAAGGGATCGGCCATAGTCAACTCGGTTGCCCAAATGGTAAAGAGAAAGGCTAAGTCTTCAACAGTCTCGTGTACCATTCCCAAAGTGTCCATATGCTTATATTGCCAAAGGAAGGGGCATTGGTTGCGAAGCTGCCCTATTTACCTGAAAGATCATTAGGTTGGTCAAGTCAAAAAGTTTGACTCTACTTCAGGTATGTCCACTATCTAACTCGATTAAGTTCCTATTTGGAAATTCTTATTACATGATGTGACTGAGTCACATGTTGAAGTATTAAGAAACAAAGAAAAGAGAGGAAGCTTAAAGAAGAGTAAGCTGATTCTGATCGAGAAGATGGATTTCGATCGCATGGTTCGGTGATCATAATTTTTTAGCTGCTGCTTAAGAGTTGTGATAGATTGCTTAGGAATAGATAACAACATAGTTTTCATATGCATTTGCATTGTAAGGATAAGTTTTTCCGCAAGTTTTAAATAAAAGAAAAGTTTCATTTTTATTTATTTTAAATATACTTATAGTGGCATTTGTGAAAAATTGTTGTTTATATGATTCCATTGATAACAACATTGGAAAATGGATTTGATTCTTTTGTTTGTGGTAGTGTCATAATTTACCAAATAAGGAAAGATTCTCATCACCCAAGTTTTAGTTGGATAGAAACTTGGAATCATGCAAGTTGTATTGTATGATGAATGAGAATTTTCATCTTTGGAAAAATTAAGACTAACTCCTTCTTCACATGTATATGTGAGTCAAGTGAAGGACTAAGGGATCGAGTACATATTCTTATGCACTGGTCAAGTCCACCACAAAGATCTATCAGATTATTCGTCATGATTACTGAAGATTAGTAAATATGGTTATACTTACAACTTTAAGTATAATTCTGAAACATTGGAAAAGTTTCAATGTATGGCAGAACGAATGAGAAGAATCAAATTAGGCAGAAAGATAAAGGTTTCTCCAATCTGAAAAGATGAGAGAGTACTTTAGTATCGTGTTTTGTGATTATCTTAGTGATTGTGAAACCATATCACAATTGATCCTCTAAGGACATCTTAGTACATTTTTTAGGCTAAGAAGAGGTATCATGGATTGTTGAAATGGTTAAATCAAAAGATGAATCATACTTCGCTCCAAAATTGAATCTTAGAGTAATACTCCAAGATTGTAACATGAGTGACGTAATCTTAAGAAGGTTTATAACACTTGTCAAATGTAAGAGTAAAATGTGTTCTACTCTTGTACATTTGAAATTGGTAAGTTGTGATGTTTTTGACAAAACAGAGACCAACTAAGGCCAATTGTGTGAAGTGTTTGCCTTGATAAGAATCCGCACTAACTCTTGAATATTTGCTTTGTCAAGTAATGGTTCTTGACAAGAGAATCTTATATGTCAAGAGGTCAGTGGGAGTCTTAAAGATCTTGAAAAGTTTCAAGAACTAATCAAGAATAAAACCTGTAGTTTATCACTAGCACACGACTTGAGGTTTGTAACCTATCGTGTTGACATACTCTTATTTCTGTGCCCAATCCAGTTAAAGTTTACTATACATCTGAGTTCTACAAGTTGGGACAACTACTTGGAAACAAAAGCAGGCCCTTATGCTGCCAGGTTGCAAGAAGTTAAGATTGCACAAGTTCGGTCCAAATGAGTTTGGATTTGTCACTAACCTCCCCTTGTGGTTATGACAAATTCACATGGATAGGAGCACATATACCATAAAATCTAAGTGTCATAAGGTTTTCTCTCCGATTCATGAAAATGATGGTGAGGAAACGCTTTCACTAAGTAGATTTTAAATAGATAGCAATTGTGATATTTGCATTCTCAAAGTCGTTAGTGGAGCGTGAGTGGTTAACCGACACACTAACATGGACTTGTGAGAAATGGCAAAGGTCTAAACAATTGAGACTATGATTACGACATCCCTTTATATAGTTCTGGAAATTGTTTAGACACACATGTGAGCTATCTAAGGAAATTTTTATGATTTTGATAAAGTTTTATCAAAGCATCTCGTATCAGAAATCTGAACTTTGGTAAGAAAGTCAATAAAGTATTGATTTCTAGAAGTCCAGCTGATTTCTGAGTACATGTCAAAGCTAGTGGGAGTATAAGTGTTATGCTAATAATCATCATGTTAGTGGGAGCATGATAATTATGATAAGTGTTGCAATATTGGCAATCTTAATTATAGAAAACAAAAGTTTCAATTGGGAAAAGTTGTTTTGCTATAATTAAGGGAGAGGAAATTATACTTCATTTCAATTCGAAAGCTTAGATTGAGATTTTAATCATCTTTAGTTAAGGATATATATATATATATATATATATATATATATATATATATATATATATATATATATATATATATATATATATATATATATATATATATATGAATTTTATGTTGGAATGATTCAACATAAGGAAATTCTATATATATATTGCGTTCTCAAATTTGATTATGATTATGACATCCCTCTTCATAATCGAATTATGAAAACATGGCAAATAAAAAATATTGTAGCAAAAGACTGATCTAGGTTCATGTCTTTATGTGAGACATCAGGAATCGTGTCCTATATGCTTCGAGTATAGGATCGATTTCATGTGTTATAATATTCATCTGTGCTAAATTTTCCAAATGCCTAGGGCATTAAGAAGGGAAAAGGTATAGAATTGGATATGACTAAAATGATTAAGCAATTGTCGAGGACAATCTGAGGTTTACCAAAGATTGGCTGCTCATGGACAGTTGGAAGTATGGTGTAAATTTTTTGGAAATGACCATATTGACATATTCTGGAAAAAGGCAACTCTTGTTCAAAAGTGATAGTCAAAATGGGAATATGGAAATGTTTCCATAGGTGGAAGTTATTCTTTAAATCTGTGTAAGATTAGAAAACTTAATGCAAGAAGGATGTTCAAAGCAATGTACTTTGAATTTGAGACTTCATTTCCATGGAATTGCTCTCCATTGGAATACTCTGTAATCTCTGTTGGCAAGTCTTTGTGACTTTGTGCATAGTCATTACAAGAGGATCAATGCATATAAGTTTAGAATCTAACAGATTTCGGTAAGTGGCAAGAATTTGGAATTCTTACATTTACGATAAGGATTTGGGATTGTGAAATGAGAATCATTGGAATCATGTTCGATTGGTCTATTTCACAAAGTAAGGATCATAGACAAACATAGTGTGCATACTTGGTGTATAGCATAACTGTTATTTGGACAAAACATAGTGTGCATGCTTGGAGCATGGCATGACTATTGTTTTGATTCAAGTATAAAGTTGATTATTTGAAACATTATACAATGAATAATGAGTAATAAATATGGTGTTTAAATAAAATGTGTTTTATTTACTCCCAAAGGTGCTTGGGACCATAGAGAATTAGTATTATTCTTGTGTTTCACTTTGCATGTTTTGACTTCCAGAATAGCTAGGTTATTCTTTCCGAATGACTAAGTTATTTAAATTCTCCACAGTCGGTCATATGTTGGAAGTAGATATGAATCAAGACTGTCATGAAGTTGGCTTGTAGATGTCTAAGGTGTTGGACATAGCAAGAGTTGCTACAACATTCATGAGTTCTCATAAGTTCTGAGTATTGGATTAAACCCACGATCATTTGAATCACTTCATGGATTTTATCACGAGTGAATCATGAGACAATAATATCATATAAGTCTTCAAACCTAGAGATATGAGTTGTTAACTATGAGTTGGTTGTACATTGATTGTACAAAAACGCATTGGTAACTCGATGTTATAAAACGTACCTTTGTGTATGATTCAAAGAGTAGTAGAACAAGCATATGTGTCACACCCCAAAACCGGAACGACGGAAACGTTCGGGGGTGGAGGACGTCATGTTTAGTATCACAAGACATGCATCATAGTAATCAAAGAAATAAACAACCATTTCATTAGAAAGAAAATGATTACAAAGTATGTGATTCACATAACATAGACTACAAAGTAAATAACAAAATAAGACATGAAGCTATACTGCTCCATCTTCTGAATCTCAGAGCGTGTACCTGTCTACCGGTCTCCTGAGAATACAAGTTATTTTGATAGAGTAGATCAGCATTTAAGCTGGTGAGTTCATAAGATTTTAGTGATGTAAGAAGTTGTAAGAAAGTGGTGGTAAGTTGTAAGTTCTGTTTAGAAAATTTCGCCTGTTCGTCCAGAAAATCCTATATTTCCTACTTTGATGAAAGGTAAGTAAAAATGACTCTACAATCCTTTCTATGAGTGCTAAATGGATACAAGTTATATAAAACCCAGAGTAAACAAACAATCGGTTGTATGTATCTGCCCTAAGCCCACAACCAAATAAGGAACACGAAATGAGGCAGAAGGCACACAGCCCATTGGTTTTTAGATCATCTTTGTATATAACCCCTGCAAATTCACTTGGTACTCACAGAGTTAACTGTAATAGTTCCTTTATATTTGATGAAAAGACTCTTTAAGAAAACCCTTATTTCTTTTAGTAAAAATGGTAACCACAATGGTTCCTTCTATAATCACTTTGTTTATACTAACTATATATAATCTAATATCGAACAGATAGTTAATTGTGTGAATCTGCCCTAAGCCCACAACCAAACAAGGAACAGGAAATGAAGCGGAAAACACACATTCAACTACCTGTCGGGTATTAATTATATATAACCCTGGTGTATAAAGTAAGGTATTATAGAATTAACCACCTATGGTCCTTTAAGTTATACTGGTTTAAGAAAATGGATTAAACCCTTTACTGGTTAAGTTTCTAGTTTTGAATACCAAATGTTCTATTTGCAAAGTATGTTTTGTACTAGAAAACTATGCCTTGAATTAGTGTCCTATGACCTGACCCATACCTGGTACCCTTATGATTACTTGGTGTATACGGAATATATATATATATATATATATATATATATATATATATATATATATATATATATATATATATATATATATATATATATATATAGCTAAGATTGAATAAATAGTAGACTGGGTGAATCTGCTTTAAGCCCACAACCAAACAAGGAACAGGAAATGAAGCGCAAAACACACATCCTACCACCTGTCGGATCCGATTAATATATATCCCTGAAGTATAAACTAAAAAATCATAAATTTAGCGTTATAGGCCCCTTTCTACTGAATGTACTAGACTCGACTGTTCTGTTTGTAGTTTGAAAAGATGCAAGTTTTCCCTAGTTTATAACTATCTTAACTCGAAAATAGTTTGCATTAACTTTCAAGTGGAACTGTCACAATATGAAAGTAATGGGAAAATGTAAGTACATAGTTGTCTTTTGAATTGACATCCTGAAATACTGATTACCTTAAAACATGTTTGTTTTATTAAGGTCATAATGTGATGGATAGTACCCATACTATACGCTCTCCCTGCAAGAGACTCTGGGGACCAAACGCGACTTCCGCAAAAAAATTGCTAGGCCGTGTAAATTCACATTAATGTTATATGATCATGTATACCCATTTTACTATCACCTTTTGTTTAGAACAATGAGTTAGTGATTATTGGTATAATTAGATCTTGTATTGTTCTTCTGCTATAGAAGTTAGTATGTTGGTTCTGTTATAGTATCTTAGTATGTTCCTTCTGTTATCATGTATTGTATATTTCTTCCTGTTTCTCTTTATAGTATGTTCTAGTATCTAGTATGAACTGAACCCCTGAACTATACCTACTATAGTTTACTAGCATGTTTACTTGAACTGTTATTGAAAAGACTATAAAGTAACATAACTTAAAAAGAGTTTTTGAAATGTTTTGATCACTTATAAAAGACATAAGTAATCTTTTGAAAGGTGTTTATAACAAACATTTACACAATTATCATCGTGGTCAACTTGTATTCCCCCCTTAAAAGCATTTAAAACAGTTTAAAAGATTCATTATGGGGTATGAATGATGGGTTTTCTGCATTCTAACACTCCTATGGTGTACATGCAACCCTAGAAACCTTGGATCTATGTTTGACTAAGATACATGCAAATAATTATTTTTCCAAGGTTCTTATCCTAACTAGCATGGCATGGGGTACTTGAATCAAATAAAACTAGTAGAATTACTTACCTTGTAGTAGTAGTTGATTGCTTGGAGTTTGAGAGCCTAGCACCAATAATGTGGATGCCTCAAATGGAAGTCACAAATCACCACAAACTTGGAAACTTGAGAGAATAGTCACAAACTTCTTGAAATCGGCCCTCTTAATTTACACACATCAACTAGTGCAATTTCAAGAACCAAAGCCTCCTTTATATAGTGTGGTGGATTAGGGTTACATCCATGTAAACCCTAATACCCATGTCTTTTCATTTCCATGAGATCCATGGGTTAAAGCTCCATGGAGTATCCATGGACTTTCCATGCAAGCCTAGCCCATTCCAAATAAGCATTAGCCCACACTATATAAATACAAGAGCCCATATTTAATTAGTCATACTTTTGATCTCTAAATTAATTCTAAATTAATTATAGATCAACACTAATTAAATATTATGATTTTATATTAATATATTAGGACTTATAATATATTAATAAATCATAACTTATACTATTCTCAAACGATTATCCATAAATTGTTCGGGTGAAGTGCAACCCAAATGGACCATGCCGGGTCGGGTCAAGTACATACCAAATATAGTTATGGACTTAGACACTATATCCAACAATAAACTCACCTTATGTGGGCGATTCAAACGAATATGCACGTAAGGATGAGAAGTTCCACGAATGAAGTCCTGAGACACAAACGAGTCCTAATGACATATAATGGCATATATTGGCATGAATATAGTGTTTAGAAGCAACCACATGCAAGGAAACACCTCTAGGGACTAGGAAACACTTGGACGAAGTGTTAGAATCACATGTGATTTATCTAAGGGATGTTTATGGCCACCAATTGGTGTTTACGGCCATGGAGTTTACGGCCGTAAACTCATGGTAAAATGTGCACAAGAGGGTGTTTGAATGATAGGGAAGCTTGTGGGACTATTGCTCAACAAGAGGATAAGCAAAGCTAACCTTTTTAGAAGCTTTTAAGGTGTTTCCGGCCACACCAAGAGTGTACGGCCGTAAACACTCCAAATAGTGTCATTTTGGGTCTTAAAGCAAAGGGGTTTCAAAGGCTCAAGTGTTCTAATGGATAGCAAGTGTCTAGGGGTGTTTGGGGCTCAAGACATGACCAAAACAAGGGTTTACGACCAATGGAGATTCCATGGCCGTAAACTCTTGATGTTTATGATAAGGTGGTTGTTTCAAGACCATGATCTAGTGTTTAACTAGTCTAACTAGTAGATAGATGGAATACTCATACTTTTGAGGGCCTTTGAGGAGTTTTCGGCCACCAAGAACAAGTGTGTGTTCTTGGTGAAAGTTGATGATCTAGCCAAAAGATGATTTTCATGGATGAAATCAAAGGGTGATTCATGAGTGATAAGGATAACAACAACTAGAGGGAAGAATCACTTACATTTTGGAAGATCGAGAATGAAAATCTCGATGATACTTGAGAGAGAAATCAAGTGTTCTTGAGGTGGAAGTGTAAGAATGAAAGAAAAGTGAAGGAAAGGAGACTTAAGAGGGGAGTTTACGGCCAACCTTGAATTTACGGTCGTAAACTCATGTGTTATGGCCGTGAACTCCTTTTGATGGAGTTTAAGGGTTGAATGTTGTACAGTGACTCTAGCAGGTACTTCCTAACACACATTACTTGAAGGTACTAGGCTTAAAACTCATTAGAATGACCCTTAACAAGGCTAGAAGGCAATAAACTTAAGTCTGACTTTTGGTTGATTGTACTGACTTTACAAGGCAAAAATTTTCGGGTCGTCACATCATCCCCCCATTAGATGGAATTTCGTCCCGAAATTAGCTTTCTTAGTAGTACTACTGGGGTTGTGCTCCTCTGATTTGTAGAATACCCACTCGTAGACCTGGCATCTCTGCCCTAATGTCCATGATAGGATTCATACTTGGTCCATCTATCATTACCTTGTGTATACAAGTCGTATATAATTAAGATTAGTTAGACGGTCGGATGTGCGACTCTGCCCTAGGTCCACAACCAAACAAGGAACAAGAGATAGGGCGGAAGCACACATACTAAATATGCGTAATCATAATCATATACCACCCTCACGTATACACTGAATAGTGCTAGGTGGGCTGTATTCGTCCTTAGCCTCTGTGCTCGAACTGGGTCTGCTGGACGAGTGGTATTTTGTGACGGTTTGTTGAGTATACAGAGGCAAGGTTTCGGAGGGCAAAGTACTCTTCGCACGAGTTCTTCGGGGTTTAGAATACGAAGGACAAAACTGAGGTCTGGGTCAGACTGTTGTTACGAATGACGAAGGTTTCATGAATTTGACGGTCGAGGCGATAGAAACATATGAACTAGTATGGTGAGGACCACGCCAACTCATGACGAATGATAGCAATGGACTCTTTATTGAACAAAAGTTTGGCCGATTTGGAAGAAACGTTTGTTATACGATGATGTACCCCTAGTGTGCTCGACAATGTACTCTTTGTAAAAGTTCTAGTGCTTTATGTTTTCCCCTTGATGTTAACACTTCTACGTATCGTACCGCGATGAGCGAATACATACAATGAAAGTGCTTTGATAACTAGTGTTGATACTTTATACTACGATCCTCCTCGGTACTACTATGATTGCCAGACATATACAAGTTATGAATAATTAAGATGAATAAGATGGTCGACTGAGTAATTATGCCACAAATCCACAACCAAACAAGGAACAGGAATTAAGGCGGAATCACTCACTATAAGTCCGCAAAATCTTAGCTAGGCACAACCCTGATGTACATACTCAACCATCATAGCTTCACTGAATGGATCTTTTAGTTTTCTTGAATACTGCGACTTGTTTCAATAAGTGAGTTATTATAATTACTTTTAAGTGTTTTCCCCAAGTTTTAATCTTATATGAATATAAATTAATTTTTAAAGTAATTCATTAATTCGAAAACGTATCGCTGCTCGCTGACGACTCCGGGGTTGATTCTCCTGCGGTGATCATCAGAATTCGTCCATCCACTCCTGAGTTCTTTGTTATCGGACAGTCTCTCTGGTAGTGTCCAGTCTCACCACAGCCATAGCAGGCTTGGCTTTCTTTAGCTCCGGGGACTTGGGAGACCGGTTGAGCCGGTGCCCTGCAGAAACGGACTGTGTGTCCCTTTCTGTGGCAGTTCAGACATTGTATTTCCCGGCATACTCCAGTGTGGTGATAGTTGCATTTTCCACACTTCGGAAGGGTTCCAGCATACCGACTAGCAGGTGCTGGAGTAGCAGGTGTTGTGGCAGCGTACATAGTACTCGTTTGTTGCTCCTGCGGGGATTCCTCTGTTGCTCGCTTCTTCTTTCTCTTGTTCCCCGACTTCCGTTTATAGTCCTCTCCCTTTGATGGCTCAGGAACGGGGACTACCACGCCATGGCGGACTCCACGGTCAATGAGTCGTTGGGCCAGGCATTTAGCACTATCGAATGTGGATAGGTTATAAGACAGCACATCTCCTTGGATTGGGGCAGTTAGACCCTAGATGTATCTTTCTATCTTCTAGCTCTCTGGGATAACCATCCTGGGGCATAGTGCTGCTAGGTCACTAAACTTGTCAGTGTAGGTCACTATGTCTGAGCCGACCATAGTGTGCTCCCACAGTTCTTGTTCCAGCTTTTGAACTTCGCCCCTCGGGCAGTATTCTTTCAGCATTAACTCTTTTAGGTTTTCCCAGCCTATTGAGTTAGCCACGGATACGGTCAGTGACTTAACATGGCTGTTCCACCATGTCAGGGCTCTGTCAGTGAAGGTGTAGGCAGGAAACTTCAATTTGCTCCTTTGTGGGCATGAACAGATTTTGAAGACCGAATCTGGTTTCTCGAACCATTGCATCAGGGCGATGACTCCACTATTTCCATTAAAGAAATTGGGTTTGCAGTTCATGAAGTCTTTGTACGAACACTCTCTTGGGTGTCCGTGAGAATCTCCGGGGTTGGCTAAGTGGGTACCGATACCAGATCCGAAGGTACCACTTTCACCGAAGTGAGCTAGAGCAGTCGCTACTGCGGAGGATATCGCTGCTTGGAGAGCAGAAAGATCGAATTGTGGCGTTGGAGTTGGAGTTAGCGGAGTAGTGCGCCTCACTGATCGACGAGGAGGCATCTTTTCTAAAAGAATACAAAGATGAGATCGAATAAGTCTATAGCAGTGGTTTATAATCCGAAAGCTGAAAGATAAGGTTATCCTAGTTCTGAGGGTATCGGGTCCTGACTTCCACAGGGTTCTGGAAACAATTCATAAAAGAGTCTATACCAAATAAACTTTATGAATTAAAAATGGCTATCCTCGAATGAATATCTGTGACCTGAATAATTGTTACCAATTGCATGTAAGGAAAATAATCCTAACACATAATGTGAGCAGTGTTTCCACTAACACCTTATGTTAATCAAGATTATTATTTATTAGTGTAACGCATAAGACGTTTTGGTTACTTCGGTTGATCCTTCTTTGAAAACTTCTCATGAACTTGATCTTGTTCCTCCTTGACTCTTCTGTTGACCGCTATGAGGAAGTGGTTACACCTATCTAGGTTTGTCGTGCGAGAATGGAAGCGTCTAAAGAATCTATGAGATTTAAATGAAACATTATAGGGGTGATCCTTACAGAGTCATCTTATAATTGTACAATGTATACAAGTTGTATATAATTTAAGATTAAATAGACCATCGAATAAGTGATCCTACTCCAAAACCACAACCAAACAAGGAACAGGTAGTGAAGCGTAGATCACAAATTCTAAGTCTATAAAATCTCAATTATATGAAACCTTTGGAGTATACACTGGAAGATTATAGACCTATCTGTAAGGGTCTTTTAAGTTATCACATAAGTTATTTATATAGTGCCTAAAATACTCCTATAGTATCTTAATGTAATGTACTTGGTATGTTTTAAACTTGTTGTTGTCTTGTAGAATCATAAAATACTCTCATAGTATTCTAACTTTATGTACTGATCTAGTAATCCGTTGAATAGTGTTAGGTAAGTTTTAAGACCGTTGTAACATCACATCACTCCCAAACACATGTCGGTCACATCTCGAATGAATATAGTTGATCAGGCTATATTGATCCTAGATATGATTACATAGCTATCCAGGTTTGACTGCAGTGTTCAACCTTTAAATACTTCTGTTCTGTTCTTCTTGTGATACTTGTTCTAGTATGTATATATGTATAAGTACGTATGTATACTTTTATAAGGTATTGTTATATCCTTAAAATATAATATTATCCAGAGCACTTCGGCCCCATTGTATTTATAGTTGTATATCTTTTATCGGTTGATATACTTAGTTCACTATAAACAATGCTCTGATACCAATATGTCACACCCCAAAACCGGAACGGCAGAAACGTTCGGGGGTGGAGGACGTCATATTTAGTATCAAAAGACATGCATCATAGTAATCACAGAAATAAACAACCATTTCATTAGAAAGATAGTGATTACAAAGTATGTAATTCACATAACATAGACTACAAAGTAAATAAAAAAATAAGACATGAAGCTATACTGCTCCATTTTCTGAATCCCAGAGCGCGTACCTGTCTACTGGTCTCCTGAGAATACAAGTTATTTTGAAAGAGTAGATCAGCATTTAAGCTGGTGAGTTTATAAGATTTTAGTGATGTAAGAAGTTGTAAGAAAGTGGTGGTAAGTTGTAAGTTCTGTTTAGAAAAGTTCGTCTGTTCCTCCAGAAAATCCTATATTTCCTGCTTTGATGAAAGATAAGTAAAAATGACTCTACAATCCTTTCTATGAGTGCTAAATGGATACAAGTTATATAAAACCCAGAGTAAACAAACAATCGGTTGTGTGTATCTGCCCTAAGCCCACAACCAAACAAGGAACAGGAAATGAGGCGGAAGGCACACATCCCATTGGTTGTTAGATCATCGTTGTATATAACCCCTGTGTATTCACTTGGTACTCATGGAGTTAACTGTAATAGTTCCTTTATATTTTATGAAAAGACTCTTTAAGAAAACCCTTATTTCTTTTAGTAAAAATGGTAAACACAATGGCTCCTTCTATAATCACTTAGTTTATACTAACTATATATAATCTAATATCGAACATATAGTTAATTGTGTAAATCTGCCCTAAGCCCACAACCAAACAAGGAACACGAAATGAAGCGGAAAGCACATATTCAACTACCTATCGGGTATTAATTATATATAACCCGTGATGTATAAACTAAGGTATTATAGAATTAACCACCTATGGTCCTTTAAGTTATACTGGTTTAATAAAATGGATTAAACCCTTTACTGGTTAAGTTTCTTGTTTTGAATACCAAATGTTCTATTTGCAAAGTATGTTTTGTACTAGAAAATTGTGCCTTGAATTAGTGTCCTATGACCTGATCCATACCTGCTACCCCTTATGATTACTTGGTGTATACGGAATATATATATATAGCTAAGATCGAATAAATAGTAGACTGGGTGAATCTGCTCTAAGCCCACAACCAAACAAGGAACATGAAATAAAGCGGAAAGCACACATCCTACCACCTGTCGGATCCGATTAATATATATCCCTGATGTATAAACTAAGAAATCATAAAGTTAGCATTATAGGCCCCTTTCTACTGAATGTACTAGACTCGACTGTTCTGTTTGTATTTTGAAAAGATGCAAGTTTTCCCTAGTTTATAATTATCTTAACTCGAAAATAGTTTGCATTAACTTTCAAGTGGAACTGTCACAATATGAAAGTAATGGGAAAATGTAAGTACACAGTTGTCTTTTGAATTGACATCCTGACATACTGATTACCTTAAAACATGTTTGTTTTATTAAGGTCATAATGTGATGGATAGTACCCATACTATACGCTCTCCTTGCAAGAGACTTTGGGGACCAAACGCGACTTCTGCAAAAAAATTGCTAGGCCGTGTAAATTCACATTGATGTTATATGATCATGTATACCCAATTTACTATCACCTTTTGTTTAGAACAATGAGTTAGTGATTATTGGTATAATTAGATCCTGTATTGTTCTTCTGCTATAGCATTTAGTATGTTCGTTCTGTTATAGTATCTTAGTATGTTCCTTCTGTTATCATATATTGTATCTTTCTCCCTGTTTCTCTTTATAGTATGTTCTAGTATCTAGTATGAACTGAACCCCTAAAGTATACCTACTATAGTTTACTAGCATGTTTACTTGAACTGTTATTGAAAAGACTCATTTATCTGCTATGTTTTGATTGTACTTTAAAAACGGAGTTTTATAAACTATAAAGTAACAGAACTTAAAAAGAGTATTTGAAATGTTTTGATCACTTATAAAAGACATAAGTAATCTTTTGAAAGGTGTTTATAACAAACATTTACACAATTACCATCGTGTTCAACTTGTATTCCCCCCTTTAAAAGCATTTAAAACAGTTTAAAAGATTCATTATGGGGTATGAAATCACCTTATGTGGGTGATTCAAACGAATATGCGCATAAGGATGAGAAGTTCCACGAATGAAGTCCCAAGACACAAGAGAGTCCTAATGACATATAATGGCATATATTGGCATGAATATAGTGTTTAGAAGCAACCATGTGCAAGGAAACACCTCTAGGGACTAGGAAACACTTGGACCAAGTGTTAGAATCACATGTGATTCATCTAATGGATGTTTATGGCCACCAATTGGTGTTTACGGCCATGGAGTTTACGACCGTAAACTCATGGTAAAATGTGCACAAGAGGGTGTTTGAATGATAGGGAAGCTTGTGGGACTATTGCTCAACAAGAGGATAAGCAAAACTAACCTTTTTAGAAGGTTTTAAGGTGTTTACGGCCACAACAAGAGTGTACGGCCGTAAACACTCCAAATGGTGTCATTTTGGGTCTTAAAGCAAATGGGTTTCAAAGGCTCAAGTGTTCTAATGGATAGCAAGTGTCTAGGAGTGTTTAGGGCTCAAGAGATGACAAAACCAAGGGTTTACGGCCAAGGGAGATTCCATGGACATAAACTCTTGATGTTTATGTTAAGGGAGTTGTTTCAAGACCATGATCTAGTGTTTAACTATTCTAACTAGTTGATAGATGGAATACTCACACTTTTGAGGGCCTTTAAGGAGTTTTCGGCCACCAAGAACAAATGTGTGTTCTTGGTGAAAGTTGATGATCTAGCCAAAAGATGATTTTCATGGATGAAATCAAAGGGTGATTCATGAGTGAGAAGGATAACAACAACTAGAGGGAAGAAGCACTTAGAATTTTTGAATATCGGGAATGAAAATCTCGATGATACTTGAGAGAGAAATCAAGTGTTCTTGAGGTGGAAGTGTAAGAATGAAAGAAAAGTGAAGGAAAAGAGACTTAAGTGGGGAGTTTACGGCCAACCATGAGTTTACGGCCGTAAACTCATGTGTTATGGCCGTGAACTCCTTTTGATGGAGTTTAAGGCTTGAACATTGTATAGTGACTCTAGCAGGTACTTCCTAACACACATTCCTTGAAGGTACTAGGCTTAAAACTCATTAGAATGACCCTTAATAAGGGTAGAAGGCAATGAACTTAAGTCTGACTTTTGGTTGATTGTACTGACTTTACAAGGCAAAAAATTCCGGGTCGTCACAATATGAGTCGAAGTTTATCCATTTGTTTTACCCTTGGAGGGATGAAAGCGATATCTGTGGGCCCCTCGATGATTTAGTGATGACAAACATGAGTGCTCGGCCGTGCCTGGACTGATTTGATTTGTTCAATTCGTCAGTCGTCATAAATCAGAAATCGGGAAACAACATATGGACAGAGAGAATGATTATAATCCATGTGTCGGTCCATATGATATCTAGAATGGAGGAATATATGATCCCTTATCTAGTGGACACGTCATTGATTTGTTCAGAGTTCGACAGCGACTTTAAGAGCTACGATTGCTAGTCGGGTTTTGGAGTCATACACAATAATAGTTTTAGACCTATCCAAGTGGGAGACTGTTGGATTAGTGTCTAAGTCCATAACTATAATTGGTATGTATTCGACCCGACTTGGCATGGTCCATTTGGGTTGCATGGCATCGAAACGATTTGGATAGACATTTGTGAGAAAAGGATATTTATGATTTATTAATATATTATAAGTTCTAATATATTAATATGAAATCATATTATTTAATTAGTATTGATCAAGAATTAATTTGGAATTAATTCTGTGATCAAAAGACACTAATTAAATATATGGGGATTGATTATGTAAATCATTCATTCTTATATATGTGGGCTTATGATCCATAGTTCTTCATGTTCGGCTAAACCCATGGAGTGACCCATGGATACTCCATGGAGGTTCTAACCCATGGAGCATGAAGAATATGGAAAGACATGAGTTACATAGTGTAACCCTAATAGCCACAATATATAAGGACCCCATGGCTCAAGAAATCGATACTAAGGTTTCATATGAGAGGGCTAGCCGTTTTGAGCATAAGGACTTTTCTCTCAAGTTATTCCAAGTTGTTGTTGATGTTATGTGAACCATTTGAGGTGTCACACTTGTGGCACTCGGCTCTTAAGCTCCATGGAATCAAGCTACAACACAAAAGGTATGTTACTTTTATGTGTTGTTCCCCAAGTTTTAATCTTATAAAAATATAAATTAATTTTTAAAGTAATTACTCTTTTGAAAACGTAACGCCGCTCGTTGGCGACTCCGAGATCGATTCTCCTGTGGTGATCATCAGAATTAGTCCATCCGCTCCTGAGTTCTTTGCTATCGGGCAGTCCTTCTGGTAGTGTCCTGTCTCACCACAGCCAAAGCAGGCTTGGTTTTCTTCAACTCCGGGTACTTGGGAGATCGGTTGAGCCGGTACCCTGCAGAAACTAATTGTGTGCCCCTTTCTGTGGCAGTTTAAACACTGCATTTCCCGGCATACTCCGGTGTGGTGGTAGTTTCACTTTCCACACTTCGGGAGGGTTCCAACATAACGACTGGCAGGTGCTGGAGTAGCAGGTGTTGTGGCGGCGTACAGAGTACTTGTTTGTTCCTCTTGCGGGGGTTCCTGTGTAGTTCGCTTCTTCTTCCTCTTGTTCCCCGACTTTTGGCTATTGTCCTCTCCCCTCGATGGCTCGGGAACGGGGACTTCCACACCATGGCGGACTCCATGGTCGATGAGCCGCTGAGCCAGGCGTTTAGCACTATCGAATGTGGCTGGGTTAGAAGACAGCACATCTCCTTGAATCGGGGCAGTTACACCCCAGGTGTATCTTTCTATCTTCTTGCTCTTCGGGGTAACCATCCCGGGGCATAGAGCTGCTAGGTCGTGAACCGGTCAGTGTAGGCCACTATGTCTGAGCCGACCATCGTGAGCTCCCATAGTTCTTGTTCTAGCTTTTGAACTTCGCCCAAGGGGCAGTATTTTTCCATCATTAACTCTTTTAGGTTCTCCCAACCTATCGCGTGAGCCACTGATAGGGTCAGTGACTTAGCATGGCTGTTCCACCATGTTAGGGCTCTTTCTGAGAAGGTGCAGGCAGCAAACTTCACTTTGCTCCCTTCTGGGCACGAACAGATTTCGAAGACCGAATCTGTTTTCTCGAACCATCGCATCAGAGCGATGACTCCACCATTTCCATCGAAGGAATTTGGCTTTCAGTTCACGAAGTCTTTATACGAACACTCCCTCGGGTGTCCGTGAGAAACTCCGGGGTTGGTTAAGTGGCTACCGCTACCAGATCCGAGGGTACCACTTTCACCGAAGTGAGCTAGAGTAGTTGCCACTGCGGAGGATATCGCTGCTTGGAGATCAGCAGGAGCGAATTGTGATGTTGGAGTTGGAATTATCGGAGTAGTGCGTCTGTTTGGTCTGCGAGGAGGCATCTTTGCTAAAAGAATACAAAGATGAGATGGAATAAGTCTAAAGCAATAGACACAAGCCGAATGCTGAAAAGACAAGGTCATCCTAGTTCTGAGTGTATCGGGTCCTGACCTCCACAGGGTTCTGGAAAAAATTCATAAATGAGTCTATACCGAATAAACTTTACTAATTTGGAATGGCTATCCTCGAATGAATATCTGTTACCTGAATAACTGTTACCAGCTGCATGTAGGAAAATAATCCTAACACATAATGTGAGCAGTGTTTCCACCAACTCATTAAGTTAAACAAGATTATTATTTATTAGTGTGACGCATAAGACGTTTTGGTTACTTCGGTTGATCCTTCCTTGAAAACTTCTCATGAACTTGCTCTTGTTCCTCCTTGACTCATCTGTTGACTGCTATGAGGAAGTGGTTACATCTATCTGTGTTTTTCGTGCGAGAATGGAAGTGACTAAGGAATCTATGAGATTTAAGTGAAACATTATGGGGTGATCCTTACAGAGTCCTCCTATAGTTGCACAATGTATACAAGTTGTATATAATTCAAGATTAAATAGACCTTCGAATAAGTGATCCTACTCCAAAACCACAACCAAACAAGGAACAGGTAGTGAAGCGTAGATCACAAATTCTAAGTCTATAAAATCTCAATCATATATAGCCTTGGGAGTATACATTGCAAGATTATAGACCTATCCGTAAGGGTCTTTTAAGTTATCACATAAGTTATTTGTATAGTGCCTAAAATACTCCTATAGTATTTTATCGTAATGTACTTGGTATATTTTAAACTTGTTATCGTGTTATAGTATCATAGAATACTCCTATAGTATTCTAACTCTATGTACTTGATCTAGTATTCTCTTAACTAGTATTAGGTAAGTTTTAAGACCGTTGCAAGACCACATCACTCCCAAACACATGTCGGTCACATCTCGAATGAATATAGTTGATCAGGCTATATTGATTCTAGCTATGATTACATAACTGTCCAGGTTTGACCATAGTGTTCAACCTTTAACTTCTTCTCTTCTGTTCTTGTTGTGATACTTGTTTTAGTATGTATATATATGTATAAGCAAGTATGTATACTTTTATAAGGTATACTTATATATTTAGAATATATAATTATCCAGAGCACTTCGGCCCCATTGTATTTATAGTTGTATATGTTGGATAAGGTGTCTAAGTCCATAACTATTTTTGGTATGTACTTGACCCGACCCGGCATGGTCCATTTGGGTTGCATGGCACCATGCAATTGGATAAACTAAAATGAGAGAAATAACACTTATGGTTTATTAATATATTATAAGTTCTAATATATTAATAATATTATTTAATTAGTTTGATCAAGAATTAATTTAGAATTAATTAAGTGATCAAAAGATAACTAATTAAATATATGGGTAGATTATGTAAATCTTCCATATCTTATATAGTGGGCTAAGAGGCTCCATGGATTATCAAGTTGGGTTCCACCCATAGGATGCTCCATGGATGCTCCATGGGAGTTACAAACCCATGGGTCATGCAAAATGAAGAGTCATGACACATTAGGGTTTACATGGTGTAACCCTAGATGCGTCAACACTATATAAGAAACCCATTCTCCACCAAAATCGGCGACACTAAGAAACAAGAGGGCTAGGCCGATTTTAGAAGTGTGTATTCTCTCTAAAGTCATTCCAAAAGCATTTGGTGTTGTGTGAAGCATTTGAGGCATCACACTTGGGGTGCTAGGCTCACAAGGTTTCAAGGATCATAAGCAACAACAAGGTAAGTTATTCTATCTTTCATGCAAGTTAAAATTTGTTCCACATGTATGCTAGATAAGAATATAACCTTGGAATTCAACTTTGCATGATAATTAGACAAACATAAATCCAAGGTTATTAGGGTTGCATGTACACTTAGGAAGTGTTAGAATGCTCAAAACCCGTCAGTGGTATCAGAGCCTAGGTTTGTTTGTTGTTTTTTTTTGTGTGCAAACAGCTTGAAAAAAAATCATTTTTCTGTTTTCTGCTCGTATGAAAGTTTGCACTTTTGTTGCTGGAAATGGACTAGAAACATTACCCTAAACTGTTTTGATGTTTTAAAGCTTGTTTTAGATGGTGTAATGTTTATGCTAATCCATTTACAATGGCAATTATTAAAATTACAAGTTTTTTTAAGTGTAATTTTTGATTCTTGAAAGTGTTCATATTCATGTTCTTGAACTTATGAAGATTAGATGATCATAGGAATTGTTTGTAACCTTCATGGTAGTTTAATTCATGATCATAATGTGTTTTAATGGAGTCCATAACTTGTCGTCAAGTTATGGAAAACCAAAAGACTCACTTTTATTAAAGCCATTAAAAGAACACAAGAGTTATAAAAATGAAGAGTCTTCATTTTTATTACTCAATTAATTCATAAGTTATAAGAAATGAAAAGTTTTGGAAGTTTACAAAACTTGCCCTCAAGTTTTGGAACATGTAAAGTCTTGATTAAAACTTTAGTTCCAACCCTTAGAATTTTAAAAGTTAAAATTCAACCCTTATACTTTATAATATTATAAGTTACTAATATATATATATATATATATATATATATATATATATATATATATATATATATATATATATATATATATGTATAACATCAAGTCGTCTTACCGCTAGTACGCCTCATTCACGAAGCCGGTCTATCAGGGGGTATAAGGTTGTTGCCCATAAAATGGCAACTTAATGGGTGTCCACTCTCACCCACCGCTTCCTTGATCGGTGGAGGGTCGTTAGCCGAACGGGTAAGACAAGGACTTATAAATTCTCATTAAAAGTATGATGAATATTATAAAGTAACTAAATGCTTTTATTAAATTCTCAATCTTAGTTACTTTAGGAAAATGTGAATAAGGTGCTAATCCATGAAATTACACTTTACACTTTGTTTAAGTAGTTGGTGGAGCGTGTGTGGTTAACCGGCACACTAACTTGGACTTAACAAGGTAGGTAAAGGGTGACTTAAGGTTTACCATAGCATCGGTGGAGCGTGTGTGGTTTACCGGCACATCGATTGAGTGATAAACCTTGAGGGTACCAAGTGATTTGAATGGTTACTTCACACCTCGTTTTGTGATCCTCGGTATCCGAGTCACAAAACTTGGAGGGCACACTCGAGATTGAAACATGCCTTTGGAAAAAAAAATTCATTGAATCTCAAAAGAATCTAGGAATTTCTAAGAACCAATTAAAAACCTAATATCTATATTTCGTTTTTCATGGTGGAAATTGGTGAATCGTCATTCACCTACCTTTCAAATATGTTATAGCTTGGATTACGGCATACCTCTTCTAAGTTATAATATATTGTGATTGGATCCTATCCTTAATATTACATTTGGGTGTTTTATTAAGGATTCTCTTAATATCTAAACTCATCTTGTTCTCTTCTTTCAGATGTCTTCAAACAATGCTGCTTCTGGCTCTAATCCTAATGGCTCCTTTACCCTTATGAATTTGTGTGGGAAAGTCACTTTTGATGGATCCAACTTCAATGAATGGATCAGAAACATCAGGATGATTACCCGCTACGAGGACAAAGAATATGTCCTTGACAAGGAGCTTAAGGAGATTGATGAGACCACTGCAACTCCCCAGGAGATCGCTGACTTCCGGTCACATGAAAGGGATGCTACAAAAGTGGCATGCATCATGTTGGCCACCATGACAGCGGAACTCCAAAAGTCCTATGAGGACTTATACTCTTTTGAAATGCACCAAGATCTGATGGAAAGATACCATCAAAGTGCACGACAAGAGAGGTATGAAATCATATGCTCTATCATAACAACCATGATGAAGGACGGGGAATCTGTCACGAGCCACATGCAGAAAATGCAAAGGTATGTGGATCGGTTGCTGAAGCTTAATGTGAACTTCCCTGAGGAGCTTGCAATAGATATCATTTTGCACTCCTTACCATCGTGCTATGATCAATTCCGCATGACATATCACATGAATAAGGAAGAGGTCACACTCAGCAAACTTCAGGGACTCCTCAAGACCGCAGAAACAGGTCTTAAGGGTAAGTCGGTTGTTAACACTCCTACTCCAAACTCCGCCCCGGTTTTGGCAATCGGGAAAGGTAGAGGGAAGAAGAGGAAGAGCTCTTCGAAGGGTACCAAGGCTAGGACCCTTGATGGCTCTTCTTCAAGTGGAACCAAGAAAGGTTTCGTCACTCCTTCTTCTGACCCAAAAGAGGCTGAATGCTTCTATTGCCATGAAAAGTCACATTGGAAGCGGAACTGCCCAAAATACCAGCAAGATGTGAAGGATGGGAAAGTTAAACCCAACCATGAAGGTATTTACACTATCTTATCTAATAACTCACCCCATTCTAACTCTTGGGTCCTTGATACCGGTTGTGGTATTCATATATGTTCTGATTTGCAGGGACTAAGAAGAAGTGAGAATGTGGAGCATGGAAGAATAAACTTAATCATGGGGAATAGGAAAGCTTTACCTGTCACCAAGATTGGAGTTTATACTTTATCGCTAATTAGTGGGTTTAGTTTAGATTTGAATAAATGTTGTTATTCGCCAGAAATGGCAAGAAATATTATTTCCTTTCATGCATTGTATAAACAAGGTTTCACCTTTTCATTTGATAATGAAGTTGGTTCGATTAATGCTTTCTTTAATAATGTTCTTTATTTTAAAGCATTACCTTGTGATGGTGTGTATGAAACTGTATCTGTGGTTGATAACTTAGTAAATAATGTATTGTGTATTGATTCTGTTAATGATAATAACTTGGATAAAGCATCATTATGGCATTGTCGTCTTGCACATATAAGCAAGAAACGCATAGGCCAACTCCAAAAGGATGGAGTCTTGGAGTCATTTGACCTAAAGTCAGATGATAGTTGCGAATCATGCTTACTTGGAAAAATGACAAATTCACCCTTCACAGGTTCTTGTGAGAGGAGTGAAGGTTTGTTGGATCTTATACACACGGATGTGTGTGGGCCCTTCAAATATGCCACAAGGGATGCTAATCGTTATTATTTGACTTTTACTGATGATTACAGTAGATATGGATATGTCTACTTAATCAAGCATAAGTCAGAGACTTTTGAGAGGTTTAAAGAGTTTAAACAGGAAGTCGAGAATCAATTGGGCAGGAACATTAAGATGCTTCGATCCGATCGAGGTGGTGAGTATCTTAGTTCAGAGTTCCTCGACTATCTTAGGGAATGTGGGATTGTCTCACAATTGACACCTCCCAGGACACCGCAGTTGAATGGTGTAGCTGAGAGGCGTAATCGAACCTTGTTGGATATGGTTCGTTCCATGATGAGTCGAGCTTCGCTACCAATCTCATTTTGGGGGGATGCCTTAGAGACTGCCGCCCATATCCTTAATCTAGTTCCCACAAAGAAAGTTGCCAAAACTCCTCATGAGATGTGGACTGGTAAAGTACCCAAACTAGACCACATTAAGATTTGGGGTTGCGAGGCTTTCGTGAGACGCGAGACTCATGATAAGCTCGAACCTCGAAGTGAGAGGTGTATTTTCATCGGCTACCCACAGAAATCCTTTGGTTACCTCTTCTACAGACCTAGTGAGAATGTGGTCTTTGTAGCTAGGAGGGCTTTCTTTCGAGAGAGAGAGTTCATAAGCCAAGGAGACAGTGGGAGGCAAGTTGACCTTGTAGAAATTCAAGAGTCAAGTGGTGAAGGAACTTCAAACCCTAGCACTCAACTTGAGGAGGAAACTCCTGTTGAGCCAATTGACAAGTTTGTACCTCTGAGGCGTTCCACAAGGGTTAGGAATGCACCTGAGCATTACTATGGATTCCATATTACTGTGGAAGGTGATACACTTATCAGTGATGAGACACTGATAGGTCTGGATGAACCTAACAGTTACGCGGAAGCCATGGCAGGCCCTGAGTCAGCCAAGTGGAAAGAGGCAATGGATAGCGAGATACAGTCCATGTATGACAATCAAGTTTGGAACTTGGTTGAGAATGTACCAGGTCGTAAGACTGTAGGGTGCAAATGGATCTTCAAGTAGAAGACCGACATGGATGGTAATGTACACACTTATAAGGCACGACTGGTTGCAAAGGGTTTCTTACAAACTCCGGGAGTTGATTATGATGAGAACTTTTCTCCAGTGGCCAAGATTAAGTCTATTAGGGTTCTGTTAGCCATAGCCGCATTTCATGACTATGAAATATGGCAAATGGATGTCAAAACCGCTTTCCTTAATGGAAAGTTGGCTGAGGATGTTTACATGAGTCAGCCAGAGGGTTTTGTCAACACAGAGTACCCTAATAGAGTGTGTAAGCTTGAGAAATCCATTTATGGGTTAAAGCAAGCACCTCGCAGATGGAATCTTTGCTTTGATGAGAAAGTCAAGGAATTTGGCTTTTCTAGGAGTGAAGATGAATCTTGTGTATATGTCAAGGTTAGTGGGAGTATAGTTAGCTTTTTGGTATTGTATGTGGATGACATACTACTCATAGGAAATGACATCCCAACTCTGCAAGAAGTTAAGTCCTGGCTTGGGAAGTGTTTCTTTATGAAGGACCTAGGAGAAGCTGCCTATATTCTAGGGATAAGGATCTTGAGAGACCGGAGTAAAAGACTAATTGGACTTAGTCAGAGTACCTACTTGGATAAGGTGCTGAAGAGATTCAGCATGCAGGACTCCAAGAAAGGAGAGTTACCCATCCAGAGTAACGCCAGATTGAGTAAGACACAAAGCCCTAGTACTAAGGCTGAGATAGCAGAAATGAGTCGAATACCTTATGCTTCGGCTGTAGGATCGATCATGTATGCTATGACGTGTACTCGACCTGATGTAGCCTTTGCTTTGAGCATGGTTAGCAGGTATCAGGGGAACCCTGGCAAGGCACACTGGACTGAGGTAAAGAATATCCTCAAGTACCTACGGAGGACTAAGGACTGGGTCCTTACCCTCGGTGGGAGTGAAGACTTGAGAGTTGTAGGGTATAGTGATGCTAGCTTTCAGACTGATAGGGATAATTTCCGCTCTCAGTCAGGCTGGGTCTTTACCTTAAATGGAGGAGCAATTTCTTGGAAGAGTTCCAAGCAAGAGACAGTGGTTGATTCAACTTGCGAATCAGAGTATATAGCAGCTAGCGAGGCAGCAAAGGAGGCGATATCGCTGAAGAACTTCATTGGAGACCTTGGAGTTGTACCAGCTATTAAAGAGCCAATGGAAATTTTATGTGATAGTGAAAGTGAAGTTGCCTTAGCCAAGGAACCAAGGGATCATGGGAGATCCAGACACATCGACAGAAAATACCATTTCACCAGACATCGAATAGAAGAAGGACTCCTCGTGGCAAAGAGGGTATCATCGGATGAGAATCCAGCAGATCCCCTCACGAAGGGACTGACTCGGGTTAAGCATCTCCAGCATGCTCGGAGCATAGGGCTGAAGGATGATATTAGATTTAGTAGTTAGATAACCTTGAAATTTGTAAAGTGTAATTGACATTAGATGATGAATAAAAGGTGTTTTATTTATGAGTAAAGTGTTGCTATCTCTTGTCGATCGTTTACTATATTTCTTTTGCATGTTTTGACTTCCAGAATAATTATGTTTGGTATATCATATTATTCGAACCTCCACAGTCGGTCATATGTCGGAAGTAGGTATGAATCAAGACTGTCATGATTGATTGCAGAGGTCTAAAGTGTTGGACATGGCTACAACAATCATGAGTGCCCATAAGTTCCAAGCATTGGACTCAACCCACGCTCACTAGAATCACTTCATGGAATTTATCTCGAGTGATCGTGAGACGGTAATATCATATGAGTCTTCAAACCTAGAGATATGATTTGTTTCTTATGAGTTGGTTATGCATTGATTGAACGAAAACGCATTGGTAACTCGATGTTATAAAACGTGCTCTTGTGTATAATTCAATGAGTGGTAGAACAAACATATGAGTCGAAGTTTATCTGTTCCTTCTTGGATTAGAAGCTGATATCTGGGCCCCTCGATGATTTTGTTTTGACCTATGTACCGGGCCCGGTCAGAACTAAGTTAATGTGTTCAATTAAGTTCTTTGTCAAACAAATCGGAAATCGGGAAACAAACTGCTGGACAATAAGTAAGACATTGTTCCATGTATTTGTCCGGCTGATATCTAGAACAGAGGATTATATGATCACTTATCTTAAATGGCGTATCATCGTCTTCTCAGTTCCGAGAGACCTTGAAAGAGCTACGATTGCCGATCGGTTCCTGAAGTATTGCAGTTATAGTTATTAGACTTATCCAAGTGGGAGACTGTTGGATAAGGTGTCTAAGCCCATAACTATTTCTGGTATGTACTTGACCCGACCCGGCATGGTCCATTTGGGTTGCATGGCACCATGCAATTGGATAAACTAAAATGAGAGAAATAACACTTATGGTTTATTAATATATTATAAGTTCTAATATATTAATAATATTATTTAATTAGTTTGATCAAGAATTAATTTAGAATTAATTAAGTGATCAAAAGATAACTAATTAAATATATGGGTAGATTATATAAATCTTCCATATCTTATATAGTGGGCTAAGAGGCTCCATGGATTATCAAGTTGGGTTCCACCCATAGGATGCTCCATGGATGCTCCATGGGAGTTACCAACCCATGGGTCATGGAAATGAAGAGTCATGACACATTAGGGTTTACATGGTGTAACCCTAGATGTGTCAACACTATATAATAAACCCATTCTCCACCAAAATCGGCGACACTAAGAAACAAGAGGGCTACGCCGATTTTAGAAGTGTGTATTCTCTCTAAAGTCATTCCAACAGCATTTGGTGTTGTGTGAAGCATTTAAGGCATCACACTTGGGGTGCTAGGCTCACAAGATTTCAAGGATCATAAGCAACAACAAGGTAAGTTATTCTATCTTTCATGCAAGTTAAAATTTGTTCCCCATGTATGCTAGATAGGAATATAACCTTGGAATTCAACTTTGCATGATAATTAGACAAACATAGATCCAAGGTTATTAGGGTTGCATGTACACTTAGGAAGTGTTAGAATGCTCAAAACCCATCAGTATATCTTTTATTGGTTGATATACTTAGTTCACTATAAACAATGCTCTGATACCAATCTGTCAAACCCCAAAACCGGAACGGCAGAAACGTTCTGGGGTGGAGGACGTCATGTTTAGTATCACACGACATGCATCATAGTAAGCAAGTAATAATCAACCATTTCATTAGAAAGAAAGTGTTTACAAAGTATGCGATTCACATAATATAGAATACATAGCAAATAACAAAAAGGCGTGAAGCTATACTGCTCCATCTTCTGAATTCCCAGAGCGCGTACCTGTCTACTGGTCTCCTGAGAATACAAGTTATTTCGAAAGCGTAGATCAACATTTAAGCTGGTGAGTTCATAAGATTTTAGTGATGTAAGTGAGTAGTAAGAAAGTAGTCGAAAGTTGTAGTAAGTTATAGTAAGTTCTGTTTAGAAAAGTTTGCCTGTTCCTCCAGAAAATCCTATATTTCCTGCTTTGATGAAAGATGAGTAAAAATGACTCAACAGTCCTTTCTATGAGTATTAAATGAATACAAGTTATATAAAACTCAGAGTAAACAAACAATCAGTTTTATGTATCTGCCCTAAGCCCACAACCAAACAAGGAACAGGAAATGAGACAGAAGGCACACATCCCATTGTTTGTTAGATCATTGTTGTATATAACCCTGGTGTATTCACTTGGTACTCATGGAGTTAACTGTAATAGTTCCTTTATATTTGATGAAAATATTCCTTAAGAATACCCTTATTTCTTATAATAAAATGGTAACCACAGTAGTTCCTTCCATAATCACTTAGTTTATACTAGCTATATATAATCTAATATCGAACAGATAGTTAATTGTGTGAATCTGCCCTAAGCCCACAACCAAACAAGGAACAGGGAATGAGGCGGAAAGCATACATCCAATTACCTATCGGATATTAATTATATATAACCTTGATGTATAAACTAAGGTATTATAGGATTAACCACCTAAGGTCCTTTAAGTTATACTGGTTTAATAAAATGGATTAAACCCTTTACTGGTAAGTTTCTAGTTTTGTATACCAAATCTTCTATTTGAAAAGTATGTTTTGTACTAGAAAACTGTGCATTGAATTAGTGTCCTATGACCTGGCCCATACCTGGTACCCCTTATGATTACTTGGTGTATACGGAAACATATATATATCTAAGATCGGATAGATGGTAGACTGGGTGTATCTGCTCTAAGCCCACAACCAAACAAGGAACAGGAAATGAAGCGGAAAGCACACATCCTACTACCCGTCAGATCCAATTAATATATATCCCTGAATGCATACACTAAGGAATCATAAAGTTAGCATTATAGGCCCCCTTCTACTGAATGTACTAGACTCGACTGTTCTGTGTGTCGGTTGTAAAATGTATGTTTTTCCCTAGTTTATAACTATTTTGACTCGAAAATAGTTTGTATTAACTTTCCAGTGGAACTGTCACAAAATGAAAGTATTTGGAAAAAAATATAAGTACACAGTTGTCTTTTAAATTGACATCCTGACGTACTGATTACCTTAAAACATGTTTGTTTTATTAAGGTCATAATGAGAAAGCTAGCACCCATTCTATACGCTCTCCCTGCAAGAGATTCTGGGAACCAAACACGACTTCCGCAAACCAATTGCTAGGCCGTGTAAATTCACATTAAAGTTATTTGATCCGTATACCCAATATAACTATCACTAATTGCCTAGAACATTGAGTTAGTGATTCATTGGTATTATTGGATCCTGTAGTTGTCCCATGCTGCAGCACCTTATTATGTTCGTTCTGTTATAGTATCTTAGTATGTTCTCGTTATAGTATCTTAGTATCTTCTCTTGTTATAGTATCTTAGTATTCTTTAGTATCTAGCATCTTAGTATCTTCTAGTTATAGTATGAAATGAACCCCTAAACTATACCCCTTATAGTTTACAAGTAAATTACTTGAACTGTTGTTGAAAAGACTCATTTTTCTACTAAGTTATGCTTGTACTTTAAAAATGAAGTTTTGTTAAACTATAAAGTAACATAACTTTAAAAGAGTTTTTGAAATGTTTTGACCACTTATAAAAGACATAAGCAATCCTTTAAAAATGTTTATAACAAACAAGTTACACAATTATCATTGTGTTCAACTTGTATTCCCCCCCTTAAAACATTTAAAATAGTTTAAAAGATTCATTACGAGGTATGAACTCACCTTATGTGGGTGATTCAAACGAATATGCGCGTAAGGATGAGAAGTTCCACGAATGAAGTGCCGAGACTTAACGGGTCCTAAATGACATATAATGGCCTATATTGACATAAATATAGTGCTTAGAAGCAACCAAATGCAAGGAAACACCTTACAGGACTAGGAAACACTTTGACCAAGTGTTGGAATCACACGTGATTCAAATTAAGGGAGTGTACGGCCACTTTGAGGAGTGTGCGGCCATGGGTGTACGGACAGGGAGTGTGCGGCCGCACACTCATGGTAATGAGTGCACAAAAACGTTTTCCAAGCCTTAGGAATGTTCTAGGGAAGGTGTTTTGACCATTGCTTATCCGGGAAGGAAGTTTGATGCTATTTTGGGCCTTTTAAAGGGTGTGTGCAGCTACACTTGGTGTGTGCGGCCGTGGGTGTGCGGCCAGGGAGTGTGCGGCCGCACACTCATGGTAAAGAGTGCACATAACCGTTATCCAAAGGTGGGGAGGCTTGTCGGACAATTGCTCAACAAGTGGTGAAGCTAGAAACACATTTTGGAGGCCATTTTGGGGTCTTTTAAGGGGTGTACGGCCACATGAGTGTGTGCGGCCGCACACACCATGTGTTATTGAGTTTTGGGCATTTCTAAGGACTTAATCTAGTGTTCTTACCAAGATTCAAGCATAAGGGAAGAGTACTTACGATCCCGAGGATCGAGAAAGCTCAAAATCGCCAAGAACAAGTGTGTGTTCTTGGTGTTCTTGGTGTAACTTGAAGATCTAGACAAAACATGATTTCAAATGGATGAAATCAAAGGATGTAACTATTTTATGAAGATTGACAACAAATCGGGAGAAGAACACTTACAAACTCGAAGATCTAAGCGGAAAATCGGAAGGTATTTGAGAGCAAAATCGAGTTCTAGGCTTGGGAGGGTGAAAAAAGATGAAAGAAGGCCAAGTCCCTCCTATATACACGAGAGTGTGCTGCCAGGAGAGGGGTGTGCTTCCGCACACCCATGTGAGCCGCCGTACACTCCTTATGTTGGAGTGTAAGGCCAGGTTTTGATGCTAGAAGTGTACGCGATCCATTCCTATTCTCAATGCTTGAATGTACTGAGCTTTGAACCTTTAAACGGACTCTAAACGAGGCTAAATGATAGCAGAAATGAGTGTGACACTCAGTTGAGTTGACTGGATGAGCTTTACCAAGCAAAAATTAAAAAAAATGTCGGGTTGTCACACATACAACCCTAAATACCTTGGATCTATGTTTTTCACTAATTATACATACAATGATGTTTCCAAGGTATTAATCCTATAACTAGCATGCAATTGACATATACCATACAAGATACTAGTTAGGGTAACACACCTTTTGTGTAGCTTGAAGTCTTGATGTATTTGGCCTTAAGAGTTTAGCCCCAATAGTGTGGAAGCCTCAAATGAAGTCACAACACATCATGAACAAAGGTGGCTCTTGAGAGAGAATGTCCATGCACCAAAACACCTCCATGAACTCCAAGTACAAGTCTAGGCGTTTTTGGCTATGAATGGACATATTTATATGTAGGATTCCAAGGGTCATGGGTATAAACCAAATCCATACCATGGGTGTTATGATCCATGGTTCATGTAGCCCAACTCTTTATGTATCCATACATAAACTTAGTCAACCATGGATCATAATCCCAACACATATAAAGATAACTAATTACCATAATTAGTCCCCATAGATTTAATTAGTCTCTTTTGATCACAAAATTAATTTCTAATTAAATCTTGATCAATACTAATTAAAACATATGATTTCATATTAATATATTATAACTTATAATATATTAATAAATCATATATAACCTTCTCTCAAGAGTCCATCCTAACAAATTATCCTGATGATATGCAACCCAAATGGACCATGCTACTCTTGGGTCGAGTACATACCAATAATAGTTATAGGCTTAGACATCTACTCCAATAGTCTCCCACTTGGATAAGTCTAAGCAAGTATGACTCCAAAATCCGACTAGGAATCGTAGCTCTTAAAGGCCGTTGTCGAACTCTGACCTAGTCACCGACATGTCCATTAGATAAGGGATCATATATTCCTCCATTCTAAATATCATATGGACTGAGACATGGATTATAATCATTCTCTTTGTCCATTTGTTGTTTCCCGATTTTCGAATTATGACGACCGACTAATCGAACAAATCAAATCAGTCCAGGCCCGGCCGAGCACTTACGTTTGTCATCACTAAATCATCGAGGGGCCCATAGATAACGCTTTTATCCAGATGGGGTAAAAGGAACGGATAAACTTCGACCCAAATGCTCTCTTTTACTCACTCATCAAATTACACACAACGATAAGTTTTATAACATCCAAGTTACTAGTGCGTTTACATATGTCGATGTGCAACCGACTCGCAACTACAACTCACACGTCTCCGTTTTAAGAATATAAGATATTATCGTCTCATGATCACTCGTGATAAAATCCATGAAGTGAGTCAAATGAGTGTGGGTTTAATCCAATACTCGAATCTTATTCCAGGAGCTCTCATGAACACTGCAGCTATGTCTAGGCCACCTAGACAAGCTACAGACCCATTCGTGACAGTCTTGCCTCAATACCTACTTCCAAAGTAGGATCGACTGTGGACGGTTTGAATAACCTAGTTATTCGGGAAGTCAAAACATGCAAAGTGAAACACAATAATAATACTAATCCTATATGGCCCCAATACTTGTGAGAGTAAATAAAACACCTTTTATTTAATCACCATATTGATTACTCATTATTCATTGTATAATGTTTCGAATAATCCACTTTATACTTGAATCAAAACAATTGTTGTCCCATGCTACTAGCATGCACACTATGCTTACCTATTGTCCTTTGTTTGTGGAATATCTCAATTGACAACATTTCAAATGATACTCATTTCACAATTCCAAATCGTTATCGCAAATGTAAGAATACAAGATTCTTTGCCATTTACTGAAATCTGTTAGATTCTAAACTTATATGCATTGATCCTTTTGTGATGACTATGCACAAAAGTCACAAAGACTCGGCAATAGACATTACAAAGTATTTCAATGGAGAGAAATTCCATTAAAATGAAGTCTCACATTCAAAGTACATTCCTTTGAACATCCTTCTTGCATTAAGTTTTCTAATCGTACACATATTTGAAGAACAACTTCCACCTACGGAAACATTTCCATATTCCCATTTTGACTATCACTTCTGAACAAGAGTTTCCTCTTTTCAGAATATGTCAATATGGTCCTTCCAAAAATTTAACACTATACTTTCAACTGTCCATGAGTAACCAATCTTTGGTAAACCTCAGATTGTCCTCGACAATTGCTTAATCATTTTAGTCATATCCAGTTCTAGTCCTTTTTCCCTCTTAATGCCCTACGTATTTGGAAAAATTCAGAGGACATAGAAATATTATAGCATATGCAATCGATTCCTATACCCGAAGCATATGGGATACGATTCATAATGTCTCACATAAAGACATGATCGTAGACCAGTCTTTTGCTATAATTTTTCTATTTGTCATATTCTCGTAATTCGAATTATGAAAAGGGATGTCGTAATCATAATCGAATTTTAGAACGCAAATAATGTAATCGTCACTAAATTTAATTAAAGACTCACAATCTAAGATTTTAGAATTGGAATGAAGTATAATATCCTCTCCCTTAATTATAGCAAAAAAACTTTTCAAACCCTACAACTTTGCAAATTGAAACTTTTGTTTTCTATAATTAAAATTGCTAACATGCAACACCTAACATAATAATCATGCTCCCACTAACATGATAATTACTAACATAACACTTATGCTCCCACTAGCTTTTACATATATCGAGAAATCAGCTGGTCTTCTAGAAATGAATACTTATTGACTTTCTTACGAAAGTTCATATTTCTGATACGAGATGCTTTGATAGGACTTTATCAAAATCATACATCTTTCCTTAGATAGCTCACATGTGTGTCTAAACAATTATGAAGAGGGATGTCGTAATCATAATGTTTAGACCTTTTGCCATTCTCACTAGTCCATGTTAGTGTGCCGGTTAACCACACACGCTCCACTAACGACTTTGAGAATGCAAATATCACAATTGCTATCTACTTAAAATCTACTTAGTGAAAGCGTTTCCTCACCATCATTTTCATGAATCGGAGAGAAAACTTATGACACTTAGATTTTTATGGTGTATGTGTTCCTATCCATGTAAATTTGTCATAACCATAATCACAAGACAAGGTTAGTGAAAAATCCAAACTTATATGGACTAAACTTGTTTAATCTTAGTTTTCTGGCCACCCGACAGCATAAGGACCTACCATTGCTTCCAGGTTGTTACGTAAACAATTGAGAACTCATAGAAGCCATATGCATAGTCAACTTTAACTGGAATGGGCACAAAAACAAGAATATGTCAACACGATAGGTTACAAACCTCAAGTCGCGTGCTAGTGATAAACAAAAGGTTTTATTCTTGATTAGTTCTTGAAATTTTTCAATATCTTTAAAACTGCCACTGACTTCTTGACATATATGTTTCTCATGTCAAGAACCATTCCTTGACAAAAAAAATATTCAAGAGCTAGTGCTGAATCTTATCAAGAAAAACACTTCACAAAACTGGTCTTAGTTGGTCTTTGTCTTATCCAAGACATCACAACTTACCAATTTCAAATGTACAAGAGTAGAAATCATTTTACTCTGCATTTAATAAGTGTTTTAAACCTTCATAACATTATGTCACTCGAGTTACAATCTTGGAGTATTATTCTAATACTCAATTTTGGAACGAAGTATGATTCATCTTTTGATTTAACCATTTCAACAATTCACGATTCCTCTTCTTAGTCAAACAATTGCACTAAGATGTCCTTAGAGAATCAATTGTGATATGGTTTTTCATAATCATTAGGATGATCATAAAACATGATACTAAAGTATTCTCCCATCTTTTCAGATTGGAGAAACTTTTATCTTTCTACCTAATTTGATTCTTCTCATTCGTCCTGCCATACATTGAAACTTTTCCAATGTTTCAGAATTATACTTAAACTTGTAAGTACAACCATATTTACTAAAATTTAGTAAATCCTGACGAATAGCCTTATCGTTCTTTGTGGTGGACCTGATCAGCGCACACCCAGTGTACCCGATCCCCTAGTCCTTCACTTGACTCACATATACATGTGAACAAGGAATTAGTCTTAATTTTCCAAAGATGAAAATTCTCATTCATCATACAATACAAGTTGCACGATTCCAAGTTTCTATCCAACTGAGACTTGGGTGATGAAAATCTTTCCTCATTTGGTAAATAATGACACTTCCACAAACGAAAGAATCAAATCCATTTTCCAATATTGCTATCAATGGAATCATATAAACAACAATTTTCACAAATGCCATTGTAAGGATACTTAAAAAAATAAAATCAAAATTTTTTCTTTTATTTAAAAAAAAATGCGGAAAAACTTATCCTTACAATGCACAAACATATGAAAACTATGATTTATCTATTCCTAAGCAATCTATGATAACTCTTAAGCAGCAGCTCAAAATTCTGATCTTCGAATCATGCGATCGAAATCCATCTTCGCGATCAGATTCATTACACTCTTCTTCTAAGCTTCCACTCCTTTTTCGATTATACAAAACATCAAAATGCGACCTAGTAACATCATGTAATAAGAATCTCCAAATAGGAACTTAATAGGGTTAGATAGTGGACTTTACCTGACTTTTACCATCTTAGTGAACTTTCTGGTAAATAAGGCAGCTTCGCAACCAATGCCCCTTCTTTTGGAAATAAAATATATGGACTATTTTGTAATGGTACATGGGACTATCTCAGACTCAGCCTTTCTCTTTACCATTTGGTCAATCGGGTTGACTATGGCCGATCCCTTTCCATTGCGAAGAGAAGACTTTTCTGGACTTCCAATGTTTCCATTGTCAATGTCCATGAATGTTTTGGGAAGTAGATCTTCCAATCAAATTTGCTTTACCAGTGCTCCAATTCATTGTTGATTCAGCAGCAACAAGCAAATAGGTAAGATCATTATGGGTAATGTCATGGTCTGTCACAACTCTCCTATAGTTACTTACTATATGACTCAGAAAGTGAACTCAGTCAAATGTCAACTTCCTTGATTGAAGAACCCAGTCAACAGTCAACTTCCAGTGGGTCATGAACTCACTATATGACTCGGAAAGTGATTGAAGAACCCAATCAATAGTCAACTTCCTTGAAACTTCGACACCCAACTCTCCCAGCTCGTCAATATGAGACTTCATCTCCAAGATGTGAATACATATAGACACTGCTTGCCAATAGGGATTGAGTGACCTTGGACTTTTCAAGAACTTGTGGGTTAGGGAGAATAATTGGAGGAGGTGGAGGAAGTGAAGAACGATTTCCAGTCCTATTAATGCACAACAAAGGGATTAACCTTTCACCTTGATCGCCATTTTGGATATCATCTTCATTAGGATAGCTTTATCCAAAAGGATAAGGAAGACCATAGTTGTCATAACTAGACATCTATGAGGGAGAAATTCAAGTTTAGTTGATTTAAGTATTTAATATAACACCCTATATGAAATATAAAGGCTAGGACCCAACACAATATTTTATAACTTGGAAGAGGGATGCTGTAATCCAAGCTACAAAATATTTGAAAGTAGGTAAATGACAAATTACCAATTTCCACCATGAAAAATGAAATTTAACATTAGGTTTTAAATGAATTGAAACTCCTAGATCTTTTGAGATTAATTAAACTATTCAATGGCATGTTTAAATCTCGATTGTGCCCTTCAAGTTTGTGACTGCGATGCCGAGGATCACAAACAAGGAGTGAATAACCATGCAAATTGACTTGGTACACTTAATGTTACAACCACCTAATCAATGTGCCGGTTAACCACACACGCTCCATTGATCTATGATTAACATCAAGCTACCCTTTGCCAAACATTGCTAGTCCCATATTAGTGTGACGATTAATCACACATGCTCCACTAACTGCAATGTCATGAGTTAGCACCAAATTCGCATTTTCCTAAGTAACTAAGATTGGGAATTTTTAAGTGTTTAGTTACTTATTCTTTATCAATATACTTTTAATGAAGGGAGAATTAAAGTCATGTCCTACCCGTTCGGCTAACAACCCTCCACAAGTCAAGGAAGCGGTGGGTGAGAGTGGACACCCATTAAACTGCCATTTTATAGGCAGTAACCTTATACCCCCCTTATAGACCAGCTTCGTGAATGAGGCTTACTAACAGTAAGACTGACTTACTCTTATACATATATATAAATATTAAACCAATAATATTATAATAGTATAAGGGTTGAATATTAAACTATTAAAATTCAAAGGGTTGGAATTAAAGTATACATGGGGGGGGGGGTAACTTTACAAATTCCAAATCTTGAGGGCAAGTTTTGAATAATTCAAAAACTTTTGGAATCCATAACATGTGAGTTTAATATAGGTTTTAAAGACTTTAATGAAGAAACTTTTGAAAATCCATAACTTGAGGACAAGTTATGGAGGTCATAAAACAATTTATGGGAAAAAGACTTTTCAAGTTTATAACCTATGACTTTAATGATTCTTTTAGTAGGAAAAACTTTTGGTTTTTCATAACTTGAGGACACATTATGGAGTCCATTAAAAAATCATTAAGATCACCAATTAAACTAACAAACATGTCAAGAAAAACTATAATCTAGATTAAACTCATATGAACAAGAAAATTCAAATCCAACACTTTTCATGTAATTATCCTAACCATTAAACTAATACAAAACATGAAACTTTTGACAATTATATTTTGAATTGGATTAGTATGATCATTACCACATCAAAAACAGGTTTATAAGTTCAAAAACAGCTTAGGGTAATGATCCTAGTCCAACTCTGACCAAAAACCTCGAAAATCTGCATTCTGGAGCACCAACTCGTCGAGTGTATGAACAAAATCGACGAGTTGGTCAGTTTTTTCCTTGGACTCGGCGAGTCCACAGCCCAGAACAGCAGAAAATCGATTTTTAAGGCAATTCCAAGCAAGTAGCATCAAGTATAATTGAAAACAACCCATGTCTCTGATACCACTGTTGGGTTTAGTATACTACAACATCCTATGGTACACATACAACCCTAAATACCTTGGATCTATGTTTTCACTAATTATACATGCAATGATGTTTCCAAGGTACATACCAATAATAGTTATGGGCTTAGACATGTAATCCAACACTTCTATCTCTGGCGATCCCCAACAACAGGTTTCCAACGACCACATCAGCTCTTCGGTGTCCCTTGTGACATCCCCAATTTTCACGGCCAGAAAAAACCGATTTTTTTATGCTTTATTTAAAAATCAGAGTATCTTTTTTGAAAAACAATATTGCGAAATTTGTTCCCCAGAAAAACATGATAATGATATTATCAAAATATTCCCGAAGAAATGTATTTTATTTGTATTAAAAATTGGGATGTCATCGTCAATAAAGAAACATAAGCATAAACAGACATTATATTCATTTACATTAATGATTTACATCTCCTTTAATCTCAGTGTAATGTATCTTTGCATCGATACCTGTGATACAAATAAACTGAGTGAGTCAGGTTGGGAAACCTGGTGAGTACATAGGATTTTCAGCCCACAATAATATAACTATTATGTTTAATCATCAAATAATTAACCCAATTACGCATCCCCAATGTCTTCTTTATTCTTAAGTATCTTCCTTAAGAGTTATCTATTCCTCAATACTTATTCCTAAGGATTATCCTAAGGAATAGGCACGAAGTCCATTGCTACCAGGGTTTATCTAACAGACACTAAGTCCATAGCTTCCGATGTTATCTATTAGGCACAACTGCCAATATTATTCTTTAGGCACAATTGCAAGGATTATAATGTATATATTAGGCACAACTGCCAATATTATACTCTAGGTGCAACTGCCAGGATTTTAAAGTACATCTGGTGAACACGTAGTTCAAAAACACCTACAGGTTGTGGGGAGCTGGCAATGTTCATCTATAGGGCACTAAGTCCATAGCTGCCAATGTTCATCTATATCATCTTTCATCTCTCCTCATTCATCTGCCCATCTTTACCCAAGATTTATATATATATATATATATATATATATATATATACATATATATAATACATATACAGTTTAAAAAAAATAAAACATGTATATTTTGTTAATCTAGCATAGTTATCAAGAACACAGATAATATGCATGCATAACACGTAATTTATATTTAATACTTCATATCTATGTGTAAGATGAAAGTAACTATGCGCTCACTTGTTAAAGTGATGACTCGAAATTTAGGCAGCGCTTCACTCTTAACAAATTTGTTCTCCTCCGACGAAACCTAGTATTATCATTACTAGATTTTAGTCTAATATTTATTGCGACTAATTATTAGTCTAGATTTATCGTTAACTCATAGTCTACCTTCATGATCTATCAAGTAAGGATCAGCCCTGCAGGACAGTTGGGAGGCAGGACCATTTCAACATATAGCTTTTCTGAAATCCAACAACCAAACCCAATGTGACCATTCTAAAGACCTCTTCCGTAAGTAGATCAATTAGAATAAAGTCTTTGAATCACTGATAGTTCTTGTTTATAGGTTCATAATAACGATAATGAACATATACATAAGTAATACTTAAAGTAGGGTAAGCATGATTCACTTACAAAGGGGTTTAGCGAGGTACCATGCTCTGCTCGGGCAGAACTTCTGAGCCAAAATCTCTTCTTCTCAGAGCCTTCTGGCACTTCGGGACTCACTACTAACTCCTAAGAAGGACTAGAGAAAAGCCTTGAGGCTTTGAGGAGGTTTGGGAGAGAAGTTGAGAGAGTGTGGAAATGAGGCGATTGGCGCCTCTATTTATAAGATGGAAATCAAGAAACATGGCGTATTACTAATCCCAACACGTCGTGATTGGGTGCCAAGTGTCACCATCAGGTGGCAAGGCGTGGGGAGGAAGCTGTAGCTAAGATGGTGCCACGTGTCACCTTCGGAACTTAACCCCAAAATTAATTTTCTTCTAAACTCTGCAACTTTCGCATACGAGCTCCGTTTTTGACGTTCTTTATATCCACACGTAGGTAGCGACGTGATCTACAATCTTCATTTAACCTCTGTCGGCTAATTTTGAATTTATCTTTAAAGTTATATTTTAATAGGCTTAGACAGTTAAAGTCCGTTAAAAATTCATAACTTTGTCATCCGACGTCTGCTTTCGACTATCTTTATATCGTTGAGCTCCTACTAATGAGATCTTCAATTCTCATTTAGGTCGTGTCGGCTAAAAATCGATCGATCTAAAATTCGATTTCCGGGCCGTGCACTACTATGCTAAATCTTTGAAAAATCGTAACTTCCTCTAACGAAGTCAGATTTGGACGTTCTTTATATGAACGCTCTCAGTTTAAAGTATAATATGACTTTCATTTAGATTTTATAAGGCTAAAAAGTATTTCGTCAAAAATTCACTTTTTATCTCCCCTTAGGATGATTACGTCCCGGTTTTGTTGCAAAACTTCGACGGGTCATAACTTCTTCGTTATAAGTCGGATGTCAGCGTTCTTTATATGTACAGAATCCTTGTGACATATACTATAACTTTTGTTAAAATTATTACTATGCTATCAAAAGTTATTTTTAACGCTTATTGTCTCTAAATTGACTAGCCTGAATCTTCAAGCGTTACAATTATCTCCCCTTAGGATGATTACGTCCCAGAATTATCAACAAAACAGGGCTTGTATAATGACTTCATATGTTATATTTTCATCCTAGTTAATAACCGTAACTCTTAAGTCCTTTCAAATAGGTATCTAACTCTTGGACCTTTTAACTGCTGACAGTGCTCAATCTTGTAACCTTCAAGTTACAAGCCTAATCTTTATTGGAGACTCCTGCTCCTTCGTAAACAGACTTAACTTAAGATAAGTTCTTTACTTTGATTATCGTAACAGACCGATGGGTCATGTTTAAATGACCTCTTAACGTATGATGCAATGTTTAGACTCTTGTCGTTTAGAGCCAATTTCCAAAATGGAATATACCTTCCTTCATGTTCTAATGTGATATAATCACATTCTAGCATGTAGAACTTCTAGCTACAAGCTTCTTACTTTAACAACGATTGCGATACTTCTATTGATCGCTTCGATTATCTTTCACTTCAATTTTCTGGCTTAAGTCGGATGTTACATCGAACTTAGTTCTCTGAACCATGTAACATACTTATCCTAGCCGTACTCGATTTAATATGACCACTAGGGTCGGAATAAAAATCATCTTCTTAGTCATTACTGAAACGATGGTAACGACAAACATCAACCAAACAGAATCAATTACTAGCACCTTGGTAACCTCGTGACTTTCCCTGATTCAAGTGTGAGTCTTGTGCTTTCGGTAGTATAGGCCTCTACTACCTTTCACACCTACTCATACTCGTCCCAAGTATTGTCTCGCAGTTCTCCAAGTCACCACACAGGAAAAATCGTATAGCAACTTAACACATCAGATAACATAACCAAGGTTTATATTATTTATTGAAACGATTACACAGATATTCAAGTTCGCCCCACACTAAGCCTCTTGTAATAGGCTACACCACATGATTCTATCTACATGGCTACTTTATATCTTGATCTTCGGATATATAGATCCTCACTCCTGGTCCCTTGCATCATCTCTTGCTTTATTAAGGATCATCTGGAATGCTCTTACCTTTACCTTGGGCGGTGCATTTGGCCTTGCTGCTTTATTTTTCCAGACATTCTTTTGACATATGCCCCTTGTCTCCGCATCCGTAGCATAACTTATCATTAAATGTACAATCCTTGGAATAGTGACCGATTCTCCCATACTTATAACAAGTCACTTCTCCGTAGCATCTCCCATAGTGTTTCTTTTTTCACTTCTCACACCACTTAGCTCCATACTTTTGATCATCCAGGTTAGACTTCGAGAATATTCCTTTCTTAGCGGATCTTAAGAATACCTCACTCTTCCTATTTTCTCTTGTCTTATCTTTTTATAGAACCTTTTCTCTTATCTAGGTCTCTACATTATTAGCTTCTCAAACGAATGTCTTCAAAGTAGTTGCCATTTTTACCGTTGCACCAAAGTCTGTTGGCAATCCGTTAGAAAACCTATATATTTTAGAGAGTTTTGTAGGCACCAAGTTTGGAAATATCTTAATATTCTCGGTGAATACGGCGACATACTCAACAACTCTCATCTTCCCTTTATTCAGGTTCTGAAACGCATTGTTTAGGTTTATCTATCTCTAAGCAGTATTGCATTTTCAACTGCTGCATTAATGCTTCCCAAGAAAACTTTAGGGCTTTTCCCCGTGGCATTGTATTTACCAACAACTTCCACCAACTTAAAACTCCGGTCTTTAGTTGTCTGACTGCAATGAGGGTTTTCTGATTGTTGCTACGGTTGCAACTTTCAAATACCATCTCCATCTCGAAGATCCAGTCCATAATCTCTACTGGCTTTGGGCTTCCAGAAAGACTTCGTGGTTTGGCACCCAAGAAGTTCTTATACATACACCCATCCCTGTCAATCCCACTGTCCAGCTCGTTCCTCTTGACCATTTGAGGTTTAGCTTAACTCACCGTATGACTGTAATTTCCCTCATCCGATAGTTCTTCATTCAGTTTGGGTTGCACGACATGAAAAGTACGTTCATCCCTTTTATTAAGAAACATTTGTCTCATCTCCACCCTTTTTTCGGCCATCATAGCACGAATCATTACTTGGAATCTTGCCATCGTGATTGGCTCGGGTGCAGCTGCTACTTCTGGTGCACACTCAATCACTCGTGGTTTAGGCTGTTGATTACCATTTTCAAATCCGATTTGAGTTCTCACCATGTCGATCTATACACCAAATCAGACGTTTGGTGTGCAGTGACGAGAATTAAGATAGGGAAATCTTTATTTATGACAGACGTATAAATCTCCTTATTACTCTGAAAAGTTACATGCCAGTTTAATACCGTAGTTAAACATTTAGAAATCTGAACACATAAAATGTCTAGATCTGGTCCGCAATAGACCATAGATCCGATTAAATAATAGCATCATAAATTATATAAGGAATTTTATATCTATACATAAATCATTTAGCACAAAAAAACAATTTTGGCATTTTTCCTAAAATAAGCTAGTGCTCGTGTCTATGTAGCAGACACTCATCTCACAATCATCTCTTAGCATTCTAAGTTTAAGTCTAGAAATACTACAAATTCCTAGTTCGCTTAAACAAATTCTCTGATACCAACTGTGACATCCCCAATTTTCACAGCCAGAAAAGACCGATTTGTTTATGCCTTATTTAAAAATCAGAGTATCCTTTTTGAAGAAATATATCGTGGAATTTGTTCCTAGAAAAACATGATAATGATATTATCAAAGCATTCAAGAAGAAATGTATTTTATTTATATTAAACATTGAGATGTCATCGTCAATATAGAAACATAAGCCTAAACAGACCTTACATTCATTTACACTAATGATTTACATCTCCTTTAATCTCTTAGTGTAATGTATCTTTGCATCGATACCTGTGATACAAATAAGCTGAGTGGGTCAGTTTGGGAAACCTGGTGAGTACATAGGGTTTTCAACCCACAATAATATAATTATTATGTTTAATCATTAAATAATTAACCTAATTACCCATGCCCATTCTCTTCTTTATTCTTAGGTATCTTCCATAAGAATCATCGATTCCTCAATACTTATTCCTAATGATTATCCTAAGGAATAGGCATGAAGTTAATCACTGCTAGGGTTTATCTAATAGGCACTAAGTCCATAGTTGTCAATGTTATCTATTAGGCACAACTGCCAATATTATCATGTAGGTGCAACTGCCAGGATTATGATGAATCTACTAGGCATAGCTGCCAATATTATTCATTAGGCATAGGTGCTACGATTTTAAAGTATATCTGGTGAACACGTAGTTCAAAAACACCTACAGGTTGTGGCGTAGCTTCCAGTGTTCATCTATTGGGCACTAAGTCCATAGCTGCCAATGTTCATCTATATTGTCTTTCATCTCTCATCATTCATCTACCCATCTTTACCACATATATATATATATATATATATATATATATATATATATATATATATATATATATATATATATATATATATATATACATATATATAATACATATATAGTTTAAATCAAATAAAACATGTATATCGTTTTAGCACGAGGTCAACCACGCTGCTCCAGCCAACGAGTGACACGTGTCAACTAACCGATGGATCGACGTGTTTGAAGTGCACAACGTACATCCCTTAGGCGCGGCGCGCATATGCGTTTTTGGCCCTATAAATGGCCAACAATCCCTCATTCATTCCACACATTCGTACAACCACTCTCTCTCTCTCGATGATCCCTCTTATAAACCTATTTTTATTTCGTTTCTAGCCTAAGCTGAAGCCCTACGACACCTCAGAGTACGCGTTCGAGTAGTAGCCTTTGAGTAGGAGACCCTTAGTCAGAGTTTTGACTACTTGGACCCTGGTTCTCATCTATAATTTTTAAGTGAACTACACTTACTCTCCCCTCACGTAATTTATAATTATAGTCATATTCGTTGGTATGAACCTATAATTAAGAGTTATCAGTGATTCCAAGTGGCATACTGATTGATCTACTTACGGGAGAGGTGTCTAGAATTGTCACTTCATCTTGGTTGTTGGATTTCAGAAAGACTATATGTCGAAATGGTCATGCCTTTTGACTGTCCTGTCTGACTGATCCTTATTTGATAGAACTATCAGTTTTCATTAGAATGATGGATAGGTCTAGAATCTCTCTAGTCGTGTGGAATATTAGACTAAGACTTAGTGATAATGATACTAGGTCACGTCAAAGGAATGGTCAGTTACTAGAAGTGAAGCTCTGCCCGTATTTCAAGTCATCACTTTAACAAGTGAGTGCATAGTTACTTTCAAGCTTACGCATGGATATAAGTATTCTACATGCTCAACTGCTATGTGTGCTATTTTTGCTATGTTTAATGGAGTGGTAAAAATATGTTTACTACATAATTTATTGGTATGTTTAACATACTTAATAATATGACTGGGTAGTGAGGGGGTATGTAAAATAATAAATGAGAGGTTGTGATAGGGTTGTGTGAAATAAATCAAATAACGGTTGTGATAGGTTAGAGAGAGAGAGAGAGAGAGTTGTATGAGATAATAAGTCGTGTATTCTGTGCTAAACCCAAGTACTTTTGTACTGCTGTGCTAAACCCAAGTACTTTTGTATTGCCATGCTAAACCCAAGTACTTTGTACTGTCGTGCCTGCCGTGATTATACAAAAAGTACTAATATATTGTCGTGTTGTCACGAGTATTAGCATACCGTCATGCCTAATCACCAAGGAATTCTAGTTGTCCGCTGATAAAGATCCTTTAGGAAAGATCCCTCAAGATCATTATAATAGGATTAGTAAGTGAGAGTGATAAGAAATGGGGTAATTGAGTTATTCGAATGTTTATGGTTATATAATTAAAAATTATAATATTATGGGTTAAAAACCTTATGTATCTCACTAGGTTTCCCAACCTGACCCACTCAATTGAATGTATCACATGTAATTACATATATGATGATACATGTATCTGATAAAAGATTCAAGGATATGTAGACCATTAGTATAAAGAGATGTTGTAAGTCTTCGTTTATGCTTATTTTTCTTGTATCAAAGATGACATCCCGAGTATTTAATAAATCAACAAAAAACATTCCTTCGGGAATATTTATGGGACAAATTCCGTATTTGAAAATTAAAAAAATGATTTTTAAAATAAGCATAAACTGGTCTTTTCTGACCGTCAAAATGGGGATGTCACAGTTGGTATCAAAGCATTAGTTTAAGTGAACTAGGAGTAAGGTTTATTTCTAGACTTAAACTTAGAATGCTAAGCGATGATTGTGAGATGAGTGTCTAGTATATTTTTGGTAGTACACATGAATAGACACGAGCACTACCTTACTTTATGATAGATGCCTAATTTGCTTCTATGTGCTAAATGATTTACACATGCTATAGCTATAATATGCCTTAAGATGAAAATAACCCTAATGGGGGAGCGGTTTTAGAAGTCAGGGGGGTGTTGGGTATCATTTGGACTTAAGATGAAAATAACTTTTTATGGAGGGGCCATTGGGTAACATTCAGACTTAAGTTGAAAGAAAATAGAGGGATAAGGACCATTTATGTCATTATGGGTTGAACTTTGAAGGAGAGGGTATATAGCCGTCCACCACCCTCTAAACCCTAACCCTAAGAATCACTTTTCTTACAGTCGCCATCATTCCATCGTGACCTACCAGCCGCCGCCGTGCCATTGGTGTTAAGGATGAAACTGCTGACGAGGACCACCGGGAACACCCACTGCAACCGTCTTCTTCTCTTCCTTCCATTAACCACCACCGAAGCCCCTCTAGTCGTCGCTGCCATTCGCTTAACTACCACCTATAACCACCAAGCATTCACCGACGCCAATGTTGCCGGCAATATTGAAGACCGACAGAAAACCGCGATGAGGTCACGACAGAATAGAGAACGAAAGGGCTGTTCCGGTGTCATAGTGCTGCTGCACTACCGAGTCCGACCGCCGCCTGATACCTCACCATTGAAATGCCATCGCAATACTACTGCCGCCCAGTGATGTCGTGAACGGCCAAAGAAACCCCACCGAGATCAAGGTCTGAGCTGTGGTTCGTGGTTTGTGATGAGGTTGCGTGTGCGTGTGGTTTCTGTTGAAAGGGAGTCACGAAGAACCACCATGGCGGTCGGCCATGGTGGCTGCCGCTGATGACGTTACGTTTTCGACCAGACATCGCAAAGCTGCCATTCTTTCCGTCGCCACCAGCCACCGTGGAAGGTGGCTATGTGTGTGTGTTTTGCTATGTATTTAGGTGTGTGTGTGTGTGTATTGCTATTCTATTGCATTAAGTGTGTGGGTTGTGTAATCTGGAATCAAAAGTGAGCCACCACCACCACCATGAAGTGGTGGCTGCCACCTCCAACCACTGCCTGCCGCCACAAGGGTGGATGGGTGCGTGTGTAGGTGCTATTGTGTGTGTGTGTTTATTTGGTTATCGCGTTGTAACATTGTATTTTATCAGAATAATTAAGGAAAATTCGTCACCACCCTCGTTAGGTGGTGGAAGCCATTGACCGCCACTACCCTAGGTGGTAGTGGGTGGTGGCCGACTTGTTTAACCCTAATGGGCCTAATGAAGCCCTAATTGACCTAAAAGCCATTTTACTAATGGGCTAGTATTTGGGTTGCAAACCCTAATTAGGGTTTGCAGAACCCTAATGTCACTAAACCCTAATTTAGGGGATTGATCGGGACCCGGACTTGAACTATTTAATAAACTTAAATTATTACTTATTAATAATTTGCAATTAACCTAAATCAATATTGGACTTAATGGATTAAGTCCTTAATGGGTTAAGTAGGAATACTGAACCCTAATCGTCATTTCATGTGAAAACCTTAATTTCACTTAGGCCTTTCTATTGGGATTTAGTGATTGGACTATTGATGGGCTATCCAAAAACAAGTAAATGGACGAAAATAATTGGATGCGCTTTAGGATAAGGCCCATGTGAAGTACTTGGGCCTAATTTGGAAAATTGGGCCATAGGTGGGCCATAACTGGGCCTTGATGATTATGAGATATTGGGCCATTGGAATACCAAGAGTATGGACTAGAATTAGTTGATGAGCCTTAAGGAAAGAACATGTAGAGGTCTAGGCCAAATTTGGAAAATTGGGTCATATTTTGGGCTTTGGCCCATTACTTGACTTTTGGGCCTTTGGAGTGCCAATTGGACCTTGGGCTTGGAACCCAATTATTAATTGGGTATTGTTTGATGTTGACAGTTCGGGAATCTGTCAACCAGCAGCTGGAGTTTTATCTGCGGGACTTCAGTAGTGCCAGGTGAGTTATCCTCACTATATCAATAGAGTCTACGGCACCAAGGCCGACCCTTTATGATTTGTATCCTGGTTTTAGGATGATTGCTATGTTATTGATCTGTTAGATTTCATCCTTGTTTTAGGATGGTTTCTATGCTAGTAATCTGTTAGATTGATATCCTGGTTGTAGGATGGTTGCTATGTTAGAGATCGGTTAGATCGGTATCCTGGTTATAGGAGGGTTGCTATGTTATTGATCGGTTAGATCAGTATCCTGGTTATAGGATGGTTGCCATGTTAGTGATCTGTTAGAACTGTATGGCTATCTATTATTGCAAGCTAGCATATGATATTTATGTGCACATGTTTGTTGTTTGGGGGATTAGGTTGAGGCAGGTCTTGTTGTGTGCTATAGGCCAAGATACTCAGGGCGGACCAGATAGACTACATGCCCGAGCAGGGTAAACCAGTCAGGCCGAAGGCCCGACGAGCGGTCCGGATAGGCAGAAGGCCCTGAAAGGCAGTCCAGATGTGTCGATGGCTCGGAGAGTGGTCCAGATAGATTGATGGCCTGTGAGGCGGTCCAGTCAGACTGATGGCTCATCATGTATGTTGTGTTTGTTTATATGATATGGTTATATATGTACGGCGTTGGTATTTTGGGGGTAACTCACTAAGCCTTCGAGCTTACATTTATCGATTATTGTTTCAGGTACTTCTGATGATCGCAGGAAGGCGAAGGCATGATCATGCACCTCCTTATATTTTTCATTATTTCATTCTGGGGATACTCTGATGTTTAACTATTTTGGAAACAAATTGTAACAACTTAATGGTTTTAAATGTTTTAAAAAGTTTTAAATTGGCTTGAATTTTATGGGTGTTACAAGTTGGTATCAGAGCCTTGGTTTTAGTGAATTGGAGGAAACACTCGCGTGTCTCCAGTCTCAAACTGAGGACAAGACTTTAAAACGATTTTCTTAAAATGTTTTCAAAATAAAAAAAGGAGGATGCAAGTGTACGATCAGCCGGAGCTCGCGGATAGACCCCAAAATACCTTACGGATTATTTGATTTATTATATATGATTAGAAAAACATGGTAGTACTGAGCTAGGGATCTTCAGGAATTGCATGATAGAATTGCCTGATTATATGATGCCTGATAGCCTAGGTTTTTTTTCCTTATATGAAATTTACATCATTACTGTAGTTGCTTAGTGTATGCATCACGGTCGTACATATTTAAGATCTTATAGATTGAGAATGTTTGGTTTGGCCTTATTTCATGTTCTTCTTTGATCAAGGGCTTAGGGTAGGATCAGGTATTCGAAAGCCTATTGGGTCCAGCGTTATGTATGGCTAGCATATGTGAGTGCTACAGGGTTGGTGCAAGTTTCATGGGTGGGTTGTGTGAGGCCGGGAGGGCAGTTATGAGATATTTAGCATTCCTCTAGGAGTGAGGATTGAGCGCTCGCTATGTTTATGTATATTGTTAGGGTGTTGTGGTGATACTTGAAACAAATATGGGTAGGTGTGGAAGGTAGTATGGGCCCGTACTACTGAAAGCACAGGACCCATACGCGTAGCATGGAAGTTACAACCCTTGGGGTTTAGTTGGAAGTTTGTTCACTGTTATTATATGGATTATCCGAGATCTCTCTGGTGTATTATCAGAATGGTGGTTACGAAACGTCTTGAGACCGGATTCGGGTTAGGATCGGGAGCTGGCAGCCAGGATAGGCCAGTACTGTTAGAGGATCGTGTCAGTGAGATCATCCAGGAGGAGTTGATCGAGATTGATTGGGGACAGTTTTCGGAGATGTTTGGTTCTATCAAGCCCACCACGGTTGAGTATTTTGATGAGCGCTATGCAGCCAATGCCGAGACGGCTGCCGCGACAGCTACAACAGCTGTAACGGCAGTAGGGGAGGAGCTGGTCGAGCTTTCCAGTACCGGGACTTGTTACTGGGACATATTCTGATGAGCCGAAGGCTGCAGTTATTTGGGATCAGGGAGATGTTCTATGCTTGTTACATTTCGCGGGTTGAGTGGGAGAGGCTGGCACAGGAGTTTCGAGATTGGAGGCTTCGGGGGTTTTGCTCGAAGCTGGTATACGAGTCGTGGGGACTCCGGAAGGGAGTGATAATTATGCTCAGATGGATTTTTGCACCTGGAAGTAGAATGGTTAATTGATGGATTGGAATGTCGTTTTTTAGGGAAAGCATTGTGCCCTTTCAATTTTTCGAGCTCGAAGGAGTAAGCAGGCTTGTGACCCCCGGATTAGGTAGCATTTCCAACTCTGGGTCAGTTGGTCTCAGGGGTTGGCGATGGTATTTCAGCGCTAGTGAGCGCGGGTGGGTTGATGTGGCATGAGTATCTCGTGAGGCGTATGCGATTACCGTTCCTACCCATAGGAGTTAAGGTCTGGTTCACTTTGGATCTCTTGTATCAGGCGACAAGGATTGATTGTGCGATCTATAGGACTTTTTGGATTGGAGACTATGTCTTTGGGAGTAGTTTGTAGCCCGGATTAGGGTAGATGTTGCTTCAGCTACCGCAGTTCAGCTATGGACGACTGATATGGTGAGTGAGTCAGGGTGCGAGACGCTGAATGATATGATTCCTAGAGCACGAGAGCAGGAGATTTGTTTGGAGCACCTTGGGAAGAGGGGTATTATGTGGGAGGCCTGTGGATAGGATCCCACATGATGGTTATTCAGCATTGTCAGGATTCAGTAGTTTTAGTAACCGTTATTGATTGGCGGATGAAAGCGCCAAGGGAAGTAGCTCGTTGCTGAGGTATTGGTAGGAGCACCCATCTTTTGGTCTTTAAGATTTGGGTGGGATCATTCAAGCATTAGGGACTGTCGGTTTCACTGGGATCCATGAAGTTTTCATCTATCTCTTAGAAGTGTGTGAACATTTGGGATTGGCTAGTAATGGAGCACTAGTTGGAAATAGTTGGTTGTCATCGGATCGATCGTTGGGAGGGGAGAAGGATTGGGAATCCTCCAATTTTCATGTATTGTGAAGGCTTAGTCGAATCTATGTGGGGGAGAGTTACCCCGGGATGCAGAAGCGGGAGCAGTTTTGAAACAGGGATAAGTTTCACATCCCGACAGGGAGAAAGGAGGCCCAAGTGGCTGTTGTGTTTGAGGGTTGTGTAGTTTGGGGTTCGGTAAAACTCCCCAGCATGAGAAACGCGTCTTTTTGGTGCTTGATAGTAGAATTTGGGGAACCAGGTTGGGGTTCTAGTCATGAATTGAGTTCAGTTCGGGCGTTCGGTCGAGTGTGTGCTCGACTATGAGGGTTTTTGGGTTGATAGATTGAGAGTTTTATTAGCTGCCAGGGCTCGACAGTACATTCAGCACGGGTGTGCAGGTTATTTAGCGTATGTGGTAGATACATGGGTCAGGGATCAGACCATGGTTTCCCGAGAGGGTGGGCAACCAACATGTGGTCTGGAGTTAGGCCGAGATTATAGTCCACAAATTGGATCAAGAGTTTGAAACCCCAAGTGGGGGGGGGGGACCGACTACATGGGAGAGGGCACCAGGATGGGTCCAGGTTTATGATCAACAGACTTAGAGCGGTCCAGATAGACTGAAGGCCAGCGGGGCTTACCAGTCAGGCCGAAGGCTCGAAGAATGGTCCAAACATGCTGAAGGCCCGGTGAGGCGGTCCAGACATGCTGAAGGTTCTGAGAGTAGTCCAGATAGGCTGAAGGCCCGGTGAGGCGGTCCAGTCATGTTGAAGACTCTGTATGTAATTCGTTAGATCTAGCTGTCAGATAGTTAGGGAAGTGTTGTGAGACTGCGGGAGGACCCATAGCATTCACGAATTGTTTCAGACGATTAGGTCAGGGTGGGCCAGCTCGCAAGATTGTGTGTAGACCACAGTATAATCGGGATCAGGAAACGGTAGGTCGTTGGAGACTGGACATGATGTAAGACTACAATATTCTGGTAGCGTTCACTTTTTGTATTTGGTTCAATGGCGACAGATTGTCAGGTCATTATGGTCGGATGGAGCAGAAGGATTGATGGAGCCATGAGCGGCGATATAGCTAGGGTAGGTATTTCTAGTCGAGTTTCCTTCAGGAATCGCATGGAACGACTGTAAAATCGCTTGTTGGTTCAGCAACCGGGCAGGAATTCGGTATTCCGGATGAGTTTTTTGTCAAGTATAAGTGTACTGTAGGGAAATTTGGTCTGTGATTCTGTCTTCTATTAGGAACCTCAGGTTATCAGAAGTTGGATAGTTGGTTGAGAGATAAGCGGTCCAGATAGATTGAAGGCCAGCAGGGCGTACCAGTCAGTCCGAAGGCTTAGAGAACAGTCCAGACATGCTGAAGGCCCGGAGATGCGGTCCAGACATGCTGATGGTTCTGAGAGTGGTCCAGATAGGCTGAAGGCCCAGTGAGGCGGTCCAGTCATGCTGAAGACTCTGTATGTAATCTGTTAGATCTAGTGGTCAGATAGTTAGGGAAGTGTTGTGAGACTGCGGGAGGACCCCTAGCATTCACGAATTGTTTCAGACGATTAGGTCAGGGTGGGCCAGTTCGCAAGATTGTGGGCAGACCACAGCATAATCGGGATCAAGAAACGGTAGGTCGTTGGAGACCGGACATGATGTAAGACTACAGTATTCTGGTAGCGTTCACTTTTCGTATTTGGTTCAATGGCGACAGATTGTCAGGTCATTATGGTCGGATGGACCAGAAGGATTGATGGAGCCATGAGAGGTGATATAGCTAGGGCAGGTATTGCTACTCGAGTTTCCTTTGGGAATCGCGTGGAACGACTGTAATATCGCTCGTTGGTTCAGCAACCGGGCAGGAATTCGGTATTCCGGATGAGTTTTCTGTCAAATATAAGTGTACTGCAGGGAAATTTGGTCTGTGACTCTGTCTTCTAGTAGGAACCTCAGGTTATCAGAAGTTGGATAGTTGGTTGAGAGATAAGCGGATTGGGTTCAACAATAATGATTTGGTATGAGCGGTCTGTCAGGGAGCCAGACCATCTCGAGACTACTGATTTCAGATTGTGTAATGTGATCATAATACAGGGAATTCGTCCATTTTCTGGTTTTAAAACCCTGTTAGGGTTAGTTTTGATTTTCGTAGGAAGGCTGGGGTTATGCTCGGGATTGTGGCTATGTAATTCAAGTTGTCTAGCGTGGAAGGAATGATGAGAAACGATTTCGAGGACGAAATCAAATATAAGTGGGGGAGAGTTGTAACATCCCATGTATAATAGAATAAATAAATAATAAACTCGAAACCCCGAGAAGTAATTTTTATTATTATTTTATATTGTTATGGTACAAAATCATATAATAATTAGTGGGGTGTTGGTTTCGGGAAGCCAAATGACAAGATTTGAATCTTCGGGGGTTAAACTGTAATTTCGGGATTTATTTTGCAAAGGATTTTAGAAGTCAGGGGGCTGTTTGGTATCATTCAGACTTAACTGCCACCTACAACCACCAATCATTCACCGGCGTCATTTTTGCCGACAATATTGAAGACCGACGGGAAACCGCGATGAGGCCACGAAAGAATGGAGAACGGAAGGGCTGTTCTGGCGTCATAGTGCTGCTGCACTGCCGAGTCCGAACGCCGCCTGATACCTCGCCATCACAACCCTACTACCACCCAATGATGTCGTGAACGGCCGTAGAAACCCCACCGGGATCGAGGTCTGAGTTGTGGTTCGTGGTTTGTGATGAGGTTACGTGTGCGTGTGGTTTCTGTCGAAAGGGAGTCACGAAGAACCAGCATGGTGGTTGGCCATGGTGGCTGCCGCTGATGACGTTATGTTTCCGACCGGCCGTCGCCAGCTGCCATTCTTTCCGTCGCCGCCAGCCACCGTGGAAGGTGGTTGTGTGTGTGTGTGTTTTTTGCTATGTATTTAGGTGTGTGTGTATTGCTACTGTATTGCATTAAGTGTGTGGGTTGTGTAAACTTGAATCAAAAGTGAGCCACCACCATGACCGTGAGGTGGTGGCTGCCACCTCCAACCACCGCCTGCCGCCACAAGGGTGGCTGGGTGCGTGTGTAGGTGCTATTATGTGTCTTCGTTTATTTGGTTATCGCGTTGTAACATTGTATTTGATCGGAATAATTAAGGAAAATCCGTCACCACCACCGTTAGGTGGTGACCGCCGTTGACCGCCACTACCCGAGGTGGTAGTGGGTGGTGCCCGACTTGTTTAACCCTAATGGGCCTAATGAAGCCCTAATTGACCTAAAAGCCCAACCATTTGACTAATGGGCTAGTATTTGGGTTAGAAACCCTAATTAAGGTTTGGAAAACCCTAATGTCATGAAACCCTAATTTAGGGGATTGATCAGGACCCGCACTCGAACTATTTAATAAATTTAAAATATTTATTAATAATCATTTACAAGTAACCTAAGTCAATATTGGACTTAATGGTTTAAGTCCTTAATGGGTTAAGTAGGAACACTTAACCCTACTCGTCATTTCATGTGAATGGACCAAAATAATTGGATGGGCTTTAGGATAAGGCCCATGTGAAGGACTTGTGCCTAATTTGGAAAATTGGGCCATAGGTGGGGCATAACTGGGCCTTGATGATTATGAGATATTGGGCCATTGGAATACCAAGAGTTTTGACTATAATTAATGGATGGGCCTTAAGGAAAGACCATGTAGAGGTCTGCGCCTAATTTGGAAAATTGGGCCATATGTTGGGCTTTGGCCCATTACTTGACTTTTGGGCCTTTGGAGTGTGAGTTGGACCTTGGGCTTGGAACCTAATTATTAATTGGGGATTGTTTGATGTTGACAGTTCGGGAATCTGTCAACTAGCAGCTGGAGTTTTATCTGCGCAACTTCAGCAGTGCCATGTGAGTTCTCCTCACTATATCAACAGGGTCTATGACACCAAGGCCGACCCTTTACGATTTGCTTCCTGGTTTTAGGATGGTTGCTATGTTAATTATCTTTTAGATTTCATCCTGGTTTTAGGATGGTTGCTATGCTAGTAATCTGTTAGATTGATATCCTGGTTGTAGGATGGTTGTTATGTTAGAGATTGGTTAGATCAGTATCCTGGTTATAGGATGGTTACTATGTTATTGATCGGTTAGATCGGTATCCTGGTTATAGGATGGTTGCCATGTTACTGATCTGTTAGAACTGTATGACTATCTCTTATTGCAGGCTAGCGTATGATATTTATGTGAACATGTTTGTTATTTGGGGGATTAGGTTGAGGCAGGTCCTATTGTGTGCTGTAGGACAAGGTACCCATGGCGGACCGGATAATCTATAGGCCCGAACAGGGAAAACCAGTCAGGCCGAAGGCCCGACGAGTGGTCCGGATAGGCTGAAGGCCCTGAGAGGCGGTCCAGACGTGTCGATAGCTCGGAGAGCGGTCCAGATAGACTGATGGCCTGTGAGGCGGTCCATTCAGACTGATGGCTCATCATGCATGTTGTGTTTGTTTATATGATATGGTTATATTTGTATGGCATTGGTATTTTGGGGGTAACTCACTAAGCCTTCGAGCTTACATTTATCGATTATTGTTTCAGGTACTTCTGATGATCGCGGGAAGGAGAAGGCGTGATCGTGCACCTCCTTATATTTTTCATGATTTGATTCTGAGGATACTCTGATGTTTAACTATTTTGGAAACAAATTGTAGTAACTTAATGGTTTTAAATGTTTTAAATTGGCTTGATATTTATGGGTTTTATAGTTCAGATTTCTAAACGTTTAATTACGGTATTAGAAATGGCATATAACTTTTGGAGTGATAATGTAACACCCGAAATCCAGAAGACCAAGAAAGGAAAGAAAACCCTAAATCAAGAAGGCTACTCATTGAATCCTGGGAGGAACTTGACGAGTAGAGGTGGATTTTGGGTCGTGGGTTAAGTGACCTACTCGACGAGTTGGGGGACCGATTTGACGAGTAGGTCTGGGTTTGGTAAACCCTAATTTGGGGCTTATGTACCCTAATGCATCCTTGAGCTTGTGAGCTTGTTTTTGAGAGTTTAGTGTGTGTTTGGAGCTTGTGAAGAAGAAAGGAAGCCTAGAGATTCAGAAGGAAGCTAGTAGATCCAGCAACACCATCTCATTTCCATCATTTTCTGGTAATCAAGTCTCTAGCTTGATAATTACTTCATTAGATCTTTTATTTTCTCCTTTTTGACGGTTTTTGGACAGAGAGTGATAGCTTTTGGGATTTGGACGTCCCAAGCTAAGATCCTTTCAGATCTGGAAGCACAAAGGGTCGTTAACGCATAAAGGTGCAAACTTTATTCCATTGGAACCCCCATGCAAGCCTTAAGCAGTTCTTATGGCCTTTTTAGCCCCAAAAGGCCATGCATGGAAGGAAAGACAGAGACTTTGCGTGTTCTTCTGATGTCTAAGGCCTGGATCTATGTGGATGTGCTTTAGTTTGGAATATTGTGGTCTTTGGACAATGAATCTATGTCCTAAGGAGCTAGGGTTTTGAGCTAAACCCATTAAGAAGGACTAGGAGTGGGTAAAGTTGGAAACTTTACCCTTATGAGGTCATTTCCAGCTTATAGACGAAGTTGGGTTCAAATCTGAGATGTAGGGGCTTAATCTGTTAAGATGGTCCAAACAGACTAAGGGACTCGATGAGTCCAGGGAGGGACTCGATGAGTCAAAGTAAGTTGTACCGTTTCTGTTTATGGTAGAACTCGACGAGTATGAGGATTGACTCGACGAGTTGATTCGATAAGTCGCGACCATGTTTAGCAAGGGAACTCGGCGAGTCAGGGGCTGACTCAACGAGTTGGATCGCGATCTCACGATTCTGAGTTTTAGAACTCGACGAGTTGAAGGAGCAAATCGCTGAGTTGAGTCAACTCGGACCGCTGACTTTTACCTTTGACTTTGACTTGGACCAAGGTTGACCTAGTTTGACATTTGAGGACATTTTGGGACTAAGTATATTTTGTTACCGATAGTTCGGGGAGCCGAAGGAGTAGCAATTCGGGGAATTGCCAGTAGTAGCCAGAAGAGTATCAGCAAGACTTGAAAAGTGTGAGGTGAGTCTCCTCGTTGTGTGCATGTGTCTACGGCCACAATGCCGGCCCATTATGTTTGTGTATAGTAGGAAGACCCGGGGGTTAGCCCTAGGCGTCTTTATGATATATGTTTCTGATTACGATCCGATGTCGGGAGGGCATGAGGTATGTTAGTATGCTTGAGGTCTTTGTGATTCTTGCATATGTCGGTAGTATGTTCCAAACTAGGGTCCGATGTTGGGGTAAGCCCGAGGAATGTTATATGTTGCATAATAGATTATACTTGTTGCATTTGTGATACATGTATGTGCCTGGTAGGGAGGTGAGTGTGGGCGAGGTCCCGTATCTCACCACTAGCTGAGTACGGACGGGGTTCTGTATCTCATTATCAAGCAGAGTAGGGGCGGGGCCTAGGATAGGAGAGAGGCGAGTGTGGGCGGGGGCCCGTATCTCACCATTAGCAGGAGTGTGGATGGGGTTCCATGACTCTTCAGTAGCAGGACAGGGGCGGGGCCCAATATAGGCGAGGCCTTAGAACAGGAATTCAGTAGTGTATGTTTGCTTTATGAGTTAGTATGTTCATGTGATGGTATATGTACAGTGGGCGGGGCCCGGAGACAGGCGAGGCCTAAGAGAAACAAATATGTATACCGAGCGGGGCTCGATTCCAAGCGGAGTCTGATGACGGGTGGGGCCCGATGCCGGAGCGAGTCCGATGTCGGGCGAGTCCCGATGCAATAGGCGGGGGCCCAATATGTGGTTATGTGTATGGTATGTGGTAGGTTGGGGAACTCACTAAGCTTCGTGCTTACGGTTTTCAGTTTTGGTTTCACGTACTTCCGGTAGCGGAGGGAAGAGCTCGGGATGACTGCATCGCACACACCATGATGTTTAGCCTGGGATGTTTTGCTCTGATTTTTTATATGGAACTCTGATGACAATGTTTTGATAACTTATGGTTTTATTAATTAATTAAAATGAAATTTTTGGTCTTGATTTTTGGGATGTTACAGATAAGGAGATTTATACGTCTATCTTCCTTATCTATATTCTGGTCACTATACACTGAATGCCTGCTTTATTGTATAGAACGTCATGGTGAGGACACGTAGTAGACTAGGAAACGATAATGAGAGTCGTCGTCCTGAGCCCCATACAGTTAAGTATGTGCCTGAAGCAGTGCCGGTAGCTGAACCTGTCACAATAGAAATGCTTAGAGCTCTGTAGGCGGAGCATAGAGAGGTACGCCAAAGGGCTACCTTGGGAGTACACTGTGATGGTTAAGTAGGCACATACCTTCGAAGCAGCAGTATGGACGGCAAAGTATGTGGAGGATATGACCAAGCAGAGAACTGTCGACACGACTGAAGTTGGTAAGAAAAGGAAAGGAGAAGGACTCTCAAAGTCCGATAAGAAAAAATAAATCTCAAAGTCTAGCCCTAGCGACAAGAATTCTGGGGGTAATGATGAAGAAAAATGGTGCAATAAATGCAAGAGGAAGCATGCTGGTAAATGCAAGAGAGAAGTGAACAGATGAGTGCCGGTATGAAGGAAGGGTGTGCTTCGAATGTAAGGAAGAGGGGCATTTCACGAAGGACAACCCAAAGAAGAAAGAAGCTGCAAATGTCCCGCCTAAGCCAAAGACCAGGGTACATCATATGATCTTGGATGCAGAAAAAGGTGAAGCCGATGTCACTTGAGGAAGGTAAGGGAGAAATTCGTATCTTAGATAGTAATATCGAGTAGCCTGATGTAATAGGCATGAATAATTATTCAAGTAGCATTATAATTTCCTAATTTATGTTATATGTTGAGTTTTTGTGTGGTTTTCTTTTACAATAACCTAGTAAACTGTGAGACAATACTAAGGAGGAGTATGAGTAGGTGTGAAAGGTAATAGAGGCCTATACTACCGAAAGCACATGACTCACACTTGAATCAAGGAAAGTCACAAGGTTGCTAGAATCTGGTAGTTGAGCTATTTTGTTCATTTCCATCATTACCTTTGTTTCGGTCATGATTCATGTTCTGACCCTAGTGTTCATTGTTGAGGTCGAATATTTTAGTGAGATGTCGAAGGTCATCTAGGTAATGCGTAATATCGAATGTTTGTATGTTAAGTTTATTATAAGGGACTTTGTGTATCGAAGATTTATAGTTTTAGTCCCTTATATTTTTTGTATGCTTTCTCTATCCCTATAAATGTGGGATGAGTACTACAGTTAGAGAGAACTTTTAGCAATTGATATTGTACTATCTATATCTTCTCTGTATTCGTTGAAAGCATAATTGAGCCATCCAGATTATATTAAGATATCGTGTTCTTATTTCTTACATTACTCTGATCTCGTATAACAAACTCGATTAAAATTGTAACTACATTTGGTATCAGAGCAGGATTCATTCAGCTTTGATCTTATTTTCATTTGTTTTCAAAAGGCTTTGAATATCGATCTAGATTCAAAATATTCCGCTCTTTTGATTCTAAAAATCATCACAGATCATCTGTTTTGACTCGATTCTGCTTACAATTTGTTAGATCAAATGTTGTGTGTCTATTTTCTGGAAAATTTATCAATCAAATCTCAATTTCTGAAGCGTTTTTTAAATCTCGTCCGTACAACAATGGTGAACTTTAACATGAACACCATGACTTCATACTCTCATCTTCTTGGTTCATCCACTAAACTTCCAATGTTAATTCTTGAGTTCTATGATCAATGGGCTGATCGTATGGAGGACTATCTTAATGGTATTGATGAAGACCTCTAGCAATGCATTGTTGGTGATGTTCATCCTCCAGCTGCTATCCAAAGTATTGGAACTTCTTCCAATAATACAAATGTTGATCGACAGGCTGAGAAATTGCTGAAAAATGAAAAGAAATGTATGAGTGAATTCTATGGTGCTCTTCCACCAGTTGTATACAATTATGTGCGCAGCTGTAAAACTTCTAAGGAGATTTTGGATACTCTGAAGGAGAAGTAGCAAGGGAGCAAGAAAACAAAGATCAGTTCAGTCAAACAATGTTTGTTGGAGTTGGGAGAGTTTAAGCAGAAGCAAGGTGAATCCATTGAGCAATACTATGACCGTCTATATGAACTCATATTCAAGTGTAACAGGTTTGGAGTTACAAGGTCTACATTGGAGTTCAATTTGACATTCATCATGGGACTTCACAAAGAATGGAGAAATGCCAGCCTTATGATAAAGACACAACAAAATTTCGACTATTTTTCACTGAATGATCTCTAGAATGTGTTCAAAGCACATGAATCCGAAGTGAATGAGATAGCGGAAGAGGCAAGGATCAGTCTGGGTGGTCCTTTAGCTCTTGTGTCGAGGGTTGCTGGAAAAGAGGTTGAAGAAGAAGTTATTGAGAAGGAGAATTCGGAAGATGAGGGCCTAATCGTCAATTCTGATGACGAGGTAGTGGCTTTTTACTCGAACAATCGAGTGAACAAATTTTTCAAGAAGCCTTTCAATTCTAAGCCAAGAGGAAGTGAAATGAAAGTAAATTTCTCAGGAAAGTCTGTGAGTGAGGAAAAGAAGGTTGAAAAGAAAGAAGTTAAGGCTGAAGATGCGAAGGTGGAAAAGGTGGAGAAAAAGTTGAAAGGTGACTCTAGATTCGACTACCAATCCCTGCAATGGAGCGAATCATATGTCAAGTGATTTCATGTTGTGAAGAGGGATGAAAAGAAGAATAGGTTTATAGATGAAGCCTATTATGTGGAGAGGTTGGAGTAGGTAAGAGCAAAAACAAAGGGGATGTCTCTTGTGGAAAAAGGCGTGAATGAAGAAGAAGGAACCTACCAGATTTGGTCATCGGGTTCTGATGATGAAAAAATTAGAAACCCTTCTCATGGGGCAATGTTCGCTAGGAATGAGGAAGAGGATGAAGAGAAGATAACTGGGAAGTGCTTTGTTTCGACCTCTACTCACAAGTCGCCCATGACTTCATAGGTACGTTCTCTTTTACAATCTTTTAATATTCCCTCTAGTGCTTATGATTCCATTTTATCTGAATTTGATGGAGCAGTTACTTATGTTAATGATTTTCTTATATCTACTAGTAATGATGCTAAAATGTACAGTTCTCGACTTCAAGAAACTCAGAGAATTTTGGAATCAAAGAACAATAAGATAGAACACTTAGATTTGCAAATTACAAATATTATGTGTGATAGGGATACCCTGAGTTCTGAGGTTAAGATTTTACTGAAACAAAGAAATATCTATTCTAATTCCGCTAAACGACTATATGGAAAATTGACTGCTTTGCATCATTCATCTGAGATTAGTAAAGAACAGCGTAGGAAACTTCTTCCCTTTTTAGCTTTCGAAAGGGAGAAGATTAATTCAACTTCTTATGATTGTGAAATGCATATTTCTGAGTTTGATAAGGTTCCTGATAATAGATATGCATATAGTATTTTTAGAATTGATGAATATTTAGATGCAAATTATCTTGTTGATATTGTGAATGAGACCCTGACAAAAAAAACAATTAGAATTTTTGAAAACTGAAAATCTGACATCTAACTCTCAAAACAATTTTGCTGATATCGAAGATGATTCTGACGATATGAGTGAAATTGAGGCAGAGGAAGTTGTTAACTGTTCTCAGTTATTTGTCATTAATGTCACTTCTCTAGGAAAGGGTAAAGAAAAATGTAATGATTATTTGGTTAAAATTAACACTGACCAACCTTCGACTTCAAAAGTTCATGATCCTGACCATGTGACAGTCGAAGATAGTCAAATAGACAGTGACGATGATGATGATGATATTTCGAAAGAAACAACAATACAACGAGTGGTTGTTGATCAGGTCTATGTGGAAACTGAGAAGTTCGACAAAATCCTAAAAGAAAAGGGTCCTCGTTATCTTGAAACAAATATTGTTGTGTATGAAAACTTTAAATGTTCAGATGAAGCTATCTTCCCAAATCGGGTGTTTGTTGCCTCGGGCAATGGTGATAAAGTTAAACATGAAATCAACAAAATTGTTGAAGAGGATAACAAGGAAGCATCGAAAGAAGGATTTTTCTCAAACCAAAGCGCCGTCAAAAATAATCTCAAAAAGAATTCATTTACTTTACAAAGATAAAAACCTCAAAGAAAATGGGTTGTTAAAAATTCACAAACCCAAAGATGAATCACAATCAATTGAAAAAGATTTTCAAAAGCCAAAACGAAAGGATCAAAAATTCAAAGAACAAATTGAAAAGATTTCAAAATACCAAGGGATTTTGATGACTAAAGCAAGAAAGAAAGTTTAATGGCAAAATATTGATGCTTGAATGAAGCAAAACATTTTGTCCACCAAATCGTCTCAAACGATTGAGACTAAACCACTTCAGACAAAATCTCAGAACAAATCGTTCATTAAGAAATCACCCGCTCAATTTCAAAAAGATTTGTAAAAAAGTCAATCACAAAATAATATTTCAAAAGGACAACACGTTTCATCATTTAAATCTAAACCAAAATTTCAAAACACAAACAAAGACAATTTTGTAATAAATCAACATACAAAGAATTTTGTTCATCATTCTCAAAATAAAAGGTTTTCACAAAATAATTTTCAAAGAAATGATTTTCAACCAAACGAACAAATAACTTCTTCTCAATTTTCGAACCAAAAGAAATTTTCGAAAGATTCACAAGCTTTTCATAGATAAAATATTGGTTATTAAAAACGGTTTCAAAATCGATTTCAATCACAAGTCAAATCTTGCTTTCAAAAACAACAATATGAGAAGTTAAATATCAATTGTAAACGAAATGTGACTTTTAAACCAAGCCAACCTCAATTTCCCAATCCATCCTCGAGGAAGCAAAGTAATTTTTCGTTTTCAAAAAGAACAACCAATGTTAAAAACATCAATCATTGGTTGGAAGGGAAAGGCAAAGTTTATCAAAGTGGGAAGTTTTCAAAAGCAGAAATCAAGGTAGCTTATAAAAGTTACTTGAATGAATCAACAAGTGGAAGCTCCACATCCAAGGAGTCGAATCCAGCAGTTCGAAAGTGGAAAGTCGTTCCAAAGGCGAAAGTTGAAGTGAAACGAACTGAGAAGGTTAAAGGGAAAGTCAGTGATGATTCTAAACCAAAGAATGATTTTATTTCAATTCCCCTTTCTAACAAAGTGGACTTAATTGATACTTTAAAATCAAAAGTTTGTAATTGGGTTTTAGGATCTTCATTTCATCATGCATTTTGCTCTAATAACCAAGGACCCAAACAGCCTTGGGGACCTAAATTATTTCACTGATTGAATGTATTATGTGACGAGAAATATAATAATAAATGGTACGTTAATAGTGGTTCTCTCGTCACATGACTCGGAAGAAGGAAAATTTAAGAGATTTTCGAAGTCTAGAAAATGTTGGAGAGGTGAAGTTTGGCAATAATAACAAATGCAAAGTCAAAGGATATGGAAAAGTAACGAATGGAAAATTTACTCTTAACAGAGTAGCATATGTCGAAGGTCTTCAACATAACTTGATAAGTGTTTCTCAACTTGTTGTGGGCATTGGCAATCAGCTGGTGTTTAGTGAAGAAGGAAGTGTGATTTCGAACATTGACACAAAGAAAGTTTTCCTCAAATCAACAAGAAAAGGTGATATGTTTACTTTTGATATCAAACCTATTGTAGGTGTTCCCTCGGTATGCTTACTTTCGAAAGCATCATCAGACATCAGCTGGCTATGGAATCGAAGATTGTCTCATTTGAATTTCAAGAATTTAAATAAACTGGTCATTAATGATCTTATTCGTGGTTTTCCTGTCTTCAAATTTGATAATGATACTTTATGTGCAGCTTGCGAACAAGGGAAGCAACATAGACAAGGTCATCCGATTGTCATTGATTTGAAGATTGTTGAACCTTTGGAACTTCTTCACATTGATCTTTGTGGTCTTTCAACTGTTGAAACTCTCAACAAGAAGAGTTACATATTGGTTATTGTCGATGATTTTTCCAGGTTTACTTGGGTATATTTTCTTCGATTAAAATCAGAAACAACTCAAGCAATGAATGATTTCCTCAAGCACATAGAAGTAAGTTTAAAGAAAAAGTTTCAGAAGATCAAAAGTGACAATGGCTCAGAGTTCAAAAAAAAAGTTCTTCATTTATTTTTAACTGACAAAGGAATTTCGCAAAATTTTAATCTCCTTATACACATCAACAAAATGGTGTTGTCGAGAGTAGGAACAAATCTCTTTGTGAAGCATCAAGAACCATGCTTACATATGCGAATCTTCCATAATATCTTTGAGCTGAAGCAGTTTCAATAGCGTGTTTCACTTAGAATTGATCTTTCATTCATCGTCATTTTAATATAACCCCTTATAAAATCATTAACAACAGGAAACCAAATGTTAAATTTTTTCATGTTTTTGGTTGCAGATGCTTCATTATGAATCTCAAGGATAATCTTTCGAAGTTTCAGTCAAAAGCTGATGAAGGAATATTCGTGGGATATTCTCATAATTCTATTGCATACAGGGTGTTTAACAAACGAACCAGGAAAATCGAAGAAACTTTTAATCTCACTTTTGATGATCATTATGTTATGAGAGTTGAAAAGTGTTTTGAACAAATGCTAATTATGAATGAATCGAATGATGAAACTGAAAGCTTAAATTCTTTAGATTTTGATAATGATTTTGATTTTGGTATTACTGATAGGGCTATTGATGCAGAAATTCATGCAGTTGATAATCAAGAACCAGAAGCATCGAAGAATTCTGATGATTCAACTATCACTCAGGATTTTGCTGATATGAATTCTTCAACCACTTTTCCACTGAACAACGAACATGTACAAGTTATTCCCAATGCTCAATTGGAGAGGGAGCACTTGATTTCGAATAGTAATGTTGAGGGGGAGCGTACTATCGAGGGGTAGCAACATCCAATGGGTGTTAATATTGAGGGGGAGCATTACAATACCGATCCAATTGTTGAGGGGGAGCAAAATGGGTCTTTACCAAATACTTCGAATGTTCACACTGATATATTTCATGAAGTTTCAGATTGTATGTCGAATGCAGGTGACGAATCAGAAACTGAAGAGATGTTCGAAGATGCTCCTTTGGACTTTGATCCTGCATATCCACCATTGGATAGGTGGACAAGAAGTCATCCACATGAACAAATTCTTGGATATCCACAAGCTGGAATTTTGACAAGGGCTTAGTTACGTGCTAAGAGTGAGGTACATAATGCTAATCAATAATTTTGTATGTTCAATGTGTTTATTTCTAAACTTGAACCAAAATCAGGCAAGACTGCTATGGATGATACTGATTGGCTTGTATCTATACAATCTGAATTCGCTGAATTTGAAAGAAATAAAGTGTAGCGACTTGTTCCGAAACCTGACGATGTATCAGTAATTGGTTTAAAATGGATTTTCAAAAATCAAATTGATAAAGAGGGTAAAAATTTCCAAAATAAGGCTAGGCTGATAGTAAAAGGATATTCGCAACAAGAATGTATTGATTATGAAGAGACCTTTGCCCCTGTCGCAAGACTCGAGGTTGTTCGAATATTTTTAGCCTATGCAGCACACAAGGATTTCGACGTTTATTAAATGGATGTAAAGTTTGCTTTTCTAAGTGGAGTGCTTGAATAAACGGTGTATGTCGAACAACCCCCAGGTTTTGTCAGTTCTCAATATCCTGATCATTGTTATGTGTTAGATAAAGCTATTGATGGACTTAAACAAGCTCCTTCTGCCTGGTATGCAACTCTTAGTAATTTCTTAAAATCTTTGAAATTTAAAAAAGGATCAGTTGATCCCACCCTCTTTCGAAAGAAAGTTGGGGATCATCTCATGCTTGTTCAAATTTATGTTGATGATATTAATTTTGGCTCTACTGATCATAATATGTCGAAGGAATTTGAGAACATGATGAAAAGCCATTTTGAGATGAGCATGATGCGTAAAATAAATAATTTTCTTGGATTAAACATTCGTCAAAGCAGAGAAGGCATATTTATCAATCAAGAGAAATACTATCGAAATCTGTTAGAAAAGTTTGGTATGACGAATATTTCAAAGTTGCGTGTGCTGATGGAAGTTGGAACAAGATTTGGTCCTTCGTTGCATAAGCTATCTGTTGATCTCACCTTATATCTAAGCATGATTAGCTCATTATTATATCTAACAGCTAGTCGACCTGATATAATGTTTGATGTTTGTAATTGTGCTAGGTATCAATCGAATCCCAAGGAACCCCATCCCACAGTGGTTAAGAATATTTTTCGCTATCTCAAAGGATCAATTTCGTTAGGATTATGGTATCCTTCAAAAACAGGCTTTTCATTCAAGCTTTTTCTGATGTTGACTTGGGTGGTTGTCAACTTGATCTCAAAAGCAACGGTGGCAGATGTCAACGTTTGGATGGGAAGCTTGTCAGCTGGCAATCGAAAAACCAAACTTGTGTTTCGATTTCTACAACAGAAGCAGAGTATGTTGCTGCTGCAGCTTGCACTTCTCAAATCATTTGGATTCAAAGTCAACTACGTGATTATGTAATCAACATGAAGAAAATTTTGTTGTGTTGTGACTCACAAAGTGCAATTCGCATCTGTCATAACCCTGTGCAACATTCGAAGACAAAACACATTGCACTTCGCTATCACTTTATCAAAGATCATGTTGAGGAAGGCAACATTGAAGTTCATTTTGTGAAAACTACTGATTAGCTTGCTGATATTTTCACAAAACCTATTGATGAGAAAATGTTTCTAAGGATTTTGTAGGGCATAGGCATGTTAGATGTGAATGATGTTTCTGGTCTAAATTCGTCAGAATGACAAGTGATGTCGAATTCTCGCTAAACGATTCAGCGGTTACTATTCATAGTCAACGCTCCGACATGCTTCGCTTTTGACATCCCTCTGAACGATTTATCACAAGATTCGCTATTTCATTCCAAGCGTAGTGTCGATTATCTTTGTTTATTTTGTCGACATTTTTCATTTCGTTAGGATGGTACATTTCTTTCTTTTAAAAATCCAAAAATCTCAAAAAGATTTTCATATTTTTGTCCATTTTCATTCATAAATCCAAAAATATCAAAAAGATCTTCTTATTTTTGTTATTTTTCATTCACAAATCCAAAAATCTCAAAAAGATTTTCTTATTTTTGTCATTTTTCATTTGAAAATCCAAAAATCTCAAAAAGATGTTCTTATTTTTGTTGTTTTTCATTCATAAATCCAAAAATATCAAAAACATTTTCTTATTTTAGTTATTTTTCATTCAAAAATCAAAAATATCAAAAAGATTTTCTTATTGTTGTTATTTTAATTTAACAAATCAAAAAGACAAAAATATTTTTCTCTTATGTTTGGTTAACTAGACACTGCAATTTTCTCGCTAAGATCTCAAGTGGAACATGTATTGCAGTTCTAAGGCAAGGTAAATCTTCGATACATTACACTAGTTAGGTGTCCCTACAAGCATGATGCAGCATGTCAAGCCAAGCCTCCATGACTCAATCTGTTTTCGAAGCCTTAATGGATTTCTCATTATGGGGATTCCTTCCCAATCAGGCTATATTCGCATTAGTCCCTAAGCTACCTTACTCTTATCAAATGAGTTAAGAGTTTTCTGCTTGGTCCACTAATCGCAAAGGTACCTTTGATTCTTTAACCAATCTTTTTCATCAACTATTCTTACACATTCACACACAATGACACATACCCAAGACATTTCTGGTCCAAACCAACCAGGTTATAGGTATGTAAAGAATCCGTGTTAATGATCTGGATTCATGAAACCGTGATGAAAGTGAAACCCAAAATTTTGATCTTTTAAAGGAACTGATGGGGAACTTTTGTTCCAGATTCTAACGAAACATTTGTTTTTGTACCAGTTTTCAATACTCAAAATCATATTCTTTCTTTTAGCATGGTCTTGCTAAAATGTTTGACAGCTACGACATTTTTACCCAACAAGATCCAGGATTTTTTTTCCGGGATATGATTTCAGTCTGAGTATCAATTTGATTCCTTGTTACTTGAAATAATTTTCTTACCATACTTGTCCCTGACTACACCGGCCAAACAGGTCATTTCGCTTACACTTTCTCACACTTATATTGAGTTGTGACATGTAACGAAATTGTTATCCACCCACGAAGCTTTATAAGAGAAGCCCTTTGATACTTCTCTATGAGTATTCGATTGTAATTCATAGGAACATACATAAGCTGCTCGACATCTCTCTTGATGTAGAACGAAGCGATCTTTTCCTGGGATCTTCTGCTTTGTGTCGATTTTTAATTGACATCACAGTTCTTTTTTTTATCTTGACCTCATGTCAATCTTTGGTACACATACACACATCGAAATCCTTGACGTTCTGGCGTATGGCTTCGCTTTCCAACCCAAAAGTGAAAGAGCCTTACCTCCATGCCAAAGGTTTACTGACGGTTCTTATCCCATTGGGACATACGAATAGACTGATTGACGTGATGTTTTGGTACCTTTGCGGTTTTCAAGGAAAAAGTGATCATCACTTTTCAGACGAGGCTATCTTTACGGCTACAAGCCCGCTTTTCATGGTCACAGGTGGCAAGTAATTAATGCTAACCGCTTCAAATTCAAAATTGGGCTTTACGTAGAAAAAGGGTTTTGGCGATTTCATTCCAACTTTACGCGATCAAAATATCCCTAAAATTGAAGAGTCTCTACAATCTGTTCTTTCTTCAACTTGCTCAAACCCTAACAATGGCGGCCACAAATGCTAATGTTGATCCATCTCAGACAACTGATGACATTACTTCTCAACCACTCATGAAGATTAAAAGCACTAATTTCAGAGTCCAATCTGATGTTACTCTGTACCCTGAAGAGTTGCAGATTCTTATCATTGCTCTGCAAAATTATGTTCTTTCAACGACCATGTTTTCTTCTTTCTCTGTGACAATGACATGGTTATCCCTTGTTGGTTCATCTTCCATGTATAGCAAGACGATGAAAGTGGTTACCTTCCAGTTGATCAACGACAAGAAGTTCAAACTGACCAAGAAGTTATTTTCTCAGATATTGAATATCCCTAATGTCGAACCTTTCTATGAGGTCTCGAATGAGCAGGTGCTTCACATGTTCAACGAGATGGGGTATCAACCAGTTCATACAAAGAGAAGTGATTTAAAGAAATCTGGTTTGCCTTGTATCTGGAATTTTCTCTTTGGTATTCACCTTCGACGCTTGACGGGTTGAAGTGTTGGATTAGATAAGGCAAAACTGGAAATCTATGCCTTGGTAACAGGTATCTACTATGATTTACTTGTTGTATATGCAACTCAGCTATGGGAGGAGTTTGTGAAAAGTATTGGAAACACGAATGTGGTTTATGGGATTTCGTGTGCTCGTTATTAGAGCTTGATCTTATAGTATGCTTATGAGAAGGATGGCATTACAGTCCCTGAAGATGAACAGAAAGCTGAATTTTCATTATATCACTTTCCTAAGACAGTGGAAGATGATCCGGATATGTTTCCGACAATTGCACCAATTCTTGATGGGATGCTTCGCAAGTTTGATCCCACAAATTCAATTTTGGAGGCATACTTGAAGACCATCAATCCTTTGATTGAAACGGGTCTTTTATTACCCAAAAGCATTGGTGGTCCATCGAAAAAGAGAAAAGAATCCAAGAAATAGGTTAAGGGTAGTCCTTCGAAACCCAGTTCTAAGCCAGTGTAGAAAGTTGTAAAGGCTACTCCAAATAAAGACGTCAAGACTGATAAACCTTCAAGGAAGATTACTAAGCCATTTGTTTAAGAATCTTCTAAATCTACCAAGGAGGTCATGCCTTCGAAATCTGGGGTCTTGAAACGTTTGAAGAAAATGGCTAATCGACCACGTCATTCACCAGGAGGTCCAGCAATTTTTCTTGTAAAAGAGTACCCCAAATCAATCACAAAGGTGTTGTTTTTCGTGAGATTCCGACTCCAGTGTCTCCTGGGTCTAAAAAGCGAAGAGGTGGAGATATAGCCAAACAAATTTCTAAGAAGAAGAAGCGAAGATTAGTGATTGAAGATTCAATGGATAATAATGAAATAGTACCAGAATCGCCACTTCGTGATGAAAATATGGGCGTTCTATCACCAACAACGGATTCTCCAATCAAGTCGAATGTCTAGGAGACTGGAGGTCTTGATGGCTCTGTGAAAACATCTCATGTGGACAAAACCATTAGTCAAAGTGATAATCCTAAACAATATACTCCTGAGAAGACTACTGTCACATTACCCGGAGTTTCGAATGCAGATTCAGTTACTGAGGAGGTTCGAACTCCAGGCATCCCTGCGAACATATCTCATATGGACGCAAATGTCAACATGGGTGAAGGAGTATCGAAGAAAGAAGCCCAAGGTAATCCTACTCTTATTATTTCTTCTTCTTTCGAAACATCTGCTTTTGATATAACTGTTTCGCTTCCACCATTTAATATTCTCATTTCCACAACTCTACCTCTATCCACACAATCACTAACCTTTGAAACTATTCTCCAACAACCTATCACTTCATTATTCCCATCTCAATCAACTGAAGGCCCCACAACAGCTCATGACGATGACACTACTGAAGATGGTGAATTCATGGGTACTTTTGCTACTATAGAGTTCGATCCTGAAGAAGAGAATATTCCTGATCATATGGTGATGTCAGGTAAAAAGCTTAAAATTCTCAACAGGAAGCTAAATTCATTGTTGCAACTTCAAGCTGATGTAGGGGGTAAACATCATGTGTCTAGCATTGAATTCGATGTTATGCTCAAAGCTCAAGAGCATCAGTTGCGAAGTGAGTTGGAGATCTTGGACCGAAATAATGAGAATCGTATCAAAGCTTAATCTTCGACTTCAAATTCTGAGCTTAAGGATTTGAAATCTGTGGCACAGGAAAGACATCTTTTGTTTGTTCAAAATGTAAAGAAAGTTTGTGAGGATGTCAACCTAAAGATTGAAGAACTTCTGGTTGATATGGCGAAGGAAGTTGCTGCCCTTTCTCATGATTATTCTAGTCTTCATAACAAGATTGATATTATTGTTGATGCAGTAATGAATGTGGTCAAGTAATATCAGTCTTTCATTTCGAAGATTGTTAAGAAGGCTGAACTTGATGTTCAGAGCATTGGTAAAATTGAAGATATGGTGAATAGTCTCAAGGAATTAGTTTTGAAGACTGGTTCCTCTTCTCAATGACTGTTTACTCCTGAGTTTTTTACTCAAAAGTTTTGTTTGTTGTAGTCTATTATTCACAATGAACTAGCTTCGGTTGCCAAGCTAGTGAATATAATGCCAACGGATGCCCCACCTGTTTACACAGGGGTGCAAGGGGGAGAAGGGAAAAGTGTTGGCTTAGATATGGGTTCGAAGGTCAGTATGGGAGGAAGTGGATCTTCGAAAAGTTATGACGATGCAAAAGTTGTTGGGAAGGTTATCTCTACTCAACATCATACTTCGTTACCAAAGACTTCTTCTACAACTACTTCAACAAAAACAACAACAAGACATTTAACTAAAGGAATTGTGATTGATTCTGGAGTTGGAGTTTCAAGTTCTTCTAAACCACCTCTATCGACAGAAGAGTTGAAAAACAAAGGCAAAGGCATTTCTACTGAACCCACTAAAGAATAAATGAAAGCAGCAGTGGAAAAAGAGATGGAGAAACAGAGGCAAATACAAAACATTCTTCATCAAAGGGCCAATGACCCTCCTGGTCTTGTCAAGGGTGACCCTTCGAAACATAATTGTTACAAATATATTGAAGCCTAGGTTGTAACTGGTGAGATGCATGATTTTGAGAAGGTTCCCGATAAGATTTTTGCCACTGTAAAATTCTGACTTCAATCAGTTGGATTTTCCAGTAAACAAGATGATGTTTATGGCGGAACAATACCAAATTGCTGATAAATTCGAAGATAAAGAATAATTTAGGAGAATGGAGATTCATTTCCATGTAGTTCTGGGAAAAAGGGAAGATGAGATCTAGTCACTTGTCAAGATTGTTCGTGTTCTGAACATATCCCAAGATGTTTTGTTCGAGGGTGTGTTGCAGAATTATCGATTTCATGCAGTCAGAGCTAATAATGTTGCGTTCAATTTCTTAGTGGTTGACTTCCCTTTGATGAATATTCATGATTTGATCTGTGTTGCAAGGATTCTCGAAGGAACTGATTTCTCGAAGCTTCAGTTAACAAGCAAAGAAGATTTTTTTATTAGATTTGCTCACATCAAGATGTTCATAGATAATTACTATGAATATTTAGCTTTAACTGATGTTGAATTAGCCTTGGCCATTGGTAAACAAATCACTGTGCCACAGTCGATGTTAAAAAGTCAGGCTAGCTTGAAGAGTGATGAAGATGGGGAGATATGTTTGAAGCCTTTGGGGCTAGTGTTCGTTGGAAAGAATAAGAAGGGGAAGATTACAAAGTTTTTATTTCAAGCTTGTGATGTTGATAGATATACCACACCACATTACACAAACCTTATTTTTCGAATGAACAGTTGTGCTAAGAACAATGAAGGTGACAAAGCAGAATATCGCAAGGTGGTTAATTGGTATACTGAGATTCGAAGAATGATACATCAAGTTGCTCAAATGTTGATGACTTAGATTCGACACTTCTCACAAAAGGGGAGAATGTTGAGGTCGAATATTGTTCTGAGATGTCGAAAGTCATCTAGGTCATGCGTAGTATTGAATGTTTGTATGCTAAGTTTATTATAAAGTCATTTGTGTATCGAAGCTTTATAGTTTTAGTCCCTTATATTTTTTGTATGCTTTCTCTATCCCTATAAATATGGGATGAGTACTAGAGTTAGAGAGAACTTTTAGCAATTGATCTTGTACTCTCTATATCCTCTCTGTATTCGTTGAAAGCATAATTGAGCCATCCAGATTATATTTAGATCTCGTGTTCTTAATTCTTATCTTACTCTGATCTCGTATAACAAAATCAATTAAATCGTAACTACATTCATATCAAATCAAGTCCGACTAATCTACAAGGAACGTTCGACATAGTATCCGATTTTAGTCAAAGATTGAAGTAGTAAAGGATCGATGCAACCAATAGACAGATCACAATCGTCAAGATTACGTAGTCGGTAGCTAGGAAAGCTACCTACAGAGATGTGGTAGTACCACATTAGAACATGAAGGATGGTACCTTCAGCAGTAGGCATTGGACTCTTAGAGACAAGAGTCTAGCAATCAGAGGACATGGGAGTTACAATTACCACCTCGAATGTAAAGGTAACGTGCGGAGTCAGTATACAAGCCTTGTTTTGTTGATGATTCTGGGATGCAATCATCCTAAGGGGAGATAATTGTAACACCCGTAAATTCAGGCTAGGCAATAAAGTTATGATAAGCCATAATAATGACTTTTAAATAAGAGATTGTTTAGGATAAATAATCTAAACCGAGTTATAGTATATGTTGTAAATAGTGTGTTGGAGATAGGTTACTTATTAGCCCTAGTGATCTAAGTGCTAATTGTAGTATTAGGAAAAAGAGAATTTGTGCATACATGGAACAACCAAATTTGACTTCAATAGAGGAAGTTACGATTTTTCTAAGATTTCAACGTAGAATTGTGCACACAAAAATCGAGTTTTAGATTTGTTGATTTTTGGCCAAAACAATCTAAATGAGAATTGAAGGTCTCATTAATAGGATTCCAAAAATATAAAAACCATCGAAAACAGTCACCGTTTGTGGGAGATATGCATTTTATACGGGCTTTAATAGGCTAAGTCCGTTTAAATAAAATGAAGTCAAAACTAGCCGATGGAGTCTAAAGGAAAGTTGTAAATCTCGTCGAGAGCTTTCCATGAATATAAAGAAAATAAAAAATGGATCTCGGATGAAGGAGATACGTTGATCCAGCTGACGAGTGACATGTGTCAGCTAATCGATGCATGGACGTGTTTGAAGTGCACAACGCGCACCCTTAGGGTCGGTGCACATATGTGTTTTTGCCCCTATAAATAGCAAACAATCCATCTTTCATTCCACACACTCTTACATCCATTCTCTCTCGATTATCCCTCATGTAAACCTATTTTTCTTTCATTTGTAGCATATGGCGAAGCCTTGCGACACCCCAGAGTATGCATTCGAGTAGTAGCCTTCAATTAGGAGACCCTGAGTCAGAGTTTTGCCCACTTGGACCCTGGTCCTCATCCATAATCTATATGTGAGCTACACATAGTTCACTCTCACATAATTTATAATTATAGTCATATTCATTGATATGAACCCATAATTATGATTTAGCAGGGATTCCAAGCCATATACTGATTGATCTACTAACGGGAGAGGTGTCTAGAATGGTCTTGTCGACTTGGTTGTTGGATTTCATAAAAACTATATATCGAAACGGTTCCACCTCCCGACTATCCTGCCTGGCTGATCCTTTTTTGATAGAACTATCAGTACTCATTAGAATGATTGATAGGTCTAGAATCTCTCTACTCGCATAGAATATTAGACTAAGACTTAGTGATAATGATACTAGGTCACGTCAAAGGAAAGGTCAGTTTCTAGAAGCGAAGCTCTACCCGAATTTCGAGTTATCACTTTAACAAGTGAGTGTATAGTTACTTTTAAGCTTACGCATAGATATAAGTATTCTACATGCTTAAGTGCTATATGCGCTATCTTTGTTGTGTTTAATGTAGTTATACAAATATGATTACTAGTTAATTTATTGGTATGTTTGTAAGTCCCTAAATCGCTTTGATGTATCAATCAGATCCACTTGATGGTGTAGAATCCCAATCAAGTGGATGATGTTGGGTTATGAGCAAAACAACATTGCTATGGTGTTCATGCAAACCCTGATCCTTGGATCTAGTTTTTCTATTTGTACATGCAATAATAGTCCAAGACTTGCAAACCCTAATCTAAGATACAACAAAATGAAATTAACATCTAATAAACAAGTTAGAAAGTTACCTTTGATTGTTGCTTGAGGATCTTGAGCTTTTGAGAACCTTATCACCTCAAATGTTGTGCCTCTAATAGATCACAAACACCAAAGCAAATTTGAGAATCTTAAAGAGAGAGGGGAAGGTAATTTCGGCTCCAAGGATTCCTTTAGGGTTAGTGTAGCCGAAAATATGAAGCATGGGGACCCTTTATATAGGTGAGGAATTAGCGTTTCAGTGAAAGTCCTTTTCCGGTTGTTTAGGCTTTAAGGAGCCTATAAGAACATTCCAGAACTAAGCCCTTGGACGATATCTTATGGGATATCCATAAGGATTTCGTCCACTTCCTATCTTTAGGGTTTCCTCAGCCCACAATGCAATTATCCAATAATTACAAGTTCAATCCCTTTAATTCAATTAACCTCTTTTGACCACAAAATTAATTCTAAATTAATTCTTGACCAATGTTAATTAATTAATATGATATATCCTTTAATATATTATTCATATAATATATTAATAAACCATAATAACCTCTTTCTCCATTATTCATCCAGTCAAATGCTCTGGTGAAGGCAACCCAAAAGGAACATGCTCCAACTGGGTCAAGTACATACCAATTATAGTTATGACTTCGACACCTAATCCAACAGATGATGCAAGATAGAATGGAGAAGAAGAACAACAACAACACGATGAATCTTCAATGCACACAATAATATTCAATGATGATCCGATACACAAGATTCACACACACACACGTTCTCTCTACTTTCTCTCTCTAGAACACCAAGTATAACAATGGAAGGCCCTTGAACGTTTTCTACTCTCTAGACACCCCCCCCCCCAAACACGCCTAATAGCACACTATTTATACATAAGGACAAACCCAAGCCTAAATTCCAAAGGCAAGACCGAAATCACATGTGATTTTGGTCCAAACTATAACTAAACCCAAGATTGTTTTCGGTCCTAGACCGAAAACTACAAATGCCTAGAAAAGCAAAGTATAAACCATAAATTTAGACCTAACAATCTCCCCCTTGGTTTATAGATTTCTTTTCTTATGACCTAACAAACTCCCCTGGGTTTGTAGCTTGCTTTTCTTTTCAATTTTCTCTTTGTGCCTGGCTTCAGCTTTTATCTTCGATTTCTTCACAACTCAAGATTAACATATGAATCTTGTATATGATGGACTTCATCTTGAACGGTTGGGCTTTTCTTCAAAAATTTGACTTTGAACGCACGTTGGGTGTGGGGCTTCTTGTAAGGATTCTCGAAAATGATCACTTTCAGATTGAGAATCTTCAGAGAGAATAACAGAGAGACCGATTCTTCTGGATCACTTCAGCAGGTTCATAGATAGCAGCAAATTGATTGATGAGGCTTCAATGCAATCTGTCACGTAATCTTCAAATACAACTTCACCTTGCTTCTAGGGTTGAAAGATTTTGTGTTGAAAAATAATCTTCATTTCTTGTTCCTTCGAATGAAAATTCTTTAATGATCATTGTTGCGCCTTGAAAAGTAACCATTGACTAGAAAGTCCCTGTGGATCATAGTGTTATGAAGAACCCTGCTCACCATAGTTGTTCAAGGATGTAACCTTGGCTTAGAAAGATCCGATACAGTCTCCTTGAGTCTCTTCTTCCTTTGAGTTCTCTTCTGAATCTTTGAATTCGCTTTTCAAGACAAAGAAAATTTTGAGATAAAAAAAAAACTAAAAGAAAACTTAGCACACAATAGAAATCACTAAGAAGTAAACTAAAACTAAAAATAAAATACACTCAAAAGTAAAACAAAAATATTTTTGGATTTTTGATTTTTCTGAAAAAGAAATAAAAACAGAAATAAACATATTTTTGGATTTTTTTTCTAATTTTTTATATTTTTGTTGGATTTTTTTAATTTTCCCCCTAAATTTGTGCATAGAGGAATAATATGAACAAATTTAACATAAGCAAAAATAATAACTAAGTTTAAGACTTTTGGGATCGAAGTTGTCAAGAAATTCAATATCGTTTATCAGCACACACCTTCATGTTTTGATCTGGTCAATCACCGATATTATGGTCCACTTAAACACAAAGGAATTTGACAAGTTGGACAGATTATAAATTGCAAGACACTGCACCTATATTCCTAAACGGACCATTTAGCTGACGACGACCAAGGATATTGTTGGCCACTTAAATTCAGCAGCAAGATCGACATACAACCTTTTAAATGGTTTAATTTTAGATGCACTAGACCGTGTTCCGCACTTCCCGACATACCTCGGTAAACAAGAACTTCCAAAGAACTCCTTACTTTAGGTGAGCATTCAGTCATTAAGAAAGAAGATAGATATAGAAATGCATATGCTGTATCCCAGGTCGGATGTCCTCCAATCACGCAGAGGGAACAACATATCACTAACATAGATAGAGGGTTAGAGAGATAGTAGAGTACATATGTTGTGTCCCATGTCGGATCATTCGATCACGTAGAGGGCAAAACAGATGGCTAGCAGATAGAAAGAATTGCATAGATAAGGAGATGCATAGAGATAGAGTTGCATATGTTGCACTCCAGGTTGGATATGTTCCAATCACGCAGAGGAGGCAACATATGACTGACAGATTGTCACACCTCAAAACCGGAATGGCGGAATCGTTCAGGGGTAGAGGATGTCATGTCTAGTATCACGAGATATGTATATGGTAAGCAAGTAATGAACAACCATTTCATTTCGAAAGAAAGTGTTTACAATGTGTGTGTTCACAAAACATGGAATTCATAAACAAATAACAAAACAAGACTTGAAGCTATAATGCTCCATCTTCTGAATTCCCAGCACGAGCACCTGTCTAATAGTCTCCTGAGAATACAAGTTATTTGAAAGAGTTGATCAACAATTAAGTTGGTGAGTTCATAAGATTTTAGTGATGTGAGTAAGTTGTAAATTGTTGTTGAAAATGTAGATGTAAAATGGTGTAAGTTGTGAGTTCTGTTTTGAAAAGAAAGCCTGTTCCTCTAGAAAATCCTATATTTCATACTTTGATGGAAGTTTAAGTAAAATAACACTACAACCCTTTCTATGGGTACTAAGCGGATACGAGTTATATAAGACTCAGAGTAAACAAACAATCGATTATGCGCATCTGCCCTAAGCTCACAACCAAACAAGGAACAGAAATCAAGGCGGATAGCACACATCCCATTGGTTGTTAGATCATCGTCGTATATAACCCTAGTGTAAACACTTGTTACTCATGGAGTTAACTGTAATGGTTCCTTTATATCTAATGAAAAAGTTCTTTAAGAAAACCCATATTTCTTATAATAAAATGGTGACCACAGTGACTACTTTTATAATAGCTTAGTTTATACTGATATATATAATCTAATATCGGATAGAATGTTAATTGGGTGAATCTTCCCTAAGACCACAACCAAACAAGGAACAGGAAGTAAGGCGGAAAGCACACATCCAACTACCTATTGGGTATTAGTTTTATATATAAACATGATGTATAAACTAAGGTATTATAGAGTTACTCACCTAAGGTCCTTTAAATTGTACTGGTTTAATAAAATGGATTAAACCCTTTACTGGGAAGTTTCTAGTTTTGCATACCAAAAGTACTGATTTTGGAAAGTATGTTTTGTACTAGAAAACTGTGCTTTGACTCTGTGTCCTATAACCTGGCCCATACCTGGTACCCTTATGATGACTTAATGTATACTAAGCATACATATATATAGAATCGGGTAGAAAATAGATTGGGTGAATTCATTCCAAGCCGACAACAAAACAAGGAACAGGAAATGAAGTGGAGAGCACACATCCTATTACCTGTCGGACTCTATTAGTATATATATATCCTGTGATGTATACATTAAGGAATCATAAGACTAGCTTTATGGTCCTTTCTCTCAAACGTAGCCTTCTACCAAGGCATCTTCTGTTATGTGCTAGACTCGACTGTTCCGTTTGTCGTTTGTAAAAATGTATATTTTCCCTAGTTTATAACTATCTTAGCTCGAAAATAGTTTGAGTTTGACTTTCAACTGGTACTGTCACTTTATGAAAGTAATGGGAATTGTAAGTACACAGTTGTCGTTTATAATGACATGCGGATGTACTAATAACCTAAAAACATATTTGTTTTATAACGGTTATAATGTGAAGGCTAGAACCCCTAATAAACGCTCTCCCTGTCAAGAGATTAAGGGAACCAAATACGACCTCTACAAATTCTTGCAAGCCGTGTAATTCACATTTGTTATATGATCATGTATACCTAATATAACTATCACCTTTTGTTTAAAACAATGAGTTAGTGATCAATTGGTATAATTAGATCATGTGTGTGTTCTCATGCTATAGCAACCTAACTTGTTTGTTTTGTACTGTACATTGTACGTTCTGTTTGTTTCTCATAATTGTGTGTTCTCTCTGTATGGTATTGTTTGTTTCTCTTCACTGAATCTTCTGTATGGTATTGTTTGTTTCTCTTCAATGTGTGTTTGACTCATGTATGAACTGACTCTTTGTGTGCTTCATTGTACTAGAAGTAATGAATAGCATTCTCCTAAACTATACCTATTATAGTTTACTAATGTTCTACTTGGACTGTTATTGAAACGACTCATTTATCTACTAAGTTATGCTTGTACTTTAAAAACAGAGTTTTGTATAACTATAAAGTAACATAACTTTAAAAGAGTTTTTGAAATGTTTTGACAACTTATAAATGACATAAGTAACATTTTGAAAGATGTTTATAACAAACATTTACACCATTATCATTGTGTTCAACTTGTATTCCCCCCTTAAAACATTTAAAATAGTTAAAAGATTCATTACGGGGTATGAACTCACCTGATGTGGGTGATTCAAACGGGTATGCGTGTAAGGATGAGAAGTTCCACGAATGAAGTCCCGAGAAAAATAAGTCCTAAATGACATATAAGGACACATATTGACATGAATATAGTGTTTATAAACAACTATATGAAAGGAAACACCTTCCGGGACTAGGAAACACCTTGACCAAGTGTTGGAATCACATGTGATTCAATAAAGGAAGGTAGAATGAAACTTACATGAGTTTACGGTCATGGGTTTACGGCCCAAGGGAGTTTACGGCCGTAAACTCATGGTCAAACATGGCTAAGTGTTGGTTTGAAAGCTAGGGCAACTTTAGGGACTTTTGCTCTACACTTGTATGAGAAAGACCACCTCAAATGAGGCTTTTGATGATTTTATGGTCTAAAGGAGTTTACGGCCGTAAACTCATGGTCATTATGGATGTGAGTGAAGTTTAAGGTCCAAATCTCATCCATGAAGGGTCCTGGGTCACTAGCTTTGCATCTAGGAGGGTTTATGGCCAAAATGGCAACCTTAATGGGGTTTACGGCCTTGGGAGATGGCTTGGACGTAAAATCCTTTTGTCCTTGTGTTCTTGATGTTTTCAAGTCTCTAAGTATAGATACTAACTAGATAAGAAGTATGGGGAAGGGTACTTACGATCTAGAAGCTTGAAATGGTCGATTTTGGCCAAGAACACTAGTGTGTGTTCTTGGTGTTCTTGGTGAAACTTGAAGATCTAAGAAAAGAGTGATTTCTATGGATGAAATCATGTAAGGATACTAGATTAAGAGATGTATTAACAAATCTAGGAAGAATACTTACTTATATGAAGATCTTGGAAGGAAATCTTGATGATACTTGGGAGGATTTGAAGGAAAATCGGCCAAGGAAGGAAAGAATGAGAAAAATGGCCAAGTATCATCTATATACCCTTGAGTTTACGGCCACATGAGTTTATGGCCATAAACTCATGGTCTTGTGGCCGTGAACTCATTATGATGAGGTTATGGTTTGGTTTGCTACACTGTGGTTCTAGCAGGTACTTTCTAACACTTATTCCTTAAGTGTATTAGGCTCAAAACTCCTTAGAATGACCTTTAACCGGGCTAGAACTCAGTACTAATGAGTTTGACACTCAGTTGAGTTGATTGACTAGGCTTTAAAAGTAAAAAAATTTCCGGGTTGTCACATCATCCCCCCGTTAGATGGAATTTGGTCCCGAAATTAGCTTTCTTAGTCGTACTACTGGGGTTGCGCTCCTCGGATTGGCAGAATACCTACTCGTAGACCTGGCAACTTTGCCCTGGTGTTCCTGATAGGATTCATACTTGGTCCATCTATCATTACCTCGTGTATACAAGTCGTATATAATTAGGATTAGTAAGACGGTCGGATGTGCGACTCTGCCCCAGGTCCACAACCAAACAAGGAACAGGAGATAGGGCGGAAACACACATACTAAATCTGCATAATCATAATCATATACCGCCCTCGCGTATACACTAAATAGTAATAGGCGGGCGGTATTCGTCCTTAGCCTCTGTGCTCGAACTTGGTCTGCTGGACGAGTGGTATTTCGTGACGGTCTGCGGTCATCTAACGATAAGGCTTCGGAGGACAAAGTACTCTTCGCATGAGTACTTCGGGGTTTAGAATACGAAAGATAAAACTGAGGTTTAGGTCGGATTGTCTATACGAATGACGAAAGTTTCGAGAACTTTCCGATTGGGGCGATAGAAACATATGAACTCAGTATGGTGAGGACCATGCCAACTCATGACGAATGAAAGTAACGGACTCTTTACTGAACAAAGTTTTGGTCAAATGAAAGAAACGTCTGCTATACGACGATGTATCCCTTGTATGCTCGATACTGTAATCCTAGTATGTTCGACACTGTACTCCTAGTATGTTAGAAAATGTACTCTTTGTAAATGTTCCCGTGTTTCCTGTTTTCTCTTTGATGTTAACACTCCTACGTATCGTACCGCTATGTGCGCATACATACAAACGAAAGTGCTTTGATAACTGGTGATGATACTTTATATCATGATCCTCTTCGGTACCACTACGATCGCCTATTATATACCAGTTATGAATATTTAAGATGAATAAGATAGTCGACTGAGTAACTCTGTCTCAAATCCACAACCAAACAAGGAATAGGAACTAAGGCGGAGTCACTCACTGTATGTCTGCAATATCTTAGTTATGCACAACCCTGATGTATATGCTAAGCCATCATAGCTTCTCTAAACGGATATTTTAGTTCTCTTGAATATTGTGACCTATTTCAATATGTGAGTTATTATAATTACTTTTTAAGTATTTTCCCCCAAGCTTTAATCTTATATAAATATAAATAAAATTTTCAAAGTAATTACTATTTCAAAAACGTACTGCTACTCGTCGACGACTCCGGGGTAGATTTGTTGGGTTTTGAGCATTCTAACACTTCCTAAGTGTACATGCAACCCTATTAAACCTTGGATCTATGTTTGTCTAAGATACATGCAAAATATTATCTTCCAAGGTTTATAACCTATCTAGCATGGCATGGGGTACTTTTAACCATAAAAGAACTATATGAATTACATACCTTTTGTTGATTGTTGATTCCTTGGAGTTTGAGAGCCAAGCACCAATAATGTGAATGCCTCAAATGGAAATCACAAATCACCACAAACTTGGAAAATGTATGAGAGAGTATACTAACTCTTGATTTTGGCCACCACACTTACACACACATTAAGGTGTTTTTCATGCAACATAAGCTTGTTTATATAGTGTACATGGTTAGGGTGAAACCCTAATAACCCATGTCTTTTCCTCTTCCAAGGATCCATGGGTAATAGCTCCATGGATCATCCATGGACTTCCATATAAGCTTAGCCCATTCCCAAATGAGTGTTAGCCCACACCATATAAATATAATAGCCCATGATTTAATTAGTCTTCCTTTTAATCACTAAATTAATTCATAATTAATTCAAGATTAAAACTAATTAAGTAACATGACTTTATATTAATATATTATAACTTATAATATATTAATAAATCGTAAATATACAACTCTCATAAAATTATCCATAACTAGTTTGGGTGAAGTGCAACCCAAATGGACCATGCCGGGTCGGGTCAAGTATATACCAAATAAGTTATGGACTTAGACATCTTATCCAACAGACTCCCACTTGGATCAGTCTAATAACTGTATTTGCCTATATTACTTTAGGAACCAACCGGCAATCGTAGCTCTCGAAAACTCTTGTGAACTATGAAGCGCCATTTTAGATAAGTGATCATATAATCCTCTGCTCTCATGATATCAGCCGGACAAATACATGGAACAATGTCTTACTTATTGTCTAGCAGTTGTTTCTCGATTTCCGATTTGTTTGACAAAGAACTTAACTGAACACATCAATTTAGTTCTGACCGGGCCCGGTACATGGGTCAACACAAAATCATCGAGGGGCCCAGATATCGCTTCTATTTCTAGAAGGAACAGATAAACTTCGACTCATATGCTTGTTCTACTACTTATTGAATTACACACAAAGGCACGTTTTATAACATCAAGTTACTGATGCGTTTACGTGCAATCAATGCACAACCAACTCATAGGTAACAACTCATATCTCTAGGTTTGAAGACTTATATGATATTACCGTCTCACGATCACTCGAGATAAATTCCATGAAGTGATACAAGTGAGCGTGGGTTTATTCCAATACTCATAACTTATGAGTACTCATGAATTTTGTAGCAACCATTGCTATGGCTAAACACCTTTAGTCATCTACAATCCCAATTCATGACAGTCTTGATTCATACCTACTTCCGACATATGACCGACTGTGGAGAGTTTGAATAAATTTATTATTCTGGAAGTCAAAACATGCAAAGCTAAAACAATAGTAAACAATTGACAATGATAGCAACATCTTACTCATGAATAAATCACAACTTTTATTCATCATCAAACGTCGATTACATTTTACAAGTTTCAGTAATAACTATCTAATCTGTAAAACTAATATCGTCCCTCAGCCCGATGCGTCTCGCATGCTGCAAATGTTTCACCCTCGTCAGTCCCTTCGTAAGGGGATCCGCAGGGTTCTCATCTGACGATACCCTCTTTGCCATGAGGAGTCCCTCTTCTATCTTGTGTCTTATGAAGTGATATTTTCTGTCAATGTGTCGGGATCTGCCATGATCTCTTGGTTCCTTGGCTAAGGCAACCGCACTATTGCTGTCACATAAAATCTCCATAGGCTCCTTAATAGCTGGTACAACTCCAAGGTCTCCGATGAAGTTCCTCAGCCAATCCTTAGTCCTCCGCAGGTACTTGAGAATATTCTTTACCGCAGTCAAATGAGCCTTGCCAGGGTTCCCCTGATATCTGCTGACCATGCTCAAAGCGAAGGCCACATCAGGACGGGTACAAGTCATAGCATACATGATCGAACCAACAGCGGAAGCATAAGGTAATCGACTCATCTTAGCTATCTCATCTTCTGTACTCGGGCTCTGAGCCTTGCTCAGTTTGGCATTGCTTTGGATCAGTAATTCTCCTTTCTTGGAATTCTGCATGTTGAACCTTTTCAACACCTTATCCAAGTAGATACTCTGACTTAGTCCAATTAGTCTTTTACTCCTTTCTCTTAATATCCTTATCCCTAGGATATAGGTAGCTTCTCCAAGGTCCTTCATAGCAAACCACTTCCCAAGCCAGGACTTAACCTCCTGCAAGGTTGGTATGTCATTTCCTATGAGTAGTATGTCATCCACATACAGTACCAAAAAGCTAACTATACTCCCACTAGCTCTGACATACACGCAGGACTCATCTTCACTTCTTGAGAAACCAAACTCTTTGACCTTCTCATCGAAACAAAGATTCCAACTTCGAGATGCTTGTTTCAATCCATAAATGGATTTCTCAAGCTTGCACACTCTATTGGGGTACTCTGCACTGACAAAACCTTCTGGCTGATTCATGTAAACATCCTCAGCCAACTTTCCGTTAAGGAAAGAGGTTTTGACATCCATTTGCCATATTTCATAATCATGAAATGCAGCAATGGCTAGCATAACCCTAATAGAATTAATCTTTACTACTGGTGAAAAGGTTTCATCATAATCAATACCCTGAGTCTGAGTAAACCCCTTCGCAACTAGTCGACCCTTATGAGTGTGCACCTTCCCATCCATGTCGGTCTTCTTCTTGAAGATCCATTTGCACCCGACTGTCTTACGGCCTGGTACATTGTCAACCAAGTTCCAAACTTGATTGTCATACATGGACTGTATCTCGCTGTCCATAGCCTCCTTCCATTTAGCAGACTCTGGGCCTGCCATGGCTTCCTTAACACTGTTAGGTTCATCCAGATTTACCAGTGTACTGTCACTGATAAATGTATCACCTTTCGTAGTAATATGAAATCCATAATAAAACTCAGGAGTGTTCCTAACCCTTGTGGAACTCCTCGGAGGTACAGACTCGTCAGCTGGATCAACAGGAGTTTCCTCAGGTTGATTGCTAGTGTCTGAGGTTCCTTCACCAATTGACTCTTGAATTTCTTCACGGTCAATTTGCCTCCTACTGTCTCCTTGGCTTATAAATTCTCTCTCTCGAAAGACCCCTCTCCTAGCCACAAAGACCACATTCTCACTGGGTCTGTAGAAGAGGTAACCAAAGGATTTTTGTGGGTAGCCGATGAAAATACACCTTTCACTTTGAGGTTCGAGCTTGTCATGAGTTTCGCGCCTCACGAAAGCCTCGCAACCCCAAATCTTGATATGGTCCAAATTGGGAACTTTCCCAGTCCACATTTCATGAGGTGTTTTGGCAACCTTCTTTGTAGGGACTAGATTAAGGATGTGGGCGGCAGTCTCTAAGGCATACTCCCAAAATGAGATTGGTAGCAAAACTCGACTCATCATAGAGAGAACCATGTCCAACAAAGTTCGATTGCGCCTCTCAGCTACACCATTCAGCTGTGGTGTCCTGGGAGGTGTCAATTGTGAGACAATCCGACACTCCTTAAGATAGTCGAGGAACTCAGTACTAAGATACTCACCACCTCGATCGGATCGAAGCATCTTAATGTTCCTGCCCAATTGATTTTCTACTTCCTGTTTAAACTCTTTAAACCTTTCAAAAGTTTCTGACTTATGTTTGATTAAGTAGACATAACCATATCTACTAAAATCATCAATAAAAGTCACATAATAGCGATTAGCATCCCTTGTGGCGGTTCTGAATGGTCCACATACATCAGTATGTATAAGGTCCAACAAACCCTCACCCCTTGCACAAGTACCAGTGAAGGGTGATTTTGTCATTTTTCCAAGTAGACAAGACTCACAACTATCATCCGACTTGAGGTCGAACGACTCCAAGACTCCATCCTTTTGGAGTTGGCCTATGCGTTTCTTGCTTACATGTCCAAGACGACAATGCCACAAAGATGCTTTATCCAAGCTAGTAGAAGAATCAATACATAATACATTATTTCCTAAATTATCTACAACCGATACAGCTTCATACACACCATCACAAGGTAATGCTTTAAAATAAAGAACATTATTAAAGAAAGCATTAATACTACCAACTTCATTATCAAAAGAAAAGGTAAAACCTTGTTTGTACAAAGCATGAAAGGAAATAATATTCCTCGCCATTTCAGACGAGTACACACATTTATTCAAATCTAACTTTAACCCACTATCTAGCAACAAAGTATAAACTCCAATGTTGGTACCAGGTGCAACCTTCTTGTTCCCCATGATTAAGTTTATCTTTCCATGCTCCACATCCTTACTTCTTATTAGGCCTTGCAAGTCACAACAGATGTGAATACCACAACCTGTATCAAGAACCCAAGAATTAGAATATGGTGAGTTATTAGATAATATAGTGTAAATACCTGCATGGGATGGTTTCACTTTCCCATCCTTGACATCCTGCAAGTACTTTGGGCAGTTTCGCTTCCAGTGCCCCTTATTTTGACAGTAGAAGCATTCAGCATCCTTAGGGATGGCAGAAGGAGTGATAGAACCACCTTTGGTTCCAGATGAGGAGCCTTCAAGGGACTTTCCCTTGGTACCCTTCAAAGGGTGCTTCCTCTTCTTCCCTTTGCCTTGCCCGATAGCCAAAACAGGGGTAGTAGTAGGAGTAGGAGTAGCAACCGACTTACTCTTAAGACCACTTTCGGCAATCTTCAGAAGTCCTTGAAGCTTACTGAGTGTGACTTCCTCCTTGTTCATGTGGTATGTCATACGAAATTGATCATAACACGATGGCAAGGAGTGCAAAATGATATCAATTGCCAACTCCTCAGGGAAGTTCACATTCAGTTTCATTAGACGGTCCACATACCTTTGCATTTTCTGCATGTGGCTCATGATTGGTTCTCTATCCTTCATACGGGTAGTGATCATGGAGGAGATTATTTCATACCGCTCTTGACGAGCACTCTGATGGTACCTTTCCATCAGATCCTGATGCATCTCAAAAGGGTAATAGTCCTCATAGGACTTTTGGAGTTCAGCTGTCATGGTGGCCATCATGATGCATGCCACCTTGGTGGCATCTCTTTCATGTGCCTGATACTCAGCGACCTCCTCAGGAGTAGCAGTGGACTCATCAAGCTCCTTTAGCTCCTTATCGAGGACATATTCCTTGTCCTCGTAACGAGTAACCATCCTGATGTTCCGGATCCAATCCATGAAGTTGGAACCATCAAAGATGACCCTCCCACAAAGGTTCATGAGGGAAAAGGAGCCAGTAGGGTTAGAGCCCAAAGCATTGTTGTTGGAAGACATCTGAAAAGAAGAAAACAAGTTTAGATTAGATATATGTCGAATCCTTAATAATACACCCAAATGTAATATTAAGGCTAGGATCCAACACAATATATTATAACTTAGAAGAGGGATGCCGTAATCTAAGCTATAATATATTTGAAGGTAGGTGAATGACGATTCACCAATTTCCACCATGAAAACGAAATGAATTATTAGGTTTAATTGGTTTTTGAAATTCCTAGATTCTTTTGAGATTCATTGAACTTTTCAATGGCATGTTTCAATCTCGATTGTGCCCTTCAAGTTTTGTGACTGGGATGCCGAGGATCACAAAACAAGGTGTGAATAACCATGCAAATTCACTTGGTACCCTTAATATTATCACCTAATCAATGTGCCGGTTAACCACACACGCTCCACCGATCTATGATAAACATTAAGTCACCCTTCGTGATCCTTACTAGTCCAAGTTAGTGTGCCGGTTAACCACACACGCTCCACCAACGACTTGGTAAGGTACAAAGTGTGAATTTCATGGGTTAGCACCATATTCACATTTTCCTAAAGTAACTAAGATTGGGAATTTATAAAAGGTTTAGTTACTTTATAATATTCATCATACTTTTAATGAGAATTTATAAGTCCTTGTCCTACCCATTCGGCTAACGACCCTCCACCAGTCAAGCAAGCGGTGGGTGAGAGTGGACACCCATTAAGTTGCCATTTTATAGGCAACAACCTTATACCCACCTTATGGACTGGCTTCGTGAATGAGGCGTACTAGCGGTAAGACGACTTTGATCTTATACATATATATAATAATTAACCATTAATGTTATAAATAGTATAAGGCTTGAATTTTAACCTTTAAAACTCTAAGGGTTTGGAATTAAAGTATATTAAAGTGTGTGTAACTTTACAAATTCCAAAACTTGAGGACGAGTTTTGAAACTATTCAAAACCTTTCATTTCATAACTTATGAATTAAAGGTTCATAAAAATGAAGACTCTTCATTTCCATGTAACTTATGTGTTTTAAGTGTATGTTTAAAAGAAGTGACCTTTGGATATCCATAACTTGAGGACAAATTATGGACTCCATTAAAACACATAAATGATCAAGAATTAATCCTAAACAATTCAGCAAATAATTCCTATCATCTTCTAAATTCATAAGAACATGAACATGAATATCAAAGTTTCAAAATTATATGAACACATACAAAGTATGAAATTTTGATATATGCTATTGTAAATGGATTAGAACAACCATTACACCAACTAAAACAAGTTTTAAAACACCAAAACAGTTTAGGGTAATGTTTCTAGTCCATTTCCAGCAGCAAAAGTCAAAAATCTGCATTCTGAGGCTCCTACTCGCCGAGTGCACGAACCTACTCGCCGAGTAGGATGAATTTACTCATGAACTCGGCGAGTCCCCCCATGGACTCGGCGAGTTCATCAGGCAGACAGCAAAAAATTCGACTTTTTTCACTATTATGCATCAAGTATCAAACAAACAAGCCTAGGCTCTGATACCACTGTTGGGTTTTGAGCATTCTAACACTTCCTAAGTGTACATGCAACCCTATTAAACCTTGGATCTATGTTTGTCTAAGATACATGCAAAATATTATCTTCCAAGGTTTATAACCTATCAAGCATGGCATGGGGTACTTTTAACCATAAAAGAACTAGATGAATTACATACCTTTTGTTGATTGTTGATTCCTTGGAGTTTGAGAACCAAGCACCAATAATGTGAATGCCTCAAATGGAAATCACAAATCACCACAAACTTGGAAAATGTATGAGAGAGTATACTAACTCTTGATTTTGGCCACCACACTTACACACATATTAAGGTGTTTTTCATGCAACATAAGCTTGTTTATATAGTGTACATGGTTAGGGTGAAACCCTAATAACCCATGTCTTTTCCTCTTCCAAGGATCCATAGGTAAAAGCTCCATGGATCATCCATGGACTTCCATATAAGCTTAGCCCATTCCCAAATGAGTGTTAGCCCACACCATATAAATATAATAGCCCATGATTTAATTAGTCTTCCTTTTAATCACTAAATTAATTCATAATTAATTCAAGATTAAAACTAATTAAGTAACATGACTTTATATTAATATATTATAACTTATAATATATTAATAAATCGTAAGTATACAACTCTCATAAAATTATCCATAACTAGTTTGGGTGAAGTGCAACCCAAATGGACCATGCCGGGTCGGGTCAAGTATATACCAAATAAGTTATGGACTTAGACATCTTATCCAACAAGATTCTTCTGCGGTGATCATCAGAATGCGTCTATCCGCGCCTGAGTTCCTTATTATCGGGCAGTCCCTCTAATAGTGTCCAGTCTCACCACAGCCATAGCAGGCTTGGTTTTCTTCAGCTCCGGGGACTTGGGAGATCGGTTGAGCCGGTGCCCTGCAGAAACGGACTGTGTGTCCCTTTCAGTGGCTGTTCAGACACTGCATTTCCCGGCATACTCCGGTATGGTGAAAGTTGAACTTTCCACACTTTGGGAGGTTTCCAGCATATCGACTGGCAGGTGCTGGAACAGTAGGCGTTGTAGCGGCTTACATAGTACTCGCTCGTTGCCCTTGCGGGGTGTCCTGTGTTGTTCGCTTCTTCTTCCTCTTGTTCCCCGACTTCTGATTATAGTCCTCTTCCCTCGGTGACTCGGGAATAGGGACTTTTACACCATGGCGGACTCCGTGGTCGATGAGTCGATGAGCCAGACGTTTAGCATTATCGAATGTGGCTGGGTTAGAAGACAACACATTTCCTTGGGTCGGAGCAGTCAGACCCCAAATGTATCTTTCTATCTTCTTGCTCTCCGGGGTAACCATCCCGGGGCATAGAGTTGCTAGGTCACTGAACCGGTCAGCGTAGGTCACTATGTCTGATCCGACCATAGTGAGATCCCACAGTTCTTGTTCCAGCTATTGAATTTTTCTCCTAACGGGAAGTATTCCTCCCGCATGAACTCTTTTAGGTTTTCCCAACCTATTGAGTTAGCCACTGATAGGGTCAGTGACTTAACATGGCTGTTCCACCATGTTAGGGCTTTGTTGGAGAAGGTGCAGGCAACAAACTTCACTTTGCTCTCTTCTGGGCACAAACAGATTTCAAAGATCGACTCTGTTTTCTCGAACGATCGCATCAGAACGATGACTCCGCCAGTCCCATTAAAGGACAATGGCTGGCATTTGGTGAAGTCCTTATAGGAGAACTCTCACGGGCGCACATGGACCTCACCTTGAGTAGAATCAGTAGGCGTTTCACCTCCACTGGTACTGATGGAGTGATATTGAGCCATGGATGTTGCCACAGCCGCAGTCACTGCAGCGTTTATAGCTGCCATATCGATTTGTGAAGGAGGTGGTATTGGAGTTATCGGAGTAGTGCATCTGTTTGATCTGCGAGGAGGCATCTTTGCTAAAAGAATACAAAGATGAGACGGAATAAGTCTAAAGCAATAGACACAAGTCGAAATCTAAAAAGACAAGGTTATCCTAGTTCTGGGTGTATCGGGTCCTGACTTCCACAGGGTTCTAGAAACAATTCATAAAAGCGTCTATACCTAATAAACTCTATGAATATGAAATGCCTATCCTCGAATGAATATATGTTGCCTGAATAACTGTTACCAGCTGCATGTAAGAAATTAATTCTAACACATAATGTGTGCAGTGTTTCCACTCGCTCATTAAGTCAACAAGATTATTATTTATTAGTGTGACGTGTAAGACGTTTTGGTTACTTCTGTTGGTCCTTCTTTGAAAGATTTTCATGAACTTGTTCTTGTTCCTCCTGGCTCTTTTGTCGTCGACTATGAGGAAGTGGTTACATTTATCTGGGTTCGTCGTGCGAGAATGGAAGTGACTTAAGAATCTATGAGATTTAAGGTAACTTTATGGGGTGATCCTTACGGAGTCCTCCTATAATTGTACCATGTATACAAGTTTGTATATAATTGAAGATTAAATAGACCTTCGAATAAGTGGTCCTACTCCAAAACTACACCCTTAAGAGGAATGGATAGCGAAGCGTAGACCACAGATTCTAAGTCTATAAGATCTTAATTATACATAAAACTTTAGGAATATACATTGCAAAATTATAGACCTATCCGTAAGGGTCTTTTAAGTTATCACATAAGTTATTTATATGGACTAAAATACTCCTATAGTATTTCAATGTAATGTACTTGGTATGTTCTAAACTCGTTATCGCGCTATCGTATCATAGAATACTCCTATAGTATTCTAACTCTAAATGTACTTGTTCTGGTGTTCTCTTGACTGGTGTTCAGGTAAGTTTTAACACTGTTGAAACACCACATCATTCCCAAACACATGTCGGTCATATCTCGAATGAATATAGTTGATCAGGCTATATTGATCCTAGCTATGATTACATAACTGTTCAGGTTGACGACAGTGCCCAACCTTTAAATACTTTAGTTCTGTTCTCCTCGTGACACTAGTTCTATTATGTACATGTATAAGCAAGTAGGTATATTCTTATAACTTGTAGTTATACTCTTAAAAATATATCATTATCCAGAGCACTTAAGCCCCATTGTATTTATAGTTGTATATCTTTTATCGGTTGATATACTTAGTTCACTATAAACAATGCTCTGATACCAATCTGTCACACCCCAAAACCAGAACGGCGGAATCATTCAGGGGTGGAGGACGTCATGTTTAGTATCACGAGATATGTATATGGTAAGCAAGTAATGAACAACCATTTCACTTTGAAAGAAAGTGTTTACAATGTGTGTGTTCACAAAACATAGAATTCATAAACAAATAACAAAACAATACTTGAAGCTATAATGCTCCATCTTCGGAATTCCCAGCACGAGCACCTGTCTAATAGTCTCCTGAGAATACAAGTTATTTGAAAGAGTTGATCAGCAATTAAGCTGGTGAGTTCATAAGATTTTAGTGATGTGAGTAAGTTGTAAATTGTTGTTGAAAATGTAGATGTAAAATGGTGTAAGTTGTGAGTTCTGTTTTGAAAAGATCGCATGTTCCTCTAGAAAATCCTATATTTCCTACTTTGATGGAAGTTTAAGTAAAATAACACTACAACCCTTTCTATGGGTACTAAGCGGATACGAGTTATATAAGACTCAGAGTAAACAAACAATCGATTGTGCGCATCTGCCCTAAGCTCACAACCAAACAAGGAATAGAAATCAAGGCAGATAGCACACATCCCATTGGTTGTTAGATCATCGTCGTATATAACCCTAGTGTAAACAATTGTTACTCATGGAGTTAACTATAATGGTTCCTTTATATCTAATGAAAAAGTTCTTTAAGAAAACCCATATTTCTTATAATAAATGGTGACCATAGTGACTACTTTTATAATAGCTTAGTTTATACTGATATATATAATCTAATATCGGATAGAAAGTTAATTGGGTGAATCTGCCCTAAGCCCACAACCAAACATGGAACAGGAAGTAAGGCAGAAAGCACACGTCCAACTACCTATTGGGTATTAGTTTTATATATAAACATGATGTATAAACTAAGGTATTATAGAGTTACTCACCTAAGGTCCTTTAAATTGTACTGGTTTAATAAAATGGATTAAACCCTTTACTGGGAAGTTTCTAGTTTTGCATACCAAAAGTACTGATTTTGGAAAGTATGTTTTGTACTAGAAAACTGTGCTTTGACTCTGTGTCCTATAACCTGGCCCATACCTGGTACCCTTATGATGACTTAATGTATACTAAGCATACATATATATAGAATCGGGTAGAAAATAGATTGGGTGAATTCATTCCAAGCCGACAACCAAACAAGGAACAGGAAGTGAAGTGGAGAGCACACATCCTATTACCTGTCGGACTCTATTAGTATATATATATATATATATATATATATATATATATATATATATATATATATATATCCTGTGATGTATACATTAAGGAATCATAAGACTAGCATTATGGTCCTTTCTCTCAAACGTAGCCTTCTACCAAGGCATCTTCTGTTATGTGCTAGAATCGACTGTTCCGTTTGTCGTTTGTAAAAATGTATATTTTCCCTAGTTTATAACTATCTTAGCTCGAAAATAGTTTGAGTTTGACTTTCAACTGGTACTGTCACTTTATGAAAGTAATGGGAATTGTAAGTACACAGTTGTCGTTTATAATGACATGCGGATGTACTAATAACCTAAAAATATATTTGTTTTATGACGGTTATAATGTGAAGGCTAGAACCCCTACTAAACGCTCTCCCTGTCAAGAGATTAAGGGAACCAAACACGACCTCTGCAAATTCTTGCAAGCCGTGTAATTCACATTTGTTATATGATCATGTATACCTAATATAACTATCACCTTTTGTTTAAAACAATGAGTTAGGGATCAATTGGTATAATTAGATCCTGTGTGTGTTCTCATGCTATGGCAACCTAACTTGTTTGTTTTGTACTATATATTGTACGTTCTGTTTGTTTCTCATAATTGTGTGTTCTCTCTGTATGGTATTGTTTGTTTCTCTTCACTGAATGTTCTGTATGGTATTGTTTGTTTCTCTTCACTGTGTCTTTGACTCATGTATAAACTGACTCTTTGTGTGCTTCATTGTACTAGAAGTAATGAATAGCATTCTCCTAAACTATACCTATTATAGTTTACTAATGTTCTACTTGGACTGTTATTGAAAAGACTCATTTATCTACTAAGTTATGCTTGTACTTTAAAAACAGAGTTTTGTATAACTATAAAGTAACATAACTTTAAAAGAGTTTTTGAAATGTTTTCACAACTTATAAATGACATAAGTAACATTTTGAAAGATGTTTATAACAAACATTTACACAATTATCATTGTGTTCAACTTGTATTCCCCCCCCCCCTTAAAACATTTAAAACAGTTAAAAGATTCATTACGGGGTATGAACTCACCTAATGTGGGTGATTCAAACGGGTATGCGTGTAAGGATGAGAAGTTCCACGAATGAAGTCCCGAGACACAATAAGTCCTAAATGACATATAAGGACACATATTGACATGAATATAGTGTTTATAAACAACTATATGAAAGGAAACACCTTCCGGGACTAGGAAACACCTTGACCAAGTGTTGGAATCACATGTGATTCAACAAAGGAAGGTGGAATGACACCTACATGAGTTTACGGTCATGGGTTTACGGCCCAAGGGAGTTTACGGCCGTAAACTCATGGTCAAACATGGCTAAATGTTGGTTTGAAAGCTAGGGAAACTTTAGGGACTTTTGCTCTACACTTGTATGAGAATGACCACCTCAAATCAGGCTTTTGATGAGTTTACGGCCGTAAACTCATGGTCATTATGGATTTAAGTGAAGTTTAAGGTCCTAATCTCATCCATGAAGTGTCCTGGGTCACTAGCTTTGCATCTAGGAGGGTTTATGGCCAAAACGGCAACCTTAAAGGGGTTTACGGCCTTGGGAGATGGCTTGGCCGTAAACTCCTTTTGTCCTTGTGTTCTTGATGTTTTCAAGTCTCTAAGTATGGATACTAACTAGATAAGAAGTATGGGGAAGAGTACTTACGATCTAGAATCTTGAAATGGTCGGTTTTGGCCAAGAACACTAGTATGTGTTCTTGGTGTTCTTGGTGAAACTTGAAGATCTAAGAAAAGAGTGATTTCTATGGATGAAATCAGCGAAGGATACTAGATTAAGAGATGTATCAACAAATCTAGGAAGAATACTTACTTATATGAAGATCTTGGAAGGAAATCTTGATGATACTTGAGAGGATTTGAAGGAAAATCGGCCAAGGAAGGAAAGAATGAGAAAAATGGCCAAGTATCATCTATATACCCTTGAGTTTACGGCCACATGAGTTTACAGCCGTAAACTCATGGTCTTGTGGCTGTGAACTCATTTTGATGAGGTTATGGTTTGATTTGCTACACTGTGGTTCTAGCAGGTACTTTCTAACACTTATTCCTTAAGTGTATTAGGCTCAAAACTCCTTAGAATGACCTTTAACCGGGATAGAACTCAGTACTAATGAGTTTGACACTCAGTTGAGTTGATTGACTGGGATTTAAAAGTAAAAAATTTTCCGGGTTGTCACACAGATAGAAAGCAAGAAAATAATTTCCTGCAGACCTACTTTATTAGAACCCCCCAGTCGCCCTATCAGTACTGGAATTAAGGACATAAGTCCGTATATTGAGGAAAGGTTGAGCCACAATTCTAGATACACATGACTTTAATATATCCTGCAGGCTCCCTTGTTTATCTCACTGCTCAATCTACCCGAGCATCGTATTGTCATTCTAAATGAAAATATCTAAGTCGACGTTGTCAAGTTCTTTCGTTGTTAGATATGCCTGGTCCTTTTGAATTCTTCATGTCTACCCGCACATTGAACACAGAGTCTAAACAATTCAACTTTAGTACCTTACAATTGTTTAAAATGCCCGTTCTCACTCATTCTTGATATCACTTCCCAGATAATCAACTACAAATGAAAAACCATAAGAACATATTTTTGTATTTTTGATTTTATAATTTCTTTTGTATTTTGATTTCTCCCCATTAATCTGGGCATGGGGAAGAAATAAAATAAATGCGTAAATTTAAAAATTGTCGACAAAACGAATCATTTGAAGAGAAACTCAAGAGTATCGGGAAGAAAACTCAAACTGTAATTCACCAATGGAAGTTGCATCCAGATGGTCTAAGAACAGCACGCATATGCAGCAACATGTTCAGCCTTAGCTGTGTTTTAATCTCGGAACAGATCTAAAAATTCTTCACATCATTAAGTATTATCCCCATTTGTGATCCTTTCCTTTCTTCCTTTCCCGCAAAATACACATACTCTCAATGAAAATTCTGAATGTCGTACGGATGAGAGATGTCTCCTATCATGTGCCTGGAACAACCACTATCAACAAACCGAAGTCTGATGATATTCCTCCATAGTTACTCCGACACGAAGTGCGGAATTAGTTGCCTTTTGGAACGTAGTCCATTTTGAAGCTGGGTTAACCATTATCATCTATGCAAGATACTCTCTCCCATGACATATCCTGTTTATCACACACAGAAAATGAAGAAATCTTAGAATCATTAGATGATTTGGGAGTGTGAACCTTTGGTATCCATCTGTAGTCAGGTTTAACCCAATTCTTGGTTGATCTGATGGATGCCTTAGCACTTTCTTGTGAACTTGAATTCGATTGCCGAGATGACTTTAAATTAGCTAATCTTCGTTTAACTAAACCATCTCTTGAATTTGGCTTCTTATCCGACATTCCCTTCTTGACCTTGGGAGTTTGATTCTTGCCCTTCTTGGCATTCCAGTCGCCATTGTTTGATTGTGACCTCGAAATGTTTCCTTTGAAAGATCTCCCTTTTGGCGCTTTCTGCCAACCTTGTGCATAGTAGGGAACATATGCACGATTAGGACAATTTCTGGCAATGTGTGCAGTTGTTCTACAATGAAAACGTGTATGTTTCTTCACGTAGGAGTTGTTTTTGTCTGCCCATGGTGCCCATGCCTTGTTTCTGATTGTTCCCACATGCACACTTGTAGCGAGCTGTCTATTTCGCTTGTTTTGGTGGACTGTACTTACCAACAGCATGTTAAGTAGAATCAACATAATTAAAAGCAACAAATTCAGAGTTCAAGGAGACATTGGTTTGACGGTCAACAGAATCAACAGAATTGGAATTGTTTCTGTTCTCCTTGTTCTCATCTTCAACTACTTTACCTGCACATGAAGTAGAATCATTAGAATCCTTCATGTAACGCTCGTGTTTCTGGGCTAAGCACTAATGATGGTGTAATAGTCTAGATCGAACGGTTTTTGGCCGACAAAAGCTAAACGAGAATCAAATATCTCGTTAATAGTAGCGCAACGCTAAAAAGACAGACGAAAATGGACATCGGATGAAGAAGTTATGAATTTTTAACGGATTTTCCTGTCACGGACTGTTAAAAATATAACTTTAAAAATAAAATCAAAATTAGCTGACGGACTCTAAACGAAAGTTGTAGAGTACGGTCCCGCCTACGTCTGGATATAGAGAACATCGAAAACGGACCTCGTATGCGAAAGATATGAATTTTTGAAGTCAGAATGGGAAATCTTGAACCTGGTGCGAGGGGTACGATCCGCATAGTCCGGGGACGCCTCGCGTCCGAATACACCCCGCGTACCGAAGCTCGTACGCCCAGCGGTCTAGCCGTCTGCGGTCCGGAGCCTGCCACGATGATCCACCGAAGTTGCGACGCGTGTTGTACGATCGAGCCTTTACGCCCTGCGTTCTGCGAGGCTACGCCCTGCGTACTGCGAGGCCTCACAGTATAAATAGGGGTGCGAGGTAGCCTCATTTCTCACACTTGTAAGCCATCTCTTTCTCACTCTACTCTCTCTCTCTAGCCACCCTAATCCACCCTGATTCCTAAGAAACCTCCCTAGCACTAGAAGAAAGCCCCGAAGCGCCCGAAGGCTCCGTGAAAAAGAGTTTTTCGGTTTGAAACTCTACCCGCGCGGAGCTCGATTTTCAAGCAAACTTCCCGGTTTCGTCGAAGGAAATTATTTTAAGAAGTGAAGTGTTGTCCGAATCACTCCTTATCAGTGAGTGTATAGTCACTTTCATCTTACACATAGATATGAAGTATTTTATATAAATTACGTACTATGTGTGTGTGTGTGGGTGTGTATATATATATATATATATATATATATATATACATATATATATATATATATATATATATATATATATATATATATATACATATATATATATATATATATATATATATATATATATATATATATATAATCTGTTTACTTAGGATCTATGTTGGATGAAGGATCTGAACCTCTTTCTTTTCAGATCTGAACTTTTCCCTTCAGATCTAAACTTTTTCTTTCAGATCTAAACTTTTTCTTCCACATGTGAACATTTTCCTTCAGATCTAGATTTTCTCACTTCAGATCTGAACTTTTCAGATCTAAACCTGATATGTGGATAATTTATACTTGAAATCTATGTTGTATGAAAGATGTAAACTTTGCTTTCCAGATCTGAACTATATATGTATTTTATATCTACAAATATGTTAGGTAAAACATAGGTAGATGAAATAGTTAGTGTGTGATGAAATAAAATGATGAGAGGCCTCGATGTTGACGTTGATCCAGTCATCTAGCGGAGTATGGATGACGACCACAGACTTTTCTAGGAAGTACAGTGGAACACTAGCAGGCTCGCAAGCTGTAGGTGTTTGTGAACGATGTGTTCACCGGTGTACTCCTCCCCCCCCCCCCATGGTTTCCTTACGGACCCATATGGCTGAGGAATCCCCTTAGCAGTAGGGTCCATCCCGATGAAATTCCTTAGGGTTGGTCCCTTTTAATAGATGTTTTAGGGACGTAAAGTGAGGATAACGGGAACGGGTAATCGGGTTGAATGATTGTTGAAAATAATAAACTTATTTATTGTGGTTTGAAAACCCTATATGCTTACCAGGCTCCCAAACCTGACCCACTCAGTTTCTTGTATTACAGGTAGGTGAAAAAGCATAGTTGGATGACTTGACGAGAGATTTATGGATTTTAGGCCAGTAGAAAATAAATGGAATGTTGTAAGGCCTATGTTGTTTTGAGGCCATATTTTGTTTTGTGGCCTATGATGTTTTTGGTTTATGCTGATGATCTGTATCGATGTTGACATCCCAAGTTTTTGTAATGTAATGAAAATACATTTCTTTAAGAAGTTCTTTGATAAATTTTTATCATAATTTGTTTTGGGAACAAATTCCGCAACACTTTTCTTTAAGAAGTTACTCTGATTTTTATTAAAAAGCATAAACGAAATCGGTCTTTTCTGGCCGTAAAAATAGGGATGTCACAATTGCTATTAGAGCATTAGCTTAAGCAAACTAGGAATTTGTAGGATTTCTAGACTTAAACTTAGAATGCTAAGCGATGATCGTGAGATGAGTGTCTTCCATATTTTATACACGAGCAATAGTTTATTTTAGGAAAGATGCCTAAAATGCTTTTATGTGCTAAGTGCTTTATGCTTTCCTTATGTGCTATTATTTGTTCGGATATATGGTCTGTTGCCGACCGGATCTTGAAACCTTATGTGTTCAGGATTCTAAGCGTTCAATTACGATATTAGAACTAGCATGTAACGTTTCGGAGTGATAAGGAGAATTTAAATGTCTATCATGAATAACGATCTAAATTCACCTAATTTGGTGCATAGATCGAAATGGAAAGAAAACGAAGTGGAGCTGGAGACGCAAATGGACACATGAATCAACGACCTAAAGTGACTGAGCAAGTGACGATAGTAGAAGATGCACCTGAGCCAGTCACAATGGCTAGAGTTCAAGCCATGATTCGGGCTATGATGGTTGAACAGAGGGAAGAAATGAGACAATTGTTGCTGAATAACATAAATGAAACTTTGTTGCCTGTTGAACAACCGGAACTGAATGACAGACATTCAGAGGAAGGGAACTACATCCACACTGTCAGTCAAGTGGAACCCCCAGTAGTGAGAAGGAATGACCCGGAGAGGGAAGCGACGGAGATGGACGTATGTATAAGAACTTTTTGGGTGCCAAACCACCGAGCCTTTCCGAAAACCCAAAGCATGTGGAGATTATGGACTGAATCTCCGAAATGGAGATGGTATCTGAAAGCTGCAACTATAGTGATAAGCAGAAAACCATCTTTGCGGTTCGACAACGGAAGACCAGAGTCTTGAGCTGGTGGAAATTGTTGGCGGATACGATGACACAGAGGAAAAGCTTTGAAGATGTCTTGGGAAGTGTTCATGGAGCAGTTGAAGATGCACTACTGCTCCGAGAAAGATCTGATCGATCTAAACAATGAGTTCTAGAACTTGAAGAAGGGGAAAATGAGCATTGACGACTATGCTACTGCGTTTACTGAGAAGATGAGGTTATTTCCTTACTTGGTGTCGATTGAACTCGCCAAGATAGAGAAATTGGATAACGGATTGCCATCAGACTTTGGCACAACAGTCAAAATGACAAGCACGTTAAAGGCAGTCGTTAGAGCAGCCAAAAATGTTGAGACCCAGCTAAAAGAAAGGGGTCTAGAGAGAACTGAGGTGGGTGAGAAGTGAAAGTTCGAGGGATCTTCGAGATCCAACAAGAAAAGTAAATCCTCGAAGTCTTGTTCGAGAGGAGGAGGAGGTGAGGCGAAATGGTGCGAAAAGTGCAAAAAGAAACATCATGGGAAATGTGACGGGGAGGTCACTTGTTTTAAGTGTGAAAAGCCAGGGCACTATGTCAATGAATGCATCTTCAACTAGAAAGTTTGTTATGGGTGTAATGAGGAAGGGCACCTGTTGAGGGACTTCCCAAAGAAGAAGGAGGCAGCAAGGCCTAATGTCCCACCGAAGCCAAAAGCCAGAGCTTTCCAGATGATACTCGAAGCCGCAAAGGATGCAGCGGACGTCGCTTCAGGTACCTTTCTTGTAAATGGATTGACTGCCAATATATTGTTTGATTCTGGAGAAAATTACTCCTTTATATCACATAAATTTGGGGGAAGACTAGCATTGCCTATAGAAAAACTTGATAATGCCCTAGTTGTAGAAGTTGTCAGTGGAAAATTCAGACCTGTTAGCGATTGCATTAGGAATATCGCCATTGAATTGAATGGAAACGAATTCCACGAGGAGCTGCTACCTATTGAGCTGAATGGTTTTGACATCGTACTGGAAATGGATTGGCTTGGCGCCAATGATGCAGAGATACTATGCAAGAAGAAGATAGTAAGGGTAAACCTGATGGGTTTTGAGCATTCTAACACTCCTAAGGTGTACATGCAACCCTAAATACCTTGGATCTATGTTTTCTCGATTATACATGCAAGCTCGAACTTTCCAAGGTATTACCCTAACTAGCATACAAAACTTTGATACAAGGGTAATAAAACAAGTAAGATGACATACATTTTGTTGTAGTTGGAAGCCTTGGAGTATTTGGCCTTTAAGAACTCAGAACCAATAGTTTGGATGCCTCAAGTGGAATCACAACACACCATGGACAAAGAATCACATTTTTTAGAGAGAATCTTCATCCACCAAAACCGTCCATATGAACTCCAAGAACATTAGTGGTGATTTTGCTATGGAGTAACATATTTATATGTGGGATTCGAATCGTCATGGGTTAACCCTAACCCATACCCATGGGTTTATGATCCATGGTTCATGTGGCCCAACTCTTTATGTATCCATACATAAACTTAGTCCAACATGGATCATAAGCCCAACATACAAATATAACTAATTTGCACAATTAGTCCCCATTAATTTAATTAGTCTCTTTTGATCACTAAATTAATTCCAAAATAATTCTTGATCAATACTAATTAAATCATATGATTTCATATTAATATATTAGAACTTATAATATATTAATAAACCATAAATAACCTCTTCTCAAAAGTCCATCCTAACAAAATTGTCCTGATGATATGCAACCCAAATGGACCATGCTACTCTCGGCTCAAGTACATACCAATTATAGTTATGGGCTTAGACACCTAATCCAATAGTCTCCCACTTGGATAACTCTAATAAGTATTATTGCAAGTACGACTCCAAAATCCTGACTAGCAATCGTAGCTCTTAAAAGCCGTTGTCGAACTCTGACCTAGTTAATGACGCGTCCATTAGATAAGTGATCGATATTCCTCCATTCAACAAGATATCATATGGACTGATACATGGATTATAATCATTCTCTCTGTCCATCTGTTGTTTCCCGATTTCCGATTTATGACGACTGACTAATTAAACAAATCAAATCAGTCGAGGCTCGGCCGAGCGCTTAGGGTTGTCATCACTAAATCATCGAGGGGCCCATAGATATCGCTTTTATCCCTCCGAGGGTAAAAGGAATGGATAAACTTCGACTCATATGCTTGCTCTATCTACTTATCAAATCACACACAATGATATGTTTTATAACACCGAGTTACCGGTGCATTTACATATCATCAATGTGCAACCGACTTGTAAACTACAACTCATACCTCTCCGTTTGAAGAACATAAGATATTAACGTCTCATGATCACTCGTGATAAAAATCTATGAAGTGATTCAAATGAGCGTGGGTTTAATCCAATACTCCAATCTTATTCTAGGAGCACTCATGAACACTGTAGCTATGTCCTAGACAAACTACAGACCCATTCATGACAGTCTTGCCTTAATACCTACTTCCAAAGTATGATCGACTGTGGATGGTTTGAATAACCTAGTTATTCGGGAAGTCAAAACACGCAAAGTGAAACACAATAATAATACTAATCCTATATGGCCCCAATACTTGTGAGAGTAAATAAAACACCTTTTATTTAAGGAATGAATTCCAGTTATGGAAATATTTCCATATTCCCATTTTGACTATCACTTCTAAACAAGAGTTGTCTCTTTTCAGAATATGTCAATATGGTCTTTTGCAAAATTTACACCATACTTTCAAGTGTCCATGAGCAACCAATCTTTGGTAAACCTCAGATTGTCCTCGACAATTGCTTAATCATTTTAGTCATATCCGGTTCTAGACCTTTTTCCCTCTTAATGCCCTAGGCATTTGGAAAATTAGAATGGATGAATATTATAGCACATGTAATCGATCCTATACTGAAGCATATAAGACACGATTTATGATGTCTTACATAAAGACATGATACTTGACCATTCTTTTGCTATAATATTTCTATTTGCCATGTTCTCATCATTCTAATTATGAAAAGGGATGTCGTAATCATAGTGCAATTTTGAGAACGCAATTAATACATCCATATATAGAATTTCCTTAACATTCATATATATATATATATATATATATATATATATATATATATATATATATATATATATATATATATATATATTTGACTAATATATATATGTTTGACTAAATCTGATTAAACTCTCAATCTATGCTTTTAGATTTGAAATGAAGTATGAATTCCTCTCCCTTAATTATAGTAAAACAACTTTTCAAACACTACAACTTGCGAATTGAAACTTTTGTTTTCTATAATTCACATTGCTAACTTGCAACATTCATCATAATTGATTATGCTCCCACTAGCATAATAATCATTACTTTTACTAGCATAACTTTTACGCTCCCACTAGCTTTGACATGTACCCAAAATTCAGCTAGACTTCTAGAAATCAATACTTATTGACTTTCATTACCAAAGTTAAGATTTCTGATACCAGATGCTTTGATAAGACTTTACCTAGGCTTCTCAAACTCATGCACCTTTCCTTAGATAGCTCACATGTTTGTCTAAACAATTTAAGAACTTACAGCAATAAGTCTCAAATGTTTAGATGTTTTTGCCATTCCTCACAATTCGAATTATGAAAAGGTATGTCGTAATCATAATCAAATTTGAGAATGCAAATATCATAACTGCTATCTACATAAAATCTACTTAGTGAAAGCGTTTCCTCACCATCATTTTCATGAATCGCAGAGAAACCTCATGACACTTAGATTTTATGGTGTGTGTGTTCCTATTCATGTGAATTTGTCATAACCATTGTCACACCCCGCTAAAGCGGAAACGCAAGATATGACAGCGATAACGGTTTCATTGCAAAAGATAAAGATACATCACCATAGCAATATTCAAAAGTTTACAACCCACAGCTTAATAGAAACAAGTACAAGTTTTTCCAAAATAACATTGTTCAAAATATAACTTCATAAATAACTTCAACACGATGCAGCATGCTCTATGATGATGAATCTTTATATCCACTTACTAATTATTTCCTGAAAAAGCATGTAAAACGAGCGTCAACTATGAAAATAGTTGGTGAGTTCACAAGTTTATAAAATCAAGATTTGGAATAAGGCTTTTCATAAATACAAGTACATTGCTTTAATGAGAAACAAAGTTGATTGCTATGATTGATAACAAGTTTATTGCTATAACGAGAAACGAGTTTGTATGTGTATGAGCAAACAATGAGTCTCAACCAAACCTATGACTGAAGCCCTATCAAGATCTATGCTTATCGTTCCATAGATGAATATGGTATCATGCACTCCAGCAATAGGGCGAATGAGGAGTTGTCAATTCCTAATAGCGCTATCCATAATGACCATTGGCTCAAAGAGTTAATGGTTAGAGATAAGGGAAGGGCCTTAATACGATAAGTTCTCATGTTCCGTGTTGGATAGACACACATAGAGAGATATAGCAATAAAATAGCAATCATGTTTGATACAAATCAATTTAAATACAACATTCAAATAATAGTTTTTCGGGACATGCTTTTCCACCCCAAAACATAAAAACTGAAAATAGGGGAGTGCGTGAATACTCACAATGTTTCGAGTAGGTATAAGTGGTGCCTCGGAATACACCAACGTCTTATTACCGGGATCCTACGACATCAAACACACACTAGTGAGTTTCCATGTCGAAATCTAATGCTAATATACTAAACTCTACATATAGAGAAATGCCAAATTTATGTTCTAATATTGGTTTTATATTAATTGGTTACAATTTTTCTGAAATGGTGAAATTCTATAACTCATGTGATTAAGACAATTTTGGATATTAATTTTCCAGATTTAGTAATATTAATTTAGGGTATTTCAACACATTTAAAGGTGTTTTAAATTCCTAAAAATGTAAATTATTATCAAACAGTTTCCAAAAATTGTCAAACCTTGTATTTTCATTCTAAATACAGTAGAGGTCTTCTAGAAAATTTCCCTTGAATTTTTGATATGGTTAACTATTTTTCCAAGTTTTTAAGCCTTCATAACCAAATAAATTCATGAAAAATAGCATTCAAAGGATGAAAATTCTCAAACTTTTTATTTTACTGTTATTACATATTACTAAGCTAGAAAAAATATAAAAATGGATTTCCAAGCTGTTTAATTATATTTTATGATTTTTGAGCATTTATTCTAATAAAAATTGAAATAAATAGAAAACAGTTTCCAAAATTACTCAAACTTTTTATTTAACTGTTATTATACATAACTAGGCTGGGAAAAATATAAAAGATATTTTTCAGTGGTTATTTCTATTTTTCCTTGTTTTATCCCCTTAAATAATCATTAATTAAAGAATAAATAACAAACAGTTAAAATAAATTACCAAAACTTTTTGTAACATCATTTACAGTGTAAGTAATCTGGGAAAAATACCAAAAGTGGTTTTCATATTGTATAATCCGGTTTTGGGTATTTATGTGTATTTAAGTGTATTTAAGTGTATTTAACCTTAGAAAAAAGGAGAAAAATAGTATACAGTAGAGGAAAATCGTCAAAATTGTTATGTATCCTCCTAATGTACAACATGATGTTCTGGTAAATTTTCATGAATTTTGGATAATCAGAACTATTTTTCCTATTTTTAGGCCATTATAACTACCAAAAATTGGGAAATATAGAAATGCATGATGAAAAATTCTGAAATTATTTTTCTGAGTCTCCCACCACAGGTAAGAGCTGCGAAAATTGTTAGATACAATTTTGACAATCTTTAAAGTGGTTTTGTGATTTATTGCACCCAAACAAAAAGAAAATCGAAAATCATACTAAACAGCAACATAAATCGATGAAATTTAATGAGAGGTCATTATTCACCATAGGGGTCATCCACGAATTTATTCCGGATTTATAGACCTCTGGAAGTATTTTATGTGATTTATGCCCTTGTTTTCTTGCAACAATTTTAATAAATCAAGGAAACGATAAAAACTCTTGGGAGTTTCCAGATATTCATTTACATGCACTATTAACAATGTACTTTGATCATCAAGCTCTTTAGCTTGGTGTTCTTCACATGCATCACGGTTTGAAGACCATGCATGGACATATGTTTGTTATAGTGATGTTTTTAAAGGAAATACTTGAATGCATAAGGTGTATGAGCCTTTAAAACTTGTTAAAATCCGAACCTTAGTGTTTGACATAGGTTTTGGTCCTTGGATTTCACCATTAAACAACATGCATGTTGTTCTTGGGTGAAACCCTACCACCATCATCATCAAACACGACATTCATGAACATGTTCATAAAGAATGGTGTAGAAGGAGGAGAAGTACAAGAAAACCCTTTAAAAACAAGAAGGAAAAGTAAGGAAAATGAAGGATTTTCGTGAATACCTTGAAGAACAACCTTAGAAGATGAAGATTTGAGTGTGGAGAGGTGTTCTTGGCTGATGATTTTCGTGGGTTTGGAGAGAGAGGAGGAGAGTTTGAGAGTTGAAAGGGTGGAGTGTGAGAGAGAGTGAAGAGAGAAGTGGAAGAGTGGGGATTGTGTTTTAATGATTGAAGTTTTGGGAAGAGAGAGGGCATGGGGGAGAGGATGCACGAATTTTATGAGTGAGAGAGGCTCCCTCTCTCCTAAAATTCAAATTATATAATTCTCCCTTCAATTTTTATAAAACCTAAATTTTTATAAAAATGTTTCTTTAAGCAATTTTTGATTTATTTAAAAATCTTGTTTTTAACTAATAAATTATGATTAATGTATGATAATTTAAATTTCTATTTCATTGATTATAATCTATAATTTGATTAATAAAAATTTTATATTAGGAAGTTTATAGCAAATTTTATAAAGTTTTTAAGCTTTAAAGTTTACAAATTTGGATTTTTGGGCTCTTTAGAGTTTTTGGAACATTGTTTGATATTCACCATCATATTGGGATGAAATTAGAATATTTTAATTTATTTTTAGGGTTTTATACCCTTTTTCAATTGTAACAAAGTTTGAAGTTTTATTCTAATTCGGGTATTGGCATTTCCTATTGTAGTTAAACAACTTACTAGAATCGTAAGAGTCAAGTATATTAGTCCTAGATTTTAGTTGGATCCTAGTTCATGCAAGATTTTGACCTAATTTATACTAATAGGCCATGGCATGTTGTGCACGTATGGTTTTTATAAAAAGATGCATGAGTCCGAGAATGACCTGAATTGACAGTTGTCACAACCATAATCACAAGACAGGTTTAGTGACAAATCCAAACTCATATGGACTGAACTTGTTCAATCTTAATTTCTTGCCATCTGGCAGCACAAGGGCTTACCATTGCTTCCAAGGTTGTTATGCAAACAACTGAGAACACATAGAACTCACATGCATAGTCAACTATAACTGGAATGGGCACAGAAACAAAAATATGTCAACACGATAGGTTACAAACCTCAAGTCGTGTGCTAGTGTCTAACAATATGTTTACCCTTGATTAGTTCTTGAAACTTTCAAGATCTTTAAGACTCCCACTGACCTCTTGACATATATGATTCTCTATCAAGAACCATTCCTTGACAAAACAAATATTCAAGAGTTAGTGTGGATTCTTATCAAGACAAACACTTCACACAATTGGTCCTAGTTGGTATTTGTCTTATCCAAGACATCACAACTTACCAATTTCAAATGTACAAGAGTAAAAAACTTTTACTCTACATTTGATAAGTGTTTTAAACCTTTCTTAAGATTATGTCACTCAAGGTTACAATCTTGGAGTGTAACTCTAGGACTTGATTTTGGAACGAAGTATGACTCATCTTCTAGATTTAAACATTTTAACGATTCACGATTTCTTTTCTTAGCCATACAAATGCACTAAGATATTCTTAGAGGATCAATTGTGACATGGTTTTCATAATCATTAAGATGATCATAAGACACTATACTCAAGTACTCTCCCATCTTTTCAGATTGGAGAAACTTTTATCTTTCTGCCCAATTTTGATTCTTCTCATTCGTTATGTCATTCATCGAAACTTTTCCAATGTTTCAGAATTATACTTAAACTTGTAAGCATAACCATATTTACTAAACGTTAGTAAATCATGATGAATAGTCTTATCGTTCTATGTGGTGGACCTGACCAACGCGCACCTAGTGTCCCGATCCCCTAGTCCTTCACTTGACTCACATATACATGTGAACAAGGAATTAGTCTTAATTTTCCAAAGATGAAAGTTCTAATTCATCACACAATACAAGTTGCATGATTCCAAGTTTCTATCCAGCTGAAACTTGGGTGATGAGAAACTTTCCTTATTTGGTAAATTCTCAACACTACCACAAATGAAAGAATCAAATCCATTTTCCTAATATTGCTATCAATGGAATCATATAAACAACAATTTTTCACAAAAACCATTATAAGGAAATTTTAAAAATAAGATAAATTTCAAAATTTTCATTTTTGTAAAAATTGCAGAAAACTTATCCTTACAATGCAAATACATGTGAAAATATGTTGTTATCTATTCCTAAGCAATCTATTATAACTCTTAAGCAACAGCTCACAAATCTGATCATCGAACCATGTGATCGAAATCCATCTATTCGCGATCAGACTCAGCATACTATTCCTTTAAGCTTCCTTTAATTTCTTTAATTCTTTAAAACATCAAAATGTAATTACATTACATCATGTATTAAGAATCTCCAAATAGGAACTTAATAGATTTAGACAATTGATTTTACCTGAAGTAGAGTCAAAAGTTTTGACTTTACCATCCTTGCGATCTTTCAGGTAAATATGGAAGCTTCGCAACCAATGCCCCTTCTCTTGGCAACAAAAACATATGGACTCTTTAGGAATTGCACACGCGACTATCTCAGACTTAGCCTTTCTCTTTACCATTTGGTCAAATGACTTGACCATGGCCGATCCTTTTCCATTGGGAAGAGAAAGCTTTTCTGGACTTCCAATGTTACCATTGCCAATTTCCATGGAAGTTTGGAGACTAGATCTTCCAATCAAATTTGCTTTACCAGTGCACCAATTCATTGTTGATTTCGCAGCAACAAGCAAACAGGTAAGCTCGATAAGGGTCATGTCGTGGTCTCCCATATAGTAGTCCTTAAAGAACCCGCTATATGGCTTTGGAAGTGATTGAACAACCTAGTCAACAGCCAAATTCCTTGATACTTCGACACCCAACTCTCCCAGCTTTTCAATATGTGACTTCATCTCCAAGACGTGAGCACATACAGACTTTCCTTCCTGCCAATAGGGCTTTGAGTGACGTAGAACTTGTGGGTTAGGGAGAATTATTGGAGGAGGTGGAGGAAGTGAAGTTCCACTACAACACGAAGAAGGGATTAATCTTTCACCTTGATCGCCTTATGGAAAATCATCTTTATAAAGAAAGCTTTTTCCAAAAGATTCGGGAAGACCATAGTTGTCTGAACCAGACATCTATGAGGGAGAAATTCAAGTTTAGTTGATTTTAGTCCTTAATATAACACCCAAATGAAATATTAAGGCTAGGACCCAACACAATATTTTACAATTCAGAACAGGGATGTCGTAATCCTATTGCAAAATATTAGAAGGTAGGTAAATGACGATTTACCAATTTCCACCATGAAAAACGAAATTTATCATTAGGTTTTAAATGGATTAAAAATCCTAGATCCTTTGAGATTCAATGAACAATTCAATGGCATGTTTAAATCTCGATTGTGCCCTTCAAGTTTATGACTAGGATGCCGAGGATCACAAACAGGGTGTGAATAACCATGCAAATTAGCTTGGTACACTCAATGTTACAACCATCTAATCAATGTGTCGGTTAACCACACACGCTCCATTGACCTATGATTAACATCAAGCTACCCTTTGCCACGTACTGTCAGTCCCAGGTTAGTGTGTCGGTTAACCACACACGCTCCACTAACGATTTAACAATGTGCAAAGTGTAATTTCATGGGTTAGCACCATATTCACATTTTTCCTAAGTAACTAAGATTGGAAATTCATAAGTGTTTAGTTACTTAGTATTTCATTATACTTTTAATGAGAATTTAAATGTCCTGTCAAACCCGTTCGTCTAACGACCCTCCACCAGTCAAGGAAGTGGTGGGTGAGAGTGGACACCCATTAAACTGTCATTTTATAGGCAGTAACCATATACCCCCCTTATAGACCGGCTTCGTGAATGAGGCCTACTAACGGTAAGACTGAATTTACTCTTATACATACATATATATATATATATATATATATATATATATATATATATATATATATATATATATATATATATATATATTAAACCTATAATATTATAATAGTATAAGGATTGAATTTTAAACCTTTAAAATTCTACGGTTTGGAATTAAATGTTTCAAAAGTTAGACTTTTACATTTACAAATTCCAAAACTTGAGGGCAAGTTTTGTAACTTTCAAAACTGTTCAAATTCATAACTCATGAGTTTAATATAGGTTTTAATGAAAAGACTATAGAAAATCCATAAATTGAGGACAAGTTATGGAGTCCATAAACCATTTATGAAAAGGACACTTCATTTTTCTATAACCTATGACTTTTAATGACCCATTTAAATGAAAAACTTTTCATTTTCCATAACTTGAGGACAAGTTATGGAATCCATCAAAATCATTTAGATCAAAAAATTCTAACAAGAAAATCAACCAATTTGTCATAAGAACAAGACAATTCAAATCAAACAAATTTCATGTAATTAGCCTAACCATATAAACTAATACAAAATATGAAACTTTGAAAATTATATTTTAAATTGGATAAGCATGATCATTACCACATCAAAAACAGGTTTATAAGTTCAAAAACAGCTTAGGGTAATGATCCTATTCCAATTCCAGCCAAAAAAACTCGAAAAACAGCATTCTGGGGCACCAACTCGTAGAGTGCAAGAGAAAACTCGGCGAGTTGGATGACTTTGTACTTGGACTTGGCGCGTCCCCCAGTGGACTCGGCGAGTCCACTGTCCAGAACAGCAGAAAATCGATTTTTAAAGCATTTTCAAGTAAGTAGCATCATGTATAACTGAAAACAAGCCTAGGCTCTGATACCACTGATGGGTTTTGAGCATTCTATCACTCCTAAGGTGTACATGCAACCCTAAATACCTTGGATCTATGTTTTCTCTATTATACATGCAAGCTTGAACTTTCCAAGGTATTACCCTAACTAGCATACAAAACTTTGATACAAGGGTAATAAAACAAGTAAGATGACATACCTTTTGTTGTAGTTGGAAGCCTTGGACTATTTGGGCTTTAAGAACTTAGCACCAATAGTATGGATGACTCAAGTGGAATCACAACACACCATGGACAAAGAATGACATTTTTTAGAGAGAATCTTCATCCACCAAAACCGTCCATATGAACTCCAAGAACATTAGTGGTGATTTTGCGATGGAGTAATATATTTATATGTGGGATTCCAAAGGTCATGGGTTAACCCTAACCCATACCCATGGGTTTATGATCCATGGTTCATGTGGCCCAACTCTTTATGTATCCATACATAAACTTAGTCCAACATGGATCATAAGCCCAACATATAAATATAACTAATTTGCACAATTAGTCCCCATTGATTTAATTAGTTTCTTTTGATCACTAAATTAAATCATATGATTTCATATTAATATATTAGAACTTATAATATATTAATAAACCATAAATAACCTCTTCTCAAAAGTCCATCCTAACAAAATCGTCCTGATGATATGCAACCCAAATGGACAATGCTACTCTCGGGTCAAATACATACCAATTATAGTTATGGGGTTAGACACCTAATCCAACAAAACCCGCCTGGAAAAGAGTCATTTGTGGTGTACGGGGACAATCATAGAGTGAATTCTAGAATCATTTCCCTAATGAAAGCCCGAAATTTTTTGTCCAAAAGATGCACATCATACTTGGCATTTGTGATCAATGCTAAGAAGGAGAAAAAGGAAATGCAAAATATACTAGTTGTGTGTGAATATCCGGAAGTCTTTCTCGAAGATCTTCCTGGATTACCCCCTGATAGACAAGTAGAGTTTCGAATAGACTTGTTACCAGGAACGATACTAGTAGCAAAAGCACCATACTGATTAGCACCGACGGAGATGAAGGAGCTTATGACGCAACTTCAGGAGTTGTTGGACAACGGTTTTATTAGACCAAGTTCATCACCCTGGGGAGCTGCAGGGTTATTTGTGAAAAAGAAGGACGGTAGCATGAGGATATGCATAGATTATAGAGAGATGAACAAGGAAACGGTGAAGAACAAGTACCCATTGTCGAGGATTGATGACCTGTTCGATCAGCTGCAAGGTTCGAGATATTTCTTGAAGATCGATCTTAGGTCAGGATATCATCAGCTGAAGGTGCGAGAACAAGATATTGAGAAAACCTCATTCAGAACGAGGTACGGACACTATGAGTTCTTGGTCATGTCGTTTGGACTAACCAATGCTCCAACAACATTCATGGATTTGATGAACAGGGTTTGTAAACCATTCCTCGATAAATCTGTAATAGTGTTCATAGATGACATTTTGGTTTACTCAAAGAGCCAGCAGGAGCATGGCAAGCACCTGCGAGAACTGTTAGAAGTTCTGAAGAAGGAGAAGTTATAAGTAAGTTCTCCAAATGCGATTTTTGGATTCGAGAAGTCCAATTCTTGGGTCATGTGTTAACCAAGAAGGGATCATGGTTGACCCATCAAAGACCGAAGAGTCCCACGGAGATCCAAAAAGCTTTCTGGGATTAGTCGGATATTACCGAAGGTTTATCCAAGGCTTTTCTTCGATCGCTGCTCCATTGACATTTGTGACCCATAAAGGAGCCACTTATACTTGGAGTGAGAAACACGAAGAATAATTCGAGAAGCTAAAGAAGAAGTTGTGTGAAGCACCGATTCTTTCTCTGCCCGAGGGAGTTGAAGACTTCGCAGTTTATAGCGATGCATCTGGAGTTGGGTTATGTTGTGTTCTGACCCAAAGGGATAAGGTGATAGCATATGCATCGAGGCAATTGAAAGAACACGAAAAGAACTACCCCACTCAAGATCTGGAGTTGGTAGCGGTAGTATTTGCACTAAAGATTTGGAGGCATTATCTTTACGGCACGAAGTGCAAGATTTTCACTGATCATAAAAGTCTTCAGTATCTCTTCAATCAAAAGGAATTGAATATGAGACAACGTCGCTGGCTATGGTTAGTTAAGTATTACGATTGCGAGATACTTTACCACCTTGGTAAAGCAAATGTCGTAGCTGATGCTTGAAGCCGAAAAGTGAGCCTTGAAAAGAAAAGGCCAAGGGCATTAAGGATTGAAGTTGTCTCAACGATTGTGGAGAGCATCAAGAAAGCTTAGGAAGAAGCTTCAGAGAAAAATGACCGAAAGGAAGAGCGTTTGGGCATACCGCTGGTGTTTGGTACGAATAATCAAGGATTGAAGGTATTCCAAGATAGGATTTGGGTACCCAAAACGGGAGGAATAAGAGATCTTCTGATGGAAGAAGCTCACAAGACCATGTACTCGATTCATCCTGGCAGTACAAAAATGTGTAGGGATCTGAAACCCTACTACTGGTGGTAGACGATGAAGCTCAATGTTGCAAAGTATGTAGCCGAGTGTGTAACCTATGTGAGAGTTAAGGCACAACATCAGAAACCGTATTGGAGTTTAGAACCTTTACCTGTACCTATGGGTAAATGGGAAGACATTACCATGGATTTTGTCACTAAACTGCCCAGAACGAAGGACGGTCACAACATTATTTCGATGGTCGTTGATCGATTCACTAAGAAATATGGTCTATGGATAACCTTGCTAATGCTTACGTGAAGGAAGTGGTAATACTTCACGGTGTTCCTTTAAAAATTGTATCTGATCGTGATAGTCGTTTCACGTCAAGGTTTTGGAGGAGTCTACAAGAGGAATTGGGTACGAAGTTGTGTTTAAGTACAGCCTACCATCCGCAAACCGATGGTCAGATCGAAAGAACGATTCAAACGTTGGAAGATATGCCAAGACATGTACCTAGGAATTCCAAGGTAACTGGGATGAGCACTTACCTCTGGTAGAATATTCCTACAACAATAGTTACCCTTCGAGCATCAAGATGGCACCTTACCAAGCCTTATATGGACATCAGACTGCTGAAAAGTTGAAGGTGATTAGAGAAAGGATGTTAGCAGCTCAGGATCGTCAAAAGAGCTATGCTGGCAAGAAGAAACGACCGGTGACATTCGAAGTTGGAGATTCGGTTTTGCTTAAAGTCTCACCGTGGAAGGGACTTATAAGATTTAGGAAAAGAGGAAAGTTGAGTCCAAGGTTCATTGGACCGTTCAAAGTTCTTCAGAGGATTGGGAACCAAGCTTAAAAGCTAGAACTACCACAAGAACTAGAGGGTATTCACAACACATTCCATGTGTGTTATTTGAGGAAGTTCATGGGATAAGTTCCCGACATAATTCCAATTTCAGAGTTACGGATGGATGAGAATAAGAGACTAATCGAAGAGCCCGAGGCGATTGTTGGCCATAAGAAGAAGAAGCTCTGACACAAGATGGTCGACTTAGTGCTTTTGCAATGGAAACATTCGAATGGGCCAAATCTCACCTGGGAAACGAAGAGTGACATGATGAATCGCTATCCGCATTTCTTTGATGATGCACGATTCCGGGACGGAATAATCCGAAGGGGGAGAGAATTGTAATGCCCGTGTTTCTGGGCTAAGCACTATTGATGGTGTAATAGTCTAAATCAACCATTGTAACTCGTTTTAAAGTAACAAATATGAATTACTTGAATATTATGTGAATTATGTGCTTTCGTGTGCTTATTACTTGTTTATAATAATATAATAAATAAAGGATAAAAATAAACGTCAAAAATAAAATTTTAGATAAGCCCGATATCGATGAATAAAGTTTTAGTGGCCGTGACAAGGATGTCGTAGATATAAAGAACGCCGAAATCCGAGTTATAATGATGAAGTTATAACATGTCAAAGTTTCGCGACAGAACCGACACGACACTGCGTGACGTAAATAGTGAATTTACGATAGAGGACTTTTTAGCCTTAGCGATATAAACGAAAGTCATAGTGTTCGTTAAACCGAGATCATTCATAAAAATAACGCCCAAATCTGACTTCATATGAGGAAGTTATGATTTTTCTAAGTTTCGGCTTAGCAGTACACAGCCCGGAGTTCGAATAGTTGATCGAACGGTTTTTGCCGACACAACCTAAACGAGAATCAAAGATCTCGTTAATAGTAGAGCAACGGTAAAAAGATAGACGAAAACAGACATCGGATGAAGAAGTTATGAATTTTTAACGGATTTTCCTATCCCGGACTGTTAAAAATATAACTTTAAAAATAGATTCAAAATTAACTGACTGAGTCTAAATGAAAGTTGTAGAGTACGGTCCCGCCTACGTGTGGATATATAGAACGTCGAAAATGGAGCTCGTATGCGAAAGATATGAATTTTTGAAGTCGGAATGGGAAAGCTCGAACCTGGTGCGAGGGGTACGGTCCGCGTAGTCCAAGGACGCCTCGCGTCCGAATACACCCCGCGTACCGAAGCTCGTACGCCCAACGGTCTAGCCTTCTGCGGTCCGGAGCCTGGTACGATGATCCACCGAAGTTGCGACGTGTGTTGTATGATCGAGCCTTTACGCCACGCGTTCTGCGAGGCTACGCCCCGCGTACTGCGAGGCCTCACAGTATAAATAGGGGTGCGAGGCATCCTCATATCTCACATTTTTAAGCCATCTCTTTCTCACTATACTCTCTCTCTAGCAACCCTAATCCACCCCAAAGCCTAGGAAACCTCCCTAGCACTAGAAGAAAGCCCCGAAGCGCCCGAAGGCTCCGAGAAAAAGAGTTTTTCGGTTTGAAACTCTGCCCGCGCGGAGCCCGGTTTTCAAGCAAACTTCCCGGTTTCGTCAAAGGAAATTATTTTAAGAAGCGAAGTGTTGTCCGAATCACTCCTTATCAGGTGAGTGTATAGTCACTTTCATCTTACATATAGATATGAAGTATTTTATATAAATTACGTGCTATGTATGTGTATATATATATATATATATATATATGTATATATATATATATATATATATATATATATATATATATATATATATATTATCCTTTTACTTGGGATCTATGTTGGATGAAGGATCTGAACCTCTTTCTTTTCAGATCTGAACTTTTCCCTTCAGATCTAAACGTTTTCTTTCAGATCTAAACTTTTTCTTCCAGATCTGAACCTTTTCCTTCAGATCTAGACATTCTCACTTTAGATCTGAACTTTTCAGATCTAAACCTGATATATGGATAATTTATACTTGAAATATATGATGTATGAAAGATGTATACTTTGATTTCCAGATCTGAACTGTATATGTATTTTATATCTACAAATATGTTGAGTAAAACATGGGTAGATGAAATAGTTCCTGTGTGATGAAATAAAATGATGAGAGGCCTCGATGTCGACATTGATCCAGTCATCTAGGGGAGTATGGATGACGACCACAGACTTTTCTAGTGTAACATCCGGATTTCCAGGTATTATATGTTATCATTTTATTTTTTTGAGAAAAGTGAGGGACTCGACGAGTTGAGTCGTAGACTCGTCGAGTAGGATCGCGTTTGCTGACTGGATTAATGAACGGACTCGACGAGTCGGAAAGGGTGGACTCGACGAGTCCGCGCTGTGGATTGAAACCCTAATTCTCGGGGTATGTGCCCTATTTAAAGGCCTCTATGGCCTCCATTTGCGGCTACCAGTCCAGAGAGAGATACCCTAGCGATTGTGAGCGAGTTGTGAGAGAGTTTGAGCCTTTTTAATCATATTTGGTGTGATTTTGCAAAGGAGGAAGTGTTTTTTAGCAAGGGGAGGTCAAGAGGATTGCATTTTAGTGGGTTTTCAGCTTGGGTCTTCAAGTTTGAGGTAGCTATTCGATCTTATCCTTCTGTTTTGCTTAAGAGCATTGAATATAGGGTTTTCTATACCCTTTTATGGCATGTTTAGTTGAGTATAGTGTCCCATTGAGTGCTAAACTCTAGATCTGGACCTTTTTAGGTCCAGAGAGCATGATCCATGCTGCTTTTGTGGTTATATGGAGGAAATGGACATAGGTTGCCATGTTAGAAGGGATTTCACCAAAATAAGCCTTAGGAGCATTGCATGTGTAGCAAGATTCAACCTTTACATGTTTATTGGTCATGGGGAAGTCAGATCTACATATTAGAGAAGCAGATCTGACCTTAAGAGGTCAGATGAGTGTTGTCATGGGAGGAACTCGCCGAGCCCATAAGGGACCCGACGAGTCGAGTCGGGTTGCCCCGCAATTCGCGATCTGTGATAACCCATTTAGTGTAGGGTTGACTCAGTGAGTCGAGTGAGGACCAGAGGCGAAGAGGTCATGCATGTACTCGCCGAGTCACATGAGTGCACTCGGCGAGTAGGGTAAAAGTTTGACCGATTGACTTTTGTTGACTTTTAGGGTTTAGTCTGTGTTCGGACTTATGAGTCATTAGAGGGGTAGAATGGTCTTTTACCCTTCTTAGAGCACTTATAGAGAGGGGTTAGCCTAGCCTTTAGAAGTTGTATTAACTTGAGTAATTATTTATGTGATTAGGCGAAGGCTAGTGCAGTATTTCAGAGTTCGAGGTTTACTGAGTTACCCGAGGTGAGTCTTCTCACTATACTTACCTAGAGTGGTAAATAGATTTATATGTCAGAGTATCTAGTATGCTATTTATGTGATTATGATGCACTGCATTATTTCTATGTGATTTATGCTGTGTATGTTCCAGAGTTTACAGAGTTAGAACCGGAGGGTTCACAGAGTTAGGACCAGAGGGTCCACAGAGTTATAGCCTCGAGTGGCTAATATGTGTTTTATGTGGTATTTTGGGGAACTCACTAAGAATTTATGCTTACAGTGTTGTGTTATGTGTTTCAGGTACCAGTGAGGATCGCGGGAAGGCGCCGACATAATCAGTACACACACGAGGAGTTTTATACATTATGATCTTGGGGTTGTGTTCTATGGATTGATATGTGATACAATGACATTTTATAATATTTATGAATGAATGTATGTTTTTGAAAATACGAAAAATTGTTTGAAAATTTACGGTGTTACAAGTTGGTATCAGAGCCTTGGTTTGACGGATTAGGATGCACCTTCGAGTGCATTTGAACTCAAACTGAGGATTTGAGGAATTTTTTTCGAAATAAAACAAAATTTTTCTAAAAGAGTAAAAAGGTTCTGAAAAGAACAGAGCAGAGCAGTGTGTACGATCAGCCAGGGCCCGAACGGTGATTTCCCAAAATACCCTTATGTTATGTGTTATGAGATATGAGATAATATGTTATGCATGCTAGAGTAGGCTAGGTATTCTTATTAGGACTAGAGTGGCCTGATTTATGATGCCTTAGCCTAGGGGTTTTGCTGCTAGGAGGTGCTTGAGAGTGAGCAGATAGCAGTGAGGAGTTTATGAGAGATCTGCTAGGGCGTAGACTCTGCATAATGAGAGTAGAGTACTTGGGATTTGGGATCCTAGGAGGAGGACTTGGGGTGAAAACTGTTGCGGTGTGGACAGTAGGAATGGGAGATACGATATTTGAGTATTCTGAGGAGGGACATACGAGAGTTCATGGCGAAATCGTCGTACCGGACATTTTCCGAGCTTCAGGCAAATGCTCCGAAGAGGGAGATAGAGTTGGCGACTCAGGCTAGAGAGGAGGCGAGTCTCAGGGGAGGGATCGGCGGCCGGCTCAGTCCCAGCCGGCAGCAAAGTGGGCCAAGCCCGCCGATTCTAGATCAGGGAACCAGAAGGGCCGCACTTGTGCCAAGTGCGGCAAGTGTCATGAGGGGGTTTGTAGAGCAGGGTCTTGCTACAAGTGTGGAAAGGAGGGGCACATGGCCAAGGATTGCCCCAAGGGGTTTGCAGTTTGTTTTCACTGTAACCAGACCGGACACCGTGTAACGACGTAAATTTCCAAAACAATTTTTCATTTTTAAAACATACTTTTATTCATAAGGTACTCTCAAAACATAGTGTATCCAATGTTATCATAACAAAACATATCCCAGAATCTCAAGACATAAACTTCATGAGTGTGTACGGATCATGCCGGCGCCTTCCCGCGATCCTCGCTAGTACGTGAAACACATAACACTACAACTGTAAGCATAAATGCTTAGTGAGTTCCCCAAAAAAAATACCACATACAACACATACGCCTTTCCAGGCCATAACTCTGTTGGACCTTCCGGTCCAAGTGTCTCAGGGGACTTCCGTCCCAAATCCCGGTAGACCTTCTGGTCCTACCCGTATCGACCTTCCGGTCCGTAACCTCCTGACCTTCCGGTCCATGTCATCTTGACCTTCCGGTCCATATCATCTTGACCTTCCGGTCCTTTACCATAGATAACATACATAGCACATACATATCACATAACCGCGTATAGCACATACATCTCTTAGCATACAAGACCTTCCGGTCACACATAGGTACCCTTCCAGGTACAGTATAGTGAGAAGACTCACCTCGTACGAAGTCGGATAAACTCTCGTGCTTGACGTCCCGACCTAGCCTCCTCCTATCATCCGAATAACATTCCTGATCAATACCCTCTCATAGTCTCATCTCTAAAGATTGGGTAGAAGGCCATTCTACCCCTCCCTGAACTCTCCTGAATCAGCTTGACCAAAACCCTGAGGTCAGCTGAAGTCAACGGTCAAGCTTTGACCCGACTCGTCGAGTGCACATGGGCGACTCGGCGAGTCCATGCTGGTCCTCAGAATCCTTCTAGCCTCACTTGGCACGTCGAGTCATCCCTTCACTCGACGGGTTACACCTGTCACGAATCGCGGGGCAACCCCGACTCGACTCGTCGAGTCCCCTTATGGACTCGCGAGTCCCTTCCATGGTAACACTCAAACGACTTTTTGAGGTCAGATCTGCTTCACCAACTAGTAGATCTAACCTTCTACCACTCAAAAGTCACGTAAAGGTTCAAACTTTAGGCCCATGCATCACACTATCATCTCTATATGCCAAAATAACCCTTAATATAATAACCTAGGCCCCAAAACTCATAAAGGATTGCATAAAGCTGAAGAATAGGGACTCTCTAGACCTCTCAAGGTCCAGATCTGATAATATTGTCACAAGGGGACATCACACACACTAGATCTCTTACCAAAGTGAAGAGATGAAACCCTAGATTCATGAAATCTATTACTCAAATGAAGATAGACATGAATCCTTACCTCCCACAGCAGCTCTGAACGAAAAGATGGAAGATTTGAGTCCCACAAGTCAGCCCAGCTCGAAATCCTTCCTTCCCTTTGCTAAAACACACCAAAGAATGATGAATTAGCCCTCCTCTTACACTAAAAGCTTTCTCTCTGCTCTCTAGGGTTTCTCAGGGGTGCAGTGGCCGCAAATGAAGGCCATAAAGGCCTTTAAATAGGGCACATGCCCCAAGATTTAGGGTTTCTGTCCACAGCGCGGACTCGTCGAGTCCACCCATCGACTCGTTGAGTCCCTTCATTAATCCAGTCAGCAAATCGCGATCCTACTCGACGAGTCTAGGCGTCAACTCGTCGATTCCCTCCTCATAACTCAAAAAGAAATACTCAAATTGTCATGCCTGGAAATCCGGATGTTACAATTCTCCCCCACTTGAAATAGATTTCGCCCTCGAAATCGCTCCTCAACCACATGGATAGAAACCAAACACTCAAAAAGCACCACTGAGAGGTTCTCACACCAAAACGACATCTTTCTCCATGAATACCTGGATCCGACCAGGAACTCCAAATTTGGAACAAAATCGGCCCCTCTGACGCTAAAATACCCCTTTCTAACCTTCCCATAATCGGGAAATTCTAGTGGCCTGGCCCGCCGCCAGACCTGCCCACTCACGCTATCACGATGATATTCGCTCTTTGAACATTAAACCCTGATAACTCACTGCTCCTCTGATTCTCACAAGACAAAATCCGACAATCGGGTACCGATCACTCATACCAACCTACCAAAACAGTCTGAATCACGCCCCAAGGAACGAAAGGGTTTACATCCCACCAGGGCTCATCCACTGAACTACTATCAGAATCCATCCGAACAAGAAACTTTCAACATCCTGTTCTCTGACACAAGAGAATCATGCTCGCTCAGAAATCTTCAGACATCTAAAATCATAAGCTTCAGCTGCATCCCTCGTATCCCTTTTTAACACTGAGTACCAGGTATGATCCCGACCTAACAGTTGAACCTCCAGGGTCATCCGTTGCATTATCCCAACCGTCTCCATGGTTTCCTTCTTACTATAACCACATCGGCCCAATGTGACACACAAGTAACGAAGTCCGCTTAACCCTAAGCGAATGCTACCTTCCCAACTGGATATCGACTCAACCCCGACCTCTGTCATCTGTTACTCATCGTTCCATGCAACTTGCGGTACCTCCCGTACCCGAGTACTAACCCACACAGGTCTAAGACATCAGATAACAAACAATACTCCTCAACATGAAACCCACTTCAGAATCCATAATCTCATCTCGCCTATCCAACGCACCGCCAGAGCCAAACTCAAACTCGAGAGTTTGGTCCGACCTAGAGTTGGAACCACTCGTCCCAACGAAGCACTCAACTCAGAATTCATTTCCCGCAACCCGTGCGTACCTCACTTATCCCATTCTTTCGGATTGCTATGACCACACCTTACTCAGAACATAATGACTCCCTATCATTAAGGAGACCCCGGTCTCGCCCCTGGTCTGACCACCAGGTTCCCAAAAACTCATAAATTAGCGCCACCCCATGCCAAAAACTCTTCTGCGCCATGCTCTGATCAAAGAGTACTTTATCATGACAACTTCTCGCTGACTAGTGTGTACTACGTCTTCCCGTAGCATCACAACAACCTCTGACTAGTGAGTACTACGGCTTCTCGTAGCATCACAACAACCTCTGACTAGTGAGTACTACGGATTCCCGTAGCATCACAACAACCTCTGACTAGTGAGTACTACGGATTCCCGTAGCATCACAACAACCTCTGACTAGTGAGTACTACGGCTTCGCGTAGCATCACAACAACCTCTGACTAGTGAGTACTACGGCTTCCCGTAGCATCACAAGAACCTCTGACTAGTGAGTACTACGGCTTCCCGTAGCATCAGAACAACCTCTGACTAGTGAGTACTACGGCTTCCCGTAGCATCACAACAACCTCTGACTAGTGAGTACTACGGCTTCCCGTAGCATCACAACAACCTCTGACTAGTGAGTACTACGGCTTCGCGTAGCATCACAACAACCTCTGACTAGTGAGTGCTACGGCTTCCCGTAGCATCACAAGAACCTCTGACTAGTGAGTACTACGGCTTCCCATAGCATCACAACAACCTCTGACTAGTGAGTACTATGGCTTCCCGTAGCATCACAACAACCTCTGACTGATTCACAATCCGCGGATCAATCATAGATAGGTGCATGCACTTACCCAAATTATGCATCACTATATATGGCGGCAATCGTCATAACAAAACACCCTTCCCTGTTACGATCCTTATTCTTGGACAATCTCACTTGCTGTCATTAACCGAAAGGGCTCCCACTGGAATCATCGATGCTTGACCCACCACTTGCCGTCTCCACTCAAGACTCAAAATTATCTGAAATCCAATGCATTAAATTTGGATACCTCAATACACCACATAGGACCTCACGACGTCTCGTCTCATCCACTGATCTTCCTGTTCCACAACCTGAAATTGGTTGTCTAATCAACTTCTGCCCTTTCCAAGCTGAATAACAACCCCATCATTGAACCAGAATTTCTCAACCGCCGAACTCACCCTACGAGCCAACCATCTCGAATTCACCATTATGACCTTGAAGAATTCCCGTTCACCCCAAGGTTTCCGATCAACGGCCACTTGCCGTGGAGGAACTCATCCTTTTCAAACACAACACATGCATTATCTTGCTCTGCACCTCGTCTCAGTCACCAACAACCTTGGGCTCAACGAATTCGCACCGCCGGTCTCTTTATCCAGATCTCTAACCATTCTCGATCGAATCTCTGATCCCCTCAATAAAATACCCGGTTCTCCCCCACTTAGGGTTCGAACCATCCCCAATCGGCACACCAGCAATCTATCACACCGACTGCTTCCACCAGTAATCATCGCACCTACTCTTGGAAGGTGCTACACAACGCTCGATGATCTCCCGACAGAGATCGAGCAACTCCAAATGCCCTGAAACTCGGATGAAATCCTTAGAACTTCCCAGCATGACTGCCTCTAGTCATTCACAATCTCACACCATTCCCTCACCGGACCTCCCAACTGTCCAATATTAACCCTGACCCTTAGTCTGAAAGTAATTATCTACCGTACTTCTTGTCATCGACTCCTCAACCAACGTTCCATCACGTCACTTATCATAAGAGCAGAAACCATATTTCCACTCTTAATACCCATAAAAGACAATAAGGGCCACCGTCCTGATATACTCCTCTTGATCGTCTGACGATGCAGCTAACACATTCCCTACTATACTCAATTAGGGTGTATCCTGGCCCTTGACCATCTCAGTCCCCACTGACGACCTGTTCAAGCTATATCTTTACCTCGCGGCAGACCTACTTCCATATACTCTGGTTGGAGATCACCATCCGTGCAATCCCACAGGGCTCACCCCCAAACTCAAAAACCAAAATCTCAGCACCTGTTACGTCTCCCACAGGAAACGGAAATAGCACCACTTGGGTCACAGAATGTGACGTCTCCATTATCGGCCGGTCGCCCAGCCCAGACCGTATTCTCCCATAATGCACCATCCTTACTCATCCCTGAGTCTTGCGACTCCAACTGTCATGTCACCCACAATCCCTCGGAGCTCACTCGATTTCCCTTTTCAAGGGATGATCCACTAAAACTTGTTCATCAAGGCCCTCTGGCCCCATACTCATTCACCTCTGATCTCAGTCCATACAATCCCCACGGAATAACCGGTAAAAACCAGAAATACTAATCGCCACATGTCATGGTACTCAAACCGCGTGGCCACCTCTCGATCTGCTATGAATCATGGTACCTGCACCATGTTATCTCCTCTTAATCTCCTACAAATCCTGGTACTCGAACCATATTCCCTCTTCTCATTCCACCTCACATCATGGCACTCGAACCATGACATCACCTCTCAATCCGCTACTTAAAATCCTCCGGATTAGCCTTCCGGATCGCCGCGGCCATCTCGTCATAAATCATACGGCGAATCTCATCATCGCTAACACCGCTGCTCTCCGGTGTGTGGTGTACCAACCATGATGTCTCTGAAACACAACACAAAGATACCAGAGACTCGATCGAGTATACTCGCACTCGATCACCCAACCCTCCTTGTTTCCTTGGTACCCTAAGGATTCTTACTTGCACTGCTCACTGATCCGGTGTTTCCAGTAGTACGGGCCCTATACTACCTTTCACACCGCAACAGTATTCATCCCAAGTCCTCCTCCTAGGATCCCAGATCAAAGGTACTCTACATCTAGCTAAGCATAGGCTACCCTTCGGCAGACCTCTCATAAGCTCCTCACTACTACCTACTCACTCTCGAAGCATCACATAGCAGCAGTAATCTCCTAGGCTAAGGCATCACAAATCAGGCCACTCTAGTGCTAATATGAATACCTAGCATACTCTAGCATGCATATCATATCATATCATATCTCATAATACATAATGTAAGGGTATTTTGGGAAATCACCGTTCGGGCGCTGGCTGATCGTACACACTGCTCCTTTCTACTTTTCTCAAAATCTTTTACTCTGTTAGAAAAATTGTTCCTTTTTATGAAAAACTTTCCGAAATCCTTAGTTTGAGTTCAGATACGCCCGAAGGTGCATCCAAATCCCTCAAACCAAGGCTCTGATACCAACTTGTAACGACGTAAATTTCCAAAACAATTTTTCATTTTTAAAACATACTTTTATTCATAAGGTACTATCAAAACATAGTATATCCAATGTTATCATAACAAAACATATCCCAGAATCTCAAGACATAAACTTCATGAGTGTGTACGGATAATGTCGGCGCCTTCCCGCGATCCTCGCTAGTACCTGAAACACATAACACAACAACTGTAAGCATAAATGCTTAGTGAGTTCCCCAAAAAAATACCACATACAACACATACGCCTTTCCAGGCCATAACTCTGTTGGACCTTCCGGTCCAAGTGTCTCAGGGGACTTCTGTCCCGAATCCCGGTAGACCTTCTGGTCCTACCCGTATCGACCTTCCGGTTCGTAACCTCCTGACCTTCCGGTCCATGTCATCTTGACCTTCCGGTCCATATCATCTTGACCTTCCGGTCCTTTACCATAGATAACATACATAGCACATACATATCACATAACCACATATAGCACATACATCTCTTAGCATACAAGACCTTTCGGTCACACATAGGTACCCTTCCAGGTACAGTATAGTGAGAAGACTCACCTCGTACGAAGTCGGATAAACTCTCGTGCTTGACGTCCCGACCTAGCCTCCTCATATCATCCGAATAACATTCCTGATCAATACCCTCTCATAGTCTCATCTCTAAAGATTGGGTAGAAGGCCATTCTACCCCTCCCTGAACTCTCCTGAATCAGCTTGACCAAAACCCTGAGGTCAGCTGAAGTCAACGGTCAAAGCTTTGACCCGACTCGTCGAGTGCACATGGGCGACTCGACGAGTCCATGCGGGTCATCATAATCCTTCTAGCCTCACTTGGCATGTCGAGTCATCCCTTCACTCGACGGGTTACACTTGTCACGAATCGCGGGGCAACCCCGACTCGACTCGTCGAGTCCCCTTATGGACTCGGCGAGTCCCTTCCATGGCAACACTCAAACGACTTTCTGAGGTCAGATCTGCTTCACCAACTAGTAGATCTAAACTTCTACCACTCAAAAGTCACGTAAAGGTTCAAACTTTAGGCCCATGCATCACATTATCATCTCTATATGCCAAAATAACCCTTAATATAATAACCTAGGCCCCAAAACTCATAAAGGATTGCATAAAGCTGAAGAATAGGGACTCTCTGGGCCTCTCAAGGTCCGGATCTGATAATATTGTCAAAGGGGACATCACACACACTAGATCTCTTACCAAAGTGAAGAGATGAAACCCTAGATTCATGAAATCTATTACTCAAATGAAGATAGACATGAATCCTTACCTCCCACAGCAGCTCTGAACGAAAAGATGGAAGATTTGAGTCCCACAAGTCAGCCCAGCTCGAAATCCTTCCTTCCCTTTGCTAAAACACACCAAAGAATGATGAAGTAGCCCTCCTCTTGCACTACAAGCTTTCTCTCTGCTCTCTAGGGTTTCTCAGGAGTGCAGTGGCCGCAAATGAAGGCCATAAAGGCCTTTAAATAGGGCACAGGCCCCAAGATTTAGGGTTTCTGTCCACAGCGCGGACTCGTCGAGTCCACCCATCGACTCGTCGAGTCCCTTCATTAATCCAGTCAGCAAATCGCGATCCTACTCGACGAGTCTAGGCGTCAACTCGTCGATTCCCTCCTCATAACTCAAAAAGAAATACTCAAATTGTCATGCCTGGAAATTCGGATGTTACACACCGGAAGGCCGAGTGTCCGCAGTTGCGAGGGTCATCCCAGGGAGCATCACAGGGATCTGCCCCTGCTTCCGTTCGAGGGAGAGCCTTCCAGTTGACAGCAGAGGAGGTCCGCGCAGCGCCAGATGTTGTGGCTGGTATGTATTCCTTCATCTATTTATTTTGAGTTTATGGTGTTATGCTTATATTATGATATGCGTAGGTACATTTCTTGTGAATTATGTACCTGCTTTGGTGTTATTTGACTCGGGTGCGAATCGGTCTTTTGTGTCGTTAGTCTTTAGTCAGCACATCAGTATCTGTCGAGAGGCGTTGAGTCGACCTTTGCGAGTTTCCATAGCTGACGAGAGGGCGGTGTATGCCACTGATGTGATTCGAGGATGTGTACTTGAGATCTTCGGCGTTGAGTTTCCAATTGATTTGGTCCCGATTGCGATGGGGGATGTCTGTGTCATCGTGGGCATGGACTGGTTGAGCAGGTTTGGAGCGGTTATCAACTGCGAGCGACAGCTGGTGACCATACGAGACCCTAGTGGGGGAGTTCTTACGGTTTATGGCGAGGGTACCCGTTCTGGGTCAGCATTTTGTTCGGCCGCTAGAGCGAGGCAGAGCCTACAGCAGGGCTGTAGTGGGTTTGTGGATTATGTGGTGGATACAAGAGTAGATGCAGAGAGGCCGAGGTCGGTCGATGAGGTCCCGATAGTGCGTGAGTTCCCGGACGTTTTCCCTGAGGAGTTGCCGGGAGTACCTCCCGAGAGACAGGTAGAGTTCCGTATCGATTTGGTTCCGGGGGCAGCGCCTATCGCCAAGGCGCCCTATCGCCTTGCGCCACCAGAGATGCAGGAGTTATCCTCACAGCTGCAGGAGCTGCTGGGGAAGGGGTTTATTCGGCCGAGTAGCTCGCCGTGGGGAGCGCTGATCCTTTTTGTCAAGAAAAAGGATGGTTCACACCGGATGTGCATTGATTACCAGGAGTTGAACAAGCTAACGGTCAAGAACCATTACCCCTTACCGAGGATCGACGATCTGTTCGATCAGTTGCAGGGAGCGTCTTGGTTCTCCAAGATTGATCTGAGGTCTGGATATCATCAGATGAGAGTGCGGGATGAGGATATCCAAAAGACAGCGTTCAGGACTCGTTATGGGCATTACGAGTTTGTGGTGATGCCTTTCGGGCTCACCAATGCACCAGCGGCATTCATGGATCTCATGAACAGGGTGTGCAGGCCGATAATGGATCGTTAGGTGATCGTGTTTATTGATGATATATTGGTATATTCGAGATCTAGAGAACATCCTGAGGAGCATTTGAGGGAGATCCTCGGAGTTCTGAGATCGGAGAGGCTTTACGCCAAATTCTCCAAGTGCAATTTCTGGTTACAAGAGGTCGAGTTCCTGGGACACCTCGTCAACCAGAATGGGATATTGGTCGACCCGGCCAAGATTGAGGCGGTGATGAGTTGGGAGGTGCCGAGATCCCCTTCAGAGATCAGGAGTTTTCTGGGGTTGGCCGGCTATTATCGGAGATTTATCAAGGATTTCTCCAAGATTGTTGTTCCTCTCACCAGGTTGACCCGGAAGGGCGTAGCTTTCAGTTGGGGCCCGGAGCAGCATGCCTCATTCGAGAGACTTCGCCAGAGATTATGCGAAGCCCCAGTGTTAGCCCTTCCCGAGGGAATGGAGGATTTTGTGGTGTATTGTGATGCGTCGATATCGGGATTGGGTGCGGTGCTGATGCAGAGAGGGCACGTGACAGCATACGCATCGAGGCAGCTGAAGCCTCATGAGACTAGGTATCCTACTCACAATCTGGAGTTGGGGGCTGTGGTGTTCGCCCTCAAGATCTGGCGTCACTATTTGTATGGTGTTCGGTGTACCATATATACGGACCACAAGAGCTTGAAGTATCTGATGGATCAGCCCAACCTTAATATGCGCCAGAGGAAATGGTTGGATGTAGTAAAGGATTATGAGTGCGAGATCCTGTACCACCCGGGCAAGGCTAACGTTGTAGCCGATGCCTTGAGTCGTAGGGCGGAGAGTGCCCCGTTACGAGATGTTTGTATGAGGTTGACGGTGATGACTCCGGTGTTGGGCACCATTCGAGAGGCCCAGGTAGAGGCCATTAGACCAGATAACCGCAAGAGAGAACGGGTGATCGGGCAGGTATCTGAGTTCTTTGCCGATAGCCAAGGACTTTTGACCTTTCAGGGTCGGATTTGGGTGCCATTTGAGGGCGGGGCACGTACCATTCTTATGGAGGAGGCGCATAGATAGAGGTTTTCGATCCATCTCGGGGCCACGAAGATGTATTTGGACCTGAAGAGAGACTATTGGTGGCCCTGTATGAAGAGGGATGTTGCATGGTTTGTGGAGAGGTGCTTGACCTGTCGCAGGGTTAAGGCCGAGCACCAGCGACCGCATGGCAAGTTGCAGCCACTTAAGATTCCCCAGTGGAAGTGGGAACAGATTTCTATGGGTTTTATCACCAAATTGCCGAGGACTGCGAGAGGTGCCGATGCAATTTGGGTGATCGTTGACCGACTGACGAAGAGCGCTCATTTTCTTGTTGGATTAATGTCTAAGTCCATAACTATATTTGGTATGTACTTGACCCGACCCGGCATGGTCCATTTGGGTTGCACTTCACCGACACAATTTATATGGATAGTCTTTTGAGAATAGGATATTTATGATTTATATTAATATATTATAAGTTCTAATATATTAATATGGAATCATATTATTTAATTAGTATTGATCAAGAATTAATTTAGAATTAATTAAGTGATCAAAAAGAACTAATTAAATATGGACTCTTATATATATGGAATGGGCCAAGTTCATTTAGGTTGGGCTAAGCTTTCATGGATGGTCCATGGAGCTTTTAACCCATGGATCCTATGTAAATGAAAGGTCATGGGTATTAGGGTTTACATGGATGTAACCCTAATCCTCCATAATATATAAAGGGGTCATTGGCTCACAAAATTGGCACAAGTATGTGAAAATAAGAGTGGGCCGATTTTAGTGTGCATACATATTCTCTCAAGTTCTTCCAAGGTGTTTTGGTGATTTGTGATTCCATTTGAGGCTTCCACACTATTGGGGCTAAGCTCTTAAAGCTTGAAGACATCAAGCTACATCAAAAGTTATGTCATCTAACTAGAACTTTGTAGTATAGGTGCCTCATAATATGCTAGTTAGGATGAAACCTTGGAATATTTAATATTTGTATGTATAATAGAGAAAACATAGATCCAAGGTTTATAGGGTTGCATGTACACCATAGGAGTGTTAGAATGCTCAAAACCCAACAGTGGTATCAGAGCCATGGGTTGTTTTCTGTTATATTGATGCAAATGTTTTATTTTCAAGTTGAAAAAAAAGGAAAAAAAAACATGACGTTTGTCAAATTTTCAAGAGTTACAAAACTTGCCCTCAAGTTTTGGAATTTGGAAAAAGCTTTTTATGAAAAAAAAATTGAATTCTAAAACTCTTGGGTTCATAACTTAAACAATTAATTAAATGGTTTTAATTTTGAATTTAATAATTGGAATTATGATGTTTTATTGAATAATTCAAATTAACTCTTATGGACTTTATTAATAGTTAATTAAAGCGTTTAATTAAAAGAGTATTATTAAATCCATAAATAAAGATATGGTTTGAGTTTAATTAAATTAAAAGTTTAGTTTAATTAATAGATTAAACCACCAAGTATTTTAAATGTCTAAAATACACCCTTATACTATTATAATATTAAAAGTTTAATATATTATATGTATAAGAGCAAGTCGTCTTACCAATAGTAGGCCTCATTCACGAAGCCGGTCTATAAGGGGGGTATAAGGTTACTGCCTATAAAATGGCAGTTTAATGGGTGTCCACTCTCACTCACCGCTTCCTTGACCGGTGCAGGGTCGTTAGCCGAACAGGTAGGACAAGGACTATAATTATCCCTTCATTATAAGTATAATGATAAATACTAAGTAACTGAACACTTATAAATTCTCAATCTTAGTTACTTAGGAAAATGTGAATAAGGTGCTAATCCATGAAATTACATTTTGCACTTTGTTTAAGCTGTTAGTGGAGCGTGTGTGGTTAACCGACACACTAACCTGGACTTAACAAGGTAGGCAAAGGGTAACTTAATGTTTATCATAGTATTGTTGGAGCGTGTGTGGTTAACCGGCACATCGATTGAGGGGTAAATATTAAGGGTACCAAGTATATTTGCATGGTTACTTCACACCTTGTTTTGTGATCCTCGGCATCCCAGTCACAAAACCTGAAGGGCACACTCGAGATTGAAACATGCCATTGAAAAGTTCAATGAATCTCAAAAGAATCTAGGAGTTTCAGACGCTCGAGGACATGCTCAGGGCATGTGTAATGGACTTCGGAGGAAGTTGGGACACGTATCTGCCGTTGGCTGAGTTTCTTATAACAACAGCCACCATTCGAGTATCGGTATGCCTCCCTTTGAGTTGTTGTATGGGAGAAGGTGTCGGACTCCCATCTACTGGGGAGAGGTTAGGCAGCGAGTGTTGGGTTTCACTGAGTTAGTGCTTCAGACGACTGAGCAGATACAGCAGGTCAGACAGAGGTTGTTGACAGCTCAGAGTCGCCAGAAGAGTTATGCGGATAGGCGACGATCCGAGCTTGAGTTCCAGGTGGGGGATTTCGTACTCCTGAAGGTATCTCCTTGGAAAGGAGTGATCCGATTCAGGAAGAGGGGCAAGCTGGGGCCCCGGTTCATTGGTCCGTTTAGGGTGACTGCGAGGGTAGGCAGGGTAGCATATCGTCTGGAGCTACCTGCGGAGTTGAGTCAGATCCCTGATACATTCCACGTGTCACAGTTGAGGAAGTGTATAGCCGACGAGTCGGCGGTGGTACCGTTGGAGGACATTCAGGTGGATGCCATCCTGAATTATGTTGAGAGGCCAGTCGCGATTGTGGATCGGAAGATCAAGCTTCTAAGGAACAAGGAGGTGCCACTGGTGCAGGTCCAGTGGCAACATCGTAGAGGGTCCGAGGTGACTTGGGAGCCGGAGTTAGAGATGCGTGAGCAGCATCCAGAGTTGTTTGTGGAGTAAGACTTCGAGGGCGAAGTCTGATTCTAGTGGGGGAGAATTGTAACATCCGGATTTCCAGGTATTATATTTTATCATTTTATTTTTTTGAGAAAAGTTAGGGACTCGACGAGTTGAGTCGTAGACTCGTCGAGTAGGACCGCGTTTGCTGACTGGATTAATGAACGGACTCGAGGAGTCGGAAAGGGTGGAGTCGACGAGTCCGCGCTGTGGATTGAAACCCTAATTCTCGGGGTCTGTGCCCTATTTAAAGGCCTTTATGGCCTCCGTTTGCGGCTGCCAGTCCAGAGAGAGATACCCTAGCGATTGTGAGCGAGTTTGAGCCTTTTTAATCATATTTGGTGTGATTTTGCAAAGGAGGAAGTGTTTCCAGCAAGGGGAGGTCAAGAGGATTGCATTTCAGTGGGTTTTCAGCTTGGGTCTTCAAGTTTGAGGTAGCTATTCGATCTTATCCTTCTGTTTTGCTTAAGAGCATTGTATATAGGGTTTTCTATACCCTTTTATGGCTTGTTTAGTTGAGTATAGTGTCCCATTAAGTGCTAAACTCTAGATCTGGACCTTTTGAGGTCCAGAGAGCCTGAACCATGCTGCTTTTTGTGGTTCTATGGAGGAAATGGACATAGGTTGCCATGTTAGAAGGGATTTCACCAAAATAAGCCTTGGGAGCATTGCATATGTAGCAAGATTCAACCTTTACGTGTTTATTGGTCATGGGGAAGTCAGATCTACAGATTAGAGAAGCAGATCTGACCTCAAGAGGTCAGATGAGTGTTGTCATGGGAGGAACTCGCCGAGCCCATAAGGCCTCGACGAGTCGAGTCGGGTTGCCCCGCGATTCGCGATCTGTAATAACCCATTTAGTGTAGGGTTGACTCAGTGAGTCGAGTGAGGACCAGAGGCGAAGAGGTCATGCATGTACTCGCCGAGTCACATGAGTGCACTCGGCGAGTCGGGTCAAAGCTTGACCGATTGACTTTTGTTGACTTTTAGGGTTTAGTCTGTGTTCGGACTTATGAGCCATTAGAGGGGTAGAATGGTCTTTTACCCTTCTTAGAGAACTTATAGAGAGGGGTTAGCTTAGCCTTTAGAAGTTGTATTAACTAGAGTAATTATTTATGTGATTAGGCGAAGGCTAGTGCAGTATTTCAGAGTTCGAGGTTTACTGATTTACCCGAGGTGAGTCTTCTCACTATACTTACCTAGAGTGGTAAATAGATTTATATGTCAGAGTATCTGGTATGCTATTTATGTGATTATGATGCACTGCATTATTTCTATGTGATTTATGCTGTGTATGTTCCAGAGTTTACAGAGTTAGAACCGGAGGGTTCACAGAGTTAGGACCAGAGGCTCCACAGAGTTATAGCCTCGAGTGGCTAATATGTGTTTTATGTGGTATTTTGGGGAACTCACTAAGCATTTATGCTTACAGTGTTGTGTTATGTGTTTCAGGTACCAGTGAGGATCGCAGGAAGGCGTTGGCATTATCATTACACACACGAGGAGTTTTATACATTATGATCTTGGGGTTGTGTTCTATGGATTGATATGTGATACAATGACATTTTATAATATTTATGAATGAAAGTATGTTTTTGAAAATACTAAAAATTGTTTGAAAATTTACGGTGTTACATCTAGGAAGTACAGTGGAACGCTAGCAGGCTCGCAACATGTAGGTGTTTTTGAACGATGTGTTCACCGGTGTACTCCATCCCCCCATGGTTGCCTTACAGATCCATATGGATGAGGAATCCCCTTAGTATTAGGGTTCATCCCGATGAAATTCCATAGGGTTTGTCGCTTTTAATAGATGCTTTAGGGATGTACAGTGAGGATAACGGGAACGGGTAATCGGGTTGAATGATTGTTGAAAATAATAAACTTATTTATTGTGGGTTGAAAACCCTATATGCTCACCAGGCTCCCCAGCCTGACCCAATCAGTTTCTTGTATTACAGGTAGTAGAAAAACCATAGTTGGATGACTTGATGAGAGATTTATGGATTTTAGGCCAGTAGAAAATAAATGAAATGTTGTAAGACCTATGTTGTTTTGAGGCCAGATTTTGTTTTGTGGCCTATGATGTTTTGTGTTTATGCTTATGATCTGTATCGATGTTGACATCCCGAGTTTTTGTAATGTAATGAAAATACATTTCTTTAAGAAATGCTTTGATAAAATTTTATCATATTTTGTTTTGGGAACAAATTCTGCAACACTTTTCTTTAAGAAGTTACTCAGATTTTTATTAAAAAGCCTAAAAGAAATCGGTGTTTTATGGCCGTAAAAATGGGGATGTCACACTTCACCTCAATATTTTCAGTTGGCCCAAATTGTTCAGTCTTAACTGAAACGAGTACAGCGGGTTGGCCAAACTAAGCAGGTCTGTCTTCCTCATTCATCTCAAGGGTTGGGGTATAGTTGTCATTGAAAGGAGGTGGAACACTGTGATACCCTAGACTCTTATTTTGATTATCTTTAAATTTTAATTGCTTCTCAATCATAGATGCACCTACCTCACTTGACTCGTCAGATTTCTTAAAGTTTAATTCAGCATCTTTATATTTAGCTTTCAATGCATCAAGTTCGGCAGTTAATTTGACAATTTCCTTTTTAGCATAGTTATAATTTTCACATTTATTACTATATTCTTCTTGAAGTTTTCAAAAGTCCTTAGTTTTGGCCTCTAGTTGTTCTTTTAAGGGTTTTTGGGCCTTCCTAAGTGTATATCCTTCATATTTAAAGTCCTCAATTTCCCTTTTTAGCAAATCATGTTGATCACGATAAAGTTTAATTTTAGCTTCATAAGACTGAGAACATGAAACTTCATTGACCTTGGTGTTTGAGGAACTCATTGTTTAACAAAAATGCCCTTTGACTTGAAACCTCCAAAGTCAACCTTAAGAGTCAAACTTATAAAGTCAAACTTGAAAAGTCAAACTTAAAAGTCAAACTTGAAGGTCAAACGTTAAAACTTGAAAGTTAAACGAGAAAGTCAAAGTTAAAAGTCAAAGACTAATCTTGAGAGTCAAAAGTCAACTTTAAAAGTCAAAGGTCAAAAATGAAAGTCAAAATTTAAACTTGGAAGTAAAAAGTTGAAAATCAAAACTTTAGATCGAAAACGTGGCTTGAAAATTTGAAAAAATGATTTTTAGACCGAATCACAAGGCCTCTCAAGCTGATCGAGAAGTCTCGCACCGAGAAGTCTGCTGACCGAAAATGAAACCGAAAACTGAGGCCGAGAACTGGGAACCGAAATCAGCGAGACCGAGAACCTTCGCACCACGCTCTACCGAGGACCTTCGGACACGCTCCACCGCAAACCTCGCAGACCACAAACTCGGAGACGCGCCACCGAAATCGCTTCTGACCGCAAACACCATTGAAACCCTACTCCGAGACCGAGATTAGCCGCCGAAGATTCGCAAATTTCGACCAAAAACACGATTTTTCAACTTTTAATGCAAAAAACTAGATCAAAAACACAAAATTTTGAAGAACACGAAGAACAAACAGCCAATATTTCTTCGAAAACAATTCAAAAGCGCCCAAACCTTCAAGAAAATGTCCAAAATTTTTTAAAATCTTACCAAATTGATTGATACGATCCAGGCTCTGATCCCACTTGTAAGTTCCTAAATCGCTTTGATGTATCAATCAGATCCACATGATGGTGCAGAATCCCAATCAAGTGGATGATGCAAGATAGAATGGAGAAGAAGAAGAACAACAACAAGATAAATCTTCAATGCACACAATAATATTCAATGATGATCTGGTACACAAGATTCACACACACACACACGTTCTCTCTACTTCCTCTCTCTAGAACACCAAGTATAACAATGGCAGCCCCTTGAATGTTTTCTACTCTCTAGACACCCCCAAAGATGCCTAATAACACACTATTTATACATAAGGACAAACCCAAGCCCAAAACCCAAAGGCCAGACCGAAATCACATGTGATTTCGGTCCAAACTATAACTAAACCCAAGATTGTTTTCGGCCCTAGACCGAAAAGTACAAATGCCTAGAAAAGCAAAGTATAAACCATAAATTTAGACCTAACAATGTTTAACATACTTAATAATATGATTGGGTGGTGAGGGGCTGTGAAAAATAATAAATGAGAGGTTGTGATAGTGTTGGGTGAAATAGTGGTTGCGATAGGTTAGAGAGAGAGAGAGAGAGAGAGCCATGTGAGATAACAAGTCGTTTCTGTCGTGTCTATCTCAAGTACTTTTGTACTGTCGTGCTTTACCCAAGTATTTTTGTACTGTCGTGCTATACCCAAGTACTTTTGTACTGTCATGCTAAACCCAAGTACTTTGTACTGTCGTGATTATAAAAAAGTACTAATGTACTATCGTGTTGTCACGAGTATTATCATACTGTCGTGCCTAATCACCTAGGAGTTATAGTTGTCTACTGATAAAGATGCTTTAGGAAAGATCCCTCAAGATCATCATTATAGGATTAATAAGTGAGAATTATGGGAAATGGGGTAATTGGGTTATTTGAATGTTGATGGTTATATAATTAAAAATTATAATATTTCGGGTTGAAAACCCTATGTATCTCACTAGGTTTTTCAACCTGACACACTCAGTTGATTGTATCACAGATAATTACATCTATGATGATATATGTATCCGATAAGATACTCAAGGAGATTTAGACCATTAGTATAAAGAGATGTTGTAAGTCTTCGTTTATGCTTATGTATCTTGTATCGACGATGACATCCCGAGTATTTAATAAATCAATCAAAAACATTCATTCGGGAATATTTTATGGGACATATTTTGTATTTGTAAATTAAAACTCTGATTTTAAAAATATAAACTTGTCTTTTCTGGCTATGAAAATAGGGATGTCACAGGAAGCAGTCGAGACACAAAGGGCATGGTCACTGGAACAAAAAAGATGTAAATGAATTTATTCTTCTCATTGACTCGATTGATTGCGATTTGATTTCTAGAATTTTTTACTCGATGCATATGCCGATGATTTTTAAGATCAAAGGTATTGTGGATATAGAGCGATGGTAGTGGAGGAGGGCAGAGTCGTTTATATGTGGTAGGCCAACACATAATCATCAAAGGTGAAGCTCGAAGAAACATGAAAAATGATGATTTTCAGTTTCGATTTCATTTATCTGATTGAATTTGAATTTTATGTTTTGTTGTTGAAAATTTAGCTCTAATGAGCCTGTATTGCCATGCCTCTCTAATCTTATTCGATTGTTTTACTAGTTGTACTTTTAAATTTTTTTGTCTGTTTTTTTAGTTTTTTAGCTTAGTTTAATTATAAGTCTTGACTATATAATCACCTCCATTGCAGGTGTAGGTTCTTACAGTTCATGTTAAAAATAGACATTTGAAGAAAAAATTATGAATATAACGTATGTTTATATAATCACCTCAATTCCACTATTTATCTATTTTGCAATTTGTGATCCTAAAGGTTGGATGTGAAAATATTTATGTTTCAATTGATATGTTCAAATGAATGTATTTTGATGTCTTGTTTCTACAATTACACAGCCTGAACTCCTGCACTCTGGTTCAATCTCCTATGTAAGATTTGAATATTAATCATTATCTTGGGAAAGAAGATTTGGGCAATACTGGTGAAGAAATGTAATATTTCGCTTATTTTCTCATATCTTACATGGTTCAACCTTTTGTTTTGGTTGTTATTAAAAATTACACTATAGTTTTATGGATACTTCATCATCGGGTCAAGCAGGACCATATTTTAAGTTTAATGTTGCTGATGGAAGACAAAAGAGAATGATGCTCTTAACCTCTTACTATTCTCAAGGTAGTTATTTCTATCACTATTTCAAAAATAATTTATTTATTTACTTCATATTCCATCCTTCATGTATCTGGTTTACATTACATTCCTACTCTTCTAGAAAAGGAGTTACATCATGCCTCAAATGTTCATTCTACTTCAATTCGATTTGACTTTCACACTTCTTGCTCAATGATCACAAGAAACTCTAAAAAGAAATTATCCTATACATTTCCCCTTTATCAATATTTCATTAAGAAACACTAAGATGAGTGTTTATTTTATTGTACTTTACATTAATCTCAGATGATGCCTTTTTGGAGGATGAAAGCACAAAGATCTTTGCCAAAAAAAGTTGTAGACCATTACAGTGCAAGGACAAACCAAACACTGGAAGAGCGAGAAGCAAGTCCCATTATTCGTTTAAAAAACTCAATATCTAATGAACTATTACATTGATATATATATATATATATATATATATATATATATATATATATATATATATATATAAAGTGTGAGAGAGAGAGATAGAGAGAGATATTGTTAGATGAATCCTCAGCCAATACATTCTAACTTCAACTTCCCTCAACTTCCATCAACTATTAGATGATTTAGGGGCACAACAGTAAATTTCATGTTTATGTTTAGAAAGAGCACACATTCCTTCTTCCCTGTTATATGATTACGAAACAAAAATTCTTCTTATCGCTGAATCTTCGATTCTCAATATCAATCCTCTAATCCTATCATCCAACTTTCGCAATTCATTCAGTCTCATCTTAAAGTTCCAATTTTTACTGAATCTGTTATCAAATTAATGAGCATCTTCAAATCGAAGAAAACCATCGAAACAGAGCATCCGTTCATATTTTCAAAATACGAGATATAATCCTCAAATTGAAGAAACAAGCACAATGCATTCATCATCGTAATTCAAGAGAGCTTCAGAGCATTTGAATATTGAATCCAAATGAAATTTCATACATGATGTCGTATTCTAAAGAAATTGACGAGTCCATCGTAAGTGATACCATCGCAGGTGATATCAATTCATCTCATAATTACAAACAAATCAATTTAATTTCTTCAACTTATCATAATCAACATCAAAACCTTCAAAATACGATCGACATTCAAGGTAAAAATAATCCATTACGTATTACAATATAATTTTGAAAGTTCATTATGTTTTAAAGAAATATAACTAAAATTACTTTCATTGCTGCAACATTACAAATGAGAATTGTGCAGAAAAATAATAAATGTTGTTTTTTTACCACAAGTAGTATTTTCTCTATTGAAACAAGGAAATAATACTCATTAGAGTTAATGAAAACAAGAAAATTTGAACTCTTGTATTCCAATGCTAAAATAATAATATCCACAAAAGGATAGGAAGGTCATTCAGTTAAATTGTATCACAAACGTGTGGTTGATTCGTGGGGTTAAAACAATTATATTGGCAATGAGAATTGTTAAAAAGCATTCAGTTACATCAGAATGTAACTGAGTTATGATTTATAAATTTTTAGAAGCTTTTGATGACCTCGTTATACTTTATACCATAAAAACATAGATATACTAATGCTTCAATTAAAACTCATAAAAATCATTATAATGTTAGGTTAAAAATGTATGAACTTTTAACAAAAATATATAGCATCTGTTAGGATGGATAAAGCATAGAAGCAACAAAACTTAATCCTGAAAGTGAAAGGTAATGTAAGGGTTTTGAATCATGTGCATTCTCTTATAAATCACTTTCCAGTATGCTTGGAAGAATTATATATCAAAGAGGGCAAAGTTTGAAGTAAATTTGATTCTCGAGTAATGATTGAAGATGTACTCAAGTGTCCATAATTCAAAACCAGATGCAACTCTAAAACGAAAAAATGAGATTAATTACCAAATCATTGTGATCAATCGTTAATCTCCATTATGTGAGAGATGGATTTGGGGCAGCTTGTAGGATCGAGATTGACATCATCATAGATAAGATGGAGATGAAAATCGGTCTTCGGAAACGAGACTAATATTTCAAAAGCTCACTTTCAGAAAATCAGTTTCAAAATTGTAGAAGAAAAACTCACCGACGGGGAAAGACGGGAAGAAGGCTGCAATCGGTGATTGTTGTCGCCAATGGTGAGGGTTGTCTCTAAATATGTGCATCCATCGGAAGGGAGATATGTGAAGAGGCATGACTAGAGGAGAAGCATAGCAGAGGGAAACAGTGGAGCGATGTCTTTTTCCGATGATGGATACTAACAAGAGGAGATCGTCAGAGGCTAGGAGGATGACAACGGTGGTAGGCTTCGATTTTGGAGGCGGTGGGAGGCTTCGATGGTGGAGGCGTCCAAATTAGGTTACTATGACGTAAATCGGGGATTACTATGATAAAAGGTCCCTTGTGTCATTTTATAAACATACCCACACATATTTTTTTCTATTATTTACAAAAATTCCACAAGAGATCTTGACATTCTTTTATTTTGATATAAAAGTTTTGTTTTAGTTCTCGGGTTCTCGGAAAACTATGAGTTCTCAAATAATCTTCTCTCTCCCTCCCTCCTCTCTCCCTCCCTCCTCTCTCTCTCTGTATATATATATATATATATATATATATATATATATATATATATATATATATATATATATATATATATATATATATATATATATATATAATTTGATTTAGTAGTACTTTTCAAAAACATTATTAAAATGTGAGTTAGAAGAATTATTGTCCAAATACTATCTAAATAACATTGTATGTCTAATGTGAGGGTGAAAGTGAAAGGTAATGTACGGGTTTTGAATCATGTGCATTCTGTTAGAAAATCACTTTCCAGTATCCTTGGAATAATTATAAATCTAAGAGGGCAAAGCTTGAATGAAATCTAATACTCCAGTAATGATTGAAGATGTACTCAATTGTGCATAATTCAAAAGTAGATGCAACTCTAAAACGAAAAATGAGATTAATTACCAAATCATTGTGATCAATCGTTAATCTCCATTATGTGAGCGATGGACTAGGGGCAAATAGTAAGATCAAGTTCGAAATCGTCGTAGATAAGGTGGAGATGCAAATCAGTCTTCGGAAACGAGACAAAGATTTCAAAAGCTCGCTTTCAGAAAATCGGTTTCAAAATTGTAGAAGAAAAAATCATCGACGGGGAAACACCGGAGGAAGGATGCAGCTGGTGATTATTGTCGCCGATGGTGCGGGTTGGCTCTGAATATGTGCGTCCTTTGGAAGGGAGATATGTATAGAGGCATGACTGGAGGAGAAGCATAGCCGAGGGAAACAATGGAACGATGTCTTTTTCCGTTTATGGATACTAACGAGAGGATATCGCCGGAGGCTAGGAGGATGACGGTGGTGGTAGGCTTCGATTGTGGAGGTGGTTGGAGGCTTCGATGGTGGAGGCGTCCAGATTAGGTTGCTCTGACGTAAATTGGGGATTACTATCATTAAAGGGATCCGAATTAAGTTCTTCCTAAAATGTCCGTTCTGTTATTTTATAAATTACCCACATGTCTTTTTTTCTATTATTTACAAAAATACCAAAAGAGATGTTGACATTCTATTATTTTGATCTAACGTGCCGTTTTAGTTCTTGGGTTCTCGGAAAACTATGAGTTTTCAAATAATCGCTTTTTTTTCTCTCTCTATCCCTCCCTCCCTCCCTCTCTTTCTCTTATATATATATATATATATATATATATATATATATATATATATATATATATATATATATATATATATATATATATATATATATATATTTGATTCAGTAGTACCTTCCAATAAGATTATTAAAATGTGAGTTAGAAGAATTATTGTCCAAATACTATTTAAATAACATTATATGTCTAATGTTAATTTCAATTTAAGATTGTTTATGTTTAATATGTATAATTTTTATAAATAACGTTAAAGCATTTATGTTCAACGTATGTTAAAAAAATCTAAAAATATGTTATAAGAACACTTTACAGATCATATCTATGATACTAATGATGATGACGAGTATTGTATTTAAAAAAAATATCTTATATCCTTTTATTGTCTGGTATTGTCTTTTTTTACAATTTAAATGTTATTTTTTTTATAATAGATATTTATAATTATTGTGTAGGTTTGGTGAACATCTCCTTACTAAGACGGTGTGATGTAGAGGATAATTAATTTACTGTTATTTTATTTTCTTTTATAATTATTTTTATCTTTTATTATTTATTATTAATTATTTATAATTATTAACAATCTTTTCATTATTAATATAATTTATATAAATTTATGAATATGTTTAACTTTATTTTATTTCCTGTTATTATTTTCTTTTTAAGTTCGTATATTTATAAAGTTATATAAATACAACATTTGATTAATCATTTTCTATTAGTTTTTTAATAGAAATAAAATTATACATTAGTGAACTAGTATATACTAAAAGATGGATTATCTTTAAAACAATTGAAATTGAAATTTTGAAATTTTGAAATATTTTATTTTTGAGCCATACAACTACATAAAAATCTTATATTTAAGTTAAAATGCATTAATTTCTTTCTAATATTTTTGTTATCATCTTGGTGGTGGTTTGTAATATTTATATCTTTTTTTATAAGTCAAGTTAAATTTTTTATAAGTGACATAATCATTTTATATTTTTGGTTAATAAAAACACAAGATTTAACTTCATTAAAAATAAACACTATATATTTTCTATTAAAATATAATCATTTTATTTACTAGTATTTTTGTTAATAAAAACACAATATTTAAGTTCATTAAAGATAAACACTATATATTTTTTATTAAAATAAAGATAAATAGAATAATAAATTTTAATATATATATATATATATATATATATATATATATATATATGGTTAATTTCATGTGAGACGGCCTAATTTTATAAGACCGTGAGACGTAATTCTAGCCACTAATTTGGTAGATAAAAAAAACATTTTTAAAATGTTTAATAATTGAAAATTTTCGAAGTTTTTTTTCAAAAATTATTTTTGGAATTTATATTTTCCAAAAAAAATACCAAAAAAATAAAAAATAAATAAATAAAATACATTTTTTTTACATATTCTAGTAGAATATTAGAATATTCTATATATCTGACAAATCTTGTAGAATATTCTAACATTCTAAAAATCACATTAGAATATTTACAGTATAAATATTCTATTAGAATAATTACAGTATAAATATTCTATTAGAATATTTCACGTATTTTAAAAAAAAAGGGTAATGTTTTTTATTTATTTTATTTTTTTAGGTAATTAAAGTGACGAAAATAATAATTAAAAAAAAATTTCAGATTTTTCCTTTTATTTTGCATTTTAAAATTATTTTTGGATTTGGTCTCACGGTCTAACAAAATTTACATGGTTTCAAATGAAGCTGAACATATATATATATATATATATATATATATATATATATATATATATATATATATATATATATATATATATATATATATGAAAAAGTTCAATAGAGAACCATAATTATTGGTTCTTCTAGGAAACAAATCTTTTTTTCAATTTTTAGAGTTTATTCTTTATCGAAAAAAAAATCTAAAAATATCTAAATTCATATATTAACATTGTGAATGTGAAAAAAAGATTGGTTCCTTGGTTAAATATGGTTTTCTATTGAACCCCACCCTATATATATATATATATATATATATATATATATATATATATATATATATATATATATATATATATATATATATATATATATATGAAATCAATTAGGGAGGGGATATTAAATTGAAAGAGGGGGTTGAATACCTTGACATTTGCAACTTTCCTTAACCACCATGTCCGACATCAGTCCCCACGACAAGAGAAGAAACCCACACCTACGCTTTAACCCACCGAAGTTACAATCCCAACCCTTCTATTTCTGTCCCTTTTGACTTTTTAACCCAATAAGTTTTCACCTACGGTCCACACCGAAGTTAGACACCAACCCTTTAACTTACCCTTTTTCTCACCCTTTCTTTAAACCTTTAATCATTTTTATCCCCAAGTTTAAACTTTCTTGCTTCATAACACTTATTAACACTGAAGTTTAGGTTTTTTCAACTTCACTTTTGTGAAGAGTGTTTTTTTGACGACTACATTTACTGTCTTCACGAAATACATTACTCAAGGATTTATTCAAGCTTCGATCGTTACGACAAATTACTTCTTGTTAATTATTTTAGAAGAATTTATAACTCTTTTCATGAGGATTGCCCCTTTGATCAAGGTCTTTCAACCAACAATCCTTAGATCGAGGTCTTACGACCGGTTATCCTCCACACCACAGTTGGAGATCATATTTTTTTCTTTGCGTGGTTGGCATCGCAGCGACATCTGATCAATAAAGTTACCTCACAACCTTCATTTTATGGATTTTTATGACTTATAGCTCTTGACTATTGGTTGACGAACAAGTGTCTCGTGCAAACGAATTTATCTATTAAAGACTACTTTAAGAGTTATAGAATCGTAGAATCGGTTCATCATTTTTTTAGCATAACATAAACTTTTCTAGCGGAGTTCTTATCACTACTTTGGTATTACTTCATACAATTTTCAGCGAAAGAATACAAGCTTCCTATAGTTTTGTTCACTAATAAAACTATACATCATCATTTTAAGCATGACATATTTACTTACAAGTTACAGTCTTGGGCATTTAAGACTGCTTCTCACTTTTAGGAAAATATAGGATTTTCCTGGTTCAATACATTCCTTTCATACAAACAATGATTCATAACTCATTTTATAAGAAAATATCAGATTTTCTGGAAAATAAACGTGAACTTTCGAATGGCATACATTTACACAAATAACTACTTATGAACTCACCAACTTAATTGTTGACACTTTTTCTTTGAAATAACTTGTATTCTCAGGGAATCGCTAAACACCAGGTTAACAACTACTTTTGGGGACTAATGCTCTGGCGTTAGCAACATCTTTTGGAACATCATATTGTATTTGACTTTTGAAACATGTAATACAACAATCATGTAAACTTTTCAAATATATATTATGGTGGTGTGTATTTTCTTTACTATTCAATTGTAATGATACTGTAGATGACGTCCTCCGCCCCCGAATGTTTCCGCCGTTCAGGTTTGGGGGTGTGACAGATTGGTATCAGAGCATTGTTTATAGTGAACTAAGTATATCAAAACCATTTTTGATATGCGACTATAAACACAACTGGGCAAAAACACTCTGATTAAGAGATATATTTCTAAAAATATAGTTTTATTAAAAGTATACATGCATACATTGCATAACAGTAACAGTATCATAAGGAAAACAATATAGAAGTATTATAGATGAGTTGTGCACTATAGGTATGCCTTGGAATATGTAATCGGGACTGGGATAAATATAGCCTGATCAAATATATTTATCTGAGAGCCGACTAACATATGTTAGGGAATAGTTGTAGTGGACGACAAGTCTAAAACTTACCAAACATATAATCTTTAGAATCAAACATAACATTTAGAATACTATAGGAGTATTTTGTAAATGCAATAGTTTAACCTTAATGTTCATATTTATATGCTTTAGTGTTTAGACAATTCTCTTATCCCTATTCTCGTACAGACACAATGGCCGGATTTCACTTACCAGGGGACCCTTACTACCCGAACCAAGGTAATGGAGGCTGGGTGGAAGATGATCCAGAAGAGGATCCCGAGGAAATTGTGGATGAAGAGGAAGAAGAAAAGGAACCCATGGAAGAAGAGGAAGAAGAGTCTGAGAGGGACTGATACAGAACCAGAAGTGTATAATCCCCCACCATTCGTCCGACCTCCTGCAATCAGGAGAGGCTTTCAAGGACCGAATCCCATTTGGGGAAACCTCATTCACCACTAGAGCCGACAACAAGGAGTGCGCCCTCCATACAGGATGTGCCGAGACTTCTACAATGTTAGAAATGGAGGTTCAGCTGACAGGGCACTCCCTATCATCGTGGACAAGATAGCTAACCAAATCGATCAGGCAAGGATTTCGACAACCCGAATCCGGGAAGTCAATGCAATGTCACAAAGCAACACTTCCGATATATGTCGCCTGGACGAACTACATGATGAGACCCGAATCCTCACCGGGGCACTCCAGGGCCAAATGGATGCAACCCTCGCTCAAATAGGGGAAATGAAGGAGCAACAAGCCATCCTTGAAAGGCGGATAATGGGAGCCAAATACTCGGAAGCAGGGTCTAGTACTCGGCGCAGTACGCGTCGCAAGTAATGCTTGCACAACTCCAAATTTTGTTATAGACTAGCACCACGGCTAAATGTTTTACTTTTATTAACTTTCGGCACTGTAAACCTGTAGACAAGGTCAAAATTTCCCAACATTACGATGTATTCACTATATATATATATATATATATATATATATATATATATATATATATATATATATATTAAAGTATTTGCTTTGCGTGTTAATTCCTTGGATATCACTCAAAATTCATAGGTTTATCTGTTATTATATAAACTACTAATATGAATCGAACACAAATCACTGTTTAAGTCGAATCTTAACACATGAAGAATCTAAAATAGTTAACTTTTTAACACTGGACTTTCAATCATCAAAGACTTATTGTCTTTCATTGTTAATTCATTGGAAGCAAGATGCCTCCTCGCAGATCTGGCAGATGCGTCAACAATGCAACACCAACACCACCACCACCACCTCCAAAAGATGATCCCGTCATGGTACATGCTGCTATCACTGCAACAGTAGCAGCTGCTCTTACGCAAATAAACATTAATGGCACTGGCAGAGCTGGAAGTAGTACCAACCACTTAAATCATGGAACTGGCCATGGTCATACCAGGGAATGCACATACAAAGAATTTTCAAATGCAAAGCCAAAGACTTTCAACCGGGTAGGAAGAGTCATTGCACTTATGCAATGGTTCGAGAAGACCGAAACGGTCTTCGAGATCTGTGCATGCCCGGAAACAAGCAAAGCCAATTTCGTGCTTGTACTTTCTCTGATCGAGCCCTCACCTGGTGGAAGGGCCATGTGAAAGCCCTATCTCTCCCAGTTGCTAATGCCATGAGCTGGGAAGATCTCAAAATCTTGATGCTGGAAGAATACTGCCCTAGGGGCAAAATCCAAAAGTTAGAGCAGGAGTTATGGAACCTAAGGATGACTGGATCGGACCTAGCCACTTACATAGCCAGGTTCAGTGATTTGTCAGCCTTGTGCCCAGGTATGGTAAACCCGGAACCGAAGAACGTGGAAAGGTACATTTGGGGATTGTCACCCCATATCCAAGGGCATGTCCTGGCTTCTAACCCAATCACGTTTGATAGCGCAAAGCGCTTGGTTCAACGATTGATTAATCATGGTGTTAAACAGGGTACTATTACCGTTGCTTCTGAACCACCGAAGGAGATAGAGTTCTGAAGGAAACCCTGGAACAAGAGAAAGGGGCAAACCACACAGGAAAAACTTAAGAAACAACAAATAGTGACAGCCCACGCTGTTACTGTCCCGACCACCCCAGCACCAACAAAGTCGTACATCGGCAACCTGTTGAAGTGCAATAGATGCAACTTCCATCATCATGGACCCTGCCGTGAAATGCATTGCACTAAGTGCAACAGGAAGGGACACAATGTCGGCTTCTGTAAGGAACCGACCCAACCGGCCACTCCAGCCACAAATGTCGGAGTAGGCCGTACTTGTTACGAGTGTGGAGCAACAGGGCACTTCCGAAGGGACTGTCCGAAAGCAAACAACAAGAATGCTGGTGGAGGGGGCAGAGTATTTGCAATGGGCCAAGAGGAAGCCATTTCCGATCCCACGGTGATTATGGGTACGTTTCTCCTCGATAACTCTTGTGCATTCATTCTATTTGATAGTGGAGCGAAGAGGAGTTTCGTAAACCACAATTTTAAAAATGTACTATAACAAACACCCCAATCATTAAGCGAAACATTCATAGTAGAAATGGCTAACGGAAAGACAGAAGGTGCTAAAGAAATATACTTAAATTGTACCCTCGCACTAAACAACAATTCTTTTCCAATCAACCTCATGTTGGTTTCAATAAAACGTTTCCACGTTATCATAGGCATGGATTGGATGAGTTCTCATCGTGCGGACATTTTATGTTTTGAAAAGGCCGTTCGCCTTAATATGCCAAATGGCGAAACCCTCGTTATTTATGGCGATAAACCTAGTACTACTCTTAGTATCATCTCCTGCGTCAAAGCTCAAAAATATTTACACAAGGAATGTCATGCGTTCTTGGCACACATCGTAGATGTGAAGCGAGGAGTAGAAGACATAAAGAGCGTGCCTGACGTCTGTAATTTTCCCGATGTCTTTCCCGAAGATCTTCCAGGAGTACCTCCTGCAAGACAAGTCGAATTTAGAATCGACTTGATTCCTGGAGCCACCCCTGTAGCCAAAGCACCGTATCGTTTAGCCCCAGCAGAGATGCAAGAATTATCTAGTCAACTGAATGAACTGCTCATCAAAGGATTCATAAGACCAAGCTTCTCACCTTGGGGAGCACCAGTGTTGTTCGTGAAGAAGAAAGACGGATCGTTCAAAATGTGCATCGACTACCGAGAGCTAAACAAAGTCACCATTAAGAACCGGTATCCCCTGCCATGAATAGACGATCTGTTCGATCAACTCCAAGGGGCAAATTACTTTTCAAAGATCGATCTGAGATCGGGATATCACCAGCTACGAGTCCTGGAAAGTGATATTCCTAATACGGCTTTTCGAACAAGATACGGTCACTACAAATTTGTAGTGATGCCTTTCGGACTAACCAATGAACCCGCCGTGTTCATGGACTTAATGAATCAGGTATGTCGTTCGTTCCTGGACAAATTTGTGATTGTGTTCATAGATGACATACTTATTTATTCAAGGAGTAAAGAAGAACATGGTCTGCACCTGAGACAAGTCTTGGAGACACTACGAGCAGAGAAGCTTTACGCAAAGTTCTCGAAGTGCGAGTTTTGGATTAGGAAAGTGGACTTCCTAGGTCACGTGGTCAGCGAAGAGGGAATCCATGTGGACCCTTCCAAAATCAAAGCAATCAAGAATTGGTCAGCACCGAAGACGCCAACTGAAATTCGCTAATTTGTAGGCCTTGCTGGCTATTACCACAGATTCATACATAACTTCTCTAGCATCGTAAAACCCATTACCACCCTGACACAGAAGGGTGTAGCTTTCAACTGGGGAGAAAAGCAAGATGCTGCATTTCAAACTCTGAAGCAAACCCTATGCAGCGCACCCATTTTGTCTCTTCCAAAGGGGACAGAAGACTTTGTAGTATACTACGATGCGTCTAATCAAGGGCTGGGTTGTGTGCTGATGCAACGAGGAAAGGTTATTGCTTACGCCTCAGGACAACTAAAAACACACGAGGTCAACTACACCACTCATGACCTAGATCTTGGAGCAGTAGTGTTCACCCTGAAGATTTGGAGGCACTACCTATACGGAACAAAGTGCACCATCTTCACGGACCACAAGAGCCTTCAACACATATTCGACCAGAAGGAGCTAAATATGAGACAACGACGTTGGGTCGAACTACTCAACGACTACGAATGTAAAATTCGTTATCATCCGGGTAAAGCCAATGTAGTGGCAGATCCCCTAAGTCAAAAGGAGTACTCTGGTCGAAGAGTGAAAGCGTTAACCATGAAAATCCATTCACACTTGTCAACGCAAATCAAGGAAGCCCAACTAGAAGCCTTGAAACCAAAAAAACGTGACAGGTGAAGCACTTAGAGGAATGGACAAGGATCTTGAAATCAAAAGTGACGGAGTTCGTTATCTCATGAATCGAATCTGGACACCGAAATTTGGTGGATTCAGAGAGGTGGTGATGAATGAGGCACACAAGACTCGATACTCCGTACACCCAGGTTCAGATCAGATGTATCTGGATCTCAAACAACTCTATTGGTGGCCAAACATGAAAGCAGAGATTGCTACCTACGTTGGCAAGTGCTTAACTTGTTCCAAGATCAAGGTATAACATCAAAAACCCTCAGGTCTACTCCAGTAGCCCGAAATACTTGAGTGGAAGTGGGAGCAGATTGCCATGGATTTAATAACCAAACTACCCAAGACGCAAGGTGGTTACGATACCATTTGGGTGATCGTTGACAGGTTAACCAAGTCTGCCCGCTTCTTACCAATCAAGGAGATCGATAAGATGGAGAAACTGACAATAACTTATATCCGGGAAATCGTGCGACTTCATGGAGTGCCGATATCTATTATCTCGGACAGAGATAGCAGATTGTAACGCCCGGGTTTCGGGGCTAAGCATTTTTAGACGATGTAATAGTCTAGGTCAACTATTGTAACACCTTTTGAGATAATAAAGATGAAATATTTGAGTATTATGTGAATTATGTGAATTTGTATACTTATTACTTATTTATAAATGTGTAATAAATAAAGAATAAAAATAAGCGTCAAAATTAAAGTATGAGATAAGCCCGATATCTTTACCTAAAGTTGTAGTGGTCGAAACAAGGATTCTGGATATATAAAGAGCGCCGAAATCCGAGTTGTAACGAAAAAGTTATGACCCGTTGAAGTTTCGCGGCAATCCCGGCATGGCACCGGGAAACGTAAAATAGTGAATTTACGATAGAAGACTTTTTGGACTTAGTAATATAAACAAAAGTCGTGGAATATGTTAAACCAAGAGCGTCCATAAAAAGAACGCCAAAATCTGACTTCGTATGAGGAAGTTATGAATTTTCTAAGATTTGGCTTAGTAGTGCACGGCTCGAAACTCGAATTTTAGTTCGAGCGGTTATTAGCCGACACAACCTATACAAGAATTGAAGGTCTCGTTAATAGTAGCGTAACGATAAAAAGACAGACGAAAAAGGACGTCGGATGAAGAAGTTATGAATTTTTAACGGATCAATCCTGTCCCGGCCTGTTAAAAATATAAATTTAAAATAAATTCTAAATTAGCCGATTGAGTCTAAACGAAAGTTGTGGAGTACGTTCCCGCCTACACGTGGATATAAAGAACGTCGAAAACGGAGCTCGTATGCGAAAGGTACGAATTTTAGAAGTTGAGTATGCAAGTTGCGTAACTGATGCGAGATTTGCTGACGTGGCAACATCTGGGCCGTCTGATGATGATCAAGCCTCGCATCGGATGAGTGACACGTCGCCTCGCCTACGCCCCGCGTCCGAGGACGTGTACGCCCCGCGTACTCCGGTCTTATCCGGTTCCGATACGAGTCACGTGCGAGACATATGGATGCGAGCTGGCAGCCTTATCCGAAGCTACGCCCAACGTACCACCGAAGTCAGGCGCCTATAAAAGGGTGCGAGATGTTCCGAGCAAAAATGCACCAAATCCAATCTCTCTCTAACTTCTTTCTCTCTCTAACCCATCCTAACCCCCCTAAATCCTAGGAAACCCCCCTAGCACCCGAAGGAAGCCCCGAGGCTCCCGGAGTCCCGAGAAAAAGGGTTTTTCGGTTCGGAAACGCTGCTCCAAGCGAAGCCCGGTTTTCTATAAAACCCGTTGTAAGTGAGCTACGCCTATGCTATTTTTAATATAGCTTTTATTTAATTATAGTAACATTATTAGGACCTTAAAATAATTATTTGGGCTATTATTAGTTATATAGAGTGTTGTTTAACGCTTATATAATAATAATAATAGCTAGACTATTAATTAGTCGCGATTAACGTTAGACTAAACCCTAGTGGTATTGACACTAGGTTTTGTCGAGAGATAATTGTTTTGAGATAACAAAGCGCTGTCCGAGTACCAAGTCACCACCTTAACAAGTGAGTGCATAGTCACTTTCATCTTACACATAGGTATGAAGTATTTAATATAAATTACGTGCTATGTGTGGATATTGTCTGAATAATTGCAGTCTATGCTGATGAAAGATTTTTATACATGTTTTAAATGATTTAAACTGTATATGTATTTTATATCTACAAAATGTTGGGGTAAAACATGGGTAGATGTAATAGACGATGTGTGATAAATTGATGAGAGGCCTCGATGTTGTTGTTGTTGATTCTGTCATCTAGCAGAGTATGGATGACAACCACAAACTCTTCTAGACAGTCCAGTGGAACGCTACCAGGCTCGCAACCTGTAGGTGTTTGTGAACGATGTGTTCACCGGTGTACTCCATCCCCCTCATGGTTGACTTTAGGACATTTATTGCTGAGGAACCCCCTTAGCAGTAGTGTCCATCCCGATGATGATCCTTAGACTAGGTCCCTTATGATAGGTGTTTAGGGACGTAAAGTGAGGATAACGGGAATGGGTAATCGGGTTATTGTTGGTTGATGAAATTAATAAACTTATTTATTGTGGGTTGAAAACCCTATGTACTCACCAGGCTCCCAAGCCTGACCCACTCAGTTTCATGTATTAAAGGTAGTGGCGCTCGAGCATAGATGTGATGTTTTGGATGAGGGATTACGGATATAGGCATGTAGATATGAAATAATGTAGTAAGGCTTATATTGTACTATTTATGCTTTTGATCTGTATCGAACATGACATCCCGAGTCTTTTTAATGAAACAAATTTCTACGGAAATGCTTTGATAAATCTTTATCATATTTTTATGTTGGGAACAAATTCCGCAACACTTTTACGTAAAATGTTACTCTGATTTTCAAACAAGCATAAACAAAATCGGTCTTTTCTGGCCGTGAAAATGGGGATGTCACAGTTGGTATCAGAGCATTAGTTTAAGCGAACTAGGAATTTGTAGGATTTCTAGACTTAAACTTAGAATGCTAAGAGATGATTGTGAGGTGTGAGCACTAGCTTATTTTAGGAATTTTGCCTAAATACTTTTATGTGCTAAATGCCTTATGCCTGACATGCTATTATTTGTTCGGATCTATGGTCTGTTGCCGACTGGATCTGGAAACCTTATGTGTTTAGGATTCTAAACGTACGACTATGATATTAGAACTAGCATGTAAACGTTTGAGAGAGATAAGGGTGATTTAAACGTATATCCTAAATAAAGATCTAAATTCACCTTATTCGGTGTATAGATCAAGATGGAAAAAACCCGCAGTGGAGCTGGAAATGCGAATGGGAATAGGAATCAACCCCTAGTGATTAAGCAAATACCTGTTGTAGTAAAAGTTGCACCCGAGCCAATCAACATGGCTGAAGTACAGGCCATGATTCGTGCTATGTTAGCAGAACAAAAGGAGGAAATGAGGCAGATGTTGCACCAAATAGGGACGAACCTACCATGCCCGTTGAACAACCCGAGCTGAGTCCTGAGCAATCAGATGAAGGGAACTATAGCCGCCATGTGAGTCAAGTTGGGACTCAAGGAGAACGAAGGAATGACCCAGAGAAGGGAAACGACAAGGATGGGTGGATGTATAAGAATTTCTTGGGTGCGAAGCCACCAAGTCTCTCAGGAAGCCCAAAGCCTGTTGAGATTATGGATTGGATCTCCGAAATGGAGTTGGTTTTCGAGAGCTGTAGATGTAGCGAAAAACAGAAGACTGTCTTTGTAGTTAGGCAACTGAAAACTGGAGTCTTGAGCTGGTGGAAGTTATTGGCGGATACAATGCCGTGAGGAGAAGCCCTGAAGATGTCATGGGGTGAGTTCTTGGAACAACTGAGGGCGCAGTACTGTTCAGAAATAGATCTGATTGATCTGAACAATGAGTTCCAAAACTTGAAGAAGGGGAGAATGAGCATTGACGACTACGCTACTGCATTCACGGAGAAGATGAAGTTGTTTCCATACCTAGTGCCAACCGAACTCTCCAAAATTGAGAAGTTCGAAAATGGACTGCCAGCCGACTTTGGCCCGACAGTCAAGATGGCAACCACTCTGAAATCAGCTGTTCGAGCAGATAAGAATGTGGAGACCCAGTAGAAGGAAAGGGGTCTCGAGAGGGACGAGGTTGGTGAGAAAAGGAAATTCGATGGATCTTCAAGGTCCAACAAGAAAAGTAAATTCTTGAAGTCTGGTTCGAAGGGAGGAGGAGCTGAAGAAAAGTGGTGTGACAAGTGCAAGAAGAAGCACTCTGGAAAATGCGACTGAGAAGTCACCTACTTTAAGTGTGGAAAGACCGAGCACTATGCCAATGAATGCACACTCACCAAGAAAGTCTGTTATCGGTGTGGTGAGGAAGGACACATTTCGAGGGACTGCCCGAAGAAGAAGGAGGCGGGAAGACCCAACATTCCACCAAAGTCGAAGGCAAAAGCCTTCCAGATGACGCTCGAGGCTGCAAAGGAGGCAGCAGACGTCGCTTCAGGTACCTTTCTTGTAAATGGATTGCCTGTCAATATACTATTTGATTCGGGAGCAAACTATTCCTTTGTATCGCATAGATTTGGAGGAAAACTAGCATTACCTGTAGAAAAACTTGATAATGCCCTGATTTTAGAAGTTTCCGGTGGCAAGTTCGTACCTGTTACTAATTGTATTAAGAACATAGTCATCGACTTAAACGGAAACGAATTTCACGAAGAGCTGTTACCCATAGAATTGAACGGTTTCGACATCGTTCTGGGAATGGATTGGCTCAGCGCCAACAATGTCGAGATATTATGCCGAAAGAAGATAATAAGAGTAAAACCACCCGAAAAAGAGTCATTCATGGTGTATGGGGATAAACGCAGAGTAAATTCTGGAATCATCTCCCTGATGAAAGCCAGAAAATGTTTGTCCAAGGGATGTGCATCATACTTGGCATTTGTTATCGATGCTAAGAAGGAAAAGAAGGAGGTACAGAGTATACCAGTGGTGTGTGATTATCCGGAAGTCTTTCCCGAAGATCTTCCCGGATTACCGCCTGATAGACAAGTAGAGTTCCGAATAGACTTGCTACCAGGAGCGACACCAATAGCAAAAGCACCGTACCGATTAGCACCAATGGAGATGAATGAGCTTATGAAGCAACTTCAGGAGTTGTTGGACAACGGTTTCATTCGACCTATTTCATCACCCAGGGGAGCTTCGGTGCTATTCGTGAAGATTAAAGACGGAAGCATGAGAATGTGTATAGACTACCGAGAGCTGAACAAGGCAACGGTGAAGAACAAGTACCCATTGCCGAGGATTGATGACCTATTCGATCAGCTGCAAGGTTCGAGCTATTTCTCAAAGATCGATCTTAGGTCAGGATATCATCAGCTGAAGGTGAGAGATCAGGATATTGAGAAAACTGCATTTAGAACAAGATATGGACACTACGAGTTCTTGGTTATGTCATTCGGACTAACCAATGCTCCAACAACGTTCATGGATTTGATGAATAGGGTTTGTAAACCATTTCTCTATAAATCCGTGATAGTGTTCAGAGATGACATTCTCATCTACTCGAAAAGACAGGAGGAGCATGGCCAGCATCTACGAGAAGTGTTGGAAGTCTTGAAGAAGGAGAAGCTATATGCAAAGTTCTCCAAGTGTGATTTTTGGATCCAAGAAGTCCAATTCTTGGGTCATGTGGTTAACCAAGAAGGGATAATGTTTGACCCAGCAAAAATCAAAGCGGTGATGAAGTGTGAATGGCCAAAAAGTCCCACGGAGATCCGAAGCTTTCTAGGATTAGCCAGATATTACCGAAGATTTATCCAAGGATTTTCTTCGATAGCTGCTCCATTGATAGCTTTGACCCACAAAGGAGCTACTTATAACGTGGAGTGAGAAACACGAAGAGGCATTCGAGAAGCTCAAGAAGAAGTTATGCGAAGCACCGATACGTTCTCTACCCGATGGAGTTGAAGACTTCGCGGTATATAGTGACGCATATGGAGTCAGGTTGGGTTGTATTCTGACCCAAAGAGAAAAGGTGATAACATATGCCTCTCGACAATTGAAAGAGCATGAAAAGAACTACCCTACTCACGATCTGGAGTTGGCAGCGGTAGTATTTGCCTTAAAGATATGGAGGCATTACCTCTATGGCACGAAGTGCAAAATTTTAACTGATCATAAGAGTCTCCAGTATCTCTTTAATCAGAAAGAATTAAACATGAGACAACGACGCTGGCTAGAGTTACTCAAGGACTACGACTGTGAGATACTTTACCACCCCGGTAAAGCAAATGTTGTTGCTGATTCTCTTAGTCGAAAATTCAACCTTGAGAGAAAAAGGCCAAGAGCGTTGAGAATAGAAGTTGTCTTGACGATTGTGGAAAGTATCAGGAAAGCTCAAGAAGAAGCTTCAGAGAAGAATGAGCGAAAGGAAGAACGTTTGGGAAAAACGTTAGTGTTCGGTACAAACCGTCAAGGACTGAAGGTATTCCAAGATCGGATTTGGGTACCTAAGACGGGAGGAATAAGAGATCTTCTGATGGAAGAAGCGCACAAGACCATGTACTCGATTCATCCCGGCAACACTAAAATGTATAGAGACCTAAAACCCTACTACTGGTGGCCGACGATGAAGCTCGATGTTGCGAAGTATGTGGCCGAGTGTGTAACATGTGCGAGAGTTAAGGCACAACATCAGAAACCGTACGGGAGTTTAGAACCTTTACCTGTACCCATGGCTAAATGGGAAGACATCACCATGTATTTTGTGACTAAACTGCCCAGGACGAAGAACGGTCACGACATGATTTGGGTAGTCGTGGATCGGTTCACTAAGAGTGCACACTTCATAGCAGCCAACGAGAGGTGGTCTATGGATAAGCTTGCAAATGCTTACGTGAAGGAAGTGGTAAGACTTCACGGTGTTCCTCTGACGATTGTATCGGATCGTGATAGTTGTTTCACGTTGAGGTTTTGGAGAAGTCTACAAGAGGAATTGGGTATAAAATTGTGTTTAAGTACAGCTTACCATCCGCAGACTGATGGTCAGAGCGAAAGAACGATTCAAACACTGGAAGATATGCTGAGAGCATGTACACTGGAGTTCCAAGGGAATTGGGACGAGCACTTACCTCTGGTAGAATTTTCCTACAACAATAGTTTCCACTCGAGCATCAAGATGGCGCCTTATCAAGCTTTGTATGGACAGAAATGTCGTACGCCGTCTTGTTGGCTTGAGGCTGGAGAAAAGCAGTTTATGGGCCCCGAAATAGTCCATGAGACTGCTGAGAAGCTGAAGGTAATTAGAGAAAGAATGTTAGCAGCTCAGGATCGTCAGAAGAGCTATGCTGACAAGAAAAGACGATCGATGACCTTCGAAGTTGGGGATTCGGTTTTGCTTTAAGTCTCACCATGGAAGGGAATTATAAGATTCAGGAAACGAGGAAAGTTAAGTCCAAGGTTTATTGGACCGTTTAAAGTTCTTCAGAAGATTGGGAACCAAGCTTACAAGCTCGAATTACCCGAAGAACTGGATGGAATTCATAACACCTTCCATGTGTGTTATTTGAGGAAGTTCACGGGAGAAGTTCCCAACATAATTCCAATCTCAGAGTTAAGGATGGATGAAAATAAGAGGCTGATCGAAGAGCCGGAGGCAATTATTGACTGTAAGACTAAGAAGTTACGACGCAAGATGGTCGACTTAGTGCTAGTCTGGTGGAAACATTCGAATGGGCCGAATCTCACATGGGAAACAGAAAGTGACATGATGAGTTGCTATCCGCATCTGTTTGCGGATGCATGATTCCGGGACGGAATCATCCTAAGGGGGAGAGAATTGTAACGCCCGGGTTTCGGGGCTAAGCATTTTTAGAAGATGTAATAGTCTAGGTCAACTATTTTAGCACCTTTTGAGATAATAAAGATGAAATATTTGAGTATTATGTGAATTTATATACTTATTACTTATTTATAAATGTGTAATAAATAAAGAATAAAAATAAGCGTCAAAATTAAAGTATGAGATAAGCCCAATATCTTTACCTAAAGTTGTAGTGGTCGAAACAAGGATTCCGTATATATAAAGAACCCCGAAATCCGAGTTGTAACGAAGAAGTTATGACCCGTCAAAGGTTCGCGGCAATACCGTCATGGCACTGGGAAACGTAAAATAGTGAATTTACGATAGAAGACTTTTTGGCCTTAATAATCTAAACAAAAGTCGTGGAATATGTTAAACCAAGAGCGTCCATAAAAAGAACGCCAAAATCTGACTTCGTATGAGGAAGTTATGAATTTTCTAAGATTTGGCTTAGCAGTGTACGGCTCGAAACTCGAATTTTAGTTGCAGCGGTTTTTAGCCGACACAACCTAAAAGAGAATTGAAGATCTCGTTAATAGTAGCGTAACGATAAAAAGACAGACGAAAAAGGACGTCGAAAGAAGAAATTCTGAATTTTTAACGGACCAATCATGTCCCGGCCTGTTAAAAATATAAATTTAAAATAATCTCAAAATTAGCCGACAGAGTCTGAACGAAAGTTGTAGAGTACGTTCCCGCCTATGCGTGGATATAAAGAACATCGGAAACGGAGCTTGTATGCGGAATATACGAATTTTAGAAGTTGAGTGTGCAAGTTGCAAAACTGATGCGAGATTTGCTGACGTGGCAACATCTGGGCCGTCCGATGATGATCAAGCCTCGCATCGGATGAGTGACACGTCGCCTCGCCTACGCCCTGCGTCCGAGGACGAGTACGCCACGCGTACTCCGGTCTTATCCGGTTCCGATACTAGCCACGTGCGAGACAGCTGGATGCGAGCAGGCAGCCTTATCCGAAGCTACGCCCAACGTACCACCAAAGTCAGGCGCTTATAAAAGGGTGCGAGATGTTCCGAGGAAAATGCGCCAAATCCACTCTCTCTCTAACTTCTTTCTCTCTCTAACCCATCCTAACCCCCTAAACCCTAGGAAACCCCCTAGCACCCGAAGGAAGCCCCGAGGCTCCCGGAGTCCCGAGAAAAAGGGTCTTTCGGTTCGGAAACGCTGCTTCAAGCGAAGCCCGGTTTTCTATGAAACCCGCTGTAAGTGATCTACGCCTACGCTATTTTTAATATAGCTTTTATTTAATTATAGTAACATTATTAGGACCTTAAAATAATTATTTGGGCTATTATGAGTTATATAGAGTGTTGTTTAACGCTTATATAATAATAATAATAGCTAGACTATTAATTAATCGCGATTAACGTTAGACTAAACCCTAGAGGTATTGATACTAGGTTTTGTCGAGGGATAATTGTTTTGAGATAACGAAGCGCTGTCCGAGTACCACGTCACCACCTTAACAAGTGAGTGCATAGTCACTTTCATCTTGCACATAGATATGAAGTATTTCATATAAATTATGTGCTATATCTACATATTGTCTGAATACTTGTTGTCTATGCTTATGAAAGATTTTTATACATGTTTTAAATGATTTAAACTGTATATGTATTTTATATCTACAAAATGTTGGGGTAAAACATGGGTAGATGTAATAGACGATGTGTGATAAATTGATGAGAGGCCTCGATGTTGTTGTTGTTGATTCTGTCATCTAGCAGAGTATGGATGACAACCACAAACTCTTCTAGACGGTCCAGTGGAACGCTACCAGGCTCGCAACCTGTACGTGTTTGTGAACGATGTGTTCACCGGTGTACTCCATCCCCCTCATGGTTGACTTTAGGACATTTATTGCTGAGGAACCCCCTTAGCAGTAGTGTCCATCCCGATGATGATCCTTAGACTAGGTCCCTTATAGGTGTTTAGGGACGTAAAGTGAGGATAACGGGAACGGGTAATCGGGTTATTGTTGGTTGATGAAATTAATAAACTTATTTATTGTGGGTTGAAAGCCCTATGTACTCACCAGGCTCCCAATCCTGACCCACTCAGTTTCATGTATTACAGGTAGTGGCGCTCGAGCATAGATGTGATGTTTTGGATGAGGGATTACGGATATAGGCCTGTAGATATGAAATAATGTAGTAAGGGTTATATTGTACTGTTTAAGCTTTTGATCTGTATCGAACATGACATCCCGAGTCTTTTTAATGAAATACATGTCTACGGAAATGCTTTGATAAATCTTTATCACATTTCTATTTTGGGAACAAATTCCGCAACACTTTTACGTAAAATGTTACTCTGGTTTTCAAAAAGGCATAAACAAAATCGGTCTTTTTTGGCCGTGAAAATGGGGATGTCACACAGATTCACTTCACGATTTTGGCAATCACTGCAGAAAGCCTTGGGAACTAGGCTAGATATGAGTACAGCCTATCACCCACAAACTAACAGACATAGCGAGAGAACTATCCAAACCCTAGAAGACATGTTACAGGCTTGTGTAATAGACTTTGGTAAAGCGTGGGACATCCACTTACCATTAGTTGAATTCTCGTATGACAACAGTTATCATACTAGCATCAACACTGCTCCATTTGAAGACCTCTACGGCTGCAAGTGCAGATCACCTCTGTGTTGGGCGGGAGTGGTGACACGCAGTTGGCGAAAGGCCCAGTCCCTGATAGCACTCTCACTGGCCCATAAATCATTAGAGAGACGAATGAAAAGATCGTTCAAATTCATGAACGATTGAAAGCCTCACGAGACAGGCAAAAGAGTTACGCCGAGAAAAGACGAAAACCCTTGGAATTTCAGGTTGGGGACCGTGTCCTACTGAAGGTCTCACCCTGGAAGGGCATGATACACTTTGGGAAGCATGGAAAACTAAACCCAAGGTAAATTGGACCCTTTGAAGTTATTGCAAGGATTGGTCCGGTAGCGTATAGACTTCAACTACCACCCGAACTTAACAACGTACATCCTGTGTTTCACGTGTCTAATCTAAAAAAGTGTCTATCTGATAAAACTCTCGTAATTACACTCGAGGAGATCGAATTGAACGAAAATCTTAACTTTGTGGAAGAACCCGTCGAAATGATGGATAGGGAAATCAAACGAACAAAGCAATATCGCATACCAATAGTGAAGGTTCGCTGGAATGCTAAGCGGGGACCTGAATTCATTTGGGAGCGAGAAGATCAAATGCAACAAAAGTACCCGCATCTCTTCCCTAGTCCATGAACACTATTTTGTAAATAATTTTGGGACGAAATTCCCTTTAACGGGGGGATGATGTAACAACCCGAAATTTTAAGTCAATGTAATGACCTAAAGTTAAATGTTGTAACCTACTTTTGAGATAATAAAAATAGCGTCAAAAATGAAATGTTCAAAAATCTCAATTTGGATGAACTAAGTGGTAGATATCGTAACAAGGTTTTTGTCACACCCCCAAACCAGAATGGCGGAAACACTCGGGGGCGGATGACTTCACGTAGTATTATAACAGTTGAATATTTGTAAAGAAAGTAACACAATCATCATAAATATAATTTAAAAGTTACATTGTTGCATGATACATGTTCCAAAAGAATATTACAAATATGATGATTTAATAAGTTTTGATAATTGAGCCTTAGCGTTCCTTCTCCAAAAGCTAATGTTTTACCTGTATTACTGATTCCCTGAGAAATACAAGTAATTTTGAAAAAGTGTCAACAATTAAGTTGGTGAGTTCATAAGCGTTTTTGTACTAAAATTGTATGCCTTTCGGTAAAAATAACTGAGCGTTTTTCTAGAAAATCCAATATTTTCCATGTATGTGTGGTAGTTTGAAAAAGTTCCAAAGACTGGAATGCATAAGTATCTTCCGTACTAAAAATGGTGTAAGTGGATTTATACATTTATAATGTAATTACTGAATGCATTTAATAGTCTCGTAAATCAGAGATATTTCGATACTCCATGTGAGTTTTATAACCATGCTATTGACCCAGACTGCCTGTAACAACGTTCTTTAGGTGTTGCAGTGTTATGACGTTTGTCACCCCAGACCTGCCGGTCTAACTGTAGCTAATAGTTTAGGTGTGGGATTGTCAATCCCGTATAGATCTATACACAAGTATCACGCTCTCCCTACAAGAGATTATGGTTTATAATACAGGACTTGAAATGCGTACTTGAGAGTACGGTGAAGCCGGATGTCTCACAAAAATTAGTATCAATAGATTTACGGAATGAAAAGTCCATATTTCTTGTAAATGAAAGTATTTCCTTTTTATAATGTTTACGTAAAGATGTCATGAATAACTTGTAAACTATACCCATTATAGTTTTTCGAAAGTGTGTTCCGTTTGGTGATAAAAATTCGGTGTAATATCAACTTTGCATGTAAAGTGTAACGTTGGTAGTAATGTTGTTTAACATTTATAAACAAAACGTAGGTAAAGTATTTGAAAACATATGTAACGATGCGTATTTAAACATAAGTTTTTCTCGTGTTTCACTTGTATTTCCCCCCCCCCCTAAAACATGAAAAAGACGTGAAAATATAGGGGTATGAACTCACCTGGAAAGTGTGGTGATTTGAAGAAAACGAGATTTTCTCGGGCAGTATTTCTACCGAGAAGTGGTAAGTTTCTCGGGATTCTCGGAGCTTCGGACCTTCGTCGGAACTTGGGTATGTAACCGGAGTATCGGGGTCGTCTCGGGATGCTTAATGCAAAGTAGAAGTGAGAGAGAGAAGAGAATTGAGCAAGAGAAGTCGGAACCCTCACATCTTATTTATAGGGTGAAATTCCGGGACTCACGTCGTGAGCATGGGATGGCTCACGTCGTGAGTTTGGTCTGTAGACGCAACGCCTGGTGGTCTAGCTCTGGCACACATCAGTCATAGACTCACGTCGTGAGTCTTCGGATAAGGTTGGTTTGCGTGCCCCGAACTTCAGAAATTCATATCTCTCGCATACGTGCTCCGATTTCGACGTTCTTTATATCAACGCGTAGGTTACGGTTTAACATAATCTACGACTTTTGTCTGTCTTTTTACCGTTGTATTACTATTGTCGAGATCTTCAATTCTCGTTTAGGTTGCGTCGGCTAAAAATCGCTAGATCTCTATTTCGAGTTTTTAGCTGTCTACTGCTATATCCGAAACCTAGAAAAATCATAACTTCCTCATCTGAAGTCAGATCCGGGCGTTCTTTTTATGCATGTTTACGGTTTAACATAATCTACGACTTTCGTTTAGATAACTAAGGCTAAAAAGTATTTTATTGAAATTACACTTTTTACACTTGACAGTGTTTTACCGGTTGGTCGCGAATCTTTGATTAGTCATAACTTCTTCGTTATAACTCGGTTTTGAGTGTTCTTTATATTTCTGAAAACCTTGATACGATATCTAACAATTTATGTATCGCAATTGAGACTTTTGAACAATTTGTCTTTTTGATGCTATTTTTATTCATTCCAAAAATAGATTATAATATTTGACTTTTCGAACATTACATTGACTTGAAATTTGGGTTGTCACATCATCCCCCCGTTAGAGGGAATTTCGTCCCAAAATTTAATCTAAGATAGAGTTCATGGTCTAGGAAAAAGATGCGGGTACTTTTGTTTCATCTGATCCTCGCGCTCCCAGGTGTATTCAGGTCCTCGCTTGGCATTCCAACGGACCTTCACAATGGGTATGCGACTTTGTTTAGTTCTTTTAATTTCCCGATCCATGATTTCTACTGGCTATTCTACGAAGTGGAGACTTTCGTCGATTTCAATTTCGTCCAGAGGGATGATGAGGATCTCATCGGACAAGCATTTATTTAGGTTCGACACATGAAAGGTAGGGTGTACGTTATTGAGTTCCTGCGGTAATCGAAGTTTGTATGCCACCGGGCCAATCCTGGCAAGGATCTCGAATGGTCCAATATACCTTGGGTTTAGTTTCCCACGTTTTCCAAAACGTTTTAATCCCTTCCAGGGGAGACTTTTAATAGTACCCGATCCCCAACCTGGAATTCCAAGGGTTCCGTCTTTTGTCCTCATAACTCTTTTGTCTGTCTTTTGAAGCCTTTAGTGGTTCTCGGATTTGGACAATCTTCTCGGTAGTTTCCCTTATGATTTCCGGGCCAGTGAGAGCGTTGTCGGGTACTTGACCTCTAGCTAGTTGCTTGTCATCCACTTCAGCCCAGCACAGAGGTGATCTGCACTTGCGGCCATAAAGGGCTTCTAATGGAGCAACTTTGATGCTAGTGTGATAGCTATTGTTGTACGAGAACTCGACCAATGGTAAATGGGTATCCCAAGCCTTACCAAAATCGATCACACAAGCTCTTAGCATATCTTCTAAGGCTTGAATGGTTCTCTCACTCTAGTCGTCGGTTTGTGGGTGGTAGGCGGTACTCATGTCTAGTCTCGTTCCTAAAGATTTTTTTTCAGTGACTGCCAGAACCTCGAGGTGAATCTACTATCTCGGTCTGAGATAATGGATATTGGTACTCCATGCAATCGCACAATTTCCCTTATGTATGTTCTAGTTAGTTTCTCCAGTTTATCCGTTTCCTTTATTGGTAGGAAGTGCGCGGATTTGGTCAACCTGTCGACGATCACCCAGATGGTGTCAAGTCCACCCGCTGTCTTGGGTAACTTGGTTACGAAATCCATGGTTATCCGCTCCCACTTCCACCGGGTACTTCAGGTTGTTTCAATTATCCCGAGGGATTTTGGTACTCTACCTTAACCTTGGCGCAAGTCAGACATTCGCCTACATAAGTAGCAATTTCGGCTCTCATTTTTAGCCACCAATACAGTTTCTTGAGATCCAGATACATCTTGTCTGAACCGGGATGTACAGAGTATCGAGTCTTCTGGGCTTCATTCATGACAACATCTCTGAATCCGCCAAACTTCGGTATCCATATCCGATTCATGAAGTAACGAACTCCGTCATTCTTGACTTCAAGTTTCTTATCTATTCCTCTTAAGGCCTCCCCCGCCACATTTTCGGATTTCAAGGCTTCTATTTGAGCTTCCTTGATTTGTGTGGACAGGTTTGAATGGATCGTCATGGTTAAGGATTTCACTCGGCGGCCTGAGTATTCCTTTCGACTGAGGGCATCAGCTACTACATTAGCTTTTCCGGGATGATAACGAATTTTGCATTCGTAATCGCTTAGTAGTTCTACCCACCGCCTTTGTCTCATGTTGAGTTCCTTTTGATTGAGGATGTGCTGAAGACTCTTATGATCGGTGAAGATTGTACATTTCGTGTCGTAGAGATAGTGCCTCCAGATCTTTATAGCAAAAACGACTGCTCCTAGTTCAAGAGCGTGCGTGGTATAGTTGACCTCGTGCGTCTTGAGCTGTCTCGAGGCGTATGCGATGACCTTCCCTCGTTGCATTAGGACACATCCAAGTCCCTGGTTTGACGCATCACAGTAGACCACAAAGTCTTCTGTTCCTTCTGGAAAGGATAATATAGGTGCGCTGCATAGCGCTCGCTTCAGTGTTTGGAATGCAGCGTCTTGTCTTTCTCCCCAGCTGAAGGTTACACTTTTCTGAGTCAGGGTGGTAAGTGGCTTAGCAATCTTCGAGAAGTTTTGTATGAACCTTCGGTAATACCCAGCGAGGCCCAAGAATTGTCGGATTTCCGTTGGATTCCTTGGAGTTGACCAGTTCTCGATTGCCTTGATTTTGGAAGGATCCACGAGTATCTCTTCTTTGCTGACCACGTGACCTAGGAAATCTACTTTCTGAATCCAAAATTCACACTTTGAGAATTTCGCGTATAGTTTCTCTGTCCTTAATGTTTCCAAGACCTGTCGGAGGTGTTGGCTATGTTCCTCTTCGCTCCTTGAATAGATAAGTATATCATCTATGAATACGATCACAAATTTGTCTAGGAAAGGACGACATACTCGGTTCATCAAGTCCATGAACACCGCCGGTGCGTTTGTTAATCCGAAGGGCATCACTACAAACTCGTAGTGACCATAGAGAGTTCGGAATAACGTTTTGGGAACGTCTCCTTCCAGGACTCGCAGCTGGTGATACCCAGATCTTAAATCGATCTTTGAGAAGTAGCTCGCTCCTTGTAGTTGGTCGAACAGATCGTCTATGCGTGGTAAGGGATATCGGTTCTTGATCGTGAGCTTGTTCAGTTCCCGGTAATCAATGCACATGCGAAAAGATCTATCCTTCTTCTTTACAAACATAACCGGTGCTCCCCAAGGTGAGAACCTCGGTCTGATGAATCCTTTGTTGAGAAGTTAGTTCAGTTGGCTGGATAATTCCTGCATTTCTGCCGGTGCTAGACAATACGACGATTTCGCTACTGGAGTAGCCCCGGGAATCAAGTCGATTCTGAACTCGACTTGACGTTCTGGTGGAACTCCTGGAAGATCTTCAGGGAAAATGTCGGGGAAATTGCAGACTTCCGGAATGTATTTAATGTCTTTCACTTCTCGTTTCTTATCTACCACATGGGCTAGGAAGGCATGATATTCTTTGTGCAGATATTTTTGGGTTTTGACGCAAGAGATGATTCGTAAATTGGTACCGGGTTTGTCACCATAGATGACAAGAGTTTCGCCACTTGGCAGATTAAGGCGAACGACCCTTTCGTGACACAAAATATCGGCATGGTGAAGGCTTAGCCAATCCATACCGATGATGACATCAAAGCTTCTTATAGTGATCGGCATTAGATCGATTTGGAAAAAGTGTTCATTAAGAGCTAGAGTACAGCCTATATACAGATCGTTTGTGCTTTCTGTTTTGCCGTTTGCCATTTCTATTGTAAACATCTTATTGAGTGCTTGGGGTTTTTGATTAAGTGTTTGAATTTATGACTCACGAAACTTCTCTCCGCACCACAGTCAAAGAGTATGCATGCATAAATGTCGTTGAGGAGAAACGTACCCGTAACCACTGTGGGATCGGCTATTGCCTCGTTCTGCCCTATTGCCAGCACTCTTCCTACGCCGCCAGCATTCTTTGCCTTAGGGCAATCCCTCTTGTAGTGCCCAGTTTCCCCACACCCATAACATGCCTGACTCACTCCTGCACCAGGAACTTGGGTGATTGGCCGCGCCGGTGCCTTACAGAAACGGGCAGTGTGCCCTTTCCTGTCGCAGTTTTTACAGTGCATCTCCCGACAATTTCCGTGGTGATGGTAGTTGCATTTGTTGCACTTTGGTAGGTTCCCAGCATATTGTTTTACCGGCGTGGGGGTAACAGGAACAGCAGTGGGGGCAGTAGCGGCATGGACCACCACTATCTGTTGTTTCTTTGAATGTTCTTGTGAAGATTGACCTTTCCTCTTGTTCCAAAGCTTCTTCTTCTTGTTGTTGTTGTTGTTGGCATTGTTGTTATTGTTGTTGCTTCCTTTGGTTGATTCTGGGACGACGATCATGACATCTTGGCAGACTCCATGATCGACGAGGGATTGTGCCAGTTGTTTGGCACTGTCGAACGTCGTGGGTTTGGAAGCTAGCACACTTCCTCGAAGCGGGGGCGACAACCCCCAGATATACCTTTCCACCTTATTGCTTTCCAGGGCCATCATCCCTGGGAAAAGTATCGTCAAGTCACTGAACCTATGTGTATAGGTTGTGATGTCCGAGCCCACCTGTGACATCCCTATTTTCACGGCCAGAAAAGACGATTTTGTTTATGCTTTATAAAAATCAGAGTACTTCTTTTAATAAAAATGTTGCGGAATTTGTTCCCAGTAAAACATGATAAATACGTTATCAAGCATTTCCGAAGAAATGTATTTTTATTCATTTTAAAACTTTGGGGTGCCATCGTTAATACAGAAACATAAGCATAAACAGAACTTACATTCATTATCACTAGTGATTTATATCTCCTTAATCTCTCAGTGTAATGTCACTTCATATCGACACCTGTGATTCAATAAGCTTGAGTGGGTCAGGTTGGGAAACCTGGTGAGTACATAGGGTTTTCAACCCACAATAATATAACTATTATGTTTAAACACCAAACAATCAACCTAATTATCCATCCCCATTATCTTCTTTACTCTCAAGGATCTACCCTAAGAATCGACCATTCCTCCTTAATTCATTCCAAAGGTTCATCTTAAGGAAACGACACGAAATCCATCATTGCCAGGGTTTACTCAACAGGCACTAAGTCGCATAGTCATCAGGGTTTAGGCACTAAGTCTCATAGTCACCAGGGTTATCTCGTTTATCGACAGTATCGTTTCCGAGAATCCACTCGCAATACATGTCAATGGGTTTTTAGAGTACAGCTGGTGAATACACAGTTCAAATACACCTCTAGGTTGCGAGCCTGCTAGTGTTCCACTGGACTGTCTAGAATAGTCTGTGGTTGCCATCCATACTCGGCTAGATGACGGGGCCAACACTTGGGTAAAAGGCTTCTCTCATGGTTCACCTATCACCCTTAGCTCATGGTCTATATCACCTCTCATCATTTTGTTTTTGTTACACAACAACTACTACATCTACCCATGTTTTACTCAACACATTTTGTAGATATAAAATACATATACAGTTTAAATCATTTAAAACATGTATAAAATCGTTCATCCAGCGTAGATAGTAAGTATACAGATAATATGCACACACATCACGTAATTTATATAAAATACTTCATATCTATGTGTAAGCTGAAAGTAACTATGCACTCACTTGATAAGGTGGTGACTCGGTATTCGGACAGCACTTCGTTATCTCAAAACAATTTTCCCTTGACAAAACCTAGTATGAATACCACTAGGGTTTAGTCTAACGTTAACCGTGACTAATTAATAGTCTAGCTATTATTATTATTATATAAGTGTTAAGCAACACTCTATATAACTCATAATAATAGCCCAAATAATTATTTTAAGGTCCTAATAATGTTACTATAATTAATTAGAAGCTATATTAAAAATATCGTAGGCGTAGCTCACTTACAACGGGTTTTCATAAAACCCGGGCTTTGCTCGGAGCAGCGTTTCCGAACCGAAAGACCCTTTTTTCTCGGGGCTCCGGGAGCCTCGGGGCTTCCTTCTGGTGCTAGGGGTTCACCTAGGCTTTAGGGGGGGGGGGGGGGTTAGAAACCCTAGAGAGAGAAAGTAGTGAGAGAAAGAATGAGTTTTGGTGTGATTTCCTCGGCAGCCTTCGCAACCCTTTTATAGGCGCCAGCCTCGGACGTACGTTGGGCGTAGTCCTTGGCTTACACGGGGCGTAACTTCGGATAGGGTCCAGCTCGCATACAGCTGGCTCGCACCTAGACTCGGAAGGGATAAGGCCGAGGTACGCTGGGCGTACGCAAAATCAGACGCGGGGCGTAGCGAAGGGTGACACGTCGTTCATCGAATGCGAGGATGATCTTCATCGGACGGCCCAGATCGAGCCACGTCATCATTATCGCAACAGGTTTCGCAAATTGCACCCTCAACTTCAAAAATTCGTATCTTTCGTATACGAGCTCCATTTTCAACGTTCTTTATATCCAAGCGTAGGCGGGAACGTACTATACAACTTTCGTTTAGACTCCGTCGGCTAATTTTGATTTTATTTTAAAAGTTATATTTTTAACAGGCCGAGACAGGATTGGTCCGTTAAAATTCATAACTTCTTCATCCGACGTCCGTTTTTGTCTGTCTTTTTATCGTTATTCTACTATTAACGAGATCTTCGATTCTCGTTTAGCTTGTGCCGGCTAAAAACCGCTCGATCTAATATTCGAACTTTGGGCTGTACACTGCTAAGCCGAAACTTCGAAAAAACATAACTTCCTCATACGAAATCAGATTTGGACGTTCTTTTTATGGACGGTCTCGGTTTAACATATTCTACGAATTTCATTTAGATCGCTAAGGCTAAAAGTTGCTCTATCGTAAATTCACTATTTACGCTTCCCGGTCTCGCGCGGGTTCCGTCGTGAAACTTCGACGGGTCATAACTTCTTCGTTATAACTCGGATTTCAGCGTTCTTTATATGTATGAAACCCTTGTAAGATATACTACCACTTGGTTAAGATTATTACTTCTAAATAATCTTCCATCAAAATCTCATTTTTGATGCTCATTGTCTCTAAATTGACTAGCCCGAATGTGCGGGCGTTACAATTATCTCCCTCTTAGGATGATTACGTCTCGAAATCATCAACGAAACAGGGCTGTATAATGACTCCATACGTTATCTCTTTATCCTAGGTAATAATCGTAACTTCTATGTTTCTTCGAATACGTATCTAACTCCTGATCTTCTTGACTGCAAGCGGTGCTTGATCTTGCACCCGTTCTCTATGTCTTGTTACACCTTCAGTCATGACCTTCATGTCACAAAATTGCTCTTTATCAGAGACTCCTTCTTCTTCCTAACAAACTTAAGATAAGTTTATTTGATTTCCGCGATAGACGGATGGGTCACGTTCTAATGAACTCTCATCGTATGTTGCAACGCTCAGAATCAGGTCTCTTAGAGTCAAATTCCGGAATGGAATATACTTTCGTTCATGTCCTAATGTGATATAATCACATTTTAACATGTAGCATTTCTAGCTACCAACTTCTTTAACTAGAGCGATACTTCTATTGACCGCTTCGATTATCTTTCACTTCAATCTTCTGGCTTAAGTAAGATGCTACATCGAACTTGGTTCTCTGAACCACGTAACTCCTATGGCTACTTCATAACTCGATCTTCGGATACTCCTATGGCTACTTCATAACTCGATCTTCGGATATCAATCCTCACTTTTCATTGCATTGTCAGCCGCTTCGTTAGGGATGCCTCTTGGCTTTGGAGGTGCATCCGCTCTTCCTACTTCACTTTTCTTCGGGCAATCCCTTGTTATATGCCCCTTGTCCCTGCATCCGTAACAGAACCTCTTGCTGGATGTATAGACATTGGCGTAATGTCCATTCTTCCCATACTTGAAACAAGTCACCACTTCGTAGCATCTCCCATAGTTCTTCAGCGGTGCATTTGGCTTTGTAACTCCTTTCCTCTTTGGGCAGTCTTGCTTGAGGTGCCCTTCCTCATCACATTCGTAACACACCCTGGTGTTGAATGTACACTCATCAGCGTAATGCCCATGCTTTCCACACTTGAAACAAGTTACTTTTTTGTAGTTGATGTGTGTAAAGTCAACTAGTTTTAATCCTACTTTTAATTATAAAATTGACACACAAAGGCAGTGGACCTATCAATTGTGGTGTAGTTAAATAAGTAGGGTATCGAACTCAGGGAACGGAAAATTAAAACTAAAAACTAGAATTAACTAAAAACAAGTAATAGAAAATAGGGGTTTCTCTAATTTTGCAAGACTAGAAACTTAACTAAAACTTAACTACTCAACTAAAAACAAGTAATCAAAAACGGTTTCTGTTTAGGTTCAACTCAATTACTCCTATGGTTAATTTTTGTGATAATATAATAGATTAATTGTTATTGGTTACCGACTCTGGTGATTAGATTCGCATTTGCTATTACTAATCCTTAGAAAACATACCAATTCAAACAATGGCCAGTTGATTAAACTAATAGATTTCCTAGGTTAATTATTCGGGCTAAATAAGACTTGTAGCTAGCTAATTAAATTTGGTGGTTCAATTAACCTCTTATTGATGGTGTATCACACAAGCTCACACATTAATTTACCCATTCTCTAATTAATCCTAGTTTCATGTTCGTTATTCCTAGGCATATAGTATTGTGTTCACATAAATTATATGAGATAAGCAATTAAGAGATGTTCATGCAGCTTAATCACTTAGCAATTAACAGAAAATAGTTATGGTTAATGCATAAGGGTCTTGAACAAGCTTAATTTAACAATATCACCAACTAACAATTAATCAAAAGAGTAAATTAAACCATAGGAGCAAAATTGTTTCCCCAAACAGAAACTAACGAAATTAGTTCATGATTTCAGTGTATGAAAGCTTAAAAACGAATTCAAATAATCCTAACATAATTCAATTTAAAAGAAAAGTAGAAAATTAAACCTAAAGTGCCTTAATCTCTTAAGAATGAAGGATTAGGGTTCTTCAATCGTTCTTCTGATCTCCAGCAAGTTCCTTAGTCGCAAAGTAAGTTCTCCAAAAAGCCAGAGAGTCCTGAATTCGGGTTTGTGAAGTCTATTTATAATTCTCTCAAAACAGGGGCTATTCGTCGAGTAGATAACTGACTCTTCGAGTCCCCCTTGAGGAATACGTATACGGTAAGGACTCCACGTATTGCTTCGCGAACCTTCGTGTCTACTCGTCGAGTAGACAACACTACTCGCCGAGTAGGGTCAGAATTAAGCCTTTTTTCTTCTTCCTTCCATTGCCGAGCTTTCGATCATGACTCCTGCTTCCTTTTGCTTCCGAGCACAACTTCTGGACTGAAAATATAATTCAAACATTATTAAGTACCTTTTGTCCATAATATGCGAATAATTAGCTAATAATTGATAAAAATCTATACTAAATATATGGCTAAAGATGCTAATATCAAAATACCCCACACTTGACTTTTGCTTGCCCCCAAGCAAAACTGAATCTTAACTCACTAATATCACATAAGACAATCCCAATCAAACCCAGCCATTATGCCAAGACCGCAACACATGCATTTGTGTCTAAATTTTTCCTAAACGACCCCCCTCATCCTAAATACTCACAATCCTCATAAACACTCGCCCACTTCTTTTGAACAATGCTCATTTTATGCATCCATCCGAATCCATCCGCAGAAAACCTCCTAGTCTCAAGGTGTTTTTGGTTGAGCAACCCAAGCATACATATTCTAAAAATTACAATTTTCGATATCACAATGGAGCTTTTTGGAATTCTTCACTTTCTTGATAATTTGAACTTTAATTTCTTTGAATTCTTCAAATTTGCCACCTTTTTTGATTTTCTTTGATTTCTGGGTATCTTCAACTTTTGAACTTTTGGGATTTTGATCTTTTGATCTTCACTTTAACTGCTCCAAAATTCTTATAACTTTTCTTGTAATTCTCTCTCTTTTTTTTTACATGTAACTCACTTTTTTTTCACTCAATACCTACATGCTTAAGCAAGGGCACTCAACTTCAACCTTTATTGATTAAAGATAAAAATTTTCCTAGATACATTTCAAGTACACGATGCTAAACATATTGCATCCCTCAAACTAAGCGAGGTTGTGTTTTTGTCCCATCATTTCACTAGAATAAAGGAGGCCACAAATGCATTATAACGTATATAGGCTCAACTAAACATTTGGGTCCTCATGGAATCATCAAATATAATACTAGCATGGAATCCTAATTGCTTTACCAAAGTTTTCTAAATTAAGTCCTAGTAATTTTAATGTAAAATTTCAAAATTTTCAAAATTTAACTAAAATTTTAACTAATGTAACCAACCCCTACCACACACTTAAATTATGCAATGTTCTCATTGCATATTATGCATGATAAAGAATAATAAAAACATAAAGAGAGAATTGGAACAAACACCCCTGGGGTAGTAGTGGCGAGGTCGATCTTTCTTCTTTTAAAGCTCCATGTTCAGCTGACTTTAGACATGGGAACAGCTCATCCATGCCTTGGATGTCATTCGTCTCGTGTGGGAAAGCTCCAAAAATGCAGGGAAAATACTCGGAAATCTTCAGAAATCAAACTCTAAGAAATATGAGCGAGACCCGTAGTGAATATGAGCATAATGTAAGCCTTGAGAATGAAAAGGTGATAAACTCGTCGAGTCTATACGGAAACACGACACGCAGCAGCGTATCAAGCAGAGAAATCGCGAAATTAAACTCAGACTCGTCGAGTAGGTAATGTGCACTCGGCGAGTCCATCGCTGAGTGAGAAATATTAATATTCTGCTTTTGGGTTCCGTTTATGATATAGCTGGGTATGATAACTCAGTGTATTTTCATCATTTTTTTTCAACAAATAACACTCTAAGACCCTCCTTAAGAACGGACTCGACCCTAACTCATGCACCTTCTCATCTAGACCCGATCCTCACTCTAAACTTGACAATTGAGACTCTTGCATGCTTCCCATCCTTCAATCTTAAAAGAAAACAACCACAAGTAATAAAAGAAAACAAGTTCCTACTTAAACATCCTACGAGTTCAACACCCAACACAAATTAAAGTTAATAGTCTTAAACATCAAAAACACAAAATAGAATAAAGCATCAATCTTCCTCCTCGTCTTCATCTCCTCCGACTCCACTTCCACCCGCTTGATTTCCTCTTGCTTGCACCCTTTCATCCCAACTGGAAATATACGGGAATCCGGGCCTTGGTGTAAAATGCATTGCTCAAATAAACAAGCAACAGACTCATTGACAAAGTTCACTCCCCGCCTGATGTTGTTTTGGTATCTTCGCTGCTCAACATTATACCAATCCATAGGGAGCTCCTCATCCACCGGAATAACCGGTGGGTCTCGTGGCACCCGCTCTCTCCTTCGCCTTACCCTCCTTCCCGGTCTTCCGACACCAACGGTTCATCATCATTAGGAATGCTAACATGGCCCCCTCCATAATCCTCAATGATCCTAGCCCTCCTAAATAAAGTTGTGGTGAAGGGAGGACTAGGAATCATAGTCAATGCTCGTGCCTCTGGTCGGTCCAAAATGCCATAACTTCTCGCAAGCCTTGTAACAAACATGCCACCATTGATTTTTGAAGTCACCCGCTCTTTTACTGCCCCCTCTGCCAAGTATTTTGCCATGCAATATGGCAAATTGCAAAATACATTAGGAGTAATAATACTCCACATGTAGAAGATGTCGAGAGTGGGGACTTTATCGTCATCCTTTCGCATGTTTATAGAGCTCGCGATCAGACGATGTATTAGGCAATGAATCGGGGATCGGATCATCCCCTCTTGAGCGGATGAAGGGATGTAGACTTGGTTGGCAATGGTGTTCCACCAAGTAGAGGCAACCACACCCTCGGCCAAGTCTTTGTGGCACTGCTCCAAAAATGACTCAAAAGTCTTGGACATGATCTCATTCTGATCATAAATTCCCAGCCTCCACGCCAGCTCTGCCATGCTGCACTGGCGAAACTCTCCTCCAAGGCAGAATGAAATAATATTCGGATTATAGTAGTCATCACCACCACGGAAAGAGATGGTAGCAAAGAATTCCTAGCAAAGCTCTTGATATACCGGCTCATGCAGCTTAAACAACTGACTCCACCCGTCAAAGATTATTTGTACCCCATTAACTTCACAAGACTTGACCAAATAATGGTTCAACGCTTCTTCCAACCCAGTTTGCGCTATCCAGGACCAGTCCAACTCATTAGGAACATATATTTCCTTCCGCTTCAAAGCCTCCATCTTTCTTTTTGTTCGTGTGAGTGAAGACTTGTTGGTGATGCTTGGAAAAGGCAACCATGGGATGTCCCCATAACCGCCTCCTCGTGAGCTTTCACCTCTCCTAGACATGGTTCCTGCACAGCAGAGAAACAAGAAAACCACAAGCAAAATACCGAAAATATTAAAAATGGCAGAATACTGGGCATCAGCAGCATGGACTCGCCGAGTCCACGAACTGCTCGGCGAGTAGGACGAACTGCTCGAGTCAAAATTCGTTCTGATGAAATTAATCACCCAAATCCATAAATTATTGCAGGGGTTTGCTTCGGAATGTTCCAGGAGCATATGATTGTAAAAATTTACGTCTAAAATCGTCCTAATTTGTCAAAAATCAAAACCCAAGTATTCCCAAAATCGGGTTTTTCCAGAAATTAAGGGTGATATTTCACCAAAGATCAAAACTTGTAAAGGATTAAGAGCTAAAGTTGTTACCTTGTTGGTTGAATTCGCAAAAGAAGAGAAGAACCAAGATGGATGCTTGAGAGTGTTTGCACGTCGAGTATGGGGAGGCGGCTCGTATGAATGGCTGAGTGTTTGCAAATTAGGGTAAAAACCCCTCTTTTACAGAATGTGGAGGCGGCACGTCGAGTATGGGGAGGCGGACCTACTCGGCGAGTAGATTCCTGATTCAGCGATTATTCGGGATTTTTGAAATGGGCTCGTCGAGTAGCCTTAGAGACTCGTCGAGTTTTTCATTCTGTGAAAAATTTGTGTTTGTAAAATGAAATGTATGCCACCCCACACTTGAGCATTGCTTGCCCTCAAGCAATCATTTTGAACATAGAAGAAGATTGATAAAAACAAATCCTAAGCAAAATAAAAAAAAACGAAAAAGAGAAGAAAAGAAAGCAAACTCTAAACGCGGGATGCCTCCCGGAAGCGCTTCTTTTTAAGCAGTCATTAGCTGGACTCCTTCCCGCTCACGTTTCTGTATTCCCTTCCAGTAACAGCCCTTCTTGAAGTTCTTCATTCCTCGGAATTCCTTCTTCATATCTTTTCACCCTATGACCATTAACCTTGAATGGAGTTCCATCTCTAGATATTAGCTCAATAGCTCCATGTGGAAAAATTTGCTTTACTATAAATGGACCATCCCATCGTGTCTTAAGCTTGCCCGGAAATAGTTTTAGCCTTGAATTAAAAAGTAACACCTTTTGTCCTTCGTAAAAGTCCTTATGACCCTTGAGTCTTTTGTCATGCCAATTCTTGGTCTTTTCTTTGTAAATCAAGGAACTAGTGTAAGCCTCATTCCTAAGCTCATCTAAGGCATTCATTTGCATTAACCGGTTAGTTCTAAGTTCAGCTAGATCAAAATTGCACACCTTTAATGCCCAATAAGCCTTGTGCTCTATTTCAACCGGTAAGTGATAATTTTTTCCATAGACTAGCCTATATGGTGTAGTACCAATAGGTATATTAAAAGCTGTTCGGAAAGCCCAAAGGGCATCATCTAATTTTTCCGACCATTCCTTCCGATTACCTCCAACCGATCTCTCTAAAATTCTTTTTAACGCCCTATTTGTTACTTCGGTTTGGCCACTTGTTTGTGGATGATATTATGTTGAGAACCTATGTTGGACACCATATTTTTGCAACACCTTAGCTAATTGATCATTGGCGAAGTGAGTGCCTCGGTCATTAATGAGAGCTTTAGGAACTCCAAATCTTGAGAATAATTTCTTTAAAAATCGTACCACCACCCGAGCATCATTAGTGGGTAATGCTTGTGCCTCCGCCCACTTAGATACGTAATCAACCGCCACCAAGATGTATTTATTGCCTTTAGACATGGGAAAGGGTCCCATGAAGTCAATCCCCCACACATCAAATATTTCACACACTTGGATGCTATGTTGGGGCATTTCATTTCAGGATGATATATTCCCCGCTCTTTGGCATGAGTCACATTCCTTGACATATTGAGCAACATCCTTAAAAATTGTAGGCCAATAGAATCCAATATCAAAAATATTCTTCGCGGTGTAATGTGCTCCATGATGTCCTCCGGCGGGTCCAGTATGGCAGTGTGCCAGAATTTCTTGAGTTTCCTTCCCGAATACACATCTTCTTATCATTCCATCCGCGCAGCTTCGGAAAAGGTATGGCTCGTCCCAAAAGTAGTATTTAATTTCCGAAAAGAATTTCTTCTTTTGTTGGCGAGTCAAATGTTTTGGGATGTATTTGGTTGCTAAATAATTCGCTATATCCGCAAACCATGGTACTTCTCCCGCTACTACCAAGGTATACTCATCGGGAAAATCATCCCCAATTTTATCTTCTTCTAACTTCTCCAAAAGTGGGTTCTCTAGTCTTGATAAATGATCGGAAGCTACGTTTTCCATCCCCTTTTTATCGCGTATTTCTATATCAAATTCTTGTAGAAGTAGAACCCAACGTATCAATCTAGGCTTCGCATCTTGTTTGGCAAATAGATACTTCAACGCGGAGTGATCGGTAAAAACGATTGTCTTGGATAAAACTAAGTATGGCCGGAACTTGTCAAAAGCATATACCACTGCTAACAGCTCCTTCTCGGTAGTAGTGTAGTTCTCTTGAGTCAGATTCAATGTCTTGCTTGCGTAGTAGATTGGTTGAAAATGTTTATCAACCCTTTGCCCTAAAACATCACCCACAACATAATCACTAGCATCACACATTAGCTCGAAAGGAAAATTCCAATTTGGCGCTATCATGATAGGAGTAGTGGTTAATTTTTCCTTTAGCAAATGAAATGCTTCATGACATTCCTTGGAAAAATCAAATGGGGTATCCTTCAAGAGTAATTGAGTCAAGGGCCTAGCAATCTTTGAAAAATCTTTAATAAATCGGCGATAAAATCCCGCATGGCCTAGAAAGCTTCTTACTCCCTTGACATTTGTTGGAGGTGGTAAATTGGCTATCGTATCGACCTTTGCTCTATCCACCTCTATCCCCTTCTTAGAGATCTTGTGACCCAACACAATTCCTTCCTTCACCATAAAATGACACTTCTCCCAATTGAGAACAAGGTTGGTCTTCTCACATCTTGCTAGCATTAGATCCAGGTTGGACAAGCAATCTTCAAAAGAGGACCCAAAAACCGAGAAGTCATCCATAAAAACCTCCATAAACCTTTCGATCATATCATGAAAGATAGCCATCATGCACCTTTGGAAAGTAGCTGGTGCATTGCATAACCCAAAAGGCATGCGTCTATATACAAATGTTCCACTCGGGCATGTAAAAGTGGTATTCTCTTGGTCTTGTGGGTCGATTGGAATTTGAAAGTACCCCGAAAACCCATCGAGAAAACAATAATAAAGGTGACCGAAAAGCCTCTCAAGCATTTGATCGATAAAAGGCAATGGAAAGTGATCCTAGCATGTGGCCTCATTTAGCTTCCTATAGTCGATGCAAACTCGCAACTCGGTTACCGTCCTTGTTGGAATTAATTCGTTGTTTTCAATAGCCACTACCGTCATACCTCCTTTCTTCGGAACCACTTGGACCGGACTCACCCATGGGCTATCGGAGATTGAATAAATGATTCTGGCATCTAGTAATTTCACCACCTCCTTTTTCACAACTTCTTGCATGTTCGGGTTGAGTCTTCTTTGGCGTTGTACTACAGCTTTTGATCCATCTTCTAAGTTGATTTTGTGGGAACAATAGGCCGGACGAATTCCCTTTATGTCGGTTATATTCCATGCTATAGCACCTTGCCACTTCTTTAGTACACCCACAAGGCTCTCCTTCTCATGTTTAGCCAAATCAGCAGCTATAATTACAGGTTTTTGCTGGCCATCTTCAAGAAATGCGTACTCCAAGTGATCTGGTAGTGCCTTGAGCTCAGTTTTTGTGTTCTGAATGCTGAACACGTCGAGTCCAGTTACGGGACTCGTTGAGTCCGGTGAAAATCTGCGACTGTTCGGGGTTCTTCGAATGGACTCGCCGAGTCGGTCGAGGCTACTCGGCGAGTCGGTCTTTCTGCACTTCTGATCAGATCGTCATACTCAGCTTCCTCGAGCAGTCTTTCTAACTCCATCAGGTCCCTTTCAGCATCAAACTCTTCTTCAAATGAGACAGTGGACTTGCTTTGTTTTTCTTCTTTCCAATCTTCCAACAATTCTTCCAACATGTCAATTGAAAATGTCGTGTCATCACTACTCCTTGCATGTTTCATGGCTTGATCAACTCCGAAATTGACTGATTCGTCTCCTACCCGAAGGGTAAGTTTAGAATCTCGCATGTCGACGATAGCGCTTGCTGTATTGAGAAAACGTCTTCCTAATATGATCGGGACTTGGGGATCCGCTTCCATGTCTATAACTATAAAGTCCACGGGGAACACGAACTTGTCCACCTTCACCAAAAGATCTTCACAAATTCCCCTAGGAAATGTAACCGTTTTGTTTGCTAGGTGGATTGCCATACGAATAGGTCTTGGCTCGGGAAGATCTAACTTTTTGAAAAACGAATAAGGCATGAGATTTACACTTGCCCCTGAATCAGCTAATGCATATATGGTATCTAAGTTTCCAAATTGGCAAGGCAATGTTAAACTCCTCGGATCCCCTTTCTTTTTAGGAAGCTTGTTCAACATAGCAGCTGAACAGTTCTCGTTTATGACCACCTTCTTCACTTCTTCCATCTTCCTTCTATTAGTTAGAAGCTCCTTGAGAAATTTGGCATATTTTGGCATTTGAGCAACCGCTTCTATGAATGGTAAATTAATTTGAAGAGCCTTTATGTGTTCTAGAAACTTCTGGTAGTCTTCTTCATTCTTTTCTTGTCTAGCTCGGACTTAAATGGCAGTGGAGGCTGATATGGTTTAACAAGAGGTTTATTTTTCTGATCAGGTGTCGGAGTCGTCGAGTCCATATCGTGGACTCGGCGAGTAGGGTCTGGGTTCAGCTAGGTCTGATCTTGATTCTGCCCTTCTGCCTCCTTCTCTTGCACCGGTTTCGGATCTTCGTTTTGAATAGGGGCCAGAGGGGTTATAATCTTCCCACTCCTAGTTGTGACAATGTTTATATGTGCGCCTTTCAGGTTACTTTCGGTATTGCTTGGAAGTCCACCCGGCCTTCTCTCATTCACTTGTTGTGCAAGTTGCCCTAGCTGCTTTTCTATGTTGAGAATAGATGCTTGCTAATTCCTAAGCAAAGCTTGTTGATCTTTCATCATAAGTTGGTGTTCTCTCAACATATTTTGTTGATCTTTAAGTGTAGCTTCGGTATCATTGTGTCGTTTCTCGGATGCGGCTACGAATCTTGTAAGCATGTCTTCCAAATCTGATTTCTTTTCATGTACCGGTTCCTCCTTTTGGTAGAAGCCTCTATCTTTTTGCTTCTACTTTTCTTCCCTTGTCTTTTTGTACTCTTCATATGGTAGCCATTCTTTCCTTGGTTTTCGCCAATTATCATCAAGCCTATCACCACTTGAATAGCACACTTGTACCTTCCGGTTCCCATTCTCATCAAGATCACAATCTTTTGTAAGGTGAGGCCCTCTACAGTTTTCACATCCTACCCTAATAGCATGGATGGATTGGTCCAACTTAGTCATTCTTCGGTCCATGCTTTCCAACTTTGCCATCATTGCTGCCATTTCATCGGTAATGGAATTCACCGCCCCTCGAGTCAAGTCATTCCTTGGGTTATGGTATTCTCTAGAGTGCTTAGAGAATTCTTCAATTAGTTCTTTGATCACCGGGGGTGCCTTCTTTGTGAGGGGTCCTTACGAGTGAAGGAGCTGCCTAGTTGTTACATTGACTCCATCATAGAAAATGGAGACTTCTTGTTGGCTATTAAGATCATAATGTGGGCAATTCCTTAGTAGACCTTTGTATCTCTCCCATGCCTCATAAAGGGACTCTCCAGCTTGTTGTTCAAAGTTGGCAATAGCCTTCTTCAACTTGGCTATTTTTGAAGGTGGGCAAAACTGGTCAATAAATTCTTCTTTCATCTTAGCCCATGTAGTGATGGATCCGGGAGGGAGTGACTTGAGCCAATCCTTTGCATCACCTTTGAATGTAACTGGAAGCATACGAAGCAGCTGGGTTTCGCGAGGCACATTTGGAACATTAAAATAATCAGCTACATCATTGACTTCATCTAAGTGTTTATAGGCATCTTCGTGGTCTTTTCCGTAGAAGGGGATCTCCTTTAGTTGAGCAAGTATGTGACCCTTAAGCTCAAAAGTGGCAGTCGCGGGAATTGCGGGTTGCACAAGTCCCGGGCCGGTATCATCTCGTATCCTCTTATTCCATTCGCCCATGGGAACTTCATCGATGTTCGCCATGGTGTTGTCAAAGTCACCTTCTAGATCGCTACCTTCTTCAAATTCGCTTTCTTCCCTTTCGGACTCGTTCACGATGTCTTCCTTGATTGGGTCTTCGTTTGCCAAGCAAGAAGTGCTGGATGCTCCTGATTTGCTGTTCTTTTTCTTGCTAAAAACGGATTTGAGATTCTTCAAAGGTGAGTTCTTTGAAGAAGCGGATTCTCCAACGGCTTTTCCTTTGTTCTTCTTTAGAGCGGACTCCGGGTCTTCAAGTGGAGGAACCAAAGTCGTATTGGATCCTCGGGTCATGTAACAACTGCAACCAAAGTAAGAAAAACGCGTAAAAGGAACAAAAAGAAAATAAAAATAAAAAGTGCAAAACTGCGATGGACTCGCCGAGTAGCTTCGACTGCACTCGGCGAGTTCAAGGCAGAAACAAAAAAAATTTCAAATTAAATTTCTAAAACAGAAAAATATTAAAACTACTCCTAATAACTAAATTACCTAAAAATAACTTTGTGCAAGATAAATCTCACACAAAGGATCGATAAAACTAGAAATTAATGCTAATTTTTGAACCGTCCCCGGCAACGGCGCCAAAAACTTGATGTGTGTAAACTCAACTAGTTTTAATCCTAATCCACATAATTTTTGAACCTCTTGCTGGATGTACAGACATTGGCGTAATGTCCATTCTTCCCATACTTGAAACAAGTCACCACTTCGTAGCATCTCCCATAGTTCTTCAGCGGTGCATTTGGCTTTGTAACTCCTCTCCTCTTTGGGCAGTCTTGCTTGAGGTGCCCTTCCTCATCACATTCGTAACACACCCTGGTGTTGAATGTACACTCATCAGTGTAATGCCCATGCTTTCCACACTTGAAACAAGTTACTTTTTTGTAGTTGATGTATGTAAACTCAACTAGTTTTAATCCTACTTTTAATTATGAAATTGACACACAAAGGCAGTGGATCTATCAATTGTGGTGTAGTTAAATAAGTAGGGTATCGAACTCAGGGAACGGAAAATTAAAACTAAAAACTAGAATTAACTAAAAACAAGTAATAGAAAATAGGGGGTTCTCTAGTTTTGCAAGACTAGAAACTTAACTAAAACTTAAGTACTCAACTAAAAGCTGAAAACACGTAAAACAAACTAAATTCAATGATCAAAAAGGGTTTCTGTTTAGGTTCAACTCAATTACTCCTATGGTTAATTTTTGTGATAATATAATAGATTAATTGTTATTGGTTACCAACTCTGGTGATTAGATTCGCATTCGCTATTACTAATCCTTAGAAAACATACCAATTCAAACAATGGGCAGTTGATTAAACTAATAGATTTCCTAGGTTAATTATTCGGGTTAAATAAGACTTGTAGCTAGCTAATTAAATTTGGTGGTTCAATTAACCTCTTGTTGATGGTGTATCACACAAGCTCACACATTAATTTACCCATTCTCTAATTAATCCTAGTTTCATGTTCATTATTCCTAGGCATATAGTATTGTGTTCACATAAATTATATGAGATAAGAAATTAAGAGATGTTCATGCAGCTTAATCACTTAGCAATTAACAGAAAATAGTTATGGTTAATGCATAAGGGTCTTTAACAAGCTTAATTTAACAATATCACCAACTAACAATTAATCAAAAGAGTAAATTAAACCATAGGAGCAAAATTGTTTCCCCAAACAGAAACTAACGAAATTAGTTCATGATTTCAGTGTATGAAAGCTTAAAAACGAATTCTAATAATCCTAACATAATTCAATTCAAAAGAAAAGTGGAAAATTAAACCTAAAGTGCCTTAATCTCTTAAGAATGAAGGATTAGGGTTCTTCAATCGTTCTTCTGATCTCTAGCAAGTTCCTTAGTCGCCAAGTAAGTTCTCCAAAAAGCCAGAGAGTCCTGAATTCGTGTTTGTGAAGTCTATTTATAATTCTCTCAAAACAAGGGCTACTCGTCGAGTAGATAACTGACTCGTCGAGTCCCCCTTAAGGAATACGTATTCGGCAAGGACTCCACGTATTGCTTCGCGAACCTTCGTGTCTACTCGTCGAGTAGACGACCCTACTCGCCGAGTAGGGTCAGAATTAAGCCTTTTTTCTTCTTCCTTCCATTCCTGAGCTTTCGATCGCGACTCCTGCTTCCTTTTGCTTCCGAGCACGACTTCTGGACTGAAAATATAATTCAAACATTATTAAGTACCTTTTGTCCATAATATGCGAATAATTAGCTAATAATTGATAAAAATCTATACTAAATATATGGCTAAATATGCAAATATCAGTAGTACCTCCCATAGTGTTTCAGCGGTACACTTGGCTTTGTAGCTCTCATCGGGCATTCTTGCTTAAAGTGTCCCTCTTTACTACACTTGAAGCAAACTTCTTCCTCGGTTGGGCATTCTTGGGCATAGTGATCAGTCTTCCCGCATTTGAAGCAGGTCACTTCCTTAGGGCATCTCCCGTTGTGTTTCCTTCCGTACTTGTCACACCATTTTGCTTCACCTCCCCCTCCAGACTTTGAGAACATGTAGTTCTTTTCAGACCTTGAAGACCCCTCAAATTTCCTCTTCGTTCCAGCTTCAACCATGTTGGCGATCCTATCGTTGATCATTTCTTTGACAGACTTAGCAGCCCAGATGGTTGCCTGGCGTACTGGCACAGTAAGTTCGTCCTTATTTTGCTGAAGTAATCCTCTTGTCTCTACCATCTGACGATCCAACATCATCTGCACCATTTCTTGTACTCCTGCCATCGTGATCGTCTCGGGTGCAGTTGCTACCTCTGGCACATGCTCAATCACTGGTGGCTTGGGCTGCGGGTTACCGCTTCCAAATCCGCTTCTAGTGCTCACCATGTTGATCTATGCACCAAATCAGACGTTCGGTGTGGAGTGTCAAGAATTTAGATAGATAAGACTTAATTTACGATTGACGTGTAATTGTCCCTATCACTCCGAAAAGTTACATGCCAGTTCTAATACCGTAATTAAACGTTTAGAAATCTGAACACATAAAGCTTCCAGATCCGGACGGCAACAAACCATAGATCCGATCATATAATGCATATCAAAAATCATTTAGCACATAAAATCATATTAGGCATTTTTCCTAGATAAGCTAGTGCTTGTGTCTATTCAGGTGTATTACCTAAATTTTATTAGACACACTCCTCACAATCATTGCTTAGCATTCCAAGTTTAAGTCTAAAAATAAATCCTTATTCCTAGTTCGCTTAAACTAATGCTCTGATACCAACTGTGACATCCCCATTTTCACGGCCAGAAAAGACCGATTTTGTTTATGCTTCATAAAAATCAGAGTACTTCTTTTAGTAAAAATGTTGCAGAATTTGTTCCAAGTAAAACATGATAAATACGTTATCAAGCATTTCCGAAGAAATGTATTTTTATTCATTTTAAAACTTTGGGATGTCATCGTTAATACAGAAACATAAGCATAAACAGAACTTACATTCATTATCACTAGTGATTTATATCTCCTTAATCTCTCAGTGTAATGTCACTTCATATCGACACCTGTGATTCAAATAAGCTTGAGTGGGTCAGGTTGGGAAACCTAGTGAGTACATAGGGTTTTCAACCCACAATAATATAATTATTATGTTTAAACATCAAACAATCAACCCAATTACCCATCCCCATTATGTTCTTTACTCTCAAGGATCTACCCTAAGAATCGACCAGTCCTCCTTAATTCATTCCTAAGGTTCATCTTAAGGAAACGGCACAAAATCCATCGTTGCCAGGCTTTACTCAACATGCATTAAGTCGCATAGTCGCCAGGGTTTATGCACTAAGTCTCATAGTCGCTAGGGGTATCTCGTTTATCGACAATATCGTTTCCGAGAATCCACTCGCAATACATGTCAATGGGTTTTTAGAGTACAGCTGGTGAATACACAATTCAAATACACCTACAGGTTGCGAGCCTGCTAGTGTTCCACTGGACTGTCTAGAATAGTCCGTGGTTGTCATCCATACTCTGCTAGATGACGGGCCCAACACTTGGGTAAAAGGCTTCTCTCATGGTTCACCTCTCACCCTTATATCATGGTCTATATCACCTCTCATCATTTTGTTTTTGTTACACATCAACTATTACATCTACCCATGTTTTACCCAACACATTTTGTAGATATAAAATACATATACAGTTTAAATTATTTAAAACATGTATAAAATCTTTCATCCAGCATAGATAGTAAGTATACAGATAATATGCACACACAACACGTAATTTATATAAAATACTTCATATCTATGTGTAAGCTGAAAGTAACTATGCACTCACTTGATAAGGTGGTGACTCGACATTCGGACAGCACTTCGTTATCTCAAAACAATTTTCCCTTGACAAAACCTAGTATGAATACCACTAGGGTTTAGTCTACCGTTAACCGCGACTAATTAATAGTCTAGCTATTATTATTATTATATAAGTGTTAAGCAACACTCTATATAACTCATAATAATAGCCCAAATAATTATTTTAAGGTCGTAATAATGTTACTATAATTAATTAGAAGCTATATTGAAAATATCGTAGGCGTAGCTCACTTACAACGGGTTTTCTTAAAACTCGGGCTTTACTCGGAGTAGCATTTCCGAACCGAAAGACCTTTTTTTCTCGAGGCTCCGGGAGCCCCGGGGCTCCTTCGGGTGCTAGGGGTTAACCTAGGCTTTAGGGGGGGTTAGAAACCCTAGAGAGAGAAAGTAGTGAGAGAAAGAATGAATTTTGGTGTGATTTCCTCGGCAGCCTTCGCAGCCCTTTTATAGGCGCCAACCTTGGACGTACTCTGGGCGTAGTCCTTGGCTTACGCGGGGCGTAACTTTGGATAGGGTCCAGCTCGCATACAGCTGGCACGCACCCGGACTCGGAAAGGATAAGGCCGAGGTACGCTGGGCGTACCCAACCTCGGACGCGAGGCGTAGCGAAGGGTGATGCATCGTTCATCGGATGCGAGGATGATCTTCATCGGACGGCCCAAATCGAGCCACGTCATCACTATCGCAAGAGGTTTAGCAAATTTCACCCTCAACTTCAAAAATTCGTATCTTTGGCATACGAGCTCTGTTTTCGACGTTCTCTATATCCAAGCGTAGGCGGGAACGTACTCTACAACTTTCATTTAGACTCTGTCGGCTAATTTTGACATTATTTTAAAAGTTATATTTTTAACAGGTCGGGACAAGATTGGTCCGTTAAAAATTCATAACTTCTTCATCCGACGTCTGTTTTCGTCTGTCTTTTTATCGTTATGCTAATATTAACGAGATCTTCAATTGTCATTTAGGTTGTGCCGGCTAAAAACCGCTCGATCTAATATTCGAACTTCCGGCTGTACACTACTAAGCCGAAACTTCGAAAAATCATAACTTCCTCATACGAAGTCAAATTTGGGCGTTCTTTTTATGGACACTCTCGGTTTAACATATTCTACGACTTTCATTTAGATCGCTAAGTCTAATAGTCGCTCTATCGTAAATTCACTATTTACGCTTCCCGGTGTCGCGCCGGTTCCGTCGTGAAACTTCGACGAGTCATAACTTCTTCGTTATAACTCGGATTTCGGCGTTCTTTATATGTACGGAACCCTTGTAACATATACTACCACTTGGTTAAGATTATTACTTCTGAATAATCTTCCATCTAAAACTCATTTTTGATGCTCATTGTCTCTAAATTGACTAGCCCGAATGTGCGGGCGTTATACCACCATAGTAAGGCGCCAAAGCTCCTGTTCAAGCTTCTGAATCTCGCCCCTTGGGCAATACTCTCGCAGTACCATTTGCTTCAGGTTCTGCCAACCCATGGAGTTTACCTCCACCAGAGTTAGTGACTTGACGTGGCCATTCCACCACGTTAGGGCTCGTTCGGAGAAAGTACAGGCGACAAATTTTACTTTTCTCTCTTCGGGGCATGAGCAGATCTCGAATACGGCTTCCGTTTTCTCTATCCATTGGGATAGAGCCATTACTCCCCCGGTTCCATTAAAGGGGATGAGTTTGCTGTTGGTGAAGTCCTTGTAAGTACATTCCCTAGAACGACCCTGGTTTTGGCCATTAGTAGAGCTATTTATTCCTCCTCCTGATCCGTTGTTACTCATTTGTGCCATTGCTGCGGTTACGACAGCTGTTACAGCAACCTGAAAGGTAGCAGTATCCATCGATGGAGGTGGTGGTGGAGGTGGTGTTGGTGCTCCTGCAGTATTGAAGCGTCGGGGATTCCTTCTTGGCGGCATGATTCTGCCATAAGTTAAGAGACGAATTCTTGATAAGTCTTTAGAAATGATTATGGAAAGTCTTAGTATTATATGTTTTGTGTTCCGAACATTATCGAGTTTTGTAAGTAATTGAAAACTCACACTAATAAGTGTATGATTTCCTTAGTATTTTAAGAACTTAATGGAATACTCAAAGAAATAATAAATGCGTGTCAATCTCATCGATATTAATATTTGATACAACGATCAGGAAAATTTGACCTTACATAGGTCTTGGATACATCAATGAAAGTGGGAAAATTTTGACAGCATTCGGACCCCTGGATTGTGCACTCACAATCCGTCGGGTTTACATTTTAAAAAGAAAGAGTAACACCAACGCTTAGTCGATAATTATATACATAATTCCAGAAGTACGTGCTTTACTCCGAGCGGGTGGTACGTTGCGGACCGTGGTATGTGGTTGTGGAAGTCTGAGCTCGGGCTATTGACGTTCATCCTCGATGATGCGCCTCTCCATTATGGCTTGGCTTTTACAATATTCCGTTACTTCGGCTCTAGCAGCAGTAATGTCCTTCTGAAGGGAAAAGGTGTGCTCTATTGTTCGCTCATGTTCTTCGTCAAGATGACGAAGACGTATTGCAGTGACAGCAGCAGTGGCCCCAATGTCCAAGAGTTGGCTGTCATTCACTCTTGCTTGCTCGCCTTGGTTGGCAATGCGACGAACCATGACAGGGAGTGCCCTGTCAGCCGAACCCCCGTTGTTGAGGTTATAAAAGCCTCGTTCCATGCCGTAAGGTGGTCGTTGTCCTTGTTCCTTGCTCCATCGTTTCAGATCCACAGCCCAGCGGGCGCCGGGCCCTGAATGTTCCTTCGTGGATTTGTTGCTCCTCAGGGAGGATTGTAGACCTCTGGTTCCGAGTCAGTGCTCCCTCCATCTCCTTCCTCTTCTGAATCTTCGTCTGGGTCTTCCTCGGGATCCTCTTCGGAATCCTCTTCTGGCTCTTCCTCGGGAATCTCTTCGGGATCTTCTTCTGGGTCCTCCTCAATCCAGCCTCCATTACCCTGGTTAGGGTAGTAGAGATCCCCGGGAATGTGAAATCCTGCCATTTCGTCTGGTCGAGAATAGAGGTAAGAGAACTATATATAAAACTTGGGAGTAAAAAGGGTAATTTTTTTTTGATAAGGATAATTCTATTTATTTGATGATTCCTATTTCTAACTAAATATCGAGGTTCGCACGATTATAACAGTTCTCGTAGTTTTATAAAATACTCCTATAGTATTTTAAATTTGTAAGTCTTATTCTAGTATTTTATTTGGTATGTTTTTGACTTGTTGCTCACTACGACCATTCTCCGACATACGTTGGTCACATCTAGAATAAATATAGTTGATCAAGCTATATTAATTCTCGATCTGATTACATACTCCGAGACCTAATCGTAGCGTCCCAACATGTCTTAATACTTTTGTAACATTTTAGCTATGATACTAGACCGATGCATGCATGTACTTATACTTTTATAAAACTAGTATTTTATTTTCATTAAAAGTATAGTTTGTGAAAACGTTTTGTCAGAGGACTTTAGTCCCTTTGCATTTATAGTTTGTATATCTTATGTGGTTCGATATACTTAGTTCACTATAAACAATGCTCTGATACCAATCTGTCACACCCCCAAACCAGAATGGTGGAAACATTCGGGGGCGGATGACTTCACGTAGTATCATAACAGTTGAATATTTGTAAAGAAAGTAACACAACCATCATAAATATAATTTAAAAGTTACATTGTTGCATGATACATGTTCCAAAAGAATACTACAAATATGATGATTTAATAAGTTTTGATAATTGACGCCTTAGCATTCCTTTTCCAAAAGCTGATGTTTTACCTGTATTACTGATTCCCTGAGAAATACAAGTAATTTTGAAAAAGTGTAAACAATTAAGTTGGTAAGTTCATAAGCGTTTTTGTACTAAAATTATATGCCTTTCGGTAAAAATAACTGAGCGTGTTTCTAGAAAATCCAATATTTTCCATGTATGTGTGGTAGTTTGAAAAAGTTCCAAAGACTGGAATGCATAAGTATCTTCCGTACTAAAAATGGTGTAAGTTGATTTATACATTTATAATGTAATTACTGAATGCATTTAATAGTCTCGTAAATCAGAGATATTTTGATACTCCATGTGAGTTTTATAACCATGCTGTTGACCCAGACTGCCTGTAACAACGTTCTTCAGGCGTTGCAGTGTTATGACGTTTGTCATCCCAGACCCGCCGGTCTAACTGTAGCTAACAGTTTAGGTGCGGGATTGTCAATCCCGTATAGATCTATACACAAGTATCACACTCTACCTACAAGAGATTATGGTTTATAATACAGGACTTCAATGCGTACTTGAGAGTACGGGGAAGCTGGATGTCTCACAAAACTTAGTATCAATAGATTTACGGAATGAAAAGTCCATATTTCCTGTAAATGAAAGTATTTCCTTTTTATAATGTTTACGTAAAGATGTCGTGAATAACTTGTAAACTATACCCATTATAGTTTTTCGAAAGTGTGTTCCGTTTGGTGATAAAAATTCGGTGTAATACCAACTTTGCATGTAAAGTGTAACGTTGGTAGTAATGTTGTTTAACATTTATAAACAAAACGTAGGTAAAGTATTTGAAAACATATGTAACAATGCGTATTTAAACATAAGTTTTTCTCGTGTTTCACTTGTATTTCCCCCCCCCCTAAAACATGAAAAAGACGTGAAAATGTAGGGGTATGAACTCACCTAGAAAGTGTGGTGATTTGAAGAAAACGAGATTTTCTCGGGCAGCACTTCGACCGGGAAGTGGTAAGTTTCTCGGGATTCTCGGAGCTTCGGACCTTCGTCGGAACTTGGGCATGTAACCGGAGTGTCGGGGTCGTCTTGGGATGCTTAATGCAGAGTAGAAGTGAGAGAGAGAAGAGAATTGAGCAAGAGAAGTCGGAACCCTCGCATCTTATTTATAGGGTGAAATTCTGGGACTCACGTCGTGAGCATGGGATGGCTCACGTCGTGAGTTTGGTCTGTAGACGTGACGCCTGGTGGTCTAGCTCTGGCTCACATCAGTCATAGACTCACGTCGTCAGTCTCTTGCTCACGTCGTCAGTCTTCGGATAAGGTTTGTTTGCGTGCCCCGAACTTAGAAAATAGCTCGATCTTAGAAAAATCATAACTTCCTCATACGAAGTCAGATTTGGGCGTTCTTTTTATGCACGTTTACGGTTTAACATAATCTACGACTTTCGTTTAGATACCTAAGGCTAAAAAGTATTTTATTGAAATTTCACTTTTTACACTTGACAGTGTTTTACCGGTTTTGTCGCGAATCTTTGATTAGTCATAACTTCTTCGTTATAACTCGGTTTTGAGTGTTCTTTATATTTCTGAAAACCTTGATACGATATCTAACAATTTATGTATCCCAATTGAGACTTTTGAACAATTCGTTTTTTTTACGCTATTTTTATTGATTCCAAAAATAGATTATAATATTTGACTTTTCGAACATTACATTGACTTGAAATATCGGGTTGTCACAGTTTTCAAAAATATAAAGAACACTAAAATCCGAGTTATAACGAAGGAGTTATGATCAATCGAAGATCCGCAACAAAACCTGTAAAACATTATTAAGTATATAACGCGGAATTTCAATAAAATACTTTTTAGCCTTAGGTATCTAAATGAAAGTCGTAGATATCATTAAACCGTAAACGTACATAAAAAGAATGTCCAAATCTGACTTCGTATGAGGAAGTTATGATTTTTCTAAGTTTTGGATATAGCAGTAGAAAAAGCTAAAAACTCGAAATAGAGATCGAGCAACTTTTAGCCGATGCAACCTTAACGAGAATCGAAGATCTCGACAATAGTAGTGCAATGGTAAAAATACAGACGAAAACGGACATCGGATGAAGAAGTTATGGATTTTTAACGGACTTTTCCAGTCCCGAACTGTTAAAAAATATAATATTAAAAATAAATTCAAAATTAGCCGACGGAGTCTAAACAAAAGTTGTAGAGCATAGTCTCACCTATGCGTGGATATAAAGAACGTCAAAATCAGAACTTGTATGCGAGAGATATGAATTTTTGAAGTTCGGGACACGAAACCCCACACTGTCAGAAAACTCATGACGTGAGCCAGAAGCTCACGACGTGAGATAGTGACTGATGTGTGCCAAAGACGGGATATCAGACGTCGAGTCTACGGAAGCGATAAGATCAAAACTCACGACGTGAACCACCCCAAGTTCACGACGTGAATCCCAAAAGACCACCCTATAATTAGAAACTGAGGGCTTCGGTTTTGGCTGCTCATTTCTATCCACTCTCCAACTTTTACTCTGTGTTAAGCATCCCGAGACTACCCCGATGCCCCGGTTACTTGTCCAAGCCATGACGAAAGCCGGAAGTCCCGAAGTTCCCGAGAAACTTGCTTCCTTCCAGTCGAAGTGATGCCCGAGTTAAACATCGTCTTCATCAAACCGTCACTTTTACCGAGTGAGTTCATACCCCTATCACTACACTTTCAAATGCTTTTAAATCCTTTCAAACAATTTTAGGGGGGGGGGGGGGGGAATACAAGTAAACACACGGTTAAAATCGTGTGAAAACATCAATCTTTTACTATAAACTCCTTGCTATTGTTATAACTATCATACGAAAATGTTAGCACGCAAAACATCTTACAATACCATTTTACCCTCTCGGGATGAAATGTGTTTATAAATAATAACATGCTTTATTTATATGTTTGCATAACATTTCATGACAAGGGTAATCATTTCAACTATAACATTACGTATATATAAGAAAATACATATCATTATTATGCCTTTATCAACATAGTAAAAAGGGTAATCATTTCGGACATAAGCACATTCATTTCAAAAATACGCCACTTAATTGAGAATATGTGAGTCATTCGTCTTCATCGTACCTATCAAGGTATACAAGAAAGCCATGTTTTATAACCAGAGTTTCCGTCCGGAGAACGTGATAAGTGTGTATAGATCTATACGGGACTGATGATCCCACACCCTGGCTGTTAGCTACAGACGGACCAGTAGGTTAAGGGTGACAAGTGTCATAACATTTCGATGCCTGAAGAACGTCGCTACAAGCAAATCCATCATATTACGGTTATGAAAACTCACATGATAGACAATTATTATGGTATTATGTTTTTACGGGAAAAGTAATATTACAATTATTTTTACGTGAAAATACAAGGTTCCTATAGTTTTGTTCACTAATAAAACTATACATCATCATTTTAAGCATGAAATATTTACTTACAAGTTACAGTCTTGGGCATTTAAGACTGCTTCTCAATTTTAGAAAAATATTGGATTTTCCTGGTTCAATACATTCCTTTCATACAAACAACGATTCATAACTCATTTTATAAGAAAATATCGGATTTTCTGGAAAATAAACGTGAACTTTCGAATGGCATACATTTACACAAATAACTACTTATGAACTCACCACCTTAATTGTTGACAGTTTTTCTTTGAAATAACTTGTATTCTCAGGGAATCGCTACACACCAGGTTAGCAAATACTTTTGGGGACTAATGCTATGGCGTTAGCAACATCTTTTGGAACATCATATTGTATTTGACTTTTGAAACATGTAATATAACAATCATGTAAACTTTTCAAATATATGTTATGGTGGTGTGTACTTTCTTTACTATTCAATTGTTATGATACTGTACATTACGTCCTCCGCCCCCGAATGTTTCCGCCGTTCAGGTTTGGGGGTGTGACACCGAGAGTTTCATTTCCCAGTCAATGAAAAAACCTTTCCCGAAGACAATAGAGCCCACTTCGGTCGACTTCATAATTTGAGTAACAATTGTATCATTGAGGAGATTCTTCCTGAATCTTCGGGTCATTCAAGTGATCAATTACCTGTCTCTGGCACAATTTATCCCAACTCTCAGACTTCATCAGTTGTCGATGAAGAAATTCTATTGGAAGGACGTGAAGTTCTTATGAACTGTCCATCTGTGCCCTCGGACCACACTACATCACACTGCAGTTCCGATCCGTAATATGTCCAACTACCTTTTATCAAGTGTCCCACTAAAGAACCAACCTTGACTTACTCTGTGGTAGTCCAGTCTTCTTTACCACAGACCGAAGTCAAGAGCTCAGTGACTGTTCAACCAATTCATGATGAATTGCCAATAGAAAATTTCGAATATGGCCAATGCTCTCAGAGTCCCAAATCTTCTAGTTCAGATGACTCAAGTCCTCATTTTCAAAAGCAATCTCAGGTTTCCATAAAACCGCAGTTGAACATCACTGACTGCGGTTCTTTAAAAACTCAGGCAAAACTGGCTTTTTAAGAGGAAATTAGATCTCGTGGTAAAAAGCAAGAAATCTCTTCAAAAATTAGAAAACAAGTCAGAATTTAAAAACATCAGAGTCCTGAAAAATATGTTCTTTCAAATCACTTTTTGAAAAACATTGCGGTCAAGAAATCAAACAAAAAGGAATGCACTGTTCCGAAAACTTTTTCTAACTCTCCTGAAAAGTCCAAAATGAGAATCAAGTCTTTTCAAAAATATTGTTTTCAGATCTATTCCTTAGACGACCCAATATGGAAGGGAATTTTACCAACTCCTACACTTTTTAAGTCACCTCAACCTTTCAGAACACAACCTAGGAGGAAATCACGTGCTCACACCTTTCCAAATCACACTTTTCAAATCCCAAGGACTCAGCATTCATAACTGTCAGAACTCACTTTTGGACTGGTCATAAGACTCACACTGCACCCTCCGGACCGTTGACCAAGTACAGTGTCTGGATGAATGAAAAAAATATCTCTTTTGGATTTTATCATAAAAAGGGGTCATATCAAGTCTAACCTCGCACCTTTCTAAAATCTAGTAACTTTGTAAAACCCCGGAACTCTCCAAAACTTCACAAACATCCAGGTCTAGGTCTTAAGATTGACGTGAAACCCGTCTCTGCAACCCCTGTTCATGCATCTACGAAGAATAATTCACTTGTAACCCCGGGCTCCAAACTTGTTTAGGTGCCCTAACTAACCGTGTATTTTTTCAGGCAATGTGCAAGGAGGAACAAGAAGAGGAGTGGTTGATTGATAGTGCCTGCTCCTTGCACATGACCAGAAGGTTAGAATACCTTCGGGATTTCAGGCCTATATGTAACGGTGGAAATGTCACATTCGGCAACAATGCGAATGGTGTTATCAGAGTTTACGGTGTGTTAACAACAAGGAATTTTTCAATAGAAAAGGTTGCTTACGTAGAAGGCCTCAAGCATAATCTCGTCAGTGTAGGTCAACTATGTAAAGCATGCCATCGGGTTGAGTTTGATAATGAATACTGCTACATTATGACAAGTGATAGAAGCACCTGTTTGATCAAATCTAAGTCCGAAGGTACAATGTATCCTTTGGATGTCTCATTGATCATTGGGAAACCGCAGTTTTGTTTTCTGTCCAAAGCAGTCTCCGAAGTTAGCTAGTTATGGCACCGCAAGCTGGCTCATCTGAACTTTCGGTATATTAACAACCTTGTCACCGGAGAATTCGTCCGAGGTCTCCCCATTCTGAAGTATAACAACGATACACTCTGCCCAACCTATGAGTGTGGTAAACAATCGAAGGGAAGCAATCCATTGGTGATTGATTCATCAATCTCATAACCCTGAGAACTCTTGCACGTTGATCTTTGCGATCCATCTACCGTAGCCAGTCTTCATCATAAGAAGTACATACTGGTGATAGTTAATGAATTCACTCGTTTCACTTGGGTCTTCTTTCTGAGGCTCAAATCCGAAACACCAAGTGATGATCAACTTCATCAAAGAGATTGAACTTCAAATCAAGTTACATGTGAGAAGGATCCAAAGTGACAATGGAACCGAGTTTACGAATCATCTCTTGAATAGCTTCTTGGTTTCCAAAGGAATCAGTCACAACTTCTCAGCTCCCTACACACCGCAGCAAAATGGAGTAGTAGAGCGAAGAAACTGTACACTGGTGAAAGCATCCAAATCTATGCTTAACTTTGCAAATCTTGCTCTCTACTTCTGGGCCGAAGCAGTGGCCACTGCATGCTTTGTTCAAAATCGAAGCATCATTTGCAAGCGTCTAAACAAAACTCCTTATGAGGGTCTCAACAATCGCAAACCGAATGCCAGATTCTTTCACATATTTGGGTGTAGATGTTTTGTGATCAATAACAAAGATCATCTTAACAAGTTTGCACCGAGGTCAGATGAAGGCCTTTTTCTTGGCTACTCAACAAACAAAGTGCCCTACAGGGTTCTCATCAGACGCACTAGATTAATAGTCGAAAGCTTAGATGTAAAATTTGATGACTATTACATACGTAACACTTCTCCTTCGGGTGAAACAAAAGCAATCCTGGAAAGTGATATCCCAGCCTCTTCGGGTGAAACAAAATAAACTATGATGACCTTTTTGACCCTTCAGAGACTGCTCATCTCACTGAAATTCTTGTGTCCCTGGAAGCCCAATAACAACATGTCGAAGTCTCTGGTCCAACTCTATCTGAAGACCTTACCAGTTTCAACACTTCCACCTTGTCAGTTGAGGGGGAAAGTTCAACTCAGGCTCAGGTGACAACCATCGAAGTTCCAGTGCTTGAAGAAGTAGCTCCGGTATCTACCCGCAGAGTCCAGAACCCATCAAATGTCTCCTCAGACTCTGACGATGACGGTATAGAGAACATCGACACAAGAACTGATTCAAGGATTACCACTCGCTCTTCAAATCAGGAGGAACCATCTCAAGCTCAGGGGGAACTCCCACATAATCCAGGAGGAACTCCCATCCGCAGTTTAGGGGGAACTGCCATCCGCAATCCAGGGGGAACCTCACTTCAATGATGATCAAACTCCTTTAGTCCAAGATAATTTTGCGGGCTGTTCTTAAGTCGAGGGGGAACTCCCTTCCCCAACTGAAGAGTCTCCTGATATCGAAGACATTCCCTCCACCGCAGTTGCTGATCATCTACAACCTTGTCTATATGTATGGACGAAGAACCACCCACCGGGTCAAATCATAGGAAACCCATCCGCAGCTATCCAAACTCAATCCTCTAAAGATTTAACTGATCATTGTCATTATGCAGCGTTCATGTCATCAGTCAAGCCTCGCACCATAAAAGAAGCTCTCATGGAACCTGACTGGATAGCCGAAATGTAAGAGGAATTAGCAGAGTTTGAAAGAAACAAAGTGTGGCAACTAGTACCGAATCCAATAGGTCACACTATTGTTGGAACAAGATGGGTGTACAAAAACAAACTGGATGAATCCGGTACGGTCGTTCGAAATAAAGCAAGATTAGTTGCTAAGGGGTATAGCCAGGATGGAACCAATACGCATCTTCTTAGCGTATGTGGCACACAAAAATATCAAAGTACATCAAATGGATGTAAAAAGTGTCTTCCTGAATGGTGAACTAAAAGAAGAAGTGTACTTACAACAACCTCCAGGCTTCGAAAGTCAAGATTTCCCAAATTATTGTTACAAGCTCGAGAAAGTAGTCTATGGTCTTAACCAATCACCGAGGGCGTGGTATAAGACTCTCTCCAAGTTTCTTGTCACATCCGGATACAAAACAGGTGTGATTGACCCCACATTATTCATAAAAGCAAACGGTAATCACCTTATGCTTGTCCAAATCTATGTGGATGATATCATATTTGGGTCAACAGATCAGGGGATGGTGGATGAATTTGCAATTCTCATGACCAATAAGTTCCAAATGAGCATGAATAGAGAGATTAACTTCTTTCTAGGACTCCAAGTGAAACAAGTCCCTCAAGGGATATTTATACAGCAGGAAAAGTATACATCTGAACTACTGAAGAAATACGCAATGGACAACTGTTCCTCATCCAAGGTTCCTATGACCTTCCAAATAAGATTTTTGTTGATCCGTACGGAGAATCAGTAGACCACAAAACTTATAGGGGAATGATTGGTTATTTGATGTACCTCACTACAAGCAGACCAGATATTGTCTTCATAACAGGCTTATGCGCAAGATACCAAGCCGATCCCAAAGTATCGCATTTGACCGCAGTCAAGCAAATTCTTAGATAATTGAAAGGAAGCAAAGCTCCAGGCCTCTGGTATCCTGTAGGGAACGAAATCAGCCACCAAGCTTTCACCGATGCGGATCATGCCGGATGCAGATTGGATAGAAAAAGCACTTCCGATGGTTGTCAATTTCTTGGAGGAAGACTGGTCAGCTGGTCCTCAAGAAAACAAAATTGTGTCTCCTTATCTACCGCAGAAGCTGAGTATGTGGCCGCAACCAGCTGTTGTTCTCAAGTCTTGTGGATGAAAACCCAACTGATGGACTACGGATACAGAATGTTGCGGATACCGATTTACTATGACTCAGAGAGTGCCATTGCGATTTCTCACAATCCCATTCGCCACTCAAAGACGAAACACATTGAACTTCGGTATCACTTCATCAAAGACCATATTCTCAAAGGTAATATTGAACTAATTTTTGTCAATACTCACGAAGAGATTGTTGATGTATTTATAAAGGCACTTGATGCAACAAAGCTCAACAGTTTTCTGCAAATGTTAGGGATGATGAATCTGGACCCGCAATTCTTCTTGAATTGATAGGTACCGCAGACCACTTATGGTCTTTGTTGCGATCCTATCACAATATATCTATCATACATGGTTCCAGTATACTCTGTATACCGCAACCATATATCATACTTATATTCATTGGGTCCTTATTGTTTGTTATTTCTGACTTTTCACCAAGTGTCCCTTTAAGATCTTGCTACCGCAATTTCTTTGCCTTCCACTGCAGTCACTACTCCATCCGCAGTCGCATTGAATGAATCTTCAACAACCTTTTAAACCTACTGATATTATTGTGTTTGTGTGCTATTTAATGATCTTCATTAAATAAAAAAAACATTCTCAACAATCATTTGTTTTGTAGCATACAACGTTTCAGTTTCTTTCAAAATCACTCTTTTTTGTGTCATACCTACTTTAGCTTAATTGACAAATAAATCTGTTTTCCATAAAAGAAATCTTTTTACAAACCTTTTTCCTCAAACTGTCAAATCCCTTTATCCCCAAGAATTCTAATCTGTTCCAAATTCCACCTTTACTCAACGGATTAATGCCTATCACCACACTTTCTCCAAACGTGTGATAATGGCTCTGACATTTCGTTAAATGCTCTTTTTCGAAAAACAAAAAAAAATATAAATATTTCTTTTAATTGATTTTATTTGTGGCTAATAACAGTTAAAACTCAAGCGTTTTTACCATTAACAACTGTAGATAGGGCAAATTCAATAATCTTTTGAAATCCGGAAGTATATAAACTCTTTTCCCTCCCAAGAAAGCTGTATGATTTCTGAATCTTTCGACGATCTTCATCTTCTTCATCTTATTGCACCCCAAGTTTTCTGCAAGTTCTTCAAATCTTTTCAAAATGGTGAAGTCTGGTGTTTTGAAAAAACAATCAAAAGCTTTTGGATCAGTACAACCAACCGGTTCTGAATCAACCACAAGGAATCAGTCGCAATCGATAGCCTCTAGCAATTTTAGGGCTTTTTTTTGAAGATCACCCCTCATACAAGGAATCAATTCGACTGATGATTAAATTCTTATCTTCTCACCCACTATTTGGAGCCTTTGATTTTTTCACGGATGTTGTTCTTCTTTCAACTCTTTTCAAGTGTGCATTCTCTGCATTTCGCCTAATCAACAATCTGCAAGAAGTTCATCTGAACTTGATCGATGATTCTTTGGTCATCTTGACTAAAGAAAAGTTCCTGAATGCAACCAATCTTCGTGTTCTTCCCCCCCACAAGAATCTACTCTCCAAGCATGAATGATATCATCTCTACTCTATATCAGATGAGATATCAGAAGAAACTCAAAGTCATTGGGGAATTAAAGAAGAACCAACTGCCTGCGGTATTGCAATTTGTCTGTCTTTTCATCATCTTGAGTCTCTCTGGCAGAACCGGAGGCACAGACAACATGGGTCTCAAGCTGTTAGAACTCGTGTGGAGCATCTTCACAGGAAACGATGTGAACTACGGGCATATCTTATGGGATGATTTTCTCCAATACATTCCCAAGGAGAATCCAAGAGAAACATCTTCTAAGCTTACCTTCACACGGTTCTGGTCTCTATGCATCTCAGACCTTCACAAGGAGGAAAAACTCATCATGGGTAATGAGATCAATCTCTTCATCACCCGCGATCTCAAAAGGTACACACTCTCGAAAGACCAATCTATTTTTGGACCACTAAGATGATTACCCATACACATCTTGATATATGTTGGACTTACAGATCACATAGAGGCTACGGAAGGTATTAACCCATACCATTCTACCCCGCATCACCCTAGTCAGTACATACTAGCCTCTACGAACCCCATGGTCCAATAAGTACCGCAGCCCCTACTACATCAGTTCCTCTATCCAAGACACATTCAAGTCAACCTCTTGCTCGAAGGCTCAAGAAACTGGTGTCATCAAAGAAGGCTCCCCGCAGTAAAATCAAGAAAGGTGAAACGTCCAAGAAACACAAATCCAAGACTATTGTGTCCTCGGATGAAGGTCATGCTTCTCAATCGCAAAGCCCTCCAGTCAATGTTAAAGAAGAGTCTGATAATGACTCCGGACCAACTCTTGTTCACAAAAGACAGAAGACCATCCCAAGTCCTAGCCATATGCGTGACCGGACAGATACCGCAGTCTGTCAAAAGACTCTGGTAGTCCTTGGGGTCCCGGCAGACCTACTCGCTACAACCCTTTCTGACTACTCAGACACAGCAAGTGTGCATGTTTCATCTGATAGTGGAGACACAACCCCCATTGAATCCCAAGAGGATCCAATTGGTTCATCACGCCCTAAAGTCTCCAGGGCTTCCCATCTTCATTTATTTGATCTTGAGGAGTTGTGCTCCATACTTTTTACTGTAACCCAAACACTTGATACACCTACCCTACTGTAGGGCACTTCTATTGAATCATGAAAGTGACCCTCTTGAACTTGATCCACCGCAGCCGTCAAAGAACCGCAGTCAGCAATACCATCCGAAGTCATCACTCATCCACAGTCTATCTATCTAGTTTCTTAGTTTATCTTTTTATCTACTTAGTTAGAATACTCTCTATTGTCCAGTATGCCTTGCATGGCTACTCTTAGAGATGTGATCCAGTGTATTTCTTGAGACTCTATAAATAGAGCTCATTCTTACTTATTCAATAACATTCTGATTACGCATCTTAAACACTCTCTATCTTATGTCTTCACTCCCTTACTCTCAAAGTTCACTTGAATACAACTGAATACTATCTCTCTTCGGAGCAAGTCACCTGTGACATAATCACTAAGATTGATCTCACTTACTAACTTGGTCTGAATGCATTCCATGTTATGAATGAACTTATGTGTATACTTGATATATCACCTGCTGTCATTTATGTTTCCTTACATTTCCGCAACTAACTCTCTAACTATCTAACTCGTTAACTTATTATTATTGTTGAATTTTTAGATCCTTTGAGATAAACTATTCCGCAACTATACTTGTTCTAACGTTTGTTCAAGTGTGTCTCAAGTGTGTCTCAAGTTTTTCTCTCAACAATTGGTATCAGAGCCATAGTGGTTGCTTTTTGAAAAAAAAACTCTGATTTTCAAAGGGCCTTCTATACCACTAAAGCTCATTTCCTAAAAAAAACTTAAAAAAAACAAGGAAAAATGGCACAATCATTGTCTCTGAATGTTTCCAACAGTGTTGGTGGTTCAAATCGAGCCCCAATATTGGTGGCAAATGAATATCATCGCTGGTCCCAGAGAATGGAAAGATACTTAAGAAGACTTGGTAGAGATGTATGGCGATCCGTAGAAGAAGGACCACATGTCCTAGTTCTTACACCAGTTCAAACTAACGGCTCCACAGCCAGACTAGGAGGAGGTCAACCAGTCATGAATCGTCCCACCAAAGACGATCTCGATAAAATGGAAAATGATGCTGTTGCTTTTTATGAAATCTCTTGTGGAGTTGCTCCTGACAACTTCGACATTATCATAAATTGCAAATCAGCAAAAGAGATCTGGGAGGTTCTCAAAAACCTGTATGAAGGCTCAAAACAAGCTCAAGACAAGAAGCTCACAACTGCACTCAATGAGTTCAACAATTTCAAAGCTCATACTTGCGAAAGTTTGGAAGACTCTTTCAAAAAGGTTCAACCTGATAGTCACCAAGTGATCCAATGCGAGCACCATCCGCAGTAACCATGAAACAAATCTTGAGTTTCTTAATGGTTTGGGAAGACATTGGACTACGGCTAAGATGATAGTCCAAGTAGATAGAAAGATTCACTCTTTGTCTCTCTACAAGCTCTACGGGGAACTGCAAACACAAGAATCCATCGTACTCAAAGACTGTGCTGACTTTGGAGGACCACTTGTCTCATAGCACAAGCTCCACACAATCAATCCTACTCTCCCTCGTATGACACTACACCACAGTCATACGAAGCAGACTCAGAGTATGATGATGAAGAAGAATTCGAGAAAGCGATTGCTCTTGTTAGCCAACAGTTCAACAGACTACCACCTTCCTCTTTTCGTAAAAATCAGCAGTTCAACAAACCTCCATTCAACCGTAACTTCAACCCACAAAATAACCATTCTCGTTATCCCAAAAGTTGTCATCTACCACCGCAATCTCAAAATACTCAACCAAAGGAGGCACCGCAGTCCATTCAAACCACTGACTCTAGTACTCCCTCAGAAGACAAAAGTGATGTTGAAATCTGTCACAAATGCAACAAAGAGAATCATTTTGCAAAAGAATGCAAGGCCAATGTAGTGAAAGACAGAGCATTCTACCTGAGAATGGCTCAAGAATTTGAAGAAAAGGAAAAGGCCAGGGCATACGTAGCTCATGTCAAAAGAGAGCATCAAGTTTGGTCATCCGGAGATGAAGAAGAAGCCATCAGCAGTGTCAAAGGAAAAGGCAAAATCTGTATGCTGGCAACTGCGGATGATGATGGGTTGTGACATCCCCATTTTCACGGCCAGAAAAGACCGATTTTGATTATGGTTTATAAAAATCAGGGTACCTCTTTTAATAAAAATGTTGCGGAATTTGTTCCCAGTAAAACATGATAAATACGTTATCAAAGCATTTCCGAAGAAAAGTATTTTTATTCATTTTAAAACATTTGGGATGTCATGGTTAATACAGAAACATAAGCATAAACAGAACTTACATTCATTATCACTAGTGATTAATATCTCCTTAATCTCTCAGTGTAATGTGACTTCATATCATCACCTGTGATATAAATAAACTGGAGTGGGTCAGGTTGGGAAACCTGGTGAGTACATAGGGTTTTCAACCCACAATAATATAATTATTATGTTTAATCATCAAACAATTAACCCAATTACCCATCCCCATTATCTTCCTTACTCTTAAGGATCTACCCTAAGAATCAGCTATTCCTCGTTCATTCATTCCTAAGGATTATCCTAAGGAATAGGCACGAAATCCATCGTTGCTATTGACACATCTGTCAAGCACAACTGCTAATATTATCACTTAGGCGCATCTGCCAGAATTGTGACATTCTTTATGGGGCGCATCTGCCGGTATAGTCCTTTAGGCACATCTGCCGGGGTTATGAGGTTCTCTATTAGGCGCTTCTGCCGGTAGAGTCCTTTAGGCGCATCTGTGAGGGTTATCTCGTTTATTGACAATATCTTTTTCGAGAGTCCACTCGCAATACAGGTCAATGGGTTTTTAGAGTACACCGGTGAACACATCGTTCACAACACCTACAGGTTGCGAGCCTGCCAGTGTTCCACTGGACTGTCTAGAATAGTCCTTGGTTGTCATCCATACTCTGCTAGATGACGGGGCCATCATTTGGGAAAGGCTTCTCACATTGTCCACCTCTCACACTCACCTCGTGGTCTATAACACCTCTCAACTCATCATCCAACTCATATTCCATCTATTACATCTACCCATGTTTTACTCAACATATTCTCGTAGATATATATATATATATATATATATATATATATATATATAGATATATATATATATATATATATATATATATATATATATATATACAGTTTAAATCATTTAAAACATGTATAAAATCGTTCATCCAACATAGATAGCAAGTATATAGATAATATGCACACATAGCACGTAATTTATATTAAATACTTCATATCTATGTGTAAGATGAAAGTAACTATGCACTCACCTGATTAGGTGGTGACTCGGCACTTGAACAGCACTTCGTTATCTCAAAACAATTTTTCCTCGACCAAAACCTAGTATAAATACCACTAGGGTTTAGTTTTAACGTTAACCGCGATTAATTAATAGTCTAGATATTATTATTATTATATAAGCGTTAAATAACACTCAATATAACTCATAATAATAGCCCAAATAGTTATTTTAAGGACCTAATAACATTACTATAATTATTTAAAAGTTATATTAAAAATTGCGTAGGCGTAGCTCACTTACAGCGAATTTTAAAGAAAACCGGGCTTTGCTCGGAGCTCCGGGAGCCTCGGGGCTTCCATTAGGTGCTAGGGGTTTTTCCTAGGGTTTAGGGGTGGTTTGGGATCTTAGAGAGAGAATGAACCTAGAGAGAGAAGTGATTTTGGTGTGAAAAATCCGGAAACCCTCGCCCCCTTTTATAGCCTGCGAGGCCTCGGATTACGCTGGGCGTAACCTTGGCTACGCTGGGCGTATTGCTCGGATGAGGGTGCCAGCTTCGCACCAGCTGGCTCGCACATCGGATGGATAAGAATTGAAGTACGCGGGGCGTAATTGCGAGGCTACGTGGCGTGATCCGAAGCGAAGCCTTGGGCAACAAGCAACGGCTCAGATGCGGCCACGTCATCTCCCTTCTCGCAGATTTCGCAAATTGCACATTCGACTTTAAAAATTCGTAACTCTCACATACGAGCTCCGTTTTCGACGTTCTTTATATCCACGCGTAGGCGGGAACGTACTCTACAACACCTACAGGTTGCGAGCCTGCCAGTGTTCCACTGGACTGTCTAGAATAGTCCGTGGTTGTCATCCATACTCTGCTAGATGGCGGTGCCATCATTTGGGAAAGGCTTCTCACATCGTCAACCTCTCACACTCACCTCGTGGTCTATAACACCTCTCAACTCATCATCTAACTCATATTCCATCTATTACATCTACCCATGTTTTACCCAACATATTCTCGTAGATATATATATATATATATATATATATATATATATATATATATATATATATATATATATACAGTTTAAATAATTTAAAACATGTATAAAATCGTTCATCCAACATAGATAGCAAGTATACAGATGATATGCACACATAGTACGTAATTTATATTAAATACTTCATATCTATGTGTAAGATGAAAGTAACTATGCACTCACCTGATTAGGTGGTGACTCGGCACTTGAACATCACTTCGTTATCTCAAAACAATTTTTCCTCGAACAAAACCTAGTATAAATACCACTAGGGTTTAGTTTTAACGTTAACCGCGACTAATTAATAGTCTAGATATTATTATTATTATATAAGCGTTAAATAACACTCAATATAACTCATAACAATAGCCCAAATAATTATTTTAAGGACCTAATAACATTACTATGATTATTTAAAAGTTATATTAAAAATTGCGTAGGCGTAACTCACTTACAGCGAATTTTAAAGAAAATCGGGCTTTGCTCGGAGCAGCATTTCCGAACCGAAAGACCCTTTTTCTCGGGACTCCGGGAGCCTCGGGGCTTCCTTTAGGTGCTAGGGGTTTTTCCTAGGGTTTAGGGGTGGTTTGGGATCTTAGAGAGAGAAGTGATTTTGGTGTGAAAAATCCGGAAACCCTTGCCACCTTTTATAGCCTGCGAGGCCTCGGATTACGCTGGGCGTAACCTTGGCTACGCTGGGCGTAGTGCTCGGATAAGGGTGCCAGCTTCGCACCAGCTGGCTCGCACATCGGATGGATAAGAATCGAAGTACGCGGGGCGTACCCGACCTCAGACGCGGGGCGTAGTTGCGAGGCTACGTGGCGTGATCCGAAGCGAAGCCATGGGCAACAAGCAACGGCTCAGATGCGGCCACATCATCACCCTTCTCGTAGATTTCGCAAATTGCACATTCGACTTTAAAAATTCATAACTTTCACATACGAGCTTTGTTTTTAACATTCTTTATATCCACGCGTAGGCGGGAACGTACTCTACAACTTTCGTTTAGACTCCGTCGGCTAATTTTGACTTTATTTTAAAAGTTATATTTTTAACAGGCCGGGACAGGATTGGTCCGTTAAAAATTCATAACTTCTTCATCCGACGTCCGTTTTCGTCTGTCTTTTTATCGTTATGCTACTAATAACGAGATCTACGATTCTCATTTAGGTTGTGTCGGCTAAAAAATGCTTGATCTTATATTCGAATTTCGGGACTACTAAGCCGAAACTTCGAAAAATCATAACTTCCTCATACGAAGTCAGATTTGGGCGTTCTTTTTATGAACGCTCTCGGTTTAACGGATTCTACGACTTTCGGTTAGATCGCTAAGGCTAAAAGTCGCTCTATCGTAAAAGTCGCTCTCGGTTCTGCCGTAAAACTTCGACGAGTCATAACTTCTTCGTTATAACTCGGATTTCGGCGTTCTTTATATGTACGGAAACCTTGAGACATATTCTAAAACAATCTTTTGTCGAAAAGTCATTTTCGACCCCTATTATCTCTAAATCGACTAGCCCGGATCTACGGGCGTTACATGGGTCTACAAAGATGGAGAAGAACTACTGCTACATGGAAAAGGATGAAACTCTAAGCATCGTCGAACAGGTAAAACTCATGATTCAAACTCTAAAGTATAGCATGCATGACTGTCAACCTTTCATAGACAATCTTAATGATACATGTGCTACCGTCCTTACAGACTATAACAAAGCCTTGGATGAGAAGAACATAGCGTCCCAGGAGATGTTTCATGTAAGAGGACGACTGGATAACAAAAGACTCAAAATGGCTATGTTAGAAAAAGACGTAGAGTTAGAGAAAGATGCAAGAATGTTGAGTGAAACACAACTAGAGATAGCTTTGAACCAAAGAGATTTAGCTCAGAGTGAGATTGTACGCCTAAATCTTTTAATAGAAAAATTGTTCAATGAAAGTGAAGCTATTGAAAATTTGGTGAATAATGGAACTGTGGACAATACATACAATTGGGGTTGGTCCAATGGATATCCTACCGCAAAGGATTCTTCACCCCGGTTTAACAAAGATCGACTGTATGTCCCTCCGGACTGAGAATTTCATTTCCCAGTCAATGACAAGACTTTTCCTGAAGATATTCGAACACACTTCGGTAGACTTCATAATCTAAGTAATAACTATGTCATAGAAGAAATCGTGCCAGAGGTTTCGGGTCACACAAGTGATCTGACTCCTATATGTGGCACAATCCATTCAAATTCTCAGACCTCATCAGTTGTTGATGAAGAAATTGTCATAAAGAGTCCCGAAGTCTCACAGGACTTCCCATCACTACCCTCAGACCGCATGTCTCTCACAATAGTCAGGAACCACATAAGTCCCACAAAAGTCCCATTGAAGTCCCAACTCAGACTTACTCTGCGGTAGTCAAATCATCCTTACCACAGTCCTCAATAAAAAGCTTTGTGACTCTTCAACCAATTCATCATGAATTACCCATAGAGAACTTTGAAGTAGGTCAATGCTCTCAAAACCCTGAATCTTCAAGTTCGGATGAGTTAAGCCCTCGTTCTCAAAAAAATTCTAAGGATTCCAGGAAACCGCATCTGAACACCAATGACTACGGTTCTCCAAAAACCTTAGCAAAAAAGGCTTTCAAAGAGGAAATTCGATCCCGAGGCACAAATCGATAATTCTTTTCTAAAAACAAGAAGCATATCAGATTTCCAAAATCTAAGAGTCCAGAAAAGTTTGTTTTCTCTCACTATTTTTCAAAAAAACCTCCAATCAAGAAAACATGCAAAAAGGAATGCACAGTTTCATCAGTCATTCCAAAGTCATCTGACACAACCCAAAAGAAAGAAAGGTCTTTTCGAAGCAATGGTTTTCAAATCTATTCCTCAGATGATCCAAAATGGAAGGGTATCTTACCCACTCCAACACTTTTAAAGTCACGTTAAAATTTTAACAAGTGGAAGGGTATTTTACCAAACCCAACAAAAAGGTCCAAAAGATCTACACGTGCTAAATCATTTTCGAAACAAACTCTTTCAAATTCCAACAGCACCAATGTCAGATCTTACCAACCTCGGACCGGTCACAAGCCTACTTCATTGTTTAGACCGCTGACCAAACAAAGAGTCAGAGCACAAGACAAGATTTCAGCATGTCAATGTCAATTCAGTTGTCAAAATCGTTCATCTCATATCAAATCTGGTTCTATTCAGAAACCTCGTAACATTTCTAAAAAACGCAACACTCCAAAAACTCACAAACACCCAGGACTAGGATTAAAAGTTGACACGAAACCAGTCCCTGCAACCTCCGTCCATGCATCATTCAGAAACTCATCTTTTGTCCCATGCTCCAAACTAGTTTGGATGCCTAAACTAACCGTTTAATTCTCAGGCCTTATGCAAGGAGGAACAAGAAGAAGAATGGTTAATCGACAGTGCCTGCTCCTTGCACATGACCGGAAGGTTAGAATACCTTCGGGATTTCAGGCCAATTTGCAACGGTGGAAATGTCACATTTGGCAACAATGCGAATGGGATAATCCGAGGTTCTGGTGTTCTTAGTATGAGAAACTTCTCTATTCAAAAGGTTGCTTATGTAGAGAGCCTTAAACACAATCTCATCAGTGTTGGCCAACTATGTAAGGCAGGCCATCGTGTTGAATTTGATGACCAATTTTGCTATGTAATGACAAGTGATAAGACCACTTGTCTGATCAAATCTATATCCGAAGGTACTATGTATCCTCTGGACGTCTCTCTGATCATAGGCAAACCGCAGTTATGCTTCCTATCCAAATCCGTATCCGAAGTCAGATGGCTTTGGCACCGCAAGCTAGCTCATCTCAACTTCAGATACATCAACAATTTGGTCACCGGAGAACTAGTCTGAGGTCTTCCAATTCTCAAGTTCAGCAATGATACTCTCTGTCCTGCATGTGAATGTGGAAAGCAATCCAAAACAAGTCACCCCATGGTGATTGACTCTTCAATTTCTGAACCACTGGAACTCCTACACATTGATCTCTGCGGTCCATCTACTGTAGCCAGTCTTCACCACAAGAAATACATACTGGTTATAGTTGATGACTTCACACGGTTCACCTGGGTCTTTTTCTTAAGACTCAAATTAGAAACCCCGCAGATACTGATCAATTTCATAAAGGAAATTGAACTTCAGATCAAGTTACCAGTTCGACGCATCCGAAGTGATAATGGAACCAAGTTTACAAATCATCTCTTAAATAGTTTCTTGGTTTCAAAGGGTATCAGTCATAACTTCTCAGCTCCCTACACGCCGCAACAAAATGGGATAGTAGAGCGAAGGAACCGCACTATCGTAGAAGCTGCCAGATCTATGCTCAACTTCCCACACCTTCCTCTCTACTTCTGGGCCGAAGCAGTGGCCATAGCTTGCTTTGTACAGAACCGAAGCATTGTGTGTAAACGTCTCAGCAAAACACTGTATGAGGGGCTTAACAACCGCAAGCCAAACGTCCGATTCTTTCATATATTTGGGTGTAGATGTTTCGTAATCAACAACAGAGACCACCTCAACAAATTCGCATGGAGGTCTGATGAAGGCATCTTCCTTGGTTACTCCACTTACAAAGTTGCCTATAGGGTTCTTATTAGACGCACAAGGCTAATCATTGAAAGCTTCGATGTGAAATTTGATGACTATCACATCCGCAACACCGCTCCATCAACCGAAACAACATCAATCCTAGAAAGTGATATTCATGCCTCTTTGGGTCCACTCAACCTAGTTGAAGTAAACTATGACGATCTCTTCGACCCTGTCGAAATAGCCAAGTTATCCGAAGTTCTTGTGTCCCAGGAAGCTCTACAGCAGCATGCTGATGTATCCGGTCCATCTCTATCAGAAGTACCATCTCTCAATACTTCCACCTCGCCGGTTGAGGGGGAAAGCTCTACTTCGGATCAAGCAACAACCATCGAGGTTCCAGTACTAGAAGATGCAGATCCAATCCCCATCCGCAGAGATTGTCAACCATCCAACGTTTCTTCAGACTCGAATGATGACATCATAGAAAACATTGACACAAGAACAGACTCGAGGATTATCACACTCTCATCTGCAATCCAGGAGGAACCTTCTCAGGTTCAAGGGGAACTCCCGTCCGCAATCCAGGGGGAACCTTCACTATCTGCCCAAGAAAACTCTGATCCCACCTTCCCAGTTCAAGACAATTCAGCAGGATGTTCTCAAGTCCAGGGGGAACTGCCATCTCCAACCGCAGAGTCTTCCGATATTAAAGACATTCCCTCTACCGCAGCTGCTGATCATCTGCAACCTCGTCTACACGTTTGGATGAAGGACCACCCACCAGGTCAAATCATCGGTAACCCATCCACAGGTATCCAAACTCGATCTTCCAAGGACTTATCTGATCACTATCACTACGCAGCGTTTATGTCCTCGGTCGAGCCTCGATAGATCAAAGAAGCATTACTAGAACCGGACTGGATATCCGCAATGCAAGAAGAGCTAGAAAAATTCAAAAGAAACAAAGTGTGGCAACTCGTTCCGAAGCCGCAAGGTCACACTATTGTTGGTACTAGATGGGTGTACAAGAATAAGTTGGATGAATCCGGTACGGTCGTCAGAAACAAGGCAAGGCTAGTTGCCAAGGGATATATTCAACTTGAAGGTATTGACTATGATGAAATGTATGCTCCGGTAGCTCAAATGGAAGCCATCCGAATCTTCCTAGCATACGCAGCTCACAAGAACATCAAGGTTCATCAAATGGATGTGAAAAGTGCTTTTCTCAACGGTGAATTAAAAGAGGAGGTTTATCTTCAGCAACCTCCGGGCTTTGAAAGTCTTGAATTCCCAAATCACTGCTACAAGCTTGAAAAAGCAGTCTCCGGTCTAAAACAAGCCCCAAGAGCGTGGTACGAGACTCTCTCTGAATTTCTTGTCTCGTCCGGATACAAAATAGGAGTGATTGATCCCACTTTATTTAGAAAAGCAAATGGTGATCACCTTATGCTTGTACAAATATATGTGGATGATATCATCTTCGGATCAACTGATCAAAAAATGGTGGATGAATTTGCTAAGCTCATGATCAACAAGTTCCAAATGGGCCTGAATAGAGATATTAAATTCTTTCTAGGACTTCAAGTGAAACAAGTCCCTCAAGCGATATTCATTCATCAGGAGAAATACACCGCAGAACTGTTAAAGAAATATTCAATGGACAACTGTTCTTCGGCTAAGGTCCCCATGGCCTTCGTATATAAGATATCTGCTGATCTCTCAGGCGAATCAGTAGATCATAAGACTTATAGAGGTTTAATTGGATCTTTGATGTACCTCACCGCAAGCCGTCCAGACATCGTCTTTGCAACAAGTGTATGCGCAAGGTACCAGACTGACCCAAAAGTGTCACATATGACCGTAGCCAAGCAAATTCTAAAATACTTAAAAGGAAGCAAGACTATTGGCTTATGGTACCCCGCATGGAATGACTTCAGCCTACAAGCATTCACTGATGCGGATCATGCCGGATGCAGACTAGATCGAAAAAGCACCTCCGGTGGATGTCAATTTCTGGGTTGAAGACTCGTCAGCTGGTCATCAAGAAAACAAAATTGTGTGTCACTGTCTACCGCATAAGCTGAATACGTGGGCGCAGCCAGCTGTTGTTCACAAGTTTTATGGATGAAAACACAACTCATGGACTACGGATACAGAATGTTGCGGATACCAATTTATTGTGACTCTGAAAGTGCTATAGCAATTTCCCACAATCCAATTCAGCACTCTAAGACGAAGCATATTGAACTACGGTATCACTTCGTCAAAGATCACATCCTGAAAGGTAACATTGAACTAATTTTTGTCCATACTCATGAAGAGATTGCTGATGTTTTCACAAAGGCACTTGACTCTACAAAACTCAACAGTTTCTTACAAATGTTAGGAATGATAAATCCGGACCCACAATTCTTTTTGAATTGATAGGTACCGCAGACCGTCCTTGGTCTCTGTTGTGGTCCTACCTGAAGTTACTTATGATAGATGGTTTTGGTATAACTTGTGTACCGCAGTATATGTACCGCAACCATATATCATATTTATCTGTCAATGGTCCTTATTGTTTGTTGTTACTAACTTTTGTTCAAGTGTTCTCCTCAGTTCTTCTACTGCAGTCATCCAAACATCCATCCACAATGATAAAAGATCCATCCGCAATGATCTTTCAATCCGCAGTCACATTGATGGAACACTCAACAGTTTCATTAATTCTTGATTCATGGTGTGCTATTTAATGATCCTTCATTAAATAAGAAAAACTAAAAAAAAACATTCCTTGTGTAACTGTCCCATTTCCCTTTTTGAATAAACCTTGTGTCAGACCTATTTTAGGTATGATGAAAAAAAGAATGATTCTCCATAAACAAATCCTTTTTTTTAACATGTCCCTTCCTATTTCCCCAACACGTCCAATCCGTTACAACTTCCCTCTACACAACGGATTAAACCCTCCCTCACCACACGTTCATCAGACGTGATGTTTCCGTCTGACACTTCATTAAATGCCACTCTTTTTAGTAAATCTCGAAAAATAATTTATACCTTTTTTTCTTAATCTGTGGCTGAGATTACACCTTCTAATCAAAAAAATACCCAAACATTTTTACCTTATTTCACTTAGGGTAAAATCAATTACTGTTCCAAATCCTCCACTATAAAACCTCATCTTCTTCCCCAAGAAAAGGTTACGCTTTCTGAACATTGAACTTACTCTCCATCTTTCTTGCACTCTGTTTCTGCAACCTTACTCAATCACTCAAAAATGGTGAAATCCGGCGTTTCGAAGAAAATCTCCAAGGCCTCTGCCTCTGCAAACCCAACTGGTTCTGATTCTACAACGAGAAACCAAATGCCTACGATTGCTTTAAGCAATTTTAGGGCTGTGTTCGAAGAGCATTCCTCCTACAATGCTCCAATCAAGCTAATGATCAAGTTCTTGAGCAATCACCCCCTGTTTCGCCCCTTCGATTCCTTCACAGACGTGGTTCCTCTTTCAACTTTGTTTAAATGTGCTTTCTCTGCTTACAGACCCCTCGAAAATCTTCAAGAAGTATATTTGAATCTGGTGAATGATTATTTGGTCATTCTGACCAAAGAAAAGTTCCTCATTGCCATCAATCTACTTGTTCATCCTTCTACCAAGGTTTTCACTCCTAGCATGGCGGACATTCTGTCTGCATTTTACCAAATGGGTTACCAAAAGAAAATCAATGGCATCGGCAAATTCAAGAAAAATCAACTGCCTACGGTGTGGCAATTCGTTTGTCACTTTGTCATCCGCAATCTGTCAGGCCGAAACGGAGGCACTGATAATATGGGTCTCAAGCTACTAGAGTTGGTATGGAGCATTTTCACTAGCCACGACGTCAACTACGGTCAGATCCTATGGGATGACTTCCTGCAGTACATTCCCAAAGAGAGCCCAAGAGAAAACCCTACCGAACTCATATTTGCTAGGTTCTGGTCTCTATGCATCTCAGATCTTCATGCGGATGCAGGACTTAGCATGGGCAATGATATCAACTTCTTCATCACCAAAGATCTGAAAAGGTACAATCCCTCTACTGATCAATCTGTTTTTGGACCCATCAGACGACTACCAGTCCATATTCTATCTTCCCTTGGTCTTGAAAACCCTGAAGTCATAGACCATATAGAGGCTACATAACGTATTAGCCCATACCTTTCTACCCCGCCTCTACAAGCCACAACCGCACTCACCATTCCTGGTAGTACCGTAGTCCCATCCTCCACCACTCTCTCCAATCTTTCAAACAGACGCAAACAGTTGGCCTCAGCCCGTCAAGGTCCCTGCAACTTATCCAAGAAACAAAGAACCCCAAAGAAGAAAGATGCTCCCAATCAAGCTGACCCCTCAAAGAAGCGAAAGATCATACAAACTGTGCCCTCAGATGACGAATCATCTGACCATCAGTCTCCCTCTTCCTCCAATGATTCTAATGATGACACCCAACCCATTGCCATTCTAAAGAAAAGAAAAACCAATCCCACAGACCAAATGCGTGACCGGACTGATGCCGCAGCCTCTCAAAAGGCTCCAGTAGTCCTTGGGGTGGTCGCAGACCCATTCAATACCACAATCGAATTCATCTCAGACACAGAAAGTGTGTCTGTTTCAACTCAACGTGGAGACACACCCCCAGTTCACTCCCAAGGGGATGGAACTGGTTCTCGCCCTAAGGTCTCCAGGGCTTCCCGTCTACACTTCTTTTCCCCTGAGGAGTTGAACTCCATACTTTTGTCTATAACCCAAACACCTTTCCAACCGCAGGGCAACTCTTCAGCCCTTGCCAGAACTGAGCCGAAGCCAGACTTGACCACGGGTCAAGGAGACCGAGGAAGCTCAGGAAATCCTACTCTGCTTACATCTTTTACAGGTGGTTTAGGCACGGTGAGCACCAATGTGCAAGGATCCGTGGAACCGAGGGACACCTCGGTGCGATTCCAAGGATTTTGACGGTGATGAATCGAATGATTCATGGTTACATTACACTCCAGTTTCTGACTCCGAGATCAAGAAATATCCTGCTTTCCGTAGGGAATTTCAAGCAAGGAAGGATCAGCAAGTCAAGCAACTTCAATAGAAACAACAAGAGATCGAAACCGTGGCGAAGTATTGGGCGGACGCAATCAACAATGCCAACACCGTAGCCACCATTTTAAAAGTACAAGAGTGGATGACCACAATGGCTGAGACAATCCACAAGGCTCAGACCACTGTTGGTGGTGAAGGTACATCCAAGGTCCCTCCAACTCCAACTCCAATTGTTATAGATTCTCAGGACGAGGGAACCGCAATCGAAGGTAGCTCAGCTCCCACATTCGGCTTCGATGACTTTGATCTTAATGAGGTAAATCAACCTTCTCCTTCTGATGATAATCTAATGATTTTTGATGAAGAAGAAGAATCGAGTGGTTCTCAACACTCAACCTCCAAACCAAAAACGAAGAAGAAGAAGAAGAAGAAGAAGAATGCGGTGACCAGAAAAGAATTTCTCAGTCTGCAAGCCAAAGTCGACCAAATTCTTGTTGCGGTGAAACCAACTCAACCACAAGCTGAAGTCACTCCAGGGCCGCAGTCACTGATTGAGCGCATAGAACGACTGGAAACGCGTGAACGATTGGCTGCTGAGCGAATTTCCCTGAAAGTTGAAATGGGAATTCGATCTCTTGATACAAGTCGACAGGCTGATCACAAGTAGTTCATGGCCACTGCAGAGCGCCTCATCTCTGAGGTATCCGTAATCAAAGCAAATCTTCAAAAGGCCATTACGGACCAGTCCTCTCACTCCCAGAGGCTGATAGATGAAACTCACACTGCTTATGAGTCCACTTTCTCAGTCCTTCTATCCACCATCAACAGACTCCAACGCTCTCTTTCTTCAAACTTTCATGGTCCTGAAATTCTTCAACTTACAAAAGAGATTCACCGACTGCTCTTCAACACCATCATCCCTGACAATCAACAACTGGCTGATGCTCTTAAAGCCCAATTCCATGAGGTGTGTGCCAAAGTCGATGGTCTTAGACAATGGCTTGAGGAAGCTCCGACTTTGCATTCCTCAAGAGGGGGAAGTGATGAAGAAGACCATCATTCCAACAGCATTTCCCATCATCAAAGTCCCCCCATCATAACTGAAAAAATTCCCTCGCCTCAACCATCTCCGCCTCAGTCTCCACCGCAATAGAAAATCACTCAAGAAACCCCTCCTGAGCGAACGGAGACTCCTCCCCACTTCAAGAATCTAGCATCCGACATGTAATCTGAACACTCCAACGACTCTCCCACAACAAAACAAAAGAAAGCAGATCGGAAAGCAGCCCAATTTGCTGAACTCATCTGGAGAGAAAACGGATTCAACATCTCCATGGATGAATCCTTAATCAATTCCTGGATCAATCCCCACCGCAGACTGCTAGATGATGACTACAAACCTTACCTTACCTATGCTGAACCCCCCTCTGATGGTTACTGGGATGTTCCAATCTCCCCAAATGCTAAATACTTCACTGTATTTGAGCAGTTTGACCGTAGCCTACCTGATCACAAGAGACTGCCTATGGAATTTGAAAGACTCAATCGATTCTATGCCAAACATGCTTCTTCCATAGAGAAAATCCGGTCTAATGATAGACCATCCGCAGTCAAGAACTTTAATCCCCGAAAATTCATGAAAGCTGACTTCATTCAGTATACTCTTACAAGAAGGAATCAGGACTACGTCCGCACCCAAACTGACTTCCCATGTATGAATCCAGAAGAAGTCTTCCAGATAGCAAAGTTGTTCCAAAACAAGAGCGAGAAGTATCCAAAGATGAAGATAGCACTTGAAAGGGCAAGCACTTTTCTGAAAGAAACTGTTCCTGACTTTGCAAAGATTGATGCAGACATCTACCCTACAATTGCGAAAAAGTTCGATCTACCACCACTTGATCCTGCACCAATGCCTACCGAAGGTTATCAAGAGAGATCCCTAGGTGCAACAAACTTCCCAGAACTTGGAGTCATTTTCAAAAGAAATGTTGATAAAATCAAATACTTCATTCCCATGACTGCCATGAATCGTCTCACAAGGAAGCAACTTGAAATTTGTCGAACCGCAGTTGAAAGATCAAAGCACACAACTGCCGAAGTCATGTTCGACATTTTAAGAAGGATCACCTGGTTGGAAAATATCAGGAAGTTTTGGTGGATACTGATCAAGTTCCTAAAACTTGATAACTGAAGAAAAGTTAAAGAGGTCACTTAAGGGGAAATTGTTGAATCATGAAAGTAACCCTCTTGAACTTGATCCACCGCAGCCATCAAAGAACCGCAGTCAGCAATACCATCCGAAGTCATCACTCATCCGCAGTCTATCTATCCAGTTTCTTAGTTTATCTTTTTATGTACTTAGTTAGAATACTCTCTATTGTCCAGTATGCCTTGCATGGCTACTCTTAGAGATGTGATCCAGTGTATTTCTTGAGACTCTATAAATAGAGCTCATTCTTACTTATTCAATAACATTCTGATTACGCATCTTAAACACTCTCTATCTTATGTCTTCACTCTCTTACTCTCAAAGTTCACTTGAATACAACTGAATACTATCTCTCTTCGGAGCAAGTCACTTGTGACTTAATCACTAAGATTGATCTCACTTACTAACTTGGTCTGAATGCATTCCATGTTATGAATCAACTTATGTGTATATTTGATATATCACCTGTTGTGATTTATGCATCCTTACATTTCCGCAACTAACTTTCTAACTATCTAACTGGTTAACTTATTATTATTGTTGAGCTTTTAGATCCTTTGAGATAAACTATTCTGCAAATATACTTCTTCTAACGTTTGTTCAAGTGTGTCTCAAGTTTTTCTCTCAACAACTTCTTCAGCCCTTGCCGGAACCAGGCCGAGGCCAAACTTGACTATGGGTCAAGGAGACCACGGAAGCCTGGGAAATCCTACTCCGCCAACATTACAGGCAAGTGGTTTAGGAATGGTGAGCACAAATGTGCAAGGATCAACGAACCCGGGGGACACCCCAGTGCGATTAGAAGAATGTGAAGGTTACAACTCTGATGACTCCTGGACAAGGTATTAGTCGAAAAACGAGTCCGAAGTCAAGAAATATGAAGCATTCCGCAGAGCTTTCCAAGCCCGCAAGGATCGACAAAGGAAACAACAGCAACAAAAGGAGCAAGAAATTCAATATGTTTCTAAATACTGGACGGACACCTTCAGTAACGCCAAGGCTGTCCACGATCTTGTGCAAATCCAAGACTGGATGTCTCGAATGGAAGAAACAATGCAGCATGCTCAAAATCATCACAATGTCGGTTCATGAAAACCTCCCCCACTGCTGCAACGTACGGATCCAATGATGATGGCACAGCGATCGAAGTTAGCTCCGGACCAACTTTCGGTCTAGATGATCTTGATATGCATGAAGTGGATCAACCTGCACAATCGGATGATTTTATGATGATCTTCGATGAAGAAGACTCCAGTGGTTCTCAACAGTCCACCTCTAAGCGAAAGGAGAAGAAAAAGAAGAAGAAGATGGCAGTACCTCGTAAAGAATTTCTCAGTCTTCAAGAGAAGGTGGACAAGATCTTAGCCGCAGTCGTCACCCCTCCACAACAAACTAAATTTGCTGGTCCGCAGTCCATTGCAGAGCGGGTTGAACGTCTAGAAACAAGGGAACGACTGGCTGCTGAAAGAATCTCCCTGAAGGTTGAAATAGGTATTAGAGCCCTGGACAACAACATAACCTCATACCACAAAGAATTTCTGGCAACTGTTGATCGCCTGATTCAAGCAGTCTCCGCAATAAAAAACGAACTCCAATCTACGATTGCAGATCAGGCAGTTCAATCCAAGAAGCTTGTTGAGGAAACTCACAATGCTTATGAGTCCACCATTGCAGTGCTTCAATCCACTATCAACAACCTTCGACACTCCCTAACTACAAGCTTCCATGGACAAGAAATTCTGAAGCTCACCAAAGACACTCATCAACTCCTTTTCAACACCAAGATCCCAGATAATCAACAAGTCTCAGATCTTCTCAAATCTCAATTCACCAATGACTTCTCCAAGATTGATGGCCTCAGTCAATGTTTGAGGAGCAACAAGTTACTTCCTCAAAAGGGGGAAGTGAACGTTCAAATCCGCAGCACCATCAATCTCATTTAACTATCCCTATACCAAACTTCCGTTCATCATACTGTGACAACCGTCAAATTTCGGTCAATTCAAAGTCAACAAGTCAAACCGCTCAACTCCAATAACCCTTATATGCTAGGGTTTACGTTATGTAATCACTATACAATTCGCTATTTTAATGAGAAATCATCATTTGGAAAGTTCATGTGTTTGATTTTCCTTAGCCTTAACAAGTGCTAAACAACGAACCAAAGCGATAAAACACTATTACACAATCATCGGGATTGTGTAAGACACTAAAACACGGTTTAATGGGGTTTACGAACCTTGCGTTGTGAAGCCGGACACTCAAATTAATCACAAACGAAACCTCTCTAAATCGTTTTCACTCTATCTCTTTCTATTTGAAATCTCTCCCAAATCTCTCCCAAATCTCTCTCAAAAGTTACTTTAACTTTTTGTAATCATTTGGGTCATCTCGACCCTTGACCGGGTCAAAAATCGCTTGAAACGGGGTAAAAACGAGTAAAATAGCTTTAAGGATCCGAAACCGAAGCTTCTGGACCGAAGCCTCGCATCCGAAGCCTCTGATCCGAAGCGAGGGTCCGAAGGTCCGAAGCGAGGGTCCGAAGGTCCGAAGCGAAGGTCCGAGGGTCCGAAGTCCGAAGCGATTTACCGGTTTTTCGACTACGACTTCGTTTTAACTCCGTTTTTCATTATTTTAACGTGGGATTTTCACCCAAAACTTTATTTTATAAACTAAGGCCCCAAAATATATAAATCTCCAGGGTTTTTATAAAATATATTAAAAGAATTGGTGATTGAACTAATTATTGAGGGAATATTTGCTTTTCCTTAATTTATGGCAAAAGCAAACCACTACCACCTCACTCTATGATTAGCCACTCTTTCCCACTACCCCTTGTCTCCTTAGTGGACCTTTACAGCCAATCTCCAGCTCTTCCCACATTCTAAGAGCTGGAGGATTGATCCTCTCTCCTCATTCTCCATAAAACTCTTTCATTCTACACTTAGCAACCAAGAACACTCTCCAAAATTCTCTCATCTTTTCTCTTAACTTCAAGAACTTCAAGGCTTTCTCCAGGGATTTCTTTCTTCAATTAGTAAGCATCTTCATCATTCACATAATTATTAAACTCCATTCTACTCAAATCATTGATATCTTACACAAGTTCCATCTTATTCGGTGTTAGATTCTCGAATCATCAAGACATCTTCTTAGTGTTCTTGAGTTGAACACTTCCTCTCTCTCACTTTCATCTACTGAAACCACATAAGGTGAGTTCATACCCGTACACTTACATGTTTTTCTTAAGTTTTAAGGGGGGAATACAAGTAAAATCATCAAGAACACAATTAAACTTTTTCTAACAGATTACATCAGAAAAGATGGACGTTAATCACGGACTGTTTTGGTCAACTTAAATATTTTAGTTTTCAAAACTGTTTCAGGTACAAGTAGTTCAAACTCTTAGCTTTAAAATGGCTACTTGCACATCTCCATATGATTTTTTTACAATTTATGGTGATTTTTACAAAACTGCCTGTCATTTCAGAGGCAAACCTGGACCAGTCTGTGATTATGAACATTTTCACCTCTGTTAGAGATCACTAAAAATCATGATAAAATTTACGAACAAACTAGACTCATATTCCAAACTCTCAAAATTTGCGGATTTGGATTTAGAGCTTTGATGATTTTTCTATAAATTTTCTAAGAACGGTAACAGAAACTGTTTTTAACGAAAAGTTGCTGTTAATTTCATATCACCTTGTAACATGTTGAGCAAGGTGTATATCTTTATGTGATTATATGTTACTGCAATATATGACATTTTGTCTTAATATTTAGACACACATCAGTTTACAAATGGATTTGGTCATATAAAATACAAAGAATAACAAGTGATTATAATCAAAGTACAATAGATACATTCAAACATTAAATAAACTATTTTGAATATAGTTTGCATACATTACCACGTACTACCCTTGGTTGATAAACTATAATAGGTATAGTTTATGATACATTACATAACACATACATTTAAAAAGGGTACATTTATACAAAGGATATTTTCATTAAGCAAGGTACGGCCATACGGTACCAAATTTTCATAACACGTAATTCCGTTAATGACTTTGTGAGACATTTACTTCAAATTACCATTAAGTCCTGTATTGTAACCAGAGTCTCCTTGAGGGAGAGCGTGATACTTGTGTATAGATCTATATTGGGTTTGACAAACCCACACCTAAACTGCATGCAACAGTTAGACCGATAGGTCTGGGGTGATAAATGTCATAACATTTCCGACGCCTGAAGAACGTCGTTTTAGGCAACCTTGGTCATAGTATGGTTATAATAAACTCACATAAAGTATTAACAAACATTGGAATTTACGGGAACTTCATTAAAATTTAACGAGTTTATGTCGATTTAAACTTGCATTGTTTTACTATAAATATGACAAATTACTTGTACATTTCGGTCTTTGGGTTTTAAGACTACATTTACACATTAAGAAAAATATTGGATTTTTCTAACACAAATACTACTTTTACAAACGAAAGGCTTTTAATAATACCAAACAAAAGCTTATGAACTCACCAACCTTTGTGTTGACACTTTTTCAAACAACTTGTATTCTCAGGAAATCATTAAACAGGTAATCAAGTGCTTTTGAGGATGGGACGCTAAGGCGTCTACTATTTCATATTTTATCAACATATTGTAATTGATTCGTAAACATGTAATTCATACAATGATGTAAATTTTTTTAATTATATATATGTTGGTTGTGTTTGCTTGAATTACTATTACAATTGCTGTTATGATACTATACATGAAGTCCTCCACCCCCGGACGTTTCCGCCATCCTTGGTTTGGGGGTGTGACAGATTGGTATCAGAGCGCAGTTTATAGTGAATTAAGTATATCAAACCACATAAGATATACAAACTATAAACACAATTGGGACTAATAGTCTCTGATTTGTGCATTTTTCAAATAAATATACTTTTAGAAAATAAATGATTTTTTTTTTATTAAAAGTATAAATACATGCATACATGCTCACATAGTGTCATAACTAGAAAAACATAAAATAAAAGAAGAGGAGTTGTACATTATGGGTATGCCTTGGTATATGTAAATCAAGTCTGGGAAGGATATAGCCTGATCAACTATATCTGTCCGGGAATTGACTTGCATATACCGGGGGATGGTCAGGATGGATAACAAATCTAACAAACCTAATAACATACTACAAAGGATACTTTAAGAACTCAAAACTAAACATTTACAAATACTATAGGAGTATTTTGTGTTACTATAATAAAAATATTTTATACTTTCATTTTACCTCATAACCCAATGTATTGGGTCAATAAAAAGTATAAAATCGTATGTATCGTAAACATACCGGAAAACAACGTAATAATATACTTTATGTATAAAAGATTTCTCTCCCTATAAATACACTTTTACTAAAAGTACATTGGTTTACGACTTATGCCAGAATCATGCCGCCAAGGAGAAGACCAAGACCTTCCAGCAACACAGCAACACCTCCTCCGCCGCCGCCTCCACAGTTTGATCCCGCGATGTTCCAGGCTGCAGTAACAGCAGCCGTAGTGGCCGCAATGTCGCAGATAGGGACCAACGGAGCTGGTGGTTCGGGATCGGGAGCTACACACTCTAACCACGGAGACAGTACGTGGCGTGCAAAAGAGTGTTCATACAAAGACTTCATAAATTGCAAACCCGACAACTTCAATGGAAGCGGAGGAGTCATCGCTTTGATGCAATGGTTTGAAAAGACCGAAGTAGTCTTTCAGGTGTGCTCTTGCCCCGAAGTGAGCAAAGTTAAGTTCGCAGCCTTCACCTTCACCGGCCGGGCCCTTACTTGGTGGAACTGCCGGATTAAGTCACTTACTCTCGAAGTGGCTAGCTCCATAACCTGGGCAGAACTAAAAGCGTTGATGATGAAGGAGTACTGCCCGAGAGGTGAAATTCAAAAGCTGGAACAAGAACTTTGGAACCTCAGGATGACGGGCTCTGACCTTGAAACCTACACCACCCGATTCAATGAATTGGCTCTCCTCTGCCCAACAATGGTTACTCCGGAGGAGAAAAAGGTGGAGCGATACCTTTGGGGACTGTCTCTCCACGTGCAAAGCAGTGTCCTGGCTTCAAGGCCAACTACTTTTGACAGTGCCAGGGAGCTGGCACAACAACTTGTTGACCACCGAGCCGGTCATAATACTACAACCACCACCACTGATAAATCAAAAGGAGGAAACAACAAAAGGAAGTTCTGGAACGAAAAGAAGAGCCAACCAGCACAGGACCCCGCTAAGAAGCAACAAATTGTTGCTGTCCATGCTGCCACTAATACTGTCACTACTGCTACCACTCCAGCACCACCGAAGCCATATGCGGGAAAACTACCTAAGTGCAACAAGTGCAACTTTCACCACAATGGTGCTTGTAGGGAGATGCACTGTAACAACTGCGACAGGAAGGGGCACACTGCTCGTTTCTGTAAAGCGCCGGCTCAACCAATCAACCAAGTCGCCAGTACGGGGGCAACTCGGACCTGCTACAACTGTGGAGACGCAGGTCACTTCAAAAGAGACTGCCCCAAAGCACAAGCCCGAGTAGGAAGAGTCCTGGCAATAGGACATGGGGAAGCAGTCGAGGATCCCACGGTGGTTACCGGTACGTTTCTCCTCAATAACTCTTATGCATGCGTACTATTCGATAGTGGAGCGGAGAGGAGTTTCGTGAGCCACCAATATAAACATTTACTTGAACAAAATCCCCAATCACTAAAGGATACTTATGTAGTAGAAATGGCAAATGGGAAAGTAGAACGCACTAGCGATATATACTCAGAATGTACTCTCACTATAGACAACCATACATTTAAAATTGACCTGATGCCAGTCACCATAAAAAGCTTCGACGTAATCATCGGGATGGATTGGTTAGTTCCTCACCGTGCCGACATTCTATGTTACGAAAGGGCCGTTCGCCTCAATCTACCAAATGACGAAACCCTTCTCATCTATGGTGACAAACCTAGTGCGAATTTACAAATCATCTCATGCATCAAAGCCCAAAAGTATCTCCGGAAGGAGTACCACGCCTTCTTAGCCCATGTAGTAGACAAGAAACAAGACGTGAAAGACATCAAAGACATCCCCGAAGTGTGTAACTTCCCGGATGTGTTCCCAGAGGATCTTCCTGGTGTACCACTCGCACGACAAGTCGATTTCAGAATTGACTTAATACCCGGAGCTACCCCCGTAGCCAGAGCTCCATACCGCCTCGCACCATCAGAAATGCAGGAGCTGTCCAGTCAGTTGACCGAGCTTTTGAGCAAAGGGTTCATCAGACCAAGCTTCTCACCTTGGGGAGCACCAGTCCTTTTTGTAAAGAAGAAGGACGGATCCTTTCGCATGTGCATCGACTATCGGGAACTAAACAAACTCACCATCAAAAACCGATATCCTCTACCCCGAATCGACGACCTTTTCGACCAACTCCAAGGAGCAAATTTCTTCTCAAAAATCGACCTAAGGTCAGGCTACCATCAGCTACGAGTTCAAGAAGAAGATATTCCCAAAACTGCATTCAGAACTCGCTATGGGCACTACGAGTTTGTGGTGATGTCCTTCGGTTTAACAAACGCACCTGCGGTATTCATGGACCTAATGAATAGAGTGTGTCGACCCTACCTAGACAAGTTTGTAATCGTATTCATCGACGATATCTTGATCTACTCGCGAAGCGAAGAAGAGCATCGCCTACATCTACGCCAAGTGCTAGAGACACTAAGAGCGGAGAAGCTTTATGCTAAGTTCTCTAAGTGTGAATTCTGGATTAGAGAAGTGGATTTTCTTGGACATGTGGTAAGTGAGAAAGGCATACATGTGGATCCCTCCAAGATCAAGGCAATCGAGAATTGGTCAGCACCCAAGACGCCAACCGAAATTCGACAATTCCTTGGGCTTGCTGGCTACTACCGAAGATTTATACAAAACTTCTCCAAGATTGCGAAACCACTCACCACCTTGACGCAGAAAGGTGTGATATTCAAGTGGGAAAATAAACAAGAAACTGCTTTCCAAACGTTAAAACAAGCCCTATGCAGCGCACCGATCTTGTCTCTCCTAGAGGGAACCGAGGACTTCGTAGTGTACTGTGATGCTTCGAATCAAGGCCTCGGATGTGTGCTCATGCAGAGAGGGAAGGTTATCGCGTATGCATCAAGACAGCTTAAGACGCACGAGGTTAATTATACTACGCACGACCTGGAATTAGGAGCAGTGGTATTCGCTTTGAAGATCTGGAGACACTACCTCTACGGCACGAAATGCACTATCTTCACTGATCACAAAAGTCTTCAGCATATCCTCAATCAGAAAGAGCTCAACATGCGACAGAGGAGATGGGTAGAGTTGCTGAATGACTACGAGTGCGAAATTCGTTATCATCCGGGCAAGGCCAATGTAGTGGCCGATACTCTAAGCAGGAAGGAGTACTCGGGCCGCCGAGTAAAATCCTTAACAATGACAATCCATTCCCACCTGACCATACAAATCAAGGAAGCTCAACTGGAAGCTTTGAAACCAGAAAAGGTGGCAGGAGAGACATTAAGGGGAATGGATAAAAACTTAGAAGTCAAGGATGATGGAGCACGTTATATCATGAACCGGATTTGGACACCGAAGTTCGGTGGACTCCGAGATGTCGTCATGAATGAAGCACACAAGACTCGATACTCCATCCATCCCGGGTCGGATAAGATGTATCTGGACCTCAAGAGATTATACTGGTGGCCGAACATGAAAGCTGAGATTGCTACCTATGTGAGCAAGTGCCTGACTTGCGCTAAGGTCAAAATCGAATACCAGAAACCATCCGGGCTATTACAACAGCCGGATATACCTGAGTGGAAGTGGGAACGAATAACCATGGACTTCATAACCAAGCTGCCTAAGACATCGGGCGGGCTTGACACAATATGGGTAATTGTAGACAGATTGACCAAATCAGCACACTTCCTACCAATGAAAGAAACCGACAAGATGGAGAAGCTGACTAGAACGTACATCAGAGAGATTGTACGACTCCATGGTGTGCCGATATCCATTATCTCCGATAGAGATAGTAGATTTACCTCACGGTTTTGGCAGTCCCTACAAAAATCATTGGGAACTAGGCTTGACATGAGTACGGCCTACCACCCACAAACCGACGGACAGAGCGAACGAACCATTCAAACATTGGAAGACATGTTAAGAGCTTGTGTGATAGACTTCGGTAAAGCATGGGATACCCATCTACCGCTTATCGAATTCTCCTACAATAACAGCTATCATACTAGCATCAAAGTCGCTCCATTCGAAGCTCTTTACGGTCGCAAATGCAGATCACCCCTGTGTTGGGCTGAGGTGAGGGATACACAGCTAGCTAGAGGGCAAGTCTCTAATAGCACCCTCACTGGCCCTGAAATCATAAGGGAAACTACAGAAAAGATCGTTCAAATTCGAGAGAGACTGAAAGCGTCTCGCGATCGGCAAAAGAGTTACGCAGACAAACGACGCAAACCCTTGGAATTCCAGGTGGGTGATAGAGTACTACTAAAAGTTTCCCCTTGGAAAGGAATGATACGATTCGGCAAACGCGGGAAACTAAATCCAAGGTACATCGGGCCATTCGAAATCCTTGCTAGGATTGGGCCAGTAGCATACAAACTTCGATTACCTCAGGAACTCGACAAAGTACATCCCACATTTCACGTGTCGAACCTAAAGAAGTGTTTGTCTGATGAGACTCTCGTAATACCACTCGACGAAATCAAAGTTAACGAAAATCTCCACTTCGTGGAGGAACCAGTCGAAATCATGGATCGGGAAATCAAACGAACGAAACAAAGTCGTATTCCCATCGTGAAGGTACGTTGGAACGCTAAACGAGGACCCGAATTCACCTGGGAACGTGAGGATCAGATGAAACAAAAGTATCCACATCTCTTCCCAAACTCTTGAAATCCCAGTCAAAATGAAAATTTCGGGACGAAATTCCTTCTAACGGGGGGATGATGTGACAACCGTCAAATTTCGGTCAATTCAAAGTCAACAAGTCAAACCGCTCAACTCCAATAACCCTTGTATGCTAGGGTTTACGTTATGTAATCACTATACAATTCGCTATTTTAATGAGAAATCATCATTTGGAAAGTTCATGTGTTTGATTTTCCTTAGCCTTAACAAGTGCTAAACAACGAACCAAAGCGATAAAACACTATTACACAATCATCGGGATTGTGTAAGACACTAAAACACGGTTTAATGGGGTTTACGAACCTTGCGTTGTGAAGCCGGACAATCAAATTAATCACAAACGAAACCTCTCTAAATCGTTTTCACTCTATCTCTTTCTATTTGAAATCTCTCCCAAATCTCTCCCAAATCTCTCTCAAAAGTTACTTTAACTTTTTGTAATCATTTGGGTCATCTCGACCCTTGACCGGGTCAAAAATCGCTTGAAACGGGGTAAAAACGAGTAAAATACCTTTAAGGATCCGAAACCGAAGCTTCTGGACCGAAGCCTCGCATCCGAAGCCTCTGATCCGAAGCGAGGGTCCGAAGGTCCGAAGCGAGGGTCCGAAGGTCCGAAGCGAGGGTCCGAAGGTCCGAAGCGAAGGTCCGAGGGTCCGAAGTCCGAAGCGATTTACCGGTTTTTCGACTACGACTTCGTTTTAACTCCGTTTTTCATTATTTTAACGTGGGATTTTCACCCAAAACTTTATTTTATAAACTAAGGCCCCAAAATATATAAATCTCCAGGGTTTTTATAAAATATATTAAAAGAATTGGTGATTGAACTAATTATTGAGGGAATATTTGCTTTTCCTTAATTTATGGCAAAAGCAAACCACTACCACCTCACTCTATGATTAGCCACTCTTTCCCACTACCCCTTGTCTCCTTAGTGGACCTTTACAGCCAATCTCCAGCTCTTCCCACATTCTAAGAGCTGGAGGATTGATCCTCTCTCCTCATTCTCCATAAAACTCTTTCATTCTACACTTAGCAACCAAGAACACTCTCCAAAATTCTCTCATCTTTTCTCTTAACTTCAAGAACTTCAAGGCTTTCTCCAGGGATTTCTTTCTTCAATTAGTAAGCATCTTCATCATTCACATAATTATTAAACTCCATTCTACTCAAATCATTGATATCTTACACAAGTTCCATCTTATTCGGTGTTAGATTCTCGAATCATCAAGACATCTTCTTAGTGTTCTTGAGTTGAACACTTCCTCTCTCTCACTTTCATCTACTGAAACCACATAAGGTGAGTTCATACCCGTACACTTACATGTTTTTCTTAAGTTTTAAGGGGGGAATACAAGTAAAATCATCAAGAACACAATTAAACTTTTTCTAACAGATTACATCAGAAAAGATGGACGTTAATCACGGACTGTTTTGGTCAACTAAAATATTTTAGTTTTCAAAGCTGTTTCAGGTGCAAGTAGTTCAAACTCTTAGCTTTAAAATGGCTACTTGCACATCTCCATATGATTTTTTTACAATTTATGGTGATTTTTACAAAACTGCCTGTCATTTCAGAGGCAAACCCGGACCAGTCTGTGATTATGAACATTTTCACCTCTGTTAGAGATCACTAAAAATCATGATAAAATTTACGAACAAACTAGACTCATATTCCAAACTCTCAAAATTTGCGGATTTGGATTTAGAGCTTTGATGATTTTTCTATAAATTTTCTAACAACGGTAACAGAAACTGTTTTTAACGAAAAGTTGCTGTTAATTTCATATCACCTTGTAACATGTTGAGCAAGGTGTATATCTTTATGTGATTATATGTTACTGCAATATATGACATTTTGTCTTAATATTTAGACACACATCAGTTTACAAATGGATTTGGTCATATAAAATACAAAGAATAACAAGTGATTATAATCAAAGTACAATAGATACATTCAAACATTAAATAAACTATTTTGAATATAGTTTGCATACATTACCACGTACTACCCTTGGTTGATAAACTATAATAGGTATAGTTTATGATACATTACATAACACATACATTTAAAAAGGGTACATTTATACAAAGGATATTTTCATTAAGCAAGGTACGGCCATACGGTACCAAATTTTCATAACACGTAATTCCGTTAATGACTTTGTGAGACATTTACTTCAAATTACCATTAAGTCCTGTATTGTAACCAGAGTCTCCTTGAGGGAGAGCGTGATACTTGTGTATAGATCTATATTGGGTTTGACAAACCCACACCTAAACTGCATGCAACAGTTAGACCGATAGGTCTGGGGTGATAAATGTCATAACATTTCCGACGCCTGAAGAACGTCGTTTTAGGCAACCTTGGTCATAGTATGGTTATAATAAACTCACATAAAGTATTAACAAACATTGGAATTTACGGGAACTTCATTAAAATTTAACGAGTTTATGTCGATTTAAACTTGCATTGTTTTACTATAAATATGACAAATTACTTGTACATTTCGGTCTTTGGGTTTTAAGACTACATTTACACATTAAGGAAAATATTGGATTTTTCTAACACAAATACTACTTTTACAAACGAAAGGCTTTTAATAATACCAAACAAAAGCTTATGAACTCACCAACCTTTGTGTTGACACTTTTTCAAACAACTTGTATTCTCAGGAAATCATTAAACAGGTAATCAAGTGCTTTTGAGGATGGGACGCTAAGGCGTCTACTATTTCATATTTTATCAACATATTGTAATTGATTCGTAAACATGTAATTCGTACAATGATGTAAATTTTTTTAATTATATATATGTTGGTTGTGTTTGCTTGAATTACTATTACAATTGCTGTTATGATACTATACATGAAGTCCTCCACCCCCGGACGTTTCCGCCAACCTTGGTTTGGGGGTGTGACACATACTATTCCTCTGAACAACCAAGGATCGAAACTCATCAATGTTCTCCAATTTTAACTTCGGATCAAGTGAAAACACCCAATATACTATTCTCCACAACATCCTCCTTCTCCGCATCAAGATCAACAACATTCACCGCATAAAGAACACTCTCCGATTCAAAAAACTCCTTAATCCCCACCTCGTCAAGAAACTCCACCACATTTCAAAAATTTGGAGCCAATCATGTCATCCGAACACTCCAATGACTCCCCCGCAACCCAGGAAAGAAAGAAAGACTGGAAAGCAGCAAAATTTGTTGAGATGATCTGGAGAGATCATGGATTCGACACTACTATGGATGAAACCCTCATTCAATCCTGGGTTAATCCTTCAAGAAGACTGTTGGATGATGACTATAGGCTTATCTTGACTTGTGCGGAACCTCCTTCTGATGTTTATTGGGATATCCCCATCTCCCCAAATTCCAAGTTTCTCACTGTGTTTGAACCCTTCAACCTCAGTCTCCCTGATGATCAAAGGCTACCTCTTGAATTCGAGCGACTAAACAGATTTCATGACAAGCATGGATCTAAATTTGAGAGTATTTGGTCCAGTGATAAACCCTCCGCGGTGAAGAGTTACAAGGTCAGTAAGTTTATGAAAATAGATTTCGTCGAGTTCACACTGACCAGAAGAGGTGTCGACTACATCCGAACCAAAGCAGACTTCCCATGCATGAACCCCGAAGAGGTATTTCTAATTGCTAGGGTGTTTTAGATCAAGTAAGAAAAACATCCCAAGATGAGGATTGCGCATGAGAAAGAGTGCGAGTACCTGAAATGTGTAGTTTGCGACTTCGCCAAGATCGATGCTGACATACATCCAGCACATGCTCAAAAGTACAATCTTCCACCTCTCGAACCCACTCCATTCTTCACCGAAGGTTACCAAGAAAGATCTTTGGGAGCAACAAACTTTCCTGAGCTCGGTGTCATCTTCAAAAGAGTCAACAACAAAGTCAAATACTTCGTCCCCATCACAGCCATGCACCGTTTAACCCGCAAGCAACTGGAAGTCACCTTGACTTCGGTTCAGAGGAAGAAGCACACGTCTGATAAAGTTAAATTTGATATTACAAGAAGGATCACCTGGCTAGGTGAAGTGAGAAAGTTTTGGTGGATACTGATCAAGTTCCTGAAACTAAACAAGTGAAAAGGTTAAAGAGGTCACTTAGGGGGAAATTGTTGAATCAAGAAAGTGACCCTCTTAAACCTCTCAATCTGAAGTCCTCCTCTCTACCACAATGACGTTTTTGCTATCGCAACGCGAAGAGATGAAGTCATCCGCAATGACTTCATCTGCAACAAAGACTTAGTTTTTATCTTTTCTATTTACATTGTATTGTCCAGTGTGCCATGCATGGACACTTCTTTATGAATTATAGTCTTTGTTTATTACTCCTGTATGATCTCGGAACTCTATAAATAGAGTGCTCCGCTTCTAATGAAATATATCTTACATCTCTTATCTCATATCTCTTGCATATCAAATATCTTCTCTCTAAAGATCTTACTGGACTTACATTCATATATTAAGATCAAACTCTCAACTCTCCTTCGGAGCAAGTCATTTTTGACTTCATCACTTTAACCTGATCACACATATTAACTTTGTTTGAATGCAATCCTCGTTATTAATCAGCTTAGTGTTTACTTGATATATTACTTGTTGTCATTTATATTTCCTTACATTTTCGCAATTACATTTCCGGATCTAATCATCTAACTATCTAACAACTCTAACTTCTTATTATTGTTGAGCTTTATGATCCTTTGATATAAACTTTATTCCGCAATATATAACTTGTTCTAACGTTTGTTCAAGTGTGTTTCTCAAAAGTTTTTATCTCAACACATTCCATTAGGTATCGACTATTAAGAGTTAAAATGAATCAGGATGAAAAATAAGCATCGACTTCCTATTCTAGTTTGGGGTGGTTGTTGATAGAAAGATGGAAAGTGATTTCTTATGCTTCCCGACAGCTGAAAAACATCGAGGTAAAGTACTTCATGCTTGTTTTGGAGTTAGCAGTGTTTGTGTGTACACTTCAATTATGTTGTCACCATCTCTATTGTATGAATTACATGCTCTGTATTGACCACAACGGTTTGCAACATATTCCGAAGCGGAGGAGTTGAACCTGCTACAAGGACGATCAATGAAGCTATTGGTTGATTATGATTGTGAGATCATCTATCGTCTGGTTAAGGAAAATGTGGTGGCCGATCTCTTGATTCATAAATAGTTGAGGGAGACTTGACATATGAAATGTGTGGATTTGGTGGTGATTCTATATATGTTTGAGCAAATTCGAACTGCTCAAATAGAGGGTTCGAAAGAGGAGAAAGTGAGGAATGAGTTGATGATTGAGCAACAGACACAACTTATGGAGGATATTATAAGACTCAAGACCTTTTGAGGGTGACTTTAGTTCCCTAAGCTTGGTGGTGTACGTGACACATTGTTACAAGATACACACGGGTCCTAATACTTAGCGATGTCAAAAAGTCCCGTGGGATCCTGATCCCGTATGGTGGTATTTGTATAAAAAAATCAAGGGTAGGAGCGGGGGCAAGATTAACCCTCGTTTTAATTTCAAGGCCCATGGTGGGCAATCCCATCCTAAAACCAAGTTTGGGCCCCATTAATATATATATATATATATATATATATATATATATATATATATATGTATATATATATATATATATATATATATATATATGTATATATATATATATTATAAAGATAAAAACTAATAACATTATTTTGAGCCGCCAAACTTTAGAAAAAATCATGTTTTTAAGTTGTTATTGTAACATTTTTGAGATGTCATATCAATTTTGTTTTAACATTTAAAATTCTGCTAAAATTATTATTTTTTATACAAAAAATAGCTTCTTTTATCCCAAAATATCTTCTTATAGCCCAAAAAAAAGCAACCCAAAATCAATCGAGGGCAAGGGAACGAGGGCAGAGGTAATCGAATAATTTGGGGTTGCAGAAGGGGGTAGGGAGGCTATAGATTTTGGTGGCGGGGAATGGGAGAATTTTGGGGGTTGGGTTAGTGGATGCCACCCCCGTCCTATTTTTCCTTGTTAACAGACCTACCAATACTCGATACACCCAGGAACTACTATTTTTTTTTTGAGTTATGAAACCCAATTGTTAGTGGCTCGGTTTGAAAAAAAAAACCTAGCAAACTATGTGTCTGAGTGTGTGACTTGCTCTCAAGTCAAAGCTGATCATTAGAAACCTTATGGAGAGTTAAAACAACCAATGATACCTGAGTAGAGAATTCTATGTATATTTAACTAGTCTATCTATACATGATTAAATAGTAGATGTTATGGGTCAAAATTCTTATTGCAATCTTATGAAGGATTCGAAGTACCATGCTATGTAGGATCTTGACCAACATATTGATTAAGATTTTGATGATTATTAACCATAATGTTTGCTATTTGTTTGTTTATCTCTTTGTTCCAAGTCTTGAATATGTTAAGGAAGACTCGGTCAAATCAGAATATTTGTTGAAAACATTCAGAAAAAAATTTTGTGATAAAGAAGACCTAATCAACAAGGATTTCAGGTTAGAAGATCATGTTGAGATTATTGAGATTTTTTTTATAGCCATTAGCAATCCTATGTATAAATAGGCAATCATAGTCACAAAATCACACATACGAACACTCTTTTCTACTTGTATTCTGTAACATTAGATTCATCACTTGTACTCTCTCAAAATATCAAAGGCATCCAATTATTTCTAGATCCTAAGGTTTTGTGTCAGCGATCTAACTAAGGATGAAAGGTTTTCCTTGTAATCTTTGTCTCTTGCACCTCGGAATCTTGGTTCAGAATATGTATAAACACCGCAAAACATACTAATGTGGTTGATTCTCGCCTTGAATATTTTTGATCAAAACAATTTGTTGCCCATCCTGGTGTTGTGGCGTTACATTTTCATCAAAGTACTAATTCCTTGTATCATCTCTCGAATCCATGTCAACTGTTCTTATCACATCCTGGACCTCTATGCCATCACATCTCTCTGTAATGACTCATGTATCTTCATCCCTAGCTACAAATCCTCATACCAGGATTTTGGAATCCATCCCAAGATATTTATTCTCCTTTGTTGGGAATGTTGCCCGATATCCTGATAGAGTAACTCCTCAAGAAACTACTGTTCTGATTTCCAATGATGAGCTCTTCAGAACCCTAGGCCAACTGAAGGAGCACATGAGGAGACAACACGAGAGCTATGCGAATCTGCAAAGAGAGATGGACGAACTAAGTCTGAAATAAGGAATCATGCAAGGAATACCCCCACATCCGTGCTCTAAGGTTTACTCCTTTGGCCCAAAGAAACCTAAAATTCAATATGGGAGGATCTTTGCTGAATCATAATGAAGATTTAATCCCCATGGAAAGCATTGTAACAACACTTCATGTAACTCTTACCACTCGATTCAAATCTCCAACACACATGGATGGGATCTTCACGATTCCTATCTCGAATCCTGGTATTTTTAATAATAACGATATTTACTCTAATGCTAACCAAAATAAAGGCATGAGCCGTATGGTTAAACGATTGATCAATCAACTAAGACATATGATTTTGCATCATTCCTATGATTTTTCACCATTCTTGGATAAGTTACACCGATTCTTGAAGTGTCCCCAATGATAGACCGGATGTCAATATTCATGCCTAACATTACTGATGTAGAAATCCCTAAGATATTACATACACCAAATATAAAACTGTATGATGGATCTACTTATCCTAATAAGCATATCGCTCATTACCAAGAAAGAATGGAGATCATTCACATTCCGATGGAGCTCAAGGAAGCCTGTTTGTGCAAGGGATTTGGATCAACACTTACCGATTTGGCCTTGAAATGGATCTTGAATTTTCATCGTTAATCTCTTTAACAAACAATTTTCTTGCGACTGGTCATCTGGAAAACTTACTAATGATCTTTATAGGAGTTCACAAAAGTATGATAAATATTTGAGAGATTATGTTAACAAGTTTGGCAGGGATGCAATGGAAATTCCTCATATATAGGTGCCAACTGATGTGGAGGCTTTAAAAATGGGAATAAAGAATGACTCCCCGTTCTACAAGGATATAATGATAACCCTATGCAGGAAACTTGATGAAGTTAGAAACAGGAACTTAAGATTTATTAGGTACAAGATGAGTAATTGATGCAAAAGAAGATGAGTCTTCAAGATACCTACGAGAATCCCAACAAGAAATTTGAAGCATCTTCACCAAGATTCCACAGAATAAGTCCTTACAGCAAACCCAGCAATTACAAAGTCAATGCACTAGAAGATGAAGAAAATGATGAAGAATATTAGAAGATTTATGATTATTGTTTTTTTTGTTGACACCACATAACTAATTTTTTCAATAAAAGATTTAGGTGGCAAAGCAAGATGGCCGAAGAATAATGAGAAGGGAAACAACTGAAAAGACAGGTCCAAATGGTGCACATACCACAAAAATTTCAGCTACAAGACAGACTATTTCACACCCCTCCCCCTTAGGAAATAGATAAGCTACCTACTCAGTAATGTACACCTAAAGGAAATCTTAGGAAGAAAGAACATGAAATCTATAGATTAAAATCATGATCATGCCATGATTCTGTAAAAATCAGCGTTACCTAACCGAGATTCCAACGTCATAAAATTCATTTCCTAAGGATCAAACATCTATGGCACAACCTAGTCTGCAGCAAAGAGACTTGAAAAAAAAGTATAAGATGGAAAAAGAAGGACTAAGAAGAAACGTAGCCATCATAGATGGAAATGAGGTCATATTTTTCGGAGACGAGAGAGAAAACATCTTCGATCCTTAACATGATGGACTGGTGTTGACTCTATACCTTGCAAACCACTATGTTAAAAAAATATTGGTGGATGGAGGAAGCTCTTTCAACGTAATCCTTACAAAAACCTTGTAGAAGATGAACATCATGTAATCGAAAATCCTTAATACTAGTCGACTTCAGCAGTGAGACAATGAACACACTGGGTAAAGTTAACTAGTTGATCTACGTAGGAGGAATCAACTGAATGCGAAAAATATCCATCATATATTCTTTATCCTGTAGCAATGTCATCTTGGGCCAACCATGGCTCATGAGATGAACGCAGTCCCCTCGCCGCATCACCATTGTGTCAAGATGCTTGCACCTTGGGAAGTAATTTAGAGAATAAAAGATATCATGAGGACATTTGCCGACAAGGTTTAATAACTGAAACCTTGAGTGAACACCAACAATGGAGGCTAAAAATAGATTCCAGTCAAGTATGGATATAACCAGTCAAGCCTTGAATAATGAAGAATAATAGTCACATATTCACTGCAAGGAATTTAATTAAATAGAATGAACAAGAAGAATGATGGATATGAGAATGAAAGATGTGATTCTATTTGATCACAAGGCGCACTGTTAAAAGAAGGGGTAAGCTCCTTTTTATAGTGACTAAGGAGCTAAAAGACAAACAAGAGACAATAGTACGAAACGTGGACTGCAGATCAACCATATGACAGTGTGTTGCAATTGATATTGTCTCCTATAGTAATTTCATAGAATAAGACAAATATAACAAGAATAAAAGTTCAATTATTCTTTCTTTTTCTGTTATTCCCTAACTTCGGAATTTAACATTCTCGAAATCTTCACAATCTTGAATGGACACCGATCTCGGAAAAAATCTCCGACACAACCAAACATGGATAGCTCAAAGTGTCACTTTCTTGTATTAACAATATCCCCTAAGTGATCTTTTTCTATCCCTTCTTTATTCAAGCATCATTTTCAGTAAAAGCGAACATATAAGCTTTTTTTTAGCCATTATCGGACTTCAATCATCAAGGAGATGTGCCTGATGAACACTTTTTTTTAATTCTTTAAGAGCTTGGGAGTTGGCCGTTGTTGAAATGTTCTTTTTAAGAGCATGATTATTGACCATGTGCTTCTAAAAACTCGAAAGAATTCCTTCTTGTCAGAGCCCTTCACCTTGTAGATGTCGGATTATGTGTCTAAGCTCATAACTATAATTGGTATGTACTTGACCCGATACACCATGGTCCGTTTGGGTTGTAACACTCTGGAACAATTTAATAAGATGTATATTTGAGAAAGAGGTTATTTGTGATTTATTAATATATTATAAGTATAATATAATAATTAATAAATCATATTATTTAATTAGTATTGATCAAGAATTAATTTGGAATTAATTTAGTGATAAAAAAAGACAAATTAAATTTGCAGGGACTGCTTAGGTAAATCGGTAATATTTATAGTTTGGGCTAATGATCCATGTTGATTAGAAATGGACTAAATCTTTACGAGGATCCATGAAGAGTTAGCCCATAAGGTTAATAAGTTATTAGATTAATAGCCCAAGTGAATTAATGTTTACAAGCTTAAACATTAAGGATTCCAAACTATAAATATAATCCCTAGCTAGCTAAAATCGCCCCCCCCCCCCCCCCCCCCGCCCCTATGAGTCTAAGAGAACCATAACTGATTTTGTGTCTCCTTACTTGTCTCTCAAATTCATCCTCTTGTTCTTGGTTTGTTATAAGACAATTGAGGCATCACACTTGAGGTGCTAGGCTCTTAAAAGACCAATTCCTACAAGCTACAATTAAGAGGTAATCTTCTAACTTGCTTTTATGATTCATATGTCAAATTGTATGCTAGTTGTAGGTTTCAAGCTTTGGAATTTTTCTTGCATGTATAACTAGAGAAAACTTAGATCCAAAGCTATTAGGGTTGTATGTGCACCATAGGAGTGTTATAGTACACAAAACCAAATAGTGGTATCAGAGCCATGGGTAGTTTTCTGTTATATTGTTGCTTGGTTAATTGTTCAAAGTTGGAAAAGTTGAAAAATTGCACTCTGACAGGAGGACTCGACGAGTCCATACATGAACACGTCGAGTCCATGCTCATAAGTGATGAACTCCTCGAGTCTATTATCCGACTCGATGAGTTAGATCATATGTTGGTAGTTTTACGGATTTTTTGGCCTCAATTGGATTAGAATCATTACCACAAACTGTTTTGCATCATAAAATCTGTTTTTCTGATATGGTAGTGATTATTCTCATCCAATTAAAAGATAAATTGTCAAATTTTAAGATAATTAATAGTTTATATGATAAAGCTAATTATTTGTAATTTTTTATTTGAAATTATCTTCCTACAAGATTTGTATTATGATCAAATTGGTAAAAGATAAAATGGTTATTTTATAAGTTTAAAATTTGATCTAAAGGTTTTTGGAGAGTTACAAAACTTGGTTTTAAGTTTTGGAATTCTAAAAGTTTTTTAAGGACTTACAATATTTGTCATCAAATTTGCAATCCAAAAGTTTTTGAAGAGTTTCATAACTTGTCCTGAAGTTATGGAACATGAACAGTCTCATTCATCATCTTTATTAAACAATTAACTCCTTAAGTTATGGAATTCAAAAAGTTTTCAAGAGTTACAAAACTTGCCCTCAAGTTTTAAAAGTTGAAAAGTCACAATTAAATAGTTTTAATTTGATTTAGCATCTTGATGTTTTTGAATAGTTCAATTAACTCTTATGGACTTTATTAATAGTTAATTAAATGTTTAATTAAAAGAGTATTATTAAATCCATAATCATATGGTTTAAGTTTAATTAAATTAAGAGTATAAATTATTAATAGATTAAACCATCAAGTATTTTAAAAGTTTAAAATACATCATTATACTATATAAAATTAAAAGTCTAATATATTATATATATGTATAAGTTAAAAGCCAGTCTTACCGTTAGTAGGCCTCATTCACAAAGCTGGTCTATAAGGAGTGTTTAAGGAAGTGGCCCATAAAATGACCGCCATTCGGTATACACTCTTACGCACCGCACTCTTGACCAGTGGAGGGTCGTTAGCCGAATGGGTTTGACAGGACATTTAAATCCTCATTATAAGTATAATGAAATATAAAGTAACTAAAGTTTTATAAATTCCAAATCTTTGTTACTTTAGGAAAAATGTGAATTTGGTGCTAGCCCATTAAATTTCACTTTGCACCTTGCTAAGTCGTTAGTAGAGCGTGTGTGGTTAACCGGCACACTAATTTAGGACTAGCAAGGGTGGCAAAGGGTAGCTTGGTGTTAATCATGGATTAATGGAGCATGTGTGGTTAACCGGAACATTGATTAGGTGATATGTAACATCGAGAGTACCAAGCTAATTTGCATGGTTATTCACACCTTCTTTGTGATCCTCGGCATCCAAGTCACAAACTTGAAGGGCATAATCGAGATTAAACATGCCATTGACAAGTTCAATGAATCTCAAAGAATCTAGGAATTTCAATTCATTTAAAACCTAAAATTCATTTTAGTTTTTCATGGTGGAAATTGGTAAATCGTCATTAACCTAGATTCAAATATTTTGCAATTGGACTACGGCATCCCTCTTTCGAATTGTAAATTATTGTGTTGAGTCCTAGCCTTAATATTTCATTTGGGTGTTATATTAAGAAATTAAATCAACTAAACTTGAATTTCTCCCTTGTAGATGTCTAGTTCAGACAACCATGGTCTTCCCGAATCTTTTGGAAAAAGCCTTCCTCATGAAGATGATGTTCCCAGAAATCATACTTCACTTCCTCCACCTGCTCCAATAATTCTCCCTAACCCACATGTTCAAAGACTTGAAAAGTTCAAGGTCACTCAAACCCTATTGGAAAGCAAACACTAAGATGGAAGGTCTGTGTGTGCACATGTCTTGGAGATGAACTTACACATTGACAGACTGGGAATGTTAGGAGTCGTTATCTCGAGGAAGTAGGCTGTTGACTTGGTTCTTCAGTACTTCCTAAGTCATATAGTGAGTTCATTAAAGATTACTATATGACAGACCGCAACATGTCCCTTATCGATCTTACCTATTTACTAATTGTTGCTGAATCAGCAATTATTTGGCGCACTGGTAAACCAAATTTGATTGGAAGATCTACTTCCCAAACTTCCATGGACAATGACAATGGAAACATTGGACGTCTAGAAAAGATTTCTCTTTCCAAGGGAAAGGGAAAGGCTAAGTCTGAGATTGTCTCATGTACCATTCTGAAAGAGTCTGTTTGCTTCTATTGCCAAGAGAAGGGGCATTGGTTGCGAAGCTGCCATACCTCCCTGAAGGACCACAAGGATGGTAAAGTCAAAATGTTTGACTCTGCTTCAGGTAAGTCCACTATCTAACTCTATTAAGTTCCTATTTGAAGATTCTTAATAGATGATGTGATAAGATTACATTTTGATGTTTTGTAGCATCGAAGAAGAGAAAGGAAGCTTAAAGAAAGAGCAGGCTGAGTCTGATCGCAAAGAAATGGATTTCGATCGCATGATTCAATGATCAGAATTTTAAGCTGCTGCTTAGGAGTTATGATAGATTTCTTAGAAATGTGTAGTAACATAGTTTTCATTTGTAATTGCATTGTAAGGAAAAGTTTTTCCACAAATTTTATAAATAAAGAAAATTTTTGTTTTATCTTATTTATATTTCCTTGCAATGACATTTGTGAAAACTGATGTTTGTATGTTTCTATTTTTAGCAAATGGATTTGATTCTTTCGTTTGAGGTAGTGTCAAAATTTACCAAATAAGGAAAGATTCTCATCACCCAAGTTTTAAATGGACAGAAACTTGGAATCATGCAACTTTTATTGTGTGATGAATGAGAACCTTCATCTTTGGGAAATGAAGACTAATTCCTTGTTCACATGTATATGTGAGTCAAGTAGAAGGACTAAGGAATATAGTACACATCATTGTGCACTGGTTAGGTCCACCACAAAGAAAAATAAGACTATTCGCTATTATTTACTAAAAGTTTGGTAAATATGGTTATGCTTACAAGATTAAGTGTGATTCTGAATCAGTGAAAAAGTTTTGATGTATAGCAGAACGAATAAAAGGAATCAAATAGGTAGAAAGATTAAAAGTTTCCTCAATCTGAAAGGAATGGAGAATACTTTAGTATCATGTCTTATGATCATTTTAATGATTATGAAAACCATATCACAATTGATCCTCTAAGGACTCCTTAGTGCATTTGTGTGACTAAGAAAAGGAATCGAGAATTGTTGAAATGGTTAAATCAATTAAGGTGAGTCATACTTCGTTCCAAAATCGAGTCTTAGAGTTATTCTCCAATATTATGACTTGAGTGACATATTTTAAGTAGGTTATAACACATTCAAATTGGTAGTTGTGATGTTTTGGATAAAACAAAGACCAACTAAGACCAATAATGTGACGTATTATTCTTGATAAGAATTCGCACTAACTCTTGAATATTTGTTTATCAAGGAATGTTTCCTCACACGACTTAAGGTTTATAACCTATCGTGTTGACATATTCTTGTTTCTGTTCCCATTCCAGTTAAATTTGACTATGCATGTGAGTTCTATGACTTCTCAATTGTTTGTATAGGGCAAAGCACCTTGATCAGTGAAGGTTCATGGATCAGTAAGGGTGAGCTACTCAACAACTTGGAAGACATGGTAGGCCCTTTTGCTGCCAAGTGACAAGATATTAAGGTTGAACAAGTTCAGTCCATATGAATTTGAATATGTCATAGACCTTCTCTTATGATAATAACATATTCATATTGATAGGAATATATATATATATATATATATATATATATATATACACACACACACACATATATATATATATATATATATATATATATATATATATATATATATATATATATATGATTACCATATTGGAATGTTTCAACATGAGATTTCCATATATGGAAATATTATAGCAAAAGACTGATCAAGTATCATGTCTTTATGTAAGAAATTATGAATCGTGTCCCATATACTTCGGGTAAAGGATCGATTGCATATGCTATAATATTCATGTGTTCTAATTTTCCAAATACCTGGGGCATTAAGAGGGAAAAGGAACTACAACCGGATATGACTAAAATAGTTAAACAACTGTCAATGACGATCTAAGGTTCGCTAAGGATTGGTCACTTATGGGCAGTTGGAAGTATAGTAATGAATGGATTGTATTGATATTATTATGAATAGACAGGATTCTATTAATAATGAGTTGACATATGGCAAATATAAATTTTTTTCCATATTGGGAGTTAGATATTAGGAATCTATGTGGAAGTTAGAAACTTTTATGTAAGAAGGATGTTCAAAAGAATGTACTTTGAAATTGAGACTTCGCTTTCATAGAATTGTTTTTTAACAATCTCCAAAGGAGTACTTTGTAATATCGTTGGCAAAGTCTCTGTGACTTTAGTACCATGACATTACAAAACGTTATATTACATGATAGTTTAGAACATAACACATTCTAATAGTAGCAAGAATTTGGTATTCTTACATTTACGACAAGAATCTGCAATTGTGAAGAAAGAGTCATTTGAAATGTTTTCAATTGATCTATTTCACAAAGTAAGGACCATAGGTAAACATAGTATGCATGCTTGGAGCATGGGATAACTTTTGTTTTAATTCAAGTATAAAGTTAATAAATCGAAACATATACAATGAATAATGTGTAATTAATGTGGTGATTAAATAAAAGGTGTTTTATTTATATTCAAAAGTTTTGAGACCATATTGGATTTGATTATTCTTGTGTTTCACTTCGCATGTTTTGACTTCCCGAATAATAAGATTATTCAAACTATCCACAGTCGATCATAATTTAGAAGTAGGTATTGAAACTCGACTATCATGAATGGGTCTGTGGATTTTCTAAAGGTGTTTAGACATAGCACAAGTTTGCTGCAGTATTCATGAGTACTCCTGTAATAAGATTTGAGTATTGGAGTAAACCCACGCTCATTTGAATCACTTCATGGATTTTATCACGAGTGATCATGAGACGATAATATCTTATATTCTTGAAACCAAGATATGTGAGTTGCAGTTTACAAGTCGGTTGCACATTGATGATATGTAAACGCACCAGTAACTTGGTGTTATAAAACGTATCATTGTGTGTGCTTTGATGAGTAAATAGAGCAAGCACATGAGTCGAAGTTTATCCATTCCTTTTACCTAATGTGGGATAAAATCGATATCTGTGGGGCCCTCTATGATTTAGTGATGACAACCCTAAGTGCTTGGCCAAGCCTGGACTGATTTGATTTGTTCAATTAGTCGGTCATCATAAATGGGAAATCGGGAAACAACACATGAACAGAGAGAATGATTATAATCCATGTCTCAGTTCATACGATATCTAGAATGGAGGAATATATGATCCCTTATCTTATGGACGCATTACTAATAAGATCATAGTTCGACAACGGTCTTTTGAGAGCTACGATTGTCAATCGGATTTTGAAGTCGTACTTGAAATTATAGTTATTAGACTTATCCAAGTGGGAGACTATTGGATTATGTGTCTAAGCCCATAACTATAATTGGTAAGTACTTGACCCGATACAACATGGGCCATTTGGGTTGTAACACTCTGGAACAATTTGATAGGATGTATATTTGAGAAAGAGGTTATTTGTGATTTATTAATACATTATAAGTATAATATATAAATTGAGAAATCATATTATTTAATTAGTATTGATCAAGATTTAATTTGGAATTAATTTAGTGATCAAAAGAGACTAATTAAATTTATAGGGACTGATTAGGTAAATTAGTTATATTTATAGTCTGGGCTAATGATCCATGTTGATTAGAAATGGTCTAAATCTTTATGAGGATCCATGAAGAGTTACTACATAAGGCTAATAAGTTATTGGATTAAAAGCCCAAATGAATTAAGGTTTACAAGTTTAAACCTTACGGATTCCAAATTATAAATATAATCCCTAGCTTGCTAAAATCGCCCCCTATGAGTCTAAGAGAACCATAACCGTTTTGGTGTCTCCTTACTTCTCTCTCAAATTCCTCCTCTTGTTCTTGGTTTGTTATAAGACATTTTAGGCATCACACTTGAGGTGCTAGGCTCATGAAAGACCAATTCCCACAAGCTACAATTAAGAGGGAATCTTTTAACTTGCTTTTATGATTCATATGTCAAATTGTATGCTAGTTGTAGGTTTCAAGCTTTGGAAATTTTGTGTTGCATGTATAACTAGAGAAAGTCCTTTAAAAGAGTTTTTGAAATGGTTTGATCACTTGTAAAAGCATAATAAATCCTTTAATGTGATGGTTATCACAGATAAACGTTTACACAATTAACACTGTGTTCAACTTGTATTCCTCCCCTTAAATCATTTAAAAGATTGATTATAGGTGTATGAACTCACCTTATGTGGGTGATTCAACCGATGATTCGAGTAAGGATGAGAAGTTCCACGAGTGAAGTCCCGAGACACAAACGAGTCCTAAACGACATATATTGATACATATATGCATGTAATTAGCAAATCTAACTACAAAGGTGATTGGGAAACAACCTAGGATGCAAGGATAACTCACCAAAGAAGTGTTGGAAACAAGATAAGAGGTTGATTGGATGTTCACGACCCAAAGGAAGGATGGTTAACGGCCCAATGGAGTTCGCAGCCCAAATGGATGAATGGTTCATGGCCCAACTTGATGAGTGGTTCACGGCCCAACTTGATGAGTGGTTCACGGCCCACTTGGTGTTCACGGCCAAATCTTGAAGGGTTCACGGCCCAAGTGTGAAAGACACTTGAAGATATTTGTATTTTGGCTAGTGTTTGAAGATCCTAGCAAGCTTCTATGGAGTATCTAAGGAAAGGGGTGTTTATGAGTGAAAGATGGTGTTCTTGAACTATGATACTTGAGAGAGAATGGAGTGTTTGCGGCCAAGAGATGAAGAAGTGAAGAAAAAATAGCAAAAACCCTTATATATTCTAAGGGTTCACGGCCACCCTTGGGTTCACGGCCGTGAACACTCTTTGATGGGCTTTCTGGTTTGATTTCATTCCTCTATTACTAAGCTAACACATCTCAACATCCAATCCATAAGTGTATCGGGCTTAGAACTCATTAGAATGACCCTTAACAAGGCTAAAAGGCAATAGAAATAAGTCTGACTTTTGATTGGATTGCTTGACTTTACTGGATTGAAATTTTCGGGTTGTCACATCATCCCCCCGTTAGATGGAATTTCGTCCCGAAATTAGCTTTCCTAGCAGTACTCCTGGGGTTGTGCTTCTCTAAATGGCAGAATACCCACTCGTAGACCCGGGGAACTTTGCCCCGACGCTCATGATAAGATTCATACCTCGTCCATCTATCATCACCTCGTGTATACAAGTCGTATATAATTAAGATTAGTGAGACGGTCCGACGTGCGACTCTGCCCCAGGTCCACAACCAAACAAGGAATGGGAGATAGGACGGAAACACACATACTAAATCTACATAATCATAATTATATACCACCCTCGCGTATACACTTAATAGTGATAGGTGGGCTGTATTCGTCCTTATCCTCTGTGCTTGAACTTGATCTGTTGGACGAGTGGTAGTTCGGGAAGGTATGTTGAGTATACGATGCTGAGGTTTCGGAGGGCAAGGTACTCCTCACATGAATACTTCAGGGTTTATAAGACAAGAGACAAGACTGAGGTCTAGGTCGGGTTGTCGTTACTAATGACGAGGGTTTCATTAATTTGTCGGTTAAGGCGATGGAATTTCGAAACACATGAACTTGGTATGGTGAGCACCACACCAATCCATGACGAATGATGACAACGGACTCTTTACAGAAACAAATGTTAGGTCGATTTGAAAGAAACTTTGGTTATACGACGGTGTATTCCGAGTGTGCTCAACAATGTACTATGTGTAAACTTTCTAGTGCTTTATGTTTTCTACTTGATATTACCACAGCCACAAATCGTACCACGATGAGCGAGTACTAATAGTGCAAGTGTTTTGATAACTAGTGTCGATACTCTATATTATGATCCTCCTTGGTACCTCTATGATTGCCTGACATATACAAGTTATGTATAATTAAGATGAATAAGAGGGTCGACTGAGTGGCTCTGCCCTAAATCCACAACCAAACAAGGAACATGAATTAAGGCGGAATCACTCACTCTAAGTCTGCAAAATCTTAACTATGCACTACCCTGATGTACATACTAAGCCATCCTAGCTTACCTATACGTACTGATGGTTGCTGGGGACTCCGGGGTAATTTCTCTTGCAGTGATCATCAGAATTTGTCCATCCGCTCCTGAGTTCTTCGCTATCGGACAGTCCCTCTTGTAGTGCCCTGTCTCCCCACAGCTATAACATGCCTGGCTTACTTCTACTCCGGGGACTTGGGAGATCGGTAGTGTTGGTGCCCAGCAGAACCGGGCAGTGTGCCCCTTCCTATGGCTATTCAGGCATTGCATTTCCCGACATACCCCGGTATGGTGGTAGTTACAACCATCACACTTTGGGAGAGTTCCAGCATATCGACTGACAGGTGCTGGAGTAGCAGGTATTGTGGCGGCGTATATAGTACCCATTTGTTGCTCCTACGGGGTTTCCTATGTTGTTCACTCCTTCCTCTTGTTCCCCGACTTTCTTTTATAGTCCCCTCCCTTTGATGGATCGGGAACGGAGACTACCACGCCATGGCGAACTCCATGGTCAATGAGTCGCTGGGCTAGGCGTTTGGCACTATCGAATGTAGTTGGGTTAGAAGATAGTACATCCCCTTGAATCGGGGTAGATAAACCCCAGATATATCTTTCTATCTTCTTACTCTCCGGGGTAACCATCCCGGGGCACAGTGCTGCCAGGTCGCTAAACCTGTCAGTGTAGGTTACTATGTCTGAGTCGACCATGGTATGCTCCCATAGTTCTTGTTCCAGTTTTTGTACTTCGCCCCTCGGGTAGTATTCTTCCAACATCATCTCCTTTAGGCTCTCCCAACCTATGGAGTTAGCCACTGATAGGGTCAGTGACTTTACATGGCTATTACGCCATGTTAGGACTCTGTCGGAGAAGGTGCATGCAGCATACTCACTTTGCTCCCTTCTGGGCACAGACAGATTGAGAAGACCGAATCTGTTTTCTCGAACCATCGCATCAGGGCAATGACTCCCCCATTTCCATTAAAGGATTTGGGTTTTTAGTTCATGAAGTCCTTATATGAACACTCCCAAGGGTGCCCGTGACTACCACCTTGAGTGTAGTTAACATTCGATTCACTCTCGTTAGAACCGGTCGTGTTGAATGGAGCTAGGGCTGCCATAACGGCCGCAGCCACTACAGCTTGAATAGCTGCCAGATTTATTTGTGGAGGAGGTAGTGGTGTTTGAGTTGGAGTTATCGGAGTAGTGCGTCTCGCTGATCGACGTGGAGGCATCTTGCTAAAAAGAATACAAAGATGAGATGGAAATAAGTCTATAGCAGTGGTTATAAGCCTAAAGATGAATGAAAAAGTTATCCTAGTTCTGAGTGTATCTGGTTCTGACTGTCATAGGGTTCTGGAAACAATTCATAAAGGGAGTCTATGTAAAATAAATTTTATGAATCAGAAGTGGCTGTCCTCAAATGAATATCTCTGAATTGAATAACTGATACCAGTTGCACGAAAAAAAATAATCGTAACACATAATGTGAGAAGTGTATCCACTAGCTCACTAAGTCAATCAAGGTAATTATTTATTAGTGTGACACATAAGACGTTTTGTTTCTTCAGCTGATCCTTCTTTGAAAACTTCTCATGAACCTGCTCTTGTTCCTCCTTGACTCTTATGTTGACCGATATGAGGAAGTGGTTACATCTATCTGGATTTGTTGTGCGAGAATGGAAGTGTCTAAAGAATCTATGAGATTAAGTGAAACATTATGGGGTGATCCTTACAGGGTCCTCCTATAATTGCGCAGTGTACACAAGTTGTATATAATTTAAGATTAAATAGACCTTCGAATAAGTGATCCTACTCTGAAACCACAACCAAACCAGGAACAGGAAATAGAGCATAGATCACAAATTCTAAGTCTATAAAATCTCAATTATATAAAACCTTGGGAGTATACATTCTAAAATTATAGACCTACCCGTAAGGGTATTTTAAATTCTCACATAAGTTATTTATAGTGCCTAAAATACTCCGATATTATTTTAATGTAATGAACTTGGTATGTTTTAAACTTGTTGTTGTCTTATAGTATCATAAAATACTCCTATAATATTTTAACTAAATGTTATGATCTAGAAATCCCTTGAATAGAGTTAGGTAAGTTTTAAGACTGTTGCAACACCACATCACTCCCAAACACATGTCAGTCACATCTTGAATGAATATAGTTGATCAGGTTATATTGATCCCAGATATGATTACATAACTGTCCACGTTTGACCGCAGTGTTCAACCTTTAAATACTTTTGTTCTATTCTTCTCGTGATGATTTTTCTAGTATGTATATATGTATAAGCATGTATATATACTTTTATAAAGTATTGTTATATTTTTAAAATATATTATTATCCAGAGCAGTTCGGCCCCATTGCATTTATAGTTGTATATCTTTTATCGGTTGATATACTTAGTTTACTATAAACAATGGTCTGATACCAATCTGTCAGCCCCCCCCTAAACCGGAACGGCGGAAACTTTCGGGGGCGGAGGACGTCATGTTTAGTATCACAACACATGCATCATAGTAATCAAAGTAACAAGCGACCATTGTATTAACATTAAAGTGTTTACAAAGTATGTAATTCACAAAAGATTGACTTCATAAGTAAATAACAAAACAAGACGTGAAGCTACTATGCTCCATCTTCTGATTCCAAGTGCGCGTACCTGTCTACTAGTTTCCTGAGAATACAAGTTATTTTGAAAGAGTAGATCAGCATTTAAGCTGGTGAGTTCATAAGTATTTTAGTGATGTAAAGTAAGTTGTAAGTTCTTTTAGAAAAGTTCGCCTGTTCCTCCAGAAAATCCTATATCTTCTGTCATGATGAATGAAAGTAAAAATGACTCTACAATTCCTTCTATGAGTACTAAATGGATACAAGTTATATAGAATCCAGATCAAACAGACAATCGATTGTGTGAATCTGCCCTAAGCCCACAACCAAACAAGGAACAGGAAATGAGGCGGAAGTCACACATCCCATTGTTTGTTAGATCTTCATTGTATATAACCCTGGTGTATTCATTTGGTACTTACGGAGTTAACTATAATAGTTCTTTATATTTGATGAAAACATTCTTTAAGAAAATCATATATTTCCTTTAGTAAAAATGGTAACCACAATAGTTCCTTCTATAATCACTTAGTTTATACAAGCTATATATAATCTAATATCGAACGGATAGTTAATTGTGTGAATCTGCCCTAAGCCCACAACCAAACAAGGAACAGGAAGTAAGGCGGAAAGCACATATCCAACTACCTATCGGATATAAATTATATATAACCCTGATGTATAAACTAAGGTATTATAGAATTAACCACTAAAGGTCCTTTAAGTTATACTAGTTTAATAAAATGAATTAAACCCTCTTACTGATAATTTTCTAGTTTTAGTCTACTAAATGTTCTATCTGAAAAGTATGGTTTTGTACTAGAAAACGGTATATTGAATTTGTATACTATGACCTGACCCATACCTGGTACTCCTTATGATTACTTGGTGTATACGGGATATATATATATATATATATATATATATATATATATATATATATATATATATATATATATCTATACATATATATATATATATATATATATATATATATATATATATATATATATATATATATATATATATATATATATATATATATAAGATCGAATAGATAGTAGGCTGGATGAATCTGCTCTAAGCCCACAACCAAACAAGGAACAGAAAATGAAGCGGAAATCACACATCCTACTATCTGCCGGTCCTGATTAATATATAACCCTGATGTATCTATCGAGGAATCATAAAGTTAGCATTATAGGCCCCCTTCTAACTGAATGTTCATGTTACGAGTAAGTGATGTGGCGTTGTTCTATTGTTTGGACGACTACTAGAAGTAATGATATCCTGCACTCTTAACGCCTCAGTCGGTACTGGTGCGAGTTTTGTATATATTTACATATTTTTATTTATTATTGTCCGGTACTTTGTAGATATACCCTTTATAAATAAATCTGCTACTTTGTAGATGTACCCCATATATATATATATAAATCCTGGCATTTTGTAGATGCCCCATATATATATATATATATATATATATATATATATATATATATATATATATATATATATATATATATATATATATATATATCCTTATACCATGTTTATTATCATCTTTTGTTTATGACAATGAGTTAATGATATGTTCCCTTCCTAGGTTACTAGGAATATATAGTATAAGTATGTAAATCATGATTTGTTCTTCTGTTATAGTTATAGTATGTTCCTCCCTGTACTAGTTATAGTATGTTCCTCCCTGTTCTAGTTATAGTATGTTCCTCCGTCTACTAGTTATAGTATGTTCTGAACCCCTAAACTATACCTATTATAGTTTACTAGTATGTTTACTTGAACTGATACTGACTTGATGAAAAGACTCATTTATCTACTGAGTATGATTGTACTTTAGAAACAGAGTTTTATAAACAACAAAGAGACATAACTTTAAAAGAGTTTTTGAAATGGTTTGATCACTTGTAAAAGCATAAGAAATCCTTTAATGTGATTGTTATCACAGATAAACATGTACACAATTAACATTGTGTTCAACTTGTATTCCCCCCCCCCCTTAAAAGCATTTAAAACATTTAAAAGATTGATTATAGGGGTATGAACTCACCTTATGTGGGTGATTCAACCGATGATTCGAGTAAGGATGAGAAGTTCCACGAATGAAGTCCCGAGACACAAACGAGTCCTAAAAGACATATATTGATACATATATGCATGTAATTAGCAAATCTAACTACAAAAGTGATTGGGAAACAACCTAGGATGCAAGGATAACTCACCAAAGAAGTGTTAGAAACAAGATGGGAGGTTGATTAGATGTTTACGGCCCAAAGGAAGGATGGTTCATGGCCCAATGGAGTTCACAGCCCAAATGGATGAATGGTTCACGGCCCAACTTGATGAGTGGTTCATGGCCCACTTGGTGTTCACGGCCCAATATTGAAGGGTTCACGGCCCAAGTGTGAAGAACACTTGAAGATCTTTGTGTTTTGGCTAGTGTTTGAAGATCCTAGCAAGCTTCTATGGAGTATCTAAGGAAAGGGGATGTTTATGAGTGAAAGATGGTGTTCATGAACTATGATACTTGAGAGAGAATGGAGTGTTTGCGGCCAAGAGATGAAGAATTGAAGGAAAAATAGCAAAAACCCTTATATATGTAAAGGGTTCACGGCCACCCTTGGGTTCACGGCCGTGAACACTCTTTGATGGGCTTTATGGTTTGATTTCATTCCTCTAATACTAAGCTAACACTTCTCAACATCGAATTCGTAAGTGTATCGGGCTTAGAACTCATTAGAATGACTTTTGATTGGATTGCTTGACTTTACTGGATTGAAATTTTCGGGTTGTCACACTAAAAATATGCTAAATGGTCATGCCCCCCGACACCTCATACATGGTTGATCCCTATTTGATAGTATTGAAGTACAAAACTAGAATTAATAGAATATACAATCAAAACAATTATAGATATAGAGTTATATATGTAAACTCTAAAAAATATGTATATATACCATCACAAAATCCATGAAATCATAAACACAAGATTTTAGATAAAATACAGTATGTAGAGTTCGTACAGTTGAGCGGACGTACTAAGCCTAGACCTAGAATGTGCAACTAAGTTTTATTATGGTCCGACCGATGCATGACTGAATTTAGATACAATAATTGACAAATCTAAACGCTTGAGTATTCTTGGGTGAAAGTCCAAGTAAGAAGTTGCAATACTTAAGGATTCATCAATGGAAGACTTATTTCAGAAATGTTTTCTGACATATCCCACTTAGGGAGTTGTAGGAGGCACTGGTACTATCTATTACATACTTATAAGTTGATATTATTTGTATATATAGATTCTAATGCTATCCCTCAAAAACATCTATTTTATTTGATGTCTTATGTAGGAGCATCATACCATGGAAGGAATGGACATTTGGATGACGATTTTTTGTCATGAGGGAGAAGAAGTGGTACCCCATTCTCCAAAACGCGAGGATACCCAACATCCATAGGTTCTAGCACTATTATCTCCCTAATGTCCGATGAGGAGCCATTTGTGGACGAAGACACTGAGGGAGTAGCGGATGCCCCAGATGATTCACCAGATTTTGTCCCATCTATGTTCTCAAGAATCGAGGTAGATAAGGAGGATGTAGAATACTTAGAGACTGAGCCTGAGCCAGAGGAGGGATACGATGATTCCACTAAGGAGGAGGAGGAGCCAGAACCTTCCTCACCATCACCTGAGGTTCTACCACCACCATCCAGGAGAACTTTCAGACTTCACATTATAGACCCCAAAACAAAGAATACCCCCAGGAAGTCTGTTCCCTTCCCAAATAGGAAGAGGCCTTCCTCACCAGCATCATCACCAGTGGCTCCCAAGAAGCCATGACCCAATTACCGATGACACCCTATATTAGGGAGTGACAAAAGAGGATGGTATTGGGTTCACATAACATGTTGGATATTGTACAGAGCTCCACCACCTATTATTGTTCTCGGGACCCTAGTGGAGGAGGCTATATCCATGCTAGTTCCCCGTACAGCATGCCATGCTGGAAGGATACATATTGTTGAGGATGAGTTGAGATCACTTAGGAGTGAGTTTTGGCACCTATCTAGTAGGGTCCATAGCTTGGAAAACGACTGCAATATCAATGACCAGAGCAATAAACACACATATGATAAGGTATCAGTAGGTCAGTCATAGATCCAGATTCAAGGGGAATTGATTGGAGGGATGGAGCTTCATAAACAACGTTAGATCAGATGTTGATAACCTCCGATGCTACGGATCATGATTTGGAGAGGTCCGTTGAGCATCTACACCAACAACTTATTTTGTTGATCACACTACTGGGTATTTACTTTGGATTTTGATAGGTAGCTCATGGAAGAGTTGTTATGGGATGTGTTTTTGGGTTAGGGGTGATGGAAAAGTTTGTACACAAGTGGATAGTACCTTTGTGGGATTTCAGATATGGTTTCTTTTGATGTAAAATACCCCCACTTTTCCTCTCCTAACCACATATTTCAGTGGTTCTAGGTACCAAGATGTTAGAAATACAATGTATTTGTAAACAAAAATTATGTATATATAAAAAATAGTGTTTCCATGAAAGATGTGTTATCTTGTGCAAACAAAAGCAACATATGAAAATCAATGTATATTCTAGAAAGTGATTGAGTACGATACAACAAAATTATCTAAATTTTTAATATCAATATGATATTGAATGTTGTAAATTATGACTTAATTCTTACAAAATTATGCGAACTCTCGTAGAAAATTAGTCACTAATACTTCAAACAACTAACAAAGAGCTTCAAGCAAACTAACACCCACTTTTATGCTATGTTCAATAGAATCAAGTATGCCTCTAAGAAGATTTACCAAGAACAACCCCGGAACCCAACCATACCTGGAACCCATAAATGTAGCGTCCATCAAGGTACTGGTTTCTTAGAGTGTTGCAGACGCGTTTCAAAACATTAGAACCCCTAGAAATACTGGATCTGGTCAGGGTGGAGGAACTGGAGGTGATAACACTCATGGAGATAACAGAGGTCCTTCAAGGGCCTGTACCTATAAGGACTTTATGAACTACAAATGTAAACCCTTATATAGAAACAAAGGAGTTTTCGGGTTGACCAGGTGCATAGAAAATATGGAACGTATATTAAAAATCATATTTTGTACTGAAAACTACAAGGTAAAATTGTTGCCTGTACTTTCATGGATGCAGCTCTGTCTTGGTGGAACAGTTACACCAAAACCATGGGTGTTGGAGTTGCAAACATCATGCCCTGGGATGAATTGAAGCAACTATTAATAGATAAGTATTGTCCCCGAGAGGAGATGCAAAAGCTCAAACAAGAGCTTTGTAATCTAACCATGTCAGAAGGAGATGTAGTAGCTTACATGAATCGCTTTGATGACCTTGCCACACTTTTCAACGGTCTAGTCAATTAAGAATATAATAAGATAGAGAGGTACATTTTCGGATTGCCTCGGCCCATCTAAGGGTTGATCACCACTTCTAAACCAACCACGTATGATAGTGCTAAGCGATTAGCTTTTAGCCTAGCCAATTAGGAGATTCGTCGAGGCACCATGGTTTAGAAAGTAGACCTCCTGAACACAAGGAGCAACAAGAGGAAGCTTGGAAAGGACTACAATGGAAAAGAAAGGAAACCATCAGAGAGGAAGCCAGAGGCAGTCAAGGCCTATGTAGTCGCCATGACAACAGCCACAACATCAACCGTATTGGGTTTTTCAGGTAACAACTAATTTCTACATTCAAAATTTGAAGGTTTGTATCGATCGGATACACTTCAATTATGAATAACAAACGTAAAATTAATCTAAGCAAAGTAATAAACAGAAAGTAAATAAAACAGAAGTTCTCCAAATTGTTCTTTCACCAAGAAAGAGTTTTGTCTTCACCAAGAAGACAGGTTTTTCACACAAAGACGATTGACACAAAGCAACGATCATAGCATTAGGGTTTGCCCTAATGTTGTATATATACTAATCTATGCATGTATATCCCTTTATTGAAGGGATTACGTCTAATTTATATTAAGAAGCGATCATATCACAAAGATACCAGATCTTTTATCTATTTTATACTTAAGTATATCATTACCTAATATACAAAAGATTACAACCGGGTAACTGAAGTGTAAGGTGACGCTGATAGCTTTGATATGTTGACGTTGTCAATGTGTAGATGATGATGCTGACAGATCAGTGTGTCCGGTGTTTGACTCATCAGATCATAAGGTGTGACCTTACAATCTTCCCTTATCCGATGAACATCAAAACTAATCTTCTTTAGTTATCAAAAGAATCAATGTAGAACTCTTCAGCTACACTTAAGATCTCAGGCTTAAACCATCTAAATTTATCCACTTTTAGTTCTTCCATTCTTCGACTCAGCTCCAGAGATATCAGCACACGATATCCTCTTTCCAGTTCATAATGACTGAGTCCTTCCATGCAAATATGAAATAAATGTTCAGTAGGAGCAGAAGGAAGATCATCAGAGCGTTGAAAGCACATCTGATTTTGACTGTTGTGATTGAAGATCCCGTGCTTTGGTTCTAGAATAAACATATACTGAACCGGTTCAACACCCACTGGCAATTTGTTGTTGATGTATCTGGTCCCATAAGGAAGAAATAATTTTGTATTCTTGGACTGTTTGGGAGCTCCTATTCTTCCTGATGACACTGATCTAAATGAACTAGCTGATGGACTAGCGGATGGCACAAGATTCAGTTTCTTTACTTTGTTGAGAAGATGTTGGATTGCCAATTTCACCTCCTGAGCATGAACACCCTTCTGTTTGTCAATGATTTCTATAATTTTCATCCACTCGCTGTAGCCAAATTTTACTAGCTCACGAGCAAATACAACCTCAGTGTATTCAAATTTCACATTCTTTCTGACCAAGTGAAGCTTTAGTGACTCGTTCTTCGGCTTGGTGGATCTTAATTTGATGATGACATCAGACTTTGTTCTATTAGTCTAAACGTCTCCAAACTTCTTTCTATCGATCTGGTCATTTAGGTCAGCAACAATGTGTTGCTTTTCCACATTGTTATTATAGATATTCTTGACCTGATTATCAGTGCTTTGAACATCATCACTCTTATAAGTAGAAACAAGTTCTTGAACAAGTTGGGTAGGCAAATGTTCTTATTTTCTGGCATCTTCCTTTTTTCGAACATCAACATTGTGTTCCAGCATGATCTCTCTATCTTCCTCGATAGGTAAGGTCCATATTTCTACTAACTCATTATGAACAAATATGAGCTTGCTTTTCTTTTTAGGAGGAGCTGAAGTATCACCAACTGCAAAGGAACTTCCAGCTTGAGTGTTATGAGCTCCCCTGAGAAGGAAGCATTCCTCTTTTGATAATTGATTTGGACACCATCATCAGAATCAATGTCACTATAAGTTCCTTGAGGAACCTCCCATTTAGTTTCTTGAAAAGCCTTACCCTCAAAGTAAGAATCAGGGTAAACGGTTTTCAAGGGAACAACTGTCACAACAACTTGAGGCATAAAGTCAAGATCAAAAAACCCTTCATAGTCTTCGGCCTCTGATTGATCACCAGAATTAGGAAAGGGCTTATAATCAGTTGTTGCATTAGTATCATCGTTTGAGATATTAGCAACAACAATCTAAGTTTGAGAATCAACTTCAGGCTCAATCCTTCTAGTCATCTCAGGCTGAGATGCAATCACCACCTGCATTTCAAGATCCTCTTGTTTTGCAATGAAGTCTATAGGCAGAGATATTTTTTTCCTTCTTCATGTGAGCTACCATCTTTTTCTACAAGACTTCATAGTTCTCAGGCCTTTGGGCTTCTTTCTTCTCTTTATAATCCCTGGCAAAATGCTCAAGGCTACCACAATTAAAGCAATTACCTGATTTTCTCTTCTCGGAAGTGAATTTCCTTGCTGAATACATCAGAGTTTCTCAAAGTCATAAGTCAAAAATATGAGGATGAGTACGGTTACGCATTCTCCTTCCCGTGATCATCTGAAGTACCTGAAACATAACCCAAAATTGTAAGCCAACGCTTAGTGAGATCCCCCAAAGTACCAACACACAAAGCACATAACAACAACAACTACAACAAATAGCATGCATACAGAGCCTTCAGCCTGACTGGACCACCTCGTAGGCCTATATACTATCTGGACCGCTCACAGAACCTTCAACATTATTGGACCGCCTCACCGGGCCTTCAGCCGATCTGGACCATTCGGTGGGCCTTCGGCCTAACTCGTCCGCCTCACAGGCCTTCAGTCTATCTGGGTCGCCCTGGGTCTCTTCGCCTTCAGTCTCCACTGGTCCGCCTCAACCCATGCACACATAACATGTCGACATATACATAATAGATAAACATCTGGCTAGTCAATAGACAAACAGACAAATCTTCCGGATCACTAAGCATAACATCATCCTATATACTAGGATAGCGATCTAACAGACCACTACAGCACACTATCATACTATCACATAATATGGTATCTAATCCAATGGGTCGGACTTGGTGCCTTCGACCCAAAAGTACAATGAGGAAAACTCACCTCGTGAACAGAACAGAAGCTGATAAGGTCTGACTCTGAATCTCAGCTCCCTAACCGACACCTATTTCCACTAAATGACCAATTCCATCAAAATCCCAAAATACCCTCAAGGTCAAACTTGGTGAAACTTTGTCAAAGTCAACTGGTCAAACCCACTAAGTCAACTGAGTCAACCCAACCGAGTCAACTCGACCTAGTCAGCTCAGGGTGTGTACGCAGGCCGTACTCCTGAGGTACACAGGACGTACACGAGGCCTCACAGCTTGACCACCATCGGGGATGGTTGACTGAGTGCGCGGGACATACTCCGCGTATGCGGGGCGTAGCCTCGTTGGCTTACGAACTCACGTCTGAACTTCAGTTCCAAGGACAAAATACACTCTAGAGTCATAAATTTTACAACTTTATGACTTTACATGCCTATTAGGACCTTAACTCAAGGTCTTAATCCATTCTGACCTTCTACAAGATGCATAGAGCACAACTAACCAATGGGACTTCATTTTAATGACTTAGGACCTCTCCTAGGGTCTGAAAGGACAACTCAAATCATCAAGAGCATGCCATGCTCAAGATAAGACATTTGGGACCAAAAAGTATCACTAAATCATCCATTTCTAGATCTAAATATTTGAAAGACAAAGATGATCTTGCCTTCCTTCCTTCTTCTTCTAAGCACACAAACACACACTTTTAGGCTAGAAATGTCTTCACAAGGTGGTTCTAGGGTTACAACACGAATGAGAGGGCGGAGGCTGTTAAGGTGAGGTGAAATGAGGCCATAAGTGTCACACCCCCGAACCAGACGGCGGAAACGTTCAAGGGCTCGTGTGACTTAAATTGAAATATCATCACAATTAATATACATGAAACATAACATAAACAACACCATGCATTAATATATTACAACCGTCATTGTTCACTTCAAGTACATTGTCTAAATATTACATATCCATAGCATAAATTGTTTGAGAGTCACAAAACATAACATCCTAACACACTTGGTAATTTTCTTCAGCTTAACAGATGGAGAGAAGAGGACTATTGAGGCCCACTAAACACGTATGTTATTATTAGTTGTCGAGTATGCAATGGACACGTTAGCCCATCACGCATATGATTTGATTTAGACCTTACTAGCAATGCAAATTGGCCACTTCGGCCCAATAGCATGTAAAAGCCATTGAGGGTCCATTAGGCATGTAATTGGGTCACCTGAGGCCCAATAAACATGTGTAACTATATTGGGCCCAATAGTCATGATATTGGGCCACAAAGACCCAATAGCACGAACAGAAGATTTTGGGCCCAGTCATTAAATCATTTACGTTTTATCGAGTTTAAGTTTGTATTGTTGGTATTTGTTGTAGGCTAAATGTTTATTTGCAATTTAAAAAAAAAAGATAACTTAACGTTTGATTTATAACGAAGTTTTCGTTATATATTTATATATTTTTAAAGCCATGCGTTATAAACTTGATATTTTTAACTCAAACATTTATAATTGTTTACTTGGCCCAAAAACATTTAGATTGACCATTGTGGCCCCCTTTTTCTATAAAATGGCACTTTTAGTCCCTTTTTATGAAAATTTACATTTTTGGTCCTTAAACCATTTTTCTTGATATTTTCCACCCAAACTTTATTTGAATTGTAATTTCAGTCCAAAACTATTGTATTTGTCATTTCCAGCCTTTATTTGTAAATAGTATACATTTTTTGCCAAATATCCGTAAGTTTTACAATTTTGACCCCAAAATCAAAGACTTTGCATTTTTAGTCCACTTTGGTAATAAAATCATTTTCATCCCCTGAAATAGTTTATTTACGTTTTAGACTCATAGTTTGTTAATTTTTCCATTTCAAACCCTCAAAACTTCATTTTTTTCGCAACCTTGGGCCCAAAAACTCGTGAGGCCCAATTTAAAGCTCAATAAGCTAAAATTTATGTTTTTGACCCTTTGAAAAGTATTATTTTCATAAAAATCAGCTTTTTATACAAATAAATACCTTATAACCCCTATAAAACCAATAATTATCAATTTACACCCAATCTTTGTTATTTTTGCAAAAATGAGTCTTGTAAAGTTCTTTGGCTTTGTTTTTCACTTATTAAACTTAAGGACCCTTAGATCTATGCTGTATGTTGTTTATTATGTTCTTGTTAATGATTCTTTCACCCTTTTTGCTATAGATCTCGAGATATCTCAAGTATTACATATTATCACAACCAAAAACTAAAGAAATCACACATAACATGCAAATACACATAGATCATCACATAATACTTGTATTCTTCCCCAAAAACAAGTAAATACCGAAAACAATGCGGTATGAACTCACCTTGCTTCGTTGTTTTGGTTTTGAAGAAGATGTGAAGAAGATTTTTGGTCCTAGCAACACCTTGATGTGGATCTCGAGCTTATGGAGCTTCTAAGGTGTGATCATGGAATAAAACTATGTAAGAAGGAGTTCTTGGTGTTAAAATGAAAGAAGATGTTGGTTTTTGATAATATCTTACCAATAATAGTGATTGTGGTGAAAAATCCCCTTGGAAACACTCTAAATCTCGAAATTTTGAGGAAATGAAGAAGGAGCTGTTCTTGAAAACTTGAGAGAGTTTGAAGGAAGTTTGAAGGTGTGTGTGTGTTTTCCTCTTGCTCTCGGCCGAAGAAGAAAAAGAGAGGGGAGAGGAGAGAAAGAAGTGAAGTGATGGATGCATGGGAATGTGAGATTATATGGATACATGGTGTGTAATCTCCTAATTATCCCTTAAACAAAAATGAGGTGTCAAGGCATTATTATCTCCATTATTCTCTTTTTTTTATATGTTGAGCCGAGAGGGAGAAAGGAGAGAAGTGGTTTGGGCCTTTAGTGCTTGAGACTGATAATATGAAGCCCAAATTGATGGTTTTCGGCCCATTGGGCCCTTAGGAGGGTTTACGGCCAATCTTGAATAAAAGAATGGATTTGTGGCCCATTAGGATTTATTAGATTTGTTATGGCCCAACAAGGCCCATTAAGGTAAACCAATTCATTTTGGGTCCATTATGGCCAAAAATGTTAAGTTTCATGAAAGTGGGTCCAATTAGGGCCCATTTAAGGGTCCTAAGCCCAAAATAGTCAAATTGGAAGCTTATTGGTCCATTAGGCCCAATAAGGAAATCCTAGTCCATAATGGACTTAAAACGGGATTTTTAGGGTTTCCAATCTTTTGTTGACCATTTGAAGTGTTTGTATAGAGTGTTTGATGGAATTTTGTTGTCAATAAATAAACATCATGCATACTTTCAAGTTTTAGCCACAAATGTTACTTTTGTTAATGTTTACAAAAACATGGAATTTCCTAGTTGTGACAATAAGGATGCTTAAATACCAGCCAAACTCTAAAAATTAGGGTTTCCTCTTTTAGCAAGTACGCTCGGCGTACACCACGTACACATAGCGTACTTCGTAGCCTCCAAATTACAATAATTCCCTTTAAGCCCTTTTGCATACATTTCTTGAACTTAGGGACCAAATGCAATATAATTAAATTAAAGGGGTTAAAATATAGAACGACCTCATGTCGGGATGTTACAATTCTCGTCCACTTGATCTAGACTTCGTCCTCGAAGTCTTCCGCGGCGAATAAATCAGGATAATTCTCCCGCATCTCATCCTCCGGCTTCAAGGTCCACTCGGAGCCTCTCCGATGCTACCACCGTACCTTTACCAAAGGTATCTCCTTGTTGCGCAAGACTTTCATATTTCTTTCCAAAATAGCCACTGGCCTCTCAACATAGTTCAGTCGCTCATCAACCTGAATATCATCCAGGGAAACCACCGCATAATCATCCAATACACACTTTCGCAGCTGCGAAACATGGAAAGTGCTTTGAATCTAGATGAGCTCCTTAGTTAGATCGAACCTGTAAGCAACATTGCCAACCCTAGAAATCACTCGAAAAGGCCTAATATATTCTGGACCCAACTTCCCCCTCTTCCTGAAGCATATCACACCTTTCCAAGGTGAGACCTTCAGTAATACCATATTGCCAACCTGGAACTTCAACTCGGAACGGCACCGGTCGGCGTAGCTTTTCTACAGACTCTGAGCTGTCTGCAGTCTCTGCCTGATCTGCTGGACAAGCTCTATGGTCTAAAGGACTACTTCGGTCCTTCCCATAACCCTATGACCAACCTCTCCCCCACAAACTGGGGTATGATATCTCTGACCATACAAGAGCTGATAAGGCAGAGCACCAATGCTGGAGTGACAACTATTATTGTAGGATAACTCTGTAAGAGATAGGTAGGAATCCCAACTCCCACCAAAATTAATAACACAGGCCCGCAACATATCCTAAAGGGTCTGTATCGTCCGCTCACTCTAGTCGTCGGTCCGTGGATGATAAGCAGTGCTAAAATGCACATCTCGTGCCTAGTTCCTCATGGAACTTCTGCCAGAAACGGGAAGTGAAGCGAACATCTTGGTCTGAAACAATGGAGACCGAGACTCCATGGCGAGCTAAAATCTCTCGGACATAAACATCAGCCAAATTTTCGGCCGAAGAGCTCTACCGGATGGCCAAAAAGTGGGCACTCTTGGTCAATCGATCCACGATGACCCATATAGCATCATAACCCTTTTTCGTCTTCGGTAACTTGGTGATAAAATCCATCGAGATCTGCTCATATTTCCACATGGGAACCTCCAGAGGCTGTAGCTTGCCATGCAGCCTCTGATGCTCAACCTTGACCATCCTGCAGGTCAAGAATCTCTCAACATACCAGGCTATCTCCCTCTTCATACACGGTCACCAATAGCTTAATATCAAATCCATGTAGATCTTGGTGGCTCCCGGGTGTATAGAAAAACAAGAATTATGAGCCCCCTCTAACACAATCTGCCTGACCCCACAAGAAACTGGAACCCAGACCCGACCACATTGGGTCAATAATCCTCGACTATTCGTGACAAATCTGTCAATCTCACCTCTGATCCTCTCCTGCTTCCATTTCTCCTTCCGAACTCCCTTGGCCTGAGCCTCCGTGATCAATCCCAAAATCGAAGAATCGATGGATATCCTCATACACATATCCCTATCTGAAGACCGAGCCGACTTGTGGCTCAAGGAATCCACTACCACATTCGCTATACCCGGATGGTAAAGTATCTCATAGTCATAATCCTTGACTACATCCAGCCACTTGCGATGTCCCATGTTCAGGTTCTGCCGGTCTATCAGATATCTCAAACTCTTGTGATCCGTGTAGACTGTACAATGGACCCCATATAGATAGTGTCTATAAATCTTGAGGGCAAACACCACTGCCCCCAACTCCAGATCATACATGGGATATCACGACTCATGCGGGTTTAGCTGTCGCGAAGCATAAGCAATAACTCATCATCTCTGCATGAGGACCGCCCCTAAACCGGTGATGGATGCATCACAGAATACCAGAAAATCCTCAACTCCCTCCGAGAGGTTCAATACTCACATAACCTCTGCCGAAGAGGCTCAAATGCCAACTGTTGCTCAGGGCCCCATCGGAAACCCACCTCCTTCCTCATCAGACGAGTAAGGGGTACAACAATCTTAGATAAATCATGAACGAATATCCGATAGTACCCTGCCCACCCCAAGAATCTCCTAATCTCTAAGGGAGATTTCGGAACCTCCCACTGCATCACAGCCTCGATCTTAGTCGGATCGACCAAAATCTCATCCTAGTTAATGAGGTGCCCTAGGAACTGGACCTCTCATAACCAAAACCCGCACTTCAAGAACTTGGCATAAATCCTTTCTCGCCTCAAAACCCCTAAAAGCTCTCGAAGATGCTCATCATGCTGCTCTCTGGTCTTGGAATACACCAAGATATCATCAATATACACAATGAAAAATCGATCGAACATCGGCCTGCACACTCGATTCATCAAATCCATAAACACAGTAGGCGCATTGGTGAGCCCGAATGGCGTCACCACTAACTCGTAATTATTGGGTTTTGTATACTACAACATCCTATGGTGCACATACAATCCTAAATGCTTTGGATCTATGTTTTCTCTAATTATACATGCAATATTGTTTCCAAAGCATTAAGCCTACAACTAGCATACAATTGACATAAACAACATAAAATACTAGTTAGGAGTTTACCTCTTTATGTAGCTTGTAGAACTTGTTGTATTTGGCCTTTAAGAACTTAGCACCCCAAGTATGATGCCTCAAACGGTTCACAACACACCTAGGACAAAGGAAGACTTGAGAGAGAGTATTCTTACACTAGAAATCGGCTCTATGAACTCTTAGAACATGTAGGGTCAGATTTTAGGTCATGGGACATCATATATATAGTTGTAGGATTCATGGTAAACCCTAATTCATACCTTTGGGCTTATTATCCATGATCCATGAATCAAGTGGGCTAACTCTTTATGGATTCTTCCATAAACTTAGTCCATCATGTATCATAAGCCCAAACTATATATATATATATATATATATATATATATATATATATATATATATATATATATATATATATATATATATATATATATATATATATATGACTAATTTACACAATTAGTCCCCATTAATTTAATTAGTCTCTTTTGATCACTAAATTAATTCCAAATTAATTCTTGATCAATACTAATTAAATCATATGATTTCATATTAATATATTAGAACTTATAACATATTAATAAATCATAAATAACCTCTTCTCAAAAGTCCATCCTATCAAATTATGCCGGTGATATGCAACCCGAAATGGACCATGCTACTCTCGGGTCAAGTACATAGCAAATATAATTATGGGCTGAGACACCTAATCCAACAGTCTCCCACTTTGATAAGTATAATAACTATTATTGCAAGTACGACTCCAAAATCCCGACTAGCAATCGTAGCTCTTAAAAGCCGCTGTCGAACTCTGACCTAGTCAATGACGCTAGATAGGGGATCATATATTCCTCCATTCTAGATATCATATTGACTGAGACAAGGATTATAATCATTCTCTCTGTCCATTTGTTGTTTCCTGATTTCCGATTTATGACGACTGACTAATTGAACAAATCAAATTAGTCTAGGCTTGGCCAAGCGCATAGGTTTGTCATCACTAAATCATCGAGGAGCCCACATATATCGCTTTTATCCTTTTAAGGGTAAAAGGAATGGATAAACTTCAACTCAAATGCTTGCTTGCACTTACTCATCAAATCACACACAACAATATGTTTTATAACACCAAGTTACTGGTGCGTTTACATATGTCAATGTGCAACCGAATTGTAAACTACAACTCACATGTCTTGGTTTCAAGAATATAAGATATTATCATCTCATAATCACTCGTGATAAATCCATGAAGTGATTCAGATGATCTTAGGTTTAATCTGATACTTGAATCTTATTCCAGGAGTACTCATGAACACTGCAACAAACTTGTGCTATGTCTAAAACACCTAGACAATCTACAGTCAGATTCATGATAGTCTTGCCTCAATACCTACTTCCAAAGTATGATTGAATGTGGATCGTTTGAATAACCTAGTTATTCGGGAAGTGAAAACATGCAAAGTGAAACACAAGAATAATCGAATCGAATATGGTCTCAGAACTTATGAATATAAATAAAACACTTTTATTTAATCACCATATTGATTACGTTTTATTCATTGTATAATGTTTCGATTAATCAACTTAATACTTAAATTAAAAAAACAGTTATGCCATGCTCCAAGCATGCATACTATGTTTGCATATGGTCCTTTCTTTGTGAAATATATCAATTGAACACATCCTCGTTTCACAGTTCCAAATCCTTACCGTAAATGTAAGAATACCAAATTCTTATCATTTACTGTAATCTGTTAGATTCTAAACTTATATGCAATGATCCTCTTGTAATGACTATGCACAAAATTCACAGAGACTTGGCAACAGACATTACAAAATATTCCAATGGAGAGCAATTCCATGGAAACGAAGTTTCATATTCAAAGTACATTCCTTTGAACATCCTTCTTGCATTAAGTTTTCTAATATTACACATATTTAAAGAGTAAATTCCACTTATGGAAACATTTCCATATTCCCATTTTGACTATCACTTCTGAACAAGAGTTTCCTCTTTTCAGAATATGTCAATATGGTCCTTCCAAAATTTACACTATACTTCCAACTGTCCATGAACAACCAATCTTTGGTAAACCTCAGATTGTCTTCGACAATTGCTTAACCATTTTAGTCATATCCAGTTCTGGTCCTTTTTCCCTCTTAATTCCCTAGGCACTTGGAAAATTCAGAACACATAAATATTATAGCATATGCAATCGATCCTATACCCGAAGCATATGGGATACGATACATAATGTATTACATAAAGACATGATACTGTACCAGTCTCTTGCTATAACATTTCCATATATAGAATTTCCTTATGTCAAATCTTTTCAACATATCATTCATATATATCCTTGACTAAATTTGATTAAAATCTCAATCTAAGCTTTTGGATTTGAAATGAAGTATGAATTCCTCTCCCTTATTTATAGCAAAACAACTTTTCAAATCCTGCATCTTTGCAAATTGAAACTTTTGTCTTCTATAATTAACATTGCTAACTCGCAACTCTTAACGTAATAATTGTGCTCCCGCTAGCATAATAATTACATTCTTATTGGCATAACATTTATGCTCCCACTAGCTTTGACATGTACCTAGAAATCAGTTGGGCTTCTAGAAATCAATACTTATTGAATTTCTTACCAAAGTTCAGATTTCTGATACGATATTCTTCGATAAGACTTTATCTAGTCTTCTCAAACTCATACACCTTTCCTTAGATAGCTCACATGTGTGTCTAAACAATTTTAGAACTTACAACCATAAGTCTGAAATGTTTAGACCTTTTTTCATTTCTCACAATTCGAACTATGAAGAGGGATGTCGTAATCATAATCGAATTTGAGAATGTAAATATCACAATTGCTATCTCCTTAAAATCTACTTAGTGAAAGCGTTTCCTCACAATCATTTTCATGAATTGGAGAGAAACTTTATGACACTTAGATTTTTATGGTGTATGTGTTCCTATCCATGTGAATTTGTTAGAACCATAATCACAAGACAAGGTTAGTGACAAATCCAAACTCATATGGACTGAACTTGTTCAATCTTCATTTCTTGCCACCTGGCAGCACAAGGGCCTACCACTGCTTCCAGGTTGTTATGCAAACAATTGAGTACTCATAGAACTCACATGCATAGTCAACTTTATATGGAATGGGCCCAGAAACAAGAATACGTCAACATGATAGGTTATAAACCTCAAGTCGTGTGCTAGTGATTAACAACAGGTTTACTCTTGATTAGTTCTTGAAACTTTTCAAGATCTTTAAGACTCCCACTGACCTCTTGACATATAAGATTCACTTTGTCAAGGAACAATACTTGACATACAAATATTCAAGAGTTAGTGCGGTTTCTTATCAAGACAAACACTTCACATAATTGGCCTTAATTGGTTATTGTTTTATCTAAAACATCACAACTTACCAATTTCAAATGTACAAGAGTAGGAACATTTTACTCTACATTTGATAAGTGTTATAAACCTTTCTCAAGATTATGTCACTCAAGGCTCCATCTTGGAATTTGACTCTAAGATTTGATTTTGGAAGTATGATTTACCTTTTGACTTAACCATTTCAACAATTCACGATTCCTCTTCTTAGCCATACAAATGCACTAAGATGTCCTTAGAGGATCAATTGTGATATGGTTTCATAATCACTAAGATAATCATAAAGCACGATACTCAAGTACTCTCCCTTCTTTTCAGATTGCAGAAACTTTTATCTTTCTGCCTAATTTGATTGTTCTTATTCGTTCTGCTATACATTGAAACTCTTTAATGATTAAGAATTACATTTAATCTGGTAAGTATAACCATATTTACTAAACATAAGGAATAGTCTTATCGTTCTTTGTGGTGGACCTGACCAGCGCACAACCAAGTGTACCCAATCCCCTAGTCCTTCACTTGACTCACATATACATGTGACCAAGGAATTAGTCTTAATTTCCCAAAGACGAAGTTCTCATTCATCACACAATGCAAGTTGCATGATTCCAAGTTCTATTCAACTGAAATTTGGGTGATGAGAATCTTTCCTAATTTGGTAAATTATGACACTACCACAAACTAAAAAATGAAATCCTTTTTCCAATATTGCTATCAATGGAAGCAAATAAACAACAATTTTCACAAATGTCATTGTAAGGATACTTAAAATAAAAATTTTTATTTATTATTAAAAATTTGTGGAAAACTTGTCCTTACAATGAAAATACAAGTGAAAACTATGTTGTTATCTATTCCTAAGCAATATATCATAACTCTTAAGCAGCAGCTCAAAATTCTGATCATCGAACCATGCGATCGAAATCCATCTCTTCACGATCAGAATCAACTTACTCTTTCTTTAAGTTTCCTTTCATTCCTTTGATTCTTCAAAACATCAAAATGTAATTACATTACATCATGTATTAATAATCTCCAAATAGGAACTTAATAGAGTTAGATAATGGACTTACCTGAAGCAGAATCAAACTTTTTGACTTTACCATCCTTGCAATCTTTCAGGTAAATATGGCAGTTTTGCGACCAATCCTCCTTCTATTGGCAATAGAAACAAATGGACTCTTTGGGAATGGTACACGAGACTATCTCAGACGTAGCCTTTCTCTTTACCATTTGGTCAAATTGACTTGACCATGGGAAGAGAAAGCTTTTCTGGACTTTTAATGTTACCATTGTGAATGTCCATGGAAGTTTGCGGAGTAGATCTTCCAATCAAGTTCGCTTTACCAGTGCGCCAAATCATTGCTGATTCAACAACAACAAGCAAATAGGTAAGATCGATAAGGGTTATATTGTGGTCTGTTATGTAGTAGTCCTTAATGAACCCCCTATATGACTCAGGAAGTGATTGAAGAACCCAGTCAACATCCAACTTCCTCGAGACTTCGACACCCAACTCTCGCAGCTTGTCAATATGTAACTTCATCTCCAGGACGTGAGCACATACAGACTTTCCTTCTTTATATTTGCCTGCCAATAGGGCTTTGAGTAACCTTGAACTTTTCAAGTCTTTGAACTTGTGGGTTAGGGAGGATAATTGGAGGAGGTAGAGGAAGTGAAGTATGATTTCCAGTCCCATTAATGTACGACAAAGGGATTAATCTTTCACCTCGATCGCCATGTGGGATATCATCTTCATTAGGAAGGCTTTTTCCAAAAGGATTTGGGAAGACCATAGTTGTCTGACCTAGACATCTATAATGGGAGAAATTCAAGATAGTTGATTTTAGTCCTTAAAATAACACCCAACATGAAATATTAAGGCTAAGACCCAACACAATATTCTACAATTCGCAAGAGGGATGCCGTAATCCAATTGTAAAATATTTGAAGGTAGGTAAATGACGATTTACCAATTTCCACCATGAAAAACAAAATTGACTATTAAGTTTCAAATGAATTGAAATTCCTAGATCCTTTGAGATTCATTGAATTTTTCAATGGCATGTTTAAATCTCGATTGTGCCCTTCAATTTTGCGACTGGGATGCCGAGGATCACAAACAAGGTGTGAATAACCATGCAAATATGCTTGGTACTCTTAATGTTACAGATCACCTAATCAATGTGCCGGTTTACCACACACGCTCCATTGATCTATGATTAACATCAAGCTACCCTTTGCCACACACTGTCAGTCCCATATTAGTGTGTCGGTTAACCACACACGCTCTACTAACGACTTAACAAGGTGTCAAGTGCATTTTCATGGGTTAGCACCAAATTCACATTTTTCCTATGTAACTAAGATTGGGAATTTATAAGTGTTTAGTTACTTGGTATTTTTATTATACTTTTAATGAGAATTAATGTCCTATCCTACCCATTCGGCTAACGACCCTCCACCAGTCAAGGAAGCGGTGGGTGAGAGTGGACACCCATTAAACCACCATTTTATAGGCAGTAACCTTAAAAGACTGAATCTTTAACTTATACATATACAATGATTAAACTTTTAATTTTATACAGTATAAGGGTGTATTTTAAACTTTTAAAATACTAGATGGTTTAATCTATTAATAAATTATACTCTTAATTTAATTAAACTGAAACCATATCATTATGGAATTATTAATCTCTTTTAATTAAACACTTTAATTAAATTAATAAAGTCTATACGGTGCAATTTGAGCTACTCAAATACTTCAAGGTTCTAAATATAAAAATTCAAAATTAAAAAACTATTTAATTAATTTTCTAATTTATGAACCCAAGAGTTACACCTTTTTAATTAAAAGATTTTATTAATTTGAGACTTTTCAAATACCAAAACTCAAGGGCATGTTTTGTAACTCTTGAAAACTTTTGGTTTTCCATAACTTATGAGTTTAATGTGGTTTTTATGGAAAAAAATTTCATGTTCCATAACTTGAGGACAAGTTATAGAGGACTTTAAAGAACATTTAGATCATTATTTTTAACAAATAAAATTAATTTATCTATGATCTAGTTAAACTCATAAGTCAAGGTAATTCATATCAACAATTTGCGAGAAATTAGCCTAATCAAATAAACTAATACAAATCTTGAAAATTTTAAAAATTATCTTTTAGTAGGATAAGCATGACCACTACCATATCAACAAAATCAAATTTTATGAACTAAAACATTTTGGGGTAATGATCCTAATCCAAAACAAGCCAAAAATCCCAAAAATCTGCCATCATAAGCATCAATTTGTCGAGTGCATGAACATGACTCGCCGAGTTGTCCTTATACTGAGTGGACTCGGCGTGTTCATCAGTTAGAGGCCAGAAAATCAAAAAATTTCAACTTTGAAAAATTAAGTCATGCATCAAATATAATAGAAAACAATCCTAGGCTCTGATACCACTGTTGGGTTTTGTATACAACAACATCCTATGGTGCACATACAACCCTAAATGCTTTGGATCTATGTTTTCTCTAACTATACATGAAATATTGTTTCCAAATCATTAAGCCTACAACTAGCATACAATTGACATAAACAACATAAAATACTAGTTAGGAGTTTACCTCTTTATATAGCTTGTAGAACTTGTTGTATTTGGCCTTTAAGAACTTAGCACCCCAAGTGTGATGCCTCAAACGGTTCACAACACACCTAGGACAAAGGAAGACTTGAGAGAGAGTATTCGTACACTAGAAATCGGCTCTATGAACTCTTAGAACATGTACGGTCAGATTTTAGGTCTTGGGACATCATATGTATAGTTGTAGGATTCATGGTAAACCCTAATCCATATCATTGGGCTTATTATCCATGATCCATGAATCAAGTGGGCTAACTCTTTATGGATTCTTCCATAAACTTAGTCCATCAAGTATCATAAGCGCAAACTATATATATGACTAATTTACACAATTAGTCCCCATTAATTTAATTAGTATCTTTTGATCACTAAATTAATTCCAAAATTAATTCTTGATCAATACTAATTAAATCATATGATTTCATATTAATATATTAGAACTTATAATATATTAATAAATCATAAATAACCTCTTCTCAAAATGTCCATCATATCAAATTGTCGTGGTGATATGGAACCCGAAATGGACCATGCTACTCTCGGGTCAAGTACATACCAATTATAGTTATGGGCTTACCAACAGTAATTCCCATAACGAGTCTAGAACGCGGTCTTCTCCACGTATTCCTCTCTCAATTTCACCTGATGATACCCAAACCTCATATCTATCTTGGAGAACCAAGATGCACCCTGCAAATGATCAAAGAGGTCATCAATCTGTGGAAGGGGATAATGGTTCTTCACCGTTAACTTACTCAACTCTCGGTAATCAATGCACATCCGATGTAAACCATCCTTCTTCTTGAAGAACAGAATCGGCGCTCCCTACGGAGAACTGCTCGATCTGATGAACTGCTTGCCTAGCATCTCCTGCAGCTGAGATGAAAACTTCTGTATCTCGGGCAGTGCCAAGAGGTATGGCGCCATGGAAATCGGGGCTGCACCTGGCACAAGGTCAATCTTGAACTCGGCTGCCCTCTCGGGTGGCACACCGGGTAACTCTTCCGAGAATACACCGGCAAACTCCCTAACCACTGGAACCTCTAAAACTGAAATCTGATCCCTAACTCGAGTTTCAAGCACATAAGCCAAATAACCTGCACACCCGTGCTGAATATACTGATGAGCCCTGGCTTCCAAAAAAACCCCAGAACCGACCATGGTGCCCTCTCCATTAATAACCAGTTCTCCCCCACTTAGGGTTGGAACTACCACTCTCTGGCCCTCAAAATCAATCATGGCACCAAACCTGGTCAGCTAGTCCATACCTACTATTACACACACATCTCCCATCGGAATAGGAATCAAATCAATCGGATAAGGCACCCCGAAGATCTCCAATACACAACCCAGATGCACAGAAGACGCAGAAACCCCGTTTTCATTAGCAATAGAAACCCGCAACGAACACTCTAACTCCCTAATAGGCATATCAAACTCCCTCCTGAATGATCGAGATACAAAAGACCGACTCGCACCCGAGTCAAACAACACAAGAGTAAGCACAGAGGTCACTAGGAACGTACCTATCAGACGCATATATATATATATATATATATATATATATATATATATATATATATATAAAAACAAAACATAATCAACAGAATAATGAATAGATACATACCAGTCACAACATCTGGAGCTGCTCTGGTCTCCTCGGCAGTGAGCTGAAAAGCACGACCTCGTGCCCTCGAGGGCTCCACCCTCCCCTGGTGCCCATTGGTAATCCTCAAAGTAGTTGGCGTCGGGGCCTGCGCCGGCTTGGCGGCGCGCAATGGACTGTTGACCTTCACATTGCCAACCCAATCACAGTGATGGCAAATCCTGGAATTCAGAAGTGGGGCCAGCTGATGAAAATCCCTCACATAGTGCCCCTCCTTGACACATTTGTGGCATCCACTGCCTGAACGACAGGCCCCCTCCTGAACCTTGCGGTACTTCCCACAAGTGTGGCCCCTCTGTCTCCCAGATCTTTTATCAGCAGCCTTGAACCGCTTCAGTGCAGGCTGCCACTGCGTCGGGAACAGTCGTTGCTCTCTAGTCTGAAGCTTTATCTCGATCTCATGCCGCATGGCAGCCTTCTGCAACTCTAGCAAAGAACTATAACTCATATTGGATACAAACTGCATAATATCCGTCTAGAGCATGCTCAAGTAATGGGTCATCTGAGCCTGCTCGGAAGCAGCAAACTTAGAACAAAACATGGCCCTCTCCGCGAACATCTTGGTGATCTCTGTGACCGACTCTGTCCCGTGTCTCAGATCCAAGTACTCCTGGGCCAACCTCTCAGGCTCCACCAGCAACACATATTTAAAACGCATATCTCCGAGAACTACTCCCAAGACACAACAGCTCTCTGTTCAGTAGAATATGAGCCAGTAACAAGTCTCCACCAATCCTTCGCTCCAGACCTCAGGAGGTTCAGAGCGCACCTGACCTTCTGGTCTACTGGGCAAGAGCAAGTGAAGAAACACCCCACAATTTCAGAAAGCCGCCTCGTAGATATGATCGGGTCCTGAACTCCATCAAATTTTGAGGGCATCGTATTATCGAAGTCCAGATACTGGAAGACTATCCCAACACCAACCCCAGCAATGGCAATGGGCGCGGTGGCTGCAGTACCAGCAGCCTCGGTCAAAGCAGCGTACTGCTCATCAAAATACTCCATTATGGGGTCTTAATAGACCCGAACATCTCTGACACCTGTGCTCGAAAGTGAGCAACAACCTCCACCTGAAGAATCTCCCTACTCATGTCCTCGAACACAGCTGGCCCACCCTGGCTGCCAGCTCCTGATCCCGATCCGGACTCATCCTCAAATCGTCTCGTCATAACCATACTAAAAATAAACCAAGGAGATATCAGATAACACACATATCATATCATGGGAACCAACTCCCAACAAAGCCCTAGGGGTTGTGACTTCCCTGCTACGCGTATAGGTCCTCTGCTTTCAGTAGTACGGGCCCATACTGCCATCCACAACTACCCGTATTTGTCTTAAGGATCATCACAACAACCCTAACAATACACACTAGGAAATGCATACACTTAATCCTCACTCCCTAGAGGAACGCTAAACATCATTAAACTGGCTGGCTGACCCCACACAACTCCTTCATGAAACTTCCACCAAACCTGCAGGACTCGTATATGCTAATCGTACATAACAATGGACCCTATAGACAGTCGAATATTTGATCCTAACCTAAGCCCTTCATCAAACAAGAACATGAAATAAGGTCGAATCAAACATTCGCATGCTATAGAATATTAGTTATGTATAACTATGAAGCATACACTAAGAAACTATAGTAATGATGTCAATCCCATACAAGGAAGAACCCTAGGCTATCAGACATCATACAATCAGGAAATTCTATCATTCAATTCCTGAAGGTCCCTAGCCTATCACCAACATGCTTTTCTAACATATCACAATATCAAATAACAGTGTGCTAATATGGTGTCTACTTACTGGCTCTGGCTGATCGTACACATCGCATCCTCTTTGATTATTTTGAAAACTCTTCAAAAATCGTTTATTAAAAGCTTTTTCCTTAGTTTGAGACTGGATTCACACGTGTGTTCCTCCAATTCACTCGAACCAAGGCTCTGATACCAACTTGTAACACTCATAAAAATCATGAAAAGTTTAATTTTTTTAAAAACCAACCAATTTCACAAATTGTTTACAAACATAGTTTTCAAAACACCTTCAACATCAGAGTTTCCCAAAATCATAAGTCAAAAACATGAGGATGTGTTGAAGGGTTTTGATCATTCTAACACTCCTAAGGTGTGCATGCAACCCTAGAAACCTTGGATCTATATTTTCTCTATTATACATGCAAACTTTCATTTTTCCAAGGTTTCATCCTAACTAGCATACTAAGAAGTATATGTAATAAAGAAATCTAGTAGACTGACATACCTTTTCTTGTAGCTTGATTCCTTAAGCCTTTAAGAGCCTATCACCCCAAGTGTGATGCCTCAAATGCTTCACACAACACCACCAACAATTGGAAGAACTTGAGAGAAGTTTACTTGCAGTCAAAATCGGCTAGCCCTCTTTCCTTTCACTTAAGTGCCGATTTTGGTAGCTATGGTGTCCTTTATATAGTGTGACACAACTAGGGTTACACCATGCAAACCCTAATGTGCATGACTTTCCACATTCCTCATGCTCCATGGGTTTTAACCTCCATGGAGTATCCATCGGTCACCACATGGGTTTAGCCCAACATAAAGGATTATAGATCATAAGCCCACTTTATAAGAAGAAATGATTTACACAATCAATCCCCATATAATCCCCATATACTTAATTAGTCTCTTTTGATCACAAAATTAATTCCAAATTAACTCTTGATCAATACTAATTAAATAATATGATTTCATATTAATATATTAGAACTTATAATATATTAACAAATCATAAATATCCTCTCCTCATAAGTCCATCCTTACAAATTGTTCCGGTGCCATGCAACCCAAATGGACCATGCTACTCTCGGGTCAAGTACATACCAATTGTAGTTATGGGCTTAGACACTAAATCCAACAGTCTCCCACTTGGATAAGTCTAATAACTATAACTGCAAGTACGACTTAAAACACCGACTAGCAATCGTAGCTCTTAAAAGCCTCGGTCGAAACGAGACGCTCCATAATAGATAAGTGATCATATAATCCTCTGTTCAAGATATCAGCTGGACAAATACATGGAACAATGTCATACTTATTGTCCAGCAGTTTGTGTCCCGATTTCTGATTTGTTTGACATAGAACTTAATCGAACACATCCATTTAGTTCTGACCGGCCCATCACATAAGTCAAAACAAAATCATCGAGGGGCCCAAGATATTGCTTTTAATCCTCCAAGGACTAAAAGGAACAGATAAACTTCGACAATATATGCTTTTACTAACTATTCATTGAATCATACACAACATCACGTTTTATAACATCGAGTTACCGATGCGTTTTCGTACTATCAATGTACAACCAACTCATAGTCAACAAATCATATATCTAGGTTTGAAGACTTATATGATATTATCGTCTCACGATCACTCAAGATAAATTCCATGAAGTGATACTAGTGAGCGCGGGTTGAATCCAATACTCAGACCTTATGAGCACTCATGAATGTTGCAGCAAGCTTTGCTATGTCTAATACAATTCAGACAAATCTACAAGCCAAATTCATGACAGTCTTGATTCAATACCTACTTCAACCGTATGATCGACTGTGGATAGTTTGAATAATATAATTATTTTGTAAGTCAAAACATGCAAAGTGAAACAATAGTAAATGATTGACACAAGACAGTACCATACTAGTAAATAAAAAACACCTTTTATTTAAATATCAAATGTCAATTACATTTCAACTATTACAAGTTTCGAAAGCTATCTAATCATTAAAACTAATATCATCCTTCAACCCAATGCGCCTCGCATGCTGTAAATGCTTAACCCTACTTAGTCCCTTTGTGAGGGGATCTGCTGGGTTTTCATCTGATGATACCCTCTTTGCCACGAGGAGTCACTCTTCTATTCGATGTTTAATGAAGTGGTATTTTCTGTCGATGTGTCTGGATCTGCCGTGATACCTTGGTTCCTTAGCTAAGGCAACTGCACTCTCGCTGTCACAAAAAATCTACACAGGCTCCTTTATAGCTAGTACAACTCCAAGGTCTCCAATGAAGTTCTTCATCCATATTGCTTCCTTCGTCGCCTCGCTTGCTGCTATGTACTCTGATTCGCAAGTTGAATCAGCTACTGTCTCCTGCTTGGAACTTTTCCAAGTTATTGCTCCTCCATTCAGGGTAAAGACCCAGCCCGACTGAGAGCGGAAATTATCCATGTCGGTCTGAAAGCTAGCGTCGCTATACCCCACCACTCTCAAGTCATCACTCCCACCGAGGGTAAGGACGCAGTCCTTAGTCCTCTGCAGGTACTTGAGAATGTTCTTTACTGCAGTCTAGTGAGCCATGCCTGGATTCCCCTGATATCTGCTGACCATGCTCAAAGCAAAAGCCACATCAGGGCGAGTACAAGTCATAGCATAAATGATCGAGGCAACAACAGAAGCATATGGTATTCGACTCACATCAGCTATCTCGGCCTCTGTACTCGGACACTGACCTTTACTCAGTTTGGCATTGCTCTAGATCGGTAAGTCACCTTTCTTGGAATCCTGCATGCTGAATCTTTTCAGCACCTTTTCCTAGTAGGTACTCTAACTAAGTCTAATTAGTCTCTTACTCCTGTCTCTCAATATCCGTATCCCAAGAATATAGGCACCTTCTCCGAGGTCCTTCATAGCGAAACACTTCCCAAGCATGGACTTAACCTCCTGCAAGGTTGGGATGTCATTTCCCATGAGTAGTATGTCATCCACATACAATACCAGAAAGCTAACTATGCTCCCACTAGCTTTGACATATACACAAGACTCATCCTCGCTTCTCGAAAAGCAAAACTCTTTGACTTTCTCATCGAAACAAAAATTCCATCTGCGAGATGCTTGTTTCAATCCATAAATGGATTTCTCAAGCTTACACACTCTATTAGGGTACTTTGCATCGAGAAAACCCTCTGGCTGACTCATGTAAACAACCTCAGCCAACTTTCCATCAAGGAAAGTGGTTTTGACATCCATTTGCCATATTTCATAATTATGAAATGCAGTAATGGATAACATAACCCTAATAGAATTAATCTTCGCTACTGGTGAGAAGGTCTCATCATAGTCAACTCCCGGAGTTTGAGTAAAGCCCTTCGCAACCAGTCACGCCTTATAAGTGTGTACCTTCCCATCCATGTCGGTCTTCTTCTTGAAGATTCATTTGCACCCGACTGTCTTACGACCCGGTACATTGTCAAACAAGTTCCAAACTTGATTTCCATATATGAACTGAATCTCGTTGTCCATAGCCTCTTTCCATTTAGCAGACTTGGGGCCTACCATGGCTTCCTTGTAGTTGTTAGGTTCATCCAAATTTACCAGTATGCTATCACTGATAAATGTATCACCTTTTGCAAAAATATGGAAACCATAGAACTCAGGTGGAACACTAACTCTACCGGAACGCCTCAGAGGTACAAACTTGTCAATCGGCTCAACAGGAGTTTCCTCCTCAGGTTGATCGCTAGTGTTTGAGGTTCCTTCACCGCTTGACTCTTGAAGTTCTTCAAGGTCAATTTTCCTCCCACTGTCTCCTTGGCCTATGAGCTCTCTCTCGCGAAAGACTCCTCTCCTCGCAATGAAGACAACATCGTTACTCGGTCTGTAGAAGAGATAACCAACGGATTTTTGGGGGTAGCCGATGAAAATACACCGCTCACTTCGAGGTTCGAGCTTGTCGTGAGTCTCGCGTCTCACGAAAGCCTCACAACCCCAAACCTTGATGTGGTCTAATGTGGGAGCCTTCCCAGTCCACATCTCGTGAGGTGCTTTGGCCACCTTCTTGGTAAGGACTAGATTAAGGATATGGGCGTCAGTCTCTAAGGCATACCCCTGAATGAGATTGGTAACGAAGCTCGACTCATCATGGAACGAACCATATCCTACAAGGTTCGGTTGCGCCTCTCAGCCACACCATTAAGCTGTGGTGTCCTATGTGGCGTCAACTTTGAATCAACTCCACATTCCTTAAGATAGTCAAGGAACTCGATACTAAGATACTCACCACCCCGATCGGATCGGAGCATCTTTATCTTCCTGCCCAGCTGATTCTCCACTTCTTGTTTAAACTCTTTGAATTTCTCAAAGGTTTCTGACTTATGCTTGATTAAGTAGACATATCCTTATCTACTGTAATCATCAGTAAAAGTCACATAGAAGCGGTTAGCATCCCTTGTGGCGGTTCTGAAGGGCCCAGACACATCGGCGTGTATGAGATCCAACAAACCTTCACCCCTTCCACAAGTACCAGTGAATGGTGACTTAGTCATATTTCCAAGTAAGCAAGATTCGCAAGTGTTATCCGTCCTTAAGTCGAATGACTCCAAAACTCCAGCCTTTTGGACTTGGCCTATGCGCTTCTTGCTGCCATGTCCAAGACGACAATGCCACAAGCATGCTTTATCCATTTCATTGGAAGAATCGATATGCAACACATCATTTCCTAAGTTGTCTACAACATTCACAGTTTCATATACACCATTACAAGATAATGCTTTAAAATAAAAAACATCATTATAATAAGCATTTATAGCACCAATTTCATTATCAAATGAAAAACTATATCCTTGTTTGTACAAACCATGAAAGGAAATAATATTTCTCGCCATATCAGACGAGTAGCAAAAATTATTCAAATCTATTTCTAACCCACTACTAAGCAATAAAGAGTAAACTCCAATCTTGGTGATAGGTGAAACCTTCCTATTCCCCATGATCAAGTTCATCTTCCCGTGCGCCACATCCTTACTTCTTTTTAGGCCCTGCACATCAGAACAAATGTGAAATCCACAACACGTGTCAAGAACCCAAGAGTTAGAATGTGATGGGTTTTTAGATAGAAGAGTATAAATACCTTCATGGGTGGGTTTAACCTTCCCATCTTTAGCATCCTGCAAGTATTTGGGGCAGCTTCGCTTCCAGTGCCCTTTTTCGTGACAATAGAAACACTCTGCTTCCTTAGGAATGGTCGAGGGAGCAGCAGAACCAGCCTTGGTCCCATTTGAAGAGGATCCATCAAGAGGCTTTCCCTTGCGGCTCTTTGAGGGAGCCTTCCTCTTCTTCCCTTTCCCTTGTCCAATTTCTAGAACAGGGGCGGTGGTAGGAGTAGTAACAACCGATTTACCTTTGAGACCACTTTCGGCGGTCTTCAAAAGCCCTTGAAGTTTTCTAAGTGTGACCTCCTCCTTGTTCATATGATAGGTCATTCGGAACTGATCATAACATGGAGGCAAGGATTCTAGAACGATATCTATAGCCAGCTCCTCAGGGAAGTTCACACTCAATTTTAGCAACTGGTCCACAAACCTTTGCATTTTCTGCAAGTGGCCCGTGATGGGTTCACCATCCTTCATCTTGGTTCTTATCACGGAAGAGATAATTTCATACCTCTCTTGACGAGCACTCAGATGGTATCTTTCCATCAGGTCATGGTGCATCTCAAAAGCGTAGAAGTCCTCATAGGAATTTTGGAGTTCATCCGACATAGTGGCAAGCATGATACAAGCTACCTCGGTGGCATCCTTCTCATGTGCCCTAAACTCAGCAATCTCCTCAGGAGTAGCTGAAGGCTCATCGATTTCCTTAAGCTCCTTGTCTAGGACATATTCCTTGTCCTCATAGCGAGTGACCATCCTGATGTTCCTAATCCAATCATTGAAGTTGGAACCATCGCATATGACTCTCCCACAAAGGTTCATGAGAGATAAGGAGCCAGTAGGGTTTGACCCAGAAGCAGTGTTGGAAGACATCTGAAAAGAAAAAAAGACAAGTTTAGATTAGATAAAGAGTCCTTAATAAAACACCCAAATGAAATATTAAGGCTACGACCCAACACAATATTTTACAAATTGGAAGAGGGATGTCGTAATCCAACATGAAAAATATTTGAAGATAGGTAAATGACGATTTACCAATTTCCACCATGAAAAACAAAATTGTTATTAATTTTTAATTGGATTGAAATTCCTAGATCCTTTGAGACTCATTGAACAATTCAATGGCATGTTTAAATTTCGATTATGCACTTCAGGTTTGTGACTGGGATACCGAGGATCACAAACAAGGTGTGAATAACCATGCAAAATGTGCTTGGTACTCTCGACTTTATCACCCAATCAATATGTCGGTTAACCACACACGCTCCATTGATCTTATGATAAACATCGAGCCACCCTTTTCCATCCTTACTAGTCCAAGTTAATGTGTCGATTAACCACACACGCTCCATCAACAACTTGGTAAGGTGCAAAGTGCAATTTTCATGGATTAGCATCAATTTCACATTTTCCTAAAGTAACTGAGATTGGAAATTTAATAAAACATTTAGTTACTTTATTATCATTATACTTAATGAGAATTATAGTCTTATCCTACCCGTTCGGCTAACGACCCTCCACCAGTCAAGGAAGCGGTGGGTCAGAGTGGACACCCATTAAACTGCCATTATATAGGCAGTAACCTTATACCCCCCTTATAGACCGGCTTCGTGAATGTGGCCTACTAACGGTAAGACTGACATGATCTTATATATATATATATATATATATATATATATATATATATATATATATATATATATATATATATATATTATTAACTTATAATACTATAAAGTATAAGGGTTGAATTTTAAACTTTTAAAATTCTAGGGTTTGGAATTAAAGTATTCTAAAGTGACTTTACAGATTCCAAAACATGAGGGCAAGTTTTGAAACTTGTAAAAACTTTTCAAGTCCATAACCTATGAGTTTTAATGCCTCTTAAAGAAGTGACTTTTCATTTTCCATAACTTGAAGACAAGTTATGGAGCACATCAAAGGCCATTAAGATCATCAATTAAACTAACAAGCATGTCAAGTAATGTCCATGATCTAAATTAAACTCATATCAACAAGAGAATTCAAATCAAACAAATTTCATGTAATTATCCTAACCATAAACTAATACAAAACATGAAACTTTGACAATTATCCTTTAAATTGGATTAGCATGATCATTACCACATCCAAAACATGTTTATAAGTTCAAAAACAGTTTAGGGTATTGATCCTAGTCCAATTCCAGCCTTAAAGCTCGAAAATCTGCACTCAGGAGCACCAACTCATCGAGTGCATGTACTAACTCGGCGAGTTGGTCAGATTTGTGAGGGGACTCGGCGAGTTCCCCAGTGGACTCGGCGAGTCCACTGTCCAGAAAGAAGAAAATCGATTTTTGAAGCATTTGAAAGCAAGTAGCATCAAGTATAATTGAAAACAAGCCTAGGCTCTGATACCACTGAAGGGTTTTCAGCATTCTAACACTCCTAAGGTGTGCATGCAACCCTAGAAACCTTGGATCTATGTTTTCTCTATTATACATGCAAACTTTCATTTTTCCAAGGTTTCATCCTAACTAGCATACTATGAAGTATATGTAATACAAAAATCTAGTAGAATGACATACCTTTTCTTGTAGCTTGATTCCTTAAGCCTTTAAGAGCCTAGCACCCCAAGTGTGATGCCTCAAATTCTTCACACAACACCACCAACAATTGGAAGAACTTGAGAGAAGTTTACTTGCACTCAAAATCGGCTAGCCCTCTTTCCTTTCACTTAGGTGCCAATTTTGGTAGCTATGGGGTCCTTTATATAGTGTGACACAACTAGGGTTACACCATGCAAACCCTAATGTGCATGACTTTCCACATTCCTCATGCTCCATGGGCTTTAACCTCCATGAAGTATCCATGGGTCACCACATGGGTTTAGCCCAACATAAAGGATTATGGATCATAAGCTCAGTTTATAAGAATGAATGATTTACACAATTAATCCCCATATGTTAATTAGTCTCTTTTGATCATAAAATTAATTCCAAATTAATTCATGATCAATACTAATTAAATAATATGATTTCACATTAATATATTAGAACTTATAATATATTAACAAATCATAAATATCCTCTCCTCATAAGTCCATCCTTACAAATTGTTCCGGTGTCATGCAACCCAAATGGACCATGCTACTCTCGGGTCAAGTACATACCAATTATAGTTATGGGCTTAGACACTAAATCCAACATGTGTACGGTCACGCCTTTCCTTTCCCGCGATCATCCAAAGTACCTGAAACATAACCTAAAACTATAAGCCAACACATAGTAAGATCCCCCAAAGTAACAACACACAAATCACATAACAACAACCACAACAAAAAACAGCATGTATGTAGAGCATTCAGCCTGCCTAGACTGCCTCATAGACCTGCAGACTATCTGGACCGCTCACAGAACCTTCAGCATGACTGGACCACCTCATCGGGCCTTCAGTGTTACATCCATAAAATTCATAAAAATTTAATACTTTTTCAAACATCCAAAAATAATTATTTATTACAAATGTTTTAAAAATAGTTTCATATCAGAGAATCCCATAAATCAAAATCATAAAATGCGAGGAGGTGCACGAACAAGCCTTCGTCTTCCCTCGATCATCCGAAGTACCTGAAACAAAATCCAGAACCATAAGTCGAAGCTTAGTGAGTTCCCCCAAAATACCGATACATATCAAATAGTACACATAATAACAGCATGCAATGGGTCCACAGCTTTACAGACTGGATTACCCCTAAGCCCACGGTATGGGTCTGGCTTGCCTTACAGGCCCACAGCTCACATCTGGCTTGCTCTCGAGCCTACAGCATAAGGTTGGCTGGCTCTCGAGCCCACAACTTATGTCTGGCTTGCTCCTTCAATCCACATACTAGAATATAAATGATTATCCCTCAGTGCGAGTCTAACATGCGCTCCTGGCCCTCAACTCGCATCTGGAATGCTTAGAAGTCCTCATTATGAGTCTGGCATGCTCTCCCTGGCACTCATCTCATATCTGGCATACTACAGGGTTTGTTGGTTACCGCACGGAGCAATACAACCTCAACCCTACCCACACAACATGTCGACATGTAACAGATAAATACACATTCAGATAGGTACACAGTATCACAGATAGTCCTACAGACCTACCATACTAGCATATCAAAGTAGCATGCATAACTATCTCGTACTCAGCATATCAATAACTACTAGGATATTAATCCGATGGGCCGGCCTTGGTTCCATCGATCCTTAAGTTTAGAGAGGAAAACACACCTCACAAGTAGCACTGACTGTCAAGATCCAACTCTAGAATCACAACTCCGAACTCAACCGCCCACGACCACCATGTGACTCCTTTCATTAAAATCCCAAATTACCAAAAATACCCTTAAAGTCAAACTTGGTCAACCTTGGTCAAAGTTAGACTCAACAGTCAAGTTCAAAAGTCCATGTTGACTCCAACTCGTCGATTGCATCCCCTGACTCGTCGAGTTTCTTCATGTCACAGATAGTCGTGAAAAGCTCGAGTCAACTCGTCGAGTTACCAGAGCAACTCGTCGAATTCTTTAGCATCCATAAAAGCGGGAACCCCCCCCTCCCACCAACTCGTCGAGTTGGCAGAGTAACTCCTCGCTTTTTCCCAAACATAATGCATTCAGACGCTTCCAAGCAAGTATAATGCTCCAAACTATAGATTTGGTCCCCTAGGACTGAGATACCACGTAAAGTTGCTAACTTTACGTCCTTACATGGTATCATAGGGACTAAAATACTCAAATAAGGCTTATCAAGAGACCTAGGGCATGAAGGAGGGCCAATACTTGATAAAGATGACAACTTTATGTCAAAAGAGGCCATGAAACGTCCAAATCTGGAAACGTGGCTTCATAACATACTCAAATCCAACAATGGTCCCAAAATAAGCTAATAATGGCCATAACTTCTAAAAGAAGAGATCTAGAAGAAGGGATGATCAAGATAACGACTTTATACCTCCAAGTGGCTGTAACAACACTGAGAATACCGGATCTAAAGCTTCTCCCTTCAACCTTGCACCACCAACTTCAAGCTTCTTCAAGAAACACACCAAAGAACACTCTTTAAGCTCACAAACATTCAAAATGGGGAAAGAGGCACGATTAGGGTTTTCTCTGGACTGAGGGGACGATGAGGGAAGCCACAAATGAGTCATAAGTTCTTTAAATAGGGTGTAAAACCCTGAAAATTAGGGTTTCATAGACAGTCGTCAACTCGTCGAGTTGGGGCCTTCTAACTCGTTGAGTAGACCTTGAAATATACGTGACTTAATATACTTCTACACGACGAGTTGGAGCCTTCCAACTTGTCCAGTTGCCCTGAAAATATACATAATATTCTTTTAAATTCATACCTGAAGATTGGGATGTTACAACTCTCCCCCACTTGAACTAGGCATCGTCCTCGAAGCCTGCTGTGGCGAACAATTCCGGGTAATGCTCCCGTATCTCGGCCTCCAGCTCCTAATTCCACTCGGATCCCCTCCGATGTTGCCACTGTACCTTTACCAAATGAGTCATAAGTGCTTTAAATAGGGTGTAAAACCCTGAAAATTAGGGTTTCATAGACAGTCGTCAACTCGTCGAGTTGGGGCCTTCTAACTCGTTGAGTAGACCTTGAAATATACGCGGCTTAATATACTTCTACACGACGAGTTGGAGCCTTCCAACTTGTCCAGTTGCCCTGAAAATATACATAATATTCTTTTAAATTCATACCTGAAGATTGGGATGTTACAACTCTCCCCCACTTGAACTAGGCTTCGTCCTCGAAGCCTGCTGTGGCGAACAATTCCGAGTAATGCTCCCGTATCTCGGCCTCCGGCTCCCAATTCCACTCGGATCCCCTCCGATGTTGCCACTGTACCTTTACCAAAGGTATATCCTTGTTGCGTATGACTTTTATTCACCTCTCTAAGACAGCCACCGACTTCTCGACGTAATTCAGGCGTTCCTCGACCTGAATGTCATCCAATGACACTACCGCATCCTCGTCTAATATGCATTTCTGCAATTACGAAACGTGGAAGGTGCTATGAATTTGACGGAGCTCCTCCGGAAGATCCAATCTATACACCACCTTGAAACCGTGACAATAATCCAAAATTGTCCAATATATCAGGGACCCAACTTTCCCCTCTTCCTGAAGCGAATCACACCCTTCCAGGGTGAGACCTTCAGCAACACCATGTCGCCGACCTGAAACTCCAACTTGGATCGGCGCCGGTCGGCATAACTCTTCTGCCGACTCTGAGCTGTCTGCAATCACTGCCTGATCTATTGAATCTTCTCCACAGTCTGAAGAACCACCTTGGTTCGTCCCATGACCCGGTGACCAACCTCGCCCTAACAGACTGGGGTACGACATCTCCGCCCATACAACAGCTCAAAAGGTGGAGCACCAATGTTGGAATGAAAGTTGTTGTTGTAGGAGAACTAAGCAAGGGGAAGGTAGGAGTCCCAACTCCCACCAAAATCAATGACGCAGGCCCTCAACATGTCCTCGAGGGTATGAATGGTCTACTCGCTCTGACCGCCTGTCTGCGGATGGTAAGCAGTACTAAAATGCAGTCTCATCCCCAGTTCCTCATGAAACCTCTTTTAGAAATGGGAGGTGAATCGAACATCACTGTCTGAGACAATATAGACCGACACCCCGTGGCGAGAAATGATCTCGCGGATGATAAGACTAAGATTCTTATAGATCGAATAGATTTTGAACAAGTATAATATGAGCACGAAGTAAAGTAAGAACACAGAATAAATCAATCAAAGTGTCAAATGATTAAAAGGCACAACCTCAGAAGAACTCTATTAAGAATTGCTACTGTAGAGGTGTGCTAGGGTTACAATCAAAGTGATAAAATCGATTCTAACTACGGTGCATGCATGCACTATATATACTCTAACCCTAATAATAAATAACGGCTGGACAGGCCCAAACCGTGTACATAATGGACCAAATAAACAGCCCAATGAAGCAATCTATTATACCCAACAATCTCCCCCTTTGCGTCAATTGAGGCGAGAGATGCTCTACTGCTGTGTCTTCTTAACCTTCTTGAAGATCTTGGGCATCACAACAATCAAAGTCCTGCGAAATAGGATGTAACAGCGAATCATGTCATTGAAATTCCTCTTCGCAGCATCGTCGTTTAAGGTTCACATGTTGACAATCTCCATAATATGTTCAAGGCAGCTTGTGGAGAAAAGGTGTTTGTCAGGCAGAGCAAAAAAGCATTTTTGAAAAACACCAGGAAAATCAGTTCCTCGTTGAAACATCACAGTTAAATGAGCTGTATCGCTCGCCTTCCTGATTGGATTCACAGTTGGCTTTCGCTTCATTACTTTATCAATCCCTACATCTAGCTTCACCACCTCGTATATATACGAAGCCAACATTCGCTTCAAATGAGCGAGAATGGGTTCGTATTTTTTTTCTTTAATCAAAAGAAGATTTAGCAACAAGATCCTATCATGTGGATTAAGGTTGGGCAGATCTGCAAACGTGAACTCGTGCAAAGAGTTATCAGATCCCCGTGTCACTTTGAATTTTGCATTCTTGAACCTTCCAATTGCGATTGGCCCTGTGACCTTGACTGTGGTTAGTTTATGAAGACTCCAAGTCTGGTACTGAGGCTTGCCATAAGTGAGATAGAAGTCAATCAAGGCTTTATTTACTTTCGTGTCTGGTGAGGGAACATCTGCAATGGAATCAAAGCAGTGAAAAACGAAATCCCTTTTCCTTATTGATATATCAAACTGATTATCCCTCGTGTTGATCAGATTGAATGAAGTCACCGGCTCTAACCAATGAACAATGGGAAATTCAACAGCTTCATACATTAACTTCTCCAAAGCCCACGATGGAAATAGCATTTTCTTGCATTCCAACGTGTCATTAGCTTCTTTCAACAGCTTCATACATTAACTCGAGTTCTCTCACAATGCGAGCACTTTCATTAAGATCATGTTCCCTTGACTTTCGTTTCAACTGATCCTCTTCACTTTCGTCTTCTTCATCATCAAAACCCACTGCATCTTTTCCTTTTGAACCTAAAGCTACATTAACCTTCGGTTCATTTTTCTTTTATTTCTACCCAACCTTAGCGGTTTTCTCTTCTCCCCCTTGTTTCGGAGGGACAGGGGCCTCAGGAACACCTTCAAGCCTGTTCAGAAGAGCGAAGGTAGGACGAAGCTTATCAGCTAAGTGCCTACGAACGGTGATGGTCAGAGTGGAATCATGCGCTTCAATAAGATTAGACAGCAACGATTTGACATCGTCGATGCATGAGTTCATAATCGCTCGTTCAGACTTGAGCTCAACAATTTCGGACTTCCGTGTTTGAGCATGATCGTTTGAGCATGAAGTTGAGTAGTGCGAAGAGCGAGCTCATCCATGATTTTTCTTTCAACGGCCAAATCATCTTAAAACTTGTGGAGCCTTGTAGAAATTGCGGAGTGAAAAGCAGTATTATCGTCAGATATACTGGAGCGAAGCTTTTCTAGCTTCTCGCGATCAGACCTTAGCGACGTGTTGAGCTTGGAAATGGCCTCATTCGCCTTTATAGTATTACCTTCAGCAGCAGTATTGAGGTCTGTTATGAACACTTTCGTTTCGGAGATTAGTTTATCGACTTTTTAGGTCGCTTGCTGGTTTAAGAGGGTGGAATCTTCAATTGCTTTGTTCGCTTTCTCAAGGTTCGTTGAGTGATGCTTGACCAAAGAGTCGAACCAACTCTTAATTGTGGCTTTAGAATAAGCGTTACTAGAAGAAGCAGCAGCAGACGCAAGTAGAGTATCAAGCTTAGTGTTCAACTCCTTGAGATGCCTCTGAGTGAGAGGAGCATCATCATCACTTTCTTCTTGAATGGAGAAGGGACTATAATGGAACGTATCAAAGTCCAGTCCATCACCACCAAAATGGCCTTCAGAAGTATGATCAAGCTGAGGGGAAACAGGAGGTGTGGTAGTAGAAGTGACAAAACCTGAAGTCTTTCCCCCCGCATCAGATGCGTTGACATCGACGAGAGGTTCGCCTGTGGTTGTGGTCGCAGTGGTTTCAGTGTAGATGGGTGGTGGCTGAGATGAAATTGGGGTTGATTGTGTGGTGACAGGTGGTGGACAGGTTGTGATTGTAACTAGAGTAGTAGTGTGAGTAGGAGAAGGAGGTGGAGTTGGAACAGAATCGTTTAAAGGTACCTCTTGTTGTGGAGAAGGTGGAGGCGAATCACCATGAAGCGAACCGTCAGATTGAGAACCTTTGCTTTCGCTTGATTCTGCTTCAGCTGGATCAGAAGGAATATACTCAGTATCGCTTGTGGAAGATGAGCTGAGCTTCAGTGTCATCTTTCTGAGCTTTCGCTTCTTTGGAGCCGAAGGAGCTGCACCTTGAGTCTTTTGCTTCTTAAGGGTTGGAGCTTGAGAAGATTGACCTTCTTGAACCCCTTTCTTCTTATCTCCCTTCTTGCCTCCATTCTTAGGCTTATCAGCTTCGTCTAAGGAGCGTTACATCTCAGAAGTAAGCTCCCTAGGACCCGAAACAGTTTGCTTCTTGTACTCAGTGATAATTTTCCTAGCCCCAGAAACACACATGTACATGGTCTCCGGAATGGACCCCAGAAATAAAAACTTCAAATTATCAGCGATGATAATATTCGTAGTGTGGAAGGTGGCAATCGACGATATTAATGAGTCCGCCATCACTAAAATATTGCACTTTTCCATTGCCCGCTGCACCACAATCGTCCAGAAATGTACGCAAGAGATCTCACTGTGTCGAGATGAAGAATTCATACTCTGCACCAATTTAGCCCGAAGAACGGACCCATAATCAAGGTTAATCCCATGGTAGAGGCCATAGAGGATTGTCATGAAGGATTTGCTAGCACGGTCGGATTCAGTTACTCTCTCAAAAAAAGCTTTGAACAGAAGAGTAAATAGACCATTCTATTGAGGTGGAAGACATGACTTCCTGAACTTGGTGATAGTGGTGAGAAGATCAGTATACCCCATTTGGTAGAACATTTCGAAGATCTGGGCAGTAGAAATAGACTCCGGATTCACCATTGAATCGACATAGTTTAGCCCTAGAAGAGAGTAAAACCTAGTCTTTGAGACCGGGTGTTTCTTATCAAGTAGGCCTTCGACAACAGTGAAATTGGAACACATTCAACCTTGGTTAAAGCAATAACCAAAGGTGAGTACTTCAAGCACTCAAAAATGGGAAGCATGAACGCTTCATATTTGAACGGAGCCAAGTCGAGGATCAAGTTCTGGTTGGGCTTGATGGTGAGGAAAGAAGACCGAGCAGTGTGTGTTCTTGAACAGATGATGAATCGGCCATTGTTGTAGGTTCGTGAAGAAGAAGATGAACCCTGAGAGAAATCGCCTTTTCTTGAGAGTATTGAGTGTGGTAAAGAGAAATAAGGGATTTGTGAAAACCCTTATACGAGTTACCAGGAGAGAGAAAGATATGTGATGACGTTTGCGTGATTTTCTCTGAAACGACGCCTGAAAAAGCGCGATGTGACAACTGTTACTCCGAAATAGGTGTCAGGCGGCGTGATGATAGGAACTGTTTCAAATTCACGCGCCTTTTGGTTTGAAATCTTATCCATTCCTCTGCCTCGTCATATTTTGCCCTAACACTTCACATTCCAATTAAATAATCTGAGCACCTTTTGCCTTTTGAATTACAAGACCACCATAGCATCGAGAAACGAAACTGTGAATCTGAAAAATACCATAAATACCACGAACTAGATTTTTGGAAAATCATAAAGATCTTCATGCAAGATTGTGCCAAAAAAAAAGAAATAAAGCAAAGTATATCTGTGAGATTTAGTGATGTCATATATGTCACGAAACTGAGGATCCCGGGCACGAATCTCTTCCTTCATAGTCAAGAGAGACTGAGAAGTGTATGTGTGGTTTCCCGTTGAAGTACGATCAAATGTTTGTTAAGAAACATTGAAAGGCATCTTTTTAATTTTGGCGTGTGGGGTGGCTTTCGCTTCAACCAAACGACGAACTTGATATAAGACCGAAAGTTGGATGAAGTACTTGTGTGGCCAGTGTAGCCTATAACATCAAGCAGGTTTGATAATTTTTCAGTGACTTGGTGAAATGTTAGAAATCTCAAAAACAAAAACGAAACTGGATCTTTTGGGAAGAAATTTCTTAGTTTTAGACAATTTCATAAAGATCTCGCAAAAATAAAAGAGATTTCGTGAAACAACAAACAAAAGTGGTCATCATTGGTGTGTTGGTCAAAAACTAGAACATTCAATTATTCACCGTCAAATCATTAAAGGTGTTGGATTGTGGGTTTCACTTAGCACGTGGTAAAACGAAACTAAGATCATCAACACAGATGTTATGTAACCGTAAACCTGAGTGGTAAATGCTGAGAGTCTCAAGGGTCACGTTTATGAAACGAAATTGATGGAGAAAAGTGTTGAGGTGGTATAAGAAACGAAAGTACCTCTGCTATGCGAAAGTGACCAAGAAGATAACTCTTAACTCAATGTGAGAAGAGTAAGGTAGCTCATGACTTATGTGAATTTAGCAGCCTGATTGGGAAGAAAAGATTTGTATATATCGAATCGATAAGGCTTCACATTAGAGTCGTTGAGGCTTTGGACAACATGCAGCAGCATACTTCTAGGGACACCTAGCTAGTATAAAGATGAAGAAATTATACCAGCCTCATGACGGGAATTTAGATTAGTAGCAAATAAACACCTTTGTGAGCAATTCAGTCATCTAGTAATATTCGGTTTTTGGATTTTGTGAAAAGTAAAAAAGAAGTGAAAAAGTAAAGATAAACACAAAGAATAAAAATATTTCTCTATTTTTGATTTTATAAATAAGATAAAAGGAAAATATTTTGTATTTTTGATTTTATAAATAAAACAAAAGGAAAATATTTTTGTATTTTATTTTTCTGAAAAATAATGAAAAACAAAAAGAAAAATCCTTTTGGATTTTCTGAAAACAAATAAAAACAGAAAATATGCGAAACAAACCTTTAGAATACATAATATACAAAAAGATATTGGAGTTCCAAACCATGAGTAAGAAGTGAAATCACTAACCAACCGTTCGCTTATAAAGAATGAATGAACCTAATAGGAGCGAGTGTTCGTTCCATTTTGTGTCCGAAAAAATCGGAAACGAAATAGAGCGAACGTTCGCCTCATTTCACTTGATAAAAACTTATTGAGCGAAAGCGAAAGTGATACTCATTGAAGCGAAGGAGGTTTCGGAACTGATTCAGCTCCCATCATTCCTAAGCCTTGGAGTATTCTATTAAAGGTTGCTTCATGCAAGGCTTTCGTAAATATGTCAGCTAATTGATCAGCGGATCGAACGAAATGAATCTCGACATTACCATCTTCCACATGATCCTTGATGAAGTGATACCTCAGTGCGATGTGTTACGTTTTAGAGTGTTGCACTGGGTTGTGACATATGCGGATTGCTCTTTCAGAGTCACAGTAAAGTGGGATTCGCTTCATGTTCAGTATGTAATCTCTTATTTGACTTTGAATCCATATAACCTGTGAAGCACATGACGCTGCAACGATGTACTCAGCTTCGACTGTGGATAAGGATACGCATGTTTGTTTCTTAGACTGCCAGCTGACGAGTTTGCCATCGAGAAATTGACATCCGCCAGTAGTGCTTTTTCTATCCAATCCACATCCTCCAAGATCAGCGTCTGAGAATGCTTGAATCAAGAACCCTAATTTTGTTGGATACCATATACCAATATATGAGGTTCGCTTCAGGTATCTAAAGATGTTCTTGACAGCCACCATGTGAGGTTCGCGTGGATTTGCTTGAAACCTGGCACAATAACAAACGGAAAACATAATATATGGTCTACTAGTTGTTAGATACATCAATGAGCCTATCATTTGACGATAGAGAGTCATATCAGCAGCCGGTTTTTCCAGAGATGGTGTTAGCTTACTGATTTATGAAAATGCCTTCTGGTCCCTGTCTTATATCACTCTTGAGTCTCCCATCATTCCAAACTTGAACAGTAAGGTCTTTGTGTAAGCTTACTGATTTATGAAAATGCCTTCTGGTCCTTGTCTTATATTTAGTCCAAGGGAAAAGTTAAATGGACCCATGGAACTAATCTCAAATTTAGTCTCCATCAAATTTCTAAATTCAACTGTTAAGCTAGGATTCGTAGAGCCAAAGATGATGTCATCGACATAAATTTGGACGATCATTAAGTGGTCACCCTCTTTCTTGCGAAAGAAGGTTGGGTCAACCGAACCTTGTTTAAACTTAGACATTTTAAGAAAGCGAGTTAGAGTTTCATACCAAGCCCTTGGCGCTTGCTTTAAACCATAAACTACCTTGTCCAAAATATAGCAGTGATTAGGATACTTTTCGTTCATAAAACCCGGTGGTTGCTCAACGTATACGCTTTCTTCTAATTCTCCGTTTAGGAATGCACACTTGACGTACATCTGAAATACCTCAAAGTGTTTGTGTGCGGTATATGCAAGGAAGATTCGAACAGATTCTAGCCTTACTACTGGAGCGAAAGTCTCTTCACAGTCGATCCCTTCTTCCTGACAGTTTCCTTTCACCACAAGTCTCGCCTTGTTCCTTATTACATTGCCTTCTTTATCCATCTTGTTGCGAAATACCCATTTTCAGACCAACTACAGATGCATCCGGTGGTGTGGGAATCAATCTCCAAACCTTGTTTCGTTCGAACTCATTGAGTTCGTCTTGCATAGCCTGTACCCAATCAGAATGATCAAGTGCAGTTTTAACGGTTTTTGGTTCTATCTTGGAGACGAACGAATTAAACATACAGTATTCCACTTGAGAGAATAAAGCAGTTTGCTTCGCTTTTAGTTTCGAGCGTGTAAGAACTACCACGGATGATTCACCAATAACTTGTGCTTTCGGATGATCTCTGGTCCATTTTGTAAGTGGAGGGTAGTTTAGATCATAGGAAGGATCCAGTTCAGCTTTTACTTCTTCGAATTCTGATTGAACGTCCGAATCATCATTCGTATTGTGATTATCCCCCTCGAATGATCAAACGATTTCAACATCAGGGTGAGAATTCTCCCCCTCTAGTGGACTTTCGTGGGTCATGGTTGGAAATGGGTTCTCCCCATGGAAAGGCGAATCAGGTTTAGAGAATGAAGATGAACCATCCCCCTGCAATGGTGTGTTATCTTGTGGAGGTTCGTGTGGACTCTGAGGTTCGCTTTCCATTTCTTTAGAAGCATCATCGATTATCTTTTTTAGTTCATCTACTTTTTTATCAGCTGCTCTTGCTTCAGAGGAGATGGCTTTCTCTGGCTCATGAAAAAGTAGCATGTACTCTTCATACAGATTGGAGAGTGGAACAGTAACTTGACCTGTCGTCGGAAAAATTTCCTCCAATGGACCTTCGCTTGATTGAATTTTCTTCAAGTAATTATCGTCAAACGTGACATAATAGGTTTCTTCTATTTTCTTTGAGCATTTATTTAGAGCCCTATATGCCTTGGAGTTTAGCGAATATCGTAAAAAGATACCTTCATCAGCTTTCACATCAAATTTGTTTCGGTTTTCTTTGGAATAAAAGATGAAACACCCGGAACGAAAGACATGGAAAAACTTGACGTTAGGTTTACGATTATTAATAATTTCATATGGAGTAAGAGAGAATCGCTTATTTAGGATGGATCTATTCTAGGTAAAACACGCAGTCGCAATGGCATCGGCCCAGAAATACAGAGGTAGACAAGCGAAACTGAGCATGGTTCGTGTAGCTTCCAATAAGGAACAGTTTTACCTTTCAACTACACCATTCTATTGTGGACTATAGGGAGCAGAGAAGTTGTGTGTTACTCCCTTTTCAGCTAGAAATTCTTCAAACTCTTTGTTTTTGAATTTGAGCCCATTGTCGCTCCTAACATTACGAACCAACTTTCGCAGTTGAATCTACACGTGCTTTATAAAGCTATTGAGCTTGGGAGTTGCATCAGATTTCTGTCTAAGAAAATACACCCAAGTGAAACGAGAAAAATCATCAACAATTACAAGAATATACTTACTACCACCGACACTTTCGATTGCAGAAGGTCCACAAAGATCGATGTGTAGAAGTTCAAGAGGTTCGATGATTTTCGTGTTTACAAGAGTTGGATGACTTTTTCGAATTTGCTTCCCCATTTCGCATGCGGCACATAGATGATCCTTATCAAAATTTAAGAGAGGAAGCCCTCACACATGATCACCAAGAACAAGCTTGTTGATGTCTTTGAAGTTGAGGTGCGAAAGTCTTATGTGCCACAGCCAACTATCATCCGAGTTAGCTTTTGTTAGAAGGCATATAGCAGGCTTCCCTCGTATTGGATTTAAGTTCAACAGATACATTTCACCTTTTCGTTGCGACTACAATAGAACTGCTTTCGTTTCCTTTTCTATTATTTTTGTTCCTTCATCATCAAAGGATGCCTTGAAGGAATTTCCCATAACTAATTGTGAAACACTAATTAGGTTGTTTTGCAATCCTTGCACATACGCCACATTTCGGATTGAAAAATCTCCATTTGTAATCATCCCGTAGCCTTTAATTGTTCCAAAGGAGTTATTCCCATACTTTACACATCCACCATCTTTGAGAGCCCAAAACTCTCTCAGCTCTTCCTTCCTTCCTGTCATGTGACGTGAGCAACCACTATCAATGTACCATTCGTTGTCGAACTGCTCGTCTGTATAACCTGCAAAAATTAAGCAGATATAGGAACCCAAAGTTGCTTGGGTCCTTGTGAGCCTTTTACAGAAAGTGGAAAAGTAATGGAGCGATCAACCATATAAGTTCATTGAATCAAGGTGGTTTCGTCCTTTTTCTTTATTGTGAAACTTTGATTTTCGTCTTATCGGAGTTAGTCTGTTTTTGCTTAATTTGATTTTTGATGAGATCTTTGTTATCTTTCCTAGGGTTAGTTGTCGACTTCTTAGTTTGAACTTCAGAACCTGAGAACAACTTTCCCTTTCCTTTGACATCCTTGACAGAAGCTTTCATTGGTTGATAATGGTGAGAATCGAACTTTTTAGAAGATGATGAATTGTGAGCGAAACTTCCCTTTTGTTTTTGAAGACCACACAAATGACTGTGTGAACACAGTTTGGGATTCGCTTGCGAACTTGCTTTCGCATTTTGATTGGAAGCTTTTTCTTTTCGAATGTAGTTAGAGTTTTGGGATTTCCAAAACTACTTCCATTCGTTGAGATTCTTCTGATATCTTCAATTACTCTGACGTTTTTGCTCTGCAAGTTGCTTAGAGGATTTGTGAATATTCACTTTTGGTTTCGCTTTACTTGCTTGAGTTTCGTTCTTTACTAACGGAGACTTGCTTATTGTCTCCTTTGTGGTTTCACTTTGAACTTCCTTGGTACCACTTGTACTAGCCTTTTCAAAACTTGATGGCTTGTTGATTGGTTCAGCCACATATCTGCATTTAACTCTCCAGGAGGTTCTTTCAGACAGACCCTTCGTTTCGTTTGCATTATCAATTGGTGCGGACCAAAAGAATGTATCACATCCATCTTTGTTGTCTTCATCAACTATGGATGTTAGTTCGATGGTTTGATTTTTGTCTAGTCCACCAGTGACAAACACTTGATTTGGTACAGTTTTGACCTTTGGAAATACAGTTGCTTTCGCTTTTAGTATTTTTGGTTGATTTTGAGAAATCCTAGCGAATTCAACTGAAATTTCAGAGATAAGGACTTTTACGGGTTCGGGTTCGTTCTTAACAAATTCGGAACAGTCAACCTCATCATCTACAGATATTTCATACATGTCACTATCCTCATGAAATTCAGATGTACTTTCAACATTGATTTTGTTTTCTGAACTCAACTTAGAACTCAAAGAGTCAAATTTTTGTATGGTTTCGGTCTTTATATTCAACCTATCATTTTCATCAATTAAGTTTTTCAGCATCTCCTTGTGGTCTTTGGACTTAACGAAGGATTCCGTTTTATCCAGACCAATTCTATAAGCATTAGAGGTTTCATCTAAAGAGACGATAGATTCACATTTGTAACAATCAGCATCAATCTCGTCTTCCTTTAATTCAAGGAAGGGCAAGATCATTTTGTGAATCTTTTTCCCAATTTCACAATCTAAATGCAACTGAGTAATATTAGTCTAAAGACGTTTAGCAATTAAACAAAAAATATTCCTTTGTTTTAAAAGCATTAAATTATCACGCTGCAAATAATTATGTTCGTCCCTAAATCTAGACAACTCTGACTCTTTCTTTTCTATCTGAATCCTTCGCTCCTCACTCTTGGATGATATCCTGCTGATTGGATCAATTAGGTTAGCATTCGTCAGACGAGTTTCTTTTAAGCTACCACTAATACTAGAAAGGGTAAAGTTTAGATCATTTAATTATGTTTCATAGTTAGATATGGGTATTTTAAGAGATTCGAGAATGGAATTTACCTTCTTGATCAGTTGATCACATTCATTGATCTGCTCACAGACTGGTTTTACTGCAAAGCACTTATCATCTCTTCTCTCCTTCATTTCCTCATATCCACCATCAGTTGTGTAGCCTCTCATCTGTGACACATCGTTGGTCACTATCAGACACCTTCCAGCGAACTCCGATCCATCTTCTTTCGCAACAAATGTGATGCCATGTGTGGGCTTGCGAACTTCCTCATCCTCTGAATCAGTAAACCAGATCTCTACTCCTCTAAACTCATTCTCATCTGTATTTTCCTGCACAATTAAAGCAGGCATCGAGTTATCAGTAGACTTCTTCTTCTTGATCTCTTCCAGGTTACGCAAGTGGTAAGCTTCATCATCCTCTCCTTCATTTGTAACGACGTAAATTTTCAAACAATTTTTCTCATTTTAAAACACAATGTAACTCATTTCATAATTCTCAAAATCACATATGTCTCAAATGTCAACAAATAAAACATAAATCCCAGTATCGTAAAACAATCTCTCGCCAGTGTGTACAATCATGTCGGTGCCTTGCCGCGATCCTCGGAACTACCTGAAACACATAACACATAACACGGTAAGCATAAAGCTTAGTGAGTTCCCAAAAATACCACACACAGCTCATTATCCACTCGAGGATATAACTCAATAAGACCCTTCGGTCAATGTATCTCATTGGGACCCTCCGGTCCCACAACTCAGATGGACCCTCCGGACCCTTATCTCAACAGCTCAATATAATACACAGTAAGCATATCACAAAACAAATACCAGGATATCTCAATTCACAGCTCATTCACATAAGACCCTCTGGTCACACACAAAATTACCACTCAAGGTAAGTATAGTGAGAAGACTCACCTCGTAAGCTAGTGAATAAAAATCTCGTACTCGGGATCTCGAACTCTACCCACTGGTCTAGCCTCCGCCTAACACATAATAATTATCCCTAATTAATATTGACCCTCAAGAAGCTAGACTAACCCTTCTACAACTCATAGAAGGGTAAAATACCATTTTACCCCTCTAAGGCTTAATAGTCCTCAATCTTGGCCAAACCCTAAAAGTCAACAAAATTCAACAGCAACGACTACGTTGCACGTTCCACCTCCCTACGTTGGGCGTACTCAGCTGCTATACAGAATTGGGGGTGCTCGACCCCTACGCTGCGCGTACTGGGGTTACGCCCCAGTTTCACTCTTCTCACATTTTTGGTATTAACCAGTTAAGACATAGGCTCATATCTCAGATCTGGACTCTCTAATGTCTCTTAATCGATAAAGTCATCGACTTTAAGCCTTTGCATGGCTGATTAGTCACCATCCTCCAAAATATACACTCTTTTGTCTCAAGGATCTCATAACTCATGCATGGAGTGATTTCACCAACCAAGATTGGATTTTTATGGCATAACGCTACTCATACACTCAAAAGGGGTTGGTCCTAGACTCTGGAGTTCAAGATCTCATCAAGACTCCACCTTTATGGGACAAAACCCTAAAATGCTCAAATAACATGCTCATAACAAAGGAAAGTCAAAGTCTGAAGCTTTATACCTCAATAAGAAGCTTCCCACTCAGATTTGCTCAGATCTAGAAGCTTAGACTCCAACTCCTCCTTCTTCAAGACCTTCTTTTCTCTTCAAAACCACACAAACACTCTCAAGGATCAAACACACACACACAAGCTCTAGAATGGAGGCTAGGGCACTCTTAGGGTTTTCTCTCTGGGAATGGTGGCCAGAAATGAGGCCATCATATTCCTTATATAGGGGACTCACCCCAAATTAGGGTTGCACTCTGGGCCTAGTACGCCCAGCATACTCACGGGTACGCCCAGCGTACTAGGTGGCCTCCGCGTCACAAGCACGCTGACAATTACGCTAAGCGTACACCTCATGTACGCCCCGCGTACTCGTTTTTCACTCTTTTTATAATAAGGACCAAAAATGACAATAGTTCAATAGATCAAGGTTCTCGAAGTATACCTGGACTCGGGATGTTACAATTCTCCCCCACTAGAATCAGACTTCGACCTCGAAGTCATGCTCCTCAAATATCTCCGGATGCTGCTCCCGCATCTCGGACTCCAGCTCCTAAGTCATCTCGGACCCCTTCGGATGTTGCCACTGAACCTGAACCAGAGGCACCTCTTTCTTCCTTAAACTTTCACCTTTCGATCCATAATCGCGATCGGTCTCTCGATATAATTCAGGCTCGCATCCACCTGAATGTCCTCTAGTGGTATCACTGTCGTCTCATCGGCCACACACTTCCCTCATCTGAGACATGTGGAAGGTGTTATGGATCTAGCTCAACTCCGCAGGTAGCTCCAAACGGTATGCTACCTTACCCACTCTAGCGGTCACCCTGAAAGGGCCGATGTATCGGGGCCCCAGCTTGCCCCTCTTCTTGAACCGTATCATCCCTTTCCACGGATCGTCGCCTGCCCGCATAACTCTTCTGGCGACTCTGAGCCGTCAATAACCTCTGTCTGACCTACTGAATCTGCTCAGTCATCTTTAGCACTATCTCAGTGCTACCCATCACTCGTTGCCCCACCTCTCCCCAACAGATGGGGGTTCGATACCTCCTCACATAAAGAAGCTCAAAAGGAGGCATGCCGATACTGGAATGATGGTTGCTGTTGTAAGAAAACTTAGCCAGGGGTAGGTATGTATCCCAACTTCCACCGAAGTCCATAACATATGCTCGAAGCATGTCCTCGAGCGTCTGAATCATCCGCTCACTCTGCCCTTCTGTCTGTGGGTGGTAGGTTGTGCTAAAATGCAATCGCGTACCCAACTCCTCATGGAACTTCTTCCAGAATCTGGAAGTAAATCGCACATCCCGATTTGACACTATATATATCGGCACCCCATTCCGAGATACCACCTCTCTCACATATATCTCTGCCAGCTTCTCTGAAGAAGAGCTCTCACTAATAGCAAGAAAGTGAGCGGTCTTCTTCAATCGGTCTACAATCACCCAAATCGCGTCGACCCCCCGCGCGGTCCTTGGAAACTTGGTGATAAAATCCATAGAAATTTGCTCCCACTTCCACTGGGGAACCTCCAGTGGCTGCAACATGCCATGAGGATGTTGGTGCTCGGCCTTAACCCGGCGACAGGTCAAGCACCTCTCGACTACCCACGCAACGTCCCTCTTCATACAGGGCCACCAATAATCTCTCTTCAGGTCCAAATACATCTTAGTGGCCCCAGGATGGATCGAGAATCTCAATCTATGCGCCTCCTCCATCATTGTACGTCGAGCTCCGCCCGTATAGGGCACCCAAATCCTCCTCTGAAAGGTCATAAGTCCTCGGTTATCCGTCACAAACTCGGACACCTGCCCAATCACCCGCTCTCTCTTGCGATTCTCCGGTCTCACGGCCCTGCCTGTGCCTCTCGAATGATATCTAAACTGGAGTCATCACTGTCATCCTCATACACACATCTCGGATCGGAGTACTCTCTGCTCTACGGCTCAGGGCGTCGGCTACCACATTAGCCTTGCCTTGATGGTACAGGATCTCGCAGTCGTAATCTTTCACCACATCCAACCATCTCCTCTCTCTCATGTTAAGGTTGGGCTGATCCATAAGATACTTCAAACTCTTGTGGTCCGTGTATATGGTACACCGAACCCCGTACAGATAGTGACGCCAGATCTTGAGGGCAAACACCACTGCCCCAGCTCCAGATCGTGGGTGGGGTATCTCGTCTCATGAGGCTTCAACTGCCTCGATGTGTACGTTGTCACATGACCTCTATGCATCAGTACCGCACCCATGCCCGTAATAGATGCGTTGCAATAAACCACAAAATCCTCCATCCCCTCCGGAAGGGCCAACACGGGAGCCTCGCACAATCTCTGGCGAAGGGTCTCAAGTGAGTTCTGCTGCTCGGGACCCCAAGTAAACGCGACGCCCTTCCCGGTCAAACTGGTGAGTGGGACGGCAATCTTGGAGAAATCTCTGATAAATCTCCGATAGTAAGAGGCCAGTCCTAGAAAACTCCTGATCTCGGTGGGGGATCTCGGCACCTCCCCTCTCATAACTTCCTCAATCTTGGCCGGATCGACCAAAATATCATTCTGGTTAACGAGGTGTCCTAGGAACTGGACCTCTCATAACCAGAAATCACACTTGGAGAACTTGGAATAGAGCCTCTCCGATCTCAGTATACCCAAAACCTCTCTCAGGTGCTCTTCATGTTGCTCTCTGGATCTCGAATACACCAAAATATCGTCGATGAACACAATCACCGAACGATCCAACATGGGCCTGCACACCCGGTTCATGAGATCCATGAACGCTGCCGGTGCGTTGGTGAGCCCGAAGGCATCACCACGAACTCATAGTGCCCAGAACGTGTCCTGAAGGTCGTCTTCGGAACGTCCTCCTCGCGAACTCTCATCTGATGATACCCAGACCTCAAATCGATCTTGGAAAACCAAGACGCCCCCTGCAGTTGATCGAACAAATCGTCGACCCTCTGAAGTGGGTAACGGTTCTTGACCGTCAACTTGTTCAACTCCCGGTAATCAATGCACATCCGGTGTGAACCATCCTTTTTCTTGACAAAAAGGATCGGGGCTCCCCACGGCGAGCTACTCGGCCTGATAAACCCTTTCCCCAACAGCTCCTGCAGCTGTGAGGATAACTCCTGCATCTCTGGAGGCTCAAGGCGATAAGGTTCCTTGGCAATGGGCGCCGCTCCCGGCACCAAATCGATCCGAAACTCTACCTTCCTCTCGGGAGGCACTCCCGGAAACTCCTCGGGATAAACATCTGAAAACTCGCGCACTATCGGAACCTCGGAGATAGAACTCGATCCCTCTGCGGTAGCCCGCGTATCGATCGCATACGCCAAAAATCTCATACATCCCTGCTGTAGACTCTGTCTCGCTCTGGTGGCTAAACAAAATTCCGACCCAGATCGGGTACCCTCACCATATACTGTAAGCACTCCCCCACTAGGGTCTCGTATGGTCACCAGCTGACGCTCACAGTCGATCATAGCTCCAAATCGACTTAACCAGTACATGCCCACGATGAAACAGACATCCCTTATGGCGATCGGTACCAGATCTATCGGAAACTCAACTCCGAAAATCTCGAGCACACATCCACGAATCACATCAGTCGTAAATACCGCATGCTTGTCGGCTATGGAGACTCTCATAGGTCGACTCAACGCCTCTTGTCGGATGCTGATATGACAACTAAATGCTAATGATACAAAGGATCGACTCGCACCCGAGTCAAATAACACCAAGGCAGGCACAGAACTCACAAGAAAAGTACCTATACACAATTACAATATAAGCACAAAATATCTCAAAAGAATATAATACGAACACGTACCAACCACAACATCAGGTGATGCGCGGACCTCCTCCGCTGTCAGTTGAAAGGCTCTCCCACGAACCCTCGGTGTCTCGGCCTTCGCTGGCCGAATCTCAGTAGCACGCACAGAAGTAGGTGCAGATCCCTGGGCTGATCCCTGCACGAGCTGAGGGCACTCGGCCTTCCGGTGGCCGGTCTGGTTGCAATGAAAGCAAACTGAGAATCCATTGGGGCAATCCTTCGCCATATGCCCCTCCTTGCCGCATTTGTAGCAAATCCCCAAACGGCAAGAACCCTCGTGGCTCTTGTCGCACTTGCCACAAGTGCGGCCCTTCTGGCCCCCAATTATGGAATTAGCGGGCTTGGCCCGCTTCGTCGCCAGCTACGACTGCACTGGTCTCCGGTCCCTCCCCCGGGATGTAACGCCCGTAGATCCGAGCTAGTCAATCTAGAGATAATAGGGGTTGAAAATGACTTTTCGACAAAAGATTATTTAGAATAAATAATCTTAACCAAGTTGTAGAATATGTCTCAAGGTTTCCGTACATATAAAGAACGCCGAAATTCGAGTTATAACGAAGAAGTTATGACCCGTCAAAGTTTTACGGCAAAACCGGCACGGCACCGGGAAGCGTAAATAGTGAATTTACGATAGAGCGAGTTTTAGCCTTAGAGATCTAAGCAAAAGTCATAGAATACGTTAAACCGAGAGCGTCCATAAAAAGAACGCCCAAATCTGACTTCGTATGAGGAAGTTATGATTTTTCGAAGTTTCGGTCTAGCAGTGTACAGCTCGAAGTTTGAATATTAGATCGAGCGGTTTTTAGCCGACACAACCTAAACGACAATCGAAGATCTCGTTAATAGTAGCATAGCGATAAAAAAGACAGACGAAAACGGACGTCGGATGAAGAAGTTATGAATTTTAAACGGACCAATCATGTCCCGGCCTATTAAAAAATATAACTTTTAAAATAAATTCAAAATTAGCCGACGGAGTCTAAACGAAAGTTGTAGAGTACGTTTCCGCCTACGCGTGGATATAAAGAACGTGGAAAACGGAGCTCGTATGCCAAAGTTATGATTTTTAAAAGTTGGGAAAGAAAAATGCGAAACTGCGAGGGAGGTGATGACGTGGCTCAATCAGGGTCGTCGCTTGCTGATCACGGTATGGTCTTCGGATTCGGACACGTCGCCTCGCCATTACGCCCCGCATCCAAAGTTGGGTAAGCCCCGCGTACTCTGGCTCTTATCCTCTTCCGAAGTGCGAGACAGCTGGACGCAGCTGGACCCCATCCGAAGCTACGCCCAGCGTAGCTGTGCTGAACGCCCCGCGTTCGTCCGAGGAGCTGCGCCTATAAAAGGGCTGCGAAGGCTGCCGAGGAAATCACACCATTCTCCTTCTCTCTCTAAAATACTTTCTCTCTCTAAGGGTTTTATCCCTCCCCTAAGCCTAGGTGAACCCCTAGCACCCGAAGTAAGCCCCGAGGCTCCCAAAGTCCCAAGAAAAAGGGTCTTTCGGTTCGGAAATGCTGCTCCGATCAATGGCCGATTTTCTTTAAAATTCACTGTAAGTGAGCTACGCCTATGCAATTTTTAATATAACTTTTAAATAATTATAGTAATGTTATTAGGTCCTTAAAATAATTATTTGGGCTATTATTATGAGTTATATTGAGTGTTATTTAACGCTTATATAATAATAATAATATCTAGACTATGAATTAGTCGCGGTTAACGTTAAAACTAAACCCTAGTGGTATGTATACTAGGTTTTGGTCGAGGAAAAATTGTTTTGAGATAACGAAGTGCTGTTCAAGTGCCAAGTCACCACCTAATCAGGTGAGTGCATAGTTACTTTCATCCTACACATAGATATGAAGTATTTTATATAAATTACGTGCTATGCTGGATGAACGATTTTATACATGTTTTAAATAATTTAACCTGTATATATATATATATATATATATATATATATATATATATATATATATATCTACGAGAATATGTTGGGTAAAACATGGGTAGATGTAATAGATGGAATATGAGTTGGATGATGAGTTGAGAGGTGTTATAGACCACGAGGTGAGTGTGAGAGGTGGACGATGTGAGAAGCCTTTCCCAAATGATGGCTCCGTCATCTAGCAGAGTATGGGTGACAACCACGGACCATTCTTGATAGTCCAGTGGAACAGTGGCAGGCTCGCAACCTGTAGGTGTTGTGAACGATGTGTTCATCGGTGTACTCTAAAAACCCATTGACTTGTATTGCGAGTGGACTCTCGAAAAAGATACTGTCAATAAACGAGATAACCTTGGCAGATGCGCCTAAAGGACTCTACCAGCAGAAGCGCCTAATAAAGAACCTCATAACCCCGGCAGATGCGCCTAAAGGACTATACCGGCAGATGCGCCCCATAAAGAATGTCACAATTCTGGCAGATGCGCCTAAGTGATAATATTAGCAGTTGTGCTTGACAGATGTGTCAATAGCAACGATGGATTTCGTGCCTATTCCTTAGGATAATCCTTAGGAATGAATGAACAAGGAATAGCTGATTCTTAGGGTAGATCCTTAAGAGTAAGGAAGATAATGGGGATGGGTAATTGGGTTAATTGTTTGATGATTAAACATAATAATTATATTATTGTGGGTTGAAAACCCTATGTACTCACCAGGTTTCCCAACCTGACCCACTCAGTTTATTTGTATCACAGGTGTCGATATGAAGTTACATTACACTGAGAGATTTAAAAGAGATGTAGATCACTAGTGTAAATGAATGTAAGTTCTGTTTATGCTTATGCTTCTGTATTGACGATGACATCCCAAATGTTTTAAAATGAATAAATATACTTTTTTTCGGAAATGCCCTGATAACGTATTTATCATGTTTTACTGGGAACAAATTCCGCACATTTTTATTAAAAAGAGGTACTCTGATTTTTATAAAGCATAAACAAAATTGGTCTTTTCTGGCCGTAAAAATGGGGATGTCACAGTTGGTATCAGAGCATTAGTTTAAGCGAACTAGGAATTTGTAGAAAATTTCTAGACTTAAACTTAGAGTGCTAAGCGATGATTGTGAGATGAGTGTCTGCTATATTTTAGACAGGAGCACTAGTTTATTTTAGGAAAGTTGCCTAAAATGTTTTATGTATTAAATGTTTTATGTTATAGCTATAAAGATGCCTTATATGCTATTATTTGTTCGGATCTATGGTCTGTTGCCGACCGGATCTGGAAATTTTATGTGTTCAGATTTCTAAATGTTTAATTACGATATTAGAACTGGCATGTAACTTTTCGGAGTAATAGGGAGATTTATACGTCTACCGTAAATAAAACTTTCCAATCTTAAATTCTCGCCTCGGTACACCGAATGTCTGCCTTGGTGTACAAAACGTCATGGTGAAGACAGACTAGGAAATATCCGAGGAAGATGACAACCTGAGCCGAAGAATGTGATGGGTCATGCATCGGTCGTTGCGCCTGCACCCGAACCTATCACAATGGCAGAAGTTTAGGAAGTGATACGAACCATGATAGAATTAGAAAATAGAGGAAATGAGATGGCTTACGATAGTGAATGATACCTATCGGCAGATATCATAAGAGAGGTATCTTGCCCTTAGAATACGTCTGATAAAATAGTAGTACGTCTAGAGAAGTATGGTACATCTGAATGTACACATTTTATTGGCGGGATGATAGAACGATAGGTGTAATTCCTAAAGTTTTCCTATCATCTGGAATTTCCATCACCAACCGAGTTGAAGCAGAATTGATGATTGAAGATACGCATGGAAGAAGTCCTAATAGAGTCTATGGAAATTTTTATGATTATTTGGACACACTCGTATGTATTAAATTGTTTTGTGATTTTAGGACTTGGGGACTGCGAGACAATACTTGGGACGAGTATGAGTAGGTGTGAAAGGTAGTAGATGCATATACTACCGGAAGCACAGGACTCACTCTTGGATCAGGGAAAGTCACAAGGTTACCAATAAGCTAGTAATTGATTCTGTTTTAATCAAGCATGTCGTTACCATCGATTCGGTAATGACTAAGAAGATGATTGTTATCCCGACCCTAGTGGTCATACCAAATTGAGTCCGACTAAGATAAGTATGTTACGTGGTTCAGAGAACCAAGTTTGATGTAGCATCCGACTTAAGCCGGAAGATTGAAGATAGTCAAAGCGATTGTGATCATTGTTAAAGTAAGAAACTTGTAGTACTACGACGTGACTAAATCACCTAAGAACATGAAGGAAGGTATAGTCTGTTCTGGAATTTGACTCTAAGAGACCTGAGTCTAAACGTTGCATCATACGATGAGAGGTCATTAAAACATGAACTATCGGTCTATTATGATAATCGAAGGAAGAAACGTATCTCAAGTTTGTTAAATAAGGAGTCTCCAATAAAGATCGAGATCGTGACATGAATATCATGATTGGAAGTCTAACATGAGATAGAGAGCGGATGCAAGATCAAGCACCGCCTGCAGTCAAGGAGTCCAAGAGTTAGATACTTATTCGAAACAACATAGAAGTTATGGTTATCGCTTAGGATGAAGAGATAACAGATGGAGTCATCATGTGAGCCCTATTTCGTTGATGATTCCGGGACGTAATCATCCTAAGGGGGAGATAACTGTAACGCCCGTAGATCCGGGCTAGTCAATCTACAAATAATAGGGGTCGAAAACGACTTTTCGACAAAATATTATTTAGAATAAATAATCTTAACCAAGTTGTAGAATATGTCTCAAGGTTTCCGTACATATAAAGAACGCCGAAATCCGAGTTATAACGAAGAAGTTATGACCCGTCAAAGTTTTACGGCAAAACCGGCACGGCACCGGGAAGCGTAAATAATGAATTTACGATAGAGCGAGTTTTAGCCTTAGAGATCTAAACAAAAGTCGTAGAATACGTTAAACCGAGAGCGTCCATAAAAAGAACGCCCAAATCTGACTTCGTATGAGGAAGTTATGATTTTTCGAAGTTTCGGCCTAGGAGTGTACAGCCCGAAGTTCGAATATTAGATCGAGCGGTTTTTAGCCGACACAACCTAAACGAGAATCGAAGATCTCGTTAATAGTAGCATAACGATAAAAAGACAGACGAAAACGGACGTCGGATGAAGAAGTTATGAATTTTAAACGGACCAATCGTGTCCCGGCCTGTTAAAAAATATAACTTTTAAAATAAATTCAAAATTAGCTGACAGAGTCTAAACGAAAGTTGTAGAGTATGTTTCCGCCTACGCGTGGATATAAAGAACGTTGAAAATGGTGCTCGTATGCAAAAGTTATGATTTTTAGAAGTTGGGAAAGAAAATGTGAAACTGCGAGGGGGGTGATGACGTGGCTCAATCAGGGCCGTCGCTTGCTGATCACGGTATGGTCTTCGGATTCGGACACGTCGCCTCGCCATTACGCCCCGCGTCCGAAGTTGGGTACGCCCCGTGTACTCCGGCTCTTATCCTCTTCCGAAGTGCGAGACAGCTGGACGCAGCTGGACCCCATTTGAAGCTACGCCCAACGTAGCTGTGCTGAACGCCCAGCGTTCGTCCGAGGAGTTGCGCCTATAAAAAGGCTGCGAAGGCTGCCGAGGAAATCACACCATTCTCCTTCTCTCTCTAAAATACTTTCTCTCTCTAAGGGTTTTAACCTCCCCTAAGCCTAGGTGAACCCCCAGCACCCGAAGTAAGCCTCGAGGCTCCCGAAGTCCCAAGAAAAAGGGTCTTTCGGTTCGGAAATGCTGCTCCGAGCAAAGCCCGGTTTTCTTTAAAATTCGCTGTAAGTGAGCTACGCCTACGCAATTCTTAATATAACTTTTAACTAATTATAGTAATGTTATTAGGTCCTTAAAATAATTAGTTGGGCTATTATTATGAGTTATATTGAGTGTTATTTAACGCTTATATAATAATAATAATATCTAGACTATGAATTAGTCGCGGTTAACGTTAAAACTAAACCTTAGTGGTATGTATACTAGGTTTTGGTCGAGGAAAATTTGTTTTGAGATAACGAAGTGTTGTTCAAGTGTCGAGTCACCACCTAATCAGGTGAGTGCATAGTTACTTTCATCTTACACATAGATATGAAGTATTTTATATAAATTATGTGCTATGTGTGCATATTATCTGTATACTTGCTATCTATGCTGGATGAACGATTTTATACATGTTTTAAATTATTTAAACTGTATATATATATATATATATATATATATATATATATATATATATATATATATATATATATATATATATCTACGAGAATATGTTGGGTAAAACATGGGTAGATGTAATAGATGGAATATGAGTTGGATGATGAGTTGAGAGGTGTTATAGACCACGAGGTGAGTCTGAGAGGTGGACGATGTGAGAAGCCTTTCCCAAATGATGTCCCCGTCATCTAGCAGAGTATGGGTGACAACCACGGACTATTCTAGACAGTCCAGTGGAACACTGGCAGGCTCGCAACCTGTAGGTGTTGTGAACGATGTGTTCACCGGTGTACTCTTAAAACCCATTAACCTGTATTGCGAGTGGACTCTCGAAAAAGATATTGTCAATAAACGAGATAACCCTGGCAGATGCGCCTAAAGGACTCTACCGGCAGAAGCGCCTAATAGAGAACCTCATAACCCCGGCAGATGCGCCTAAAGGACTATACCGGCAGATGCGCCCCATAAAGAATGTCACAATTCTGGCAGATGCGCCTAAGTGATAATATTAGCAGTTGTGCTTGACAGATGTGTCAATAGCAACGATGGATTTCATGCCTATTCCTTAGGATAATCCTTAGGAATGAATGAACGAGGAATAGCTGATTCTTAGGGTAGATCCTTAAGAGTAAGGAAGATAATGGGGATGGGTAATTGGGTTAATTGTTTGATGATTAAACATAATAATTATATTATTGTGGGTTGAAAACCCTATGTACTCACCAGGTTTCCCAACCTGACCCACTCAGTTTATTTGTATCACAGGTGTCGATATGAAGTTACATTACACTGAGAGATTTAAAAGAGATGTAGATCACTAGTGTAAATGAATGTAAGTTCTGTTTATGCTTATGCTTCTGTATTGACGATGACATCCCAAATGTTTTAAAATGAATAAAAATACTTTTCTTCGGAAATGCCCTGATAATGTATTTATCATGTTTCACTGGGAACAAATTCCGCACATTTTTATTAAAAAGAGGTACTCTGATTTTTGTAAAACCTAAACAAAATTGGTCTTTTCTGGCCGTAAAAATGGGGATGTCACACGGGACTCCTCCTCCTCCTCCCTGGTCTGCAACTCAAGCTCAATCTCCCTCCTTCTAGAATTGGCCTGAAGCTCGGCCAATGTCTTATACGACTAGTTCGCCACGAACTCTCATATGTCCCTCCTCAGTATGCTCAGATATCGGCTCACACGTGCCTGCTCAGTGGACACGTGTTCAGGGCAAAACATCGCCCTCTCATGGAACATCCTCTAACTCTAAGTCACTGATTATGTCTTATGCTTAAGAGACAGAAACTCCTGTGCCAAACGTTCCCTCTCTACCGGGGGAACATACTCGTCTCGGAACATCTGAACAAACCTCTCCCATGTCACTGCAGCATGATCTGCAGGGGTAAAACCAGCTGTCACAAAATTCCACCGGTCCTTCGCCCCCAAGCGAAGCTGGTTAAGCGCAAACCGAACTCTCAAGTGGCCAGGGCATGAACACGTGTAAAAACACCCCTCGATATCAGAGATCCACCTCATAGTAACAACTCATATCTCTAGGTTTGAAGAATATAAGATATTATCGTCTCATGATCACTCGTGATAAAATCCATGAAGTGATTCAAATGAGCGCGGGTTGAATCCAATACTCAGAACTTATGAGCAATCATGAGTGTTGTAGCACCACTTTGTCCACCAACTTGGTTCATATCTACTTCCAACATATGACCGACTGTGGATGGTTTGAATAACTTAATCATTCAGGAAGAGCGACTTAGTTATTCTGGAAGTCAAAACATGCAAAGTGAAACACAAGAATAAATGAATCAAATATGGTATCAAACCCTATGAATATAAATAAACACTTTTATTTATCACCATACTGATTACTCATTATTCATTGTTTCGGTTTTATCAACTTTATACTTGAATTAAAAACACTAGTTGTCCCACGCTCCAAGCATGTACACTATGTTTTTCTTAAACAATAGCTTTGCCATACACCAAGTATGCACTCTATGTTTGTCTATGATCCTTACTTTGTGAAATAAACCAATTGAACATAATTTCAATGATTCTAATTTCACACTCCCAAATCCTTATCGAAAAATGTGAGAATTTCAAATTCCTATCATTTATCGAAATCTGTTTAGATTGTAAACTTATATGCACTGACCCTCCTGTAATAAATATGTACAAAGTCACAAAGACTTGTCAACAGTCATTATAAGGTATTCCAATGGAGATCAAATCCATGGAAACTAAGTCTCATATTCAAAGTACATTGCTTTGGACATGCTTCTTGCATTAAGTTTTCTAATCTTACACAGATAACTTCCACCTATGGAGAAAACTCCATATTCTCATTTTGACTATCACTTCTGAATAAGAGATGCCTCTTTTAAGAATATGTCAATATGGTCCTTCCAAAATTAGCACTATACTTACAACTGTCCCTGAGCAACCAATCTTTGGTAAACCTCAGATTGTCCTCGACAATTGCTTAATAATTTTAGTCATATCCAATTCTAGAGCTTTTCCCTTCTTAATGCCTCTGGGCATTTGGAAAAATTTAGAAATGACAAATATTATAGCACATGCAATCGATCCTGTACCCAAAGCAAATGATACACGATTCATGATGTCTCACATAAAGACATGATTCTAGACCAATCTTTTGCTACAATATTTTTATTTGCCATGTTTACAAAATTTGACTATGAAGAGGGATGTCGTAATCATAATCGAATTTTGAGAACGCAATATATAGAATTTCCTTAAGTTGAACCAATCCAACATGAAATTCATATATATATTCCTGACTAAAGATGATTAAGGTCTCAATCTAAGCCTTTAGAACTGAAATGAAGTATATCCTCTCCCTTAATTATAGCAAAACAACTTTTTCAATCCCTGCAGCCTCACGAATTGAAACTTTTGTTTTCTATAATTAACATTGCTAACTTGTAACACTAATAATAATTATCATGCTCCCACTAACATGATGATTATTAGCATAACACTTATGCTCCCACTAGCTTTGACATGTACTCAGAAATCAGCTGGACTTCTAGAAATCAATACTTTATTGACTTTCTTACCAAAGTTCAGATTTCTGATACGAGATGCTTTGATAAAACTTTATCAAAATCATACACCTTTCCTTGGATAGCATGCATGTGTGTCTAAACAATTTCAGAACTATGAAAAGGGATGTCGTAATCATAGTCTCAATTGTTTAGACCTTTTGCCATCTGCTTCAAATCTACTTGGTGGAAGTGTTTCCTCACCATCATTTTCATGAATCGGAGAGAAACCTTATGACCCTTAGATTTTATGGTGTATGTGTTCTTATCCATGTGAATCATCAAAACCATAGTCACAAGACAAGGATAATGAGAAATCCAAACTCATATGGACTGAACTTATGCAATCTTAACTTCTTGCCACCTGGCAGTACAGGGCCTGCCATTCCTTCCAAGTTGTTATGCAACCAATTGAGAACTTTCAGAACTCCTATGCAAAGCCAACTTTAACTGGAATGGGCACAGAATATGTCAACACGATAGGTTATAAACCTCAAGTAGTGTGCTAGTGAAGAACCTCAGGTTTTATTCTTGATTAGTTCTTGAAATTCTTTTTAGGATCTTTAAGACTCCCACTATCCTCTTGACATATAAGACTATCTTGCCAAATATTCAAGAGATAGTGGGGATTCTTTATCAAGACAAACACTTCACACAATTGGCCTTAGTTGGTCTTTGTTTTATCCAAAACATCACAACTTACCAATTTCAAATGTACAAGAGTAGGACACTTTTACTCTTACATTTGACAAGTGTTTTAAACCTTTCTTTAAGATATGTCACTCAAGTTACAATCTTGGAGTATGACTCTAAGAATTGTTTTGGAACGAAGTATGACTCATCTTCCTGATCTAACCATTTCAACAATTCATGACTCCTCTTCTTAGTCATAAGACTGCACTAAAATGACCTTTAGAGGACTAATTGTGATATGATTTCTAAATCATTAAGATGATCACAAACATGATACTAAAGTACTCTCCCATCTTTTCAGATTTGAGAAACTTTTATCTTTCTGCCTAATTTGATTCTTCCCATTCGTTCTGCCATACATTGAGACTTTTCCAATGTTTCAGAATTATACTTAAACTTGTAAGTATAACCATATTTACTAAACTTTAGTAAATCAAATAGTCTTAACGAGCTTTGTGGTGGACATGACCAGTGCACAAGAATGTGTACTCGATCCCTTTAGTCCTTCACTTGACTCACACATCCATGTGAACAAGTAATTAGTCTTGATTTTCCAATGCTTGAAAGTTCTCATTCATCATACTATTCAACTTGCATGATTCCAAGTTTCGGTCCAATTGAAACTTGGGTGATGAGGAACTTTCCTGATTTGGTAAATTTAGACACTACCACAAATGAAAGAATCAAATCCATTTTCCAATATTGCTGTCAGTGGAATCATATAAGCAACAATTTTCCACAAATGCCATTGTAAGGATAATTCAAATAAATAAAATTAAACAATTTTCTTTTATTTTAAAACTTTGCGGAAAAACTTATCCTTACAATCCACATGGAAAATTGTTGTTATCTATTCCTTAGCAATATATCATAACTTCTTAAGCAACTGCTCAAAATTCTGATGCGATCGAAATCCACCTTCGCGATCAGAATCAGTATATACTTCCTTTAAGATTTCTCTCTATTCTTTGATTCTTAAAACATCAACATGTAACCCAGTCACATCATGTAATGAGGATCTCAGAATAGAACTTAACAGAGTTAGATAATGGGCTCTACCTGATGTAGAGTTAAACTTATTGACTTTAACATCCTTAGGTAAATTTGACAGCTTTGCAATCAACGCCCCTTCCTTTGGCAAAATAAACATATGGACCCTTTGGTAATGGGACTATCTCAGACTTAGCCTTTCTCTTTACCATTTGGTCAACCGGGTTGACTATGGCCAATCCCTTTCCATTGGGAAGAGAATGCTTTTTCTGGATTTCCAGTGTCACCATTGTCACTGTCCATAAAGTTTTTTTGGAAGTTGATCTTCTAATCAAATTTGCTTTACTATCGTTCCAAATCATTGCTGATTCAGCAGCACCAAGCAAATAGATATGATCATTAAGGTTCATGTCATAGTCTGTTTCATAGTAGTCCCAAAGGAACTCACTATGTGACTTAGAAAGTGATTGAACATCCAACTTTCTCAAGACTTTGACACCCAACTCTCCCGGCTTGTCAATATGTGACTTCATCTCTAAGATGTGATCACACATAGACCTTGCTTGCCATTAGGGCTTGAGTCACCTTGAACTTGTGGGTTAGGGAGAATAATTGGAGGAGGTGGAGGAAGAGAAGTATGACTTCCATGAGCCAAACTCGGGAAGTCATATTCATTAGGAAAGCTTGCTTTGGGAATATCGTTGTTGTCTAAACCAGACATCAACAATGGGAGAAATTCACGTAAAGTTGATTTAAGTCCTTCATATAACACCCAATATGATATATTAAGGCTAGGACCCAACAAACTATTTTATAACTTGGAAGAGGGATGCCGTAATCCAAGCTATAAAATATTTGAAGGTAGGTGAATGACGATTCACCAATTTCCACCAAGATAAACGAAATGTATTATTAGGTTTTAATTGGTTTTGAAACTCCTAGATTCTTTTGAGATTCATTGAACTTTTCAATGGCATGTTTCAATCTCGAGTGTTCCCTTCAGGTTTTGTGACTAGGATGCCGAGGATCACAAAACAAGGTGTGAAGTAACCATGCAAATATACTTGGTACCCTTAATATTTACCCCTCAATCGATGTGCCGGTTAACCACACACGCTCCAACGATACTATGATAAACATTAAGTTACCCTTTGCCTACCTTGTTAAGTCCAGGTTAGTGTGCCGGTTAACCACACACGCTCCACTAACAGCTTAAACAAAGTGCAAAGTGTAATTTCATGGATTAGCACCTTATTCACATTTTCCTAAGTAACTAAGATTGGGAATTTATAAAAAGTTTAGTTTCTTAGTATTTATCATTAATACTTTTAATGAAGGGAGAATTATAGTCCTTGTCCTACCTGTTCGGCTAACGACCCTCCACCAGTCAAGGAAGCGGTGGGTGAGAGTGGACACCCATTAAACTGCCATTTTATAGGCAGTAACCTTATACCACCCTTATAGACCGGCTTCGTGAATGAGGCCTACTAATGGTAAGACGACTTGCTCTTATACATATAATATATATTAAACTTTTAATATTATAATAGTATAAGGGTGTATTTTAGACATTTAAAATATTTGGTGGTTTAATCTATTAATTAAACTATACTCTTAATTTAATTAAATTTAAACCATGTCATTATGGAATTATTAATTCTCTTTTAATTAAACACTTTAATTATCTATTAATAAAGTCCATAAGAGTTAATTGAATTATTCAATAAAAACATCATAATTCCAATTATTAAATTCAAAATTAAAACCATTTAATTAATTGTTTAAGTTATGAACCCCAAGAGTTTTAGAATTCAATTCTTTTTTTTTATCATAAAAAAACTTTTTCCAAATTCCAAAACTTGAGGGCAAGTTTTGTAACTCTTGAAAACTTTTGGATTCCATAACTTATGGAGTTAAATACTTGTTTTATGATGAAACTTTTCATGTTCCATAACTTAAGAACAAGTTATGGAATTCTTTAAAACATTAAGACCAACTTTTGTAACTCCATAAAAAACTTTGAATCAATTTTTTTAAAAACCTTTTCATATCCATAACTTATGGAGGTTTCAAAAAAACTCTTTAGATCAAACTTTTAAAACTAATAAAATAATCATATCATTTTATCTTTTACTAAATTTGACCTAATTCAACTCATATAGCAAATGATTCAAATTTTACAAATAATTAGTTTTTTTACAAAAACAAGTAATTATCTTAAGATTTGACAAACGTCATGTTTTTTTTTCCTTTTTTTTCCAACTTTGAAAATAAAACATTTGCATCAATATAACAGAAAACAACCCATGGCTCTGACACCACTGTTGGGTTTTTAGCATTCTAACACTCCTATGGTGTACATGCAACCCTATAAACCTTGGATCTATGTTTTCTCTATTATACATGCAAATATTAAATATTCCAAGGTTTCATCCTAACTAGCATATTATGAAGCACCTATACTACAAAGTTCTAGTTAGATGACATACCTTTTGATGTAGCTTGATGTCTTCAAGCTTTAAGAGCTTAGCCCCAATAGTGTGGAAGCCTCAAGTGGAATCACAAATCACCAAAACACCTTGGAAGAACTTGAGAGAATATGTATGCACACTAAAATCGACCCACTCTTATTTTCACACACTTGTGTCAATTTTGTGAGCCAAGGACCCCTTTATATATTATGGAGGATTAGGGTTACATCCATGTAAACCCTAATACCCATGACCTTTCATTTACATAGGATCCATGGGTTAAAAGCTCCATGGACCATCCAAGAAAGCTTAGCCCAACCTAAATGAACTTGGCCCATTCCATATATATAAGAGTCCATATTTAATTAGTTCTTTTTGATCACTTAATTAATTCTAAATTAATTCTTGATCAATACTAATTAAATAATATGATTCCATATTAATATATTAGAACTTATAATATATTAATATAAATCATAAACATACTATTCTCAAAAGACTATCCATATAAATTGTGCCGGTGAAGTGCAACCGAAATGGACCATGCCGGGTCGGGTCAAGTACATACCAAATATAGTTATGGACTTAGACATTAATCCAACACGAGTCACCTCCCTGCGGCCTAGCAGCGGCGACGGCTGCAGTGGCCGCGGCAGCAGCAGCCTCAGTGATAGCAGCGTATCGCTCATCGAACGTCTGTATTAACGTGGTCTTGATAGACCCACCTCCTCGTGGATCATCCTCCGTATCTCCTCATCACTACTCCCACTGCTACTAGGGTTGTGGCGTGTACCCACCATGATGTCTCTGAAACACAACAAAAAATCATCAGAGACTCGCTCGAGTATACTCACACTCGATCACCCGCCCCTACTTGTTCCTTAGCATCCTAAGGATTCTTACTTGGACCGCTCACTAATCCGGTGGTTTCAGTAGTACGGGCCCAATACTACCTTCCACACCGCATCAGTGTTCACCCCAAGTCCTCCTCCTCGGATCCCAATTACAAGTACTCTATGCCTCACAAGCTACTCTCACAGTAGTCCTCTCATTGGCTCGCTCCTGCTAGATACTCATACTCAAAACAAATCACTAACAGCAGAAATCCCTAGGCTAAGGCATCACAAATCAGGCCACCCTAGTCCTAATATATGAATCACCTAGCCTATTCTCTAGCATGCATTATATCACATAAAATATCTCATAACACAAAGTGAGGGTATTTTGGGAAATCACCGCTCGACTCTGGCCGATTGTACACATTGCTCCGGCTCGTCTCCTCTTAAACTCTTTCTCATTTTTAGAAAAATTCATCTCTTTTGAAAATCTTTCTCAAATCCTCAGTTTGAGTCCAAACACGCCCGAGGGTGCATCCGAATCCCTCAAACCAAGGCTCTGATACCAACTTGTAACGACGTAAATTTTCAAACAATTTTTCTCATTTTAAAACACAATGTAACTCATTTCATAATTCTCAAAATCCCATAAGTCTCAAATGTCAACAAATAAAACATAAATCCCAGTATCGTAAAACAATCTCTCGCCAGTGTGTACAATCATGCCGGTGCCTTGTCGCGATCCTCGGAACTACCTGAAACACATAACACATAATACGGTAAGCATAAGGCTTAGTGAGTTCCCCAAAATACCACACACAGCTCATTTGTCACACCCCCGAACCAGACGGCGGAAACGTCTGGGGGCTCGTGTGACTAACAATTGAATAATCATCACAGTGCATATACATGAAACATAACACATTCATCACCAACATTACATATTACAACCAACATTGTTCACATCAAGTACATTGTTAAAATACATAAGTTCAAATTGTTGAAAGTACGATAAGTGATGTTACATAAAACAAAACCATACACACTTGCATATCTTCCAGCTTAACGATTACCTGAGAATACAAGTTATTTTGAAAACGGTCAACATATATAATGTTTGTGAGTTCATAAGTATATTTGAGTAAAAGTCTTTGTATCTTTCGTAAAAACCGAGAAAATCCAATATTTTCTGTAAAATGTCTGAAAAATGATGTAAAAATAAAGTATAAATGCATGTGTGAATTTCATAGTTATAACTTATATGAGCGTAGTTTAGATTCATTGTATTTTGAATAAATGATAAGTGTATATGAATAATTTCCCCAGAAAATCCGATATTTTCTATTTTATAATAACGTCTAGATTCTTGTATCGTTAAATAAATCGTCTTGCATTGACACAATTAAAGAGTTTATCTTCAAAGGTTAAACTTTTGGTATTGAATCCCTTTATGAGCCGTTATAACCATGCATGATAATGACTAGGTCGCCCGTCTTGGTATTTTTCCAAATGCCGGTCTTGCTAAGGATTTTGTCGCCCTAGACTGGCCTAGTCTAGCTGTAGCGAACAGCTAAGGCGTGGGGGGTCACCCCGTATAGATCTATACACAAACTCCCGCCTTCCTACCAGGAAACTCTGATTATAACTACAAGCTACGATTGTACACTCAGAAGTGCCAACCGACATGTCCCACTAGATTCTCAACCCATTTTGTACTATGTTTAATGTTTACGTATATGTGGTATGTTTTTGTATTCGAAAGGTACATATATAAGTATACGAAGTTTAATGATTACGCAAAGGTATAGTTACGGCCTACTAACATATGAAATTTCCATTCCAAGCCCTATTAGCATCTAATTAGACCACAAAGGCCCAATAACATGTAAGAGGGTAATTTAGGGCCAATAGGCATGTAAATGGGCCACAAAAGCCCAGTAAACATGTAATCCATAACTTAGGCCCAAATTAACGTGTAAGTGGGTCGCAAGACCCAATAAACACGTCATGGAAAACATTTGGTTCAATATACACTTAATTGGGCCCTTAGAGCCCAATGACCAAGTAACGTGAATATTAGGCCCAATAAATAGTTATCGACGTATTCCGTTAGTTTGTTTTATTTCGTTATTTGTTTTAGCTCGAGGTTTAATAGATTGATGATAAAAATCTTCTTTTTGTAAAAAGACGTTTTTGCCATATAATCCTCCAATTTTTAATTACTGCCCAAAGTTTTGTAAGAATGACACATTAGTCCATAATTTATAAAAATTTGCAATTTTTGTCCCAAATGTCTAAAAATTTACGGTTTTAGCCCAAAAAGTTATATTTTCACATTTAGAACCCTGTTTTGCAGAAAACAGCATTTTCAGCCCCTTGTTTGTAAAAATTTACACTTTCAGCCCAAATTTTAGAAAATTTTACATTTTTGGTCCAATTTGAAAATAAATGGTATTTTCACCCCTAAATATGGTTGATTTACATTTATGACTCAAACTTTGGCCAAATAACATTTTTAACCCCAAAACTTCATTTTTTCGCAAAGTGGGCCCAAAACCGTGAGGCCCAAAAGTTTTGGCCCATTAAGCTTAAATTTGCATTTTTGGCCCTTTTTAAAGTATGTTTAACATAAAAACACCTTTTTATACATGTAGGACCTGTTTGGCCCTTATAAAAACATAGATGTCACTTTTTCCCTTATTTTTTGTTTTCTTGACAATTTTGACCTTTAACAAGGTTTTTGTTTGAAATCTTTTGTATCTTAAACATGTAATCACTTTTGGCTTAATAATGTGATGTATATAATGTCATAGTTCATAGATTTTTTCTAAATAATACTAAAAATTTCAAGATTTGCTAAGATCTAACACATTATTACCAAATAAACTAAGAATTCACACCAAACATGCATATAACACATAGATCTACACATTTTGTAACAACCCGTTATTTTCCGATCAATGTAATGACTAAGAGTCAAATGCTGTAATCTTCTTGTGAATTAATAAATAGCGTCAAAGATGAAATGTTCAAAAAGCTCAGTTTGAGTATACTAAGTGGTAGATATCGTAAAAAGGTTTCCAAAAATATAAAGAACACTAAAATCCGAGTTGTAACGAAGGAGTTATGACCAATTGAAGGTCCGTAACAATTCCGGTAAGACATTGTTAAGCATAAAACGAGAAATTTCAATAAAATACTTTTTAGCCTTAGGTATCTAAATGAAAGTCGTAGATTTCATTAAACCGTAAACGTGCATAAAAAGAACGCCCAAATCTGACTTCGTATGAGGAAGTTATGATTTTTCGAAGTTTCGGACATAGCAGTACACAGCTAAAAACTCGAAATAGAGATCAAGTGACCTTTGGCCAATACAACCTAAACTAGAATCGAAGATCTCGAAAATAGTGATACAACGGTAAAAAGACAGACGAAAACGGACGTCAGATGAAGAAGTTATGGATTTTTAACGGGCTTTTCCAGTCCCGACCTGTTAAAAATATATTATTAAAGATAAATTCAAAACTAGATGACGGAGTCCAAATGAAAGTTGTAGAGTACATTCTCACCTACGCGTGGATATAAAGAACGCGAAAAACGGAGCTCGTACACAAAAGTTACGTAATTTAGAAGTTGAAAAACGGATCTCGTACGCAAAAGTTACCAGAGGCTAGGATCCTCGTCCCATCGGCCAACAGGCTCTCCCATCGGACAGAAGCCCTCCCATCCGAAGTACGTAAGCGATGACATCGTTACGCCTTGCGTACTCCTGGAGTACGCCCAGCCTACCGAGGCGGTTCAGCCTCTATAAAAGGGGTGCGAGGGTTCCGGGCATAATTGCTCAACGCTTCTCTTTCTCGTGCTTTTGCTCTGCGTTTAACCCCTCGGAGCCATCCCGAAGCCTTGGTTTTTATATCCAAGTTCCGAAGGAAGCTTTACGCTCCTGAGATTCCCGAGAATCCCGAGAAATCAGCTTTCTCCAGTCGAAGTTCTACTCAATTTTTGTCTCACCTTCTTCAAGCTACCAAGTGAGTTCATACCCCTATCACTAGATTTTTAAATGCTTTTAAATGCTTTTAAACACTTTTAAGGGGGGGGGGGGGAATACAAGTAAACACACGGTCAATCCCATGTGAAAACATCAATCTTTTGATATACATTTCATGTCGTTTTTAAAACTATCATATGGATCATGTTAACATGCAAACATCTTACACCACTTTACCCTCTCGGGATGAAACATAATTTTAGATATTATAAGTTTTATTTATATGTTTGCATCATATCAAGGGTAACCCTTTTTACTATAACATTCGTAAACATGCAAGAACATACAAATCATTATCATGCCTTTGTTAATATCGTTTAAAAGGATAATCATTTAAGAAACAAGTGCATTCATTTTAATACGGGACTTAATTGAGAATTCGTGATTCATTCATCTTCAATATACCTTTTAAGGTACCGCTAGAAGTCCTGTTTATAACCAGAATCTCCCGTTCAGAGAACGTGACAAGTGTGTATAGATCTATACGAGACTAATGATCACGCGCCCTGACTGTTAGCTACAGTCCCCGGGGTGACAAGTGTCATCTCATTTCGACGCCTGAAGAACGTCGCTACAGGAAAATTATGATAGTACGGTTATAAAAACTCACTGCATAGACAATTATTATGGTATTACGTTTTCACGGGAAAAGTAACAGATACAGTTCTTTTCATATTCAAACACAAACCTTCTTATAGTTTTGTTTTATAATAAGACTATACATCATTCTTTTGAGCATGTCATTGTTGCTTACAGGTTACGGTCTTGGACATTTGGGACTGCATTTCACTTTTAGGAAAATATAGGATTTTCCTGGTTCAAATACATACAATTTATACAACAATCATTCATACTCATTTCATACACTCATAAGAAAATATCGGATTTTCTGGAAAACGAACGTGAACTTTCGAATGGCATACATTTTCTCAAAACACTACTTATGAACTCGCCAACTTTATTGTTGACACTTTTTCTTTGAAATAACTTGTATTCTCAGGAAAACGCTAAACCAGGTAGCAACTTCTTTTGAAGACTAACGCGCTGGCGTTAGTAACATATTTTGGATCACCATATTGTATTTGACTTTTGAACATGTAATAGATACAATCATATAAGCTTTTCAAATATATGTTATGGTGGTGTGTACTTTCTTTACTATTCAATTGTTATGATACTGAATATGACGTCCTCCGCCCCCGAACGTTTCCGCCATTTTGGTTTGGGGGTGTGACAGATTGGTATCAGAGCTTTGTTTATAGTGAACTAAGTATATCAAAACCATTTTTTTTGATATACAACTATAAACACAAACGGGCAAAAACACTCTGTTTAAGAGTTATACTTTTAAAATGATATTTTTATAAAGTATACATGCACACATTGCATAATAGGGTCAGTATCATATTGAAAACAACATAGAAGTATTATAGATGAGATGTGCAGTGCAGGTATGCCTTGGAACATGTAATCGGAACTGGGATAAATATAGCATGGTCAACCATATTTGTCCGAGAGCCGACTAATGTATGCCAGGGAGTAGCTGCAGTGGACAACAAGTCTAAAAACTTACCAAAAGCATAACCTTTTTGAATCAAACATAACATTTAGAATACTATAAGAGTATTTGGTAAATGCAATAAGTTTAAACTTTGATACTTCAGTATGTGCTTTAGTTTATAGTCAATTCTTAACCCTATTCTCATATAGACACAATGGCTGTATTCCATCTACCCGGAGACCCCTACTACCCCAATCAAGGCAACGGAGGATGGGAGGAAGACGAACCAGAAGAGGATGAGGAACCCAAGGAAGAGGAGGAAGAGGAAGGCTCTGATGGGACAGACTCAGAACCAGAAGTAATCAATCCACCAGCCATCCGACCTCCTGCAGTTCGAAGAGGTTTTCAGGGACCAACTCCCGTCTGGGGAAGTCACATTCACCATTGGAGTCAACAGCAAGGATTGCACCCTCCCTACGGCATGTGTCGGGACTTCTACGACGTCAGTGGTGGAAGTTCAGCTGACAGGGCACTCCCAGTCATTGTGGGCAAGCTAGCCAACCAGTCCTACCAATCAGGAGTCCAATCGAACCGGATTCGCAAAGTCAACGTGGAGGTACAAGGTAACGCAGCCGATATCCGTCGCCTGGACAGGTTGCAGGAGGATGCCCAACTTCACACCGACACACTCCGGGACCAAATGAATGCAGCCCTCTCCGAGATAAGTGAAATGAGGGAGCAGCAAGCCATCTTTGATTGGCGTCTCATGGGAGTAAAGCAATCATACACGGAGTCAAGCTCCAAGCGCAACCCGTGTCGCAAGTAGTACTTGCCCGATTCCCAAAATTTTGTTATAGATTAGGACCTCGGCTAAAAGTCTTACTTATCTTTAACTTTTTGTAATTGGAGACCTTTAGAAAGGTCGAATTTTCCTGACTTCGGAATGTAACCAAATATATGTTTAATATATAAGGGAGTACTTCTTTTGTGTGTTAATTCTTTGCATACCACTCAAATTCATAAGTTTATCTATTAATTATATAAACTCTTCTTATAAATCAAATTCAAAAACCTTGTTTAGGTCAAATCTAATTCAGGAAATATTGAAAATAGCTGACTCGTTATCACGTGACTTTCAATCATCAAAGACTTATTGTCTTCATTGTTATTTCCTTGGCAGCTCGATGCCTCCTCGTAGGTCAACTCGCCGAAATGCGACCCCAACGCCACCGCCACCACCTCCAACTTACGATCCCGCTATGGTACAGGCTGCTATCACCGCAGCAGTAGCAGCTGCACTATCCCAAATAAACTCTAACGGAGCTGGAGGGACCAGAAGTAGTACAAATCATCAGAACCATGGCACTGGTCGTGGTCATGTTAGGGAATGCACCTACAAAGAATTCTCGAACGCAAAGCCGAAAATGTTCAACGGCACTCGAGGGGTCATTGCACTTATGCAATGGTTCGAAAAGACCAAGACGGTCTTTGACATCTATGCATGCCAAGAAACAAGCAAGGTCAAGTTTGCTGCTTGCACCTTCACGGACCGAGCCCTCACATGGTGGAAGGGCCATGTGAAATATGTATCTCTTCCAGTCGACAACGCCATGAGCTGGGAGGACTTGAAAGTCCTATTGTTAGAAGAATACTGCCCGAGGGGCGAAATTCAAAAACTGGAGCAGGAACTATGGAACCTGAAAATGGTTGGTTCTGACCTAGCCACCTACATGGCCAGGTTTAGCGATTTGTCAGCCCTATGCCCGGGCATGGTCAACACAGAACCAAAGAAAGTGGAAAGATACCTTTGGGGGTTGTCGCCCCAGATTCAAGGGCATGTTTTGGCTTCCAACCCAGTCACATTCAACAGCGCGAAGTGCCTGGCACAACGATTAATCGATCACGGGGTTAAACCGGGTACCATCACAGTTGCTGCTGACCCACCGAAGGAGGTAGAGGACCGAAGGAAACCCTGGAACAAAAGAAAGGGGCAAACCACGCAGGAAATCCCTAAGAAACAACAAATGGTGGTAGCTCACGCTGGTACTGTCCCGACCGCCCCAGCACCAACAAAGCCATACATCGGCAACCTACCGAAGTGCAGTAAATGCAACTTCCATCATCACGGACCCTGCCGTGAAATGCATTGCACTAGGTGCAACAGGAAGGGACACACCGTCCGCTTCTGCAAAGAACCAGCCCAACCAGCCACTCCAGCTGCAAATGTTGGAGTAGGTCGTACCTGCTACGAGTGCGGAGCAACAGGGCACTTCCGAAAGGACTGTCCGAAGGCAAACAACAGGAACGCTGGGGGAAGTGGCCGAGTATTTGCAATGGGCCAGGAGGAAGCCATTGCAGACCACACTGTTGTTACGGGTACGTTTCTCCTCGATAACTCATATGCATACATGTTATTTGATAGTGGAGCGGAGAGGAGTTTCGTGAGCCATAGTTTTAAAAATCTACTCAAACAAACCCCTCAATCATTAAGTGAAACTTTTATAGTAGAAATGGCTAACGGGAAAATAGAAGGTGCTAAGGAAATATACCTAAATTGTACCCTCTCACTAAACAATAAATCCTTTCCAATCGACCTCATTCCAGTCTCAATAAAAAGTTTCGACGTCATCATAGGCATGGATTGGCTAAGTTCTCATCGTGTGGACATTTTATGTTACGATAAGGCCGTTTGCCTTAATCTGCCAAATGGCGAAGCCCTCATTATTTATGGCGACAAACCTAGCACCCCTCTTCGTATCATCTCTTGCATCAAGGCTCAAAAATATATGTGCAAGGAATGCCACGCGTTCTTGTCATATGTTGTGGATATGAAACGAGGAGTAGAAGACATCAAGAGCGTTCCTGACGTCTGTGACTTTCCTGATGTCTTTCCTGAGGATCTTCCAGGAGTACCGCCTGCAAGACAAGTCGAATTCAGAATCGACTTAATTCCTGGAGCCACCCCTGTGGCCAAAGCGCCGTATCGCTTAGCCGCAGCAGAGATGCAAGAACTATCCAGTCAACTGAACGAACTTCTCAGCAAAGGATTCGTCCGACCAAGCTTCTCACCTTGGGGAGCACCAGTGGTGTTCGTGAAAAAGAAAGACAGATCGTTCAGAATGTGCATCGACTACCGAGAACTCAACAAACTTACCATCAAGAACCGGTATCCCCTACCACGAATAGACGATCTGTTCGACCAACTCCAAGGAGCAAACTATTTTTCCAAGATCGATCTGAGATCGGGATATCACGAGCTACGGGTCCTAGAAGGTGATATTCCCAAGACGGCTTTCCGAACAAGATACGGTCACTATGAATTTGTAGTGATGCCATTCGGACTAACCAACGCCCCTGCCGTTTTCATGGACTTAATGAATCGGCTATGTCGTTCTTTCTTGGACAAATTTGTGATTGTGTTCATAGATGACATACTCATCTACTCAAAGAGTAGAGAAGAACATGGTCAGAACCTGAGACAAGTCTTAGAAACATTACAAGCTGAGAAGCTTTATGCAAAGTTCACAAAATGCGAATTCTGGATTAGGAAGGTGGACTTCCTAGGGCACGTGGTCAGCGAAGAAGGAATCCACGTGGACCCTTCCAAGATCAAGGCTATCCAGAATTGGTCTGCGCCAACAACGCCAACCGAAATTCGCCAATTTCTAGGCCTTGCTGGCTATTACCGCAGGTTCATACAGAACTTCTCCAGCATTGCAAAACCTCTTACCTCCCTAACTCAGAAGGGTGTAACCTACAACTGGGGGAAAAGCAAGATACTGCATTCCAAACCTTGAAGCAAGCCCTGTGCAGTGCACCCATTTTGTCTCTTCCAGAGGGGACGGAACACTTTGTAGTATACTGTGATGCATCCAAACAAGGGTTGGTTTGTGTACTAATGCAACGAGGAAAGGTTATTGCGTATGCCTCACGACAACTAAAAACGCATGAGGTCAACTACACCACTCACGACTTAGAACTTGGAGCAGTGATGTTCTCCCTAAAAATCTGGAGGCACTACCTATAAGGTACAAAGTGCACCATCTTCACAGACCACAAGAGCCTTCAACATATATTCGATCAGAAGGAGCTCAATATGAGGCAAAGACGTTGGGTTGAGCTACTCAACGACTACGAATGTGAGATTCGTTATCATCCGGGAAAAGACAATGTGGTGGTAGATGCCCTTAGTCGTAAGGAGTGCTCTGGTCGAAGAGTGAAGTCATTAACCATGACGATCCATTCACAGCTGTCAACGCAAATCAAGGAAGCTCAACTAGAAGCCTTCAAACCCGAAAACCTGAAAGGTGAAGCACTTAGAGGGATGGACAAGAAATTTGAGATCAAGAGTGACGGAGTTCGTTACCTCATGAACCGAATCTGGACACCGAAGTTCAGTGGGTTCAGAGAGATAGTTATGAAAGAAGCACACAAGACCCAATACTCCGTGCACCCAGGTTCAGATAAGATGTATCTGGATCTCAAACAACTCTACTGGTGGCCAAACATGAAAGCAGAAATTGCTGCCTATGTGGGCAAGTGCTTGACTTGTGCCAAGGTCAAGGTAGAACATCAGAAGCCCTCAGGTGTACTCCATCAGCCCGAAATACCTGAGTGGAACTGGGAGCAGATTTCCATGGATTTCATAACCAAACTACCCAAGACGCAGGGTGGTCACGATACCATTTGGGTGATCGTCGACAGGCTAACCAAATCTGCCCACTTCTTGCCAATCAAAGAGACCGATAAGATGGAGAAACTAACAACAACCTACATCCGAGAGATCATGCGACTTCATGGAGTACCGATATCTATCATCTCGGATAGAGACAGTAGATTCACTTCAAGGTTCTGGAAAACGCTACAGAAGGCCTTAGGTACTAAGCTAGATATGAGTACAGCCTATCACCCACAAACTGACGGGCAGAGTGAGAGAACGATCCAAACCCTAGAAGACATGTTGCGAGCATGTGTAATCGACTTCGGTAAAGCATGGGACATCCACTTGTCATTGGTTGAGTTCTCTTATAACAACAGTTATCACACTAGCATCAAGACTGCTCCATTCAAAGCCCTTTACGGCCGTAAGTGCAGATCACCTCTATGTTGGGCGGAAGTGGGCGACACGCAGTTGGCGAAAGGTCTAGTGCCTGATAGCACTCTCACTGGTCCGGAAATCATAAGGGAAACGACTGAAAAGATCGTTCAAATTTGAGAGCGACTGAAAGCCTCAAGAGATAAACAAAAGAGCTATGCCAACAAAGGACGAAAACCCTTGGAATTTCAGGTTGGTAACCGTGTTCTTCTGAAGGTCTCACCCTGGAAGGGCATGATATGCTTCGGGAACCGTGGAAAACTAAACCCAAGGTAAATTGGAGCCTTCGAAAATACTACAAGGATTGGTCCAGTAGCTTATAGACTTCAGCTTCCAATCGAACTTAGCAAAGTACATCCGGTGTTTCATGTATCTAACCTGAAGAAGTGTCTATCCGACGAAACTCTCGTGATTACATTCGAGGAAATCGAACTGAATGAAAATCTTAACTTTGTCGAAGAACCCGTCGAGATTATGGATAGGGAAATCAAACGAACTAAGCAGAGTCGCATACCAATAGTGAAGGTTCGCTGGAATGCTAAGCGGGGACCCGAATTCACTTGGGAGCGAGAAGATCAGATGCAACAAAAGTACCCGCATCCTTTCCCTAGTCCATAAACTTTTACTTTGTAATTAATTTTGGGACGAAATTCCTTCTAACGGGGGGATTGATGTAACAACCCGTAATTTTCCGATCAATGTAATGACTAAGAGTCAAATGTTGTAATCTTCTTGTGAATTAATAAATAGCGTCAAAGATGAAATGTTCAAAAAGCTCAGTTTGAATATACTAAGTGGTAGATATCGTAAAAAGGTTTCCAAAAATATAAAGAACACTAAAATCCGAGTTGTAACGAAGGAGTTATGACCAATTGAAGGCCCGTAACAATTCCGGTAAGACGCTGTTAAGCATAAAATGAGATATTTCAATAAAATACTTTTTAGCCTTAGGTATCTAAATGAAAGTCGTAGATATCATTAAACCGTAAACGTGCATAAAAAGAACGCCCAAATCTGACTTCGTATGAGGAAGTTATGATTTTTCGAAGTTTCGGACATAGCAATAGACAGCTAAAAACTCGAAATAGAGATCAAGTGACCTTTGGCCAATACAACCTAAACGAGAATTGAAGATCTCGACAATAGTGATACAACGGTAAAAAGACAGACGAAAACGGACGTCAGATGAAGAAGTTATGGATTTTTAACGGACTTTTCCAGTCCCGGTCTGTTAAAAATATATTATTGAATATAAATTTAAAACTAGACGATGGAGTCCAAATGAAAGTTGTAGAGTACATTCTCACCTACGCGTGGATATAAAGAACGCGAAAAACGGAGCTCGTACGCAAAAGTTACGTAATTTAGAAGTTGAAAAAAATCAGATTACGCCCCGCGTAATGTGTTACGCCGCGCATACCAGAGGCTAGGATCCTCGTCCCATCGGCCAACAGGCTCTCCCATTGGACAGAAGCCCTCCCATCCGAATTACGTAAGCAATGACGTCGTTACGCCCCGCGTACTCCTGGAGTACGCCCAGTGTACCGAGGCGGTTCAGCCTCTATAAAAGGGGTGCGATGGTTCCGGGCATAATTGCTCAACTCTTCTCTTTCTCGTGCTTTTGCTCTGCGTTTAACCCCTCGGAGCCATCCCGAAGCCTCGGTTTTCATATCCAAGTTCCGAAGGAAGTTTTATGCTCCCGAGATTCCCGAGAATCCTAAGAAATCAGCTTTCTCCAGTCGAAGTTCTGCTCGATTTTTGTCTCACCTTCTTCAAGCTACCAAGTGAGTTCATACCCCTATCACTACATTTTTAAATGCTTTTAAATGCTTTTAAACACTTTTAAAGCGGGGAATACAAGTAAACACACGGTCAATCCCATGTGAAAACATCAATCTTTTGTTATACATTTCATCTCGTTTTTATAACTATCATATGGATCATGTTAACATGCAAACATCTTACACCACTTTACCCTCTCGGGATGAAACATAATTTTAGATATTATAAGTTTTATTTATATGTTAGCATCATATCAAGGGTAACCCTTTTTACTATAACATTCGTAAACATGCAAGAACATACAAATCATTATCATGCCTTTGTTAATATCGTTAAAAAGGATAATCATTTCAGAAACAAGTGCATTCATTTTAATACGTGACTTAATTGAGAATTCGTGAGTCATTCATCTTCAATATACCTTTTAAGGTACCGCTAGAAGTCCTGTTTATAACCAGAATCTCTCGTCCGGAGAACGTGACAAGTGTGTATAGATCTATACGGGACTAATGATCCCGCGCCCTGACTGTTAGCTATAGTCCCCGGGCTGACAAGTGTCATCTCATTTCGACGCCTGAAGAACGTCGCTACAGGCAAATTATGATAGTACGGTTATAAAAACTCACTGGATAGACAATTATTATGGTATTACATTTTCACGGGAAAAGTAATAGATACAGTTCTTTTCACATTCAAATACAAACCTTCTTATAGTTTTGTTTTATAATAAGACTATACATCATTCTTTTGAGCATGTCTGTCACACCCCCAAACCAGAACGGCGGAAACGTTCGGGGGCGGAGGACGTCATATTCCGTATCATAACAGTTCATAGTAAGGAAAGTACACACCACCATATATATGAAAAGGTTTCAAAATGTTTACACAATTGTATTTGTTACATGTTCAAAAGATAAATACATAAACATCTTTCAAAAGAAGTAATTAACGTCGGAGCGTTAATCCCCAAAAGTTGGTTTCCAAACCTGCTAAGCGGTTCCCTGAGAATACAAGTTATTTCAAAGAAAAAGTGTCAACATTTAAGTTGGTGAGTTCATAAGCGGTTTTGAGAAAATGTATGCCATTCCAATGTTCGTGCGTTTTCCAAGAAAATCCCTTATTTTCTTATAAAAGTATCAAATGCATACGAATGTTCGTGGTTTGAATCGTATATAGTTGCACCAGGAAAATCCCTTATTTTCCTATTAGTTGATTGTTTTAGATACAGGAAAATCCCTTATTTTCCTAAAGTAACAGGCAGTCTCTATTGTCCAAGACCGAAAATCGCAAGCAACCGACGTGCTTAAAAGTTGAGGCATAGTTTTATATAGTAAAACTATAAGAAGATCGCACTTGTTAGATGAAGAGTAGTTTTAATAGCTATTCGTTCATAAAATAAGAATACTATAATAATTGTCTATCCGGTGAGTTTTATAACCATACTAAACATAATATGCCTGTGGCGACGGTCTTCAGGCGTCGAAACGTTTATGACAAACTGTCACCCAAAGGACTGTAGCAAACAGTCAGGGCGTGGGATCATGACTTCCCGTATAGATCTATACACATTTGATACGCTCTCCAAACGGGAGACTCTGGTTATAATAGACAGGGCTTTAGGTAGTACCTTTTCGCAAAAAGGTAGCATTGAAGATGTAATTGTCTCACGGATTTTCAACTAAGTCTGTATTAGAATGATATTTTTGTATGAAATGTTTATCCTCTTTCATAATGTTTGACAAAGCATAAATCATAAGTTCATTGAATGCATAAAATGGTTTATCAAGGATGGCTACCCTGGATACTATGTATTTTGTATAAATATAGTGCATGCAAAGTATAACAAGAGTTTTCACGTTTTCACTCGGGATTAACCGGGTGTTTACTTGTATTCTCCCCCTTAAAAGTGTTTAAAAGCAGTTAAAAACATATTTAAAGTGTGGTTATCTGGGTATGAACTCACTTGATTGAAGTGGTTGATTTAAAGTAGTCGAGAGAAGAATCGAGCAGAACTTCGACTCGAGAGAGTTGAAATCTCGGGATTCTTGGGGATCTCAGGAGTGTAGAACTTCCTTCGGGGCTCGAGTATGAAAAACCGGTGCTTCGGGATGGCTTATCGAGGTAATTACGCAGAGTAACAGCACTTAGATGGAAAGAGATGAGCACCAAACCCAGCACCCTTAAGCTTCTATTTATAGGGGTAGATTTTGGGTGCCACGTCGTGGCAAAGGGTGTGCCACGTCGTGGTGAGCAATCCTATCCTCTTCCATTGACAAGACGCCATCAGTCATGTTGCCACGTCGCGGCCAACTGCGCCAGGTCGTGGCAGACCTGACAGCCTTGGTTTTTGGGCCTCGAACTTGTAAAATCCATAACTTTCGCGTACGAGCTCCGTTTTCGACTTTCTTTATATGCACACGTAGGTCAGAATATACTCTACAACTATCGTTTAGACTTCGTCGGCAAATTTTGATTTTATTTTTAATTATATTATTTTTAACAGGCCGGACCTGGAGAAGTCCGTTTAAATTCCGTAACTCCTTCATCTGATGTCCATTTTCGTCAGACTTTTTGCTGTTGTACTCCTATTGTCAGGGTCTTCAACTTTCGTTTAGGTTGTGTCGGATAAAGACCACTCGATCTCTATTTCGAGTTTTTAGCTGTCTACTGCTAGGTCAGAAACTTCCAAAAATCATAACTTCCTCATACGAAGTCAGATTTGGGCGTTCTTTTTACGTATGTTCGCGGTTTTGGGATATCTACGGCTTTCATTTAGATACCTAAGGCTAAAAAGTATTTTATTGAAATTTCTCGTTTTTATGTCTATCCGTATTGTCGGTTTTGTCGGGAATCTTATAATGGTCATAACTTCTTCGTTATAACTCGGATTTTAGTGTTCTTTATATTTTTGGAAATCTTATGACGATATCTACCACATAATGTACTAAAACAGAGCTTTTTGAACATTTCATTTTCGATGATATTTTTATTACTTCACAAAAAGATTACAAGACTCGACTTTTAGACATTATATTGACCTGAAATAACGGGTTGTTACATCATCCCCCCGTTAGAGGGAATTTCGTCCCGAAATTAATTACAAAATAAAAGTTTATGGACTAGGGAAGAGATGCGGATACTTCTGTTGCATCTGATCTTCTCGCTCCCATGTGAATTCAGGTCCCCGCTTAGCATTCCAGCGGACCTTCACTATTGGTATGCGACTCTGTTTAGTTCGTTTGATTTCCCTATCCATGATCTCGACGGGTTCTTCCACAAAGTTAAGATTTTCGTTAAGTTCGATTTCGTCGAGTGGAATCACAAGAGTTTCGTCGGACAAACACTTTTTCAGGTTAGATACGTGAAACACGGGATGTACTTTGTTAAGCTCGATCGGAAGTTGAAGTCTATAAGCCACTGGACCAATCCTTGAAGTAATTTCGAAAGGTCCAATGTACCTTGGATTTAGTTTTCCACGCTTCCCAAAGCGTGTCATGCCTTTCCAGGGTGAGACCTTCAGTAAAACGCGGTCACCAACCTGAAATTCCAAGGGTTTTCGTCTTTTGTCGGCATAGCTCTTTTGCCTATCCCTCGAGGCTTTCAGACGTTCTCGAATTTGAACGATCTTTTCAGTTGTTTCTCTAATGATCTCCGGACCAGTGAGAGTGCTATCAGGGACTAGACCTTTTGCCAACTGCGTGTCGCCTACTTCCGCCCAGCACAGAGGTGATCTGCACTTACGACCGTAAAGGGCTTCAAATGGAGCAGTCTTGATACTAGTATGATAACTGTTGTTATAAGAGAATTCGACTAAAGGTAAGTAAACATCCCACGCTTTACCAAAGTCGATCACACATGCTCGCAACATGTCTTCTAGGTTTTGGATCGTTCTCTCACTCTGTCCGTCAGTTTGTGGGTGATAGGCTGTACTCATATCCAACCTTGTTCCCATAGATTTTTGCAACGATTGCCAGAATCTGGAAGTGAATCTACTGTCTCTGTTCGAGATGATAGACATCGGCATTCCATGAAGTCGCGCGACCTCTCAGATGTAGGTTCTCGTTAGCTTTTCCATCTTATCAGTTTCCTTGATCGGTAAGAAATGAGCAGACTTGGTTAGTCTGTCGACGATCATCCAAATGGTGTCGTGACCACCCTGAGTCTTGGGTAGTTTTGTTATGAAGTCCATGGAAATCTGTTCCCATTTCCACTCAGGTATTTCGGGTTGATGGAGTAGACCTGAGGGCTTCTGGTGTTCTACTTTTATCTTGGCGCAAGTCAAGCACTTGCTCACATAGATAGCAATTTCTGCTTTCATGTTTGGCCACCAGTAGAGTTGTTTGAGATCCAGATACATCTTATATGAACCTGGGTGTACGGAGTATGGAGTCTTGTGTGCTTCGTTCATAACTATCTCTCTGAACCCACCAAACTTTGATGTCCAGATTCGGTTCATGAGGTAGCGCACTCCGTCACTCTTGATTTCTAGATTCTTGTCCATCCCTCTAAGGGTGTCATGTTTTCGGGTTTCAAGGCGTCTATTTGAGCTTCCTTGATTTGTGTCGACGGATGAGAATGGATCGACATGCTTAATCACTTCACCCTTCGACCAGAGTACTCCTTACGACTAAGGGCATCCGCCACTACATTCGCCTTTCCCGGATGGTTACGAATCTCACATTCGTAGTCGTTGAGCAATTCGACCCAACATCGTTGTCTCATGTTTAACTCCTTCTGGTCAAATATGTGTTGAAGGCTCTTGTGGTCTGTGAAGATGGTGCACTTGGTACCGTATAGGTAGTGCCTCCAAACTTTCAGAGCGAAGACCACAGCTCCAAGTTCTAAGTCATGAGTGGTGTAGTTGACTTCATGTGTCTTCAGTTGTCGTGAGGCATATGCAATAACCTTTCCTCGCTGCATTAGCACACAGCCCAACCCTTGATTCGAAGCATCGCAATACACCACGAAATCTTCGATCCCCTCTGGAAGAGAAAGAATGGGTGCACTGCATAGGGCCTGTTTCAGGGTTTGAAATACAACATCTTTCTTTTCTCCCCAGTTGTAGGTCACACCTTTCCGAGTTAGGGAGGTAAGAGGCTTTGCGATGCTGGAGAAGTTCTGAATGAACCTTCGATAATAACCCGCAAGGCCTAGAAATTGGTGAATCTCCATTGGTGTAGTTGGTGCAGACCAATTTTCGATAGCCTTGATCTTAGACGGGTCCACGTGGATTCCTTCCTCGCTGATCACGTGACCTAGGAAGTCCACCTTCCTAATCCAAAACTCGCATTTTGAGAACTTCGCATAAAGTCTCTCAGCTCGTAATGTCTCTAAGACTTGTCTCAGATGTTGGCCATGCTCTTCTTTACTTTTTGAATAAATGAGTATGTCATCTATGAATACTATCACAAATTTATCCAAGAATGGACGACATACCCGATTCATTAAGTCCACGAATACGGTAGGGGCATTGGTTAGTCCGAACGGCATCACTACAAACTCGTAATGTCCGTATCTTGTTCGGAAGGCCGTCTTGGGAATATCACTCTCCAGGACTCGCAGCTGGTGATATCCCGATCTCAGATCGATCTTGGAGAAGTAGTTGGCTCCTTGGAGTTGGTCGAATAAGTCGTCGATTCGTGGTAGGGGATATCGGTTCTTGATGGTAAGTTTGTTGAGCTCTCGGTAGTCGATGCACATCCTGAATGATCTATCCTTCTTTTTTACAAACAACACTGGTGCTCCCCAAGGCGAGAAGCTCGACCTGATGAACCCTTTGCTGAGTAGCTCATTCAGTTGGTTGGATAGCTCCTGCAACTCTGCTGGGGCTAATCGATAGGGCGCTTTGGCTACTGGGGTAAGCTCCTGGAATCAGATCGATTCTGAATTCGACTTGTCTCGCGGGTGGTATTTCTGGAAGATCTTCGGGAAAAACATCAGGAAATTCGCATACGTCAGGCACGCTCTTGATGTCCTGGACTTTGCGTTTCACATCCACGACATGTGCCAAAAACGCATGACATTCCTTACGTAGGCACTTCTGAGCTTGGATACACGAGATAATACGAAGAGTGGTACTAGGTTTGTCGCCATAGATAATGAGGGTTTCGCCGGTTGGCAGATTAAGGCGAACGGCCTTATCGTAACATAAAATGTCCGCACGATGAGAACTCAGCCAGTCCATGCCTATGATGACATCGAAATTCTTAATTGAGACTGGCATGAGGCTGATTGGAAAGGGATTGTCATTTAGAGTTAGGGTACAGTTTAAGTATATCTCCTTAGTGCCTTCTGTTTTACCGTTGGCCATTTCTACTATAAACGGTTCACTTAATGATTGGGGTGTTTGTTTCAGCAGGTCTTTAAATTTATGACTTACAAAACTCCTCTCCGCTCCACTATCAAACAAAATGCATGCGTATGAGTTATCGAGAAGAAACGTACCCGTAACAACAGTGGGGTCTGCAACGGCTTCATCCTGTCCCATTGCGAACACTCGGCCCCTCCCGCCGGTATTCCTGTTGTTTGCCTTCGGGCAGTCCCTGCGGTAGTGTCCCGTGGCTCCGCACTCAAAGCAGGCGCGGCTTACTCCGGCATTAGCAGTGGGAGCAGCTTGTTGGGCTTGCTCCTTGCAGAAGCGGGTCGTATGCCCCTTCTTATTGCACCTGGTGCATTTGAAGTCACTGCAAGGACCCTGGTGGTGGAAGCTGCACTAGTTGCACTTTGGAAATCTCCCACTGTATGAACTTGTGGGTGCAGTGGTGGCAGGAACAGTAACAGCGTGAGCCGCTATCAGTTGTTGTTTCTTGGGGTTCCCCTGAAGGGTTTGCCCCTTTCTCTTGTTCCAAGGCCTTCCCTGGCCCTGTACCTCCTTTGATGGATCGGCAGTAGCTACAACAATACCTTGTTTGACCCCGTGGTCGATGAGTCGCTGAGCCAGGCGCTTAGCGCTATTGAAAGTGATAGGGTTGGAGGCCAAGACGTGACCTTGAATCTGGGGTGACAACCCCCAAATGTACCTCTCAACCTTTTTCGGTTCTGGGTTGACCATGGTAGGGCACAAAGCGGCAAGGTCGCTGAACCTGGCCGTGTAGGCTACTAGGTCAGACCCAGTCATCTTCAGATTCCAGAGCTCCTGCTCTAGCTTTTGTATCTCGCCCCTTGGGCAGTATTCTTCCAGTAGTAGGACCTTCAAGTCCTCCCAACTCATGGCGTTGGCGACGGTGAGAGTCACGGACTTCCCATGGCTTTTCCACCAGGTGAGGGCTCGATCAGTGAGGGTGCAAGCGGCGAACTTGACTTTGCTCGCTTCTTGACAAGAGCAGATCTCAAAGACCGTTTCAGTCTTTTCGAACCATTACATCAGTGCAATGACTCCCCCGGTGTCATTAAAAGTTTTTGGCTTTGCGTTGGAGAACTCCTTGTAAGTACATTCCCTTACTTGACCATGACCAGTGCCATGGTTGGAATGATTCGTGCTGCTTCCTGTCCCTCCATTTCCGTTGGAGTTTATTTGCGAGAGGGCGGCGGTTACCGCTGCTGTGATAGCAGCCTGGACCATAGCCGGATCATAAGCTGGTGGTGGAGGTGGTGTTGGTATCGTTTTCGGCCTGGGTCTTAGGTTTGGACGAGGAGGCATCGCGCTGCCAAGAATTAAAAAAAAATGAAAGGTCATTAGTTTTGGTGGTCGAGGGTTGAATGATAATGAGTTAACTATCTTTAATAGTCTAATTTTTTGTTTGACCTACACAGGGCTTTGAGTTTGATTCACAAATGGGGTTTGAATAGCAATAGATCAACTCATGAACTCGAAAGGAATGCACAGAATTAACACACGAAAGAGATATGCCATATATATATTAAACATATGGTTGTGTTACATCCGAAGTTAGAACAAAATTGACCTTTCTAAAGGTCCCTGATTACAGAAAGTTAAAGAAAGTAAGACTTTTAGCCGATGGTCCTATTCTATATCAAAATTTAGGAGTTAGGCGAGTACTACTCGCGGCGCGGGTTGCGCTTGGAGCTCGATTCCGCATCCGATTGCTTGGCTCCCATGAGACGCCTGTCAAAGGCTGCTTGTTGCTCCCTCAAATCTCTCATTTCGGAGAGAACTGCAGTCATTTGCTCTTGGAGAGAGTCGGTGTGGAGTTGAGCATTCTCTTGTAGCATGTCAAGGCGTCGGATATCAGCTGCGTTATCCTCCATCCTCACATCAACCTCGTGAATTAGGTTTGCCTGGACTCCGGATTGATAAGCTTGATTGGCAAGTTTGCCTACCATAACTGGGAGTGCTCGATCAGCTGAACTTCCTCCGCTGACATCGTAGAAGTCCCGACACATATTGTAAGGAGGACGCAGTCCTTGCTGCTGGCTCCAATGATGGATGTGGCTTCCCCAGACGGGAGTTGGTCCTTGAAATCCCATCCTGAAAGGAGGTCGAACGGATGGAGGTCGGACGGCTGGCGGATTGATTACCTCGGGTTCTGAGGCTGAGCTATCTGAATCTTCCTCTTCCTCGTCTTCCATGGATTCCTCCTCGGGGTCGTCTACAATCCATCCCTCATTACCTTGGTTGGGGTAGTAGGGGTCGCCGGGGTGATGGAATCCAGCCATTGAGTCTATACGAGAATAGGGTTAAGAATTGACTATAAGCTAAAGCATGTAAAGTTTACCCTTAAGTTTGACGGTTGAAGATACTCAAATACTCCCATAGTATTCTTAATGATATGCTCTTGGTAAGTTTTAAATTGGTTGTCCACTGTAGACACTCCCTGGCATACGTTAGTCGGCTCTCGGACAAATATAGTTGATCAGGCTATATTCATCCTAGTTCCGATTACATGTCCCAAGGCATACCTGCACTGCACAATTTATTTATAATACTTCTATATTGATCTATTTATGATACTGTTATTAATATGAAATGAATGCATGCCTACTTTACAAAAATCAAATAAATTTAATTTTTAAAAGTATGACTCTTACTCAGAGTGTTTTTGCCCAGTTGTGTTTATAGTTGTATACCAAAAATGGTTTTGATATACTTAATTCGCTATAAACAATGCTCTGATACCAATCTGTCACACCCCCAAACCAAAACGGCGGAAAAGTTCGAGGGCGGAGGACGTCATATTCAGTATCATAACAGTTCATAGTAAGGAAAGTACACACCACCATATATATGAAAAGGTTTCAAAATGTTTACACAATTGTATTTGTTACATGTTCAAAAGATAAATACATAAACATCTTTCAAAAGAAGTAATTAACGTCGGAGCGTTAATCCCCAAAAGTTGGTTTCCAAACCTGCTTAGCGGTTCCCTGAGAATACAAGTTATTTCAAAGAAAAAGTGTCAACATTTAAGTTGGTGAGTTCATAAGCGGTTTTGAGAAAATGTATGATATTCCAAAGTTCGTGCGTTTTCCAAGAAAATCCCTTATTTTCTTATAAAAGTATAAAATGCATATGAATGTTCGTGTTGTGAATCGTATATAGTTGCACCAGGAAAATCCCTTATTTTCCTATTAGTTTATTGTTTTAGATACAGGAAAATCCCTTATTTTCCTAAAGTAACAGGCAGTCTCTATTGTCCAAGACCGAAAATTGCAAGCAACCGACGTGCTTAAAAGTTGAGGCATAGTTTTATATAGTAAAACTATAAGAAGATCGCACTTGTTAGATGAAGAGTAGTTTTAATAGTTATTCGTTCATAAAATAAGAATACTATAATAATTGTCTATCCGGTGAGTTTTATAACCATACTAAACATAATATGCCTGTGGTGACGGTCTTCAGGCGTCGAAACGTTTATGACAAACTGTCACCCAAAGGACTGTAGCTAACAGTCAGGGTGCGGGATCATGACTTCCCGTATAGATCTATACACATTTGACACGCTCTCCAAACGGGAGACTCTGGTTATAATAGACAGGGCTTTAGGTAGTACCTTTTCGCAAAAAGGTAGCATTGAAGATGTAATTGTGTCACGGATTTTCAACTAAGTCTGTATTAGAATGATAGTTTTGTATGAAATGTTTATCCTCTTTCACAATGTTTGACAAAGCATAAATCATAAGTTCTTTGAATGTATAAAATGGTTTATCAAGGATGGCTACCCTGGATACTATGCATTTTGTATAAATATAGTGCATGCAAAGTATAACAAGAGTTTTCACGTTTTCACTCGGGATTAACCGGGTGTTTACTTGTATTCTCCCCCTTAAAAGTGTTTAAAAGCAGTTAAAAACATATTTAAAGTGTGGTTATAGGGGTATGAACTCACTTGATTGAAGTGGTTGATTTGAAGTAGTCGAGAGAAGAATCGAGCAGAACTTCGACTCGAGAGAGTTGAAATCTCGAGATTCTCGGGGATCTCAGGAGTGTAGAACTTCCTTCGGGGCTCGAGTATGAAAAACCGGGGCTTCGGGATGGCTTATCGAGGTAATTACGCAGAGTAACAGCACTTAGATGGAAAGAGATGAGCACCAAACCCGGCACCCTTAAGCTTCTATTTATAGGGGTAGATTTTGGGTGCCACATCGTGGCAAAGAGTGTGCCACATCGTGGTGAGCAATCCTATCCTCTTCCATTGACAAGACGCAATCAGTCATGTTGCCACGTCGCAGCCAACTGTGCCACGTCGTGGCAGACCTGACAGCCTCGGATTTTCGGCCTCGAACTTGTAAAATCCGTAACTTTAGCGTACGAGCTCCGTTTTCGACTTTCTTTATATGCACGCGTAGGTGAGAATATACTCTACAACTCTCGTTTAGACTTCGTTGGCAAATTTTGATTTATTTTTAATTATATTATTTTTAACAGGCCGGACCTGGAGAAGTTCGTTTAAATTCCGTAACTCCTTCATCTGATGTCCATTTTCGTCAGACTTTTTCCTGTTGTACTCCTATTGTCAGGGTCTTCAACTTTCGTTTAGGTTGTGTCGGATAAAGACCGCTCGATCTCTATTTCGAGTTTTTAGCTGTCTACTGCTAGGTCAGAAACTTCCAAAAATCATAACTTCCTCATACGAAGTCAGATTTGGGCGTTCTTTTTACGTATGTTCGGGGTTTTGGGATATCTACCACTTTCATTTAGATACCTAAGGCTAAAAAGTATTTTATTGAAATTTCTCGTTTTTACGTCTATCCGTATTGCCGGTTTTGTCGGGAATCTTAGAATGGTCATAACTACTTCGTTATAACTCGGATTTTAGTGTTCTTTATATTTTTGGAAATCTTATGATGATATCTACCACATAATGTACTAAAACGGAGCTTTTTGAACATTTCATTGTCGATGATATTCTTATTACGTCACAAAAAGATTACAAGACTCGACTTTTAGACATTATATTGACCTGAAATAATGGGTTGTTACAATGTCATTGTTGCTTACAGGTTACGGTCTTGAATATTTGAGACTGCATTTCACTTTTAGGAAAATATAGGATTTTCTTGGTTCAAATACATACAATTTATACAACAATCATTCATACTCATTTCATACACTCATAAGAAAATATCGGATTTTCTGGAAAACGAACGTGAACTTTCGAATGGCATACATTTTCTCAAAACACTACTTATGAACTTGCCAACTTTATTGTTGACACTTTTTCTTTGAAATAACTTGTATTCTCAGGAAGACGCTAAACCAGGTAGCAACTACTTTTGAAGACTAACGCGCTGGCGTTAGTAACATATTTTGGATCACCATATTGTATTTGACTTTTGAACATGTAATAGATATAATCATGTAAACTTTTCAAATATATGTTATGGTGGTGTATACTTTCTTTACTATTCAATTGTTATGATACTGAATATGACGTCCTCCGCCCCCGAACGTTTCCGCCGTTCCGGTTTGGGGGTGTGACACATTTTACTTGCATTTTCCTCAAAAAATCATATGAAAACCGAAAACAAGGGGGGTATGAACTCACCTTAGCTTGATGTTTCGGTTTTTGAAGAAGAATGGAAAGAGATGAAGTGATTTTTGCCCTAGCAACTCCCTTGAGTAGTTTTCGAACTTAGGGGCTTCTAATGAGTTAGAACATGAAAGAAGGTTATGTAAGAAAATATTTTAGCATTAAGATGGGTAATATGTGTTTATATATAATAAACACTCACCAAGAAGTTGAAACCTTGAAGATTACTCTTGAAGCACAAACAAAACCTTGAGATCTTTGATGAAAGAAGAGGATGGTTTTAGAGATGTTTGGAGAGGATTTTTGACTGTGTGTGTGTGTTGTGGCTCTCGGCCGAGAGTAGAAGAATAGAGGGGAGAGAGGTAGTGAGGTGACTAGCATGGATGTATGGGGGTCCTTGCATGGATACTTGTTGGACAAAATGGAGGTGGCACCTCCAAAGTTAACCCCCCCCCCCCCCATTTCACTTCTTTTCTTTTTTTTTATACATGGGCCGAGATTTTGGGCCAAGAAGAAAGGGTGGAGTATTTTGGGCCCATTAACTTTAGTTAGAATCTTTGGATCCTAAACATAAGATTTTTCGGCCCATTGGGCCCTTGGAAGTATTCACGGCCCAAATAGAATAAAAGAATGGGCTTATGGCTCACTAAGGTTAATTGGATTAGTTATGGCCCAATAAGGCCCATTAGGGTTAGAATGAATCATTCTAGACCCAAATGGTCCAAAATGTTTTAGATTTATGAATTGGGTCCAATTTGGGTTTCTAAGTCCAATAAGGTAGAATTGGGTGCTTATTGGTCCATTAGGCCCAATAAGGAATTTCTAGTCCAATATGGACTCAAACCAGGATTCTTAGGGTTTTTAGACTCTTTGTTGAACATAATTGATGAATCTAAGTGAGCATTGAGTGAGATTTACTTTGAGTGCATGTTTTATAATAAATGAACGATTACACAGGAATAGAATTTCCTAGCTAAAATGCTAGTTGTGACATCATCCCCCCGTTAAAGGGAATTTCGTCCCGAAATTCTTTCGAAAACTAGGATTGTGAAGGAAAGAATAAGTGAGGGTACTTCTTCTTCATCTGGTCTTCATGTTCCCACGTAAATTCCGGTCCGTGTTTTGCGCTCCATCGAACCTTCACGATCGGGATGCGACTTTGCTTTGTACGCTTCACCTCCATATCCATAATCTCGACTGGTTCTTCGACGAACAGGAGATTCTCGTTTATCTCAATCTTTTCCAATGGGACGACAAGGGTTTCATCTGATAGACACTTTTTCAGATTCGAGACGTGGAACACTGGGTGTACGTTGCTGAGCTCGACGGGTAGCTGCAGCTTGTAAGCCACTGGACCAATCCGGGCAAGAATATCGAACGGTCCAATGTACCGTGGGTTCAATTTTCCTCCTTTCCCAAATCGAATCATTCCCTTCCATGGAGAGACCTTCAATAGCACGCGATCCCCGACTTGAAATTCTAGTGGCTTTCGCCGCTTGTCAGCATAGCTCTTTTGTCGGTCTTGCGATGCCTGAAGTCGAGCTTTGATTTGGACTATCTTCTCAGTCGTTTCACGAATGATTTCGGGTCCTGTAAGAGCACTGGCTGGTGATTGCCCTTTTGCTAGTTGAGTGTCACCCACCTCGGCCCAGCATAGGGGCGATCTATATTTACGACCATAGAGAGCCTCGAAGGGAGCAACCTTGATGCTCGTATGGTAACTGTTGTTATAAGAGAATTCGATCAGAGGCAAGTGGGCATCCCATGATTTTTCGAAGTCAATCACGCAAGCTCGGAGCATATCCTTGAGTGTCTGGATGGTACGCTCACTCTGACCATCCCTCTATGGGTGGTAGGCGGTGCTCATATCTAGCTGTGTTCCCATTGCCTTCTAAAGAGATTGCCAGAATTTTGAAGTAAATCTGCTATCTCGATCCGATATAATACATACTGGCACTCCATGGAGTCTCACAACCTCCTTGAGGTAGACTCGAGTCAGCTTTTCCATCTTGTAGGACTCTTTTATTGGCAGGAAATGAGCGGATTTTGTTAATCTATCGACAACTACCCAGATAGCATCTAGTCCATCTGCTGTCTTTGGCAATTTGGTCACGAAGTCCATAGTAATCCTCTCCCATTTCCACTCGGGTATCACTGGTTGCTGCAGCAGTCCCAAGGGCTTCTAGTATTCTACTTTCACCTTGGCACAAGTAACGTACTTGCCCACGAAAGTGGCTATCTCTGCCTTCATATTAGGCCACCAATATTGCTGCTTGATATCCGAATACATTTTGTCTGACCCCGGATGTATAAAATATCACGTCCTGTGGGCTTCATGCATGACTACCTCTCTAAATCCTCCAATTTTGGGAACCCATATTCTATTCATGAAGTAGTGGGTTCCGTCATCTTTAACTTTGAGCTCCTTCTCCATTCCTCGTAGTGATTCACTAGCGACATTCTCTGGCTTCAATGCGTCCAATTGAGCTTCCTTGATCTGTGAGGCTAGATGAGATTGGATGGTGATTGACAGGGTCTTCACACAACGACTTGAATACTCCTTTCGGCTCAGGGCATCGACTACTACGTTAGCCTTGCCTGTGTATTATTTGATTTCACACTCATAATCATTTAACAGTTCAACCCATATCCGTTGCCTCATGTTTAGTTCCTTTTGATTTAGAATGTGTTGGAGGCTCTTGTGGTTTGTAAAGATGGTGCACTTGGTACCATATAGGTAGTGCTTCCAAATTTTCAAGGCGAAGACCACCGCCCCCAGTTCGAGATCATGCGTGGTATAATTTACTTCATGCGTTTTCAGTTGTCTGGATACGTAAGCAATTACCTTCTCTCGTTGCATGAGGACACAACCTAATCCTTGATTAGAAGCATCACAGTAAACTATGAAGTCTTTGGTTCCCTCCGGTAAGGATAGAAATGGAGCACTACAGAGGGCTTGCTTCAAGGATTGGAAGGCAATTTCTTGCTTCTCGGTCCAGTTTAAAGGTACGCCTTTCTGAGTCAATGTGGTGAGGGGTTTGGCTATCTTGGAGAAGTTCTGAATGAATCTTCTGTAGTAGCCTGCGAGACCCAGGAATTGGCGAATTTTCGTTGGCGTTGCCGGAATTGCCCAGCTTTCGATTGCTTTGATCTTGGAGGGGTCCACGTGTATTCCTTCTTGACTGACTACATGGCCCATAAAGTTTACGTTGCGGAGCCAGAATTCGCACTTGGAGAGTTTTGCATACAACTTTTCGGCCCGCAGGGTTTCTAAAATCTGTCAGAGGTGTTGGCTATGATCTTCCTCACTTAGATAGTACACGAGGATATCATCGATGAAGACGAATACGAATTTATCAAGGAATGGGCGGCAGGCTCGATTCATGAGGTCCATAAATGCAGCGGGGGCATTCGTCAGACCGAAGGGCATCACGACGAATTTGTAATGACCGTAACGAGTTCGGAAAGCAGTCTTAGGAACGTCCTCATCTCGGACTTTGAGTTGATGATAACCGGATCTCAGATCTATCTTTGAAAAGTAACTAGCTCCTTGAAGCTGGTCAAATAGATCATCGATTCGTGGAAGTGGATACCGGTTTTTTATGGTGAGCTTATTTAATTCCCTATAGTCGATGCACATCCTGAAGGACCCGTCTTTCTTTTTAACAAAAATAACCTGAGTTCCCCACGGCGAGAAGTTGGGTCTGATGAATCCTTTATTCAGGAGTTCGCTCATTTGGCTTGATAATTCTTGCATGTCTGCAGGAGCCAACCTATAGGGTGATTTGGCGATTGGAGTGGCTCCAGTCACTAGGTCGATTCGGGATTCAATTTGTCGTTCTGGGGGTATTCCCGGAAGATCTTCTGGAAACACATCCGGGAATTCACACGCCACTGGGATGTTGTGAATGCTCGCTTCCTCTTTGGTTTTATCCACCACGTGAGCAAGGAATGCGTAGTTCTTCTTTTGTAGACACTTTTACGCCTTGATACTCGATATAAGGCGAAGGTTTGCGTCGGGTTTATCTCTGTAGATTATTAGGGTTTCGTGGTTAGGAAGATGAAGGCGAACGGCCTTCTCGTGACACATAATATCGGCATGATGGGGGCTTAACCAATCCATGCCGATGATCACATCAAAACTCCTAATATTTACAGGCATTAAGTTTATTTGGAAGGTGTGATTGTTTAGAGTTAGTGTACACCCCACATATATATCCTTAGTTGATTCAGTCTTCTCATTAGCCATTTCCACCGAGAAGGCTTCATTAAGCTTTTGGGGTTGTTGTTTTAGTAAGTATTTGAACCTATTACTCACAAAACTTCGCTCCGCTCCGCTATCAAATAAGATGCATGCATATGAGTCGTTAAGTAGGTGTTGGGTTTTGAGCATTCTAACACTCTTATGGTGTACATGCAACCCTATAAACCTTGGATCTATGTTTTCTCTATTATACATGCAAATATTAACTATTCCAAGGTTTCATCCTAACTAGCATATTATGAAGCACCTATACTACAAAGTTCTAGTTAGATGACATACCTTTTGATGTAGCTTGATGTCTTCAAGCTTTAAGAGCTTAGCCCCTATAGTGTGGAAGCCTCAAATGGAATCACAAATCACCAAAACACCTTGGAAGAACTTGAGAGAATATGTATGCACACTAAAATCGGCCCACTCTTATTTTCACACACTTGTATACTTTTTGTGAGCCAAGGACCCCTTTATATATTATGGAGGATTAGGGTTACATCCATGTAAACCCTAATACCCATGACCTTTCATTTACATAGGATCCATGGGTTAAAAGCTCCATGGACCATCCATGAAAGCTTAGCCCAACCTAAATGAACTTGGCCCATTCCATACATATAAGAGTCCATTTTAATTAGTTCTTTTTGATCACTTAATTAATTCTAAATTAATTCTTGATCAATACTAATTAAATAATATGATTCCCTATTAATATATTAGAACTTATAATATATTAATATAAATCATAAATATACTATTCTCAAAAGACTATCCATATAAATTGTGTCGGTGAAGTGCAACCCAAATGGACCATGCCGGGTCGGGTCAAGTACATACCAAATATAGTTATGGACTTAGACATTAATCCAACAGTCTCCCACTTGGATAAGTCTAAAACTATTACTGAGTATGACTTCAAAACCTCACTGGCAATCGTAGCTCTTAAAGCCGCTGTCGAACTCTGACCTTGTCAATGACTTGTCCATTAGATAAGGGATCATATATTCCTCCATTCTAGATATCATATAGACTGAGACATGGATTATAATCATTCTCTCTGTCCATTTGTTGTTTCCCGATTTTCGATTTATGATGACTGACTGATTGAACAAATCAAATCAGTCCTGGCTTGGCCAAGCACTCACATGTGTCATCGCTAAATCATCGACGGGCCCACAGATATCGCTTTTATCCCGAAGGTAAAAGGAATGGATAAACTTCTACTACTTGTTGAATCATACACAAAGGCACGTTTTATAACATCGAGTTACCGAATGCGTTTTCGTGCAATCAATGTACAACCAACTCATAGTAACAACTTATATCTCTAGGTTTGAAGAATATAAGATATTATCGTCTCATGATCACTCGTGATAAAATCCATGAAGTGATTCAAATGAGCGCGGGTTGAATCCAATACTCAGAACTTATGAGCACTCATGAGTATTGTAGCACCACTTTGTCCACCAACTTGGACCTCTACAAACCAACCCATGACAGTCTTGATTCATATCTACTTCCAACATATGACCGACTGTGGATGGTTTGAATAACTTAATCATTCAGGAAGAGCGACTTAGTTATTCTGGAAGTCAAAACATGCAAAGTGAAACACAAGAATAAATGAATCAAATATGGTATCAAACCCTATGAATATAAATAAACACTTTTATTTATCACCATACTGATTACTCATTATTCATTGTTTCGGTTTTATCAACTTTATACTTGAATTAAAAACACTAGTTGTCCCATGCTCCAAGCATGTACACTATGTTTTTCTTAAACAATAGATTTGCCATACACCAAGTATGCACTCTATGTTTGTCTATGATCCTTACTTTGTGAAATAAACCAATTGAACATAATTTCAATGATTCTAATTTCACACTCCCAAATCCTTATCGAAAAATGTGAGAATTTCAAATTCCTATCATTTATCGAAATCTGTTTAGATTTTAAACTTATATGCACTGACCCTCCTGTAATGAATATGTACAAAGTCACAAAGACTTGTCAACAGTCATTATAAGGTATTCCAATGGAGATCAACTCCATGGAAACTAAGTCTCATATTCAAAGTACATTGCTTTGGACATGCTTCTTGCATTAAGTTTTCTAATCTTACACAGATAACTTCCACCTATGGAGACAACTCCATATTCTCATTTTGACTATCACTTCTGAATAAGAGATGCCTCTTTTCATAATATGTCAATATGGTCCTTCTAAAATTAGCACTATACTTCCAACTGTCCCTGAGCAACCAATCTTTGGTAAACCTCAGATTGTCCTCGACAATTGCTTAATCATTTTAGTCATATCCAATTCTAGACCTTTTCCCTTCTTAATGCCTCTGGGCATTTGGAAAAATTTAGAAATGACAAATATTATAGCACATGCAATCGATCCTGTACCCAAAGCAAATGGTACACGATTCATGATGTCTCACATAAAGACATGATTCTAGACCAGTCTTTTGCTACAATATTTTTATTTGCCATGTTTTCAAATTTTGACTATGAAGAGGGATGTCGTAATCATAATCGAATTTTGAGAACGCAATATATAGAATTTCCTTAAGTTGAACCAATCCAACATGAAATTCATATATATATTCTTGACTAAAGATGATTAAGGTCTCAATCTAAGCCTTTAGAACTGAAATGAAGTATATCATCTCCCTTAATTATAGCAAAACAACTTTTTCAATCCCTGCAGCCTCACGAATTGAAACATTTGTTTTCTATAATTAACATTGCTAACTTGCAACACTAACAATAATTATCATGCTCCCACTAACATGATGATTATTAGCATAACACTTATGCTCCCACTAGCTTTGACATGTACTCAGAAATCAGCTGGACTTCTATAAATCAATACTTTATTGACTTTCTTACCAAAGTTCAGATTTATGATACGAGATGCTTTGATAAAACTTTATCAAAATCATACACCTTTCCTTAGATAGCATGCATGTGTGTCTAAACAATTTCAGAACTATGAAAAGGGATGTCGTAATCATAGTCTCAATTGTTTAGACCTTTTGCCATCTGCTTCAAATCTACTTGGTGGAAGTGTTTCCTCCCCATCTTTTTCATGAATCGGAGAGAAACCTTATGACCCTTAGATTTTATGGTGTATGTGTTCTTATCCATGTGAATCGTCAAAACCATAGTCACAAGACAAGGATAATGACGAATCCAAACTCATATGGACTGAACTTATGCAATCTTAACTTCTTGCCACCTGGCAGTACAGGGCCTGCCATTGCTTCCAAGTTGTTATGCAACCAATTGAGAACTTTCAGAACTCCAATGCAAAGCCAACTTTAACTGGAATGGGCACAGAATATGTCAACACGATAGGTTATAAACCTCAAGTCGTGTGCTAGTGAAGAACCTCAGGTTTTATTCTTGATTAGTTCTTGAAATTCTTTTTAGGATCTTTAAGACTCCCACTATCCTCTTGACATATAAGACTATCTTGCCAAATATTCAAGAGATAGTGTGGATTCTTTATCAAGACAAACACTTCACACAATTGGCCTTAGTTGGTCTTTGTTTTATCCAAAACATCACAACTTACCAATTTCAAATGTACAAGAGTAGGACACTTTTACTCTTACATTTGACAAGTGTTTTAAACCTTTCTTTAAGATATGTCACTCAAGTTACAATCTTGGAGTATGACTCTAAGAATTGTTTTGGAACGAAGTATGACTCATCTTCCTGATCTAACCATTTCAACAATTCATGACTCCTCTTCTTAGTCATAAGACTGCACTAAGATGACCTTTAGATGACTAATTGTGATATGATTTCTAAATCATTAAGATGATCACAAACATGATACTAAATTACTCTCCCATCTTTTCAGATTTGAGAAACTTTTATCTTTCTGCCTAATTTGATTCTTCCCATTCGTTCTGCCATACATTGAGACTTTTCCAATGTTTCAGAATTATACTTAAACTTGTAAGTATAACCATATTTACTAAACTTTAGTAAATCAAATAGTCTTAACGAGCTCTGTGGTGGACATGACCAGTGTACAAGAATGTGTACTCGATCCCTTTAGTCCTTCACTTGACTCACACATCCATGTGAACAAGTAATTAGTCTTGATTTTCCAATGCTTGAAAGTTCTCATTCATCATACTATTCAACTTGCATGATTCCAAGTTTCGGTCCAATTAAAACTTGGGTGATGAGGAACTTTCCTGATTTGGTAAATTTAGACACTACCACAAATGAAAGAATCAAATCCATTTTCCAATATTGTTGTCAGTGGAATCATATAAGCAACAATTTTCCATAAATGCCATTGTAAGGATACTTCAAGTAAACAAAATTAAACAATTTTCTTTTATTTTAAAACTTTGCGGAAAAACTTATCCTTACAATCCACATGGAAAATTGTTGTTATCTATTCCTTAGCAATATATCATAACTTCTTAAGCAACTGCTCAAAATTCTAATGCGATCGAAATCCACATTCGCGATCAGAATCAGCATATACTTCCTCTAAGATTTCTCTCTATTCTTTGATTGTTAAAACATCAACATGTGACCCAGTCACATCATGTAATGAGGATCTCAGAATAGAACTTAACAGAGTTAGATAATGGGCTCTACCAGATGTAGAGTCAAACTTATTGACTTTAACATCCTTAGGTAAATTTGGCAGCTTTGCAATCAACGCCCCTTCCTTTGGCAAAATAAACATATGGACCCTTTGGTAATGGGACTATCTCAGACTTAGCCTTTCTCTTTACCATTTGGTCAACCGGGTTGACTATGGCCAATCCCTTTCCATTGGGAAGAGAACGCTTTTCCTGGATTTCCAGTGTCACCATTGTTACTGTCCCTAAAGTTTTTGGGAAGTTGATCTTCTAATCAAATTTGCTTCACAATCGTTCCAAATCATTGCTGATTCAGCAGCACCAAGCAAATAGATATGATCATTAAGGTTCATGTCATAGTCTGTATCATAGTAGTCCCAAAGGAACTGACTATGTAACTTAGAAAGTGATTGAACATCCAACTTTCTCAAGACTTTGAAACCCAACTCTCCCGGCTTGTCAATATGTGACTTCATCTCTAAGATGTGATCACACATAGACCTTGCTTGCCTTTAGGGCTTGAGTGACCTTGAACTTGTGGGTTAGGGATAATAATTGGAGGAGGTGGAGGAAGTAAAGTTCCAAGAGATTTGGGAAGATCATAGATGTCTGAACTCGACATCTTTTGGGAGATATTCAAGATAGTTGATCTAAAGTCCTTAATATAACACCCAATATGAAATATTAAGGCTAGGATCCAACAACCTATTTATAACTGGAAGAGGGATGTCGTAATCCGAGTTATAAAATAGTTGAAGGTAGGTAAATGACGATTTACCAATTTCCACCATGAAAAACGAAATAATTTAATTAGGTTTTTTACTTGGATTTGAAACTCCTAGATCTTTTGAGATTCATTGAACTTTTCAATGGCATGTTTCAATCTCGAGTGTGCCCTTCAGGTTTTGTGACTGGGATGTCGAGGATCACAAAACAAGGTGTGAAGTAACCATGAAAATATACTTGGTACCCTTAATATTTACCCCTCAATCGATGTGTCGGTTAACCACACGAGCTCCACCGATATTATGATAAATATTAAGTTACCCTTTGCCTACTTTGTTAAATCCAGGTTAGTGTGCCGGTTAACCACACACGCTCCACTAATGGTTTAAACAAAGTGCAAAGTGTAATTTCATGGATTAGCACCTTATTCACATTTTCCTAAGTAATTAAGATTGGGAATTAATAAAATGTTTAGTTACTTAGTATTTATCATTAATACTTTTAATGAAGGGAGAATTATAGTCCTTGTCCTACCTGTTCGGCTAACGACCCTCCACCAGTCAAGGAAGCTGTGGGTGAGAGTGGACACCCATTAAACTGCCATTTTATAAGCAGTAACCTTATACCCCCCTTATAGACCGGCTTCGTGAATGAGGCCTACTAATGGTAAGACGACTTGCTCTTATACATATAATATATTAAACTTTTAATACTATAATAGCATAAGGGTGTATTTTAGACATTTAAAATACTTGGTGGTTAAATCTATTAATTAAACTAGTCTTTTAATTTAATTAAACTCAAACCATATATTTATGGATTTAATAATACTCTTTTAATTAAACGCTTTAATTAACTATTAATAAAGTCCATAAGAGTTAATTTGAACTATTCAACAAAACATCATAATTCCAATTATTAAACTCAAAATTAAAACCATTCAATTAATTGTTTAAGTTATGAACCCAAGAGTTTTAGAATTCAATTCCGTTTTTTCATAAAAAACTTTTTCTCAAATTCCAAAACTTGAGGGCAAGTTTTGTAATTCTTGAAAACCTTTGGATTCCATAACTTATGGAATTAATGGTGTTTTATGATGAAACTTTCCATGTTCCATAACTTAAGAACAAGTTATGGAATTCTTTAAAACATTAACACCAAATTTTGAAACTCCATAAAAACTTTGAATCAAATTTTTTTTTTAAAAAAAAAACTTTCATATCCATAACTTATGGAAGTTTCAAAAACCCTTAAGATCACAACTTTAAAAAAAACTTTTGAGCTCCAAAATTTTATGACAAAATTTGTAACTCCTTAAAACATTTAGATCAAACTTTTAAAACTAATAAAATAATCATATCATTTTATCTTTTACTAAATTTGACCTAATTCAACTCATATAACAAATGATTCAAATTTTACAAATAATTCGTTTTTCACAAAACAAGTAATTATCTTAAAATTTGACAAACGTCATGTTTTTTTTTCCTTTTTTTTCCAACTTGAAAATAAAACATTTGCATCAATATAACAGAAAACAACCCATGGCTCTGATACCACTGTTAGATTTTGAGCATTCTAACACTCCTATGGTGTACATGCAACCCTATAAACCTTGGATCTATGTTTTCTCTATTATACATGCAAATATTAACTATTCCAAGGTTTCATCCTAACTAGCATATTATGAAGCACCTATACTACAAAGTTCTGGTTAGATGACATACCTTTTGATGTAGCTTGATGTTTTCAAGCTTTAAGAGCTTAGCCCCAATAGTGTGGAAGGCTCAAATGGAATCACAAATCACCAAAACACCTTGGAAGAACTTGAGAGAATATGTATGCACACTAAAATCGGCCCACTCTTATTTTCACACACTTGTGCCAATTTTGTGAGCCAAGGACCCCTTTATATATTATGGAGGATTAGGGTTACATCCATGTAAACCCTAATACCCATGACCTTTCATTTACATAGTATCCATGGGTTAAAAGCTCCATGGACCATCCATGAAAGCTTAGCCCAACCTAAATGAACTTGGCCCATTCCATATATATAAGAGTCCATATTTAATTAGTTCTTTTTGATCACTTAATTAATTCTTGATCAATACTAATTAAATAATATGATTCCATATTAATATATTAGAACTTATAATATATTAATATAAATCATAAATATACTATTCTCAAAAGACTATCTATATAAATTGTGTCGGTGAAGTGCAACCCAAATGGACCATGCCGGGTCGGGTCAAGTACATACCAAATATAGTTATGGACTTAGACATTAATCCAACAAAAATATCACCCTCTCGGTAAACATCCGGATGATCTCCGTCACCGTCTCTGATCCCTGTCTCAAATCCACAAACTCTTGTGCCAGTCGTTCTCGCTCAACACGCGGAATGTAGCGATTGCGGAACATCTCCCTGAACTGATCCCATCTGCAGCTCTCTGCTCATCAGAGTACGATCCCGTAACAAGTCTCCACCAGTTCTTCACTCCGGACCTCAAGAGGTTCAGAGCACATCTGGCCTACTGGTCAAGAGGGAATGAACACATGAAAAAGCATCCCTCCATATCAGATAGCCACCTAATGGCTGTGATCGGCTCCTAAACTCCATCATAGGTCGGGGGCTTCGTATTATCAAAGTCTCGGTACTGAAAAGCCCGACCTGTCCCCGTACCTACAGCCGCCAGAGCTGCAGAGGCTGCAGCGGCAGCCGTCTCAGCAATGGCTGCATAGCGTTCATCAAAGTACTCCACCATGGCGGTCTTAATAGACCCAAACATCTCCGGTAACTGAGCCTGGAATAGTGCAGCAACCTCATTGTGCAGGATCTCCCGAATGATGGCATCCAACTCATCTGGTCTCATTTGACCAATGGTCCCGGACAATGCTGGCCCGCCCTGACTGCCAGCTCCTGATCCCGATCCGGATCCGGATCCGGTCTCTAATCGTCTCGTAGTCACCATACTGAAAATATACCAAGAAGATATCATACATTCCATATAATAACGGGGAACCAACTCCCAAAAAAGTCGTAGGGGTTGTGACTTCCTTGATATGTGTATGGGTCCTTTGCTTTCAGTAGTATGGGTCCATACTACCTTCCACACCTACCCATATTTGTCTCAAGGATTATCACAACACCCTAACAATATACATAAGCATAGGCGAACGCTCAATCCTCACTCCTAGAGGAAGGCTAAATATATCACAACTGGCCGACTGACCATGCACAACTCCCCCCGAATACCAGTTCCTGATCGCGATCCGGATCCGGTCTCTAATCGTCTCGTAGTCACCATACTGAAAATATACCAGGAAGATATCATACATTCCATATAATAACGAGGAACCAACTCCCAACAAAGCCCTAGGGGTTGTGACTTCCTTGATATGCGTATGGGTCCTGTGCTTTCAGTAGTATGGGTCCATACTACCTTCCACAACTACCCATATTTGTCTCAAGGATCATCACAACACCCTAACAATATACATAAGCATAGACGAACGCTCAATCTTCACTCCTAGAGGAAGGCTAAATATATCACAACTGGCCGACTGAACATGCACAACTCGTCCATGAAGAGACAGTTATCTGAAGTGTCCTGGGGCAACGTGGCTTATTCGGAGCCATGCATGCGAGAACGCGAGGTGTTCCAAATACTTGGGCGAGGAGTTCTTAAGAAGTCTCGCATTTAACACTTCCGTCTTCCAAAATTCGTAACTTTCGCATACGAGCTCCGTTTTCGACGTTCTTTATATCTACGCGTAGTTGGGAATGTACTCTAGAACTTTCATTTAAACTCTGTCGGCTAATTTTGACTTTATTTTTAAAGTTATATTTTTAACAGGCCTGGACAGGAAAAGTCCGTTAAAATTCATAACTTTGTCATCCGACGTCCGTTTTCGTCTGTCTTTTTATCGTTGGGCTCTTATTAACGAGATCTTAGATTCTCATTTAGGTTGTTTCGGTTAAAAAATTGGTCAATCTAAAATTCGAACTCCTCGCTGCATACTGCTATGTCAAATCTTAGAAAAATCATAACTTCATCATACAAAGTCAGATTTGGACGTTCTTTTTATGAACTCTCTCGATTTAATGTATACTATGTCTTTCGTTTAGATCGCTAAGGCTAAAAAGTATTTTATCATAAACTCACTTTTTACGTCACACAGCGTCGTGTCGGTTTCGTCGTGAAACTTCGACATGTCATAACTTCTTCGTTATAACTCGGATTTCGGCGTTCTTTATATCTCTAGTATCATTTTCACGACCACTACAACTTTCTTCATAGATATTGGGTTTATCTATTATTTTATTTTTTATGCTTATTTTTATTCTTAATTTATTATATCTTATAAATAAGTATAATGCACATAAAATCACATAATTCACATAATATTCAAGTAATTCCTCTTTAATACTTCAAATTAGGTTACAATGGTTGACCCTAACTATTACATCATGATACTAATGCTTAGCTAAGAAACACGGGTGTTACAATTCTCTGCTCCTTAGGATGTTTCTGTCCCGGAATCATGCATCAGCAAACAGATGTGGATAGAAACTCATCATGTCACTCTCTGTTTCCCAGGTGAAGTTTGGCCCATTCGTATGTTTCCATCGCACAAGCACTAAGTCGACCATCTTGCATCGCAAATTCTTTGTCCTACGGTCAACAATCACCTCAGGCTCTTCGATTAGCCTCTTATTATCATCCATCCTTAACTCCGTAAGTGGAATTATATCGGAAAATTCTCCCATGAACTTCCTCAAATAACACACATGGAAAGTGTTATGAATACCATCTAGTTCTTCTGGTAGTTCCAGCTTGTAAGCTTGGTTCCCTATTCTCTAAAGAACTTTGTGTTGGATTAGTGTCTAAGTCCATAACTATAATTGGTATATACTTGACCGGACCCGACATGGTCCATTTGGGTTGCATGGCATCGGAATAATTTGGATAGACCTTTTGTGAGAAGAGGATATTTGTGACATATTAATATATTATAAGTTCTAATATATTAATATGAAATCATATTATTTAATTAGTATTGATCAAGAATTAATTTAGAATTAATTTAGTGATCAAAAGAGACTAATTAAATATATGGGGATTGATTGTGTAAATCATTCATTCTTATATATGTGGGCTTATGATCCATGATTCCTTATGTTGGGTTTAACCCATGTGGTGACCCATGGATACTCCATGGAGGTTAAAACCCATGGAGCATAAGGAATGGGTAAAGTCATGGGTTACATGGTGTAACCCTAATGTGCCCACTATATAAAGACCCCATTGGTTGGTGAAATTGGCACTAGTGCATACACAAGAGGGCAAGCCGATTTCTAAGAGTCAAGTATCTCTTCTCATGGTTATTCCAAATGTTGATGATGTTGTGTGAACCATTTGAGGTGTCACACTTGGGGCACTAGGCTCTTAAGCTTCATGGAATCAAGCTACAAGGAAGAGGTATGTAATTCTACTAGATTTTATATTACATGTTGTTCATATTATGCTAGTTAGGATAATACCTTGGAAAATTAATATTTACATGTATAATAGAGAAAACATAGATCCAATGTATTTAGGGTTGCATGTACACCATAGGAGTGTTAGAATGCTCAAAACCCAACAGTGGTATAAGAGCCTAGGCTTGTTTTCAAGTTATACATGCTGAAATAGCTTAAAAATCAAAAAATTTGGCTTCCTGGGCACTGGACTCATCGAGTCCACTGATGGACTCGTCGAGTAGGTTCATACACTCGACGAGTAAAAGCCCCTGACAGCATATTTTCGACTTTTAAGGCTGGAATTGGTCTAGAATCATTACCTTAAACTGTTTTGTACTTATAAAACCTGTTTTTAATGTGGTAATGATTATGGTAAACCAATTTCAAAGTTATTATCAAAGTTTCAAGTTTTATATATGTTTATATGATTCTTGAAAATTGTTGATATGGATTGTTCATGCTTATGAGTTTTGGTAGATCATAGGAATTATGTGCAAATTGTTTGTTATTGTAATTCTTGATCTTAATGACATTGTATGGACTCCATAACTTGTCCTCAAGTTATGGATTACCAAGTTTTTTTGTGTCACCTTATTTTATGAGTTAATTTAGATTAATAGAAAAGTGTGTGTTAGTTGTTTTCAATCCAAATTGATCTAAAAGTAGTTCATAAAATGTGTTTTTGTAACTTGTCCTCAAGTTATATGAAAAGTCACATTTATGAATCTTAAAACTCATAAAAGTGTCATAGGTTACAAAATGAAGAGTCTTTTTCTCATAAACAGTTTTATGGACTTCATAACTTGTCCTCAAGTTATGGATGTTCAAGAGTCTCTTCATTAAAGTTTTTAAAACTTTAATTAAACTCAAAAGTTATGCAAATCCAAGAGTTTTGAATAGTTTCAATACTTGCCCTCAAGTTTTGGAATTTGTAAAGTTTACCCCTTATGTATACTTTAGTTCCAAATCAAACCCTAGAATTTTAAAAGTTTAAAATTCAACCCTTATGCTATTATTATAATTTTAGTTATATAGATATGTATAAGATAAAGTCATTATTACCATTAGTAGGCCTCATTCACAAAGCCAGTCTCTAAGGGGGTATAAGGTTACTGCCTATAAAATGGCAGTTTAATGGGTGTCCACTCTCACCCACCGCTTCCTTGACTGGTGGAGGGTCGTTATCCGAACGGGTAGGATAGGACTATAATTCTCCCTTCATTAAAATTATAATGATAAATACTAAGTACCTAAACACTTATAAATTCCCAATCTTAGTTACTTAGGAAAATGTGAAATGGTGCTAACCCATGAAATTGCACTTTGCACCTTTGTTAAGTCGTTAGTGGAGCGTGTGTGGTTAACCGGCACACTAACATGGGACTGACAATGTGTGGCAAAGGGTAACTTAATGTTTATCATAAATTGGTGGAGCGCGTGTGGTTAACCGGCACATCAATTAGGTGATAAAGTTAAGGGTACCAAGTTAATTTGCATGGTTATTCACACCTTGTTTGTGATCCTCGGCATCCCAGTCACAAACTTTAGAGGGCACAATCGAGATTCAAACATGCCATTGAAAGTTCAATGTATCTCAAAAGATCTAGGAGTTTCAAATCCAATTAAAACTTAATTATATTTCGTTTTCATGGTGGAAATTGGTAAATCGTCATTTACCTACCTTCAAATATTTTATAACTTAGATTACGGCATCCCTCTTCCAATTATAAATAGTTTGTTGGGTCCTAGCCTTAATATTTCATATTGGGTGTTATATTAAGGTGTCACACCCCCAAATCGGAACGGAGGAAACGTTCGGGGGTGGAGGACGTCATGTGTAGTATCACAACAACTATATCATAGCGATCATAGTAAACACAACCAAACATTGAATACATATATGAAAAAGTTTTACATCTATTTGACTCTTGTTTTCATACATCCAAAGTATAAACAAAAGAAAAAGACGTGACTATATGCGCTTCGTCTTCTCAAAACTCCAGGAGGTACCTGTCTACTGATTTCCTGAGAATACAAGCAGTTTTGAAAGAGTATCAGCATAAAGCTGGTGAGTTCATAAGCGATGTTTTGTAGTGAAAACTTGTTGATGAATCTTGTAAAATGTTCGTATGTTTCCAAGAAAATCAAATATTTCCTTTAGTGAAAGTAAGGTAATTCCAGTTCCTTCTTTGAATGTTTGTCACGATATCCTTTGTAGTATAAAACATATTAGTTTATATGCTTGGTTACTATGAGTATGTATAGTATGATGAATTCTGTATGAAAAACCTCTATGTAGAATGTTCTGTTTGAAAACCCTGGCTACCACCAGTATGTATAGTATCTTCTGTTTGAAAACCCTGGCTACCACCAGTATGTATAGTATGTTCTGTTTGAAAACCCTGGCTACCACCAGTATGTATAGTAGTCTTATTATTTAAATAAAACCGTGTATTGTATCTCTAGAATCCCCCAATGTAATGTATAATAGTTCTATTAATTAAAACAAAACTAATGAAGAATGAAATCTCGTAAACAAAGTTTAGTTTATACTTATTGTGAGTCGTATAACCATGTTTGATATGTCCTAGTGACCTTTACGACGTTCTTCAAGTGTCGGTTAAATGACATTTGTCACCCCAGGCATGCCTGCCTAACTGTAGCTAGCAGTTCAGGTGTGGGATTGTCAATCCCGAATAGATATATCCACAAATCTCACGCTCTCCCTCCAGGAGACTCTGGTTATACTATGATAGGATTTAATTCAGTACACCCAAGGGTACAGTTTCGAAGTAGAGTCTCACAATTCTGTATAATCTAGTTTACATGTAATTCTGTATTGTTCTCTTGTATTTGAATCCGTAGAATACTGTATAAGGTAATAATTATACTTAAATAATTATTAAGTGTGTACTCTTGTAGTACTGTATATCATAAACTAAATTTGTCATGGTTTTTATGATTAGTAGTGTATAACTCCGAATTCATAAAAGCTGTGTATTGAAAACCCCAAACTATACCTATTATAGTTTGCATGTATATTGTGTAGTTGGTGTGAATATTGATCTGAAAACTATGCAACTATGGTTGTAAGTAGAAAACGTCCCTTATGCTCAACATAGTACAAAAAGGGATAAAATATCTAAATATTTTATAAACATGAAAATCGTTTGTCTGCATCAATTGCATAAGTTTTATACTTGTTAAAAATCCTTTTGTATTAGTTCACAAAATCATTTGTGTTTGGCTTGTATTCCCCCCTGAAAACGTTTAAAAATCATAAAAGCGTAGGGGTATGAACTCACAGTTAGTTGTGTACAAGCGTCGAATCAATGAACTGAAATGAAGACCCTCGAGTTGTAGTATGGCACTTAACAAAATCCTAATAACAGTTAAATACATAAATGTATCTAAATTAGCGATTTCGTTAGATAAGGTGTTAGGAAAACACTTGCTTTCGGTTAAGAAATGTTACCGGGACTTGATCGAATCGAGGAAAGTGGGTTTTCAGACAAATGCACCACTTAAAAGTGTGTACGGCCGTGAATGGGATTTACGGCCGTGAACAGGGTTTACGGCCGTAAACCCTCTTTACGGCCGTGAACAGGGTTTACGGCCGTGAACTGTCTCTTGAAGGGTTTATGGCCTTTGAAGATTCGATGAGTGTACGGCCGTAAACGGGTTTACAGCCTTTGAAGATATGAAGATATGAAGTGTGTAAGGCCGTAAAATCAAGAACACAGATGCTGATTTCGACGTGAAACATGCTCTAGATGCTCCGAAATGACTCCCAATGGTGATTCTCGATGATTTCCGGAAGAATAAGGGTGTTTTAGGTGTTTTAGGTGTTTACGGTCAAGAGTTTAGAGAGAGAAGGAGAGAGTTTTCGGCCAGCAAAGTCTAAATGAAGGGTAGGGACTCCTATTTATAGGGGTCTTCGTGGTCGGTGGTGGGGGTCCACCCGACGCTGGCCGTAAACGAGTGTACAGCCGTACACGGGTTTACGGCCGTAAACTCACTAAGGCCGGAAATTGTTGATATTTCGAGAGATTCGGGTTTTCGCGTGATTTGGTTCCAACTCGCATATATAAATTTAATTATATAAAACTAGATGACTTTCTAAATCAAGAAGTTTGACGGAAAATTAATAAAATTCAAATTTTATTAACGGACATCGTATAACAGAAACGGAAAAAGTTTCAGGTTGTCACATCATCCCCCCGTTAGAGGGAATTTCGTCCCGTAATTCAGACACAGAATACCAATCATGGACTCGGAAATAGATGAGGGTACTTTTGTTTCATTGATTCTTCGCGCTCCCAAGTGAATTCAGGCCCCCGCTTGGCATTCCAGCGAACCTTCACTATCGGGATGCGGCTTTATTTCGTTCATTTGACTTCCCGATCCATGATTTCTACGGGTTCTTCCATGAAGTGTAAGCTGTCGTCTAATTCGATCTCATCGAGAGGTATTACAAGTGTCTCATCGGACAGACACTTCTTTAGGTTCGACACGTGGAAGACGGGATGTACGTTGCTAAGTTCTCGTGGTAGGCGAAGTTTGTATTCTACGGGACCGATCCTGGCGAGGATCTCGAATGGTCCAATGTATCTTGGATTTAGCTTTCCATGCTTTCCGAAGCATATCATGCCCTTCCAGGGTGAGACCTTCAGGAGAACACGATCACCAAACTGGAACTCCAAGGGTTTTCGTCTCTTATCGGCGTAGCTCTTTTGTCTATCTCTTGACGCTTTTAGTCGTCCCCGGATTTGTACGATCTTTTCAGTAGTATCTCGGATGATTTATGGGCCTGTGAGAGTGCTATCGAGGACTTGACCCTTGACTGGCTGCGTGTCACCTACCTCAGCCCAGCACAGAGGGGATCTGCACTTACGGCCATAGAGGGCTTCGAACAGCGCAGCCTTGATGCTGGTATGGTAGCTATTGTTGTAGGAAAATTCGACCAAGGGTAAATGAGTGTCCCACGACATGCCAAAGTCGATGATGCAGGCTCTCAACATATCTTCCAATGTTTGAATGGTCCTCTCACTCTGCCCATCTGTTTGTGGATGATAAGCAGTGCTCATATCCAGCTTAGTTCCAAGAGCCTTCTGCAGTGACTGCCAAAATCTCGAGGTAAACCTGCTATCTCGATCGGAGATAATGGATACAGGCACACCATGAAGGCATACTATCTCTCGAATGTAGATTCATGTCAGTCTCTCCATTTTGAAGTTTTCTTTGATTGGTAGGAAGTGGGCGGATTTAGTCAGTCGATCGACAATTACCCAGATTACGTCGTGCCCACTCGGAGATCTGGGTAACTTAGTGATGAAATCCATTGTCATCCTTTCCCACTTCCACTCAGGTATTTCTGGCTGCTGAAGTAGACCTAAGGGCTTTTGATATTCTACCTTCACCTTGGCGCAAGTCAAGCACTTGCTCACGAAGGTAGCGATTTCTGCTTTCATGTTCGGCCACCAATAGAGTTGTTTGAGATCCAGATACATCTTATCTGAACCTGGGTGAACGGAGTATTTAGTCTTGTGAGCTTTGTTCATGACAACCTCCATGAACCCGCCGTACTTCGGGGTCCAGATCTGGTTCATGAAATAGTAAACTCCGTCTCCCTTGACCTCTAAGTTCCTTTCCATTCCTCTCAAGGCTTCATCCGGCATGTTTTCCGGTTTTAAGGCTTCCTGCTGAGCCTCTCTGATTTGTGCGGATAATTGGGAATGGATGGTCATAGTTAGTGTCTTCACTCTGCGACCGGAATACTCCTTTCGGCTGAGGGCATCCGCTACCACATTGGCTTTGTCGGGATGGTAGCGTATTTCACACTCGTAATCACTGAGTAGCTCTACCCATCGCCGCTGCCTCATGTTTAACTCTTTCTGATCAAAGATATGTTGTAGGCTCTTATGGTCGGTGAAGACAGTGCACTTGGTTCCGTAGAGATAGTGTCTCCAGATCTTTAACGCGAAGACCACCGCTCCCAACTCTAGATCGTGAGTTGTGTAATTGACTTCGTGTGTTTTCAGCTGTCTCGAGGCATAGGCAATAACCTTTCCTCGCTGCATGAGCACACAACCTAGGCCCTGATTAGATGCATCACAGTAGACAACTAAGTCCTCCGTCCCTTCGGGAAGGGACAAGATAGGTGCGCTGCATAGGGCCTGCTTCAATGTTTGAAACGCAGTGTCTTGCTTTTCTCCCCAACTAAAGGTTACGCCCTTCTGTGTCAGGGTGGTTAAAGGCTTAGAGATTTTGGAAAAGTTCTGGATATACCTGCGATAATAGCCAGCGAGACCCAAGAATTGACGGATTTCTGTGGGCGTCTTCGGTGCTGACCAATTCTCAATCGCTTTGATCTTGGAAGGGTCCACATGTATGCCTTCCTCGCTAACCACGTGACCAAGCAAGGTTACTTTTCTTATCCAAAATTCGCATTTTGAAAACTTTGCATAGAGTTTCTCCGCCCTTAGTGTTTCCAACACCTATCTCACGTGCTGTCTATGATCTTCCTCGCTCCGAGATTAGAAAAGTATGTCATCAATGAACACGATTACAAACTTGTCGAGGAAAGGGCGGCACACCCGATTGATCAGATCCATGAATACCGTGGGTGCGTTGGTTAGACCAAAGGGCATTACTACAAACTCGTAGTGTCCGTAACGAGTTCGGAATGCTGTCTTGGGAACATCATTCTCATGAACTCGCAACTGATGGTACCCTGATCTTAGGTCTATTTTTGAGAAGTAACTGGCTCCCTGAAGTTGATCAAAGAGGTCGTCGATTCTGGGTAAGGGATAACAGTTCTTGATGGTCATCTTGTTTAGTTCTCGATAATCAATGCACATTCGAAAGGATCCATCTTTCTTTTTCACGAATAAGATCGGGGCTCCCCAGGGTGAGGAACTCGGTCTTATGAATCCTTTGCTGATCAGCTCACTGAGCTAACTGGATAACTCTTGCATTTCTGCCAGCGCTAGACGATATGGAGATTTAGCAACAGGAGTAGCTCTGGGTATTAAGTCGATACAAAACTCGACTTGGCGCTCGGGAGGGATTCCTGGAAGATCTTCGGGGAAGACATCAGGAAAGTTACAGACTTCGGGGATGCTCTCGAGGTCTTTAACTTTTTGCGTTTCGTCAACAACATGAGCTAGGAATGCATGGCACTCCTTCCGTAGATATTTCTGAGCTTTGATGCATGAAATGATACGAAGGTTCGAACTGAGTTTATCACCGTAAATAGTGAGGGCTTCGCCAGAGGGAAGATTGAGACGGATAGCTTTCTCATAGCAAAGGATATCAGCACGATTGTGGCTCACCCAATCCATTCTGTTTATGACATCGAAGGTCTTTATGGAAACTGGCATAAGATTGATGGGAAAGGAATGATCGTCTAGGGTAAGAGTACAGCCTATGAATATGTCGTTAGTGCTCTCTTTCTTTCCGTTATCCATCGCGACGGTATATGTTTCAGTTAAAGGTTGGGATTTACATTTGATTAGATGTTTGAATGCATGACTAACAAAACTCCTTTCCGCACCATAATCGAAAAGAATGCATGCATAAGAGTTGTCAATGAGGAACGTACCCGTAACAACGGTAGGATCAGCGACTGCTTCCTCCTGGCCCATAGCTAGCACCCTCCCTGTGTTGATAGTTGTTGTTGCCTTGGGACAATTTCTTTCGAAGTGCTCAACCTCTCCACAGCCATAACAGGCTTGACCGATGCCCGCTCTAGGAGCCTGATTGGTAGGTTGGACTGGTGCTTTGCAGAATCGAGATGTGTGTCCCTTCTTACCACAGCTGTTGCATTACAAATCATGGCAAGGTCCGTGATGATGAAAGTTGCACTTGTTGCACTTTGGAAGAGTACCAGCATATCCACTGGTAGGTGCTTGGGTGGTCGGAACAGCAGCAGGAGTAGTAGCAGCGTGAACTGCCACTGTTTGCTGTTTCTTGGAGGAATCCTGCAAAGACTGGCCCTTTCGTTTGTTCCAGAATTTCTTCTTCCTCCCACCACTCTCCTTTTGTGGTTCGGGAGTGGCTGTCACCTCATCAAGATCGACCCCGTGATCTATCAGGGTCTGCGCCAGGCACTTGGCGCTGTCAAAAGTAGTGGGCTTAGCAGCCAAAACATTTCCTTGTGTTGGGGGTGTCAATCCCCAAATATACCTTTCAATCTTCTTGCTTTCAGGGGTGACCATTCCCAGACAGAGAAGAGCCAGATCGCAGAATCTAGTTGTGTAGGCAGCAATGTCGGAACCCTTCATCTTCAGGTTCCAGAGCTCATGCTCCAACTTCTGCATCTCGCCCCTTGGGCAGTATTCAGCAAGAATAAGCTCCTTTAAGTTATCCCAACCCATGGCATTTGCTACCGGCAAGGTTAAGGATTTGACGCGACCATTCCACCAGGTCAATGCTCTGTCGGTGAAGGTGCAAGTGGCGAACTTCACTTTGTTTGCCTCGGAACAGGCGCAAATCTCGAAGATGGATTCGATCATCTCGAACCATCGAGTTAAGGCAATGAATCCACCATTGCCATTGAAGGGTTTGGCTTTTGTGTTCATGAAGTCCTTATAGGAACACTCCTTCTGGTGTCCCTAGCCTCCAACAAGATTTTGGGGATCTGGTCCACCTCCTGATCCACCAGAGTTGCCCTGATTGATTTGCGCCATTGATGCAGTCACGGTGGCTGTAACTGCTGCCTGGAACATGGCAGGATCGAACTGTGGAGGTGGTGGCGTTGGATCAGTTGGGGGATTGTTGTTCTTCCTGTTGGGTCTCTTTCTGGGAGGCATCTTGTTCTAAAAATAATGAAGAAAAAAGAGGATGATAAGTCCTCTAGAATTTTAGAATCAAGAGATATAACACAGAAATATATCTCAGCCTGATAGATAAAGTGTTCTACAAAGCGATAAATAGAGAAGGGTTACTAATGTAAGTAAACTATCGCTAAGAAGAAATATGTAGCAACACTTGGAATGAATCTCTATACTGTATTCGGCTCTAGCTAAAATACTCCTATAGTATTTTAAGTTGGATGTTTTGTTCTATCGATACCTAATATATATATATATATATATATATATATATATATATATATATATATATATATATATACTTGGTAAGTTTTGGGCTTGCTGCAAAACCACAGTCACTCCCAAGCACATGTTGGTCATGTCTCGAATAAATATAGTTGATCAGGCTATATTGACCCTAGACATGATTACATAACTACCCATGTTTCACCGCAGTGTCCAACATCCAAATACTTTTGTTTTGTTCTACTTATGTTACTGTTTCTGGTACGTATGTATACTTGTATACTTCTTATAAAATAATTATATTTTAAAAGTATACTTTTAGTTCAGAGCGCTTCAGCCCCTTAGTGTTTATAGTTGTATACCATGTAAGGTTCGGTATACTTAGTTCACTATAAACAAGAGCTCTGATACCAATCTGTCACACCCCCAAATCGGAACGGCGGAAACGTTCGGCGGTGGAGGACGTTATGTGTAGTATCACAACAATTGTATCATAGCGATCATAGTAAACACAACCAAACATTGAATACATATATGAAAAAGGTTTACATCTGTTTGACTCTTGTTTTCATACATCAAAAGTATAAACAAAAGAAAAAGACGTGACTCTATGCGCTTCGTCTTCTCAAAACTCCAGGAGGTACCTGTCTACTGATTTCCTGAGAATACAAGCAGTTTTGAAAGAGTATCAGCATAAAGCTGGTGAGTTCATAAGCGATGTTTTGTAGTGAAAACTTGTTGATGAATCTTGTAAAATGTTCGTATGTTTCCAAGAAAATCAAATATTTCCTTTAGTGAAAGTAAGGTAATACCAGTTCCTTCTTTGAATGTTTGTCACGATATCCTTTGTAGTATAAAACATATTAGTTTATATGCTTGGTTACTATGATTATGTATAGTATGATGAATTTTGTATGAAAAACCTCTATGTAGAATGTTCTGTTTGAAAACCCTGGCTACCACCAGTATGTATAGTATGTTCTGTTTGAAAACCCTGGCTACCACCAGTATGTATAGTATGTTCTGTTTGAAAACCCTGGCTACCACCAGTGTGTATAGTAGTCTTATTATTTAAATAAAACTGTGTATTGTATCTCTGGAATCCCCCAATGTAATGTATAATAGTTCTATTAATTAAAATAAAACTAATGAAGAATGAAATCTCGTAAACCAAGGTTAGTTTATACTTATTGTGATTCGTATAACCATGCTTGATATGACCTAGTGACCTTTACGACGTTCTTCAAGTGTCGATTAAATGACATTTGTCACCCCAGGCATGCCTGCCTAACTGTAGCTAGCAGTTCAGGTGTGGGATTGTCAATCCCGAATAGATATATTCACAAATCTCACGCTCTCCTTCCAGGAGACTCTGGTTATACTATGATAGGATTTAATTCAGTACACCCAAGGGTACAGTTTTGAAGTAGAGTCTCACAATTCTGTATAATCTAGTTTACATGTAATTCTGTATTGTTCTCTTGTATTTGAATCCGTGGAATACTGTATAAGGTAATAGTTATACTTAAATAATTATTAAGTGTGTACTCTTGTAGTAATGTATATCATAAACTAAATCTGTCATAGTTTTTATGATTAGTAGTGTACAACTCTAAATTCGTAAAAGCTGTGTATTGAAAACCCCAAACTATACCTATTATGTTTGCATGTATATTGTGTAGTTGGTGTGAATATTGATCTGAAAACTATGCAACTATGGTTGTAAGTTGAAAACGTCTCTTATGCTCAACATAGTACAAAAAGGGATAAAATATCTAAATATTTTATAAACATGAAAATCGTTTGTCTGCATCAATTGCATAAGTTTTATACTTGTTAAAAATCCTTTTGTATTAGTTCACAAAATCATTTGTGTTTGGCTTGTATTCCCCCCCCCCCCCCCCCCCCCGGAAAACGTTTAAAAATCATAAAAGCGTAGGGGTATGAACTCACAGTTAGTTGTGTACAACCGTCGAATCAATGAACTGAAATGAAGACCCTCGAGTTGTAGTGTGGCACTTAACGGAATCCTAATAACAATTAAATACATAAATGTATCTAAATTAGCGATTTCGTTAGATAAGGTGTTAGGAAAACACTTGCTTTCGTTTAAGAAATGCTACCGGGACTTGATCGAATCGAGGAAAGTGGGTTTTCAGTCAAATGCACCACTTAAAAGTGTGTACGGCCATGAATGGGATTTACGGCCGTGAACAGGGTTTACGGCCGTGAACTGTCTCTTGAAGGGTTTACGGCCTTTGAAGATTCGATGAGTGTACGGCCGTAAACAGGTTTACGGCCTTTGAAGATTTGAAGATATGAAGTGTGTACGGTCGTAAAATCAAGAACACAGATGCTGATTTCGACGTGAAACGTGCTCTAGATGCTCCGAAATGACTCCCAATGGTGATTCTCGATGATTTCCGGAAGAATAAGGGTGTTTTAGGTGTTTACGGTCAAGAGTTTAGAGAGAGAAGGAGAGAGTTTTTGGCCATCAAAGTCTAAATGAAGGGTAGGGACTCCTATTTATAGGGGTCTTCATGGTCGGTGGTGGGGGTCCACCCGACGCTGGCCGTAAACGAGTGTACGGCCGTACACGGGTTTACGGCCGTAAACTCACTAAGGCCGGAAATTGTTGATTTTTCGAGAGATTCAGGTTTTTGCATGATTTGGTTCCGACTCGCATATATAAATTTAATTATATAATACTAGATGATTTTATAAGTCAAGAAGTTTGACGAAAAATTAATAAAATTCAAATTTTATTAACGTAAATCGTATAACATAAACGGAAAAAGTTTCAGGTTGTCACATAAGGACTTTAAATCAACTAACTTGAATTTCTCCCATTATAAATGTCTAGTTTAGACAGCTATGGTCTTCCCAAATCTTTAGGAACAAGCTTTCCTAATGAAGATGATATCCCACATGGCAATCAAGGTGAAAGATTAATCCCTTTGTTGTGCATTAATAGGACTGGAATCATATTTCACTTCCTCCACCTCCTCCAATTATTCTCCCTAAGCCACAAGTTGAAGACTTGAAAGTTCTAAGTCACTCAATCCCTATTGGTAAGCCGGGAGAGTCGGGTGTCGAAGTCTCAAGGTTACTGGCTATTGACTTGGTTCTTCAATCACTCCCTGATGACAGATCACGACATGACCCTTATCGATCTTACCTATTTGCTTGTTGCTGCAAAATCAGTAATGATTTGGAGCACTGGTAAAGCAAATTAGACTGGAATATCTACTTCCCAAACCTATTTGGACATTGACAATGGTGACATTGGAAGTCCAGAAAAGCTTTCTCTTCCCAATGGAAAGGGATTGGCCATGGTCAAGTCATTTGACTGACGGTAAAGAGAAAGGCTAAGTCTGAGACAATCAAGTGTACCATTTCCAAAGAGTCCATATGTTTCTTTTGCCAAAAGAAGGGGCATTGGTTGCGAAGCTGCCGAATTTACCTTAAAGTTCATAAGGATGGTAAAAGTCAAAAAGGTTTGACTTTGCTTCAGGTTAAAGTCCATTATCTAACTCTATGAAGTCTCTTTTAGAGATTCTTAATACATGATGTAATGTAATTACATTTTGATGTTTTGAAGAATCAAAGGAAACCTAAAGAAAGAGTATGTTGAGTCTGATCGAGAAGATGGATTTCAATCGCAAGGTTCGGTGATCAAAATTTTGAGCTGCTACTTAAGAGTTATGATATATTGCTTAGGAATAGACAACAACATGTTTTTCATATGTATTTTCATTGTAAGGATAAGATTTTTCCGCAAGTTTTAAAATAAAAGAAAAAGGTTTTGATTTTATTTATTTTAAGTATCCTTACAATGGCATTTGTGAAAAAAATTGTTGTTTATATGTTTCCATTGATAAGCAATATTGGAAAATGGATTTGATTCTTTCATTTGTGGTAGTGTCATAATTTACCAAATAAGGAAAGATTCACATCACCCAAGTTTTAGTTAGATAGAAACTTGGAATCATGCAAGTTGTATTGTATGATGAGTGAGAATTTTCATTTTTGGGAAATTAAGACTAATTCCTTGTTCACATGTATGTGTGAGTCAAGTGAAGGACTGAAGGATTGGGTACAGTAGGTTGTGCGCTGGTCACGTCCACCACAAAGGTCGATAAGATTATTCGTCATGATTTACTAACGTTTAGTAAATATGGTTATACTTACAAGTTTAAGTGTAATTCTAAAACATTGGAAAAGTTTCAATGTATGGCAGGACGGATAAGAAGAATCAAATTAGGCAGAAAGATAAAATTTTCTCCAATCTGAAGAGATGGGAGAGTACTTGAGTATCTTGTTTTATGATTATCTTAGTGATTATAAAACCATATCACAATTGAACCTCTAAAGACACCTTAGTGCATTTGTTTGGGTAAGGAGAGGAATCATGAATTGTTGAAATGGTTAAATCAAAAGATAAATCATACTGCGTTCCAAAAATCAAGTCTTAGAGTCATACTCTAAGATTGTAACTTGAGTGACATAATCTTTAGAAAGTTTATAACACTTGTCAAAACAAAGACCAACTAAGACCAACTTTTTTGTTTCCTATTCTTTTACATTTGAAGTTGGTTAGTTGTGATGTTTTGGATGAAACAAAGACCAACTAAGACCAATTGTATGAAGTGTTTAACTTGACAAGAGCCCGCACTAACTCTTGAATATTTGTTTTGTCAAGGAATGGTTCTTGACAAGAGAATCTTATATGTCAAGAGGACAGTGTTCTTGTTTTTGTGCCATTTCGTAAAGTTGACTATGCTTGTGAGTTCTATGAGTTCTAAATTGTTTGCATAACAACCCGGAAGCAATGGTGGGCATTGTGCTACCAAGTGGCAAGAAATTAAGATTAAGCAAGTTTAGTCCATATGAGTTTGGATTTGTCACTAACCTTGTCTTGTGAATTTGGTTATGACAAATTTACGTGGATAGGAACACATACACCTAATCATAAAAAATCTAAGTGTCATAAGGTTTCTCTTCGATTCATGAAAATGAGGGTGAGGAAACTCTTTCACTAAGTAGATTTTAAGTACATAGCAAATGTGATATTTGCATTCTCAAAGTCATTAGTGGAGCGCGTGTGGTTAACCGGCACACTAAAATGGACTTTTGAGAATGGAAAAAGGTCTAAACATTATGATTACGGCATCCCTCTTCATAATTGTTTAGACACACATGTGAGCTATCTAAGGAAAGGTGTATGATTTTGATAAAGTCTTATCAAAGCAATATAGTATCAGAAATCAGAACTTTGGTAAGAAGTTCAATAAAGTATTGATTTCTAGAAGTCCAGTTGATTTCTGGGTACATGTCAAAGCTAGTGGGAGCATAAAGTGTTATGCTAGTTAAATTAATAATCATCATGTTAATGGGAGCATGATTATTATGTTAAGTGTTGCAAGTTAGCAATGTTAATTATAGAAAACAAAAGTTTTAATTCCCTTTGAAAAATTGTTTTGCTATAATTAAGAGAGAGGATTTTATACTTCTTTCCAATTCTAAAATCTTAGATTGAGATTTTAATCAACTTTAGTCGTGGATATACATGAATGCTATGTTGGAATGGTTCAACATAATGAAATTATGTATATGTTGTGTTCTCCAATTCGATTATGATTACGGCATCCCTCTTCAGATTTCGAATTGTGAGAACATGGAAAATAAAAAATATTTTAGCAAAAGACTGGTAAAGTATCATGCCTTTATGTAAGTCGTGTCCCATATGCTTCGGGTATAGGATCGATTACATGTGCTATAATATTCATCCATTCTAAATTTTTCAAATGCCTGGGGCATTAAAAGGAGAAAAGGTCTAGTATTGGATATGACTAAAATGATTAAGCAATTGTCGAGGACAATCTGAGGTTTACCAAATATTGGTTGCTCATTAACAGTTGGAAGTATAGAGATAGGACCATATTGACATACTCTGAAAAGTGGCAACTCTTGTTCACAAGTGATAGTCAAAATGGGCATATGGAAATATTTCCATAGGTGGAAGTTATTCTTTGAATCTGTGTAAGGTTAGAAAACTTAATGCAAAGAAGGATCTTCAAAGGAATGTACTTTGAATGTGAGACTTCGTTTCCATGGAAATTATCTCCATTGGAATACTTTGTAATGTTTGTTTCCAAGTCTTTGTGACTTGGGCATAGTCATTACAAGGGGATCATTGCATATAAGCTTAGAATCTAACAGTAAATGGCAAGAGTTTGGTATTCTTACATTTACAATAAGGATTGGGATTGTGAAATGAGAATCATTGGAATCATGTTCAATTGATCTATTTCACAAAGTAAGGACCATAGACAAACATAGTGTCCATACTTGGAATATGGCATAGCTATTGTTTGGACAAACAAAGTGTGCATGCTTGGAGCATGGCATGACTATTGTTTTATTCAAGTACCAATTTGATAAATCGAAACATTATACAAAGAATAATGAGTAATCAATCTGGTGCTTAGATAAAAAGTGTTTTATTTACACTCAAAGTGTTGGGGCCATATAGGATTAGTATTATTCTTGTGTTTCACTTTGCATGTTTTGACTTCCAGAATAACTAGGTCATTCTTCCCAAATGACTAAGTTATTCAAACCATCCACAGTCGGTCATATGTTGGAAGTAGATATGAATCAAAACTGTCATGAAGCTGGTTTGTAGATGTCCGAGGTAGTGGACATAGCAAGAGTTGCTGCAACATTCATGAGTGCTCATAAGTTCTGAGTATTGGATTAAACCCACGCTCATTTGAATCACTTCATGGACTTTATCACCAGTGAATCATGAGACGATAATATCTTATATTCTTCAAACCTAGAGATATGAGTTGTTGACTATGAGTTGGTTATACATTGATTGCACGAAAACGCATTGGTAACTCGATATTATAAAACGTGCCTTTGTGTATGATTCAACAAGTAGTTAGTACAAGCATATGAGTCAAAGTTTATCCATTCCTTTTACCCTTAAAGGGATAAAAGCGAAATTTGTTGGCCCCTCGATGATTTAGTGATGACACCCTAAGTGCTTGGCCAAGCCTAGACTGATTTGATTTGTTCAATTAGTCGGTTGTGATAAATCAGAAATCGGGAAACAACAAATGGACAGAGAGAATGATTATAATCCATGTCTCAGTCCATATGATATCTAGAATGGAGAAATGTATGATCACTTATCTAATGGACGCGTCATTGATTTGTTCATAGTTCGGCAGCAGCTTTTAAGAGCTACGATTGCTGGTCAGGTTGGAGTTGTACTTGCAATAATAGTTATTAGACTTATCCAAGTGGGAGACTGTTGGATTAGTGTCTAAGTCCATAACTATAATTGGTATATACTTGACCCGACCCGGCATGGTCCATTTGGGTTGCATGGTATCGGAACAATTTGGATAGACCTTTTGTGAGAAGAGGATATTTGTGACATATTAATATATTATAAGTTCTAATATATTAATATGAAATCATATTATTTAATTAGTATTGATCAAGAATTAATTTGGAATTAATTTAGTGATCAAAAGAGACTAATTAAATATATGGGGATTGATTGTGTAAATCATTCATTCTTATATATGTGGGCTTATGATCCATGATTCCTTATGTTGGGTTTAACCCATGTGGTGACCCATGGATACTCCATGGAGGTTAAAACCCATGGAGCATAAGGAATGGGTAAATTCATGGATTACATGGTGTAACCCTAATGTGCCCACTATATAAAGACCCCATTGGTTGGTGAAATTGGCACTAGTGCATACACAAGAGGGCAAGCCGATTTCTAAGAGTCAAGTATCTCTTCTCATGGTTATTCCAAATGTTGATGATGTTGTGTGAACCATTTTAGGTGTCACACTTGGGGCACTAGGCTCTTAACCTTCATGGAATCAAGCTACAAGGAAGAGGTATGTAATTCTACTAGATTTTATATTACATGTTGTTCATATTATGCTAGTTAGGATAATACCTTGGAAAATTAATATTTACATGTATAATAGAGAAAACATAGATCCAAGGTATTTAGGGTTGCATGTACACCATAGGAGTGTTAGAATGCTCAAAACCCAACACTTTGAATGGTCCAATAAACCTTGGACTCAACTTTCCTCTCTTCCCAAATCTTATAAGTCCCTTTCACGGTGAGACTTTGAGCAAAACCGAATCTCCAACTTCGAATGTCATCGGTCGTCTCTTTTTGTCAGCATAGCTCTTTTAACGATCTTGAGCTGCTAACATCCTTTCTCTAATCACTTTTAACTTTTCAGCAGTCTGATGGACTATCTCAGGGCCCATAAAACTGCTTTTCTCCAGCCTCAAGCCAACAAGATGGCATACCACACTTCTGTCCATACAAGGCATGACAAGGTGCCATCTTAATACTCGATTGGTAACTATTGTTGTAGGAAAACTATACCAAGGGTAAGTGTTCATCCCAGTTACCTTGGAATTCTAGGTTACATGCTCTTAGCATATCTTCTAGTGTTTGAATCGTTCTTTCGCTCTGACCTTCAGTCTGCTGATGGTAGGCTGTAATTAAACACAACTTCGTACCCATTTCCTCTTGTAGACTCCTCCAATACCTTGATGTGAAATGACTATCACGATCTGATACAATCGTTAAGGGTATACCGTGAAGTCTTACTACCTCCTTCACGTAAGCATTTGCAAGCTTATCCATAGACCGTCTCTCATTAGCTGCTATGAAGTGTGCACTATTTGTGAAACGATCCACGACTACCCAAATCATGTCGTGACCGTTCTTCATCCTGGGAAGTTTAGTCATAAAATCCATGGTGATGTCTTCCCATTTTCTCATGGGTATAGGTAAAGGTTCTATACTCCCATACGGTTTCCGATGTTGTGCTTTAACTCTCGCACATGTTACACACTTTTCCACATACTTTGCAACATCGAGCTTCATCGTCGGCCACCAGTAGTAGGGTTTCAGATCCCTATACATCTTAGTGCTGCCGGGATGAATCGAGTACATCGTCTTGTGAGCTTCTTCCATCAGAAGATCCCTTACTCCTCCTATCTTAGGCACCCAAATCCTATCTTGGAATACCTTAAATCCTTGACTCTTTGAACCAAACACCAACGTTTTGTCTAAACGTTCTTCTTTTCTGTCATTTTTCTCTAAAGCTTCTTCCTGAGCTTTCTTAATGCTTTCCACGATTGTTGAGAAAACTTATATTCTTAACGCTCTTGGCCTTTTTATTTCAAGGTTTACCTTTCGACTTAGAGCATCAGCTACAACATTTGCTTTACCAGGGTGGTAAAGTATCTCACAGTCGTAATTTTTGAGTAACTCTAGCCAGCGTCATCGTCTCATATTCAATTCCTTCTGATTAAAGAGATACTGGAGACTCTTATGAACAGTGAAAAGTTTGCACTTTGTGCCGTAAAGATAATGCCTCCATATCTTTCATGTAAATACTACCGCTGCCAACTCCAAATCATGAGTGGGGTAGTTCTTTTCGTGCTCTTTCAATTGTCGAGATGCATATGCTATCACCTTATCTCTCTGGATCAGAACACAACCTAACCCAACTCCAGATGCATCGCTATAGATTGCGAAGTCTTTAACTCCATCAGGTAAAGAAAGAATTGGTGCTTCACACAACTTCTTCTTTATCTTCTCGAATGATTCTTCTCACTCCATGTATATGTAGCTCCTTTATGGGTCAAAGCTGTCAATGGAGCAGCTTGATGGGTTTCGAGCAATACATCAATCCTATGGTGTACATGCAAACCTTAATAGCTTTGGATCTAGTTTGTCTAATGAACATGCAATTGAATATCCAAAGCCATAAACCCTAGATCTAATAAACTATAACTGAAATTAGGGTTTAGATCTTACCTTTGATTGTTATATAGCAATAACAATCAATCCTTGGCTTCAGAAAGCTTAGTGCCTCAAGTGTTGCACCTCTGATGGAGTCACAAACACCACTAAGCAACTTGGATGAAGAGGGAGGAGAGAGGAGGCACCAAAAACGGTTGGAAACCCTAAAGGAACACTTAGCCACGTTTTTGGGTCTCAAGGGTTCTTTAAATAGGTAGGCAATTAGGGTTATCTAACAAGGAAACCCTAATTTGACTGCTTAAGCCCTAAGCAGCCCATGGACCCCTTCTGGAACATGCCTTGGATGATTTCTAATGGGCTTCCCCATAGAATTCGTCCAACCTATTATTCCAAGGTGATCCATAGCCCAATTATATAATTATCTTATAATTACACAATAAGTCCCTTAAGTTTAATTAATCTCTTTTAGCCCCAAAATTAATTCTTAATTAATTCTTGACTAATATCAATTAAACATTATGATTTCTCCTTTAATATATTATTCTTATAATATATTAATAAATCATAATTAAACCTTTCTCTCCTTAATTCATCCTACATATTGCTATGGTGAAGGCAACCCAAAAGGACCATGCTCATAATCGGGTCAAGTACATACCAAAATAGTTATGGACTTAGACACTAATCCAACAGTCTCCCACTTGGATAAGTCTAATAACTATTTTGCATAAGTTCAGAACCTAATCAGCAATCGTAGCTTTCAAAAGCCGCGGTCAACTCTGATCTTATCAGATACGTGTGTCCTTTAGATAAGGGATCATATATTCCTCCATTCTCAAGATATCGTATAGACACACGACATGAATTTGATCATTCTCTATATACTGTTTCCCGACTTCCGATTTATGACGACTGACAACAGACTACAATTGAACACATCAACTTAGTCCCGGCTTGGCCAATCGCTTAGGTGTCATCACTAAATCATCGAGAGGCCCACAGATATCGCTTTTATCCCACTTTGGGTAAAAGGAATGGATGAACTTCGACTCAAATGCTCGCTTGCATTTACTGATCGAAACACACATAACAATAAGTTTTATAACACCAAGTTACTGGTGCATTTTCTTATTATCAATGCGCAACCGACCAACAAATAACAACTCACACGTCTCGGTTTCAAGAATATACAATGTTATCGTCTCACAATTACTCATGATAAAAACCATGAAGTGATTCAAGTGAGCGTGGGTTTGATCCAATACTCTAATCTTATTAAAGCACTCATGAACACTACAGCAAACTTGTGCTATGTCTAAACACTTAGACAATCTACAGACAGATTCATGACAGTCTTCCTTCATACCTACTTCCAGCGTATGACCGACTGTGGAGGTTCGAATAACCCAGTTATTCTGGAAGTCAAAACATGCAAAATGAAACACAACGATAATACTTAATCTTATATGGCCCCAAAACTTTTGAGCGTAAATAAAACACTTTTATTTAAATACCATATTGATTACTCATTATTCATTGCTTACTGTTTCAGAAAATCAACTTATTACTTGAATTACAACAATAATTGTCCCATGCTCCAAGCATGCACACTTTGTTTCCTATGGTCCATGCTTTGTGAAATAGATCAATTGAAAACTTTTCCAATGATCCTCATTTCACAATTCCTAATCCTCATCGTTAGTGAAAGAACACAAGGTTCTTGCCAGTACTAAAATACGTTAGATTCTAACATTTTATGCAACGATCCTTTCGCAAAGTCATAGCACAAAAGTCACCAGAACTTGGCTAATGAAATTACAAGGTCTCTATCAGAAATTGTTACAAACAATTCTATAGATGTGATGTCTCTCACTCAAAGTACATTCCTTTGAACATCCTTTTGCATAAAGTTTTCTAATCTAGACATAAATTCTCAATTTCCAACTCCCAATATGGAAACATTTCCATATTTGACATATGACAACTCATTCTTAATAGAATCTTATCTATTCATAATAATGTCGATATGGTCCATCCAATACTATACTTCCAACTACTCACAAGCAACAAATCCTTGGCGAACCTTAGATCGTCCTTTGATAGTTGTTTAATTATTTTAGTCAAATCCAGTTCTAGTCCTTTTTTCCTCTTAATGCCCTAGGCATTTGGAAAATTTTAGAATGGTCAAATATTATAGCATTTGCAATCGATCCTATACCCTAAGCGTATGGGACACGATGCATAATGTCTTACATAAAGATATGATACTTTATCAATCTTCTGCCATAATATTTTATGTGTCACGTTCTCACAATTCGAACTATGAAGAGGGATGCCGTAATCATAATCGAAATTTGAGAACACACTATGTATCCTTTGACTAAATTTTTTAAAATTTCTCAATCTAAGCTTTAGATTTTGAAACTAAGTATAATATTCTCTCCCTTAATTATAGCAAAACAATTTTTCAACCCTTGCGACTTTGCAAAGTATAACTCTTGTTTTCTATAATTAATATCGCTAACTTGCAATACTTACCATAATAATCATGCTCCCACTAATCATGATGATTATTTCCTTATTGGCATAACACTTATGCTCCCACTAGCTTTGACATGTATTTAGAAAACAACTGAACTTCCAGAGAACAATGCTTATTGAATTCCTTAAGTTCATATTTCTAATACTTGATGCTTTGATAAGCCTTTATCTAAGCTTCTTAAACTCATACACCTTTGCCTTAGAAAGCTCATATCTGTGTCTAGACAAATTCAGAACTTATGTTACTAAGTCCTAAATGTTCAGACTAATTGCCAAATCTCACAATTCGAACTATGAAGAGGGATGTCGTAATCATAATCGAATTTGAGAATACAATTTTCACAATTGCTATTTTCTTAAAATCTCTCTCAGTGAAAGCATTTCCTCACAATCATTTTCATGAAGGAGGGAAACCTTATGTCACTTAGATTTTATGGTGTATGTGTTCCTATCCATGTGAATTTGCCAAAACGAAGGTTTGCGACAAATCCAAAAACATATGGACTGAACTTTCTCAATCTTGATTTCTTGCCTCATGGTAACACGAGTGTCCACCATGTCTTCCAAGTAGTTTAGCAACTCACCCTTACATATCAATGTACCTTCCATTGGTCAAGGTGCTTGCCTTTATGCATACAAATGAGAACTCATAGAACTCAGATACATAATTAACTTAACTGGAATGGCACAGAAAACAAAATTATGTCATCCACGATAGGTTACAAACTTCAAGTCGTGCGCTAGTGATGATCAATTAGGTTTATTCTTGATTTATTCTTGAACTTTTCAAGACCATTAAGACTCCCACTGACTCCTTGACATATAAGGTTCTCTTGTCAAGAAACATTTCTTGACAAACAAATATTTAAGAGTTAGTGTAGCTTCTTATCAAGCTTAACACTTCACACAATTGGTCTTAGTTGGTCTTTGACTTATCCAAGACATCACAACTTACCAATTTCAAATGTGCAAGAATATGAAAACTTTTCCAAATTCCACATTTGATGAGTGTCATAAACCTTCTTAAGACTTGTCACTCAAGTCACAATCTTAGAGTATGACTCTAAGACTTGATTTTGGAACGAAGTATGATTGACTTCTTGATTTAACCATTTTCACAATTCTCGATTCCTCTTCTTAGACATGCAATTGCACTAAGACTCACTTAGAGGATCAATTGAGACATGGTTCTTAATCATTAAGACCTATCATAAAACACAATAAAAGTTACTCTCCCTTCTTCTTAGAATAGAGAAACTTTTATCTTTCTGCCTACTAGATTCTTCTTATTCGTTCTGCTATTGATTGAAATTCTTTCAATCAACTCAGAATTATACTCAATCTTATAAGTATAACCATATTTACTAAACTTTAGTAAATCATGACGAATATCTTTATCACTTTGTGGTGGACTTGATCAACGTACAACCTAGTGTACTCGATCTCCTAGTCCTTCACTTGACACTTTGTCAAAGAATTAGTCTAAATTTCCTAAATGTGAAAGTTTTTCATTCATCATACAATACATGTTGCATGATTCCAAGTTTCTTTCCAATTGAAACTTGGGCGATGAGAAACTCTCCCTATTTGGTAAACTCTCGACACTTCCACAAATAACCTAATTAAGAATCAAATCCATCATTGCTAATAATGGAAACATTCAAACATCAATTTTTCATACATGCCATCGCAAGGATAAATAAATAAGACAAAAGCAAATTTTATTTTATTGCGGAAAAAATTTGTCCTTACAATGCAATTCAACTGGAAAACTATGCTATTACATATTTCTTAGCAATCTACCCTAACTCTAAAGTAGCAGCTCAAAAATCCGATCTTTGAATTCATGCGATCGAAATCCATTTCTTCGTGATCAGATTCAGCACGCTTCTTCCTTAAGTTTCCTTTCCTTTCTTCGATCCTGCAAAACATCAAAATGTAATCTTATCACATCATGTATTAAGAATCAAGAATAGGACCTTAAAAGAGTTAGATGGTGGATTTTACCTGAAGTAGAGCCATACGTCTTGACTCTCCCATCTCTTAGATCTCTCAGGTAAATAGGGCAGCTTCGTCTCCAATGCCCCTTCTCTTGGCAATAGAAACAAATGGATTCTTTTGGAATAGCACAAGGAACTATCTCAGAATTTACCTTTTCTGGATTTCCAATGTCACCATTTTCAATGTCCATTGAAGTTTGGGAGTTTGATTCACAAAACAAATTTGCTTGATCAGTACGCCAGATCATTGCTGATTCAGCTGCTATCAGCAAATAGGTCAAATCAATGAGGGTCACATCGTGAACCATCGTATAGTACTCTCTTACGAACTCACTATACGAATCAGGAAGTGACTGAAGAACCCAATCAACAGCCAACATCTCTGAGATATCGACACCCAACATCCTTAACCTATCAATGCGTGACTTCATCTCTAAGACGTGTGCACACACAGGTTTCCCATCTTCGTGCTTATATGCCAATAGGGATTGAGTGAGCTTGAACTTTTCAAGCCTTTGAACTTGTGGGTCAGGGAGAACAATTGGAGGAGGTGGAGGAAGTGAAGCATGACTCTCATTTCCTTGATCATATCTTGGAACGCCATCTTCATTTGGAAAGCTTGTTCCAATGGATTTGGGAAGACCATTGTTAGATTCAGACATCTACAAAATGGGAGAAATTCAAGTCAAGTTGATTAGAATCCTTGATGTAACACCCAAACGAAACATCAAGGCTAGGATTCAACACAATACTCTACAACCTAGAAGAGGGATGTCGTAATCTAGTTGCAGAAATATTTGAAGGTAGGTAAATGACGATTTACCAATTTCCATCATGAAAAACGAAAAAGAAATTTAAGTTTTAAATGAATTGAAACTCCTAGATCTTTTGAGATTCATTGAACTTTTCAATGGCGTGTTTAATCTCGATTATGCCCTTCAAGTTTGCGACTGGGATGCCGAGGATCGCAAAAAAGGTGTGAATAACCATACGAATCACGTGGTGCACCCAATGCTACTATCACCTAATCAATGTGCCGGTTAGCCACACACGCTCCATTGATCTATGATAAACATCGAGCCACCCTTCGCCACCAATGCCAAACCCAAATTAGTGTGTCGGTTAACCACACATGCTCCACTAACGTTTCGACAAGGGTACAAAGTGTAATTTCATGGATTAGCATACAATTCCACATTTTTCCTAAAGTAACTATGATTTTGGAATTTGTAAAAGCATGTAGTTACTTTGTACTTCATTATACTTATAATGGAAGGTTTCTTCCTATCCTACACGTTCGGCTAACGACCCTCCACTAGTCAAGAGTGTGGTGGGTAAGAGTGGATACCCATTCAATCGCCATTTTATAGGCAATTTCCTTAAACACCCCTTATAGACCAGCTTCGTGAATGAGGCATACTAACGGTAAGACTGACTGTTTACTTATACATATATAATATTAGACTTTTAATGTCATATATACATAGTATAGGGTGTATTTTACACTTTTAAAATACTAGGTGGTCTAATTTAATAAATTATACTTTTAATTTAATTAAATGTAAACCAAAACTTTATGGATTTATTAACTCTCTTTTAATTATACACTTTAATTAATTAACAAAACCATAAGGGTGTAATTTGAACTTTTCAAAATGCGAGGGTTTTAGAATTTAACATTTCAAAATCAAACTTTTAATCAACTTTTAAATTCCAAAATTTGAGGGCAAGTTTTGAAACTTTTCAAAACATTAGGGTTTAGAATTTAAATATTTCAAAAATTAACTTTTAATCAAAAATTTAAATTCCAAAACTTGAGGACAAGTTTTGAAACCTTTCAAAACATTAGGGTTTAAATATTCAAATTTCAAAAACAAAACTTTTAAGTTCAAATTTAAACTATAAAACCTAAAGGGGAAAATTGAAACTTTTTCACAAGATAATTCAAATCTAAATTACAAATAATCAATTTTTATCTAATAAAACAAAAGATTATCTAAATTTTGACAATTATCTTCTATTTTGGCAAGGATAGTCTCCAAATATTGATAAAAATCGGATTTTATTAATAAACCACGTTTTAGGTAATTATCCACAGCCAAAATAGGTCAAAATCCCGAAATATGCTCCATCTGCGACTCTGACTCGTCGAGTCTAGCATTGACTCGTCGAGTTCACTATGGACTCGGCGAGTTCAGCCATGGACTCGGCGAGTCCAGCCCCCAGAAACCAAAAAATTTCGTTTTAAGCATCAAATACATCAAACAAACAGCCCTAGGCTCTGATACCACTGATGGGTTTCGAGCAATACATCAATCCTATGGTGTACATGCAAACCTTAATAGCTTTGGATCTAGTTTGTCTAATGAACATGCAATTGAATATCCAAAGCCATAAACCCTAGATCTAATAAACTATAACTGAAATTAGGGTTTAGATCTTACCTTTGATTGTTATATAGCAATAACAATCAATCCTTGGCTTCAGAAAGCTTAGTGCCTCAAGTGTTGCACCTCTGATGGAGTCACAAACACCACTAAGCAACTTGGATGAAGAGGGAGGAGGGAGGAGAAAGGAGGCACCAAAAACGGCTGGAAACCCTAAAGGAACACTTAGCCACGTTTTTGGGTCTCAAGGGTTCTTTAAATAGGTAGGCAATTAGGGTTATCTAACAATGAAACCCTAATTTGACTGCTTAAGCCCTAAGCAGCCCATGGACCTCTTCTGGAACATGCCTTGGACGATTTCTAATGGGCTTCCCCATAGAATTCGTCCAACCTATTATTCCAAGGTGATCCGTAGCCCAATTATATAATTATCTTATAATTACACAATAAGTCCCTTAAGTTTAATTAATCTCTTTTAGCCACAAAATTAATTCTTAATTAATTCTTGACTAATATCAATTAAACATTATGATTTCTCCTTTAATATATTATTCTTATAATATATTAATAAATCCAAATTAAACCTTTCTCTCCTTAATTCATCCTACATATTGCTATGGTGAAGGCAACCCAAAAGGACCATGCTCATAATCGGGTCAAGTACATACCAAAATAGTTATGGACTTAGACACTAATCCAACATAGCTATTGACGAAAACCCTTGGATAAACCTTCAGTAATATCCAGCTAATCCCAGAAAGCTTCGAATTTCCATGGGACTTTTTGGTCATTCACACTTCATCACAGCTTCAATCTTTGCTGGGTCAACCATTATTCCTTCTTGGTTAACCACATGACCCAAGAATTGGACTTCTCAAATCCAAAAATCACATTTAGAGAACTTTGCATACAACTTCTCCTTCTTCGGAACTTCTAACACCTCTCGTAGATGCTTGCCATGCTCCTGCTGGCTCTTTGAATAAATCAGAACGTCATTTATGAACACTATTATGGATTTATCAAGGAATGGTTTACAAACATTGTTCATTAAATCCATGAATGATGTTGGAGCATTGGTTAGTCCAAATGACCTAACCAAGAACTCATAGTGTCTGTATCTTGTTCCAAATGCAATCTTCTCAATATCTTTCTCTCTTACCTTCAGCTAATGATATCCTAACCTGAGATCGATCTTTGAGAAATAACTCGAACCTTGCAGGTGATCGAATAGGTCATCAATCTTTGGAAATGGATACTTGTTCTTTACTGTTGCCTTGTTTAGCTCTCTATAGTCTATGCACATCCTCATGCTTCCATCTTTCTTTTTCACAAATAACACCGGAGCTCCCCACGATGATGAACTAGGTCTAATGAAACCGTTATCCAAGAACTCCTAAAGTTCCATCATAAGCTCCTTCATCTCTTTCGGTGCTAATGTAACATCCCAATTTTCAAGGCCAAAAAAATTTCATTTTTAAATAAGTTATTACATAAAACCATCAGTATAAAAATATTCATAATAATATCTAATGTCAAAACCAAAGTGTCAATAATCAAACATATTATCATAAAACCATATCAGAGTGCAATCCCAAAGATCTCATGTGCGGAAAACATAGTGTGATGCGCTACGATCAAGCCGGCTCCTTTCCTTTGAAAACGAGTACCTGAAACCAAAACTGTAAACCGTAAGCACGAAGCTTAGTGAGTTCCCCCATCATACCACACACCATACAATAACATACTGTCAGGAAATTTTGGGGTGCCTGACTACCCAGGTCAAGCCATTATGGGGTGCTTGACTTACCCGTCGGTCTATTTTGCCCGACTACCGGGGACTATTTCACCCCCTACCACAATAATATAACACACATATACTGCCAGGCAATTCTGGGGTGCCTGACTCCCCAGGTCAAGCCATTCTGGGGTGCTTGACTTACCCGTCGGTCCTTACGACCGATATACGAGGACTATTTCACCTCCTACTACTACCACATAATAACATAGCATAAACATACTGTCAGGAAATTTTGGGGTGCCCAACCTACCCTTCGGTCCTAACGACCGAACTTGGGGACTATTCTCCCCCTACTACCACTATCACATATAACATATCATACTAGCACATAAACATATCAGGTAGTAGCAAACCTAGATGAATATTACAAAGACAATCATCTAACATACAACTCCTACTGGTGGGCCGGCATTGTGGCCGTAGACCCACCGCTACTGGAAGGTAACTCACCTCATACTGTTGAAGTCTCGTAGACATAACCCCACATTGCTGAAGTCCCGCAGACTTCACCCCAGCTGCTGGATGACAGATTCCCGAACTGTCAATCACCAAAATAACACCCAATTAATAATTGGGTCCCAACACATAATCATAGATACTCACTTGGATAATTACTACATTACCCCATGGTTGGCTTTATGCAAGCCCAAGGCCCAATCTAAGGCCCAAAAGTCCAACTATGGCTCAAAGTTCAACAAATGGCCCAATTTTCCAAATTGGGCCCAGGTCTATACATGGTCTTACACTAAGGCCCAACAATAAACCCAAGTGAAATTAGGGTTTCACATAAAATGACGATTAGGGTTAAGTTTCCTTTACTTAACCCATTAAGGACTTAATCCTCTAAGGACTTAATCCATTAAGTCCATTATCGCTTAGATTAATCTTTACCAATGATTATTATTTAATATCTCAAGTTATTAAATAATTCCCACGTGTATCGGTTAATTCCCTAAATTAGGGTTTTATTGGCATTAGGGCTTTCCAAATCCTAATTAGGGTTTTCAATCCAAATATTAGCCCATTTATCAATTTGTTGGGCTTTTAGGTCAATTAGGGCTTTACTGGGCCTATTAAGGTCTCTTTGGGTCAATTAGGGTCCATTAGACCCATTAGGGTTTCCTTAAGCCCATCGATCACATGTTTGGGCTTTTATGTCCATTAAGCCTCATTGGGCCCTTTAGGGTTTCAAGGCCCATTAGGGTTTTAGTCCCTTGACCAAACATCCCAAACTAGCAATCCCAACACAACTAAGCACACCGCCACCCGACACGGCGGCCGGTGGCGGCAGGAGGCGGCAGCCACCACCCTAAGGTGGTGGTTTTCAATTTCTTTTCATTATTACAATTTGTAATTACACTTTACAATGCTAAATCTCAAATAAACACACACACCTACTAACACACACATACACACGGAGGTGCAGGGTAGCAGCCACCACCTCATGGTGGTGGTGGTGGCGGTTCTTAGTTTTCCCGCCAACCAACTAATACATATAATATTACACTCATCAAAAACGCTCATACACACACTAAAACACCTACACGTACATCTCGAGGCGGCAGCATCGGCGGTTGTGATGACAGCCACCACCTCACGTGGTGGTGGCGGTGGTTAACCTTGCTTCACTGCCCAAAACAACACACACATTCCACTGTTAGCCCCGAAATCAGCCCATAAAGGCGAACACATGCATAATCAGCCACCTGCAAGGTGGCAGAACATCGCCGGAATGCACAGAGGTGGCGACAGATGGCGGCGGGGACCCAAAACGACGACCACAAGGCTGTCGACGGCAGCAATCGATATATACGACGCCGGATCACCGGAAACAGCGAAGGAGAGGAGAGGGAGAGGCGACAGATGTGCTTACCATCGTTTTTTCCGGTCACTCACGGCCTTCGCAGCAACAATACCCCACTCGATCATCGGTCTTGGCGGTTCCTCCCAACAGCCGCTACATTGTCCACATCTTCGTCGGCGATGGAATCATCGGGGGGTCGAGCACAGCACGGAGATAGCGGCTGGAAAGGTGGGAGGTATAAGGGTGGCGGCTACTCGTGTCATTAGGGTTAGGGTGGAGGCGGGAGGGGTGACGGGTTATATACCCCGATCCCCCAAACTTACTTCCATAATGTCGCATCTAGCCCCTCCATCCAGAAATCATCTCAAAATAAATCCCATATTTACCTTTTAAACCTTGTCCTGAAAATCCCTTTCAAATCAAGTCCCATAAATTACCAAACAGCCCCAACTTCTAAAATCTTGACAATTCAGCTCCATATGTTACCCCTTTAGCCCCCAATATCTTATTTATGACATATTCAACCCTTCCACCTCATTTCTTTTTAAATTAAATCCCAGTAATTACCACGGAGCCCCTGTCTTCATAAATAATTATAAACTGAGTCCCAAACACACACTATTAACCCCCGACTTCTAGAAATGTGGTAATTAACTCCTCGAACCCAACACCCTGCATATATAATTATTTATTTTAGGCTACCATTCGTTCACTAATTTATTTATTTAACTAATAAATAAACGGGTGTTACAACTCTCCCCCCACTTAAATTAGATTTCGTCCTCGAAATCACTTCTTACTATTTCTTATATGCCAAACCACTTCTAGTAACATGATCACCGTCTTGGGCACACCCTAGCCTTCCCAGGGTTGCTGTGACCAATCTTCGTAAAGCATAAATATCCTCATATGAACGAATTCCTCGCAACAGGATCACATCTACTTCATCTGAATCTACTATCTCGAGATGGTCTGATTCCCCGACAGACCACTCATACTGAATCATTATCATTGAATCCAGTCTGTTCATCCCTCAACATGTTACTCAACTTCTGATAGCTTTAGGCTCTCACTATAAAACAGGTTCACAGACCCAATTATCCCTGCAGATCACTTATACTTAGCCAAGGCTCAGCTGATCCCGCTGTGAGTGACTTGTCACTTCCCAGATCAACCAGCTATTCCGTCCGTACTTGCAACCTGAAACACAAATGCTAATACTGCCCAAACACTGAAACTGTCTGAACACTGAACTGCCTGAAGCAGTATGCTGCTACATAGCTGCTTCCCAAAAGTTACCGAGACCTCCCGGGTCTCAATTCGCTCGCCAATCATTTGAAATATCGGGTTCCGGCCCGGCTGCGGAGCCAAAGGACTCCCACTTCGTCGCCTCACACGACTTTCGAACGAAATCCTTCTGTGGAACTAGTTGCCACTATTTATCATGCCACTGAGGCTCTAACAACTTTCTGATCTAACCGATCGGGTCCATGCGTCGAATCCTGTCATCATCAAATCCAAGGTTGAAAGTGATTGCCACCTAACCGATGGTAGCCTTATATCACAAGCAATCTTATACAGTCCATTTCTTTCCTGATCCCATAACTGTAGTGGCGCTCCTACAGTCCTATCACTGGCTCAACCAGATCTAATCCATCAGGGTAATTCCGAAATCCAATATGTGGATTTCCTTATCCTTACTGCTACACCCGAACTGGTGGGTACTACTGTTCCTTCCGCGTCCTAACAACGCGCTCACACTATCTACTAACCTAGTGAATGCTGCGGCTACACTCGCAGTCTTACAACACTTCCCATGCTAACTGACCACTAGTGAATGCTACGGCTACCCCCGTAGTCTTACAACACCTTCCATACTATCTGACTGCTAGTGAATGTTACGGCTACCCCCGTAGTCTTACAACACTTTCCAAATCGGGTCGAACACGCACTCGACCTAACACATCACTAAACTAGAGTCCTAACTGGAACTCTAACCTAGTTCCCGAAACCTGCTATCACGTGACCCCACTGTATCAGTACCGTACCCATGCCCGTGATCAAAGCGTCACAGTAAACCACAAAATCATCTACCCTATCTGGCAAGGTGAGATTCGGTGCCTCGCACAAACGCTGTCTGAGAGGCTCGAAGGTTGTCTGCTGCTCAGGCTCCCAACGAAAGGCCACCGGTTTCTTGGTCATACGGGTTAAAGGAACCGCAATCTCGGAGAAGTCCTGTATAAATCTCCGGTAATAACCTGCTAGACCCAGGAAACTCCGAATCTCAGTTGGAGACCTCGGAATCTCCCCCTGCATCACAACCTCTATCTTGGCCGGATCGACCAGAAAACCCTTCTGGTTGACAAGGTGCCCGAGAGATTGCACCCTGCGCAACCAGAACTCACATTTGGAGAACTTTACAAAAAGTCTCTCCCCCACTTAGATTCGACTAAGTCTTCACTGTATATGAGAATTGAAGGATTCCCAATCCTTATCGCTTTCTAATATCCCACTAATGACAACCTGTGCCTGCCAATGCTAGCATTTAATCACCGATTAAACCTTGAGATCTCCCATCCTCGAAAATCTTGATGAGTACTCTTGAAATCTGACCCAATCTGACACCTTAATCCATATACCATGTTGTCAATTGAAGGCCTCAATTTTCACTCTGGCTAACGAATCCTTGTTCCCACTTCTAATCTTGCAGTACCACTAAACTCTAACCGAACACAGCCCATGCGAAAATACCTTTCTCTTGAACATGCGATGACCAACCACTTATGTATCTAACACCCGCGACTGACACTACCCTCTTCATGTCACCAGCTCTGTCCTTGCAACGGTAGTGCCTTGAACTCCAAAGTTCATCCATAGATAATTACTGACCATACTTGAAGAATGATAGAACCCCTGAACGCTAACTTCACTGGAGAACTATCACTCCAACCCTGACCGAGTATCCTCTAAATAATACTCCTGCACAGATCCCGACAAAGATCTGAAATTATAACGGTACACGCGGAACCCACTCCGCAAGGTACGCCCCTCTGTGGGTTCATTAAGGACCTTTCGGCATGCAGGATGGCATATATGATCCTTGATAACCCAGACACTAGCAGAAAACCGACCCGAGGTCTGACTTATCCAAACTCACTCACAATCCCAAAGTGATACGTATCCCCAACATCCATCTAGTAGCAATAGAAGATGACATACCCGCAACATCTGGAGGAATACTGATCACCTTCGGCTGACGTGACCAACCCCGCTACCCTGTAGCAGCCTAAACCCTTGGAGCGACAAACTCCCTTGTGTACTTTCCTGTACGTGCTGCACTGACTCCGGCCCTGCTGGCCTTTCACCTGATGATCAGAAATCATGGGTCTCTTCCCGGGACCCTTACTATACGCACCTAGCACGAACCTCTCTTCTC